>NC_082597.1:1404623-4289753 GCF_030936135.1 Gavia stellata
TGTGTCTGTCCCAGTGTCCGGGGTGGGATCCCAGTTGCCGGTGTCAGTCCCGGTGCAGGGGGCCGGTGTCCCGGGTGGGTGCTGGTGTCCGGGTGGGTGTCCCGGGTGGGTGTCCGGGTGGGTGCTGGTGTCCGGGTGGGTGTCCCGGGTGGGTGTCCCGGGCGGGTGCCGGTGTCCCGGGTGGGTGTCCCGGGTGGGTGCCGGTGTCCCGGGCGGGTGCTGGTGTCCCGGGTGGGTGTCCCGGGTGGGTGCCGGTGTCCCGGGCGGGTGTCCCGGGTGGGTGCCGGTGTCCCGGGCGGGTGCTGGTGTCCCGGGCGGGTGTCCCGGGTGGGTGCCGGTGTCCCGGGCGGGTGTCCTGGGTGGGTGCCGGTGTCCCGGGTGGGTGTCCCGGGTGGGTGCCGGTGTCCCGGGCGGGTGTCCCGGGTGGGTGCCGGTGTCCGGGTGGGTGCCGGTGTCCCGGGCGGGTGCCGGTGACCCGCTACGGGGTCCCGGTTCCCGGTGTCGCGGTCCGGTCTCCTGGATCAGTCCCGCTGCAAGTTCCCGGCGGCAGAGCCGGTTCCCGGGATGGGCTCCCGCTTTCCCCGGGAGCGGATCCCGGAGCGGAGCGGCGGTTCCCGGGAGCGGTGCGGGGTCCGGGAGCGGATCCCGGAGCGGAGCGGCGGTTCCCGGGAGCAGAGCGGGGTCCGGGAGCGGATCCCGGAGCGGAGCGGGGGGTGTCCCGGCGGGTTCCCGGAGCGGAGCGGCGGTTCCCGGCGGGGAGCGGGGCCGGAGCGGGGCCGGAGCGGTGCCGGTGGCGGTGCCGGTGGGCGGCGAGTGGCGGCGCTGGGGGCGGCGGCGGCTTTTAAGCGCTGCCCCGGCCCCGCCCGGTCCCGCTGCCTCGGGATGGGGCCGGCCCGGCGGGGGGGGCTGACCGCAGCCGCTATTTATAGCCCCCGCGGCACCGCCGCCGCGCCCCCCAACCCCGGTAACCCCCCACACCGGTAACCCCGAACTCCGGGACCCCCGGTAACCCCCAAACTCCGGCAACCCCGAACTCCGGTAACCCCCCAACCCCGGTAACCCTCAACCCCGGCACCCCCAAACCCTGGCACCCCCGTAACCCCCCAACACCGGTAACCCCCAACCCCGGTAACCCCCTAACACCGGTAACCCCCAAACCGTGGCACCCCCGTAACCCCCCAACACCGGTAACCCCCCAACCCCGGCACCCCCAAACCCTGGCACCCCGGTAACCCCCGAACCCCGGTAACCCCCCAAAACCGGTAACCCCTGAACCCCGGCACCCCTGAACTCCGGCTCCCCCAAACCCTGGCACCCCCGTAACCCCCAACCCCGGTAACCCCCAACACCGGCACCCCCGAACTCCGGGACCCCGGTAACCCCCCAACACCGGTAACCCCAAACTCCGGTAACCCCCCAACACCGGTAACCCCCAACCCCGGCACCCCCAAACCCTGGCACCCCCAAACCCTGACACCCCGGTAACCCCCGAACCCCGGTAACCCCCCAACACTGGTAACCCCCGAACCCTGGCACCCCTGAACTCCGGCTCCCCCAAACCCTGGCACCCCGGTAACCCCCGAACCCCGGTAACCCCAAACTCCGGTAACCCCTGAACCCCGGCACCCCGGTAACCCCCCAACCCCGGTAACCCCAAACACCCCGGCACCCCAAACCCTGGCACCTCGGTAACCCCCAACACCGGCACCCCAAACCCCGGCACCCCGGTGACCCCAAACACCAGCAACCCCAAGCCCCGGTAACCCCAAACCCCAGCACCCCAGTAACCCAAACACCAGTAACCCCCAAACCCCGGCACCCCCAAACCCTGCACCCCGGTAATCCCGAACACTGGTAACCCCAAACACCCCTGAAACCCCAAACCCCGGCACCCCAACAGCGGCACCCCCTGAAACCCCCAAACCCCAGCACCCGCAAACCCTGCACCCCAAAACACTGGCATCCACTGAACCCCAAAACCCCAGCACCCTGAAACCCCGGCATCCTGAAACACCAGCACCCACAAACACCAACACCCACAAACACCGGCACCCCCAAAACACCAGCACCCACAAGCAATGGCACCCCCAAACCCCAAAAGCCCGGCACCCTGAAACACCAGCACCCACAAACAACAGCACCCTTAAACCCCGGCACCTCCGACACCCCCAAACCCCGGTATACCCAAACCCCAGCACCCACAAGCACCGGCACCCCCAAAACCCTGGCACCCCCAAACCTCGCCACCCCCGAAACTCCAGCACCTAAGCACCCCAGTATACCAGCACCCTGATAGCCCAGACACCCTGACACCCCATGACCCTGACACCCCAAAACCCCGGCACCCCAAAGCCTCAGCACCGCCAGCACCCCGGGCACCCTTACACCCCGGGCACCAGGGCACCCCAGCACCGTCGGCACCCCAATACCCCATCGCCCTGACACCACGGGCACCCTAAGCACCCCAATACCCCCGCACCCCAACACCCCAGGCACCAGGGCACCCCAATACCTGGCACCCCAATACCCTGGGCAGCTGAGCACCCCAATACCTCAGCACCCCCAGCACCCCAACACCCCAGGCACCCTGAGCACCCCGATACCCAGCACCCCAACACCCCAGGCACCAGGGCACCCCAATACCTGGCACCCCAATACCCTGGGCAGCTGAGCACCCCCAGCACCCCGACACCCCAGGCACCCTGAGCACCCCGATACCCAGCACCCCAACACCCCAGGCACCAGGGCACCCCAATACCTGGCACCCCAATACCCTGGGCAGCTGAGCACCCCCAGCACCCCGACACCCCCGGCACCCTGAGCACCCCGATACCCAGCACCCCAACACCCCAGGCACCCTGAGCACCCCGATACCCAGCACCCCAACACCCCAGGCACCAGGGCACCCCAATACCTGGCACCCCGACACCCCCAGCACCCTGAGCACCCCGATACCCAGCACCCCAACACCCCAGGCACCAGGGCACCCCAATACCTGGCACCCCAATACCCTGGGCAGCTGAGCACCCCCAGCACCCCGACACCCCAGGCACCCTGAGCACCCCGATACCCAGCACCCCAACACCCCAGGCACCCCCCTGCGAACCCCACCTGGGACCCAGGCACCCCCCATCAGCCCCCCCCCCCTTGGGACCCCCACCCAGGGCCCCCCCTTGCCGGGTGACCACCCCACTGGTGGCTGAAGCCGTGGGTCCCCTCGGCCGTGCCTCAGTTTCCCCATTGGGGTGGCACATTTGGGGGGGGCTCATTCATGATGGGGGGGGTGGACCCAGGTGTCTGGGCCCCCCCTGTGACCCCCGGTCCCCCCAAAATCGCTGGTGCCCCCCCACACACTGGGGGGGTCCGCCTGGATGCCTGGGTCCTCTTCAACACCCTTGGGCCCAGGCTGGGTGCTGGGTGGGGGGGGGCCTGGGGTGCACACTTGGGTGCTGGGTGCTCCGCCCTGGGTCCTTTGGGGAGGGGGGGGGGTAATTTTTGGGGGGGTGTATCTGGTTCCCCCAGGTTCCGGTGTCGGGCCGCCGGTGTCACCGCGTCACCGCTGGCCACCCGCCGTGGAAGCTTCCAGTGGGTGGGGGGGTGGGGGGCACCCAGCTGCCTGGGCCCCACCGTGGGGGGGGGACAGGGGGTGCAGGGTGCCTGGGTTCCTCTCCCACCGCCCTGTGACTCAGTTTCCCCCCGCTCCACGCTGAGGAGTTCCCTGGGTGGGTGTCAATGGCTGGGGGGGGGGGTGAGGGTGCACCCCAGGGTGACGGGTGACAGCGGGTGGCGGGGGGGGGGACACACGATGGCCCAGGCGCCTGCGCCAGCACCTAAAAATAACCTGGCGAGTCAGAGCCACGCACCCGGCACCCAAAATACCCCGGGGGGGGGCGGGGGGTGGAGGGGCACGTCCTGCTCGGGGCGGGGGTGACGCGGGTGGCACGTGGGTGGCACCCGCACCGGGGTGCACCCATGGGTGGCACCCGCACCCCGGGGACCCTCGCGTGGATGGCAGTCATGCAGGGGGGTGAATGGTGTATTGCTCCGAGGGGGGGTGGGGTCAGGGTGCTGCAGGAGGGGTCAGGGTGCTGCAGGGGGGGTCAGGGTGCTCCGGGGGGGGTGTCAGGGTGCTCCAGGGGGGTTCAGGGTGCTCGCCGGGGTCTCAGCTCCGCTTCAGGCAGGGGTAGAGGAAGATGATGGTGGAGGCCACGACGAAGAGGATGAAGGGCTTGAGCCCACCGGTGGACTCCTGGGGAGGGGACGGGGGTCAATGCCACCCCCACCGCGGTGGCACCCCGAGTCCCCCTCTCCCCCCCCACGTACTTGGCTCTGGGTCCCCTCCGGGCACCAGGACTGGGTGTCCTCGGGGTCCTCGGGGTGGGGGGACACTGCGGGGGGATCCTCTGTGTCCCCCGGCCCCTCGGGGCACCTGCAGGAGACGTGGTGTTGGGGGGCTGCCGGTGGCGGGGGTGGCACGGACGGGGGGACACGGCCATGGGGACAAGGGGGACGTGGCTGGGGGGACAGGGGGACACTGGGGACATGGCCATGGGGACAAGGGGGACATGGCGGGGGGACAGGGGGACACTGGGGACACGGCCATGGGGAGAAGGGGGACATGGCCAGGGGGACACTGGGGACATGGCCATGGGGACAGGGGGACATGGCCGGGGGGACAGGGGGACACTGGGGACATGGCCATGGGACAAGGGGGACATGGCCAGGGGACAGGGGGACACTGGGGACATGGCCATGGGAGAAGGGGGACATGGCCCAGGGGCACAGGGGGACAATGGGGACATGGCCATGGGGACAAGGGGGACATGGCCAGGGGGACACTGGGGACATGGCCATGGGAACAAGGGGGACATGGCTGGGGGGCACAGGGGTCTTGGCTGGGGGGACTGGGAATGCAGCCATGGGGACAGGGACATGGGGACAGGGGGACATGGGGACAGGGGGACATGGCTATGGGGACAAGGGGGAACATGGCCATGGGGACAGAGGGACATGGCCAGGGGGCACAGGGGACATGAGTGGGGGGCACAGAAGACATGGGCAAGGGACAAGGGGGACATGGCCATGGGGACAGCGGGGAACATGGGTCAGGGACACAGGGGACATGACCATGGGGACAGGGGGGACATGGGCCAGGGGACAGGGGGGACATGGGCCAGGGGGACAGGGCCAGGGGGCAGCGGGGACACGTATGGGGCCACCTCCAGGAGAGCACAGGCGCAGGGACATGGAGGTCCGGGGGGTCTTATGGGTCCCATGGGTGCCATGGGGGCTATAGGCACGGGGTCGTGGGTCCCATGGGTGCCATGGTCCCCGTGGGGGCCATGGGGCAGTACCAGTGGCGGCAGGTGCCGCAGAGGTGCCGGGCAGAGGCGGTGGTGGCGGTGCCGCAGCGCCCGGTGCTCCTCGCTCAGCGCCTCCTCCTGCGCCCGCAGCCTGCCCAGCTCCTCTGCGCGGCACCCCCACCTCAGCCCCACGGCACCCCCGCCCCACGGCACTGCGCCCCACAGCACCCCGCCCCCACAGCATCGTCCCCTGCCGCGGTCAACACCCCCTGTGCCGCAACGTCACCACATCACACCACGGCCACCACACTGCCATGCCATGGCCACCAAACCACCGTGCCATGGCCACAACCCTTCTGTCCATGGCATCACTGTCATACCATGGCCACCATCCCACCACACCGTGCCCACCATCCCACCACGCCATGGCCACCATCCTGCTGCACCATGGCCACCAACCCACCACGAAGGTGACCACCATCCATCACAGCCACCAACCCACCATCCCCACCATGGCCACTGACCACCACGCTGTGCCCACCATCCCACCATGCCAAGGCCACCATCCTACTGCACCACGGCCACAACCCACCACACCGTGCCCACCATCACACCATGGCCACCATCCCACCATGCCATGGCCACCATCCCACCATGCAAGGCCACCATCCTACTGCACCATGGCCACCAACCCACCACGCCGTGACCACCATCCCACCACAGCCACCAACCACCATACTATACCCACCTTCCCAGCACACCACGGCCCCCAACACACCACGGCCACCAACCCACCGTGCCATGGCCACCATCCAACCACGGCCACTGACCCACCACGCCATGCCCACCAACCCACCACGCAATGTCCACCATCCACCACACCAGGCCCACCAACCCACCACACCACGGCCCCCACCACACCATGGCCACCATCCCACCATGCCATGGACCCCATCCCACCATTGCCATGCCCACCATCGTACTACGGCCACCATCCCACCACACCACGGCCCCCACCACACCATGGCCACCATCCCACCATGCCATGGACCCCATCCCACCATGCCATGCCCACCATCGTACTACGGCCACCATCCCACCACACCATGGCCCCCACCACACCATGGCCACCATCCCACCATGCCATGGACCCCCATCCCACCACACCGTGGCCACCATCCCACCATGCCATGGACCCCATCCCACCACACCGTGGCCACCATCCCACCATGCCATGGCCACCATCCCACCACGCCATGCCCACCATCACACCACAGCCCCCAACCCACCACACCATGGCCCCCACCACGCCATGGCCCCCATCCCACCATGCCATGGCCCCCATCCCACCATGCCATGGACCCCATCCCACCATGCATGCCCACCATCGTACTACGGCCACCATCCCACCACACCATGGCCCCCACCACACCATGGCCACCATCCCACCATGCCATGGACCCCATCCCGCCACACCGTGGCCACCATCCCACCATGCCATGGACCCCATCCCACCACACCGTGGCCACCATCCCACCACACCATGCCCACCGTTGCACCACGGCCACCAACTCACCACACCGTGGCCCCCACCATGCCATGGCCACCATCGCACTAACGGCCACCATCCCACCACACCATGGCCACCAACCCACCACACCGTGGCCCCCACGACGCCATGCCCGCCTTCCCACCTCCCCATGCCCACCATCCCCACACGGCCACCATCCCACCACGCCGTGGCCTCCTCCCTCCCACGCCCCGGTACCTTGGAGCCGTGCCACCTCGGCGGGTGGCACCCCGGTGCTGCTGGTCCCTCAGGCGAGCGTTGGCGCGCAGCGCGCCGGCCTCCAGCTGGTACCGGGAGCAGAGCTCCTGCCCGCGCCGCAGCTCTGCCCGCAGGCCGGCAACCTCCTCCCGCAGCCGGCCGGCCTCCGCTGCCCGCTGCCCGGCCGCTGCCATCGCCGCTGCCCGCTCCGACTGCGCCAACGCCAGCGCCCGCTCCAGCTGCCCCAGCTCGGCTGCCTGCCCTGCCTGCAGGGCACCCAGCTCTGCCTGCAGCGTCCCGCAGCTCGGCTGGGAGAGGGCAGGTGTGGGCACCCCACTCGGGGGCACAGATTCGGGGGGTACCCGGCCCATATGGGGTGCCCGACCCCATGGGTGCCCATCCCTGGGGGCACCCGTCCCTTGGGGTGCCAGCCTCTATGGGGTGCCCGGCCCCATGGGTGCCCATCCCTGGGGGCGCCCGTCCCTTGGGGTGCCAGCCTCTATGGGGTGCCCGGCCCCATGAGTGCCCATCCCTGGGGGCGCCCGTCCCTTGGGGTGCCAGCCTCTATGGGGTGCCCGGCCCCATGGGTGCCCGTCCCTGGGGGCGCCCGTCCCTTGGGGTGCCAGCCTCTATGGGGTGCCCGGCCCCATGAGTGCCCATCCCTGGGGGCGCCCGTCCCTTGGGGTGCCAGCCTCTATGGGGTGCCCGGCCCCATGGGTGCCCGTCCCTGGGGGCGCCCGTCCCTTGGGGTGCCAGCCTCTATGGGGTGCCCGGCCCCATGGGTGCCCATCCCTGGGGGCGCCCGTCCCTTGGGGTGCCAGCCTCTATGGGGTGCCCGGCCCCATGGGTGCCCATCCCTGGGGGCGCCCGTCCCTTGGGGTGCCAGCCTCTATGGGGTGCCCATTCCTAGAGGGTGCCCAACTCAAGGGGGTGCATGTCCCCATGGGGTGCTCAACTCCGGGGGTGCCCATCCTTGTGGGGTGCCCGTCCCTGGGGTTGCACGTCCCCATGGGGAGCCCATCTCCCTTGGGGTGCCAGTCCCATGGGGTGCATGTCCTTTGGGGTGCCAATCCCTCGGGGGACTCATTCCTGGGGGTGCCCATCCCTGGGGTGCCTGTTCATGGGGGTGCCCGTCCCCATGGGGTGCCCATCACCCTTGGGGTGCCCATCCCTGGGGTGCCCATCCCATGGGGTGCCCGTCCCCATGGGGTGCCCATCCCTGGGGGTTCCCATTCGTGGGGGTGTCCTTCCCAAGGGGGTGCCCATCACCCTTGGGGTGCCAATTCCTGGGGGTGCCCATCCCTGGGGTGCCAATTTCTGGGGGTGCCCATCCCTGGGGTCCCTGTTCATGGGGGTGCCCGTCCCCATGGGGTGCCCATCCCTGGGGTCCCCATCCCTGGAGGTTCCCGTTTGTGGGGGTGTCGATCCCAAGGGGGTGCCCATCCCCATGGGGTGCCAATTCCTGGGGGTGCCCATTCCTGGGGTCCCCATCCCCATGGGGTGCCCATCCCCATGGGGTCCCCATCCCTGGGGGTTCCCGTTCATGGGGGTGTCTGTCCCAAGGGGGTGCCCATCCCCATGGGGTGCCTGTCCCTGTGGGGTGCCAATTCCTGGGGGTGCCCATCCCTGGGGGTGCTGGTCCCTATAGGGTGCCCATCCCCATGGGGTGCCCGTCCCTATAGGGTGCCCATCCCTGGGGGTGCTGGTCCCTATAGGGTGCCCATCCCCATGGGGTGCCCGTCCCTATAGGGTGCCCATCCCTGGGGGTGCTGGTCCCTATAGGGTGCCCATCCCATGGGGTGCCCGTCCCTATAGGGTGCCCATCCCTGGGGGTGCCCGTCCCTGTGGGGGGGTTCCCAGTTCTCCCCACTCACTGCTCACGGAGGGGGAGGCGCTGAGGTCCATGGCCCTGCCACCCGGCTGTGGGGCACCCTGCGCTCTGCGACTGTCCCCCGGGTGACCGTCCCCAGGGGTGGCATCTCTGGTTGCCCTGGCAACCGCCTCCCCCTTCCATATGGGGGGGGGGGGTCTGCCCACCCGGATGCCTGGGTCCCTCAGGTTGGGGGGCAGCACCACGCCCCCCCAGTGCTGCTGTCCCATACCAGCACCCCACAATCCGGACCCCCCAGTGCCCCTGCTTCCCGCCCTGCGGTCTCACCCCCCCGCCCCCAGCTTCAGGAAGCATTGTGGGGGGGTGTTCACTCTGGAGCCTACTGATGGCCATGAGGGGCCCATGAAGGAGCAGTGAGGCAGGGTCCGGGGGGGCAGCCAGACTCCTGGGTCCATTGTGTCCCCCCCAGGCCCAGCCCCTGCTGCGGGGTGGGGGGGGCAAGGGGGGGGTCCCTAAATCACTGGTGGGGGGGTCCCCGCACCAGGGGGGACTGTGTGCCCAGGGAGAGCGATGACCTCATAGGGGATGTGGTGACGTCATGCTGAGAATAGGATGGGATGTTGTGGCATGGTATGGTGTGACTTGACTTGACCCCACCTGACCCAGTACAGCCCAGTATGGCCCAGTATGGCCCAGTACAGCCCAGTACAGCCCACTACAGTACGGCCTGACCTGGTAGGGGACAGTTTGGCGCAGAACGGTACAGTATGGCACTACCAGACCTGACCCAAGTCACTATGGCCCAGTACAGCCCAGTACGGCCCAGTATGGCCCAATACAGTACAGCACAGGCCAGTACAGCCCAGTGTGGCCGAGTACAGCCCAGTATGGCCCAGCCCAGTACAGTACAGCCCAGCGCAGTATAGCCCAGTATAGCCCAGAATGGCCCACTACAGCTCTGTACAGCCCAGCCCAGCCCAGTATGGCCCAGTACAGACCAGTATGGCCCAGTACAGCCCAGTACAGCCCAGCCCAGTACAGTACAGCCCAGCACAGCCCAGTATAGCCCAGTATGGCCCACTACAGCCCTGTACAGCCCAGCCCAGTATAGCCCAGTATAGCCCAGAATGGCCCAGTACAGCTCTGTACAGCCCAGCACAGCCCAGTATGGCCCAGTACAGACCAGTATGGCCCAGTACAGCCCAGTACAGCCCAGCCCAGTACAGTACAGCCCAGCACAGCCCAGTATAGCCCAGTATGGCCCACTACAGCCCTGTACAGCCCAGCCCAGTATAGCCCAGTATAGCCCAGAATGGCCCAGTACAGCTCTGTACAGCCCAGCACAGCCCAGTATGGCCCAGTATATCCCAGTATGGCCCAGTACAGACCAGTATGGCCCAGTACAGCCCAGTACGGCCCAGCCCAGTACAGTATAGCCCAGTATGGCCCACTACAGCCCTGTACAGCCCAGCCCAGTATAGCCCAGAATGGCCCACTACAGCTCTGTACAGCCCAGCACAGCCCAGTATGGCCCAGTATACCCCAGTATGGCCCAGTACAGCCCAGCCCAGTACAGTACAGCCCAGCACAGCCCAGTATAGCCCAGTATGGCCCACTACAGCCCTGTACAGCCCAGCCCAGTATAGCCCAGTACAGGCCAGTATGTCCCAGTACACAATGGCTGGGGCAGGAGCCACAGAGCCCCCCCTGCACCCACCGCTGGGGGCTCAGCCCAGCCCTGTCCCCCCCTGTCCCCCCCTGTCCCCTCCCCGTCCCCCCAGCACCCACCCGTCCCTGTCCGGGAGCCGACCACGACCCCACGGGTGCCCCGGGGTGCACCCATGGGTGGGCACCACACCCTCACCCCAGCACCCAGGCAGCGGCGGACACGCACCCACCACCCTGTCCGTGGGCTCCCCACTCCACGCGGGTACCGGGGGGGTGGGTGCCACCACCCCACTGTCCCTCCGCTCCACCCGCCTCTTATAGGCACCCCCAGCCCAGGGTGGGAGGGGGGCCCCCAGCACCCTTAATCCCCCCCTAAGCAGCTTCTGCTCATCCTTCCTGACCCCACGGGAGGCCCCACGGTCGCGGGGGGGGGCAGGAAAAGGGGTGCGGGGAGGGGGGGGGGGGGGAAAAGGTTTGGGCTCGTCCGGGATTTGAACCCGGGACCTCTCGCACCCTAAGCGAGAATCATACCCCTAGACCAACGAGCCGCCGGCAGCACGCGCTGCCCCTCCATGGGTCACGCGTGGGTCGCGGCGGGGGGGGGACACGGGAGGGGCAGCAGCAGCGGTGGAGCCCCCCCGAAAGTGCACACACACCCCCCCCGGCAATGCACCTCTCCGCAGTGCCCCCCCCCCCGAAAGTGCCCCCCCCAAGTGCCCCCCAAAGTGCCCCCCCTCGAAAGTGCCCCCCCAAAGTGCCCCCCAATGTGTGCCCCCTCGAAAGCGCCTCCCCGAAAGTGCCCCCCCGAAAGTCGCCCCCCAAAGTGCCCCCCAAAATGCCCCCTCGAAAGTGCCCCCCCGAAAGTGCCCCCCCAAAGTGCCCCCCAAAGTGCCCCCCTCGAAAGTGCCCCCCCAAAGTGCCCCCCCAAAGTGCCCCCCGAAAGTGCCCCCCCAAAGTGCCCCCCCCAAAGTGCCCCCCGCAAGTGCCCCCCTCGAAAGTGCCCCCCCAAGTGCCCCCCCCGAAGTGCCCCCCCAAAGTGCCCCCCTCGAAAGTGCCCCCCCGCAAGTTCCCCCCCGAAGTGCCCCCCCAAAGTGCCCCCCTCGAAAGTGCCCCCCCAAGTGCCCCCCCCAAAGTGGCCCCCCAAAGTGCCCCCCGAAAGTGCCCCCCCAAAGTGCCCCCCCAAAGTGCCCCCCCCAAAGTGCCCCCCCAGCCATGCACCCCCCAACCATGCACACCCCCCCCAGCAGTGCACCCCCCCAAAAGTGAGCACACCCCCCCAGCAGCGCACCCCCCTGCAGCGCCCCCCCATCCATGCACCCCGCAGCAGTGCAGCCCCCCCAAAAGTGTCCCCCCCCTCCACCCGGCAATGCACCCCCAAGCAAGCGCACCCCCCGAAAGTGCACACACACCCCCCCCCGAAATGTACCCCTCTGCAGTCACCCCCCAATAGTGCCCCCCTCCTAAAAGTGCCCCCCCCAGCAATGCACCCCCCCGGCATTGCACCCCCAGCACTGCACCCCCCAACATCCCCCCCAGGACAGTGCCCCCCCCCCCGACAATGAACCCCCCAGCACTGCACCCCCCAACAGCCCCCCCCACCCCGAGCAGTGCCCCCCCCCCCAGGAGCCCCCCCCGGCCGTGTGCTCCCACCTTCACCCCCAGCACTGAGCCCCCCCCACCCCAGGGGGGTCCCCCCACAGCAGGACCCCTGCCCCCCCCCAACACAAAGCAGGGGACGATAAATGGTGGGTGACACCGGGTGTCCCCGCGGGGCTGTGGGGGCACCCTAGAGCGCTCGGGGAGGGGGGGGGGGCGAGGGGGACCCCACCACCCCCTGGACACCCCAAGCCCCCCCCCAGGACCAACCCGGGGCGCACCGGACTGGGACATCCCAACGGCAGCAAGACCAAGCTTGGGGGGCCCCTGCGTGTCTCTGGGGACCCCCGAACCCCCGAGACGGGGATGGGGGGCCCTTACGCGCCCCCCCCCCGCCCCCCAAATCCGCCCGGAGCCCCGGCAATCGGCTCGGCCCGGCTTAGGGATGCCGATTAGGCTCTGAGCCCGGCTTAGCCCCCCCTAATCCCCAAGTTTGCCCAAGGATGAAGCCTTGATCCCCCCCTCAGCCCTTAAGCGGCTTGGGGCTGGGCAGGGTATATCAGAGGGGGAGGGCAGTGGCCCCCCGTGTCCCCCCACCCCCCCCAGCCCCGTCACCATGTCGGATGAAGAGTTTTACCTCTTCAAGAACAGGTCCTCGGTGGGACCTTGGGACGGTCCCCAATATCACATCGGTCCGTTGTGGGCGTTCTACCTGCAGACCGCCTTCATGGGCATCGTCTTCTTGGTGGGGACCCCCCTCAACACCATCGTCCTGGTGGTCACCGTCAAGTACAAGAAGCTGAGGCAACCCCTCAACTACATCTTGGTCAACATCTCCTTCAGCGGCTTCATCTGCTGCATCTTCAGCGTCTTCACCGTCTTCATCTCCAGCTCCCAGGGTTACTTCGTCTTCGGCAAGAACATGTGTGCCTTGGAGGGCTTTGTGGGGGCCACCGGAGGTAAGTGGGGGTGACCGCCGTGCTCTGGTGGGGCTGGAGGAGTTGGGGTGACCACTGTGGTCTGGTGGGGCTGGAGGAGTTGGGGTGACCACCACCGTCTGGTGGAGCTGCAGGAGTTGGGGTGACCATTGTGCTCTGGTGGGGCTGGAGGAGTTGGGGTGACCACCGTGGTCTGGTGGGGCTGGAGGAGTTGGGGTTACCACCACCTTCTGGTGGAGCTGGAGGAGTTGGGGTGACCACCGTGGTCTGGTGGGGCTGGAGGAGTTGGGGTGACCGCCATGGTCTGGTGGGGCTGGAGGTAGGGGTGATCACTATGATCTGGTGGGGCTGGAGGAGTTGGGGTGACCACCACCGTCTGGTGGAGCTGCAGGAGTTGGGGTGACCATTGTGCTCTGGTGGGGCTGGAGGAGTTGGGGTGACCACCGTGGTCTGGTGGGGCTGGAGGAGTTGGGGTGACCACCACCGTCTGGTGGAGCTGCAGGAGTTGGGGTGACCATTGTGCTCTGGTGGGGCTGGAGGAGTTGGGGTGACCACCACCGTCTGGTGGAGCTGGAGGAGTTGGGGTGACCATTGTGCTCTGGTGGGGCTGGAGGAGTTGGGGTGACCACCACCATCTGGTGGAGCTGTAGGAGTTGGGGTGACCATTGTGCTCTGGTGGGGCTGGAGGAGTTGGGGTGACCATTGTGATCTGGTGGGGCTGGAGGAGTTGGGGTGACCACCATCTGGTGGAGCTGTAGGAGTTGGGGTGACCACCGTGGTCTGGTGGGGCTGGAGGAGTTGGGGTGACCACCACCGTCTGGTGGGGCTGGAGGAGTTGGGGTGACCACCGTGGTCTGGTGGGGCTGGAGGAGTTGGGGTGACCACCACCGTCTGGTGGAGCTGCAGGAGTTGGGGTGACCATTGTGCTCTGGTGGGGCTGGAGGAGTTGGGGTGACCACCACCGTCTGGTGGAGCTGGAGGAGTTGGGGTGACCATTGTGCTCTGGTGGGGCTGGAGGAGTTGGGGTGACCACCACCATCTGGTGGAGCTGTAGGAGTTGGGGTGACCATTGTGCTCTGGTGGGGCTGGAGGAGTTGGGGTGACCATTGTGATCTGGTGGGGCTGGAGGAGTTGGGGTGACCACCATCTGGTGGAGCTGTAGGAGTTGGGGTGACCACCGTGGTCTGGTGGGGCTGGAGGAGTTGGGGTGACCACCACCGTCTGGTGGGGCTGGAGGAGTTGGGGTGACCACCGTGGTCTGGTGGGGCTGGAGGAGTTGGGGTGACCACCACCGTCTGGTGGAGCTGGAGGAGTTGGGGTGACCACCATCTGGTGGAGCTGTAGGAGTTGGGGTGACCACCGTGGTCTGGTGGAGCTGTAGGAGTTGGGGTGACCACCATGGTCTGGTGGGGCTGTGGGAGTTGGGGTGACCACTGGGGTTGTAGGTGGAGGTGACCACCATGGCCCGGTGGTGCCACGGGGGTTGGTGGGACGTGGGTTGAGGTCCCGGTGGTGCCCCCCCCCAGGGCTGGTGACGGGGTGGTCCTTGGCCTTCCTGGCTTTCGAGCGCTACATCGTCATCTGCAAACCCTTCGGCAACTTCCGCTTCAGCTCCAAGCACGCCCTCCTGGTGGTGGTGGCCACCTGGGTCATCGGCATCGGCGTGGCCATCCCCCCCTTCTTCGGGTGGAGCAGGTTGGGGGGCGACGGCGGGCAGGGTGCGGGCAGGGTGCTGAGCATCCCCAGGAGTGGCGCGGGCGGGTGATGGGGGTGCCACGGGGTGCCATGGGGGGTCCCAGGAGGGTGCTGAGCCACCCAGCAGTGCCACGGGGGTGCCACGGGGTGCCATGGGGGGTCCCAGGAGGGTGCTGAGCCACCCAGCAGTGCCACGGGGGTGCCATGGGGTGCCATGGGGGGTCCCAGGAGGGTCTCAGGAGGGTGCTGACCCACCCAGCAGTGCCACGGGGGTGCCATGGGGGGTCCCAGGAGGGTCCCAGGAGGGTGCTGAGCCACCCAGCAGTGCCACGGGGGTGCCATGGGGTGCCATGGGGGGTCCCAGGAGGGTGCTGAGCCACCCAGCAGTGCCACGGGGGTGCCATGGGGTGCCAGGGGGGTCCCAGGAGGGTCCCAGGAGGGTGCTGAGCCACCCAGCAGTGCCACGGGGGTGCCATGGGGGGTCCCAGGAGGGTGCTGAGCCACCCAGCAGTGCCACGGGGGTGCCATGGGGGGTCCCAGGAGGGTTCTGAGCCACCCAGCAGTGCCACGGGGTGCCATGGGGTGCCATAAGGGTGCCATAGGGGTGCTATAGGGGTGCCACAGGGGTGCCACAGGAGTGCCAGTGAGATGCCACAGGGGTGCGGAGCGGGCTGGCAATGCCATGGGGTGCCATGGGGTGCCATAGGGATGCCACAGGGGTACAACAGGATGCCGGGGGGGTGCCACGGGGGTGCCACGTGGCGTGGAGCGGGCAGCGAGCGCACGTGTCCCCGCAGGTACGTGCCGGAGGGGCTGCAGTGCTCCTGCGGCCCCGACTGGTACACGGTGGGCACCAAGTACAAGAGCGAGTACTACACCTGGTTCCTCTTCATCTTCTGCTTCATCGTGCCCCTCTCCCTCATCATCTTCTCCTACTCCCAGCTGCTCAGCGCCCTGCGGGCCGTGAGTCCCGGGGGGGCACGGGGCGGGGGGGCACACGCGTGTGCAAGGGCGGGAGGATGGCGGGGAGGTGGGGGAGATGGGATTGAGGGAGGGAGGGAAGGAGGGAGGGAGGAGATGGCCAAAGGGAGGGAGGGAAAGAGGGCTGGAGAGCAGGAGGGATGGAGGGATGGCTGGAGAGATGGAGGGATGGCTGGAGGGATGGAGGGGTGGCTGGAGGGATGGAGGGATGGAGGGCAGGAGAGATGGAGAGATGGATGGAGGGATGGCTGGAGGGATGGAGGGAAGGAGGGCAGGAGGGATGGAGGGATGGCTGGAGGGATGGAGGGATGGAGGGCAGGAGAGATGGAGAGATGGATGGAGGGATGGCTGGAGAGATGGAGGGATGGCTGGAGGGATGGAGGGAAGGAGGGCAGGAGGGATGGAGGGATGGCTGGAGGGATGGGGGGAAGGAGGACAGGAGGGCAGGAAGGGTGGAGAGATGGCTGGAGGGATGGAGGGATGGCTAGAGAGATGGAGGGATGGCTGGAGGGATGGAGGGCAGGAGAGATGGAGAGATGGATGGAGGGATGGAGGGATGGCTGGAGAGATGGAGGGATGGCTGGAGGGATGGAGGGAAGGAGGGTAGGAAGGATGGAGGGATGGATGGAGGGATGGAGGGATGGCTGGAGAGATGGAGGGATGGCTGGAGGGATGGAGGGAAGGAGGGTAGGAAGGATGGAGGGATGGATGGAGGGCTGGAGGGATGGCTGGACAGATGGAGGGATGGCTGGAGGGATGGAGGGAAGGAGGGTAGGAAGGATGGAGGGATGGATGGAGGGCTGGAGGGATGGCTGGACAGATGGAGGGATGGCTGGAGGGATGGAGGGAAGGAGGGTAGGAAGGATGGAGGGATGGAGGGATGGCTGGACAGATGGAGGGATGGCTGGAGGGATGAAGGGAAGGAGGGTAGGAGGGATGGAGGTCAGGAGGGCAGGAAGGGTGGAGAGATGGCTGGAGGGATGGCAGGGTGGAGAGATGGAGCGATGGAGGGATGAAAGGAAGGAGGGAAGAAAGGAAGAAGGGCTGGCTGGAGGGCTGGAGGGATGGAAGGATGGAGGGATGGCTGGAAGAATGGAGGGATGGAGGGAAGGAGGGCAGTGGGGATGGAGGGATGGATGGAGGGAAGGAGGGCTGGAGGGATGGTAGGGTGGAGAGATGGAGCGATGGAGGGACAGAGGGAAGGAGGGAAGGAAGAAGGCTATAAGGATGGAGGGATGGATGGAGGGAAGGAAGGAAGGAAGGAAGGGGGAAGGAGGGCAGGAGGGATGGAGGGATGGCCGGAGGGATGGAGGGCAGGAGGGAAGGAGAGTTGGCAGGATGGAGAGTAGGAGGGCAGGAGGGATGGAGACACGGAGAGATGGAGGGATGGAGGGATGGCTGGAGGGATGGAGGGAAGGAGGGAAGGAAGGAAGAAGGGTTGGCTGGAGGGATGGAGGGATGGAGGGTTGGATGGAGGGAGGGATGGAGGGAAGGAGAGTTGGCAGGATATAGAGTAGGAGGGTGGGAGGGATGGAGACAGAGAGAGATGGAGGGACGGAGGGTTGGAGGGATGGCAGGACAGAGAGATGGAGGAACGGAGGGCAGGAACATTGGAGGGATGGAGGGAAAGAGGGATGGCGAGAGGGAGGGTTGGCTGGAGGGATGGAGACACGGAGAGATGGAAGGGTGGCTGGAAGGATGGAGGGTGGCCAGAATGGAGGGATGGAGAGATGGAGAGTTGGAGGATTGGCTGGAGGGAAGGAGGGTGGGCAGGATGGAGGGAAGGAGGGTGGGCAGGATGGAGGGAAGGAGGGTAAAAGGAATGGAGGGATGGAGAGACGGAGGGACTGCTCGGACAGCGGGACGGAGGCAGGGGGCAGGCGGGGGGCGGGAGGCCGGACCCTGACCCCCTCCTTGGGGCGCAGGTGGCCGCGCAGCAGCAGGAGTCGGCCACGACGCAGAAGGCGGAGCGGGAGGTGTCCCGCATGGTGGTGGTGATGGTGGGCTCCTTCTGCCTCTGCTACGTGCCCTACGCGGCTCTGGCCATGTACATGGTCAACAACCGGAACCACGGGCTGGACCTGCGCCTGGTCACCATCCCTGCCTTCTTCTCCAAGAGCGCCTGCATCTACAACCCCATCATCTACTGCTTCATGAACAAACAGGTGCCCCCGGGGACACCCCGGGACGCCCGGGCAGTGGGGACATCCCGGGGACACCTGGGTGATGGGGACACCCCGGGATGTCCAGGCAATGGGGACATCCTGGGACACCCGGGCAATGGGGACACCTTGGGGCACCTGGGCAATGGGGACACCCCGGGATGTCCGGGCAATGGGGACACCCTGGGACACCTGGGTGATGGGGACACCTGGGGCACCTGGGCAATGGGGACATCCCAGGCCACCCAGGCGATGGGGACACCCCGGGATGTCCAGGCAATGGGGATGTCCTGGGGACACCTGGGTGATGGGGACACCCAGGGACGTCCGGGCAATGGCGATATCCCAGGACACCCAGGTGATGGGGACACACTGGGATGTCCGGGCAATGGGGACATCCCGGGGACACCTGGGTGATGGGGACACCCTGGGGCACCCAGGCAATGGGGACATCCCAGGCCACCCAGGTGATGGGGACACGCCAGGATACCTGGGCAATGGGGACATCCTGGGACACCTGGGCGATGGGGACACCCTGGGGCACCCAGGCAATGGGGACATCCCAGGACACCCAGGCGATGGGACGTCCGGGCAATGGCGACATCCTGGGACACTCAGGCACTGGGGACACCTTGGGACCCCTGGGCAATGGGGACATCCTGGGACACCTGGGTGATGGGGACACCCAGGGACACCCAGGCAATGGCGATATCCCAGGACACCCAGGCGATGGGGACAACCCCGGGACGTCCGGGCAATAGGGACATGCCAAGGACACCTGGGTGATGGGGACACCCAGGGACACCCAGGCAATGGCGATATCCCAGGACACCCAGGCGATGGGGACAACCCCGGGACATCCGGGCAATAGGGACATGCCAGGGACACCTGGGTGATGGGGACACCCAGGGACACCCAGGCAATGGCGATATCCCAGGACACCCAGGCGATGGGGACAACCCCGGGACATCCGGGCAATAGGGACATGCCAGGGACACCTGGGTGATGGGGACATCCCAAGGACACCCAGGCAATGGGGAGATCCTGGGGACACCTGAGCACTGGGGACATCCAGGGACACTCAGGCACTGGGGAGATCCTGGGGACACCCAGGTGACAGGGGGATCCTGGGGACACCTGGGCAATGGGGACACCCAGGGACACCCGGGCAATGGGGACATCCCAGGACACCCAGGAAATGGGGACACCAAGGGATGCCCGGGCGATGGGGACATCCCGGGGACACCTGGGTGATGGGGACATCCAGGGACCCCCAGGCACTGGGGACATCCCGGGGTGCCCAAGGACATCTGGGGACCAGGGACACTTGGGGACCAGGGTCAACCGGGGATGGCCAGGGACACCTGGGGACTGGGCACCAAGGATGCCAACGGCCTGGGGACATGCAGAGACCATGGACACCTGGGGACGAGGACACCTGGGGACTGAGGACGCTTCGGGGCACCCAAGGACATCTAGGGACACCCAAGGGGACACTTGGGGACACCCAAGGACATCTAGGGACACCCAAGGGGACACTTGGGGACCAAGGATGTGCAGGGATGCTCAGGGATGACCATGGACTGGGGACCAGGGACATCTGGTGCCAAGGGACTGGGGACATCCCGGGGACGGGGGATGAGAGAGGATGAGGGACACCCGGGGACACTTGGGGACACCCGGGCACACCCAGGGTCATCACCAGGGTGGGGGGTACCGTGTTCCCGGGGGCAGGAGATGGGGCCAATGTGACACCGGGGGTGGGAAGAGCGTCCCAGGGCTGGGGACAGGGGACACCCCGGTCCCCCGCCCCGGGGCTGAGCCGGCCGCGGGTCCCCGTCCCCGTAGTTCCGCGCCTGCATCATGGAGACGGTCTGCGGGAAGCCCATGACGGACGACTCGGACATCTCCAGCTCGGCCCAGAGGACGGAGGTCTCGTCCGTCTCCTCCAGCCAGGTCAGCCCCAGCTGAGGAGCCGCCAGCGCCCGCCCCGGCCCCAGGACCCCCCACCCCGGCTCTCCCCGCTATGGGGCTGGGGCTGCCCTGGGGGTCCGGGGCCGCCCCCTCGGCCAGCCTAGGATGTAGGCGCGGGTGGGACAATAAACCACCGCCGCGATCTGAACGCAACGCTGAGCCCGTCTGCGCGTCGGTGGCCCCACGGCGGGGTGGGGACGGGGAGGGTCCCGTGGGTGGCTCGGCCCCACGGCGATGCCGGTGCGGGACCCAGTGGTGGGGCAGGGAGGTGGGGTGCTGCCCCCGCTCCCCCACCACCACCCATGGGGTTGGGGTGCGGCTGAGCCCCCCATCTGTGGGGCTGGGGCAAGGATGGATGCCATCCATGGGGCTGAGCCCCCACCCATAGGGCTGGGGCAAGGCTGGATCCCATCTGTGGGGCCGGGGTGGGGCTGAGCCCCCCATTCATACAGCTGGGGTAGTTCCGACCCCCATCTATGGGGCTGGGGTGGTTTCGAGCCCCATCCATGGGGCTGGCGTGGGGCTGAGCCCCCTTCTATGGGGCTGGGGTGGTGCAGAGCCCCCATCCATGGGGCTGGGCTGGATCCCATCCATGGGGTCAGGGTGATGCACAACCCTCATCTGTGGGGCTGGAGTGGTGCTGGATCCATCTGTGGGGCTGGGGTGGTGCTGAGCCCCCCATCTATGGGGCAGGGGTGGTGCTGAGCCCCCCATCCATGGGGCAAGGCTGGATCCCATCCATGGGGCTGGCGTGGGGCTGAGCCCCCTTCTATGGGGCTGGGGTGGTGCAGAGCCCCCATCCATGGGGCTGGAGTGGTGCAGAGCCCCCATCCATGGGGCTGGGCTGGATCCCATCCATGGGGTCAGGGTGATGCACAACCCTCATCTGTGGGGCTGGAGTGGTGCTGGATCCCATCTGTGGGGCTGGTGTGGTGCTGAGCCCCCCATCTATGGGGCAGGGGTGGTGCTGAGCCCCCCATCCATGGGGCAGCAGGGCTTACCGAGGACCAGTCCCCCCCACCAGCCCCACACCCCAACCTCCCCCACGGTGCCGGTGCCCGGTTCGGGGTGCAACTTGGGGGGCAGACGAGAGGGGCTGGCTGAGCCCCCCGGGACACGGCCCAGGGGGGAGCCCGGCGCCCCGATTCGGGGGTGCCCCCTCCAGGGGAGCGATGGCGGGTGGGGGGCGCAGGGGCTGCGTCAGCCCTCACCCGCGTCACGGTTTTTTGGGGTAAAGTGGGAGCAATTCCGTCACGACGCGGCTTACGGGGCGGGGGTGTCAACGTAACCAGGTTTATTTTGCCGCGGAATCCTCCGGCGAAACTCCGTTTACACCTGACGGACAAAATTATACCATCCCGAGAGGAGAAATACTCGAGGGAGTAATTGGGGGGGGAATACGACGCCGACGCCGCCACAAGTGGGGCGAACCCCGCGGCGGGAAAGGGAATTAGTGTCTGAAATCGTTAACGCCGCTCGCTCTCCGGCCAAATCCCCGAGCCGGGGGCGAGCGCCGAAGGCAGGTTTACCGCCCGGATCTCGTCTGGGATTCTCCGATTGCCCACGGAGTTGTAGCAGAGGCGTTATTTGAAGAAAGGTACATGAAATAGGAGTATATATACGTTACAGTCCGCGTTTTTAACCCTCGGAGAGCGATTTGAGGGAGAAACAGGGGTTTGGGTGGGTTTTGGGTTTTTTCGCGGCCGCACCGACCTCTGGGTGAAGCCGCCGGAGAAGGATCCACGTCGCGGTGGGTGGGCCGAGGTGATGGGGTGGCGAGAGGGAAGCGAGACAGCCCTGGGGCGAGCGGGGAATGCAGGGTTAAAAAAAACCCCCAAAATTAAAAAATAATAATAATATTATTAGTAAGAATCGAGAAAGAGCAAATTCATGGGAGGGGAGGGGGGCGAGCGTGGCTCCCCCCAGCCCGCTCCTCCTTCGCAGCGTTTTTGGGTGGATTAAAGGCACTTTGTGCGACGGCCGCAGCTGCGGAAAGCGGGAAAATGTCTTGATGGGGAAGGAACCGACGCCACCGGCTTTGTACTGCCGGCGCTTTTCCGGCACCCGATCCATTAACGGGCTCGTCAATTGGGCTGGGGGAAGGAGTGAAGCCCAATTCCTGACGGGAGGAGGACGGGCCGAGCCTCGCTGCCGTTTGGGAGAGGGTTTGCAAATCCAGCTCCTCCCGGAGAAGCCAGGAAAAGCGCCGGCGGAGGGGCAGGGAGCGGGCGAGGAGCTGAGCAGGACTCCCGGCGGGAGCGAGGATGCGTGGTTGGATTTGCAAAGCCCGGTCTAAAACAAGCATGACTCAACCTCTCGTTTTATTTTTCCTTTTGGCCCTATTGTTCTCTGGCTTGTTCTAGGGGTTTTTTTTCCCCTTAATTTTTTTATTTTTTAAAATAAAAGACTGAGTACATACCAAAAAAAAAATAAATCAAAGGGAAGAGAGGGAGGCAGGGCAAGGGGAGAAGCGTTCCCGCTGCTCTGCCCTTCACCGGTCGGGATACGCGTTTCTTCGCTTGACGTGGAACCAAAAAGGAATACAAAAATAAACAAGAACTCGTTAAGACCGTAAAACAACGTGTAAATCTAAAAAAAAAAAAAAAACAAACCCAAAAAACGCCCAACGTGCCGTAAGGAGAGGTGGTTTTCGGAAGAGCGAGTCCCCATCCCTCGGGGAAGAAGGGGGAAAAAAAAAAATAAGAGGACGGGAAGAGCGATTTTTGTTGTTGTTTCACCTCATCGCCTGAAATAACAGTCTCAGTAGCGAAAAATGTTTCTTACGATAATCCCAGAAACGGTAAAAAATAAATTATTTGAGAAACGGCTTCCTCTGTACACAGCTCTTAAAACTCGTCGTGTCGCACCAAGGCCTCCCCGAAGTCTGTGGCCTGGCTCCCCACGAACAAGTCGTACTTCTCCACGATCTCCTCTTTGGTCAGCTTGCCGTCCTGCGAGAGAGCGGGGACACGTAAATTCCTGTTATTTCCCTCCGTTTCTCCCTCCCCGGCTCCCAAAAAGATCCCGCTCCCCCTCCCGAGGGATGGAGGGCGCTGCCCCGGGGGAGCCGAACCGCCGCGGGGAGCGCGCGCCCGGGCAACTCTTAATTAAACAGCTTAACGAAGGCGCTTGCCAAGAAAGGGCGTTAGCCTTGGCGTTGGGGAGAGGAAGGTTTCCGAGCCGCCAGGTCGAGCTCCGGCAGAGATCCTGGGGTACGGAATTCCTCGCCGGAGCCCCCACCTTGTTCTGGTCGGATTCGTAGACGAGGTGCCGCGCTTCGGCCTCGGCGTGGTCGTAATCCGAAGGGAGGATCCAATCTTTGGTTTCGTCCTTGTCCATTTTGCCGTCGCGGTTCTTGTCTCTGAACTCCACGAATTGCTCCCGCTCCGTCTTCACCCACTCGGGTTCGTCGGCGTCCCCGTCGTGGCTGTACATGTCACCTGGAAGGAGGAGGGACGGGCTGCGCACCCTTCCAGCGGATCCATCCCAAAGGAAGAACCGCCGGCGGGACGGACGGACGCGCACGCACCCCTCCACCATCCCATGGGAGTGGGGATCGCGCCCGGTGAGACCCCAGGATCGGCGTGCGGGCTGCAATGACAAGACCCACCCCGCATCCCCAGGGAAGCTCCCCCTTTCCCATCTTCGAGGATTGACTTCAAGCCACTTTATTTCCCTAAATTCAGCCCCAAAAATCTTCAAAGCGCCGCTTGGGATCGGTTTGGAGAAGCGGGCAGCCTCTCTCCTGACGTATTTTGGAGCGGGACGCGCTGCGCGCCGCCCCTCTCCCCGGCCGAAGCTCTCCGTGTCGGATAAGGGGTGTTGAAAAGGGCAGCTGTTCCGCGTCCCACCGCTGCCGAGGGCGGGGACGGGCAGCCCCCGCCGCGTTAAAAGAGGGGACAACCCTGGCTTTCGAGCAGATGGAGGAGCGGGGCCGGGCTAAAGTTAGGAAGTTAAGAGAGATAATAAAATTCCAGGAGGGGGAGGGACGGGAAAGCACATGCCGGCAGCTGCTCCGGCCGGAGGGGACGCAGAGGGCGGCGGCAGAGCTGAGGCGCCGGCGTCTCACCTATGTACTCCTCCAGGTCGATGAAGCCGTCCCCGTTCTTGTCGATGTCCTCCATGGTCTCCTGCAAGGAGGAGACGGCGGTTAGCCGGGCTCAGAGCAATCCCCCCTCCGGCAGCGACCCCCTTACCGGGACGGATCCAGCCCCGTGCCAGCCCCAGCAAGCACGAGGATGCCATCCGCACGCTAAAAAAACCCCCAAAAGCCAAATTTTGTGCTCCACAGCCATCCCTGACCCACGTCTGCCCGATCTGCTGGAGGCCGTCCCGCCGCAGGACGGTTTCTGGTGAACACACAGATTTCCAACCCTCTCCCATCCGTTTTTTTCCCCCACCCGTAAACGCCACGTTTTGTGCGAGATCACCAGCCGCAGCGGACCCACCTGTACGACGATGTCTTTCATGTAATCGTACTCTTCGGGGTGCAGAAAGGCGGTGAACTCTTCTTTGGTGGCGGTCAAGTCTCCATCCTTGTCAGCCATCTTGAAGCGCCGTTCATCTCGCACCATCATTTGTTTGTAATTAAATCCGTCATCGGGGTCCGGGTCATCTGGGCACGAGAAGAGAAGAGGCAGTCGCCCCATGTCAGCTCGGGCAGAGGGGAGAAATGCCCCATGGTCACCGCCAACCCAACCTCAAGCGCCTCAACCCAACCTCAAGCGCCTCAACCCAACCTCAAGCTCCAACCTCAAGTGCCTCAACCTCAAGCGCCTCAACCTCAAGCGCCTCAACCCAACCTCAAGCGCCTCAACCCAACCTCAAGCGCCTCAACCCAACCTCAAGCGCCTCAACCCAACCTCAAGCGCCTCAACCCAACCTCAAGCGCCTCAACCCAACCTCAAGCGCCTCAACCCAACCTCAAGCTCCTCGTGCTTTGCCACGGCAGCCTGAATTTTTCCCAACATCGGTGGCCGTCGTGTCTCTCCTGCACCTCCTCTGCCAGGAGGAAGAGGAGGAGGAGCTGCCAGCGGCCGTGGGATACCAGCATTCCCAGGGAAGATGCCCCCAGGAGACAGAGATCCGGGGTTTTTTTGGCCGGTGCAGGCCTGGAGGCTCAGCCCAAGCTATTTCTGGAGGAGAATGTGTAAGGGGATATTGCTCTCCGCTGCCGGGGCGGCTTCAAAGCCAGCGAAACATCACCCAGCGCCCGCCGCCGCGGGAATATCTGGGCACATATGGCCACTAGATATAGCCACGCCAACAGCTATAGATAAGCTTCGGGATACCGAAGTCGGCTTTGTTTGTCGGCCTATAGAAAAATACGGCTAGAGGAGGACGCAGCGGGGTGAAGTTAAGCGAGAGCCAGGCCCGGTCTCAAAAAAAAAGGCGCCCTCCCCTTCTCTGTTGACATCCAGGACAAAAGGCAGGGGATTAAGCAGCTCTATACGAGCCCCGGTGCTGGCCAACCGTTAAATATAAGACGGTAAGAAGATTTTATTTTAAGTCACCTTTAGGGCACAATTAAGCCTAAAGTTTCCTATTCTATTCCCCAGGTGAAAGCTCGGGAAGCGGCGTAAGCCGAACGCTCGGCCGGAGCAAAAAGCCTCGGGATCAGCGTCGGTTTGCGGGACAAGCGGAGCGAGTGGAAGTTAAAAGCAATTTCTTTTTTATCCGGGCGATTCCGCCGTTTGGCTGAGCGGCTTTTTTAATCAGGTGGCAAGCAGCAGCGAGCCGAGTGTTTAACAGGGGTTAAACCCACCCAAAAAGGCTTTGGATTTTAGTCCCCAGGGAAATGTTTGCTGGGGGGGTTGGGGGGAGCAGAGCTGGGGAATCGCTCGGGAGCTGCGGGCAGCGAAGCCGCAAGCTCAACTTTTTAATCTTCCCCAGCGATACCAGCTGGAGAAACACGAGCGGTTCCGGTTTCACCAGCCACCCGTGGTGACAAGCGAGTCTGATGGGATGGAAGAACAAAAAAAATCTGCGTTATTACTATTATATTCTTATTTTTAAGGTTTTAAAGGGACTTTCACTTTAAGATGAAGCTGTTGGTTATTTATCACCTTATATTCTAGCTTTCCAGAGGGAAAGCAGGATTTAGATCCGCAGAAACAGCCTCCGGCGCCGAAGCGCACCGAGCTACTTCATTACAGTACTGGGTGCAACCCAGTGACTAATACCAGCGCTGACGTTTAACGAAAAATAAAATAAACCAAAGAGCATTTCATTTTGATGACAAAAAGCAAGCATTTTTTAAATACTCAGTAGAGCAGCAAGGGAGGGTGGTGCCTCGGCTCCCACGCGCCGGGAGAGGGATGTTCTTAACGCGATTAAGGGATCGGCCGGCCTCTTGGCCGCGCGTCAAACTCTCCAGAGGCATTTCCAGCGCCGCTCCGGCCGGAGAGGGGAGAGAGGAGGAGGGAGGGGAGAGTCTCCCCTCTCTTACCCATTACGCTTGAGAAATGGTTTTCTCATTAAGGTGCGTTGGGTGTTTTTTTTCCGCATTAAGGTTTTCAGGTTGGGTGTTTTTAAATATTCTGCGCCTGCAGGTCATAAATCCCACTGCAGGGACTCCAAAAAGCGTGATAAAAACCTTCCTAGGACCTCTTCTCCCCCTTCAAGGCCGGATTCGAAGGGGCAGACAGGTTAGGCTTGCCGTGGAGCCCAGTAATTACACTATTAATGGAAAAGCGAAGCTTAGGAAGAGCTGCCCCAGCCCTGAGGGGGGTCTGGGAAGCTTAGTAAGACCTGACGGCGTTTTTGGGGGGGCTGATTTCCCCAGCGGGCAGCACGGCAAAAGCTTCGATCTTCCTCGAGCTTTTTTAAAAAGAAAAAAAAAAGAGAAGCCGTGAAACAGCCCGAGGGAAGATGGATGAGCCAGAACCGAGAGGCCACGGCCTCCATACGTTCTGCGGAGCATTTGACTATCTTTGGAAATATTTAGTAAATTAAAACTTGATTTCATGCTTTCAAGCTGTAGCTCATCATACCATATATGCCTGCGTTCCAGGAGGCGGGAACAACTGGCAGGGGAACTGGTATTTTTCTAACATCTTAACCCCAGAAGAGCTTCTTACCTCGCTCCTCGGGGTGGTTAAGTCCTTACAGGGCCGCTGACCTGCCTCACGTGCCAAAAATCTACGAGCTCTGGGGTCTAAAGCTACCGGCAGGACAAGCGGAGAAACTGCGATGCGCACGCAGGGCTTTGGGAAGCGATTAAAAGACTCTTTGTAACGATCTTCGCGGATCGAGGAAGGGTGCAGGCACCCAGAAAAAGGCGGCCGCTACGGCCACGGGTCAGTCGGTGTCTTTCTGAGGGAACTAAATGCCACCAGTAGCTTGAAATTCAAGAGCTAGAAGGTAAAAAAACCCGATTGCCCCCTCTGCCTCGAATCACATTATTGCTCAGGATTGAGTTTTGAGCCAATTTTCACAATGAAGCGCATCAATAAAGCAGAGTTAAAGCTGCGCGTTGATCGCAAACTTCGCCTTTGGGTTTTTCCGCATCTTTTTCCCCCGCCCCCCCCTTCGATTGCCCTTCGTTAATGCCGTCAGAAGGTAAATTGGGAGGAGGCTCTTTTTTTGGGGGGGATTTTTTTAAAGTCCGAGGCTTTGGGGATGAGTCGAGAGCTCCCGCTCTGCTCCATCGCACTTCTGCTTTATTGATTAGAGACCACCACCAGATCGGACACCTTGCCCCTTACCGAGGTAAGTGCCATATGTCACGTTTCTGTACTCATCCCAGGAGATAAATCCATCTTGGTTCATGTCAAACTCCTGCCACTGGCGTTCGACACTGTCATACACGTATTTCTTCTGGGCCTTCTTAATCCAGGCTTTCAGCTCCCCCTCCGTCACAAACCCATCCTTATCCGTGTCTATCTTATCTACAATCATTCTACAAAAACAAAACAGCAAGTTTCAAGCGCCGGCTCCGCAAAGTTTTTATCCCAAGAGTCGAGACCTACCTAAGATGTAGCCGTAGGTGGCATTTTTATATTCCTCCCAAGAAATGAGGCCGTCCTCATTGAGGTCGTGCCCTTTCCACTGCCGCTCTACATCCTCGTATATCCAGCGCTTTTGTGCAAACTTAATCCAGTCTTTCAGCTCTTCCACCGTTACAAACCCGTCTTTGTCTTCATCTATTTTACTTACAATCTTTCTGTAGAAAATGCAGAAAAATCCAGCAAAAGTTAAAGGGAAACAAGGCTCTAGTTCTACCGGGCAGAGCACCTGAACCGGTGGCAGGCTAGTCCCGGAGGCCAGAGCGAGCAAGTCAAGGTCTTTGTTACCGGGTCCCGGCAAACGTGACCACGCGGACAGCTCGTCCTTAAAACCAAGGTAGGGTTTAGCCGCCGAAACACCGGCTTGCTCGCTCTGGGGCCGTTTGGGTTTTGTGTCCTTCAGGGAAAAGCATTTTCTCGTTAGGCCTTGGGAAAACACCCAGCCGCACGTCTTCCCACCTCGACGGCGTGCCGGGAGTTACGTACTTACGTTAAAAAGTGGGAAGCTCGGCCTTGGCGAAGGGATGCAAAGACCGAGCCTCGGCTCGTTCGCATGCCCAAGCACAGGCAGAGAAAAAAGAAAACCAACACCCTCGCAGGACAGCGACGAGAAGCCGACGTCGCTGTCGGATCCCACCCGAGGACGACACCCACCCCTTTACTGAGGGAGAAACCGGAGATGCGTGGTTTATAAAGCACGGCGCGAGGCCGCGTGCCTTCTTTATTTTTAGCAGCAGCTGTGAAGAAAAGCCACCGGGAGGAATGCAGAGATCCATAGGCAGATGCACGCGAGCCTCGGGGAGGGGAAGGCAGCAGGGTCAGGGGGAGCCGGGCTGTTTAATCCTCCCCGTTCCTCACGTTTTACTCCTAGGAGGACTCGCGGTGTCCGCACGACGCGAGGCGGTCACAGCACCGGCTGCGTTTCAAGCCCAGCGCTGGGAACTTTCGGTTTTGCGCGCTCCCCGGCAGCGCCAGGCGATTAAAGCCAGGGAGGAGAGCCCGAAACATTTTGGTGGTCAACCAGGATCTTTTTTTTTTTTTCCTTTTAACAGGAAGGTTCCATGTGAAACCAGTTCTGTTAAATTCAGTAATCCTTAACTCAAATGCAGTAATTTGAGGAATTTTAAGGAACAGTGGTTTAAGTCACCACCAGACTATCAATTCCCAGAATACGGATGCAAAGCCAAACATCAAGTGCAAACCCAGCCCGGTCAAACAGCCGGGACACCGGAGCCACGCTGCACTTAGCTCCCAGGTTTTGTTGTTCCATAATTGCTTTTAAAAAAGCGAAACCAGGATTTCCTCTGCGGCACAAAGGATGTTCCTAAAAACGAAAGGCTGAACAGATAATTGGGATAAGACTGGTAAAAAAAAAAAAAAGTATTTGCTTTGCTTCTAGAAGAGTCTTTCAGCTCGGTGCCGTACTTTACCTGCGGCAGATGGCAGCTTGCGGACCGTGCACCACGTTTCAGAGGCCTGAGTTGTTTTACAGCCACATTAATAGTTGCTATTTCAGGAAAACAATTCAACTTTTACACATGGCCTTGCCATTCGAGAGGAGGACGGGAATACCACCGGGAGAGGATGCGACGCTCTCGCCTGAGAGGCCACGGTACAGGTTAAAGGCTCCTGCGGTTGTCTGCGAACGGTTAAACTGCAAACACAGGAGTCAAGGTCCGGGCTTGTTGGAGACTCGCTTCCCAGGAACGGTTGGGCATCATCCTTCCCCGGCTTTAGCACAAAGCGGCCTCTGAGGAGTGGATCCCATCGGGAATTTCCCCAGCTGCTTCCCCAACCGTAAAATCTGAACCATCCCAGCCTTATTAAAAAGGTTTCCCTGACACCAAACCCCACGGCGTCAGCAAACCCAAGAGGTGAGAGAGCAGAGCAGCCGAGCGACAAGATTTGGGCAGGGGCAGATTTCACTCTAAAACTCTTTTTTATCTGTCCGGCCAAGGGTGACGAGAAACCGGACGAGTTGTGAAGCGCTGCTCAGCGCCCGGAGCTGGGGTATCGGCACGGCTCGCTGCCATCACAAGGATATATTGGAGGAAAAAAATAAAACCAACACCAGAATGAAGAATTGGAGGCTGCATCAGGGTGATTTTTCCAGGAAAGGTTTCTAGGTGGGGCAGCAGAAGTTCAGAGGTTTAATTAGAGAACAGCTTCCCCGTTTAACGGCGTTAAGGGAAAGTTAAACTCTGCCCCAAGCCGGAGCCGCTGGAAACTCTTCGGCAGCTCCTAAACCTCTGCCTTCAGCTGGTTCAGCGGCTTAGTGCCAAAACCAGATGCTCACAGGCCGCTTTCCCAGGGCAAAAGCCACGAAAACCATAAGTTTTAATAAAAAAAATAAACCCCCCCCGCAGTTTTGTCACACCAGGCCGCAGCGCCCTGCGCGGGGAGGGGGTGGCAGGGGCACCAGATGTTTTGCGATGGTTGGCAGCTGGAGTCAACAGGCTGCTTCGCTTTCCCACTCACGGCATTCCAGGGAAGCAAGGGGATCCTGTTTGCTCAGCGCTATTGCCAGGAAAAAAAAAAAACTCACAAAGCGTTCCCCTAATTCAGCAGCCTTTAAAAAAAAAAAAGGCAAAGCCAAAAAATAAGGTAGAGTATGGGACGCTGTTCCGAAATCCCAGTCGCCCCAAGAAACAGGGAGGTGAGAAGAGCTGGGAAACCGAGCCGGGAAAGACGGAGCCAGAGCTCTCTCCCAGAAAACTGGGTCCTTTCAACGGCACAGAACAGCACAACAGCCGTTAAAAAAAATCATTTACATAATTATACATTCATAACAAGTTTATCAAAACAATTCAGGGTCGGGAAAGTGTGATGAATTTGCCTCTGACTAAAAAAAAAAAAGCTGGTTTATGTCAAGGGCGAGAGCGGTTTGAAATGGCCTCGTTAAAACATCCGAGTGGAAACTCTTACCCCAGCCCCGCTTCCACTGCCAGCTTTTTCCAGTAGATAACTCAGCAGAACAATGAAATTAAAGCGCAGAGCCATGACAAAGCCTACGGGTCAGGAAAACAGTGCGGGGGGGGGAGGATCGCTGGCGTATTTCTGCTCTCTGCAGCTGGAGCTGCACCTCCTTTGCATTCACTCCTGCTTTAGGGGGAAAAAACAAAAAAAAAAGACTCTCCAGACTATTTCCCTCACAAAAAGCCACCCGGCTCGTCTTATTTTGCGGTTTGCAGACCGATGAGGGCCTTGCTGCAATGGATCCAGTGGTCCAGAGGGGTTTTTTTTCCAGTTTAAAGAGTCACCAGGGGGGAAAACCCCCTCACACCCCAGCCTCCAGCAAAGAATCTTTTACAGCAGACGTAACTGAGATCAAACTGCTGGTGGAGCGGCCCGCGGTCACCTCCTGCCCCAGGCGGGCAGCCTGGATGGTCCATACGGATGCTAAAGCACGTGGGAAAGCCTGGCATCACCCTGCCCTGAGATCCGGCTGAACCCATCCAGTTTAACCTCGCTCCGGTGGCATTTCCCTGAGCACCTCCACGCGGTTAAGCTTTCCCTTCTTGTCAGGGAGCCTCATCCCTCAAAAAAACCCACCCCCAATTTTCATGGTGGTTTGCAGCAAGCGCTGCTCCACTGTAGCTCTGGTGTGGAGGACTACGCCGGTGAGCGAAGCCACGCTGGGACGCTGCCCTGCGGGCAGGAGGCAGAAAGCAGGCAACACCACCGGCCTGCAGCCTCCAAAAGCCAGAAAAAACTGACAAAGCTGCAGATTTAACGAATAGTTTGGACCCTCACGAGTCAAACATCTTGAGGAGCGTCCCAACGGCAAGGCCGAGCTCACCAGGGAGGTGCCAGGCAGGAGCGCAGCCCTCAAAAGCCTCCGAAAATGTCTCGTCGGGGCTGAACCTCCGAAGGTTTAAGCCTTTCTAAGCCCAACTCGAACAACTGCGCCGGCAGCTGCTGCCGCGCGCACAAAGGCACACGCTGTAGCGCCAAGGAGCCAGCGCTGACCGTGGCCCATAAACGCCCTGTCTGAGGTCTGCAGGTGGCAGGGGAGGCAAAGCGACGAAACAGAAGTCAGTTTTCAAGAGACACTCTGTTTTCGCTAACTCGCGGCTCTGCGCAGCGACCAGCTGCTTCTCGACTGGGAAGAATAACGGGGCAGGAAAATGCCAATAATCCCCCGGGCCTGCAGACTCCAGCGGTAACTGGAGGGCAGCAAGCTCCGTTTGAGTACGGCAAAGCGAAAGATGCTTATTTTCATTCATACTTTGTAGTTTTGGGGAGTATTTGGTGCTTAGCGGCAAGCGCGCACGGTCGGAATGACTCAAGGTGACCTTGCAGGCTGAGAGCAACGCCGCCGGGCGAGGAGAACTGCGCACGTGCTGCGTAACTTTTATCATCACCGTTTGTTTTGGTCACTAAATTTCAGCTAGTGCTGCCTTAAAAATGACATTTAAAAGGCTCTAGTTGAGACTAGCTCTGCCACCTGGGGTGCAAGAGGACATACGTGAATGCCGGGGTGATGTTTATGGCCAGAACGAATCCCCAGTGGATTGTGCTTTCTCCATTAGGTTTTTATTTCGGCTCTTTTCCTTACCCGAGTCTCTCCTTGCTCTCCTCCGGCGTGAGCTGATCAAAGGTTTTGGCCTCGTCCGCGCCGAGGAAAGCGTCGTGGTCGTAGTCGAAGTTCTGCGCGTCGTCGTGGACCTTGTCGCTGAGCTGCGGGTCGTGGTGAACCCGGTCCTTCTTTTCGGTGGGTTTGCTGGAGATGCAGAGCATGGAGAGAGACAGGCAGAGGAGGAGCTGAGGGATGGTCATGGTGGTTCAGACGCACCTACGGGACAGTGAGAGAAGAGGAATTTAGGAGCTCGTGCTGCGACGGGGACGCCGGAGAAGCACGGCGCCGGTTCCAGGGTCACAAACCAGACCTCTGATACCAAAACGGGGAGAGCTGATGAATTAATACAGGTTATCCGGGCAAAATGACCTCCGAGCCCTATTGCGCTTGCAGGAACTCTTATTAACACACAGCCGGAGCAGCTCCCTGCTCCCAAAGCCGTCCCACGAGCCCCAGCCGAGCCCCTCCGTATGGCAGAGAGCGACAACTGCGTCTGTTGGAAGGAGAGCCTGCTCGGCGAGGAATGCGAAGGATGCACGGCAAACACGCGCGGCGGATGGCCCGTTACGCAGCCCCTGCCAAGCCGGTCGCCGGCTGCCGTCTGCTCTCACCTCCTCCCACCCAACTCCCTCCCTGCGGGGCTGGGTCTCCCCCCCAAAAGAAAAACCCCCTCCTTCCCAGCGAGGTATCTTGTCCAACGCATGGCTTCGGGCACTCCTCCAGCACCTCCGACACCCTGATGTGGACGGAAGCCTCGCCCGCATGTATTTCACCATTAATTCAAGTCCCACCAGACTCGCTACGCTCATCTGGAAGCCAGTTCTAGGTGCTGGGTGGGTGACAGACAATGACAGAGATGCTCATGTTCTGGTAATTTATCATCCAGGTCGTCCATCCGGCACTCCCACGGTAACACTGCGGCCTCAGGGATGGTCACAGCACACCTCTGGGCAGAAAACGCCAGATAAAAACGCGAAAGCCATACTCCACAATCAAACAGGGCTCTCTGAAGTAGTCCCCATCCTTATCTCTTTAATCTAAATTTAAAACTCGGGCAGCTAACATACATATTCTTCAGCACACCATCCCGCCTCTCCAGCAGCAGGATCAAGCCACCTGACTCTCCCCACGCAGGCAGAACTCCACTTGCGCAGTCCTGCCTGAAAAAGTTTGTATAATTAAGTTTTATCCTGTAGAAACCAGAAGTAAGAGAGTCTGTGCAGCCAAAATTACTTGCAGGGGGTAGAAAAGAGTAGCAGGAGGGGGAAAAAAAACCCCCACACTTCTAATAGAATAAAACAAGGCGAGTTACCTGCCTGAAGTGTTACTCGGGAGCTGGTGAGGTCAAGGGATTCTTTTTATTTAAAAATCAACCACTTCACCAATATTTGCCTAAAACAATGCAGGCAGGAGGGCAAGGAATCCACTAAACGCCTGTGGTAACACCCAACGGATCTACCCGCGCAGCGTTTGCGCCGTACGAACCCCTTCGGCGATGGGAGCGGGTGTCGGGGCCGCTCACCCCACAAAATAAAGGCTCCCAGGCAGACCCGGTGTTGTTTCATCTTTCCCGTCACCGGAACCGCGCTGGTTCCACACCACATTGGCGTCCAGAGGACCCAAAAAGGGACGAAAACGGGTCACACTCGTATAATATAGTCAAGGCAAGCGTCAAAGAAGCCAGCTCCGCAGCAGGAAGGGACGAGGGATCCGGGCTGGGAATTCTGGGCTCGTACGCTGGAAACGTGTGACGACGCCTCAGGCTTTTGGCCACAAATTAGACCAAATAAAAGGGAAGTTTGGGCATAGTTTAGCTGCAGGAAGAGACACGTGCACGCTAGAGCATCGGAAAGGATGAAAAAGCCGGAAGAACAGCAGCCTTCCTCAACTCACAGATAATTTCTGCGGCACGAGCTATAGTACAAAGCCGTGCTACCCTGTTACATCAGATATTCGGAGGATCCGGTTTTTGATCGGCACAAAGCCGTTCTAAAGGCAGGACCCTGCAAACCTCACTCGCCACATCTCGTGGAGGGAACCAAGATAACACCGCGACAAAAATACCCGTTTAGGAAAAAAAAAACCAGAAACAAACTCAGAAATCATGGAAAGTGGTAACGCTTCCCACCTGGCTACAGAGGGCCGACAGCGCACTACACTGGAGCGCCGGCCAAGCCAAACCGGAGCGGGCAAGGATGCCAAGAGAGCCGGCACGAGCCGCCCACCGCCAGCCCCACGATGACCCGAGGCTTCTCCCGGCGCCTGCCGCAGAGGATGAGGAGACGATGAGGAAGGCGGGAGCGGTGGCAGCTCCACGCCAGCCTTGCCGGGAGGGCAACATCCATCCTTTTGGGCAGCGCAGAGGTAGCTTCCCTCCTCCTCCTCACCATTCTCCAGCGTATCACAGACAACACCCCCTGCCAGCACATTTAATTTATTAGTTTTAAACACAGTGATACTTCCTCGTGGTTTTTACAATGTGAAGGACACCTGGAAACCCCCCCAGGGATTCTCCCCGGGCTAGGTGACTTAATCCCTTCCCCATCTCCTCACATCTCGCCTCTCGAGACCACGGCGGAGAGATTTAATCGCTGTTCCTCCGTCTCCAACCACGTGGGACGAGCTTCGCGGTCACCATCAGTCAGGGAGGGTGGGAAAAGCCACGTCCTCCTGGGGACGGGCGGATCGGAAAGCAAATGAGATGAAAAGCGATGCCTGCAGGATCCAAGCTCTATCTGGGTGAAAAAATCCTCAGCCCCCAGCCACCTCTGATGCAACCCAGCGCGGCCGTGACCTCAGCAGCAGGGGGGAAACACCCCAGACATTATTTAAGAGAAACTCTCCCTATATATTTACACGGAGCACCAGACTCTTGTTCACTTGGAGCACATCCCAGCGCAGACCAATCTCCAGCGAATCCTGGGAGGAGGCTGGACTAAAGCACAGGGTGACCCGGAATCGGTGTAAATACCACGATTTTATCTACAAAGTCCACATGAAGAGGCCACGAGCCGCTTGGAGGCGATTAAAAAGGGACAATCTGACCCCAAACATGTATCTTGGCATCACGCCGGGTGCCAGGGAGGCGATGAGCCTTACCTCTGCGGGTAAAGATGTTGCTCTAGCGCTCGCTGGGACAAAAAAACCTCATAAACCAACAATTATTCATAAGTAATTCACATCAGTAACAGCTTCTGCTGACCAACAGCTGCTCCACCAATAGGACTGACCCCCATATTTTCCTCGGAGCTCGCAGTTTTGGGAAAAATAAGGCTTCGAGCTCGAGTACGTGCGCCCCTCTCCTCTCCCCAGCTAGTTAAGCAAACCACAAACCGCGCCGGCAAGGGTTGCCGGCGAGTTCGCTGTTGTCCTAAATAAAAGGGTCTCTGCGGCGAACCGCAGGGAAGCCAGAAGCGGTAATTAGCGGCGGGGAGGCGGGAAGCATTCCCACAAAACTGGGTCTCCCGGAACCTCAGCTGACGGAGGAGCTTGGGACTCCGGTTGGTTTTGCAGTGATAGTGATGGAAGAACTCGGGATTCTGCGCTGGGCTTGGTTTTGCAGCGATATTCAGAGCAGAGTGACAGCTAGGAACCCCTTTGGAAGCACACTTTCCTCCCCAGACAACGTAACTCACTCAAATTTGGGTATTTGTCTGTTTTGGTTTTTTAAGGGGATTAATCCCAACCCCAGCGGCCTCGGGCTGACAGGCAAACCTGGTCCTTACCCGCAGGTGGAAGAGCAGCGGGTCACCTCCGCACGGCGCCGATAAAGCTCAGCGTTACGACAGGGGTGACGGTGACAAACAGCGGCCGAGGACAGAACGCCACGATGCCGAAAGGTAAACAGACACAACTGTGCGGATAACGGAATTATGTTGAGTATCGGGGGTCGGTTTGGGTCGGTTAACGTGTCCTTTCTGATGAGAAATCGCCAGCGTTGGCCCTGCTGTGCAATTAACGGCAGCGATTGAGGACTTCTCGCTCCGCTCCCCAAGGCCCGCCTGATTTTATCAGGAGCTAAAACAAATAACGGGTGAGAAAGCAGCAATTTACGCCCCAAAACAAACGTTCACCCACCGGTACGTGAAGAACTTGAAGGCGGGGGCTTTCGCGAACAGTTAATTAAGAGGTCGGGGGGATTCGGGGTGACACCCCCCGGCCCCGGGGGTCTCCTCGCAGGTCAGCACCGGCGACCTCGCAGCCGGTTATCCCAGCGCAGGATGCGGCCGAGGCCGGAGGAGGCCTGAGGCCTGCCCAGGCCGGGGGGTCCCGACGGAGGGACGGGCACCGGGAGCCTGGTACCGCCCCCCGGGCCTGCGCTACGAGGCCGGAGGCTCCTTCCCCCGGGGATAACGAGGCCGCGGAGCCGCTCGTTTCCCAGGGATGCTGCAAGGAGCCCCAGCCTGCACGGGGAGGGGGGAGGCGAGAGCAAGCGGCTGCCCCCCCGCCCGCCATCCATCCCCGCCGGGCCACGGGCGCCGTTCCGCAGCGGTAGCGGAGCCGCCGCGGCCTCGCCGCGCATCCCCAGGCCCCGCCGTTAGGGCGAACGGGACCGACCGGGGAGGGGAGTGGAGGAGGAACGGACGACACAGCGATGCTGCTTCCCCCCGCCGCCCGGTTCCCATGGCGACCAGGCCCGGGGCTCCCGAGGCCCAGCCCGGCCGGTGCCACGTTACCGCTCCCCCGTAACGGGCCGCAGGAGCGGGGTCGGCCGCTGCCCCCTCCCGAGGGGCGCCCCCGCCGACCAGCCGGGCCCAGGGACCCCTCCCGCCCCGCCGGACCGGGCCCGTCCCTCACCGTTACCAGGAGCCGCCGCCGCCGCCGCCCGCTCGCCTCAGCCGCTCCGCCGACCGGAAGTAGGCGCCGCGCCACGCCGCACGGCCCCCCGCGCTCGCTCCCCGCCGGCCAATCAGAGCGCCGCTCCGCCTCCCCCGCCGCGACGTCCGGCGCTACGATTGGTCTTGTCCGCCGCCCGTCCGCCCGCTCGCCCGCCCCCACGCTGCCCTCCGCCCACCGCCCCGCCCCTTCGCCCCCGCCCCCTCCGCCCGCCGCAGCCCCGCCTCCCACCCCGCCGGGGACGCGGGCGCCGATTGGCTGGAAAGCGCCACGTCCTCACGCGCGCGCCGGCCGGCGGCCCCGCCCACCCGGGCGCCCCGCGCACTGTCCCCACCGCCCCGCTCCTCACTGCGCACGCGCGGGGGCGTCGTGGCGGGGTTGGCTGCGGGGCGGTCACGTGCGCGCGGGCGACGGTTGGAAAGGGCGGGAAAAGGGAGGAGGCGATGGTGGAGGTTGAGGCGCCATTTTGAGCGGGGCCAGTGGGGCCCTTCCCCGGCCCTTCCCCGGCCCTTCCCCGGCCCTTCCCCGGCCCTTCCCCGGCCCTTCCCCGGCCCTTCCGGCAGCCAGGGGCACCGCGGGACCTGCCCCTCCTTCAGCACAGCGGGACAGTGCGGTCTTAGAGCGCTGTTTCCTCCTGAAACACCCCTGAGTGAGGAGAGCCCTCCCCTCAGGGTGGCCCCTGCCTGCTGCACAGGGCCTCACTGAGCGGTGGTTGTCACAGGAGGCACAGGGATCTCACCATGGAATCATTGAGGCACGGACTGCTCAAAATGCTGCAGGTGGGTGTGGAGAGCTGATGGCTTTGGTTCCCATGTATCTGAATTGGATCCCTTGTATCTGAAGGTTGGAAAAGACCCTTAAGATCACCGAGTCCAATTGTTAACCTGACACTGCCAAGTCCACCGCTAAACCATGTCCCTCGGCGCCACATGGACACGTCTTTTAAATACCTCCAGGGATGGTGACTCCACCACTTCCCTGGGCAGCCTCTTCCAGTGTCTCACCACTCTCTCAGTAAAGAACTTTTTCCTAATGTCTAGCCTGAACCTCCCCTGGCGCATCTTGAGGCCATTTCCTCTTGTCCTATCACTTGTCACTTGGGAGAAGAGACCAACACCCACCTCACCACAACCCCCTTTCAGGTAATTGTAGAGAGCGATGAGGTCTCCCCTCAGCCTCCTCTTCTCCAGACTGAACAACCCCAGTTCCCTCAGCCGCTCCTCATCAGACTTGTGCTCCAGACCCCTCACCAGCTCCGTCGCCCTTCTCTGGACACGCTCCAGCACCTCAGTGTCTTTCTTTCTTGTAGTGAGGGGCCCTGCCATGCTGCCAGACGTGCCCCGAGCAAACGTGTCATGACCGCATTGATCCAAAAATAACTCGGAAGAGTGCAGGGATCCTATGCCGCTAAGTTGACAGCAAGTTTTATAAATATATTTAAATTTGGGCTTAAAATGCTGTGTGGCATTTTAACGACTTACATCTAAAATTACTGCTTTGTAGCAAGGTGCGATCCCATCGGGAGGGAACGTCTTGTACGACCAAAATCCCATTTTACTAGATCACCCTGAAGCAGCATCACGTTGCTATTTAATTCCATACTGCATCAGCGTACCGTGACGCATCAGACTGTCGATATATTACAGCCAAATAGCAGCGTGGCTGAGGTCAAGCCTTAATCGCGTTGGATGCGATTCAGCCGATGAGATGCACACGTCCACATCTGTGCTGGCTGTCTAGACTCCCCTTATAGTCACTGGAAAGAAATAGGCACTTCCAGGGCATGATTCATCTCATCCTAAAGTAAATGCCTAAATTAGGTCAGATGAATTGTACCCTAAGAGTACGTTTCTCTCCAGTCTCTGAAGGGAGCTGAGCTGCGCCATCCGTGGCAGACGTTCACATCAGATATTTACAGTACGCTGAGATAATGCCCACCCTCTGTGTCACGGTAAACAATTTTAAAAGCTGCTTCAGCCAGCTGACATTTTTAAAACTCGTCCCAACTATTAAGTCATGAACTGAAAAAACTTAGCGAAAGTTCCTTGAAAAACTAATGCTTCATCTTTCTTTTTTTATCTCTGTAGTTGCTGATATTGGAAGATCTCAAGAAAATAATCACATGTGTAAGGCTACATCCCTATTTCAAATGCACGTCCACACTGGCGATAGATTGTGTGTGGTATAGCTGGTCCCATTATCAGAAGATTGTGAACAGACTTTAAAAGCAGGACATGTATTTTTATTAAAATGATGGCTTGGGATGGGGGGGGGGGTGTCTTCATGGTTTTTAAACTTTAATGTTTGTGTTTTCAAGCTTTTCTTTACACCCAGGAGGACTAGAAACTTTTTTTTCTTTACAAGGAATCTCAATCTTTACAAGAATATCTCAAGCTGGAAGGGACCCATAAGGATCATCGAGTCCACCTTCTTACAAAACATGATCTAAGGGCTCGAAGGAAAACCATGAGCAGCCCGATTTCCCCAGCCAGGCTTCCGCTAGGCCCTGCCCTCAATGACTGCACGGCTCCCCAGAGCGAAGGCTGAGGAGGGGGCTACCCCCGGCACTGGGACCTGCCTCCCTTCCCGAGGGGGCTGGTAGCTCATCCCAGGCACGGAAGGATCTGGACATCGAGGGATCCTGTGTGTGGATCTACAGGCCTGTGTGTGGATCTACAGGATCTAGGCAAAGGGCTCGGAGAACAATAGAACGAGGGAGGCGTCACTGACTGGCTCACAAAACCAGGGGTCCGGGCACAGACGCTCTCGCTTAAGCCGAACAGAGTCGGACCGGTGACTCAGTTCAGCTTCTGGCCTGGATTTCTGACTACGTTTAAAACGATGTCGATCGAGCAAAGACCACAATCAGGAGGACTGAGTAGTAATTTGAGGCTCTTCTTCCTGAGTTATCAGCGACTCATCAGGAGAAGGTTAGTAGTGTGCCCTTCACTTTCTGCCTGGAAAGTTTTACTTGATTAAAATATCTCCACGCTTACGGCCTCCTCAGTCTAACTTGGCGCTCGATCCTGACCGAGCCGATCAGGCCCACAAGCTTTAAAATCTCCAAGAGGGACAAGAGGAGAAGTCAGTCAGCCTTCCACACAGCAGAGGCGGGTGATCCATCTCTTCCTCCACAGCCTGGTCCGGTGTTCTGATCGTCCTTACAAAATCGAGTGCCGTGTCTCAATTCCCATTTGTTCCGTCCAGCTTTTCACGCTGCAGCCATCATTTCTTGTGACTTCTCATTCTGATACTCCCCACTGCTTTTAAGATCGTATTATTACCTTACATTTTCTTGCAGAAGTGCTCATATGCAGAAACTAAATCATCTCTCCTCCTTCTTTTTGATGAGCTAAAGAAACCCTGAGCTCTAAGTACCTCATCAAAGACCTTTTCTCCAACTGTCAGACCGTTTTCATAGTTTCGTTTTTTAGTTCTTCCAGTTTTTCAGAGTTTTTTAAAAACTTTGACACATTGCAGCTGGATACTCTGCTCGCTCCCCAATATTTTGCATGAGGTAAAATCCTCCCCTGATCCTTATTTTCCTGTTTCGAGGTTCCCAATCCCTCGATCCCACTGGTTTGGTTTTGCCAAAACTGTGGATATTTAGCTGCTTTGTCCCCTGTGACAGCGCTAACAAAAGATATTTCCTTTCTCCACAGGTCTTGTCTTGCTCATAACCTTAGCTAAGAATGGGTACAGCCACAAATAGTCTATAAAATCACATCTTTGCACGGTTCCCATTCTGCACAGCGGTAAACAAGTCTCCTGGCTTTTGAAAGTGCTGAATACTTATTAATTACACCTTCAAACTCTTCCAAAAGCACAGAATTAGGAGAACACATTACTTATTAACTAGCTTTTCAGCTGTAGCCTTGTTTACCTCTTTGTCACATGCCCCAGACAGCAGAGGAGTTCAGGGGAAGATGACCTCGGTATTTGGACCAAGAAGAGGGAATTTTATTAGTCTGTTGGCGTATCAATCATCCCACCCACAGCTGCAGCTGCTGCCAAGTCACAGACACTGTTTAGGTGCTGGTTTTAGCTTAAAACCTTTGTGGGTCGCTTGAGAAGCACCCCTGGAAGAAGAACTGTGATGGTCTGGAGAACGACTGGTGCCACGAAGGAGCTGGAGAACCACCAACGTCACGAAGAAGCTGAGGAACAACCAACGTCACGAAGGAGCTGAGGAACAACCAACGTCACGAAGGAGCTGAGGAACAACCAACGTCACGAAGGAGCTGAGGAACAACCAGCGTCACGAAGGAGCTGAGGAACAACCAGCGTCACGAAGGAGCTGAGGAACAACCAGCGTCACGAAGGAGCTGAGGAACAACCAACGTCACGAAGGAGCTGAGGAGCAACCAACGTCACGAAGGAGCTGAGGAACCACCAACGTTACGAAGGAGCTGAGGAACAACCAACGTCACGAAGGAGCTGAGGAACAATCAGTGTCACGAAGGAGCTGGAGAACCACCAATGTCACGAAGGAGCTGAGGAACCACCAACGTCACGAAGGAGCTGGAGAACCACCAATGTCACGAAGGAGCTGAGGAACCACCAATGTCACGAAGGAGCTGAGGAACCACCAATGTCACGAAGGAGCTGAGGAACAACCAACGTCACGAAGGAGCTGAGGAACGACCAACGTCACGAAGGAGCTGAGGAACAACCAACGTCACGAAGGAGCTGAGGAACAACCAACGTCACGAAGGAGCTGGAGAACCACCGATGTCGCGAAGGAGCTGGAGCACTGGAAGACCGGAGGACTCTGTCCTCTAGCCGTCTGCCTCATTCAGGTGGAAGGAATCTTGCCGGCCGGGACTGTGTGTTAAAAGCCACAGAACTGGATGTTTTTCCTAGGAAATGCACTGTTGTTCAAACCCAAATTAACTGGGGAGGTCCATGGCTTGTGTAACGCAGGCAATCGAATGAGTCTCTCCTGGCTACGCCTGCGAGAGGTGGCCTGCTTCCACGTGAGCTGCAAATCAGGCATGATTGGGCATTAAACGAAGGATTGAAAATATTCAAAGGGAATTCGTAACTCCAACTTTGCCCCGGTATGCCAGCTTCGTTGTAGGGCAGTTGGATACTGAGCTGCTATCCATGCTGTTACAGTCCCTCTGGAAAAGCTGCTACGGAAGCACAGCGAGACTCAACGCTCGTTGGAAGCACAGGCTGCATCCCACCCTCTCTTCAGGTTGTTTCCCAAAAGTGGTAACACCACCAGAAGCCCCCCTCCAAAAACCAAAGTGTAAACGCGTGAACCCTAATCCTAGATCCCGTGCTGGGCCACCTGCGGAAATCCCGAAGGAGGGCGGTGACAACAAGTCTCAGGACTGCGGTCTGGGAGGAGAGCACAGCCAACCTGTGCTTGATCAGCCTGGAAAAAAAGAAAATATGGGAGGTTTTTTTTAGCAGTTTCCTGCGGGGCAGCAGCCTTCGGACAGGAGGCATGGAGAACCAGGTCAGACAAACCTCTCCCAGGAGCAATGTTAGTGGTGACTCTGCTCTGAGGGAGGACCATGAGGTGGGCTGAGGTCCTTCAGCAGTACAGTGGGTCCTGCGGGTGAAACATGGGAAGCTCTTTGAGGTTGGGCTGCATCCCCAGCAGCATGCCGAAGGGTGGAGGACGTGGAGCTGCATGTAGGAGTGCAGGGAAGAGGAAGCCGCAGCATCTCCACCATGAGGAATGATGCGGGAGGTCAGAGGAGCCCAAGGATGAGCAGCAAGGGCAGGATTCCAGTTATTATGGGCAAGACGACCAGCCCTGACCTGACCATCAGGAGGATGCTCTGAAGGTGTAACACTGAGTGTCCCAATGGGAAAGACTGACTCGCACTCTGCTTCAGTTTACCTCTGACCATGGGAAAACAGTGTCAAGAAGCCAAAACGTCGAGCCTTTCCAAACGTACTCCAACAGCTCATTCCCAATTTATTTCAGCGCTCCTGTGCCTTGTTCTGACCCCAGGCTGTGGCCTCTTTGGGACCCAAATGGGGGTGCAGCCCTGCTGGGTTTCCACACAGCCTCGTTCCTGCAGCCGCTCTCCAGAGCAGAGCCCTGCGGTGGGGCTGACCCCCTTCCCATGATGCCTGTCTGACAAAACCTAAACCCAGAGCCAGGCCCTCGGCTCCTCCTGTGAAACCACGTGGATATAACCGTGCACCGACCAGCCCCGTCATCGGGCTGGCACAGAGCTTTCACGAACTGTTAGGCAGCGGCTCTTAACCTCGCCGGGTGGCTATAAATACCCTCGCCCTCCGTGAGCGGTGCCAGGAGGCGTCAAAAGGGAAAAGCACAACCCCCCTGCTGCAAAATCCGAGCGGAACAAACCAAAACTGACTCGGTGTCTGCAAATCCCCGTGGTGTTTGACAGTGCGGGGCAGAGGGAGGAGCAGAAATCCCAACACCTGGAGCAAAGGACTTGTGAAGAGCAACCTGTTGTGTGCAGGATTTAATATAGCGATGAGCAACGTGTCCCGGGGTCAGCAGCCGGGGGCAGAGGAATGCCCCCAGCTAATCCTCCCACCCCGCAGCCGTCTATTTAGGGAAGCGATGGCCGCGTGGAGCCAAAGGAGGCCCCTGCACTCAGCGTCCTGGCATTCCTCCACGTCCCAGCTGGCTGCTTTCCCAGCCCTGCACCCACTCCTCCCCAGCCGCTCCGGGGCAGCCATTGGTAAAAACCCCATGGATCACGGTGGAAAGGGCCGGGCAGAGCTGTGCCCCCATCCGGCAGGCACAGCGCCTGCCTTGAGGTCCACAGGGCTGGCTAAAAAAATCAGTTGCGAGCCAGGAAAGGCGTCTTGCCGCTCCTCCGCCCTCCCGTGCCGTGTGCTGAGCTGTCTTCGTAGGCTCGGCCGCCACGCTCGGAGCAGAGGGATGAGCCGGAGGGAAGGCATTCGGGTCGGTGATCTAAGGGAGCAGCAATGCGAGGGAGCTGCCAGCCCAGGCTGCTGGTGAGCGTAAGCCCCGTGAGCACTGCTGCCTCCAGCCAACGCGGACGGGGAGAAATGTCCTTGTCCGAGCACGGCGCTGTAACCTAGCACTGCTGTGAGTGCCGGGGGGCACCCGCAGCCCGGCGTGGGGGGCACATGGAAGGTGGCTGAGGATGGGACGGCTGCCTCGAGACCCTGTCCCGGGCACACACACGCTCCCACGGGGAGGTGGGTGCATGCCGGAGGGGCACAGCCCCATGCAGCCCCCCCAGAGCACCTCGGGCTGCCCACCCCTGCCAGTTTTCGGGGCTGCCTGCAGGCACGGTGGAGGGAAGGCACAGACTGGGTGTGTTAAATGCATGTAGTTTGGATTGGGTTTTGTTTGCTTGTTTTTTAAGGAAGAAGAAAGGTTTCTGCTCTCAATGAGCAGAGCAACACCAAGGAGACGTGCATGGCCAGCAGCCCAGAGCTCCTGTTCACCCCTTTAGGCCCCAAAACTCAAAAAAATCAGTGACTTTCTGCACCGTGGTCTCTTTGAGCTGCTGCCGCCAGGACACGATCATGTCTAATTAGCAAGACAAACTCCAACCGGCTGTTACGCCGTCCACAGTGCCTGCAGAACTTCCAAATCCCCCGTCCCGCAGCGGGGCAAGAGGCTGCGGGAGGAAAATGGCAGCTCCGCACCCAGCTCCAGGGGTGCCTGCCAGGAGTCAGGGCTCCAGGAGGTCGGCGGACACATCCTCTCCCAGCGCGGGATGGAGGGTCCCTGCCCGGGGCGAGATGCTTTTCCAGCATGACGCAAGCTGCCTCTCCTCACTCCTGGGTGTTGAATTTTCCCAACTCTCTCTGTCTTCTGGATCTGTGCTGATTCAGAGAGCTTTAGCCAAACAAAAAAAAAGGGGGGAATTCCTGTTCCCGGAGCAGACTGATTTAATTAAAGCCATTTAAATCATTAAAGTGAATCTTGAGCTAAATCAACAAAGCAAGAAACCTCAAATTAATTCCATCCTCTTAATCGTGGTTTCTGTTTGTTCATTTTAATCATTTCCTTGCAAAAAGGTCTGATATCAGGGAGCGGTCGCCGGGACATGCCCGCGCCCCAACGCAAGGGCCTCGCGGGGATGGAAATACCCTGAGGACAACCGTGTGTCCTCCGAGCCCCCCATGGGGGCTGAACCGGCCTCTCGGACCCCATGCACAGCCGCCCTGGCGCAGTCGTGGCACTGGTGACTTTGCGGCACATCCCGGACCCAAACCATGAGGCCAGGTCCGCGTGCGGCTCTTCTGTCCTCTGGCTCTGGTGCTCTTAGCTGAGGAGCAAGGGCAAAGCTGGTCTGGTCTCCCTCTCCTGGAAAACCGGCACATTTCCCGCTGCCCGGAAGGTTTCGGCTCATCTCCGGCTCTCAATCATATGCTGCCCTTGGTCATCCGACCCTGGAGAGCTCTTCTTCACCTTGATGGCTTCCAGCTTGTCCCTTTGCACCGCCAAAGGGGAACATCCCGTTACTGCTGCCACTCCATGAACTCAGCAGCACCCAAATAGCACAGCGAGTCAGGGTAACGAGCGCGCGCGCCGACGGGCACGGCCACCGCGGGGGACCCCTCGCAGCGCCTCGTCGCCGAGCTCGTTCATTAAATCGCAGCCGGCCGGCTCAATCCTTCGGATGATCTTACAGGCCGGGAAGTTAAAAACAAGCTGCTCTCTGCCCATAAAAAGCAAAGGGCTTTCGGCGTGGAATCATCAAGGCCAGAGGGATCTTGCAGCACACGCAAGCAGTGGGAAACGCTCCCAGGACGACGTGCGGTTGGAGAGGGGAGCTGGCATCTGGGGCGCAGGCGTGAGCCCCAAAACGTGGCTTAGTCCCAGCCCTGATCCCCTCAAAGTTTTTGCAAAACACACTCGAAGCTTCACCGCCTGCGATTCCGCTCCTCTGGCTTCCTGACCCCTACAGGAATATGCTCTTGCTACCTGAAACGCTTCCCAAACTTTAGGAACACAGAGGTGGTGGCATTCACGTATTTTTCAGACAATCCCCAAATTCCTGGCTTATCCCACACCACCGGCTGCGGAGAGCGGCTCCAGTCAAGGCACAGAGCACACTGAGGGTACCCGGGAGCCGCTCGGCTCCCCGGAAAGAAGCCATCCCCTCCCGGCAGGGGCTGAGGAAATCAGGCTCCCGACACCAAACTGCCTCCGAAATTGGCAGCGGAGCCCACCGGAGACGCCTGGCTGGCCCTCTGCAAGAGGCTGCACGGGGAAGTCCTTCCCGGTGGAAAGCCGAGTCTTCCAGGCAGGAAGAGAAACACCACCTCACTAGAGACACAGTCCGAGATACAAAATTGTCGTTTAATGGTTGGTATTTACAAAAATAGAACATACAAACCCAATCCCCTTGGCGCCGCGTACCTACCGCCCGCGCAGAAACAGGCGGCTACACCGTTCTCCTCACCTTCTGCCTGCCTCCCCGTGCCGCGGACGGCCCCGCTCTTCCTCAATTTGCATCGCCTTTTGCCGGAATAAGCATTTTCCTCCTCCGCTTCTTCCTTCGCCACCCGGGACCTCAGCCGCTGGCACTGTCCCCGAGATCCGTCCTTCTGTCCGGCTGTAGGTTGATCTCCACTAATCTGACGGCCCGCAGCAGCACGGCGAGCTGCGAGCAGACGCCGGCCAGGATGTCGACGAGCGGGTCCGTCAGGTCCCGGATGCCGCAGAGGACCTTCAGCAGGAACAGCAGCAGAGGTTGCAGGAGGCTGTTGAACGTCGCCGCCAAGAAGGGTTTCAAAATATGATCGCCGATGGCTGTCAGCAAACCGACCACCAGCACCTGGAGGGGAAGGTGGATTTGGGTTAAAAAGCTTGGTTTTGACGAGCGTTTGCCAGCGCCTGCTATCCTGAGGTGTGGTGGGGACCCTGTGAAGAGCAAGTTACTCACGAGGAACTCCCCGCTCCTCTTAGAGACGCCGAAAACGTGGCCGAGATGCAAAAATTTCACCGTGGGAGGAGAAGGTTGAGATAGCGGAGAACCTGAAGCTTCTCCTCCCAATACCGAAGTATTTTGAGGCGGAAATACTCAGAGGAAGGGAAGCGGAAGGTTTGTGCTCGGCACGTCTCATCGCCTCCTACAATCATCTCTCTTTTTTGCCTTGTCCCCATCCAGTGACTTCAGAGGGGGCGTATCGGTGGCAGAAAGGTTCCCGGTGGTGTATTTGGGACGTAACCACGGTTTTTGGAGAGCAAACCTTCTGGGTAAGTATCGGACGCTCCCATTTCTCACGCCACACCCAACCTCCGCCGTCAAATATCTTCTGTTTCTGACTTTGGGGGCTTTCTTTTTTGGAGAAGACGCCCAGCCTCCCTGCAAACGCGTCCGCCGCTGGGACGGGGCTGAGCTTTAACCACCCAGAGCTCTTCAAGGTAAAGGAGGATTGAAAAAAAAATCGACAGATTAAAAAAACGAGATGGAAAAGTCTCCGTTAGAGGTCGGGCAGCCCGCCTGCTCGTACCACGCCTCCTCTCGGCGGCAGGGAAACCGGGGCGGCTCACCTGGACCACGGTCTCGCCGAGGAAGCGAACCAGCTCGATCAGGAAGACGGCGAGCCCGTTGACCAGGAGCCGCGGGACGGCGAAAGATTCCCTCAGCTTTCGCTGAACCCTCCGCTCGGAGCTGCTGCCGAGAAAACGAGACGTCAAAACCGGGGAGCAAACCTGCGGAGCGCGTCGTCGACCCCCCCCAGCGCCTCGCCGCCTCTTCCCAGGACGGCCGCGACTGAGCTCTTGGGTGTCACGAGTGCTGGAGCATCTCCCACGCCGTCCGGCTCCTCCGCACCGCATCCCGCTCGCGGCAGAGCTGGCTCCGCGGGAGGAGGCCACCAAATTAGGGAAGAAAAAGAGCCGGAGGTCAGTCTGCGCTACCCGAGGGGGTGTCTTTCCCCCCGCCCCAAATTAACCGATGACACATAAATCTGCGATTTGAGGCGGTGGGAGTGGGGGTTCCCCACCCGCCGTCTTTTCGGGCAGGTTCTCCCTGTACCTGCGGCCAAAAAACCGGCTGAAGGAGCCCAAAATTATAATCACGCCGGTATCCGGAGCGGGCAGCTGGCCGGCTGCCCGGGAAGCGATGACTCCGAGATGCTGACAGCCCAGCTCCGGGAATTCCCATCCAACATCACCCCTGCACCCCGGGGAAGCCATTTCGGCTTCGGCAGGACTGAGTGCTCCCTCTCACGGCCGCGGAGACCGAGGCAATCCCGGGAAGTTTTAACCAGAAATAGAAAAATAAGAAGCGGAGAGCGCTGGGAGAGGGAAATCCGCGCCGGGTCGGGAGCGAAAGACGGCATTCCGCCCGGAGAGCCAGCGCGCCCGGGGCTGCGGGCGAGAACGGTTTCGTTTCTTGGTGGAAGAAGCGAATGGGAAAGTCCCCTCCTCCGCGACTTCAAGCGTTTGAACCCAAAAAAACTGATCTTTTTTTTTTTTTGCCGCGCTTCGTCCTCCTGGGGGACACGTGGCGGAGCTGGGGACGGGGACGCGGGTGACAGCTGGCGTGAACGGTAAATCCGAGGCTGGCGGAGACGGAATGGAAAAATTAAAATAAAAAGTAAACCGCCAAACTCTGCCGGCGAGCTGAAGCCCCAGCGCTTCCCGAAACACGGAGGAGGAGGCGGAAGGAGGCGGCAGCAGAGGGGAAACACGCGACTGTCCCGCTTCCTTCCCGTTTCCCCGAAATCTCCGCCGAAAAGCTCGACGCCATCTCATCGGCGGGGCCGGGGTCTCCCACCGGCGGGCCTCCCGCTCCGGCGAGGACAGAAAACAGCCAGGCAAGGCTTGAGCGGATGCCGAAACGGGATCCTTGAGGAAATATCCCTTCAGCATCCCATAAATCAGCGTTTTTCGGTGCCTTTTTCCAGCGTTGCGTGCCTAGCCGTGGTTTGCATGCCGGGTACGGTTCAGGAAGGGAATTCGGATGGGCGGATGGGGTGCGTAGGGAAGAGCCTCCAAGGCCTGGAGATCCCACGTCCCGTGGCAGAGCAGGACCGAGATTCCCAGCCCGAACCGACTGTTCCCGGCTCATAGGCCAGGGATCCATCCGTGCTGCAGCCGCTCCTCGGGATCGGCCAGGAGCCCGGGAGGAGGACGGATGAGGCCACACGGAAAAAACCTGCACGGCACGGTGTGGGAGAGGGGAAGGGAGCTGCTCGCTCCCTCCACACCCGTGTGATAGCCGAGTTTTCCATGGGAAGCTCCGTAGGGAACCTGCCGTGAATCCCGACAAGATGCCAGATGGAAGAGGAGCCCCTTCCTCCTTCCCCGGCCATCGGCACGGCACCGCTCGGCTGCCGACCTCCCTTTACCAAGGCAGACCCTCCGCTCCCGGGAGCCGGGAATGCTGATCCCGAGGGATATGTAGGTCGAAGTTGTGTTGAAGGATGCGGGAGGTGACTTCAAAAGGTGCCGGGGTGCAGCGAGGAGGAGAGAACCCCAAAATCCCTTGGGAGCGGCGGGATGAGCCGGGAATCCACCGCGACCGGCTCCTCTCCCGTTGGGAATCCGCCGGGCTCCTCTCCCGCCGGGAGGGAACGGGGAGATCCCCCTGGGAAGAGCCAGGAGGTACCCACGGGATTTTGGAATCCCGGTGGGGCGGGCGGAGGGGGTTGGGGAGCTAAAAATACCCCCCCCCCAATTAAGTTAAATAAGGCGATTTTTCCCCAAAGCCCAAGCCTGCCCCGCCCCCTCCCCCCGCGGGTGTCCCCCCCACCCGGGACACCCCACGCCCCCCCCGAGCCCCCCCCGAGCCCCCCCCGAGCGGGGCGCGGCGCCGGTACCTCTCTCGGCTCCTTCCTCCGCGCAGCCCCCGGTCCCCCCCGGTCCCCCGCGGGTCCCCACGGGCCCTCGTGGGGGGGCGACGCGACGCTTCCCCCCCCCCCGCCGCGCCCCTCCCCGGCTCCGGGAGGGCGGCAGAGCCCGGCGCCGCCATCGCGCCCCCCTCCCGGGGCGGACCGGGGGGGACCGGGGGGGCCCCGGGGGCGTCGCGGGGTCCCCGCATGCGGCGGCGGGGGGGGCCCGCATGGTGCCGTGGGGCATCTCGCCCCGCCCCTCGCCCCGCCCCTCGCCCCGCCCCAGCGTTGCCGAGCAACGGCCCCAGGGAGGGGAGGGGGGTGGGCGGGGGGAGCGGCGCGAGGGGCGGGAGGGTGGGGGCACCGCCCACAGATGAGTGACAGCGAGCGAGCCAATCACGGGGAGGGTACGGGGGGGGATGCCCGCCCACTCCGGGCATCCCCTCCGCGCGCGTCACGCGGAGTGGGCGAGGGGCGCGGGGTATGCAAATGGATGTAAAGCATATGGTAATGAGGCGCCTGCCGCTGCTGCGGGCGGACACAAGGCGGGGGGGGGGGACACGACACACACGGGTGACACCAGTGGGGACACGAGGGGGACACGGGGAGGGACACGCGTGGGGGGACACGGGCCACGCCGCGCCCGGGGCGGTCCCGGGGGGCGGTGGCGTGGCCGGTCCCGTCCCACGGCCCCGCCCACGGCCCACGGCCCCGCCCACGGCCCCGCCCACGGCCCCACGGCCCCGCCCACGGCCCCGCCCACGGCCCGGCCCCGCCGTGCGGAAGCGTTGGGCGGTGGCGGCGGCGGCGGAGCGCAGGTGAGTCCCGGTGGCGGTTCCCCGGGGGTCCGCCGCGGGCGTGGGGTGGGTGTCCGCGCGTGGGTGCCGTGCAGGTGGGTCCTGTGGGGTGAGTCCCCCGTGGGGGTGGGTGCCCCTGGGGATGGGTGCCCGTGGGGTGGGTGGCCGTGGGGTGGGTGTCCGCGCGTGGGTGCCGTGCAGGTGGGTCCCCGTGGGGTGAGTCCCCCGTGGGGTGGGTGCCCGTGGGGTGGGTCCCCCTGGGGATGGGTGCCCGTGGGGTGGGTGCCCGCGGGTGGGTACCCTCGGGGGGGTGGTGTGTGTGTGTGTGCCGCGGAGTGGGTGCCCGTGGGGGTGGGTGCCGTGGGTGTCCCTGAGTGGGGTGGCAGCAGCCCGGGCGGTTTGAGGAAGCGGCCGTGTCCCCCCCCCGGGGCCCCGCACACGCGTGTGCGACCGCTCCCACGTGCACGGGGCTCGGGGGGGTGTGTGTCTCTCTCCCCTCGCGCGGCTGCTGTGACCCCACGGGGACCGTGACATCCCCCCCTCCCCTGTCCCCACGGGGCGCAGGGTCTGTCCCCTCTCCCCGGGCCGGGTGGGGTCCAGGGGTGCCGCGTGGGTGCCCCCCCCCCGTGTCCGTGGCCCCGTGGGGTCCGTCCCCTCGTGTCCCCCCGTGTCGTGTCCGTGGCCCCGTAGGGTCCATCCCCTCGTGTCCCCCCGTGTCCGTGGCCCCGTGGGGTCCGTCCCCTCCTGTCCCCCCGTGTCGTGCCCCCCCGTGTCCGTGGCCCCGTCCCCTCGTGTCCCCCCGTGTCGTGCCCCCCCCGTGTCCGTGGCCCCGTCCCCTCGTGTCCCCCCGTGTCGTGCCCCCCCCGTGGCCCCCCCCCGGCTGTCAGCGGCAGTTTTGTTTCCCCAAAGCCGCCGCAGCTTCTGCTTTCGGGGCGCGGGGTGACGCCCCCCACACCCACGCGGGACCGCCCCCCCCCCCCCGGGGAACCCCTCCGCTCCCACCCAGCGCGGGGGGGGGACACGGTTCCTGTTTCGGGGTCGGGGGGGGGGGGGGGCACCCATGGGTGCCGTGTCACAGCTGCACACACATGTCACGAGCTGGCCGGGCCTCAGCCCCTTCACACACACATGTCATGAGCTGTCCAGGCCTCAGCCCCTTCATACATGTGTCACGAGCTGGCCGGGCCTCAGCTCCCTTAACACACACACACGTGTGACGAGGTTGCCAGGCCTCAGCCCCCTTCACACACACACACACACATTATGAGCTGGCCGGGCCTCAGCCCCTTCACACACACATGTCACGAGGTTGCCAGGCCTCAGCTCCCTTAACACACACATGTCACGAGCTGGCCGGGCCTCAGCCCCTTCACACACACATATGTCATGAGCTGGCCAGGCCTCAGCCCCTTCACACATATATCACAAGTTGGCCGGGCCTCAGCTCCCTTAACACACACACACACACACACGTCACGAGCTGGCCGGGCCTCAGCCCCGCCTCGTGCTGGGGGGTACCCCGGTGCCCCCAGCCCTCCCGTCCCCCCGCCGCAGGTCCCGCCATGAACCCCCCGCCCCGCCGGGTGCGGCTGAAGCCCTGGCTGGTGGCACAGGTCAGCAGCCAGCGCTACCCGGGGCTGCAGTGGCTGGACCCCGAGCGGCGACGCTTCACCATCCCCTGGCGCCACGCCACCCGCCACCCCCCCGGCCCCCAGGACCACGACACCATCTTCAAGGTGACGAGGGGGGACACACACGGGGCTCGGGGGACGGGGGGGACGTGGGGCAGGGGGGACGGGGGCTGCTGGGGTGACAGGGGTGCTGGGGTGACAAGGGGGACTCAGGGCGGGGACAATGGGGTGACAGGGGGGATCCAGGGTGGGGGCGATGGGGCAGTGGGGTGACAGGGGGGACCAGGGCTGGGGTGACAGGGGTGACAAGGGGGACCTGGGGTGGGGACAATAGGGTGACAGGGGGGACCCGGGGCGGGGGTGATGGGGCGATGGGGTGACATGGGTGACAGGGGGGACCAGGGCTGGGGTGACAGGGGTGACAGGGGGGATCTGGGGTGGGGGTGATGGAGTGACAGGGGGGAACTGGGGTGGGGACAATGGGGTAATGGGGTGACAGGGGGGACCAGGACTGGGGTGGCAGGGGTGACAGGGGGGATCTGGGGCGGGGGCGATGGGGTGACAGGGGGCACCCTGGGTGGGGGTGATGGGGTGCTGGGGTGGCAGGAGGGACCCAGGGCAGGGGTGCTGGGGTGACAGGGGGGACCCGGGGTGGGGACAGTGGGGTGACAGGGGGCACCCAGGGCAGGGGCGACGGGGTGCTGGGGTGACATGACGGACCGGGGCTGGGGTGCCAGGGGTGCTGGGGGGACCCGAGTTGGGGACAATGGGGTGACAGGGGGGACCCAGGGTGGGGGTGATGGGGCGATGGGTGACAAGGGGGACCCAGGGCGGGGGTGATGGGGTGACAGGGGGGACCTGGGGTGGGGACAGTGGGGTGACAGGGGCGACCCGGGGCAATGGGGTGACATGGGTGACAGGGGGGACCGGGGCTGGGGTGACAGGGGGGACCTGGGGTGGGGGCGATGGGGTGACAGGGGGGACCCGGGGTGGGGGTAATGGGATGCTGGGGTGACATGAGGGACCAGGGCTGGGGTGCCAGGGGGGACAGGGGGGACCCAGGGTGGGGACGATGGGGTGACAGGGGGGACCCGGGGCAGGGGTGACATGGATGACAGGGGGGACCAGGGCTGGGGTGCCAGTGGTGACAGCGGGGACCCGGGGTGGGGACGAGAGGGTGACAGGGGGGACCTGGAGTGGGGTGACAGGAGGGACCTGGGGTGGGGACGACGGGGTGACAGGGGGGACCAGGGCTGGGGTGCCAGTGGTGACGGGGGGGACCCAGGGTGGGGACGACGGGGTGACAGGGGGGACCCGGGGTGGGGGTGACATGGGTGACAGGGGGGACCAGGGCTGGGGTGACAGGGGGGACATGGGGCGGGGGTGACATGGGTGGCAGGAGGGACCTGGGGTGGGGTGACAGGGGTGACCTGGGGTGGGGACGACGGGGTGACAGGGGGGACCCGGGGCGGGGGTGACATGGGTGACAGGGGAGACCACGGCTGGGCTGCCAGTGGTGACGGGGGGACCCAGGGTGGGGACGACGGGGTGACAGGGGGGACCCGGGGCGGGGGTGCCGGCTGCTCCGGGGTGCTGAGGGCCCCCCGCCGCCCCCCCAGGCGTGGGCGCAGGAGACGGGGAAGTTCACGGAGGGGGTGGACGAGCCGGACCCGGCCAAGTGGAAGGCCAACCTGCGCTGCGCCCTCAACAAGAGCCGCGAGTTCCGCCTGCTCTTCGACGGCACCAAGGCCACCCCGCTCCAGCCCTACAAGGTCTACGAGCTCTGCGAGGGCCCGGCCGGCGGCGCAGGTACGGCGGGGGCACCCATGGGTGCTGCAGGGGTTGGGGCTGGGGTGGGTGGCTTTGGGGAGGGCTTTGGGCACCCCGTTGGGTCCCCGGCACCCCCACGAAGCTCCAGCACCCCTCAAAGCTCCGGCGTCCCAGAGGGATCCCAGAACCCCGCAAGGACCCAGCGCCCTGCGATGCTCCATCGCCCTACAAGGCTCCAGCACCCCACGAGTCCCCAGCACCCCACGAGTCCCCAGCACCCCATGAGGTCCCAGCGCCCCACAAGGACCTGACACCCTACAATGCCCCAGCACCCCACAAGCACCCAGCACCCCACAAAGCTCCAGTGCCTCAGGAGGTTCCCAGAACCCCGCAAGGACCCAGCGCCCCACAACTCCCCAGCACCCCACAAGGACTCAGCACCCTGCAATGCTCCAGCACCCTACAAGGCTCCAGCACCCCACAAGTCCCCAGCACCCCATGAGGTCCCAGCGCCCCACAAGGACCTGACACCCTACAATGCCCCAGCACCCCACAAAGCTCCAGTGCCTCAGGAGGTTCCCAGAACCCCACAAGGACCCAGCGCCCCATAAGGTCCCAGCGCCCCACAAGGACCTGACACCCTTCAATGCCCCAGCACCCCACAAGCACCCAGCACCCCACAAAGCTCCAGCGCCCCAGGAGGTTCCCCGAACCCCGCAAGGACCCAGCACCCCACAACTCCCCAGTGCCCCACAAGGACCCAGCACCCTACAAGGCTTCAGCACCCCACGAGTCCCCCACACCCCATAGGCCCCAGCACCCCATGAGGCAGCAGCACCCCATGAGGTCCCAGCGCCCCACAAGGACCTGACACCCTACAATGCCCCAGCACCCCACAAGCACCCAGCACCCCACGAAGCTCCAGCACCCCACAAAGCTTCAGCACCCTGCAGTGCCCCAGCACCCCACGAGGCCCCAGCACCCCACGAATCCCCAGCACCCCACAAGTCCCCCACACCCCATAAGGACTCTGTGCCCCACAGCAACCTGGCACCCCACAAGGACCCAGCACCCTGTGGAGCCTCAGCACCCCACGAGTCCCCAGCACCCCACAATGCCCCAGCACCCCACAACCCCCCCTGCACCCCCCCAAAGCCCCAGCCCCGTCCCCCAGCCCCTCTCTCCCTTGCAGATGGGGTGGCCGAGGATGACTACGGCTGCGGCGGGGAGGAGGACGTCAGCCAGGTACCTGGGGGGCGTCAGGGTGGGGGGACCCCCAAACTGGGGACACCTCGGGGGGCTGGGGGGGGTCCCTGCACCCCGACCCCATAACCGCTGCTCTCCTCCCCGCAGCTCCAGAAGATGACATCTCTGAGCATCGATGGTGAGTGGGGGGCGTTGGGTGGGGTTGGGGGGGTGTGGGGTGCACCCGCCCGGTGGTTTCGGGGGGCGGTTGGGGGGCTGTGGCCACCCTCCGACCCCACGCTGTGCCCCAGACACCCGGCACGGGGGGGACCTGCTGCCGCCCTACCCCTGGCCCAAGGAGGAGCCCCCCTTCGGCACCGGCTGCCCCTTGGGGCCCTTCGCGCCGCCCCCCCCAGCGCTGCTCCCTGGGGAGGTGGGGGGCACCCACGGGACCCCCGAGCTGCCCCCCGCTGCCCTCACTGAGACGGGGCCCCCCCTGGGCACCCTGGGGCCCCCGGCCGCCTGCCCGCTGGCACCCGTGGAGCACGTCATCCCCAACCTGCTCATCAGCCCCCACATGCTGCCACGTAAGGACTGGGGGGGATCTGTGGGGCGAGGGTCATGGGTGGGGAGTGGCTGTGGGGTGGCTGGACATGGGTGTGGGGTTCCTGTGGGGCGGCTGGGCATGGGGGGGGGCGTGGGTGTGGGCCGGTGGTGGGTTGGTTGGGCACTGGTGTGGGGTGGCCATGGGATGGGTGAGCATGGGGGGCGCAAGGATGTGGGGTGGCCATGGGGTAGGTGGGCATGGGTGTGGGGTGTCCATGGGGTGGCTGGATGGGGTGGCTGTGGGTGTGGGGTGTCTGTGGGGTGGGTGGACGGGGTGTCTGTGGCTGTGGGGTGTCCATGGGGTGTGTGGATGGTGGTGGCCCTGGGGTATCTGTGGGGTGGGTGGATGGGGTGTCTGTGGGTGTGGGGTGTCCGTGGGGTGTGTGGATGGTGGTGTCCATGGGTGTGGGGTGTCCGTGGGGTGGCTGGACGGGGTGGCCGTGGCTGTGGGGTGGCCATGGGGTGGCTGGACAGGGTGTCCATGAGTGTGGGGTGTCCGTGGGGTGACTGGACAGGGTGGCCATGGGTGTGGGGTGTCTGTGGGGTGGCTGGATGGGGTGTCCGTGGCTGTGGGGTGTCCAGGGGTGTGTGGATGGTGGTGTCTGTGGCTGTGGGGTGTCCATGGGGTGGCTGGATGGGGTGTCCATGGGTGTGGGGTGTCCATGGGGTGGCTGAACAGGGTGTCCATGAGTGTGGGGTGTCCGTGGGGTGGCTGGATGGGGTGTCCGTGGGTGTGGGGTTGCCATGGGGTGGCTGGACGGGGTGTCCGTGGGTGTGGGGTGTCTGTGGGGTATGTGGCTGGTGGCGGCCGTGTCTGTGGGGTGTGTGGATGGTGGTGTCCATGGGTGTGGGGTGTCCATGGGGTGGCTGAACAGGGTGTCCATGAGTGTGGGGTGTCCGTGGGGTGGCTGGATGGGGTGTCCGTTGGTGTGGGGTGTCCGTGGGGTGGCTGAACAGGGTGTCCATGAGTGTGGGGTGTCCATGGGGTGGCTGAACAGGGTGTCCATGAGTGTGGGGTGTCCGTGGGGTGGCTGGATGGGGTGTCCATGGGTGTGGGGTGTCCATGGGGTGGCTGGACGGGGTGTCCGTGGGTGTGGGGTTGCCATGGGGTGGCTGGATGGGGTGTCTGTGGCTGTGGGGTGTCCATGGGGTGGTTGCACGGTGGCGGCCGTGTCCGTGGGGTGGCTGTATGGCGGTGGCCGTGGCGCGGTCCCCGCCGGGCAGCTCACCCTCCGCGTCCCCCTCGGCAGTGACCGACCTGGAGATCAAGTTCCAGTACCGGGGCCGTCAGGTCTGCGTCCTCACCATCAGCAACCCCCACGGCTGCCGCCTCTTCCACAGCAGCCTGGAGCCCACGCAGGAGCAGGTGGAGCTCTTCGGGCCGCTGACGCTGGAGCAGGTCCGCTTCCCCGCCACCGACGCCATCCCCAACGAGAAGCAGCGTTTCTACACCCACCAGCTCCTGGACGTGCTGGACCGCGGCCTCATCCTGGAGCTGCAGGGACAGGACATCTACGCCATCCGCCTCTGCCAGTGCAAGGTCTTCTGGACGGGGCCCTGCGCCGCCCGCCGCGCCGGCCCCAACCCCATCGAGAGGGAGAAGAAGACCAAACTCTTCAGCCTGGAGGGGTTTCTCAACGGTGAGAGGAGGACGGGGGCCGGTGTCACCTGGGTCGCTTGGGGACACCGGATGGGAGGGAATGGGGGTCGGCTGGCATGGGGCGGGGGGACGCACCAGGTGACACTTGGTGGGGGCTTGAGGGCTTGGGGGGACCGAGCTGGGATGGGGGGACCTGGTGGCATGGGGGGACACCACCCAGCATATGGGGACCAGCTGGAATGGGGGGGACCGAGCTGGGATGGGGGGACCTGGTGGCATGGGGGGGACCAAGCTGGAAGTGGGGGACATCAGGCAACACATGGGGACCTGGTGGCATGGGGGGGACCGAGATGGGATGGGGGAACAGGCTCCCATGGGGGGACACCAGCGGGCGCATGGGGACCTGGTGGCATGGGGGGACCAAGATAGGATGGGGGGACACCAGCTGGCACGTGGGGACCTGGTGGCATGGGGGGGACAAGCTGGGAGGGGGGGACATCAGGCAACACATGGGGACCTGGTGGCATGGGGGGGACCGAGCTGGGATGGGGGGACATCAGGCAACACATGGGGACCTGGTGGCATGGGGGGACACCAGCAGGCACATGGGGACCTGGTGGCATGGGGGGACCGAGCTGGGATGGGGGGACACCAGCTGGCACGTGGGGACCTGGTGGCATGGGGGGGACAATATGGGATGGGGGGGACATCAGGCAACACATGGGGACTTGGTGGCATGGGAGGGACAAGCTGGGATGGGGGGGACGCCAGCTGGTACACAGGGACCTGGTGGCACGGGGGGACCGAGCTGGGATGGGGGGACGTGGTGGCATGGGGGGACACCACCCAGCATATGGGGACCAGCTGGAATGGGGGGGACCGAGCTGGGACGAGGGGACCAGCTCCCATGGGGGGACACCAGTGGGGGCACAGGGACCCGGTGACATGGGGGGCCCGAGCTGGGATGGGGGGGCCACCAGCCGGCCCATGGGGTACCAGCTGGCCGGGGGGGACACCAGCTGGGCTGGTGGCGGGACAGACTGGCGCCAGGCCCCATCCTGCCCCTCACCGCGGCGCCGGGGCCCCGCAGGCCTCATCCTGTTCCAGAAGGGCCAGACCAGCACCCCCCCACCCTTCGAGATCTTCTTCTGCTTCGGCGAGGAGTGGCCGGACCAGAAGCCCAAGGAGAAAAAGCTCATCACCGTGCAGGTGAGGGGACGAGGGCTTCCAGGGACGGGGACGCCCCGCGCTGTCCCCAGGAGGGGACGCGGGTGGGTGTCCCCGCACCGGCTGACGCGGTGGTGGTTCTCGCAGGTGGTGCCGGTGGCGGCGCGGCTGTTGCTGGAGATGTTCTCGGGAGAGCTGTCCTGGTCGGCCGACAGCATCCCGCTGCAGATCTCCCACCCCGACCTCAAGGACAAGATGGTGGAGCAGTTCAAGGAGCTTCACCAGCTCTGGCAGAACCAGCAGCGTCTGCCGCCACAACCGGAGCCCGGTCCCGCCGCCGCACCCTGGGTGCTGCCGCCCGGCTCCCTGCCCCAGTGACGAGGGGACACGCGGGCCACCCACGGCACCGCCAAGCCCCTTGGGGTGGCAGTCCCCAGCCTGTCACCCCGCGGCCGTCCAGGCTGGTGGCACTGGGGCCACCCAGCGCCGTCCCCGTCCCTCCGGTGACAAGCACCCACCGAGTCCCGCGGGGGCTCCAGGGGAGGACGGGGCCACGCTCCCCCACCCCAGGGCGGCTTTGCTGGGCTGGAGCGGAGGAGAGAAGCTGGAGCCACCGCCCTGCAGCACCCACGATGCGAAATGGGTGGGAAAAGCAAGAAAATGGGGACCTGGAGCCCCACCCCAGGGCTGGGGGCACCCAGCACCCACCGGCCCCAAGAGAAGAACCAGGCCAGGACTTGGGGTTTTTAATTTATTTTTTTTTTTCAGGTTTTTCTGTTTTGTTGCTGTTTTTTATTGTTCTCGAGATGGCTACACACCCCCGGAGGGAACAGCACGCGCTCCAGCCGTGCCCGCGGGCCCCGCGCCGACCCTCGCCCAGCCCCGTCCCCGCACTCGCTCGAGCCCTCTCCTCCCCGCGCGGTCCAACTCTAAAATAATCCAAATAAAACAACCAAAAAAAAAAAACAAAACCCAACCCAAAAACCTAAAACCAATGTAAAAACCAAACTAAAAACGAAGAAGAAAAAAGAAATATAATATATATATTTAAACAGTCCGTCCCGCCTGCGTCTTCTCGGGGACGGGCTCGGGGAGGGCAGAGCCGCGTCCCCGCTCCTGCCCGGGACGGGAGGGTGGGCAGACCCTGCAGCCACGGGGTTTCACTAAATCGATTTTAAACCCCCGTCTTTCCTGAAACAATTTCTTTTTTATGCATGTTTTTTTTGTTTTTTTCCATTTCACAGAAAGTTTTCTACTTGGCGGTCTTGTTTTGCTGCCGGGCAAAGCCGTTTTCCTCCGGTGTTTGGCGGTGGTTTGGTTTTGTGTTGGTTTTTTTGTTTTGTGTTTTGCTTTTTTTTTTTTTCCCCCGTTGGTTTGTTTTCTTACGTCGGTAGCCGATGTTCGGGAAACGAATCCGCCGGGAAAGCGGGATCCTCGAGCCGTCCTCCCGCGCGCGCAGGCGGCGCCGGCCCCGGCTCTCCTGGCTGGCGGGACGCGCTGGAGCGAGTGAAAGCCCTCGGCCACGATGAACTTTGCTGATTGTGGGACACATTCTTGGTTTTCTTCGTTTCCTGTCTTCTAATTAAAAGACATTCCTGGGAGGGGGGAGAGAGGGGTCACGTCCTTCTTCCCACCTGCCTCTCTCCGGGCCGGCGCGGCCACGGCGCACGGCGTCACAGCCCCCCACGGTCCCACCAACGTCGCCGTGGGGCAGGGTGACGGTCCCTGCGGCCGGTCGCAGTCCCGTGGCCGGCTCTTACCTGGGAGACGGGCGCCGTGCCGGAGCAGGAGCTATCGGAACAAGCGGGTGAAGTCCCTCAGAGCCCAGCAGACTTGTTTACATTCCTCAGCGCTGCAAGACAAGGGGTGACATCAGGGGGTGACATCAGGGGGTGACATCAGGGGGTGACATCAGGGGGTGACATCAGGGGGACGTTTGGGAAGCGGGGAAGATGCCCTCCGCCCAGCACAGCCCTGCCGGCACGCGACGGCGGTGGGGAGCGGGAGCCAGGAGCACGGCAGCTCGGCTCCCAGATGTTGGGGGAGATGTAGGGGCAACCGTGGGGGCAAAACGGGCTCGGCAGCCCCCAGGACCGTCCCTGGAGGGGACCTGCGTGCCGCTACGGCAGTGGCTGGACGCGAAGAGCCAGCCGTCCCCGGGGACAAGCCCAGCAGGAGACTGGGCTCCAGGATTTTTCCAGGGCCGGCTGCTCACAGAGACTGAGCCGGGCAGAGGGCGAGGGAGCGTTTGCGGGTTGAGCAGCCGATGTCCCCGAAACGGCGCGGCGGAGGGGAGGACAGCGGGCACCGGCTGGCAGCTGGCTGCCCGGGGCAGGCTGCAGCTTGCTGGGCTGATCCTGCTCTCGCCCCGGGAGCGGACGCAGCCCGCAGCGGCAGGCCCGGGCAGGATGCGGCCGTCGGAGCAGCGCGGCCGGGAGCCGGTGACTCAGAGGGCCAAGGAGCTGGAGGGAGGGCGGCAGGATGGCTTGCGCAAACTGCCTGCGCCCCGGCGGGGAGGGATGGTGGCTCCGCAGGGCTCAGGCGAGAGCAGAAAAACCTGTTCAGTGATGGGAAAGGCAACAGGAGCCTTCCAAAGCAAAGCTTTCCGCAGCCGGTGTTGTACTGGGAACACCCTGGATGAGACATCCGAGCGGATTCATGGGCAGGGGCTGGAGGCGATGTCCCACCAGCGCGCTCGGCTCTTGGCAGAAACGCTTTGGGGCTGCTGGAGGACAACCCGTGGCAAGCAGCAGGTAGGGCTGAGCCTTGTAGGAAAGCAGGGTGCAAAGGCCACATCCCAGAGATGAGCTCGCAAGGGAAACGCCGGAGCTGCGGCCGCGTGCCGCCCGTCGCTGTCCTGGCTTCCGGCATCGCACCCTGCCCCGCTGGGGCACGCTCACCTTGTGACCTGCTTGTGGAAGTCCGTCAGCTGTTTGTGTGTGACTTGGATGGCTCCTCCCGTCGTTTCCTTTGGTAAACCCTTCAGCGAGTTCTCCAGCCAGCGACAAAACGTCTGCAGGAAGCAAGAGAAGGGAGAAGCTCAGGACGCGGAGCCAAACCCAGCTTCCACGTCCTGGCTTGGGGGAGGCTACGGGATTCGGCTCCCCGCGGCCCCACGTGCACGCCGGGACGGCTCAGGGGTGAAGCCCGACCCCACTCCGTGCCCTTTCGGGGGCCATCCCGGCCCTCTCACCGGCCGGTCGATCTGCATGATCTCCCAGAGCACCTCGGCGACGTCGGGCAGGGTGTACGGCGGCAGGCAGAAGCAGCACGTGTGCAGCAGCTGGTTGACGAGCTGCTGGCCCAGTTGGTTCATCACCTGGTTGATGAGCTCCTTCCGCACTTCGAAGTCTTCCTCGTGCTGCGGGAGGAAGGAGAGGGGGGGTGGTGAGCAGCGCCTGGGGACAGGGACACGCTGCTCCTCGCTCCGGGAGCAACTCCCAGAGCATCTCCGCCAGCAGCGGTGGAGTAACCGTGGTGGCTTGGCTACGGCAGCGGGACAGCCCTCACGGGGGACCGCGGTGACAAACACCGATGCGGATGGCACCCCCGACTCCGTGGAGGAAGACCCCCCCCGACGAGGAACGACCCCACTCACGTCGTTGGCCACCCCGGTGTGGATGAGATCGCGCAGGAACTTCATGACGCTGCAGTTGGCGTCCCGGTGATCCAGGGTGGTGGCGGCGATGGCCCACTGCAGGATGGGGATCATCACCTGGCTGCGTAGCAAGGTGACGGGGCTGCGCTGGATAAACCTGGCCAGGCAGAGGACAGACAGACAGACGTTACCGGCGCTTGCCCGGCTTCCCCGCACCCTGCCCGTCCCCGTGCGCCGGTGGGAAAGCGGGACCCTGCCTTCTCCCACCTGCCCACGGAGACGGGAGCGCTCCCACGGGCGCGCGGGGACCCCTCCCCACAAGGAGAGAGGGGTCGGGGGTGTCCTCGCGCAGCAGGAGAAGGCGACAGGAGAGCGCAGGTACCTGGCTGCTAGTCGGAAGAGGTCGTCCACGGTGTCCGGGTGGTTCTGAAGGCCGTTGGGCTGCTCTAGGAGTTGGAAGGTGGGTATGCATAGCGCCTAGAGAAGGGTTGTGGGATCCATTAACGATTAGCTATGATTACATCTCAAACCGCCCTTCTCTCTGCAGGGAGATTTCCAGCACAGACCACAGCGGAGAGGATCAGACCCTGGCTTCTCCCCCCGACAGCCACCATCGCAGCAGAAAGAGCAGGTTTGGATCTCTCCTCCCGACGGGATACGTGCCCCGAGGCAGCAAGGCCTTCCTCAACCATCGGCTCCTCCAGCAAGAAGCCACTCACCAGTTCTGTTTTAACCAAAAACTTCTCCTCCTTGGTTTTGTTCACCCAGCCACCAACGTAGCTGAGAGCAGAGAGGCGCTGGGACCAGCCTAGGTTTGCGCAGAAACCGCTCCGCTTCATGCAAACCCTCCCGGCACCCACGGCACAGCCTTCCCCACGAGCGCAGGGGGGTTGTTACTGCGCCAGCACGCGGAAATAAGAAGGGCGACGGAGCTGGTGAGGGGTCTGGAGCACAAGTCTGATGAGGAGCGGCTGAGGGAACTGGGGGTGTTCAGTCTGGAGAAGAGGAGGCTGAGGGGAGACCTCATCGCTCTCTCCAACTACCTGAAAGGGGGTTGTGGTGAGGTGGGTGCTGGTCTCTTCTCCCAAGTGACAAGCGACAGGACAAGAGGAAACGGCCCCAAGTTGCGCCAGGGGAGGCTTAGATTGGATATTGGGAAATATTTCTTCACCAAAAGGGTTGTCAGACACTGGAATAAGCTGCTCAGGGAAGTGATTGAGTGCCCATCCCTGGAGGTATTTAAAAGACGTGTGGATGAGGCGCTCGGGGACATGATTTAGTGGTGGACTTGGCAGTGTCAGGTTAACGGTTGGACTCGGTGATCTTAAAGGTCTTTTCCAACCTAAACGATTCCATGGTTTAGACAGGTGGGAACCAAAGCCGTCGGCTCTCCGCACCCACCTGCAGCATGTCGAGCAGTCCCTGCCGGCAGCCCTCCTCCATGCCGTACTCGTCCACCAAGATGCTGCCCAGGTAGAGGAAACAGGAGTGCTGGTGCGCCCGGTAGACATTCACCATCTGCGGGGAGACACGCACCGCCTGGCACCGCGAACGCTGCCTGCCCGCCGCCAACACCGCAGGCGGCGGCGGGTCCGGCGCAGAAACCGCTGCGGCTGTTTCCAGAGAAGTCCCTGCGTGCCGCTCGCAGGGGCACGTCGGATCTGGTCCGGGAACCTGGCAGCTCCCCTGCCACGGCCGGGGATCTCCTCAGCCAGCCCCACACTTCCCAAAGCTCTGGACCTACCGCAGAGACCCCGAACCAGCTGCGCCCCACGAGCACGGCCTGTCTGGCTTCCCGAGGGCGAGGGGCTGTAGCCCCCAGCTCCGATCCACAGGCGAGCCATGGAGGGGTGAAGCCGTACGCTCGTTACCTCCCACCATCCCAGCCAGGGACGCTGCCCACCGGATCTGCCCGACAGTCCCACCTTCTCTCTGGGAAAGGGCCGCTCTCTTGGCGCGCCGAGACGATGTCCCAGCCTGCTAGAGCTTCCCCCAGCCCCACGGCGGGCAGGGGACACCCTGAAGCGCTCGCTCAGGCCTGATCTCGCTCTCGGGAGCATCTCCACGCTGCGGCTCCCAGAGCCAACGCAGCTTCCCCTCGCTTCTGATCCTTCCTTAGCCCAGCGGAAGAACCGAGCCGAGCAGGGGACACCTGACATCAGGCTGAGAGCGACCTCTTCGAGGAGTCGCATGATGGGGAGTTTCACGCGTACCTTTCCAATTACAGACGCAACTGCAGGGCTGCCACAACCTCCAGAGCATCAATCGGGCAGAGCTTAGCTCTTCCCCGCAGTTCAAAGGCTCTCTCTACTCCCCAAGGGTTTACGTAGGAATTCCCGAGGCCGCCGGCATTTACCGCGGCGCTTTCCCATGCCGGCAGCTGCCCACGAGACGCGCCTGCCTGCCGATGCGAACCGAGCGAGCGTTTTCCGATGACAGCTCCAAGCCCGGGATCGCAGCGACCCCACAAAGGCGTTGAGGGGGGGTTTTCTCATCAGCCTCCGTACCTGCGTGACGAGCGGCTGCAGCAGGGCGGCGGAGCCTTTGCCCACGCAGCGGACGGCGAAGCGCAGGCACCGGCAGCACCGCTCCACGATGCGGTTATCGGCACTGTGTTTGTTCAGGGTCTCCGACAGCACGGGCCAGATCTGAGCGCAGAACAGACCGAAGGGGTTAAAAGCTGAACCTGGGACACGGGGTACCCCGCCACAACACCACCCTCCTGTCCGAAAAACACCCCAAATCCCTGTACTGTCAGGCAGACGCCACTTGGGTCCTGAAAACAAGAAGCACCTGCGTTACGGGACGCGTAAATTAGCTTTACGTAGGAGCGAAGAGCTCGGAGCGGCTTAACAAACATTACAAGGGCAGGGAAATTAAAGCACCCGGGATATTTCCAGAGCCAGGTCCCCTTCCAGGGATTTGAAGACCCAAATCCCAACCCCAACACCGATCCCTGCTTCCAGGAGGGAAGGCGCTGCACCAGCAGCTCCTCTCTCCTGTGCCGCGCAGCCCCAGGCAGAGGTGCCGTCGGACACATGGGTCTGCCCGGCAGCTGGGGATGGCAGCCGAACCAATGGCTCGGAATGACACCCCCATCAATCCCCCCCGCAGAGATTCCTTCCCCAAATCCGGACCCACTGGCACTTACTTCCTGAATGACTTTTTGGCACGGATGGATCTGTCCATTTTCTACAATGGGGTTGGTGTGTCTGTGAAAAGCAGCAAAGGGTTAATGGAATTTTTTTCTAAACAGTTGGATTTGTGTTTAAATCCGAGGAAATGGGTCGGAGCCGCCAGCGCCCGCCGAGGCTGCGGGAAGGAGACCAGAAACTGGCTCAGAGGGGCTGGAGAGCCCTGAACTGGGTGAAGAAGCAGCTTCCAGCCCGTTCCTCTCGGGGCTGGGGGAAACAAGCCGCAACTGATTTGGTTTTAAGTCTCCGGGTGAGCAGCTTCGACTGGCGAGCTCACCAACGCCGTGCAGAGGCTGTCCCAGCCCCTCCTGCCTTACCGAAATATGACAGCGAGTCGATCCAGGGGCACAGTAGGGTCTGAGGAGAGGCCATTGCTTGGCTCCTGAGAGAGCAGCTAGAAAACAAGGGAAAACGACGGGATTTCAGGACCGCAGGCAGCCCCGTTCCCAGCGAAGACTGAATAAACGCTGCCCGGATGCCAGACCCCACCAGCAGCTCTTTCACATCCCCTTCGGGCCAAAGCGGAGCAGACATCTCCGCAAACCTTGCCTAGGACCTAGGCAGCTCCTAGCCTCAGCCACACCACATAGGTTACTCTGAAAGCTCCGAGCGGCTTCTCCTTTTGTCTCCTCCGCACTCAGAGCCTACTCAAAGGGGTCTGAGGGAGGAGGGAGCAGGGTCCGAGGTGGAAGAGAAGCCCACCAACGGGTTGGAGCTGCTAGGAGCGGGCAGTGTTGGCAGGAGGAGCTCTCAAGAACCACTCTTGTGCAGCTACAGGTCATCCTGAAAAAACAGAGGACGTGCACGTCCCCTTCTTGAGGCTTCCCTCCCTCTTCCTGCCATCCTCGGAGATTTCTACTCTCCGTTATCCTGGATCTGCATGGTAAGGTCACTAGGGCCACCATGATCTTTTGGGGCCACGTGCCCCACAGGGAAGTCGAGTTCCCTTGTTCTCCATCCCGGAGACGCGGGGTGAAAGCTGCCTGCTGCATTCGAGGTATGTTCAGGAAGGTTCTTTGGCTCCCGGCACATAAACTCATTTCTAGGGACCGTTTTCTTCCCGTGTAACCCATCACACGCTCCACCAGCTAGGTGTTTCTCAGCCAGGAGAGAGTTCGGGACAAGTACGGTCTCGGTCCTGGACTCCTCATACACCCCTGGCTTTGAGGACACACAAATCACCGCAGCAGATCAAGCCACCGGGCAAAGACGGAGCCAGGGCAGCTCGATGGCCTCCGATCTATCCCAATCCGAACCAGTGACGGACAAGGAATACGTTAACACAGCTCCGACCGGGACGTACCTTCTTCAGCGCCATCACTTGTACGGCACAGAGTTCGCTGAGGCATTCCGCTATCTTCTCCAAGGGGAGCCTGGCGAGGACCAAGGCTGTCCCTGAAAGGCAAGAGGAGACAGGCTCAGGAGCAGGAATGCAGCGTAGGAGTGCGGTCGATGAAACACAACACGAGCGAGGTTCCCAAACAGGCCCTGCCTGCGCGCAGGCAGGGAGAGGGAACGGCTCCGGGGCAAAGGCAGGGACTGCTTCCCGAGACTGGGAGGTGGTTCTCTGCAGCTTGAACCCGACCCTTTGGTTAAACCAGACACCGAAATGCTTTCTGCGGGGCGGGAAGGAGGAAGGAATGCCGGCATGTGGGAGTACAGGGATGACCTGAAGGCAGACGGACATCAGGAGCGAATCTGGGCACCCCGGCGTGTCCCCGCAACGTCCTCGCCCCTGCCCGGCAGCACCAGGAGGTCCGAGGAAGTTTCTTTCGACCCACAGCTAAGGCATTTCAGGGCTCCCACGGAAATGAAATACGAAGACGAGCGCTTGAGCCGCTCCCCGCTGCCACATCACAGCATCCCACTCCAAGGCAGGAGGAGAACACACACACCTCACGTCAGAGCTGCCAGCAGACCACAGGGCTGGGGCTGACGACAACACCGGGAGGAAAAAATTCTCCCCGGCTCATGTATTCGTGGCGTTGTTTTAAAGAAGGAGGAGAAAATACTTTGTGGCAGGGAGAGGAGCACCTCGGAAGCGTGGCTCACGCTGCTTGCATCGGTATGCGAGCGCAAACAAGTGAAAAAACCACGAGTTTTGTCTCTTTAGTCGCACACCCTGACTGTAGAGCCGTGGTAAGGCTCCCTTTGCACAAGCTCCAGAGCTGCTCCGTTTCTAAAGGTTTCAGAAGCACCCGAATCCATCGGGAATCTCTGAGGCCCGGACACGAGTCCTGCACCTCCCCGAAACCAGCCGTGGTTGAAGAGGCAGACGATGCCCAACAGCCTAGTGAGAAGCGAATGCTCCAACCGCAGGCTGGAGTTGAAAAACCACATTCTTGTGCCCAAACTGCCTCAAAAATGACAAATATCTGCAATTTTCCACCGCATGCGTAGAGCAGCCGATTCCCACGTGCTCAGATATAGCAGTAACCCGTCGCTAACTTGGCTGTGAGCATTTTGAATGTTTTCTTCCTGCATTTCAAGTTCTAAGCAGGGATGGAGATAGCTTATAAACCCATAGAGGATCTTTTTCTACCTCCTGCCCCACGCGAGCTCTTGAGGCGACTCTAAATGTGGACACGTGGAGTGTCTCAGGGCAAACCGAGAGACACTCTTGTCTAAGAAAAAAACCCATGTGAAAATGGGGTTGCAGCATCCGTGGTGAGTGACCCCCCCAAAAAAAAATCCACCGGCAGCTTTTCCATACGCACCCTTTAGGAGCCCCACAGCAGCCTCCGGAGAGAGCGTGAAGGAGTCGAGGGAACGGGCTATCTCCAGCAGCCCGTTAAAGTGCTGAGCCATGTGGTCCCGGCATACCGAGCAGATATTGTGGATGGCTTTGGCCGCCGCCGAGGCCAGCCGCCTGTCGCACAGACCTTTCATCAAATAACCCAGCACGGGATCTACGGAGGAGAAAGCCGGGGTGAGGAGGGGTCCTGGGGACCGGGCTGGCCGCAGGGCAGAGCGGTGGCGTGTCCCGCGCCGGCGTGGCAGGAGGGACTCACCCAGGAATTGCGGGTTTCTGTCCACCACCTCGCTCATCTCTCCCACCAGCTCGATGCTGGTGTAGCGGACGGCGGTGTGCACCGTCTCGGGGAGGCGAACCACCCCCTCCAGCACCTCCACCAGGGTCGGGTTGTTCTCCCTGCGGGGGAAAAAGCAGCCAGCTTAGCTCCAAGGCGGCTCCTGGACCAATTCCACAGAGCATCTGGTTTTATTGAACCTGATCGACTCCCATGTCGCTTGGAATCAGCCAGGCAAACCCTGCAGCCGTGGCGTGCTGGATACCCGAGACGTGGGCTAGTGGGGGGCTCAGGGCTGTTGGAGCTGGGATCCAGATGCACAGCAGCCTCCAGCTTTAGTTTCTTCTGCTCTGTTTGGTAAATACCTCCAGTAAGAGCGCTCGTGGCACAAGAACAAAGCTAATTAATCCTCCAGGGACTGCAGAAAGCCAGAGAAGCCTGTTCCCAGTGTGGGAGGGTGCTACCGGGCAAGTCCCAGGCTCCCTGCAGCCCACGTCGGTGGCAGGGCTCCGGCTGGCTCGCCCGGCGGACGGCACCGTCTGCCCTCTCACGGCAAGAGCGGAGACAAGCTCGGTGGAGGCACGGGGCGAGCAAGAACCTCGTGGGACACGCTGGTGGGGAGCGGGCTCCCCCGTGCTCCAGCAGTGCAAGGCTGTGAGAGGCTGGCGCTCTCGGAAACAAAGCAGAAATAAAAACTGGAGATAAAAACCAGCAAGAGCAGCCTTGACATAGATAACGGGAGCCAGCGAGCGTATAGCAAACGCGGTGACTCCCCCAGGCTCCCGGGAAAGGGAGGCACGGCGCTCCCAGCCCGGCGAAGGCCAGCCGGGCTGTCCCGCGGCATCAGCGCGGCTGTCAGCACGCAGGAAGACTCACCGCGCTCTCACCGCCCTGGACATTAGCTGTCACCGCTTCCACTACCGCTAACCGGGGAGGAAAGGCGCTTCCAGAAAGCGATTTAACCTTCCCTAAAGATATCTGGGAAAAGGTGGCTCTTCCCACTCTGGATGCACAAGGATCCCAAACAAGCAGCCTAGGCAAAATGCTTTGCTTTCAGGAGATAAAGTAAGGGGAAACAAACCCTTATCCTATTTTACCAGGGCCGAACTCAAGTGTGTGGCATTAAAGTCCCCAGGCAGGCAGAGAGGAGACCCGAGAAGGTCCAACTGCTTCACGCAGTCCCAGCTCCGTCCTGGACCCGTATTCCTGGCCGGGAAGTGGAGACCTCAGTCCCTTGGGCTACAGAACTGCTCCGTCAGCAAGGGGTACCGCATTGCTGCGGTACAGACCATGTACGCTGAGGACTGCCTGAAATAAAGCGTGGTTTTTAAACGTTTCTGCCTGGGAAGAAAGCATGTTCCTAGGAGTATCCTTGGGATATTCTCGGTGTCTCTGCAAAACTCACTCGGAGGCAACTCCTGACCCCACAGCCCTTACAGACCCGAGCGGGATGGTCAACACTCACTGGTCGACGCTCTTAGCTATGGAGGCCATGATGAAGAGGACAGCTTCCGTCACCTCCCAGGGTGGATTCCCGTCCTTCAAAGTCGCATAAAGCTGCAAGAAAGAGAAGCAGTCACAAAAGAAGCTACAAACACAGCTCGTGGGCACGCGATCATGAATCCCACCCGGCGAGATCGCCACCCGCTCCTCACCTCCTCCGACACCTGAAATACCAGACTCCAGGGGTGGACCTGCAGAAAGCCCCATGTTCCACAGATCACCCCGTTATTTTGGGAGCAGAGTACCATTCCCCACCTAGCACCCCTCAACGTGAGACCTCCTGCTTCTCCCAGATCAGTCCCCACCACCTACTTCAAGACACGGTTGCCTCCTTGTGCACGGGGAGATGATGTGTGTCACCTCCCGCCCACCCCGAAGGCCACCAGGACTTGGCTACCTCCCCGCACAGCGACGGATGCGACTTTGCCTCGTGATGCTCCCGCAAACCCACCTGAGCAAAACACTCCACCGATCCCACCAGGAAGATCAGGTCTTTCACCAGGTCCGAGACCCGCATCCGGAACTCCCCAAAGTCATCCGTCTCCTCTGGGACGCCCTCCTAACAGAGATGAGGGAGAGCAAAAGGGTGAGAGCAGCTCAGAGAAATCTGGATTCCCATTCACCCATGGCTAGGACAAGACAAGCAATTCCATTTTAGAGGGGAGATCCATCATTCCTGCCCTCCTCTCCCCAGATCGAGCTACTGAAGGGGATCTGAAGGAGAACCGTGCACAAAGAGAACGCTAACAGCCTGGACACACGCTGTGTATTCCCGCTCCGACACGCAGATGAAGGGATGGAAATCAAGGGGATGAGGAGCAGAGGCAGAGACAGAAGAAGGATAAAGCAACCCAGACTTCAAGGAGGAAGACGACAGCACCGCAGCTAGCGAGTTGTGCAAGCTTTATTCCAGCAAAAACGCCCCCGAGCAGGGGACAACGCGTCTCTCCGCAGCTCTCAAAAGGGGAAACACCTGAGGGGAGGCGGGAGAGGGTCACCCCGCAGCAACTAGACACCAGAAAGCGCTCTTAGAACAAGAACCGACTTAATGAAAAGAGGTTTAAGACAGCAATTTTAATTACTCTCAATCCTCTCTCTGCAATTACTGCAACTGCAGAACTATGACCTGTAGAGCCCCACAGCTACAGAGAGCCGTCAGCTTGCGGCAGTGAGGGCGGACGCATCCGACCGTCCTGCTGCTTCCAGAGGAAAGAAAGCAACGGCAGCCTTACGTGGTCTGAGTCGAGCTGGCAGTGTCTGGCCAGAGCGTGGAGAAGGCGCTGGATGTAGGCTTTGAAGATGCTGTGGATGACCGCATCATCTGTCTTGTACAGGTGCTCCCCCAGTCTGTACCAGAAGTTAAATGAAATTTCTACCACCTGTTTAGAAAGAAAAAGTCAGCGTCTTATTAGCAACGGAACATTTTTTAACTCTGCTCTGCTGCTGCTCCCGACAGAGAAATCTTCTCTGGGGGGGTGCCTGCAGCGTGGGGGGGTACCACAGCTTTCCACCGGTGCCGCTTCGTCATGCGACGATGGAATGCGGACTGGTTCCCCCAGCTTCCCCGATCTCCTCCGCTGCTTGTCGCTTAGTAAAGGACTGGAAACCCACCGAGTTAATCTGAAAACCTGTCACCAGCCCTCAGAAGCAAAGCCTCTTCTCTGCAAAATTAACATTGAAGCGTAAGAACCATCTCTTGCTTCAAAGCGCGGCCATCACCACATTTCACGTCAGCCAAATCCGCCAGCGATAAGTTTTTACCTCCCTGGCCCTGATGCCATTCGTACCCTCCCTCTGCCCTTGCTCAGGCAGCAGGAGATGTTGGATTCCCAGCCTGTCCCAACAAGCTACGGGGCATTTTGCCGCTTGCAGGTACGCTGTCATCACCAGAGAGCCACGGCGGCGGAAGAGTTTGCCCGCTTAGAGCCGATCCTCGCCGCCTCTGCCCGTGCGTTGAACGGTCTGACCACCCTGATGGCCGGCTCGGGGTGCACACGGGCTTGGGCTGACGATGCGAGGGGGACAGCAACCCCGGAGAGGAGCAAACACCTCCAAGAGAGCAGCTCAGGCTGGAAGGGGACGTTGCTCCAAAGCCTACGGTCTCTTTATAAGCGCGGTTATTGCAGAAAAAAAGAGCGCAGATTTTTTTCAGGAGCAGCTGCAGAGCTTTGATTCCTCCTAAGCATTGCTGGCACAGGACAAGGTTGTGCCCAGGGGAGATTGAGCTTAACAGACCTGGAAAAGAGTCACCGAATCCCAAGGGAGCAGCACAGAGACCTGATGAAGCACAGCTACTCCGCAATTTCCGTGGCAAACAAGGCCCCGAGGGTTTCATCGCAGCAGCCATTGTTTCTTAGCTAAATCGCCTGTCGGTTCTCAGGTCTGAGGTACTTTCAGGCTCTGAAAGCTTCTGGAAAAGCCAGTCCTGGAGAGGGCACTGGCTCATTCACAGACACAGGTCTACGGGGCCGGATGGGATCCACCCGAGGGTGCTGAGGGAGCTGGCGGAGGTGCTCACCGAGCCACTTTCCACCATTTATCAGCAGTCCTGGCTGAGCGGGGAGGTGCCAGTGGACTGGAAGTTAGCAAATGTGACGCCCATCTACAGGAAGGGTCGGAAGGAGGATCCGGGGAACTACAGGCCTGTCAGCCTGACCTCGGTGCCGGGGAAGATTACGGAGAGGCTCATCTTGAGTGCCATCACGTGGCATGTGCAGGACAACCAGGCGATCAGGCCCAGTCAGCACAGGTTCATGAAAGGCAGGTCCTGCTTGACCAACCTGATCTTCTACGACGAGGTGACCCGCCTCGTGGATGAGGGAAAGGCTGTCGACGTTGTCTACCTGGACTTCAGTAAAGCCTTCGACACTGTCTCCTGGAGAAACTGACTGCTCATGGCTTGGACAGGCGCACTCTTCGCTGGGTAAAAAACTGGCTGGACGGCCGAGCCCAGAGAGTCGTGGGGAATTTAGCGAAATCCAGTTGGCGGCCGGTCACAAGCGGAGTCCCCCAGGGCTCAGTTTTGGGACCGGTCTTGTTTAATATATTTATTGATGATCTGGATGAGGGGATAGAGTGCTCCCTCAGCAAGTTTGCAGATGACACCAAGTTGGGCGGGAGTGTTGATCTGCTTGAGGGTAGGAAGGCTCTGCAGAGGGATCTGGACAGGCTGGATGGATGGGCTGAGGAACAATTGTATGAGGTTCAACAAGGCCAAGTGCCGGGTCCTGCACTTGGGTCACAACAACCCCAGGAAACGCTCCAGGCTTGGGGACGAGTGGCTGGAAAGCTGCCCTGCAGAAAAGGACCTGGGGGTGTTGGTCGACACCCGGCTGAATATGAGCCAGCAGTGTGCCCAGGTGGCCAAGAAGGCCAACGGCATCCTGGCCTGTATCAGAAATGGTGTGGCCAGCAGGAGTAGGGAGGTGATCGTGCCCCTGTACTCGGTGCTGGTGAGGCCACGCCTCGAATACTGTGTTGAGTTTTGGGCCCCTCACTCCAAGAAGGACATTGAGGTGCTGGAGCGTGTCCAGAGAAGGGCGACGAAGCTGGTGAGGGGTCTGGAGCACAAGTGATGAGGAGCGGCTGAGGGAGCTGGGGGTGTTCAGTCTGGAGAAGAGGAGGCTGAGGGGAGACCTCATCGCTCTCTGCAACTGCCTGAAAGGGGGTTGTGGTGAGGTGGGTGTTGGTCTCTTCTCCCAAGTGACGAGTGACAGGACAAGAGGAAATGGCCTCAAGTTGTGCTAGGGGAGGTTTAGGTTGGATATTAGGAAAAAATTCTTCACTGAAAGGGTTGTCAAGCGTTGGAAGAGGCTGCCCAGGGAGGTGGTGGAGTCACCATCCCTGGAGGTATTTGAAAGACGTGTAGATGTGGCGCTCAGGGACATGGTTTAGTGGTGGACTTGGCAGTGTCAGGTTAACAGTTGGACTCAATGATCTTAATGGTCTTTTCCAACCTAAACAATTCTATGATTCATTCCATAGCCACCTCCCATCCATCACTTCAGCGGCTGCATCCCTCTCCCAGTGGGACCTTAAACACGGAGGGAAGGAAGGGAGCGCACCCCAACAAAATCCCAGCTGGCACCTCCCTGCTTCCCGTGTCAGATTTAGCAGGACAACCCCTCTACGAAGGAATGTCCGTCCGCTGAACGCAGGCACCGGTCAGCCAAGGATCAGCTACTGGGATTTAATTAACAGTTTTAGAAGAATAAAAAGGGGCTTTAAAAGGAGACCGCATTTTAAATACAATGTTCTGTATTTAAGGGAGGACGGTCGGGGAGCTTTCATGCTTAACAGCATTTAACTTACTTGGAGGAGAAAGTTACCATGAGCTACGCTGCAATCCCTGCAAAGCTTAACTTCAGTTAAACACGTGGAAAGAAAATAACGGAGGCTTTCAGAGCTGTGCTCGCAGCCTCACACATCCAGGACGCCGGGAAAGGGAAGCTAAGCCAGATTTCTGCATCACGAACACAGAGCGGGCGTTTCAAGGCCAGCAGCACACAGGAACTGAAGACTCTACTCTGGACGAGTGAGATTTGGCGATAGGGGTGAGGAGAGGAACCCGGGTAAATCTCACTCACCTCGTACTGCGGGTGACCTGCGCATATCAGCAGCAGCTCCAGCGTCCGCAGGTCACCCAGCCCTTGGCCTGGCGTACAAACTATTTTATCTAGGAACGTCTCGCACAGCTCGGTGAAAACACGGCAATAATTGAGCACCCTGGTGAAGAAAAAAAAAAAACAACAGGGCACAAGTCAGAAGGATCTTCCACACGGGACCAGATATCCCAGTGCAGGAGAGATGTGGTCCGTGCAGGTAACGTGCCCTGGAGCTTCGTCTCATACCAAGAAATACTGACTTCTGCTTTAGCTTTCCGTCAGCAGTTGGGAAACACTTAAATAGGGGAACTTGGCTTTGCTCAGAAGTAGGCGAAAACACTGGGTTCCAATAAGCAAATCTTATGAAATTTTTGTATTACCCACAGCATCTGAGAAAACTTCTCCAAAACCGCAGCATCGAGCGACAAGGCAAAGGACATCTGCTACGGAACAGCTTGAGTCGAATTCAGCACCCGGAAGGTGCCACGTTTCAGAAGACAAATACACAAACCTACTTTAAAAATAAACCCAGGATGTCCCATTGCCTACCCGGGGGACAGCGCTGCGTAAAAACACAGCTGCTCTTAAGACAAAAGTGATTTAGGGGCTGAGCTGAACCACTACCTTTAAGATTGCAGAACCAGAGAGAACATCCTGGAGCCACAGCACGGTGTGGCGGAGCAAGCGTCAAACCAAGGACTGCTCCTCACCAATAAAACGACCTCAAATGAGGGATTTTGCGGGAAAGGTCCAAGATAAGCCGTTAGTCCCGGGTTTTGGTTTTAGTATTCCTGTTCTGGAGAGGGGTAGGAAGTCCTAAAGCAACATGCATCTAGAGATGTGCTGCAAACACACCCTAAAGCCCGTCTTAAAGCCAGAGGCGAGCCCCCCACGTGAGATTTCTTTTTCTATCCCAAAAAGCTTCACCCTTTACGCAACCCGCCAGCTCCGTGGCGTATCCCCGGGAGCAGATCAAACACGGCGAGATGTCGCCGGCGCCGTCAGCAGGGCCTTTATACAATACCTGGAAGCGTTTAGGGGAGACTATCTTCTCCGACGGAGGCTGGAGAACAGATGCTATTAACTATACCGTGCCCCAGCAATTCCTGAAGATGAAAGCTTTCAGTCACGGAACGAAGAGATGCTATGGCAGAGCCAATCTTACCAAGCAGAGGGGGTATTATAACAAAACTTTTACACGCCTGACAACCGAAGAGGAACTCTACCAGTGTCAAATGGAAGGATAAACGGGAACAGACGCTACTACCATTTTCAGTTTCCAAAGGGCTGACTTTGAGGAGTAACTACTCGTTTTGCTTGTGGCAATCTCGTTTAACGTGGCAGAGGCTTTGAATTTCTCTAAGCCAAAGGCGCCTACGTTATCTGGACTTCGCAGCCCAAGCTGAAAGGAGGGGAGGGAGGGGATGCCTGTTGAGTTCTCGAGCCTAAGACGTCTGAAAAGCCTCAGCAGCGAGCCAAGTGCCTCCAAGGAGCTGCAGGGCTGTCAGGGAGGAGGACTGAAAAGCAGACAGCTGGATTCTGGAAGGCGAAATGAGCAGAGATCAAGCGAGAATTGCCAGAAGCCAAACCAGTGCCAGACCCTGCCAAGGACAGTCACAAAACCAGCACAGGGTTTTGCAGCTGTAATAAATAGCGCGCTGAAGACGCCGACACGATGAAAGATTTGTGGCGCAGCTAAAACTCTGTGACTACGCGTTGGTTTTCAATACTGTGGCCGAACGTGAGGGGCGAAGGCAGGAGGAGCGAGGAAGCTATTTAGACACGAGGATCCGCTTCCCTCCAGGTGGAAGGAGCGGGGACTGGCTAACCACCATCCCAGGAGTCAAAAATCGGACCCCGGACATCTGTCCTACAGCTTCACTGCTGGCCTTGAGGTTTCCGTCGGTGGCAACACCTTGAAAAGCCACAAAACGGGCACGGATTTGGCAACGGGGACGGAGGGTCTGGCAAATGCAGGCCAATAAATCTGCCCTCAGTAGCACGAGGAATTTCTTATATAGTTTTCCAAATACATGGAATTTGGAGGGAAATGGGCTAAAGACAACAGGGGGTTACCAAAAATAGATTGGACCCACCGTACTCTTCTCAGCAATGTTTTCAAAGAGGAGAAATGGGACAGAGCACGAGATCACGGTGTCACACAGAAGCTGATAAACTGGACAAGGCACAGTTGAGGGAAGGGATGAGCAGTTGGCTAGCGGGGTGATTAGCAGGCTGTGTCAAAGAGGAAATACCAGTTTGGTGCTAGGGAGGTTCCGGATCAATCTCACAACTGATCTTGTCTACGTTCATTAGCGACAGCCACATAAAACAGGAAGAACGAGCACTAACGGTGTAATACACCAGTGTGATACAGCTGGGATGCAGTATCTGTGCAGAAGAAGAATGAAACCCATCTGAATTTGAACGGGAAAAAGTTGTCCACTTCTGACAATGTGTGGATGGACTCACCAGTCACAGGATGACCATGTTTGGTCTCTTCTCCCATGCAACTAGCGACAGGACAAGAGGAAATGGCCTCAAGTTGCGCCAGGGGAGGTTTAGGCTGGATATTAGGAAAAATTTCTTTACGGAGAGAGTGGTGAAACACTGGAATAAGCTGCCCAGGGAAGTGGTGGAGTCACTATCCCTGGAGGTGTTCAAGGAACGTGTGGACGTGGCACTGTGGGACATGGTTTAATGGGCATGGTGGTGTTGGGTTGGTGGTTGGACTTGATGATCTTACAGGTCTTTTCCAACCTTAGTGATTCTGTGATAACACCGACGCCACGAGGTCACGAGAAAGGCGTTGCCTGTACACAGGGATGCCACCATGCCAACCCACAGGAGCCAGATCCCTCCTGGAGCAGGAGGTACCTCTCAAGCCCTTGTGCTCAAGGAAGCCAAATTCAGAATGGGAGCGCTAAAGATCAGCCAGGGAAAAGAAAGCCGTCTCCCAGGACTGAAAGAGCTGGGCTTGTTTACTCAAACTCGAGGCTGGCTGCTTCCTACCTACAAATGCACCCGGGAATACGCACCAGCTGGGGAGCTATTCAAGTTAAGACAATGTTGGCAAAAGAGAATAGGCATGAACTGGCCTAGAATCAACTGAGGCTGGAGATCAGAGGGTTTCCAGTCACAGCAGCAACGTTTTGTAGCAGCCAACGGGCGTGAAGCACTGGTTTCAACGTGCTTAATCAAGGTACGAAGGCTACAGTTTTTCTGAGCCAAGAATGATGGGCTGATGACCCAACCGGCACATCCAGTCCTCTTTCCACAGGGAACAGCCGAGCCAGGTACGGACTTTTGTAGACAGGAGGCAGTAGGAGCAACAGGTCCCTTCTAAACCCTACTTTAAGGCTGGCAACGCATCAGCTGCGCCTCAAGATACTTCCCTGGTGCTTTGCCCGCTGCAAGGAAGACCAAGCATCCCAGCAAGCCGAGCCTGGTGACAGTCTCGTTCTCTGCCGAAGCCTGAGCTGAGCGCCCACGCCTGAGCACAAATTGGTGCACCAAGGGCGAGGAAGTCATTTGCTCGCTTGTCTTCGTTCAACAAATATATATTTGCATAAGAGACTTACGAGCGCCGCACGCAAACGCCGTGGATTCCAAAAATAACCGCGGACAGACACCGTGACAGTTAATTGCTGTACCTCTCCTTCCTTTCCGGGCACAGTCACGGCTGCAAGTTCACTTACTTGTCTAGGTCCTCGCGTGCTACAGCCATGTGATAGGCACTCTCAAGAGTGAGGACGCCCTGGAAAAGCTGTAAGGCCAAGGGAAGGTTCGTCTCCACGTTCTCGATGGCGTAGAGGGCTGAGCACACGCAGTCCGAAGCGGCTTCGTGGAGGTTTGATGACGTCTTGTCTTGTTGCTGCAAGAAAGAAGAAGCAGAAGAGCGCGGTGATTATATATGAAATGAGATGGGAATGGAAAAACTGGTCTTCTGTTGTTCCTGAAATACTTTGTAGAGCTTCCACATAGCCACAGCTCCCAACAACCCACTCCTACCAGCCCCGCAAAGCTGTGCTGCTTTACCACCCCGAACACTTGAGATCAAAACTGACCCGCCCCGAAGGGACCCCACCGAGTCTTACTCGGGAGAGGCAAACACAGGAGGAAAATCACCAACCGAAATCCACGGCAGTTCAGAAGGAAACGAAACATTGTGCTGCTCATTACCCTGGCTGGGTGATAGAACCATAGAATCTCTCAAGTTGGAAGGGACCCATAAGGATCAGAGTCCTCGGTGAGGATGGAGACGAGGTTTCTCGCAAGCACATGCGAAATATTTATCATTGTGATGGTCTGGGGGCGAATAAGTGGATTTCAGGTCCCGCCTGGTAGACGTTTATAGCGATTGTGCGAGGCTGATTTAACAGGCGCTTTAATGGCTCCCCTGAGCCCTGATTAATTAAGGAGGGAGACAAGACTGGCATACTAAGGAGGAGGAGAGAGCAAAGAGCGAAGCGCGGAGAGGAAACAAAGAGGCAGTAACTCTGTGCGTCCTTTCACATGAGATCTCAACACATTTGGAAAACAATTCATGGTCCCACGTGAAGGCGGAAGGAGGGCGGGGGGGGGAGGAAAAACCCTCGATTTAAAAGTGATGTGAACACAATAAAAAGGCTGGTGAGCCAAACGCGCTGTCCTGGAGGAGATGGGTTTCTGCTGCAGCACCGCTCGGGAACTGCGTCCCTGCACGAATATTGTCTATTCCTTCTCCCGCTGACCGGGAGCCCTCACCTGCATTTGTCATTAATTGAATCGGCACCACGGAACAGATGCAAATGAGGGATCCTGTTTAACAACAGGAGGAGGAATAGACAATTCCTGCGCTGGGTCACAGGTCCGGGCAGTGCCGCAGCAGAAACCTCTGTCCTCCGGGAATTCCTCCTTTCTGTTTGTTCAGTTCATCGCCCTCCCTGTCGCAGTGACGCGCGATTCTCCTAACCTCCCTGTTTCATTGGCCTCTTCCGCTCTCCCGCATTCAGACAGGACAAAAAAACCCCCAAGAAACACAGCAACAACAAAACCCAACCCCTTCAGGAGTTAATTTTCCAAGGTGAAAACGTCAGAAAAGGAATAAAATATGATTTTACTGAAAAACTGAAAATAAAAACCAATACTGATTTTAGGGTTAAGCAAATGCAGTTTCTCCAAGGAGGAATAGAGACAACTTTTCAAGCCAAAATTAACCAATACTCAAACCTATGAGAATGGCAAACTTCAACAACGCGCTGAACAAATGTATTTTGCTCAGAGCCCCATAAAACAATTTGGTTTGGAGCAAGGACCAAGCGTAACGTGTTTCAGGCCAAAACTCTCCCTTTTATCATCTAAGTACGCTCAAAAGTACACCCAGCACCTACTTCGGCAGCAGTGGCAACCCACGGTAATGGCTAGAAACAGTCATTTCTCAGACGTTCAATCTTCTATTCTGCTCTGAATGTTTTGCAACCATCACAGAAAAACAGAACTGGGCTCCTGCTTGAGCTAGACAAGATATCCGCTTAATACAGGCTCCAAAATTGATGATTAGTACAGTAGGAATAAGGAGAACAGATATAAATAGAAGATTAAATAGTCTTTGAACTTTTTTCTTGATGTACTGTCTGCTGGCGAGTGTCGTAACGAGTTTATGGAGACGAAAGGATCACTCGTGGCAATGTAGCAGGAAGGTTCCTGCGACCCAAGACCTCTGTCTCTGCGGCAGCCCGAGACGGTGAGCTCCGCTCTCCCCCGCCGCCCTCTGTCCGGCCAGCTCCGCAGGAAAAGCCACGATTCCCAAGCGGTGCGGGGAGAAGGTGGATCATGGGCACCACTTAGCAGGAATGCTCTCGTGGGGGACAGCTGAGCCAGATGGCTGAGAAGGGCTTCAGTAAAACCAGGCAAGGGCATCTGCTCAGGAGAGATTTCGGAGTCTTGCGTGCCTGCCCAAGAGCAGGGAACGGTGCTCACCTCTGAACACCTATTCTCTGGGTCAAAAGAGAAGGCGGGCAGGAAAGAATCATCCTGAAAGAGCTGCAGAGCCTCTTTCCTCCACACAAATAAACAAAAAACGCACACGTGCTTTTTTGTTTACTTCTGAAAGCTCTGCCAGTACTTTCTGTCCATCAGTCTTGTCCCCACATCACAAATCCTGAACTAAGGGCCAAGCACACAGGCAGAGGAAACCCCTAAGTGTATTTCTGTTTGCACTCTTGAGAGATTAGCCAATATTAGGTGTTACCTATGCGCTGTCTTCTAAGCCTCCCAGGGCTATCAGGAGGCAGGGAAGACCTGTGGGAACTCGCAGCGGCAGCCAGACGACGACTCTTGCTCTGCCGCTCTCCGACTGTCCTCCAAGGCGGACAACCGGTACAAAAGGAAGATCATCGCGTCAGGCAGCACAGAGCTGTTACTACGCACAGAGAGCTTGCTCTTCCTCGCCTGCTAGCGGAGAGGGACAGCGCACTCTAAGGACCTGATCAAGGTAAGGACCAGAGGGTTCCTACTCGGGAGAGGAGGGATGAAACTCGCCTCCCACACCTGCACAGCGCACGTGGAAAAGCAGCGTCACTCCTCAGACACTCTCGGATTTAAAAGTGACACCATCCTGGTACCCAAGGCCCACCACCACCTCATTTCCCAAGAGAAATACTCACCAGCACCTCGAAGAGGAGTGACAGTAACTTGCTGTTTGCCATGAAGGTGCTGTCCAGGACACCCAGGTTGAACCAGCTCCCCAAGCACCGGAAGATTTTGATGAGCATCTTCTCATCATTGCCTGCTTTCTCCACGCACGTCATCTACGGCAGGACAAGGAAGAACCGCTTAGGATCCCAACTCCCACGTGTAATTTCACAAGCAAGATAATAAATAACTTTTGGAAAACCATCCTGGAGTCTCTACAATTAGCATCAAGAAGTCCCCCATGAATCCTGGCAAGATACAGGGGGCCTGGGACAGTCAGGAGTGATCCCTCCGAGAGGCACGCACAACTTTCAGCGATCAAGCAGCAGTGTTGTACCTACGTGGAAGCAGCACTCTGACCAGAAGACACCTGAGGATGCCCACACCAGCAGAGAGGACTTCTGCCTCTACCTAGGGTGACCGCGTCCCCACGCTGGTTTTGTAACCAGGATCATGACAGTTCTGCAAACGTCCTCTCAAGAGCATGTGGACTTTGAGAGGATGCTCAAAGTCCACATGAAGCACGTTCAAGAAAGCAGAGTGCTTCCAACATCCCCATCCCCGAGTGAAGTAGCCCTGGACTTGATGAGATGTAGGGGCAGAGCCAAAAACCTCTCAGTCAACTTCGGCTGCTGTTACAGAAGTGAGAAAAGCAGTTTGGGAGTGTTTTCATTCATTCCCAGCCCATCAGTTTTCTGCAGAATCCTGTCTCAGGCCAGTGGAGCACGGACACGGACAATTTCATATGCGATAAAACCCTACACTCACTCAAATCTCCATTTAATATTCCTCAGCACAAAACCACCTCTGCTGAAGAGAAGATCGGCCCTGAGGGTCATAGCTACCCCGAAAGCCAACCTGAGGACAGTCCGAACGCACCATCGCAGTGTCAGGGACGGGATGTGGGTCTGGCAGTGATGGCCAATGCTTCTGCTGCACAACAGCACCTAACAGCAGCCCTCACCAAGACCTAACACCAAAGGAAGCCCTGACCTCGCCAGGCTGAGGGAAAGGAAGAATAGGTGGACAGGCAGACCTGGAGAAGGATCCTGGACTCCCTTCTCCCAGAAGGGAGCATAGACTGGTCAAGCAAACCTGCACGCAAAACCTTCCGGAGACCCTCACTTGACACTTCAATCCTGAAGGCAGAATATTGTACTTCATCACAATCCCTGTACAATTTTTTAAAACCGCATTTTGTAACTCAAAAAAAGTGAATTTAGCGTTTAAATCCTACACAGAAAATTTAATTTTGCTCTTCAGGCAGGTGGTTTAAAACGCCCGTGCCGGCATTTACCAAGAAAGCCCCAGGCAGATGCAGAAGAAGTCTGAGCAGAAAGTCTTACGACAGGGCTATGACCCTTGGCGATCCAACACCGGCGCCTTGCATCATCTCCGGTACGGCTGCGAGCAGCCGGAGCGAGGTGATGTTGCCTGTCTCACCGATGTGACAGCCAGACTTCTCTGAGACGTCCTAGGAAGAACGCTGAAGGCTGGAGATTGCTCGGAGGGATGGCACGGTGCAGGGATTCGAGGAAGGTGAAAAGAGTTTCAGAAGTGAGCAAGGACTTGTTCAAAGACAACTAAGCCTATGGAAAAAGTGGAACCGGGCTCCCCTAACGGCTGTGGTGGTAATGGCATGGACCTCTGCCGGGATAAATACAGCTTAAGGGGGGAAGAGAGTCTCCTCAAGCAAGACCTGAGTTGCTATTGAGCAGAGGACACAGCTCAACTCTGTGTCCTGACACATAGGACGAGAGGAAACGGCCCCAAGTTGCGCCAGGGGAGGTTTAGATTGGATATTAGGAAAAACTTCTTCACCGAAAGGGTTGTCAAACACTGGAAGAGGCTGCCCAGGGAAGGGGTTGAGTCCCCATCTCTGGAGGTATTTAAAAGACGCGTGGATGAGGCGCTCGGGGACATGGTTTAGCGGTGGACTTGGCAGTGTCAGGTTTACAGTTGGACTTGATGATCTTAAAGGTCTTTTCCAACCTAAACGATTCTATGATTCTACAATCCTTGATTGTCACGATCCCCCTTCCTTCAGAGTCACCGGACTAACTCTGGAAAAAGAATCCTCCTTCCCAGGCCTCCACAGGAAGAGCCAAAACCAGACATTACACAAACGTGAAACATCCACCAGCAGTATCTGCCACGCTCGTATCTATTCCAGACGCTCTCTGTGGCTTTCTTAACCGCAGACCCACAAAAAGCAGTGCGGAAAGAGAACGGGGACCTTCTGCAAAGGTTTCAGGTCAGATGCAAACTTAAACTGAGCCCTCCTTGGCTCTACTCTGCCCTTTTCTCCTAATTAAACGAAGGAAAACTGCTGGGGGTTGAGTTTGTGTTGGGTCCCGTCAGAGAAGGGGATTCAGAGAGGGAAGGGATATCGGGGAGGGCCTGCAGCTCACATTGGAGAGGCAGGAGGGGATAAATGAAATGGCAGGTTACACGAGTCTGGAGGAAGAGGAAGCGATGCACTGCAAGAAGAGAGGCTTCTCTGGGCAAAGAATCAAATCCCAGGGAAGGCATCCCCCTTCTCTCTGGCCCCCGAGAGCAAGCCCAGAGCCCTCCGCCTATTTCTGCGCAGCACAGTACCGGGGACGTGCAAAGACGCTGCACGCCAGAGCTAGAACAGACATGGAGAAGTATTGACGGAGGAGAAGAGAACATGGTCGCAGGGAAAACTAAAGCCCTACAGTTTTGCTCATGAATGAGAAGGAAATCTAAACGACAGTCTAACAGCAAAGGGTAGGCATGTATCAAAGGGAGACTGAAATTCTGTAATTTGGAGACGTGGCAGAAAAAAAGCATAGCAAAACTCGGGTCATTTCGCGTGGAAAAAGCATTAAGGATCCTAAGGTTCCTCCTATCTTCAACAGCCATGATTCCATGAACAAAGGAATACCGAACAGCGGGCTAGCAGGGCGATAGGGAGGCGGCTGGAAGAGAGACGGGGAGACCGCAGACCCAAGCACGCGGGGCGGCCGAGCACGGAAGGACGGGGCTGCAGAGCAGAGAGAGACGACTGCTGACGAGACACTGCAATTAAACGCACCAAACCTCGGCTCCATCTGGAGCACGGTGACATTAACCAGCTGCTCGGTGGAATTACAGACTTGCTACGCGCTGCCGAGGGTACGTTATCTTTCCTTCTTTAGATAAGCAGCGTGAAATGGTAGATATTTACAGGAAGCTCTAGAGGCTACGGCACATGCTCCATTTGAAGCCTGAGTCAGGGATCAGGTTGGCTACTCGTTTACTGAGCTCAAACACCACGGAAGAACACGAGAAGTCTCTCTGGAAAGGAAGGAGCCAGCAAGGAGCGTTTCTTTTCAGTCCCTGAAGCAATTCACCTCAACGCTTATTCACTGCTCCCCAAACTTGCCCTGTTTTGGGACCCACAACAGTCTTGTTCTTGGGAGAGCACGAATGCTCCCTGGGTGAGGAAACTTTTGAAGAACCAGGAGATTCAGCTACAGTCTCTCCGTTTGACTAATACTAAATGTGACCTGCAGCTAAATGCATAACCTCAGCTTATCACACGACAGTCAGAAATCAGGCGTCTACTTAACGTTTGAAAGGGGCGTGAGAAGAGAGAGAAATTACAGTTCTAAGTACCTGAATGACCTTCTTCTAACACATATAGCGAGAGATATATGTGTGCAGGTCTGGAGATGGTCTAGAGATCTACATACACAGCCCCATAATAGGCTGAAATAACTTCTTAACCACCAAGTAACCCCAAACCACCGCATTCTGCGCAGGAATCCAGTCCTAACCAACTACTGGACCGACAGACCAGAAGACTAAAGACCTTTTCCTGAACTTGGAAGCGTACAGTGCCAGAAGACAAGCCTCCACACTCTGTACCACCAGCCAAAACAACGCAGTCCTCACGCACAGAGTCCAGTTGAGAGGATGAGAAAGCTATTAAGTTTCCATAACTACCTCCGTTTTCAATCCAGTTCTGACAACACGAACCTGACTGCGATTTTGATCTGCTTGGAACTGAAATACATGAAATCAGCTTGTTTCACACAGACCAGCTTTTTGATCACGTCCGACCCGGAATAACCTGGATCAGAGATGTGGAGGGGGGAGAAGCTGCTGCATGAACTTCTTTAGCAGTCGACCAGGGCTCGGTCGCTGCGTGCCACTCCTCCTTACCAGCAGAGAGATGACCGTGCTGGAATAGTAGGCCAGATCTTCTATGATTTCGGTACGGCGGTTGGCTCCGATGCGCAAGGATCGGCTGTGAACCTCTTCTGGCAGCACCGTGAGGATTTCCAGCAGAAAGGGCAGTGATGTAACATCATTGCTGTACCTGAAACAACGGGGAGAAAGGACAGGGCGTGAAGGCAGCTTAGAGCCAAGCGCGCGCAGGAAACCTAAATGCTGGCAAGTAGGTTAACAGCACAGCGAGAGACGGAATTTCAAAGAGATTCAGCGCAAGCGTTATTGCAAAGACACTCCGGTGTCCAGCTGCAAGGGCAGAGCACTGTGGAGAGGAGTCTCCATCAGTGGTTTAGCTCAAGATTTTCAACGGAAAAATGGCAAAAGCTTCCCCAGTGCAGGAGCACATCACGTCCAAGTGCCACTGCCCAGACAAATCAAGTTTCCTCACGCTACAGAAATACCATGGGACCATTTCGGCACGGTGATCTGCCCGAACAAGGCAGTCTCAGCATGTGGCATCCCGCATCAGCGAACAGAGGGCAGTGAAAAGCGCTGTCACACAGAAATTGGGCATTACTGCACCGGCCGAGCGAGTGCCTCGGGACACCCAACAGCAGCGGCCAGTGACTCGACCTCGCTGTTCAATCCCGCACCACGGCTAAAGCTGGGAGGGGATGAGGGATCATCCCGTAACAAAAACAGGGATGAGGAAAACCGCTGAGTCTTAGAGAGCTGCATCCACGGAAGCGTGCACAGCTTCTCTGTTACACAGAGCCACAGACAGACCCACGTCTCCCTCCAGCCCATCTCCCTCCCATGATCCAAAACACTTTACATCACTAATCAAGAAGGAAAAACTTTCCTATCGTCGAGCCGTTTGCTGCTGCGTGCCTTTTTGAACCCTGCAGGTCCACCTGGTCAACATTTACTCAAGCAATAACTTAGAGTTTAATGAGATAAAACAATTACTTACTTTTCAACCAGTGTTTGTACGCAGCCTTTCCAAGAAGCCATTTGCAGGGCAAGGTCTGCTATTGCTAAAGCAAGCTGAAAGGGGAAGAGGAGAAAAAAAAACCAAATAAACAAACACAAAACACAGCTAAGTGTGGTGACTGACAAAATTTGCCCAACAGCACAGGAGAAAGGGTGCTGCGACTGTCAGACCTGCGCTCGGCAGGGCTGGCAGGTAACTCCGAGGCTGCAGGGACAGGGTATTAATTCACAATATCCCTGTCGTGTGCGCAATCCCTGCGGTTAACTGTAGAACGCCCACCGCCCCGATGGGGTGATATTCTCCACTGGGCTATTTAGGGGCTGAACAGGCAACCTCGCCTCAGTCTGTGCGGTGTCAGACACCCCCGTGCCGCAGATACGTATGGATAATGGGAATGCTGTATAGAGAATGAAGGGATTTCCGAGAAGGTTGCAGGACCTCGGGAGAAATCCCCCCGGTCACCCAGGGCGCTGCTGGGCAGATCAACGTTTCGTCTGTCTTGCAGAGCACAGGGAAAAACCCCGGGAACAGCTGTTCCTCCTCTCAGCTTCTCCAAACAGCAAACAAGAGGATAAAGTAATTGATTTAACTAAAGGAATTAAATAATGAAGGAGGGCAAACAATTCTGTACTGGGAGACACGACTGGGCTGGCTGCAGGCATTGACCTTCTCTGGTCTCCACGCTGGAGGAAAAGCAACCAAGGGAGACCAAGGGCTTTGTCTCAGAAAAAGTCAGAGGTGACAAAAGCTGGAGCTGGGCACCGTCGGTGTGACCTGCAGGCGAGCAATTACTGTAAGGAACGGCTCTAGCAGGGCTGCGACACAAGCCTGGCTACCAGTCTGCTCTCAACGGCAAGTACGGACTGAACGGTCCGGCTTTACTGCTGAGAGCAGCCTCAGCCCTCCCTCGCTCGCAGATGTTTAGAGAGCGGCTCCTTCCACCCCTCTGCTCAGCACCTACCTGGGTTACGATGACCGGTGACAGGTCTTTCAAGTTCTGGATGTGGGACAGCAAAGAGTCCCGTAACGAAGCGTGGGAGTCCGTAGGGAGTTCGTAGAAGGAAGTCTGTATCTTCATCTTCATGGTCTGCGCCGCGAAGTAGCACGACTCCACATCCTGATGGATCTGCAGCAACTGGTCGGAGATCTCCCAGGCGTGGACCTGGAGGCAAAGCACGGCACCGTCAGCGAGCAGGCAGGGGAACACGGAGCAAACTGAGGAGGTACCAGCAGGCTTCAGGTGGGCTTAAGAGAAAGCCCAAACTCCCCCAGGTGAAAATGCATCCTCTCCCCCAAAATACCCCCATAATTCTGACCAGGAGAGTCCATGACAAAGGTGCTGGGACCATGACACCCACCCGATGAGCTGAACGAGCAGATCAGCTTCCAGCACAGACCTGACATCAGCAGAGATGCTCATGGCCTCAGTTACCACAATCCCTCCGGGAGAGCGGAGTAGAGAGCGGATCCGATGCCCGTCCTTGCAGTAAAGAGCAACAAAAGAGGCTTTTTCGGGCTAAGGTGGGTAATTACTGCGCCTATTACACTGCAATAAAATCGGAGAGAGCCCAGCAAGGCACAAATGGAAAAAGAAGAACTGGATAAAGGCCTCCCCAGATCAAAATAACGATATGTAATTGCAAGATTGAAGCCGCCGGGCCCGTCTAAGAGTACACACCGGGACCGGTGACTCCGCAGCAGACTACGGATGTGCCGAAGAGCTTGGACGAGAGCCAGCAACGAGGGAAATCATCGTCTGCCCGGCCTCGGAGAGGCAAGGAACGGCCACCTGGCCGGCCCGAGGCCGAAGGCTTTGCCCTTTGCGTGGGACCAGAAGCTACGGGGAGAGCACCGGGTGTGCCAGAGGACCGGTGGGCACCGCTGGGCAGACCCCATGCCACCCTCGCCTCGCCGAGATGGGGGAACGGGCAGGCACGGCGGGCAAGCCCTTTACACCCCCGGCGCCGTTCAGACCTGCTGAAGCACCTCCCGCACAGGGTTTGGTGGGAAAACGAAGCCAGTCGGGGAAGGAAAGCTGGGCTGGGCCACCAAGCGTCACCAAAGCCCACCAAGGGACGGCGGGGCCACCGCCAGAGCATGTCGGCACGGCTTGGGAAGAACCCCTCGGATTTGGGGTCTCCTGTTAAGGAACAAGCTCTTCAAAGGACTCAGATGGTCAATAAAATACACGTTCTTTCCTGCAACATCTGCAACACATTTTAGTTTTGGGAAGATCATTTGGTTTTTCTTAAAAATTAATGCTTTATTTTTCCAAAACACTTGAAATCTGCATTTTTCTGCCTACTGAAGCTCGAACTAATTAATTCACACAATCCACCCTGTGCATGTGATTAACATCCAGTGCTTCAGCCCCCTCCTCTGACCTGCACCCCAAAAGCTGCTACGCACCAGCCACGGGCACTCAGAAGGAACGGGCTGACCACATCCAACGCTCATCAGATTGCACTTTCTAGCACTATAATCGCTACAAAAGTCACTCTGTCCGACTCCAAAAGATATCTGTGATAGAAAATAACATGAACGGGTGACAGGACTGGAGGATGGCAGATGTTTCTGCTTTTTTTTTCTTTGGGGGAGATGAAAGACCGTTCCAACCAACATCACAGATGGACAAACAGCGCACCCCAAGAGGAGGAGCTCCCTAAAAGCCTCGTGTTAACGGCCAGCGAGGCAGGACCCCACAACCACCACATAGAAGGACTTTATAGATATATACATACAAAAAAAATCTATCCAGGTCCAACAGCACAGCGAAGGGAACAATTAAACAACTGAAATGTATTACAATCATCTATTATACAAAGGATTCTGTTTGTTTGCCTTTTAAAAAACACTTTATAAGCAAAAACCCAGCTGGTGATACCAGCCACTGCTAGATGTAGACATTAACCTTCTTCACGCACTTGAAGCTGCCAGGATGAACAGAAATGCCAGGAAAAAAAGCCATCCCCTTGCTCTACCTGGAAGAGGTATCCAGGTGGAAAAGCAGATCCAGGCTGTCGCCTTCCCGACTCCTTCACAGTCACAAACTTCTCCTCCTAAGCTTACATTTAGACATCAAGGGGGCAAAAAAAAAAGCTTTTCGGGATGCGTCCACGGCTCACCCCCAATTATCTGTAAGGGAAGTGGAGCGTTGCATCGCATCGGGCTGCCCAGCACAGCAGGACTCGGCGATTCAGCCAAGCAACAACAGCAGCTGATACCCTGTTAGAGAAATAAGGGCTTTTTTTCTTGAAAATCGGGCTCAGGTTCGTGAGGTCCAGGAGGTTACGCAGGCTGCCTGCGCGAACGCCTCTGGAAATGAAAGGAGAGCTCGGTCAGACATCCCCAGTGCATCAGGGCTGACATAAAACCCACGTCTTGGTCTCCGGTATTTTTATTTTTCAACCTTCAAGCACCTTCTGCACAAGGGCACCTTGGCATTACCCTCGCCCCATCCCCAGCCTACACACGGAAAGATAAAGTAAGACAGACTGATGTCTTATTTTACTCGACTTAAACACTGGGAATTTTTGCACAGCGTGAACTTAAGGCGGCGTTAAAAAGCGAGCTGATGTCTGTATGATGCAGCAGGATTACCGCTCTTAGGTTTAGCGGGGTTAAAAAATGCAAAATTCAACTGATTTAGACACCTGGAAGCGGTACTTCGGAGGAGCATTTCTGAGTTTGAAGCACGTTACGAGGCAACGGCTTTGCAGCCCTCATCTCCAACATCCTTTAAGCCACAGGACTTCCCTGAATTAAATCCAGTGCGAAATAAAACATCTATATTTTTTAAAAAACAACCCTTCTAGTCCTCATTTCGGCCTTGTTAGCAAAGGAGATTCGATCATAACCTTTGCCCAGCCGTTCCAATGGCTAAATATATATTTTTTTTAAAGATGCAGTCTGTCCAGCCTTGTCTTCCAGCTGCATTTAGTGTCCTCCAAGTAAAGAGACACAACTGTATCGAGAATTCGATCCTGCATCAGTAAAATGGGTACAGAGCGCGCAGCCAAAAAGTAGTAACAGGCGCAGCGGTTACGCCGATAAACCCCAGTTCGGTGGTTCGGCGAGCTCTCCCATACCCCAGCTTGTTGGCTTCTGTAATTAACACCCCTCCAACTTCAGTTCTTTCACACTTTCAGTATTACACCAGATAGAATTGTATTACGTGACTTTATTGCCTGGATTTTCCCAAACGTAAAAGGAATTTGGCACCTCTGTTCCTCCCCTGCGCAAGAGCACGCATCCCACCGTCCCCATCCGGAGAGCAACGCCAGCGTTCGAATTTTGCTTTGAATACACTTGAGAAGCCTCCTTGCGATTCCTCGCTCCCCGTCAATCTTCTGCCGTTCAGAGACTGAACGAATTCATCTTGGAAGAAAAAAAAAAATCGTGTTTCAAAAGTTATCTGTCCCTTGCAGGAAGGTGGGTGCCCAGAAACAGCGGCTGTCTTCAACGCATCACCAGCCGATGCTCCAGAAACCAGACGTCCCGGGACAGCGGCCGGACACGTGCCCAGGGGTCTGCAGCGTCACGCAGGGGGAAGAGACGAGGCCACGAGCAGTTTGCCAGGTTGTTCAAGACTTCAGGTCAAGGTCAGGATGATGCAGGCAGTGAAAAACAGTCTTTTTTGCATATGGCAAAGTAAAATTCTGATTTCTTTATAGACAATATTAGCACAGGGCTCAGGTCGCGATTCTACTCCCTGAAATTTTGCTGGAAGATATTTCTTAGGTGTTCAAGAAACGTGTGGACGTCGCATTGTGGGACATGGTTTAATGGCCATGGTGGTGTTAGTTGATGGTTGGACTTGATGATCTTACAGGTCTTTTCCAACCTTAGTGATTCTATGGCCATTTTAGCCCGTAACATAGTACCTGAGCTGACCGTCACATCCGAACGTCCCCAGACACAGCATTAATGTATGTCAGGGACCCTCAGACCACCCCGAGACGCTCAGCGCTCTGCTGTTCTCCCATCTCCCCTTCTCCTTTTAGCTCAACTCAGCACAATTCAAGCAAACAACCGCATCCAAATACAACGGAAAGAGCCGAAAAAGACGCGCAGTAATTGCCTTACGCTCAACCTGAGCGGCAGGAGGATCCATCCCTGCCACAGCCGGAGAGGAGCAGGAGAGGTTCGCTCTTCGCAGCTTTCAACAGGGCACAGCACGTTCTCCCCACGGGACCGTAACCTCACTCTAAAGTCGGTCCCCGTCACATCCCGGCCATGCGGAGGTTGGCTGCTAGTCCTCGTCTCCAACCTTGGGCTGATACCGATGCTGTGAATCGCTTTTACCTTTGAACTTCGCTGCGGCAACAGGCTGGGGGGCGGACGGACGAGACCACCCAAGGACGGACAGACAGGCTCGCTTCAACGGGTGCTCACCAGGCTCTGAAGCCACCGCTTGCCGTGTTGAAGGAGAAAGTCTTTCCGGAGCTGCCTCCTTTCAGACGAGCTCCTTTGCTGTTACCAGGCTTTGATCCTTTCTTTCCAGCCGCCTCCGTGACCACGGGCTGTTAAATAAGCTTTCTCCAATAACTCCAGCTATGGCTGGCATGTAACTCGCCTGTAAAAACTTCAAAACAGGTAGTAAGAAAAATTTGGACCTATTTCTGACGGAAACGTCCCTACGGATTTATTTATACTCACCAGGTAATCCCCAAGCTAGTAATAAATAAAAAGCCCTTCTTAAGAAACTAAATAACTACAATAGCTAGAATCACACCAGACCCTCCGCGACTCGTATTAAAAACTTTCTCAACTGTATTAACGGGCACATATTTTCCACAGAGTTTAGAACTGAATAATTACGGACACGGCAGCAGAAAGAGGGACTCGGCAGTAAGTGTGTAAGGAGATCCTACGGAAAAGCAGGCAAAACCCAAACCCAGAGCACCAGCTCTGCTATACAAGTGATAATCTAACCGCCTGGAAGTCACCGATTCAACAAAGACGGCAAAATTGTTAATGGTTTTGTGATCGCTACTGAATGACGGTACTAGAAGCAGCTATTTCCATGCCCAAAATTTAGTGTGGCATAGTCAGAAATGATACAAACCCTTCAAGAGCTGAAATAAGTCGGCTCACGCGCCCTCAGACAGCTCCGACGATGATGACCTGGACTGTCAATCAATATACAGGAAAAAAAATGCTTGACGTAGTATTTAGCAAGAATAGATGTGTACGGCAGCGGAACAGGTAAGGAAGACCTTAAAGAAATGTCAGGTTGGGAAATAAATAAATTCTTCGTCTTTGGCCGCAGCTATCAAATACCCAATGTGTATCGCACTGCAAAGGAGAACAGATCTCGCCAACGATCGGAGAGCAGCTGAGTACTTCAGGAGATTAACATTATCTGGGACACTTCTTCTGGGCATGTGACAACAAAGTATTTGCAAGATGTCAGAAGAGAACGATTTTAGATTCTAGCGTTGACCACTAGATCGCTAAAAAAAAAACAGGGGGAGTTAAGAGCGTCCTCCAGATCACAAGCGCTTGTGGGAAGGAAGGCAACGTACCGTCACCACCGGGTTGTGCAAGGAGGATCTTTGCAAACCATCTCAAGTCTTGTGGATTCTTCTTTTTGAAATAAAAATTACCTTCCTACTAAGAACATATGAGTGCTACGGGGCAGAAAAGGCTACTCCGCAAGCGTACAATCCAGCCTGCCTTGGAAGTTTTGAAAATAAAGGTTTCATTCCTGCCTTTCGCCTACAGACTCAGCTCCAACCGGGTTTCCAGACAGATCCATGAAGATGAACTAACCCAGCCCGGGTGACAACATCCCTTTCCCTAACCACGCAGAGGGTGACACCCCCGAGGACCTTATCAACCATCGATGCAAACTAAAACAGTCTTCACCTTCCAACCCAAACTATTTTTCATTTTTGCGGCATAACACCTCCTACATCCTACCGTGTACGCCCTTCTAGAGTAAAGGTGGTTGCCGGTGATTGTCATACGGGGGGCTGACGCCAATCATATCATAAATAGCTCAGATATGACGTTGCCATTACTTTAAGAAAGGATTTTGACATAAAACCGAGGGTGTTTTGCAGTCAGAAGCAAAGGTGCTCTTGCGGAGACGTACTGAAGCTCCCAGGGAGGAAGGAGTCGAGTGCCGTTGCAGTGTTATAAACAAACCATGAACTGCCGTTCCCATCTGTACGTAAGAGTCCGCGGGCTTAAATTTCGGCTTCCTCCAGTCCCTTAGGATCCATCTGCACGGAGTCTTGCTTACGTGTATAAGATTTGCTCTTACCGTCTACCTAACTTCATGCTGGGGTTCCAAATCTACTTTCAATGTAAAAATTGAGCAATAAAAGAACGAGCATAAACCAGGAAGACAGCTCAAGCCCTTATCGCTGAGCTCTGAAGATCACCACCCAAAGGGTTTTGTCTTGATGCACCCGGCTTCTAGAGACAGATAAAAACCCCAACCCCACGCTAAAGCGCAGAACATTTGCAGCTTGACATTTAATACTGGGATGAAATATGACTTGGGTATTTACACGGTTGTAACAACAAGAGACAAAAGATGTAAGCAAGGCGAGCCTAGGGACCTTCTTCACACAAAGAAAAAACCCTCCCCACAAAAAAAGCAGTATTTCTTTTAATTTTAACCAAGGGCTAGATGAGAAGGCATTCGTTTAGAGACGACTTGTAGCGTTAGAACCCCAGAAGATAATAATTGGAAACATTCGCAAAAAATTCAAATGGATTTTTCGTCATTTTACTGCTCACTTTCTGCAGTTCCACCACTTTTCACGAGGAAAGAGGACTGATGCCGAGCGAGTTTCATCGTGCTGGTGGCATCTGGGGATCATCAGCACTGGCAGAATGCTGATGCCCCATGCCCAAACCATCCACACCTACATCAAGCACTCACGATGAGGTCATCCAAGCTCTTAACGCAAACGCAAGAACCTTGATGCGAAGAACCTCAGCCTTGGAGTTGGGTGGAAAAGGAGCTGGGCCGTTTGCAGCTAGAAGGAAATTCAAAAAGGACCTCAAATGGGAGGCTGGAAACCATAAGCAGCTCTCAAAGCTAAGCAGTGTTGCCCCTTCTGCTCGGAAGATGCACCGCCCAAGAGGCAGAAGGGTTTTAGGTGGGAGGACACGTCTACCAGCCTTGGCGTGGAACCGCCTCTCCAGCTCCAATTGTGGGCCCGGGCCCCAAACCGCAGCATGTCCACACCAGAAATCTCCAGGAGAAAAGGGACCGTCACCTTCCCTGCGGATACCTCAGCTGTTCTCCAGCCCGCGCAGAAGGACCTCTTGCTGGCCTCACCTTCCAGCCCCGGTACTATAAAGCGACCATCAGTAAGGGAACGAGCTTACGGCAGCTAACGTTACGGCTCCTGAGGGACGTGGCCGATTCCCACCAGAATTCCAGGCCCACCAACTGCCAGAAGTGACTTCAGTTCAGCTGATGAGACCCTGTAGACAGCGGAGATGAAGAGGGCGGCGAAATGGGCACCATGTATTTTGAAGGATGAGGGCTGGACAAAGAGACGAAGAATCACCCGGACATCTCGAGCGCTGCCATCGTTTGATGGAGCGTGGCAGGACGCATCCCTGAAAATCTGCACTTGGCTTTGACCAGCCTGAGTCTGAAGACAGACGAGCATCCCGCAAGAAGTGCTCGCTGCATCCCTTCGGTGCAGAACCTCAGGCACCAAACGACTTGAGATGCGAGTTTAAGAAAATTCATGGAGTTTGGCTACGCACACCTCACCAAAGGACCTGCAAATGGCTCTAAGCAGCTGTGGGGGCCCTAGCTGCTCCCTAAGCTCCAAAACCAGTTTAGAACTAGATGGTCACCAGAAACAAGCAAGTTCCACCAGAATTTAACCTCCTGGTATGGAGCAGGAGACCATGAGTCAGAAGGAGGGATTCAGTGCTGCACCACATTGGCTGCCAACGTTGGAGAGAGTTTGTAACAGCGCGACTTCACTCGTTCCAGCCAGAAACCTTCAATGAGAAGTAAGTCTTTCCGGTGAAGCCACCTTGGGAAAAAGCATCCAGTCCATTCAATCCCAGCTAGCAGAAGAGTTACTCGCAGAACAAATCTTGCAGCCAGATGGAAGCTGAAGCACCAGCCAGAGGAGCTCCCAACACAGCCTTAAATTTTACGGATCCTTTTCAGAGAAAAGCTGGCCTGAGCCATAAAGCTGTGAAATCAGGGGAGGCTTCACGCTTGAAAGGCAACCACAAAGTGTTTCTCTTACACCCCGGCCTTCCGACAAAGAGCTGTCTGTTTCCACTCTTCGGTCAAGCGGTACCTCCAAAGTATGATATGCCCAAGGTCATGGTTCCCAAGCCAAGACAGTTGGCAAACCCGCTCAGCTATTGAGCAGCTGCTCCCCAGGGTCTCGTACAGGCGTTTGAAGGACGGCTCTAATGGACATCACTGCATGGAGCTCAAGCAAGCTTTAGGCAAATAGAATGCATTCAAAGTCAAGTCTTCTGCTGAACAAGACTCTGAAGATGATTTAAGAGGTCCAGTAAAGGTAGGCATCTTCCAGTGGACAGATGCCAGCCAGACTTACATTTGTTATTGAGAAAACAGATGGCAGCTTGTGTGCTGGAGACGTGGTTTCACCACGAGGCCAGGACTGGCGACAGAGTCCAGCAAAGATCCCTGAAATGTCTCTCCTTTTCCAGCCCACCAAATTTAAGGAAGAAATGGGCCTATTCACCGCCAGTCTAAGGGACGGATACCAAAGCAGCACGAAGATGAATTATGAGTTGGAGGTGCTGCGAGAATCAAGAGCTTCCAGCTCAAAAGGAAAGTACGCGGTGGGACCTTTGGTAAAACCTTGCCAGCATTTCCTTCTGAACTTCCACCAACCATGCTTAACTTGCATTTTTTTCCCCAAATTATAATCTCGTGCCCCTCCCTTGAAAGGATTCAACTGCTACCGTAGACAATCTGTACCATGGAAGATTTACACCGTAGCAAGGAAGACTGATAAGACAGCAGAAAATCCTAAGACTCGGAATCACTAAGGTTGGAAGCGGCAGACCTGGAGGTCTCTGGTCAAACCCTCTATTCAAAGCAGAAGCAACTTAAGTCAAGCTTGTTCAGGGCAGTTGTGAGTACCTCCAAGGATGGAGACCTCCTCAACCCTGGTCTTTGTTCCAGGGTTTATCCGTCCTAACGCAGCCCAGGGGCAACTTGGTCTCCTAAACCCCAAACCACAACGTTGTTTTCCAGCCAGTTGTCCTAGGCTGACCTGCTGCACGGGGTTTTCGCATCCTGGGGAAAGGACTTCGAATTGGCCTTTGCTGAACTGCCCGAGGTCCCCCGCGAGCCTGCTCCTCCACCCACCGAGGTCCCTTGGAAAAGCAGCCTTGCCTCCAGAGTATCAACCGCTCCTCCAACATGGTACCATCCGTGAACTTGCCGAGGGCGCATCTGTCCTATCATCCAGGTGATTAATGAAGACGTTCAGCAGTATCCACACAACTATCGACCCCCGAGGAATGCCACTCCTAACTGGCCACCGGCTAGACTTCAAGTCGATGACTGCTACTGTTTGAGCCCAGTGACTGGGAGAGTTTCCCAATCATCGGGTCCATCTCTCTCCAGTTTGATTACAGAAACACTGTAGGACACCGCGTTGAAAGCCTTGTTAAACATCAAGGAACAGGACATCCACTGCTTTCCCCTTCCACCACGCCGGCCATCTTATCATAGGAGGCTACTCAGTTGGCCAGGAAACTCATCTTCTCCACCGATAGTCCTGAAGACACATCATTCTCTCTTCCACAGCCTTTTCTACCCGTTGCTCTTGGCCAGATATGGGCAAATTTCTTGACACGTAGCGCTGAATGCTTCAAAAACCCAGAACCAGCATCAGTAGAGGACTTGGGCCAAACACAACCCTGCAATCTGGAGCATCTCAATGACTGAGGAATGAACACAACCCCTTCTATAGAGGGTCATCAAGGCCTCCTCTCCGCGTGCTGGCACACAGACCCTCTTCCAAAGCTCTGTCAAGATGCCCTCACCTCTCAAAAACCCATCGAGGGCTCAGCAGCCTGCAGGAGGCAAGGTTATCTCCAGCTCTGGCGAGGGCAGCTACGCTGCGAGCCATCCTAAACGAGCAGCTCAGCTCCGGAACAACACTTTTAAACCCGTGCTTCCTTCGGATGTGCCGAAGCAGACCTCCAGACGTCCCTCCGCAGCAGCCGCTCATGCGTTTGTGCCTGGTACAACTGGTCAAGTGCCCCAATAGACAAAAAAAGCCCATCAGATCAAGGCCAGTAACCCCGTCCTTGGGTACCTGGTTACTGGGATAACCAGCAACAAGCATTCGTGTGAATTTGGGGATTTCTCATTTATACTGGGTTTGCTGGTAACCTGAATCACCAATTCTGGGTCAGGCTGAAACCTTGTTGACCAAGATGGTTTGAGTGATGGCCCCACTGTCATTGCTACGGGACCAGATCTAAGCTCGAAGCCTGCTCCGAGCAGCGGGGTGGACTGGAGACCCTCAAAGGTGTCTTTTCCTGTGATCCTGTGATGTTATTTCAAGCAGGGAAGGGGGAAAGTTAGTCTGGCGTTTAGAAGACCGATGAGCCTGATGCTCTCGAGCCACGTGGCCTGCCAGCAGCTCAACCACGTCTCCGACACCATGCCCGTGCCACACAGCAGCAGGAGGGAGCGCGGAGGGGGGCAAAGCGGTGCAGGACTGCCAGGGCCACACACGGATTTCGGCAGGCAGCTCTTTGGTTTGGGATGAAGGGTCCCCGTTGGTTGGACAACCCCAACCCACACCAGCCTCAAAGCGACAGGCAGCACGGAACCACAGGCTCGTACAAAGGAAGAGCGACGTGACAACACCAAACAAATTTAGGCTGTCCGAGGCGCTAAAACGAATCCCTAATATCTGCTTTTACACCTTTGAGGAACTCGGGAGGGGACGGTAAGAGCTGGCCTTGTCGGATGCTGCGGCCGACCGGCACCCAAAGGCTCCCTCGACCGCTTTGGTGCATGCGACATAGGGATTTTACGTCGATTTCTCTTCTCATCACCCTAAAATGAAAAAGCTTTAAACAGTGTTTGTAAGCAAGAGGGAAGCCAGCGAGCGCCTGCCTTTCTTCGCCTCCTGGGTTCTCCTCGCAGAGACGACCTGTTTCTCGTCCATTTTGCGGGCCCTTCTCCACAGGCGCAGCACTGATCAGGGGGTGCAAGGGCAGCGAGATTTTATTTCCCTTAAAATGGTTTGCGAAAGGATTCCAAAATTATGTCCAGCATGCTTCAATTGGTAAAAGGTGTTTTGTTGTGGTTTTTTTTTAATTTAATTAGGGGTTATACTTCTACCCAATATTAGCATTAAATTAACTTTAGGATCAGATCAAAGGAAATCCATATCAGAATTAGTCACTTCCATGAACCCTGTCTGGCTACGAGCCACATATAATTTCCGCCTCCTAGAAAGCACTTTATGAATCAACATTAAATCAAAAAACAACCTACACTTAATCCACACTGAAAAAAACCCAACGCACCAGCTCGCAGCTGCTTATCTGCACCGCACATTTTACACACGCTCCGCTCCAAAGACAAGCTAATGAAGAAATACTTAAGAAATCGGGATCAGAAAGCTGAGCACATCTGAAACAAGTTTAATCCCTGCATTTGGTATGGCTCTTCTGCGCTAAAGAAACTCCAACTAGTCTGGAATTAGTCTTTATGCAACTCCAAACATAGAGTGTAGCTTTACTGGTTGAACGACCCTCAAATTCTGTGGTTTAGGTAAACTTGTACCTACAGCCGACCACTTCAGCGCTGCGCAAGAGACAGCCAAGCTCACAGATGCTCTTCCAAGATGCTCTGTTACAGCATACCTCCTTCCCCTGAAATAATTAGCAGTTAAAAGGCGAGAAACGACGTTGCAGGGGGAGCGGGTGGACAAATCTGAACCGCCCAAGCCGATCGCTACCAGGAATCTTACCGACACCCCTCAGCAGCACCGTGTCAGCGCCACGGAGCGATTGGGGCACAGACAAACTAACGTTTAAGCTTTAGCGTTTGGCCACGTGCATCTAATCAAGCACTATCCTGGCTGATAACGAATATTTAAGAAATATTCAATGACGGGTGTCATTTGCACAGAGACGGTTTGTGAACAGAAGAGAGTGCAAAGAAAGGACCTTCAGGTTATTAAATCCAAGTGACTCGATTCAGCTCAAGATAGAAGGAGGCCTTATTTACAAAATGGTAATGATAAGCGAGCACTTGGTCAGCGCAGCCACTGCTTTGAGGACCAGTAGATGACACTCCACGCCTTTGGCAAACAGCTGAAGCGGAGAATCAGTTATTTTCCCTACTGACCCACCTAGAGAAGCCGAGCACCAAAACCCACCACGCTTTCTGCTTTTACATTTTTATGTCAACCACTGGACACAAAATCCTCGCTTGAAGCTCGTCGCCGGGGTTGTACCGTCAATAAATGACGCCTTGCACACCACATCTCGGGAACACGTTGTTAAAGAGAGAGAAGAAGGGGTGAAGGGTGCAGAAAGACAGCAAAGGAATTTTGATTTGCAACCTTCCCCTAAAAGCCACAGCCACCTTCCCCTAAAAGCACACGTCCCACGAGCAGGCTTCTGCCCCCGCCACCCGCTGCAGCTACGGGCAGGACGCTCGTCCGCTGCTGCCCCAGCTCCCTCCTCTGCGAGGGGAGGGAGGACACGGAGCTCCAAGGATGAAGGGCAGCACGATAACCTCCATATTATACATTTACCAACTCTCTCTATATATAAATGTATAAAATAGAGGTATAGTAAGACTACTTGCATCTTCAACGGCGCCTGCTGCAACGGCTAACGAATTATATTAGGAGGAAAGGCCTTCATTTTGGGAACGGCCTTCCAACCTGAAAGCAAGCCGACCGGCTCCTGCTACAGCTAAGGCTGCAATTTATGTTTGCCTTCATGAGTACGGAGGAACGCAGCTACTTAAAACACCAAAATTTAGTCTTTCTGCACAAAAAAAAAGCAGCAGAAAGACCTTTACTTTCCAACGTACCTTCCAGGCACTTGCTCCAGCAAATATCCTGCACCCATCGATCAGCAAACCTCTCACTGGCGTGCCCCAAATCCTCTTACCGTACTCCACAACACATGCAAGAAGAGTTTCCTGCTTTTAAACTCTGCTTTGCCACAGGCAGCACTAATCCTGCAGCACCACGCCAGCGACGGGCACGGCGCTAGCACTGCTTGTTAAGCACAATTCCCCCGCCCCGTCTCAACAAGAAGCAGCCGCAGCTTCTGTTATCTTCTTTCTGAAAAAATTATGTTAAACGAGACCTCAGCCGTCAGCTACCTGCAGCTTTACACCCTCGATTGCACACGATACTTTTATCGCAGGCTTTCTTTTAGGCACAGGGATCAGACAACCTTGTACCTGCAGAGAGAAGTTGCTAAGAAGCAGCGTAATATCACCCACGTACCCATCAGTAAAACCACCAGGCAGTTTTACCGCGGCATGCTCATACCCCACGGCGGCTGTGGGCTCCCACTTACCACGGGGTTAAAATCACGCACGCCAACACCACCGAGCGCGCGGAATCGGCTCGCTCCAGGCTGCCTCGTTAACCGTCGCTGCAGAGCTCGCAACATCGCCTCTCTGAAGCGGTCGTGATCTTCTCTCACCAAGAAATGGAGGAGCTGAACAGCCCCCAGGCCTTGGGCAAGTCAAATTTGTTATCTGTGATGATGTTAACGCTATCAAAAGTGCTCACCTTCCTCCGGCTCGCGCCTGAAAGTTGAAATAAACTCAGTAAAGAGTAGTTTAAACGAGCTGAAGGTGCTGAATGAACTCAAGCTGCGTCCCGGAGCACCCAAAAGTCTGGAAAATAACTGGAATTAATCCTTAGACCCGGGAAATAAATCTCTGGAAGGATCGGGCCAAATAAGCACAAATAAAAAGCGAGAAGCAGAAATGCTGTTAACCTGGAGTTGAGCTAGCTCGCCGCTCGCCTTTAAAGCGCCCTTGTACATACAACAGAGTCAGTCCAGAGCTGGAAAGGGATTTCTGAAGGCGTTTCTCTTGAGAAGAGATAGGAGAGAGATTCCTTTCTGAAAAGCAAAGGGATCCCCTTTGTTTTCTGGTACAAGAGCGGAGGTGCTTCGCACGCGCTTATCTACGTGGCAGGACAAAAGGAGCCGCGCAGAGAAACTGTCTGTTCAGCCACGGGAGACCGTCTGCGACAGCCGGAGCCAGCCGAGGGGAGCAGCGCAGAGAGATGCCTTGTAGGAACACAAAGGCTAAAACCACGTCAGGGCACCTGCGATTTATTTTAAAAACGACCTGGACAACACAGATAAGAGCCCAAAGAAACCACAGCGGCGCAAAACAAACCCCAAGACTTTCCACAGGCAGAGAGATCCCATCTTTACGGGTGGTCAGGGTGTTAAAAAATAAAAATAAGCCCCAAATATTTCAAGTTCGCCTTCTGACAGGGCAGTCTGTACCAGGCGTGGGCAGCCAGAGCGCAGCCCGCAGACCTCTGACACAGAGGATCCACCTTCAGCCTCCCGTCCCGGCACGGAGTACGGGTGAAATCCATCCTCTTCATCCCGTTGCATCCCTCACCCATCCCTGATTCTCCACTTTGCCCCGACATCTGACCAGGAACCCCTCAAGCACGCTGCGAAACGGATATCTACCCCAGGAACGGCACGGCATTAATTGCAGCATCGTTAACTAACGCAGCACAGAAGTCGGAGTCCTCGGACTGCTCTTGACCCCCTCAGGCAGGGATGCGGCAACCAGGAGGCCTCACCCAGCAAACGCCGAGCACCCACTGCCGCGACCACAGATTTGGGTTGTTTCTGGCACAAGGAATCATCTCTGACATAATAACGTCCCTCTTGCAACTGAAAGGAGATCTTCGGATGGGCATAACCACAGCCGGCGGCGCTCAGACCCACCGAAGAAGCGCCGTGAGCTCGGCCCCGCTGCCGATCGGCGTTGAGCCCCTTCACGGAACCCAAATTCTCCCCGAGCGCTTTCTGAAGGGTGAAGCCCCCTTCCCGGGAGGGGGCAAACGAGGGAAGCGGCCATCTAAATACACACGCACCCGACTGAGGGGTTTTTCCTCACTTAGTAAAACAGCTGCGGAAGCGAACGCTGCTGCGAACTCTCGTGGTAACCGGGGGTGTAACTCTGCGCGGTGTTCTCACGTAAATTTAAAAAAAAAAGGGGGGGGGGAAATAGGAGTTTGTGGTGATAAACGGTCTAAAGATTTAGCAGGCGGCGGGAAGCCGATGGAGCTGAAGGGAGCTCTGGGAAACCTGCTCGGGAGGGCACTGCAGGAGCTGAGGAGGGGAACTCTCTGCTCCGCTCCACGGGATTCAGGCTTTGAGATAAACAGAGCAGGGAGGCGGGCGGGAGACTCGCTCCTCCAGAATTCACAGCGCGCGAGATAAAACTAGTCAGGCTTCTCCTGGGAAGGCGTCGGCAGGCACCGAAGATTTCGGGGGATGAGCAGAGGAGGAAAACTCCCCGCCACGGTGCCACAAAGGGCAGGAGAGCTGCGCGGGGAGCGACGCACCGGTACCGAAGACGCCAAGGAGAAACAATAGGCTTTGGAGAGGAGAGAAAACGAAGTCACCCCCAGCCGTAGAACCGAGAGGGAAGGCGTCTGCCTCCACCAAGACAACGCGAGGCCAGACAACACACGCTGGCTCCCAGATTTAGTCTCAAGGCTGAAGTTTGGGGAGAAGGAGCTCGCCGTGTGCCGCTTACCGACTCCGGAGAGGAGGAACGGGGCTTTGGCCCCGTCACCGATCCCCTCCGACGCCTTCGGCCTCTCCCGCCGACACCGGGCCGGGAGGGCGATGCCTCTCCCCCTCCCGGGGTGCCGGCCGGTCCCTCACCTCAGGCGGCGGGAGAAGGTCGGGGCGAGCCCCGAATTCTTCCCCAACACCTTCCGCAGCCGCTTCCTCCTTCGCAGCCGCCGCGAGGGCTGTGCCACACACCTCTTCCCTGTTACTGAAAAGAAAAGCCGCGGCGGGAGCTGACAAAGGCCGGGCCGGGGGCTCCTCGAAGCTGCTCGGAGGGCCGCGTTCCCCGAACAACCCCCGGATGGAGCCCCGGGGAGCGGCCCGCGGCGGAGCGAGGGCCTCCCCGCCGGTACCGGGCACCGAGGAGGCGCGGCCAGGCTCGGGGGGGGGGGGGGGGGGGCGAAGCCACCCGGCCTGCGCGGGCCCGAGGGCGGCCGCCCCCTCCCCGCAACCCCACCCGCCGCCGTCCCGGTGCCTCGCCCCGCTCGCCGCCAGGCCTCACCGATCGCTGGAGCTCGCCCAGCCAACAGCTCGCCCGCTCCTTGCCGCTGGGGTCGGGGTCGTGGTAGAGCGCCTGCACGGCCTGGTAAACGACCTGCAGGCTGGGCTTGCCCCCGCCGCCCTCCATGGCTGCTCCGCCGCCGCCCCTCAGCGCCGCCCGCCGCCGCCGCCCGCCGCCATCTCCTCCTCCTGCGCGCTCCGGTACCGGGACGGGGCGGTGCAACCGCGCAGCGGGTCCCCCCCGGAAACACGCGCCCGCCGCCGCGCGCGTTCCGCTTCCTTCCGTTCCGCCTCCTTCCGTCCCGCTTCCTTCCGTCCCGCTTCCTTCCGTCCCGCCCTATTCCCTTCCGACCCGCTCCGTTCCCCTCCGCACCAACTCGGCTCGGCCCGGCCCGCCGTGGCCCGCCGTTCCCCCGCCGCCAAGCGCTGCCGCCAGCCCCGCCCGGAACGGTCCCGCCGGGTTTCCGGGGGTGCGTCGGGCAAAGCGGCCCGGGTGCGCCCGGCCCCACGCGGAAGGGACGCGCGGCGGGAAGGAGCCGCCGGGCTCGGCCGGGCCCGGGGGGGGCCCCACCGCCCCCCCGGCCCCCTCAGCCCGTCCCGTCGCCCCCAGTCCCCTCATCCCAGCGTGCCTTACTCCCACTGCTCCCAGCAGCCCGGCCCGCGGGGGTCCCGCTCCCCCTTCCCGCCGCCGTTCCCAGCCCGTGGGGTCCCCTTCTCCCCTCGTGTGTGTGTCCCCCACGGGATAACTCAGCACCGTCCCCCGCTGACCCCCCACGAGCCCCCCCCCGGGGCTGCCCCCACCCCATTTCCCCCGGCCTCAGCCCCACGGAGCCGCCGGGGTGGGTGTTTTTCAGGAAAGGGGGTGCCCCACGGGATCTCCCCCCGTGGAACCCTCATCCCACCCCAAACCGGGGGCAGGTAACGAGACCCGGGGTCGGGGGCGAGGAGGGGAGCGCGGCAGGGCGCCGGAGCGGTGCGGAGCGCTTCTGGGGGCAGCGTGACCTCCCACCCGCCCGCAGAGCTCCGGCACCTTCCGTGCGCAGAAAACCGGGATTTTCCACCCGACGGGATCGCGTTGGGGTAATCCGGACCTTTTTTTGACCCCACTCCGAATACACGGAGTTGGGGGGATCAGCAGATCGGCGGATCAGCGGGAAAAGAGCTGCCGCAGCGGCGCAGGACCGGGGCCTTCTCCCTGCCCCGCTCCTCGGATCCCCGCCGTGGCCAGGATGCGACCCCCGGCCCCATGGGAAGGGGCTTTGGCTCCGGTCTATCCCCCTCTCCGCTGGGACGAGGCCTCGGCTCGAGGGATGGCGAGCAAGCGGAAACCCCGATTTGGGGGTGATGCTCCTTTTCCTGCTTCCCGCGTGTGTCCCCCACCTCCGCACGCACCTCCACGGCGGGACCGGAGCCAGGGATTTCCGCAGCAAGATGGCCCAGCTGGCCGCAGGCACGGTGCCGAAATCACCGGCCCTGCTGACTTTGCTGTCCGGCGCAGAGCAGCCGGCACGCCGGGATTAATCCTCCGGCTCCTCTGCCACCGCTGTTGGCATTTCTGGCTGGATGCGTTGATGGAAAAGGGTCAAATCCAGACCCCAGTATCACACCAGGGACCTACTGGGAGCTGGACCCTTCCTTTCCCAGAACTGAGCTGCCTCCGATCCCGCACTCCAGCTCCAAACACAGATTTGGGGCTGATCCAGACCCAAATTTGGTACAAGTACCAACTCTGGTAGGAGACCGGAGCTCCCCTCTTAAAACCAAGTGATCTGGCACAAAAAGACCCCGACAGAGAGGAGCGAGACCCAAAACGGAGGCGTTTACGGGGTCTCCTGGAGGAATAGGATTTGGGACAGGCCGGTCCGACCGGCTCCCCGCACCCTGAAGCTACGGAATACGCGCCGATCGTTGTGTAATATACAGACATTAAGCATGGATGTATTAAAATCCCAGACCATAAGTTCATTGGACACTTGAGTGGGAAACCCTCAGATTCAAAACCCCGGGGTCTCTACGGATAAAACGCCAACCGAGGAGTCTACCGCCTTCCCGTCGCGGGCTGTACCCAAAAGTGACTCCCGTAGGACGACGTCACCTTGGCCCTGACGCCACGCTGGCTTGGAGAACGACGGGGTATTGTTCAGCAAACTCATTCCCCGTGTAACTCCCCCGTCCGTAAGCCCAACAAATCCCACCGGAACCCCGGGGGGTGATGGTATATCAACATCTTGGCGGCATTTGAACCCGAAGGGATTCTTCCGGTAAGATCTGGAGAAGGTATAACCACGCCCCAGCCCATCTGGAAGGGAAGGGGGGTCTCCATCCCTGAAGGTGGATGACGGGCACCCAACCAAACGGTTTGATTTTTAGGCGTAACGTGGCAGGCAGTGTATTCCCTCTCGCAGCAGACACCAAGTTGAGGTCACCCTTCAATGAGAAGGAGCTCCTACAACTCCTGGGAACTTCAGGACTTGGAGGAGCTTGCAGGGATCCTGGCGAGGCCACGTCCCGGGATTCGTTACGATTGCCCGACCCCTATATGACCACCTCCAGAAGCGCAGCTCATGGCGAGGCACCTCGTTTCTTGGTACGTGATGTTTTACATCATCAGGCCGTGGCCCAACAACACATGGAGACCCCTTCAGCCTACGTAGAGGACTCACCGGAGGAAGATGCCAACGGGGATTGTGGCAACGAGCTCCCGATGAAGCCCAATGAGTTTCCATATGCTGTGGGTCAACCTTGGGGTGGCAAGGTTCCCCATCGTGGCGGTCACTGTGGGATAAAGCTCTGCTGGCTCCTTCCTTGTTGGATACCGGACCCATCGCTGGAGATGCATCCTTAAAATACAGACCCCGTTCCCCATCCTTGAAAGAGGGGGAGAGTCTGCTCCTGCTCCCCAGCGAATCCCACAGCCCAGCGCAATCCAGAAGATGCTGATGCTCATGGCACACCATGACTGGGTCAAAGGGGAGACCTTGGACGTGACGGCTTGGTCTGATGACACAGGTCTAGGGCACGGAGCGGGGATCCAGATGGAACCAGCAAGCAGATCCCTTGTCCAAAGGACCTCAAAAGAGCACTGATACTGATCTTCCATGCAACAGGCGTGCCCTCTCCACCTCTGATGGCGTGACGCTGGGCTGGCTACGTGCCTGCCTAGGACAACCTGAGGGATGGTAGATACTTGTGGTCCTCAAGGCAAATAGATTTTACAGGACCCTGATGTGGAACTCCCAATAAACGGGAGTATATTTTAACCGGGCTAGAGATTGGCAGTGGTTCAGGTATGGTCCACCCGTGCCCTCAAGCTCGTGTGAACATAGGACCGTGGTTTCCACACCATCAGACAACGGATCACATTTCAGAAATAAAGATTGACACACGTGGGCTGAAGCCGGAGGAATTTGGTGGATCTTCCACACCCCTCATCATCCCCAGCCCAATGGTTTTCCTCAATGGACTTCTTAAAACTCAGCCACGACTTGGCACTTGGACCGGCGAATCCCAAACCTCAACCAATCCCTGCCCGTATCACGGGTGGCAACGGCACCTTGACGGCGTGGTCGCTGCTGTAGGCAACCGGTAGACCATGAGTGGTCTTCATCGTCGAATCCGGAAAGCTTTTGACAGCAACTATGGTGTAACTTCAACTTTGGGTATAAACGATGTTCATCGGTTGTCCGTTGGACGAACTGTCCAGGTTAATCATCTGCAATAAGACCGTTCTCCTTCCAAACGCCTCTTTGAAGCTCCACGTGGAAGGTGGTCAGCCAAGAGGGAAACGAACACCTCGTTTCCGAGCGGTGGGTAGCCAAACCGCCTGTTACTCAGGTTGTCTTCCCTGGACCCTTGGACTGACCTTATTCTTCGTCCCGATCGCTCGTTTGGCAATTCGCCTGGAGCCAAAACCAACGTGTGGGAAACCAGGAGTACCAGATTAAGAAGGATTTGGGGGGAAAACTCCTTTAATTTCCTTTCCCTCTCGTTATCGTTATCGTATAATGATTAGGTTGCATCTGGCAGTGGCAATAGTGCTCGTTCCCTTCTCCCAGGGATGGGATGGCAATCGAATCATTCAATTTACGAATGCGATTTCTCCGGTGGGTAACGAATCAGGTTGTTGGGATAGTTCATCGCTGCTAAATGCCGAATTCGGGTGGTCAGCAGAACCTGCCCCTGAAGCATCCTGGTGTCAACCTCGTTTGAGGCAATTACTCCCCAGCACCCCAAATTATCAGCTGCAGCCTTCCCAAGCATTACAACACCTCAAGGCATAAATTCAGCCGGGGCGGGGAGGAGGACCTGTCATAATTACACTCCGCATTGCAATCACACCCAATTTAAACGAGACGAACGAACATCAGCTCCTAACGATCCTCACCTGGACACCTCATGGACCTCTAATAATCCCCAATTACAAATGATGATATTTTTGATAATCTGGAACTCTGGCATCTGACGTGAGGTGTTAATAATATGGACTGCCAACGATACGGTAGTTTAATCAGTCCTCATTTTCACCAGTTTACAGAGAAATGGTTGGCTGAGCACTAACGACGATTGGGACATACATGGCCCAGAAGACATATCCAACTGTACCGATCACAACCCCTTTCAGTCAATCCTATTAAGTCCTTAACGAAATGCAATTGCTCTTCCAACCCGTGGTGGTCAGTTGGCCACCACCATGATGACTCCAGGCAAAGCTGGTGGCCCACCGACTGAAGACCCTGGTGGTGCCGGCTTGGTGGCACCAACGCCTACAAGATCCCACCCCGACGGCGGGCAGGTGCCCGCACCACGGCGCGTCTCGCTCCCTCTGTGTTTCAATCTGAAAATTTAACGTTTGACTTCCAACGCAACCATCCCCTTGTACGCCATAAGCGCGTAGACTCTCTTCTAGCCTGGAGATGTTCGTTGTGCTAATCATTACCACCCGATGGTTTTCCGCTAACGAACCTAAACAACTGTGCCCAGGTGGCCAAGAAGGCCAACGGCATCCCGGCCTGTGGACGCGGCACTGCGGGACATGGTTTAGTGGGCGTGGTGGTGTTGGGTTGATGGTTGGACTCAGTGATCTCACAGGTCTTTTCCAACCTCGATGATTCTGTGATTCTGTAACTCAAACACGACGTAAATGCCACTCAGCAGCACGTCCGTACCCGTCACCAGGAGCCGTCCCTGCACGTGCTCTGCCGCTGACATCGGTTGACACACGGCCGTGGTCTTGGCCACCGGAGCTGGGAACCCAGGCACGGTGTGGTTTAGTGACGTTAGGTCTCCTTCTAGCGGTCGGGGTGGTGGGTTTGGGGTTGTATCTTGTATCAAATCGCTGCGTGTATCGGTGTTGCAGTGACGGGCGCGGTACCCTCGTGTCTTCGCTGATGAACCCTCTCAGGAGTCACAACAGCAGCATTGGCATTTTCCTGATGCGGAAAGGTCTCCTCCGCCTCAAGCGTCAGGAGGCCAGAGGGGTGTCCCAGGGACACTGTGGTCTCACCCCTCGTGACCCACAGCGACACTGTGACCTACTGCTGGTGACCCACAGGGACGCTCTGGTCTCACTGCTGGTGACCCACATGGACACCGTGGTTTCACTGCTGGTGACCCACAAGCGTGGTGTGGTCTCACTGCAGGGGACCCCCCAGGGATGGTGTGGTCTCCATCCTGGTGACCCACATTGACACTTTGGTCTCACTTCTGGTGACCCCCAAGGGTGCTCTAGTCTCAGTCCTGGTGACCCACAAGCGTGGTGTGGTCTCATAGCTGGTGACCCACAGGGACGCCGTGGTCCCACTCCTGGTGACCCACAGGGACGTTGTGGTCTCATTCCTGGTGACCCACAGGGACGCCATGGTCCCACTCCTGGTGACCCACAGGGACGTTGTGATCCCAATCCTGGTGACCCACAGGGACGTTGTGCTCTCACTGCTGGTGACCCACAGGGACACCATGATCCCACTCCTGGTGACCCACAGGGACGTTGTGGTCTCATTCCTGGTGACCCACAGGGACACCATGGTCCCACTCCTGGTGACCCACAGGGACGTTGTGGTCTCATTCCTGGTGACCCACAGGGACACCATGATCCCACTCCTGGTGACCCACAGGGACGTTGTGGTCTCATTCCTGGTGACCCACAGGGACACCATGGTCCCACTCCTGGTGACCCACAGGGACGTTGTGGTCTCATTCCTGGTGACCCACAGGGACACCATGGTCCCACTCCTGGTGACCCACAGGGACGTTGTGCTCTCACTGCTGGTGACCCCCAAATGCCCGTAGGCCAAGGGGTGGAGTGTTGAGCAACCGTAAAGGCGACCCGCGGCAAAACACCGTCCGAGGAGCGTTCCCGCTGGCCTGGGGCCCCGGCGCGTCCTCGACCGGCGCAACCGGGCGCGGGGGACACCCTTGACGAGCACGGAGCAGAGGCACCGCGATAACGAACCGGCCGGCTGGGAGAGCAGGAGCCAGCACCTCGAAATGGCGGAGACACCTCAAAATTAAACCTAGAGGTAGATGCGGCCGTACAATTAATTAATGATAAGCACCCTTGTTGCTTTATTAGTAGTAATTTGGAATAACTAGTAATAGTCAAGATATATTTGCTTTTCTGGTAGTAATTTTGTAGTAACTTCTAATACTCTCTTGCTTTGCTCATCACCAGTGACTTAGAGTGACCTGTAATAAAGACATCACCATTAATCTGTATTACTACTATTAATCTGCATTATTACCACTAATATTACTATTAGTAACTACTATTACTAATAGTATTTTATACTATAGTAATAATAGACCGTAAGTGGCACTAACAATCTGTATTATTACTACTACTAATAGACAATGATAGTCACTAATAATCTGTATTATCACTGTTAATCTGTGCTATTACTATTAATATGTATTATTACCACTAATATTTCTATTAGTAACTACTAATACTAATAGTATTTTATACTATAGTGATAATAGACAATAAGAGTCACTAATAATCTGAATTATTGCTACTACTAATAGACAATGATAGTCACTAGTAATCTGTATTATCACTGTTAATCTGTATTTTCACTATTAATCTGTATTATTACCACTAATATTGCTATTAGTAACTACTAATACTGATAGTATTTTGTACTATAGTGATAATAGACAATGGTAGTCACTAATAATCTGTATTATTACTACTACTAATAGACAATGATAGTCACTAGTAATCTGTGTTATCACTGTTAATCTCTATTATCACTATTAATCTGTATTATTACCACTAATATTGCTATTAGTAACTACTAATACTGATAGTATTTTATACTATAGTGATAATAGACGATAATAGTCGCTAATAGGAATAGTAATTTGTGGGAATAGTAATTCATAGTAATTTTAACACAGCCATTCGTGGGACCAAAGCCACCAAGCCCTGTGTCTGGCGGGACCCACGAAGCCGTGAGCCGAAGCCCCGGCGATTTGGGGGCCAGCGAGAGCCCCCCACCCGCGTTGGTGGGACCCCCGTGCTGGAGCCCGCCCGGGTGGAGGGGGTGGATGTCCTGCAGCACCCCGGACCCCCGGTGGGTGCAGGAGGGAGGAACCCCGCTCACCGAGCGACCCCCCAGGAGCCGGGGTCCCGCACCCACCCCTGGCCCTACGCCAAGAGAGGTAGCGGAGAAAGAAGGCGTCACCCCCCCAGAAGAGCTTCTCTGCTGGAGGTGCCGTGCAGGGGGGGCTCCCGGACGGACGGACGGACCCTCGGGGGGACGCCCCACTGACTCGGCGGCACCCGTCAGCTTGGGAGTCACCCTTGTCCATCACCGGCCAGCCCCGCACCCCGGCTCAGCGACGCCTCAGCTCTCACGTCCGGGTGTTCGTCTAGCTGCTTACGGAGCTGGAGAGATCCGTATCTGGTTATTTATCTAGGGGGGTATTTAGGTATTTATGCATTTATGTATTTATGTATTTCGAAATCTCGGTATCTCGATATTTATATTTCTAGCTGTGCACAGGTAACAGCTCACAAGTCTTTACCTGCTTCACTAGCTGCAATTCTGTAATAACTTCTAATAGCGATATATTTGCTTTATTCTTGGGGTTTTTATATATATATATATATATATAAATCATTTATGTATATATACACATATTATGTGTGTATTTATATACACACACACACACTCTCCTAGCAGTAACTTTGTAGTGACTTGTAGCAGGTGGATAGATAGATAGATAGATAGAAAGATAGAAAGATAGAAAGATAGAAAGAAAGAATATTGTTCTATTCTAATGATATGATATGATATGATATGATATGATATGATATGATATGATATAATATAATATGATATGATATGATATTACGTTGTATTTCATTATATTATACTATATTACATTACATTATATTGTATTAATTATATTTCATTATATTTCATTGTATTTCATTATATTATACTATATTACATTGTATTACATTGTATTGCATTGTATTATATTATATTATATTACATATTTTGTGTGTAATATAAAATATATTATTATTGTATTTTTTGGGCAGTACTGCACATACTTACATCACTTGCTAGAATTATGTAATAACTTGTAATATACATATATTTGCTTTAGTCTTTTAAAAATATATATATATATATACGTGCTTTCCTAGTGGTAATTTTGTAGTGACTTGTAGTAGATAGATAGATAGGTAGATAGATAGAGAGATTTTTATTCTTTTCTTTTCTTTCCTTTTCTATTCTATTCTATTCCAATTCCATTTTATGTTATGTTATGTTATGTTATGTTATGTTATGTTATCTCATATCATATCATATTCCAATTCCATCATATTGCATTATATATTATATTATATTCCTATTTGTCTATTCTATTCTATTCTATTCTATTCTATTCCAATTCCATATTATATTATATTATATTATATTATATTATATTATATTATATTATATTATATTATATTATATTATATTGTATTATGTTATGTTATGTTATATTATATTATATTATATTATATTATATTATATTATATTATATTATATTATATTATATTATATTCCTGTCTAGTCTAGTCTATTCTATTCTATTCAAATTCCATTATATGTATTGTATTATATGATATTGTATGATATGATATGATATGATATGATATGATGTGATATTACATTATATTATATTATATTGCATTGCATTATATTATAGCCTATTACGTTACATCACATTACATGACATTAAGTGATACAGTTTGTATATAATATAAAAAATAAATGCGTATCCTTTTAGCTGACCTGACAATACCGACTTCTTCTCCCTTTTGCGTCCGGTACAAAATTCCGGCTGAACTGCGGTGACTGGTGACGCTGGGGGGTGTCCTCCCGAGGCCCCCCCGGCCCGGTCACCCCGGGGGACACCTCCCCCCCGATCCTGCCCCCCACCCCCCCCCGCGTGTCCCGGCCCCGCGCGTGGGCTGGAGGTGGGGGGGTGGGGCGGCTGCACCCACGGGAACGGGCACCGCGGGGCAGCGCTGGGCACAGCTGGACGGGGCAGGAGAACAGCTGGATGGGGCACAGCTGGATAGGGCAGGAAAACAGCTGGATGGAGCACGGCTGGGCGGGATACAGCTGAGTGGGGCACAGCTGGGTGGACAGGGAAACAGCTGGATGGGGCACGGCTGGACGGGGCACAGCTGGACAGGGCAGGAAAACAGCTGGATGGGACACAGCTGGACGGGGCACAGCTGGATAGGGCAGGAAAACAGCTGGATGGGGCACGGCTGGGTGGGGCACAGCTGGGTGGGCAGGAAAACAGCTGGATGGGGCACAGCTGGGTGGACAGGGAAACAGCTGGATGGGCCACAGCTGGACGGGGCAGGAAAACAGCTGGATGGGGCACAGCTGGACGGGGCACAGCTCGATGAATGGGGCACACCTTATTGGGGCAGGGGCACAGCTGGATGGGGTACAGCTGAGTGGGACAGAGCTGGACAGGGCAGGAAAACAGCTGGATGGGGCACAACTGGGTGGGGCACAGCAGCCGAGCGGGGCACAGCTGAGTGGATCAGGGGCACAGCTGGATGGGTCACAGCTGGATGGGGCAGGGGCACAACAGGTTGGGGCACAGCTGGATGGGTCACAGCTGGACGGGGCAGGGGCACAGGTAGATGGGGCAGGGAAACAGCTGGATGGGGCACAGCTGGGTGGATCAGGGGCACAGCTGGATGGGGCACAGCTGGATGGGGCAGGGGCACAGCAGGTTGGGGCACAGCTGGATGGGTCACAGCTGGACGGGGCAGGGGCACAGGTAGATGGGGCAGGGAAACAGCTGGATGGGGCACAGCTGGGTGGATCAGGGGCACAGCTGGATGGGGCACAACTCGATGGATGGGGCACACCTCGTTGGGGCAGGGGCACAGCTGGGGGGGCACAGCTGGACGGGGCAGGGGCACAGGTAGATGGGGCAGGGAAACAGCTGGATGGGGCACAGCTGGATGGGGCATAGCTGGGTGGGATACAGCTGGGTGGGGCACAGCTGGGTGGATCAGGGGCACAGCTGGATGGGGCACAACTCGATGGATGGGGCACACCTCGTTGGGGCAGGGGCACAGCTGGGGGGGCACAGCTGGGGGGGCAGGTCATGGCTGTATGGGGCAGGGGCACAGCTGGATGGGGAGGGAAACAGCTGGCTGGGGCACAGCTGGGGGGGCACAGCTGGGCAGGGCAGGGGCACCGCTGGCTGGGGCACAGCTGGGGGGGCACAGCCGGGGGGGGACAGGCCCATCCCACCCCCCCCGCCCCGGTGCAGCGGCCGCTCGCCCCCGCCGCTCCCCCCGCTGCTTCCCAGCACGGGGCGGGGCCTGGGCGGGGCCTGGGCGGGGGCTGGGCGGGGCCGGGGGCGGGGCCGGGGGCGGGGCCGGGCGGTGGCGCCGGGGCGGCTCCCGGGGTCTCGGCGCGGCGCCGGCGGGCGGGCGGCAGCCGGGACGCCACGGTGAGGGGCGCGGGGCCGGGCGGGGGGTGCCCCCCCCCTCCGGGGGGTAACGGGGGCGGGGGGGGGGCGGGGGCTGCCGGGCCCCAGAGCACCCCGGGAGGGGGCGGGGGCCGAGAACGGGGGCTGCTGCCCACGGCCCTGCCCTACACCCGCCCCAGCCCCTGCCCTATAGCCGCTGCGGACCCTGCCCTATAGCTGCCCCAGACCCCTGCTCTGTAACCCCTACAGCCCTCTGCCCTATACCCACACGGGTCCCTGCCTTACACGTGCTCCAGGACCCTGACCCATAACCACAGCAGACTCCTGCCCTATACGTGTCCCGCCCCTATAACCACCCTGTCCCCTGCCCTATAGCTGCCCCAGACCCCTGCCCTATACCCACACGGGTCCCTGCCCTATATGTGCCCCAGGACCCTGCCCTATAACCACAGCAGACCCCTGCCCTATACATGTCCCGGCCCTATAACCACCCTGTCCCCTGCCCTATAGCTGCCCCAGACCCCTGCCCTATACCCACACGGGTCCCTGCCCTATACGTGCCCCAGGACCCTGCCCTATAACCACAGCAGACCCCTGCCCTATACATGTCCCGGCCCTATAACCACCCTGTCCCCTGCCCTATAGCTGCCCCAGACCCCTGCCCCATACCCACCCCGGCCCCTCCTTCCCCAGCTGTGCCCTGCCTGTCCCTGCCCACCCCGGGTGGGGTGCCTGCCCCCTCCCTCACCATGGGGGGCTGCTTTCGGGGTGACCCTCTGGTTGTCAGTGACGCAACCGCCTTCTCCGGGTGCTGCCCAGGTGGCGGGTCCGGATGCCGGCAGGATGGTGCTGGTCCCCGTCGTGGCGCTCTGGGCCCTGGCTCCCCTCCTCGCCCGGGCAGGTACCCACCGGCAGCGGGGTGGGGGGTCCGGGCAGAGCCCCCCTCCCTGGGGACCCCCCTCCGTACCCCCTTTCCTTCCCTAAACGGGGGCAACAGCGTGGGGACCCGGGGGCGCGGGGGGACCCCGAAGGTGTGGGGCGAGGCTGGGCTGCGGGCAGGAGCTGCCTGCAGGCAGGGGCGGGCAGGGGGTGACGGTTCCCAGCATGGCGGTGGTGACTCACCGGGCGGCTGCTTGGCATCGCCGAGCCCTTGGCCTTGGCAGGAGCCGCCGCTCAACCCCACGTGCCACCGGCTTCATCCTACCAATGTCCCAATGTTCCCCCCTGTCCCCGACCCGCCTCCAGCACCCGGGATCCAACAGGGACCCCCGTGACCCCCTGTCCCAGGGGGGGTGACCGGCTCCATCCCTCCCTGTCCCCACCATGTCCCCATCCCACGGCTCCTGGGGGAATTGGAGAGGCCAGCGTGGGGATGGTGACACCGCTGCCGTGTCCCCCCTCCGCAGACCAGCCCCCCATCACCGTCACGGCGGCCGTCGGCACGGACGCCTGCCTGCCCTGTGGCACCCGGCCCTGGGGACGCCTGCGCGGGGTCACCCTCACCTGCACCCAGCAGGCTGGCACCCACCACCCCGTCCCCGTCCTCAGCCACCGCCTGGGCTGGCACCCACCGCCGGAGCAGGGCTGGCACCCGCCGGAGGAACCGAACAGCCGGTTTAGGGGCAGGGTCGCCTTCTGCGCCATGGGGCCGGGGGCCGCTGGCGTCTCCCTGCTGCTGAGGAACCTCAGCGATCCCGATTTCGGGAATTATTCCTGCTACGTGGCCGGTGCCGACGCCGACGCCCCGCAGCTCCTCTGCAGCCTGGTGCTGCAGCCCGCCGTGGCAGGTGAGCGGGGTCGTGCCGGGGGGACGGGTTGTCACCGGGGTGGGCTGTGACACCATCCAGTTTGGGGGTCCCCCCCATTCCCTGATGCGTCCATCACCGGCTCCGTCACCTGGACCAGCCCCGTCCCCATCTAAGTGGTGCCCGGTGCCCCTTGCTCTGCCCCCCCCCCGGCACTTTGGGGGGCCCCCCAGCCTGGGCACGGGGCAGGGAGCGTCGTTGGGGGGTCCGCCTCACGCCCCCGTGTCCCTGTGTCGCTCCGCAGAGGTCCCAAAAAATGCCGAGCCGGACATGATCATGGTGGTGTGTGTCCTCACCGCCGCCTTCACCGCGGTGGCCATCGGGGTGGTGGTCTGCTGCCGCTGCGGGAGGCGGTGCTGCCGACGCGGAGGTGGGTGCTGCCGGGCGGGGGGTCCATCCGGTGACCCCCTGATTCGGTGGGGGACAGGATTCTGGTTGGGGACGGGTTTTCCCGCCGGCTCCTGGCTCCTTTGCGAAGCTGGAGTTGGGATGGGGACGGGGATGAGGATGGGATGGGAATGGGGTGGGATGGGGACGGGGATGAGAATGAGGATGGGGATCAGAATGAGGTTGGGGACAGGGATGGTGATCCGGATGGGGACGAGGACGGGGATGGGGACGGGATGGGGACAAGGATGATGATGGGATGGGGATGGGGACGGGGATGAGGATGGGATGGGGACAGGGATGATGATGGGATGGGGACAAGGATGGGGACAGGGATGATGATGGGATAGGGACAGGGATCGTGATGGGATGGGGACAAGGATGGGGACAGGGATCATGATGGGATGGGAACAAGGATGATGATGGGAGGGGGATGGGGATGAGGATGGGATGGGGTCAAGGATGGGGACAAGGATGATGATGGGATGGGGACAAGGATGGGGACAAGGATGGGGATGGGATGGGGCAGGGATGGGGACAGGGATGGGGACAGGGATCATGATGGGATGGGGACAAGGATGATGATGGGATGGGGATGGGGATGAGGATGGGATGGGGACAGGGATGATGATGGAATGGGGACAAGGATGGGGACAAGGATGATGATGGGATGATGATGGGATGAGGATGGGATGGGGACAAGGATGGGGACGGGGATGAGGAGGGGTACAGGGATGAGGACGGGGACAGGAATGGGGATGGGAGCAGCTGTGTGTGGGGACATCGGGGCGCTGCTCCTTGCCCTGTGGGGCGCAGCCGGGCTGGGGTGCCCATGGGTGGCCCGTGGGGGTCCCATGGCCCCGGCTCACCATCGGTCCTGGGCGCGGGGTGCAGCCCAGGAGGCCGGAGCTGCGGACGGAGGAGGAGGAGCGGTGGCCTTGGGTGACCTGAAGAGTCTCAGCGCCTGAGGGCACCGGCACCCCCACGGAGGAGCTCCGCGTGTGACCCCGGTGCAGGATGCGGCCCTGGCTCCACCAAATGGGGGGCCTGGGGGGGCCGGGGCTCGGGTGATGCTCTGGGGACAGGGGTGCAGGCAAGGGGGGGGCAAGGACCTGGGGGTGGGCAGGATGGGTGCTGGGTGGGGTGGCAGGGTGGGTGCACGGTGGCTTGGTGCAGGGGGCTCTGCTGGGGCCCTGCGGGATGGGCGGGGGGCGGCTCAGGGTCCCCCCACCCATCGGGGGACAACCGAACCCCGCGGTGCCGCGGCCCGGGGGGGGCAAACCCGCCACAGGCGCCGTCAGTCCCCAAATAAAGCGCGTTGCTCCAGAGTGGGGGGTGCCCCCCCTCCTTCCCGGTGCACCCCAGTCTGCACCCCACGTGGGGATGGGGTGGGGGGGTCCCTGGGAGGGGATGGGGTGGGGGGGTCCCGGGGCAGGGATGGGGTGTGGGGTCTGGGGGTGGGGGGTCCCAGGTGGGGATGGGGTGTGGGGGTCCCGGGGATGTGGGGTCCCAGGGCGTGGGGTCCGGGGTGGGGATGGATTGTAGGGTCCCGGGGCGTGGGGTCTGGGTGGGGATGGGGGGGGGGGGGGGTCCCGGGGCGTGGGGTCCCGGGGGGTCCCGGGGTGTGGGGTCCCGGGGCGTGGGGTCCGGGTGGGGATGGGTTGTGGGGTCCCGGCGGGGTCCCCGGTTGTGGGGTCCCGGGGCGTGCGGTCCCGGGGGGTCCCCGGTTGTGGGGGTCCCCGGGCGTGGGGTCCCGGGGTGTGGGGTCCCAGGGCGTGGGGTCCGGGTGGGGATGGGTTGTGGGGTCCCGGGGTGTGGGGTCCCGGGGGGTCCCCGGTTGTGGGGGTCCCGGGGCGTGGGGTGGGGATGGGTTGTGGGGGTCCCGGGGTGTGGGGTCCCGGGGTGTGGGGTCTGGGGGTGGGGGGTCCCGGGGGGTCCCCGGTTGTGGGGGTCCCGGGGCGTGGGGTCCCCGTTCACGCCCGCCGCGCAGCGCTGTCGACGGCCCGGACAGGAGGGCCCCGCCCAGAGCCACGCCCCCTCTCCCCGCCCACAGACACACCCCTATTCCCGCCCCGCCCATAGACACGCCCCTCCTCCCGTCCCCCCTTCGGACACGTCCGCCCTCTCGCCACGCCCATTGACACGCCCCCACCGCCTGGGCGCGCCCCCTCGGTCCTGGCCACGCCCCTCGGCCACGCCCCGTGCCCGGGTCCCGCAGCGCGGAGCGGCCGGTGCGGGGGGGTCTGTCCCTGTCCCCGTCCCTGTCCCCATCCCCGTCCCATCCCTGTCCCCATCCCGTCCCCATCCCTGTCCCCATCCCTGTCCCCATCCCCGTCCCCATCCCCGCCCCATCCCGTCCCCATCCCGTCCCCATCCCTGTCCCCATTCCCGCCCCATTCTGTCCCCATCCCTGTCGCCATTCCCGCCCCATTCCGTCCCCATCCCCGTCCCCATTCCCACCCCATCCTGTCCCCGTCCCCATCCCCGTCCCATCCCCATCTCCATCCCCGTCCCCATCCCCGCCCCATCCCGTCCCCGTCCCATCCCCATCCCCATCCCGTCCCCATCCCTGTCCCCATCCCTGTCCCATCCCGTCCCCACTGGCCCCACAGCAGTGGCCTCTCCCCCCTCCCCGCACTCCCACGCGGGGGGTGGATGCACAAACCCCCGATTTAGCAGTTCAGCAGCCCCCGCCCCTGTGCACACGCGTGTGCTCGCACACACGCAGGCTCACGCACACGCGTGTGCCCCGGGCACTCCCGGCCCCACGCCCACCCAGCTCCCCGGCGGCCCGGGCACAGGCCCCCCACAGCGTCCCCACCCCTGGGACCCCTCGGGGCTCCCACGGCCACTGCCCCTCCGCCTCTGCCCACAGCCACCCGCGATGGAGAACCAAGAAGCTGCCGCCCCACGGCACAGAGCGGAGCCCTCAGGGGCTCCCTGCCACCCCCTGCTTGCACACACCCTCCCATCCCCATCCCTGTCTCCGTCCCGTCCCATCCCATCCCATCCCCATCCCACCCCCATCCCATTCTCATCCCATCCCCATCCCATTCCCATCCCCATCCCATCCCCATCCCCATCCTATCCCATCCCCATCCCCATCCCATCTCCATCCCATCCCCATTCCCATCCAACCCCACCCCATCCCATCCCATCCCACCCCATCCCATTCCTATCCCATCCCCATTCCATCCCCATCCCCATCCCATCCCACCCCATCCCATCCCATCCCATCCCATCCCATCCCATCCCATCCCATCCCATCCCATCCCCATTCCCATCCTGTCCCATCCCATCCCCATCACTTTCCCCATCCCATTCCATCTCCATTCCCTTCCCATCCCATCCACATCCTATCCCATCCCCGTCCCATCCCATCCCCATCCCATCCCATCCTCATCCACATCCCATCCCATCCCATCCCATCCCCATCCCATTCCCATCCCCATCCCATCCCCATCCCCATCCTATCCCATCCCCATCCCCATCCCATCTCCATCCCATCCCCATTCCCATCCAACCCCACCCCATCCCATCCCATCCCATCCCACCCCATCCCATTCCTATCCCATCCCCATTCCATCCCCATCCCATCCCCATCCCATTCCATCTCCATTCCCTTCCCATCCCATCCACATCCCATCCCATCCCATCCCATCCCATCCCCATTCCCATCCTGTCCCATCCCATCCCCATCACTTTCCCCATCCCATTCCATCTCCATTCCCTTCCCATCCCATCCACATCCTATCCCATCCCCGTCCCATCCCATCCCCATCCCATCCCCATCCCCATCCTATCCCATCCCCATCCCCATCCCATCTCCATCCCATCCCCATTCCCATCCAACCCCACCCCATCCCATCCCATCCCATCCCACCCCATCCCCATCCCATCCCACCCCATCCCATTCCTATCCCATCCCCATCCCATCCCCATCCCACCCCATCCCCATCCCACCCCTTCCCACTCCCGCTGGAGCCCCCAGCCCGGTGCCACCCACCTCCTCCGCCGCCCCTCCTTCCCCCGTGTCCCCAGGCCAGCAGCACGGCCACCACGGCCACCGCCAGGCCCAGCGCCACGGTGACGTCCGCCCGCAGCCACTGCCCGAACGGCACATGCGGGTCTGCCATCCAGGGTGGCCCCGTCACCGTCACCCGCGGGGACCCCCCGGTCCCCTGCGGCACGCGCGGGGTGGGGACACCAGCAGCCGGGACAGAGCCGGACGCTGATGGGGATGGTGACATCCCGAAGGACGTCCCTGCACGGTGGTGGCACTGCTCGCCTGGTGGGGGGCTGCCGGGGAGGGAGGGGTGCCCCCCCCAGCGGTGCGGTGACGTGCGTGTCACCCCACTCCTGTCCCACGCCCTGTGGGTTCCCCCGATGGAGGCTGCTGGTGGCATCTGGGTTGGGGACAGCAGAGTGGCATTATGGGGTCCCCTGCCCCCAAACACCCTGTCCCCCACCCGGCTGTGGGATTTGGGGACACTGAGGTGCAGCAGGATGAAGTCCCCGGGTCGATGTCCCTTTCTTGGGGGGGCCGAACCAAGGTTTGGGGTCCCCCCGGCAGGACCACACTGTGGGCAAGGGGACGGGGGGGGCAAGCGGGCAGGGAGGGAGGTGGGACATGGCCACCACTGGCAGGGGACAAGCAGAGGCCACGGGGTTTGTCCTGGGCCCCCTCAGGTCTGGGGGATGGTGGCACCACCCCCTATGGAGGAAGACGCGGTTGGGGGCCACCTCAACCATGGGGACACATCCATGGGGACATGTCGATGGGGACTTGTCCACGGGGACATGTTCATGGGGACACATCCTTGGAGAGACATCCATGGGGACTCGTCCACACGACATGTTCATGGGGACACATCCATGGAGAGACGTCCATGGGGACATGTTCGTGAGGACACATCCATGGAGAGACATCCATGGGGACACGTCCATGGGGACATGTTCGTGAGGACATGTCTACGGGGAGACATCCATGGGGACACATCCATGGGGACATGTTCGTGAGGACATGTCCATGGGGAGACATGCATGGGGACATGTCCATGGGGACTTGTCCACGGGGACATGTTCATGGGGACACATCCATGGGGAGACATCCATGGGGACACGTCCATGGGGACTCGTCCACATGACATGTTCATGGGGACACATCCATGGAGAGACATCCATGGGGACACGTCCATGGGGCCATGTTCATGAGGACACGTCCATGAGGAGACATCCATGGGGACACATCCATGGGGACCTGCCCAGTGACATCGTAGAGCCACTTTCCACCATCGTCACGGGATCAGGGGAGGATGGCACTGGTAGGAAGGAGACAAATGTCACCGTCACCAGGGATGGCGAGTGGTCCAGTGGTGGGATGTCCCAGGGGTCCCTGTTGGGGCCCCCCCACCCCTCGATGCCGGTGGCCGTGGGGAGCTCCTTCCCTGCAGGGGGGTGGGTGATGGGGTGACACCCCTATGGCACGTGGGCAGGGGACAGGGACGGGGACGCTCGTGGCTCTCACTTCCCTTTCCTGCCTGGCTGTCACAGGGCGGTTCCGGGAACTGGAAGGGAAGAGGCGGCGGGGGGATGGGACACGCGGGGATCTGGTGGGTGGGGGTATAGGACTGGTGGGGGCACGTATGGATCTGGTGGGAGGACATATAGATCTGATGGGTGGTTGTGTGGATCTGACGGGCGCACAATTAGATCTGGTGGGTGGATGTATAGATCTGACGGGTCAACACGTAGATCTGGTGAGCGGACACACCGATCTATGGCAGATGTGTCTATCCGATGGGTGGATGTATAGATCTGATGGGTCAATGCATAGATCTGATGGGTGGACATGTGGATCTGATGGGTGGGTGCATATACATACGATGGGCAGACATGTAACTGAGGGGTAGACCCAGAGATCTGTTGGGAGACACGTAGATCTGATGGGAGATACACAGGTCTGTTGGAGACACGTAGATCTGATGGGTGGACATGTGGATCTGTTGGGTGGACACACAGATCTGATGTGAGACATGTAGATCTGATGGATGGACACGTAGATCTGTTGGGAGACGCAGATCTGATGGGTGGACACGTAGATCTGTTGGGTGGACATGTAGATCTGATGGGTGGACACATAGATCTGTTGGGAGACACGTAGATCTGATGGGCGGACACGTGGATCTGTTTGGAGACACGTAGATCTGATGGGTGGACACACAGATCTGGTGGGAGACACGTAAATCTGATGGATGGACACGTAGATCTGATGGGTGGACAAGTAGATCTGATGGGTGGACACGTGGATCTGATGGGTGGACACATAGATCTGATGGGTGGACACAGATCTGATGGGAGACACGTAGATCTGATGGGAGATACACAGGTCTGTTGGAGACACGTAGATCTGATGGGTGGACATGTGGATCTGTTGGGTGGACACACAGATCTGATGTGAGACATGTAGATCTGATGGATGGACACGTAGATCTGTTGGGAGACGCAGATCTGATGGGTGGACACGTAGATCTGGTGGGTGGACATGTAGATCTGATGGGTGGACACATAGATCTGTTGGGAGACACGTAGATCTGATGGGCGGACACGTGGATCTGTTTGGAGACACGTAGATCTGATGGGTGGACACACAGATCTGGTGGGAGACACGTAAATCTGATGGATGGACACGTAGATCTGATGGGTGGACAAGTAGATCTGATGGGTGGACACGTGGATCTGATGGGTGGACACATAGATCTGATGGGTGGACACAGATCTGATGGGAGACACGTAGATCTGATGGGAGATACACAGGTCTGTTGGAGACACGTAGATCTGATGGGTGGACATGTGGATCTGTTGGGTGGACACACAGATCTGATGTGAGACATGTAGATCTGATGGATGGACACGTAGATCTGTTGGGAGACGCAGATCTGATGGGTGGACACGTAGATCTGATGGGTGGATATGTAGATCTGATGGGTGGACATGTAGATCTGTTGGGAGACACATAGATCTGATGGGTGGACACGTAGATCTGTTGGGAGACACGTAGATCTGATGGGTGGACACATAGATCTGTTGGGAGACACGTAGATCTGATGGGTGGACACGTGGATCTGTTTGGAGACACGTAGATCTGATGGGTGGACACACAGATCTGGTGGGAGACATGTAGATCTGATGGATGGACACGTAGATCTGATGGGTGGACAAGTAGATCTGATGGGTGGACACGTGGATCTGATGGGTGGACACATAGATCTGATGGGTGGACACAGATCTGTTGGGAGACACGTAGATCTGATGCGTGGACACACAGATCTGGTGGGTGGACACATAGATCTGATGGGTGGACAAGTAGATCTGATGGGTGGACACGTGGATCTGATGGGTGGACACATAGATCTGTTGGGAGACACGTAGATCTGATGGGTGGACACGTGGATCTGATGGGTGGACATGTAGATCTGTTGGGAGACACGTAGATCTGAGGGGTGAACACACAGATCTGATGCGTGGACATGCAGATCTGTTGGGAGGACGTACAGGTCTGGCAGACGGACGTGTAGATATGACGGGAGGACGGTGCATCCAGGGACCAGCATGGGCACCTTCTTCTTCATCGCCGGGGCAGATGCGCGTCTGTGGGGACCAGGGAGCGTTCCACCCCACCAAGACCTCGTGGGTTGCCTGGGTTGGGCTCTCCGGAGACCCACGGGCATCAACCGACATGTTTTCGGGACCCCGGGGGCTTCTTCCAGCAGCACCCAAAGCGAACGCCGCCCTGGGCAGTGGGACCCGCAGCCGGGGCCGGGTGGCAGCTCCTCGGCGAGACGGGCTGGGTGCCATCGCTGCGGTGGCACCTCGGTGACCCTGAACGCAAGAAGGGGACTTTTTTTTGGTTTCAGTTCCTCCACCCGAAGGTCTCGCCTTCCTCCGGGAAGAGCTGCGCCGGGGCCGGCAGCTGCTCCCTGGGGCTTTCCAGCCTCGATGAACCCCGGCACAGTGGATAAATATTAATAAATAGAATAATAAATAGAATAATAACAGGGGGGCGGTGGTCCCCCAAGCAAAGGGGACCCGTTCCCCGTGACGGCACGGCCACGCCACGGTGGTGGGACCAGGCGATGGCTCCTGCCTCTGCCCACACCAGCCGTGAAAACCGAAAGCGGGATGTAAAAAATAGGGGGAACAAAATTCAGCAAAAAAAACCCCCGGGATTTGAAACTTGGATCTGGTTCGGGAAGGGACCCGCAGCCTCCTCGCCGTCCCGAGGCGAGCAGATGGAGCGTGGAGGGGATGGAGGGGAGCGTTGTGGTGGAGGAAGGATCCATCCATCCTCATCCTCCTCCTCCTCCCCGCCGGATTTGGGGGGGTCCCGCTGGACACCCGAAAATAAAGGCAGATATGAAGAACTCCACCAAAGCGTCCCATTTTTTGCGCAGCGGAGAGGGGAATCGCTGGGGTTTCACGCTCCGCTTCCCCGTGTCGGCGAGGTCGCCAGGGATGGAGCGTCGGCACTGCCCGTTTTGGGGTGATTTCTGTAAATTTGGGGTCAGAGATTGAGCCGAAGCCCGAATCTCCCCAGCTGGGCGTGTTTCGGGGATGAGGGCTCTCCCGTGTCCCTGTCGTCCCCGCGATGGTCCCAGCTGTCCCCTCGTGTCCCTCCCGAGGGAGAAATCAATTATAAATTATAATTATAATTATAAAACGCATCCATCGCCCCAAGAGTTGGGGGTCTCGGGGGGGGGACACAGCACGATTGGGGCAGTTTTGGGGAAGACGGGGCTGCGGGGTGAGCCAGGAGGGATTCGGGACCGACCTGGCTCATCTCGTGGTTGAAAACCCGGGTGCGCTGTCCCTTTAAGGAGGGGGTCGCTGTCCCTTTAAGACCGGGGGCGCCGCGGACAGGTGCGGCGGTGACGCCCCGCGCTCGGGGGGAGGGAGGAAACGGCGGCTGAGCGACGGGGCGAGGCACCAATGGGAAGGCAGAGTGAGCCAGGCGGGCCAATGAACGGGCGGCTGCGCTCGCCTCGGGGGTGCGAAGTGGGGTCTGTGGTTTCGGTGACCGGCTCGGCTCGGCTCGGCTCGGCTCGGCTCGGCTCGGCTCGGCCCGGCCATGGCGAGGCGGGCGGCAGGCGGCGGCGGCCCCCCCCCCGGGGACGATTTCTCCTTCGTGAGCCCGGTGGTGAAGTACGTGCTCTTCTTCTTCAACATGCTCTTCTGGGTGAGTGCGGGATCGGGGCGGGACCCCCATCCCCGAGGGGGCCCCCGGGGACGCCCCCCCTCCCGACATCCCGGGGGCTCAGCGGGGACCCCCGGGCCCTGGGAGTGTCCGCATCCCCGGACCCCCCCATTCCCGCGGGTTCGTTGGGGCCCCCCCGGATCCTGGGACACCCCCCCCATCCCAAGACTCCCCATCCCCGGGGGTCACCGGGGACCCCCATCCCCGGACCCCACCGGGATCCCCGGACCCTTCCATCCCCGGGGGTTCTTCGGGACACCCCATCCCCGAACCCCCCCGGGACGCCCCCTTATCGCTGGGGGGGTGGAGGCTGGGCTCCCCCACCCCCCGAGGGTTTTCGGGGTCCCCTTTGCTCATGGTGTCACCCGTGGGTGCCCCCCGCAGTGGCTGCCCCCCCCAACCTGTGGCTTTCCCCACCCCAAACCCAGCCTTTGGGGTGCCACAGCCCTTTGGGGGTGTCATTCCCGCCCCCCCCATCTCCAAGGCAGGGCCACTGAGAGCCCCCCCGGGCCACCAGCAGCCCCCGAGCACGGGGGTGACACACGCTGGGGGGACACCCACGATACCCACCCACCCACCAGGTGCCATCGCCACCCAAACAACGGCCTTTGGGCCCGATCCTGGCCCCGTGCAGGCGACAACCCCCCCCCCGAGCAGGGAAGCGGGGGACACACGGACCCCTCCTGTCCCCAGCCCACCCCCGGGGACGCCTCGTGCGTGGAAGCCACACGGTTTTCCATGGTTTGGGGTCTTTCTGGATTTTTTTAATGTTTTGGGGGATTTTTTTAATCTTTGGGGGGATTTTTTGGAGGGTTGGGATTTTTTTTGAGGGACGTTTCAGTGTTTGAAATCATGTTTTTGAGGAAGTTTCTCGCTTGTGACAAACTACGTCCCCAGGTCCAGCCACCCGGAGCGGGGAAGGGCTGGTGGGGACAAAGGTGACCTCCCTGGGGAGGTGGGGACACGCCGGGGCCGTTCGCGGTGGGCTCTGTCCCACCCGGAGCGCCCTGAGCCGGCTCTGCATGGGGGTGACAAGGGGAAACTGAGGCAGCGGGTCCGGCTCTGGTGCCCCACGTTCAGCGCTGACTCCACGGGGGGTGCAGCCAGGACCCCCACAGCGGGAGGGTGGTGGTGCTTGGGGGGGTGGCGGCTCACCCCCCCCCATCCTGCTCTGCAGATGATCTCGATGGTGATGGTGGCGGTGGGGGTCTACGCCCGGCTGCTGAAGCACGCAGGTGAGGTTGGGGGGCTGCTGAAGCACGCAGGTGAGGTTGGGGGGCTCAGCGGGGGGGGCACACACACAGCGAGGTTCCTCAGTGCCCCCCTGCCTGGCTGGGGGAGAGCGGGAGCGGTCCTGAGCCGGCACCGTGGTGCGGGTGCCCGTCTGCCGACGAGGGGGTGACGGCAGGGGCTGCCCGGGGGGAGCGGGTTGCGGGGGATCTGCGGTGCTCGGTGGGGGGGCTGCCAGTGACAGCTCGCTGCGGCAGAGGCGGCGCTGGCCTGCCTGGCGGTGGACCCCGCCATCCTGCTCGTGGTGGTCGGCGTCCTCACCTTCCTCATCACCTTCTGCGGCTGCGTCGGCTCCTTGCGGGAGAACATCTGCCTGCTGCAGGCGGTGAGTCCCCGGGGACGGCGGGTCCCTCCCGGGGTGCCCCGCCCCACCCACCGCAGGACCTCTGCCGCGGCCCCCCCCCCGCCATCACCTTCCTCTCGCCCGCAGTTCTCCGTCTGCCTGACCATCGTCTTCCTCCTGCAGCTGGCGGCCGGCGTGCTGGGCTTCGTCTTCTCCGATAAGGTACTGCCGGGGGCGGGGGGGGGCTGGATGACCCCAAACCTGTCCCGCTGGGTGACGCGCTTGCTGCCTCGCAGGCGCGCGGGAAGGTCAGCGAGATCATCAACGGTGCCATCGTGCATTACCGGGATGACCTGGACCTGCAGAACCTCATCGACTTCGGGCAGAAGGAGGTGCGTGGTGGGGGCCGGGGTCTCCCTCCGCTTGTGGGTCAGGCTTAAATCCGGGGGGTTCCCCAGGTTGAGGACGTCGGGTGGCTCCTCCACGAGGGTTTGGCGTTGATGGTGAAGCCCTGCCAGGGCAGGCAGAGGTTGGGGAGACCTGGATGAAAAGGGGGGGGACGGGGAAAGAAACACTCCTCAGTGTCTCTGTCGGAGGCTGTGTTTATGTAGGGCCTATTAAAACTGCTGGGAGCCGATTGCTCATCCCTAGAGATAGCGGCGATGGGGCGAGCTGCATGTAGGTGGGCTGGGGAGGGCCGTCACTTGCTGCCCGTGAAGTCCGTGGTCCCATGCCCCCTTGTCCCCCTGCCCCGTGGCGGGACCGGGGTCCCCTCCCCACTGAGCACCCCGCGCCCTTCCCCGCAGTTCAGCTGCTGCGGGGGCGTCTCCTACAAGGACTGGTCCCAGAACATGTACTTCAACTGCACGGCCGCCAACCCCAGCCGGGAGCGCTGCTCCGTGCCTTTCTCCTGCTGCCTGCGGGACGCAGACCAGGTGAGGACGGTGTCCTGGGGGGACCCCAGGCATCCTTGGGGGACCCCCGTGCCGCACCTCTCCTCCCATCCCTCGGGGCTGTGCTGAGCCTGGAGCCCCCTCCCCAGGAGAGGGAACCCACCACCGGCAACGTATGGGACCCCATATTGCCCTCCGGGTTTGGGGAACCCCGGCTGGGGATGCCGCGGTGGGGTTGGGGTGAATTCCCCCTGTGGGGTGAGGGGGGGGCTTTTTGCAGGTAGGCAGATCCCTTTTGGGGGCTGGGGGTGTTTAGGGAGCCTGTGGAGGGACGAGGCTGGGGACACCAAGGGCGGGCCGGGTCCAGAGCAAGGGGACACCCCAACTGGCGCCGAGGGGAGGGCAGAGTTGCCCCACAGCTGCCCCCCAAGAGGCAGGGCCCCCCCCTGCTCCTCCAGCCCGGTGCGTTTTGTCCCCAGCCCCTCTGTGTGCCGTCCCCCCCCCCTCCCAGGCTGTCATCAACACCATGTGCGGGCAGGGCATGCAGGCCATGAGCTACCTGGAGGCCAGCGCCTTCATCTATACCAACGGCTGCATCGACAAGCTGGTCAACTGGATCCACAGCAACCTCTTCCTGCTGGGGGGCATCGCCCTGGGGCTGGCCGTCCCCCAGGTACCGGGCGTCCCTCCCTTGGGGACGGGTGGGGAGAAGGGACAGTCCTGCAGCTCCGCTTTGCTCTCCATCTCCTTTGGGAGGTGCCTTAATTGCAACCCCGGGGAGGCGGGGCAGGATTTGGGGTGGGGGGAGCAGTGCAAAAGTCGAGAGCCGGGTAACCCGCTCGTAGGACAGCGGGGTGACGCTGCCCAGCGTCCCTCAGTGCCCCCTCTCGCCTTCCTCTCGCCTTCCTCTCGCCTTCCTCTCGCCTTCCTCTCGCCTTCCTCTCGCCTTCCTCTCGCCTTCCTCTCGCCTTCCTCCTGCAGCTGGTGGGCATCCTGCTGGCTCAGATCCTCATCAACCAGATCAGAGACCAGATCAAGCTGCAGCTCTACAACCAGCAGCACCGGGCGGACCCCTGGTACTGAGCCCCGGCACATCGCGGCAGTGCTGGCGTCCATCCCCGCAGCGCAGCAGAGGCTCAGGGAGCCGGGACTTCAGCAGTGACTTTCCAAACCCCGCATCTGTAGGAAGAGCTGAAGGGGCTTTGTCGGAGAAGAGGGAGGTTGGACCAGGCGGCGGATGCCAGGGTCCGTGCACGATGGCTGCTGTGCTGCGGAGAGGGACTTGTGGGGATGCCGGGGACTCCGTGGCTTTGGCAGCCGGTGCCAGAGCAGGTGCCTAGCTTGGCCAGGACATGCCGTGCTGCTGCGCCCTGTTTGGGGGACTGAACCAGCCCTGGTGAACTGCTGCGTCTTGTCTGTCCGTCCGTCCAGGGGGGGACTGGGAGCTGGTGCGCAGGTCGTGCGCGAAGCAGGTTTGCACTCAGACGTGCTTCCCATCTCCTCTTGTGCTGGAGATGGGTGTCTGTCTGTCCGTCCATCCTCTCCTCAACCACGCACCGAGCTGCCTTCACCCAAGGCAAGGCTGGCTCTGGACGTGGGCACGTTCCCCCTGTCGATGGGCGCTGCAGACCCCGTCGGCTCCGTCGCTGTGGGGACAGCCGAGGGCTTCCCTCGCCATCCGGGAGCAGGAGCCAGCACCTGCCTGTCCACCCTGGAAGAAGGGACAGGAGGGATGGGTGCACCCACCGGTGCTTCATTAGCTGAGGGCGGGGGTCCCGTCTCTGCCCTGGGGGGCTTGAACCCCTCCAAGGGGTGCTGAGCCCCGCACGGCCAGAGGGGACAGGCGCAGTCCTGCGTCCCTTCTCTCGTGGGGACGTGGGGCCGGTGTCCGGTTGTGACGTTTCCCTTTGCTTTCATGGAGAATAAAGAGAGGAGAGGCCGGACGCTGGGATCTCTGCCGCGCTGTGCTGGAGGGGTGCCTCGATCACCGAGGGAGGGGACACACATGACAAGGCCGTGGCTCTGGGGGAGGGCTCGGTGGGGACAGGGTCGAGGCCAGCCCCTTCCCGTGCAGTGCCCCCGACATCTCAACAGTATTCCGCTGGTGGGGGTCAGCGGCGGGGCCCCAAAACAAGGGGGGAGAAGGGGGCGAGGGGCAGCACAGCCAGCTAGTAGACAGTAGAGAACCCCACAGCAAGGAAAGCTTGGAGAGGTGCTTGCTGCCCTGCTCTGGGGGATGACTTTGGGTAGGGGGGGGACCTGAATTCCCCCCTCCTCTTCCTCAGGGAAGACCCTGCAAAATTTCGGGGGGCCGTGAGCTGGGGAGGCTGCCGCTGCCCCCCAGCATCGCAGGCCCCGGCCTCGCCGCTGCTGCTTTTCGCAGCTGTCGCAAACCGTGGGTGGAGTTTTTTTTGGGTGTTTTTTTTTTTTTTAATTTTTTTTTCTTCTCCTCAGGCTGGGTGGTCCCCCCGTGCCGCCCCGCCGCGGAGGGAGTCGGGATGCGGCCCAGCGCCCAGCCCTTTGTGCGCGGCCGGGAGGCACCCAGGGAGCCCGGGGCTCAGGCTTGGCCCCGCCAGTGGGTCCGTGCCCCTCTGCCCCCCCCCGCTGTTGCCCCCCCGGTGGCTTTTGGCCAGGGTGGCACAGGCCTCTTGGGGACCGAGGTGGCCGCAGTGGCCTGATCCTGCCCCAACGTCAGCCAAGGGCCAGCTCCCGGCTGCCCACGGTCCCCTCCAGCATCCCCGGAAAAAGCACCCCAAAACTGTTCCCCCCGCTCCGTGCCCTGAAGAGTGATGTTCCCCTCAAAAAAAGAGATTTCTCCCCCCAAAAGAGCAACTTCTGAAAAAGTCGTCGTTCCCCCCCCCAAGCAACTTCTCTCTCAAAACAGTTTCTCCTCCCCCAAAAAGCCACCTCACCCCCCCGGCCAAAATGTGGCTTGTCACCCAAAAGAGCAATTTCCCCCCCCTCCAAAATGATCGCTTCTCCGAAGAATGACACCTCCTCATGAAGCGTTACTTTTCTCCCCAAAACATCTCCAAAAAGCTACTTCTCCCCCCAAAAGTAAGTTCTTTCCAAAAAGTAGCTGTTCTCGGAGAGTGTCTTCTCCCTCCCCAAAACCAACTTTTGTCCTCAAAAAGTGACTTCCCCATCAAAAAAGTGACTTTTCTCCCCCAAAAGTGACTTTTGTCCCCAAAAAGCAACTTTTCTCCCCCCCAAAGGGACTTTTGTCCCCAAAAAGCAACTTTTCTCCCCCCTCAAAGGGATTTTTGTCCCCAAAAAGCAACTTTTCTCCTCCCAGAAATGGCTTTTGTCCCCCGAAAGTGACTTCCCTTCCCCTAAAAGTAACTTCTCCCTCAAAAAAGTAACTTTGCTCCCCAAAGAACAACTTCCCCACCCCAAAGTGACTCTTCCCCTCAAAAAGTGACTTCCCTTCCCCTAAAAGTAACTTCCCCCCAAAAAGTGACTTTTATCCCCCAAAAGAAACTTTTCTCTCCCAATAAAATGACTTTTGTCCCCCAAAACTGACTTTTCTCCCCCCAAACCTGACTTTTTCCCCTAAAAAGTGGTTTCTCTTCCCAAAGGCAACTTTTCTGCTCCAAAAAGTGACTTTTCCTTCCCAAAAAGTAACCTCCTCCCCCCAAAAGTGACTTTTTGCCTAAAAAAGAAACTTCCGTCTCCCAATAAAGTGCCCTTTGTCACCAAAAAGCAACTTTTGTCCCCCAAAAGTGGCTTTTTTTCCCCAAAGGCAACTTTTCTCCTCCATAAAGCGACTTTTCCTTCCCAAAAAGTAACCTTCCCCCTGAAAAAAAGTGACTTGCCCCTCAATCCAACTCTCCTCCCCTGAAAGTGACTTATCTCCCTAAAAAACTACTTTTCGCCTTCAAAAAAGTGACTTCTCTGCCCAAAAAGCAACTTTACCCCCCAAAAGTAACTTTTTGCTCCCCAAAGCAACTTTTATCCTCCCCAAGCCCGACTTCTCCCCCTCAAAAAGCGACCTTCCCCCCTCAAAACCAGCTCCCCCCTCCCAAATCTCTCCTCTCTCCCCCCCCAATCCAACTTCTCTCCGAAAAAAACAAACTCTCTCCTCCAAAAGCGCGACTCCTCCCCCTTCCAAAAGCAACATTTCCCCTCCCAAAAGCGACTTCTCCCTCCCCAACACCAACTTTCCCCTCACAAAACCCAACGTTTCCCCCCCAACACCAACTTTCCCCTCACAAAACCCAACGTTTCCCCCCCAACACCAACTTTCCCCTCACAAAACCCAACGTTTCCCCCCCAACACCAACTTTCCCCTCACAAAACCCAACGTTTCCCCCCCCAACACCAACTTTCACCTCACAAAACCCAACGTTTCCCCCCCCCAAACCAACTTACCCCCTCCTCCAGCAGCCCCCCCCCGGGAGGACAACCCTCTCCCTCCTCCCTGAGCGCTACCCCCTCCTCAACACGCCACTTTCCTCCTCAAAAACTCCTCCCCTCCCTGCCCGCTCCAAAAAAAAGTAACTTTTTCCTCACAAAAAGCCACTTTTCCCCTCAAAAGCGCGCTGCCCGCCCCCCCCCGCGCCGCCTCTCCTCAGCCCGCCCCGGCGGGGGGCGCGGGGCCGTGGCGGGCCGGGCCGCGCTGAGGGAGGAGGAGGAGGAGGAGGAGGAGGAAGAGGAGGAGGAGCGGCCCCGCTCCGCTCCCGGCGAGCTCAACAAAGGGCGTCGGGGCATGGCGGGGGCCGGGGCCGGGCCGCCCGCCTAGCGCCGGTGCGGGCCGGGATGGCGGCGCAGGGCGGCGGGTGGCGGTGGGCGCTGGCGCTGGGCATGGCGCTGGCGCTGGGCGGCCGCCGCTGCCCCGCCGCCCCCTTCCTCAACGCCTCGGCCGTTCCCGACCGCTGCCGCCGCCCCGCGCCCTGCGAACGGCTCCGTTACGGTGCCTGCCTGGGCTCGGCGCTGCCCTACGCCGCCACCTCCACGCTGCTGGCCGACGACTCCGCCTCGCAGGAGGAGGCTCACGGAAAGCTCCTGCTCTGGTCCGGTACGGACGGGGGGCGGCGGGGGGGGGGGGCTCGAACCCCCGACCCAGCGCGGTATAGCGGGGGGGGGGGCACAGTCTGGAGTCTGGGGACGGCCTGGGACGAGCACTGGGGCGGGGGCTGTAGCGGGGGGCTGGAGGTGGGCCCGGGGAGCGCTATAGAGGGGGACAGGGCGTGCGTACAGTATAGAGGGGGCTTGGGTACGGTGTCGAGGGGGAGCAGTATAGCAGGGGGCTGGGGGCGGGTGCAGTATAGAGGGGAGCAGTATGGTGGGGGACAGGGGATGGGTACAGTATAGAGGGGGAGCAGTATGGCAGGGGACCCGGGATGGGAGCAGTATAGCAGGGTACTGGAGTGGGGTATAGTATAGAAGGGGAGCAGTATGGCAGGGGACCCGGGATGGGAGCAGTATAGCAGGGTACTGGAGTTGGGTATAGTATAGAGGGGGAGCAGTATGGCAGGGGACCCGGGATGGGAGCAGTATAGCAGGGTACTGGAGCTGGGTATAGTATAGAGGGGGAGCAGTATAGCAGGGTACTGGAGTTGGGTATAGTATAGAAGGGGAGCAGTATGGCAGGGGACCCAGGATGGGAGCAGTATAGCAGGGTACTGGAGTTGGGTATAGCATAGAGGGGGAGCAGTATGGCAGGGGACTGTGGATGGGCACAGTATAGCAGGCGGCCTGGGATTGGGTACTGTATAGAGGGGGAGCAGTATAGCAGGGGATTGGGGATGGGTGCGGTATCGGGGGGTAGATGTAGGGGACCAGGGATGGGTACGGTATAGAGAGGAGCAATATATTGGGGGACAGGGTACAGTATAGAAGGGGCCTGGAGTTGGGTACACTATAGAGGGGGAGCAGTATAGCAGGGGACCGTGGATGGGTACAGTATAGGGGGTAGAAGTATAGTAGGGGACCAGGGATGGGTGCAGTATGTTGGGGAGCAATATAGCAGGGGAGCAGGGATGGGTACAGTATAGATAGCTGTATAGCAGGGCAGCAGGGATGGGTGTAGTATAGCAGGGGACTTGGGATTGGGTACAGTATAAAGGGGGGAGCAGTATAGCAGGGGACCGTGGATGGGTGCAGTATAGAGGGAGATCAGTATAGCAGGGGAGCGGGGGAGCAGTATAGCAGGCGCCTGGGGACGGGCATGGCACCCCAGAGGTGTTACAGAGGGGTCTGGGTGCTGCATGTGCCGACTTGCCGGGGCGGATGGTGCCAGTGCTCCCCGCCACCGCAGCCAGCCACTGCCCTGTCCCATCCCGCCCCTCGTCCCCGTGGGGCCGCAGGGTGGGTGGACAGGACTATGCGGGTCCGTGACGGCGCTGTCCCCGCAGGCCTGCGCAACGCCCCGCGCTGCTGGGATGTCATCCAGCCCCTGCTCTGCGCCGTCTACATGCCCAAGTGCGAGGACGGCCAGGTGGAGCTGCCCAGCCAGACCCTCTGCCAGGCCACCCGGGCGCCCTGCACCATCGTGGAGCGTGAGCGCGGCTGGCCTGACTTCCTCAAGTGCACGCCTGACCGCTTCCCGGAGGGATGCCCGGTACGGGGGCAGGGAGGACGCGGGGGGGATGCCCCACCACGCTGCCATGGGCTCCAAATCCCCATGGGGCAGCGGGAGCGGGGAAATGCCGGCTGTTCCCAGCCCTCCGCAGGGAAACGATGTCCACTCCGGCAGCACAGCCTTCACCGTGAGGGCGCCTCCTCCTCCTCCTCCTCACCACCTCGCTTCTCTTCTGGCAGAATGAGGTGCAGAACATCAAGTTCAACAGCTCAGGGCAGTGCGAGGCGCCGCTGGTGCGGACGGACAACCCCAAGAGCTGGTATGAGGACGTGGAGGGTTGCGGCATCCAGTGCCAGAACCCGCTCTTCACCGAGAAGGAGCACCGCGAGATGCACGTCTACATCGCCGCCTTCAGCTCCGTCACCATCTTCTGCACCTTCTTCACCCTGGTGAGGCGCGGGGGGACACAGGGAAGTGTCCCCAAAAGGGGACCGGACACCAACCTGTCCCCTTCTCCCCCTCATGCCAGGCCACATTCGTCGCCGACTGGAGGAACTCCAACCGCTACCCCGCCGTCATCCTCTTCTACGTCAACGCCTGCTTCTTCGTGGGCAGCATCGGCTGGTTGGCGCAGTTCATGGATGGTGCACGTGACGAGATCGTGTGCCGGGCCGACGGCACCATGCGGCTGGGGGAACCCACGTACGTGTCACCTTCGTCCCCATCCCAGGTGTCCCCGGGACCAAGGAGGGCCCTTGGGGTGTCCTGGCCTCTTGGGAGCGTGGAGGATGCTCCACTCCCAGGGTAGGAGAGACCCCCTTCCTCCCCCATGTCCCCTCGTGGAGGTTAGTGACACTCCTGTCTCGCCTCCCCCCGTAGCTCCAACGAGACGCTCTCCTGCGTCATCATCTTCGTTATCGTCTACTACTCGCTGATGTCGGGCGTCATCTGGTTCGTCATGCTGACCTACGCCTGGCACACCTCCTTCAAGGCGCTGGGCACCACCTACCAGCCGCTGCTGGGCAAGACCTCCTATTTCCACCTCATCACCTGGTCCATCCCCTTCGTCCTCACCGTGGCCATCCTGGCCGTGGCGCAGGTAATGGGACCACGATCCCGTGTCCTGGCGGTTCCCTGCCAGGGTGCCGTGTGCGGGGAGGGGTGGCCACAGCCAACTGACCCCATCCCCATCTCTGCCAGGTGGATGGTGACTCTGTCAGCGGCATCTGCTTTGTGGGGTACAAGAACTACCGCTACCGGGCCGGCTTCGTCCTGGCACCCATCGGGCTCGTCCTCATCGTGGGGGGCTATTTCCTCATCCGGGGTAGGTGCGCGCTCACCCCGGTGCGGGGACGGGGGCACTGTGGGTGTCCTCCCACCCTGACCACCTCGTCCCTCCACCGCAGGGGTCATGACGCTCTTCTCCATTAAGAGCAACCACCCCGGGCTGCTGAGCGAGAAGGCGGCCAGCAAGATCAACGAGACCATGCTGCGGCTGGGTAAGCGGGGCTCCGTCGGCACCATTTCCATGGGATTTTGAGTGGGAATGGGGACGTTTTGTCCCCTGAACCCAGAAAGCCCCATCCCACCTTCCCGGGGGTGGCTGCAGTGGGGAACAAAGCTGTAGTGACGGTGGCATGGCCCCTTTGTCCCGGCGTTGCTGGGGTCTGGCTAAACCAGGGATGTCCCACTGCTCTTCCAGGCATCTTCGGCTTCTTGGCCTTCGGCTTCGTCTTCATCACTTTTGGCTGCCACTTCTATGACTTCTTCAACCAGGCGGAGTGGGAGCGCAGCTTTCGGGAATACGTCCTGTGAGTGGGACGGGGACGGGAGGGCGAGTGGGACGCTGGTGGCATCCCAGCACCTCGCGTTTAGCGGGGGACGTCGCAGAGCGGAGAGCCCTGTGTCCCCCACCAGCGTTGCCGCCACATCTCCACTCTGCGGAGCTGTGGGGTGTCGTTGGGTGAGCCCCTCCTTACCGCCACCATCCGGCATCTGTCCCCACAGGTGCGAGGCCAACGTGACCATCGCCACGCAAACCAACAAGCCCATCCCCGACTGCGAGATCAAGAACCGGCCGAGCCTGCTGGTGGAGAAGATCAACCTCTTCGCCATGTTCGGCACCGGCGTCTCCATGAGCACCTGGGTCTGGACCAAGGCCACCCTGCTCATCTGGAAGCGCACCTGGTGCAGGTGGGACCCCCGAGGATGTCACCCCAGCTCCGTGTGACCCTTCCTGCCCCATCCAACATCCTGAGATGTTGGAGGTCGTCCCCAGACTTTTGTCCATCAGCTCAATCAGTTGCGGGCTCGCAGCAGACAGTGATTCAGGAACGGGGTGGCTTCTCCCGGTTCGCAGGTGTCACGTGTCCTGTTTGTGGGACACCTCCATCCCGGGGGACCCATCCAACGCAGTCCCCAGCCCTTGGTGTCCCTGTCCAGAGTGGGAGAGGGAGATGGGGAGGGTCCCCCGTGCCCGCAGCTGCGATGCCTGGGGTGGCGTGTCCCCTGCGCCTGGGCCACCCCGTGTCCCTGCTCTGACCCGCCGTGTCCCCAGGTTGACGGGGCAGAGTGACGACCAGCCCAAGAGGATCAAGAAGAGCAAGATGATCGCGAAGGCATTCTCCAAGCGCAAGGAGCTGCTGCGCGACCCAGGCCAGGAGCTGTCCTTCAGCATGCACACCGTCTCGCACGATGGCCCCGTGGGTATGTGCCCGTTGGTGGGGGCCGTCTCGGCAGCACCCCGGGGTCCCCACCGTCCCCTCCCTTGACCGGAGCTCCCCTGTTGTTGTTGCAGCCGGTTTAGCGTTTGACATCAACGAGCCGTCGGCCGACGTGTCCTCAGCGTGGGCCCAACACGTGACCAAGATGGTGGCTAGGAGGGGGGCTATCCTGCCCCAGGACATCTCTGTGACACCCGTGGCGACACCTGGCAAGTCCTTGGGGACCGTGTGGGGCATCTCTGGGGGGACGAGCCGGGCTGAGGGGTGTTGGGGATGTGCGGGGAGGCAGAACCGGGGGGCTGGGGGTGACGGGGGGGGCGCAGGGCAGGATGCGGCCGCTCTCACCCGCCCCATCCCGTGTTCCATAGTGCCGCTGGAGGAGAGGGCCAACCTCTGGGTGGTGGAGGCCGATGTCTCCCCTGAGCTGCAGAAGCGCAGTGGCCGCAAGAAGAAGCGGAGGAAGAAGAAGAAGGAGGTGTGCCCGGGCCCCGAGCGCTGCCTGGGGGGCCCCGCAGCCCCCCCGGCCCCCAGCGCCGTCCCTCGCCTGCCCCGGCTGCCCCCCCAGCCCTGCCTGGTCGCCTTCGCCCCCGACGTCCTCCAGGGGCTCCCGCCCGGCCAGCCTGAAGCCGCCTTCGCTGGGGGGCCGTGGGACAGCCGCCGCAGAGCCAACGTCTTCCACCTCATCAGCAACCCCTTCTGCCCCGAGAGCGGGTCCCCGGAGGAGGAGAGCCCTGGCCCCAGCAACGGGTGCTGGCAGCACAACGGGGGTCCGCTCTGGCCCCCCGATCCTGGCACCCTGCCCCGCGGCGGGGTTCCAAGGACTCAGGGCCGACGGGCCGGCTTGGCCCCCATCCACTCTCGGACCAACCTGGTGGATGCGGAGCTGCTGGACGCTGATTCGGACTTTTGAGCCCGGCAGGACGATGCGAGGGGACGGGGACACCTGGGGCGAAACCCGAAACCTCATCCAGCCTGGGCAGCCTGTGAGGGGACGCCGAAGCCCACCCTGTCCCGCCGGGGCCGGTCCCGAGCATCCCTCCAGCCTGGCCATGACTGATTCCTCCCCTCGGAGGAGGGCATTTCTCCCCACATCACCCAGACAGACTCGTTGCACATCCCAGCCTGGTAAGACGCCGGCAGAAGGGTTTTGGGGTGTCCCCCGGGCATCGCTGGAAGAAGAGAAACAGGGTGTTGGTGGAACAAACCCCACCCAGGTCCTGCAGGGATTTAAGGACAAGGGGGACACTGCCGCCGACGGGGACGGGAGCGGGTGGCCCGCCCCCCCGGGACAGCGGTACCAGGCAGCGGGCGAGCATAGGTCAGGGTAGATTTCGGTGAGCTTTGTCCTGCGTCCCGGCATACTGGGACCCACTGACACCCCTCGCTCGCCCTCTGCCCCCACCCGCGGCTAGATGGTACGTAGAGCTTCCAAACACTTGTGCCAATAGGGTTTTGGGGTTTTTTATTTTAATTTTTTATTTTTTAATCTTTGTATAATACACTGAGAAGTGACGGCTGGGCATGGCCTCCGCTCAGGTGCTGCGGCCGAGAGCAGGATGAGCTGAACCCCCTCACGGGGCAGCAGCAGCATCCCCAGGGTGCACCTGTTTTTTCTGGGTGCTCCTCTATTTCTTCAGGGGTCCCAAAGTGCCTTCCAGCTCCCCAGAGAGCTGAACCAGACCCAAAACGGAGGGTTGGTGGGATGGTGGTCCCCGGCCGTGGGAGATGGGGAGCTGCGTTGGCGTGCACGGGCGCTCCCCAAGCCACGATGCAAAAAAAAAAAAAAAACCCAAACAAATGAAACTTTAAAATCCTGGGGCGCGCAAGGCGAGCCGGGGTCGCCTTTGCTGTCCGGGTGCGCCAACCCCCCGAGCAAAGCTTTTTATTATTTTTATAAATAAAAAAACCCCACCAAGTTACAGTGAATCCGGCCGAGCCCTGAGGTAGGAGGACTCCAGTCCCTGCTGGTGTTTTGTATCTGTCCATTATCCCTGTACACATCTTTATGAAATCCTGGTAGGCTCCTGGCTTTCTCGCTATCCCGGTGACCTCCACGGGTTAATTTTTTGCTGTGTAAAGGAAAACCCTCCTGTATCAGTATTAAATTTGCCGAGTTTCCATTGCCAGCGGCTGCCCTGGGCTCTTTGGGGAGGTATCGAGCACGGGGAAACGGTGTGGGGTTTTGTCCTTGCTCCTAAGACGGCTTTAAACTGCTTTAAACCCCCCGTCCCGGCCATTTTGCCCACGGAAGGTCAGTGCGAGGGGCTGGAAGTGTCTGCGGGTGCTATGGGGACTGTTTTGGGGGGACGCTGCCAGCAAAGTGGGGGGGCTGGGGGGCCCCTTGCCAGCAGATGGCACTACGGGCTTAAATATCCCCAAACCCGCAATTGGGTGGCCCAAATTTCGGGGTGCTGTTGGCTGCCTCGGTCACAGTGGGGTGCAGGGGCACCCGCTGCTGCCCGCGGCACCGGGCGATGGGCTCTGCGGATGGTGCCGTTGGTGACAAACGCCGGTTTTGGAAAGTGTCCTTTTTTTATTTCGCTAGGAGCGCGGCATCCGAGTGCTCCGTTATCCCGGAGACCAAGCCCCCGCTCTGAAATCTGGGTGGAAATGGCCAGTGAAAATTGCATTTTCCCGATGGTTTTTGGCGAGCGGGATAAGCCGAACCCGCTCCGCTGCCATCGCAGGGCTCTGCACTGGGGCAGGTGGGCAGCGGGAAGCCACAGTAAAGGCTGGTTCGTCTGAGGCGAAACAAAATGGTTCTCTTTATTTATTTTATTTTTGGGGAGCTTCTTTTTTAAAAGAAAAACTAATTGTAGCAGCTGTTCCTAAATGATATGCCGTTTTGAAACAAAAAGCTAAAATATTTAATTTTAGAAATGACAGGAGACGTCTTGACCCTGCCACATCCGTTATGTTTTCCCCCAGGCAACAACAAAGAAAACCCCCTCAATTTGGCACAGGGGGACAAAGAAGCATTTTTTTAAGGAAGAAAAAAGAATTTATCCTGGGAAACACCCCATCTTCCTTGCAAGGGGCTCAGAAGATGGAACCAGCTCTTTGCTTCAGCGGGAAAAATGAGAAGCAACCACCAAAACCCGCCATTAAAAACAGGGTTATGATTAAAACATCCTGGTTAAAAGGGATGAAACGCTGGGCACGGGATAAATTCAGCCCAACTTCTCATGCCCGCTGTGCCCGGAGCATCCTGCCCTGGCACCCAGTTGGGAGCACTGAGCATCCTCACTCAAAAGCGGCTGGTGGTCCTGCTTAGCACTGTGGGTGCTCGGGGTCAGGTTCTGCAGGGGAATAAGAATTAAGAATAAGAATTAAGAATAAGAAGGTGGGGAGGTGCCTTTGCTTTGCCTCTCCCACCGTTTCGGCTCCAACAGGGACGGGTAGCACGGCAGCTGCCGGCTGCCACCATGGGTTTCCCCACCCGATGCCGCTCGCAGGGAACCCACAGCCAGGAAACCGCTAATGTGAGTGGCGAAAGCCGTGCGGTTGCCTGCGGCGGCACACACTGTGTGCGACGCGGGACCGGGGAAGGGACCGGAGACCCCCGCGGTGGCCAAGCCAGCTCCCATGGGAGGAGACGCCTCCCCTGGGGCAGTTTAATTAAGGACAGGGACAAGGCGGGAGCGGGATCCCCTCCATCCTCAGCACCCGCGCCCTGGGGTTCGGGATGCTTCTGCTCCCTGCGCCTCATCCCCTGAACCCTTCCCCAAGAGCATCTTCTCCCTCTGGCTCCTCTAGCATCGCGGAAGGTTACTGGCAAGTTTTAAGGTCCCAAGGGACAAATCTCCCTTCGGTGACCTAAGCGTCACCTGCTCAGCTCCTTGGCTGGCAAAACCCAATTAATTTCCCCAGCTGTACATCGAGTATCCTCAGGAAAAGAGAGGGAAGAGCTCAAACGGTCACACGTAAACACCATCCTCTTATTTATGATCCTTTTCCCTTTCGGTGAGGAGCAATATTTCAGGCTCCACTTTACATTACAAAGGAGCAAAGAGCCTTTCCTCTTCCCCCTGCCTGCCCTCCCATTGTGAAACAGCTTTAATATCTTCCAGTTATTATTTTAAGCCGATTTCCTAAGGAAATGAGTCTCGTACGATTACATGCCTATGCATCTGTCTGTCTGTCAGGCATCTACCCGGCACAGTACTCAGCTGTGCTCGGCAGAGAGGCTGCAGAGTTGCAGGTAAAGATCGCAAAGATTTTATGAAAATTGGGTGCGGGGAGAGGAATTCCACACGCCCGTGCACCCCTGTCCCCCTCTTCTGCATTCAAGCGCTTTTGGGAGGCAGAGGAGATAAAAAATGGGGAGGGGTCACACATCTCCCCGAACACCCCCGAGAGCGTTCATCTGGGCAAGGTTTTGAGGAATCTGGATAATATTCGCTGTGAATGCACTTAACCGCTCGCCCCCGGGGACAAACGTCGGCGCTATCTGGCCATCTGGTTGCCTTTGCCATAATTAAATGAATGAGAACTACGATAGGGCAGGCTGGTCGCAGGGATATTGCCGGAACAAATCAATAGCTGCAGTAAAATGGGATTGCTCCTATTAAACGATAGGCTGAATCATCTTAAATTTGTATCTGTAGTACAGGAGGTACAATTAGATGTGGTGTTACAGGGTGGTATTGACTTCTAGTTTGGGTTTATATATATCTCGGCAAGACGACTGCTGTGTCTGTCTGTCGGCTTACGGTAGGGTATTAGAGAATTTAAAAACTTCCATATAAATCTCTTCTTTTTCCCTCTTTTCTTCGTGTCTGGAAGGCTCAGCCTTTGCAGTGGTGCTGGGTGAAGCTCCCCTGCTCTGCGGCTGGATCACTGTGTGCTGTGGGGCTGTTAACCATCCCGGTTAACAGAGGCTCGGCTGCTTTTAATCGGGATCGGGGAGGCGAAGAGGCTCCACGCCGAGCAGTCCTGCCCTCCGTCGCTAACCCCAGCACGCACCCGGCTGCTGGCTCGATTTTCCAGTGCTGCTTTTAGGACTGAACATCACAGGAACGGGCAAATCCAGACCGTGAAAGTGGTTGGGGTTCTGCCGACCCAGTAACCAGCCTGGTCTCCTCCCAGGCAGGAGCCCGGCACCACCAGCCATTCCCCAGGGCGCGGCGTGGTCGGATGGAGGATTTCAGGGCAATATGACAATTCACGAGCCGAACGGCTCAGCCACGCTCGATTTTGCAGCTGTTTTGGTGGAGAAAAACCCGTGTTTTCTTTGTTTGTGAAAGATCAAAGCATGGGTTTCTGCACCAGAGCACACCCATGTCTGCCTGGGTATTTCCTGAATCCTTCCCTCTCGGGCTATCACGTGCCGGGGAAGCAAAGAGGACAGAGACAACTATGAAATGTCCGACATCGGTGTCTAATCTCGCTCTTCCCTCCCCTGTGGGCTACGACACGCTTCATTTGGGGGGGTCTATGTATGCTGGTTCGCAGGCAGCGCAGGCATCTGCCTGTGCCCTGCCTCTGCTCCACGCCGTGCAGTCCCTTCAAAGCAGGATCCTGCACGCCGAGCCCGGCCGGCAGCACCGCGGGCGTTGCGGGCTGCACTGGCTCCAGCTCGGTTCCACCACGCGCGGCGTGCCCATCCCCAGCCCGTCCGGGAAAGAGGTTATTTCCACGCCAGCAGGTCAGGCACAGGCGAAACAGGCTGGAGACCACAGCTGAGCCTGCCCTTATGGCTCCGGGAGAAACCGCAGCTATTTTGCTCCTTTTCTGGCTTAATTTTGTTGCGGTCATCATTGGTACGAGAAACCAGTCAATCTCCCGAGCAGATCTACACGCAGCCACGGCTCTCAAGGGAAAGAGTCTCGCCTTTCCGAGGCTGCTTTCTCTGACATCTCCTTTCAGGCAAAGGCAGCCCTGCCTCGCTGCCTGTCTCCTGCCTCTCTTGCCGTCTTCCACACGCGCAGCACGGGGAAGGAGCCAGCCCGAACCTCTCTCGTAGGCACCGCTGGCGTCGCTCTCACAGAGCCCCGATTGTTCGAAACTCTCAACCCTCCCTAACCAAACGGCCTCTCCCTTCCTCTCCTGATATCCGTTGTTTTTCCAGATAAATCATCAAGTCCAGCTTAGCACATTGCGCCGGTTGTGCGGATGGTTTGCTGGATCTCTGGCGAGACGCAATATCATCTGTTTGCCCAGCGGGCAAGCAGTGGTTTGTGCCCCGACGTGACAGAGGCAAGTCCGATTGGCGCTGGGGTGTTTGGGTGTGCAGAGATCAATATATGACTTTTTTCCCAGGAAAATGCCATCCCTGTTGGTACACCCGTTTGAGGACTGCACTCTTTAAAAGGCGAGCAGGGCAAGTGCAGCGAAGACCATACACTGAGCCGGGTGGGTGATGCACGGCTGGGGTGTAGATGGCACGAAGGACCAAACTCAGGGTCAGGATTTTGCCCGAGCAGCAGATTCCCCCCAGGTTGGGTGTGTGCAAAACAACCGGGCTTTTTTTTTTTTTTTTTTGGTCAGACTGTGGGATCTGCTGCATCAGGAGACGATAACATCTGGAGGATTTCTGCCCTGAGCATCGGCGCTGCCGAGCGGGGCTCCAGGTCGGCACAAGCCCTACTGTGCAGCAGAACCGCGGCGCTGCAGGAGCCTGCTCTTGTCTTACGGCCGTAAGAAACATGCAGCGTATACCGAAGGGGAATGATATTCCTCGGCTACAAATTCAAATCCCTCCCACAGCAGCTTTCAAAAAGTTTTGTTTTCAAAGGCCCCTTCTGAGACTGAAATCTGCCCTGAGATTGAGCTTTCTGATCCTAGGGAGAGGGAGAAATGCGCTGTGAAACCCACATGCAGATTCTGATTTCAGTTCAGTAAGGAAATGGCATTAGTTCAGTGAAGTCGGGAACTTCTCCCCGGCACTTTCCACGCACAAAGTAATGTGCTTCTTTGCCTTTAACTTCAACCCCCCTCACACATTCCTCCCGTCGTCCTCTCTGCCGCCTCTGGTACAGCGTTGCCTTTGGAGCCCATTAAATGCTTTACAGCCCTTTCTCTCCTTGCCTCCGTCCTAGGCATTTTCCAGCCCAGCTGCCACCCTGGCACATAATGAAACTGTTTTTTCCTCCTGTCCTCAGTGAGTTTTTACCAACGCAGCGTGTCATCAGGTTCTTCCTCTCCAAGTGTGAAATCCTCCTTCGGCTTCTCAGGTTTTGATGCCCCTCTCCCTCAATCGCTCCTCTGCCTCCTGATTTTGAGGGGGTTTACTGTGGGCTCCTCCTCTCCTCTCCCTGTGCCTCATCTCGCAGCCAGCTTATCCCAAACACCAAGCTCGCCCAGGGCTTGCGAGTGACTCAAAGGTAGCGGGCTGCAGGTGTTAAGTTGGGAATCGGAAACTCTCCCGGTCATCGCAATCTTGCCAAATGTTTTGTCCCGCGCATTTCTAACTTCTGGCATTTCTGGTGGATCCTGAAACTCCACTCAAGCTTGTGGTATTTCATGCCTCTCCGTTTTCCAGGCTTCTCCGCATCCTGCTTGGCTGATCACATCCCCTCCGGTATCGAGAAACTGTCCTTTTGCCTCTAACCGGCCCAACATGTCGGACGCGACCTTTGAGATGGGAACGTTGCGCTCGCTCTGTGTTCGCACAGCCCCAAACACGCAGGCTTCGGTCCTTGGCTTGTGCCCAGAGAGACTGCGTCAATCCTAATAACGATAATAATAAAAAACCCCAAACAAGGATGGGTTTGAATTCCCCTTCTTTAAGAGGAGCTTTCCAGAAGAACTGGATTTAGAAAAATGCGGCTCGTTTCTGGCTTTTGTTTGTAGGAAGGCCGCTGACGAAAGGCCGGCCCACAAAGGGGCTCCCTGGGCTGGCAGAACCTGGCAGGACAGCAAGTTTCGGGGCTCTCTGATGGCGCGCTCGCCTTGCCAGGACATCTCAGCCCCTCGTTTTCAAGGCTTTTGCTTGTGGCGGAGGCGCGGGCCCGGGAGAGCAGCCCGGCCCAGGCCCTTGCGCTGAGGGGGTGCCCAGAGGCCTGCGACCCTGCACGACGGGCACCGGCCGGAAGAGAAAATTCCGCTGAAACGTGGAAAAAACCCCAAACTTCTCCACAGGGAGGGAGGTCAAGCGCTGCCCGGCCGCCCCCGAGGGGCGTAGGGGCCGCTGGAGGCCCCGCAGCCCGGGCGCGGCGCCGGCCGGCCCTGACGGGGCTGCGCCTCCCGCCGCCGCCATTCCGCGCCTCTGCCCCGCGCGGGCGACAGCGGCGGGACGGCGGCGCGGCCCCCGCCGGACTACACTTCCCAGGCGCCCCCGCGGCGGGGGGCGCGGGTAGGCGGGGCGCGGCGGGGCGGCGCGGAGGCTGCCGGGAGTTGTAGTCGCGGCGGGGCGGCGGGAGGGGCGGGGCGGCGGGCGGGAGGACTGCACGTCCCGGCGTGCCCCGCGCGCCGTGAGGGGGCGGGGGCGGGGCGGGCGGTCCCTGAGGGAGCCGGAGGCGGCGGCGGCGGCAGCGGCGGCGATGTCGGTGCAGGTGGCAGCCCCCGCCGTGGAGCTGAAGGAGCTGAGCGGCCCCATGGATAAGGCGGCGGGGCCGCCGTGTGAGCCGGTGGCCGCTCACCCTCCCGGGCACAGCGTGGCCGCGGCCCCCTGCCCGCTGCCGGCCGCCGAGCGTGAGGCGGCCCCGGCCCCGGCCCCGGCCCCGGCCCCGGCGTCCTCCTCCTGCGGCGGCGAGCGGCCTCCGCTGAGCGGCTGCCCCGGGCTGTCCGCCGCCGCCGGGCTGCCGCCGGGCGCCGTCAAGGTGCCTCAGGCTTCGGCCATGAAGCGGAGCGACCCGCACCACCCCCAGCACCGGCACCGCGACGGCGGCGACAGCGGCGGCGGCGCCGCGGCCGAGGCGCTCGTCAGCCCCGACGGCACCGTCACAGAGGCGCCGCGCACCGTCAAGAAGGTAACGGGGAAGGGGGGGGGACACGACTCGGGGGGAGGAGACCCGCCGCCGGCCGTGGGGACCCACCCGCGGCTTTGTGCGCCCCGTCCCGCTGAGCGCGGAGCCCGCACCCCCGCCGGGACCTCCCCGGGACGGGCACGCGCGCCCCACCCGGCAGCGGGAGCCGTCCCGCTGCTTGGGGACACGGCCGTGCCTCCCTCCCGGCGTGGGGGTCCCCGCTGCGCCTGTGTGGGGTGTCGGTGTGGCCCGTGGGGGGGGCTCCCGTGGCCACCTTTCAGGGACGCGCTCCTCTGAGGGCGTGGGGTCCCATCCCCTCCTTGTCCCCCCGTGTGCCTCTGCGCGGTGGGTCAGCGTGGGGTGCGCACACAGAGAGCGTGGCTATGCCCACGGACACGTGTGACCAGCGTGATCCTGCCCTGGGGGTCCGTGTCGGCTGTGTGCGTGCCCGGAGACGTGCCTGCCTCGTCGGGTATGTGCTTGCTTACACACTCGCATCCGCCAAGGAGCGTAGGTACACGCCGGGTGTGTGTACACCACACTTCCGCACACCCAGGTGTGGGAGTGTTCGTGGGGAAAGCGTGTGCCAGGTACCTGAGCTCCCGGGTGTGTGTGGGTTCACATCGGGTTCACGTCCCCGGGGTTATCTGCTGGCTTGGAAATACTCATACGCACCAGATAAAAATGTACGGAGAGGTGCCCATCCCCTTAGTACGGGAGGGCTAATCAGGCGTACCCAGCGTGCACGCGTGCCTCTGGGTGTATTGCTGGGTGCACGCTCACGCACCCAGGGGTGGGTCTGCACGGGGTGCCCCGTCCTCTGGGGTGCCGCCGTCCTGGCGCTTGCCCGTCGAGGTGTACGGGGAACGCGCGGACCACGGTCTGCCCGGCGAGTGCGTGTTGGGCGCGCGCCTCTGGACGTGGCAGGTATGCACCGTTCCCTCGAACCGTGCCTGACCTGTGAGCATGTGCCCAAGCGTGCGTCTGCCCCACGGGTGTGCTACATGCACCGGTACGTAACCTCTAGATACGTACATTGTTTAGGTATATATACCCCCGAGGTATGTATGCACATACAGGAGTACCCGTAGCTGATTATGCACGAGTTTGCAACCGCTTTTGTACTTAGACATGGAATACGCAGGCGTAGCTATACATCCGCTTGTGTATATGTGAACCTGCGTGTCTGGAGGTAAGTACACGGACACAGAGGTGGGTGTGCACGCTTACATAATGCATACTGGTATGTATACCAGCATGCCTATAGATGCGTACACACATACAGGTGTCTATATGCTATAGCTATATGCATGCGTGACGCATACCTTTGCATCCAGGGGAAGTATACCTGCAAGTTTACGAGGTTAAATATCTATAGGGATCCAAACAGGTGCACACACGTGCACCTATCAGTACGCATGTACGGATACAGGTGTGCATACACGTGTTTATAGCTGTGCAAACGCTGACAGAGGTAGGCATATACGCACCAAGGTACATCCTTGGATGCCTACGTATGGGTGCAAAGCAGCACCTTTGTGCGTATAGGCACCTATATGCCGCGTGCTCAGGCACAAGCTTGTAGCTTTGCACGTCAGCCCACGCTCAGATGTAGACGTCCCTATAGACAGAAATGCATTCAGATGCACACAGACAGCCCCGTGTGTGTCGGGTATAGGCATCCTCATGCCTTTGCATACGCAGATTATGCGCATACCAGTGTCCACCTATAGATGTGGTTAAGTCCACTCTCTGACCTGTTCACGTAGATACACGCATGCATTATCCATGTCCCTTGGGTGGATGCACCCACGGACATAGACACTCCCCTGAAAGGGGGGGATATGTGTACTCTCCTATGGATACAGCCTCCTATAGAGGCATGTGGCCCCCTCCGTGGATGGCTGTAGAGAAATGCACGTTTTCCACAGAGATTCCTGGGTAGGAGCGACCTGAGTTGTTGGTGTCTGGCACCCTTCCCTTCGGAAATCTTGGGAGAAGTTCTCCCCCGTGATGCAAGAACCTTTTGGGCAGTGTGAGAGAAGAAGTGTCCCTGTCCTAAGGGGAACCTTCCTACTCATGAACCTTTGGGGTGAAGGCTTCATCGACATATTGCTGGACTTCCATCCTCTTTTGTTGTCGCTCTAATATTTCCTCTCCCTTCAGAAGGCCCAGAGTGACGGATTTTTGTCCCCATAACGCAGATCTTCTCCTGTGTGACTTCCCTGAAGCTGGAGTCTCTTCTAGAGACTCTGTGGGAAGGAGCGCGTCCCTGTACGGCAAGGTCTGCCCATGGAGAGAGTCTGGATCGAGGGTTCCTTCATCCCCTTAGAAATCCCTGCTGGGGGGGTTCAGGTCCTCGGTAAAGGACTTTTTTTTTTTTTTTTTTTAAGATTGTGACATGTTTTTAAGACTGTGACTTCTGTCCGCAGTGTCTGGAGCGCTCTCAGTTTGATATCCTAATCCAGTCTCTCTACTTTTAGAGACCCTCAGGGCATCCGTATTTCTTCTCAAGTGTGCTTAAGACTTCTGAACTCCTCCTCCCTTATCCCTCTCTTTCTTTTTTTTGTTAAACAACAAAAAGGGTGTCTCCTTGCACCCCCCTCCTGAAGTCCAGCTCTTGTCTGGCGAGAGGAGCAGGGCGTTAGATGACACATTTGCATCGCTAAGTCTAGGAGGGAAGGGGAGTATGGGTGGTGGGTGATGGGGTCTGTTACCTGAAAGAGCTTGAAGGAACCTGCATCCCTCTCCCTGGATGCTCCTAATAGCAGCAGAAGGTGCCTTATGAGAGAGGAGAAAAGGATGCCAGGCTTCCAGGAGAAACCTGGCTGCGGGAGGAACAGCCAGCAAGCTTACGGAGCAGCAGAGCTCCCCAGCTGGCTCCCGTTGCTTTGGGTGAGGAGTTTGTTTAGGAGCTGACAATCTGTCTGGTTGCTAAAGGAAGCGAGATGTGTTGATAGAGGGTATCTGGGAGTACATACTGTTCCTTCTCTTTCTTCCCCCCGCCCCGTACTGTTGCTTTCCAGTGACTTGAGAGGTTGTTAGGCATTTCATTTACCAGATTTACAAATCCAGAGTCCTTTCCGCCGTTTCTTAGGAAGTCATGTTATTTAAATAAAACACCAGATTTGGTAGCCATAAAATTTTTCCCAGTCCTGTGACTGAAAAATTGGGCCCGCAGAGCCGAAGCATCTGTTGAAAGAAGGTTTAGTACAAAAATAAGTCTAAAAGAAGCAGATAATTTTTTTTTTTTAGTGAAATCCAGCGGAACTTTGCTTTAGTACCTGAAGTAAAAGTCTATTTAAGATACGTAAGCAAGATCATATGAAATTCATAGTGAAACCAAGTAAACTGTAGTTCTTAGTGTCTGCTGGGCAAAAAAATCTCTGTAGATTTTCTTGACTGGTTTATGTATTAAAAGTACTGTTTTTTCTGGTGTGGTGTTTTTTTTTCCTTTCTTTGAAATTTTAACATGTGTTAAGTAATGTGTGAGCTAATGTTTATTTCATAGTTCTGACACAAGCACAGAGGTCCCAGTAAATAGCCGTGACTGTTCTTTCCTCTAATGCCACTCTCATTTTAAAACTATTTTTATGTTGGCTTAGTATTTTACTTATGTCTGTCTACCTTTAGGTGGGCTAATTAATGTTTTACCTTGATAGAGTGGGGATGTGCCCGGACTAGCAAGTGTTAACAACTTTGCAAGTTTGTATTTTTACTTATTTAGGCAATCGCTTCATTTTCTTGTAATATTACAGCTGATGTACAGTCCTGATTCTACCGTCTTGCACACCTGCTCGCACGAGAAAGGGTGGCACTCTGACAAACCCAGAGGTCAAAGCTGAGTGCACTGGGCTTGTCTTCGTGATACCTGCAGAGGTGGTTCCCATCAGATCTAGGTGAAGATCTCCGTAATCACGTTTTTCTTCTCTTTGGATTCTTGCTGTAGATCCGCGCGCTCAGGAAATGGCTAGAAGACCTCGTTTCTGAGATGACATTGGACTTGACTTTTACAGCTAACTCTGACTAATGGATGTGGCTGTGACCTTTACACGCGTCTACACAGGTAGATTTAGCCGACCCTTGCTCGTCTGGTGACGCTTCAGAGCTCGCTGCCTCTGAGAAGGGCTGGTGAGTGCGTCTTTGACCTGTGGATGCGGTGTGGGCAGACGGCCTGAGCTTCAGGCGTGGTCCAGATCTTCTCCTGCCTCTGACTGCGTGTTCTGACCCTTTCCCCTTCCCCTCCTGCCAGGTTCTCACGTGGCTCCAAGATGACGCAGTTCAGAGAGCTCAAAACTGCCTAAAATTCCTCGCTTTAAGTTGGGTTATTTTTCTGTTGGCGTGATTCCCTCCAACATGGGGTCGAGGAAGAGCCGGGAATGGTGTGGGAGAAGCGGCACGAGCAGGTTGGTGGAGATGGGAGGGATGGCAATGCCTCCCCAGCGGCAGCTGGATGCCGAATTGGCTCGGCCGCAGTGAGAGTCCTCACTCCGCGCGGCTGCTGCCGGCGTGCTAACGTGACGGGGTGCTGGCGGCAGCTGGCCGGGGTGACTCAGGAGATGCGTGGTTTGTTCTGCCGTCCCCGCTCCTGGGGCGAGGTGAGCCGTGGGGCTGAGTAACAGTTTCAGGTGTCCCGGGCTAAACTTATCCGTGGATGTGAGTCAGGGCCCTGAGTCACACAAATTGTTTACGGTTTTAGATTTGAACGGTGTTTTGGTGATGAGATGATCACTCGTTGGCTTTGGGGGGGGTTGTGGCCGCTTATGTTTTGTGTTAATTCTTAGGGTGTTCCCAGATCAAAGCGGCTGAAAGTTGCAGAACTTCTGGAAATGTTGTCGTTAGTGTGCCTGGGGTGGGAGCCTGTAAGGGGCTGTAATTAAGACTCCCAAATGGATTAGCTGGGTGATCTCGGCCTTGGCATGATAACTCTGTACCCCTCTTTCTTTAGCCGAGAGAAGAACATACACTTCAACAGATGCACTTCTTGGTTTAATGATTCTTAACTACGCAGCAAGTAAGGCTTCCCACCACGCTGGGAAGTTTAAACGACAGCAGTTGTGTAGCTGCAAAGTTTTATATTAACCGTATACTGATTTACAAAATGAAAGGTTATTTTTTTTTTCTTTTTTGTCCCAGCCACTCAGTACGGAAAGCACAGCTTATTCCTTTGAATTTCAAGCTGTGTTCTTTTGCTCCTTAGCATCATTAAAAGAGAGGTTTTGGAACGGGGAGGGATTGATTTGCTGGTTTGTCAGTGCTGTTGATTCATTTAGTGGGCTAGGGCAGAGCACAGCTTGCTTTTCTGGAGCTACGCCGCCTCTGCAGTGCCAGTGGCTGCAGAAAGCTGTGGCTTTTGTCTGCGGGCAAAGCAGAAAAAGCAGGGCGTAGAGGTATAGGGTAACCAGGTGCACATCCTTGTGTAATGTCACTGCTTGAGTATAACCCTCCTAAAACTCCTCGCTGTAAAATTCTTCGGTGAAGGGATTACATCAAAATAAATGCCTGGTGCTCGCTAGACTGGCACATCACCTGACTGGTGAGCCGCGATGGGAGGTTTTAGTCTGCTAAGACTGTAAATGACTCTCATGTGGCTTGTCTAAATGATGATTCTGACCTTGACTCCCAGCAGATTTCATTGCCTGCGATGAAAGTGTAGCTTTTCCCTTGTAAATGTGTGTAAATTCCTTGTGACGTTCCCACATCGTTTTGTGGGGCAGGGGGATTTTTTTTTTTTGGCAGGTGGTGTGCTCCGTTACGGATTTCTTACGTGCTTGTGCGTTGGCTTTCTATTTTTTCGGTGTCGTTCTAACCCCTAGTGATCACTTATGCGAGGTAATAAATGTTTCCCTCGAGGCTGAATTCCCAAGTGCTGCTTGTAATGAGTGTGGTTTGGATGCTATTTAGTAAAATCTTATCATTGGAGGCCATATTCTTTTATTACGTATAAAACCCGTGGGTCTGTCTCCCTATGAATGCGTGCAGTTTAATTTTAGACGGTGCCTGCGTGTGACTGCTTGGAACCGTGTACAAAGATCAATATGTCAGCCTTTGGCATGGAGGCTCAGGAACAGAAGAGAAGATAAAAGAAGATTGGGGGGAAAACATGATAGAAAATTTATGGCTGTGGATGCGAGTAGATGGCAGGTTATAAAACGTAATGATGTGGAAATGAGAAGCCGGGGTGTGGTTCAGGATACCTCAAACCTTGTAACTGTGAACGGCAAACTTGCGTTGTGCCAGGAGGCTGCGGCACCGTGCCTCTGTTGCTTTCTCGGGTAAATAAAATGTTGAAACGTGTAATGATCTTTGTGTTTGTATCTTTCCTGGAGGGACAGAAACCTGGTATTTGAATTTACAAGCAATTAAAAGCGTAGTCTTAGCTTCGGTCCTGACTTGACGCTTGAAAGATGAGCAAGGTAAAGCAATTACGACTTTCGGAGCCGTGTTTGACCTTTTAGGTTTTCTTTTTAACTCTGTCTAGTGAATTGTAAAACAATGCGGTGATTTAACTCAAACAAGGAAGAGGTGGAGATAAAACTAAAAAGAAAGAAATCAGCTAGGTAGCGCAGAGATAACAGGCAGGTTTCTCCGTGTGACTGAGTGACCTGCAGCATTGGTTAAATTTGAAGAATACTAAAAACTGAAAGAATAGAATTGCTCCGAATGTTCTGTAGAGCTACTGCAGTGGTAGGGTACAAAAACTAGCCGCTTAATTTTCTTCTGTGATTTTTATTTTCTTCTTCAATTTTGCAGATTCAAGGCAGAGATCCAAGAGTAGAACCTCAGTCATGTGAAGGAAACCTCCTCCCCGAAGTGCGATGGCTGGCGTCCGGTTAAATTCTTATAGAGAGAGATGAGCTATAGGCAAGTTACAAAATATAAATGATGAATGGAAGAGAGACAGCCCGAGAAATAAGGTCCAGCCTCTAAATAAGAATACTGGAGGCTGGTTGCTTTACGTACCAGCAAAACTGTTAGGTTCTAGGGCTTCAAACGAGCAACAAACTGACTAGGAGGAAAAGGGTGAATTAAGGATAAAATTAAGGCAAAATCCTCTATGCTCAGGTCTGCGGTTCAAGGTATTCGTAGCAAACAAATCCCACTGAAATGCCTCCATTTTGATCTAGAGAAGCCATAATTAGGTTAATTTCTTCCTTTCCTATCGAATGGCTATCGATGTCAGTTCAGGGTCTTTCCTGATAGGAGGTTTGTAAATACAGACAGAGGTGGGGAGCCTTTCACCCAGACTTCCACAGGAGCAGTCGCTGTCAGTCACTGATGCAGGCTGCAAACGGAAAGGGAAAAATTGTTCGTGTTTTCAGTTGCAACAGCAATCCTCTCTTCTGTTAGAAGCAGTCTTCTCGGGATTAAGATGAGCTCTTGCGATGAGGTAAAAAGTGAAGGTTTAGTAAATTCTGTTTACTCGTTCTTGTTCTGTAGCCGTGGAGAAACTCGGCAGCGCCTGCTCGCAGGTGTGCCGCAGGCAGCGGGGAGAGGCAAAGTTGGTTCTGGAAACCTAAACTCAGTGCGTGTGTACTGGATTAATGGAAGACTTCCTGGGCTTTAAGCTTAATCCAAACTCTGAAATGGGAGAAGTCAGTAAGTGAGAAAACAGGACAGAGGAACATGAAATAGTAGTTCTTCAGGGAGCTTTGAGGTCAACGATTTAAAAAAAAATTAATTTTTTTTTTGAGAACTCTTCTTAACTGATTGTTTCCCTGCTTAAGGCCTTGAAGCAGTAATTGCTCTCGTGCTTGTGCCCACCAGCTGTGTGCTGAGTACCTTTAGAAAATGTTTAATTTTTTGTTTCTAGTTATATTTTGGGAAGGCCAATGTTATCTAGGTATGTTGGCTTGGCATTTTTTTTGTATCAAAAAATTGTGCAGCTATTCCTAGAGCGGGCATTCAGCCTTGCAGACGGAGCTGTTGATGAACTACTGGCTTCCTAACAAAACTTTGAAACTTCATATTTGTTGTAGGTGCAGCTTATCCAAAATACATTTGCTTGCTCCGAAATATAATTTATAGAAGGAAGAATACTGAGATTGATCAGAAGTTGTTACTTCTTATTCTGCAAAAGTGTACATGAAGCTGATTAAATTGGTATCCTGATTTTTACAGTGCTTCTCCCTAAGCATGAGCTTTCATACAGTTTGTGCTGTAGAGAGAACCTTGAACTGTTTTTTAATTTATTATAGTATTGTTCTTGGAAAATACATGTGTAACTATATAAATATGTATTGAAATACTTTTTATTATAGTAGAAATATGCACAGCTGTCTCAAGTGAAATGGTTGTTAAAGAGAGCAGAGGCTTTCCTGTGACCTTCCAGAAGACGCGGTGACCAGCAGAACAGTTCCCTGAAGTCAATGACATTTGCAGGGACTTTTCTGAGAATTGAATGACATGGTCGTGCTTGTGGTTTTTTTACGTCTGAGACGAAAGGCTGTTCTGCAAACGTAACGTTGGAGCGCTCGAGAATGAGCAAGGATGAGCGAGAGCCTAGAATTAACATTCCTCTGCACCCTCAAAGCTCACCATAGCGCCGGAACGCTTCGTAAAGTATTTTTCTGCTTCTGCAAGATAGCACCGCGTCGTCTCAGGTTTGTAGCTGGGGTATTGATGCACTGAAATTAAGACCACTTGTCAATATGTTTGGGGTTTCCGCTACTAAGTGGAAAAAATCTGACCTTTTTCCCCAGATCCCTTGTGTCATTATTAAATAGCACTCTCTTATTGAAGCGTAATTCCCACAGACTTCAGTTGGAGCTGTGAGTGCTCAGCACTTTTCTAAGTTCTGGATCACGAGCCACGAAAAAAATGATGATCTTGCAGTTAATGGCCAGCTGTGAAAAGTTTACAGCCTAGCATTGCTGAAGACATGCCTAAACAGATGCAGGCAGACCCACGTTTGCTCTGCACATGCTGAATTGGTCAGGTCTGAGTCACTTCACGTCTTGTTCTCTTTGGGATGCATCAGTGCAGCGCTGTGCCTGAGCTGACGCTACCACTGTGCAGCTTCTGGACCAGAGCTGGCTTCTCCCCATCCAGCTTAAGCTCCAGTCTGTCTGCACCTGCCTGCGCAGACTTGCCTATAGCAACTTTGGCAGGAGAAAAATACGGAATTTAATTACGTAGGGCAGCATTTAACAGCCTAACCAAAACCCCTTGTTCTTCGTGAAGTCTCCTGCCTCCTTCTCTGTTCGCTTTGCAGCTTCCCAACAGGGGAAGCAAAGCATCAGCAAAGTCCAACCCTGAAACCGTGCCCTGTCCACTGATGGAGGAAAGTTCGTCTGAACACAATAGCGTCTGTGCGCTAACTTGCAGCGTGTCTGACTTCAGGCTGAGTGAACAACCTTACTTCTGGGATTCTTTATTTTTGGCCAGCTTTCCAGCCTTAATGTTCTTCCAATAGCATTTTTAGCGTTTTGCTGTGTGAAAAGTTTGGATGCTGCTGTGTGCCGACCTTACTTTAAATTGCAGGGGTGGCAATGTTGGAACTCCGGGTATCTTTTTTTTTCCTCATGACAGAGCCTTAAATAGGCAGCCAGTTGCATTTTTCATGAGTGTCAGAAAGAAGAGGAAAGTCAGTTGAAAAATTAGTTAGCTGCCCAGAAGTGCTGAACCACTCTATTTCAAATTTCATCCCAAAAGCGAGTATTTAAAAAATAGAAGAACTATGAACATGCCTTCATCTGACAGTTAGGAAGCTTTGCTTGTTATTTACTTCACCTCTGTGAAGTCAAGTGATCGACACTTAATCCTGAAGTTATGTGACAAAAACCGGGGAATGGACTGTTCCCATAAAAATGACTCAAGAACCAATTTAGGAAAACAGCTTGCTGCAGTTCATGCTGGAGTCTGTTCCCAGCAAGCTTCCCTTCCAGCTGCCCAAAAGCTTGCTGACTCAGATTCGGTGTTCTCTCCATGAATTTAGTGTTTATGGAGGTGGGGAAATCTGCTTGGATCCTTTTCAGTATCAGCTAAGATTGTTTTTATTGTTTGCAGAATGCACTAACATGTGTTTGATGTGGATTTTTCTTTTTTTTAAAACCAACCTTCTGCATTCTGGGATGAGAGATTACTGCCGTAACTTCCAGCATTTCACATCGACCAGTTAGGTATTAATTGAAGTGGCTTTCTGTAATACTAAACTGCTGTAGTTTTTCTACTCTTCACTGGCATTGAATCCCACTTCAGTCTTGCTATCTGCTGTTAGTCTGTGAGATTTCAAGAGTCGATAATAAATCCTTTTTGTTTTCAAGTAATGTAAAAAGTAGCTGATTCTCTTGAACATTTGATTCAGGTGCCTAAGGTGTTATTACTTTTATGTGCTTTTAGCGAGTACCTTGAGGCTGATACTTGGCTCCCCGTGATGAAAGATGGGATAGAAATGAAAATGTTTGCGTGCTCCCTTCATCCGTTCAGCTTCCCCTGGGCTGCTTCGGAGGCGGTGGTGGGTCGTAGAGGTGGTGAACCAGGGTGAAGGCCAGAAGGCGAGGGGTAGTATTTCAGAGTTACTGAGCGCACGTATTATTTTCGTATGGTTTTTTTTTTTTTGGACTGTGATAAGCCACTTGGCAAGTTCAGGCAGACAGCCTGAGAAGCTGCAAGTAGATAGCCGATGAACTGTCACTTTATTTCATGCCCTGTGTGCTACTCAGCGGACGCTTGCTTTCGCCATGTGTTGTGCATGCTGAGGAGGTGAGAAGTTCACAGGACTTAGTGACATTTGCTGTAACTGTTTTGAGAATTAGTCTTCTGCTAGACTGCTTTTGAAAGTCAAGACGTACAGTAGTGATATGTCATGCTGCTGTGTTTTAAACCAGCCGGGAGAGGGAAAGAGAAACAAACAGGTTGGTCCAAGAGGTAAGCTTTGCTAGGGTCTGGGTTTGGGCGTGTGTTTTGCTGTCTGTAAGGCGATGCTTTCTCTTTGTTAGCTTAAACCTGGACTCTAGCCCATCCTCTGGCCTACAAACCTGTTAGAAATGGATTATCTTTTGAATCGCACTGACCTGAAAATGAAGTAAATCTCAAGACATTATTGTAGTCGGTGTCAAATCCTGTGTTTTGTTATTTCTGTACGCATTGAAAGATACTTAATTCCTTAAATCTGAAGGGGAGTGAAGATGTCAAGAAGTGAGCATTCATTGTGGATTTGTCTTTTTTAATGTGTCGTGTTTTTTTTTTTTTATGTGTAATTTCAAGATTTATTTTTTTGTAGGAAAAAGTAGGGACTAACTGATTCTTGGAGAGCTTTACAGTGAACCTAGTTTGGTCTCATTTTGAAAGTGGTAGGAGGAAAAAAATTATTTGCCTTCAGGAAGGACAGAGTTAGTAGTTTTATTTGACCTTGGTAGCTGAATGTAACTTTTCAGTTCCTTTAATGTTAGTGGAAATGGCTCTTTTGGTAGGAGAGATTACAAAGGTGTTGCCTGAGTGCGCTCTGGCTCTTCTCCCTGCCTGTCTGTGTCCAGGTTTCACCCGTCCTTCAGGAGGGAAGAGTGTCTGAGAGCGTTTGGAGAGCCCATCTGTGCAGTAAAAGCCAGCCCAGGCTTTCCTCTTAGCTATCAGTTACTGTGTCCTTACCTGATTTTTGACAAATATCATCTTGTTCCATTAATCTCTTTCCAGAATCCTGCTGCAAAGGTCATTTCCCTGATGGCTTATGCAAGGGCTGTCTGTAACCGTGCCCAAGTTCTCTTGTCTCCGCTCCACCAAGGATTTACCTGTATTCTTAGACCTCTTCTCCAGTCTCCTGCTCTCTTCTCCAGTCTCCTGCTCTCTTCTCCAGTCTCCTGCTCTCTTCTCCAGTCTCCTGCTCTCTTCTCCAGTCTCCTGCTCTCTTCTCCAGTCTCCTGCTCTCTTCTCCAGTCTCCTGCTCTCTTCTCCAGTCTCCTGCTCTCTTCTCCAGTCTCCTGCTCTCTTCTCCAGTCTCCTGCTCTCTTCTCCAGTCTCCTGCTCTCTTCTCCAGTCTCCTGCTCTCTTCTCCAGTCTCCTGCTCTCTTCTCCAGTCTCCTGCTCTCTTCTCCAGTCTCCTGCTCTCTTCTCCAGTCTCCTGCTCTCTTCTCCAGTCTCCTGCTCTCTTCTCCAGTCTCCTGCTCTCTTCTCCAGTCTCCTGCTCTCTTCTCCTTGGGAAGTCAATGCTCCAATATCATCCTTGATGCCAACCCCCAGCAGACATTTGTTAACGCAGAAATGGCTTCCTTGGAACCGCATCTTCCATATTGCCTTTGTGCTTTGAAGGAGGTTGGTGCAATCATCTGCAAAGCTGCCGTTTATCCTTCTTCAAGTTCTCCTTTGTCGGATGCCAACAGAAGCCTGACGATGGCAGGACGTTGATGTGCTAACACCCCTCATCGCAGGGGGAGCTGGAAGCTACGTTAGCATGCAGCTTGCTCTGCTATTGCACTCAACTAACCCATTTTCATCCTTTTTCTGATACAGGAGTATAAAATGGAAGGAGATGGAGTATGGAGACTGAAGGTCTTGGCTTGGAAAGGAGCAGGTAGACAATGCGGTTGATACCCTGGTCTGGACAGAGGTGGAGGATTTGGTAGGAGGACCTGCAGCGCTGAGGTGTTCATGTTAGAACGCAGCTCCCAGGGACTGGAATATCAGCTAATACTGTCTCTTTCCGTTTCCTCTGTTATCCAGCTATTTTCCTTATCTAGAACCTGTGGTCTTTTGGGCTCAGGGCTGCTGTGAAGGCCAAACAAGCAACACTTCCTTGTCGTAAAGCAGTGACTTCATTTCAGTATCCTACGTTTTGCATCCTTCCAAACAGGTTTCCTTTTTCTGTGTTTGGATCAAATATTAGAAGTCATCGTGACTTACCTGATAGAGCTAAAAGTGATTTTGTACATGGTCAGAAATGAAAGATTCCTAGCTATCAAGTAACAAAGCACTAATAGCATGCCAGAGCTCTGCATGAGTATTAGCTATTTCCTCTGCTTCTGCTTTATTAGTACCGCTGTGGTCTATTTCTTGTGCTTTGATGGATGTTGAGATCTAACCTGCTGCCACTGAGACTGATGACAGGAGAGCTGCAGCTTAGAATGAAGGTATTTTAGACTGCAGTGTTTTAAACACTGCTGTTAAGTATTGCTGCAATATCGGCACTCTTGCATGGAAAATCTTATTTCAAGCTTAAACAGAGGAGTCAGGCGGGTGGTTTTGTTACCATCTTAGCTTTCCTGCCATCGTCATTATTTCCTAACGTAAGCGTGAATTTTAGCTGGTGGGGGGGAAAAAAAACTCTGGAGAGGAGAATAACCAAGCAACCAAATAAATAGTGGAAGAAGTGCTGAATACCAGACTATCCCTGATTTTTGTTGTCTGACTTTGCAGTGCGTTTAAATAATGCATAGATGGGCACAATATAAGCAGAACAAATTAGGCTTCAATACGAGAATTGTGGGAGGGGAAGTCTATTAAACTACTGTTGCATATCCTTGCTGGAGCAGTGTCCTGCCTTATTGGGTAACCTCCCCAGTGCTGCTGGTGTTCACAGCTCCGGTCAAATTAGTGGTATCTGCATAGTCTAGAAATGCTTTTTAATTTCTTCTTTGAGGTTTGCTAACTGAAGGCATTATGTTGCACATAGCAGACTTTGCCAGCTCCTGCGGTTCTCTCCTCTGTGCTTTGTTTATCAAACGATAACGTATTTTGCTCAGTCATTTATGCAGTTTTTGATCCATGGGATTCATCCCTAGCCACGTGAGTTAGAAGACATTGTAGAAAATGGGATTTTGTGGGACACTGTGAAGTAGGTAATCTTTTTGAAAGCCTCCGTTGTTTGCTGTGCAGGAATTAAGTCAAAGGAGTGCCTTTGGAGTGTGGCACAAACTGTATCTCAAAGGGTTCCCAGGCTTAAGTCAGTTAGGACTGTGCTGGTGATTTTTCAGGAGCAGAGGAGCATGTATACGGCTTCTGTATCTACATTATCTCTAATGAGATACTGCGAACAGTGGAAAAAATTCTCTTTCTGCTGCCTCTTTTAAAGCTAATGCAGGATCGTAGGCGACTTTACAGGGTACAGTCTGCAGGGTAGATGACCAAAGCTGATACCGCTAAAGGTCAAATTTTGCTGCTCCTTGTTTTGCCTTTGGGAAAAATGCTGGGGTTTGGACATTTAAGGCTGTGAAGGTGAAATGTAACATCTCCTACGCTTCCCCAGGGTAAGAAATGGAACTTATCCTGTTGTACCTGGGAGAGCGTCCATACAGACATAAATACTGTAGGTCCAGGAGAAGTTCAGAGACCGAAGGTTATGAGGGGGAAATAGCTTAAGTGAAGAAGAAAATAACGCATTTTAATAGGGAGAAGAAATATATTTGGCTCTACTATCCTGATGCTTGACCACTGGATGGGTGCCTGTGGAAAGCCTCAGTCTCAAGGAGTCCTGCTTTGAAAATTCCTGGAGAGAGGATCCAGACGGACTTCGTTCAGCGGGAAGAGATTTCTTTTGCTTGTTACGTCCTAAGGTGTTGGGTATCTAACTTGTCCTACGCCGAGATGTTTGTGTTTGAATTGCTTAAGGACTACAGACGGAACAGTGTAGTGTTGATCTCTTCCCCTGAACTAGCTAGATCGGTACTCCTTGCCTAATTTTATAGGCAAGCCCAAAAGGAAGACTAGAATAGCTTTCAGGGAGTTTCTTTGTCTAGACTAAGGTCAGCTTTGCTTATTACAGCTGTGTTTAAATTACAGGAGTATTTTCCACACAAGTTTGCCAGCCATGCTATGGGCAGTGGTCAAAGGAGAAACTTAGAAGTTGCAGTTTGAAACCTCTTCCTGCAGCTCATAGACTCTTGTGCCAAACTTTCCATGTTTGATACTCCAGGACTGCCATGTTGTTTTAGTCTCCCGATAACTAGGAGCAAGTCTTTCGGTGCCTTTGACTTGATATGACGTCATTGTACTTTTATTTTTCCTTTATAAGAAGATTGAGGGGAACCATGTTGGACTAAACAAACTCGTATTTAATTTTGGTTCTGCTCTGGCTTGGGCTCATCCATAGCTTCCACATGGATAAGAGTGACGAGTGCTTGTTGGAAACGGATACAGAAGAAGCAGTTCCCTGAACAAAACAGTTCTGGGTTTTTTTTTCCCCTTTTTTCCTTCTTTTTGCGTCAACATCCCCTGCAATAATCCAGGCTTTTAAGTTGGTTTAAATTGGGTTATTCAGTGCTAATGTTATGCAAGATTCCTGATTAGTGGTGTGGAGTTGGAGTTGTGAGACTACTTGGAGCGATGATGGAATTAAAGTAACCGTGGCAACCATTATAATTAAAATAGGCTTCCTTGGGAAGCGAGGCTGTGTGTGTCCCTGTGTACGCGTTGCTGCATTCATTCCTGCCCTGTGCAGTGGCACGGTGTTATGTAAAATGTTTAGTGCCCCGGCACTTGGGGTGACCGTACCGGTTTTTGAGTGCGTCATTTGTGAGCCTTTAGCCTCGCCAACCCGTTCTCGTCTGCTGCTTTTTCTCTGAAAAGCAAAAACTGTTAGCTCCCTCAAATTCATTTCTTGAATGTTTCTTTCCGAAATATTTCGGCTCTTGAGTACAGATGCCGTTGGAGTGCAGAGCTTGGCGTGTACCAAATCGCTTTGAGTTTTCTGAGTAATCGTGACGATGCGTATGTGGGTTTACGGCGGTGAGCACAGCTGACTCTTGTCTTGTTTAATGGTTCCTTTAGGTTGTGCAGAGAATCAGTTCCTATAATTCAGGCTAATTATACCAACTTCTGGCTCCCGTAAAAATACAAAATTAACAGTGTGGTTCAGTGCTGTTATTTTGAGTTTGGCAATGGCTGCTTCAGACGTTTATACCGCTGGAAGGCAGAGGAGCGGCACAGAGGAATAATGGTGGAGAAATCCTTAAATGTCAAGGCTGGGGCAAAAAGCTAGTCATTGTGTGAATTTTCAGGAAAACCTTGGGGTATTGAACTGTTGTTCAATATAAGCTGCACTTTCAAAACCCAAAGCTTTCTTCCTGTTTTTTTAACCTATTCGTTATGTGCACCTTGTGTTACTTTTAAGTGAAAATCACCCAGAAATTTCTCTTAACACGTTCAGCAGTGCCTGTTCAATCGCTCATTCTTCCTTCTCTGTATTGACTAATATTCCTTGCTGGTGACGCCTCAGTTAATTTTTAAATGTTCTTCCATTTGTGGAAGAGCTACTTTGCTAGTCTGCCCAAAACAGATGGTTTTCAAACAGATAAATTGTGTCTTGGTCAGCATCTGGAGGAAAGGAAGGAGGGGAGAGAAAAGCAGGGGGGAAAAAGAGGATTATTTCTTTTTATTTCCTGGGTTGCCACCCCTCACTGTTCACTATCTCAGGGATGTTGGCTTGCACTTCTCTGACTTTCTAGATGTTGAGTAGGATGCGAGTGTTTTAGAGACCCTCTCTGTTGGTCTTCAAAGGAGTTGTTGGCAGGCCACCTCTGAAAATGATGTTTATACTGGCTCTGGCCCTACTATGAATGCAAGGAGACAGGACCCCGTCATGTGCAGGCTCAGGTACTTCTGTGGGAAACTCTATTCCTGATGGACGGAAAGATACCATAAGGACACGATAACGGAGCCTTCATCTCACTGGGAAATGCTTTACACACAAAGTTTATTTTGTAAATACCTTTCATACAGACTGTAGCCCATAATGTTTAAGCTGAATATGGTCCAAATTGATACAGCAGTAGGAGTGAAAAGAAAAGAAGGGGAAAAAAAATTATCTAAACTAGTTTCAAATCTCGCTTGAAATTCTTATGTTAAATCCCCATCGCTTGAGAGGTAGAGGAGAAGTCCAAAAAAGCCATCTGTGTAGTGAAGGCTGTTTTAACAGTAGTTGCTGGGTTGTGTGAAGGGATAAGGCAATTGCATTGGCGGGGAAGAGGAGGGAGGCTGTAAGGGGTCTCTGGGGAGTCTTCAGCAATGAGAACGATTTGGAACAGAAAAGTAATAAAGGAATGAGTGATGTTTTGTAGATGAATGTGTTTGTATGGTTGCAGTCTGCTTTGTTACTGATATCAAGAGCAGCGTTATGCATGTCATGGGTGCCAAAGGAGCTCGGCTGCAGGGGAAGCCATGGTTAAAGTAGAGCAGGTTCTTATTAGTGGCATTTCTTTTGTAATGTGCTGCAATCTTCATGTTCCAACTTGGGCTTTTTGACACCTTCGTGACCACTGGTAAACAAATTCTGCTGTAAAATAGCGTGAGGTTGTATCTGAAGCTGTGGTGTGTCTGAGTGGCACTGAAGATGTGCAGTAGTGCAGGAAGCCTTCAGAAGGGAGTTGGATAGCTGTCACGCAGAAAAACAAGAAGCGTTTTCCCTTAAAGCAGGTCTGTGTGGAACGCGTACAAGAGGAGCGTCTTAAGAGGTAAGCGCGTCCTTCATCCGGCAGCGTTAACAAAGAGAGGAGCAGATGAGTGGGTGCCAAATGGGCCTTTCTAAATGGAAACAAAGCCTGAAGCTTTGGTCTCTGAAGGTTGTGTGTCTGCTCATCGAGTTTTTAAAACTGTTTCTGTGGTTACCGAACAAACAAGATCAGACAAAGGCAGTACACGTAAGAGAGCCCAGAAGGCTTATTGGTGGTTAGCCTATGCATATGTAGGCTGGAGAAAAGCTGCCTGACTGTAGATTAGGACTTGCACGTGTACACGGGTTCAGAGACCTCCAGATACCTTCAGGTGGTCCAAACAGCAGAAGAGGTGCTGGGAGGCAGAAGTTGCTTTCTGGCCCCAGGAAAAAAAAAAACCACCACCAAACAAAAACCGAATGAACCAAGAGAAGCAGACCAGACTTGCTGCATTGATGTATGTCTTTGTGAAGGGAACTGCTTCAAGGGAGCTGCTCGGGATCGTTCATTCTTCATCACCAGCAGGCACAGAAGGGCTGAAGTGTCGGTTCCTAATGGAAGGAGGCTTTCACAAAAAACACTTCAGTTACTGTTTTCCTGGCTCGTTCTTGAGCCTTGAATGCAGCGCTGAAAGCCTTTTGTTTCTGTGTTGGTCCGTTGACTTGTGAAACGCTGTGCAAGACAGATTTTTCTGTGGTCTGTACTTCATGATGGTTTAAGACTAGATGTGCAAGCATAGGTTCTCACCCAGATGGCAGAGAAAAAGGGTTGTAAACTCTCATTGTTCAGGATGGAAACCTTCCACTAGTTTCTGGGGGAGGAAGAGGCTTTTAGAAATGGGGAAGTAGGGAAGAGAGGAAGAGAAAATCTTCACGTGACTCTCTGAACTTAGCTATCTTGTGGTTTTAAGACGACCTTGGGCAAATTGCTTTAGCTATCTGTACTCTTCTCTTATTTACAAAATGAGAGTATCAGTTATCTCTTACAAGCAGATCTGAGGGTGGATGAATGTTTATCACATGCTCTGTGCTGGATTTGTACAGTGCTGTTTGAAGACCATTTGCAATTACAAGATAGATGAAATGATAATCCACTTGATGCTTCGGGAGAGCTTTTTGTCTGGCGGCTCACCCTAACTCCTTGTGCCTTTCCAGCTCTGTCTCCTGAAACGCTTGTGTGTCTCTGCTGAATTATTCCACGCTCCAGATTGCTTCCTGCCTGTTCTTACTTTGCCTGGATGCCAGCCAGCCGACCCGCTAGTTCTCACACCCATGCTCTTCCACCATCCCGTATAAACCCCGGTCCAACGCGCTCTTCAGGACTCATTTCCGGACATCCAAAGAGTTCAAGGGAAGGGTGAATGTATCCTGAGAGGATGGGAAGGAGCGTTTGGGTGTGGAGAGAGTTTGCTCCCAGCTGCACCGTGCTGACGCTGTTCCAGGATACTTTGTGCCACACAGGATATCTTTTGAGCTTTTAAAAGGGAACAGCCCCCTGAGTGAAAAAGGGTTTAGTTAGTTCTAAACCAGTTATTTATTTATTTTTTAAATTGGTGATGACTGAAACATCCATAAAAGAGTCTGGCATAAATCTCTAACTCTGAAGTTCTGAAATGTATTGCTTATAAATGTAATTTTTGTGGGACTCTCTTAAAGTGGAATCAGTTTCTTTGAGACAGTGCAGAGCCTCTGAAATATGCCGTGCAGTGCAAAGCTTTGCTGGACTGTTTGAAGAATTATTTTGGGTTTCATGCCCTTTGACGATTACAGGAAGGCAGCGCCCAGACACTGTCCGCAGGAGACTTTCGGGTTAGGAAGCTAGTTATCTGGTCACCGCAGTAAGGATGCTGCTGGGTAACTCTAAATGCCAAGAACTTTCTGTGCTTTGCTTTTTGTTTTCTCCTTGACTTTTTATTTTTAATATAAATAAGCTGAAACATATTCTGGTTTCTCTGCAGCAGATGCAGCAAAATGACCACAAATGAGTCATCGGACCGTCTGAACATGTAAAGCATTTTCAGTCAATGTTCTTCGTGATATAACTTCCACGTTGCCTCTTCTGTTGTCTCGTCTGACTTTAGAGAGAAGTTAGCTGCTAACACAGTGGTTGTAAAACACAAAAATGCTGTTTTTCTGGTCAGTTCAATGAAAAGTCTGACAAAAAATGTGTTTTAGGAACTTGCATGAGGAAGGACTGAAGTTCGGACGGTAACGCTTTAGCTGATTCATCAGGTGATTTTTGGACGTGATTTTTGGATACTCTTCCTCAAGTAACCCAGTGGCAAAACTGAGTAGGTGTGTGCAGACCTGCTAAGCTTCCTGGCCAAAACCGAACCCAGACAATGGTCTTTTTATGCTTTAGGGATTCTGAGCTGCTTTTTTTCTTGTTTATTTGTTCTTTGTTTCCTGCTCTTTGTCATTTGTCTAAGGGAACAGTGAGTTAGTACTGGTGGCATTGATTAAAGGGACTCTTTAGTCTCGTTATTGAACTGTAGGGAGGCAGCCTTGCTCTAGATTTACATGCAGAACCACAGGCCTGCATCAAGTGGAGTTTAGGTTCTCCCCAAACAAATAAAAAAAAAAGTACCCTTGGAAATATCTTGAAATTTGTCCTTCATCTTCATCCATCTGATGAAAGGTGCTACGGATTACATCAAATGATCTCGTCTTTGAGATCAGATGAATTCTGCTCTTTCGGTGGTTTCTCTGGACTTCCTTAACTGGGTTTGGGAAGGAGTTGACGTTTTGGTTTTTTTTTGGGGGGGGGGGGGTTAAAATTATTTTTAAATTTAAAATATTTTGTAGGCATGGCAAGAGATGAGCGTGGGAAGAAATGAGCATCCATGTCTCCCTGTTAGATAAGCTTTGCCTTTCTTTGGGAAGCATTTAGACACATAACTGCCTTTAACTGTCCGTCCCTCTCCCTTGCTGGAGGTATCGTGAAAGAATGGATGTGCCTTAGCCGCTGTGACTCATAGGCGATGTCAATTTAACATATTGGGCTATATTTTATACTAACTTAGCATGCTGCTGAAGTGCTGGCAAGCGCTAGCTTCTGCCGAGTCTCCTGTGGGAATGGTGACCTCGGGCAGAAAGGCGAGGTAGAAATCTGTATATAATAACCACTCTCCTCTGTCAGTGAGAGCCTTCTTCCCTCTGCGTCTTAAAGTTAGGCAAGACTGTTGAATCATCGCAGCCACTTAGTGCTGCCTGAAGGAGATCTCACTTGTACTTGTGTGGTTCCACACCCTTCCTCCTTGCTTTGTTGTTCCTTGATTTTACTAGGTAGCCTTGCAAAAAAATGTTGGAGGGTTGGTGGGGAGGATGAAGGTGGGACTGGGCTGAGTTGAGTGGATTCGCAGAAGGATCTGTTGGATGCGGAGCAAAGTACTACATGGTGAGGAGGAGGAAGGCTGAGTGGGGAGAAAGAGGAACCTTTCCCTTTTGGTGCCACGGAGCTGCTGGATTGGATCGAGCAGCCTCATAACTTCATCCATCATGCTGATTTTACGGTATCCCTGAAGTCATTTGACACCAGTCTTTATGGTTTCCCCGCTGACTACTGAGTAACTGTCAGTGAATTAAAAAACCAGCTCTCTTCAACAAGGATGACGAATCAGGATGGCAGGTCTTAGACAAATCTGGTTTTGAGTTGTGTCAGAAAGAATCAAAAAATATTCTAGGTGAATGTCAATTTTGAAATACTAGGTATTCCTTTGCACGCAGCTTCCTTCTGCCTCTTCTTATGTGATAAGTTCAGCCTTGACTCAGTTCTGAGATGGCTTTTTATACATGTAATGTTCTTGAGCTGTCAAACTACACTGTCTTTATCCAGTTCCTGAGAAATTTTTGAACAGAGGAAACGAAGTGTGATGGAACGTCTTTCAGAAACAAATAAAATGGAGAGAACAAGAGCAGAAAACCACTTAAAAGGCACCTTGTAAAGTGCATTATAATACATCAGAGTGGAACTTGAGTCAGTCACTGTAAAGATTTTGACCCCCTGTTTGTTTTGAGGCTTTCACCGATCCTATTCCTTTTGTTTATGTTTCCCCATGTAAAATGCATTTAGATTGTCAAATATCTAGCCCTGCAAAAGAATACCAGACTCTGAAAGAGTACCCAGCAGAGACCTGCTCATGTCCTGCTACATCAGGCAGAATCAAGGTTGCAAATTTTAGCTTTTTTAATGCCACTAAGGTTTGAATCATCATTTCACAGTAGGGACCATGTTTGTGTTGAGCAATTGTATTCTCTGCGGCTTTGGGTATGCAGGTGGCTACTTTAATATAGATGCAGTCTGTTTAATATTTGGGTCTTAAAATAACTTAGAGCTGATTTAAGGCAGAGCAGGTGACCTAAATTTACCTAAGATTTTTGCTGGGGAATACTGCAAGTCGGGACTGGAGATGCAGAGCTTTGTATGCTTTGGGGGCCTGACTTCCCTAGGGACTTGGAAGAACAGGATTGAGATGTCTAACCCAAAGATCTGGGTTGTTTCCACTGACAGCTCAGGAATCACTTAAATTAGCTGCCTCACCCCAGGTCATAAGATTTATTTAGACCCGGATTTATTTAGACCCATGTGCTGGTGTCCATTTCTCTCATGAATATGGAGGGACAGAAGGGGGCAAAGTGTAGCAACACTTTGAAAAGAGGCCAACACATTGTAGGGCATCATTGCTGTGGCAGTTTGAGAAGCCAAGTAATGCCTGAATATAACACTTTTCCATTCACAGCTGATGAACAAGATGCTTCAGCAAGAAGTGGCTTCTTGGAGAATGATCTGGTCAGTTATGAGACACAACGGAGCTAAGGTCACCCTTCAGAAGTGTCCTCTAGCACCTTGGTTTCCTTACATCTGGTCTGTGTTTGAGGTTAAAACAGCACAGTCCCGGTAAGAAAAGGAGCTAAGCAAAACGGGCCTTTTAGATAGAAACCATGTGAACTATATGGTTCAAACTCCCTTTAAAAATTATCAGGAGCCATTCCGTGCAAAGCACAGGTGACGGACAGTTTTCTGAACAAATGGCATCAGCCGAGCTCTCTTGATACCTTAAGCTATTTGGCTTTGCTTGAATTTCACCTTAATTCAAAAATCTGCCCGGCTTTTGGGTACATGCACTTTTGTTTCAATTTCCAGCAAAGCAGAAACTCTTAAATGTGTATTTGGGGATGGCGTTTAAGTAGTTGGATAGAAGCTACCTTAATAACTGACTTCATTCTAGTATTTTGACCCTGCTTCTTCCATACATAATTTTCATGTCTGAATTGTTTTTAGGGCAATAGTATTCTTAAGTTGTTAGTGCAGCGCTAAGCAAGATGTGGATCCAATTGTAGCATCCTGGACTCCAGACATGGCCTCCTGATACACCTAGCCTGCGTTTTCCTCTCTTGGTCAGGCTTCCTACACCCTTAACATCTTCTTATCTATTTTCTACTCTTGTCTGATATTTATTTTATTTTACTTTATTTTTAGGAAAAAAGCCTAAGTTATTAGCTGTCAAAAGGCAATTTCTGCTTCTAATGATCCTGGCTTTACCACTTAAGGCTTTGGAGACTTTCTAGATCTTGGTGCCACATTGCTTGTGCTGTTCTTCCATTGATTGCAAATAGCTCTGTTTTATTAAGATATTAGCAATAGCTAACCTGAAGAAGTTGTCAGAAGTCACTTTTTTTTCCCCTCTAGCTACCTAAACACCTAGGAGTTTGGGGTTTTTATTACCAGTCCACATCGAAGTTTTTAAAAGAACAGCTCATTCCTTGTTCACTAGTTTGTGTGTGGCTGGTTTTCACTTTGTCTCTTGATTTCTGTCCAATTTATAGCAAATATTAAACAAATCATTATGAAATAAATTAAGCATCCTTGTGAACTGTGTTCTTGTTTTTACCTGGTGAACACAGGGGGATAGAAGAGTTGATTTTTCTTTTTAATTTTTTTTTTCCCCCTGACCTGTTTAGTCTTTAGCCTTGTCAAGATTGGCAGCTCAAGTGCCACGGAGACAACTTGAGGCTTGTGATGTGAATGCTTGTCATGAAGATGGAACTTACCACTTTACGCAACTCGGACATGTAAAGTCTCCAAATGAAAGTTGCCACCAGCCCAAACTATGCTCTAAACAAGAGTAGGGTTTAAAGATATTCCACACTGGAAATAACCCATGTAATCAATTTTTCTATAATTCCACCGGTAGTTCTCCATATAATTTTCTTCTCCTCCATTCAGCCATGGATTTCTAAAGCTTCTTGTTGGATTCATTTGCAAATATTGGTTACCATCGTCAATGAGTCCTGAAGCCTGGGCTGTTAGACGTATAGCTGAACTGTTGGAAGAGCCCCTGTGCTTAAGCCACATAGAGCAGTTATCCAAGCCAGTAATGTCTTTGCTTTTCCTAGGTGACTTTTAGGAGAGTGCAAACTGGACGTAAATAACTTTCCAATTAGGAAAGGAGCCTGCCCATGTGTCGCATGGGGTTTTGTGGGGTGATAAATGCTCCTGCTTCTTGACACTTGCAGTGATTTAAGAAAATAAAACAGAAAAATGTGGCTGCCAAAGTATTTTGCCCAATAGAATCTTCTCAGACTTACAAAATGTGGCTAGACAATAGTCCTGGTGTTCTGTTATACTAATTACGAGGCATCCATCTTCGTATGCAGCCGTAACTGCCTTCAGGGTAATTAAAATTTTATTAAAGAAACTAGGAGGAGTAAAGGGAATATTTTATTTGGAGCTGGGGCAGCACTGAGTCTTCAGGATGCTACAGAAGACGTGAAGCTGGCTGGCTCAGTGTGAAACTGTATGTCCTCCTTTATTTATTTTTCCTTTATTCTGATTTGGAGTGTCAAAAGCTGGGGATGTAATTACAATGCAAAGCAGAGGTGTCTGGAAATAATCACATTATGGTTTCCCGAAGAAAATGGCTCCATCTGTGTTCTGAAATCGTTGTGTTCCTCAGGAAAGCGACATTGTTTTTCCAGAGCCAACTTAAGACTAGACTTATGGAGGCTGTGAAGTGGGTGATACTGCTTGAGATGGACACAGTACCAGTAGATAGGCACAAGATTTTCTGGCCTTTGGAAAGCTTTTATTTCCTAACGTAGAAAAGAAAATATGTAAGTCTCTCCTAATAGAGCTATGGTAGGAAGGAGTTGGTATTGGGAAAGAGGTGGTTGTATAGAGTACGTTGTTGAAAAACTGGAACCAGGAGTGCCATCTCTGACGGGTTTTTCTTTCTTTCTTCTGTTAGTGCCATTTTCCAAATTGCAGTCCACTGCCTTCCCTGAGGCTGTGCTGAGACGTGACACTTCTGAGCTGTTCTGGTTTTCTGAGGCCTGCAGAGAAAGCTGCTCTTAAAGATTCTTGAACATTAGGAAGAAATTCTTTTCTGTGAGGGTGGTGAGGCAGTGGAGCAGGTTGCCCAGAGAGGTTTTGGATGCTCCCTTATTGGAAGAGTTCAAGGTCAGGTTGGACGGAGCTTTGAGCAACCTGGTCTAGTGGAAGGTGTCCCTGCCCACGGCAGGGGGGTTGGACTAGATGGTCTTTAAAGGTCCTTTCCAACCCAAACCATTACCCGAGCTTTCCTCTGGCCTGAGCCTTCACACAAATGTAGGGAACAGTTGCTTCAAGCAGCAGTTGACATCCCCAAAATGGCCATTCGCAACAACCTGGCCATGAGGCGTGTGTTTGTGGTGCAGTCGGCAGATGAGGAAATCCATGGAGAATTAGCTTCCAGCAGACTGGATATGCTTATTAGAAAAGTGAAATTTCAGAGAAGATACACTGCTCAAGTGATCTTGTATTTTTAGATTATAAAATCCCAGTAGAACAAAGTCGTGCCCTATATTTCAATCCTTTCGAGCCTAGAGATTTCTTTTCTCTTCTTGTTTCACTGTCCCAGATGATGACTTGACAAAATGCTGTCCTTTGCATTCCTGAAATGTTAGACTTTGACAAACTTGAAGAGAAAATGGAGGAAAAAACCCCTCCAGACTCTCATTTTTAGCAAATTTTTGTGCTTACGCAGACATGTAGAGAAATGGGTCTTCTCTGTAGGTATATCAGCTTCATCTATGGCTTTTTTTTTGGGGGGCAGATACTGACTTCAGAAAAATATTTTTCTGAGGTTTGTAGCTTTGTTACAGCAGCGTCTGCTGCTTTGGTCTCGACTCTGATGGTTCAATCAGTATTTCCAATGTAAACCCCAATTTCAGAAGCCTGTAAGTGTGCCATAAATGTTCTCTCCGTGCTAAGGGAATAATTTTTAGAAGAAAGAATTAGGCATCTCTTGTAAAAGGTTTCTGTTCAATGTGCAGTTGCTATTTTACACACTCAATATATGCATGCCTTACAGGTGCAGTTATTAGAGCCTGTAGCTGAAGCTCGCGTTAAAATTAGTTTTGCAAAAACTGTTACGTAAGTAGGTGGCTGTATGCTAGGGAAAAACCCAAAACTGTCTTCAAAGCGTGTCAGTATGGAGCACGCAATCCTTTGCACGCTTAAACAATAGCAAATCTAAAAAAGCACGAAGCTTTTGAACCAAATTCTTCCTTCAAATATAGCTAGAAAAACTTCCATGGTCTTAAAAAGCTGAGTTGCAAATGGAAGATCTGGCCCAAAACTGTGGCTTGGTCTTGCCAGTTGTGGGCCAACGCAAGCAGAGTCAAACGCTTGTAATCATAAGGAATATAGCACAACAGTCTGTTGATCACCTATTCCATTTTAAAGGAAAAACCTCTAGCTAAATATGTGGTAATCCTTTTTTTTGTGGTCTCTAGCCACTTTTTCCGTTAACAGAAATACGTTGAAAGCATAAAGCAGTAACCAAAGCCTTTAGCCACAAACGAGAGAGTGAGAAGTCAAGATGGAGAGAGGATGTGAATGAAGACAGAAGGGCCAACACTGACTTTAATTTTTATTTGTTTCTATCTACCCTTGTAGCAGCTGATTCTCTTTAAGTGTATCTAGTGGTGATGAGCTGGGTGTTTCTCAAATGTTCGTTTCTCTGCCATGTCTTTCCAGGAACATCTTTGCTTCAGCGAAAGCTTTGTGTCTTGGAATGGTGAAAATACAGAAAAGGACAGAAACTTGTCGGTCTTTAACTATAGAGTTATTTAACGGTAGAAGAATTATTAATATCAACTGCTTTAAGAAATTCTAGCTATACAATTGAAGTGATTGCACTGTGAGCCTTGAAAGGGTGTTGCTGGAAGGTTTTGAGCGTTGGAGTTTTCTCATAAATGTCAAACAATTGTTTAAAAGCTCAGGGACTCGGTAATTTACGTTCTGCAGCACCTATATTTAGGTTTGAGAAATAAGGGGAAGAAGAGCTTAAGCTCTGCCTTTGTATTCCAAGAAAAGCACATGTTCTGAGGAACCTTTAAATAAACTAAATAATCCTTAAATACACTTGCACACTGGCACAGTGGCCAACGCTTAACAATTCTTGGAAACCCTTTAAAGAATTAATGTCACAGTTAACTGCGCCCCTTAAGGCACGATTACATGTGTACATCCAGGTGAGTGAAAAGCATGTTTATTAAAATGTCTCTTGTTTCTGTGTGCAGCAAAGATACAGTTTTAATGGAGTTCTGAACCAAAATACATTTCTTCTTGAGATGGACCCTCTTGCTCCTTTAAAGAGTCCAGATCCTTACTGTATCAGCTGCTTGACTCTCCTGTTACCTAAAAATGAGTGATGAAATTTCTCTAATAGTTCTTTTTCTTCCCATTTGTAATGCGTTTTGACCATGCTGGCATCGTGCTGCGGGCTGAGTGTCCTGTGGCACATTTTCCTTCTGCTTGTGCAATAGCAGAGGAAACTTAAGGTTCTGGAAGATGGTGGTGGGAAGTACCACTGGAAGAGCCTTCAAGAAGAGTTTTGGTTTTGATGGGTTTGGGGTATTTTGATGAGATGGGTTTTTATGTTTGAATGACTGCAATCTCATATTCTTATTTGCAAAACCAACTTGCATAAGATAACTGCTACAACAGCGGGGGAAGAGGCGATACTTCTTCATGAGAACAGGGAGAAGGTTTGAAAAATTGTCTCGTGTTCCAAAAGTTTGGTGTTGTAGTGAGCGTTATCCCTCAGGGAGGCTGGCAAAGGACAAAGAATGAGACGCAGTCTACAGAAATTCAGAGACGTTCATTAGATGACAACAGGGTAATCTTGGTTGGGTCCTCTCCAACACACCTTCTTATCTTTATGTAGAAAGTCTACCTTTCTTGTTTATCTCTACAAGTCATTGTAATGTAGTGCCGGGAGAGGTGATTTTTCAGTGTTGTCCAAAACGCATCCAAATCTCTCTGTGGTAACTGGCATTTTTTTGGCATTTATTGGACTTCTTATTAGCAGAGCAGGGCGTGTTTCTGTTTGGTAGCATCTTCTGTGTTGGATTCATATGTAATGGCATTTGCATCTTAGAGGGAGGATGAGCTGTTATGTTGTAGGATTTTTTTCCGTCAGCACGCACATTTCTATAAATCTTTGTCTTTGAAAATTAAATTTTGCAGAAATTATCGTAATACATAGCTACCAGTATGTAATAAACCTTACCACTTTTGTCTGCATTTGTAAGTGATGTGTGTAATAGGAAACCGAAATCGTAGTTTTATCTCTCCCTGTTGCCCACTGAAGCTGACGAACTCCACTCACTAAAAATATATGCACTTTTGGGGCAGTTGGGTCGAGGGCTAGTTTTAGCTTTGTTGCCAGATGACCTTTTGCTGCCTCTAAAAGAGAAAATCGGCATCTCTGGCGCACTGAGCAAACGTCCAGCGTCTGCAGGAGCACTCGGTGTTTCTCCTGAAAACTACTGATAGCCCCAAACAGCCTCATTCCTGGTGGTCTTGTCCGAATGCCTCTGCTGGGCTTTTTCACATGTAAAGAGGGTAGAAAACCATAGCAGGTAAAGAGGGAGTTCTTTAGATAGGAAAACCCTATCTCTTTATTTCCCAGAGAGGTTCTTATGTTGTCCCATGGAGGATCACTTCGAGCCATGCATCACCCCGAGTTCGCTTTAACTATTAGAGGGAGAAGATTGTGCAAGATCTTTCTACAGATCAAGACCGTATATTCTATTTGAGGGAAAGCTGCTACAGAAAACAAGGTATTATCCTGTATTAGCTCCCTGCCAGAAGACATTATTTATCACTGGATGTGTGATGACTTTGCAGTTCTTTTTAATGGGCCGTGTTCACCGAAGACTGTTTCGTGAACGTTTCGCGTCGGTATGATAAATAGAAGGATGATGAGTAGGAGCTTAGAGCATGGAGGCTGCGTTAGCTGTGTAAGCCGCATTTATGTTAGCGCTTCAGCAGCGCTACCCTTTCAAAAGGCTACCTGGCGTTGTGGCAAGCTCTTTGGGAAAACAGTAGCAGAATAAGCCTGGTACAGGTACACACCCGGTGTTCCTAACACAGCAAGACTCAGGGCTTCAGGAATTTTTGCTCTCATTGCTATCAGCTGACAGGTTTTATTTGGACATGAAACCTCACCCCTAGGAAGTTCCAGCTGATGCTGAATGCTACAGCACAACTGCACAGAAATGCAGTCTGCTGTGAAAACACTGAGTTTGCTTATCAGCTCTCTATAAAACATCAAATCAGATTTAGGGTCTCGATCCTTTTCTTCAAGGCATTCCCCAGCCTGGTGCCAGGATGTCTAAAGTTCTTCCTGCAATTCTCTAAGGAATATTTTGATGAGCTTTGGTGCTGTCAAATCCTTTTATCGGAAAGGATGGCTGTTCTGTGGGGGAGACTCTTGTTGGGTATCTGACTTCATGCTATTCCCTGTGCATCGTTGTTAAAACCCCACTCCTGCACATACACAGCAGCACCTGAATTACAGAACTGCTCTATAAACCAACTATGGTGCCAAAGGCAAGATTAATTTCTTTGAGAAGGAGATGAAAACAAACTTGACGGACGTTTAGAGAAATCTAATTAACATTATTGGCAAGCACATAACTATAGTGATGAACCTGCTATAAGATTCTGTGCATAGTATGGTAATTAGTCACTTCAGGCTTGATGTTTTGCAGACCTTCGCTGCTCAGAGTCTGTGCTTGATGATATTCCCAAATTTCTGAAGATGCAAGGCATGTGTTAGCTGTAGAACATCGTGAGAGCAGGCCTTCAGGGGAGAGCCGTGGGGTTCTCCTCTCACTACACATCGGTGGATAGATTTTTAACACTTGTCCCGTTGAGTGATTGAGCAAAAATCTTAAGCTTTCTAGTCTTGTAAGCTTGAGGGATTTTGTTTAAAGATTTGTGGTGCTACAGCACCATTAATCCTTCTTACTCCAGTATCCATTTGCATTATTTGCTGTGGTGTTTGGATTGTGGTTGGCTTGGGTTGGGTTGACCTTCCAACACGCTTGTCCTCTATTTCCACTTCAGTTGTCTATTTGTTTCTTCCAAGAAACAGCATTTCTTGCCCAAGCAGTCGAGAGGGAGAGCTTTGGGGGTGCTATCCCTGATGACACTCCCTGTTTTCTCCGTTGTATTAAGAATAATAGTGTTAAATTTGGTATCTGTGCGGCCAGTGTTTCCCTGGTATAGCAAGGAACCAACTATTAATAATGAATTCATGTTATTAATTTGCTGTTTTGAATGTCAATCAATTTTGTGGTAACTGAAGCAGATCAAGAGTAATAATCAGAAATGTGTACCCACGGAAGAACTGCATGAAAAGCCTGTGATGACATGGCATGTGAATTGTTTTTCAGTGAAAAAAGTGATGTTACAGTGCTGACTTTCAACCTTTTCCAGATTTTGCAGTAGCGGTGCAAACCCTTCATTGTGAGACTACCTGATTACAGAACTTGCTTTCCCTCGGTGCCCTGTGGAGACTCAGGTTAAAAACATTGCCTTACGATAGCTTCAGGTGGCTTTCACAAATACAGTTTCACAAAAGAAATTCCTTTAAATTTCTTTCTCTGAAACCAGTTTGGTGTTAACTTTTTTCTTAAGTTCACACCATTGATCGGACTATTTCAGCTGCCACATGCAAACATATGGAGCGCTTTCCTTTCTAGTTCTTACTTGGCATTGAAGATGCTGGCAAAGTAAATAAATGAGAGTAGAGCAGTGAGGAGTTAATGAGTTGGGGCTGATATATCTCATTAACTGAAATACTTTCTGTCCTGCCGATGATTGTCAGGGTATTAGGAAAAGAGAAATCAAAGAATTTGATAGCTGAGTTGATTATCAGCTATTCCTGAGAATGAAAAAAAACTGTCATTAACTTCATATTATTGTCTTGACCTTTATCTCCTCCCCCAAATTAATTGGAAAGCTGAATGTAAAGCCGGTGTTGTAACCTGCTGCCCAGGCAGATAAGTGCCTTTAAAAACAAGCTTCAGCTTTCCTTTTTGCCAGAAGACTGAGAAATCAACTTTTTGCTTTGGCTCCCATTACTTTATCCAAAGATTGTTTTGGTTTTTAACTGTGTTTATTTAAATCAGTTGTGATGAAAATACAGTTGGTGCTTTGGCATTTCGCAGGGATGACTTGAAGCAAGTACCTCTTGAGGGAAATGGGTCACTTGGTGTTATTTAACTCACCCCGTGGATTTCTTAACAGCTTTAGCAGTCCTGCCAGAACAGGGATGCGTATTAACGTAAACCACTCTAATTGAGGCTTGCTTTACAGCGATTGGATTAAAAAGGTGTTACTTCACCTCCTCATCCAAGTATTGGCTTGCTTAACCGTCGTGTGGATGCAGTGGTGGAACCTTCTGAGCACCGAGGTGCGGAGTCTCTGCGATAAATGTGACTGCTGGGCACGCTCTTCATCACAGCAGTACAGACCGCAGTCTCTCCTGAATGGTGCTTTGTGTATTCCGATGCCTTAACCATAAAACTTGTGCTTTGCTATAAAATAGTTTAATATTTTTAAAAGCATTTGGGTTGTTTTTTATGTGGCAACAAAGAGAATCTTCAAAAGGATAATTGAGCTGAAACCAGCACAGTGAGATCATTATCTACAAACATGAGTAAATGGCTTTAGGAAGTATTTGCTTATTCATTAACTTTGAAATCTGCTTGTGATACTTTGCAGTTTTCCTTCTGATGGCTGACAGAAAACGTCGTTGGGAGGCTTAGCCCACAGTGGACTTGCTCTTCCGCGCCTTGCCGTGTGCCCCAAATTCAGTTAAAATTACAAAAGAAAAAACATAAAATTGAATAAGTCTTTTGTGTCTGGTATAGCAAGCATCTGACATCTGTCAAAATTCAAAATGTGAAGTGTCGTTGAAACAAGTTTTGCAAAGCTTTTTTTGTGCTTTTTCCTTTTCTGAAGAACCAGCCAAAGTATAAAAGCAAGGTATAAAAAGAAGTTACTTCACGAACACTTTGAAGAATTGTTCAGTTTTTGGAAAGATGGCACATCTACTAAACGCAGTGGCTTGGCTAATAAAACCAGTTTAAAAACGTGTTAGAACTTTTCTGCGTTTAAGCCACCTTATTACTAAAGTAGAACAAATTTTAAAGTGCGTTAGCACTGAGGATGCATTTGGGGGTGTTCTCGTTCTCAGTAACGATAACCACGTGGCGAGCTAGTCCGGAGTGGGTAATCCCGAACACTCCCATGTGCAGACAGATCGAGTCCTTGCGGAGTTTTCAGTGGTTTCTGATGTGTTGCATGGTTCAAGCCTAGCAGAAGAGCTAGCAAAGCTTCCTGGGGGTTGTGTACGTCTGGCTGGAGAGCACCACGTTCACAGTCCAGAAATGAAACAGAAATAAGGACTGTTGATAGTATATCATGAGTTAGATACTGGTTTTTTTGCAGTTGGTACTCAGTGTGTGCTTAGATTATTGAATAGCAATGCCTTTTTCATTGCCTTCACGAAAGGTGTGACCAGAAACATCACGTTTTCCGTTGATTTGCTCTTTGAGTCAGTGGAGATCAGAGGAGCACCAGTGTCGGTGGAAGCAGGGCGATGGCCATACCCACCAGCCCACATTTGGCTTCGTCTAGACTTGAGATGAATTTAGCTATGGAACATCTCCCCAGCTGTAGTTCCACATCTACTCAAAGGCTGGCCACTGAGCTGCAGACCTGTCCACCCGGCAGCGTGCTCTGGTCCCTGTTCAGGTAATTATGGACTTGGGAAACTCATTCAGGTGTTTTTTTTTAGGGGCAAAGCGGTTTCCTTGGTGCAACCCCTTCTGCAAAGGGTAGCACTGGTGCCAGGGTCAGGCTGTGGCTGCTCCGGCAGCAGCAATCTCCACTCAAACCAGCTGGGACGTGCCCATGGAACGGCATCTCCAGCTTTCTCGGTGAGGTGGCTGTTACCTGCTGCATGGCAGGCTGCCACCCGCTGAGCTTGCTGGAGGAAAATAATGTGGCTGCTGCAGAGCTGAGCCTCTGCTCGGACTGTAAAACCTTAGGATCATCTGTTGGGTATCTTCTAAATGTTGGCGGCATCTAATTCTTTAAATAGGCTTGAGAATAAGTTTAGTGTTTTTCTAATTTCTCTGTCCTTGCTTGGTTTTGCACGGCAAAGCCCCGTTGTTTATAGCAGATTTCAGTACCTTCCTTTGTGAGCACGATCCCTTGGCTTGGGATTTCTAATAGTTTAAAAGAAAAGAGAATTTTAACATTTGGTTCATTGGCAGCTAGGGCAAGTGTAATGCGTTTATTGTTATTAGCCTATTTCGAGCAAAATCTGGATTTGCGGCTTGGTCTAAATTGGGAGCGACAATGTAAATTTCTAAAATGCGTTTTAAGCTGTTGAATATTTTGGTTGCAGAAAAATGCATTATTATGGGTAATGCGGCAGTGGCGCCCATTAGCTTTAGTAACTTTTGTCTCAAGGCCAGCCCTCCCAGACTTTCATTGTTTCTTCTATTCTTTTTACGGCCAAACTATTACAGCTGTGATCTTGGATAACAGGGGTTTGGGGTTTTTTCCTACCGAAAGCTTTGAGAAAATGCTGATGAGCAGAAAAGGACTTAACGGTGTAGTTGATACAGACTGAAATAGGGAGGTGATTTTCTTTTCATCCTGTGTCTCGTAATGAGTGTGCCATCTTTTAGCTTTTGTGGAGTTTTTGAATACTGGAGGAGAAAACACTTTGCCTTTGGCATTTCTTTTAATTTTCATTTTTTTGAAAGCCCTTAAGGAGAGACAATGATACTCGTATGAAGAGACAATGATACTCGTATGAAGAGACAATGATACTCGTATGAAGATAGAACTTCCGAGATTGGAAAGGAACATTTGGGTTAAGGAGTAACTTTTTTTTTCTTAATCAGTTTTGCACAGCTGCTTTATTTCTTGGAGACTTCTTCTGTAGTAGGTTGGATTTTAACGACACGCGTACAAATTCTTTACTGAAAACTGACATTTTCGTCTATTCGTGTAGCAACAAGTGGTGTTGTCTCTTGGATCTCACATCAGTATAATGTTTGTTTGCAAGATCTACATAAATAAAAGGTTTTAGTGCATTAGGAAAGTGCTGAAGAACAGTATTTGACCAACATATATAGCAGAGTTTAACTTTTCTTCCAACACATAATCAGCTTGGCTGTTTCTTCTATCATAGGATGCCCTTGATCCTATATGTTGTTTGATGGAGACGTTGGTTTCACAGAGGTAGGAAGCAACACTAACCAAAGTTTGAATCCTGTATAAGAGAAAAATATCGCTTTGAAGCAGTTCCTGACCCTTTGGGGCAGTTGGACAGATTCATCAACTGGCATGTAAATCCAGCAAAGATTTAAAGTCTAATTTGAAATGCCTGGGTATTAATGGCATCGCTCTTAAAGTGGGCAATTGAACATGCTTAACCCTTTGCAGAGTCAGGGTGTTTGGTGTGCTGTAGTTCACGTTCACCTTTCCTCCTTTTCTTTCCACTAAAAGTATGTACATTTAAATGTCAGTGCAATGAACCTCTTCTCATTTGTGTGTAAATGTTGGGAACAAAAACTTGCTTTGCCTTTTAATGGGACTTGCATCTCGTTTGCAGATTTTTTTTTTTCCCCAACCTATTTGGAACAGTAAGGACTAGCCAGGCTGTTAATTCTTTTGAGACACTGAGACTGTTCTTGAGGTGTGTTGTTTGGCTGATACACCTACAGGTAAATTGTAAAGCATTGTGTTGTCAGGCAACTGAGATCTACCTGCATCATACCGATGCAGGCAACAAATCACAGGATGACAGGGGTTGGAAGGGACCTCTGGAGATCACCTAGTCCAACCCCCCCGCCAGAGCAGGGTCACCTAGAGCAGGTTGCACAGAAATGCGTCCAGGTGAGTTTTGAGTATCTCCAGAGAAGGAGACTCCACAGCCTCTCTGGGCAGCTTGTTCCAGTGCTCTGCCACCCTCAAAGGAAAGAGGGTCCTCCTCATGTTTAGATGGAACTTCCTGTGACCAAGTTTGTGTCCATTACCTCTCATCCTGTCACTGGGTACCACTGAAAAAAGACTGGCCCCATCCTCCTGGCACCCACCCCTGAAGTATTTAGAAGCATTAATAAGCTCCCCCTCAGTCTTCTCTTCTCCAGACTAAAAAGACCCAAGTCCCGCAGCCTTTCCTCATAAGAAAGATGTTCCAGTCCCCTAATCCTCTTTGTAGCCCTTTGCTGCACCCTCTCCAGCAGTTCCCTGTCCTTGAACCGGGGAGCCCAGAACTGGACACAGTACTCCAGATGTGGCCCCACCAGGGCAGAGTAGAGGGGGAGAATAACCTCCCTCGCCCTGCTAGCCACACTCTTCTTGATGCACCCCAGGATGCTGTTGGCTTTCTTGGCCCCAAGGGCACATTGCTGTTTTAATGGGCAGAATGGAGTTTTAGTGCTGTGAACAAGCCAGATCTGATAATGCCGAGAGGAATTTGTACAGGGCAGGATGGTGTGGACTGAGGGAGCCTAAAATGAAGCCTGAGCAGGTAATGGAAAGGATGGTGGGGCTCAGTGCCTGCAGCTGCCGGAGGCTGCGGACTTGCTGAGCCAGCAGAACCGCTCCAGTTCGTTCGTATACAACAATTACAGGCTGCTTTTTATTATAGCTCAGACATTATTTGGATTATTGTGCTAAACTGATAGCATTTTTGTCTTGGAAGACACATACGCAATAGTTGATGAGGCTTATCAAAGGAAAAAACATATGTAAGAGTATCAGTGACTGATCTGTGAAGGACTGGATCAGCGTCTTGGCTAGGTGACGAGTAAAAGGAAGCCCAGACACAGAGAAAGGACAAAGAGGATTTGTATAGTGAAAATTAAATCCTTGAAGTCTGGCTGGAAGCAAGGGGTTAAACGGGATGAGGGAAATTAGGCAGTAGATGAACAGCATCCTCTAGCAAGAATATGGGATTGTGAAAAGTCGCATGGAGATGTGATCCTTTCCCTTTTCTTAGTTGAGTAAAGACAAATGAGGAGGAAATGAGCTGTTGAAGAGAGCATCCCGAGAGCAGGTGACCTTGGGGCTAGGTAAGAGGTGACTTTCTTCTTATGATCCAAATGGCTGTGCCTGTTTTGCCTACTAGTAAAAATTCTGGCAGTAAAACTTCTTTGCAAGTTACTGCTCCAAGTAAGAAATTGTTCTTCATCAGGTGAGAAAGATGAAGTTAGTCTCAGACTTGGAACATTAACTTATTTCTAGGATGAAGGTGGAGATCAGTAGTAAAAAGCCCCTGAAATAGTGGTTTTCCAAAGAAATCTGGAGCAGCAATAAATGAAGCGTGGCTCTAGAAGAGAGAACGCGTCTTCATTAATGAGAAACCATTCAGAGAAGCTAAATTGTCGCAACCGGCTTCTGATATTCCATGTATGTGCATATGTAGAGAGTTTGGGGTCTAGATTATAGCACATTCGTACGATTTGAGTGCCTTAGACAAATTATAAATGCATTTTTAAAATATTTTTGTGGGTTTTTTTAAAGGATTTGGCCTTTTTTGTTGTGCTTCTCAATATAGAAGTAGTATTTTTACGTTGTGGTGGATCCTAAAGACTTAAACTGAGATATGAACCTTATATTGGGTATAAACGTGGAAGACATGACTTAAAGGATGTTCCAGGACGTATCCAAAGCCTGGTCTCTTTTTTTCTGGGCTGATAGCAAGACAGTGGAGTGTTTGCAACAACCAGCTTGGTTTTGTAAGGGTCTTGCTGCAGCCCCAGTCGAGTAAACAAGAGCTCAGGAGTGGAGTGTAATTAAGAGCTACTGTTGGGAGATGTAATTAGGGAGGTTAGTCTGCTGAAATACAGCGCTGCATCCGGGATTCCTCTCCAGAGCAAGTGCTGTTGGAAAAGTCACGAACAATGGGGGTGAAAAGCAGTTTCAGCTGCTTTTTCAGGAAACTGTTGAGGCCTGCTGATTAGATCTTTATTAAAAAAAAAAAAAGGTCACTGTAGTACTACTTTATTTTTTAAAAGTTAGATAAAATCTGGAAATGCCTTTATTCACAGCTCTTAAATAATAAATCAGTGCTGCTATTGTTGAACAGCTGGTTATTACTATTCATTTCCTTTGCTCCAAAGATTAGGACACCACCTCCTCTTGGGTTTTTTTGGCTGTTTAAGCTGCTTTTTGACTCTGCAAATCCAGAAGAGGGAAAGGGTACGTTGTTCCCTGTAAGGTAGAGCTACCCTATGCTTTTTAACAGGTAACCTGTCTCAAGTGTTGAAGTCTCTTCCGAAAACACAGCCCTAAGCTCTACAGGTCCTTCGACAGACTAATGCAACTTCGAGGAAATGCCTGGTAGAAACCACGGAAGTGAAACGCAGCTCGGCTGATGGGATCTGTGCGTACAAAGTGCTCGGAGATGGCCAGAGACTTCGTGAGCTCTGACCTCTTCTGCTGAAGCTGTCCTGGGGCAGTGGGCAGAGGGTAGACGATTGCCGCCTGCTGCCTTGTGCTATAGAATCGTAGAATCGTTTAGGTTGGAAAAGACCTTTAAGATCACAGAGTCCAACTGTAAACCTGACACTGCCAGGTCCACCACTAAACCACGTCCCTGAGCTCCACGTCTACACGTCTTTTAAATACCTCCAGGGATGGTGACTCAACCACCTCCCTGGGCAGCCTCTTCCAGTGTCTGACAACCCTTTCAGTGAAAGAATTTTTCCTAATATCCAATAAGCCTATAGTTGGGCTAAGTGCCTGCGTTGGTAGATGGCACAGCATCTAGCGCTCGGAGAAAACTTGAGGGACTCCTCAGCATGCCACCACGGTCATCTGGGCTTTTTTTCCCTTAATTTTCCTTTCCCTTCTATGCTCTCTTAGCCTGTATACCATTCACCTGTGTCTGTAAAGCACATTATGTAGTATCATCTTCACCACAGCTCTCTCACAGCATAGCGCTGTGCAAATCCACGTCGACTGTTCCTGTTTCAGAGTAAGCTTTTTGTACAGGTTAGCTGCATCGCTCACGCTTTGATCCCACCAGTATGTACAGAAAATAAGTTAGGTGGCATTTCTCCCTCCTCTCCTTTCCTCTGCCCGGTGCAGCGGAGTGTCTTGCGAGTCTGCCTTTGCATAGTAATTACATGGTATATTCTTGCATATACTTTATGTGATTCTTGCTGCTCTAATGAGCGGTTTCAAGTGAAATGTTAGGCTTTTTTTTTCTGTTGGCTTCAGCTTCTTGATGGTTTTAATCTAAAGGCCTTCTAATTTATCTCATTTGTTGTTGGCTTTGGCTTCTACCAGCTGTTTTGTTTCTGTAAACAATACATTATTGTTTTTTTAATGTATATGTAATTTTTAAAAGAATGAGCATGAATGTGAGCTTGGTCTTGCACAGAGTTCAGATCAGTGTTTCGGGGGCAAATCTTTAATCTGGCTCAGTCCAGTTTTATATTGAAAACCTAATCCCAAATTTTGAAAGCAGCCCTTATGAAAGGCCCATATATCTTTGCGAATGGAAACACTGCAAAGTGTGGTTAGCTCAAAGTGATGCACTTGGCTTTTATTATGTGCCATAATACTAGTGAAATTGGGTGGATTATTTTTATTTTGATTGCTCGATTTGAGCTCTTTGACAACCCTTGACATAGAGAAAGTTGGCTTCTCTATCTGCCCGCATCAAATGAACTTCACCTAAGAATAAGTTCAGAAAACCCTGGCAGCTTTTATACGAAGTATACCCAAAATAGCCTGCCGTAACTCCTGCTAGGAAGAGCTGTACACTGTGGAGGCGCTGGCATCCCTGGCATGATTTGTTGGTATACCCCAACCTCTCACCCTGGATGCGGGACAAATGCCTTGCTTGCACTTCCCGTTCTCCAGCAGAACCGTGTGAGACCTGACTTAATTAAACCTCTGGCTTTGAGGTAGTGTCTCTGTGGATCTGAAGGGAATTACGTCTATGTTCCTATTTATGGTATGTCTTACTGTGGTTAACCAGATGGGGATCTGTATCTTTCGTGATGTCTCTATTCGCTGCATTTAAATTTAGCTTCTAATATTGCGTAAGCAGAACCGCGTTCAGGTAGGGCTAGTGATTGCCCAGGTGATTTGAAGCGATAGAGGCATGGCCGTCTCTTCCAGTCATCTGGAAGGTAGGGTACGTCACCTGAGATCTCTGATGTGATTTTGACTGAGCTCAAATATCTCGTCATACCGTTCTTGGCACAAACCTTCCCGATCTTGATGAAAGTCGCAGTGCACAGCTGAGTTCCTTCAAGCAATGCGCTCCGCCGGGCTGCTGGAGCCGTGCGTGCTGGGACGCTTCTGCTCTTCTCTACCGGCGATGGAAGAACATTTAAGGGCCATGAGCTACATTTAAGTCAGATTTCATCTAGCATTTACGTAGTGATGATATTTGTGTAACATGGTTGCCTTGTTCTGTGTATTACAAATAGTTCAGCAGCCTTTTTTTTTAAAGTTGAAGACCTTGAATCAGTCTGCAAGTCTATTTACCTCAAGTGTGAACATTAGTCGACCTAATAAATATCAGATGCCTTCTCTTCTATCATGAAAATTATAGACAGAAACTTCCTGAGATTCCAAATGGTTCAGCTCTTAACCTTTTTGTGCAGAGGCAGCTGAAGGCAGCCTTGATTGCCCTTCTTCCCACATCCTCCATTAGCTTGGACTTTTCACTAGGCTTTCCCTTTTTCTTTAAGCCCACCCACATTTGATTCTTCAGACTTGTTCTTCCATTATCTCGGTAGGTTGCAGTGAAATGCGTGGACGTTCTTTGTTAGAACCGGTATTACTGAGAAATTTTGGGCTTTTAAATTGCTCCTTTCAATTTTGCTTCTGCCGTACTCGTTAAATCCCATGTCCAGGCAAGCTCTTACGAGTGCTGCTAAACATGGTGACTGATCTGAAGTTGAGCTGCAGTGAGATTAGTTGCGTCAGGTTCTCTGATGAGCCCTGCAAACTCCTCAAGACTTTAGCTTTGTGCTTTCTTAGAAATTATTATGGTATTGCCACTTTAGGGATGGGGAAGCGGAAATGTGGCGAACCGACTGACTTGGCCAGGGTCCTGGGGGAAGTTTAGCTGCCCTTCAAAACCAGAGACAGAGTCTCAAAATAGATTTATCGATAGTGTGCCATGCAGCCATCTCTCATGCGTCTTAAATAATTTTTTTTTTCTAAGAAATATGAAAAATGTACCGGGTTGTATGGAAGAAAACAAGGCAGAAACCTAACTGATGGGAAAATCCATTATGATTATAAAAGGAAAGCTCTAAAACTGCTAGAAGCAGTAGAATAAAAATACACCCTCTGCCCCCCAAAAAAGTGAGGGAAGGAAAAGGGAAGAAATTTCGTTTAATGGCATGATCTTTTAAACTTTGAGGGTGAGGGAAAAATAAAAGTATTCTAGAGGGAATTATTTTTGAACCCAGATTTGGGGGGGGGGAACCCAACCCAACCAAGAAGCACCAGACCAGTTGTGCGTTTGTACTGGGAGAAAGGGGCTTAGGAAGGGAAGGTGTGTGACAGGAGCTAGGGAGAATAGAGGCGATGATCCACCATCCAGGTTTGTATTTTTAACGTCATTAAGTGTAACATGCCCTATTAGAAAACTAAGATGTCATATTCAGCATCCAGTGTTTAATGATCAGGAAAGTCATAAAGGGTGTATTGAGTCTTTGTTTATTTTTTTATCCCTCAACAGCTGTAACAAAGTGTTCTGGCACAACGAGTTATAAATGCATTCATAACTAATGTAACCGAGAGATGCTTCTGACTGATCGGTGCTCGAGAAAACGTCGTTTTGCGTGCAGCTGAGGAACGTTTCTGAAGCTTTTTGTGTTCGGTACGTGGATTGTGAAAGGCTTCTTACCCTCCTCCTCAGGCAGGGGTTTGCCAGAGGAAGGTGCAGACGGATTGCTTGCCGCAGCTGGTGGGGTTCATTAAACTGCCAAACCATACATTTTCTACATTGTTCCCTGATGTGTGTTTAAGACATCCCTTTACGTATGATCCTGAAGGAGCTCTTCTTTCTTGAGGCGATACCTGCTTCTGCCCTCCCGCTGGTGTCCAAGCGGCTGTAGCTCCGCAGCACACCAGGAAAAGGGGGATGCAAGAAGAGGAGGTGATACATTTGGGGTTTTTTCCTTAAGCAGATCAGCCGCTTCCATGCACACGTGCAGGTCGTGGTGAGGGAACTGAGGCTTGGGACATGCTGAGCTTAGAAGGAGCAAGCTGCATCGCTTGTTTTTCCTACGGGCTCGGTAATGCTAGGAGGAGAACTCAGGGAGCATTTGCTCCCTCTGCAAAATCCTAGCCTAGAAGTAGATCCTTTGAGTTATTTCGTTGATCCTACTGAGCCACCCATTCAATCAACGGTAACACTCAAAATTCGAAAAGCCTTAAAATTATGTAGGTTTCAGAATTGTATGCTTCTATAAAATACCCACTTAAAAAAAAGATGAGAATCGAGACAATTTTGGCCCGATAAAGTAGCAGCTGTGTACAGATTTTTTTCTAAGATAGATATCCCAGTTAATAGCCCCTTCTCAAGCAGAGTATGACTAATGCTGCAACTCTTGCCATGCACGTTAATTTGCCGTGTTTGTGTGTGCTGTTCCCCCATCCACTGCTTTTTCTAAAGACTGCAAATTCCGTCAGGGACTGAAATTGTCTCCCCAAACTGCTCAGGGTCTCGTACATCATCCAGGGATGTAAATATTTCCTTCTGACCCTGCTGGCCTCTGTCAGAATGAACTAATTCAGCAATAACCTACTACAGAAATCACTCTAGCTCATTTTGACTAATTCGGATTAGGAACACCCAAGAAATATTTCACTGGGCAGACCAGAGGGGCTGCTAACTTCTACTGGGGTGGTTACTAGTATGCGGCTAGAGGTGATAGCATCAGCGCTTCTAGCTGTAGTTGGAAGAGTGTGCATCCCCAAGTCTGCCAAAAATTGTGGGTTTTAACATCTTTTCAATAAAACCAAGGAAATCATGCTTAAATTAAGCATGTGTTGCAATGAAAACCATGCAAACGAAGGGAGGCATTTAGCTCCTATCAGTAGTTTTTTGCTTAAGAACTGGTATGTGTAGCACCTCCTCGATTTTTGTAGTGACTTTTTTCATGATTATATCTTTATTAGCACACAAGGGGGGACAGTTTCACAGAGGAAAGCAGATGGAAGGAAACCAGATTTGAGGGGACCACAGGGTTAGGGGAAGCTCTGGAAAAGGGCACAAAGTACTTCTGCTGAAAAGCACTGTGCGCAGAATCAGCGAAGCTTTGCTTAGTGTTTATCCCGTAAATTATTACATGCTTTTAGTTTTAAGTGGGGAAGAAAGCTGAAAAGAGTTTCTGATTTAAATATGTTCGCAGTGTTTTGGGTCTCGGTATGGCTTTTTAATCTTTGAATATTGCTCTGTTGCAGGTGTGGGAACAGCATGTACCACCCAGCACAAAACCTTTGGTTTGTCACATCGGGTATCCCCTTTCAGCTACGGTCCCTTGTGCGTGCAACCAACTGTACAATATTCTTTGCTTCATGGAGCATTAGGGGAATTATTTACAAGAGCCAGAAGGAATCTACTGATTTTTCGAAGCGTGTAATGTAGCTGTCCCATGTTGACATGTGGAAATGGATACTCTGGGTCACGCAGCCACGTACCCGCTGCGTTCGACTGCCTGCTGCGATGTGCAGTGAGATCTCAATCTGACTGACACTTCTGGGGGCTAAAGTAATACCAGCAGCACTGAGACCGGTGAGTCTCATTGCTGCTGTTACCAGAATTTCCCTTGCAATCCCCGATTCAGTTCTAATTGTCTATGTAACACCTAAATTGCAAGCGCTATTGGGACAAATAAGTCCGTGGGGTTTTTGTTTTTTGCTTGAGAGTTTGCAGGCTCTTGGTGCTCTGCAGAAGGTGACCTAACATAATCGGTTTTAACTTGAATCATGGAATCACAGAATGGTTTGGGTGGGAAGGGACCTTTTAAAGACCATCTAGTCCAACCCCCCTGCCATGAGCAGGGACATCTTCAACTCGATCAGGTTGCTCAGAGCCCCGTCCAACATGACCTGGAATGTTTCCAGGGATGGGGCACCTACCACCTCTCTGGGCAACCTGTGCCAGTGTCTCACCACCCTCATCGTAAAAAAATTCTTCCTTATATCTAGTCTGAGTCCACCCTCTTTTAGTTTAAAACCATTACCCCTTGTTGTGTCGCTACAGGCCCTATTAAAGTCTGTCCCCATCTTTCTTATAAGCCCCCTTTAAGTATCGAAAGGAGTGCTATATAGCGCTTTTCTCGCCTGCCTTGAAATAATGTTGGAGATCATGCAAATGGAGAAAAAGCAAAAACCCCACTTTAAAATGGAAGGTGGCTGTCAAAGGTCTTGTGCTTGTGGTCGTGATGTTGCGAATAAGTGATCCGTGGCAGAGCGCTCCTGCTCCTGTTTTCAATTAGAGGCTTAGCTGTAAGTTTGTCTGCTGGCCTAAAAATTGGAAGGTTGATGGTTCATTGATGCTGAAAGATTGGGAAACACTGATGCAGTAAAGGATTGTATTTTTCTGATGATTAAGCCGCTCATGTAGCGTATTCAGGAAAATGTTTTTGAATCATTGGTTCATTAAAAACCAATGCTTAGCACCTAGTATTTTTCAGAAGCAATCTTCGAGACAGAACTCAAAGCAATCAGCGTCACACGTTACTAAATCTGCCTTAAAGCAGTTAAACGTTAATATGTGTAACTCTCTGCCTGCTTGCAGCCTACAAAATGCTCTCCCCTTTCTCCCGAGAGGCAGCGACTGATGGCTGTTACAGGCAAAACCTCACCTCGCCGAGACGCTGCCGCACGTGCTTTTGCTGCTTGGAAAACCGCATGATGCAAGGCTCCAGGCTGCGGCAGCGAGGAGGACTTGTCGTCCTGCGTGGGAGGAAGGGAAGGCGGTGATTACTCCTCCGCTCAGCTCCTTGTCAGCGTGCGTAGCCTTTACCCGAATAATAACGGAGGTGGGAGAACACAGTGAGGAAATCCATTGCGGTTTTGATAGGAACACACGCTCTGGCTTTTCTTACGTGCGTTGTGCTGCTGCTACGTAGCGCAGCTCCAGCAAACCTGCAATAGCTGCATTTTTAACCAGAAATCCTGTGCATTGGTTTATTTCCCAATTAAAATAATTGGAGTGAAAACTCTTGAACGCAGCAACAACTCCCCAAATTATTACTTTAATGTCTTCCTTGACCTGCCGGCCTCATGATGAGGGTTTAGGCGGCGATTGTGCTCCCAGTGACCCGTTCACAGAGCCCTTGTGTTTGGAGAGAATATGAACAACGGAGAGATGGGAGAGAAGGCACGCGGAGGACAGGAGTAGGCTTGCTTGCTTCAGGATTTGATTTCCTTTTTTTTTTTTCTGCTTCTGATCCTGATGAATCATGGTGCCCAGTGATGTAATCTCTGGAGTTTATTTAAAAAAAAAAAAAAAGAAAAATACGATCTTCCAAACCAAACTGTGAAATGGTTTCCACCTCTCATCTGGAGCAGCGTAAGCTTTCCTCTGAGCTTTCTGATGAGGAGTATTATCTCATGTGCCATTTCAACATTATAGACCATAATTTTTCCTGCAGACTGGAAAGCTTCTGTCCTAGTGTTATAATTGTAGACTTTCATTTTAGTTTGATTTTTAGCTTCATTTTAGTTTGATTTTTGTGAGGAAGAAGTTATAAAGCACTCTTTGTGCTTGGTTAGTGAAGTTGTTTCCATTATTAGGTACAATTTTTTTCTTCCCCCTGTGGAATGTGAAGCAAATGGGCAAATTACTTTGGTTTTGGGATGGGTTTTTTTTTTATATATCTAAATTCATGTGTGAAGTCATCTGTGTGACAGCACAGCGCTGGCTTATTCAGATCCTGATACCTCTCCTGTCCCTGGAGGTGGGAAGCTTTGTGTGCTGTAAATCTCAGTTTGGTTTCCAGGACAGATGTTTGCTAATTCGCTTTTATACGTACCTCAGGACTTGCTAACGGTGTGTGCTTGCTGCTCAGTTGCATTTAATTACGCAGTTTTAAGTTTTTGGGCACCCCCACCTGCCAGCCTTGTCCCCCCGTTATCCAGTTTAGTTTGTTAAAGCAAGCACGGCGATCCTGAGGAAATGTCCATCTCCCTGTAGGAGAATTTTAAGACAAGTTTTAAGAGTTTAAGACTTTCTTACTGTGTTGATAAGAAAGTTTTAATTGTTTATAAGTAATTGCGAGGTGCACATGATAGATTCTCTGTCCCTTTCATCCCTGCCTGGAATGTGTTTTAATTGCTCCTTTTAATAAAGAAATACCCAAGAAGTAGAAGAAGTGGAAAAACACTTTTAAAAATTATTTGTTACAAAATGCAAAAGCAACAGAGTCCATACTGAGATTTTTGTCCCAGTTTTGGAGGCGCTTGGGCTCACTCAGATGAGAGAGGGAAAAGGCAGGGCTGGGTTCCCAATTTAATTCTCCTTCCGAAAAGAATGCCACGCCTCTCCTTCCTAAAAGAGTATACCTTCACGAAGGACACGAGTCAACTTGGATTTCCAAGGGGAAATGTCAGTATGTTCATCGAAGTCACAGGTTAAGCAAAGAAAATTGATGAAGTGCTTTGAAATGCGTGACGAGGCACCTGGGCGAGGGTAGGATTTCTTGCAGCCCTGCGAAGCAGGATGCTCCTTGTGTCCCGCGGAGCAAGAAATAACTATGCTAATAATCACTGCTGCCCGCACACAAACGCGCGCTGTCGGCTCGGTTTGATGCCGGCTTTTATTGTATGTTAAATTGTCTCTGCGTTTTACGATGAAAGCCCGGTGACATCAATAATAGCTGCTGCCGTGCCAGAGCTAAACACGACTGATGGGTGGCCTGCAGTAACAAACGCACATAGGTTAGGTACAAGGCGGTGCTCACCTGGAGGGATTATTGCTATGTTAAACCAAGAGAGTAAAGGTTAAATAGCTTAAAAATGTCATTAGAGTTCCCTTAAGCCAATGATTGCTTCTACATTATTCTGCGGGGTGGTGGTAGCGTTTGAAAGATGCAAGGTGGTGTATGTGGTGCCTGAACACTGAATATCCTGTTGGGTCATTCAAGATTTATAGTGCTGACATCTCATCTGCAGGAGTATCCCCTTACACGGTCTATAATATATGCCGTTTATGGTTTATTCATTTTTGTAAGGGCAATATTAGTGTCTGAGCTCTGTGATCTCATCTTCTTGTCACTCTGGAAACGAGTCCTTGCTTAGAAGTCAGCAGCACCCTCGACGTATGGAGCATCTGCACGCGACGTGCCGTTTGCTCTCCCACAGTCAGAAGCCGCACATGTCGTTCTTTGGGTAAAAACCCGTTTTGAAGAGGCTGCGATTTGAGTTTTGTATTACGGCAGCCAGGGCAGGCAAGAGTCATCCTGCTGCTGCTTCAGCATAGTAAACTGATACTGCTGTCTCTGAGGTTATATAGGGCCAAAGCCTCCCGTGTTCTTGGGACCTGCTGTTGCAGTGGGTGTTTCCTAAACCGCTCATGAAATGCCTCTGGGACCTAATGTTTATTTAAAAAAAAAAAAAAAATACGGAGGGGAGATGATTAGCTTTGACAGCATGGCTTATTTTTAAAAAAACCTTTCCAAGTCTGAATGACATCTAAGCTTTAAACAAGTTTATCATCCGAAGCTTCTGGAGACAACTTGTTTCTGCCGCAGAGGCGATGGTTCTCGTTTTGCCAAAATGAGTCTCTGGAAGGGATTTGTTTCCTGGGAGCAATGCTGTCGCTGAGGACAGGCAGTACTTTGGAAGTTGTCTTCTCTCTGTCTCTACGAAAAGCAAACCCAATCCAGCCCGAGAAACCCAAGCCATGTGTTGGGACAGCGTGCACTGACTTAATTTGCTGGCTGGTCCTCCAGTGGGATGCAAATTAGAGCTGTGCTATAATAACAGCATTTAGACGGGTATGTATGGGGAGAGGGCAACAGAGAAGGGATAAAGGGGGGCTGCTGGCAGAAGCGCGGCTACAGAGATAAATCTACAATTTCTCGTTAAATCTAACTGATACAAGGGCACATTGGCTTTGTTAAAGAGAAGCCCAAACTGTTTGGGGGTTTTGCTATGGAAGGGTAAAAATATCAATGCAATTGCTATTTTATGTGTGTGTGCATGTGTGTGTATATATATATATAAAAAATCAATTTATTATTTTCCAAATATTGATGAAGAAAGGTTTCTTCAGTGAATTTCGATGCTTCCTTTAGAGTTCTCAATCCGTACGCAGTGAATTTCACGTGTTTCAAATGCCTGTCACCTCCGTGTATCCCATTCCTAAGTGTGGGAGTAAATGCTAAGCCCACGTACAAAATAATAAAGCATTTGCCTTTTAAACTGTCAGAGTGTTCTCGTTTGAGAGAGAGAAATCATTAGTAATCCCTCATTAGTCTAATTTTAAGTCCCTCACATGTATTTAAATGTTCTTCTTGATCTTTTAATACACATGAAGAATGCCTAATTGATTTACCTGCACTTCTGATTTCTGTTGTGCTTATAACGCTGGATTTATTCATCTCGTTTGAGCTTTCTGTAGTCCTCGTTGCACTGGTGTGAGTCAGAGCTCCCGTTTGCTCCTACTCGGGTGTCGGCTCCGCAAGAATGCTAATAGGGCTCTTGACTACGCACTTTTTGATAATGGCTCTTTAATAATTCCAAGTATAAAGAACACCTTCGTTTTCAGTTTGACTCCAGTTAGATTTTGTTAAAATAACTCGCTAAGTGTGGGTTGCGATGTGTTTTACTGAATAACGGGACAGGAGATTGCAGCGGAGGTGAATCTTTGCTGCGTTTGCATCCCAGACCTTGAGAGCCACAGGTAGGAAACAAAACGGAGTAGAAAGTCACTATAAAGTCGATAGAAATGCGCTGCTGTTTCTGTTATCCAGAGCAATGCAGTTATTTTAAAACGAGGAGTGTAAATCTGATTATTAAAATAATTCACTTGCTATTAAAGTTGGATTTTCGATATGGTCAATGAAACTGTATTTTAGTCAGATTTGGAGTTGGACGTTGTGGCATCGTTGCTGAATACGGCTGCGTTCATGACCGCTTAGGATACAGAGAGAAGGAAGCCGCGTAAAACATTTCGGACCTTGAAGTATGGTGATCCCATGTCAGCTCTTGGAACCGAGAGGTTGTTACGAAAAATTAATGTTTAACAGCAGGGTAGAGTTTTTCAATGGTTTTCTGTGGAGCGAGGCACCAAGGCGCGTTTAATAAATTGTTCGCGAACAGCTATTGTTCCTCCGGGACTGGTCGTAGCCAACACACGTCGCTCTCTGCGTTGCGCTGGATGCTAAATGATTAAAATGCGTAAATTAACGGATGTTAATAGCACTTGTCAAACTTGATTTCACTGAGGCCTGATTAACCTGGAGAAAGTACAAAGAAGTACGCTAGGTTGTTTAATTTACAGTAACTGTTTCCCTCCCTCTCAGAGCACGTTTATTCTGTACCAAGTGGGTTTTGTTGTCTTTTTTTTCCCCCAATAACTTTGTATTAATAGAGTGAGTTTATACTTCAAATTCATACTGTGCTCTGTTCTTTACAGCTTCTTCTCAGGTAACCTTCAGGCTTGTCCGAAAGCTTGGTAGCAAGGTAATGTCATTAGGATTGGTCTACAGAAGGTAACATACAATTAATGACTCATGGGGCTAACTCCTGTGATGGAGTATTTTGTCCTTAATGGCAAAAAGACATTCCCCATGCAAAAGAGGACTACCTAGGTTGGATTGTAACTTCGCTTCCAGTGCTGGAAGATGAAGATCGCTTGAATTATATCGTAATTTCTGCAAGCTAAGAAGGCACCGAGTGACGGTGACGTTAGGAGCAATTAATAGCCAGGGCTTTCCGTAAGTCACAAGTAATGGGAAGGGTCCAATCGTCAAATAAAATTGTTTAAAATACGAAAATAAACATAAAATGGCTTCAAAATTGTGGGTAGATTTCAGAGTAGTCCTGTCATTATTACATTTTCCTTCTGCACCCCTAGAATTGTGTGCAAACCCAGATCTTTTCAAGTTTTGATGCAGGCTACAGCGCTTGCAGACCGCAGCTATGGATGGGCGGAGGGGAGGAGACGTGTATTTTGTTAATCACAGTGACTCTAAAAAGGGTCAGTGTGGGCAAGAAAACTGGTAAGACCTACAAATGAATGCTGTGACGGAAAGCTTGAATTCAAGCCTTAAAGAATACAAACTGGGGAGGAATGGAGAACGGTTTGTCTTTGTTTCTAGTATTGATAACATGGTTTCTGCAAATATCTTTATTTCTGATAGCAGCAGTTAACCCACGGTGCGTCCCAGGAGGCTCGCAGGGTGTTCAGGTACTGGAGGAGTTCCCTTATGCCGAGAGCCTGATTTTGTTGAGGTTATTGAGAAGACTCAGTAGGAGCTCAATGACAAGGTACGCTTGCAGGGAGACCGTTCAGACCAAACTAAAGCCAGGAAAAAAACATCGTCTAGTGGTTTATAAGGCAAAATTTTAAATGGGATTAAACTTCAGGGTAAGCAGTCAAGGGAATTGCCCGAGGAAGATGGGCATTAGCCAACCACAGGTTTATAGACTTGGCTTAGGTGTGCTAAACGGAGGTCAGGCTCAGTGGTCCGTTGGTTTTAATACCTGTTAAATATGTCTAACGGGGGTGGAGTGTAGACTCCCTGAGACTAAATGGGTCGAGATTGTTCAAATTCAGTCCGTGTGCTTTGACCATGGGAAAGCGAAGACCTAACATCCACCAGCTGGGGATTGCGCTCTTGGCTGACCACTGTAATCTCCATGTGATGAGGGAACTTTAAAGGCCTGTTAATAAGGGTTAGAAAGACTCTTAAACTGGGGTGGGGTCTGGACATTCAGTGGAGTAAAACTCGTGAGCATCTTGCCTGGAAAAAGCACCCGCGGCTCTGCTCTAAGAAAGCCCTGACCTGCAGAGGCTAAGCAAGGGCACAGGGATAAACCCTCGTAATTTTGGGTAGATTTCAGATAAGCATTTGGTTTTATTTGCCACAAACTTGAATAAAACTGTTCCTCAGTTAATGAGGTGTGTCACTATGTAAATTTATTAGCAAAACAGCAATATTATATGAGCAAACATGTTTCTTCTCCTTACTCCAGACGTTGCTGATCCTGCTCTTGGATCTCCCATGGTCCAGTTGCTTTCTGCCCAGGGGAGGACGTGTGGGATGAACTGGTGCTTAGAGAAAAGCTGCATTTGTGTACACGAATCTTTAATCTCTGGTTTGAAGGCTTTTTCTTTCCCGTTTGAGATGCTGTAACTTTCTTCCCATGGGAAAATAGAAAGTCGGGGAGAGACGGCCTGTCATTACATATTCAAGGGGCTCTGCTTCTGATTACACCAAGGTCCACTGATTAAAGCTTTGCTCATTAACTTCATTTTCCCTAGTTGGCTGACAGCTGAGCGGCTCGCGCGAGGCGAGGAGCGGCGTTTCCAGCACCGGTTTGGCACGTCGGCAGTTCCCCCAGAAGCCCTGCCGCCGTGGGTACCGCGCGTGGGAGGTGGGATTGCTCAGGGATGCTGAAAGCCGGAGTGAGTCTGCAGTCAGACAACCTCGTCAGTCTGCTGCCGTCGTCTCGCTGCTGGCAGGGACGGGTGCCTCTGGGTGACGTTTCTGTGTGTATTGCTGATTTACTCAGTGAGATAGGCTTTGTTTTATATTGAGCCGTTGACACACGGAGACAGGAATAAATAAGACTTGCTAACCTGATAGCTCCTAGTGTGCAAGCAGGGAAGCTTTTGCATCTCAAATGCCCAAGTTCTGGGTTTGATGTTGGATCAGGGCATGGTTTTCTTATCAGCTTGGGGTCTTTTCCCACCACTCAGATTTTGAGAGATGTTCCCCCTGCGCTTATCAACTGCGTATGTGTTCATTTTTTTTCCAAATGTGGAGCCCATAATTTCTGAATCTAATCACCAGTTCATCTTCTCATTAGCGCTGGGGCAGTCAGGTAAGGCAGCGATATTTAGAGAGCCCAGGAGTCTTGATTGATAATTTAATTTTATTTTTTATTTCTTAACCTCCCTTTCCCCACCACACATCAAAGCCTGAAGAAAACTTCCAGATCTCTCCCAAGTTTACATCTCTAATTCTTGTCCAAATGATACGACGCTGGGGCTCTGTCAACTTGAAACGCAGACTGCAGAAAGCTTAAAAAGCGATGATGACAAGGGCTGAGGAAGCACAGATGAGCTGTAACCTGTCCGTTGCTATTTCAGATCACCTGTTGGAAGGACTTTTTTTACACCATTAATAAGACCCACCTCCTAGAAGATATTTTAATGAGAACTAATGCAGTGGGAAAGATGCTGTACATTGTCCTTACACGTATGTGGTCCTTACACCTCCTTCCACGAGGGGCTACTGAGCTTGTATCTGGCTGTTGCTATGTCCCCAAAATATTGTGAGTTCTTGGCTTTCTATTCTTATTTACCACTCTGACCAACAGAGTTGTGGTCATTTTGGCTTGACCATCCCACACAGGAAGCTTTCCAAGTAGAAACTGTCTTATAGTTGGATTTTTAGTGCAGAAAACAAGCTTAGACTAAAGCTTTCAAAGTAATTTTCCTTTGTGCCTGTGGCAAAATACTGAATTTGATGTCCCGCTTTCATGAAGTCATTCTCACGATGTGTAGAACTGGAAGTGGTCTGCATCCCTTTTAACTTTAAAAAACACATATGTACGCTGCAGATGTATTGATTAAATAACCATTAGTGTCATGTCGTTGAGTGCATAAGAGATTACAGTAAAAATATAGGTAAGTTGGCCGTACGGGTGGCTCCACTAAGTCTTTGTTTGGCTCTTAAAAGGATCTGTGTTTTGACAGGTTAGTAATCAGGCTTCTGTCTCCACAAATAAACTGCAGATTGATCTCTGAAGGCCATTGAACTCTGAAAGACGAGAGGCTGTGAAAGAACTTAGACGTACGTTGAATTACTGAAGAGCCTGACTTCACATATAAAATAATGAGCACCATGCTTTAAAAAGCAAAACCAAGCCTTTTTCATTTGCCTAAAACTGCTCTCAGAAGCAAGTAGGAGCGTGAGAGATTACAAGGTATTGGTATTAAATGGGTATTTTATATATATGTTTATAGATATGTACACAGACACACTATATACAATGGCTGCTGCTATATATATATAGTATATATAATGGTTGCTGCTAAAAGGCATAATATTTTGGTTCTATCTGAAGCCTATGAAATAATCTGTCCTCTAAGATAATCCCAATGCATCACGGTAGTCAGGAGTGGAGCAGATGTGAACCTTACTGCAGATTTCATCCGGGTTTTTAATGGAGGAGAATTAAAGTAGAAATGTTTGCGTATAACACGAGTAGGAGGGTGGGGACAAACAAAATGATTCAGCTGACATCCACTGGATAAAACCTTAAGATAGCAGAAATTATTTAGCATATTTTCAAAGAACTGGTCAGTCTGTCCGGGGTGGTGTATATAAAATACTGGTTTAGACTTGTAAGTGAATGAACATAATAGGGCTATCTTTTTTAATTTTTTTTTTCCCTAGTAGCATTTTTCCTCTGATCGATCAAGTTTTCGGTGAGGTGGTTCACGCAGGAGGTGTGGTGGGTTTGTTGTGGCTTAATTTTGTATCAAAGAAGTGCTTGGTCAATTAAAGCAGGTGCTAACTTGCAGCGGTGTTGCCTTCCTTACTCTCCTGTCCCGCTTCGTCTCTTCTTGCCTCTTCTCCAAATTGAATTTTAACAGAAATTTATCGTTCAGGGGGTTTTGGCCACTGTTCAAAGTGATGTAAAATCTGCCGTCTGGACTTGATAATATCTCACCACTGGTAGTAATACTGAATGTAGATGAAATGGCTTAATTGCCATAAACCCGTGTAAGATTGCAATACAAAGAATGGTGAAAAAGCCCAATATTTAGTGAAGATACATATGCACACCCCCATTAGAAATCAACCCGCTCAGTTCCTGCTTGCCAGTCAATGAGCAGGGACTGTTCACATCCTCCAGCCAGGCTCTTCTCCTGGTTAGTATTCGTATCCGCAAGGAAATGATCGGCTGTGTTCCTGAATGACCCCGGTGGTTCTAGGTTTGACAGCCTTGCTGGGAAGGCAGGCTCTGCATTTTTAGGATATTTTCTGTAGTCACGTGTTTCTCTGGAAGAGCTCTTCATTTTGCTTCAGTCCAGTCCGGGTGACTTCTCACTCCCTGGTATTTTCCACATTGAAAATTTAATATTTAGTTCTTTTTCCTTTTCACATTTTTTCCAATATCTGAGAAGTCCCCGAGCATCTCATGTCTGTTGATACTCTGAGCACATCTATTCCCTTAGCCTGTTTCCCCTGGGAGAGAAAGATGCTGTTAATTTGGTGCAGAGAGGAGACAGTCAGGCAAATGGTGGGGACTGTGTAACAGGATCATACAGGCTGGTGGACCCACACATGAATGTAAGCTCCAGTTCAAAGCTTCAGCTCCAAAAATATTTCCATAGATGGATAAACTTTAAAATAATTTCCAAATACGTGCCATTTACAAGGTAGTAAAGGTAAAAAGTTAGTAAAACTGGAAATCTAAGTGTACTGAAATAGAAATTACTCTTTATAGTATATCATCATCTTAAAATAATAAAAATCAGTGTCTTGACCTGTAGCAGTGTTCCAGTGGATCCAGTACAGGTAGATTGTAGAATCATAGAAGAGAATTATAGAATGGTTTGGTTTGGAAGGGACCTTAAAGATCATCCAACCCCCCCCTGCCATGGGCAGGGACACCTTCCACTAGACTGGGTTGCTCAAAGCCCCATCCAACCTGACCTTGAACACTTCCAGGATGGGGCATCCACAGCTTCTCTGGGCAGCCTTTTCCAGTGCCTCACCACCCTCATGGTGAAGAATTTCTTCCTAATATCTAATCTAAACCTACCCTCTTCCAGTTTAAAGCCACCATCCCTTCTGCCCTTGTCCTACCACTACATGCGCTTGTAAAAAGTCCCTCTCCAGCTTTCTTGTAGGTCCCTTTCAGGTACTGGAAGGCTGCTATAAGGTCTCCCCGGAGCCTTCTCTTCTCCAGGCTGAACAACCCCAACTCTCTCAGCCTGTCCTCATAGTAGAGGTGTTCCATCTCTCAGATCATATTTGTGGCCTTCTCTGGACCCGCTCCAACAGGTCTGCGTCTTTCCTGTGCTGAGGACCTCAGAGCTGGACGCAGTACTGCAGGTGGGGTCTCACCAGAGCGGAGTAGAGGGGCAGAATCCCCTCCCTCGACCTGCTGGCCACGCTGCTTGTGATGCAGCCCAGGATACGGTTGGCTTGCTGGCTTTCAGTTTGCTTGTGATCAAAATTTGTCACTTGACCATTTGAAGGCTGGTTTGATACACCATTTATTCAAAGGTTCAGGAGTTGTCTCTGCTGTGGTTACCGTCCTCTCCACGGTGCCTCTCCCAGCCAAGCAGATGATGTCTCTCCTCATGCCATACGATGCCTGTGGACGTATTGTGAAAATGCAGAGCGGTTTGCAAACGGATGGGAGGGGATGGGATGCACCTACTGCTTGGGGTTTCCAAAGTACCGCACACATACAGGCTCAAATTGTTTGGTGTCTCTGTTTCTGAATGACATCGTTGCCTTCGGAAATGTGTAAATGGCTTTTCTCTTTGGACCTCCTCATTAATCTTCCTGCTCATGTTTGAGCCACAGCAAGCCCTTTGTCATCCATGCACTGGAATGAATCTTGCTGTCAAAGACCGCACTGGTACAAGTGCCCTTTCATTCTCCTGGTTTAGAGCAAATTAAAAAAAATATTTAAATTTTTTGGTTATTTCTGGGTTTGTGATGTTGGCATTCCTGCAGGCGCAGAGCTCCCATATAGAAGACAGCTGATTATCCTCTTTTTTGATACGGTTCCCATCTTCTTGGTATGCAGCAGCTGTTTGTACAGCTACAGAAGACTCTGAATTCTCAGTAAGCGACAGGTATTGCTGCGCAGGTGTTGGGAGAGGAGAATATTCAAACCTAACTTTCTCGTGCAGATTAGGATTTTTGTACTTGCCTCCCTGGAAGAAAAATAAATGTAAAATGTGCGGTTAATTTTTTGGGGGAGGTAGACTGATGCTCAACTCTACGGTGCCAAAACCCATCCTTACCGTGGGGAAATTAAACATTTTGCTCAGACCTGGGAAGGAGCAATTTTATGTGTTTTAAAAACGAAAGCAAAACAAGGAGTGTCCTGTAAAACCACTGGGTCTGTGCCCTTACAAGGGACCGTACAGATCTGTCACCTCTTTCCTTACGGCCTCTTGACAACCTCTTCTGCCTCCTGGAAGGTCATTTCCTTGAGTGGCTGCCCACTTGGAAACACATCAAAAATTTTGTCTTCTCTCAAGACCACTACTCGTCTGGAAAGTCTCCTGTTGGGTTTTTGTGCTGTAAGCAACACCGGGAGTCTTCCAGTAGAAATACGACTCGTATTTGGCGCTTTTCCTGCGAGAGAGCGCAAATGTCATCGTGAGCTTGGATCTGACCCCGGTTCATCTTGCTCTAATAGGAAGCGTGGCCATCTTGACGAGAAATGTAGACGCAGGATGGCCTCTGCGTTTGCATGTGTTGAGTCTCATAATCTTGCTTTGAGCTTCACTTTCCTTGTTAAAGAAGCTGTTTAAAAGCTGGTGCTCCACAGCGTAACCCATGGAAGAGCCGTTCTCTCCAGTTCAGCCCTTTCTAATTCAAACTCCAACTCAAACGGCTGCTTTCTTGTAATTCTTCATTAGTTCATAGAAACTTGCCAGCTGTCGAAGACCTTACCCCTTGCTTTTTATTCAAGCGAGACGTCTCTGCATGATCGAGTTCATAGGAGTTGGTGAATATTTGCCTGCAGGCAAAGGTGAGTTAAGAAAATGCCTCTTTCTCCTTGAGGATCCACCCGGTTTACACAATGCAGATATTTTATTCTTCAGGGAGTGCTTGGAACACATTTTAATTCTGTTAATGAGAAAATACGTTATTTAGGCTGTTCCTGGAATATCTATTACATTTCCTGTACTCTAAAAAGGGGACACATTCAAGCTGGCTGGCTGGCATGACCGCGCTGCTGGTGCCTTTTTGCTCCCAAGAGGATGGAGAGACATTCCAGGCTGTTCCTCAGGGATAGGTGCTTGTCCCTGGCTGCTCCAGCCAGCTTGTCTTTTACTCGTAGTATCAGAGACATGATATTTTGAAGTTATTTATAGCAGGGGTGATGCTGTAATTCAAGAATGGCAGGAATTCATATGGTGCTGCCTTACCTTCTCCTTCATACCCACAGTCTGCTTGAACTGGGTCATGGTTTCAGCTGCAGAAGTCTGCATGTCCCTGAGGTATTTGAAGCCCTGTGGGGAAAATAAATTTTTTTGAAAGAAGTTTCCTCTGGTGATAAAATCTAGAAGCAGGATCTGTAAACAGCCTGATTTTTGAAGCAGGTCTGTGTTGAAACACTATTAGCTATGCTTCTGGATGCTCCTTATTTAAAAAGAAAGAAAAAGGAGAGCACAAATTAATTTGCCATTTGTTCTTTAACCTCAGCACCGCCAACACACTCATTTAACTTCTAATGCCGAGCAGCTGACAATCTTCCCGTTCGAGAGTGCTTTGAAACGATGTTTAATCTTGAGTAAACTCATCCCCTTGGTTGCACAGACCTTCAACGCTTTCTTCACGGATTGACCTGGAGCTCCTGCCTGAGCTGGAAGTTCAAGTCCCTACGATTTCACAGGATTGCAGAAATGAATACCTGCTCTTGTGCTTTCCAAAAACTGACGACGATGAAGACCTCACTTGGAGAAGTTTACAGCTGGAGGCCGAGCAGGCAATGACCGGAGGAGAAGCAGCAAAGTAGACAAATGGATGGGTTTTCTCTGAGCAGCGCAGCAGCAGAGAGGGCTTCAAAGGAGGCTTAGATGTGAACAGAGTGGACATCTGAATGTGCCCAGGCAGGTTGTACCGTATGCGTGGTCTGCGGGGAACGCGGCAGAGGTGGTTGCATAAGCTGATTATAGAGCTCGTTATAGCGGCGTGGTGAGACGCTGCCGGGGTTGTGACGGGTGGCAGCGCCGACACAATGGTCGTCCTCTTTGGTGCAAGAGGGAGGAGGCTGCTCGGGGTTCGGCAGCAGCCAAGGCTGCTCAGATCTTTAGGAGCGGTTTTTAGGAAGAGCTGTGTAGGAAGGGAGGTGACGTTAACAGATTTATTAACAAATTTTTAGCTGTTAAATAATTTGTGTCTCTCGAAGCCCATGTGCAATCTAACATCTTCTTTTTTAGATATAAACATGTTTCCTAGACCATTGTATTTAAATTTATACACGATACCTACACCATTATAACTAAAACTTGATGCCAGGAGCTATGCCTGCCTGGAAGATGGTCCTTGCTGTAAAATCCAGCCTTTAGTTTCTGCAAACACGTTAACTAAGCTGAGTTGATGGTTCAGATAGTCAACAGCATTGTAAATACTCAAGAATTGGGCTGCCTGGAAGGCGAAGGGTGAAACACAGCTGACGGAGAGGAATAAGTTAGTAATAAAATGAGTTCCCAGTAAGTATTTCTAATAGCTGAACAGGGTGAAGAGCTGACATCAGCAGATTTTATAGATATCACAGAAAAGTGTAAAGGCAAGAGCCTTCCAAATCTACTTTTGCTTATTTTGTTTTCCATTTCCCCTATGGTGAAGAGGATTACTTGTCTATATGTTTCAGAAACATCGTATCTACCAGAAAAACAAGGGAGCAGAGCAGTCCGGCAGTGCTGGTTTACGCTGCCCATATCATGCAGCATCTTGTACACTTGCCTGCGGGGCCAGGCAGTGACTGTTCTGCGTTAGAAATAACAAGTATCTTTTCTATCGGTTGTTGTTGTCCTGAGCTGGAACCGTTCCCTGGTCCACTGTACCCGCACAGCTGCAAGGACGACTGAAAACATGTTCGAGAAACCGCTGCTCGAGTCTTTGAAGAGCTTGATGCTGCAAGATCCTCTGTCCGTGGTCTTAGCAGTCTGGGCTGCAGTAATATTCGTGGTAAACTGATATTATATAAAACTGAGAAGTTCTGCAGAAATTCTATAACTCCTATAAAGACCATTCTGATGTTGGCTTGGCAGAAAGTTTTAAAATTAGAGAATGTATAACTCATTTGGGAAAACATCGCTTTGAAAACCAGAAATGGGAGAGCAGAGGCAGCCCAACGTTCGCTGAGTGCTGCTGCGCTGGCATCTCCCAGTTGGTTGGGCTGTGCCACGATGGGGCGAAGGGCGTGATCGGGATTTAAGAAAATTTGAGAACAGTTTCAGAACAAGAAGTTAGTGGGGTTTAAGTCTACCTGATAGCAAATACCTCGCTGGAATAGGAAGGGAAGGGGACGTGCTTTGTCTGCAGGCATGTCCCAGATGAGCTGTGCCTAGAGCCATTGATGGGGATACACAGGCTTGTGTTAGTGTCAGCTCGGGGACTCCTTATCTCACCTTTTACTTAGGCAAAGCCTATTAATCTCTTGCCAATCTGCATTAATTTCCCGGGCAGCTGATCACACTTGCAGGTTGGAAGAAGTTTCTACAAACGCCTGAATGTAAAACTGGGTGGTCCTCAAAGCCACTCAATTTTCTACCATTTTTTTTAATATGTCAAAGCTTAAACTTTAGGGGTTTTTCTGCAGGCTCTTGCTCCCCCTCGTGTCTGCGCAGGGCTTTTGCAACCTTTCATCTTGCATTAATTTCTTGTTTCCTTGTTCTTCCAGCAGCCTGGCACACTTTCAAGGGCTGGTTTGTTTTCATGCTTCTGCTGCAACAACTCTCAAGCAAGTCATTAAATTGTACCCAGCTCTTCAGCAGAAATGGCAAGCCACATATTTCTGGGTATTCGAGCAATAATTGCTAATTCTTGTTCTCTGGTCAGGGCTTCAGTCCCATTTAGCTTTCAGTAACTGAAAGCTGTGTATTCACTGGGGTTTGAACTGGTTCTTTTCTCTGCTATGAAACATATTACTAAACAAAAGAGTGTCCTTGGTTCATTTGGCCTGGTGACGATTTCATCTCCCTGCTGAAGTAGGTTTTTAAAAGCTTTTTCCGATTGTTCGCACTTTTCCTGGAACTGGGTGCTTAGCACAGTACAGCTTTCTGAGCAGCTCAGTACTGGTATCTTTTTTTAAAATATTTTTATAATAAACATTGATTTGAGTCATGGATGTTAGAAACGACCATCCACGGGCAGCTAAACGTTGGGTGGCATCAGACAGGATTTGCTTCAATGTGTTTTCACTGTGTCTTCACCTCTCAAGTGAAGGGATCGTGTTAGAGAAGGAGAAAACAAATCCTGGCTTACTCATTCTGAGCTAAAGCTTCATTTAATCTCAAACTTAAAAAGAACTTAAATAGTGGCAGGCAAGAATACATTACCCATGTTTTCTAGGTTTCATTTGCTAAAACAAGGTTGTAAGGCCCAGCATGAGAAGCGATGGGGACACAACACTTGTTCTTCGAAGAAAAATATGTTGTTGAAATTCCTGATCCAAGACATTGTCCAAAACTTTAAAGGTTTGCATTGCATGCATTTTTTCATTGAAAAATGAACAACTGGCTGTTTAACATATCTGAACCTTTTGTTAGTAAGCAGAGGTGGATCAAACTTCACAGAATGGTTGAAGTTGGAAGGTATCTCAGGGGATCAAGTCCAGCCCACCATGCTCAAGCAGGGCCACCTAGAGCGGGTTGGCCAGGACCACATCCAGTCAGGTGTTGGATATCTCCAAGGATGGAGCCTCCCCAACCTCTCTGGGCAGCCTGTGCCAGTGCGGGGTCACCCTCCCAGTAAAGAAGGGGTTTTTTTGTGGTCAAATGGAATTTCTTGTATTTCAGATTGTGCCTGAGAATACCCTGGCTCCCTCTGTTCATTCCATCCCATCCCATCAGGTGTTTGTGCACACTGCTCAAGTCCTCTTGAGGCAAGCCGTCTTTTCTCCAGGCTGAGCAATCCCAGCTCTTGGCCTCTCCTCGTGTGAACGATGCTCTACTCTCTTAACCATCACCATGGTCCTGCGTTCGGCTCACTCCAGTGTGTTTCTGTCTCTCTTGTCCTGGGAAACCCAGCACGGGACCCAGCACGCCAGTGATGGGCCGAGGGGCAGGACTACCTCCCTCTCCTGCTGGTGACGCTCTGCCCAACACAGCCCAGTGCAATGGTGGCCACCTTTGCCTCGAGGGCACATTGCCGCTCACGGTCAACGTGGTGACCACAGGACCTTCTCTGCAGAGCTCCTTTCCAGCCTGGTTGGCCCCCAGGATGTACTGGTGTACGGGATTATCCCTCCCCAGGAGCAGGACTTGGCATTTCCCTTGGCTGAACTTCATGAGGGTCCTCTCTGCCCGTTTCTCCAGGCTGTCCAGGTGGATCAGCCTCTCCTCCTGCTTGTCACCTGCCGACTCGGTGAGGGTGCGCTCTGCCCCATTGCCCAGCTTGTTAGTGAAGATGTGCAACAGTCCTGGCCCCGGTATGGACCCCAGGGCATGCTGCTGGTGACTGGCCTTCAGCTGGACTTCGCACCACCAGTCACAACCTTCTGGGCTAGTTCAGTCAGTTGTCCACCTCACTGTCCGCTTACCTAACGTCTGTGCAAGACCTGCCAGCTTATGCAACAACCTCTAAATATTAGCTGCCTCGACAATTCCTTTACCAATCAGTGCTGTTGCTAACTTGTTGAAAGGGAGGGTTAATTTTCAGTGTTTCTTAAGTATTTTGAAGGCTATAAGATGTGTTTGAGCAATAGCTGGGAACGTTACCGTGGTCTGTAGCGTCAGTAAGTCAGTAGACGTCAGGGCTTACGCCAAAGATGTGGGTAGTCAACGAGACTGAGCTTCCGCTGTGTCTTTCACCTGGGGACCATGAAACTGTGAATCCTGAGCGGTTCTTACCTTAGTTTAGAAAAAGGTGACTCAAACAGGCTAAACTATTTGTCCCTTGGGTCTACAGCAGCCAGGCTATGTATAGTTTTGCAGCCTGCTGTGCCGGTGCAGTATTTTTGGCAAGGTTTTGTGGTGCCTGTCCTTTTAAAGCCAAATTCTGTACATAGAGGGTTAGATCTGTCTTTCAAATGACCAAAACCCTCTTCATTTAACAGCAAAACTGAAGCTGGCTCACCTGTGACACCAGCAATGTATGATATGGTTTTGAGGTTAATTTTGCAGTAATATGAGCCCCTGTTTATTATAGAATCATGGAATGGTTTGGGTTGGAAGGGATCTGAAAGGTCATCTAGTCCAACCCCCCTGCCATGAGCAGGGACATCTTCAACTAGATCAGGTTGCTCAGAGCTCCGTCCAACCTGACCTGGGATGTTTCCAGGGATGGGGCATCGACCACCTCTCTGGGCAACTTGTGCCAGTGTCTCACCACCCTCATCGTAAAAAATGTCTTCCTTATATCGAGTCTGAATCCACTCTCTTTTAGTTTAAAACCACAACCCCTTGTCTTGTTGCTACAGTAGTGGTGAAGCATTGGAACAGGCTGCCCAGGGAGGTGGTGGAGTCACCGTCACTGGAGGCATTCAGAAAACGTGTAGACGAGGCACTGCGGGACATGGTTTAGTGGGCATGGTGGTGCTGGGTTGATGGACTTGACGATCTTGCAGGTCTTTTCCAACCTTAATGGTTCTGTGATACAGCCACCACCTGAGATAAGGCTGCCCACAACTGTGTGTTGCAAAGCAGGCTCTGAAGATCACTGGGGCTGGTGGTGGCAGCAGCTGTTTTAAGGAACGACCTCCACTATAAAAGTAGGGTGCACGGCATCCGATGGTGATCCTTAAAAAGGAGTTGGGGAAGGCATAATTATTATGGATGCTGGTACGGGGTTTGCTTTCAGGCTACGAAGGTAGTGGAGCCACCTGGGGCAGGGATGCCCAGCGTGTAGGGGCAGCTAGTGCTCTGGGAAGCGCTTTGCTGGCTATACGGGAACATACGTGCTGTGCAAAAGCCGTACATCTGGTGCCCAGTGGTGTGTTGGGTCTGGTGGGAACGTCCGAGACGTTTGTCCGATGAGGGACTGCTGTTCACTGCCGTGCCTCCTGCTGCAGGAGGGGACGTTACCAGCCTCCGCAGCTGGCCGAATTGCTGCTCAAGGAAGTGCCTAGATAAAGAGGTTTTTTCTGGCTCAAGTTAAGCTTAATGTTGGTTGGAGATAGGAATATAATGGCCTGAAGGCTTGAAGGCAGCACTGAACAGAAGCTGCTTTCAATCTGGAAGGGTGATCTTGTCAACAGTGTGAAAATATTGCCCCAAAAAATAACAAACTTTTCCCGGTTTCTGCTAATCAACTTAGGTGGTGATGCAGACAAAATATATCTACTCAACTTGGGTTCTGCGTCGTGTTTGCCCAGAAGATTTGAGTTACACCTCTTCAACTTGTTTTCACCCGTAGCCTTCTGCCACCCCGTCTTAGCCAGAAACAGCAAACTCCAAAATTTCCAGTGTTTAAATTGTTTACGTGATGAGAGAACAGAGCAAGGAAGGGAACCTGCAAACTTCTCCTGTCCATCTAAGCGTGCTGGCAGCCCAACGGGACGTGTCTACCGCTGGTGTGCAAGTTGGTGGCTCGCAGCCAAGTTCCTCGCCCGGCTACCAGAGTAGGAGGAGAAAGTTGGTGAAGGGAGGTTTGTGTCAACTATTGCCCCAAATAAAACCCTTTGAGTGAAATCGAAGTAAAGCAAGGAAATGTTGGTGCGGGCTGATGAGCTGCCAGACCTTCCCGGCAGAGAAGGGGGATTTCTGTGAGCATCTCCAGCGAGGTGCTGCCAGCCCCACCTTCACTTCGCCCTGTTCGCTTTGCAGGTGGAAATGTACTGATAAAATACCAAAGCGGGCTCAGAAAATAGTCACAGATGGCTCATTAATTCCTGAGGGTGGAATCCTTCATTATTTTGAGTGAACCGGAGAGGTTTCAGTTAAGTTGAAACCTCAACTTAAAGTCTTCAGCCCTGCAAAGTGGCGAAGCTTTGTTTGCATCCCAGGCCGTTGTGGAGCTGCTGGCCATGGAAGTGTGTCTTTGCAGGAGCAAGAGATCGCTTTGTGATCGCTCTGCCTACAAAATCTTTATTTCCGTCCTCTTCCCCTTCTGCAGAGCAAGGGCTGAGCGTGCTCAGCAGAGGGAGCTGCAGCCCTGCCAGCCTGCTCCAGCCCTGCTTTTCCCTGAGATTGGGCTACATGCAAATCGTTTAAAAATATTTATCTGGTTCTGCGCATGGCCACGGCATAATGAAGTTCATTTCCAACTATATTGAGTTTGAAGACAAAAGCCGTTCAGTGTTAGAAGTGTCCATATGCTGTTTTGTTCCAAGTTGCATGATCTCCTGATGGTGCTAGGTATAGTCCTCGTTCCAGGAGACCTATAGCTCTAAATATAGGTGTGCTTCTTTGACCTTGCTGTTGTGTCAACCAGGGTATCGGCGTTTTGGTGACGCAGGGCTAGGGGCATAGGCAGGCGATGGATGGACGTCTCCTCCACGCCACGGCGAGGTTGCTCTCGTTTCTTCTGGGCTCAAACGTCGAGCAGAGCTGGGGTCGGCGTGAAATCACAGCTGCAAAAACGAGCTGGATCTGAGCGCTTCACCCGGCACGGGATTTTGAACAGAAATGAGGAACCGAGTGAACTTTCAGAGCTGCCCGTCTCGCATCTGTACGTTTGGCTAACGAGGCTGGTTCATAACGAAGACCTCAGCTGGGAGAAGATTCAGTCACCGAAGCCTCCGGTGAGCAGCTCAAGACGGGGGGGCTTGGTCTGCTGGGCTGGTGCATCCCGCTGCATCCCATCTGCCAAATAAATGTGAGCGTGGAGAGTTTCACCTATGGAGAAGTGGAACAGCAATGCCAGCGCCTCTGCTTTCCACGTGCCCGAGTGGATGGTGAGTTATTTAGCTTCTTATTTTAATCAGCACCTAGCCAGCTGATCGCTGCTTAATTTCTGGAGAGAGCTTCAGATCTCGCTGCTCTGCGTTGGGATACGATGGTGTTTAGCCGGAACAAGGGTCATTAAAGTCCAGTATTAACAAGGACAGTTAGACATCGTTCTTTGGCGTGAGCTGCCTAATTGAAAATGGTCAAGTGATGGAGGGAATGGTCCCCCATGGGCCACCCAGTCTTGCAGATGTGTTATATTAAGAACTAATTTTTATAGCAGTTTGGGACCAGTGGGGAGGAGGAGTAGGAGAAACTGCAATGTGTTCCAGGAGCCTTTGAATTTCATCAGGATCGGCACAGCAGATACTGTCTTTACAGCTACTTTAATTTTTTATCATCAATTTAGATTCTTTTATTGGAATAAAACCTCTAAAACCTAAGACACCCTTCAGGGCAGCGTGTGCTGCTCATAAAGAGGTTAGAATAGATGCCAGCAAATACTAAAATACACTTTTCTCTGCTTTGCTTCTCTGGTGGAAAGAATTCCCAAAGCAATTGAAAATATAATGACATTGCTCCAAAAAGCAGGCAGCGCTTGGAAGACGGAAGGTTGCGTGTCCGGAGGTTGGCTTCACGTGTCCCCTGAGGGTCTGTGCAGTTCTTACGGTCCAAATATGTTCATGATACTTCAAAAGCACTGAAATTCTGTATCAATATTTGTTATATCTTCCAAGGTTTCTGCTCCTAGCTTCCATTTCTGTTTTTGAAGTCATCCCTCTTGGTAGTTCTAAAAATACTTAGATCACTATAATAAGAATTGGTATTCTCGTACTCCTATAAAAGTATTCTTCCTGCTTTGATTTTTATCTAGAAGTCCATGCATGGTGATTTGATTCAAACTTCATTATTCCCCTCTAATATCCAACTTTATGTACCCCCACTATCGCTTTCCTAAGCTTTATGGATTTTATTTTTGTAAAATGACAGTTTATTGTTCTGCTTCTTGCTTATTTTTTATAGACTGCAATGCTTTCAGCTTTCACCCAAGTTACGGCATATTTATATCAACAGTGAGAAAATTAATTTTGCATTTAAGGGTTAGCAGTGAAAAACTTCGCATAATATGCAACTTCATTTATTGTTTCAAATGTGGATTTTTTTGCTACTAATTGTAAAAATACGAAGTTCTGCTTAAAAACAAGCAACAAACCTCTCCCTACGGATCTGTCCCCCTCCGTAATTTTCTCCTTTATGAATTTGGTGCTGCTGGGTTCGGGACCAAGTGACAAAAATGTTATTTAAATAGACCTTTTTTTCTTATGGCCGTAGCAATTTTCTTTTGCAGCGTGGAAGTGTGATTTTTATAGATGCTTTAAAGCTGCTGTGGCATCGAACTCCATCTACAGAGGGCTTAGGGTTATGTCCTTTAGCAATGTTTTTAATTAGGATTTTTAACCTGGCTGATTTGTATTTTATGTGGTTTCTCAGGACAATGTGGGAGTGAACAACCACATTCCAATTAATAATTAGCTTAAGCTTTAATATGCTCATTATCTTTAAGGTCATTATTTCAAGCAGTCTTTTATGTCTTAACATTCTTACCAAGGTCCTACATTTATTACAGTACACCTCTTATTATTAACCAAATAATGGTCTGTATCAGAAATGGTGTGGGCAGCAGGAGCAGGGAGGGGATCGTGCCTCTGTACTCGGCGCTGGTGAGGCCGCACCTCGAATGCTGTGTTCAGTTTTGGGCCCCTCACTACAAGAAGGACATTGAGGTGCTGGAGCGTGTCCAGAGAAGGGCGACGGAGCTGGTGAGGGGTCTGGAGCACAAGTCTGATGAGGAGCGGCTGAGGGAGCTGGGGTTGTTCAGTCTGGAGAAGAGGAGGCTGAGGGGAGACCTCATCGCTCTCTGCAACTGCCTGAAAGGGCGTTGTGGTGAGGTGGGTGTTGGTCTCTTCTCCCAAGTGACTAGTGACAGGACAAGAGGAAATGGCCACAAGTTGTGCCAGGGGAGGTTCAGGCTGGATATTAGGAAAAATGTCTTTACTGAGAGAGTGGTGGAACACTGGAATAAGCTGCCCAGGGAGGTGGTGGAGTCACCGTCACTGGAGGTGTTCAAGGAACGTGTGGATGTGGCACTGTGGGACATGGTTTAATGGGCACGGTGGGGTTGGGTTGGTGGTTGGACTTGATGATCTTACAGGTCTTTTCCAACCTTTGTAATTCTGTGAAATATTGAAAAATGTATTATTAGTGAATAATAATAATCCCTTCTGCAGTGCTTCTCAGAAGAGTGAGTTAAAATACAGTTTCTCCCATATTCTGTGACTCTGGTGGTCGGGAGGAGATCTGCAGCAGGTCAATTTTGGTTTTGCAGAACTGCGCCTGAGCTGTGACGGAGATCTGGAGTTTTGCAGGCCTGAGCGACAACGCAAGCTGAAGTCCTTTAATCTGCTGCGAACCAAATTAGGGGTGACAGTATTTCCCTTATTGGGTAAAAATTTTTCAAATAATCTACACCTTGGATTTAACATTGACACTGAACACCCTTGTACCCGCAGTAGTCAGGGAAAAACTTCTGTGTGCAGTTGTGGCACGTGAATTTCTCATCACTGCGGGGATGGGATCAAAAGAAGGGGAAATTCTGAATTTTCAAAGTTGTCTGAAATCCTGCAACCAGTGAGTGTGTGAGGCAGAAATTGCTGTTTTGACTTGGCGTCTTATTTGTGAAGGTTTCAGTGATTTCAGATTGTGTAATTGAGCGATGGTTTAGATAATTTCTCATTGCATAGTCTTTAGTAGTAATCTGTAGAGAATTAACAGGAGAGGCTTTCGCTGTAACGGTCAACAGTTTTTCTAGGGAAAGCTTGTGCTCCTGGGTTGTCTCGTAGCATCAGGCGTATGAAGGAGCTGTAAGACCACATGGGATGCTGGCCGAGTATAAATGCACTTACTTCTAGAGATGAAGCACTGGCTCCTGATTACTCAGTAGGTGTTTTCCATCTCTGACTTCTGAGATTCTACATTTTTTTTTTTAAAATTATAAAACACAAGTTGCCCCTTTGTTGCAAGTTGAAGGGATATGGAAATAACCATTTCCTCTTTTGCCTGCCTTGTCACGGGACTGTGACCAACAGAGCCAGGGGTGGACCAAGGGGTCTGTTTCACAGCTCGGGGAGAAGGTTTCTCTCTTCCTTGTCCTTCCCATTGTCCCCACTGGAGCTGCCTGGTTTAGGTGTTTTGTTATTTTCTTTTTTTAAAGATTTCTCCTTCCTGCTCCCGCCGGTTACAGCAGTAGGGATGGCCATGCTCATTCTCGCCATGCATTGGATGTAGGTGCTGCTCTTTGCTACCATGGAAGCGTGCTCTATGTCAATAAGCGCTAAGATGCTGGAAGAGCTTCTTTTAGTTTTATCTTCAGGTTTTCCACCTGCAGCTTTTCTGCTGTGGGCCTTAGAGGATTGTTTTTTTAAAAAAGAGGTAGACTAAGAGTGAGTCTCAGCCGTTAGAATGCGAGCAGTGGCTTGATAGACGTGGACCGTGATTCGGTCCTCATTAGCAATTGTCCTGGAGGTCTGAGGACAGAAATCTGTATGAGTCCTATTAAAATATAATAAATTAAGACGTTTGGGACCATGGTCTGATGTTTGCACTGTACACAACCTCAGCCCAATGCCGAAATTGAGTTAGAAATACACTGGGCTGAGAGTTTGCAGAGCGTGGCAGATCCACCACTGGTGGGTGGTCTTCAGGAATCGTTGGCTTGAATTTCTCACACGCACGGAAACCGCTTTGGCCCAGGTGGGTGACTCTTCATTCCCATCCTTTCTGTCCCAAGTCCTGTAGGTAAAGTCAGCCATAACCTGCACATTCTCAACCTGTTTTTTCAGAAGGAAGATGCCAAAGGGTTAAACGTGTGTGTTAATACCGGAGTCTGTCTCCGTGTGACCTTTTGGCTGGAGAACTGGAATCTTAAACACTTTGAGCTCCAGTTAAAGTTTTGCCTCAGTGAGCAGCATTGTCAGGATTACATATTAATTTAAGGCATGCGAAACTATGGAATAAATAAGTTTGGACAGTCCCTTTCTTGAAGCGGTATGATCTAGGCTCAGGAGATACATTAGGAGAACAGAAACGATGAAGCTGAGGCTTGCAGATCATTTCAAGCACGGAGTGAGCTCACATTGTGGTGGAGGGGAAGGCAGGCATCACTGATATCGCGGAGGGGGAGCGGGTTGCCTTTCAGATGCCAACACCTGGTGTCTCCATACACATCTCCGGTTTCACGGGTGAAAGTGGAGCAGGAGATGAAGTATCTGGCTTGGCAGGTTGAGTGCTGGAGGAAACCAGCTTTTCCTTCATGAATAGGGATGAGAGGGCAGGAGGAGGAGGTTTGGTCTGGGAGCTGCAAGCCCTGGGCGCTGGTGGAACATCAGAATAGTCGAGTCGGTCCCCTCCGTTCTAGTCACAGCTGCAAAATTATTTCCCTTGCAATCTTTACCCTTTTTCGTTTAAAAAAAATATATTAGAAATTCATTTTATCACTTGGCATCGTAGCTAGATGAGAAGTTTTTCCACTGCGAAAAGACTTTCCAGGCAGTTTGTCACATGAATAACCAAGTAGTGGCAGCTCTTGAAGACCACAAACTGGACCTGCAGTTTCACACGTGAATAGATGGATTTTAATTAGCTCCATAACTCCCTTTTTATTTCCCAAGTTTGTTGCAGGTGGATTTGCAAGCTGTTAGCAATGCCGGAGAGCTGGTGCGACTTAGTTGCACAGAAACTTGTTGGTTTATCCCTTTGTTCCTTTAAAAAAATAAAATATCCACGGCTAAGAATAAATTTAAGACGCTAGCACTTCGAAAACGCTGCGCTCACAAAATTTAAAAGTCCACAGAATGTAGAAGGATGGTTCCTCTTGCACGTTGCACAAGTGGTGGGGGATTTTATAGCTGTTACAATATTTTAAGGTTTCATTTAGCAATTTTTTAAGAGTAGAAAATGTTACAAGCCCACGGCATGGCTAAACTAACGCAGAGGGAGGCTGCAGTAAGGTTGGTCTCCAACCATGATTAAATAGCAGATGTTAATCATGCATGGTTTATTAAATTATAGTGATAACTCAGATTTTACTAGGATTAAACGTGGTTCTTCATGGGTTTATTTGAAGATTGAGCCAGGTTACAACTGACATACGGCTTGCAGGAGATACCTGAGCTGTGGACTGGAGGGGCAGGAAAGAACTTTATTTTTAGCATTTTTATAGAATAGAGGTTTTTAATTTTAGTGTCTTAGACTCAGTCTTTACTGAAAAAAAGGCTTTCCACACATCCTCCCCGCCCCAGGGAAAGCTATTTGATTGAAGTATCTTGATGTGATAGCCTACTGGAAAAGTAGTTTGTACTTTGGTGGTAGAGTCAAGGTGAGCTTCATACCCATTTAAAGGCTTTTAGCTAACTTACACTGAACTAAAGTAGTAACTCCCTTAGGATTTTGCATTAAAAGGATCATCAATAATGTTGAAAATTAAAAACTTACCTTGAAAACACAACTTTGGCTGTAGTATCAGTTGAGGCAAATGGTGCTAATCCCAGTCTCATATTTCCTGACAAATTTCCATATTGAAAATAATTCATATTTCCATTTTCCAATTACTCTACAGATTCATTAAAATTGGGAATTCTGTTTTTTCCCCTTCACAAAGCAGGCGTAGCTTTCATATAGCCCAGAAATATTTACTCTTTTAGTGGATTGCTTGAAATCTGCTATGGACATGTAAAATACCATCATGGCATGTGCTTGTCTGCAGAAACGCTTTGGAGGAGCGCTAGCAAGCAATGTTTCCCTGGCAGCATTTTCCCCATCATGGTGTACCATCCACTGGACGACAGTGACAACTATTGAGGAGCAATATTATATCAAATCAGTGGTAAATTATTTCTAAAGGAGCTGTATATAATAATACACGGAGCTGGGGGGGAGCTTGTTTTTCATATTTAGTTAGAATTGGTGTTGACGTCAATTGGCGATGCCCCGTCGCTTCCCAACTTCCTCTTCTTTGGAAGCAGATGTTGAAGTTCTCTATGGGAATTGTCTTGGGTACATTGTCAGGGACAGAACTCTTTGGATAACAGCTCCAACCACTAAATAAAAATACAATAAATTGTCCTGCATCTGATCTGCTCGGTCACTGGTAGCAAAGCATCTCGCGCTCCCCAAACCCTACTGCTGCACGAGCATCCCTCTGGGCTTACCCGCAGCCCTTTTCCTGCTGCAGTAGGTACCTGCAAGGTGGGAAGAGTCTAGATATAAGGAAGAAGTTATTTATGATGAGGGTGATGAGACACTGGCACAGGTTGCCCAGAGAGGTGGTAGATGCCCCATCCCCGCAAAAATTCCAGGTCAGGCTGGACGGGGCTCTGAGCAACTCGGTCTAGTTGAAGATGTTCCTGCTTATGGCAGGGTGGTTGGACTAGATGACCTTGAAAGGTCCTTTCCAACCCAAACCATTCCAGGATTTGATGATTCTAAGAGGAACGTGGGAATAGCAGGATGGGTGTCGGAGTCCGGACCCTTCCAAGGACGGACTGTATGCACTTGCTGCCATGGGGGCTGGAGTGGGGACCAGCATAATTAAAAAACACTTTGCCATCTAACAAATGCCTTCCTTGTTTTAGTTGCTCATTAGTTAATTTTCTTCTAATGAGGCTCTGTTAACGTAATCATCTGACATTGGGGAAAAAAGAAAGTGGGGGGGGAGAACCCAAGTTAAAAAGAGCCTAATTAGCAAGTTAATTATAGCGAGCAGGGAAATGTTCTGGTTATATAAATAAGCTATTGTTATGCACACACAAGCCAGGCCACGTTAAAAACTGCCGCTAACTGTCTAGAGGTCAGGCAAACGCTGTAATTCAACATAAAACAGAAGTAGGACTTGTTCGGCGGGACGCCTCATTAAGTCTTGGGGTCCTTTCCTGCCAAAAACAAGGGAGTCTGAAAATCTGAGCGGTTCCCCTTCCCTCCCTCCCTCCCTCTCCCTCCACCCCGCAGCTGAAACCAGAGCGGGCAGGATCGGGATCGGCGGGGCTGGGAGGTATAAATGGGGGGGCAGCTCCTGTCCTGGCGGGAGACGGTGCGGAGGGTCTGTCGGTGATGCCGTCATGCCGAACAAGAAGAAATACAACGTGAACGGAGATTCAGGGATTAAAGCCCAGGTGAGGGCAGTCTTTAGTACCATAATATAATTTTTCTATTTAAAAGTACATTTGTTTCTTTCTACCCCCTTTTTTTCCTCCTTTCCTTGCTGTTCCCCCCAATCACTTATTTCTGGAGCTGACTGCATCCCCTGCTTAGAGAAAATCCCAGTCTCTGGAGGATGTTTCTTCATTTTCTCTCGGCAGCAGGAGGTTTGAAACGACGAAGCATTGAGCTGAACACGTTGCTCTGGGGTTGTTCTTTGGAGCACCGTGTCGGAGAAGTCGATGAGTTTGCAAGCAGGGAGATTGCCCAGGAAAACCTCAGCTGGAGAGACTATTTTGCTTGGTGAAGTAGCGTAGAGTGGCTCTTTGTGGTGGAAACCCCAGGTGGAGTGAGACTTAGCTCATTTGAAATGCAATCAGCACACACCTGCATTTAGAAGTCATTAACCCCTTGTACCTCTGGAAGTGAGGTTTTTCAGCTTGAATTGTTCTTTTCCTGCTGGAGCTTGAAAGCAGCGGCATTTGTGTAACTGCAGAGCAGGTTGGACTCCTAAATCCAAGCAGCTGCAGCTCTCAAAGGCTTCACGATCTCTTCTTTGAGCTTTAGCTCGTGCAAAGTTGGCTGTTACCTTCAGAGGCGTTTCAGTTTGAGCTGAACAAGTTCAACCTGGAACCAAATCACTGTTCTCGTCCCAGTCTCGAATGCCTCCATCTTTCCAGCCGGGCTGGAACGCGACGTATTGTGCCATCAGTTGCTTTGTGCTATTCGGTAGGGATTTAAACCAGACTTTTGGGCTGGGTAAGCAAGGTCTGGTTTTCTCCTTCTGGCTGGATTGAGTGTGTATTGCTGAAATATCAACTCTAAAATGAAGATGAGTTGTGGAAACTGGCTTAAGGGTATATTCCTGATGGCACTTTGTACCCTTCACACGTCCATGCGATACAAAATTTAGCACTGGGTGAAGGTGATGTCTCAAATCTAATTCCAGCATCCATTCCTGCCCGCTCTCTCTATTGTTCGAAGGATAAAGTCAAAAGATGTTGGTGAAGGGTCAATGCTAGCTAAAAGCAGACCTTAGCCTTGACCTGGCAGACATCTCTTCCCAACGTTCTGCTCTTCTGATGCCTCCTTCCACCTCTTGCCCATCAGAGCCATGCTCGGCTAAAGCTAAACCCAGCTTGTGGCAGCATTTAAAGGGTTTAAACCCTTGAAGTGGTTTAGGGCAGGGTTTATTATAAAGTTTAGTTCTAGTTCTACCTAATTTGGTTCATGACTTATTTTGCTTTTTGGCATGTTCTTGCCTATTGATGTCGCACATGGAGGTACTTCAAGAGCTGTGAATGCAATTATCAATATTACCGTGTCACTTGAAATAGTTGCATTGGATGTCCTTGAAGAGATAACATGGGAAAGGAAAATGTTAACTGTAATACAAATTATTCACCCTTTGTTAGACTTCCAGCGTATCTCACTTTACTGAGAGCATCGTTTCGCACAAATAACCCGACGCTTTGATGAAGCTGCTCAGCTGTTGAGGGATTTGTTTTAAATGAAAAAAAAAAAAAAAGAAGTTATTTTGGGCCAGCAGCTTCTTAGAAAAGGAATAAAAAAAAATGGGGGTGTGTGCAAAGACCCGTTCCCACCGGGATCAGAGGTGCTAATCTGCGGCGCAACTCTTGACTGTAATACAAGTTTGACGTGTTTTTTTTTTTTTCTCCCCTGTGTGTGTTTTCTGATCCGGTGTCGTTCTGTTGTTTGGTTTAAGATGGGCAGAAAAAAGAGCTTCCAGGTGCTGCTGCAAATCCTCTCCCAGGTCCTTTTCCCTCCTCCCCAGCAGCTTGGGCTGGCTGTCCCTGGGCCAGCTCAGACTTGGCTTTACAGGGGACTCAGAATTAGCCGCCTGAGACCCCCATCACCTTTTTCCTTCACTTACTGGCCCAAAAAGCCAGGTACCAGCTCTATAGCATCACCAGCCCGTCTCCAGTGCAATGTCAAGTGCTGCTACTTAAACCACTGAGCTTGAATTTGAGTTCCCAGAATGGGATCAAATTCTTTATGGTTAGGTGACTTCTTTAAACGAAACTAATTTCTCAAAATACCCCAAGGGGTTAGTTAATAGACTCAATTAATGGCTTTTAGTATTTTGGAGATGTAAATATTTAACCCTGTTGCATCAGACTGAGTCAGTTTATGTCCGTAGCAAAGTCCAAGGAAATTTGCAATTGGAAGTTTTGTTTCCAATTTCCCTGAAATTTAGAATGAATCGTGAACGAGGTGGGAGCGTCCGTGGTTAGCTTACAAAGCATGAGCACTGGGAGTTAAAATAATATTTCCTAAAACAATGAGCCTGTTCTCCTGAATGCTTAATATGGCCCAGTAGCTACATAGAGAGGGTTAAAAGGGATGTTGAGTTGCTGGTGTGGTTTTGAGATGCGCCGTCTCCCTTGGGCAAGGCAGGTGGGCTCTGAGCAGTTTTAGCGTCTGTTGAAATGTGCCTGATGCTCGTGAAGCCCTTTGGGGTCACTAGCTGAAGGCTGGTGCTGATGTGAGGAGAGAAGCGTTGAGACAAGTTCAACCCGAGGTGCACGTCAACGGGGCACGGAAGGGTTGAGTTTCTACTGTAAAATCACTAATAATCATCTGTAAGGGCAGATGTTTCGTTTACGTGAAAACTTGGACTTGGGCAGTTTATAGGAAGGAAATACTGATTATTTGGCCTTCTTGCTGTTCTTTTCAACCAAGGGCAGGAGTAAAACGAAGCTTGGAGAAAGAGGTTCTTCTCCTCCACGCAACGCATTGACCAGGGAAGACGTGAAGCCACCAACAGGAGCCTGTTCTATAAATACCAATGTTAAATGTCATTTTCCCCTTAAAAGTGCCTGGATAAAAGTGACACTTCTTCACTTATCTCTTCTGTCCTCTGCATGCTTTGGAGCAGATCAGCTTTGCTGACTTAAAATAAATATTTATCTCTCGGCTTGGCAGTTGTCGCAGCCGTAACACAGGCAGGGCTGAGCCTGGGGGTGCTCGGTTTTAAGTCTTGGGGCTTTGCAAACGTTCCTGGAGAGTCTGAATTCTTCATTCCTTGGTGATGATTGAAATGGAAACGGGCTTGATTCTTCATCTTGGGTTGAGCAGGTTGCTCTTTGTCATCCACAACAATTTGTTGCAATGAGATGAGCTCCATTAAAAAGAGAGGGTAGATGCAAAATGCTACAAGATATTGGTGTTGCATCCATTGCTGTGGTATTTTTGTAGGTGTTGCTCGTAAATGATAGTTGGTTCCTCCTCTCCAATTTGGGTAGTTGCATTTTTCCAGTCTGCACATCACTTCATTTACATTCCTTATCCTTCATTTCTTGATTTGTTGTATAAAGGTGTGTACTCTTAATCTTAAATATAATACTCTTAAATACTTGTGTTCTCCCGGCATCCATGCTCCCGACAGTTACAACAGTCTTCAGTGATGTACCTAATCTCAAATGTTTCTTAATAGAGTGCAGCTGCAAGCGGCATTCATTACTTGAATTGGTTTTATTTTTGCCTTTTGTATTTTGTACAGCAAACAGGGACCATCTCACACTGGTCACCACAATAAACATCGCGGGGTAGGGCAGTCCCCGCATCAGCTCTGCAAATGTTGGGTGGTCCTAATGGGGCTTCCCTTACGATGAATAACCCTTATCGTTAGCATTTTGGAAAAATAAGTTTGTGTGTAATGGGGACAGAGCTTTTTAATTTGTGTGCTGAAAAGAGGAGCTTCAGGTGTTTAGAAGACAAGCGTGTCGATGCTGCGTCTGGTGGAGGGGCTGAAATTAAACAAAGTAGGCAATTTCGTGTGCCCTGTCCCCAGTTAAATAGGAATTGCGATTCAGCCTGAAACTGAGATGGTGTCGGTGTCTGCTCAAGGCTTTGGGTTCTTGCGATTGATCTTCTGTATCAGACTGTTGGGTTTTTACATCTGACTTAACGATTAATTTCTTTTAACAGATCCAGTTTGCTGACCAAAAGCAAGAATTCAACAAGCGCCCGACGAAGATCGGCCGCCGTTCACTTTCCCGCTCCATCTCGCAGTCCTCGACAGATAGCTACAGCTCAGGTGTGTGCCATCACTGCATTGGTTGTTCCTACTTATTGTCATAATTAAAAGTTTAAGATTATTTAAAAGCAAAGTGAAATCTTTTACAGTTATGTAAGTTAGGGACAGTTATGCTCCTGCGAGGAGCAGGAAGTTGGACTCAATGATCCTTATGGGTCCCTTCCAACTCAACATGTTCTATGATTCTGTGATCAGCTGCATCCTCTTACAGCATCTCTGCAGACCACAGAGTTTGTCCTGCATTTTGCAGCAGCTCAAGGATCTCCAGTTCTGCTGTGTAGTCAGCAGTGTTGGAGGGAAGGCACAGAAAGAGGGTTGTTGCTTTTTTTTTTTTCCATCTTCATGTATAGTTGGATGGAAAATTAAGTCATTCTGCTGCTCTTAACACTTCTAGTCCCTCCTTATAACCCTCGTGTGCAATTGCTGCTGACTTTCCTCCTCTCTGCCCTTTCCTTTTCCTTCCAGGCTCAGCAAAACACTGTTTCTGTTGCATCCATGCTTGCATGTCATCTTCCCTTTCCGTTCTTGAATAAATCCATGTGGATTCCACTGTAGGACTCACCCGTTGCACATGAAATTGGAGTGTTTGGAAGAGCAATGGTGACCTGTGAAGGCCATGCATGTGTCTTCCGTGTTTTTCCTGCTGGAATCTGTGAAATGAAACTTCTAGCAAGCGATGGACTTGCTCTTTGGTCTTGCTAGCTCTACTTACGAGAACTCACTGGGGAGGGAGCTTGGATTCGTTGGGATTTTTAGGTTTTATTTTAAATTTCAGGGCTCTTCTGAAGTTCCGGGTGTATTTATGAAGATTGGTTCTGGCAGCTTGATTTGTCTGGACTAATATTTGGTGGTTGTGTAGCGCTATCCAGAAACCTTCAGGCTCTGGTCCCCCCGGCAGCAGGCTCATTCCTTTGAGAATGTGGCACAGCACAGTTTTTTTGTCCTGCATAGGTGCTCAAATGGTTCTGTTTTCTTTGAGTATGCATCATTTTCAGTGTAGATAACTGAAACTTAATTTCTGGAGCAGTCCATGAAGATTTTGTAAAACCCGGTCAATCCCCATGAAAACCAGACTAATTTCATTGAGTGCCCCGTTCATCAAACATTCAACATTGGTTGCTAAATGTTTGATTTCTAAAACATTTAACATCTAGAGCTGATGCAAAAAGGGCAGCACAAGAAAGTCCTGAAAACAAGTCTCCTGGTGGAAACTGGCATTTTTCCTTACAGGATAGAGTGGAGCTTTGAGAGAACGACTGCTAAAACTTACCTTGGCTTTGAGGGAAGAAGGCGAAGCTGCCCTACACTTCACAAACAGTCTGTAGCATCAGTTTATTCAGCAAATAAGTCACTGTGACCACAGAGTGCTGAGGAAACTCGGTGCCACCACACTTCCCAGCATATAGGAACATCACTGGCCCGTTCGGTAAAACATTATGCACCCAAGTGGCACCTTTGGCTAAATTTACCCTAGTCCGGTAACACCCAGGTGGGACCACTGTCATACCTCACCTTCCAGTGTCCTCTTTTCTTTGTCTCTGAATATGTCATTAAGTACCATTACTGTGCTGGAGACCTTATGTCACTTCAGGAGTTGGTTATGAGGGTAGTGGCTTTCCAGGAATAGGGAGAGGTCATCAGGGATGCTCTCAAATTGTTCAGGTTCATCCGGGATCCTTGGCACTTTGAAGGGAATGCTGCTTGCTACCTGAAATGTTACAGCTACTGTCCTAGCTGAGACCATCGCAAAAAGGAATTTGGATCCAATTCCCCATCCCTCAAGGAGTCTTAATGCATCTGATCCCCTACGGGTCCTGGCCCCTTGAAGAAGATGCAGAAGAAATCAGCTTCCATCACAAGGCTGCAAAGAGTGAAGATGTAAGCAACTTGAAACTAGAGGAGGTGTTATTCCTCTGTTCCTCATGACTGCGAAGGCAAATGATCAGGCCTTTCTGGTGACGTGAACCAAAACTCACAGTGGAGTACCGTCAAGAGCTCTTAGATGGATATTCAGGTTGGTGGCCAAGGTCTGGTTGCAGACCTTGCAGAGGTCTGGCTTTATGCCAGAGCCATGAGGAATAAGGAGCATTCATGGTGAGGCTCCACCACAGTCCTTTGCTTAGTCCCTGTCCATGACATGGATCCACCTGTCCATGACATGGATGCGTTTTTTTGGATACTTGGCAGATCACAGCATATTTGAGGAGTATCTGGGCAGATATCTGGTAGTTTGGAGCATCAGAGACCACAAGAGCTCAGAGGTGCATCCTACCCTGACGCTCTCAGCTGGATACCTTGTGTATAAGAGAAATAATTCTGTTTTGGGGTGGATGATATGCTGTGAGCTATGGTTGGTTTTTGGTTGCAGAGTTTGCTGGCCATGGACGAGTCTCATTCTGCACGCTGAAAGCCTGTGGCCGAAAATCAAATCTGAAGGTGGTTCCCCCACATCTGCTTGTATGAGGGTGTTTTTGGCCATATCCCACTTGCAGCTTCCAGCTGCGTGTCTGCTGTTGAAGGAAGCAGGACAGAGCCCATGGGCTCACACAGGGCTGTCCACGCCGTCCAGTTGTGTGCATGGGTGGATGTGAGCCAAGCTCTGCTGCGCCGGCCAGCCCCAGCACTGCAGACCAGTCCCTTGCCTGTTTTACAGGGTGGATGTAGCTGACAACTGCGGCTCAAGTTGATGCCCGTGTGAAGTCCTAGTAGGTCTTGACTGTTGAAGCTGTAGGGAAGGTCCCTGTTCTTGTGCCTGTCCTGTCATGGTACGTGTTGGGAGCAAACGGGATGAAACCTCCCATGTAAGACGAACGTGAGCAGATCTAGACGAGGTGGCTTTGTGGCAGTAGTGCATTGCCTATAACAGAGATCGTTGCCTGTGTGCTACGTGTAAAACACGCTAGATGAAACACGTGAAAAGCTTGTAGGTCCTCAGCAACCCTGGTTTAGAAGAGCAAAGGTAACTGGTGGAAAAGTCGTGGTTATCTGGTCCTCTCTGCTCCTGGCAGAGGCAGATGCCCATCTCCAGAAGATGCCACTGCTGGAGGTTGTGATCTGATCCTGCACACATGAACAGTGAAAGCCACGCACAGTCCGATGGCTTCATCCTCATTCCTATGGAACGAACAACTGTTCTCTGTCTCCTTTCCTGGCTCTTGGGTTGCTTCTTGCATGCTTGGAGGAACCTCCGGAGCCTCCTCCAGAAGCCTGGAGGAGCCCACCCCAATGTTGGGGACAATCTGGGTGGACCATCACCCCTGCAGTGGCTGCGTTCCCACACAAAGGGCTTTTAGGAGAACTTGAGGAACAACGCATGCCACGTCCTCTCCAGAGAGACGTCAGCCTGGGCTCTGTTTGCACCTTGTAAGCCACCTGGATTATGTTTGTAACGTTATCACCTTTGGTAGCGTGTTTTAAGCTGGCATTAACGATTAGACTTCTCTAATACAGGTCTGTGATTAATACAACATTTGTACAGGTTTTACAACTCCATCTGATATCTAATCATCAGGGTATGTTTTATGACTGTCATTTTTAAAGACTGATTAGCCTGGCTAACGTCATCATGTTTGCTCCCCATTCACAGCTGAAAGAACTTGGAGCAACTTCGGGGAATTCTCCTCCACCCCTTGCACTTAGCATCTCCTGCTAAAGCATCAGCAATTGCAATTAATTAGCTTGCGCAAGTATATTTCCCCCCTAATGAAAGCTGCTAGGCTGACAGTCAAGACGGAAGACTTCTGTTCTCAGGACGGTTGCAGGATGGGTAGATAAATCCCATTAGCACCTCTTGGCGTGGATCTTTGTCATTCTCCTTCTAGGGCTGAGCAGTAGCACAGTCTAAAGAACCCATTAAGGCCTCCTGGGATGTGAAAAGGCTGGAAAAGAAGCAGCATGAGGAGCAGAGAGATGATAATTGAGGGGAAGAATCATAGAATCGTTTAGGTTGGAAAAGACCCTTAAGATCATTGAGTCCAACCGTTAACCTGACACTGCCAAGTCCCACTAAACCATGTCCCTGAGCGCCACGTCTACACGTCTTTTAAATACCTCCAGGGATGGTGACTCCACTACCTCCCTGGGCAGCCTGTTCCAATGCCTGACAATCCTTTCAGTGAAGAAGTTTTTCCTAATACCCAGCCTAAACCTCCCCTGGCGCAACTCGAGGCCATTTGCTCTTGTCCTGTCACTAGTCACTTGGGAGAAGAGACCAACACCCACCTCACCACAACCCCCTTTCAGGTAGTTGCAGAGAGCGGTGAGGTCTCCCCTCAGCCTCCTCTTCTCCAGACTGAACAACCCCAGCTCCCTCAGCCGCTCCTCATCAGACTTGTGCTCCAGACCCCTCACCAGCTTTGTTACTTTTCTCCAGACACGCAAGAGGTGTGTGGAGGTCCGAAGGTTTGGAGGTGGTAGGCATGAGTGAAGAAGTGAGCGAAACCCAAGTGACTCTTCCCCGAGATGTGCTTGGTGGGAAGGCAGTCGTGCCAGCATCTCTGCCTAAAATGATGGGGAGGTGCCGGTGCTGTTTTAGTGATGCCGATGCTGTTTTAGAGAGGCCTGGGTGTGGAAACAGAATCTCTGCAAACAGCCAGTGGTTTCTTGCTCTTCCTGCCCATCAAAACTGGAAAAGTTGAATCAAAATCATCAGCTGGTCTCCAAAGTACGTACAATCTGTGAAGCTGTGATGTGGAGCAGCGTACTCCAACATGCAACGCGTCGCTAACTGGGCTTTGCTAGAAGCAATAACGGGAAAAATGAGAGTGGTGAGACGTTGACACAGGTTGCCCAGAGAGGTGGTCGATGCCCCATCCCTGGAAACATTCCAGGTCAGGTTGGATGGGGCTCTGAGCAACCTGATCTAGTTGAAGATGTCCCTGCTCATGGCAGGGGGTTGGACTAGATGGTCTTTAAAGGTCTCTTCCGACCCAAACCATCCTGTCATTCTATGAAAAACCATCAGAGACACTGTTGAACACAAAAACTTTATCACTTGGTCACTGTAAAGTACAAAGAATGAAAATACTAACGATCTGTGCTGATCTGACTCTTCCAATTAGAAGTAAAAGTCTCGTATCTCATTACCCTTGCTATAAGCCACCCATTTTCTGTAGTTGTTCCACTTCATTTAAAACGAGTTATTTTTCTCAACGGGGAAATTCATTGTTTTCTGTGCTGTTTGGGAGTGGTTTATATACCCAAGGACACGGTGTCATGTTTAACGGCATCTGTTCTTGCAAACCAGGGAAAGGCACCGACCTGACAGCTCAGCTTTGGAGTTGAGGGGATGTTTTGGCGTTGGGCTGGGCAAATCGCTTGAATTTTGGTAACTGTTCTTTCCCTTTCTGCAAAACTCAGATAATTGTTATCTGCTCGAACAAAGATTTTTTGGGCATCAGGCGGTTTATATCAGCCCAGTGCTTTGAATACTGAAGTGCTCAGCATTGTGTATTATGCACCACGTACACGTTATGCGGGCACTGAAATGAGATTAGAACAGTAATATCTTTACTTAAAGGCGATTGACTTCATCCTCGTGCTGTTTCATAACTTTCAAAAGGTTGTGCAGAAAAGAAACAAGGTTTGTCTTTTTAGTGGGGCTGTAACAGGGGCAGGTTGCCGCTGTTTTGCCTGTACCGATGCCAGTACAACAGATGAGAGTGGATCCTCATCTAACATAGTAGCAAAGCTAACCTTTGCTGAATTTAGGCTCTGACATGGTCTTTGCTGGGTTAGGACGTCGGCTGCAGATGTCTCCTTTTCCCCACCAACATTTTTCCACTGGATAACAGTGCCGGAGACCTGCAGCTGTTTTCACGTCTTTCTCTTTGAACTAACACAGTTTATATTCAAATGCTACGTGGCGGTAGGGAACGCCAACCCTAGTTACGAAGCTTTCATTAATCAACTTTTGGGTGATCTGAGATGATATTTAGGAGATTGCCTATCCCATTGGTTAATCCAATTACTAGATTACAGGTGCTAGGAATCCTTTCCTTTCTGTACTTGTTTTTCATTTTACAGGAAAGCAAGGGCAACATTTACTATTATATGTTAGTATGCTATTATACTACACTAACAATATTAGTTTAATCACCATAGTGCTATATACACTGTTAGATATTATACATATGTAACAGTAAAGAACCATCAGTGCATGAAAATCTGGCTAACATCTAGGTGGGTTTTTTGGTTTAAAAAAAATTACTTTCAGCCCCCAGAACCAAGATCTATGGTTTTAAAGAAACCTCTGCACAGATTAGCTGTCTTCAAGGAAATAATCCTCCTTTAACTAATTAATCCTTCTGGAGTCCTTGATATACAGGAGCTTGGTATTATATAAGGTGCTCTTTTGTTACTAAGCCAGGCTCCTGGTCCTTCAAGAGCTTGCTGTGGGATTGTGAACACAAATTCAGAAATATATTGCCATCAGCGTGTCGTTCGCAGGGTTGGACTTGCCTTTCGCACCCTGCTGAGGATGGAGTCTTTGCAGAGAAATTTCAGCAATGCGTAATTCTCTTCCGTAAGCGGATTAAGACCCAAGCGGGTCTCGGGGAGCCTGGCACGCCGACAGTGGCAGCGCTAAGCTTTTTTTCCTTGGGTTCATTCAAGCACTTCACGTGAGCCAGAAGAGAAAGTAATCAGCTTGCTGGGTGCTGTAGGAAAGACAAACCCATGGCCATGCTGGGGGGGAAGGGTTTAACTCCTTGGTTTGAGTTTCTGGTGTGAAAATGCTAACAGAGCTATTGAAACGCTGGGTAGAGGGGTGGTTTGCCTTTACTCCAAGTTTTCCAAAGGGGCTCTCAGTATCAGTCTTCACTTGAGGTCTGGATGCCTCTGGAAAGCTGCAGCTCTTTGGGAGCACTGGTGGGTGGTGGTAAGACCATGGGTTCAACCATGCCATTCTTCCGATGACACTAAGAAGCGCTCACCCTTCATGCTACCCAATCCCTTTGGCACAGAATTGGGGTAGAAAGTTGGGATTCTGTACTGACTGTTGGGTTGAACAACTCCCTTGGGTGTTTGGTGTAGATCATTCCCTCTTGCAGACTGTGCCTGGGAGAGAAGCTAGCTCACACGTGCAGCAACACATCACCCAAAGCCAGTAGCTGTTGAGTTTGACTATGCGACATTTCCTAGGTAAAGATTTAACCAATTCTTTTCCGGTGTTGTGAAAGAAAGAGAGCTCATCATCATGTGTGATGCCTTCACACATGCACATCATTTGCTAGCGATGCATAATATCAGCCAGTTCCGCTGAGGCTGTCATGGATTTTGCTGTTCCTCCTTGGTGGTTCTCCTCTGCTGTAACAATTCATTTGATGTGAGGTCTTGTGTTCACTTTAGAACCGCCACGTGATTTGGGGAGTAAAGACTTGGAGTAAAACTTCAGGGCAATTTCATGAGGAACAGGGGGGATGACCATGTGGATGAGGTTCTTGAGTTGGGTCCTAAGGTGTGACTCCTGCCAGAGAGGAGGAGGAAGAGGTGGTGGTAGTGGTGATGGTGGTGGTGAGGAGCTCAGCTGGACCAAGAGCCCCGCACTCCAGGTGCTTTGTCTCTGGAAAGGAAAGAGGAGTGATGCTTTCTAGTTCCTCTCCAAGCCTTATGTGTTGCTTTGACTGCTGATGCCAGTCCTAGATGATGAAAGAGGTCTGGTCTCCCACATAGAGGCATATTCCAGAGGAAAACATGGCAAAAATGGTCTCTTCAGCTGATCCGGATAAACTGGGAGCAGAAGTGGTGGCTAATTCATCACTGTTCGGATCAAAAATGGACTCTACATGTGATCTTAGTAAACAAAATGAATGGAAAGGGGGATTTCTAACTCCATGAAGGGCTCTTCAGTAAATCTCCATGTGTCATCTGCCATAGACTAGTTGCCTAACCAAAAGTTTGGAGGACATTGATAGGAAAGGAAGACAGTTATTGACAGCAACTGTAATTAGTTCTGTGTTCGCATGCACATCCATGCCCAGGAGCCATATATCGTCTTAAACAAGAAGTATAATCTGATTCTGTGAGACCGTACGTTTGCTGTCCCCTCTAGGCTCCTTACTACAGAGAGAGGTGGTGCCATCTTTCTTCCTCTTCTCTTATCAAAAGAGCAAGAGGGAGGAGGAGTTAAAGAAGTTCCAGAAAGGCAAAATATTAAATACATCTCCAAGCGTTTGTTATTTCTAATAGAAAAGAAGGGGAAAATCCAAGGGCTGGGTTGAGCTGTCTGTAGGTGTACAGAGATGTTGGTTGGAAGGAACCACCAAGGTCGTCTCGCCCCCAACCCACTCAGAGAAGGACATTGCCAGCACAGGATCAGGTTAGCTATGACTCTCTCTAACCAATTCCTGACGTCCTCCAAGGATGGAGATCCACCAACTCTCCAGGCAACCTGTTGGTGTTATCCTCCTGATGAAGAAGATGCTTCCTACCATCCCACGTGAGCCTCCCAAGCAGCAACTTGTGGACTTTGCCCTTAATGAGTAACATTGAAATTGAGCAAATCCAAGGGCTGGGAATACCACCATAACTGAAGAATAATTAACTAGCAGGCTCCACCATGCTGCTGTTTAAAATTAAATAGGGTCTTGTATCTATCCTGTCTTAAATTATAACTCTTAATGCTCTGGAAGTACTGAAAACATTCATAGGCATTTTTGTTGGCTATTTTAAAGCTGTAAAGGGTTAACATTTGGGAAGAGAGATGGGAGAAGGCCACAGAGGAGCTGCAAAGCATAAGGAGATGAGCCCATGGGGGACATGCTCCATACTGGAGCTAATTCCCTCCAGTGTGGTGTTGCAGTAGAGGTAGATGAGAGCGAGGAGGTCACTGCAGATAAAAGCTGACTGTGGGGAAATGGTTATTGTAAGGAGAAGAGGAGATCCCTCTTCGGAGGACGGAGGGAGTTGACACATGCACATGGAGAAGCACATCCATGGACACGTTCAGCAGATCATCTGCTCCCTTCCACTGCATGTGGCTTGGCTTTAGGGAATATTTTGTCTCTGACCTCCTTTTCTTCCTCCAGCTGCCTCCTACACAGACAGCTCTGATGATGAGACCTCCCCCCGAGACAAGCAGCAGAAGAACTCCAAAGGCAGCAGCGATTTCTGTGTGAAAAACATAAAGCAGGCAGAATTTGGGCGCCGAGAGATTGAAATTGCTGAACAAGGTAAATGGGGCGTGTTCCTCAAACTCCACCTTGTCCTAGGCTGTCTTGTGGGGTTCTTGCTTCCCCCAAACCCTCTTCTTGCGAGGTTCAGGATATTGGTGATTTCTTGACACCATTCCTGTTAGAGATGGGAAAACCTTTATGGGATCTTGTGGGGGATGGAAAGGAGTTACAGGGTTGTGCCGTGTAGCTCCAACCAACCAGCTACTGAAGGACTACTCTATAGTCAAATGCGTTTTGTTGAAATCAGTAGAAAAGATAAAATCCATCAAATAAATTAGACAACTTTGGTTTAGCATGATTGTCTCCAAAAATCCGTAGCAAAGGCAATGCACTGTTTAGGTAGTTGGAGGGACATTGGAGAGGCTGATCAGAGCAGCGAGTCCCAAGTCCTCCTCAGTCTGAAGCAGATTTTTCTCCAGCCTCACCTGGGCATTCGCAGGTAGAAATTTGAAAATGCGATGATGCTATATCCTAAATAGTAGGAAAAGACCTCAGAGGGTCACTGGGTCCTTTTCAGCTGTGCCATGACTTATTTGATCCCTGCTCTCAACGTTTTTGCTTTTATTGAAGCTGCCACAGCTGTACGAATTCATAAGTGTACCAGATAGGGGGGCAAGAAGTGATGCTGGCTGTTTCTTCTGTGCTCATCCCTCTTTCCATCGCATTGATGGACTTATTTTTTATTTTGCCTTTCAGAAATGCCTGCGCTGATGGCTTTGAGGAAGAGAGCTCAGGGAGAGAAGCCACTGGCCGGGGCCAAGATCGTGGGCTGCACGCACATTACAGCCCAGACAGCTGTAAGAGCCCGTCAATAAACTCTAGACAGGGATTTTTCTCTGCTTAGCCTCTAAAATAGACACCGAACAGTTTTTATATATATATATCCCCACACATATATGTGCTGCAAATATAATATACTTTGAAGTTCTTATTTACTTCATCCATTTTAAATTGTAAAAAAAGAAGTCATTGCAAAATTGTTTTCTGTGCAACTCTCTAACGACCCTGATGCTGCTTAAAACCAACTTCAGATACCCCCCAGAAGCTTTCCCATAAAATAGTAAATACTAATCCCAGTTGTATATTGCTCTTTGCGCTGTATATTGCTCTTTGCGTTGCTCTTTCCGATTTTTTTGTTTGTTTGTTTAAATCCAGGTCCTAATGGAGACTCTTGGCGCGTTGGGTGCGCAGTGCCGATGGGCTGCGTGCAACATCTACTCTACTCTTAATGAAGTGGCTGCTGCCCTTGCTGAGAGCGGTAGGAAACTTCACCCTCTTTGTTCTTTCTGGTTTTAAAAAGATTTCTTACTGTTCCATCATTAGTTGTTTTCCTTAATTCTTTTCAATTTAGAATAAACCTGTAGGAGGTAAACAGCACAGGATCAATCCCTTCCATTGGTCTGAAAATCTTAGAATGATTTTTCTCTGGAGTATAAAAGTACGTAGTACAACTGATGATGATGCATATTATTGGGCATCAGGGCTGTGCAAACCTGAAAGTTATCTTCCTAAAAGAAATGAAGATATTTTACTTCAGTTCTATAAATTTGAGTTATAACTTCGGTTAAAAAGGGTGAAAGAGAGAATTTTTGGAGGACATAATTCTCAGAACAGAGGCTGTCCATGTTGCTGCTCACCGGGGAGATGCCTTAATTCAAATCCTGTTTTACTTGGGCAAGGACAGGTATTTTACCGTGACAGCTGGGAGCACCAAAAGAAACCAAACCCACTGGCTTGCCTGTTACCTGGTCTTGCTCACTGAAGCTGAATAATAATTGCTCATGAGTCAGAATACATTCAAGTAAATTTGTGGCTAACGTGCCTAACAGGAAGGTAGGACATCTAGCTCTCAGCAAAAGCTTGATTTTGCAAATAAATGTTATTGTTGAGAGTGCGTTGCCCTCTTGTCTGTTGGCTAGAGATTTTTCTCTGGGGAGAGGAAGAAATTAGGAAGGCTAAAGCTGACTCCTATCTGCTGCCTTCAGTGTGTGTCTTCAGTGTATATCTCTGAAGCTCCTTCTAGAAGGTAGATGTTGAAAAGTCAGACTGCAAGCAAGACCGCAGTGGCGTTGGGAGCCCGGTTCATCACGCGTGGACGTAGGCAGAGCCGATCCCCAAGGGATCTGCTAAGGCTGTGTTAGCACCCGTCTCCTTCTCTGTGCCAGGTTTCCCCGTCTTCGCCTGGAAGGGAGAATCCGAAGACGACTTCTGGTGGTGCATCGATCGCTGTGTCAATGTTGAAGGATGGCAGCCCAACATGGTGAGGCGGGGCCGACTGTAAAATGCTTGGCGCGTGTTGAAGCATGGGTAGCTGTCCTCTAGGGAGAAGGAAGAGGGTTTAGTGCTGGTCTGTGTTTTCGTCCTGAATTTAAACCTAACTTAGCAGTTAAGGCTTGGTGCCAACACAGCACTTACCTTCAAAGTGCTTTACAATTAACTACGCAATGCAGGAAATCAACTTATCTCAGTCTTGCAGGTGTAAAGTCAGGGAGAAGGTGGGTTAAATGACTTCAGCATGTGGATCTTGCCTACCAAGCAAGTTTTTGTTTAACTATTTTCTAAATAAGCATGGCTGTGTTAGTGCAAAGTTTATCGGGTGCTTAGTTTGCTTCCAGAGTAGCTTGCTACAGTTTAAACCAAACTGATTTAATCTAGCCAGTAAAACATGACTCAAAATCAGTATGTTCTGAAAAGGGGTTGCATCCATTTTACCATATTTGATTAAATTCACAGCTTTGGTTGATGTGATTTTTCTTACCTAGGCAAGGCTTCTGTTTCAGAACAAAAAATAGATTTTAGGCGATGTCCTCACTGTATGAACACAAAACCCCAGGTAGCCCAACTCCATACTTTGCTAGTTTATTCTGCCCTTGTTTCTAGGGAAAACAGAGAACCCTGAACTAGGCGAGCGGAATAATTTACAGCTGTCAAATGCACTGTTTTCATCGTGCTTCCTGACAGGTTTTGAGCCCTGGAGCTTATGGTCTAAATTAGAGAAAAAGTAATCAAAGGTGGAAGGTAGGCATGTATCTGTATTGTTTGTTTGCCAGTATCAGCTTGTTTGAGGTGGGTTTTTTTGTCCCTTCCAGTCTACACCTGCTCACTTCCTCGCTGTCACCTTTAAAAAGAATTGTGAATGTCAAAAAATCCACCCCCAAGCTACGAATCTGAGTCTAGACACAAGAATAGCTTTTTTCTTCTCTTTGAGGAATAATTTGCCACTGAAAGTGTCAGTAATTGAGGAAGTCAGCGTACCAGAATATGCGTATTATGCTTTCCCAGGGTCTTTTTCAGACTTCCTGATTCTGTGATGTATCTCTATCCATCAGTGTAGTTTCAGCACAGAAATAATTGCTGGGGAGCACCAAAAGCGTCGGATCTAGCGGTTCCCAAAGATTTGCACGCCAGATTTTGGAAGTCCACGTTTTTAGAGATAAAAAATACAATGCTGGACACTGGGTGAAGAACAGGTGTGGAAAGGATCTTCTTCATATGATTATGTCAGAAGAGATGAGCTGGCAAACTTGGCCGAAGAAGCAAGAGAAAATTAGCCTCTCCAGTCCTTCCAGTCCCAGGGCTGAAGCAAGATGGACCTACGCTGCTCCCTGTGCTGATGGCAACTTTTCAGAGCATGCATCATATTTTTCTCATCTGTTCTCGAGACTGAGAATTTCCCCTGATATCCTGAATCAAGGAGATACGTCCCCAGGTTGTAGGACTGAGTCCGAGCTCCTGGTTTCTAACCTGCTGCTCCTGGCAGCCCATCACCTTTGCATAAATCCAAATCTGACTTCTTTTCATAGAATCATAGAATGGTTTGGGTTAGAAGGGACCTTAAGAGTCATCTAGTCTGACCCCGCTGCCATGGGCAGGGACACCTTCCACTAGATCAGGTTGCTCAAAGCCCCGTCCAACCTGACCTTGAACACTTCCAATGATGGGGCATCCATAACTTCTCTGGGCAAACTGTTCCAGTGTCTCACCACCCTCACAGTAAAGAATTATCTCTTGTCTTCTCTTCCCTTCAACAAAATGCCAACGATACCTTTTGGTGTCATTGATGATTATTAGCGGCCACGCAGTGCTTTGAAAGATCTTCTGTGCAGCGCTACATGCCACGGTGTGATCAGGTGGGAAATTCTCTCTCTGTGAAAAGTGGTTTAGTAACATGCCTATCTCTGTCCAGCAAGAAATAAATCAATTTGGACTCTTATAAAGTGCAGAGTAATTCAGAGCATAAGTATCCAACCAGTACTTGTTGATCCAAGAGGAAAGTAGCATGGAAATGCATCTCCATTTCCAGGCTTATGCATCTTCAAGCTCAATAGAGAGAAATGCAATCTCTATTTCTACTTAAGAGAATGCAAAATGGGTCAAAGTAGTTCAGCAGCTTGCTGTAAGTCACGCTGACTTAGTATCAGGGCTTGGGATACACCCCAGGAGTCCTGTTTAGCATTGCTTCGCTGGCCCCCGCCAGTCCTGCGTCCAGGAAAGCACTGCAAGGGGTGATGGAGCTGACTTTGTCTCTCCCATGCAAATATATAGAGATGTCTTACAGTCCAAAAATCTGAATATTCAATGTTTGGGCTTCTGTGTGGCGCTAGTCCATGGGAACAGTTAGCCACGAATACTGAGAGTCTCCAAAAAAAAGACACAGGGGGTTTTCCGGTGGGAGTAGCAGACCTTTGGAGGAGTGCTGTGTCTGGACAGGAATGGCTCAGAGGGGTTTTTCTGAAAAATACTGAATCTGCAGGGCTGAGGGTTTGGTGCAGCATAAAGTGATCTAGGACCACGCTGCTGCCGTGGGATTTCGATGCTGTGTCCGACCATGCCTTCCTGCTATTTCCCTGTGTTTTCACCAGTCATTTTCTGTAGCGAGTTATTTTCAATCATGTTGTTGAGCTGATCCTAGCTAATTCTAATCAGCTTGGTTTTGGCGAGATCAGCCCCACCGTATCGGCTGTTGCCCCAACAGAGTTGGAAGGGGGACAGGGCGAGACATTCGGTGGCATGCTCTTAGATGGGTTTAAAGAGGTTGTAAAATGACACCCTGAAACACCAGTTTCTTTCATGGAAGAGACAGAGATTTTCTGCTGGAGAAAACATGAAATGGAAGGACTGAGGGAGTGAGAAGTCACAGCCCTTCTGTGCAGACAGCAATGTGAAATTGGTTACTTGGAGAGAAAAGCACTGAGAGAGAAACACCTACCAACGGGAAACGGATACACCAAATCAATCAAAAATCATAAAAATTCAGGGTGAGTATTGCTGTGGAGGAGCAGGACTAGATATCTCCCAGTGCTTGGGTCAGAGGATGATCCCATCTCCAAAGAGAGAAATGTCCCTGCAGGCACGGGCTGATAGGAAGATGTTTTTTACAGCATTCTCTGCTCCAAGATGAAAGTGCCAAAATCAAGAGGGAGGTTGATGAACCGCAGCCGGCAGTGTTGGTTTGCAGATCGTGCCTCTCGGTGGGCGTCAGGCGGCAGCAGCGCCGAGAGGCAGAGCAAGGCTCACATCTAGAACTGCTGGTTTTCTGTACGAAAAATTCTTTGCATGTCAAATAAAGGCTTTTTCCCAGAAAAAAAATCTGCCTGGGAAGAATTCGAATGAAGGCAAATAACTTGTGTAAAGCTGAGAAAACTGCAGGAATATGGGGCACATACCACGGGCTTTGCTGTTGGCCGTTCAGGGCTGCCACACAAAGGTGACTTTCCATCAAAAACCAGTTTTTCTATTGATTTGTTGGGGTTTTTTGTCATCGCCTGCCCTCCTAGGAAAGAGGAAACTGCCAACCCCCAGAATTCTCTCTTAAAAAGAGGATTATGTGCCCTATTAAATGGGGATTAATGAAATGAAGACGTCCTGGGAGCCAGGCTGCTGAATTCCTACCTCAGCTGGCCCAGGAGAGCTTCTCAGCCCTCTTAACCCTTACCTGCCTCCGCTTCCCAGCCTGCGAACGGGAGGTGGATCTGGGGGTTCCCTGGAGACTCAAGAGTGGGATCTGCATGGAGGATGCATGCTCTGCTCTGGCAGGACACCATGTGCTTTCCAGACATTCGTGGAGGAGCAGCTGCTACCCACAGCATTCATCTTCAGTGGAAAATCATGCAATTTAGAGAGAAAAAGTTTGTGAGAGTACGTAGCATTTCCAAGCAACTCTTTGCCCACAGATGTCAGAGTGGTGGCTCCATCACATCGTGTCGTGACAGCTCAGGAATGTTGTCTTTGTGCCCGCAGTGGGGCTTCTGCCACAGGAGGGTGGTGGGAGTGTTAATTTCTCCTGGGTGGGAGAGCGGCAGACGCGTGCGGCAGAGGGTCCCTGATGAGCTCCACCACGGGCCAACGAGCAGAGATGCTTCTGCCGAGGTTTGACGTTTGTATTTTAGGACACCTGCACGCCACACCAGTAGGTTAATAAGGACCGGGTTGGCAGTCAGAAGTCTTGAACGTTGGGGTAGGGAACATGCAAAGAGGATGAGGATGATGGTGATGCTGTCAGAAGTCTTTGACGTTGGTCTAGGGGACATGCAAAGATGATAGGAAACGTTCAAAGAGGAGGATGATGGTGATGCAGTCAGAAGTCTTTGACGTTGGTCTAGGGGACATGCAAAGATGATAGGAAACGTTCAAAGAGGAGGATGATGGTGATGCAGTCAGAAGTCTTTGACGTTGGTGTAGGGGACATGCAAAGATGATGATGGTGATAGGAAACATTCAAAGAGGAGGAGGATGATGATGATGCCGTCAGAAGTCTTTGACGTTGGTGTAGGGGACATGCAAAGATGATGATGGTGATAGGAAACATTCAAAGAGGAGGAGGATGATGATGATGCAGTCAGAAGTCTTTGATGTTGGTGTAGGGAACACGCGAACAGGATGATGATAATAATAAATAATAATAATAATAATAATAACATGGGGCAACGTGCTCTCAGCCTGTCCAGTTAGCACAGGCCCTTGGCACTTTACCTACCACCCAGTGAAATCTGCTCCCTGTTTTTTCTTGAGTCTGAGTCTAATGGGGGTTGTCACATTTCCCACCTTGCTTGGGGACCACTTGGGCCACCTGAGACCACCTGGGTGGCAGGAGGAGGACGTGGGGAAATGCACTTCTTTGGGGGTTCTCTTTTCTTGTATCCTTCCTTCTTTCCCAGACACCTCTTTATGGTACCCCAGTGGGTCCCTCTTTGAAGCATTTAGAGCTCAGCACCCTCCTCGGGTGTGGCTGTGTGCTGAGATGTAGCAGGGGATGACCCAGAGTGGTTGGGACTGTGGCCACGTTCATTATGAGGAAGGTGTGTAGGGCACAAACAACGAATCTCTTAATGAACTCCACTGGCTATCATGAGCAGTGACATATTCTGTAATTATCAGAGTTTCTGTACTTACAGAGGTAAAAAATAAGCCTTGGCTTAAAGTCGTTGATTGTCCTGGCAACACTATAGCACGTCACAAAAATTCCTGAATACATCAACCCATGCAAAGGTGTATCTGGATGTACGTGTTAGACTTTTAGCAGTGTTAACGACTTTCATGTCTAAAGCCATTACCAGGTATTTCCCTGTGCTGGATGATTATAACACCAGCAGAGAACAGACAAGCTCTCAGACATCTCTTTTCACTGCAATTTTTAGATTTCTGTGACCAAATCGTTTTCATGTCTGTCCTTTCCACAGCATTTTTTCAAAGGGCACCTTTACTTGCTCATCTTTAATGTTTTTTTATTAAAGCAGTAAGTCTCTGGCTTTCTCCACCGCCCTGAAATGTGTCATTAGGAGGAAATGGGTGGCTCGGGAGACTCATGATCTGATAAAGAAGAGTTTCGTACTTCTGAGTTTGAGGTTCAAAGCCAGATGAAATGGGCACAGACCCAAAGCTGTTGTCTAAAAGAGGTTCACTATTTTTAATACGCAGTGTTTTATGATGCAGTTGCATTATAATTGGCATTAGTGGCTCTGCACCCTCCTCCTTCTCCTCAGTCCTCCTCTGTGCTCCATTAACAGTCATATTAAAAAAGCTGATGACTGTGTATAGTTCAAAGCCTTTTTTCCCTCTGTGCTTCGGGGCGATGGGGAGAGAGGAGCTTCCACAGCAATTTTCTGTGTTTCCCCTGGTCTCATTATAAACATCAAGGTCTGTCGTGTTTGTCTGACCTATTGCCTTTCTGGCACAATATCGATGAAGCAGCACTCCTGTGCTGAATAGTCAAGCAGAGTAGTCTCACCTAAGCTGTCAAGATGTGGTATTTGAGATGCCAAAACATGGGCTTGATTAGGAATGATTTGAGCGTGTGATTTATCCCTTGTACCCTTTTGGGGTCAGCAGGCCCTACTGGATCTTCGGAGCAGTGACTTTGTCGTCGTTTTTATTACAGATCTTGGATGACGGAGGAGATCTGACTCACTGGATTTACAAGAAATATCCCAACATGTTTAAGAAGATCAAGGGGATAGTAGAGGAGAGCGTGACTGGTGTCCACAGGTAACGGGACAGGCTGGACTGTGAGCACGGAGATGTTTGGACAAAAGCGTCTTCTGCCTCAGAGCACTGGTAGCAAAAGATCCCCAAGCTGTAAGATGCCACAGAATCAGCTGAATGTTGAGCCTCCTGTTAGGTGCTCCGTGGTTTTCCTTCAGCTTGGGCTTGGCTTTTCCATAAGAGCTGTTTTAAATCTCTCGTATAGAGAAAGCAATATGGAGCTACTGCTCTGAATTTCAGACGAGGAATAGAAGCACCGACTGACCATTGTGCAGCTGGAAAAAGTACACAAGGTCTTGGTTTTCCAGCTGGGAAACAGGGACGATAGTTATCTCACCTCGTTTTGCAGATGAAAAAAGGACGGGGTAAGGGTGTTGCACAAGAAGGGGTGGGCTTTGGAGATGGACAAAAGCATAGTCCTAAACTCAATCTATGGGAAGAAGTGAGATTTGGGAAGAGGAAATGAGTCTCTAGTTGGGAGAAAGGGAGACCCACATAGATGCAGCCGTATAACTGAGTGACACCCATTGGTCTGCCGCAGAAGCAGAACTGTGATGGGAGACGTGGCTCCCAGGGTTAGGAAAGGTATCATCAGAGGTGCTTTTCCAGTGGCGTTAATGGTTTCACAGGTGACAGAAAATAGGGGACTGAGTTGAATTGCAGCAGACTCTGCTTTTTTCTTTATTTTTGCAGGGAGAAAGGCTCGGCTGCAGCTCTTGGAGCTGGCTGAGAGTTTGGTCAGAGGTGTGGGCAGCCCTCGAAACAAGGAAACGAAATATTTGAAACAAGGAAGTGACTGATTCAGGTTTGCAGCCAGTGGGGTCAAGAAAAGGACCTGATAATATTTTGAGCATTAGGAATTGTTCCCCATTTGGCAAAAACAAAGCAATGTTAAAAATAGTTCCCCGCGGTCTCGTGCCAGGAGCAAGGTTGTTTTCTGAGGTTGGTGGTATCGATGCGTGCGTGCGGGGAACGCGTGCCCCTTAGCTCCAGGGGACAGACGACGTGGGGACTGAGGTTCCCCAGATGACAAAGTGAGACTGGAGAGAAACCTGGAGGCGGTTTGTAGAGACTGACCGAGGGAGCAGGTTCTCCTTCCCCAGGTCTGGAGCAGGGAAGATGACTTTCAGATTCTCTTCATAGCCGTAGTGTAGCGTTTAGATTCATTTTTAGTGGTTTTGCCTCTGCCAGTTCAGTCTGCTCTCAGAAGCAGGAGGTCAGGTTGGTGTCTTCCCTGCTCTGGTTACTTCTTGTACTACATCTTGGTGATTATACTCCTACTGCTGTTCAAATGGATGTTTTGTGGCAGGTGTTGATCGCAGCAGCTTCACATTGCTGTGAATGTTACTCTTCTGTGGCCGTTTCTCTTTGTCTTGAGCTGTAAGAGCTTGAGGAATTACAGGAGCTCTCATCTTATGTTATCTGAATCAGGATTTGGGGGTTTTGTCTTTTTGAGGACATCAGAGGATGGTTGTAATATCAACAGTTATGAGGCACATGGAGTCTAGAGCACTTTCTGATCTCTCCTATTTGGCTTTTTTGGGAAATGCCTCTGGCCAACCTGGTAGTTCTTCAGTAGGGGAGGGAAACGGGTGCGAACGTCTGTGGAAGGAAGAGTGCTATTTCTCCTCCTGAAATAAGGAGCTCCTTATTAAGCGGTTATCTTTGACCCTCCAGATGGGTACTGCTTACTCCAGCGAAACAAGTCCTCGAGAGCACACAACAGTAGAGCGTAGGGTAATATTTTTCCATTGATCATCTGTTTCTTCCTGTATTTGTAACAGGTTGTACCAGTTGTCCAAAGCGGGGAAGCTCTGCGTCCCAGCCATGAATGTCAATGACTCAGTCACAAAGCAGAAGTTTGACAACCTGTACTGCTGCAGAGAGTCCATCCTAGACGGGTACGTACATGGCCACCCAAATGGGGCTGCGTCCCTTGCTCGGGTTGTGTCAGACCCACGGGGTCCGTGGGTCTGTCCTACCTGCCACTTTAGATCCTTTTAGACCATTTATTACCTCTGGTCCATCCTATTTGTATCATAGATGGGAATCTGCAAGGCATTTTGAGACAGCAGCTGTGTCTCTACAGGTCAGAAGGTCCTAAGACTTATTTGTACAACTGTACGTAAAGCTCTACAAACATATGCACACATTGAATCTTGTGTTTGTAGGAGAATGATCTTGCAGCAAAGACCTTAGCATCTCTAGAAGTCTGGATTCAATATTTTTAACCCAGCTACGTGTATGCATGGGGCAGATCACTTAAATTCTGCCTCTGCTCCTCTTTTTGTGGAAAGTATGTCTTGTCTTTTCGCAGTGTGTGTGGAAGACACATCAAATATTTTATTAGCCATGGTGATGTAAGACACTTCCCAGTGCCCTTCAAGGGAGCTCACTGTGTCTTTATGATGTTGCCCTTCTGTATGTGTAGGTGACTCGCACGCATTTTCTCTTCTCTGTGAGCGTGACTGGAGCTGTCTTCAAGCCCTGCAGCTTCTTGTACTCCTGTGTGAGGACTTCTGAAGTCCTCACATATGGCTACGATACTCCTTCCCATCCTTTGTGGCATCAGGATAAAACCCATCTGTGTCTCTTGCGTGTCTGTGAGTCAACCGACTACTTCATCACAACATTTTTTGCCTTTCTAGTTTCCTTTTTTTATCCTCTCCTGTGAATATACAATAAACCAAAAGAAAGAAAACAGAAGAGGTTGTGGTAGACCAAGACTTTATGCCGTAACAGTTGCGTGTCCAAAGTGTAGACTTGAGTCTGAGGATTAAACCCTGTCCTTCCGCTGGGCTTAATAAATAGGTGCAGAAGGGAATGACAGGGATGATGATTGCTTTATCCACCTCTCCCCACCCTGATCCTGTGGGATTTACAGCCACATGCCATACAAGCAAGCAGAAGAGTGTTTGCATCACTCTGTGCTCCCTTCCCCCAAAAAAATCCCAGCAGGCAGACCGTGGGACTGGGAGCAGCTCTGCAGCATCCTGATGGTGCTGTACTTTTTAGGATCGGACAGGAATCAGTCGTTGACGGATACGTGGGCACCAGGAACATGATGTACCTTCTGAGACTGTTGGTCTTGAGATGCAGTGCAAAATACTTGAAGCTGTGATTTACACTGAGAGTGTAAATCTCAGTGATTGGGGTTTTTTTCTCTCCCACTCCCTTTTTTTTTTCCTTTATTTTGATGGAATTGGGTGTCCGTGTCTCCACCACCTCCACCACCAAATTTTGTCAAAGCCAAGCGAGATTAGGACAAATTTTATTCTTACAGTTCAGACTATGACATACTGCATCTGGTGGTGGTCCCAGCAGACAAGGAAGCACAGAAGCACGGTCAAATTTGACTTTCCGGACCGGCATTGATGCTGGTGAGATGACTACCAGAGAAAAGATTCCCTGCGCTGTGCCAGGTAGCTGTGGTGCAGAGGAGAAACCCTCCATGGAGAAGACAGCCTACTTCAAGAGAAAAGACTTCTTTCATGTTGATAACTTGGTATGGCTTAACGTTTAAACAAGTCCCGAGATCTGCAGTTCTCTTGTTCCTTGCCGACGTAGAAATGACTCCTTCTGTTTAATCAAAGTCCGTCTGGCAGTGCTATTGGTGTTCAGCTGTGCTACCACTGCCTTCAGTCCGGTAGTACCAGAGGATCTCAGAGACCTAGGCTTCCCTGTTGATGACGGACTCTGCTCTAACACCTTTCTTCCAAATCTTTGTGGGATTTGTAGTAGAGTGCCTCATTTGTCACCTCGGCTTTGAAGTGGTCTTCTTGGTAGTGGTCATCTTGACCAGGAGAAGTGAAGAAGACTCATGTTTGTAAAACCTATGTGTCCCAACACACGGGCATGAAGATGATCTTTAAAATGTCTACCAGTGCCATATGAGTTAGCAAACCAGTGAATACGCTTCCCTGGGTGATCTGCAACATGTGCAGTTTCTTCTCCACATTTCCATCACACATTGTTCTAAAAGACTAAATTTGGGGCTCCTTGTCAACTCAGCAGTGATGGTATCTGGCTCTTCCATGCCACGATGTTTTATTACAGAAGCTGGCACTGCAAACAGCCAGTGGTTTCTTGCTCTTCCTGCCCATCAAAACTGGAAAAGTTGAATCAAAATCATCAGCTGGTCTCCAAAGTACGGACAATCTGTGAAGCTGTGATGTGGAGCAGCGTACTCCAACATGCAACGCGTCGCTAACTGGACTTTGCTAGAAGCAATAACGGGAAACATGAGTGTGGTGAGACGTTGACACAGGTTGCCCAGAGAGGTGGTCGATGCCCCATCCCTGGAAACATTCCAGGTCAGGTTGGATGGGGCTCTGAGCAACCTGATCTAGTTGAAGATGTCCCTGCCCATGGCAGGGGGTTGGACTAGATGGTCTTTAAAGGTCTCTTCCGACCCAAACCATTCTGTGATTCTATGAAAACGTCTTGATGAAGTAATTCTTCTAATTAAGTAGCCCTTCCTTCTTTATTATGGCCATGCCTCCGCTCTGTGGTCACAGGGTTCAAGACATGCAGGGCAGCCTCTGTCGTGGGGGTCAGCTGCCTGGTCAAGAGTTGCCCCCAGATTTTGAGTGTCCGATGATGCAACTTTTAGCTCCGTGTTCCATGCGTAGTGGGTGCTGTCAGTGGCTAAGAAATGTCAAAATCTTTAAAATCTCCTTTATCTTGTTGTCTTCAGTTGTGATGGATGATGGACCTCATGGGTAGGGAAGTTGGGATTTGAGTTAAGTCTGGCCCAGGCATCTAAAACAGGGCCACGGGAAATCTGAGCAGAGCTGCAATTAAATCTGCTGTGGTTTTTATCTAAATTCTCTTGGAAATGTAAGGGAATTTCACCTTCCCTGCACTGCTAACCTATTTACTCATGTGCTAAAAATAGCCTCTAATGTAGGGCACTCTTAGGGAGAAACCAGAAGGAAACCGAGTGGAAAGGAGCGCTTTATTTGTGGAAAGCACTGGGATTCTGGCAGTGAATTACCACTTTCCTGCTTCTTCTGTAGTTATTTCTGTGGGGCATTTTGATTTTAAAAAAAAACCCTTAAGAAAGAAATATTTTTGGAAAACGTTTTAAATATTTGTCGAGTACCAAAACAAAGGGATCCAACAAAGAAAACCAACAGAAAAGGGATCCAAACGCTAAATCCGTCCTCTTTGTTGCGTTTCACTGGTAGCACCCACTCTTGCCAAAGGAAAAAGTCAGGTTTTAGGTGCTTTTTGGGTCCTCTCTGCACCCAGAATTGCTGGTGTCCTCAGGGATACAGGATACCACCATGGTGTTTAGCAAACTGAGGACCACTGTCCTTCACAGCGTCGTCAGTGGAACAGATCTTACTGCTGGCCTTTAATTGTTTTTTTTTTCTTTTTTTCTTAGCCTTAAAAGGACAACAGACATGATGTTTGGAGGGAAGCAAGTAGTGGTTTGTGGCTACGGGGAGGTAAGGGGTTCATACTTTACGTGCGGGTGCCGCATGTAGAATGGGCGCATCCTCTGCATGGCTTTATCCGACGGGGCTTTTCTGTCCCCGTGGCTTTTCTCTGCATCTGCAGGTAGCTTCAAACCCAACGGGTCTGCCAAAACTGAAGGGTTTTTTTCCATGATTTCCAGTATATTTCTTTAGTGTTAAACAGATACCAAACATGAATCTTAAAATACATGAGTGTTAAGTATTCTGAATATCTTTCATATCTGACCATTTAAATATTCAGATATTATTATATGTTAATATTATGTATATATATTTATAGACAATATTTATATGTTATATTCTATTTAATATAATATTAAAATATTCAGAGGCTGGGTTCTGCAGATGTACTGTGCAGCCGCAGCGGTGCATGCTGAAGCTGGTCAAGAAAGAAGTTAATCTTGACTAACCCCTGTGCTTTCACCCCCAAATGGAGGAATCCTCTCTCAAGGATGGGGATATTCACCCTTTGAGGGTTCTTGTTGGAAGCAGTTATGGTGGGCTGTGCTGTGGGTGCTGTACTGGGTTTCTTTTATTTTTTTTCCAAAGAGCTGAAATGGGACAATTTTCTCACATGTAATCGCATTTTTTGGGAACCCTCGGTCATTTAACTGTTCCCCTGAATTCCCCTGCGAGCTGCACCGTATGTGCTGTGTAAAGGTTGAAGCTCATTAACCCTCAGAGATTAAACCGTTAAGCTTCCTAAATAGAGTAAAGGTTACAAGAGCCTCTTAAACTTTCCCTGAGATAAGTGTAATCTGTTGTTATCATGGTGCTTTCTAGATACCAGGATGGTTTTGGGGGAAAAGAACTCCCTGGGACCAAAATCAACGGCACTTTTATATTTTTTTTAGCGCCTCTCTTAGCTAAGTTGGGCCTGACTCAGGGCCTAGATTACTCCAAATCCAGGAATTTCACGCACCCAAGAATTGAGTATATGCAACCAGAGCTGCTAAGAGGGTTACAAAGGGCCTTGCGGCTGCAGAAGAGACGCCCGGAGTTGTACGTCCCCTATACGCTTCCCGCGGACGTATTGATGCTCGGCGTCTTCCGAGCTCTCGGCATCTCACTCTTCCTCTGTGCTCTTCTCCGTCCCCAGGTTGGAAAGGGCTGCTGTGCTGCCTTGAAGGCCATGGGCTCCATAGTGTATGTGACGGAGATCGATCCGATCTGTGCCCTCCAGGCGTGGTAAGCAGTTGCACTGAGCCCGGCTTCTTCTTTAGGCTTTTTTTTCAGGAAAACCATGGCCAGAAACCACTTGGCAGTGGTCCCTCCCGAGAGGGATTCTGGTGAGGGGTTCGTGGCTTCTCTGCACCCTCAGAGGGACCCACAGCTCTCTCCTACGGCCAGAAAAGGGTTCCTGCACTAAAGCATCACCCAGTTTATCTGTATCCCACGTGCCAGCTTCCATAGTCATAACCACGGTGGCCAAGAGTTCAATCATGTGGCTTGAAAGAGTTTAATGATATGGCTTGAAAGGATGTTGGGAGTGAACTGCGACCTTTGGAGAGCAAACTCAAGCTTTACTGAGCTGTGCACACACCTCACCCGAGGGGTATTTTGGTTTCTGTGATCACCTGCCCCTCACAAACCTCTCCTTGCTAATGCCGGTACCCCGACGCAGGGCTGAAAGCACACGGCTGTCCCTTCACACGGGCATGTTGCAATCATACCCAACCTCATTTCCTCCAGGTAAAGGTTGTTTTGGTGCAGAGATGCTGCTTCTGCATCCCAAGGTGCGAGATGGGACGTGACTATGAAAGCAGAGTCCCAAAAACGCCCGGAGCCTTATTAAACCCGCAGCCTCTTCCTAACAGCAAGCTTTCAAAGGGTTATCGCGGTGAGAAAACTAATGAGCCCTGCTTAATTAGCAGAGCTGATCAACTTTCAGTTTGCTTTGCAACCTCCACAAGTGGCACATCCAGCACCCGCATCCTTAATTGTGAATTTGGTCGTCTGCAGCAACCCCTTCCCTGACTCCCCATAAGGCAACACCGTGCGGCCCCTCTCGTAAGGAGTTTGCAGGGGGGTGGGAAACAGAGTAAATGGGACATACAGCAGAAAAAAAATACTTTTTTTTTTATAGTAACTATGATTTTGCGGCTTGTGAGAGTCACAGAAGTAAGTTCTCGGGAGGACTGTCAACAAATCCTAAAAAATATCCTGCCCTTGTTATCCGATGCGTTGAATACACCTTGCTCGGTGAAGTCAGGAAAGACTTGCTGAGTGCTCAGCACTTCTAAAGACCGTGGAGGTGCCTAAATATGGATTGCAAGGTTAACGACAGGCATCTGTGGGTTTGGAGTGTTTGGGGTTTTTTTAAGATGATCTAAATCCATATCAGAAAGGATTCTGCAGCAGGAGGGCGTATCTGCATCTTCTGGATATACTTTGCAGGAGTAGCAGCTTTAAAAAAAGCCATCTCGATTGCAAATGGAGATTTGCAGATGCGGAGGCCTTGACAGAAAATGTGAACCCCCTCAAATCTCTTTTCACTTCTGCCCACAACAGTCCCAAATCCTCCAGGTTGACTCCGGAAACCCTCCTAATGGCTTGGGGTACCCGGCCCTTCGCATACTGCCTTGCTGTTTTCCAGTCTGTCATTAGAAAGTTAAAATGAGTATCTGAGAATCACTTGATGGGTTTTTTTCTATTTTTGGCATGGTTTTGCTGCTTCTCAGACTACTTTTCCCCCCCTCTCCTCTTAGCATGGATGGATTCCGGCTTGTGAAACTCAATGAAGTCATCAGACAAGTTGACATCGTCATCACCTGCACAGGTACGCGGTCCCCGAGGCAGGAGGAGGGGTCGTCAGAGATGCGCACCCCATAATCGGGTCCATCTTTTTCCAAAGGAAAAGGCAAAAAGGTGGGGAAAGTGACCATGGGTATTTATTACGGATATCGCTGTTTGGCAGGCAACAAGAATGTGGTGACCAGGGAACACCTGGATCGGATGAAGAACAGCTGCATCGTCTGCAACATGGGGCACTCCAACACCGAGATCGATGTGGTGAGCGCAGGGACGTGTGTCGGGAACAGGGATGGCACGGGGTGGGATGACAGTGCTTTCAGGACCCTTCGGCAGCCGTGTCTGACCCGTGCCGCTTGAGCAAGCACCTGGGAGGAGATAAAATAATCCATCGCTCCCCGTGTCTCAGCAGACGCTGGCAGCCATGTCGTCATCATTCCTGCGATCCCAAACGATGCCAGCGAGCCAGACAAATTGTTTCAGCTTCTAGCACAGCGTCTGGTCTCCACCAGCCTCATTCCTTCCCCTAGAGAGTCACTGAATCGCCCTCTCCAGCCCAGTCCCTCTGCTTTTGTGTTATTATACCATTAAGACCCAGCCAAGAGTTCAGCTCGGTGCAACGCAGCACGCTCAACCCCACCGCGCTGTGCCGAATGGTGCTGAAATCTGCTCGTCTGTGCTCAGAGATGAGTAGAAAAACAGGAGAGTCTTGTCTGAAGGTCAGTGGAGAATTGCTCAGCCAAAGCTGTGGGTTTAAAGCCATTTTCTGTGCTGGAAAGAAGTGACCGCAGCCATGCACAGTTTAGTTGGTGACCGTGAATCCTCTTCAGCCAGAAGAGCTTGAACAATAGTTGTTGCTGGAGCTTTGATGTATTGTAATCATAAAAATAGTTCCAGGTTATGATTCATAAAGGTTTCATTGGTCTGGGACTGCGACCGGACCCAAAGGAAACTATAAGCCCAGGACAATGTCAGCGAGTTGCTTCCTCTTTTCATTCCTATTATGTAGCTTCTGGGTTTTGATCTTTTGCCAGTGCTTTAACTATTTTGACACCGTGTTTCAGGCAAGCCTGCGTACACCCGAGCTGACCTGGGAGAGGGTGAGGTCCCAGGTGGACCATGTCATCTGGCCAGACGGGAAGAGAATAGTCCTTCTGGCGGAGGTGAGTTGCAGGCAAAGGAGCAGGAATTGCAACCTGTTCTCTGCTTGCGGAGGAAGAAAACAAGGGCTGGATGAGCGGTGGAGCTGAAGTGCGTCCAGAAATCACGTCCTCGGGCCTCAGCAGCTCAACGGTCCCTCTGGTTGAAAGGCTTGGTGTAACTCTGTTTTGGCCCATGAGTTACTGGAACGCAGAAAAGCTCCTGTGTTTTCCTTTATCCCACTCCAGGGTGTCTCCCACAGGGTATTTTATCAGATTTTCACTTCTAAAACATTTTACTGAGTCACAGGGACAACCAGTATCTTGGGATTCAAGTGCATGTGATAAATGGTGTTTCATCCCAGGAGGGACGCATTTCACCGGTGGTTCTGGTACCTTCTGTAGGGTTCTAAACTGGTTTTTGGTGCCGTGTTGAGATAACAACCCATTTTTGCTTCCCAGGGCCGCCTGCTGAACCTGAGCTGCTCCACCGTCCCCACCTTCGTCTTGTCCATCACTGCCACCACGCAGGCGAGTAGGGTTTGGGCTGAGTTGAAAGCAGCATCTCGCTCCATAGCGGGCAGCAGTTACTTACCTAAGTGTCTTCTCCATCCAGGCTTTGGCTTTGATAGAGCTCTACAACGCTCCCGAAGGCCGCTACAAGCAAGATGTGTACTTGCTGCCTAAGAAAATGGGTAAAGATGTACTCGTTGCTTTCTCTTTTTCAGTTTTGAGATTGAACAGATGGGATGTTTTGCTAGGCTGGGCTGAGGACGGCAGGGCATCGCAGCCTCCTGGGCTCTCTTGTTTGCCTCCCTGCCAAGCTCAGGGTCTTCCGGCAAGTTCTTCCCACTGGCTCTGGGCTCTTCGCTAAATTGGACACGTTGTTTCTCGGTCCCACCTGGGGAAAACAGGCTGACGCGCTTGGCCGACCGCAGGAGTCCATCCGCGCTGATGCGGGGGATTTTCAGGTAGGGCTTCTGCCAGCAGAGCTGCCTTCGTTGGCTGCGAAGACACGTAGTCCCTGACCAACAGCTCTGCCAGCAGAACCCCCTCCTGAGGACACAAGCTATACTGACCGCGCTTTTGCTGCAGAACTGGTGGTTTTTTTGTGTTAATTATATTTTTTGAGACCAGGTGCAGCTTGTTCGTAGCTTGAGTGTTAGGTGTCACCTATCAGAAATGTCCAGTGGCTCCTGCATCCAAGCTTGCCCAAGGGTACGGCGTAACACAGCAGCAGACCCAGGAGTCCTGCTGGAAGTGTATTTCAGGGAAAGGTTTTCCCCTCTAACTCAAAACAGACAAGAGCCTTCGTTTTCTCCATTCAGGGTGAAAAGCAGTCCTGCAATTTAGCAGCAAAGGCGTGAGGAGTGATGCCTTTCCCAGCTGGGGAAGGGACCTGGTGCACAGCAGGAGGGGACTCGTTGCCTTCTCCATAACTAATGAGGTTTGAAATCGTTTCAGACGAGTACGTGGCAAGCCTTCACCTCCCCACGTTCGATGCCCACCTGACAGAACTCACGGATGAACAAGCAAAATACCTGGGACTGAATAAGAACGGACCTTTCAAACCAAACTACTACAGGTGCTGCTCCTCAACCTCTCCCTTTCTACTGCCATGAGTGTGGGGTACGCGTTGGGGGGGACAGAGGGGATGGGGTTTAATCCCACTGCTCCCCTTGAGAAGATACCGTAGGCTTTCTGATAATTCCCATCGCCACGTAGAAAGTGATCTGGCCGGGAAGGGGATGGCACGGTTGGAGCTGTGACGCAAAGCGCTTGGCAGGACACGAGCCCTTTGTATCTGGCAGCAGCTGTCGCCCAGACGTGGCAAATGGCAGAGCGATGCCATCCGGCCAACTCAGATGACAGCTTTATATTTTTAAAGTTTGACGAAGGATGAGGTGGCGCAGAGCAGCATTCGTCCCTCGCGCTGGGGGCTGCTCGGGCGGGCTCAGCTCCCCACCTCTCCCCCCCCAGCGCGGGCTATGCTGATCCCCAAAAAATAATAATCATTTTCAATATGAGCCCCTGGATCGCTTCCCTTTCCAGGCTTAGGTTTGTAGCCAACACCGCAACGCATTTTTTACCGTGAAAATGAAATGGCTTTGTACAAACAGATCAGCTTGTCAGGGGGTTGAAGCCCAGATCCTTTTCTTGCAGGAAAAGGCATTTTCTTGGCACGCAGGTTCTTCAGCGCTCACGCAAGAGCAACGCCGCAACAAAATGCTCCAGTTTTGGGGTTCAGTGGGTTTTTCCAGATCCTGACCTTTATTTTTTTCCTGCCCTGTGCTACGTGCAAAATTATTATGGTGCTGCTGCACCACCGTGCCCTCCCGTGGAGGAATTTTCTCCGGTTCAATTTTCTTTGCCCGGTTTCAGTGTCTGGCTGTAGTCTCAACCTAGCGGGGAGCGTGGTTTGTCCCGCGCGCAGAGAAATCGGGATAAGTAGAGGGTCACGGCAAATCCCCTGCATCAAGGGACGATGACTCAAACATTCCCCGTGCACCGCGGAGTGGAGGTGTACTCGGATAGCTTTGGCTTGGTGTCCTGCAGGAATTTAAGCCTCCAGATACAAAAAGCAAAGAGTCAAGTCTTCCAGAGTTCCCTATTTTGATGTGTAGGTGCGTAGGACGGGAGGTCAGAGGAGATCTCCAGGTGCATGTAGCCTCTTTTTCCGGATACAACAGGCAGTTAGACTTCATCCCCATGCAGCTCAACAGCTTCCTTCGTTAAAGCAAGCACCTCTCTCTCCTTACATGTAGCTTCGTTTGCGATATGAATTATCTACTTTTAGTTCCCAGTCTAACCGGGAGCCTTCGCAATAAATTCAGCCAGTTGGAGCCAGGCTTTGGTGTTTAAGGCGTTTACCCTTGTACCTTCAGTGCATCCTCCCCGTTTTCTGAGCCGATGTTGCCGCAAACCGCTGGGACTCGGTCCCCGAGTCAATCAGGCGCCATTGAATTTTCTCCTTCCCGCACTCGAAGCAAGAGGAGGCGGCGTTCAAGCAGGGCAGGCAGGCGGCTAAATACAATGTGGTATTTGTGGGGGAGGAGATGAGGACCAAGTCCCTTTCTAAATAATTTATTTTCTTGGTGTCTACCCCTCCCAAAATACACCGTGTTGATGCTGGGGGAGCTTTGGCTCACCAAAACCTCATTTTCTCTTCTTTTCCCCAGATACTAAGTTCCTGCCGCCGTATCCCGGAGAATCGCGAGGAACAAGAACCCAAGTCTTTTCTCAACTACTGTACAGGATGAAACAGCGCAAGCTTCCTAAGTTAGAGCCGGGCTTGCTCACATAGTAGACAGTGTGTTTAGGTTATTTATTTATTAAATTAGAATACTGTACATGCGGCCTCTGCCACTGGTGTTCGTACTGCCGCGGGACTGGGAGACGGTGGATTTCTTTCCGTTTGTTTCATTTTTCTCCTTGGGTTGTTCTTTTTCGGGGCTGGGAGGATGGGGGAGGTGAAGAAGAAGCTGGTGGAATCGAATCGCTGCGATGTACTTGGAATAGTTCGTTATCACCGTTAATCCGACGCGCACGACGGGAGATCCGACTTCGAGGTCGCACGTTGCTTTTGGTGTCCTTCGCATCCCAGCGCTTCTTCCAGCGGAGCAGGATCCCGGCAGCCGTGAGAGCCGGCCAGAGGGCGGCCGGGTTTGCATTTCTCATGCCATTTGACAACGCAGCTAAAAACCTCGTTTGCTCCAGGCGCTGCCGACCAGCCAGGTGCCGCCTTGGCAGCGAAGTGGTAAATCTCGCCGGTGATCGCTGGGGAAACCTCTCGTCATTCTGCCGAACTGCCCGAGGGACGGTTCTGCCAGCGAGTCGGTGAACTTTGCCTTAGCACTGCTGAAAGCTGTAACGAAGGGTCCGGTCGTTAGCGTCAGCCAGGGATAGCCCCTAGCGCGTGGTAGGAGCCGGAAGGTCAGAGCGGTGCCCGCTCGGAGGCAGACCCTAACGGACGTGGTGGCAGTGGGGTAGGACCCACCGCCGCTCCCTTCTTCGCAGCTCCGCAGTATTTTCCCGCTGCTTACGTTACGAGTGCCAACCTCCTACGGTTCAACCAAAGTCATATTCCCGGTGGGGCCACAGGGCAGCCTGGTGCATGCCTGCGCTGGTGGAAGAGCCTTGCAACCTCGCCGACAAATGCTGCTCACGTCTCGGGGAGCTCTTCCAAACCCAAGCAGAGCTCGTCGGCCATCCCGGCTGGGAGGACCCATGTCCATGTGAGGTCTTTCTCCAGCTGAATTTCAGTCCTCGTTGGAAATCTTTGAAGTTTTATTTTCTAGTAGTATTTGTATGATGAAATCTGGAAATCCCCTTTGAGTGTGAGAGACGTACGCCAGAGTAATCCCCACCCTGATTTTGTGCGCGGGGAAGAGTTTAGCATCACTAAAACCCTTCAGTCACCTCAAATCTTAATGCATCAGAGCCGATGGAGAACAAATTTGCCATAGTTAACTTGTTTTAGCCCAGGATGTCCCGCCTGAACACTGCGGACAGCACGGCACGCTCACCAAGGTGACTTTCCAAGTCTCCATGTCTCATCGGAGTCACTTCCATGGTTCACATGGAGAACGTGGTCTTTCTAAAATAAAATTGCCTGACCCCGTGAGTTCAAAAGCCTTTATCCTGTGGTTGCTGCTTTGGCACCCGAGTCCCTCATCAGCTACAGATTCTTATTTTGTCCTCGCGGACTTCTTTGCCGTCATGAAAAAACTTTTGTGGCAGCTCGTTCACGCACAAGAAAGGAAAAAACGTGGAATTACGATCTCTGCCGCCAAGTAATTCTCGCGGCTCTGGATGCTGAGGTCTGAAGTCAGCTTGCCCACAAGCTGCTCGTCTTTGGAGCAAACGTTATCGTGTGCTTGCTTATTCCAAGTTTCTCTTTGGAATTTCTCAAAGCCTAGAAGTAAGGCTTTGAGAAGACCTTGAGGAGACGTTAAGGCTTTGAGGAGACGTTAAGGCTTTGAGGAGACGTGTTAGTGCTTTGAGAAGACCTTGAGGAGACGTTAAGGCTTTGAGGAGACGTTAAGGCTTTGAGGAGACGTGTTAGTGCTTTGAGAAGACCTTGAGGAGACGTTTTAGCGCTTTGAGGAGACGTTTTAGCGCTTTGAGGAGACGTGTTAGTGCTTTGAGGAGACTTTGAGGAGACCTTAGGCCTTTGAGAAGACTTCATCACAGACTGATCACTAACCACAAACTCAATCTCTACTCACTCATTAATTTTATCCCGATCCTGAGATTTTTGGGAAGAGTCCCTTGAGCTATTTGAAACGTCACGTTCGGGTCTTTCCCCGCGCTGGATTACCTTGATCTGCGTCAGCCAATGAACCCCAGAGTTTCTCCTGTTCTCTGCAGATGCGCAGCGTGAAATCCTGCTCTCGGTCGAGGTGAAACGCGGTTGCGGGGTCACGTTGAGCAAAGCAGCTTTTGGAAAACGGGTGTCCCAACTGCAGCCGCTTCTGCCCCGGGAAAATCCCTCTCCATCCGCATGACCCTTCGGTACAGCTCATGCAGTCGCTTACCTCCCCCGTGTCCGTCGCTTGTGCAGCATACGGTGGTGCTGTCCTCATCCGTGAATTCTTTCGTGCCGATTTTTAAGCCCGTTTTATCTTCCAGGTAGATAGGAGAAAAAGAAAAACAATTAATAATATAATCCCAACTGGCTTTTCCCACCTCGATTTTTAAAGCTCTTCTCCATGTCTTTCTGCTTCTTCTGTAAGCTTTTTTGCTTGCTTGGCATTTTCCTAATCAATCTGGAATCATATTCTGTGATCATCCCTAAATTAAACGTGTAATGGGTTGTTTTGGTTTTTTTTTTTTAAATGTAACACATTTTTAAAGAATTAGGAAAAAGGAGATTTAGGTAACACCAGCAAAATTGTATAAGGAAATTAATTCTGTTCTGAACTTTAGAAATAATGAGACAAAACCTGTCATCAGCCTGCAGTGAGGAAACGAAAACTTTGCAAACGTAACATTTTCAAAAGGATGTTTTAAATATTAATGTCTGAGTGATTGTATTAGATCAGCAATAAAGACTCTGTAATCTCAAAACACAAATAAAACATTGGAAAACTCAGCTTCTCCAGAGCCTCTTTCGGGTCTGGCAGGAGCAGATGGGGAATTTTTTGGGCTGGGGGGCTACAACGAGGGGGTGAGGGACGGGGAGTTTGTCCCCAAACCCGGCACCATGCCGTAGCCCCAAGCTCCCGCCGCTGCCGTAGGAAACCCGGCTGGGAAAGCTGCTCCGGCGGCCGCGTGTCCTTGGGGCGGCCGGGGCTGTTTGGGCTCCAGGCGGCTGATTTGGCTCTTGTCCTTGGGGCAAGCGGGCTGAGCGGTGCCGGAAAAATCCCGTTATCTCTTCTGCTCCCCATCCGTCACCTCTCTGCGGCCGCGCTACGAATGCCACTGGGGCGGCGGAGGGAAATACCGATCTCAAGACTTTGTTTTTCCAGCGGCTGGGGAATGGTGGGGGACACGAGCGGCACCAAGACGAGGCGTCCAGCACCTCGCTGCGTGGTCGCCCCTAAAAACAACTGTGTCCCCCCCCAATATTGGGTGGAGAGGGAGGGGAGGCGCGGAGCAGGGAGGGGAAGTCCCCATCTCTCCCACCCCTGGTTCCCAGGCCCCCGGGAGCTGCTTTTAACCAAAATTGTGGTACCGGGGGTTTGGACAGCCGGACTCGGGGTGATGCTGGGGGGCTGCCTGGGGAACGGGGACCCGTGGCTCTTGCGTGCAGTGGGGCAGCTGCAGCCCCCCCCCGGTTCCAGCAGGACCCAGCACCCCGTTACCCCCGTGGCCACCACCCCCCGCACCCTCAGTAGCCCCACGGGCACCTCCTATAGCCACCAGCCCCCCCCCCCTGCTCCCCTAACCCATTGAACCTCGGGACACCCCATATCCTCCACCGCACCCCCCAGCGACACCCCATAACCACCCCCCCCCCCCGCATTTCCCGCTCCCAGCACCCCTGGGGCACCCCATGCCCCCCAAAACCCGTCACCTCCAGGTACACCCCATGCCCCCCCCGCACCCCCTCTTCCCAGCACCCACCATCCCGAGGGTACCCCACGCCCCTGCACCCCCCCCAAGCCTGCCGGCACCCCCTGGGTTACCCCAACCCCCCCCCGTCCCTGCACCCCACCACCCCCGGGTCCCCCCCAGCCCCCAGGGACGCCCCTTCCCACCCCGAGGCCCTTCTGGCCCCGCCCTCCGCCCAATGGCAGGGTGAGGGTGTGTCCTCGGGCCCCGCCCCTAGGAGCGGCGGACCAATGGGTGGGGACGGGGCGGGGCCGGGGGGGGGCGCGGGGCTCGGCCCCCACGTGCTCGGCGGCGCTGCAGAGGGGCGCAGCGCATGGAGGCGGCGGGCGGCGCGGCCCCGGTCCCGGTCCCGGTCCCGGCCCCGGTCCCGGCCCCGGGCAGGGCTCGGCCGGCCCAGCCGCAGCCCCAGCCCCCGGCGCAGCCCCAGCCCAAGAGCCGGGAGCTCTTCAGGAGCCAGCGGAAGGAGTCCGAGGTAAGGGCGGGGGGCGGCAGTGCCACTCCCCCCCCCCCGGGGCTCCTTCTGGCCGCTGCTCGGCGGGGGACGAGCCCAGATGGGGTGGGGGGGTCCCTGTCCCGGGGGTGGGGGTCCCTGTCCCGGGGGTGGAGGGTCCTGCGGGGCCCGATCCGAGGTTCGGGGGAGGGGGTGGTCCCCGTCCTGAGGGTGCCCCCCCCCTCCGACCTGGGGGTTTGTGGGGTCCTGCGGGGGTGAGGGGTGCCCAGCCCGGAGTGGAGGTCCCCAGGGAGGCTGCCCCCCGAACTGGCACGCCTCTGCCCCACTCCCAGGGCTGGCAGCTGGCTTTTGGGGTCCCAGCGGGGCCCTGGGCTCCCCAACACCCTCCAGGCACCCCCTTACCCCCCACTCACCAGGGTCTGGGGGCCGCAGTCCCCTCTGCCACCCCTGACCCCTCCTGCCCAAATAACATAACCACTAAACCCCCCCTGGGCTGCGTCACCGTCGCTGCTCTGCCCCGTACGGCTTCGCGGGTGCCAGGCTGGGGAAGCAGGACTGGGCTCAGGTCACCAGGATCCGGCCCAGGACTGATGTCCCCGGCCACCGTAAAGCCACCGAGGGACCCCTGTGAGCAGAGGACGGGACGACCTCGCTTCCCTGCCAAGGTCGAGGGGCTCCCTGGGGACGGCTGACCCAAAAAGGGTCCCTCCTGCCTGGGGGACGGTGCCCAAGTCATGGCCCCCGAGCCCTGCCCGTGAATTTGGGGTTTGCTTTTCTCCTCTGTCTCGGCCTCACAAAGCGGATTAGCACTGCACGCGCTTCGCCAAATTCCTCGTCGGCTTTAGCTCCCCGAACCGCCCCGCCGGCTTGGCTGCAAAAATTGGGTGAGAAACCAGCGTTTCTGAGCAAGTCGGGCTCAGCCCGGAGCTGTGCATCCTCCGGGGTCATCAATATTAATCGTGACGATGCGCATCGCTTCCAGCCCGCCTGCCGAAAAGGGATGCTGGGACTCAGAATGAGAAATTATGTTAATTTAGTTGATTATCCGTTCATGTGTTCCCTCCCTGGGGCACGGCGGCGCGATGCAATGCCGGCGTTGGGTCGTCTGGCTGCGGCCGCCCGCTCCCTGCCTCTCCGTAATCCTCCGGCGAAGTTTCATGCTCCAGTTCCTCATCCGCAGGGGAGGAGTGGGGAGATCCAGCAGCTGGAGGAGCTTTAATGCAAAGACTGAGAGTGCTGGCAGCCGTCCTACCTCCCGAAATATCCGTGGGGATGTGCCAGTGCCCCCTGCTAACCCCAACCCGCTCTCCGCAGGGCTCGGTGGATTGCCCCAACCTGGAGTTTGAATACGGGGATGCCGACGGCCACGGCTCCGAGTTAGCAGGTGAAGCGGCGTTTGGGTGCTGCGTTGCTATTAATAGGTGCCCGCGGGGAGGGAAAAAAAAAAATATCCCTCAGGGAGTCGGGCGAGCGGGATGGGGGGTGGATATCGAGTGGTATCATCCTTGCGGTAATAGAGCAAGACGGATTTATTAATAGAGAGCCACTCACTCCCCGGGGACGAGCAAAAGGGACGTGTGGGGGCACGGGGATTACCCCGCGCTCCGAATTATCCGGGACGCGATGACAGGCGTGCAGGCGGTGGGAGGACGGGTGGCGTGCCCGGTGGCACAGCCCAGGCTGGGAAGCGTCACCCTTTCTTGCGGGTGTCACGATGGGTCGAGTCGTCGACCCGTATCTTCCGACTCTGGCTGATTCCGCCCCGTAACCCTCGGGGTCCCGAGCGTATCTCGACCAGCAAAGGGGCTATTTTTAGCTGCGTGTGTCTCAGCTGCTCGAGCTGACCTGGCTAAAACACATTTTTTTCTTTGAGGGATCCTTCTTCCTCCCTTGCAGGACCTTTTCAGTCCCCCATGGTGCTGCTCAGCACCGTAGGACCTATAGGAATTATTTAGGAACAGGTAGGAATTATATAGGAACAGGCACAACATGTTCATCCAAGTCCAGCCCCTATTTGCAGGTTCCAAAATATCCGAGCCGCTGGGTGTGAAATCAGGGCAGGTCTTGCCCGGGTGCTCCTGCAGTCCCTCCCTTTGCAAACTGGCTTAACTGGGACAGAAAATTATCCCCCCAAAAAACCCCTATGAAATTGCAAATGCATCTTGAGCACCGTTGCTGTGGGCAGGAGTGTGGGAAGAGCCCAGCCCGGACATGGGGATGAAAATGATGAATTTGGTAGCACTGGTGGCTCCAGGATGCCCCTCGGAACTGCAGAAGAGCTCAGGGATAAGTTCAGGTCTCTGCCCCACGTCTCCTCGGGTGCATAGGGGTGTTTCAGAGCCCCACGAGGAATTTGGTGATGATGAGGGTGGTGAAACCCCTCTGGGTCCCTGCTGACCCCTTTCTCCATCAGAGCTGTACAGCTACACCGAGGAGCCTGAGCTCAGCACCAACAGGAGATGCTTCGAGGAGGATTTTCACGCTCAAGGTACCAGCTCTGGGCTCAGCACCCCGGGGCTCGGGGCAGTCCCCCCAGCGAGAGCGGGACCCCTGGGGAGGTGCCCGGCTGGTTGTCGTGTCCCCTTTCCAGTGCAGGGCAGGAGGTGGCTGGAACTGGACGGGGCTCAGCAGAAGGCCTATGTCATGCGCCTGCTGGATGGGCTGGAGGTGGTCAACAGGGACAAGCGGCTCAAAGTAGCACGGGCCATCCTCTACCTGGCACAGGGTAAGGACCACATCCCCCATTTCTGGATGCAGCCGTGTATCCGCTTCCTGGCTTCAGCATGGGGGCTTGGCAGAAGCCTTCTTCTGGGGTTGTGCCAGGTTGGTGCAGTGAAGCTCCTTCCCGGGATGGTCCCGTGTGCTCCAGGGCTTCAAAGGCAGCTTCCCCCTAACCAGTGCCTCCCTTCGGGCCTCTCCAGGTGTCTTCGGAGACTGCGATAATGAAGGCGATGTCCTGCACTGGTCTCGGCACAACAGCTTCCTCCTGTACCGGTTGGGAACCTTCACCGCCTTCCTGGAGCTCCTCAACATGGAGATTGAGTGAGAGGACCTGCGCTGTCCTTCCCCTCCTCACCCTCCTTGTCCTCATCTTCATTTTATTCTTTCTTCTTGCCCTCCTCACCCTCCTCTTCTTCTTCTTTCTCCCCATCCTCCTTGCTGCCTCCTTCCATCCTCCTCGCCCTCCTTTTCTTCATCTTCTTTCTCCCCATCCTTCTTGCCCTCTTCTTTCTCCTTCCTCCTCCTCCTCACCGAGGACCAGTGAGGTGCTGCAGCCATGGCACGTCCCCCAGCGCGGTGTTTCCACCGCTGCAGACGTAGGCTGGGGGTCGAGGCGAGGAGCAGCCCGTGCCCAGTGGCTGGCACTGAGCTCGTCCCCTTTCCCGCAGCAACAGCCAGGCCTGCAGCAGTGCCCTGAGGAAGCCGGCCATCTCGCTGGCCGACAGCACGGAGCTCAGGTAGCCGCCCTCAGCCCCCTGCTAGCACGTCGGGAGGAGGCTGTGGGACTGCCTCTGGGGACAAGTGGCCTCTGGCTGGCAGTGTCACCTCCCTGCCGTGCTGTCCCGTCAGGGTGCTGCTCAGTGTCATGTACCTGATGGTGGAGAACATCCGTGTGGAGCAGGAGCCAGATCCTCCCGAGTGGAAAACCTGCCGGGAGACCTTCAGGATGGAGCTGAGTGAGTCACAGAGTTCATTGTGCCCTAACGAGGTCCCTTCATCATGCGGGACCAGCGGGGAGACCTCAGGCAGGAGGGATCTGCTCTGAACCTGCTCCGGGTCCCTCTCTCCACCAGGTTTCCCTGTGCACACTGAAGAGCCATTTGCTCTTCTGCTCTTCACGATGGTGACCAAGTTCTGCAGTGGCCACGCTCCACACTTCCCCATGAAGAAGGTCCTGCTCCTGCTCTGGAAGGTGCTGCTGGTGGGTGCAAACCCTTCCTTTTTCCAGAAACCGGTCATTTTGGGAATAGTGCTGATGCAGCCTGGATGTTCCCCACTAGTCAGTCCAACCGTAACGAGGTTATTTAGGATGGCACAGGAAGCTGACACAAGGCAAACTTCCTTCTGGCATGAGGGTGGGCTGAGCCATGCAGAGGATGGGGAGTGGGGGAGAAGTCTGGAGAACGAACCAGTGACATGTTGCTGTCATCCTCAACTCTCCAGTTTGATGGCCTCAAACTGCTGCTCCCCTGGAAGCCCAGAAGAGCCATGCAGTCCAGGTGCGACGTCTGTTCCCCGCTTTCTCACCTCTCTTGTTGGTCCCTAGTTCACGCTGGGTGGATTTGAAGCCCTGCAGGCGATGAAGGTGAGGAAGCGGGAGGAGCTGGGGCTGCCGCCCTTGCCGGAGGACAGCATCCAGGTGATGCGCAGCATGCGCGCCGCTTCGCCTCCCACCTACTCCATCGAGCTCATGGAGCAGCAGCAGCAGAAGCGTGGTCACCGCAGCCGGAGGGTAAGAGCAGGCGCATCCTCCTGGTGCACAGCCCAGGATGCTCTTCCAGTGGGGACCACCATCCATTCAGGGAGCCAGCCTGTGCTCGGGAGCATGTTTCCCTTTCCCCACAAGTGCTCCTGTGTTTTCCAGTTTCATGGAATCATAGAATGGTTTGGGTTGGAAAGGACCTTTCAAGGTCATCTAGTCCAACCCCCCTGCCATGAGCAGGGACATCTTCAACTAGACCGGGTTGCTCAGAGCCCCGTCCAACCTGACCTGGGATGTTTCCAGGGATGGGGCATCTACCACCTCTCTGGGCAACCTGTGCCAGTGTCTCACCACCCTCATCGTAAAAAAATTCTTCCTCATATCTAGTCCGAATCTACCCTCTTTTAGTTTCAAACTATCTAGTCTGAATCTACCCTCTTTTAGTTTCAAACCATTACGCCTTGTCCTATCGCTACAGGCCCTACTAAAAAGTCTGTCCCCGTCTTTCTTATAAGCCCCCTTTAAGTACTGAAAGTCCACAATAAGGTCACATTGCTGGGTCATGTCCAGTTTTTCATCCACTGTTTTCAGTTGTGGCAGATCAGCTCCATGATGCATTTGATCTGGAGGAAGCAAGAGGACATCCTGACCCTATGGCAAAGGGCTGATAAGCACCGAGGAGCAAACTGCTCACAGCAAGCTTGTCTTTTTTTAGCTCCGCTCTTGGAGTTGCTGTATTATGGTCCGAGGACGAAAATGCCTCTTTTGCTAGGGGAGAGATGTCGGAAGGTAGCTCCAAAAGTTAAGATGGAAAATGGGGTCACACCTCCTAGAGCAGCAAGGTTAGAGGTACAGAGGGGGCTGTTCCTTCTCCAGGTTCTGGTGTTAACAGCCAGGAAGCAATTCCTCATCTGAGGAACATCTGGGAGCTTGAGCCTTCCAGGATGGAGAAGTCTGGTGCCAGTGGCTGGGAGGAAAATGAAATCCACGGAGTGACTTGAATTTCTCCTTCCCCTTCTGCTGCAGCCCCTGGTGAAGCAAGACAGTTTGGATATCTACAACGAGAGAGACCCCTTCAAGAACGATGAAGCAGGAGTCGACGAAGAGGAAAGCGATGATGTGGACAGCGGGATTGAGGGGGAACTGGACCTGATGGAGCGGGATGCGATTATCCCCGTGATGCCCGCTCAGCGCCCGCCTATCGAAAGGGTGTCATTCCCCAAAGGGCTCCCCTGGGCCCCCAAAGTCAGGTAAAACCATCTGGTGTCATTGCCATCCTCCCCAGTCCTACCTGTCCTGGAGTTCATTGCAGGCTGAGCGTCAGTCTGTGGCATGTTTGTTGGCCTCTGGGAGGCTGAACTGAAGTGACTCCACTTCTTTTTTTTGTCTCAGTTGGTCCTTTCTGGACTGGGGTTAGCTGAGCTCTTCCCCAGGCTTTACAAACCAAGCTTGGCCAATAAATGGCAATTCCATTTTGGACATCCCAGGTTGTACTGGGAGGGAGGCTTGTGCTGGAGCGCTGTGGGAGCAGGGTCAGCTTTCCCAGCTGGCACCACTGGATCTCAGTAGGGCAAGGTCCTAGGCTAACCATCTTGGGAACTGGTTAATGACATTGCCTCTTGCTTGTTGAGTGGGACTCTCGTGTTGCCAGATGAAGCCCTCTTGAGTGGCCTTGCTCTAAGGTGAAAAACTGGAGAAAAACATCTGAGGATAAAGAAGTTGGTGCCTTCCCTTCCTAAGACCAGTTCTGTTACACATGATATGGGCGAGCAGTAGGAAAAGAGGGTGAAAACCTCTGGCCCTTTCCCTCTAATCCATGTGAGTTTTTGATGTTGACCCAAAGCTGGATTTAATCCAGTATCTTTAAAACACAGGAGCAAATACATCTTTTTGATGTGGGAGCTGTGACAGGGTTAAGTGTGTTTTTCTTGGCTGGTGCCTGGAAATCCAGCTGGGTTTCTTTCTGCCAGTGAGAGCTTGGCTCACGGATCATGTCCTACCTGTAGTGCTGAGACCCTGACCAGTTCTCATGAAAGATGCCCAAGGTGGACAAGATGTCAACTTGCTCTCTCAGAGCAGCACGTGCTCCACCAGACTGTGGAGATAACATTTGTTCGCTCAAAGCGAGCAGATGCTACTTGAAGATGCAGGTGCTAGGAGCACAGGAGGTGGATAAAAAGGTGCTGGTTGTAGAGAACTCCTCTCCATTTATTTGCATACTCCCATGGTGTTGCACAGCAAATACAAATGGTTTTGGTTCACGTTGCTCCCAACCGCTGAGAGCAATGGTGGCTCTAGCCTGCTGCTATTCAGACCTCTAGAAATCAATCCTAGAAAGCTCAAAAGTTCTCGCTGGTCCGACGCTGCTGTCCTTTCCAAGCAATGTAGGCTGTGATCTTATATATATCTATTTTCCAACCTTCTCATTCTTTTCTGCTGCTCCATCAGACAGAAAGACATCGAGCATTTCCTGGAAGCAAGCAGGAACAAATTCATCGGATTCACGCTGGGACAGTGAGTGTTACATGTGTAGGTCCAGCAAAGTCTGTCTCGTAGCTCCCATCAGTGCAATTTAACTGGTGGGAGGTGTCCACAGAGCTTAGGTTTTCTCAACTCAACCAGCCTAAGGCATGCTCGAGACGATGCGGTGCAGCGCTGGGTTTTGCTGGGGCTTCAGCAGTGCACTCAGTGGTATAAAAACATGTTCTTGGAGATGCTGGTCTCCAAGGACCTCTTTCTATTAAAAATCAGACCTAGCCCAGAATAAGTGACCCCTGGCCCAAGCTAGAGACAGGTTTGATGCAGGAAGGAGTTGGGACAATCTGGTATCCACAGCGAATTACCCAGTTTGTGAAGAAATCAAGCTGCGGGTGCAGAGTCACCCTGGCACAGGCCCAGCAGGGTATATTCGTTTTTAGGTACGGTGTTGGGCTCACGCTGGCTCCACGCAGAGACCTGATTTCACCCCAGTTCTTCACCCCGACATCGCCCCTCTCTTGTGCAGGTTTTGCTGGGGAGGAGATGGGAGGGCGGGCAGCTCATGCCAACACCTCTCCCAATTCCTGACCCATTTGGGATGTGTTCAGTAGATTCAGTAGACTACAGGCTCCCTCTTTTACCTTGTATGACATGGAAGGGTTAAACCCACATCTTCTTCTCAGCCTCGTACTTACCTTCTTTCATCCTGCACAGAGACACTGAAACCCTGATAGGGCTACCACGGCCCATCCATGAAAGCGTGAAGACACTGAAGCAGGTAAGATGATGGCTCCATGCACGGCACTTGGATGAAGCAGCCCAGAAAGCCTTGCTGAGCAGCAGTCAGCTTGTCTAACCCCATCCCTTGCTATTTTTGCTCCCTGGCACTCAGCAGATGCTCTGAGGTAGGACCAGACCCGTGGGGATCCTGTGGAAGTGGGGAAATCATTGGCCAAGATCACCAGGGCCATAGGGGGATTGCAGGGCATCAAGTCTCATATACATAAACTTTGTGATACAGCACTTATAACGAGTTTCGCGTTCCTCAGATGTACGCTCTCAGCCCACAGTAAATGTTTCACGTGACTTTAGTCTTCTGCTCCTCTTCAGCTGATGTATAGCAACCCGTTTGGTCTGAGCTCTTGCTCTCTCTGCCTTGGGAAGTCCACCTGATGAATCCAGTCAAGGTCGGAACAGCTTGAGAGGGGCAGTGTGGGATCCTCATGTCTAACCTCTGGCTGAAACACAGTTACTGGAGGCAGTAAGAGGGTCCCTGCTTGTTAGTTGTCACAGGAAAAGTTTCTGGAACTTCTTGCAGGAATTGGGGCAAAAAATAAAAAACTGAGTCCTCACTGCAATTCCAAGTACATTGTCCAACACTTGGACTTTCCCTTTATCCGAGGTGTAACGTTGCTATGTCCTGGTGAGCATTTGCCACGTTGTGCTTTGAAGGTGACAGACTTCCAGAGTTGGGTTTGGACATACACACCCAGACCTGTGCTGTTCCCAGGGGGAAGCAGGGCCAGCCTTGGCTCCTGCAGTTCTTCACGTGGAGTGAGACACCTTCATAGGTCAACTGACCCTATCTAAGGTCTGAATTGCCTTTTGGAGGCAATTGTCCCTCTCCATTTACTTACAGAGAGATCCTAGAAGGAGTAGGTGGAAATAATCAAAAGCACGATGCGTAGATGCTTCAGGGACAGAGGGATGTCCCACACAAAGATCAGTTCTCCATTTATCTGCTGTGACCTATACATCTAACTCGGCTATTACCGAAATCAGCAAATGTCATCGCTGACTGTGTTTCATCCTTCAGTTGTGACATTGCTCTACCTCTGTCTGTGTGTTTTGCCAGCACAAGTACGTTTCCATCTCAGACATCCAGATCAAGAATGAGGAGGAGCTGGAGAAGTGCCCCCTGTCTCTGGTAAGAAGTTGCTGCTCCCCATCACTAGATAGATGTGTGGAAGATTTTCAAGGTGTCAAAGAAATCCATACATTCTCCTTAGGACACACCTTGGATGCTCTTTTTTCTAGAAGTCCATATCTTGATCAAATGTAGCAGTGGAGAAAGGCCTGGAGCTTCCTGCAGTCAGCATGCAGCTATGTCCATCATTAAGTCCTCAAGCTGGGTTTTATGGAGGTGACTGACATGTCTCGAGTGTGTGGACTAGAAATACTTAATTTTCCCTTTTTTCTAATGTTTCTCTGTGCTAGGGGGAAGAGGAAGTCCAAGAAACCCCTTGTGAGATCTTGTATCGAGCGATGTTGTACAATCTCCCCCAGTATATGGTAAGCCCTTGTTTCTTAAAAGTAAAGAAGAGCTTTTGAGTGGGGAATGGTGCCGATCTGTGAGCTGCAGAGCTCAGCACGGGGCTGCTGGGGTGTGTTCAGGACTTGAATGGTGAGATTTTTATTGGGAATCCAGAGCAGAGTTGGGTGGAAAGTACAGTCCAAGAGGAGGGATTCCGAGGGTCAACGGGTATAGATACCCAGGGACACGGTCAAATAGTTGGAGGCAGGTCAGTGGTTGGAAAATAGGATGTGTGTGGAGGAATGGGAACAAGGAACAAAGTCCTCCACATTGGTGGGAGCTCAAAACTGGCTTCTGCCCTCCAGCTGCTGAAGGGAACCAGTTGGGGATGACCCCCGTCCTCTCTTGAGCTGCGTGAGCTGTAGTATTTACCAACAGTGTGTTGCGCATTGATGCAGGCGCCTTCACTTCTGACCTCAAGAACCAACCTACGGACTTCACTGGTCCCTTGAGCCTTTGTCCTTCTTGCTGAGATTAACTTTCCGTTATGATATCACGCTGATCTCCGAGCGTGATGGCTCGCTGGGCCAGGAACCAAACTAAACCATCATCGTGCTTTACGTGGCTCAGCAAACAAGGTGGTAAAGCCTTCAGGTCTCTGCCAACATGGCTGTGCTCTCAACAGCTATTTCAACTGTGGAGAGTCTGTAGGTTATGACCTTCCTTACAGGGACATCTCTCGCAGCCTTCTCACGGCCCCAAGAGATTCCTAGAGGAATACAATGCACGTCCTGAAATTCAGCTATGTTGTCAGGTTGGATGAGGCTTTGAGCAACCTGATCTAGTGGAAGGTATCCCTGCCCATGGCAGCGGGGTTGGAACGAGATGATCTTTAAGGTCCCTTCCAACCCAAACCATTCTGTGATTCTGTGATTCTAAGACGCTAATTGGGTCACGTGCACTCTGTCTGTAGGGAGAGACAAACACGCATTTAAATGCTTTTAAGCTCCAGGTGTCCCTTGCATTATTTTATCCATACTACTAGAGCTCAGGGGCTCATGATGCCTTAAGTTAAGGCTGAAACAGAGCTGCCGTGCTCCCCACACTTGGCCTGTCTGTCCAGGGTATAAAAGGAGAGGTTGAGCCTTGGCATAGTCAGTCCATCACGGTGAGCGGAGCTTGGGCTGGTGAAACCCTATAGAGTTGGCTTGAAGTTGTCCAGCTTCAGCAAGTGAAGGAGAAGGAAGGAATGCCCCTTCCTGGGAGCATCCCTCCACGCCTGTCCTCCCCTGCAGATAGCTTTGCTGAAGATCCTCCTTGCTGCAGCGCCCACCTCTAAAGCCAAGACCGACTCCATCAACATCCTGGCAGACGTGTTGCCTGAAGAGATGCCGTAAGTCCTTGAGGAGGTGGCCACCAGCCATCCCAGCTTTGCCACAAAGTCTTGGACCGAGCGGGAGAGTTGGGGTTTGCCAATAGGTTTGGGGGCTCCAGATTTGAGGACGTCTCTTTGAATAGGTGCAAGCTACTATTGCTGCCAGGGCAGAGGGGTGAAAACCAAGGATGTGAATGCCAGATTTCAGGAGTGTAACAATTTGAGGGCAGTCGGCAGCCCCTGTGGTCTGCTAGCTAAGTGACACAAATCATAAAATCATGTTAATTGACACAAATCATAAAGATACGTGAGCATATGGTAGGTGTCCTTCATACTGCTCCCCCAGGATTGCTGGTGGAGGGCAATTGGCTTTTTTTTCCCTTTTTTAATGCACTTTGGTGTCACCAAACAGGAGGAGATGGAGATGGAAGTCCCAGAGGGAAGCGAAGGTCTCTGTTTATGTAGAACCTGTCCAGATGAATAAGAACTCAACAGTCCCTTAGTCCTCCTTGCTCCCATACCCACTGTGCTGTTGCCTTCTTTCCCTCCAACCCAGCATCACTGTTCTTCAGAGCATGAAACTGGGGATTGACGTGAACAGACACAAAGAGATCATTGTGAAGAGCATCTCGGCTTTGCTGCTGCTACTCCTCAAACACTTCAAGCTGAACCACATCTACCAGGTGAGCGTAGAGAAGGGGTTGGCCATTGCCAAGGTGGTCTTGAAGCCGGTGTGTCCTGACAGACCCTCTCCTAAAAGACCTCTGCAGGAGGGGTTTCCAAGAGGAGCTGCAGATCGCTTTTCCGTAGTGGTGAACCCTAGCCCCAGGCCAGGATTTGTATACAGTTACCCGGGCAGGGATAACCTGCCTGCAATATATCTCTGCCTGTGTTTTGACAGGATCGTTTCCACTCACGTGGAAGGAATTTTCAGACTTCTGGAAAAATTCACGCTGTGGCTGATCAGGTTAAAATTTAGGAGATATCACAAGCATGAGCCTCCCCGGCAGAAGGGGGAAGGGGATGGGGGTCAGACAAGACCCTCTTTTGCTCTGTCTCATCTCTAATGACCAGAAATAGTGCTGGGTGGTACCTCACGAGGTCAACTAATCCGCTCCTCTGTCCCTCGGCAGGATCAGGTTCTTGGGGCTCCAGTTTCAACAGAGCCTGGAGGTCTGGGTCCTAGATGCAATCTGATTTTTGTTTCATCTGCATGGCACCAATCGAACTGCACCTGCATGAGAGCTTTCCTTGATTACAAAAAGACTGAGGACTGATTTGAGCTGCGGCCTGGGCCCAGTTCTCCACCCATTCTGCAAGTCAAACAATTAGTGTTTTCTAATTTTTTTTTTTTTTAAAGGTTTCAGCATGATACAAATCTATCTATGTTATGAAGTCCACTGATATTTATCTGAGGATAAATATAAATCCATATATTGGATTGGATAAAATGAAACAAAACCCCACGTTTTTACAATCCTACATTTGTTCTGATTCCTCTCCGTTTCCCTTCGCTAATTTTTCTCGCTTCACCCCCAAACCGGCTCCTCTCATTTCTTCCTCCATGGCAGGAGGACCCTTGCAGTCTGGTGCTAAGCTGTGGGGTTCCACCCCCCATTCTGCTTTTGTGTCTGATTTTGGGTGAGCCATCATAATTTCTTTCAGTGCCCAAGCTGGTCTCAAGGACCACCCCAAAAACTGCTGCGGGGGCTGAGCTGATGCTTCCAGCATCGACGGGGGCAGCGGAGGGTGGCAGAGAGAGTGGCTGGTCCAGGCTTTGCTGGGGGTCGCCCTGCGCTCACCAGCTGCCGCATCGGTGAGGCAGCAACTGCACAGACCTACACACTAACACAGGTCATGGGGTTTTTTGTCTCGGTTCTGTTGAGATTTGGTGTTTCTTCTGCCAACAGAGAAACACCATCAAATTATTGCAGTTCAGCTAATTAACATTGTCTTCAGTCCGATCCTATATAACACACTATTTGCTAGTTGCTGGCAGCTGCATTTCAAAGCAGTGAGAGCATCTCAGATCCCAGCTAGCGGGGACTACTGATTACTCACTCGCAAATAACGGCGGCAGCATGTTGTCGGTGGCATACCAAGTGTCGACAGCTTGTACCAGGCTGAGATGAGACGTGTAGGAACAAACTGTTTCTTTGCTCTCAAATTTGGGATGTTGACTGCAGGTTAGTGAGAGGCATGGGTGGGATAGGATGGGATGGGATAGGATGGGATGGGATAGGATGGGATGGGATAGGATGGGATGGGATAGGATGGGATGGGATAGGATAGGATAGGATAGGATAGGATAGGATATTGCTGCTATTTGTGTCTGTCTCTTTAGAGGACAGTAGAGATTTGTTGTATTCTGCAGCTGTACATATCCAGACCATTTAATGCTTAGAGGGAGAGAGAAACTAAAAGCAAGTATGAAGGTAAGGGTACTTTTTTCAGTTGAAATTTCCCCATATACTGTTTTGACACAGATTTTTATCTTGAAAAACTACGCTGCGGTCGTTAGGTGCAGCTATTCCTAAACTACTGCCATAAAGTTTGTGTGTCCACTCTATGGCAAATAGAGTTTCCCAGCTGGTGGGAGTTACTGTATATGATGCAAGCCTTATACGGCAGACTTCTGCAAGGGGAAGATGGTCTGCGAGGTGTCAGGAGCAAACCATCAAGGCTGCTTTGCTTTTGGCTGGAAATGGGTTTCCATTCCCAGGTGATGCTCCCAGTTGTTCCAGCTAACGTTGACCCATTTCACTTCTCTTCCTCAGTTTGAGTACGTGTCCCAACATCTGGTGTTTGCCAACTGCATCCCGCTGATCCTGAAGTTCTTCAACCAAAACATCATGTCTTATATCACTGCCAAAAACAGGTACAGCCACTTCTGGGGAACAGAGATGATGGAGCAGGGAGGCTTTGTGCATGAGGAACACTAACACATGAATATGTGGTGGGACCGAGTGACCTCTGGTCCTTAGCACGGCCTTGGGGCAGTATGCTCTCCACTACAGCAATATGCTGGAGGGGAGCAAATCCCTTCTGCTTAATGAGGAGGACTGGGTGGGGGCTTTCCAATCTCTCACTGGGCTACTAATATACACATAGACCCATCTCCCTTGCTGACAAAAGGCTTGTTTTCATCTTTATGTGGACTCCTGGAAAGTGGTCCAGTGCCACCGGGCACCTGTGGGCCACAGCTTCAAAAAGGCTAGATGGGGTAGAGTCTTCTAGGTCTTTTCTGCTTTTTATAGCTATAATTCAGCTTTCCTGACTTCTTCAGGTTTTGCCTAGTTGTCACTGCCTTTTACTTTTGATTTGAGAAAGACACTAGCCCTGTTTTGAGTGTGTATAGGGACTGGCTGGACTACCGCAAGTCAGCATAGGAACTGAAAGAGCACAACTCTTTCACAACTCAGTAGGACTGGGTAGGATTTCCCTGTTCGGAGGGGAGTGCCGCAGGGGATGTTGCTGTTAGAACAATGAAAAGAACCTTTTTGTTGCCTTTTGATGCTCTTTTTGTTGCTCTTGAGCCACGTGTGTAAGCTGGTCTGTCTCCTGCACGCTATGGTTGTGTATGTGTGAGAAGGCACGCATGGAAAAATAGAAAGTAATCTATTAATTCTCTTTCTGATAAACATTTCCATTTTTGGTCCTGTGCTTTAAAGTCACATAAGCGAGGAGGAAACGTAGCCCAGGAGCACTTAGCTCCCTCCTCTGCTTTCTGATGGAGGCTTCACAGGCAGGATATGGTCCTGTGAAATGAGGTGGGGTTTGCAGCTGGATGCTCTGATCCAGGGAGGTCTAGTTGTTCTGCCCAGCCCAGAGTACCAGTTTGTCAGATAGCGTCGAACAACATCGGGCACTGCCCTGCAAAAAGGATGACGGGATTTTGTCATGTTCAGATGTATGGACCTGAGTCCAGTGATGCTGCAACGGGAAGTATCAGAAGTGATGCCACAATGACGACTTGCAGCAAATGAGCCGTGGGACTCCTGGTCCCGAGCTGGCTCCTTCTGAGCTCTCCTGCTTGTATCTGCACGGCGCTTCCAGATTTAGGGTTATGATGGGTAGGACCCAGCGAGGAGCATCTGTCCTTGTGGTCAGACAAGTCCTTCCTGGGCCAAACGCTTTAAACAAAGCCTGTTTTAGGGGATCTCCCAACCTTGGGTCTCATCCTGGATTGCCTCTGACTCAACAATCGTCACAAGTCAGCTTCTTGCTCAGCTGCTGAATTTAAAACCAAAAAATAGCAAAAAAGAGGGAACGCCGGAACTGAAGCAGTGTGATGGTGCACGCTTCATTGTAGAATGCTGCACGTCTCAGGGCACAGATAGCATCAGTGTGTGTGCGTGTATGTATACATACATATTATATATATACATTTTTCTTTTTTTTTTTTTTATTGGCGACTTTTACAAAGGCAATAGGCCTGGAGAGCTTCAAAAGACCTGATGCCCTCATTGCGAATTTTCTTGCTGGTAATCAGATGTCTCCATTTTAACCTAAGATCTGTTTCAGGTTTTTCCCTTTTTTAAAATACGTATATGAATAACTAATCTGTCATGTCTTAATGGATCCAAATCCTTCGAGTCCTTATTAATGCACTCAGGATGTGCTTCGGAGCCAAGAGGAATAGACGTGCTCCATTAAGCTGAGACGCAAGGCAGCGGTGAGGCTGGGAGCCCATTTGGGTGCCGTCTGTGCAGTCGGAAATGCAGGAGGGAGGCAGGTCCGCGCAGCACCTGCTGCGGGCTGGTTCATGTGCCCAACGTGGCCCGCTGGAGATGGGATTGCCACCCATCCAAACTACTTGCCGCATAAGGCAGCACTGGCATTGCAATTCAAACCCCAGGCACAGGGAAGGAAGATGTTACAGATTGCTGGGCATAATCACGTAGATCATCTTAAAAAGTTCCTTTCATATTTACCTCATTCTTAACGAGTCCCTTCTTTCCTGTCTTCCACAGCATCTCCGTCCTGGATTATCCACATTGTACAGTCTATGATTTGCCCGAGCTCACTGCAGAAAGCCTGGTAAGTAGCACAGAAAGGGTCCTTGTAACCAGTATTGCTGTATGCAAGAGGGTGAGGAAGCATTTTTGTTTTCTCTTTTCTGTCTTCTTTTTCTGTACACCCAACCTTTCCAAAATTAGACTTTTTTTCCCCTTCCAGACTTGAAAATTCCTCCCATCGCTATTCTGACTCACTGTCAGCTATGGGGAGGTGGGGAGGAGGCACTGCTGGCGTTGTGCACCCCATAAAAATAGCTGGGTTTAGAGTTTTCCCTTTTGCTTCTCCAAACAAGAGAGCCTGCTTTTAAAAGGATTTGCCCAGAGGCCATTGCCTCCCAGGTTTAAATTGCTCTGAGCTCTCACATTTCATGAGATGCCAGTAGATTTAAGGAACGAACCAAATTCCCTATGGAGAGGAGCCTAAGTATTATGGAGACCGGCCAGAGTGATGGGCTGTGTGAATATACAGACTACAGATGAGACATTAATGCTGGCAGGTTCGTAACCACAATAACTCAAATGCAGAGTCGGCTGGACTTGGACAGGGCGCAGAGCAGGCACAAGCTTCTGGGTTAACAGGGAGGGGGATCAGAGGGAAGGGAGACCCTAAGTGATGCAGGAATCATTAAGAAGGAGCCTGACCAAAACCAGTCCGGGCAGGGATGATTTCATGTTGCCTGGCTGCTAAAATCTTAAGCCTATGTTGTTTTCCTTAGCTGTGTAAAGGTTAAAATCATTAAAATAAAGTGAAAGATTTTCCCTAGTTTCTACGAGCCAAAGTTGCTCACAAATCTCTCCAAGGCTGCGGTCAGCCGGAACAGCGAGACTGGTTTTATTGCCTCTGTAGCCACAGCATTTCTGACATGCCACCGCAATGCAAATTCCTGCCATGAGTTGATTATGCCAAATCAAATTTACATAAAAACCCACTGTGGAACGGGTGTGGGTGGGTGTGGGATCGTCACGCGTGGTCGGCGTGCTGGCTCGGTCCTCCACCGCTGTCCCACGTGCCTTTCCACCAGTGCTTCTTGCCTCCTTTTGGGTGCTTGCTCGGGGTGAAAGCTCCAGGACATCGCCTCCCTCCTTATCAATGGGGTCAATCCCCTGTTTTGTGCTGGTCCATGGGCTGCTTGCCGAAGGCTGGGTGTCCTGGCCAGGCTCGGTGCCCATCCAGCCCTGCCAGGCTCCCACTGACCGTATCCTGGCCCGATGGGGACATCTAGCGACACGTCGCTGAGCGCTCCGATGGCTCACGATAATCCTTACGCTCATCGCTAAGTTTTATGGCTGTAGAAGACGGAACTATTTTAGGGAAAATATTCCCAGTTACCCTTTCCCAGTAGGGTCTGGGAGCTGTTGCATTAAACGACAGTGCCCCATTGCTTTCCTCCAGCAGACATGGATATTAGCCTCACAGAAGTCTAATTTATTAGAAAATATGCAGAAACCAACTTGAATTTTACCATGTGTGTTTGTCTTTGGGAGGATACCCCTGAATGTAAGGATTTAATAGAAATTAAACATGCCCTGGTACTTGAGGCGTATGCTTGTGCACGTATTTATGTTTCTTCAGCCAACATTTTCTGTGTTGTTTTAGCTTTTTTTTAAATACTCTGATGCACTGGTTTTAACAACCCAGCCGTAACACATTTCTTAGCAGATGTAACAGATGATTATGCTTTCAGTGGGTTGAACGCAGGGGAGTGTGTGTTTGCTTTACTTCCATGGAAAACCAGGACGAGTTCAGCAGTGCCGTGTCCAGAGGAGGGAGCCTTTGGCAGTGGGGTAACTGCTGTCCCCACATGGTGTAAATGAGGAGTGGCTGCAGTCCCAGCGAGGTAGCAGGGGCTTCACCCATCCTGTGGTGGGACAGGCTCTTCGACTCCTTGCCGATCCCCATCTCCGCCCTCCTGTCATGGGGCTGTCGCTCCCCACCAGCTCCCCGTGTTTGGGGAGAGGGCTGCAGGGGCCCCTACTGCACCATGTCGTGGTGCCACGGGGAGGTAAGAGGATGGGGGTAGAAGGGGGATTAAAGTCTGATTAGCCTTCCCATCCTCCCGTAAATCTGATGGAAAGACTCTCACTTGACGCTATAGAGACAACATCAGCTCGGTGACAAAAATAAATCCAGCTGCCTACGAAATGGATATTAGCTTATTCTACTGGGGTCTTTTTGGAAAAACCACTTGGTGAAGAGGGAGCAGATTAGGACTGGGCACCGATATGAAACTGCACGGCCACTGCTCCTGAGCTGGTTCCCCCCGAGCTGCACGCAGCATCCGTGAGCGCCTCGGTGACATCCCGCCTCAGCGCTCTGCTGTTCAAGCTCCGCTGTGTGCGCGGGAGCCTCCAGCACAGAAGTAGCCTCTACTGGCAGAAAAGTGCATTTTCTCAGAGTGGCTTTTACCAAATCCCAGAATTAAATAAAATTAATCAGAAGCACTTTCATTTTGGCCTCTAAAAATTACACGTACATTAGCATTTTTACCGGCTTACTGAAATGATAGGTGTGGTGCTTGCTTTTAAGAATGAAGGCGTTATGCTGGTGGGATTTTCTTGGGTAAATGTAGTTTCGAAGCTGGATTAGACACTCTGACAGAAGGGTCGTCCCCAGACTCTCCTCCCGAGGATGCCCAGAACCTGGATTGTGCACCAGGCTGCAGTTTTTGCCACGAGTTGTTAAGGCTGTAGCTTGCCGTAAGTGGCTGATAAATTAAGTAGCACTTGTTTCCACTCTCATCCCCGAATAGATTATTTGTGGGACACTTCTGCTGCGCTCAGTGCTGTTCAAACATAAAGCAAGTTACTGTAGTGGTGGAATTACTGCTCAAATGTGCCACAGGCAATATTTACGCAAGCTGGAGCTGCGGATGCTTACATTTAGCAAATATTTAAAATAATGTATCAGCTGCACTTAAGCCGGAGGGGATCTTTGTTACAGAAAAGTCTTGTCCTCCTGATACAAATGCTGCTGTTTGTCATCCTGCGTTGTTACGTGATTTTCTTTTATTTGTCTGTAATATGCCCTCTAAGCATGTGGTAATTTATGAATTAATTTATATAATTAACAAAAACTGTTTTCTAAGCAGTGGTGATCACTAGGCTGTAATTTGCTCTCTGACTGCAAACAACGAATACAAATCTACCACAATATACACTTCCCACGCCAGAATAATGTGATTTATCTTAGCTCTTCCTCTAAACTAAATGCAAGTTAAAATGCTGATTACGTCTGAATCTTTCAGAATGGTTTTCCCCAGAATCTGTTGGTTTCTCAGCAGCACGGTGACAGCCCAAGTGAGGAGGTAGCTCCACTGCTCACTCTCCATCAGAAATAAGGCTTGTGCAGACAGTGAAAATAAAGATGTTCTGCACAAGGATGTCTCTGTGGCGGTGTTGTTCAACGCTGCCGTTAGGCTTACGCTTTTATTTCTCCACTTGCAGGAAGCCGGAGACAACAACCAGTTTTGCTGGAGAAATTTATTCTCCTGCATTAACTTGCTGAGGATCCTCAACAAGCTGACCAAGTGGAAACACTCGAGGACAATGGTAAGGTGATGTCCCGTCTCCCTGAGACCTGCCGTGGGCTGCCAGCGTTGCACCTCGAGCGTGTCCCTGACTCTACAGCCCAGCCTCCCTGCAGAGAGTTTCTTCTGGCAGTGCTGGAGCTTCTGCTGCTTCGTAAGCTGCCCATTTTTCTTTCACAGATTGTGCCTTAAATGCAGAAATACTTTTTCTTCTGCAAGTAATACTTATTTCTATGATTCTTAAGCCCCCTGCAGCGAGTGTGGGTTATGTTGAACACTCCTGTTCTACCTGCTTGGGGTTTGTGGCCCAGGTGTTAGTGCCCAAAGCTGTGCGGACAGTACTTGTGTTGCTTTCTTGAACACGTTGCGTTAATTTGTGTTCATTTCTTGACAGATGCTGGTAGTCTTTAAGTCGGCCCCAATACTGAAACGAGCTCTGAAGGTGAAGCAGGCCATGATGCAGCTGTATGTCCTCAAACTGTTGAAAATCCAGACCAAATACCTGGGGCGCCAGTGGAGAAAGAGCAACATGAAAACCATGTCTGCCATTTACCAGAAGGTGCGGCACCGCATGAACGATGACTGGGCTTACGGCAACGGTGAGTAGTGCCAGGGAAGCATCCTCTCTGTGTGCGCAGTTGAAATCGGCACGCAGGAGGTTTGACATGTTTTGTCCTATGACCTGTTAGGATCCCATAAACTTGTTTGGGCCAGTATTGGGGATTTTTTCAGAAGCCTTAAGGCTCTGTTCCGCACCATCAGGAAGGAGCAAATTGGTTGCATGAGGAACTCACACGTGAGAAACAACAACAGCGATTACAACCCCGCAGCGCGGATACTCTGAATACTTAAGCTGAAGCACAGATTAGATGTGCTGGTCTGTTTAAACAGCTCTTGTGTAGTCTAAATCTGTATTTTTTGAGGGACATCACGAAGTTTCTGATGTTCCTCGTGTATTAATCCATGGGATGCATCAGACCACATACTCTTATTGCCTTGTAAGAACGCCCGGTTGCTGCAACAACTGACCCAAGGGTAGGACAAGAAGAGAAAGTACTAAAATATCTTTGTGCCTTATTAACACAGTCCTAAATTTTTGCTCTGCACATATCTTCTTCTTAATGAGGATTAAGTAGAAAAACTGGGTAGCGTTCCTGTTTCAAAAGAAAACAGGGTAAGAAGTAAAAGCCTAACATCTTAACTTTTTTACAAGGGAGAAAGGCATTATAATTATGTTAGGGTGTTCAACTTCAACTGTAAAAGATACAGTCTAATTTTTGAAGACTTGTTATATTTTCGATAGTCATGATACCACTATGACACTAATTCAGAAGAACCAAAAACTGGACTCGCTATTTTTAATGTCACTTCAGGACTAGTGGAGTTCCCCCAAAAACCAAAGAGCGGGAAGGCTGGAAGATGGGGGACTTCCTTTCTTTTACGGGGATTTCTATCCTGTCGCTGCCTTTCTCAGCGTGCTGATTGTTCCCTGTGGGATTGAACATGGCAAGCAGGGCTTCTTTATGCCTCTAACGGGATACAGGATACTGCCTGCCTTGGGTGACTTAAACAGCTTGAGCACTACATGCTCCAAAATAGCAGGAGGAGAAGACTACCTGCGTCACCTGCCCTGGAGCAAGGGTTTGCCGTAACAACTGAATTTACATGGCAATAGTGAGAATAATGAAATTTTAAGACAGGTGCGGAAGGATAAATTGTTGTGTGAGTCCCACTTCCCCCAAAAGAGTTAATGAGCAACATAATGCAACGCTGGATTGCGCAATTCACTACTTAGCAGAGACTGCGTCTTGGCCTGGACAGTTTGCCAGGGAAGCACTTGGCTTTCAGAGACACGATCTGGAAGGGTTTTTCCTGGAGTGTTTATTTTTATCTTTGTATATTGGGGTTGATACTCAGCTCGGACCTTTTCCTCCCTTGAGCACTGATGAGCTTTGCCAATGAATTTACTGAACCTTTATGGAGCAAATGACTATTTCATATAGATTTAGACTTCATAAAGACCAACTTTCAAAATACTGGAGTTTTTCACGTTACATGTTTACATAACACTACATGTTTAAAATATCATGGTTATTGCAGCCAGCTATTAGATTTTCAACATCATTTGTAGTTAAATTTGTCCAAATTTAAAAAAAACCCTTTGTTTTCAGTAGCTCATCATAAGCTCACCAGTTTTTAGCTATATGCATTAAATCTTGATCTCTGCTTCAGAAATCTGTGGAGATTTTCAGTAAAAGTGGCAGGGCCTTTCTGAAAAAAGCAGGAGCTTGGTAATTATAGAGAGTCCTTTAAGCACACTCCAGAACAGAAATAATGGCATTTCTATAGGAAGTTTTCTGACTCTGCTTAATTTACAAGTTATTTTAACATATTTCATTTAAATACATTAAATGAAAATGCATACATAATGGGAATTGATTAGGAATTATAATTAGGAATAACTGACTGGCTAATACTCTGGTCAATTCAGGCCCGTGGTTGCTGTAAAATCTTCATCCTTCCTTTTGCCCAAACCTTATCAGAGTTATTTTTTCCACAATACTTTGGCCTTGTTTCGTCTTCAATGTAGATATCGATGCCAGACCATGGGATTTCCAGGCTGAAGAATGCACCCTGAGAGCCAACATTGAAGCCTTCAACAGCCGGAGATACGACAAACCTCAAGACTCAGAGTTTGCGCCGGTGGACAACTGCCTGCAGAGCGTGCTGGGACAGCGGCTGGAGCTCCCCGAGGACTTCCACTACTCCTACGAACTCTGGCTGGAGCGGGAGGTGTTTTCCCAGCCCATTCGCTGGGAGGAGCTGCTGCACTACCAGTGAGAGCGACACCTTCACCTGCCCCAGTCCCACCTCAGTAAGGACTCAAGGTGCTACAGGCTGAGGAAAGGAAGATTATGTTGGACCTGGGTGTTCTTAAGCACAGCTGGAAAAAAATTACAGTCTTTCCAAAGAGACCACGGCTCTTTGTATCTACCCAGACACTCCCGAGTATGCAACTGCCATCTTTTTGGAGGTCATCCCTTTCCTGTGACTTCTTGGAGACAGTATCAATGGCCCTGCACAGAGGCCACGGACCAGGTTCTGGCGTCACACTAGTGGCAGTGTCAAGAGTGAGCTTATCTGGTCTTTACTCCAGATTAACAGCAGTGTACAAGAGATTGGCGTCCAGGTCTGTCTCTTAGCTTGGTTCACGCATGTAAGTTTGCTGTAAGGTTATCTCAACTGTGAAAGGTTTTCATCTCTCCCAAATGCCCCACCCTGTGCCTAATTTGTTTTCATTTATTCAGTTATGGCTGTCTGATAATGTGCTTCAAACACCCTATTGCCATGAAGAAACTGCCCTGCTTCTCTAATGAAGCTGAAAATAAGAAATATGTGGCACTGTCTGTGACGGTCTCAAGCAGAGGCAACATTACTTCTTGTCCCTGGGCTGGCATTGCTGCTGCTGGGATTACACAACCCGACTTGCAGAGGCTTGCTTCCACAAATGACAATTTTTGCATCATTCACCAAGGATAATAATCCATTACCTTTTCACTGCTCCATTTTCCTCCACCACCCCATTGACTTACCATTTGTATTAGAGTAAAATGATCGGTAAGCTGTGCAGTGTTTAGAGCTGTAGAGGTTGATTGCTACATTTCTCGCCACCTGATTGTTTTTGAAAGATAATTACTGCAATGTTAGGTTTCCAGATAGCTTTCTTCATTGCTCTTTAGCTCTTCTAACACTGGAGGAGACGGTAAATGCCACATTAAATAACCTAATTTTTACACAGATTTTTGGTTATTTGGAGGAATATTCATGCCAAGTCTTAAAGCAGGGAGGAAGAGTGCTTTGGGTAACTATTTACTGCTACTGTATGAGGAAAAAGCAGACACTGTGCTCCTTAGCTTTCAGAATGAATAGCATACTGAGCTGTAAACTTTCTATAAGGTCCACGCAAACGCTCGACTTGGGTAAAGCTGCATTGCGTGAGGGTGGCAGCTGAAGGCAGGCTGGAAACCCTTGTGTCTGGTTGGAGCTGTGGGCTGACGCGCTGAACGAATCTCAGCCCTTGGTACCGTGCAGGCTGACAGTCCCTTCTCCTTGGCCAACAGCCCTGCCCGAGGGCCGCGCTGAAAAGGCAGGCTGGGCTTCACAGTACTGTCTTAAGTATTATGACAGAGCCTGCAACCTATAACCTTCCTCTACGAAATTTTATCAGTCCAGCATAGGGAATCCTGGATCTAACTTCCCCCCCGGCCATGAAACCACGAGTTCGGCTTTTGTCAAAGAAGCATGTGTTAATATAGTGCAGGCAAGCACTGAGGCCGTACTGTTACCGATATATCAAGCACACAAGTAATAAAACGACAAGTATTTGTTATGACAGGATTTGTCCTTATTGCTGTGGAATTAAACTGAGAATGTTTCCTTAATGTGGCTTGTAAAAGGTGTTTTTCAAAGAAATAGCATTAGTAAACCCGCTCACCTTTTTAAATACGCTTTTGTTTAAAATAAACCAGAGCAACTTTTAAAGCACATACATTTACTTAAGTTTTTTTCTTCCTGCACATTAATTTAAACACTTCCTTTGCTGTTTTTTTTTTTTTAAAGGACAAAAACATTCCCCACAAACCAACCCATAAACTTGGCTGTCATGTGTGCCCATCTCCACTCTCCCACTGCTGAGGAAAGGCCTTCTGTCTGACATACTTTGGATGTTCTGTTCTGATGTAGCTACAGAAACCTAAAAAAGAAAAACAGAATTATGGGCTGTAGATGTCTTCACAGTGTTTGTGCTTCTTTAAAAAGTAATTTAAAAATAAATAAAGCCTCTCCAAGGCATGAAAAACAGACATACAATCTATGATGGAAGCATGGTGCTGTCTTTAGGGATCCCAAAACTGGGAGAGCTCTGTAGCTCTGGACAAGTAATTTTCAGCATCTGTACTTTAGCTCTTTCTGAAAAATGGCACCTAGCATTTTCCTATGTTCCCTAGAGCCTACTGGTAGTACATAAACTAAAGATTAAATGAACACAAATAAATTAACAAATCCCAGCTAGAGATGGCAGGCATCTGAAGGGTCTGTTAAATATTTCAGTAGCAGAAATGTAGTATAAATACTACTATTTTCAGCATGTACTAGGGTCCAGAGCCCAGGATTAGCTGGAAAGTTCAGGATTTTCTCTGTGATGTTTTGTCTCATATTTTCCTACCAAATGTGCAGTTTCCCCCTCAGGCCAGGGCCTGGGAATTTAGCTGTACCTCTTCGTGGTATCACGTATCCTGACACAAGGTACACCTCTCCAGCTTTATTGGTTCCTTTTTTCCTTCCTTCACATGGTGACCCCACACTGAAAGAGTATGGAATGTTTTTTTCTGGTTAACCGTATTACACCCCTTGCTTGATGATTCATCCAGTATTCTCTGTTTTAGAGTGATTTAGAAAACAATCTAATTCCCCGACAACTAAGTGTGAATGTAAAGGAAGTACTATCAATGTATCTAAATCCTTTTAGTCTTAATAAACTAAGGTCATGAAGGTAAGTGTTTCTTCAAGGGGAAAAGGAAATGAATGAATGATTAAAAATCAGAAACTTAGAAAAGACTTTGGCATTTGGCTCAAAACTTTCCCCCTCCACCCCCAAGTGTCTCTTTCCCACAACGTTTAAGTCAGAAAAAAAATAACCAGTACATACACAATGTACATTTTATATTTAAATTGTGCTTCATATAAGGTTTCCAGGGCTTTTCAGTGCCTTCTATTTTTACTGAGTTAGAGAATAGAAATACAAAATCTTACCTGAATGTCTGTGTAGTAGAGGATGATATAAACTTATCTTTGAATACTATTTATTTCCACCACTGCCACCAAAAGTTATGCTTCCTAGAGATATACCTCTATACAAAACCTGCACCTCTGTATAAAAAAAATAACTAGGGAAAGGTACACTTTTTAACTTAAATATTTGTGTCTCATCACATATTTATTTGTCACAAAGACTGTACTTCTATTGAGATGTGCCATGTTTAGTGAGGGTATCTTCTGGAACGCCGGAAAACGTGGGTTTCAGTTCACACTGACAAAAACTGCCCACCTCGCTACGGACTGCACAGCACTCTGCAGAGCAGCTGTGGGGTTGAAATGCCAGTTTAGCAGGAACAGAGGGAATCTCTATTTTAATAAGTTTATTCCACTTACAGATGCGGGTAACTCAAACAACGTAATACTTTAAAGACTTTCCCTCGAGGTGTTTGAGCAGTATGTTAACTAAGGCCCCTCTAGGAAACTCCCTTACAGGTACTTCGGACAGTCCCAGATGCTGCTTCTCTAGCAGTACTAGAAAAGACTCCATCCTGCTATTGCACTCCTCAAACTGCAAGCAGGTAGCAGTTTGAAACTTCTTCGCTTGGTAGTGAGGATTTTCTTCTCCTTAAAAAATCTCAAAAAAGCTAGAAGGCAGCAATTACGGAAAAATTGTTTTGATGTACAGCAAGAAAGTTTCAGAGCAAAGTTTTGAATGGTTTCTGTACAGCTGAAGGAACTACATCTGTTATCTTACCCCAAACATAACTGTTGATTCCAGGAATGCTTGAGTGTTCTCAGTTTCTGTTGCAAATGGTATATGCAGAGCTTTTATTTTTTTCAGCCTACAGGAGGTTGCTGAAAGTTTTGCTGTTGGTAAGTCATTTTTTTTCAGTACCTCAGTACACATTCTTCTATTTTTAGCCTTGTTTCCTAGGGATGTAAGGCATATGCAATTACGCTGTTAGTTTCTCAGTCCTCTATAAGCAACTTTCAAACTGGTTAGCTAATTTCGTGCAAATTTGAGTGAAGGATAAAAGGCCTCAAAGATACGAAGTTCCTTGCAGAGTTGTGAAAGTTGGCAGCTAGGTAGAGGGCGACCCTATTAACTCCCCAACGGAGGCAAAGGCAGGGGGAGTTCAGCCGTGATCCGTTTGGTCTGGCAGAAAGCAGCGGGCCAGTTAGCGCCCATGTGATGGCTGGCGGATCTGCGTGTGCCTGGCAGGTGGTGGGGCCAGTCTGCAGCTGCCTCGTGCGCTGGGGTTGGGGGAAAGAGGAACTCTGATCTGCAGGACATGGGGAAGGCTTATGGTTAGTGCTGGGAAAAGACAAGGGGGAAGCAGGCTGAGCTGCATAGCGCTGCAGGGAAAGGACGCGGATCTGTATGACGCTGGCTTTCATTGATTCCACAGCTTATGGAACAACTTCTGAAAAAAAAGGTATTATCAATTTGTTGGCGTAAGGAACGTAAGACATTATGTTCCCCCCCCCGCCATTTCTCAGTAGTCATTTGATTCTCAATTGGATGTGGTCCCCTGGCTGCGTATATACATTTTTTTTTCTCTCTCTCTGTGAAAAAGACCATAACCTAATATCCCTCCTTTCTCTTATGTGAATATTTCCATAAAAATGTTACTGAGTTGTCCTGGCCTGACAGCTGCCAGAGCTAAAGCGCTCTTTATTTATCCAATTGTAACTACAGCAGTCACTTTATGAGGCCAGGTTTATTATACTCTTAGTTTGCAGAAACTTCCCTTAATTATTTATCACAAGCCTTGCATGTGTAAACAGTAGCTTGTTTTTCAGCCAGGTCCAAGCATCTTTACAAAATACAACAGTTGACTGCACAGGCTAATTTTTGTCTCCTCGATCTAATATTTCAGACACGCTTGTCACTGCTGTTACTTCTTTCTAGCCTCAATAGTTAGTATAATGTGGTCTCTTGCCAGTTGCTTTTGCTAAAAGGAGATAATGAGTATAATTATGATTGCTTCTTTTATGCCATGTGGTTTGTTAATAAAAATTACACAAAATAATTTTTCCCTAAACACAGTAAAAATCACTTTTTTTTATTATTTCTTTCATTATCCCTCCCAAGACTCCCTCCAAAGAGTTTTACTTATAAAAATCTGCAGACCTTCTTTCTGAGCCACGCTACTGAGCCTTTCCCTATCTTCTCTGGTTCTTTTGCTTCTTTCGCTGTCTTTTTTGGCTCCTTCTGATCAGGTACCAGGATTCCTCTGAGATTTTCCTCAGCAGTGAATGTTCTTCTGGCAGGGCTATTTTAATCTCAAGTAGCTAAATGATTCAGTTGCCCATGGCCTCTTAGAGACAGGAAAGGGAGAGAAACGAGCACCACAAGGAAGAATGGGAGCTGGTTTAGTAAACTTAGCCACTGAAAACAAGACTCAAACCACAGACATGCCTAGAACAACCAAAGACCAAGGCCCTGCGCCTTTTCAAATGGCAAGGAACCTCTTTACTCTGCAATTGGTTTTCTACGCTGCCCTGACAAGCTTGGTCTATGAGACAGGGTAACAGTATCCCTCGTTTCCCTTCATCACTAAATACAAAGAAGTTCAGCGGCTCCATCATTTAGTCTGAGTAGAAGAGAGATAACATGCTCGTTAGCCTCAGTGAAGCTTGATACTCCCCACTGATCAGAAAGCAATTCCCTCTGAATAGCACACTCTCCTGGATCCCACTCACGGCAACAGAGAACAGTCACGAGAGCAAGGCGGCTGGTATTTTCTAGAGAAAACAAAATATCCATTTTAAGTAAAATAATATGAGATGTATGTTTGCTACACTGAATGTCTTATCGCTTGTTCTTGAAAACGTGTAACATGTCCAGATTACAACAGAGAAGTTTTTTCCACTGGATTGAGAAAGAGGTCTGCATTGTGTTCACAGTAACAGCATTCAGCTGGTCAGGCACTCAAACACATTATTTTGGAAAGATAAAATGGTGTTTTCCATTAACTCAATCACTTTCTGCTTAAGGCAAGTCAGTCTAATGGTTTCCACTCCGTGTTTCAAAATTGCTTTTCAAAACATCCTCCTCAGCAGCATCTTGCTCTCTGCCAACACCCACACGTAGCCACGATGTTGGGTGATGACCCAGCTGGTGTTATTTCCAAAGTTTCCTGGTCCCATTTCTCCATCCAACCTGCACTCCTGGCTCAACTTTCCCTCTGGATAAAAGAGATAATCAGTAGGCGTGTACTTTGCCAAGGAGTGCCTTTGCTCTTTGCTTTCTCTATTCCTGAGCTCCTCCTCTAGTCATCACCTCATGCATTTTGCTGTTGCACTCATTCCTGCCATTTAGCCTTCTTTTGATATCTAATCTACAGGCAGTGATAATTATTTTCCTTCAAACGCTTCCTCCTGACCTCCTTCTTCCCTTCTTTCACCGATACCTTTATTTCTCTTCGTGTTTCACTGGGCTCTTGTTTTCTTTGTTGTTCTCATTTCTTTTATTCTCATTTCTAGGAGTTCTTCTGATCATTGTTTATTAAGCCGCACTTTATTCTACTCAGTCACTGGTCTGGCTCATTCTCTATATCCACTTTTATTTTCATGCTGAAATACTGTCCCTGCAAACATTTCCGCCACTACAGAGTTGTTCTGTCCCCCTTCAGTACTTGTACATTTGTAGCCAAGTATGTTCACTCTTCTGTTAGTATTAAAAAAACTCCTTTACAGAATCCACATGCCTTCTAACCACCGCATCACCTCACAGCATCCAAAGCAACGGGTGAATGCTTATTAATCATTATAATTCCGTGAGATGGAAATTTGTGTTTGTAATAAACCCAACGATCTCTGCGGCTGCCAGGAAGAGCGGGAAAGATGGTTGGATATTTTTGTGAATCAGATTTACAATCCTCTACCCACAGTCCCTTCCAATGCTTATTTATTTAAATGTCTGTACATAACAAACTATAATATATACAAACTTCATACCAGGGGAGAAAACAAAGGCTGGAGAGCTGTTATGTCCAATAGGCAAATTAAAAAGTAAAGGCATCACTATTCCCAAAAGCGCTTTTTATAAAAAAGAAATTACACGTTGGTCTTCCGTACTTACCATTGTATTACAATCATGAGCCTTTCTGATGTTTGAAACTTATTTTACAGCCTCCAGCTCCCAAAATTAAGAGAATTCTTTATTTGTTAAAATTAACCCGTCTGAAACAAAGCTGTCTTCCTGCAGGTTCATGTCCCACTGCCCTGAAATACCACTCTGTCCTCCCCACATGTCTCTGCCAAACAGCCCAGAGACAGGCTGAGCTGGTTGACGTTTCCTCAGCAGAGACATTAATAGAGCCTTTCTCCCACAGTCCGTGCATCTGATGATTTTCATGAAACACATAGGAAATTCATATATTTGAACTCTTACTTCTGTGCCAATATTGGTTGGAATCGGCCAGCCGGCTCAGAAGTTACTGCAGACGGGCTGACGGCCAACCTGTGTGACAGTGCAAACCCTGTTTCCTTAGGAAATCTCACTAAAATCAAAACCCCTCCAAGCTCCTACATGCCAAAATTTGGAAGAAGAGCTTTAAAATATGACAAAGTGCATCCTATGGGCTTACGAAGCAGAAAGCTGATTTAGAGAGGTTAATGTTTGAGATAAAAATAAAACTATGATCTAGGCAGACTCATTGATGTGTTGGGATTTGACAATGGTATAATTATGAGCTATTTTTTTCTGTGAGGCGATTCAGCTCCTACCGATATTTTTCACTTGTGCTTTTTCATTTTTAGTACTTTGCAAGTGAAAGCCTGGTGCTGAGGGATACAGAGGGGACACCTGTCTCCCATCCTTTCTCCAAAGTTTAAAAAAAAGGGTATTTATGAGCGTTAGTGCCCAGGCTGTGAAAAAACTTGTGTCTAAAAAAGGTGCAGGGCACTGAAATGAACCCCTCAGCTGCCTGCTCCTCCCTCCGACCCCTCCACCTCCATTGCTTCCCCTGGGTCTCAGACTTCGGCTTAGCTTTAATCTCTGTACAGGGATTTCTTGAAAACATCCAAACGCTATTACGTGTAGTTTTTGGTGCCTGCTGTGCGAAACTGTGGCTTTCCAAGGAGCCAAAAGCAGAGTTGTTTTTAAGAACATTTCTGCGGTATAGGACGCTGGGTCAGCTGGTTAAACAAAGAGAAACCCCCCCGTTTTCACACCGCAGTAACAGAGGATGAAGGCGTGGGTTGCGCCTCCCCAGCAGAGGCAGGAAGCCGAGGCCTAACATCTCCCAACTCGAGGCTTTTTGCCCACGAATAACGCGAATATTCATTTAAAAGCCTACCGAATGCCAGTCTTTCCCATAACCTTTGAAAAGCCCAACCTCCTTCCCTCCTCCTCCCAGCTGTAAGTTGTTGTGGTATTTTTTTTTCCCCTCCCTATGAGGGGAAAAACCTGTCGCTTTCGGCTGTGGGTGGGGTAGACCCCTTTGTGCTTTGTTTCTCGCCCGGCTCCCTCCGGGCGCGGAGGGCGGGACGGCGGCGGCAGCAGCTCCCCTCAGCCCCGGAAAAGCTTTTCCCGCCCTTTTCCTGAGGCGGCCGTTGCGACCACAACGGTCGCGGGCGGCGCGCGGCGCGCACCGCCCCCCGGCGGCGGATTGGGCGAGGGGCGGTGCGTCAGCGGTCGCCCCCGCCCCTCTCCACCTCCCCGCCTTCCCCTGCGCATGCGTGGGCTGGGGAGACGGGGGTGGGTGCCATAGCAACGCGGCGCGGGAGGTAAACGAGGGGAGGCCGCGCCCGGCGGTGGCCGTGAGGGGAAGATTACGACCGGGACCGGGACCGGGACCGGGACCGGGACCTGTTCAGTGCTCGGGGCCGCTGCAGGCAGAGCGGGAGCTCCGGTGGGCTGCGCTTAAGCGTTGTGGTTTTATTTCCGGAGCGCTGTGTCTCCGCGGGACGGGCGCCTCTCACCCGGCGGGGGAAAGGCTGTGGAGAACTCGTTGTCTTTTCAGGCGGGGGGTGTGGGGGAAGCTCTCCACAGCTTCGTTTCTTCAGCCCGTGCTGTGGAGTCAGGGAGGTAAGGTTCTGCCTATGCTACACGGGGTGCCCTGCAAGCAGGGATGGGACTCGGTGGGTGAGGTGGGCCTGGAGCAGCCCGGCAGCGCTGCCGTGAGCTCGGGGCTCGGCAAGTGCCTTATGCAGGTCGCTGACGCCGGTTTGAGGTTCAAGTTTTCCTTTATTCCTTGTCTAGTCTTGCGTTGTTAGAGGAAATCTCAAGGGCTTTTGCTGAAAAGCTGAGAGTCCTGGAATCTGGCGGAGTTAGTAGATGACTTCACAGGTGATTGTCTGCAAAGAAACGCTTTTAGGTATGGCACACCTCGACCTGTTTTTGCAAGCAAAACTTTCACTATTTTTTTTCTTTTCCCCCCTCTAACTGTAAAGTTTAGGGGGAGTGATACAGTATGTAACCCACTGAGTGATTGTGTGTTGCAGGGTCCATCTTCAGGGCTTGATGTGGAGTCCCTCTGCTCAGTAAAAGGACTTGGCCATGGTAATACAGGTTTGATTCTTTTGACGTGTATTGATACCGCTTTAAAAGGAAATGGAGTTAATATCCAAAAGGCTCCTTCCCAAGGCTGCAGGCCATAAACTGACCTGCCCAAATTTATGTTCTGTGCAAGTATGCACCTGATTCTGATTTTTAGCTTTTCTTGCTATTCTTGGCTACAGGCTGTAAAATTTTGCACGCATCTTATAAAGCCACAAATCTTATTGCTTGTGGGTGAATGAAAATACTGCACAAACATGGATTTCCCAGTACTTTTGAAGAGCGTTCAGGTGTCACGCTGGGTTGTAGTTTAAAAACTCAAAAGAGATCACGGTGGGAAGTCTGATCTGTGCGAGTCCTGCCTCTACACGCTGAGAAAGAACTGCGCTCTGTTCAGCGTCACATGTGCTTTGGTTGCCTGACAAATCCATAAGAAATCCCAGGGTCGTCAGCTGGCGCGCCAAGCGTTGGCTCCGGCATCGCTGTATGTGCATGTACACGCACAAGGTGTTGCTTCTGATGGCGTTTGCGATGCTGTGCTGTAGCTTGTTAGCTTCCTGCGCTTTGGAAACCCCTGCTCTCGGCTGCGCTCGAACGTGTGAGCTGACTGCAGCTGACTGAAACAATGCCGCGTTTCATGAGAGACAGGGAACAGAAGACAAGACAGTTGCTGACAACGACTGAGAACACTTAAAGCCTGGAGGTCAGAGGTATCTGCTGCAGAGGGACAGCAGGAGCAGTGAGGCAGCTCTAGAAAAAAGAGGTTCCCTGGTTCTCGCCACAGACTTATGACAACAGTTTGCCCTTACCTCTAAGCACCTTTTTTATTTTGAAAGATCAGCTACAAGCCAGATTCTGACCAGGAACATAATTGTGCTCACAAAATCTGCCAGAGACCCTGCTGGGAGTTGGTAAACAGGGAGTGTGATTCAGGTGCCTGGCTGAAAAATCTGACATAAGCATCTACTCTGTGAAGTGTGCACATTCCAGCACATGAAGTATTTAACAAATTCTATCCAATTAAGGTCTGTAAAAAAGGCTTGTCGCCTTCTCTAATACATGCCTGAGTTCAAGTAGTTTGCAATCTGCGTGACTGAAGGTTTAGGAAACAATCTGCCATCAGCTGCAGCTTGCACTCTGTATTTTCTTTCTTTTTTCCTTCTGTGGATAGTGGTTCTCTGTGTTTTATATAGAACTCAACTTTTTCTTTTCTTTACCCATACATATTCCTTCACATTGTGGTCTTGGCTGATTCTGAAGATTGTAGAGAGAGAACACCCTGACTGTGTTCTCATACCTCAGAGCGCAAATGTTTGTCTCATTGGCACTTAAGAGTACTGAGCTGTAAAGGGACTCTTTAGAATTGATACCACGAAAAATATGCTATGTATACTGCTTTCTCCTAGTTTATGCCCAACTGATAGTTAGATGTGGCCTTTCTGGCTGTACCTGTGCTAATTCTTTCTAATTAAGTGCTTGGATCCGTTTAATTACAGCGTGCAAAACCAGGCAAATAACAGAAATAGATGGGCAGATGCATGAAGTGACTCAGTGTGTACTGAAAGTGCTTTTGGCATCGGACCAGAGATCAAATACTTTCAGTCACTCATGATGCGTAAACACTCCTGTTCAGCCTTTTCTCTGGGAGTAGCGGTCGCTCCATCCTCGGTGTTCCTGGGACACTGCCCACCTTCTGGCTCCATGTTGCCATCACCATTTCCCTGCTTACGCAGCAGCAGCAATGAGATCCCTCTGGGTCCCTGACCCGGTTTCTGTTGCTCAATACCTGGAGGCAGCGTCTTCCACGCAGACACGCTCCGGGCTTGTTGTGAGGAGTGGCCAGGATGGGTGAGAAAACAATCCAGGGAATGAATCAGGCTCTGGCAAGTCCCTCTCAGAGGCAAGAGGCTGGGTGTTCAAGCACCAGCGCTCATCAGCTGGAGTTCACAGGAGTATTTTTTTGGCCTGCTCTAGGGTTTGGGTGAGTCTTGGTAATACCTCCTTCCTACATACAGAATGGCAGAGCTGCTGCCTAGATTTGTGTTACCGCTAATGGTAGAAGAGCAACTTTATCACAGAGCCTTGAAAAGGCCACAGCTGTCGAAGGGAGACCTGGTTTATGATCCAGAGTCACAAGTAGTCACACAGTAATTGATGAACACACAACATAGGGTTCGTTTGGTTTAGGATTGTATCATAATGCATTAATTAAAAAAATCAATTGGAAAGAATGCATGGTTTCCATTGTGCACAAACCTTTTTTAGCCAGAGAGAAGCACAGGGGAACACTAATTAGCCCTGCCTGAGGACTTTAAAGATTCTTACAGCCTATAGAGCAAATATGGATTTGGTTAAAGTGTATTAATGCTTGTGAGTCTGTATATAAAATCACCACAAAGTACAGGAGTCTGTGGTGCGGGGCTCTGAGCTCATACTGCGAGCCAGGACTAAGATGCAATGAAACAGCTGCTCCGGGATGTCTTGGGATCCTTTACCCAGAAGCGAGACCATAAAGATACAGGACTGACTGAGTGGTTTTGTGGTCCTTTTCTCTCTGCAGGTAGTTAAAAGTAGCAAACCCAAGCGTGGCAAAGGCAAAAGCTCCAAAAAGAAAGCAAAGAAGGTGGTGAAGGAAGTGGATATCCTCAGCCCAGCTGCCATGCTCAATGCTTACTACATCTGCCACAATGCCCCTGCCTGCTTGGAGTTCCGGGGCTTTCCCTGGCCTGGCTCCCCCAAAAAGAAGGGGAAGAAAGGAAAGTAACTGGGTGGCTGGAAAACAAAGGACTCGGTGAAAACCAAGCTCCCTGGTGAAGAAGAGACTTTTTTGCCAATTAGACTCGTAGTGACCACTGCAGTGTTTTGCTCAAACATTTTGCCATAATCACTGTTGTATCCGTACAAAGACACTCTTATTATAGCTCAAGCCTAGAGCGACAAATGGTTAAGTGACACTGCACCATTGTCATTTCAGCTGTGGCCCTTCGCCCTCCAGTTCTGTGTGGAATAAAGCATTGTGCCTCAGCAGTCTGAGGGGTTTGTAGTGGGGTTTGCTTTACCCATACCGCTGCCGTTCTTTTATGGATGGGACGGGCTCCCCAACAGCGTTTGTGTACCTCCAGCTGGTTTAACTAGAAACTTGAGCTCAGAAAGTGGATACCATAATATGATTGACAGTGTTAAGTATGATTTCTGTAACATCAGCTTATCTGTCTGAGAGTCACCCAGTGCTCACTCGCTCGCTCTCTGGGTCAACAGCCCTCAGTGTGATGCCATCTGGGTGACTCACCTTGTTCTAAAGGAAACGGCTCAGATAAGCAGTACTTGAAGCTCCATGGAATGTACCACCAGCTCTCCTTTGGCTGTAGTGAAAATCTGGAGATCTACCTTAGATGTTGCCAGTGATGCTGTGTTACACAGTTAGAGGGGACGATGAACCCCCCACCAGGTCTCCCCTTAAAGTAACCGGTCTTAGTCCAAACATCCTGGCTAGAGACCACAAGCTTTGTGCTACAGTTCAGAGTTGTTTCCCTCCGTTTCCTCCACACGTGTTTAATGCAGCCCTTGGTAAATTGTGAAGCAGCACGTCAAGCGAAGCTGTCCATCTCTCCCAGATTCTTAATGCTGACTGGAAGAATGCAGTAGAGTGCCTGGGAGGGGCGAGGATGTGTCCTGAACTGATGCAGGCTGTGGAGAGATGGGAAGGAATACAAAAGGGTTGGAATCTTGGAGAGAGAGTTGGGAAGAGAGAATCTGCAATGGGCTAGAGCTATTATAAGGGGAGATGTCCCAGTTCTCTAGGATGCCCGAGGGGCTGTGAGCATGCAAGACAGCTCTTTAGACCAAGCGGCACTGTGACGTGCACAGGAAGTATCACATCAGAATTTCAGTTGGTTTCTCAGGGCTGAACATCTGCGGTGCTGAGCTGGCAGAGCAGCGAGCTGGCTCTCAAGGCCATTTCTGATTGAGGAGGAGGTGCAGGAGGAGGTACAGCACCTTTCCGACTTCCCGGTAACTTGATGTTACGGATAACAAAACAGTCAGTTATAATGTGATCGACCCAAATCGATAAAGTCCTGTAAAGCCTTATGCTGTTTCTCCAGCTTAAAATGTCCCTCTATGAAGAGGTCTTGACCAGTTAAAATCATAGTTTTGTGCATTGCTTGTAGGCCAACTACTGTCGTTATGGTAGGCTACTGCACTACACTGAATTTGTTTCCTCTACATGTCCAGAAAATCACGGTGGGTATCCTGTTTCCTTGCTAATTAACGTACAGTTGGCATGTTCTGCTGAATCAGAGATGTGGTTTGCAGTACCAATTTGTCCTATGTTGTGCATCAACGTGTCTTCCTCAGCATTTATTCACATTCTTCCTTCCCCATCGCCTACCAGGAAGTCCCTGGTCACAGCATATACTTGCAACTATTTCCTCCAAGTATCAGTGTTCTAAAGCAAGAGATGTCTTGTGACCTTTGTATTTAGCATCTCGAGCGAAACATTTAAAAAAATAAATTAAAAAAAAAATCATTCCCTTTTTGTATGATATATTTACTATACAGAGCTTTAAGGGACAAATGTTTCTGAGCACTGAGGTACGAACTGCTTAACATCATGGGGGGCAGCCCCCCACCATCACTGTCAGTTTGGGTCCCAGGGTCAGTTTGCAGAAGAAGTTGAAGGGCAGTACACTCTCTTGCCAAGATGAAGAATGTGGTTTAACAGTAATTGCACGCAGAGCAGGTGTTTGGGGAAGAAACTTCCTTCTGGCAACTTGCTCTCCAGCTACCTATCGCAGCATCGTGTGCAGTTTCTTCTGAAGCAGCTGTTATCTGACCAGCGCGGGAGGCAGCGTGCCACGCAAGACAGGCAGGCGGTCTGATCCGATACAACGGTTATAAGTAAGCGAAGCCATTTTTCTATCTGTGATAGACTGGAGCTACAATGATTTAAAGACTCTAAAGCAAAGTTTTAGTATGCAAAAATTACTGGAACAAATAGTGAAATATCATTATATGTTTTCTCTTTAAAAAATAAAAATGAAAAAATCTGATTTCTGCATGATGCAGTTGAGCACACCAGATGGTGACCAGCGAAGTGCAAAGGACAAAGACTCTGCTTTCTAGTGTATCTGAAAAGTTACCATTCGTTTCTTTGACAACAGATGAGAAAACCCTTCCAACCATCCCAAACTGAAAACTGAAACACTTTTTTTTTTGTTCTTTTTCCCTTTTACCTCTCTCATGCCTTGATCATCTCAATTTTGCATGTAGTTCAGGCTCCCTGGTGGTTAATAAAGACCAACAGACATCTCTAAAGAGAAGTTTGGACTTCAAATGGCTTGATTCTCCATTTGTGTTGCTTTAGATTGTCGCAGGCTGTGCTGCTGGCTTCTAAGGGAGAGTCTTTGGCCCAGGTGGACGTGACTTTACAGGGAGTCTCTGCTGCTGTGGGATACTTGCAGATATTTCTGTTTTATCACAACCTGTAAGAGTTTGATTCTGCGATGGGCTTTTCTGCCTGCTGGGGCGCAGAACAACTAAGCTGAGCGGGCATGGTGATGTTGGGTTGATGGTTGGACTTGATGATCTTACAGGTGTTTTCCAACCTTAATGATTCTGTGAGTTTACGATGAATAAAGCCTGTTCTGCTCAAATCCGCAAAGAATCTTTTGAGGGGAAACCACAAGCTGGAGAGGCCCTTTGCTTTATGGGCACAGTGTGAGGGAACTTCGCAGCGTTACGTGTGTCATCTTTTGCAGGGAGTTACAATTTTCTAGTATTAGGGCTTCCTTCATTTTGCTGTTACCGAGCAGTCGTGCACAGTGTGCTGCTTTGGGTACATGAGGTTAACGTTTCCTGGAGGAAGTTGTACACCAAAGCCCCGCTGTTAAAAATACACTGGATGTTGATGTGCATGTTTGTGGGTGGGGCACGGTGGTCAGGAGGGGAGTCACAGGACTGTTATGTGCTGAGAGTGATCGCTATATATATACACTAAAAGTTTAAAAAAAGATATTATTCACCACATTTGGTATTAGAATATTTCAAGCTGCATGTGAGCATCTTCCCTTCTTTACTCTTTCCTTCAGTCAGTGTTTCTGTATTGCCCGGTGTCTCCTAGCACGTTATTTTCACATTAAGAAAAGCAGTTGTGGATCTTTAGGACAGGTAAGAAAGGCTTGAGAAGTGGCATGTATCCTTTTGTCTCATTTCTCATTTTAAGAAATCCCCTGGCGGTTATTTCCCATCTTCAGGGGAGGACAGCTGAGGACTCTTTTGCTCATAAATGGTATCTCCATAATGAAGAGGTTACTGTGGTGAATTTTAAATGAAAAACTTTCATCCAAAAGGCATATTAGATGTTGGCACTAAATAGTGTCAGCAGAAATAAATAAAGTTTTCAGTAGGTTAACTCCTGTCTTACTTGCTTGTTTTTCACTGTCTTGGTTCCCCACTGCCTTTTCTGATGTCTGCCAGGAACAAAAAGAGTCCAATTTTACTTTCTTTTTTTATAAGCTTTCTGTTTATTTTCTAGTGTATCTGAAAAGTTACCATTCATTTCTTTGACAACAGATGAGAAAACCCTTCCAACCATCCCATGTTTATTTTCTCTTTCAAGCTGTTTATTTTAAAGAAAGGCATAAGTCATTTTTTCCCCCTCTCTTTTGCTAGTAATTGTCTTCCAAAAGACCAGAAGGATCAAAAGATTAGAACTTACAGAAATGGTTGCTCTCTGAGATGTGCTGCTGTCTAGGTACCATGACACCTGCAAGTATTGGTATCTTCCATTTCAGATACTGGGATGGTTTTGTTACAGCCTAGTGCATTATCCACTATATAATTATCCAGTTACTGGTAGTTTCCTGGAGGTATTCAGTGAATTCTGGAATCCTGCTTCTTGCAGATGCTTTTGCCTTCCCACCCCAACAGCCTCAGACCCTCAGGTTAGTCATAAGAGAATCCTGGGGAGAAAATACCTTTTTCCTTGACTTTTTTGGTTTAGGCTGCACATAATTTTATTAAAGGTAAGAAATATTTCATTCTTTTAAAATAAAATACAGTCCTTTAAGTCTGCAGTGTTTCTTTTAGGTTATTGCTATATGACTTCAGGAGAAACATAACCAAAAGAGATTTTTTTTTAAATTTACTGTTAAGGTCTGATCTATTAACAACTAAGCTAAAGTAAACTGAGTATGAAATCTTTTTTATGCGAAAGACTGGCTTAGTATCAGCATTTCTCCCAATTGTCTTCTAGCTGTAATTGGCACTAAAAGAGAGAAATATTTAAGAAAAATGAGGAAAATATTTAATGCAACACATGGTTACAATGGCTTCCTCGGAATGGCCATGATTATATGCCACGAAGGGAGTGGTTTGCATTTTGGTGGGAATTCTTGAACCAAATGCTTTAAAAGGTCACCTGCAATTTCTGCTGGATGTTAGAATATTTTTAATAGCTGAAATTGCGAGCGATAGGCCAAGTGCTCCTACAATCTAAAAGGAAACCCTTTTTTAATGTTAGCAGGTAGACGGGAGTACACAGGTTATATGAAGAAAGCAAAAATACTTAATGCTGTTTAGTGCAAGTTGGAAATCACATTTAACTTCAGAAAATCTTCCTTTCTCTCAGGGTGATTCAAATAGGTCATACATCTCCTGGGGGCACTTTTTACACATCATTTAATAGGATGTGCCTGTTCTGTGAAGTACAAAGTTAACCAGCCTGGGAGAAGAGTACTCCATGCGATGTTAAATCAGAAGCTACAAAACCGATGTTTGAATGAAAGTTGTATTGGTTAAGCAATTAATTACAATAATTATTCCTGCTGGGTTTTTCTCAGTGGCGATATGGTCAACACACTTGAAAGAGATTTTAAACGTGGGTCATCTCACCTTGCTTTGCACGTCTATAGCATAGCTATCTCTGCCTGAGCTAGCCATGCTGGGATCTCCTTATAGATAAAAAGGAGATGGGAAACAGGCTTGTGAGGTACGACCACTTCTGGACCAAAAGGTCTGATGTTTCTTTGTCACATTTATGGCAAACCGCTCATTCCTTAAAGTATTTCGTTCCCGGAAAAAAAAAATTTACCATGTATGACTTTTTTGACTCTTTCTGTCTGAAAAAAATGTTTGTAGAATAAATCTGACCCCAAATCGTCATGCAAACTGATGGATGTACTACCATAGTACGTGACGTAGCACTTTACGTGCTGAATACAGTTACAACTACTTGGATTGCTCATTGCATAGCAGGAGTGATCTGGCTCCCTTCTTGTTTACACAAAACATTGTCTGTGATAGCTTCTATGGGTTTCTTTTCATGGCAGTTCAAAATGTTATGTAGGCTGACCAACTTCCTTGAAACTGTGATAAGTTTATGTGTGGAGAGAATTTCTGTTCTGTGACATTTGCTTTTGATGATGCTGGGAGTTTCCCATCCTTGATTTAATGTATCCTTCACTAGAGATGGTTGTGGAGGAGCACGAAAGGAATGCTTTGCATGTATAAAATGGATTTTTCACATCAGAGAAGGGGATGGGCCTGTTGAGGATGCCTATTTCATGTCTGTAGAGTTTGATTGGGTTGTAAGCAGGTTTTATCAAGCCCCTAAGACAGCAGAAATGAAGCATGGATCATAAGTGAAGTAGAGAAATGATATCATGTTCCTAGTTTTCTTAATATGAGCCTTCTATGGAAAGTGAACTATCTTGCAACATCCATTGCTTCAAGAGGGAGCTTCAGAAGGAGAGTAATGGTTGGTTTAAAGCTTCTGACGTGACTTGCAATCTGCTTACTGGCAACAATCCGATGCTTGAAGAAAGTAAAGGAAGAAAATGCCGACCATTATGAAATCACTGCTGCTTCTAATGCTCTTGATAGAAGTGCCTCCTCCAGTGATCTCAATTTTGTAATCTCATCTTGTGCTTCATTTCTTCAAGGTAAGAAATGCTTTATTTATTACTTAAAGCTGAAGCTCCCAGACCTAGTGAAACAGGCATCTTCTGCCGGGGTATGTTGGAGCTTTCTAAGCATGAGGCTCTTTGTCTTATTCCAGTAATAACTGTTGAGCTTGCTGTGGTGTCCGACTCATCTCAAATGATATGGTCTGAAATGGTGTCCTTGAAAGCAAGAGTCCTTCTTCTGTCACCTGTTGTTTTGGCTCCTGAGATACTTTATCCAGGAAGCCTGGCACTTTCTGAAAATGGGTATCATATTTTGGGAGTACCTGATAATTATAGCTTGCCCTTTGGTAACTGTCCAAAGAGAAGCTCTGTTTTCTTAGAAATATACATGCTTTTATTGATTCCTCATCCTTTTCCATTGTCTTATGCATGTGGCTTGCATAATTTCTGTTGCCATCACCAGAACTACTCTGCAGATAGCAGAGTAGGAAACATTTCAAGCTCTTACATTGGCAGTTGATACTTCGCTTTTCTTGCCTAGAACCACAGTTAGGGTCTCTCGCAATGCTTTGGCAGGTCTTAAAAATTCTTCACAACCTGGCGTTGCAAGCTTACTTGGAAGAGAAGAACAAAGTGGTTTTAATAGTTTGTGAGATTTCAGACTGGCAACCTCCTGGGGGTGTCTCTGGCAAGCTTCTCAGTGTCTCTTGAAATGTCCCAGGGTCGTTCAGCTGTCAGGTAGCTCCAGGACTGTTCCCATGCCTACATGTGGCAGAGCTGTGCTAGTCCTGAGCTTAGCAGTAGTCATAAGCCACAGTTCATCACTGTCTTTACAATGATCTTTCATGAAGTGAAGATTGTTATGTCTACTTTCTCTTAAAATTCCTTCCTTTCAGCTTTTTAGGGTAAGAAAGTGCACTACTCTCAGCCTTTCATTCCTATGTTACATTTTTTAAACCTGTTATTCTTGTTGCTTTCCTCCATACTTCACAATGCTACTGCTTCATCAGCACAAGGTGACAATTAACACCTCCGACGTGCAGTTTTTCTTCTCACATGTTGCTACACGAGAGTCATAAAACTGAGAGTCATGGGATTAATCTCCCTTAAATCTAAATGTCTGCATCAATGCCTGGACTAGTCTAGATTCATATAGTAAGAGCAGTTCAGAATGTGACTCCTCTGACTAAACGTATGCAGAGGCTTAAAGCAGCCCCGGGTGTCTTGTTTAGGTACAGGAGCATCTAGTGAGATCTATCCCACTCTCTGTGATATATAAGATTATACTGAAAAAGCAAATTCAAATTTAGTGTGGATACAGAAATATAAGTTCTTCACAAAGTAATGAGTCCAGGGAAACCAATATGGCCATGGCTTGGGGGTCCTAAGGAATCTGAGCTAAAGACCATAAAAAGGGGTATCAGAAAAGTTCTGTGACCCTAGTGTCTTGGATGATGAGGGTAAAATTGTGTGGGATACTCTCTGTCTAATCTTCCGTTAAAAGGAAACCACACGGCCTGCGCCTTTTGGGCATCGCTGTTCAGAGAACAAAAATACCTCCTGACTTCAGCACAGTGATGTTTCAGACGCGGAGGAGTGGAGCAGAACTAGACAGTTCCTTGGAAAGGAAGCGCAGTCGTCTTGAGCTTATCACTCCTGCACAGTTGTAAACTCAGCCCTGCTCACCCTCGCTAATAATAGCCAAGTGTAATTGTGTTCAGACGGCTGGCCCAGCCAGGGGAAAACTGCCTTGCCTGTTAGGCAGTTTAGACAAAATTGCCTTGAATAATGAAGAAAAGCAAATCATAAATATCCAACTCGGAGTAATCAGTCTTCAGTGACTGCTTGGGGAATTTATTTCCCTAAGAAAAACAGATTGTACCTGAAAAAGTGTCTCACAAAGAGTGGATTCGCAGCCCTGTACAAAAGGCATTGCAGCAGCTCGTTATTTGGAAGCACTGTATGCTACAGTCCGTGTTAGGAAGATGGTAGCTAGTCTAAGGAGGTGTCACCCTGGGGCTGGGCTCCCAGGCTTGCTGGAGCAGTGCTGGCCACAGCCACCCCTGCCAGCTCTGTCCCACAGTCGAGGACTGGGATTATCAGTGCTCCAGCAGCAGCGCAGTGCTGGTAGAGGACAAGCCTCAGCATGGAAATTAGATACTCCATTCAGGGTACCTCTATCCTAAGAACCAATTAAAAAAAATAAAAATCTTCACCAGTGTGTTTGAAAATAAGCTTCAGGCAAAATGTGGGGATGGGAGAGGAAAGCCTTCCTGCCAAGAAGTTCCCAGCTCATTTCTTCCTTTTTTAGTCTCATCTTTGTTTCTCCATTAACTGTTTTTGCTGTAAAACCTACTGTAGTTTGGTGCTTAGCTGCAAGGAACACTGCAATGGGCACTGAAAAGCTATACATAATAGCCTAAGTGGGCTCTTACGTGCCATTCTCTCTCTGTAGTTGTTACTGCTGTTTCACAGAGATGAGAGAATGGCATTCATCCAGCACTCCCGTCTTTTATTTCTAAATACTCTGGGTCCTGGCAGAATAGAAACAATTAATCACTAGTTATGAGAAGCAGTGAAGAGGCCGGCTGCTGTGGTGCAAGCCCAAAATCCAGACTGCTTTTGGTTACTAGTTGCTGCAGAAAAGAAACCAGAAGTAAAGCTGCTGTCCCCAAGATACGTCATGTATCGCTGGTGTTGCTGCACATTCAGACCCCATTTTGTTGTATAATCATATGCCAAAACAAGGGTCTCGGCCCCCGGCTGGGTATCTTCTAGATCTTCACAGCATGCAACCTTTCTCCCTGCTGATGAGAGAATCGAGGTCTCCGGAGTCTGTAGCACAGATCCCCTTTCTGCTGTAACCCTCCCTGCTCCTAAGGGAAATTGAGGCTTGACGCTGCCCCAGAGCTAGTCCAGGTGAGTATCCAAAACAGAACTTCAAAAATAGGCAGCAGAGCCCTAAAATCATTTATTATGGTCCAGGAAAACAAATCTTGAAATTAACTGTTGACTGCCTGATAGTTTTCCATACTAGGGTTTTTCACTGGTGCAATTGTGAGCGTGAGCTGGCTCTGGGTGATGATGCCAAAGAACTATAAAAAAGGGTAAGCTCTGCAGTTAGAGTTATGGCATCATAGCCCAGTGAGGCCATACTGGAAACTCTGGTCTTGAGATGGCTCTCATGACGCTGAAACTGAAATAAGAGAAAAAAAGCCCTGGATGTGTCTTTTTCACAGAGCTACTGGCAATCTGGGCAAGAGATCAAATACGTTAAATAATAAGCAGCCTGGAGAACTGGAATTATATGGGAAAATGCCTCCTTCTCTCTCCCATACCTGGCAAGGCTAATCACATGTTATCTTTATCCGCTTCACTCTGTCCCATGTTGCACTGTAACACTGGACAACTTTAGATGCTTGTGCAGAAAAATGGCAAGATCAGTGTATGCAGAACTTGACCAAACTACATTTGAGCTGCAAATATCTGAGGAGTGTCATTATATAGAGTAGCACAAAGGTGGAGAACTAGGTGTAAGAATCTAAATTTGAGAGGGGGTATTCAGATGAAAGACCAGAAATCTGTATTTGCAGAGCCCTAACAGGCTCTGGGGGATGCCGCAGGAATCCACTATCCTACCAGTAGCAGGTCTCCAGAATGATTGCACCTGTGTAGATTTTGGTGACTACATGAACTATACCAGAGCTTTTCATCACAGGAAGCCTCCCAAAACTCAGACTCGGCTTTGGTCTAATCTGGCTCCAGAGAAGCTGTGGCAGCCAGAGCCCAATCAAGGCTACTTATAACAAACTCACTGCACTATCAACGTTCTCCCCAGAGTAATGAAAACCAGCCTGGCTCTTTATGAGCTGTGCAAATCTGGTTTATTGCACATTACTGAACAATCCCTGTTGCAAAGACTCACATTAAAGGAAAGCAACGGATGCAATTTTTTTAATCTGAAAAAGAGGGAGAGAAGGAAAAGGCCAAGCAGCTGTGTCCGTAGGCTTCCCCTTCAGTCTGCACCACGAACATTTAAAAACTGCTCAGTTAGCCCTGCTAAATCATCAGGGTGTTTTGTTTACAATATGGTGAATCAGTTACTTTTCTATGGGCTGAAGATGAGAATAAAAACTCTGTATGAAAGAAAAAAGACCCATCCACTTCTTCTCCCCCGATGACACAAGATGCCAGGCGTCTGGGATTCCACCTCTTCCATCGCTTGCAAGCACAGGCAGCCAAGAGTGCCAACAGGCAGCAGATGTTTTAACTCTGAGGCAGCTAGGACATTCTGTGGCAAGCAGAATTGCTGCCAGGAACGTGTCTTCCGCTGCACGACCATGTGTAGCTCCTTCATCTTCAGCGTGCCAGAGATCAGCCTTCCCATATAAACCTAGGAAGGTAACAGATTCTTATTTGCTGTAATGTCTGTTGTCATATAAGCAAGAGTTGGTGCGTTCAGGAAGTCCTAAAGCTACACTTGTGTCTCCGAAACACTTTTTGGAGAAATCTCCCTCCTGCCCACATTGGCTTAGCTGAGAGGAGCAATGTGTTGGATTGACCTGGTTGGTCTATAAGATGTGCTAAATACACCAGCAAGGGCACGTGTCTCATCTCCTTACAAAAACATAATCTCTGTTTGTGGTCCCTAAGAGTCAGTAGTACTTTTTCACACTTGCAAACCTTCTAGTTGTAATGTAGCCACGCTCCCACAGAAGAAAAGTCTTCACTGGAGCTGGGGCTCTTCACCTAGGGCTCTTATTTGTGCATGTACCCTACCGTGGCACCTGAAAACACACAAAATCTGTGACCAAAGGCTGGTGGCACTTTCAGGCCAGACCTGTCTGAGGCTGTTGGCCAAGGCCCAAAAGCCACTTATGCTGCCGGTAGTAATCCACCCATGTTACAAAGCAGAGCCAGCTAATTGACCCAGGCACTCCCATTCCCCTTATGCCTTCCTGTGCATCTTTTCCTAGACAATCCTTCCTTGTTACTCACCTGTTTTCTTGTTCTGTCCCAGAAGTCACCAACCAAAGACGAGGTGATCTGCTAAAACAGCCTGCACATAAGTCTTCTGACCTCTATGCCGTGGCCTCGCAGCACCTGAGCTGACACATCCGGAGGGTAACTCGATAACATTGTCCTCACATTATCCCTTCCACATTTTCTCTTCCCAGACCCAGGATGTGGACAGGTAAACCTTTCTGGGCCTGCCCTGTCACCAGAGCTCCCTTTTCCCACCGCGCATCATTGGTCCTCCCCTGTCTTTCCCTGTATGCTGGATACGGCATGTCTTAACCAGTCCCTGGCATTCCTATGGGTGTGCAAGCCAGACTCCCTACCCTTCTGCTGGCCAAATGTACATTTGCATTCGCAATTAGTCTTTTCCCAACCCTTTTCACGGAGGATTATGGGTCTATGGCACAGCGCAGTCTGGATCTCCATAAGAACCTGGGGAAACATGTGCTGATGTTCAGCTTTTCAGAGAGTTAGTTTGTTCACGCTGGGAATTGTTGCCTCTCTGGAGGACCTTTCTGGTACATCCCAAATGAATGTCCATGCTGTTCCCCGCCAAGAGTCTCTGGTCCTGTTTGCACTCTTCTCATCATGTAACTAAGAGCACTTTGAGAGGTGCAGAAGAAAATTAGCATGGGTGCCAGCCCCAGGCCCAGCACGCTCAACAGCCATTGACTCATAAATGTGCACTTTCACAAGCCCATGGGTTGCTCTGCTCATTCCAAACCGATCAGCAACATGTGGCCTTGAAAATATGCACCTGGATGGGACCCCGAGACGTCATGTCATCCATCCCTCTCCCTGAGGCAGAAGCAACTATACCTACAGCATTCCTGAGTGGTATTTTGTCTAACCTGTTCTTAAAACCTCCAGTGGGGGAGACTCCAGAGTGTCCCAAAGCTTTTCCAGTATTATCACGTCCTACCAATATAAAATTTTCTTGGTGGCTCATCTAAATCTGCCTTCCTGTGATGTACCTGGAAGTGACCTTCCTCCAGCACAGATTGTGGGTCACTGTGGGTTATACCAGGCCTGTCGGGTGGCACAGTCCCAGGTCTCGGTGCTTGTGGCCCTGCTCCAAAACTGCTGATTAGCACAAGGGAATTCCACTGCTGTTACAGTCCGCATCAGCTGCCTCCGCATGTCTGCCTGCATTGGCAAGGCACCCCCTGGTCTTCACAGAGCAGCAAGTCCCAGCCAAAACACCTTCACGGCTCTGCAGCAAAAGTTACATTCATCTCAGCAACTGGCCTAAGTCGTCATTTGGCCTGGATCCATGTTTGATACCTACGGGAGGCCAATGACAGAAATCCAGAGGCATCCAAAACTCAGGGTGATCGAGTCTACGGGCTAAGATGACATTCACATGAAAAGCAGAGGTGTCATTTTCCCCGCAACATGCTGTGAGAGCGTGCATGTGGTAGCAAAGATCCCAAAAAAATGCAGGGGCACTGTGGAAGCGACAGCTGGAGCGTGACTCTGAAGAGCGGACAGTCAATCCCCAGCTGATCTGACGCGCATGCCAATTGCCTCGGGTGGCTCTGCAGACGAGGCACGCCAGTTAGCGTTTGTTTTCCATACCGTGCTTTCCACGTTCTTGCATCTTCAGATGGGTATAGTACGGTCATCACTTCCTGCCCTAAGAAGTCATCTACTGATGGTAAGCTGATGTCCTGAAGTAGAACAAATTACATACGTTTTATGCCAACAAAAATAAAATTATGATTACCCTAGTATAAAAGTCTACTGAATTTTTGACCCACCAGGTATCTAGCGCAGAGTGCACAATAAACACATACGATCCTTAATGAAGGAATATTACTGAAAATATTTTGCTTTCCAGGCTGCTCTTAACCAGCTTCTGTTAACTTTTCTCCTAGTACCTGTTCTCACTGTATCTTCTATGTCATTCTTTAGGTGTGGGGAAAAACATCTTAAATTTGACAGCTTCAGTGCATCAGACATCAAGTCCCATCTTAAGACTCCCTCCTACAAAACACAGATTTATACCCATTTTTATTATTTCCCTCATCTCCTTTTCCCTCTGTGTTTTAAATCCCCCTCCTTTATATTTCAGGTTCCTACTGAAACCCCAGGCTGCTTGGGGACAGGGGCAGCCTTCAAATGTGAACACCTTCCCCCAGAAGAAGGTCCTAATAGATGTCTCTGAGCCCTAATACGATAATATAAGAAATCATTAGCTTCCATATACTAGGAAGGGTAATTAGCGGGGCTAAAGCTGAGTTCAGTTCATTGATACCCACTGGGCAGTAGCGGAAATGAGAGGCTTTGTGGACTCTTGTTTGTGTTCAGGGCAGAAAGCAGGCGGTCAGTCTGCTAACGGTCTTATCACCATTTTCTTACGTGCAGAAGGGACACCCTACCCCTCGGCACAAGACCAAGCTGCGTTTCGGAGGAGCTCCGGTGCAGGAGCCACAGCTGCTTCGAGCCGGCGGCCCTCGCCGAGAGTGGGCAAAGATTTACAGCTACAAACAGATGGCCTCTCACACACCCCGCCGGCCTCCCGACGTGTTATTTTGATCTCTTTTTTTTTTTTTTAAACCCAGATTAGCTCAGCAATATGGTCTCTCCTACCCCAAAACCACCAGGGCGGTACGTGGCGGCGTGCAGGCGGAAAAGCCACGGCCAGCAGCAGGCTGGGATGGTTTTAAATGGGCTTTTTCCACAGAAAAACGTGATTTGAGATCGCAGCCTGCTCGGCTGAAGCGCCAGGTCCCCTGCAGCCCAGGCTGGGTCCCTCCGCCTCCTCAGGGCTCTCCCGCCCGCCGCCCGAAGCCCCTTCGCACCTCCCGGCTGAGGGGGAGAATGGGTGCGACCTCCCCAAGATGGCGCCGGCACCCCCCTCGGCCCCTCGGCGCCCCCACTCCCCGCGGGGGAGAGGCGCCGCGACCTCCCCAACATGGCGCCGGCGGCCGCCCGCTCCCCGCCGCCGCCGCCTCCTCCCTCGCCCCTCCGCCGCCCCGACCTCCCGCACATGGCGCCGCCGCCGCCTCCGCCCGGCGCGGCCCTCGCCCTCCTCATCATGGCGGCGGCGCCGGGCTATGACGCCATACGTCCTCCTCCCCCCCTCTCTCCCTCTCCCCCCCGGCCTCCTCCCGCCGCCGCCGCCGCCGCCGGTCCCCGCCTCTCCCGCTCGCCATTGCGGCGGCTCAGGGCGAGCCGCGCCGCGTCCCCGCTCGGCTCCCTCCCCGGCCGCCGCCCGGCAGAGGCTCCACGGCGCAGGCCCGCCGCAGCGCAGCCGCTCTGAGGTGAGTGTCCTACCGCGCAATCTCCCAGCTCCTCCAGCCCGGCGCAGCCGCAGCAACGCGGGGGCCCCCGCCGGCCGCCCAGGCACCCCCGGCTCCGGCGCCCGCGCCTCCCCTCAGCGCCGCCGCGGGGCCGCCTAGGCCGCGCTAGGCCCCGCCGGGCAGGGCGGCGGGGGGGGGGGGAGCGCGGCCCGGTGGCGGGCCGCGGGGCGCTCCCGCCCGGCCGCCGGAGGGAGGGAGGGGGTGCTGGCGGGGCGGCGGCCGCGGGGCCTGCGGGGCGCCGGGGGCCTCTCCCGGCCGCGGCCGGGGGAGCCCGGGGGGACCGAGCGCCCCCGCCCGGGGGGGCAGCGGGGCGGCGGGAGGGGAGGGGAGGGAGGGCGGGTGCGGGCCGGCCCCGGGCCCACGCGTCTGGCCGAGGCGGGTGGTGCAGGCAGCGGGAGCAGGTTGCTCCGGCCCCGGCCTGAGCCCGTCCCGCTCCGGGGAGCGAAGTTGGGTCGCGGCTGCAGCCGTTTGCGGGCCTTTTCTTCTCGCTTTTTCCTTCTCTTTTCTTTCCCGCTTTACCCACCCCCCCCTTTTCTTTTTTTCTCCTTTTATTTAATTTTTTCCTTCTTATTTTTCTGACTGCAAATGGATGCCTTGTGGCAGCGTCCTGGGCCGGCGCTGCCCTTCTGTATATGAGTTGGGGAGCGGGGCTGCTGCTGGGAGGGCAGCGAGTTTAAATGCTGTTAATCACGCGAGCAGGATTCCCCCCCCCCGCCCTAATATGCCCAAAAGGGGGTATAAGTCGTGTCTCTTTGTTCTTGGGTTATACAACATCTGGCTCAGGAGAGACCTGGTTCATGACTGAGGTGCTCAGGACCTGGTTAGTGTAAATAATAATTACAGGGCAGAAGTGTTCGGCTCAAAAGTCTTCATATGTGTGGGGTTACTAAGCCTTAGCTTTCTCGCAGCTACAGATAATTCCCGTAACGTGGGGAGATGTTTTCTGTGCCCCTCTTCAAGGTTTGCATCTCCGCTTTATTTTTTTCCCCCTCCACTGGAACCGTCTTCATTATTTCCCGAATTTGGGATTTTTATCTTAGGAAGGGCATCGCTGTTCTGTTTTTTGTCTCTAATGCATTAGCCTTGCAGCTGTCCAGGCACGGTTTTAGACCCTCTTCCCGTGTCCCGGACACCATGAGAGTATTTTCAGTGTTGTGGTGGCTGTGTGCAGTTGTTATTTTTCAGAGTTTCATTTGTGACATCATGGCAACTTGTGTTCATCCTCACTTTAGCAGTAGTGTTACCTAGTCTTCTGATTCATCTGCATCATAGTTGTTCACTTTTAAAACCTGTTATATTGAACTTTTAATGCCCTAATGCTGGGGAAATAGATGAGAGAGAAAGTGTTCATCTTTTTAATTTAGATTTTCATGCCTATGGTAAAACTGGGAGCCATAATTTTTTTTTTCATTGTGGGGGGGGAAGAGGAAGTATATGGCGATGGTAACTTTGGAAAGGTCAGGATTATATTAACTCTATTTTCAGGGTTTTAATCTTACCCATCGTGGATAAGTGTCATAGTGTATTTTTTAATTAAATAATGTCATATGCTCATGTAATTTTCCACATGTGTTTACTATTTTATGGAGTATCGCATTTGGTTTTTATTGTATTTTATTGTATCGCAGTTGTTTTTCAGGAGTCTCGCATCATTTATGTACAGGCTTTACGATGAATGAGGCGTGGGCTCTTAGGCATGTGCCATAAGTACAGCGAGCTGGGGAACCCTCTGCCTTGTCCAGTACATGTTTTATGCAGTTCTTACAATTTCACGTACAGCAATAGCATCTGTGCTTTACAAAGTGTGTGGCCTTATGTACGTTCACGTTACATAGGTGGAATGAAGCATGGGTCTTGTAAAGCGTCGTTTGTTGGCAGTCTGGATAGAGCCAGTGTTCGCGTCTGTGTAGGCAGTATGATTTTTGGCGTGGAGCAGTGAAAGCACTGCCTTTCTGTTGAATTGAAATCTTTCTGTGGACCCCATGAACTCACGGCGTTTCGCTTTGTACCTTCTGTGCTGCACGGATGCTTCTTTAGAAGTAACTTGGCCTGGCTCTGCTCTGTATAATGAGCGTGTAAGTTATCCTGACACAAGTTTATGGTGTGGATGTGGACTGTGCCATCCCAACTGTGCTGCTCAGTGTGCTAGAACAAGAAATACCCTCACCCCAGAAGTAAATAAGCCATCCTGGCTAAAACCAGCTATACCAGCAAGAGCCCTTAGTGTGTGCCGTATCGGTTGGATGTTGCCCTTCTCTGTAGCTCCATCTGGAAAATGCGTGGCATAAACTTGTTCATAGAGGATTAAGCTACGGTGGGCGAAGGCCACTTTGCTTCTGACTAAGGCTGCCACGCAGGGGTTTTACGTGCTGTAATATTGCGCTTCAATTAATAGTCTCAACTTTCCTGGACAAAAGCCCCGTGACTGGTCGGCTGCACAGATGTCAACTTTTCAGACTGCAGGTATTTTGGCGTGAGGACTACTTCGAGTGTTGGAATTTCATAATTTTTCTGTCACTCAGGAGCCTGAATCATCTTTTCTTAGATTTAAACCAGACAGTTTCACTTCTGGCAATCTCAAGCCTGGAAGATTTCAGCCTTGTAAGTGAAAATAAAGAACCACAAATGACTTCAGGAGCCCAGGATGGGAGCACTTGGGGCCGCCTTTATTATAAATCTCGCTTCTAGGCTACATCATGTCAGATTTCTGCTGCCATGTACATGTACATGCTCTGGGAATATTTCCATTACTGCTTCCACCTGCTCTTCATTTACCAACTGAGGGAGATTTCCATGCAGCTTCTCAGTCTCTTGAAGGCTTTGGGAATTATTATTTTTTTGCCTTGCCCTTCTCGGATCTGGAAGAGTATCCTCTAGGAAGGAAGCAGAGTGCAGTGACTCTGCCATGCCCCTGTTTACCTTTTACCAAGAAAATTTAATACAGACTGTTATACATAAGAGCGTTGTGTGCTGTTGGTAGGAATCAGCTTGTGTTGATGATTTTCAATGCAAGAAGTACTGCAAAATTCAGCCTCGGACTTCATCTTTCTTACTGCTGCTTCTGAAGTAGAGCCATAGGAAAAAAATACAGTTAACATTTTTTGTATTACTGATTACCCAGTGCTTGAGTTATTTAATAAAATAACTTTAAAATACACCCCCTTGTCTTTTTAAATAACTTCTGCTGCATGGTGGGGATCTTACTTTTACTGTGTAGTAATTACAGTAGTAGAAAGATGGAAAATGGTGCTGAGGTGGCACTTGAAGCAGATACTTATTGTGACTCATGCGGCTCTCCTCTAATGAACTTCATTAGCGTTTTGATACATAGCCATTTGTTAAGCACGCTTGTCTAAAATTAGGACTGGCTACAGCCAATTGTAAATCAAAATTAAGGATAAAAGTTTCCACTTACTCCAGTTTAGTTTTCACACCAGATTCAGAGCTCTATTGCTGGTTATCATGCTCTTCCAGATCTTCAGTAAGGCTCGTCCTGCTGAAAGTCTCACGAACCGCTGAAGACCCTCCATGTGAAGGAGTCAGGCGGCACGTAGTCTCTAGCATGGTCTCGGTGCTGGGGCAACGTTTTTCTGTGTTTAAAGGTAATCCGTCCTCTTACGGTTTTGAATGCAGTTGTTTGTCAGAGGATCAGTTTAATAGTTTCTCACGTTCCCACTGTTGAATGCAGATACGCGCCGTTGCCCCCATCTGTTTGTCACTTGCTTTAGTGAGTGAATTTGTGTGTCAGCTGTTGTGAATCTCTTCATCAGCTCATTTTGTGTGTGAATCTAAACCAGGTAAATATATCCTAGCAAACACCCTGTTTTTCAAGTATTGCAAACCATAAAATGCTGAACATACTAACATCATCTCTTCTCTTCTGCCTGAAACTTAAGCTTTCACCAGAAACTCTCGCTGCTTTCCGAAGTAAAGGTTGTACTGTTAGCAACAGAGTGTGGAGAAAGGTTTGAAGGTCCAGAGTCGTGCACGCTGCCAGGGCTTTGTACCTTGGGTGGCAGGAACCCCTCACCTGTCCAGGCTAAACCTGGACCATCCAGGCACCATCCTGCTTTGGGGAGAATTCAGGTCTATTCTCTATCCACTGCAGCAATTGCAATGGGGTTCGATAGTTGTGGTGGTTTGCTGATTCCGGCCCTGTTGCTTTTGCTTTGTCCCAAAAACTGGTGGGGTTAAACCCGTTGCCAGTCAGACAGGCCCGTTGGGGAAGGTTGGCTGGAGTCATTCCTCCCTGTGCAATGGCACCACTCGCTAAAACACTGGAGCCCGTTATCCTTCCAGGAATAGCACAGTTTATAACTAGGAGCAGACCTTGTGTTCTCACCAGGAGCGTTAGTAAGAGGGGAGCTGGGAGAGGGTGGCCAAGTAATCAAGGCTTTGTTTTGGAGATCGCCTGATGCATTCAGCTTTATGGCAGGGACTTCTGTCTGAGGCTGGTCTGGTTTTGTTGTGGATGAGTCGCCCGCCAAACTCCAAAAAGGCGTCCCTTTTATTGACGGATAGAAAATGGGGAGGTGGAGGCTATATTTGGTGGAGCACGTAGGAGAGTGATAGGCATCCTGATGTGCATTGACGTTTTGATGTCAAGGAAATACTGTAGGTTGTGTTTTTTCTTTTTTTCCTCCTGTAAGAAAGATGTAGCTGTACAAAGACTCTTTGGATGGAAGGTGTATTCCATCCAAGCATTGGCTTCATAGGATTGAGAAGTCCAGCGTCTCCTTTTCTTCCTGTTTTTCATCCTTTCTTGGAGACAGTACTGCTTTCACTGGGTAACAGAGCCTGTTTTTGTGCTGGAGGATGAAAGCAGGTGTCTCCTCAGTACGGAGCATGGTGAGGTGCGTTCTGCTGTTGGTGCTGGGCTCTGAGCCTCTGCTTCCTCACTGGCATTATTTTTGTTGGGTGTTGATTACTTTCTGCCTCTGTGAGGCTGTGTGTAAGGCAGATGTGTGAATTATTTTATCCGTTTGCTCTGTGTGCTGTCTGGATTGCCTATAAATAATAAATGGATCGCTCAGATGCTGCAGACTGGTAGCGACTTGGAGGGTAACTCAACTTTTTCAGTACTGTTATGTTACAAAATTCATCTGACTTCAAATACATAAGCAGAAAAACATGAAAGTATATGTTCATTTGTAGAGCATCCTTGCTTGTAACCAGTGTGGTCAAGAAACGCAACCCAAAAGAAACTAAGTCCCTCCCACTGTTTATTACATAACCATCTAATTAAAGTAATCAAATGGGGATGACTTCGAGGCTTGGAAAACTTCCCCGTAGTCTGAGTCAAATATACTTGCAAGACCACACCCTCAGAGTCTCCATGCTTTATTTACCTTGCAACGTCCTCTGTAGAGCAATGGTGTGTACATTAATTCTTTTCCCCATAAGTTTATTTTTGGCATCAGCCATTAGAGTCTCCTGCTGCTCCTGCAGCCACTTTCTTGGGCACAAAGAAAATCCTTTAACTGCTGGTTTCCCTTTCGAAGGAGAAGGGACTTCAAATAGTGCTGATCCCTTTCCTCCCTAGGAGCTATCTGATTCGAAGCTCTTTCGTAGTTGCTTTGGGTTGCAAGTTAGTTTTTTTCAGGCTTATTCTGCATGATGAGCATTCCTGGCAATGGGCAGGTAAATCAGTAAATTTGGTCTCTTGCTCAAGAAGGAAATGGTGTATGTTCCTGTGATAGCTGTAATACTGAAACCCTGATAATGAGAAGCATATGGAGGTGGTGGTGAAGAAATGTGAAAGACATCTAAAGTACAAAATGTAGCAGCAAATAAAAATCCGTGGTCCATTTTCAGTATATCAGATACATGGTTGTGTGTTGCAGGGACTTGAAAAACTTTGAATTCCCACAGGATTTGCATATCGTACTGTGCATTCAAAGCAGGAACAGCCCCGCTTGAGTGCTGACTTAAGGTGGGTCAGGGCTGGAAAACCACGATGGCTCAAACTCGGATGTTCTCCATGTGCGTGGGAAGTTTGAGATTCTGGTGGAGTAGTACTCCTGTGAGCCATACTGACCCATGCCCCTTCCCAGACTAAGACAGAAGGAAATAACCATGGTTCGTAAGAAGAGTATTAGCGAATGTACTCATGTGTGGGATTGTTGTAAGCCTGCTTCATCTTTTAACAAATGGCTTGGGTCTTAAGTGTTCAGTTTTGCCTGTGTGGAAGACAGCTGAGTACTAAGCAGGACGCTTGGAGAGCACGGTGGCCTGCTTAACAGGCTCTTTGTCAATACCGGAGAGAAAAATGTTTGAACCAGCGTTTAAATCCAGTGTGCAGGTACTCAAATAACTCACAGACAAATCTCTTTGATCTAGTTGGGCTGTAGATGCACTTTTTTCCGGAAAACACGAATCTTAATCCTGCACAATATGCAGCTGCAAATGTAACATGCACTGGATTTTCTCGCATACCTGGTGCTTTGTTAACACAGGTGACGCTTTCCCTTTTCAGGGTGTTTTCTCATTAGTTTCCAGTGGTTTAGCTGGGGAGTTTTTCTTCCTCATCTGCAGTCTTTCGCAGGGCAGGCAAGCAGACGTATTCTTGAACCTCAGGAAACCATTGGGAGGGAAACCTGTCCTTTCCTTTTTCCCAGTTCCAGGTGCTAAGGGGAGGAGGTATCCCATTTTTTACTGGCACTGAACCGAGCCTCATTGTGCTCTCTCACCTCAGATGCCCTAAAGGGCACCTCAGGGTAACCCAAGACACCCATTTTCGTGAGCCTGGAGGAGAATCCCCAGATTCTTCCCTGTGTGAATGCAGATGTGGTAGCTGACATCAGAAGCTGACTGCAGACCTGTGAATGCACAACCCCTGCTCTTAAACAGCTGTAGGAAAAAACCAAACCCAAACTTAGGTAGAATAAGATCTTGAAAACAAACGGCTATCATAGTGTGTATTTTCCCTACAGGATTTAATTTTTTTTATTTTTTTGGAAGACAGAATGGCCTGGGTTCCTAATCTGTTTGTTTGCTCACAGCATAGCGGGCTTCATGCAGGATCGAAGGGCAAATGAATTGAAAGGGTAAAAGTATAAAACTGCAAGAGGAGAAAGAGATTTTTTTTTTTTTTTTTTGTGGTCTGGGACAGCTTATGAGTGCTTAGTCCATTGCCTGGGACCTTCTGCATACACAGGTTGAATACCTGTACCCTTCCTCATCCAGCTAAGGTGGTACCACCCCTCCTAAAACCAGCTACAGTCATACTGGTGTAACTCATTCTGGGTTTAGGATCAATCAGACCGTATTAAGCATCCCTCTGAAGACTGCATCGTTAACAGAACCATCAGCGAGGGGTGGGCCAGGCTTGCCATTTTAGGGTGGAAGTTAGATAATTAAATGTGGTTTGGGCTGTGTCATCTGCCTTTACCATATGCTAGTCCTGTTGAATTAATGCGATGTGAGGACCAAGTCCTTCAGGTGATCCATCTAGCCAAGGTTGAAGACAGCGGACCTTGTCCGTGCTGGACATTGCAGTTAACATGATACTTACACCTCTGAGTCTTGGTCTAGACGAGGCCGTGGCACATCGCATCACCACCCTTTCGCTCGAATCTCTAGGTAAAACACGCTTCCATTATATTTTTCTGTGGTAGTCCAGCATAACCACTAATCCTCTCTCTCTCTCTCAATGAAAGAGGATTAAAACTGAGAACATTTGCACCTTAATGCAGCCAGCTAGGGCTGCACTCTGTCTTTTAGGCAATAATCCTGTTGGGGCGAGGGCTGTGCCGTTGCGCAGTGCCAGGAATGCTGTCGGCCATCAGCAAATAGCAGCTCTCTTGTCAGTTGCTCTTATTGGGTTAGTAATTCTTAAAAGACCACTTTGCGTGTTAAATAAAAAAGCTGTATTGACTAGAGGTGACTAACTCGTGTCACACTGTTAAAATGACTTCTGGGCTATGCCTGGAGAGTAACATAATTTGAAATAGGTATTTCTGTGTGGTTCTTTAAATAAAATGAAAGAATATATAGGTTGATAAAGTATTATCTTTGAGAATGCCATTTATCATATATTATGTTTCCTAGCCTCATGTCAGAGTACACATCCTGCAAAAAATTTTAGGGAAGAAGGTTCTGCCCGAGGTGTTACTGGTAAGGGAGAGTCACCTCTGCGTATTGCACCCCAAATGCTTAACGTGAAACCTGCAGAGCCTGGGGGGAAGCGCAGGAATGCTAAATGAGAATTCCACCCTGTGGTTTACGATTTTACGGTGTAGTTTGACTTCCAGCTTTGGATTACGCTCGCCAGCTGACATGGGCTGGGATGTGGTGGTATGCCCTTCCCGTGGGTTTCTGAACGTTAAACGTGTGCTAACCTTTTTCTTGGTGTCTTCATGGGGAGGACTGATTCCACGTAGTACTTTTTATTTATTTTTTTTTAACTTACATGAATTGCTTAAAATTTGAAAAAAGAGTGGAGTCTAAAAAAGTGGAGTCCTTCTGCATGTACACGCTGTGCTTTCCTTGTGAACTGGTTGAGGCAAGCAACTGAAGAGAAGCTGCTTTGGCAGCCAGTCCAGCCCAGTTCAGCTGCTGGGGTAATTTAAAAGTGGTGGGTTTTTTTTCCTGGAGAGCTTCATGTTCCCTCTGATGTGCTGCTTCTGCTTCCTGCCGGGCAGGAGGGAGACCAGGCGTCTGCTCCAGCGCGCCTTGCGTAGCTGGGTGGAGCGCTGCGGTGGAGTCCTCCTCACGCTCGCCATCACCTTCGTGCCAAAGCCTGAGAAGAGTCTTCGAGTAGAAACCACCTCATCCTTACGTTCAGCCCATAGCTTCCTGCCGGCGTTTGGTGCTAAATACCTGAAGCTAGGCTGCAAAAAGGACCCATTGCAAATTGCATCGTACGTCATGAAATTAATGTCCTATCGCATTGCCAAATGGTGGCTTTCAGCAGAAACTTCAGCAGCAAAAAGGAGTTTGTATGCCTAATAAATTTGTGTAAAATCCTATTTGCTTCTTTTCCAGACTTTCTGTGTATGCAGTTTTTCCTGCAGCATGATGTGTTTGCTCTTTTATGCGAGATGCTGATAAAAAGAGCACATTAATAGAAGGGGTTTTGGTTTTGTTTTCTAGAATCAATTTCATTTTAGGTCTTTTCATGCTGAGTCTGGTAGCATAAGGATTTTTTTCCCATCCTAATTAAAAGGATCATTATACTAATACTATGCCACAGGAGGACGCTCTGGAACGAGAGCTGGTTTCTGTATTTCCTCTTACTGCTTGAGTTACCGTATCTCTGCCGACATGAGGCAACTGTCCACGTGCTGCTGTGAGGCAGCGTGAAATAAGATGTTCGCTTCAGTCTTGATAGGAGAGGTGTAAACTAGCGTGTCTTATCTTGCCTCTGTGCACGGTATCAGTTGTTGCTGCTGACATGAGGCAATGTCTCAAGTCCCGGAAAGTCAGTCCCAGCTAAAATCTTGCACAGCTTCCAGAGTGACACAAGCTTCACCAGAAAAAAAGCCATTTTTTATTGGATTGAGGTATAGGCCAGCATATTCTCTCCATGAGCAAGGGAAGACTTTTTCCGTAGCCACAGAAAAGTAGGATTTTTGGATTTAAATGTGCATTTTAAATGAGTTGTCATAATAATTAAGATATTAATCTTGTCCCTGAGGAATGGCATTATTTCCTTATCAAACCCGCAGTGTTAATTCCCTCTAGGCACAATTTTATACAAGAATGGTATCAAGTCTATCGTGAAGGTGAATTAACGAATAATATTTAACCAGGGAGAGACGCCAATGCAACCTGACAGGTGGACATCATGGAAAGAGCCAAGTCTCTGCTATCGGGAGTGTGAAACCTCCTGCTAGGGAGGACGTGAACATCCTCTTTCTTGTCTTCCCATGGAGGAAAGACCAGGAGAAGGTCTGGGTCTTGCTTGCCGGTACGTAGCGCAGCTGAGTGATGGGAGATGGGGGCTTTCTTGGATACTTTTGGTTGCAGGCTGCACTCGCAGAAGCCAGTGCCGTTGTAATCAGCTGGCACAGACCTCCTGCCATCTCCCATTTCACCTGGAAGTGGTTTCTTAACCAGCATCGTCAGGAAACACTGCGAGCGAGCTCTGTGCCCGTGCGGGTTAGGCCTGGCTGGGAGGTGGACATCTCTGCGCGAGATGTGGCTTCCAGGTACCAGCCAGCGTTGGCCCAGATAGAGGAGAAATGCAGCCAGGACAGCACCAAGCCAAGACTGGCCGTCTCTCCGCTGTTAGAGGTTGACCTCTATCCTCCCCTCAACTGGAGGCTGGCAGCTCCTCTAATTCAGACCATCTCAGGAGCTATCAAAACGGGAGCGTTTCTGGCTGTTGTAATCGGAGGGTAGACACAAGTCTCACAAGACTAACGAGGTTTGATGCACACCAGTGATTTCAGTCGTGGCTCCTCGTGAAAATCATGGTGTATGATCTCTTGGTTTGTGTTGCTGCTGTTTCTGAATGAGGTTAGTTCTTCATGGTTAGTATATATGGTTATATATAGCTGATTAGAAACCAACTGTATCAAGATGTATGTACTCGCTTTAAAAAAATGCATAGAGGGCTTTCTGCCAGAACAGCAAAAAGCAGTACCGGACAATTTCAAAGGTATAATTACACTCAAACAGGATTTGATTTTATTAGTAAATGGCAAATGATTTATTTCTTGCTGGATCAGTTTTCACTTACGAATTATTCCAGGCTGTATTTGCAGGGGATTTGGAGTTTATCTAGACATACAACCGGAAGTTTGAAATAGCTTTTTAAATAAAACATTCTTATGTACTAAGTGCATAGGAAGTGCTTTTTAATCTGATTGAATACATGAAGTATGAAACCTAGTTAACCGAAAAAAACTCCTTCATGTCACCTTGGCCCGGATCATCAAAGGTATTTTAGATCCCTCCATCTCACAAGATGACATGGGTGCTGATGGTCGCTGTGGCAGGCAGGCAGATGAGCTGTTGCAGCTGCAAACAGTTGGTAGTTCTTAAAATAAATCGGGGTGGTGTGGTCTACCTTACCCACTACAGCGTAAACTGTGGGCTCTTAGGAGTGAGGAAGGGGGCTCAGCGGGGCACATGCTTTGCATGTGTGAAGCCCGGCGTGCCACCACCAGCATCTTTGCAACCTGCGCTGGGAAACTCTGCTCCTGCTTCGCTGTGATGGCCAAGGGATGGGGACAAGCATGAGAGTGATGCTGAGCATCGTTGAAGAAGCAGCATTTAGCGAGTAAGCACCGTGGCTCTCCTCCAAGCTAGAGGAAGGGGAAAAGCAAACTGAGCAGCAAATGGCTATAACCTGATTTAGAAGCCCATTTCCTAGCAGAGGTGCTGCTCTGCACGGCTGAACACCACTGGAGAGCTGCAAGAAGGGGCTTAGCAGGCGGTGACTGATGGCTGCAGCAGCCACCCCGCACACAGCCCACGGAGCTGCTGCATGAGAATTAACACACCCGGATCACAGGAGCCCCGTTGATTAACTCTCCGCAATCGCCTCCGAGAACAAAAGTGCCAGTGTGATGCCGGTTGTTTAATGCAAAGCAAACGACTTATTTACAGCGGAGGCTTGAATCCATTAAGGGCGTATTAAACTCCAGATGCTTGTCAACTTTACAAAAAGAGTGGAAGAAAGGGAGGAGGTGTTGCACATTTTCTTGAAAAAACTCCGCTTGCCAAGCATGGAGTAGCATTTCATTGAAGTTAAAACCATGAGGAGGGTGACCAGCTTGAATGATGAGACAGAATATTTTTTTCCTTTTTTTTTTCTTTTTTCTTTTTACACTGGTCTCGAGTGCTGTGTAGTGCCAGACAAAGTACTACGTGCCAAGTTCCTGTGTGGAGTAGGGTTGTCGATAAGGAATTGGTACTGACTATAGTGCAGGGATCAAACAGAAAATGGTTTGGGAAAGAAAAATCAGGAGTGTTTCCATTCCTTTGAAACAAATTAGGAAATGAGGCAGAGGGATTATTCTTGAAAGTGGCTGTGTAGAATTGGCCCCTTCAAGTAAGTCCTCTAAATTGCTTAATTTAAAAAAACAAAGCAAATTAAAAAAATAAAAATAAAAAAAACCCAGGAACATCTGATGTCCCCTGAGCCAAGCGAGCAACCACAACGTTGGCTTGTCTCTTCCTTTCTGCTTACTTTACAGTATGCTGAATACAAGGCATGGCTTTGGGGAAAATGCCCTTATAAACCCTCTGCTACAAGAGCGTCTGAAGGCCATGGGGCTTCATCAGTGTTTGTTTCATCAGCTCTTTGTGTTTCCGTGGGTCCGTCACTAGCTTACAGGCTGTTTTGCACCTTTTTAAACAACCCATCCATGCTGCGGAGAGCCGGGCCTCTGTGGACGCCAGCCTAGACTCTGCACGCACCTTTGAAGGTTTAGGTGTTGACCCCCCTGACGTTTAGGTGAAAGGAGGATGAGGAGAAGCTTGATGAAGGCTGGCTGGCTGGCTTTTTTCAGAGACACAAGCAGATGCAAGCTTATTGCCTCTTTTTTTTGGTAGTTAGTGTGGCTTCCCATAGCATCTGGTTTGCTCCTATATCATCTACATTTAACATCTTTTCAGCTATTCAAAGCCAATTCTTCAAAGGCCAGTAGGTGGGTCATGTAATGCAGCCTTTCTCCGGAGTCTCATCGCTAGGAGGAGAAGAGGATCGATGACCTGACCAGCTTGAAACGAGTACAGGGATGATATCCTGAGCTGGAAAGGTTTAAAGTGTCTATTAAACTAATTGGTGACATTGATCACTTATAAAGTGGATTCTGAAAAAGTATGTGTGTCTGTAAGTCCTCTGTCTTTCCTCCTGTGTAATCCTTGCTCATATCACTGTAGAAGGCAGAGCCGCTGCTTAAGCTCGGGGCATCCGTCAAGTAAGGTTAGTTCCCCTGCACAGCAGTGCCGTGCAGCTGGCCGGCATGGGATTTCATTCTTCCCGGAACTTTTAGTTAGGAAGGGTGGTGCTACAGCACACTGAGCAGGTTGCATGAGAGTTGGCCGCTCTGTTTGCTATTGGTGGTTTGCTAATTCTTGCATTTTAGTTATAAAATGTCATACTCATTTTTATGTGGATGCTGTTACAGAATACAGGTGAACTTTTCCCTTATGGTGTTCTACCCATAGTGACTCACTCTTGATATGAAAATATGAAGCCTGAATTCTGACAACCAGGATTGTTTGCAAAGAAAATACAAAACTCTTTATTGGAAGAAGCAGCAAGTTTTGTAAGAAAGTCAACCCACGCTTTTTCACAGTGACTTCTTGGGCTGTATGGTGTTGGCTTATGGAAGAGAGGTTTGCTCATTGAGTGAGCTCCGAAACGTCCAAGCAGAAGAAAGGCCTGGTTGCAAAACTTGAATATAAGAACTTTGTATTTGGTGTTTTGGATGATGGCGAGGCTGTTAGCTCTTCCCACCTCATTTCAGAATGGTAGAATCATAGAATCACAGAGTGGATTGGGTTAGGAGGGACCTTCGAAGACCATCTAGTCCAACCCCCCTGCCATGGGCAGGGACATCTTGCACTAGATCAGGTTGCTCAGAGCCCCCTCCAACCTGACCTTGGAACACTTCCAAAGAGGGGGCATCTAAAACTTCTCCGGGCAACCTGCTCCATCGTCTCACCACCCACATCGTAAATAATTTCTTCCTTACGTCTGATCTAAATCTACCCTCTTTTCATTTAAAACTTGTGCCCCTGTGTTCCCCGAGCTATCTTTCGTGCAGTGGCTGCTTTCTTAGGAGGGATCTGAACACACATGGCAAGAGCGAGCTGTGCACGCGTGGGAGAGCGCGGATCAGGACTCGCGTGTGGATGTGGCATTGTGGGATGTAGCTTAATGGGCATGGAGCTGTGTGGTGTTGGGTGGGTTGGTTTTTGGTGTGTTGTGGTTTGTTGTTGTTGTGTGGTGTGGTTTGTTTGGGGGTTTTTTGGTGGTGTTTTTTTTTTTTTTTTTTTGGTTGGACTTGATGATCTTACAGGTCTTTTCCAACCTTAGTGATTCTGTGATTTTGTCAAAATATTCTGGGTCTCAGCCCTTTTCCTTCAGTCTTCATTCAGATAATCCATATTTTGCATCCTTTTAAAATTATTTAAACTGCCAAAGAAGTGAGACCCAGTGATTCTTTTATTTATCATTAATCTGAGCAGGGTTTCAGATGAATTAGGCGTTGGGTTGGATGAGTTAGTAAAAATGGCCACATGATTTTAAAATGCCAGCAGATAAATGAGATGCTCATCCCTAAGTTGAGACTGTCTCGGTGGGCAGTGTTTTGCGCTTCTACAGCATCTGAAATAAAACCAATTCAGCGGTCTAAAAGACAAAAGTAAATCCAGGCCCTCTCTGTGTAAGAGTTTTTCCAGTCATGCTGGTGTACCTCATCATTTTTTCTGGTGGGGACATTTTATTTCTGGCTCAGTTTAAAGCACCCATGAGGCAACATTAAACTAGATGGCGGTGGTAGAGGACAATTTCTACAGTAGGATAACCCACGTGGTTTGGTATTGGTTGAGTTATATCTCTTCATATTCACCCCACAGATTACCCTGAGCAGACGAGACCTTCATTTTAATCTGTGTGGTTTTAGATTTAATGTAGAATTTATGGGGTTTATGTTCAGTTTCTGTTGTTTTCTGCTGGTTTGAATGGTATGGCTTCTGCTATTTTAGCTTGCTTTACTCCTCCTGCATCTGGTATTCTTCCAATGATGGTGTCAACAGCCATTGATCATAGTTGACAGTACATCAAAGGAACCTCTGACACAGTGATGAAGCAACTGCATTGTGTGATGAGAGGGACTTTATCCTCATATTTTTTTTAAGCACTTTAAATGACTTTAAAAATACTTCTGGCTGTCATCCAAGGCTTGCAGACTAAGCTACAACTACCAGGGAATGTCTTTGCAGGCATCATCATATCATTAGGGTTTCCTTACACCTGAAACTGTTCTGGTTTCTGAAGTAAAACAGGAATAAACTTTCCTTTTCTGGACTTACGAATGCTTATCTCTAAAATTAATCAAGAACAACTTCCCTTTCATCCCCTGTGCCTGAATCCCTGTTCACATCCAAGTGTGGACCCTTTGGATGCATAACAGAGATGCTTTGCTGCCAGGGCAACAACAGTATCGACAGGTTGGTAATCACCAGCAGAAACTCCCAGTCAAGGTGTTTGCCCACAAAGCCTGACTTGTATCAGGAATCCTTTGGGAATAATTTGGATATATGAATAACTACCCAAGGTGTCAACACTCAAAGGTAAGGCTCATGCTCTTCAGTGTATCATTCTGGAGACATTTGGAAATTTTCTGGGGGGAAAATGTGCAGGTATGAAAATAGCGCAGGAGTTAGAAAAGTAGAAAACCTGCATTGAATGACGCCAGCTCTCCGGTTAAACTAGAATTAATCCAAGTTACAACTTGGAAATGAATTACTAGAGCTTGTGTTGTTGTTGTGTGCACAGTTGGGCAGGCTGTGCCATTTACTGAAGAGCTCTAGTAGTTTTTTGCCTTTTTTCCAGCTTATACTTGCTTTTGTACAGGCAGGAAAGCTTAAGAGTGAGGAAATACGACAGTGCCACCAAGAAAGCAAGTGACCGTCGTACGCTGCAGCACGTACCTCGGCCTCCTTTCAATGGGAGGTGGTGGAGAGAGGAAAGAGTTTGTCCTAGGTTGATGGTTATCAGACCTTGTTTGAATCAAATGGACTTCATCTCTAAATGAACACAATGACCTTGCTATTGATTATCCCTGTCATTGCTCATAGGTAACTGTTTCCAAAAATGCCAAAATTCAACCAGGCGCCGTGCACTGAAGCAGGATGCGTGCCTGTAAAAACTAGATTAAACGCACGTGTGTTTAAATTTGCATAGTTGCCCATGAGGAGTATTGATGTTGCTTACCCAGCTGTCTGCTTGCTGACTCAGAAATGCATACTTTCAGTCTACTACCAATTTTATTTATAAAAAAGCATTGTTTTTATTGGCATCGAGTGTAGACTGCCTCTTGATTCAAACAGGTTTCCGTCTGAAGGAAGCAATATCTGAAGCATCCCTTGTCTTGCAGTCTTGTCTCCTGATGAGCTAAAAGGCTACTACGCTTTGTCAGTTGTATTCTGATCATATTTTTCTGTGGATAAATACATTTTTTTATTTTAATGGAAAGTACTTCAAGTTGTATTGCTCCATTGAGAAAAGCAGCAGTATAGCCTTTCAGAAAAAGCATGGTGGCTTGGGAAATGCTTGGCCTGCTGAGCTTTATTTATTTATTTATTTTTCTTTTCCTTGCCCATTTTTCTATCGTGATGGAAAAATAAGTTCCTTGGGAGGAGATTATGGCTGATACTTTTTTTTTCAACCAGAAATTTTCAGTTTGCTTCAATGTGCCTCAGCATCTTAGTCCCTTCCTTACTGGTGGTATTTGAATTGCTGCTATTTTTGGATGGTTCTAATATTACAATCTGAGTTGTAAACAGGGCTGGACAACAGCAACATCTAACTCTAGCAGCCTTTTAGGGAAGATTGTGAGTTTGAAGGTGATTTGACTTTAGCCATAACCTCAGTAGGTTTGTAACAGTCTCACAACAGCAGTTCTGCTGTCCCGCAGGCTTGAGTTCCTCTAGCGCATGCCTGGGTAGAAAACAGAAGCTCGGACACATCTGTTCACGGTCCAAATTGCATTTAGTTTCCCGTCCATACTATTTAGGAACTTTTAGGGGATCTCTTAGTGTTTCATGGACAAGAAACTCAAATTCTTGGGGCCATAACGTTAGTGGGAGTGCGAACACAGGAGATGCAGCTCTTCCTCAGCCTTCCCAGTACAGAGGGTGATTCTAGTGCTACGGTCATCGTAGTATCTGGGTAGTTTCCAGTACTGGACCTGTATCCTGATACTTGATTCTTTGTTTTGGCGGCTAGAACATGCTTCCCTCCATCACACACCAGCCGGCTGCATAATTAAATATGTGACCAAGTCCTTCCTCCCATCTCTGTTGGGAGTACAGGTCTTTGGTTTTGACCAAACAGACTCTTGCCAACTGGGAAACCCAAACCAGTATCAAACCAGTATCACCCTAACGTTTGGAATATAGCTATGCGCTAGAGCACTGTTGGCATGTTGTGGATGAAAATCTGCTGCCTAAATACATGCAGTTCCTTTCTGCTTCTGTCCCCCATGAAGATGTCAAAATTAATGGAGTTATCTTTGATGCTCCACAATGACGTTGGTGTTACGTGTAGAAATAGTAGTCTCTTAGTAGAAGCCGTTCGTTTTATGTGATTCTTGTTACTAGAAGCGTGTATAGCATTGGAGAGAAAGCAGCCATAGACAGACATGGAAAATAAAGGGATTCTGTAACCCGGACCCTTTTCTGGGTTTTAACTATGAAGCCACGATGTCTGTGTTAGAAGGCAGGTTGCTGTGGGTCAGCGGAGGGAGGCTGGTACTCCCCAAGGAGCTTGGCCTCTTAAGCTCTGACTTGTCAGTTAACCAGACAGAGTTGAGTAGGACGAAATGCTTTGGAGATTGGTTTTGGCTTTTTTTGGAAAGTTCAGTAAGGCTTTGGAAAGATCCAGCTGGATCTCTTTGTATTAGTAAGTGAGAAACCGTGCCAAAACGTCTAGGTCAGATTTGGCTTCTCAGGAAGACAAAGGCTGCTAGGGCAGCTGCAGAAAGAAAGAATTCATTTTGCAAATGAATACGTGGAGCTAAGTCATCCTAAACCCTAGGATGTGATGGTTGGGAAACTTGATCTGTTGAGCAAGAGGGTGGCTGTCTGACTGCCTGCCCACAGCCATCTCAGGGATAACACAATGTTTGCAAAAGTCTTGGCTCGCAGGGCAAGTCCAGATGAGGTGATGGATTGCAACCACCCTCTGTGTGGCTGAAGTCGGGCAAGACCAGCATGGTTTGGTTGCGGTAATGTATGCAGCGTTGTTCTCATGGTAATGGGTGTTTTGACTTCGTACACAACAGACTTTGGCTCATTCCAGGTCTCCTTTCAATATCTTGGTCCTGCTGCTACATCAGAAACTTCATCTGTTCCCCTGTTCAACAAAATACATGCCCCTGGCATTTGAACGGGAAGCTTTCTCTTAGTGCTGTCTGGGAATATTTTCCCTGCGTTTTGAGATGCAGCTTTTGTTTCGTAAAAACAGATGTGCATAAGTAAAATGTGGCAAATGGGTCCTGTTTTGAGGACAGGACTCTCTAAAATAATTGCATCCCTATTTTTGGTATCTTCAAGTTGGAACTGCCTTTGGAAGAGCTGTTTTATAAATGTCCATAATGTTCAGTTCACTGAGTTGCAGAAGACATTTTGAGGCATGTGGAAACAAGCCTTTAAAAAACAGCTGGTGATGGAAAAAAAAATAAAATCTGTCATATTTCAGTTCTTTGGTCAGTAGATTTGAGGTAGAAATAAATACATCCAAATACCGGTCACTCCCCACCTTACCTTTTCGTCTGTTTGTTGTCTGGACTACGGCAACCAATTCTTTGCTTCTGAGCTTCTGCTGCTGCAAAAAATACTTCTTCCTCCACAGCTTTGGTCATGCCTTGTCCCTTCGTGCTCTCTCCTGAATTCAGAGCAACACTCTGGTCATCTCCTTTAACAGCCTTCTGCCTCTCACCTAATCTTCTATTCCTATTTGCCCACCTCTTAGCAGCTTCAGCTGAGATGTCCTCCATTCTTCTCTGCTTCTTCCATGGAGCATCCCACCTTTGTAATAGCCTCTCTTGCCATGTCTCAATTAGTTGCTCCTTCTTTGCGTATGGCTGTTGATTCGTTTGGTCAAAATAACCCTCTTAACATAGTGCTTTCTCCTGGTCTGGGTCCCAGTTTCTCATCAATCCTGCCATGGCGTTCCATGGTTTGGTCATCAGGATGTGGGTTTTTTATGGTCAGTAGAAGCCTGTTGATTATTTTGCCAGGCTGAGGTTTTTGTCGTGTTGATCATTTGCAAAGTGTCATGTCTTTCTGGCACGATATGGATAATAGACACTATTGTAAGCTTTTGAAGGACAAAGCTGTGTGTGATGGCACGGCTTGCCTGAGTTCATACAGCAGTTACCCAGCCGTGTATCTGAGACCACTCCGCAGTCGTGCTCCTAGCTGTCCCCTCCTGACAAGCTGACAGGTTTCCATGAAGAGGGTGTCAATCAAGAGCTCTTAATTCAATGGCTATACTTACGGGGTCAGAATTTGCTGGCTATATTTTATTGCCCCCTACAGCTGGTCATCTCTTTCCTTCTGCTGTCTACCCTGAGGGTTTGGGGGAGTCTGGTTTTGAGGGTTGATGTGCTGATTCTTCTAATGTGATTTGAAAATATCTAAGGATGTGCTGTTCCTTTTCCACAAATGTATGGTAGACACGCACTGAAAATATCTGCGTACCTCCTGTTTTGTTCCTTCTGCGCAGATTTATGTTCATGGTGTGTGGTCCAGTGCCCTGCTGACTGTGTAAGCAGCTACTTTGCTCAGTGGTTTACCACTAGATGCATTAAATAAATACACTTTATGTAATATTTGTGCTTGGGTTGTAATGATTTTACCTGCTTCCGGACTCTAAACAAGTAATGCGACAAAAGTGGTCTGTAGAACGCAGTAAATTTCTATACTGGCATCCTCATTTGTGTCCTGAGCTATTGAGGTTGGAGGAGGGAGACTGTCTATCGCCCTTGAGCATCTCTCCTGAAAGCTAGGTCTTGAAGTGGCAAAAATAAGTTCCAGCATTGATCAAACCTCTTAATATGTAGTCGGTGAGGGGCACATAATCTTGAGGTTATACAAGATCCTTAAAGACCTTTCCTCCAGCAAGGGTGACTGCCTCTGGGTGCTATGCTGTGGTGTTTGGAAGTGTGGATTTTTCAAAACTCTTAAACTTCAAGTTCGTCTTCTGGTTCCTGGTGTAGTCGTTATTTCCCCCTTGTAGAAGACCACTGCCACTGGGGGAGGTAATCTCTGTTCCTTCTTGGTCATGGCCTGCTCGCTTAGCTGGCTTAGAAACCTTTGGCTGCCCCCCCTTACAGTGCATCAGTGTCAGTAACCCCTGTCCTGTGATTTTTGTCTCCTTTGACAGTAGCTATTGATGGAAGAACACGGGGTGACCCAAACAGAGCACATGGCCACCATCGAGGCCCACGCAGTGGCCCAGCAGGTGCAGCAGGTCCATGTGGCCACCTACACAGAGCACAGTATGCTAAGCGCGGACGAAGACTCGCCGTCTTCGCCGGAGGACACCTCCTACGATGACTCTGACATCCTCAACTCCACGGCTGCCGACGAGGTCACTGCCCACCTGGCCGCGGCAGGTAAAGTCAGCGGGATGCCGAGCGTCGTTCGCCTGACGTAGCGTTTGTGCAGAGGTCACAAACAGCGCTTGAGGGTGGTGGGTGATCTTGTCACGTCACAGGATGCTCTGACTGCTTCCTTATTGCCCCGGCTTTAATAGTGCTTGTTCACAAGGTCTGCTGGCTGCTTGAATCTTACATCATTTTGTCTGCGTGTACTGTAGAGGTACTGGGAACAAGAGACTGGTTTGTACAGTAAAAAAGGTCCCTGGTAAATGCTGCCTCAGAAAACCAAAACTAAAATACTGAATTATGTCAAAGAGCAAATTTATTTCAGGCCCGTATAAACAACAGCAAAAATAACCCAGGACTGCTACACAACCCTGCTTAGCCAGGGAGCTCACATGCTCGGCGTCTCTCCCAAGGAGGTGCCACAAGGGTCCTGGCATATCTGGAGTGGGAAAATATTTCAGATTCACAAACTCCTTCTGGTGAAGCTCCTGCCAAATGCCCTTCAGCTTTGCCTTGTAGTGGATCTACCTCACTAGTAGAAAAATGCAGTGATAAATAAGCACTCGCAGACTTGTCTGACTCCTTATCAGACTTTATTTAAGGAAGAAAGCTCTTGATGTGCTTGACCGAACCTGTGAAGTTCCACCACCCCACTGGGCATCCCACACCCTTTGCTTATTAATTTCCCAACCTTAGCTCCTGCAGGATTTTTTTTTTTCCTCCTTCCCTTCTTGCACACAAGCTTTTCAGTCCTGAGTGGTGGATGCAGGAGGGGCGTCTGGTGGGTCTCAGAATCATTAAGGTTGGAAAAGCCCTGTAAGATCATCAAGTCCAACCACCAACCCAACACCACCATGCCCACTAAACCATGTCCCGCAGTGCCACGTCCACACGTTCCTTGAACACCTCCAGTGATGGTGACTCCACCTCAGAATCAGAATCACAGAATCACTAAGGTTGGAAGAGACCTGTAAGATCATCAAGTCCAACCTAAAACAAACCCCCACCCCCCCCAAAAAAAAACAAAACAAAAAACAAAACCACCACAACACACCAAAAACCAACCCACCCAACACCACACAGCACCATGCCCATCAAACCACATCCCACAATGCCACATCCACACGCTCCTTGAATACCTCCAGGGAGGGTGACTCCACCACCTCCCTGGGCAGCCTGTTCCAGTGTTTCACAACCCTTTCAGTAAAGAAGTTTTTCCTAATATCCAGCCTAAACCTCCCCTGGCACAACTTGAGGCTGTTTCCTCTTGTCCTGTCGCTAGTCACTTGGGAGAAGAGGCCAACACCCACATCACCACAACCCCCTTTCAGGCAGTTGTAGAGAGCGATGAGGTCTCCCCTCAGCCTCCTCTTCTCCAGGCTGAACAACCCCAGCTCCCTCAGCCGCTCCTCATCAGACTTGTGCTCCAGACCCCTCACCAGCTCCGTCGCCCTTCTCTGGACACGCTCCAGCACCTCAATGTCCTTCTTGGAGTGAGGGGCCCAAAACTGAACACAGGATTCGAGGTCTCCCCTGCCTGCGAGCCCTCCTGGTGCAGGGGCTGCCTGGTGCCCCTCTACTCCCTGGCCAGGTAGGCACCCCGAGCCGGGAGCTGCCCCTCTTCCCTAGGGAAGGCGGCTGCAGTTCGTGGCATGGTCTGGCACATCCAGCCCAAAGCTTGCCCTTCCTCGCTTCTCCAGAGTGAATGTTTTTCCAATCCCCCAAAAGGCAAGGTTCATACTCTTTTTTTTCCTTTTCCCGCCCCATCAAGGTTTATATCTTCCCCCCCCGCCCCCCCAGCACAGGATCACTGGAGCAGTACGCAGCAGTGCTTGCTGTGCCCGCCCTGGGTAGCGCTCAGGTAGTTTGTTACTGATTAACAAAACCTGGCTCTGTAGCCTTAGCCCAGAGCTCTGTCCATTACAGTGTCCCGTCTCCCGGAGCAGCTGCCTAGAGAAAACATATAATCAGACCCTACTTTTGTTATCATCTACCAGCTTCCACTGATGGGTAGCTTAGGATTTCTTGATCCAGTAGCTGCATCTTTGTTAAACACAAAAATATAGTGCTTTTATGGCCCCTGATGTGATCTTTCACCTCTGATATATAGAGAAACTACACACAGAGCAACTGAGGTCTGCTCAGGAGTCAAAGGCAAGTCCTTGAGCCTGGGGCCAGGGCTTTTTGCCTGGGACCCTGCACTCATTTCTGGAGATTACCGATAGAAGCACAATCCACTGCATGTTACTTGGTTTGCTTCCAATTAACTTAATGAAACTTCCCCTTACATAGATTCTGTGTCTAGAGTTTGATCACTAAAGCAATAGCACTGCCCTGCCACGGTCCCCGCTGTTCTTCAGGGGGCTGTTGTGGTGACTCTGGATTTACAATTTCTTTCACATCAGAGCTGGTACTTAATCCCTGGGGAAAGCCTTGGACTCCTGATGCTGTAGTTGAGGTTGATGCTGAGCAGGATTCATGGCATTGTACCCGGTCTCTTCTCCCCTGCCACCGGGACCTCCTCGATTGCAGTCAGTTATTTAAAGTCTTGGCATACTTGAGAGTTTTTCAGTGTGTTTGGAAGACAAAATACATAATTATGTCATTGCATGGAAAACTCTGGACTGAAATATGTGACTTTCACCTGGGACTGGGCTGGGACTTGCCAGTCTGGGGAATGGAGCCTTTCGATATACCTCTCTGATGCTGGAGAGGAGGCAGCCTGGCTGCTGGGGAGCTCAACAGGGAATTCGGGTCACCCCCATCCAGTGGGGAGGCCCTTGAGCTGAGCCCTTGGGACCCATCCCTGGGGCGGGGGGCAATGGCAATGTCCTTTCTGGCCAGTTCTTGAGCTGTGTGCGCTGATTCACCCTTTGTGGTTTGATTTCCAGGCCCTGTGGGGATGGCAGCAGCTGCTGCCGTGGCAACGGGTAAAAAACGAAAGCGACCACACGTTTTTGAATCCAACCCGTCAATCCGCAAGAGGCAGCAGACGCGTTTGCTACGGTAAGGACTCCCGCCTGCGCTCTGACACCTCTCTCTGCATCCTCGATCTGTCTCCTGTGCCGTACGTGGTGAGACCACGTGCTTTCCAGAAGTTGCCCGGCTTGGGGATTTTTTTTCGTTGCATCTTTTCTGGAACCTAAGAGCTGTGTCTTAGTTTGCAGAAATGGGTTAAATTGCAGCTCTAATCATCTTTAATGTGATCTTATGATCACCAGGACTGATGTGACCGTTCTGGCGGGATCCACCATTCTGTTTTAACCCCAGCTGGTCACAAGTTAAATCTGTTGTAGTAACACTGCCTTGGAAGATATTCATAGTGGGCTTAACAGCAGCTGGCCAGAGAATCTGGAGCTACAGCCATATCCCAGCTTTGCAGTGGCATGAAGAACTTATCTATCTAATGAAAAAAGTCTGTTCTGCGTTATGAAACGTTCCTGTGAATAAATCTAGAGTGTGTGTACCTGAATTTCTTTTGCCAGCAGAGCCTGTTGTGTGAGCTCCGTGCTGAAGACTGACCCAGCCTGTAGCACGTGGTGTTGGGGGAGAATAATCGAGGGAGATGCCTGCCAGAGCTAAAACACTTTCTTTGCCTCTAGAAACTTGCTGTGTAGACAACAAACTTCCGTAGCCCTTCAGGTGTTGCATTACAGGTGCTCTGAGGCTGTCTGCCCGCCTGATGGCCACCTAGGAGCACTGGTGCTGAAGTGACTGCACAGGCTTTCCGCAAGCCTGGAGGGAGCACCTGCGATTCCATCTTCAGGAAACATTTGTAAATATTGGCTGGTACTATTTCCTAGGTTTTGGAATAAGGCAGTTTTTGCTTTTTAACCCAATTAAATCCCAAACAGTTCATCTTACAAGAGTTGAGTATTTGTCGCCCCATTACTTGCTGGCTTCCTCCTGCACACACATTAATGCACTGAAATAGTGATGGCCAGAGTTCCGTCTTTTCTCCTTCTCTCCTATTCTAACTCGTGTAAAGTTGGTGAGAAATTAAGTTGGTTTCCTTATAGTCTGCTTACTCATCTTCTGAGTTCCACAATACGCTTTGCACATGATCAAACTGGAACGAAGTGGAGCAGGGTTAGTGTTAAATAATATTCCCTGGGAGTAGACTCCCTTTTTTTTTAATAGCTCCATAATGGTTTTCCCTCCTTCCCCCAACTCTCCTGATCCAGCCATGTTTATTGCAATGTTTCTGAAGAGCAAATTATTTTCTCTTGAAATATCAACAGTATCTTTTTAAAGAAACTCCTCTGTAAAGGAATAATTTCTTCTCCCTTCACGCAAGTACTTCATTTTACTACACGTAAGATACTGACAATGCATCTTTTCTTTGCACTGTGATCAGTTTAACATGTTTGTGCTTGATTTTTACACCACTGTGAATCAAGTGGGAAGTTACAATTTGTGATTCTGGGATCTCTGCATAGCTGGTGTTGGTGCGTTTTGGCAACATGCCTGCTACTAGCAGCAGGTTCCAAAATGACCAAGGCAGATACTAAACTGTCACTTTATGGAGTGCTCAGGTTATCTGGTGATAACCGCTACTTCTCTCTTGCTTTATGAGTTTCTGCCAACATTTCTCTTGCATTGCTTAAAAGTGAATAAGAGACGGAAAGTATATGATGGAACATTTTCTTCCTACAGAGAGGTCGTTCCGAAGGGACTTGCTGATGTAGCAGGTGTCTGAATACTTGTGTTTTCTGTGCTGAGCTGTTGCAATATTTCTGGTTCTTGCCTGTCCTGTACTTGTAGGTTGAATTCTTACAGTTCTGGTTTGAGCAGGACTTTAGTACTAGAGAATTGCAACGCACTGTTACGAGGCTGGATGTAAAATAACCTGTGTTTGTGGTCCTCTTTTGTTGAATCATTCAAGTTCTTTACCCTACAGGTTTTGTATTGCTAATACACTTAGGTGGTGACAGGGTGGATATGCAGACTCTTGCTGTCCAAGCTTTGCTGCTCTGGTGATTTCTCTTTACTTTTTACATCAATGGAAAAAGGAGAGAAGGGAGAAGAACTGATATTTGAGCTGCAGGGTGACTGCAGGGAACACAGCAGGCTTGCGGGAGTGGAGGAATAAGCAGTATATGTGGCTAATCTGACCAGCTGGGGCTCCGTTTCTCACCTGGTTTGAGAACGGGTAGAATTAAGAAAGGGAGTTTACAATGCAAAGGGTTGTGTTTCTACAGGATTTTCAGCTGATAGCTATTCACTGTTTTATATCTCCATTTCAGGAAGCTCCGAGCCACGCTGGATGAGTACACCACCAGAGTAGGGCAGCAGGCCATCGTTCTGTGCATCTCACCCTCCAAACCCAATCCCGTCTTTAAAGTATTTGGTGCTGCACCCTTGGAGAATGTGGTAGGTGTCTGTAGGAAAAGCTATGTGATAAATTGCTCACCTCCCCTGCAGGTTTCATTCTGCTCAAGGCAGCCTTGCAAGCCTGGTAGTGACCTGAAGGTCATGTTTAAAACCCTGGAAACGGGAGTTGAGAGTGTATGGACATGAGGGTAGCACTGAGGTCCCGTCTTCTCTGCATGAATGCTTGCCTAGCACATCTCACCAGGGTTGAATATCGTGGATTAAAAATCAGAGGGAGCAAGTAGCGATGACGTGTTTGAATTCAGCTTGGCTGTCAGTGCTTGCACCTTGTTGCAGACCAGACGGTAAATGGAGCAGATCCTGACCATGATAAGTCTTGCTTCAGAACTTTTCTTTTAATCCCGTAAATACTTCTACTTGCCAATGTTACTTGATGTTTCATCACCAGCTCTTCGATGCAGCCAAGTCTTCGGGGCCAGTGGGTATTTTTTCTTGCCAGCTGTGGCGTTGTTTGCTCCTTCTGTTCTGCAGCACCTTGGGGAAGGTGGCTGGCCCTGCGTCCTTGCCCTCGCCTCTCCTGGTGCTCCTTACCTTGTTTACCTGAGCTTAACGATTCCCCACAGGTACGCAAGTACAAGAGCATGATTCTGGAAGACCTGGAGTCCGCACTAGCGGAGCATGCTCCTGCGCCTCAGGAGGTTAACTCAGAGTTGCCGCCCCTCACCATCGATGGCATTCCCGTCTCGGTGGACAAGATGACCCAGGTAAGCAACCAGACACGGCAGAACCAGAGAGAGAGACTTGGCATCTTGCAGTCACGTCCTGTTGTTTTGCAGTGGAGCTTATGTCTATATCTCCAGGGGATGCATTTGATCTTTTCTTTCCCGTGGGACTGTAACAGCTCGGATAGTAGTTAGAAGTGAAGCTTTGTTATTGGTGCTTATTTTCTACATGAAACAGTGGAGATGCTGGTAAGGACCAGAGCTCAGGCTGCTGGGAGCATTCCCCTTTGAGCTGATTTTGTCACCTCCCATAAACTATGAACAAGGTAGCTATTTCTTCTGCACTTTGCAGTGATTTTTAGGCACTGAGGTCAGGAAGGTTGCTTGTGGAGTACCGTTATGGCTTATCCTCCTCGGACATTTCTTGTGTGCTCTAGTTCGTTCCCTCCTCTGTTTTCTGCTGTGGATTGGAGCAGAAGGGAACTTTTGCTGGTGGTTTAACTCCAGATCAGACCCTGAGTGAGATACTTCTGATGGAGACAGGAAGTCATCTGCCCTAGAGATGTGTGGGACTTCCTTTCTTTCCAGGTCCAGCCCTTTGCTGACCTTCTTATTGCTAGGAGAAAGTGGAGGGAACCCCCCAGGGAAGCTTCCGTGGTGTGGGAGGGACCATCTGTAGGAAAATCTCCTTCCCCTGGGTTGCAGGACCCGAATGCAGGCGAGCGTGTTTTGCAGGAGGCTCTGGATACACTCAGTCAGCACCACAACAAATTTCAAATGCTGAAAGCTAGTTTATTCGAGGGAGTAGCAAGATGGAAAGGTCGGAGGCTTTGGGCAACATACAAAGAGGTGTTGCAGTAGAGAAAAGATGTGTGGATTTCCTCTGTGCTCTGCAGAAAGATCACATTCTGGTCAAAACACCATTTCCATTACTTAGGTGGAATCAGACAAGCTCACACATCTAATAAAATTTTACGAAGAAATCTGCTGTGCCTTGGCTGATAACAGATCATGTTCCTAATCAGCGACAACATAAGGCAAAACTTAGTTGCCAGATTTTTAAACCACAGTGAAAGGTGGTATCTGCAAGAGCTGTTCACAGGCAGCTTTTGTTTTGTATCATTAACAGTTTCCCATGGAAATGGAAAGTAAAAAAGGAAACGTTTTACTGTTAAAGTAAAATGAAAGGCCATCAAAATATCACAGGTATGTAGCTCTGAGTTCATTTGTATTGGCAAACAAAATGCTTGAGTTTATCTGACTTCTTTATGGCCTCATCATTGTAGTAATTAAGCTGAGTAACAGCAAGAGAAGTGCATAGGACTTAAAACAAGGAGAAGGAGACATCTGTGTGGAGATTTGCTCGGGCGGAGGGAGGCCATCCGAGCACGGCACGAGTAGTGAAGCTGGAGGTGCTCATACCCACAGCACGTGGGCTCTGAGGAAGGAACAAAGCAAATGAGCTGTTGCTTGTGGAGTGGTGGAAAGAAATGAGAGAGAGAGAAATGAGTGTGGATGAATGAGATCAGGATGTAAGGTTGTTGCAATCCAGTAACACATCTGAGAAACTTCTCTGGTTTGCAGTGCGCAGAATATGTGCACATATAAAAGGGCCAATAAAAAGATCTATCAACTGTTTGGCTGTTAGTGTTGCACGTGCCATCAAAGCAGCAATAAAAGTGACAAGCTCTCACTTCAGAGAAGCCTTCAGCTGGATTTATAATGCATATTGTTTATTTTTTGTGATAGAGTTGGAAATTGAATATTTTAACATCAAAGGTTGCTGAAGTGTTTTCTGCTTCTATTTTATGGATAAAATACTAATATCCTTAGAATTCTATGAATAAAATACTAATACTTTTCATGCTAAGCTAAAAATAAGGTTAGCTTTTTTCTTCCAAACATGACGTGGCCTTGGTCTTTAGGAAACCTTGCACAAAGATTTGGCCGAGCCAAGTTGCCCCTGGGGTTTGATCGCTCCGTATTTCCACGTGTGAAGCAGCTCTCCAGTCCAGCACTGCTGGCAGGGCTTCCCCACCCACCCACCTCCTTCCCCCAACACTCCTGTGTTCCCAGGTTTCTTGTAGCTCCGTTAAATGAGAAATGTTTTTTTCTTCTCTGTGTTCTGCAGGGCTTTCAGTCAGCAAGCGTGCAAACCGCTGATGCAACAGCGTAGCAACGTAGAGCCTCTTATTTCAAGTCCTCTCATGCTGCACTGTGGTAAAACAAGTATCTTGTTAGGAGTAGCCCTCGTCTTTTTTATTGCAGTGTGATAACTCAAAACAGCTTTGTGAAGAAGGTTTCTCCTGAGCTGTGGACAGAGTCCACGCTCTTTGTGCCCCGTTCGGCTAACCATCGCTGTCCTGGTTAGCCCAGGCGCTGTAGTGTGTGCGCGTATTGTGGGCACCCAGTGCTGCGCTGCCTCGGTTTCCCCACATTTCGTATAGGGGTGATGTTTTGTTAATGTCTTTAAAAAATTTTGAGATCCTTGAATGGCTGCAGGCCACTTGAGGACACAGCGCTAGAATTAGTGGACAGGACAGCAGATTCCTGGGTGGATTTTCACAACGCAGCAGGTCTTGTAAAATTTTCAAGGAGTAAGATGCTGCATGTGGTGCTTAGGAGATGATTTTGCTGCTGAACGCATCCAGCTGCTATATAGTTTTTGCCAGACTTGGGGGCAAACTTTAAATAGAAACAAAACACAGATACGCTGAACATGATGAGGACACCGTGCTGGCTTTTTTTGGCCGCAATTGCAATTTGAAATACATTTGTTTGAGAAAGTGGTTGATAACTCTGACTCCTACATTGCTGCAACCTGTTGCGCAGCCAGAAGTGCCATCATCTTTTTGTAGGAACCTTGATTACCAGAGCTGCCAACATAGTTCTTTGTATTTGCTAATAAGAAATGAGCTTTTTTAACTAAGTTGCACAAAGCCGTATGGAAAACCGGAATATTTATAAATTGGGCAGCACAATTAAGAGGTGTGTCACAGGGAGTGGAAAAACGAGGCCTCTGCTTTCAGCAGCTGCAGGTGTCAGCAGGCAGGTGGTAGAAGTGTTAGCTCCTCAATGAGGAGATGAAAATAACTCTCCTTTTAATTGCTCTGCTTCCCTGGTGGTCTTGAGGGAAATAAAGCCTGAGCAAAGATGCTTCTATAAACTTGCGAATGGAGAGCATCACCCACCTTGGCCATGCAGAAAAAAATCGTATTGCAGTGGGGCTTTTACCCTGCAGCCATTACACAGAGAAATCTCGTTGCTTTGTGGACTTTGGCTACGTTGACAGTATACGTCAGACCTGAGTTTGACCCTAAACTTGTTCTCAGTTGCTCGCTGATATGATTAAGGAGTAATATTGGGTAATGCTGAGGTCGATGCTTCAGTCAGCTCTCACCGAGGTCACTGGAATTTGTTTATGCTTTTCTGAACAGGTGATTTGTCCTTTAATCTGACTTTTTTTAACCTTAATATGCCCCTATGATTTGCAGTCTGCTTATACAAGCCAACAAAGTTTATCTGGGCCTCTCAAAAACCGTCTTGAAGTCGGTTTGCATACTGCCCTGCAAAAAGCTTTAGCACAAATCGCAGGTATCTTTATGTACGTGACAGCTCATATGCAGGAGAAGCCAAGCACCAAAAGATGGTACCTAAGCTCAGTTTGTAGCTGTCAGATCCTCTCCACGGAGGGGCAGGGATGATCCTGCAGTGTTGGACCGCACCGCCCGGGTGCGAGATTTGCTGGTGCTCCCTTCTGGTCCATGTCAGAGGTGTGGTATGGGGACAGCCTGCGTTTCTGCTCTCGCAGCAGGTCGTTGGCATGCGGCAGAGGGATCGTTCTTGTTCTGCAGTGGAGGCACCCCAGAATTAGGAATCGGGTCCCCCGTGCAGCTGAGCTCTGGCACTGGATGGTTGTTCCAGCGATGCAGGGATGAGTGTATACTTTGAACTGTCATGCAGGCAGCTGCCTGCTTTTACAGCATTTAAGCTCAGAGCCTTCAACGCGCCTCGTTTCGAGCAAGAACAAGCAGTCATGTCCAGTGCTCAGATCTCCAAACTCTGCTAGGAGGTGGTGATCCTGAGAAGGACAGCCTGGTCCCCAGGTGTGCCCCTTTGAAACATTAGGGCTAGTCACTCATTCTTAGGACTTGACCACGGTTTCAGGGTAGAAGAGAAGAAAGATTTGCCTAAAGAGTAAATCTGTGAGCAGACACTTCTGTGGGGAGACCCAGAGCACCTCCTGCTTTTTGCACTGATGACCAGGTTGTTAATTTTGGGTTTGATTCCTCTGGCCAGGCGTAAACTGCGGCATCTGCTGAGTGCTATTGCTTCTTGTTGAGGACACCCAGGCTGACCCTGCACCTCGTCTTTGCTGTGATGAATTTATGAGAGCGGCGAGCCTGCTCTCATCCTGCCTGCCAGAAAGCACCCGGCAGTGAGACCTTGCAGAGTTTGGTCAGGGCAATGTGGGTTTTCATAGCAGGAAATTCATGGTGACAGCTTGGTTGCTACCTTGACAGATGCCTGGCTTTTTAATCTGAATCTTTAAACATTAATTGGAACTTTTAAACTTAAAGAACATTTAGTCTAAAATTGGCTGTTGCAAAAAGACAGGCCAGTGAAAAAAATACCCGGGTGCTTTGCTGCAGTTGTTGCTTTGCCCTCTTCCACTTTGAGGTGCAGCCAAGATCCTGCATGGACCCGACTTTGCTTTTTCCAGGTGCTGTTTTTTGGAGATCCTGAGGCTGAGCTGTGGGGACAGGTAGAAAATTCCCAGCCACAGGTTTTGCTCTCTTCTAGAAATCACTTTCCTTAACGGGTCATAAACCTTAAGACTGGAGAGTTGCTTGGTGTTCTGCATGCAGGACAACTTGTTGTGCCCAGCAGTGCAGTCGTCTGTGCTTTGGGCTATTGCCTATGGTAGAATCAGAATTAGCTCACCACCACTAACACTTGAGCTTAATGTTAAAAGTTAGAAGACACTCTGTCTGTGTACCAAAGGGTGTCAAAGAAACATTTCTTATAGTTTCTCTCAGCCCTTCCATACTCGAGATTATATGAGCCCTTTGCAGAGCTGACAACCATGCAAACTGGAGTGTGCTGCTGTCTTTTTTAGCAGAGGTTTGATTTTCGGGTGGTTCGTGGATGGAGTCAGCAGAACCGTGGTTCAAGTGGTCACACCGGTTCCTCCCAGCTGCACCCCGAGAGATGCGGGGTCTTTGTCTCAGTGCCGTAGCCTGTGCCAGAGCCCTGCAAGCTGCCTGGGTGAGGTCTCGTTATGGTACTAATTAGAGAAGTCCTAACGCTGGAGCAGGTTGTAACGCTGCTGCTGATTGTCTCCCTGGCGGATTAAAGGCAAACCCTCCTTAACAAGTGCCTTGAGTAGCTTGAGCCGCTGAACTCCCTAGGACCCGTAATTAATCCATCTGGTAACAAGGAGCATGGCTTGCAGATAGCAATTCTGGGAAAGGAGCTTTTAACTGTTTTTGCACCAGGCAACTCAATGCCATTAGCAGGTTTATTTGAATAAATGGGACCTCGACTGGGGATCCTGAACCACGTCAGGGTGACTGCTGGCCCTGCAGTGGAAGGTGCGTCATGGACAGGCTTGGTCTGGGCTGGGAAAAAGCGCACCAAAGTGGTTTTTTGTGCCTCCATTTATAATTCAGGGTTTTGGTACGGCTTCTCTGAGATAGCTCAGGATGTCCATGGAGTGGAGGAACTGAAATGCAGCTGCTTCTCTGAGCAGGGGTGATTCTTCTAAGGTGTGCAGCAGATGCGCTCTATATGGACCCACAAGTATACGGGATTTTTATGGCTTTTAAAGTCCCTAGCCGCTGCTGCAAACTGTATGCAATGGGGTAAGTCATGCATACAAAGAAATTGTTTTCTTTTTACCAAAACACACTTCAATTTTTCTATTTAACTGTGTAAGCTAGGGCCTACATTACATCTTCCAGCTGGGCTGTGGCTTTGAAGAGCAGTCCTGTGTCCAAAAGAGCCGCTGCAGGTCCCAGTGCATTTAGCAGTGTGCTCAGGGGCTTTAGGCTTTTTGCAGAGACCACAGGGACAATCTGCAGTATCCTGTTCCTCTGAAGCGTTCCTCCCTTCCTTTGTCCAACAGACGTTAGAGGTGACTTTAGTACGTACTCCCAATGCTAACGTGGAAAAGGCAGCTGGTAAATGAGTTGATTTACAGTTTGGAGCCAAAGGATACAATATCCAGACTGGAACCAGGATGTCATTCAAGCAGGATCGTGGCTGGGAGGAATGGACATCTTATGGCAGAGGATCCTTCGCGAGCTGACCCGTGTCTCTGCTAGCTGGGACCACATCGTGGCTGTGGCAGCAATCAATGCTGGCCCCGGCGTGCTCTTCCATGGCTGCACCCCAGAGCATTGAACGTGCCCGTGTCTCGGGGCTGTAAGGTGGCCCGAGGACTCGCAGTGGCACTGTCACAAGCTCAAATAACGTGCTATTAAAGCTCTGAAAGGATGCAGGGAGGTGTTCTTAAATGCAGCTATTGAGCTTTAAGTTAACATGGTTTTCTCTGACATATGTGGTCGTGAGCTCTGCTTCTCTTCCTGCTCTGTTTCTGCAGCTGAACCAGCCTTTTCCTGAGGCTCCAGGCGGTCCCCAGTACAAAAACCAAATGTGTCATAAAACCCTGTGTGAGTTTGTATTCTCTTTGATAACGCTAGGGATATTACTTGCTCTTGGTGACATGTCTGCTCGATTTGCTTTGCAAGTCTATTTTTAAGGTATTGTCTCCTGATGGTAAAGGTGGTCAATAGCTGACCAGTTTTTGTGGGTGCTAAGGAGAAGTAAAATCAGGCTGAAAGGTGTTCCCACTGTGGCAAAAGTTAAAAATAGATTTAGAAAATTAGTCCAGTGTGTGTTATGTTCTGCAGGGGTGGAGAAGTGTATGTATGAGACTTTTTTTTTTTGCATTCAAGCAGCTCACTGAAGCTCCATCCTCTTTGCAGCATCTGTGTAAAATGTACGTCAGCTCACGTCTGAGTTCCTGTCTCTGTGGGGACATTGAGTGTGGTTTTTTCTGTGTTTATTCTGATACTTTTTTTTTTCTCCCTTTCACGTTGGCTAGCTCTCTTCATGGTAGCGTTTGAACCATGAAGTGTGTTAATACAGTGTGTGTTTGTGCCTTATTGTTGCAATTGGCTGACTTAATTTTGTTTCTGCTCTTCCACATGCTACTAAGCTGTTCTCAGCTGAGTCTTGGGAGAAGATGGTATTTGTCCATCTTCCTTAGGCATTCAGGCCTCTTCCAGCTGATGGTTCCAACAGGATGGAAGTTAAATGTAATAACTTTGTACTATGCACCTCAAAACTACCAGAGATAGGAGTTCCTAAAAAAACCTCTCAACCCTTTTATGTGTTTTGTTCCAGGCACAGCTGCGAGCTTTCATCCCTGAGATGCTGAAGTATTCCACGGGTCGTGGGAAACCAGGCTGGGGCAAGGAAAGCTGCAAGCCCATCTGGTGGCCTGAGGACATTCCATGGGCCAACGTTCGCAGCGATGTCCGCACGGAGGAACAGAAGCAGCGGGTGTGTATCCCATGTCTGTCCGCCTTCAAATTGAGCGCAGGGGCTTGCAAACAGTTTTTGTGGGAATAGTTTTCCCCTCAAGTGACAGAAGGAAGGGCTGATGTCGTAGTCTCTTGACTTTGTGTCAGACGTTATACCTGGGAGAGCGATGAGATGAGAGAGGCGTAATCTTCAATCTGCTCTGTCCCTGCTGGGGTTGTGTGACAAGCAGGTATTTGAACCACATCTCTTTCTGCAGCGGGTGCCCTTTTTGCTAGCTGCAGAACCTGCTTGCCTCTGTGGCCTTACGAAGCAGCCTACCCAGCCTAAGACAAGTCTACTCTCTAAATATGCAGGTCATTTACCGTAGAGTCTGTATCGCAGCCTCTTGAAGCCTTTGAAGAGATACTGTCCCATCCTGAGCAGCCGGGACCTTTGTACTTAAAGGGAAGCAGTCAAGGATGTGCAGTGGACCCAGGAAAAAATGAGAGAACTGGGTGAAAAAGTCTTGGGTATCAGTTACAGCCATGGATCCTGTATGCAGATGATATTTCTACCAACCTGTCACAAAGATAATCAAAGAAAGCTACCAGGATGTGCAAGGGGCAGGACTTGTGCAGGCTGGTGTAGCTCTGGTTGGGTGGGGAGGGATGCCGAGCGAGGCTGGAAATGGTGCCGTGGCAGTCGGTGTTTCCTAGGTAGGGATGGTTTTCTACTTGTGGACCCCAATCCCTTAGTTGGAATTCCTTGAAAGCTGGCAAAATAGATTTCATTGAGAAACTTCCCTTTCCCTTGGCCAGATGGGCTCATTCTGTGTCAGTACACAGAAATGCAGTAGCTCTCCAGGGTGGTTTCTGAGTCTCTGGTAAAGTGGAGGATGAGAAGAGAGGAATTAGGTAATTGGGGGCCTTTAGTTTGTTTGAGAATTTGTTGAAAACCACCCAATAAAACCCAGTAAAGAGAAGCATGCGAATCGTAGCAGTGGCAGCACTGCAGTTGTTCAGAAAATCTCTTTATGCCGACTCTTCACCCCTTTTGATTCTACTGGTAGGTGTCATGGACCCAAGCGTTGCGGACTATCGTGAAGAACTGCTACAAGCAGCATGGGCGCGAAGACCTGCTCTACGCCTTTGAGGATCAGCAGACACAGCAGCAGACTACGACCACACATAGTATAGCGCACCTGGTGCCATCACAGACAGTGGTACAAACCTTCAGTAACCCTGATGGCACCGTGTCCCTCATCCAGGTGAGCAAAACCCTCCGGCTTTTCCATTTCCAGCACGGCTGACTCAGGATTGAGTTGCCTGTGTCAGGGAGGTGGTTTAGAGCAAACTCCTTTTGGTAGCTTAACTTGTCCTTCAAGAATTTTGTCTTTATCTGTATGTCTTAGCCCACAGGCTTGTTAACCCAGTGCTCCCACCCAAAGAAGCAGTCTCACCCTCTCTCTTTCCCACTCCCATCCCTTGTTCTCCTGTTATGGCAGTACAAGCATTTCTGCAGCTGTTTGGTCAAGCAATTCAGGGATCTGACCTGGACTTAACAAACCCATTTACGAACAAATACAGTTCATCGTGCAGCCACACAATGCCTGTGGTGGCAATGGGATGGAGCGATGGGAGGAGAGGTGGTGGGACTGCTTTTCTTTAATGGCATGAAACGTATCTTATTCTACGGCATTAGGTATTTCTGTTCCCCCTGTTCTTGATCTAACACCTAAAATGTAATATATATATATTACACACACCAAATAGATATTTACCCTTGTGATGCCCTCTGCGGTAAGGATGCCTCTTAGACCATTTTACAGAGGGGGATTCAGGGCAGAAGGGGCTGCGTTCAGGCAGTGGCTGAGCAGTGCTGCTCTTTTCCCTGTGTTCCCCGTGTGGGGAGGCAGGTTCTGGCAGCTCAGGATGTCAAAAATTTAAGTGCTCTCTTGAAATTCCCAAGAGCTCCTCGTGGGCAGGGGATTTGAACCTCGGTTTCCCCTGTGCCCCTGCCTCCAAACCACCACTGCCCTGTCGTACCTAACTGACCCAGTGGTTTGTCCCTCTTGAGCATCGCGTTTTTAGTGAAGCCTCAAACATCATTTTCTGTTGGCTGTTCTCGTCTCACAACCATGAAGATAAAAACATGGTGTGTGGATGGGTTTGTTTTGTTGGTTTTTTTTTTGTTTGGTTGGTTTTTTTCCCAAATGAAAGCTTTTCAGTGATTGTTACAGCTTTCTGTTCCCCCCACCAAGGGCAGGCAGACTTGCCAAGCTGATTCTGTTTGCTCACCTTGCTAACGTACGTTTCCCTTTGACTAGTGTTCTTTTAGGTGCTGGGCACCTGAGATCCCACTGACTTTCTGGCATTTATAGGTTTAATTCTCCTTAGAAACAAAGCTGTACATCTCCTTGCCTTTGTCTTTTCCCAGCTGTTAAATGGGGAAAAGGTAATTTCCAAAGGCAATGGGCTATTGAGGATGAACTAATGTTTGCCAGGCGCCTGGAGACGAGAGACCCAGTGAATGGTAAGCAAGGAGTGTTATAAATGAGGGCTGATGTGCAGGTTTTTCTCATCCAGGACTACTCGGTGGTTTTTTAAGTGACTTGCACCCCGTGGGAGAAGCGTGTTGGCTCCACCTGCGCACCACACTCACGCCTGGGAATGGCAGCGGTGTCCCGCAGCCGCTCTTTGCGAGGCTGGGAGAACAGCAAGGACTCTGTCTCCTACGTGAATGTAGAGGACAGGATGAGGGCTGTGCAAAACTTGTTTCTTGGCCGTATCCGTTCTGGAAGCTGCCATAGATTAACGTGGCTCTAGCATGTGATTTCCTCCCCAAGCCCTTTGAGACAGCTCCGTATTTTCTGCGAGCTCTGCAATTACTATTATTTGCTGTGGGTCCGATGCTTTTTAATCTGAGAGCATTTGAGTGTCCTTTTGCCTGAATTATGGGGACATCTTCCTGCAATAACAAAGGTGTTCAACTGCATTTTGTTGACTTCCGTAGGTTGGCACCGGTGCTACAGTTGCCACGCTGGCCGATGCCTCCGAGTTGCCTACCACAGTTACCGTCGCACAAGTCAATTATTCTGCAGTGACTGATGGAGAGGTAAGGACCTGGGTCATGCTCATGGTGCACAAACCAGAATTGTCTTATCTGAACTTCAATAAAGCTAAGTATTTTCTAGAATTAAGTGGTCACAGAAAACACCAAGCCTTGCTTCCCCACCCTGCAGTGTTAAGGGTTAACATACCTGTGAACACAAGACTCGGTATGAAATTTTATATAGAAAGGGCTGAACTGTTGTCATTTTGAATCAGGACTGTACGAATGCAATTATGGTAGAAGCCTCAGTTCTGATTCTCATACATTTTTTGATATCTCCTATAGATTATTTATTTTATGAGATCTGCTGTAGCAGATAAAGACTTAATGACCTACACAAGTACACATTTGTGTATTCGTATTGAGCAACTTTCATACGTGCTGTCGATCCTGGGTGCTGGTTCATCAGCTCAAGGTTGGGAGCAATGCGTGGGATATTTTGAGCCTGCGGTTAGCAAAGGATATTGCATGGCTGTGCGCAAATCCTGTGATTCTTTGGCCAGTGATCTCTGGACAAAATGGGACTGTTCCTTTGCTGCAGCTTTTAGGGAGGTTTGCAAGTGTATCCCGGGGAGAACTGTATAAATGCACGGTAGTGTAGAGACAACAGGAGACACTGCGGACTTATGATTCCATTTCCTGTGAAAGTTTCTTCCGCTGCTATACAACTTGGCAAAGATGTTTCTGTTAAGGACTCGATCAGGCCGTTTCAGCCCTTAAATCTGAACACTCAAATTTGCATACATTTATTTTTCCACTTTTTTTTTTAATCAAGTAATGACTTTTTGTGTGTGTGTGTTTTAAGGAACGTTCCTTCAAGACAACAAAGATTTTTTTCTTTTTTTTTTTTTTTTTACCCTATTTTCTACCACCAAACCCACCTTTAAACCAGGCTGCAGGTTGCTTTCTGCCCCTTCGCATGCCAGAATTTCTGGCCGGACAGGCTGTGCGTGGATGGGGCGGTCACAGCGACAGATGGCAGCACAGAACAGCTTTGCTCTGCTCCAGACCCGTAGTGAAACAGCCTGGTTCTGGGGCCCTGACCCTGAAGTGCTTTGCAGCTGCTTTGAGGGTTTTCAAGAACTGGTTGTATCTCTTGAGAGCTGAAAGAAATTTTTCAAAGGCACAAATAGAAACCGGGGGAATGCAGGCGTCTAATTTCTAACCTGAACGCAACGTCTGAGCGATATCTTGGGTAAAATAAAGATACAAAAGTAAACTTGCTTTAGGGATGGGTGCTGTTTCTCCGCACAGATAGATCCACAGCCTGCTGGCACCCTCTCTAGGGATGTTTTTGTCCTGCCATCTCTTGCTGTGTGAAGATCTGAGTTAGCTCTGAGTAAATAGATATGTTTATAGGATGCCAAGCAGCATGGAGCAGGGATGCTCACTAGGATCTCAGCAGCACAACCTTCGTGTTAGTGTGGAGAAAAGCCTGGACAATCCCCACTTCTTTTCCAGGCCTTACTCCGTCGCTGTTCTGCAACAGCTTAAGCATCTTTGCGGGGCACTGTATGTCACAGTGGAGACCTGCCTTATCATTCAAATGTGTGTTGCCATGTATTTGAAAAAATGTATGTCTTCTGCATGATGGTGGGAAGGGTGCCTTTCCCAGCTCGGGCTTGCTTTGATTTGGTTTTGGGATGGCTAACAAGTACCACAAACTCAGTCCAACTCTCTCGAGATCTCTACCATCTGCAACTTCTTCCTCTCTGGGCACTCAAAGTTGGTTGCATCTTTCCTAAAAGATGTTGCTTTCTCTAAAATCAACTTCCTTTCTCCTTTTCGCAATGCACTATCTCACTGCTTCCTCCCTGCTTTGGATCCTTCCGCCCAGGGTCAGCTCTGGGCACAGGAGAATGAAGCAGTTGCCTTGAACGTCAGACGGCTGGGGATGGCTAAAGAGCTACGACGAGCGCCAGCTTTGCCTGTGCCCAAGTGCTGGAAAACCAGATTGGCAGCTGCTGAGGAGTGTGTGATAGCAGATGTGAGTGAGAGCGCGACAGGTTCTCTCTCCCTCTCCATCCTGTGATGGGACTAACCCTTTTCTTGCCCAAAGGCAACAAAATTTACTTGTCCTTTCATGGGGAGCCTTGAGCCAGCTCTGCTTCTACGGACTATTTAGCTTTCTCCATCTTAACAAATTGAGGGCTTTTTTTTTCGTCACTTTCTATGGCATTCTTATTTGTGTGTCTCAGCAAGGTGGTGAGCGGCCTGAAACATTTATGGGGATGAGAACAATGATGGGAGGGTGGGGGAAGATCTTCATCTTGCAAAGCAGCCGGTAGGATTTGTCAGCTGATGGGCCTTCGTCCTCTACTTCTTTAGTTTTTTGGGTCCAATGCGTATTTCTAGCTCACATCCTGGTGGATTTTGTGGTCATACACTCATTATCTCATGAGCTGTGACGTCCCAAATGGAGAAATGTGGGCGAGGTGGAAAATGAGCAACCGAGACTGGGTGAACTTTAAGTAGCATGAAACCTATCTGCGTAAAAGTCTGAAGTAAGGGAATTGAAAGTACCTGAAATATATGAACAGAGTACTTTCCATCTGCCATCTTCTTTTATTAAGTATATTGCTGCAACACAAAGAAATTCCAGTTGGCTCAAACCCATCCGAGTTCACAAGTGCTGTACAAATAAATCCTGAATGGGAACATGGACCGTTCCCCAAAATGACAGCGGATGGGTGCAGTGGATGGGAACCAGTGAAGCAGGCACAGCCTGTTTCCCTGGGGGACGTGATCCACGCTGGGATTCCAGCACCACGGAAACGCAGCTACTTAATAAACTGCCCAGGCTGGCAGGCAGTGATCCAAGTACAGCAACGATCAACACTGTCCCGTTTTGTTGCAGATGTGGCTGGACAAGAGGGATTTGTGGGAGGTTGAAGGGCTTTGCAGATGTTTATGGGGTGTGCTTTCCACATGTGTGAGAAAACTAGAGTTTTTGTTTGGAGGTTGAACATATGGAGAACAGCAACTAAAATAAGGGCCTGACTATAGAAACTCACTCATGGCTGATAGAGGGTTGTAGTGTCCAACAATGTTCTCAGGTGGATGCCAGGCTCCCTCCCTTTTTTACCTGTCTCTCAAAGTCCGAGCATGTGCAGGATTCTGCAAAGTCCTCTTCAAACTATCTGGCTCTTTCATTTTAGGAAGCAGCCATCCGTTCATGGGATGATGTCCAATCCTAGGGCCTTTCTTTTTGTTTTTCCCCATAGGTGGAGCAGAACTGGGCAACGCTACAGGGGGGTGAGATGACTATCCAGACGACGCAGGCATCAGAGGCCACGCAGGCGGTGGCATCATTAGCAGAAGCAGCAGTGGCAGCATCTCAGGAGATGCAACAAGGAGCAACTGTTACCATGGCACTCAACAGGTATGGGTGAGAGATGAAGGCTTGAAGCACGCGTACATGACGTTTCCTTCTAGGTTTTCACTCCAGGGGTGCAAAGACCACCGTGTACAGTCCCGGTAGAGACGTTTCCTTAGCAAATTCCTGTGTCAGCCCGTGTCCAGGTGTCTGCAGGATAGTTCCTGATTTCCACTCTAACCATAGAAGAACACTGACATGGAGATTTCCTGAAAGAGGAAAAGATGGGTAGTAACTGTACCCTCTAAATGATCTTCTTTGCACCGCAAGGGTCCAGTTACAGAATCGAGCTTGCTAAGCAAGCAAGAGTCATGATGTGCTAATCACACCTTTTGAGTATGCTGGTCCGGGTCTCGCTCAGTATTATTAATGAATTCTTACTAAAAGACTAAGGCTGAATTTCCCTGTTGTGTAGCAGTATGGTCTCTCTTTAGAAGTCAGAATCTCTTCCAGAGGTCATTGTTTTGGGGGTTTCTCACAAATGTGTTTCTGAAGTAGAAGGTGAATGAGCTGCAATAGTAATGCTGCCACTTAATCTTGGAACAAGCTCTGTTTAGGTTTCTGGTTGTACCCAGGTTACCAAGATCTGCAGCATAATTCTCTACAGGTCCATGCAGCAGGAAGCAATGTCTTTGCTCAGCTCTGGTGAGTTGCTTAAACTTTGCCTGCTGCTCTTAAAAACTGGAAATGGCTGTGGCACACCGCAGCTGCACCCTGAGAGAGCAGGAGGACCATAGGAAACACGGCGTCAACCCCAGCAGCATAGGAGGTTTCACACTGCTGAGATGTAGACAAAATACTTTCCTCATCCAAATCAGGATTCTGGTCTAGACGCTTGACTGAGCAGCTATGGGTTAGGACAAGGCACAAGTGCTGATGGTTGGAGTAAAGCACCAAGACCTCGTTATATACACAAATTGCTGAAGGAGCCACCTTGATCTTGGGGATGTTCAACATCTTGCTTCCAAATTGCTGTTGCAACTGAATCACGAACACACCTAGAACTGTTTCTTCTCTTTGTGGTCCATATTCAGGTGTGTCAGATGTGTTCTTTTCTGCTACCGTACGAGGTTGGTTAAGTAGGCTTTTTTCCTAATAGTTTCACTATAAAATTGCTTTTTAAAAACAAGTGATCTTTTTAGGATGCTGTAAGAAGAACAGCTAAAGTAACTAGGCATGGAGTTGCAGGAAAAAAAACCATCTCCTGGAATCCAACTTGCAGGATTTATCCTGCACATTTCCAAGCAATAGATTTTTCTGTGTGGTTTTTTTTTTTTTAAGAAGATTTTCTGGACTAGAACACCAGCGTGCTTTTGATTTAATTTCATCCCATCACTACGAGTTTTAGCTCTTAAGGTTGCAGTGAGCAGTTCCTTTTCCTGTATTAGCTTAAGAAATTCCGAATCTTTAATAAAAAGAAGTGTTGTTAGAACTAAAGAGAGTCTCCCAGGAGATATGAATGGAAGAGCCTTCAACAAGTCATTTAGTCTCTACTGTGCCTCAAGACGGGGATCAGCTCTGTTTATACCCAGGAAAGCCCTGTGGTAAGTCCGTTCAAACAGCTTGTAGTTCAGGAGCGATGTGAAGGCTGTAGCAGCATTGCAGTGGGAATGAGGGGCCTTGTGTGTTATTTCCCGGCTTGTTGTCGCCCTCTTTGTCTGCTGACCATGGTAGTGCTGGTGACCTTTCTAGGTGACTGTCCTCCAACACCCTTCCACGTGGAAGAGGTGTAATTTTTCCTTTGTCACAAAATGCTCCGTGTAGCTTTCAGCTGTAGGATTGCGGTCTTTCCCCTGCCTGTAGGAAGATCTCAGCAGGGCTCTGGTCCTTGAAAGTTGGTGGCTCATTCCAGCTCTGGAAACCTTATGCCTAATTTAGGTGAAAGCTGCCACCTCTGAATCTTGTTCCAATGGTTATTGACAGAGTGCAGAGTCTTTCATAGTCCCGTATAGAGCAGCACATATGGCAACAGCATGACATGATGGATGACGCAACCTCTGTCAGGTTTGAGGATGGGAAGTATTAGGCCTTCTAGTAAAAGAGGGCAAAGTGGAGGTAGGTAATTAATTCATTGATTTGAACCAATTAATGTTTGTGGAGCACACTGTAACTGGAAAAAGCTTTTATGCCGCAGATCATTACTATTTTCAGGGATGGAACCGTAACAGATTATTAAAATGCTCGATTGCCCTTGAAAGTGGATTCAAGTAAGTGCTGGGAAACAGGGTTACACCGGTAAATCCATGCGTATGCCCGGGTTTGCTGTGTTGTAGTTGGCCTTCCTGCAGTGTAACTGCCTTCCCATTGCTGCAGGTGTAGAAGAGACATTAGTCAAAGGGAGTAAGAAAGAAGAACAAGAAAATATTCTTGTTTGCTGACAGTGTTTAAGCTACTCTGAGAGACAGAGGGGCTATTTAGAAATGAAAATGCACCCGCAGTGAATACAATTGGAAAGTGTACGGCATCTAAGCAGGAAATTAGGAAAGAGAAAGAATGAGTAGGAAGTACTTGGAAAACATTTGAGTCAATTGGTCTACTGGAGAATGAGCAGGGCAGTTAAAAGCATCCTAGGGGAAGCTCCTACGTTGCTCCTTCAATCTCTTTTCCACAGGAAGTGCTAAAGAAAATACCTGCTTTTTTAGTTCATTAAGGTAAGAAATGTTAGGAGATTCAGCTGCAGGAAGGAGGTGGCTTTGGAATAATTTTATGACTAGCAGTAGGTCACCAGAAGTAGCTAATAGTTGTCCAAAAGGTCCGGAGAAATCTGGACAGCTGCTGAAGGATGCGCACAGCATTCTGTGCAACTGAATGGCAAATGAAATATGACGTCAATAAATGCAAAGTGATGCACATACGAAGAAATATCTCCTGTATATACCCAATGAGGAACGATATGCTACCAGTTACCGTTCAGAAAGCATTCAGGGGACTATCCTCCAGGAATGTTTTATCACTGCTGAGCAGATATTGTCAAAAGAATAAGTTGAATATTAGGAATTACAGGGAAATGCATAGAGAACAAGCCAGGATTAGCCCCCTGGACTGAACCCATGGTGTGTCTGCGTCTTGAACAGTGTGAGAAATGGTCACCCCCCTCAAACAGATGTCTTACATTTAGAAAAAGTCTGGAAAGGACAGGAGCAATCAGAAGCCAAGAAGAGTCCTTGCACAGTGAGTGGACCGTGGCTCTTCAGCTTGGGAAAGAGATTACTGGAAGTCTAGGAAATCATGAGGAAACCAAAAAGGGAACAGTTATTTTCTATTTCTCACAATATCAGGCTTAAGGGCTGCTCAGCCAGACTGAGGCAGTAGTTTTCGGAGTACCAGAAGGCAATTTTTCTTCACACAGCATCTAATTAAATGTGGAACTCATTGCTACAGGATGTTGTGGAAGCAAAAAGTATAAATGGGTTTCAAAGGGGATTAGGTAAATCAAACCTGATGGTCCAGATGCAGTCTCTGATGTAGGAAATCAATACACTCCCGACTGTCGGGAGATGAGAGTGTAGGAAGGGAAGGATCATACAGGCTCCTTCCTAAATATCTGATACTGGCTGTTCTCACAGCAGGGTTGCTGCACTAGAAGGACCTTTGGTCTGACCTCATTCATATGAAGAAATTTAAGAATACTGTGCTAAGCTACAGATCACTCATTAAAAAGAATTATTAAGCTACTTGGCTGGGGAGAAATACTCCATCTTAGCTAAATACAGAGCTGCTGATGTGATCCTGGTAATGGTAAACCTCTGGGCCTGTTTCAGTGCAAGGTGAACTCGCTGAATCAGTAATGAAGGGTAGAGTTCTAAAATCTGTAGAGACTCGAAATGTGACAGTGCCAAAAGAATGAGTTTTGTACCAGAAACTTACTTGGATTGTCCAAAAGCTTTTAGTAAAGTCCCAAGCAAAAGGATGTGAAGGTAAGAAGGCAGGGATGTTCCGACTAAGGGATCTGCAAGCTGAAAAAAGCCGGTGGAAGCAGCTTCTTCCCGTGTATTCCTCCTCCACTGCAGATTTTCTGCTCTGGATAACTTCGTCTGGGCCCAGTAAGAATCCCTCCTTTCTGGATTTGTTCTCTTGACATACGATGCCTGGTTAAAATGAATGCTACTGGAGTGGAGTTACTTATGTGTTTGGTCTTCCTAATCCTTCTTTCTCCTTTCCTGTGCCCGCAGTGAAGCAGCTGCCCATGCAGTAGCCACGCTTGCTGAAGCCACTCTTCAAGGTGGAGGACAAATTGTTCTATCTGGTGAAACTGCAGCAGCAGTAGGAGCGCTTACCGGAGTCCAAGATGCCAATGGTAAGGCTGCTGGAAAGTTTTTACTTTCTCTGGTTTTTTTTCTTTGCTCTTAGCTAGGGGGTTTTCCTCTCTTTTACTTGAAATGTCAAATTTTCGCTAGTAAAATAGTTCTGCCTCACTGCAGATGGTCAGTAACTAGGTTAAAAGCCCAGAACAAAATGGTAGCACTAACCTCTTGTTTACTGCCGTAGTGCTGGTGGCTCTGCTCTTTTCCTCCTTCTGCCAGCTTGCTATTTAGCCTTAGTTTTTTTGGGGGAAAATGCTCTCCGCACTGTATCTGTACAGTGCCTAGCACAGGGAGGACCGGACTTGATCAACTAACACAACTAGTCAGTGCCATAATAAACTCATCTCCAAAATGCTTCACTGTGGAGTGGCAGAGAGTACATTTTATTACTCACTCCCTTCCTTTCTGAGGACTTTTTTTCTGTGCTTGGTGGCTGCTCTTGAGCAACTGTCGCTTTTCTGCTCGGGTGGCAGCTTCCAGTCATCCCTCGGCAGTCAGCCTCGGGTTGTTTGCCTCCTGCTTTATTTTCCATCTTGCCACCATAGTCAGTCATAGTTCCAGGGATTCTCTGTAGAGTTTCTCACCTATTATCTGGATGTCTCTTCTGCCAAGTCTGGTGACTTTTGCAGTTACTCAAACTAAGTTCGCAGTGAATAAAACAGTAAGTTCATAGAAACTGGTTCAAGAGATGATACTGGAACATATGAACGTGTCTAGTTGGTGCTCATCCACTGCCTCCCGTTGCGCTGTACTTCTGCCCGATGCCTTTACTATGCTTTCCCAGTTCAGAGATGAAACTCGCTGGTTATTTCGTTGAAATGGAAGGCGGTGTGTCAAAATAAGCTCAAAACGGATGCAGAGTGTGAAGTTGTAAAGAAACGTCACCTTGAGGATGGGGCTATTCGGACTCTAATTGTCAAAGGGGGAACAGGCACCTGCAGTCGGGTGGCAGAGCGACGACTTATTGCCTTGTCACTTCGCACGTAAAGCAGAAATCTGGCTCTGTGAGACCTCAAGTTTGACTTCCATCAAAATCCTCATCTCATAGGGAACGCGCTTGTTTTAAACCATCAATATTTAGTTTGCAGCAAGACCGGGGCAGTGGAGGGAAGAGTAATTTTACTCGGGGTGTTCGACTTGATGTCTCCTGCTGTGGAGTCAGCCAGCCTGAAGAGGGAGCAGAAATGAAGTGAAAACCCTGTCCTCAGAGCTGGGAATGCATCTGATATTGAGAGGGAAGAGTAGGGTTGTGTTGTATTCCGCTTTGCCGGCAGCCTGACATGAGGTGGATAAGTGATGTGTGTTTATCAAAGGAAGGATCTGACCCTGGATGCTCAAAACCAGCAACTAATCAGATTTGTAAAAGCACGGTAGCGTCCTTTAGCAGATCTGCACCCCTGGCTCCTTTTGGTCTGCTTCCAAAATGCTTTCATGGTCTGGATTCCTCTGGATGCTTCCCCTAAACAACTCTCCTCCTCCACACCCTTCCTGAGTCACTCTACCTCACTCATCCAGCATTAATGTCATTTTAATGCAGGCTAGGCTTTTTTTCCTTTCCTTTTTTTTTTTTTCCCTAGCAGCAGAGTTGGAAATCAGATGGGATTTAGAGTGCATTAAGGGGAGAGACTGCAGCATTTTCCTCTGTGCAAAACCTCGCCCGCAGCCCCTCGCCTTGTTTCCACTCTTCTTCGATTTGCTCTAATCTCCGGTGGTATTAAGGGGAAGGGCTTTGTCGGCGCGGTAGTCCTTGGAAGCGCCATGCTGTTAGTTTTATTACGTAACCAGCTAATATATCTCCCTCAGGGATGGAGGAGATGTTGGTATCCATTCCTGCTGTCTCTGTCTGGGGATGGAGAGCAGATGGATTTTCAGCGTTGGCACGGTCGCGGAGGATTTGTCTGCCTGCTCCGTACCCTGAAGCCCAGGGTGTGAGTGTGAGCATCCTCCTGGACACCGGTGCTCGGTTATTTGATGCAGTGGGGACAAACCGCTCTGCGTGCCCTTCTGTCAGGAGGAGATGAAACAGGGAGCGATTCGGTGCAATTGGTTGCAGGAATGAGAGGGGGGAAATGACTGCCAGAGCCATAATGGTATTAACCAGCAAATTCCCCCTGCTCGCTATTGCTTGCAGTGTCTTAATTTGCTGATATTTCCAATAAATGCTTCTCTCTAGGAATGCTCTTACCCTTCTGTAGGTCCTTTCTGGTTCCAACCCCTTACCCATGCCGCTTTCCCTGGAAGGGGCATAAATTTATCCCTATCTTATTGATAGAAAAAAGGAGACAGTAGCTTAACAAAATTGCCTGAGGTCAGGTAAGGTGTTTCATTCCTGATTTTAGCCATTAGAAGTAATTATTCTCTTTAAATTTTTTGTTTCTATCTTGATATGGTATTTTTCTCATCCATTCTCTGGCATCTGAGTAATAATCAAGTGACACAAGAGAACTGAGACAGCTAAAAAGAGGCAACTTCTGCATGTTTGTGGATGTCTCGGAAGCTAGGGATGAATTCGGTCTTGCAGGGAGTAGGGAGCCCAGGAGCGTGGCTGAACTGCAAAAGGGCGGTGGATAATCTTGTGGTCGGTTACATTTATAGCTAAGGGAAATAAGATCTCCTGCTCCCATGCAGTGTCAAACTAGCTAAGTGCATTATGGTTTTCTTGCTACTCTGGAGCATCTGCTCCGAGTCGGGATGCTGGAACCGATGACCCCATGGTTTGAGCCTCAGATGTTTTCTTCTTAAGTGGCTGGCATTAAAGCAAAGAAATATTCAAAGCAAGTGAAGGAGATTGTAGCAGCACCGATTTCTGAAGTTAGCTGGAAACTGAAAACGCTCCGGTAAGAGGAAACTGTGCACTCTGGGGCTGCTTTCGGTGTGCGCAATGGGCAGCTCCGAGTGATGGGCTGGTGCTGGAGCCGTCTCAGCCCTCCGGGGCCGGAGGAGAGAAACTCAATCTGCGTTGGGAAGGAGAGGTGACAGTGCCAGCCTGCAGTCTGGGCCTCGCTCGCTTGGAGCATCCTCATACCGCAGCCTTTTGTTTGACATTGATCTGATCGGGGGCTTGAGAGCTGCTTGGGCTACGGGCTTCCTGGCTTCATCTTTAAATATTGATGAAGCTTTTGCCTAAGCAGTACCTGCGCGGGGCTGTAGCAGTGCGCAGTGCTGCCCTTGAAGGACAGAGCAGACTCCCTGCCCAAGGAAGGTTGGTTTAATGGTCTCGGTGTCGTCACAAGACTGGGGTTATTGTGGTTGTGCGCAGCGTGCGGCATTCTGAAGAGCCGGTTTGAAGGCGAGAGGGGTGGTGTGCTCGAAGCCCCAGCTGGGGTTCAAAAATAGTGCACGGAAAGAGGCACGGTGGAAAGAGCTGGTGTTTGTAAGAGGAGAAGTGGCAGTGGGAGATGTGAAATCAAGCTGTGATCAGGGAATTGATTTAACAGACCTGAGCTAGGCACTGCAGAGACTCAGTGGATCCTTGCTTGTCCGCCTTGGTCCTCACGTGCGGCAACTGCTGCTCTTTTTCCTGGCCCCAAAGCACCCTTTACTGACGTATCTCCTCCCTGTGCTGCTGGAGAGGCTCCTGGGAGCACTGATGTGCCTGGTGGTGGCATGGCAGCCATACAGGTTGGCACTAAGAGGAGCCTACAGCAAGTCTTGCCCTTCTCCATCCCCCTGCTCATCCAAAAAATTCAAACCCAATTCTCAATACGACCAAAGGGAGCCGTGCTTACAGCTGGAGGCGAGCCAGGATTATCGAGTTGTGATGGAAGCCCGTGGAAAGCATTAGGACTCTGACGTGGGCAAAGGAGGATTAGCAAGCTCTCTGCTTTCGCAAACAGAGGAAATAAGGCGTCAGTACAGGAGCATATCTTGCAAGTTAGCGTAGGATAAACAAGCCTATAGCGGCATTTAGGGTGATGGGGCACTTGCTGCACAGAAGAGCTGTTCCAGTTGGCGATTTCTATATCAGAAGCAGTTTAAATGCTGAAAAGCCTTCAGCTCTGGGTGAGGCTGCCGAGCTTCCCACACGAAATCAATAAGGTGTCAGGTGGAAACCTGTCTCCACCCTCGGCTGCGCAGATGGGAGATGGGGAACCCTCTTCTCGGCAGCAGAGAGACCTCCAGGCTTGGAGCGCGGTTGCCGGTCCCGTCGGGCTCTGTGTAGGCTGTTTACAGTTGAAAGCACATCCAGGAGGGGAAGGTGGGAGTCGAGATCCTGTTCTCTGGGCTGTGCACGTCTCGTAGAGAGCGTGAAAGCAGAGGGAAATGTGTCGGGCAAACCCAGCGGAGGGAACTGCCTGTTCTTGCTTTTGGATGCCTCGGGACAGGGAGGTGCGGCACACTGATCTGCTGGTAACTGGTGGCTTTTTTGCATGAGAAAAAAAAAAAAATGGGGGGGAGGCTTGGAGGCTGATCTGCTGCAAATGTCAGTCTTTAAAATAAATCTTTTTTTTTCCTGTTGGATCCCCTTTTTAGGGAAGATGGACCCAAACGAGTCGCTAGCAACTTGGCAAAGTGCAGATCAGCTTGCTTGCATCCAAGCGGACAGGAAGGAAAGAGTCGAGCTTTTTGTAGGGTCTTCCCGGTGGGAACAGATTTTTTTAATGAAGTGTTGCCCTGAAACAGGTATGATTTAATCCCAATCTGAAGGGGAAGTGAGGAAAATAATTTTTGTAGATGTGTTTCAGATAACAGGGGAGAAGAGAGGCCGGTGGCAGCCAGCAAGAAGAGCTGAAGTGGATGAGTGTGAGTTCCTGGGTGCATGCACTGAGCAGGTCCAGGAACAGGGAGAGGTGTTTGCTAGAGGACGAATTACTGTGCATAAATGAATTATTGTCAGCAACAGGGCCGTGATGCACTCTGAGTAAAATACATTGGCGTAAGCCTCAGTTAAAACGAGCTTATTCTGTGTCGAGTACAAGCAGTTCCCTGCGTGTCCCCTGTAGATTAGGGGGTACTTGACTGCAGCTCAGCCATCTCTGCGTCTGCACCCATTCCATGTCAGCATCTGGCTGTCCAGGGAACCCCGGTGTGGGTGGTGAGGAATATGCGGTGTTGGAATTGTGGGACACCAGCCACAGGTTTGATGCCAACAGTCAGCGTGGTGCTGCTAGGTCTCTTCTAGCACGATGAGTGCCAACAGTGTTTCCAAGACCCAAGACGGCTGCTCCATTTGCACTGGACCTTACCAGCACAGATGATTACTGCTCTCTTTGGCACGGCTTGCCCTGCCTTGCCGCTTTAAACCCATCATGATGGATCTCATGGTTTTTGCTGCTGCCCTACATTACTCTTGGGCACTAATCTTGGGCAGCGCTGGCGGTGCAGCCGGCTCAGGCTGTCCTTCTGATGCTGGGCTGTCACGGGTGCTGTGCGGCTTTGGTTTGACATCTTGGGACTGATGACGAGGCGGCTGACGATTAGGATTTGTCTGCCCACCAGCCGGGGCTAAAAATAGTGGCTCAAACAAGTCCCTCTCATACTGCGTTGGTGGCCAGATTTTCCCTTCGATCCAACTAACCAGGCGCTACCTACGCCAACGTGCAGTTGTGTTATGAGGAGCCAGCTTCGCACAACGCAGCGCAGACAGTTTGCCTGGGTTGTTTGAGTAGAGCAGGAGGCCGGAGGTGGACGCCGCGGCACTTGAGTGCTGCTGGCTTTAGGGCTTCCCTTGGCTTGTTGGGTGACCTTGGTAAGTCCCTTGATGGAGACACAGAATGGTTATTTCTGGGTACAGTTTGGCTTTTGGGGTAGGGAGGCTTATGGCTCTGTCATTTGATTTCCTTGGGGGAAAAAGTTTTTATATGATGAGTACTCGTGATGTACCGCAGGCCTCCTCTTTGCAAAGTCAGCTGTGTCGGAAGAGCGCAAGGAGAGTCTCCTGGGTGGTTTTGTGCTCCTATTCTGTGTCCAAGTCTCACGTGAAGGCTACAGGCTGCTTTTTAGCTCTGAAACATCCCTTTGAGATCGCAAAGAGAGAAGGCAACATCCTGGGGAGACACCAGGAGTTGCTGAGTTCCTGGCTTGATCTGTTGCTGTCCCCTAAAAGACACTTGTCTTTCCTCCTCGGTGTGTTTGTGACGGGAAAGGCAACAGAAAGGGAAGCCGACTTCATTAGGGGTAGGGTGTCACTGCCAAGTCCTTTGCTGTTTGATCACTTCTAGCATTTCTTCAAGTCCTGTTGGTTTCAGTGAGTTTCCATCCAGTAAACGAGCCATGCCCCATCTGGCCTTATCTCCCAGCTTCTCGATGACCTTACGGCATCTCCAGCACCTCCCTCGCCCTCCGCGTTTCCCCTCCCCTGGTGAGTTTTGACATCCATTCCTGTTATCAGGCAGTTGAGACTTACAGGCTCTCCAGCTGTCACAGCTGATGCTGTCCCGGTTTAAGCATAGGCCATTTACCTTCCACGTGTCCTGAATTAGGGGAAATGGACAGGAGGGCTGGGTCTGTTTAAAAATTAAAGCTGATTACAAGGCATTAACATTACATTTAAAGAAATAGGCAGCAGCCCTTCTCTCTCAGCATAGTTGCAATATGTTCCCTTTTGTTCTGGTCTGGAGGAGGAAGCAGGACTGGTATCGACTTCAGGCTGGGCAGGATTTCTTCTTTATCCATAAATTTAAAAAGAGAAGCTGCCTGATGTCTGCTGCAACACTTTAAAGCAGTTCTGGTCTTACTGCCTAAAGCAGTTCCCATCTTTGCGATCGTAACAGAAAGCTTAAGTTCTTTCTGCTTTAATTTTAAGATCTTGAATTTCTCTTGGAAAATTCAGATCTACTGACACTGTGTTCATCGATCTGTCTTCTGAATTGTTGTGTTGGGAAGCTTTGTATTTGAGGGATCCCAGTCGTTTTACACATGCATCCGCTCTAGTGCCAAAACGCAGCTGTCTTGGGGGCAGCAGTCGGGAAGAAAACATTCTTTTTTTTTTTTTTCCTTATAAAGGCTCAGCTTCGCTGAGTCAGATGGATTTTAAGGAATGTTTGGCCCGAGATCTTCAGGGCTGAGAAGGCAAAGGGGACGTGGTTGCTTCACTCATGGAAGGATGGAAACGTGAGCGTGTTGGGTGCGGGAGGTGCTGTTCCCGCCGTGCCCTGGCTTAGCTGCAGCGTGGGCATGGGCTGGGGATGAACATGGGTTGAAGGAAGCAGACAGGGTTGGTGTCTTCCGTAGCCTTCCTTACGGAGATGTGTTTCAACAAGCGCCTTTGTGGCATGGCTTTCCTGCTTCTCTCCTCCTGCAGCAGTGACCCTATTTTCTCATTGCCTAGGGTTGTTGCTTCCCCACATTCCCCAAGATTGAGCTTCCTTCCCATGGTGACCCTTCATCACAAAAGAGTAATAAGTCGATCTGGCTGGGAATGCTCTGAATGTGGTGCTTGACTAGAAATTCATTGTGTTTCTAGGTTGAATTTGAAGCCTATTTATTTGGTGTATTTATATGATGTTTGTCCAGGCTTCTGCATCTTCATCTCACAGTCCTTCAGTAATCCACGTGGCTTCGGAAGGAGCCACACTTACTGAAAAGAGGCCAAGCCTTTTGGCAGGTGAAGTGATATATGTGGCATGTATTTGTATTCACTGGATCTTGCTTTTCTCCATCTCTAAAGGAGACTTTTCATTTGGCTTTACCATTGCCAATGTTCACCTTAAATTCCAGATGTTTGTTTCAATTTATGGTGATGAAGTCCCCAACAACTTGGCTTTGAGAGCCGCATTACTGAGGTCCTGAGCTTTCCTGGTCCCCTCATGCTTACATCCCTGAATCCAGGTATCTGGGGGGTGACAGGGCGTATGGCTCTCAGCTCGCTGGATGGTGGGAGATCACCTTTGCTCGTGGAGAAGGTGCGTTCTGCCTGATGGCTGTGTAAGGTGATGGGGATGGGCAGCTCTGCACAACTCCACGTTTGCTCAACTGTGGTGGAGGCTCAGCAGGAGAAGGAAGGGGCCTGGTCATCTTTATGGAGTACAGTCCTCATTTTAACTAATGCATGACTGAGACATGTATAGGATTTTGCTTGAGAGGGGTGGGTCTTTTGTTGATGGTATATTGTGGGGCTTTTTAATCCCCGTAATGTATATGCACCCTGACTGTAAGACTGAGATATTTGAGAATGACTTTGGACCTAAACCAGTTAGTTTGGTTACAACAACGGTTTTGGGGTGCCTGCAAGAGACGGGTATCCTAACCCTTTGACAAGCTTTTGTCTAAAAGAGATGAGGTTGAATACAGGCAGGAAAGGAATGGCAGTCAGTATACTTAGCGTGTCTGGAAGCACAAAACTGGATGGACGGTTTCTTTGCTTGCCACTGTTTCCAGTCCAAGAATCGGGATGGGAAGGGATGGAGGTATTTGTGTAGTGTTGTCTGCAAGCAGACCTCATTAGTGCCGCCGTTTGGGGATCGGTGCTTTGGCCCCACGCTGGGGTAGGGAGGTGCTCACCTGACAAGCTGCACATCTTCAGTGTGATGCTGTTTTATTTATAGCTCTTGGCCTAAAGAAAAGGGCACAGGTGGAGTCAGAAAACCAGCTCTGTGAAGCTGTCTAGCTCTGCATCGCTCTTCTGACCCATCGCAGATGCTGGTGAGTCATTTTTCCAGGCCTCCTCCTCCGTGCCTAACCCAGGTCAGAGGCGTGGTTGGCAGAGCTGTACCAGGAGAGCTTCTTCATGGGGCTCCTACCACCTTCGCAAATAGGGTGGTGGTACTCGTGAAAGGACCACAGGCTGGGGAAGGCAGCTTTTTGACACTTCTGCTGGACACATCTATGCTGGCAGAGCTTGACTGTGGATCTGAGCATTCAAACCCTTAAGTGTTGAACTGAGTGGATGGTAGATTAAGCCGAGATCGAAACCAGCCTCTGCTTTGCTGCTCCTTTCTCAGTGCTCCCAGGATGAAGTTCATGTGTGATGGATTCTGCCTGTAATAACAACTTATTCAAACCTATGCTGAGAGTGTGGCAGCCATACCTCGGCTTTTTGAGCCCTGTGAGATGTTGGGTATCGTAGCCCATTTCTGGAAGACCTTCCATCTTGACAGGAGATAGGAGACAACCAAGAGCTGCCTCACTTCACCCTGCTGGCACGATCTCTGCTCATTCTTCTGCTCCTCCAGGTAATCCCAAACGAGACGTCCCAGCTCACCCTCTTTGCACACTGGCGTGGCGAGCCACTTCCCGGAGTGGAGCAAGACTTGCGTCTTGAGTTGTAGGGCACCGTTTCTTCTGCGGCTGATCCCAGCTGACCCCTTGCTGCCTGGGGGTAAGGATGGGCAATGGTCTATGCTGTGGAGCAGCTGTAGCATCTTTCAGTGTAGATTTTAGCTTGCAAAGTGACTGGCCTCCCGCTTAGAGAAGTAGCATCCCCTCGTCCCCATCTATGTAGTGACGGGTGAGTGCTGCGACCACAGACAAAGCTGGGGATGTCGTTGCTGTTTTTCTACCTGTGCCGTGCCACTTTTACCCCTTGCACCGTTCAAGGGCTTGGGGAATTGAAAGAGCAGCCTGTGATTACACTGAATCAGGGCAGATGGAGAGGGGCTTCCTAATCCCCCTGCGCCCCCGCGTCACAGCAGAACTGGGCTGCAATCTGCTGTTTCATGACAGCAGGGCACAGTTCTTGCCTTCCCTAGCAGGTACCCTTGTGGCTGTGAGCTCGGCTGGATCAGGCCACCCTCTCCTGCTGTACACTGGAGAGCTGTGGAAAATGTTGCTGGGCTTTGAATGGATGGAGGCTCGGCTGACCCGAGGGCAGTTTGTGAGCTCCAGGCTCTTAATGGCTGTCAGTGGGCGTAGGGTGCAATCTGATCCAAATGGGAAGCTGGCTGAAATCCCAGCAAGCTGTTGTTACTGTGTGAGGCATCTTATGAAATGAGATGGGTTTTGTGAACTCTCCCCCCCGCCGGGCACCCCACTAGAAGGAGAAATACCCTGTAAGCTAAGCTACGAGCTGGGGCTTCCCCAAGTACAGCTCTTCAGCGCACTGAGGCATGGTTTGCATATCTCTCCATTTACGAAGCTCATAGTCCTGTGTATTAGACCAAAGTTTCATCCCTGCGGAGTTACTTGCGCTTTCTCTTCCCGGCACAGCCTCCCCCACTCTGTGCTCCTCTTCGGACTGTGCGTTCCCACTTCCCGGGTGTGCGACGCCGAAGAGACATTTCCCAACTGCTCAAGGTGCTATTTGTTTTCTTTGCCTTAAAAAGTTCTCTGCCCCTCTTTGAAAACAGCCTCAGCTGCTTTCTTAGCAGGGTCTGACCTCCTGAGTTCCCCTATTGCTTTTTTCTGAGCATGTCTAGAGGATCATTCTGTGGCTGTATTTATCCTCTTCGTATGGTTCTCTGTAGCAGGGACTGATTTTAAAGCCTAAAAGCACAACCCCATCTGTCTTCTGCCTCTGGGGCATAGTAAAGAGCCTCGTCCTTCAACCACTGAGCCTGTGAGCGATCTCACTTGCAGAAATGTTTTCATTGTCCACCAGACCTGCCTATGGCAGAATGATGAAGATGGCAGGTTTTAATTCATTTTCCCGAGTGGCCACACACTGGACCTTCAGACGTCTGTTTTTCCAAGTGGAACTCGTTCCTCTTCATTGGCCCTGACGTTCAGCGGTTAGATTTTTGGGTTTGAAGAGGACAACATCTCGTGCTATAGGATTGATTCATTTGTGCTTTGAGGCGTCAGCAGGTTGCACGAGAGCCTGGGGAGATGCAACTCCACCTTGGCATCCCTTGGCTGGTGACACTGGGTGGCCTTGTCCAAAAGGTTGGTGGGACGCCCTTGCTTGTGGGCACACAAGGAAGAGAAGGTAAATTTGTCACTGTAAGGACCGTTCCAGCCTTCCAGCACCTTGATTGCAGCCTGGCAAATGGACAGCGTGAGACTAACCCCGGGGGATATCCGTCTTCTCCCCTTTCACTGGGTGAGTCCTAACGATAGCTGGGCAAAGAGCTTGAAGGTAAAACCATTTTTCATTGCCCTCTGACCAGTCGGGAACGCTTTTCTTGCTGCCTGGTGTCCCCCTGGGAAATAAATCACAGTCGCAGTAGAGGGCGGTGTGTTTGTCCCCGGAGGCCCCTGTCTCCCAGTGACCTTCTCAGCTCATGAAGACAGCTTGGCTTTGCTGTAAAGCAGCTCATGTGACAGCGGTAATCCGCAGCTAGTAAACAGCTGTGCAGGAAGATTGCAGGGGAATCGCCCTATTTTCCCCGCGCTGCAGACCCTGGCAGGCCAGCACACGAGAGCAGGACGGTGGCTTCTGCTTGCTGTGGGAGGCTGCTATCTCCTTGGCTGCACGAGTCCATTAGCAGGTTGGTATTTTTGAAGCCACACCAGCCACCGCTGCAAAGCATGCTCCCCAGGTCAGGAGCACACATGTGCTTCTGGGAGTCGACGTGAAGCTGCGAAACAGGTTCCAAGAAGAAAAAAAGCAATTTCTCCTGAAGTGGTTTCCTCGGAATCTTTTCCAAAACCAGAGGTGGCATTTCTAAGCCTGAATTTGACTTGTTCCTCCCACCCCCCTATATCCTTTGGCTTCATTTATTCCCTGACGTGTACGAATTCCTTTCTGAGTAACACTTTCTGATGGCTTGTGGGGACCCCCTTCTGCTCCAGTGGCCCTCAGTCACTGGTGGGCTTTTTGCCACCTGCCCACAGAAAGTTAAAGTGTGCCCTGGAGAAGACAGAGGCTCTGGGAAGGGAAAGACTGAGGGAGCATTAGCTTGGAATTGGTTTAAAAATAATCACGGTATTATTTGTTATTCCCATATCAAGCTTACAGATCGTAGTAAACTTTCCGTCCCTATGGGTTTGCCTCCTTGATCCCTGAACTCCCTCATCTCCCTTTTCCCCCGTGATTTTAAGTTTCAAAACCTCAAGCATGTCCGAAGGGACATTCAGTGAACGGGAGCTGGTGCTGATGAGTCGGAGGAGCTGATGACAGCTAAAGCAGGCAGTCTTAGCCCGAGATCCAGGCTTGTGCAGCCAGAGGTTCCTGCCCCGTGCAGGCAGCAGCAGCTGTAAGCTGCCAGCGATTTGCCTCAGTTCCCTCCAGGTGCCTTTCATCAGGTAGGCAGCAGTTGCTTTGTACCCGTGTAATCCCTCGGTTTCTCTACCAGTTCTGCCAGAAACCACTAGCAGCATATTTGTGGCTTCAATACCTTGTCCACCGGTGGCCTGAGACAATCCTGCATTTCATGTAAGCTACAGAACAGCCTTCAGAAGTGGCCATCTGTTGCCGCTGGCCTATGACAGATTTGAATGCGAGACCTCGCAGTGAAAGGCTCTCTGCTATTCCCCTGAGCCGGCTGATCTCTTCCCTTCCACCTCTTCCCATCAAAAAAAGAAAAAAAAAAAAAAAAGCTTTGTACTCCCAAGCATTAGGGGACTCTAATTGGTGTGTGCACAACAGGACCACTGCGTTTAAATGGTGAATGTATAGCTAATGGAAGCTGAGTTTTATTGCTGGCATAAATATAGTGTGTTCAACTCCTTTGAAGTCACAGGGATCAGCATCTGGGGGTGTTTGTGTTCAATTATACACCGTCAGTGAATTTGGCCCATAGTTGTCTCCTGTTGCTCTAACCCACAGATACCTTACGATGTCCTCTGCCAGATCTTCTCGCAGGTTCCTGGTACATTTTCTTTGCAAAAAAGGGTCCGAGTCGCACTTCCAAATCGGAGTTAAGCGTTAAAAGGTTTGAAGTCCTGCGGCAGATTAACAGGACTTGGACTTGGCCGGATTTTAGGCTTTCTGCTTGTTTGCTGCTGTCAGAGATGTGCTTTCTCGCTTCTGGTCCGGATGGACCTGCGGTCTGAGCCAGAGCAGCCGTTCCCGCAGCCAGCAAGCGGGACTCCGGTCTGAATCATCCACAACAGCTGCAAAGCAGAAGGGATTCTCCAGCCGCCGCAGCTCCTTTTGCTCTCGGAAAGCAGTTTCCGACCTGTTCCGTCCTGCCCCGGGAAGCGACAGGACAGGCTGTTACACATGCGGCTGCTTGATTCTTCTTGCAGTTTTTGTCCGCGCGGGTCCGTGTGCCACGAGTCTCCCCTTTACGGGCCCCTGCGCTCCCGGGGCGAGACCCGCAGGGAGAAAACACCTGGAAGACCCCTGGTTTCTGCAAAGCGCGTGATCATTTCTCTCCCTGCGCCCATCGTTGCCTTCTCTTGGCGTGCGGAGAGGCTTCCTACCACCCAGCCTGCGTGGCTCGGGCTCTGCCCAGATGCACAAATGTTCTGTGCCTTCAGTTACCAGGCCAGAGTCCAAGCTCCTTTTTTTTATCAACAGATGTGCAGAGTTGAAAAGGCAGGAATCTGCCAGAGGCAGTAGCATACCAAGAATAAGTACTCTTGGGAGAGAGAGGTGGGAACCCATCCCACCTGCCGCGCAGCCCGGGCAGTGGAAGACGGTGGTGTACGAAAAAAGGAGGAATGTGGACTGTAAAAACTTGCTCTTTACACGATACGTTCCACGTCTGAGTCGTGTATTCGCCGTGATTTATTGCCTACCTTGCTGAGGATGGGCCGGGTCCTACACAGAGGGAGGAAGGGATCTGTGCCGAATGGGTCCCTTGTCCTGTACAGAAGACAGGCTGCAGACACCAAAGCACTGTGACGCTTAACACCATTGCAACAAGGGTGTGTGCTGGTTTGTAGCAGGGATGCTTTTATAGCTAGATTTGCAGGGTCTGCTTTGAAGAAGAGAAAAAAGGACCCTTAAGGTGTGTGTCTAGCCTTTTTTTTTCCCCCGAGGAAAAAAGAAGAGTGCTTACCTCCTTGTAGCTAGTGCGGGAACTAGCGTAAGGTAAGGCTCCCGCAGAGACACCAGAGTTGCAGCTTTCTGTATCTGCAAGGTAAAGCTTTGAACGCCTTCCCAAGGCGTTGTCCTCCTCCAAAAGCCGCGCACCTTTCTTGGCTGTGGGTTCATGTCACCTCTCTTGGGTTAAGACCACGATTTCCCCCAGCGAAGAGGTGCAGGGGCCGGGAGTGGGGCACTTGGGGAGAGAACCATCACTTTGGACCCGTTCGTTGGCCATGAATGTGCGCTCTGTTGTAGCAGAGAGGCTCCCGCTGAACAAGTCAGCGAAATGCTGGGAAAATGGTTTTTAGATTAAGCCAGAGACTATCTGGTTACGGATTACCTTACTGCCAGAACAATAGCTGCTTTATATCTCCATGTGCTAAATGCTCTGTAGTATATGCTAATGTCCGTGTTCACATGTGATCTATTGCGCAGCGTACGAACTTGTGAAACTCATTGAGATCTGAGTCTGTCGTAGCCTTAAAAATACATTGAGCTCCTTCCAGAGACCAATGAGGCCAAGTGCCTGGATTTCATGAACTTGCTAGCCTCGTGCTCTTGGGATACGTAGAAATGCCACTTTGGCAGCCATTTCTGCTTCTCATTCATTTCTCATCCCTCATTACTCGGGGAATAGTGGAGAGCTTTATTGGAGGTGGCCTTAGCTTCTCCGAGATGGATTTTACTACTCTCACTTCCGTGCAGCCGTTTCTCATCGGGCCTCTCTGGTCCAATTAAGCCATTCATCTAAATATTTGCAAAATACAGAACAAATATCTGGAAGTACCTTATACTTGCCTCCCACTTACTCTACCTCCCACTTATGCACGTAACGTTCTGTATAGAGGTAGGAATATTTAAGTTACTCTGCCTAATATTGGGGTCTTACTCGTATGTGGACATTGAATTTTCTACTCATATGTGGACATTGAATTTTTTAATTCGTTTAGTAAGCAAAAGGATGTGTTTCCTATGAATACAGTAATTACCCCACTTATTTGCACACCCCTCCCCAACTGTAGTATTTGGCCTTTGTTCAGCCTTTTACACTTGCATTTTATTGTCAGGCTTCCTAGCAGCAGACTATTCAGGTTGCAAGTGGAGCCTAGCAGAGAGTTCATCAGGTGAGTGGATTTTTGTGGTGGTAGTTTGGAATAACGGGATTTGGCTGTCGTCGGTATTGCCACTTGTTCCTTTAGGTTCCTGACTATGTGGTGTTTCTTGGGGTTAAAGGGGCTATATCTGTCTGTCTTTTTTTTTTTTTTTTCCCCTCCTTTCACACTTTCAAGGGGAAGATATCAGACGTCGGATATATATTTACATCCAGGCATGCTGTAATGGCCATCTCAGCCCTGGACACTGTTCTTCAGGGGGGGTGGGTAGAGATGCGCATGCCTCTGGGGTGTGCTAATATCTTACAGCACAATCCTGTTAGCCTTACGCAAGCCGAGCTCTCTCGTAATTGTTACTTAAGTAAAGAATTAGTGAGGAGCAGGACAGAGCTGGGCTCAGAGCCTGTATTTTAATAACACTCAGGCAACGGTACTGTGGTGCTGGGTGGGGTTGTGGGGATGTTGTGATTTTTGGATTTGTAAAATTTGGCTTTTTAAAGGTCACGGACACGATGCAGAGTTAAAGCAGCAATGCAAAGGAGAGAAAACCCCACAAATACACTTTCACCATCCATCAGCTTTAAGAAACTATAGGCTGAACGTTGTAGCAGAAACCTAAGTAAAGAAGTAGGCTGTCCTGCGTGTCGCACAGCACGGGAGGGTAGATACCAGAGCTTGTGTGTGTGTGTGACCACGGACACTTCTGCCAGCTGAAGACCACCAGCTTTTGGGCTGTGGACACACTTGTCTTTTGACATGCAACTGCATTCCCCTTGCACGCTATTTATGATTTGCAAGGATGCCCAGAGTATTGTTCCTGCAGAAACTCTGCCAAATAGTTATCTACTTCATTAGAATATGTGATATTTCAGTGCTTAAAAAAAAAATTCAATTCAAATGACTTTATTCTAAAATGGACTTTTGTCATTCCAGTAATATAACATTTTATCAAATTTAGATGGTACCCTGCCTTCATTCTCACAGTAGCCTTTAATTAAAACGATATAGAAAATACAGGACCCTGAAGATGGTTTTTAAAGGTGGGATAAGAATCAGTCTCGATACGCAATTCTTCCTCTGGAAGAGCCCCAGTGGATGTTAAGAGCATAGCAGGCAAGTCAGTAAAGTGTTTATGGCAAAATATAATAGGGATCCCTATTAGGTGATTGTCTAGAAAGTTTAAGGTGCTATATTGCCCGCCTGTCCAATCATCGGTTTAGTATCTGATTTCTCATAAGAGAAGGAGACTCTAATTTATTCTTAGGTGTTGCCTGTCTCTACTTTCTGAGAAGCTTTGCGCTGATAACGCCTGTCTGCTCTGTCTAGAAAACAGATCGTAAGGAGAGCGAATCCCAACTTGAGCAGACATTAGGCGTTGCTGTACTTTCTCTATTTTTAACTATGTTTCCTATATACATGATTGACCACGATAGACTGCTAATCTTATCAGGCGTGCCCTTCACTCCACAGCAAAGCCAGACGATCAAGGAAGCTTAGAAGGGTTATTTGCTAAGCTTTCATCTGTGGAGTCCAGTAAAAACCTTTCTTTTCACAGGTAGACACATATACTCCTCGCGTGTTTGTCCACTCTCCTACACCCCAGATTGGCTTGGGTTTAGAGTGACTTACCCAGGGGACCCAGCACACGTGTGTGAGGTATAGGTAAGAATGGAGCTTGAACAGACACAGCTTTGTTCTGCCTCAGCTGATGTCCAGGTCCTGTTATCAAGCTCTAAATTCATCCTCAACACCCCACGAAGGGGAGAGGGAGGGACAGGTAACCTTATGTAAGACACAAGGGCCGAAGGCATGAAGCTAATCTGCTCTCAGGATACCCGACTGCTGCTTTGCCTTCTTTCCCCAACACCCTTTCCATGGGAGTTTTCAGCTACATCAAATGAGGATGAAATGGAAGACCCTGGATTTCAGATTAATCATTTCCAATGTTAAAAATAATTGCAAGTTTTTCCTTATGTTACTATCCTCGCTGCAGATGATTGTAGATGGAAGACTTCTGGTATGTCAGGAAAGGGCTGCAAAGACAGAGGTGCATGGCAGTTGTGAAGTGTCATCGGTGAAGGAGGCGTTTGTCACCACTACGTGAAGACTATGAGTCTTTGCTGTGCCAAGGAAGAGTCTGGGTATCAGGTTGGCTCACTGGGGTCTTCCTCTTTCCATGAAATACTGGGGCTTCAGAGGAGATAATTCCATGAGCATAGCTGAGTCCCGGTCTGCATGTCACTTGATAGGTTGGGCTGTTGCCTCCAGCAACAGACTCCTGTAAATCAGGAATCCCAGCCCCAGTGTTTTTGTCTCAAAGTACTGCAACTTAAAAAGAACTCTGAAAAAAACACCCCAAAACAAAACAATTATTGAACAAAGTGGGAGGTGCAGACACACCTGCCCTGCCATGGTCTGCTGAAAGGAGCCACAAGTAAGTGGGTGGTCCCTTTGTGAGGATGGATTGCCTTCCTCTGCCGTAGAGGCGAAGGTAAAAGACCAAGAAATAAGGGAGATGAAGCCAAAGGTGTTTCAGATCTTGGCTAAGCTGTGATCTTCCCCTCCTTGTAGAGAGGAAGAAAATAGAAACATATCAAAGATGCTAGTGGGATGAGCTGTCCTCTCGCAGCTAGAGAAGGAAGGTTGGTCTCCAAGCGAGACTTGAGGATAAATAAAAAACGAACATCCAAAACTGAGTTTTAAAACAACACGTTGATGCAAAATGCCAAGCATCTAGCAGTCTTTGAAGCTTAAATGAGTGGAAGGAAGCATGAGCCCTGTAAATAAGCATGGTGTTGCATCCTGGCCCGTGCCTTTCTGATGGCATAGGGCTGGAGGTCCCAGATCAACCAGGCTTTATTGGTCACTGAGACAGCAGCTCCCATTGCTTTGAACTAGCAGGGAAGGAAAGCTCACTGAAACAGAACAAGAGGAGCCGAGGCTAAGGAAAGAACAAGTCACTGACAATTTAAGAAGGTAGGTGATGCCCAGTCTGAGACAGTCTGGACAGTCTGAGAGACTGAGATGTGGTCATGGAGGTGGGTTGGATGCAGGGAAGGAAATCATGGCGCCAGGGCTGTCCTTCCTACCTCCCATGCAGTTGTTGACGGAAATGTTGCATCTTGTTTTGTCTCTTGTGCTTTATCTTCTGTTCTAAGGAAAAGTCAAGGCTATGATGTAACCTGCTAGATTGCAACATTCGCTTTAGCGCTCCGTCTGCGAGCTGCCATGACTCAATTTTGCTGTCAAAACTTCAGGTGCCTTGTTACATTTCTCTTTGTTGTGGTTTTGACCACAATGGCTCTTGAAAAGACAGATGGTGGATGGTCTTGAGGTATGCTTATGGTCAGCAAGCAGAATAAGGCCTGCAGCTTTTTTCAGATTATCATTTGGTGAAACAATTTTTGTGTTTTGAAATGAATGGCACAGAGGATGTGTAGGGAAGAGCTGTGACTGTTGTGTGCCTAGAAAGTTCACAGAGCTTAAATCACTGCACGGGCTTTTTGTGATTTGTCAGTAAGCCATTTCTGATGGTGAAATTCCTTCCAGTTATCATCTTGTCCTAAGAGACATCTAATTTGAGTTAGTCATTGATGCTGTAGCAGTAGTTGGAGGGGAGAGAGAGAGGGGGGAATGCTTTCAGAAGACAGTCCATCTTATCTTAAAGTAGGTGCCTGTGTTAAGAGATGTCTTCTGCTTCCTTTGTCACCATTGAGTGTGGTAGGATTCCTGAAATGCTTGATTTCTGCAGCTGACTTTGGGTGAAATCCCATCCATGGTGTCATGTCAACACCTCGTATCTTAAGGGACACGTTTAGTTTGCGGATGTTTCTTCTCTACGGTCAGAGGATTTTTCAGGGTAACATGACTTTGAGAGCACTCATTTTAGCTGGTGTGATTTAAACTTGTTACAGAGATCTGTTTTGTTTTTCTGAAGATACATGGCCATGCCTATTGCCTGTCCTTCCCCCCTCTTGAAGGCCTCTCGAGTTAGTCCCCCAAAAGGGAGGTGGTCAAGATGATAATTTCTGGAAATCTTGGCAAGCCAGTTTCCCATGCAAAGCAATGTGGATTTAATAAAAGTCTGTTGTGGGAGCTTCTAATGTGCATGCTGAACAGTGCTCTGTTGTGTTAACAATAACACACCAGGTAGTCTCCAGCACTGCACTTCCCTGTCTTGTTGAGGGTAGGAATGGTCATTGCTCCAGGATTCAGTTGAAGGACACAGTTGCTCTGCAGTTACTGAAGTACTGGTGGTTGTTCTACCTTTATTGTAGGCAACGATACCTGCCATGTTGCCAGAACACATATGTGACTGCGAACAGCTGGACAGAGCTGCTCAACATCCTGTTTGTATGACTGTCCGTTTTAAAACCGGTAGCAGTGAAGCGTAACAGAGTCCCTCCCGTTTTGCCATGTTGCTCAAAGAAATTATACATGGCTGGGAGAATGAGGTATGTCCTGTGGTTGACTACAAACCAAGTTTACTGTCAAGAAATACCTCTAGTGCCAACCGATGCGTCCAGTATTATCCTACTGCTGTGTTGGATTTGCTTGTTGGTGACTCTACCATCAGTGGACCAAAGCTTCTTTGCATAAAATGGAGCCTGCAAAATCTTGTTCACATACCAGGCTGAAAGGAATACAAATGATCACTTACGCCAGCCCCTTGCCTGAGCCAGCATCAGTCTTAGCTGGCTCTAAAAGACCTCCAGTGATGGAGACTTTGCTCCAGAGCTTCGCTGACCTTATGTTTAGTGGTTGTCTGGGTTTCCCACCCTCCCTCTAATATCTAGTGCAACTTTCCATGCTGCACTTCAAGCTCGTATCTTGCTCTGTCCTACTGTGGAAAAGACAATCAGGTTGTTCCCTACTTATCTGCATCAGTCGTGATCTATTTACAGGTTATCCTATGTATATAGATCAAAGCATGCCCAGTGCCCTTTCATTGTGCTGCCCATCAAGGGCAAATGTTTCATCTAGCGATGCATTTCCCCGCTGGAGTTTTGTGCATTAAAATCCACACACTGGTCATTTTGAATTGTCTGCGAGAATTCTTCCATCGTGTCTTCAAAAGTCGCCTTTGGCTCTGAACAAAATGTAGCAATGAGATGGTATCTGCTAAGCTGTGTGCTAGGGCCCTGTAGTGCATTCCTGAGCACAGGAATTTCGGTTGGATTGCTCAGCCCCGTGCCTCCGGAGGAGGGGAAAAAGAAGTTGCAGAAATATCTACTGTGAAATGCTATGGCAGGATCCTCCTAAGCAAAGTTTCTACTAGTCTTCCCTCCGTGCTAGCTGAGAAGACTGAAGCAAGCAAAACCCTCTGAGTGAGTTGGAGGTCAACGGCCGATAAAATCCAATGGAAAATTTCACTCTTTTTAGCCTTCTCCATTGTTGGCATGAGCACTGTAAGGCCTTCAGAGCACTAGCAGGGATCTGGGAGACTTGTAAGGCTGCTAAAAGTCGTCTCCTGACTCTGCAGTGCTTGCAGATGTTCAAAGCAAATGATAAACCGGACAACTTTCAACACTTACCCCCTTCATGGTGTCCAAGAGAACAGACCAAGATGTATCAACTTTGGCATCCATCGCATTGGATCTGCTTTCTCTCCTTGGTGCCCATGGATCCCCAAGAGCAGCGCCGGCTGCGGCTGACTGTGGCATATGCTGATTTAAAGCAGGCTGTGGAGTCCTTTTGGAAGGGGACATGCAGCTCTCCGTCGAGGTCCTGGTTTTTTTATAAGATTATGTCGCCTAGCTAAAAAGACAGATGATATCCTATGCTCTGTCAAGGGCTCCAAGGTGATTGCTGAAGTCATTGTGCATTTTCTGTTTTGCCCCATAAAAGAAATCCCGAGAGCAAATACTTCTGTGCTACTTGGTGTCTCCAGACCTGTGCTCCTTACTCGTCCGTGCTCAGCACTCAGAGCAGTGTTTCTTCTGGCTTCACAGCTTTTACAACCGTAAACTCAACTCTCCTAACAGCATCCCTCTTAAATTCTTCCTTCATCAGCCTCCCCAAAGGTATGTTGAAAAGGTTTGCACCATCTCCCCTTCCCACTCTTCCTGGGGTTAGGCTGGCTCGGTACCGCGGAGCAGGGCTGAGCATTGCTTCAGGCTCCTGGCTCCCTGATGCAGGAGCCAAATGGTAATGCTTCTCCATTTGCCTTTTGCTACTCACAACCCTCCCTTCCCAGAGGCTGTTCCCACAGGAGTTTGCTTTGGCAGGAGGTCAGCTCTCTGTTGTAGTTGAGAAGAGGATTTTGCACTTTTTGAAAGAACAGGAAGCTGTTTCCTTTCTTGAGTTGATGTTCCACACATGACAGTGGCTGCTGTTGTCTGGTCAAGAATGGGGCTGGTTCCTGTCTCTTGACCCTCCCGGACTTTGCTCTCGTGTTCCTGTTTAGCTCCATGCAGAAAACGTTACGTGTGAGGTCCTGCCGTTCAGTCTTTCCGTGGTGTAGAGGGCCATGCCACGACATTCACCGGAGGAGCCCATCTCAGCTGGGAAGAGGACACCTCTCTCTCGCTGAGTGACTGGCAGCTGAGGGGTCCCTCGAGATTACACACTGTTCAGTTTCTCCCAGCCATCCTGCGTGTCTTTGGGCGTTTAACGTGAGGACTAAGCTTTCAGAAGCGTTACACGGAATGTCCATATTGTCCATACAGTTGAGACAACTCCTGTCTTGGTGTCAGTGAAGACCTTTCTACTCCAGGGTGCGTTTCAAGGATTGCAGAACCCGACTGTCCAGCTGTAAACTCACGCTGCCGCCGTAATGAGAGCATACCAAGCATTCACAGGACATACGACAGCAAAGCCGCTCATACCATCTGCTGCCAGATCACAACCTGATGCTTACAGTCCAACTTCAGACAGAGCTTTGTCCGAGGTTGCCTTGGGCTGCTACGGTTTCTTCACTGACGGTACCTTTGTGGTGGTAGGTTCTGCGTTCGCATTCCAGCCCATCTTCCATCCACATCTGGTATGATTGCTTCATACCTGGAATGAGATATCCACTAAATAAGCTTTATCGGATATGGAACCCTATGGGATGCTGACAAATGGGTCCTCGGCACTGGTCTCCAGGTGTGGTCAAAGGACACAGCGCCGGGCTGTATCAGCAGCCAGGGTAGTGTAAACCTCACCTCATCTACGGTCAGGAAAGAACCAGTTCGTGGAATTGGGGCATTGAGGAGTGGATCTGCTTGGCTGGTTGGCTATCTGTATACTTTGGGCACCTTAGCAGATGGCCTGAGCCACTTTACTCAACACTGAACAGGAGATAAGGATGCACCTTGGGGAATGGACTCAACCTTAGATATCAGGGGAAAAAAAGGCGCGTGTTTTGTCGCTGAGTAGGACAGTATTCCAGATCCTGAAGGATTGGGAATGTGCCCAACAGTTGGAGACTCCGGTAATATCTCTTCCTCGTGCTGCACTTGCTTTGATCTCAAGGGTGAAGAGGTGTTAAAGCAAGGCAGAAACTGGCACTGATGACCCCAGTCCCCTGAGCATCGACTGTCCTGGATGTCCAGGGCACTGCTGAACCTGGACACCAATTCCCAGGACACTGAATCGTCCCACCCACCTGGCCTTCTCCCCCAAAGCCCTTTGCCATGGTTTCATGCAGTCACCAGCAACTTAGGATCAAAAAGGTGGTTGTTATGCTGCTGCTGATCTGCCCTCCATGCTAGGTAAGATGTCTCTATCAGCCGTCGCATGACTTTTGGCCTCTGAATCCCGTGGCTCTCTGGTCACAGGTAGAGCGTAGCCCTTGCCCTTCTTCTTCCGTAAGCTGTAACCTCTTCTCTGCTGAAACAGCAGGAGTTTCATTATCTCCTATGGCCTGTCACAGTCCCCCAGCTAAAATGCAGCCGCTAATATAGTCTGACCCAGCATTAGAGTACAGCCGCAGCCGTCTCTGAGTCGGTCGGCTTTAATCCTTTGATTCATGGTGGCCATCTCAATCCCTAAGGCCTGCCGTGGTTCTCCTTCTCCCTTGGCCGCCCTCGTGTCCTGCCGCAGCACCCGTTCCCCTCCATGGCTGTCAGCCTCCTTCCTAGCAAAGCCAGCTGATCCTCCACCAAAAAAAAAATCTTTCCCTGGCATGCTGCCGGTAAGTGAGAGGCAGGACCTCGGTGCTGGCTCTGCCCCAGCTTCCTGCGTAGATGCTGTCCTTGCGCCCGTCCGGCTGGAGCGGGCTCCTCGTCCGTGCCGAGGACGGGAGGTGCTGGCAGGTAGGTGAGGTTGGTGGCCAAGAAGAGGTGATTCACAGGGGGATGGAGGTGCTTGGGCTTTGTGCCTCACCCACCGCTCCTTCCAGAGGGACTTTTTGGGTGGCTTCACAGAAGGAAAGCAAACGCACAGCCCAGCCGCATCTTCCCGCTCACCGGGAGCCCGCGGACACTGTCTGCGTCGCTTGGTGCGTGATTCATCACCTCCACTGCCGTCCCTCCCCAGGCAGGAGCAGGTCTGAGCTGCGTGTGGGATCCGACGGGATTCCTCTTCCCTGACTCAGCTGGGACTCTCCCTGCGTGTCCCGTTCCTCACAGAGCACCCCGGCACGGCTCCGCTTTCTTTGCAGATACGTATTTTTCAAAGACTCGAAGTTGGAGGTTTTTTGTCTAATGGATTTCCTGGTTTTAATACAATTGAAAGGGTCTGAAATCCATGCTTTAGATTAACATATGCCAGCTAGATTAGGGCTAATCAGGGTGCAGGTCTGAGCAGATGCAGCGCAGGGCCAATCCTAGACCTGATTACAGTATCTCAGTAGTTTAATCGTCTCTCTCCCAAGGGCGATCATCTCTGCTTTAATGCACAGCAGACTTTCCAGCCCTCTCCTCCTTTGGTTTGTTACCACCCCTGGCAGGAAGGCCGCTACGTCAGATGCTGAGGCGATTTAGTTTAATCCCATGCAGAAAGGGATCTGCATGTCGCCGTCTCTCACGGAGACTTCCCTGCTCTTCCGCGCGCTCCAAGATGTGGCCAGCCTTGGCCAAGCCTTGGGTGACGTGAACTCATCCTTTCCAAAGAAGATCCCGGTTGGGTCTTCACATCTCACCGTTTTTTGGCAGCAGCCGTGGCCTGGCCAACGTGCACATTTGAACAGCAAGGAGGGATCGGGTTTTTAACGTCGCTAAGGGTAGTGGTGGCTCTGGTCTTTGGGTTGGCCATGGGTAGCAGAGTATCACTTGAGAGCTCCAGCAACCTCTTTCGGGTTAGCAACCCAAGTAACCCAAAGGGCTTAGTTGGGTTGTTGGTCTGGAGCGGGGATTTTTAGGTGCATCCCAGGCCAGATCTCCATGTCTGTGCCACCACCTGCTTAAACTGGGATGTGCTATGTTTCCTTGAAGGGTCTGCTAGGAGATTTTCTTCAAGAGGGCTGAGCGTGAGCTCTCATTTCAGTGTTTTGTCGCCTAAAACTCTTGTCTATTAGAAAGCACCCCGGGAGCTTTGTACCTTCTCCTGACTCCACACCGTTTGTAGTAATCGGTGTTGAACCATCGCACCAGGAAAGCGATTCCTTGCTTGGGCCGTGAACCGGAGGAACGTGGACCTAACCCTTCTGGCGTGGGGCAGCCCTTTGGCTGGGGGGATCACAAAACATTCCTACCCTGCGAGCGCTTTGAGATCCCAAGAAGAGGGATGTCGGAGGACTGCAAAGCACGATGCGCTCCCTCGGGGTCACCCACCTGGTCAGCACGATTAACTCGTAAGCTTTCCTGTCTGTACAGTAAGTTATCTGAGGACACCGAGCTGTGCTCTGCCGCCTCGTGTTATTAAACGAGTGCCCTTGACAGGACAGAGGTCTGCTCCCTGCCACAGAAACCTGAATCAAAAGAGATTGTACTGCTTTTTTGGGAAAGCCTGGGTCAGGAACCTGCTATCTTTAACCATTTGGATGCTGTTTCAGGGGCTGGCCATCCTGTGCTGCTGGCTGAAAGGATTTGTTGACCTCTAAAATCTTTTTTTTTTTCCCCAACAGAGGTGCAGATAGTTTCAGAAGTGTCGTGTGCAAGGTAGCGTTTACAGGCTTGCTTGTCTGAATCATGCTTTGCCAAGCCAAAAGGCAGTGGTGGGTACAGGCAGATAATATCTGAGTAGAAGGATGAAGTTTATCTTGCCAGCCTGCAGGATTTGCTATTCCCCCTCCCCTGCCTGACTGTATCCAGCAGCACCACTGCTCCTTGCTATTTTTTTCAACCTCTTTTCATCATTCACATCACAATATTCTCAGGGGGCCTCGTTTTGTCGTCGCCCTGGTTGGTGTTACCTAGCTAACTGGGACTCACCACGTTTGCCACAGCGGTGCTTTCCTCCGTGGCCAAAAACGTGCCTGAAGCTTTGCCAGCTCCAGCTTCAGCTCGGGGGCATCTGATCCCTTTCTGTAGCTGAGCCACCCTTGGGAAAAAGGCGTTTCCTACTTTGCCAGACCCATCCATAAGTGGGGAAGGGCTGAGAAACTCGGTTTGCTTTCCTTTATCTCTGTTGTATGTCATACATATATATATATATATGTGTGTGTGTGAGTGCCTATAGCCAGTGCCTGGAACCAGTATGGCTCAGCCAGGGCTCACTGGTCCCACGCTGCTCTTTGCCCGTCTCGGTGCGAAGGCGGAAGGACCAGGCTGGGATGGAGAGTGAGCTGGAGGAAGCGAATCGTGTTTGAGAGAAGCCAGCAGCTGTACCGGGGCTTGCGGACAGGACCGGTGGTCTGTGGTCTGCACAGCGACGGGATCCTTCTCACGTGCCGCGAAAGTGGGAACGTGTTCGAGTGGCGTGTAGAGTTACAGGGGATGGAGGAGTCACAGGAGGGGTGAAGCCAAATTTATCCCTTCCTCAGCCCCAGGATTCCCAATTCTGGGCAAATCGAGCGGAAAAACACGTTTCAGAAGTGTGTTCCTCGTCTGTGGGTGACCACTGCCGGGCTGCGTGGTGGCACGCTCACGGCTGGGGGAGAAATGCAAAACAAGGCTTGACAATGTCAGCTGTGCAGGTACCTGCTGTACCATCCCAGCATCATCTTTGGGTTCCTCCACCAAAGATTTCTTATTTCTTCCCTCCTTAACCTCATTCTCTCTCCCTGCCGCCGGACAGCCCCGCGGTGCAGGCTGAGCTCACCGTGCTGCCACCTAACCCTACCCCATCCCGTTCCTGGTGCCGCATGGGATGGGGGCACGGCAGGCGAGTCCGGCACGGCAGGCGAGTCCGGCACCGCGAGGCCACCGAGCCACGAATAATTACACCAGCACTGACACTGCCGGGCGGGAAGCAGTTGTCTTCCCCGATCGCCGGCTTTTCCACGCCAACTGCATCCCCCGTGCCGGTCTCGCTCCGCTCCTTCCCTCCCAACCCTGCTCCTATTTATTTTTTTGTCTCCACAGGTCTCGTCCAGATCCCCGTCAGCATGTACCAGACCGTGGTGACCAGCCTGGCCCAAGGCAACGGCCCCGTTCAGGTGGCGATGGCACCCGTTACCACGAGGATAGCGGACAGTGCCGTCACCATGGACGGGCAGGCAGTGGAAGTGGTGACCTTGGAACAGTGACGATGCCCAGAGCAGGATCATGGTGATTTTTCTCGTCTCTTATGCGAATAATTTTTTTACGCCTCTCCAGAGATGCAATCAGGTGGCATTGAGTCTCCCAGCTTTGGAAGCAAAGGGTTTTGTTAACCTTTTTTTTTTTAAAAGGAAAAAAAAAAAAGAAAGAAAAAAAATAATACTAGCAGAGGATGTGTGTTAAGTGCATTTTTATAGCGCCACTCTGCTCTCGTAAGAGTGAGAAGCCAAATTGTGATGGGACTTTCATTCTGAGGAGATTTAAAACAAAGCAAAGCAAGCCTTTAGCCCCCATTCCCCCCCGATCGAGCAGGGCGAGGCCTGGGGGGGGCCAAGGCACGGGGGGAGCACGGACACCCTTGGCCAAAACCGCTCCAGCAGCATCGCCGTCGCTCCCGGGCTGCGCCGGCACCTTCCTCCGCTGCTCCCGGGCACGGCCCTCCGCCGTCCGCACTTGGCAAATTAGGTTTCAAAGATTTTAACGTGGACTTTTATATTAAAAAAAAAAAAAAACCCACACAAAAAAACCAAAACAAAACAAAAAAAAACAAAAAAAAAAGGAAAAGAGTTTGGAAAAGGCTCCTCTCCTGGGAAAAAAAAATGCATGTGTGACTGCAGGGGGTTGGCAACCTCTTGAAGGGATAATGCTCTTCCAGGAGCCCGCGCGACTGCCGCCCTCCCCGCGCCGGCGAGCGAGGCCACCTCTGCCTTTGACGACCGCAAGCGCTGCCGCGGAGAATCCCGTCCGCGCGCCGCTCGGCTCCCCTTGGTGCACACTGGAGACCTGTTCTTACTTCTCTGCTCTTGAAATGTACCTGCCATTTTAGATTTTTTTTCTTTATTATTATTATTATTGTTATTATTATTATTATTTCCCGTTTTTGTGGATCTAGACCGAAGTGAAAACGCCTCTAGAGGGGCTCTGGCTGCATCCCCCCCCCATCCCGGCTCGCCCGCCACGTTCCCAGGACTTCCCTTGCCAAAGAGCCGCCTCGGGCTCGTCCCGGTCCCCGCGTCCTCCCTTGCCCATCCCCGGAGAGTCCGGTTCCTGCAGGAAAGCTTCGCTTGAAGGTAGCGGGGGGGGCATGCGAGCGCAGACCCTTCCCTTTGGGGGACCCCTCTGCACCGCCCAACCCTCCAAGCCACCCCCCCCCGGTCCCCATCACCCAAAAAAACCTTTCCAGGAGGGTTTAACAAAGGCCTCGGGGGGTGTTTCGGGGGGCCAAATTTTACTTGACTTTCCCGCGGGCCAAACCCTTGCGCCCCAGCGGCAGCGCCCGGCCGACCCCTCCGTCAGCCGCAGCCCCGCCACGCGTGCAGTTGTGCATGGTATTTAATTTTTAATTCTTTTTTTTATTATTATTATTATTATTATTATTTCCAAGTGGCCATTAACGAAGTTTTCCACATCTCGCTCCGCCTTCGAGGAAGTTTTCAGATTCTTGTATTTACTTGTTTTATATGGAAAAAATATCAGATGTTCTTTGTATACATTTCTTCTGTATTTTAAAGAGGGGAGGGAGATCTTTCCATAGAAACAGTCCTGGTTCTCCAATTCGTTTTTGGTTTGTTTCTTTTTTTTTTTAATTTTTTTTTTTTTTTTAATTGTCGTCGTGAAGATGTCGGTGGCTTTCAAGTCAGTGTTTCTTTGGCGGTGAAATGACGTTCTTTTAGTCCGAGAGGTTCCCCCCTGCCCTCCCACCCCCCCAAAAAGACAAAAACCAGGCAAGTAGCAGAGCATGGACCCCCCCTTGTTTTCCCAGTGTCTATTATTGCCTCATTCAATAAATTGTTACAGATGTGTCTACCCGTGCCTCCGGCTCTCCTGTTTTGGGGTATTTTGGGGGGGTTTTGGCATCCCTCCCTACCCAGTGGGTGTTTTGGGACTCGGTCCTGCACCCCCAGCCCTCCCCGCACCGCCTCGCTCTGCCCTGCCGCGAGGCAGGATGATTTTGGGGCTTAATTCGTCCTTTGTGCAATTTATCTCATTCCTTTTTACTCTTCCAGCAGCAACCTGGAGCTGGGTAGAAACCATGGGGGTGCTTGAGTATCCCCCCCGCGCTCCCACCCAGGGGCCGAGCTGCCCTTTGGGTTGAATTCCTCCGTTTTCCGTTGCAGCAGCCACGGCCGAGCCGGGACTCCGTCAGCCGTGGCAAACCGGGGTGCAAACCCAAGGAGGAGCAGGGAAGCGCAGCGATGGGTTTCAGCAGCTTTATTTGAACGCTGGTAAGGGATGGCCATGGCGCTGGCTCCGGCGCGGTGAATCCGGCGGGATTCTTGGAGCCTGGGGCAAGAAAAAGAGCGGAGGAAGGCTGGAAGGATGGACGGAAGGAAGGAAAGGAGGAATGTGGCTGCTTTATTGGAGCACCCATGGATGCTCATGGGTATCCCCGGCTGAGCTGGGAGCAGATCAATGTCCCCAGACGTGAAAGACGCTGCGTCTGCCAGGAGGGTGACCCGGGGTGGGGGTACCCCTGGGGACCCCAGGACAGCCCCGGGCTGGGCTGGGGTGCTCCGAAGGTGCCCCGGATCTGGCAGCACATCCGCGGGGGAAGCGGCTCGGCCCGGCAGACGCTGCCACCAGGCTTTAATCTTTGCTAATCGGTCTTTAATAAGCAGGTCGGGACCTCCCGCTGGGGCGGCTCGTGCTCCCCCCGGCACGCCAGCAAGCTTCGCTTTGTGTTTCCCGGCTGGGGAGAGGCTGGTGGGGCCGGATCCTGCTCCCCTCCCCAGCCTGGGCGCTGTGGGGTGGGGGGGCCCCCCCGGGCATCAGGGGGGTCCCGTAGCGTGGGGCTCCTGTGTGTGGCCCAGCGGGTTTGCTGCCTCTACCCCCCACCCCATCCCAGCACTGCTCTGCCCAAGGCAGGACCCAAAATGCAGGATTTGGCCCCAAATTGCAGGATTTGGCCCCAAAAGTGCTGGCGGGGGGCTCAGGATGAGCCTGGCTGCTGCGGCTGGGAAGGGCCGGAGGGGGGGGCAGGGATGGTTTGGGGTGATCCCCAATAGGGTGCAGGTCCTGGGGGGGTCCTGGGGGGGTACCAGCTCCCCTTTGGGTGCCTGCTGGGGGTGGAGCCTTTGGGGAGGGGTGGAGCTTCTTGTGTGGGTGTGACCTATTGGGAGGGGTGGGGCGTGGGAAGGGTGCTCCGCCCCTGCTCCCCCCTCAGGGCAGGGCCCCATTGCTGAGCTGGTTGGGGGGGGAAGCCCAGCATTGAGGGGAGGGAGGGAAGGACAGATGGACGGACAGCGTGGCAGATGGATCAATGGCTGGTTGGACAGACAGACGGACAGATGGATGGATCAGTGGCTGGTTGGACAGACAGACGGACGGATGGATGGATCAATGGCTGGTTGGACAGACAGACGGACGGATGGATGGATCAGTGGCTGGTTGGACAGACAGACAGACGGATGGATGGATCAATGGCTGGTTGGACAGACAGACGGACGGATGGATGGATCAATGGCTGGTTGGACAGATGGATGGATGGATGGATAGATGGATAGGTGGACAGACTGGTGGATGGATGGATGGATGGATGGATGCATGGAGAGCCGGATGGATGGACAGACGGATGGACTGGTAGATGGAGCAATGGCTGGCTGCTTGGACAGACAGATGGATGGGTGGATGGATGGATGGACAGATGAATGGATGGACAGATGGACGAACCGGTAGATGGAGCAATGGCTGGCTGCTTGGACAGACAGATGGATGGGTGGATGGACAGACGGATGAACTGGTAGATGGAGCAATGGCTGGCTGCTTGGACAGACCGGTGGATGGATGGATAGTCAGATGGATGGACAGACGGATGGACTGGTAGATGGAGCAATAGCTGGCTGCTTGGACAGACGGATGGATGGGTGGATGGATAGCCGGAAGGATGGACAGATGGATGGACTGGTAGATGGAGCAATGGCTGGCTGCTTGGACAGACAGACGGATGGGTGGATGGATAGCTGGATGGATGGACAGACGAAGGGATGGACAGACGGATGGACCAGTAGATGGAGCAATGGCTGGCTGCTTAGACAGACAGATGGATGGCTGTATGGGTAGATGGATGGTTCAACGGCTGGACAGACAGACGGAGGGCTGGATGGCCATACAGACAATGGATGGGTGGCTGGATGAATGGCCAGACGGATGTTCGCTGGCTGGATGACCAGACGGATGGATGAATGAACAGATAGACACAGGGACAGTCTGTGCCCCCACCCCCAGCCCCCCCACCTGCCCCAGGAGGGCGATGGGGACCCCCATCCGTCCCTCCCCACCCCCCCGCCGGCGCAGGGAGGATGATTTGAGCGTGCAGCCTAATCCAGCGTGATCCAATCTCCGCGGGCTTACGCCGAAAGCCCCGTAATCACCCAGCGCTGCCCTACATATCCCGACCAGCCGCCCCCCCCAGCCCCAGGGGTGATGGGGGGGGGTGAAGGGGGTATGCGTAGCCCCCCACCCCGCAACGGGTCAGTCCAGAGCTGCCCCCTTCCCATGCTATCCCCTGTCCCCCGTAAAAGCTGTCACCATCCCTCCTGCACCCAGGGACAGGCAGGGGACACGCGGCAGCCGCCACCACAAGCTGCTTCACCGGGGCCCCGGTGTCCCCCCCTCCCCAGAAACTGGGGGCTGGGTTGGGGCCGGATCCAGGGCCATGGGCTGGATCCAGGGCCAGGGGCAGGAGCCGGACACCTAATCCCCCCCCCCAGATGCCCTGCCCGCATCGTGGGGCCGGATCAGTCGTTAACACCCGGAGTCACCCGGGGACAAGCGGCCGCGCTGCTCCAATGACCGGTATCCTTCAGGTCCCCGTCCTCCCCACCAAGGAGACCCCCCCCGGGGTGCTGAACCCCCCTCCTCAGGGTGGGGCTCACCATCACCGTCCCCCCCCGGTATCGCGTGTGCACTGACACACACCACATTCACCCCAAATCCGTACTGGACGGAGCAGGACCCCCATGAGCACCCTCCCAGCCCGGCAGCAGAGCCCTGGGTGGGTGGGAGGGGATGCACAGGGTGCCCGGCTGCACCCATGGGTGCCAGGGGCCCATGTCCGTGGTGGTTCCCCGGGGCTGTAGTTGGCAAGTCTAGAACCACCGGATCCTGCTACCGCACCAGTGTGAGTTCTACCATTGCCAAAGGCAGCCCCGGGGCCGGGCACCGCTGGCACCACCGGCACCGTCTCAGCAGCCAGACCCCGGCACAGGGATGGGGAGGGGAGGGAGGGGGTGTGCAGCCACGTTGCCAGACCTGGAAAGCTGCAAAAAAATAGGAAAAAAAAAAAATATAATTTCACCTGTCCAGCCAGAAAAGTCCACGCGTGGCCCCTGCGGACTCCCGTGGCGATGCTTGGCTCAACCCCGGGGCGATGCCACCGCCGTGGTCCAGGAATTGACAAGGGGGGGGGCGTCCCATCCTGCTCGTGATGGCCACCACGGGGACACGGCTTGGCCGAGGTGTCCCCACGGGCTGGGACACCACGTTGGGATGGACACCCCCTCAATGGCACCCATGGGTGGGGTCTGAGGGCCATCCCTCCATCACCCCAGCGACTTCGGGGTGGTTTCCACCTTCCCATCCCCAGCGCCCGTGGTCATCCGCCCCCCACACCCACCCCGGCGCTGCTCTCTCCACCTCCTCCCATATTGGCACTACACATAATTGCTCAAAAGCTACAAATAAAAGCAAAAATGTGCTAGTGCCAAAACGGGCCAGGCGACGTCGGCGACGGCCCCGCCGGGGCTCGCGGGTCTTTCTCTGCTCTGTTTATGGCCCTATGGTAATTCACTGACCGCGGGGTTGCACAGTGAATTCTACCAGTGCCATACACAGAACAGGAGTAGCGAGCTCGCACCTTCCTTTTATTTTTCCCTTAATTTCCTCCCAAATCCTCCATAAGCAGGAGCCGAACGACCCCAGCACAGGCTCCAGCCTCCAACCAGTGATGGGGAAAAAAAAAAAAAAAAGGGAATAAATTATCAACCGGCAAAAATGCTTCGGAAACCGCCAAGCGAAGGGAGATGCTCGCCCCGATGTCGCTTCTCTGGGGAGGATGGGAAAAAAGAAATCTGGTCCCCAGCTCGGCTGGTCGAGCACCGGGGAGTTTCGGGGATGCGCCGGAGCGGGATGGGGCCGAGGCGATGCCGGGACGCGGCGTTGGAAGCCATTTCCCAGCCGCCGCCTTTGCAAGGTTACGCGGGTGTCTCAGCCCCGGGTCTGCAGGGAGCGGATGCTGCCGGACGGCTGCAAACCCCCCAAATGGTCACACACCCCAGATAGTTGCAGAGCCCCTGGATGGTTGCACACACCCCCCCAGAAGGTTGCGACCCCCCCCTGCATGGTTGCAAACTATCCAGATGGCTGCAACCCTCCCCCTAAAATGTTGCAGCCCCCCCAAAAAAGATGCAAACACCCCGGATGGCTGCAAACCCCCAAAAAGGTTGCAACTCCTCTGGATGGTTGCAAAAACCCCCGGAAGGTTGCAACTGCCCCCCTGCATGGTCACAGACCCCCCCAAAAAAGTTGCAACCTGCCCTGCACGGTTGCAAAGCATCCAGATGGCTGCAACACCTCCCAAAATGTTGCAAATCCCCCAAAAGGTTGCAACCCCCCCTGGACAGCTACAAACCTTCCAAATGGTTGCAACCCCCCCCCAAGAAGTTGCAAACCCCCTAATTGGTTGCAACCCCCCCAAAAAAAAAATGGTTGCAAGCCATTCAAAAGGTTGCAAACTCCCTGGATGGCTGCAAATCCCCCAAAAACTTGGGAAGCCTCTTGACGGTTGCAGACCCCCCCAAAAGGTTGCAAACCCCCTAAATGGCTGCAAGCCCCCCCCAAAATGTTGCAACCCCCCCCGGATGGCTGCAAACCCCCGAAAAGTTTGCAAATCCCCTGGATGGCTGCAGACCCTCCAAATGGCTGCAACCCCCCCCCCAAAAGGTTGCGACCTTCTGGATGGCTGCAACCCCCCCCACAAGGTTGCAGCCCTTCCAAATGGTTGCAAACCCCCTAAAAATTGTTGCGACCCCCTGTTTGGCTGCAACACCCCCAAAAAAAACCCCATTGCAAACGCCTCAAAACGTTGCAGGCCCTCCAAATGGTTGCAGACCCCCCCCGGAAGGTTGCAACGTCCCCTTCACGGTTGCAAACCATCCAGATGGCTGCAAATCCCCCCAAAAGCCTGCAAACCCCTCGGATGGTTGCAAAGCCCCCCCGGACGGCTGCGAACCCCCCGGCTGGCCGCGACGCCGTCCCCGCGGGGCAGCGCTGGGCCGTGCCAAGCGGCCATGGCGGAGGAGGAGGAGGAAGGCACAAAGTCTCCTTTGTGTCGGCGAAGTCGAGGCCCCGATGAGCCGAGCGGCCCCGGGATGAGCTCGGGGCGCCCCGAATCCGGCGGCGAGAGCTGACCCGCCTCGAGGACGCAACCGCTGACCCCCTGCACCCCGTCCGGCCTCGAATTTGGGGCCGAAGACGAGCAGCGGCACTCGCGTGGCTCGGCCATCCCCATGATTTGAGGAGGGCTGAGCGTGGAGGGTTTAACGCCGGCGGGGACGGACGTGTGCCCCCCCGTCTGCACCCGCCTTTCGGGCTCCATCAGCGAAGCCCCGGCCCCGCAGCGAAGCACCCCGAAAGCCTGGAGGAGCCCCCCAAAGCCCGGCCGCGCTCAGCCGAGCAGCCCCAAAGGAAGGGGAGCCCCCGAGGCCGCGGCACCGTCCTCACCTGGGGGACACCACCCCGGCGCCGCGGTGGCGTGGGGACACCGGTCCCCGGGGGTCCGCGGGCGAGGCCAAGCCCGCCGCCATCCTTGGCGTGACTTTGAAAGCGACGGCTTCGCCTAATCCCCGCTGTCGGCCGGCCCGCGTGGCCCCGGCACCGCGCCAGGCAGGATCTGGCCCTTCCCCGCCGACCCACGCCTGCGGGTGCCGCGTCCCAGAGGGCTTGAGGGGGTGGCAGCTTTGGGGGTGCCCCCCTTGTCCCTGTCCCCCTGCCTCCGCCCAAGGCCACTGCGGCAGCCCAGGGCCCGGCCGGCCCCGGGGCTGCGCCTGCCCCTCTGCAGAGCCGCCGCACCCCGGCTCGTGACGTTGGGAGCTGCCGCATTGCGGATGCTGCCCCCCCCGGGGCCCCCCCCCGGCCCCGCTCCCGGCCGCCCCCTCCAAGGGCTCCGGCAGGCTCTGCCGCACGGCCCGAGACCTTCGGCGCGGGGACACGGGGGTCCCCTGGTTCCCAAGCACCCTTTAGGGGCCCAGCGGGGCCAAAACCCGTCCCCAACCCCAAAAGGCCACTGGCGTCACCCGGGGATGCTCATGGCACCAACAGCACCGAGACGGCGCTCGGCCACTGCCTCCGCCGCGCCAGGGGACGGGGACCGGGGTGGCTCAGGGCCGTGGTCACCGCCGACGCCTTCCCCGCTGTGGGGTGCAGTGGGGGCCGGCGCCTGCCCACGCTCGACACCCCGATTCACCCGGCCACAGGTCCCCCCTCCGCGGGCAGCGCCAGCGCGGGGCTGGGGAGAGCCCGGGCGGGGACGGGGACGGGGATGGGGACAAGGACAACGAGGGGAAGGAGATGGAGACAGGGACAGAGACAGGGATGGGGACGACCATGGGGATGGGGAGGAAGGTGGGAATGGGGATGGAGATGGGATGGGGATGGAGATGGGGATGGGGATGGGGATGGAGACAGGGACAGGGAGGGGGAAGGAGACAAAAATGGGGATGCAGATGGGAATGGAGACGGGGACGGGGACAGGGACAGGGATGGGGATGGGGATGGAGACAGGAATGGAGATGGGGATGGAGACGGGGACAGGGATGGGGACGGGGACAGGGATGGGGACGGGGACAGGGATGGAGATGGGAATGGGGATGGAGACGGGAATGGGGATGGGGACAGGGATGGGGACAGGGATGGGGATGGAGACGGGAATGGAGATGGGGACGGAGACAGGGATGGGGACAGGGACAGGGATGGAGATGGGAATGGGGATGGAGACAGGAATGGGGATGGGGACAGGGATGGGAATGGGGACGGGAATGGGGATGGAGATGGGAATGGAGACGGGGATGGAGACAGGGATGGGGACAAGGACAGGGATGGAGACGGGAATGGGGATGGGGACAGGGATGGGGATGGAGACGGGAATGGGGATGGGGATAGAGATGGGAATGGAGACAGGAATAGGGATGGAGACGGGAATGCAGTCAGAGACAGAGACGGGGATGAGGATGAGGCTTGGGATGGGGACAGGGATGGAGACAGGGACAGGGAAGGGGACAGTGACAGCGGCAGAGCTGCCCTGTGCAGCTGGGAGCCCCGTTTCAGTTTCGAGGCTAAACCGGGCAGATTTGTGCCGCAGTGCCGGAGACACCCGCCACGGCCCCGCCGGCTGCCCTGGCACCCGGGGCACCCCCCACCCCAGAGCATCCCCCAGCCCGGGGCAGGACCCCACCCCGCCCCCCCAAATGAGGTTTTGGTGTCCCCACGCAGAGCTGGGGACACGCCTGACCCCCCGCCCCGGGGTCCCTCCACCCTCCGCAGCCCCGAGCAGAGGCAGGGAGCGGACAGGGGGGTACTTACCCCGGGGTTTGGGGGGCATGGACACCCCCAAAGCAGCACCCCTCCCAGGAGGGGGGGTCCCCCTCGGCCGAGCTTTCGTTAAGGGCACTATTCGGTCAACACCGGGGCTGCCATCGGGGCTGCAAAGTGGCGACACATCGCACCGGGGGGGGTGGGAGGGGGCACCCCTGAACCCCAAAATAAACCCCCCCAGGCCGAGGGGCGGCTGCGGCTGCGGGCGATGGGGCCGGACCCCCATTTCGTTGTCAGCCGGTGGGATGCGATTGCTGCGACCCGCCCCGCCCCCGACGGCAGAGGTTTGGGGGGACCCCGGGGGGGCGGGGAGCGCTGGGAGAGGGGAGAAGTTGGGGGGGGGCTCAGTCCGAGTTGGGGGGGACCCCACGTCGAGGAAAAGCGGGGAGATGGGGGGGACACAGCACACCGCCCCGGGGCCGGATCCTGCGTGGGGGGACCGGAGGGAAGGGGGTGGCCAAGGCGGGGGGGGGGTCCCTGAGCCCCGGGGGGGGCCCAACCGGACCCGACCCCCCCTCCCCCGGGGCCGAGGCGGCCGCACTTACCTCTGCTCCGGGCGCTGCCTCGGCTCCGGGCGGCCAAAGCGGGACCCGACGGGGGGGTCACCCCGGGGCCGTGAGGGGGACGACGGACATGAGACCCCCCCCCGCCGCTCCCCACACCGCCCCCCCCGGGGGGGTCCCCACCGCCGCCCGCCGCCCCGGCGCTCGCCCAAGTGGCGGGGAGCGGCGGCGGCGGCGGCCTTAGCCCGGGCGGGGGGACCCCCCCTGCGGCTCCCAATTGGCCCAGGTGCCCCGGAAGGTGGAGCCGGGCCCGGGGCGGGGGGGGGGATGGCGGGGGGGGGGGGGGGCCGGGCTCACCTTGGGCCACCCCCACCCCCGTACCCCACCCCCGGGGCCGCCCCGCCGGGGTACCGCTGCGGTAGCTCCCACCCGTTACCCCTGCACCCACCCCGGGGGGCTGTTGGTGGGACCCCCCCGGCCCCAGTGCCCCCCAGCGCGGGGGGGGGCGCCTCCTAAGACGGGCGGAGATCCCCCCACACCCCCCCCCCCCCCCCGTTCCTTCCCCTAATGGGGCGGGAGGCGTCGCCCGCCCATCACCGCGGCCTCGGGGCGGGCGGCTCCGTCCCGGCGGCAGCGACGGGCGGGCAGGAGCCGGGGAAGTCGGAGTCCCAACCGGCGGTTCCTTCCCCTTGGGGGGGGATTCTTATAGCCGGGCCCGGCCCGCCCCGGGGCCGCCGTCGGGGCCGCTCACCGGCTGTCGGACACCGGACACCGGCGGGCGGTGGCAGCGCGGCCCCGCACCTGAGCCGCCCCGCCGCCGCCGATCCGGTTTCCCGCTCCCTAACCCCCCCCCCGGGGAGGGGGGGAGACGGAAAACGATCCCGACACCCCCCCCCCCGCCCCCCGGACCGCAACCCGAGAGGCGCCGCCGCGCCCGCAGCTGCCGCCGCCCGCCCCGAGGGGACGGGGATGGGCTCCGGGGATGGGGGGGGACGCTTCACCCCGCTGCTGGTTGCGGGGGGGGGGGGGGGGGACGTGGATGCGGGGGGGGGGGGCACGGCTGGTGCGATGGCCACGGGAGGGGGGCATGGGTCCCCCGTTATCCTCCGTGATGGAGGGGTCCCCCCGCCTTGCCCCAGCCCTGGAGTCACGGGGATGCCCCCCCCCCTAAAATTACATCCCCCCCCCCCAAAATTATATTGCCCCCCCAAACACGCCCCCAAAATTAACCTCCCCCCAAATCACACGCACACCCACACAGATGCAAACCATATATAAAAATACATAGATATTTGGGGGGGGTGTGTCACAGTAGGGCCCCCGCACCCCCCCACCCCGAAAATGCGTGTGCAGCATTGGGCTCCAGTGCCACAAACCAGCCCGACCAGTTTGGGGCCAGGCTGCCCGCTGGGAGCGGGATCGGGTTGCCACAGGCCGCCGGGATGGAGGGTGGGAGAAGCCGGTCGGAGCCTCCCGGATTTTTTTTTGGGGGGGGGGTGTCAAACCCCCTGGGAAGAGGTTTTTTTGGGGCTGTGAAGCACAAGGGGGGGGGTCAGTGGGGAGCAGCCCTCCCCCAAGAGAGATGGGGGGGAACAGGGAGGGAGGGCTGGGATGGGGGTGAGGGTGCCGGATTGTGGGGTGACTGTCCCGGATGGGGGGGTGCTGAGCTCAGCCCCACGCTGGGGATGGGGATGTGTTTGGGACGCTGGTGTCTGTGGCACCCCAGGGTGGTGCTGGAGTAAGGAGGGACACTGGGTGGTCCCCTGGGATGTGTCCCAAACTCTGGGGTGCTCCCTGAGCGGGGACACACTCTGGATGGTCCCAAGATCCCAGGATGGCTGCCAAGGAAAGAAGCGCCCCAGATGATCCCCAACCCTGGGATGGTCCCCTACCCTGGGATGGTCCCCTAAGAGCCCAGGATGGTCCCCAGGCAAGGGGAGGCACTCCAGCTGGTACTCAAGACCTGGGCTGGTCCCCAAGACCTCAGGCTGGTCCCCAAGCAGGAAAGCACCCCAGATGGTCCCCATACCCAGGAATGGTCCTCAGGAGACCCTGATGGTCCCTAAGCAGGGAGGCACCTTGGATGGTCCCCATGCCCCATGAGTCCAGGCTGGTCCCCAAGCAGGGAGGCACATCAGATGGTCCCCATGCCCAGGGATGGTTCCCCAAGTGCCCAGGATGGTCCTGGAGACTCCAGGATGGTCCCTGAGACTCTGGGATGCTTCCCAAGCAGAGAAGAACCCCACATGGTTCCCAGAACCCAGGATGATCCCCAAGACCTGAGGATGATCTCCAAGCAGGGAGGTACCTTGGATGTTCCCTATGCTCAGGGATGGTCCCTGAGACCTGGGGTGGTTGTCAAGTAAGGAGGCACCTTGGATGGTGCCTATGCCCAGGGATGGACCCTGAAAGCCCAGGGTGGGTGGTCCCCAAGCAGGGAAGCACCTTGGATGGTCCCCATGACCCCAGGACTGTTCCCAAGCAGGGAGGAACCTTGAACAGTCCCCAAGACCCTGGGATGGTCCCCACGCAAGGAGGCACCTGGGATGGTCCCCATGCCCAGGGATGGTCCCTGAGACCCTAGGATGGTCCCCAAGAGCCGCAGGGCACCATGGATGGCCTGCACGGTGCCAACCCAAGCGCAGCACGGGGCCCCTTGGTGCCAGGCTCATCCCTCTCTCCAGCACCATCAATAGTTCGGCTCCAAGAAGGTACGGCCGAAATTTCGTCGGGGCCTCAGTCCTCGTAAACTGAGAGGAGCAAATAGCTCTGTTTAAAAATTTACATCATCTTCTTTTGTTCCTCAACCGAATATTTAATGCGGATGGACCTGGAAGAGCCTTTGGAAAGGCAGAGGGGGTCGGGCAAAGCCGCCCCGCCGGCGCTGAGGTTCGGCAGCACTCGGTGCGGGGGGCTCGGCCGGGGCCGGGTTTCTTTCCGCGGCTCCTCGTTTGGGCGCAGATGGGGATGGAAACGATAATGCAATATTGATGCGGAGCGATGAGGGAGCGCAACCGAAGTACATTAGCCGGGGAGCCCTCCCCGGCATGTTTTATGGCACCAGTGAGGCTGGCACTGGCAAAATCCACCCCCTCCTCATGAGATCCTGGCTTAAAAATGGGATTGAAGCTCAGGGATGGGGAGGTGGTCGCCATCGTTCATCCTGATGGGTGTGACCCCGAGGTGGGATGCGCAAGGGTGAGCATCCCACCCCGGTGGGTTGGACCACCCCGGTGCTGTGGGGGATCTAGGTCTGGGCTGGGCGAGGGGTGAAGCTGCCGGGTTCGGCATCACCGTGCTCAGCTGGTGAGAGGAAAAGTGGGGGTGAAGGAGAGGAATTTGGGAAAAAGCTAAAAATTGTGAAAGAGCAAAGGCGGGGAGAGGGGGAAGAGTTCCTGGCTGCAAATGGGTCAGAATCAGTGGTTATGGGGAAAAAAAAAAGGGAGATATTTGTCAGCAAGCATGCACCAAGCTGTGGATGTCCTCTGTAGAACCACTCCTGGTCACCTGGGATGTGGCAGGGGCTGCCAGGGTCCTTCCTGGGCAAGACCCCTTTGGCAGCGTGGCCGCGGCCCCAGCCCCACCGTGCTCGTGCTCCAGCAGCGCACGCGTGTTTACCAGGCCCTGGCCTGCTGCGTTGAGCCGGCGTTTGGGGCCCGGATGAAGTGAGGAGGGAGCGAGACCCTTCCCCAAGCCCAGCTCTGTCCCTCCCGCTCTCCCCGAGGGGTGCAGGCGGTTCGGGGGGGGCCCCAGCCCCTTCGCAGGGGTGTCGGGTGCAGCCGTCTCCCGCCGGAGTATCATGCATTAGTAATGGCCACCGATCCGCCGGCGCTGACGGCATTTCTTCCAGTTGGGAGGAACAATTCGGGCCGTAACCGGAGCCGGCGTGGCACAGGCGGAGCGGGCTCAGGTGTCCCCCACGGCCCACGGGGTCACCACAAGTGGCCCGTCTCGGTGCCCGCTTGGGGCTGGGAGGTGCACGTTCCCCCGGGGTTGGTGGCCCGGGCCAGGCTGCGGTGCTGCCATCCCTCGAGGTCGCATCCGGGTGGGTGTGCAGCACCCCTCAGCCGGAGCAGTCCCCAGCGGGGACAGGGAGTGGTTCCTGCGGTGGAAGGTCCCGGCACCACGCGTGGGGACAAAGCCGGGAGGGGGGAACACCCCGCTCACCCCATGAGCAGCCCCGGGACGAGAGCCCTGAGCACCTGCCAGCGCTGGCTTGTCCCCCTCTGTCACAGGGGCTGCGTGTCCACGGGAATGGCACCCAGACCTCCATGGGAATGGCACCCAGACCTCCACGGGGATGGCACCCAGACCCTCACAGGGATGGCACCCAGACCTCCATGGGGATGGCACCCAGACCCTCACAGGGATGGCACCCAGCCCTCCACGGGAATGGCACCCAGACCTCCATGGGGATAGCACCCAGACCTCAATGGGGATGGCACCCAGACCTCCATGGGGATAGCACCCAGATCTCAATGGGGATGGCACCCAGACCTCCACGGGGATGGCACCCAGACCTCCATGGGGATAGCACCCAGACCTCAATGGGGATGGCACCCAGACCTCCATGGGGATGGCACACAGACCTCCACGGGAATGGCACCCAGACCTCCACAGGGATGGCACCCAGACCCTCACAGGGATGGCACCCAGACCTCCATGGGGATGGCACACAGACCTCCACGGGAATGGCACCCAGACCTCCACGGGGATGGCACCCAGACCTCCACGGGGATGGCACACAGACCTCCACGGGAATGGCACCCAGACCTCCACGGGGATGGCACCCAGACCTCCATGGGGATGGCACACAGACCTCCACGGGAATGGCACCCAGACCTCCACGGGAATGGCACCCAGACCTCCATGGGGATGGCACCCAGACCCTCACAGGGATGGCACCCAGCCCTCCACGGGGATGGCACCCAGACCTCCATGGGGATAGCACCCAGATCTCAATGGGGATGGCACCCAGACCTCCATGGGGATAGCACCCAGATCTCCACGGGGATGGCACCCAGACCTCCATGGGGATGGCACCCAGACCCTCACAGGGATGGCACCCAGACCTCCATGGTGATTGCACCCAGACCCTCACAGGGATGGCACCCAGACCCTCACAGGGATGGCACCCAGACCTCCACGGGGATAGCACCCAGACCTCCACGGGGATGGCACCCAGACCTCCACAGGGATGGCACCCAGACCCTCACAGAGATGGCCCCCAAGGCCTTGTGGTGATGGCACCCAGAGCCCCTTGGCCATGGCGCCCAAAGCCCCGTGGGGAGGGTACCCAGAGGTCCCTGGGAATGTCACCCAGAGCCCTGTGGAGAGGGCATCCAGAGCCCCACGGGGATGTCACTCAAAGGCTCACGGGGAAGGTACTCAGAGCCCTGCGACATGGCACCCACAGCCCGGGTGATGCCCCTCAGCGTTGACACAGACCGGGCAGGGTGAGGTCTCTGGGTGCTCCTGGGAGCACCGAGCAGCACCCGCCACCAGCTATGGGTCCCTGTCCACCGTGTCACCCCAGCACTAACCACCCCCCCAAGCAGCACCCACCTCCCAGAGCCCCGCGGGGGCTCAGGCCAGGCCAAGCCGAACCCGAAATCCCGAGGGAGGACTTTGGGTGGCACCCAGGGGACAGTGGGGACAGCGCAGCAACGGGGCCCCAACCAGGGGACGGGCAGGGACCCCAGCACCGGGGCCAGCTCTAGCCTGTACTGGGCAGAGTGGGAGGCTACTGGTGTGGCACGGGGGCCACCTGCTGGGCTGAGGGGACAGTGCCACCCCCAGCTGGCCCTAAAAGCCCCCCCCGAAATGTGGGGGACACAGCAGGGGGGGTATAGGGCTGTCCCCCCTTCCCCACTCCGCCCCAGAGGGCTGGTGGCCCCAAGAGGTGGCACTGGGACAGGGTGTCCCCCGCGGCACCCAGCATCACCCGAAGGTGCTCAGGGCTGCCAGGCTGGGTGCTGGCAGCAGGTGGCACTGGCACGACACGGACCCGCCACCCTGTCCCCAAGCCGGGTCCTAGGGTGACAGCCAGGCCTGGCTGGAGCAAGGGAAGGGTGCGGAGAGGAGGAGGATGGAGAGGAAGGTCTGGCTCAGCTCTAGCAAATTTGGGACAGCAGCTGCAGCAAGCTAAACCAGGATGAGGACAAGCCACATGCCAGGCTGTTGTCCCCTTCCCCACAGCCCCAAAACGTGAACTCCGGGGTCCTTCAACTGCTCCCACTCCCGGTCCCATCCCCTACATACATTACCCTGACCCCCACGTCACATCAAGCCAAAAATTACATGTGATTATACAGAAAACAGCCACCTCTGCCGTAATTACCAGCCCAGGACACCAAACACGGCTCCCATGATGGCTGCAGCATCTCAGGCAGCATTACCTGTAACGACTTGTCCTGCTGCAAGAAGAGACCTTGAAAGAAATCCACCCTACGAGGCTGCGCAGGTGGAGGGACGGATGCCCTGTGGCTGCACTCATCCCTCATTTCCAGCCCAAGATCCTAAAAATCAGCTTCGGTGCCGTGCCTGCGGTCACCGGGCATGGAAGGACACCACCCAGCCGCTTGCAAATAGCTGGAGGAGGAGCCGGCTACCCCGAGTGCTACCACCAGTGTGTTGGGTGTGCGCAACAACCTCTGCTTCCACCTCCAGCCGATCATCTCCAAGCAGAAGATGCCCCAGGATGGCTTTGATCTGCTGTAGATGGGCCATGGGTGAAGTCACGGTGGGACGCAGAGTCAATGGGGCAAGGTCCCAGGGTCTTTCCTGCAAGACCAAGCTCTTGGCGATCAAGCACCAGCCAAACTTCAAGGTATATACATATTTTATTTTAAAAAAAGTTTACAGTTCTTTCATTATACACAACTATTGGAGAGGTTATACTCGTAGAGAAGAGGCATTTTGTCAGGGTGGCAGATGCGCCCACTACACCAACAATGCAAGAAAAAGAGGAGGAAGAAGAAAAAAAAAATAATAAAGAGCTGACTCAAACAAAGGGCAAAACACCCCGATCTCTTCAAGTATCACACGATAGGTACCAAACACAGGCAGTAAAATCATGGCCATTTCTCATGCTGCAAACACCCCTGCTAAAGTGCCAGCAGAACTTGGACGAGCAAAAAAGAAGCGAAAAATAAAAGAGAAAATCGTCAAACACCTCCCAGGCTTCCCGATGGTCTGCAAGGAGGGTCCCTGCTGATGGCCAACACCTGCCAGGCGGGGATGGGAAGGGGAGCCCCGTCTCTCCGGCACGTGTTAAGGGATGGGTAGACACGTAAAGAAGAGAGAGACGGGTTGGGGTTCAACCACGGACACGGTGGAGGCAGGAGGACAAGCCTGTACCATACCGGGCCAACAGCAGAGCTCTGCTCCAGCCCATCCCCTCACCAGCATCCTTCTGCATCCGCCAAACCGACCGTGGATCAGGAAAAAACTCGGCACGGATAGTCACCGACCAGCCCCGAGGCACCAGGTGCCACCATCGAGGGACACGGTCACGTCACGGCAAAAACCTCGACGGCAAAAGATTATAGGACTAGAAGCCAAAGGTTGTTTCCAAAACAGCACCAAGGGGCTGTGGCAAGTTTTGGGAGCGGGGAACTCAACCCGGGGTCCATCAGGGGCTGGCTGAGAAATTCCCATCACTCCGACAGAGCACAAGGGGACACCACCACTGTTTTCTGAAGAAGAAGGAAAAAAGAGCTATCTCGCTTCAATATGGCTCCACCTTTTCTTCCACACTATGTAGGCATTGTTTTATTTACAAACTGTTTGAGGGGGAGGTTCCTTTTGGGAAAAGGAGGGAGATTTGGAAAAAAAAGAGGTGAAAAATGATGGAGGGGAAGAAGCAGAGAGGTGCAAGGCGGCCAGGAGCAGGCGTTCCCGACCTGCAGAGCGGACCCTGTTCCACCTCATCCCCTAGAAACACCTTAACAGCCAGGGCAGACTATTTTTTTTTTTTAAGCAGCATTTTGGCAGCCAGGTTTTCCTCCGCCGCCGGGCACAGGGCAAGCCTCTGTGCCGGGGCGGTGCGTTTTGCCACAGCTCGAGTGTCGGGAAGAGCCGGGGACACGTGTTGTCGCGGCTCTAGAGCGGCTGAGCCGGCAGCCGGCACAGCTTGGACAAGCTCCACCAGCCCCGCTGCGGCCTCGTGCCCGGGTGAGGAGCCGGCCCTGGCAAGCTGCGGCTTTACCGGTATTTTTTGGGGGGAATCCCTGTGTAGCAGAGTACACATTCCACAAAAGGAAGGGAACGTGCGAGCGGTTTGGTGCATTAAATCCATGTTAGGGGGTGGAGTGAGGGAGAGGAAAAACCTGCAAAGGAAGGGGGATGAGGTAATTAGAACACTATTTTTATACAATATTGAAAAAATACAAATTTTTATTGTGATTTTTTTTGTTGTTTTTTTTTTTATATATCTTTTTAAACTGATATCACCACCCAGCACTTACTCTACTCCTAAGTAGCACCTACAGTAAAGGTTATAGCACAAGCAAACTGCTAAGTCAGCAGGTAAGCAAGTTAAACAGTGCCAGCAAAACGTGGCCCCTCCCTCCCCAAAGTAATGAGAAAAACAGCGTGCTAGATAAGAGTTAAGTACACCATTACATGTTAAATAGTTAATATTACCCTTCCGACAAGCCACAAATGCTAGATAGAGAACTTCAGCACAGTCACTAGCCACAGCCCTAACATTACTGCTTTAAAATAAAAAGGGGGAAAGGAGAGGAAAAACCTTTGCTTCATGCCCGTAATTAACATAAAGGAAATTCTTTGTGTATTTTTATTAAGGAAAATCATGCTAAAGCAAAGTGGTACTTTAAGAGGGGTTTTTTTCTTTTTTTTTTCCCCCCCAAAAGAAAAAAATAAATTGATTGTGCTTTATGACTTAGAAATAGGATTGTAACCTTCCAACCCCAATGACTCCCAACCTGGTGGCATTTCTAAAGAAAAAAAAAAAAACAACAAACCAAACAATTCTGGGAAAATGACAAATGTACCAGTCTGACATTCAAAACTCTGCTCGAGAGTTGCTCAGGGTGGGTTGATTTTTTCCATGCACTGTCCTGTAGGTTGCACCACAAATTAAAACATCTTGTCCAAACCCCTCCAAAACCCCCAAAAGAATACAGCAGGTAACATTCAGATTTAAAAATCCTTCTTAGTTTGAATCTCCAATGCACAATTATCCCAACTCAAGTATACCGGCATCCCAGGTAGACATTTACTATATTAGATTTCGAGGCGTTAAACAAACAAAAATCTCAGCTTGCTGAAAGACACCAGGAGAAATCAAACATTTCAATTCAGAAGCATCCTGGGAAAAAAACAAAACAAAACAGAGCAGATTCACTTGCTTCCTCAGTTGGTGCTTTTAGGGTTTTTTTATTCATCTCAATTTTTTTTCTAGATCATATTCTTTGTTAACTTTTAAGAAATTTTAATCCTGTTGTACACACACAAGCAGATGGCTACCAAGCTGGTGCAGAAGGGGAGGGCGGGGGGGGGGAAAAGGAAAATAAAATCAGTGCCGATGGATTCGTGGACTACAGCCAATGGGCCAATCTTCATGGATCTGAAGCTCTCAGCAAGGCTAATCCATCTGGTCAGAGGACCCTCTTAGGAGATGGAGAGTGTTTGCGAGGTGTTTAACCATACTTCAAGCAAGAGAAAAAAAAAAAAGCAAACTTGAAGCCATTAAAGGGCAGCAGTTTCAAAACTATGACAGAGTAAGAGTTTGACTTCACATGTGCTCCAGCTAAATCAAAGCGCTGTTCAGAGAGCATAGTTTGTGGTTTGTGTTTTGTTTTTTTTTTTCCTCCCGAAAAGGGAACAGCTCGTAATCCAGACCAAGAAAGTGAATAACATCCAGATGAAGGCTTTCAAAAGTCCCAAAAGCAAATAGATCAGTGGTTGTCAGTCCCTACAGTTCAGAAGGGCAGGCAGGAGTCCACATATAAAAACGGACTTAAAATCCAAGTCAAAATTTTTAAGCTTCAATGCTCTGAATATCTCCATGCATTTCTATTGTTTGTTTTTATTTTGTTTTTTTTGTTTTTTTTTTTAAATGTGACTCCACGTTAAATACGATCAGCAAGGTTGACCTGAAGGAGCACCTTTTATTCCACTGTCTGATCTACATGGTTAGTATATTGTCCCCCCAGATTTTATACTTTGAGAAAACGCTGTTCCACGTTAGCATCCAAGGTGGTGTCTTTGGAAACATCGATAAGAAAGCAAACATCTTTTTGCTAACTCCCTACCTACCAGGGCAGCTGTTTTAGCTGACAGTTCAGTAGCACACAAGTTGACTTGGCCAAATGGAATTTGAATGCATGCATTCGGGCTGCATATTGCTACCAAAATGGAATGTGGGAATATGCTATGCACCTCGGGTTCGAGAAATGACCAAGAAAATCAAGATCTAAAGGGTGATATATATATATCAATGCTATTATTCATAAAAACCTTGTTTAGTAATAAAAAAAATTGCTTTGTTTAAATATGAATATTATAGTCTGCTTCTCATGGTTAGGAAATTAGAGTCTCTCTGAAAAGCAGGTTGCCTCTTCTACTACAACTCCATATCCTGAGCCTCATCTTCCGAGAAGTCGGACATGGAGCTCTCAGACGAGCTATCCCCGGTGCCTTCTTCCTGTTCTTTTAGTGCTTCTTCTGTTGCATATTTCTGAATGTATTCTGTATGTGACAGAAAAGAAAAGACATATAAGCAGCATATATTCAACAGACAGAGGATGAGCGAACTACGACTAACGGCTGGTTGGGTCACATCACGTTTGAGAAGTCATATAGGTTACCATATTTCTCAGACCGAAGGCAGCATTGTCCAACAACGTGTGAAAACTAGCTGATGGAGACCTTAAGAGACGTGCAAGACCCTTGAAAACAAGTACGATCCCAAGGCTCCTATGTCGGCGTCACGCACACTCATAGCTAGAAACAACCTGAGTCCTCCCTGGTATGGTGTATCTCATTTAATAGGATAGGATTCAATTTACTGCCAAAATAGGAGCTATTGTGGTGATGGCTTTTAGGCTTGTTCTCCAGGTCAAGATGTCACTTATATAGCCTGACTTTAAGAAACAAAGATCTGAGACTTTAAATGGATAGCGCAGAACAACCATCGCTGAAGCCAAGCTAAACTTCCAGAGTAAACTCTGCATACGCAGTGTAAAGGAGGATGGACAGAGAAAGCAGAGCAGAAGACTACAACAGGAATAGCTGCACCTTTTTTTCATTTCAGTGCTGGGGGAGGGAGCTTTTGCTTTTTAAAGAAATACAAAAAATAAACGTGGGTCTGCCGCAGGCTCTGTTTTCAAAGCACATCTCTTGCAACCTGCTTCACATCAGACAGCAGCTGTAGGATTAGCTGAGAAGGACCTGCGGGGAGGAAGGCCACCGCGCTGCAGGTCACCGACCGAAACCATGTCTCACAGCGGGGTCCAAACCACAGTGGCTCTAGGCACCCAGATCAACACCTTGAACTTCAGCCAGGAGCAAGCAGGAAGCTGTACGGCAAGTGGGAAAACTGGTTTACTGGGATTCCTGCAGGCAGGTAAAGTAACCGCTGCCAACCGTGGCTTGTGTGGCTTCCACGGTCACCTCCGTGCAGAGGGACAGAGCAAAAAGGCACCACGAAGTGGATCGGATCAGTCAGACCGAGTCTGGCAATCCCTTTCCTTCCTTCACGGCTGCAGGAGGCTCCCACAGCATCCCCTCTGAGATCCGAGGAGGGGCTGGTGTCCCCAGCAGGCAGGCTACCTTGAGCAGAGAAAGCCTATTCCTTACACACGTACAGGTGTGCAGAATGGAGCAGGGGTGAAAGCTTGGCGCAAAACTGGGCTGAAGTTGAGGCTGAGCACCCCTTCTTCAAGTCTTCCTCTTATTTATCTCCTCTTCTCCACCTCACACTGAGAAAGCAGCTTTGTAGTTCGAAGAACCTCAGCATCCTGACAGCACATCCTCCACACTGCAGGTCACGCACTTCAGGCAGGAGAGGGGTGTTGTGCTCACGCTGCCATTGGGGAATTACAGTTGTGAACTCATTACCTTTCCAGATACAACGGTACTAAAATACAACAAAGCATCCTCCAAATAGCAGCATTAAAAAACTGAAGAAAGAGGGAATACCACCATCCCTTTGTGCTTGAAGATGAGCCCCTGTGGAGAAATGTGGCTGTCACGTCCCGGTCCCAGCCCAGCAGCCATCCCAGCTGTATGTTAATTCCTCCCAGGGAACGAGGTCCACAAGGAACATCTCTCCTCCAGCAGCACAGATCACTGCTTTTTATTCCATACTGTGTCGGCAGGTGGATGCGCTGACAAAGCCACGGGAGCACGCGTCTAATGCCAGATAACCAAGTGCTACAATACAGGTTTTAAAGACCGTGCTTTGCAGAGCCTGGCTGTTCTTAAAGCTGTCCCTCTTTCCCTCTGCACTTCCATCCTTCAGCCTAGTGGAAGGGACAATACTCCGCAAGAGATCTGCATCATCACCATGGTTTTTTACACATTTCTGGAGCTGAGGTAGGGACACTGAGCCCAAACATGTTACTCTGGGTTCAGGAGTATAGTAAGGACAGCGCAATTCAAAGCCAACGCTTCATGGAGGAGTTCCCAGGATGGAGCAGCCGGTGGCCTTGGCAGACCTGCTCCGCCCTGGAAAAGCTGCGAGAGCTGTCTGGAAGGTGCTTCTGAGCCCAGCGAGCTTCAGCTTCTCCATCTAATGACGCACGCAGCTTCAGTCTCACTGTTTAATATACATTATTAACCTGCTCACTCAGACTACTGAAGCAGCTGTTCAAATCTGTTTTACAAGAACTTGTTAAGAACTGATAAAGTATTGAAAGCAGCTATGTAAACACCGGGAAGCACGGAGCGCTCAAGGTCTCGGATTGCCCTCAGGCTGCTGGAGCTCACATAGTATCAACAGAAAAGCACCCTTGTGCTCCAACCTCAGGTCCTGGCCACCGAGAACCCCCTCCTGGGAAGGTGCTTGCCCATGTCACCATGGAGCCTACGCCCTGCCTGATCACATCTCCTGACTGTACTGGAGAACAGCAGTTGCAGAGTCTGGGGCAGGGACCATCTGCCAAAAGGGATGGACGCTGCAAAGTGGGAAGAATTGGTGCGACAGACCTAAAGGTTTAAAGATGAGAGGGATTAATTGAAGGAGGGACCCAAAAAAGCAGCGTGGCTTCAGAGAATTTACAGGGGAAGGTGGGTTGGCAGTAGATGACAAGCACAGCTAAGGAGATGGGATGCCGACGTGACATATCCTTGTAGCAGCTACTCCCTTCCCATAGCTTTCCAAGAATTAATCTCCCTCTGGAAAAGGGGTGTTCACCCAGGTAAGTTGTTATTCCTTGCACAATCCAGCAAAGGTAACCCAAGTTCCTTTGCTGTAAGACTTTGGATGTCCTTGGATGGCAAAGGCAACCCCTTACTGGGCACCTTAGAAATACATTCCCCTCTACGCTTACCCCAAACCCACCTAAATAACTGCTGTAGCTGCCTCGGGAATCCCCAAACACAGCAGCCACAGCAGCACAGGAGGCCAGCAGCGCTTCTTCACTATCTCCAGCCCTCTCTGGGCCACTGGAGATTCGGACATGGAAGCCACTGTTTCTTACTGTTGGAAAAGGCCTGCTTGAACCTAAGCTAAAACACAACTTGAAGCACTTCAAACTTAAAATGCCATTTTCTACCCAGGAAAGCTACCAAGCCCCTGGGCTGGGTTTTTCTGAAGGTTTCATCTGGGAAAGGTCAAACTTCCAGGGAGCTTCTGTGCTGAATGTTGTATTGAACTTGGATCTTCAGTCTATTAAGGGAAGAAAACTGCAACATCGAAACACCACTGACAAACCGTCTTCCACAGGAGCCCGTTCACATCAAGAAGGGAAAGCCTTGATGTACCCATTCCTACCAGGGAAACACTGCTTTGATTCATCTATTTTGAAACCCTGGAGCAACAAGAACAAGCTGTGGTTGCACCTCATGGCTGGTACGTGCCCGTGAGCCATACCAGTGTTTCAAAGGACTCTAATGGAACTTCAGAGCCGACACATGGAATGGGAGAACTGCTCCCAGAGACATCCTCTGGTCCCAGCAAACACTCAACCTGCCCCTCAGCACCCTTCAGCTGCTGCTACTCACCACCGCCACCCTCACAAAAGAGGTTTTCATATTAGATCTACCAAAGAGGAAGAAAAGCAGCACACACTGGAGTTCAGCACCAATTCCCAAGAGTTCTACACAAGCAAATGTTGAGCCATTTTTGCTTATCTGAAGGCCAGCCTCTGGTGCTCTACCAGTGATCAGGCAAGCCATCGCACCAAGGACTGTCAAGGGGATCTTAAAAGAGGCACTTGGCTCTGTGTCCATGAACTACTTGATCTAAATGAAGGCTCTAATGCTAAGAATCACACTTTCCAGCTGCATGTTGGTAATATTAATGGACATTTACAAGTTCCACAATAAATCCTTACTTGTGTGGGTCTCATACCAAGAATCACAGGAACTACAAACCTTGGGCCACCTCTCTAAGCCTAAGCCCATCTCTACACTACCACTATGTCAAGCAACTGTTTTATGCCCTCATAACTAAAAAATGAAGAAAAGCAGCAATAAATTATGTATTTGCACTACTGAGTTTCCCAGAGCAGAGAAGATGCTACAATCCGTTGCATCAATTTTAACATGTCCAAGGCTATTTTTAAAAATGCTACAATATGAGGAATGACAGTGTTTAGCTCTATCTTATACTTGTCACGCAAGCCTGGGAAGAGACAGCAGAGGCAGGACTCTTGGGTATATGGAACATGAGACATGTTGCAAGCACTTAAAACTCCTTCCAGATCATCTTCACGGCCTGCACCCGGCTGTCGGGATGGAAACGAGGGAGCAGACTATCCCATTTAGCCTCCCTGAGGGATGTCCTCAGATCTTCCTTGAAGCACCTGCTGTTGGCTAGCATCAGTTTATTTGCTTTTTCCAGGGCGCACCTTTTTTTCCCGTTTCATTAAAGCATAGAGGACACCCAAAGTGTCTCTTGTGTTGGCCCTGGAGATTTTATCTGACAAACCATTTTGCCTGGAAGCTTGTTCCTATGAAAAAAACCAGGCAATGGACTTCAGGATACTGAGCAGGCCAGATCTGCAGGGTAGTTCTTACGATCCTGTCATGCAGCTGTCAGAGGAATCAAGCAAAGTGGGCTGAATAACTCAGTATTTAAATCACATCTTTGCTTGGCCTCATTTGTAGTTCCACCCTCAAACAAAAATTGCAGCTGATGAAGAGTCATTTCGCATCAGAACAAAGTGACTTGAGGTTTAACCACTCCGAGTGACGTGGCAGAGCTGATGGAATGACTCCACCACCAAATCCCATAGCTTTCTGGGATACTCCAAACAAGAGCGAGCTTTCACAATGCTCCGTTAGGAAAGCTGCTACCCCACCTCACACCAGAAAGTCTATTAGATCGTGCCGCTCATGGAGGCTCTCCTTGTTGAACAGGCCCTGCAAACCTTTCTGGCAGGGCTCCCACAGACAAACAAGTCTTATGGTTATTCAGTAACCAAAAAAGAAAAAAATAAATAGGCGGTCATGGTCTTTAAAAAACTTAGTTGAAGACCAAATCTGGGCCAAAGGCTGTAAATTTCCCACCACTAGATTAAAAGCTGATTGTGTTCACTGGATCAGGGGAGAAATAAAGTCCACGGCTTTGCCATAGGCTTGTCACAGCAGGAAATGGTGCCCTGCTCCTGTCTGCATGCAGCTGATTCTAGGGAAGGCAGAGCGCAAATGTAAAGCACAATTCTTATTTTTTATCTTATTTCTTATGTTTGCAAGGCTAATTGTGTCTCACCAGCTCACTAGGACAGTCTTATCCAAAGTATTTATTGCTAGTCTTATCCAAAGTATTTTGGTCTCCTTACCAGGAGCCTTCCCTGATCCCAAGGAGGTACTAACTCTGTTCCTCAGCCTTATCTAACATGTCCTTCCAACCCTTCCAGGAGCAGACATGCCAGCACCCTCACCGGCTCTGCCAGCGCTCACCTACCCTCACCAGTCACTGTTAATGTTCAGCCTGGGCTCCCTCAGCCGAGTTACATGCCTGTGACCACATCCTGCTCACACTGATCACAGGATAAATCATTCCCTTCCTCTCTGAAGGCACCTTTGACACGAAACCTGTTCGGTCCTCTAGACTAAACTCCTCCAATTCTTTCCCTCTCTCCTCATTTTCAAGACCATCTGCCCTTGTTACACCCTGCCAGACTTTACTAACTGGTCTGCAGCTTTCTTAAATGGCAGTCCCTTAACCAGGCACAGCACTAGTAAGTCTCGGCTGGACTAGGAAGTAGCAAGGAAGGATTACTTGGCATTTACTGAAATTCCTGCTCTGTCATAACACAAAAGTGCTTTCTGCAACAGCATCACCAATTCCTTGATTGCTGCTCTCGGATCACTTTCCACAGAACTGCTAACAAGTCACTTTATATCCAGAACTTGTGCAACTGGATGCTCCCGTTTCAGTTTAGTACTTTTCCTTGTCCCTTTTTCGGTCACACACCTTTTCTTCCAAACTGTTTCTCTGATCTCCCAAAACTGTGTTGAATCCTAACCCAGTTTGCTTACAGCCTTCCCTGCTTAGGGTCTGCTAATGATTTAAAACCCCTGCCCCACATACTGCACACACCGTGGCAGCAGTTTATCCACCCCTTACTTCAGACTACACCCATTTAAAAAGGGCACTGACACACAAATGGGCAAAGACGGTCCTCATTCCCCCCGGGCGGAATCACAGTAACACCACTCATTCTGCAATATGTTGTTTACGCCCTTACCTTTAATTTTCTGTTTGTACTCTTCTGGTCGGTGGAGGTACATGGCTGCAGCGTCACCATTTAGAGGATCTATAGGGTTAGGATAGGCCAGCAGCTGGGGCAGGAACGATTCAAATATATTGGTGAGATCTGCAAGTGAAAGACACAGTTGTTCATGTCCACAGACCCAGAGTCAGTCCGATTAACCATCCTGCAAGCACCGGCACTGGAACAGCAGCACAAAGCTTCAAGGGCAAACGCACTGAAAATCTGGACGCAAGTTAAAATAAAGGAAATGGCATCGAGGGAAGCAGATACAGGGCTGATAATAGAGCTTCTGCTGCTGCTGGAGGTATGCTGCAGCTCCTCAGCTAACTGCACAAACTACTCGACATCCCAACAACGTACATACAGGTATCTGTGGGTTAAGCAAAGAAGTGGAAGGACACAATTGCCTTGTTTAACAATTGAGGCTCAGCCCTGGCTTAAAAAAAAAGGAAAAAAGAAAACCAGAGTGTTGTGCTTCACCCCTCACTGAGTTCTTCTACTTCTGCCTCCTTCTATTACCGTCTTTAAATGTCTTATGCTCCATGACTAAATTGACATATCTCAAGCATAAAGCATCTTCCGAAGTGCTTCAGATGATTGCGTTAATAGAAAGAGCAACCAACAAGTCCCTCCTCCAACTCAAAACAATTTGCAGAATGTGAAGAGCTCACATTAACACCTTGGTGCCAGTTGGCATCTGTCACTAAATAATCCACAACAGGAAACATACTTCTGGTGCTGATGAGTAATTGTGGATACACGAAACCCTCTTCCCACATCCCTAAGACAACAAGTATGACACTTCAGGGGTGGGGGTGTTCAGAAACAAGCCCTGCGTCATCGTTTTTCCTCGGGGGCTTCAGAAGGACCAGGCGCACCCACGCAGAGCAGAGATTAAACCCCCAGTGCAGGGCTGTGTGCCAGGTTTCGCTTTAGCCTCTGGAGAGCTGTGATACAGGCAGACCGGCATTCATTGTGTGGGGTTTTTTCGGTGAATATTCTACACATCTTTTATCAGAATCCCCCTTTCCTAATTAAAGGAAGTGTCTCTTTCCTGCTGGGAGAGAAATCCTGCCTGGGGATGAACATCACCCGTCCCCTCCAGCGTCAATCAAAGTGGAGCTGTCAGAAGAGAAGCCCAATGCTGCCTCGGATCCACCACGCGAGCAGTTAGCCACCTCAACCTGCCTCTTACAGTAACACAGCTGTGTGACTATTCCCGCGCTCAGCCATCACCGAGCCTCACGGAGCTGCTGAATTCAGCCAGATCTGATGGAGGGCAGGGACCTCAGAGCCCTTTACTTTCTAAAAGATTCATCAAAATGGGGGGACAGGTTGGGGGAGAGATGTCCAAGTGCCCTCTCTCCCTGTGCAAACAGTTACTCTGGCTCTGGGCTGCAGCCACAGAAAACCAGGCTCTAACGCTCTCGCCAGCAAAGATACAGCCTCGGAAGAGCTGCGCAGTAGGTCCAGGCAGATCATTGCCACTGCCCAACGTTACCACCTCTGCAAATCTACCAACAGGCATGCTTCCAGAATGTGCTCAAGAGGACCAAAGGAGACTTGAGGTTTTGTCAGTTCTTCCCTACCACGTCAACACGTTCGGGACGTACAAACACTGCGCTATGACTACTTCAGTCGCCCATTCAGCATAAACCCTGCTGAGCAGGAGGAAAGGCCATGGCTTTATATACTAAGGAGCATAGGGTCCATGATAGCTGATACTGCATCACCCAACTGCAAAAAGTAGTGACATCAATTGCTATGGATAGCCATCGGCTGGTCTCTGCTTTAGAGGGACACCACTAAGAAATTAGGTGCTTTTACCCTGAAATCTCTTTCTACTGTAGAAGCTGTTGGCCCTTCCAATACTGGCTGAGGACAGTGTCACTGTCCTTTAGAGCACACGTGGTACCTTGACCAAGTTTGCCATGGCTGGCACACTGAGCAGCCAGATGCCACCAGCTGTTTCTAGGATAAGCACGACAGCAACTGGAAGAAGGATCCTAATCCGAAGAGGGACCACAAAAACCAGTGAGGATGCTCTGTAAGAATACTTTTTGCCATGGTAGTGGCTTGTCCTTGGTAAACTAATTAACCCTCCTAGGGATTGGGTTCAGACACTATCAGCAAGAAGCTGGGTCAAGTCTCTCCATGGCGCAGGCTTAGACCAAGTATTTCTTCGTGGCTGTTAGACAACTAAACTCTCACACAGGCTGAGGAAGCAGAGCCCTGGAAGGCCACCATGGCTCAAAGGACACTGCAGGGATTTTTCTTTGTTGCTTTAAGAGGCCTCAGTAATTTCCCCCTTCTTTCAAATCCCCAAAAGCAGCATTAGTTTAACTAGTTGAACGTTAAAGTGTGGGAAGCCTAACCATAGCGCTAAGGACTTGCTACTTCATTAAGGAAGGAGAGGGAATTTAACCATGAGGTCTTAATGAATTTATTGGTAGCTATTCTGGGTCTGTTCCACCTTAGTTGCTCCTTGAATCATCTGACCCATTTCCTCTGCCAGCACAGGAGCACTCTGATCTAAAGGGGCGACACTCCAAACAACACGGCTGTGCTGAGAGACACCAGTGAATATTGTTTCCCCCCGTTTCATTTCACGTTCAGAAATGGGCCACCTCCTGACTTCAGACAAGGAGGAAAAGCCCTGGAAGTGAAGAGGTGATGCAGGCACTCTAGTGTTGATGACGTCCGAGCGAAAGGGCAGAGCGAATGCAGTCACCCCAGTGTCCTCCCTGCAGCTTCAAGGCATCCTGCAGCAAGGCAAGGGAAGTCTGCAATGACTGTCGAGCGATGAACTTTTTAATGCCAACTTTCACCAGTTACTGTCGAAGGTACTCTGTACAGAATACACACCTGACTCCTTCAAGTTGCCTTACACCTATCACTGACATCACAAGGAAAAATGCAGAAGATTTTTGCACACTTGCTGATATTAATACATCGCAAGCATAGCAAATACGAAAGTTTTTTTTTTCTACCTTTATGAGCAACAACGACGACAAAAATACAGCAGTACTCATTAGGAAACCTCTCACAGAAAACCTTCCTACGAAATTGTTTGGAAATAGTGCAGAAACCCCACTGTGACCGTCTGTGAGAGCATGCTGCGGAACAGGGAGGCTATCCATGCAGGCTTCCAAAGCAAAACCCAGACTGACAGAGCAGAAAAACCAGCACCACAGTTACACTGGAGCAATTTTCTTTTGTCTGGCCATCCCCACGATCTGCAGGTGGCATTGAAGGGTTGGAACAGCAGCACACGCTGCACTGTGCCGGATTCTGCTGCCAACTGAGCCACGTAGGTTCAGCCCCAGCAGAGGATTTGGTTTGCCAACACCGCTTTAATTCCTCCGCCTCACATCAGATCCTTCCAGGACACAAGAGCATCCTCTTCATCCATTAGCAACACCACCTGGGTCACAGCTAAGCTGATCTCTCACAACAAAACCATGTGAAGTGTATGCCATGCATCTACTACATGAGGACTTCAGGCATTCTGATGAGGAGTGAAGTTCAACAAGTTGCTATGGCAATTTCCCACCCAGGATTCATCAAGTCTGGTACTTCCTTACAGATTGTGCTTGCGAGGAAGGTGAAGTAGCTTGTCTCTCTAGCAACTGCTTCAAAGCTTCAACTTACATAGGTAAAATCAGTTTTTCATGGAAGAACATGAAGGATTTCATGTGCACGTTCCCCTGAATATGCTTTCACAAAGCATAATTGGACCATCTGAAGAAGTTTGCATTTTTAAAATGCGGCCAACCTAGACAAGATACTCAGCTGTATTCCTTCTAACAATTTCAGCTTTCTCTAAATGCTATTTTAAGGGGTTTTCAGCTACCAGCTAACCTTTTTATATCTCTAAAAAGGTGAGTGATAGCCAAGTACGACCTAATGGGAAACCCAAAACATTCTGCAGCAAGCAGGGCAGTCATTAGATGCACTACCACCTCCTAGCCTGCAATGAAATGATGCTGCCATGACAAACAGGAACGGTTTCTGGTGCCATCTTCTGTAAAAGTGGGATCACAGCCTTGGGCACAAAGAACACCAGCTCGAATGCACATACAAAACATGGATGGGGTAGTTGGAACTAGGTGTCACTTTAGATACAAGTCACTCCTTTCTTTCAATGCTGAATCATGGCGGGGTGCTGTCGTGCAGTTGCCAGACAAGGCCAAGCAATGGATTGAGCGATCCTTTGTGAGGTTTATGGAATATTTTCACCTCTCTGGCACAAAAACAGGTTATAAAAGTTTTGTCATGTGAAAATCTTATTATACACGTGAAAATCTTATTTTCACGTGATCTTGGCTCAGTGAGGAGACTAAACTTCAGTAAAGAAAAAAAAACAACCCAAAAGTTGGTCTAAGATCACCTGTGTCCAGCAAGCTGTGTTGTGTTATGTTAACACACCAAATAACGGATGTTCACGTGATCAGCTTTCAGGGAAATGCCAAACTCACCGTAGAGAGCTGTCCAAGTTTGATTGATTACATCTAGACATACAGTTCCTGACCTGAAACATATGGAAAGGATGGAATTAAACACAATCACACTCAAAAATACTCTAGGGATTTAATACAATCTATCCCCTCCCTTCCCCTGCCCTGCCTCTGCCCCACTGTTTCAGATGAGCTATGATTTACTCCTATCTTGTGGTTAATAGAGGGGCAGCCTTTAACTACATGAATCTTCATACTCTGTGCAAAAGAAAGTAAATTGGAGCCTTAAGTGAATTAGCTGGTCCGTGTGGGGCTCTGCTGGAGAAAGCGAGGCGTAGGTGGCTTCCCTTAACAAACCTTAACTGAAAAAAAATGTGGCAAAACACCTTATGAAGAATTTTAGTATAGACGTGAACTTTAGCTAAAGAGGGAGCTATGGCTTAGCCGACGCTCTTCCTTGTTTCTAGAAAGCCGGCACGATGCCAATGAGGAGGGGGACTGGCAACCTTGAATTTTCTGTAAAGGAAGCATGTTCCAATACAAAGACCACATCTGCAAGAGAGTCTGCAGCATGCAGCTCTCTAGCCTCGCCCACAGCCTGACCCGCTCCTGAAAGTTAACTTGTGACAACATCTACTTCTATCAGATTCCCCCACTCTGGACTCTTAAGATGGATGGAAGCATCATTCAACTCATCGTCATATTATTGCGAAGCCAAAATACAGTTACAATTAGACAAACGCCTTAGAAAAACCACACACTAGGGATTTACTTACGCTTCGTCAATGTTGGGATGGAAAATTTTATTCATGAATCCTGCAAAGAGACACACTGGTAAATAGCAGAGAACAGCCAAAGATTTTTTTTTTTTTAAACAAGAGAAGTCTGGAATTTACTGAGCAAGGACTCATCTCACTAGTTTCAAGGAAAACGCAGCCTTAGCTATATACAGCTATGTAACCTTTAAAATATGCAGGCAACATTCTGACCTGAGGGTCCTCAGCCATTCCCTCAAAATTCAGCAAAACCCTCTGCTTACAGTGCAACCCTACCGCAAAGGTTTTATGGTTCAGTATTATCTTGAAAAGAACTGCCCATCAGCACAATCCAGCATCCACATCTGATGAAGTGTTTTTAAAGGCTGCAAGGATCTTTTCAATAAATGCTAAATGCAAAACTTAAGGTCAACATTTGCTTTAAGATTAATTTTTATTTTTTTTTTTTTTTTTAACATCTCTGGACAAAGATTTCCTATGAGCTTGAAGTTGCAACATTAATCTACATTTGTAAGCCATTCAGGGAGAGACCGGTGCAGAGAGCTAGTATTTCAAGTTTTGCATCAACACAGCAATTAGTTCATCAGTTGGTACCACTGGTCTCCTAGAAAAGAAAACAGCTCAGATGCAAGGTCTAGAATGAGAAAGCTCATCGCAGCTTTGTCCACATTTCAGACTTCTAGCTTTGACAGTGCTTTCTTTGTTCCAACTTGAAAATTAAATTGTTTTAAAAAAAAATCCTGTGGTTTCAAGACTTAGGACATCATGGTAGAAGATGCCTCACACTTTAAAGACTCCATCTGATATCAGCAGCTAGAGGTAAGCCGTGTTTTCCAGCTGCCTGCTTTAACCTCAAGTTCAAGACAGATGGCACCTCAAAAACACTCCCCTCTTCTCCCACAAACCGAGTTTAGAAAACAAAGGTATTAAAGGAATTATAACACACCATACTTGGCACCATAGCCTGTGTAGAAGTAAAGCACATCCACCCCAAAAGCAAAGTTAAGTGTTTCAAATGATGGCTGTGAGCAGATGCAGAATCCACCTTCCAAACTCTTCCCTTTCCTTGCAATAGGAAGAACCCAAATACCCAGGTGCGGGACATGTCCTCAGTGCAGAACGGACATGGAGCAGGGATAGAAAACTGGGTTTTCCAATTATTTCACTGCCAAATGGATTGAGTATTCCTATACACTTCTGCTGGCTTGGCCAAATCATTTGGGCTCTGCCCAGCAGGGTTGCTGCAACCCTTGTTTTAGTACAAGCTTAAGCTGCTTCCAGATCTTAGCATTGCTTTTTTTCAGAACTTAAAACCTTCTTTCCTCTGTTGTACCACCATCCTGCAGCCTGTAAAGCCCTACAAACACTGCCCACGTGGGAATGGTGTCTTTCTGCAATAAGCAGAAACGTATTTTAGCTAATAGCAACTATTCCTTCTGACAAAGGTCCTTGTTTATAAAAATGGGTAAGAAATTTTAGCCTGGGATATTGACTCAATCAATTTAAAAAGCTCCTTCCAGGACTCAAAACACACAGAAGATTTCTCTCTAGAGCAGCCCAAGAAGTGTAGAAACACATCACTGTTTACTGTTCAGCAAACTCCCTACCTTCACCATCTTTATCCATCCACTCCAGGCGAGACCCTGCAGCAGCGCTGATGTACCATCTCTGCCCAAACAAGGATTGATCGCGATTTGAGTGACAGCATGGTTACCATCTGGGCTAAGAGCTGACATATGGATTTAACTCCCTTTCTTTCCATGTATTATGACACAAATATAATTTCATGTTTACTTGTACTGCTCGGATTTTGCATAAATACAACGGAAGGCTGAAACGATGCCTGAAGCCAGAACAATCTCTAAAAGAAGAACTGAGAACTGCGTGAACAACTCCATGCTAACAAGTGTCTTTCAGGAATACCTTGCCATGATTGAGCTTGAAAAACTGAAGCAGACTTAAAAAGGGAAGCTGTAGTTCCATCAAATATTTATGTTATGGCAGCTCTCACAAGTTTAAATCAGGTCACGGATCCATTATGCTGGCACTGGAGAGCTACAGCGAGCACCGATCCCGATTCTAAATCCTGTCTCTCTCTTGGGGTGGGGTGGGGGGAAAATTCTGATAAAGCAGAATAGAAGAGAGGACAGGGGAAGACACCAGGTAACAAGAATAGGACAGCAATGTGTAGACCTGCTGAACACTCTTTGTTCTGGTATCTGGGACACAGACCGGCTCTCGCTAACCCAGCTAGACGCAGGCATCCCTCTGCCTTCTCTCATTTTGGTTTTCTGATCATCGCACCTATTTCCTAGTACCTTCTAGCACAGCCACCTGCAGCTGGTTGGACAAGGCTGTGCTGCAAACCCACCTGTAAGGTTTTGGTCAACTCTTCGTTCACACACTTCAGCATTTAAGCTGCACTCGATATCCAGGGAGATGAGATTAGGTTGTCCGCTAAAGAGATTTGTAATTCTTCTCTGTCATCTTTGCATTCAGCCAGGCAAGGAACAATCCCTTCTTTCACATTGTCCTTGGTCTCAAGCTTCGCAAATGAAACAGTTGTTCTTCAAGAAAGGACACAAACATCCTCTCCCTGCACTCCTCGCTTCCTACGTTGTTGCCACATCTTCTTGCAACTCTTCAAGGTCCCCCCCCATCTCATTCTCCTACACACACAAACTGCCCAGGCCCAGAGCAGCTCTGGTGATATCCTTCCTTCTCCTGACCAAGAAATAAGCTCAAAATATTATCTCCTCCTTTGTTTGAAATATAAAAGTAACCTGCAGTGAAAAAGCGCTAACATTGATCCAATAATACTGACTTGCTCTGTATTTATTTTTACAAATACAAAACACAAAGCAAGCATAAACATCCATGTAAAAATGAAATTCCAATTTAGAGAGGAAACCAGGAGTAAAAATACTCCTCCCAAGCCAGCATAAACACTGGGGCAGGTTTACTGCCATAGTTTTGAACATAGCACACCCCAATTAATATACTGCGCAGATCTCCAGGTGAGCACTCCATGAAGAGAGCCAAGGGACAGGCTCTTGATTTTGGGTTCTCGCCGTGGCCTCGAGCATGAAGCCCGAGCAGTCATGATTCTCTGTGCTGGACTGGCTGTAAGCACTTAAAATTTAACATTTTACAACAATATTCACACTGCAGCCTGGAAAAGCCAACGTTTAGGAGGAATTTGAGCAGCAGAGTGGCTGCAGTCCACCCTTTCCATACAGAGACATCAAGATCCAGGATTGCCTTTGAAGGTAAAGCAGGACTGCATAAAATCTGTACGGACAAAAAAACCTTTGGGTGGTAACAGAAACAAACCTGTACATCCACAAAGGAGTTACACAACAGAAAGGGACACATCTGTTCTGATACTGGAAGACGCCGAGACCAATATGCAGATGCTGACCTTCAAAAATGCTGGTATTTCAGCAACAGCCCTGGAGTAATCACTCTTTGGGTTGACAAAAATCTTTGAAGAGAAGCGCATTTTAAAATTAAAAATCAGCTAACTGAAAGGCTGTCAATCTTCCTTGATGCTGCAAACACAGGAACATTCGTAACGCTCCGGCAGCTGGACATATTCCAGTACGAAATGAAGTTCTCTCACCGCGCTCACGCACCAACCGTGGATGGGTCTGAAGATCCAGGGCACTGCCTCACAGTTGGGTCAAAGCGGTCACTCCGAGGATCGGGCCCTGCAGCTGGGCGATAGCTGAACACTGCTCTCCAGGTGAGCAAAACCGCAGCAGAGAACCAGGGAGGAATTTCAGACTTAGGTTGATGTCAACATCTCTCCTGAATGGCTCCAGGCTAAAGGATACGGCTGGAAGGCACCACCAGAACCAACACGCTGCCGTGAACCGCTCTGCCAGCCAGTTCTCCTCCAAGAGGCAGAGACGAAATACCTGGATAACTTGGGGAATGCTAAGGATTCCCAAGGCACCTCTCATTGTCCTGTGCAGGCATTAGGCAGAAAGCTCCTGCAAGGGGTTGTTCCGCATCGATTGCTCCCCCATCACTACGCCTATAGGGCTGGACTGTGATTTAGAAAGGGTCCCCTGCCCTGGTACAGCCCTCATCTACTATTCAGGCAGAACGGATGCAAAACTTGGAGATAAGAGGGATCAGAAACCTGGGCTGGAGAGTGCCTCCTCGCTCTTTCCACAGCTCCAGCTGCACAATGCTGGCCCAGGGCATCGGAAAGCTTTCTGCACCCCTTGGTACTTCTCCTCCAAGTCAGGAACCGGCTGCAATCCAACAAGCGGCACTTCAAAAGGTGGCCTGTTGCTTATCAGAGCTCAAAATACAGCCAGCTTAGCTGGTAGGTTAGGTGAGAGGTCCCCAAAAGAGACGTTTTTTCCTGCAGCACAGCTCTTCAAAGCGATGCTAGTGTTGCTGGCTCTGCTGAAGCACGCGGGAAAGAGGAAAAGCAGCGCGCCAGCGAACACAGCACATCCCAGCCTCCCGGTTTCACGCCTTCTTGCTCAGCAGGGAGTCAGCCGCATGGCCCGACCACACCAGCGATAACTCTAAGAGGACTTCCCACTGGCTCTGGGGAACGTGCCAGAGCGGAGCTAGTTTATATCCACTTACCCATCCCAAACTCGCCACTGCTTGCCCACGTGTCGGCTCTCTTTGCTCATAAAATAAGGCCAGCTGGACACTTCTCTACCTGAACAACTGTGACAGCAGATTCATAGCTGTGTACCATCACGGTGCCAAACACACAGCCGAGAGGACAAGTGTATACAACCGCTCCTCACTTTCCAGTGCAGTGAGACTGACAGCCTCAAAGTTTTATTTTTAATGAGAGATTAAGGCCAAGTCAGGAAACCATTCAGACTGCCTGGCTGGGGAGGTGGAAAGGTGGTTACAGTCTCTCTGAAGCAGGATGCAGCAAGTTTTAAATATCACACCAAATCAACGTGGCTTGGGTGACCACCCAAGGCTCGGGGCAGAACTATGTGCACAGAGATCAGCACGCAAAAGAGCTTATGTACAGTACAGAGAGGTCAAGAGCAGTGTTTTTCCTCTGCTTTTTTTAACCACTGGACAACTGACATAATGGAAAAAGATCTCCCAAGTGCTCGTGCAGTGCTGCCAAACAGCCAGATAAGATTAGTCTAAACTTAATGTTTATTACTTCCCCCTCCCCAAACACCCAAAAGCCTGCAAGGGAATGTGCATTTATTTTTTTATTTAAAAAAACCACACTGCACTCATTTCAAGGACTACCTTCTTGTGTAACTGATCACGAGCCCGCCACGCGCCACAGGCTGAGAAACCGTGGTAGGAGATGGGGGAGAGGGCACAAGAGCAAGACCTCTGCCTCAGTCCTCAACTTAGTACCTATTCCCCTCTGCAGACTGGGACAACTGGTTTAGCGCACGGCTCTTCCCCATTTGAAGGGCACAGGATCTGTCTACCTCGAAGGTGCGTACCTTGTCCGGTGCTCTCAGGTCAATAAGTTCTCACTGGCAAAGGCGAGGATTTCTCTTCTATGAAATTTGGAGGTTAGGAGCCCATTCAGAGCACTAACGACCGAGGCAAATATAACACTGTTCACTCACCGCAGAGGCATTCACTGCACGGTTCTGGTGTGAGGTGCTGTGTAACATCAGCTTGCTAACAGCAGGATTAGAACAGTTTATATTACCATACTCAAATTCTAGTAGCTTTTCAAAACAATACCATAAATAATGCTGCAGCAGCTTCATGAGGGAAAGATCAGGATAGAAAAATATGGCTATAGCTGAGGGAAAATAGTGGCAGAGCTATAAACTCTGGACCTCCTGCTCAGAGTGAATCGCTGAACGGTCCATCTTGGAAGCGGAAGAGCAGTATCCACAAGCTTACAGACTGGTGCTAGGAGCAGCAATCTCTGGAAAAACATGCACAAAGCAATTGCCCAATATCAGTTCCTCTCATTGCTTAGGTGTACCATCACCTGATGCCCAGGCTTCAGAGACTGGCACAGAAGGCAGTGAATCTGTGCCAAGTCAGGCTGAAAACACCTACCCCATTTTGTCAGTCTGTTCCCGTTCTCCAGTTGTAGCAGGGAATCTGCAGAGGGTGGCACAGTTGTGCGTCAGACCAGAGTAGAGACAAGGATACAAATTACCTTTAGGTGTCTCGTCTTTCCCCTTAGACAAAGCTAAGCGTATTTGAAAGAACAAGCATTTTCACATCGCTTATAGGTCAGAATAAGGATCAACACAGCCAGGGAAGAGCAAGCTCAGAACGGTCACGGGCGATAAGTGACTCATGAAATTCTAAGTAGCAAAATGTAAGGCAATCCAGAGAGGAGCTGAAAGTAAAAATAGCAGCTGCAGTCAAAAAGAAAAATTAAGCACAGGCCAGAAGAGATCTGTTAAACCCTGGCTGGAGCTAACACTGCTTCGTTCCCATACTGGCTGCCACAATGGCTCTTTATATACATACACATACATACATGCACACACTTCCATATGTTTTGTGTACATACTAGGCATTTTGTTTTGTAAAACACTTAGGAGAAAGGTGAAATACAAGTGCAAGATACCTGCAGATAACTGGGACAGAGATGGAAGGAAAGTGAGAACTGTGTATAAATATACAGAAGTTATTTGAGAAATTGAGGCTCTGAGCATGTTGTACGCAAACTTTGCAGCTGTGACATTTGATTATTAAGAAACCAGAGTGACTCAGTGCTAGCCTAATACTTCTGCAGATTTTAGCAATAAAATAAATGCCACGGTGCTTCCAGGTGAGAGCTCAGGCTCCCAGGTTCACATGTTTCTACTGCTCCGATCATCTAAGCAGGGCAGGACATTCACACCCTGAGCTTCCTCCCGTGTTTACGGCATCAAAGAGCATTAATCTCCGGCTCTTGGCAGGCGTATGGACTGATTAAAAACATACAAAATTTACACAAAGTGTTCTCGTGACTTGGGAGCTCAGAACAGTACTTCAAGTACTTCAACAACTCCCCTTTGAAAAAAGCAGGAACAGACTAGGCAGAAAGTTCCCCTGAAGATATTAAATCCCAGAGGGAAGGGAAAAGTAGCAAAGCAGTGCCAAGCAGGGTTACTGAAATCATGAACAGCTCAAAACATATTGTCTAGGAGAAAGCAAAAATGGAACCAAACATTTGGCAGGGGAGTGCTTCGAGTCCTCATAAGCACACAGGGATATTTACATTAATTGACAAAAGCATTAAGAGTAGCAGCATTCACTAGCTTCAGAAAGCAACAGGGTATTTTTCAGGAGTTCTTTTGTTCTGACAAACTACTCAAGTTCAGGAGGTTTGTTTCAACCCTGAAGATTTGGGTATTTAGGGATCACGAGTGGAGTTAGTTCAGCTCAATGGGAGCACTCAAGCCCAGAGCCAACATGACAGCCCTACATCTGGCTCCATTTAGATTCGTGTTCTTCTAGGATGCGCATTTCCCTTTTTACTGTATGTTATATAGCTCTTGTTAGGAAAAATCATCCTGCACCGATACGGGATCTGTCTGAACACACAGCAAAGACCAAGCAAGGAACGGCAGTGCCAGAAATACTGGAAAGGTACTGCAGGACATGATGAAACACTAGAAGCTCTCCCAGGAACTGCTCTTTTCACATAGATCCCAGGATGGTTTAGGTCTTTAAGCAGAGGCATTATCTGCATTGTCAGGAGAGCACTGTCCCTGGGGCGACATCATTTAATAGATTACAGCAATAATTACCAACCTGAGAAGGGCAGGAAATAAATGCCATGCATATTTGAGAAGGGAGCTGTGGATGGGACAAGGGAGCAAAGATTTGGCAGGAGAAGAGCCACCACACCGAGCGAAGGCTTCTGCTAGAGACCCTCAAAGGCGAAGAGGACCACCACTCGTTTAGGGCTGAAGAAAAGGCTTGCACCTTTCCAGATGACAAATCTGGAACTCACTTTAAAAACCTTTTCTATTCAGGTTTGTCAGTCGCATTTTGGAAGAGAACACCAAGTTTTCATGTACCTTATTTTCAGAGCCATGCTGGGATAAAAGCAATTTGAACAGATTAGAAAGCAACTATCAGCAGTCATTTTTCAGAAGCAGCTTTCTAGAATGCACGGATATGCTTCAAGCCATCATGTTATTTGCTGCAAAAAGCCCATGCCATGTTCAAGACTGCATTAAGATTTTCTAAGATGGAAAGAAAATTTTAGCCTACAGTACTAGAGGAACAAAGAAAGCTGCAAGAACAGCATTTTGGCTTTAAGCTTCGGCATAAAAAGTGTAATTTATTAAAGGAAAAGAAACTGCTGGATTCTATACTTCATACAAGCCAGTGACTTACACAGACAATTTGAACTCTGCGTGTCATCACCGCAGTGGCAGCTACGTAATGCTGAGAATAGAAGGGCTGCAAACAAGCTACAGGTGTGCTCTAGATGACCTTCTGTCCATTTATGGGCTCCGCCATCTCTGAAATACTTCACTTCCACCTCTGTACAGGTCAGAGATTGCCACAGCAAATTTCTTCCCTACTAATTCCTACCCCTGTGTTATCCAGAGCTCAAGCTGGCTGAGGACTGCTGGGTTAGGACACCCGTGCTCACTGGAACAGGCAGACCTGGGAGAGAATAGGATCTCGTCTCATTTACAAGCTTGTGAACGCTCCCAGTTCAGCTGGGACGAAGGCTTGCTCTGGAGCTATCTGTAATGCCAAAACCAGCAGTATCAGGCACTGCATACCGAGCCTGCCTCCGAGAGCAGCGGTGCGGAGATCAGGCTGGCCCAGAGGAAGGGGCCGAGACGTCACTCAGCCCTGGCTGTCCAGATAAGCTGGGCTGGGGCAGCAGAAATGGGAACCAGACAAAGAAAAACAAACCTTTTCCCGCAGCCGGTTGGGAGCTTCCCCGGGTCCTAGCGCTCCCCTTGGCGCTTCCACTCCCCAAGCTCTTGCCTCCTCGCAGCAGAACTAAGCCCTGCTTTGCTAAGCCAGCTCTCGTCTAGCATCGACTTGTTTATTCAACCTGAAACCTCAGCTGCACACTGCTTCGCTGGGGAGGTAACCTGCGCTTCCAGCAGCCCTCGCCCAACAGACAGCAAGGTGAGCCCTAGAGCAAGAGCCAGGCTTTTGGGGAGCTCAGCGAGAGAAGAGGTGGTTTTCAGCCGCTCAAACAGACTCACAGGGCAAGAGAAGCATGCTAGAAGGTGCAATGAGTCCGGAGTAAGAGTCACAACACAGCGGGTAGAAGGAAGCTGATGGATGGAAAGATGCTGTACTAGAAGACAGCAAAAGCAACATTAGAAGGGCCAAAGCAACTCAGTGATTTGAGCAGGAAACAACTCCCTGCACACCCACCCACCCCACCCAGAGTTCACAAGGAGAAAGGCCATCCTTGTGGTGTCAGTTCTGAAAACACAGCTGGGCCAACTCTGATCCCAGGCTGCCTTTTACTCTCACCTATCCCAACCAGCACTAAACAGCCTCCAAGTCAAACCATCAAAAGGTCAAATCCATACCACCTTCCATGCAACTAACCCAAGCCTAAATCAACAGCGCTACGAATATACAAGAGCACGGCCAACGTTTAGCTGCATTGTCTTCATAGGCTACTGGAAAGTAAGTTTGGTTTTGCTTTAAGCAACCTTGATTCCTGATACACACAGGAAGAACATCAGGAGAGAGAAAAATAATCTTGAGTAGACTAGCACTACAGCAATTAACAACACGGAGACTGGGTTTTATATGCTTTCTGAGAGTTGTCTGTAGTCAGCCCACATTTAAGAATGCCAACGTGACAGTACCCTGATCTGCACTGGTTTGTGGCACTTGAGAATCGGAGAGGGAAAAAAATGACTGGCACCAAATAACATACTGTGCACCTCGTAAACAGTCTCTAACCTAAGAAGTTTATAGCAAGTTTCAGAGCTGACTCAAGAGGAAGGAGAAAAGGGTTCACACAGCTGCAGCAATCCTGCATTGTTACTCAGCTGCGTGCACAGTTCTGTGGTTCAGTTAAGGTTTCAACAGAAAAAAAGAAAGGTAAAGGACAGCGTAAAAACAGCGTCGCTCTTCCCCAAAAGGCACGACTCACATTTGGAACTAGACAGATTATTTCTCACACCAGAGAGAGAGAGGTATCTTAGATAGAAGGCACTCTTAGCGTAAGAGTCTATTTTAAGACAGCAGCCAATACTTATCAACTCCAAATCAGGATGTTGATATTGGAAGGGACCAATCTCATCCAACCCATACAGTCAAGTTTCCACATCAGTTCTCCTTGGGCAGTTTTCTCCATTCTTTAGAGTCCTCCGGTGGCTTGAGCCACAAGCACACCCTTCTGATGGAGAAGCACCATGTCACTGAGTTACCAGCACTTATTTCATCAGCCAGAATAGAGATGTTGGAACTTCATGCATCTGCTCCAGTTTTTCAAGCAATATTGCCTATTTTATTTATAGCTTTAGCGATTGGAATAAAGTTAGGTACCAGAAGACATCCAAGTTAGATCACCGCTACCCAAGGACAAAGATAGGATGGATACAGTCTAAAGAACGTTTCCTTATCAAACTTCCTATTTGCTCTCGAAGGTTAAACAAGCCTGACCAGTCTAGCCAGCTGCAATTTTTCTGGTGATAGGTCCCTGCTTCTACGTTCTTCCGCATATGCATCGCCTAGTCCAAGAGCACAAAGGCTTCAGCTCCCGCCTTCACTTCCATCGACTTTTGGACAAGAGGTCCCAAAAGCTAGGTTCACTCCAAGACCACGAACATGCACTGTGGTCTTTGCTCTCCATACTAAATGAGTCATTTTATATAAAGAGGCTCCAGCACTCACTGTGGTATCCTGCACCTTACCCATGAATGGGTATGTTTTAAAAAAGCACACGGTAGAGAGACTCAGTTCATCAGCACACAAACATGTGACCAAATCACATTTCCAGCTCCTAGCCCCTCAGTCAAAAGACCAAACTTCCTCTCTGCTTGGCACGTGATTATCTAGAAGTCTAGGGTAAAAGCATTCTGCAGACTTAAAGTAAAGCGCTTATGATTGCACTAAGGGTTGGTGCAACTTCACCTGCAACAATGCCGCAAGCAATAACATCTCTCCTGAATAAACAGTAACACGATTTTGACTGAAAGTGATTAGTGGTTACCTATAGACGGGGATTTGAAAGGGTATTTATCAGGAAGGTCGACTCTAACTTTCCATACTCCACCTTCGTACGGTGCTGCAATGAAAAAAATGCAGGTATTAGACACTTCATAACTCATGAGAGAATAAATAGAACTACAGCATTAAGCAAAACAAATCTTTGGAAGAATACTTAGCTCCATCAGGGGGTAAGATTTCATATCAAACCTCCTACGGTAAAAGCCTTTTTCCTGTGCTGCCTGACAAGAAATACATGATTTTAACTGATACTGCAGAAGATCTTGGCACGAAGACACAAGAGCCTTATTAAAAACAGAGACTTTGGAATAATCTACTTACCTTTAGAGATGTTACTAAATTAAGGCTCACTGGAGACCTGACTTGTGATCTAGTCACTAGAAAAGCCATCTTAATTACAAACTGCACAAAAATTCAGATGACTGATGCAAAACTTATGAGCCAGGTCTAGAAAAGCTAAGGATCAACAAGAGCGGTGCTGAAGGCCATAGCAGAGGGCTTAGTTGTCCGAAGGCAGCGTCCAGCTCTCTCAGCTCCAAAGGAGGTGGTTCATCTGCATTAATGCTCACAGTTGTATTTCTCCCCGCCCTTGAGAGAGCAGCCTTCAGAACACAGCTACCCTTTGATTTCTCACCCCCACTTAGATTTGCTCATCTTTTCTTCCACTCCAGAAGAATGTGTCATTTCACTGTTCCCCACCATGAGCCATTTGTTTTTATAGAAGGGCTGGGTCATATACTTACTTCCTTGTGGTCCATAAAACTTCACGACAAATTCATTGAGTCCTCCTAAGATTGTGACTTCGTGTTTGCTCTCAATACTGATATATCAAGTAAAGGAAAACATTTAATCCGGGAAACAAACCCCATTTACTCAGATACAGGGAACTTGCTAGAAGCCTGTCAAACCAAGTAATTTAAAACCAAATATTCAAAATATTCTACAACATGCAATTTAAGCATCTTGACACATCTAAGTGACCACACCACCACAATGACGTTAGTAAAAGCCAATTCTACACACTGAAGAATCCCTCCCCCTGGATTGAGCAATCTGGAGATGATGCCTCCCTTCCCCTCAGAGCTGCTTAGTGTTTCCATCTACTTCTGCACAGTGTAAGCTCCGATTTAAGAAAATGCCGAGTCCCTATCAGCAACGTATTTCGAGACATATTCAGGCTGTGGAGGGGAGCTAAAAAAAAAAATATCTAGAAACAGCAACAGCTCCAAAGCCTCACTGCACAGAGACATGAACCCCAGGGGCAAGGCTTGGAGGTGAGGCCAGGACTCAGAAAGACCTCTCTCCTTTTCAGCGCGCAGGAGATGAGCCACAAAGCAGAAAGTCACCCTTGCCAACCACTCACATTAAATGTTTACTCTCCTGCCCAGATTAGAGGAGCAGAACTCACCCCAATCGCTGCTCTGACAAATGCGAGAGCTGATGAATTCAATTCTCCTTGGCTGCCTTCAGCGCTGTCAGATGGCCTCCCACAGCTACGATGCAAATTACAGCAATCTCATGTTAATTTGACTTGCAAGACCAAAAAACTCCACGTCTTCGGAGAGATGGCAGAAGGGCGAGATTATGAGGCACTGTTACAGTGCGAAAAGAACAACTGTATTTCTCAACATTTAAAGGAAAGAATCAAAGCGCCAGCACTTTGGGAAGAAGGGAATACAAACGGAAAGGCAAGAAATCTTCATTTCAAGTAAGGCTCCGTTAAGACAATTAATGGTGATGTTTCAGCACCCAAGCTTGCTGAAGAATTCTGCTGTAAGTCAGGGTTAATGGATTGTGAATAATATCCTACAGCAATTACCTTTAATCGATAATCTTAATATGAATTACGAGGGAAGCATCAGAAAAAAAACAGAGCAGGAGAAAAATCAAAGGTTTATTCCCACCCGAACTTCAGACGGCTTCAGCTCTGCACCACAAAGGCTGCCCCCATTTAAGGGAAGGGGGCAACAGCAGAGAATATCTAACAAAAGATCCTTAATATCACAGCAGCGAGCTTGGCAGAAGCGCTCAAGCTAAGAGGAACTGAAGCCAGGTTCCCTTTTACAACCAAGATTCTTCACTCTGATGCAAAAGGTTTTCCGCTTTCAAGGCACAAAATTCGCCCAGGATTCGCAGCCCACTTCGCAGCAATTACACAGACCCCCTCGCACCTTCATGGCGCTGAGCAAACAGGCACCCGTGTGTCTTGGCACATACCTATCTGCTCACTTACATACTCCTGACCAATCATGAATGTAACTGCCTGGGACATCCCACCAGGAAGAAGTAAGTCTCAGCTAAGGTCAAATCCCCGATCGCACATGAGGATCCATGAAGTCTGCTTAAGGTGCATCACACAATCTACTTTAAGAGAAGAGGCTCCTGTATCCGCAAGTGCCAACTGAATCCCAGCAGTCCGTGTGCGTACTCGGACGCAGGAGAACCAAGTCCCATCTGCAGGGTCCGTCAGGATTTATTACAGTTCCTCAAGTACAATGACTCCCAGACTGGACAGAGTTTTCCCGCAGTGCCAGCTCCAAAAGAGTTTGGACTCAATAACCTTCTTCCCCTCATTCTCATGGGGAGGGAGAAAAGTTTATAGCGGTTTGTTTTGGCTCAAGAGTTTTCTTGGTTCAGCATAAGCTGCTCTGCCCTACAGTTAAGCAGCAAGTAGCTCACTGCACCTGGCAGCCACCCAAGAGCAGCTCACAAAGGGCAGATCGATGCCTAACTGCCCCAAGCACAAGTGATTTCTCTGCCGAAAGCCATCTCTGGGAAAAGCTACAATCCCTACAGCTTTGCAGAGAGTAGCTTAGCACCAAAGTATTGCAGCTTGCTTCAGACCTGATGTTCAGGGACACTTGTCACCAGACCTTTTCATGTCACCCAGTACCGTGACAGCAAGTTTTAAATACGGGCTCGACTGAGTTTAAGCTCCTTTCAAAATGTACACATTCATCCAATGGATAACTATTCCAGGTTCAGAAATGGGCTCTTACACAAACCCGCCGTGTGTGATGATGCCCCCAAGTGAAACTTCTAATACTGAAGTATGTTAACACTTACAGCAGCTTCGTGGATCAGGTTAAATACAAATGGTTTTACTTAGGACTAAATCAAGTACCACTTAATAAAAACCAGCTCTCCCAGCCTGATCTTCAGAGCGAGCTCCAGAGCAGCTGCAGCTTATATGCTCTTCGGCTCCACAAGTTAATACTGACCGTAAATTAAAGCAGAGCTTTCTGCACTCAGACTCAGTCCTAGTGTTCCCAACTTCAAAAAACTATTAGTAAGCAACACGGTGCCATATTTGATTATTCTCCCTGTTGTGGCAAGGACCTAAAATTCCTACAAAAAAAACCAGCAAATGAGTTGGGTTCATGAAAGGGATAGGTATTGGGATGTGGATGCTGCGTTTGGGAACAACCGCATCATTTATTAACATGATACATGAGTTTGGGGACAGACTGAACACAAAGTGAATTTCAGCAATAAAGCCCTTGTATCAACACAGGGGAAGTCTCTGGAAATGCATTAGCAGAACTGAGGAAGCCCTCTTTCCTGGGCACGAGGTGAATTCTACATGAAATCCCATTTTCTAACACAAGTGGGGTGAACTGTCTTCTGGTTCCCCTCTCCCATCAAGTTTTCTCTAAAGGTAGAGATGTCCAGGAATTTGAAACCTTGAAATTCCACTAATAAAATGATTGAGAGCACTACTGGGAAAAGTCCGTGGAGCAATTACAGAAAGAAAAACATTTACACCCTACAAGTTCTTTCCGTCTCCAGGAAGTCTTCAGATCCATTCCCTTAGCACACGTGATCCCCAGGAAACATTTATTGCACAAGCTGGGACTCCAGGAAGACCAGGAACCCGACACAGACCTCAAGGCTCCTCCATCCCACAAAACGGTACCAGGGAACCCTCTAACAGCACAAGGGAAAAGCATGGGGGAGCAGCAGAAGGGACTTGACACATTTGGAGGACTGTCCACCTGGACCACGTTCCCAGAGAAAGCCCCGCCATGGCTGAGGGCAGCGTATCTCCAAGTAAAGAACACAGGCTCTGACCTAACTATTTCCTCAGCTCAGACAGATTTCTTCCGTAAGGCAAAAGTCTTACAACCAAATCCCAAATGAATCCCGTTCCAAACACACCAACAATTAATGAGCTGTCTCAGATCCAAGAAAGAGTTGCCAGTTTGGAGACTCACAAGACTTAAGGAACCCCGTTGTGCCTAGGGCACAACGAACCCCCTCTCCTACACTCAGAGCTAGACAGGGCCTGGTGCTGAATCCCGCAGCAAGCCCAAGTAGCTCCCAGGAAGGAGAAACACTCCAGGTCTTCAGAAAACAGAGTACAGCTTCAGGAAGTCCCAGGAAAAGAGCGTCAAGAATTTGGAGCAAGATTTCCACAATTAAGGTGACCAGACTGTTCACAGCAACCCCTGCGCATTTCTCCCAGGGTAGCTACGTTCACGTCCAGGATCCCCATCCACCTCTTTCATGGGCTACTCATGTAAATCTGTACAGAAAGCACACACAGGAGCGCTCAGGACTTCAAACACGCAGTCAGCATTTACGGGGAAGACCACAAACCCCTTACCTTGTTTTAGTCTACTCTGTCCAGACGAATTCCTCTATGCCCACACTCTCTCTCACCGCACTTTTCATTATTCAGATTTACAAAAGATAATGAGCAGTTAATGGATAAAGACTTTAACGTTCTCGATTCTGGTTGCAATCCAGTGGTTCATACTGGTACGAGCAGTCTGCCTTGTTTCCACAGCAGGGCACACAGCCGCATGTACACGGGGTGAAGACTGCAGAGCTACAAAACCAGCCTGTAACACATCACATGTGCTAAAGTGTTTAACGAATATACAAACAAAACCCTTTCAAGACTCTCAGCTTGCTCCTAGTAGTCTAGGTGACTTATGGCCTTACTGCTTTTATCTCCTTATCATCTCAGTATACTAATTTGACTTTGTGTCAAATATAGCCAGCATAAAAGCCAAGAGAAAAGAGAAAAATCTGGATACAAGTCAGGTTTCTAATGGATAAGAAGTTCAAAAGCTTTACCTTAAGACCACAGAAACTAGAAGGGAGTCCTGACGACCTGAAGATAAATTATCTTGGTCCCAAAACTATTAAGAGAATTTTAATGCCTGTAAGCGTCGAAAATATTTAGATCATGATATAGAAAGCAAGCTTATTTTCAAGTATCAGTTCAGAAGGGGTTGCTAGGAGAGAGACAGAAGGGAATTTTTCTGCGGCTGATTACAGACTCCCTATATAGTCCCTGAAATGTGCCAGAAGCGCAAAGGCCAACCGCGCCACGTATTAGCATTACAGTAACATCCACAGCCCCCTATCAAGATCAAGGCTCTATTGTTCAGGGTTGAGCTCGTAGGAAATTGTTTCTTCGGTCAGAATGAAAAGTGATTTAAAGCATTTTGCCTATTCTGCGTTGGGACAAAAAAAACCACACGAAACCTTTCAAATCTGGAGAGTGAGAGACTGCCCAACCATCAGTCAGAAACAGACTGGCCACTGTGGATTTGCCTGTTCCAGGGTCGAATTCCCATTCCCTCATCCTTGTGCAGGGCCACCCACCACCGTAGGGCTGGATCTCCCCTGCAGTAATAAAAAAAAAAAATGTTAGGATTTGACTTCACACCCAGATCTCCCAAAATCCCAGATGAACATCGCGGCCAACAGATGGCTAGTCTGTTTGCAGGGTTGAGTGGCTTTTTCCTGGCAAACATTTAGCCTGAAAAAAAATCCCTTAATTAAGTTTCTTTAAGATTAACATAAGTTATAGGCTTGAGCAAATCAGTTTCCCAGCTAAAAATATTTCACTGAAAATATTTTTGCAAGCCTAGCAACACAAATGGCCATGAGCAGCCTGCCCCAAAGAGGCAGACAAAGCAGAAAGCTGGAATGCCCCAGGGAAAAAACAAAGTTGTGTATTTACCTACGTGTATCTCAATACAAGTGGCAGATAGGTCGATGGTCACTACCAGAAAGCAAGTCCCTGCCTTCTGAGGATCTCTGCCACATCCTCACTTACTTACAGAGACTTGTCTACAGCTATCCTTCCAGGTGAAGGACCTCATCAGAAAACATTCTGAATTTGAAGGAAAAAAATCAAAAGACCACACTTATGTATATTCAAAAAAAAAAAATCACCCAGCTCTGCCACCTAAGCAGTTGAGATCCCATCTTCGAGAAAATAACTTGCCATATTTTGTGGCAAAGGGTGTTTTAAAAATGAGATTAACACAGTTGATTTTTGAGTTCGCGAAGAGCTTTGCAGGCAGCGAGTGCCGCTATACCACCCATGCGATGGAAGTGCAGCCACTCCAGCTGCTTGTGGTACAGAAAGCACCGCTCTGCTTGTTCGAGGCATCAGAGGGATGAATTCTTCTGAAGTATTTGCAAGCAGAATTTTGCAACACAAATAGCCTCTAATATTGGGACTGATGGTTATTCATGTTTATTTTCTTACAAAGGTGAACGAGTTCCACTCTAAGAAACACTTACACAACCTGCAGTTATCTGTAAGGAGCCCTATGATTTAGCGGCGTTACCGGTTACACTGACGCGTGGGCAGCAAAAGGGCAAGTTCAGCTCAGTCGCCTCCCTGCCTCCAAGTCTTCATAGGCTGCCTTGCCTCCTCTAAACTCTCTGCCTTTATCTGATACAAGTTACGCGAGGTGCAAGTTGCACACGTGAAACCACAGCTGGCACCGGGACTTTGATGCTTTAAGTGTCAGGAATATTTATTCTTATTTTCCCCAAGTAAAAGTCCCTGCCCTTTACTCACATTTAACTTTCTTCACACTTCTCTGCCTATCACTGCAGCACACCAGAAGAAAGGACACTTAGTCAGAAGCAAAAAAGGTTATAAAGAAAAAAAAAACTCCTGTGATTTCTTTGAGCAGCAAGAGGCAGCACTTTTTAGTCACCCTGTTTGTTGCAAACGTCTTGAGAACTCCAGGCTAAACCCATTCAGATTATTAAAATCCATTGGTTTTCCCCCAAGCTAGTTATTCTCGTTGCCACAGGGCACACTCACAGCTTCCAGCTTCAAGCAAAGGGGTTTTCTAGCACCAGAAATAGGTTCGCTATTTACCAAGAACGTTGTGTTGAACAATTTCTGGTGTCGGTATCCACAGCCCCATGGTCTGCACCAGCCTGAAGAAGAGAAGACACCACTGGGGCAATCTGCAGTTTATCTTCACGTACCTGGGGCAAACCTCAATCTTCCTTTGTCTGAATTGGGCTTGCCCAGGAATCCCACAGCTTTGAAAGACACAAAACTCACTTAAATCCTACAGCGTAAAGAAGCAGCACAGCAAGTCACTCGCGGGCAGTCGTGGAAAGCTCTGAAGACAACCAGCTTTCTCATCCCTCCACCCTCCTTACCACTGCAATAAGTGAGTCGGGGACAGCATTACACAGAGGTGGTTTCACTCATTGGAAGACGATGGCTGGTTATGATTGCAGCCGAAAATGCTCTGGAAGCAAGGGAATAGCAAATGAATAACTGAACAGCAACCTGCGCTTGGTTGCCTAGTTTTTATTTTATTGCACGCAAGCGTTTACTTATTAGAAATGCAGTTTTGCTTTAAAAAAAAAAAAAACATTACCCACCGCTTCTCTACCAGATTTTAACTGACTGAGATGAGAAATCACACAAGAAAGAGCATTCTTAAGTTATTCTGCACACACCCTTCACAATTTCACGTCAAGGATGGCAAATTTCCCCAAGATAAACACCCTTGTCACCAGCAACCCCATCAAAAGGCACTTTCCAAGCACAGTCACATGTACTGAAAGGCACTTCACGGGTGCGATCGGGGTTTTTGGGAGAAGGAACTGCTGCTCCAGCAAGCCCTCCAGTCTGGCTTGCTTTCTTTGGAGCTCATGATTTACATCTGGCCACTCTCCACTAAACTTTGTGCCAAGAAGCTGGAGTAATAAGGAAAAGGTAGAAGGAAAAGCCAGCCTTCCCCAGAAAACACTTTGCATACGAGTTGCCTGCTATGAACCGATTAGAAACTAAGTCAGCATTTTTCCTACACTCCAGGCTTCAAACCTGGTCTTCCCTCATCAGAAGTAAAGGGAACCACCACAAGAAGACAAGGTATATCTCATACCATGCTGGATTGAGTAATACTGCCCTTTTCCTTCAGAAAACAAATTAATTCATTGCCTTCCCCACTCTGTGCTGTTCCCTTGAAAAGTTTCAACTTGTTTAGAAAAAGACATAGCAGACAGATATGTATTTTTTTGCCGTAGAGAAAACAGATTGGAATAAACTTGTTTAAAACTGTGTTCTCAAGCTTCCACTGGATGGGTCAACATTTAATTGCAGCGGTGGCACCAAGAGCTCCTTCGCAATCAGATTAGACAGGAACACAATCAGTGTCATTTTGACAGTAGATAACGAGCGCCGTAGCCAAACTCCAGTTATGCGGTGCTGATTACTGTGCAATTCGTTTGCATTTACAGACAAGGAAGAACACAACATGTACAAGCATCAGGCCCTCATTTTACTAGGTATCGTTAGCCAAGAGCAATTCAGGATGAGAACACGTACGGGCCCAGGATGACACCTGCTGATTTGCATCGCAGCGGAGCTTTGCTTGCGAGATGACTGTGTTTCGGTGCTATGCGTGGTGTTCGTCAGTCCCAGGAGCAGCACGTTTGACGGAAATGGCTTGAAACCACTTAGAACTGTGACCTACGCAAGGGTTGCCGAGGTGCTGCTCAAGAAAGGCAGGGAGATGAATGAATCAAGTTGAGAAGAAGCTGGCACACAAGATTTTTAAACATGAAAGGAAGAGACTGGACTTGATGAAGGGGAGTCGGAATGAAGTTGTGATCAATACAGCTTAACCGATGTTCCTGTGTATGACCATAACGCAACATAGCATTGCCTCCACAAGCACAATACTTCTTCGAATCTCGGAAAGAGAGGACACACTAGAAACCAAGAGAATTTAAATGCAATTAGTCTATAATGATAAGCAACTGTGAATTAGCAAACTCCTTAAATAGATCCTAGCTGGAGATGACTGCACAGTTTGAGAAAGGCGTCCTACCAGAAAGGACTAGCAAGGAAGACAACGTATAGAGCCATGACACAGGAGCATAAGGCCCAGGGCTTCTCTGGGATAACCGGAGAAGCAGAAAGGTCCCCACGATACGATTGCACTGGTCTCCTCTGACCCAATGCTCAAGCCTTCCAGAAGACTTCGATACAAGCTGCTCACCTGGCGTGAACAAGGCAGAAATAATCAGGAACCTTGCGCTTTCAGCCAGCCACCAACCCAGAAGCCACAGAATTCACTATGCTGACATTCAAAGTCAGTCACGGGGGAAAACAGAGTCAGATCCAGAAGCATCAAAGATGACAGCAGTAGTAGTTTACATAGCAATACATCTGTCTCTAAGCTAAACGACTAGATATAATATTTGCATGGCTACAGCTTCCATCAAGAGAAGTTTGTTACCATGGTGATTGTACACACCGGTAGGATCAGAGCATTTAACATACAAATAATAAACTTCTCAAACAAGTGAGAAATTTCAAGTGTGTTTTAAGTGAAATATCAGGAGAAAATAAAATAATTTCTTTTTCCAGTTGTGTTGAGTACAGTTCATTTCCTCTTTGTGAGGATTCAAGAATTGCCAAGACACTTGTCAAAGAGAAACCGTGGTTGTAAAACCACAGAATTGAGAGCGTGACCCCAAACGTGTGCTAGACCTGACACCAAGCCCAAGATTTAACTGTGTTTCGGGGGCTGTGCCCCATCACACGTTTTACAAGAATGTACCACGTCTGTGAAAAGCATTTTGCTTTTCACGTGTTTGCGCAGTTGGAATACTTCACTAATTTAGACTTCCCGAAGACATGTGTTATTTTAAGATGCGGTCTTTTCCCTCAAGTGAAGTTTGTTTTAGGTTTCCGTAGACTTTACTGAAACGCTTTTTTACTCCAAGAAACCTACACAGTCATTTAGAAACTGCGAGCATGTCAAGCCACACAGCAACAGCGACATAAAACCCCAAACGTACAAACAACCATCTCCTCAGGCTGCAAAGCCCTCGGGATGTGACATGTTTGCAGTCAAAGCAGAGAGATGCAGAGGAGGTCAGCAGCTGAGCTTTGGCAAAAGGTTTTATTTAGGAAGACAATCTAGAAGTATCTCGAGTTCTTGGTTTTAAACAAGATACAAAGTTTAATGGGGAGCAGGAGAAAGCATCAAAGCAAGTATTTTCATTCTGGTAAATTCAGAGTTATATTCTGTTGAACATAAGCTTAATATTAACATGCTTTGGCATGGAGCAGTTACCAGTTCTGGAACCAGAGTCCCCATCCTCTTTGCTCCCCTTTACCAGGATCTTTTCTGGCCTGCAAGGGATGCTGAATTGGGCCACAGAGACTCACTGAGGAGATGCTGATACACTGCATCGGCTTGAACTACATCATAACACTGCATTGAGAAAGTGTTAAATATGGGAATCCTGAGAACTGTTTTAATAAACACTTCACACTGGGATGTCTCTTCAACAAAAACCCTGAAGTCCTCTCTAAAAGAGACTTCGCACAAAGAAACTCAAGCTTCAACTATTAAAACATCGTAGCGGAGAGGAAACACATTTAAAGTCCAGTCTAGGATCCCGCTCCCTTGGAATCAGGGTAACATATCACGACAGCTCTCCATGGCCTGCCAGGAACATAATTCAGTGGGATTTTTTTCCTTTTTTTTCTTTTTTGTGTGTGTGTACAGGCACAACAGAGGTGAGACTCACAAGAAAGCGCTGGTTTAGCGCAAAAACCCTGGCAACACACCAAGAACCGGTCCATGTGATAAGCATATGCGATGAGAGCAAGACGGTTAGTTGCTCGGGCTGCCTTTCTAACAAGTACAGAAGGGTTTGGCAACATGACTGGAAAGATAGCTGTGGGGCACCCACTTAGATGTATTGCTTTAAAACCGGATCTATGGAAGAGGCTTGCTTTGCTGACCTTTGCTATAAACCTAATGGAGCCGACAGCTGGAGCAGAGTATCTGAAACATCAGAGCAGAAACAAAAGATCGAGCTGCTCTGTAAGCACCTCTTACACCAAGGATACTGAGCTATCTACAACGTAGCGTTGTTCTGCAGAGTTCCTTCCAACCCTACACCAGCAGATGCGAGAGTACATGGAAATACTCAGGGATGTATTTCTTGCTCGCTGAGGTCACACCTGCACCAGGTTTTTTTTTTTTAAAGGATTTTGTAAACTGCAGTCTTCAGAATTGAGACAGCGACAACTATTTGAAATGCCAGCTAGAGCAAGCTGTGCTTAAACTGTGAATAAGACTCAAAGCCCAGAGCAAGCATTGACGTGGACAGTGCCAGTGAAAATTAAGCAGTGCTGCTCCTTACAAAGCTTCTTCAACTTTAAGCATTCAACAACCATTAACGTCCTGAGCTTATGTGCTTAATATCAAAAATCCTAGTAGCGAAGTGCCACCCACCTGGGTGTTTTCTGTACCAACGAGAATGGCAATAAGGTCTCTCAAAGACACTTTAGAAATGATTTCTCCCTCTGAAGAACAGGGCACAACTGACATTTGTTTGTTACAGAATACTTTGCTACTTGAGCCAGAAGCTCCAGCGTTTCTGAGCCTTTCTGGAGAAGGGTTGTTATCTGCCAGGCCTCAAGGAAACGAGCTTCAAAACAAAGCTCAGAAACCACTAGTATTTCTATAGGATGGGTGTAGAAATAAAAGCAAACTGAATTTGGAAATTAAGCTAGAGATTAGTACAATTCCCTTGACCTCAAGGAACACAGGGGAAAAGTCATTGTGCGCCTTCAAGCCAGATTGCCCACCACCCGTAACAGCCCAATTTGAAGTAACACATGATGCTCTACCAGATACAGGTGTTTGTTTCAGCGTGGATCACACCCCGAGGCACCTGTGGATTTCTGTTCCTTTCAAACCACTTTATTAGAAATACATTTTTTCAAGGACAAGTTAAATTCCGCTCCTCTGCTGATTCTTAGGTTCAGCAAACACCACACAGACCGGCTTGCTAGCAGGTGGAAAATCATCAGGGTGAACATCGCCCTTGAGGCTGTCCACCTCCTGCCTATGCCAAGGGGCTTACACTGGTATGTCCATTAACAAAATGCTGTCATTAACCAGTCCGTCGATACAGCACCCACACCTCGTAAGGGCACATCTGAAATCGGTGACGGGGCTCCTAAGGGCAATACGCCTTTTATAGACCGTTTGCAAAACCTCGAGGAGCAGATTTGTCCTCTCTGTGCTACAGCAAGGAGTCCTGACAGAGCCTGCCAGAACTTCTGGAGGGATCAGATTTGCTTCTCTCCTCCTCAGTTTTGTTAAAAGGCGTCTCAGGAACCACGTTTTAAAGGAACAACTCAGACAGGATTTTACACACGATGTTGTTGGTTTTTTTTAACCCAAACAAATGACCTGAAGGACAGAGCGAGAGACGACTTTACTCCATATCTGAATCACAGAACCAGTGAAGTTATGACAACCATGACCACAGTTTCCAACACAGACCATACGCTGTTTTCTCTCAAACCAAAGCGGGGGGGGGGAAAAGTGATTTAGGAACAAGCACCTTTCAGACCTTGGTTACACACAGCAGCCAAAGCTTATGGACACTGTTTTCCTTCTTTCTAGGTCACCTGCAATATAAAAGAGAAAACACCAAACAGTCCCACGTACCAGGAAACTGCAGTTCAGTTTTGCTAAGAGCAAAGCTGTAGGAGCTTCCTGCGTGCCACAGCTCTGTGCACAAATGCCTACAACAATCCAATATGCCATTGTCATCGCTATTAAATCAATTATCCTCTTTATTCTTACTATGTAACGAGAGCAATGGGGCACTGTAGCCTATTCACTGCTTCCTCAACAGATCTCATAAACAGATCCAACATCCCAGTGCTGGCTGTGAAGAGACAAGATGCACAAGGCAAGTGGTTTTGCCCCAGCTTTATGTTGTTCAGTCCATTTGGCCATCTGTATTTGAAGGTTTAGTTTACAAAGATGGCTCTATCACTCCACTTTCTACCTACTCCAAGTCAGGTCGGCTTCTGTTGTACCTATCAGTCTTGAGAAAATACCAATAGAAACACGTTTCCAAGGTTAGGCAGAGGGTCGATGCGTGCTGTTTCCCATCCATCAAGCCACTAACTAACCGCAAACATGGCATGGCTTTGTCAGTTAATCACCAAACCATCTGTAAAGAGTTCACTTCTTTATCAGTCCTGGAAATTTAAGAAATCGGGCTGGTGCTTCTGTTAGTCTCAGCAATTCCTCTTGCATCCAGTTCCTACCATCAGCTTTTGCATCAAGAAGTTAAATACTCGCCTGCTAATAAGTATTTTTAAAAGCCTCGATCGCTTCCAAGGGGTTTTTGGCCTTTCCCAAAGGATTAACTGTACAGGATTTTCCTGAAGTTTAAGGTATAAAGATACATTGTGTTCGAGAGGAAGACATGAAAGAGCCATACTTGGAGACTAACAATGATCCCCACATGAGCTTCCTTGTGCAACGGAAAGGCAAACTTTAGGGACGCGGCAGAAAGGTTGCCAAGGAAGGAGCCTAACAAAGCGTTTGGGGTTTTGTTTGTAGATGTGAATGCACCAGCAGGCCTGAGCTCGCCAGCCATCAACAAAACCTCGGCGAGGCAGAGCTGGGGTGGCACCGGTGCCCGGAACGGAGGGTGCCCTCACCCTGGGACACCCGCTACGCTGCATTCAGTCATGTCAAATAACTTTTTTTTTTTTTTTAAACACGGTTTCCAGGCTTTGAAGACCAGGCCTTCGTTCAGCAGCTGCACCAGAAGCAGAAACAAGTCGTCCAGGCTATTTCTCAAGCCCTGCGGCTTTCTCCAGCTATGTGACTAAGCCTCTGCACACAAATGTCCGACCTCAGCACCTCGCGGGAAGGCAGGGGTTCATTAAAGCCGCTCTGGCACAAGCGACACCACCACAATCAGAGGAAGGGAAAAAGGTAGGGTTTTTTTATATAACATGACCAGCAGAACAGCAGAGGGTGTTGTTAAAACACAGGAACACATAGTCCTCGTCGCTGTGGCCAGGCCGTTTCCTCTGAAAGCACCTCTGGGCTGTACAGATGGAAGGGTTGGAGAGAGACTGTCAAGTTTCCCTGGAAGGATTTGGAAGGTGCTCTCACAACTGGCTATTTTAAAGCTCTTCGAAGAAAAGCTTCCTACCCAGCAGAAGCACCAAATCCTCTTGGAGAGGGGGACCAGGACAGAGGAGCGAGTTTGCAGCTGCTGGAGTCAGGAGCTCCTCATCACCCTTTTTGCTTCTGATCCAAGAGCTTGTTCTAGCACATCTGCTCAGGCGTAATTATCCCCCTTCCCTCCCAACTCCCTAACAAGAGGCACATCAGTTATCTGAAGACAGAGCCCAGGGGAGTTTTACAAATTAGCCATCCCAATTTACGTCCACGTATTTCTGATAGCCGCAGGAAGAACACTTGCCTCAAGGTTTCCTGCAGGAATAACAATACCTGAAATTTGTTATGCCGATCAAAAAAAAAAAGCAGTCAATTTAAAACTGAACTTCGTAATCGAGTTTTGCATACATGACTGTAATACAAGCCACACTATCGATATAAATGCTATTGTTAGACCACTGCTATTCCCAGCTTTTAGACTGTGTTATTGAGCTTTGGAGAGTGAAGGCAGTGCTTGCTTATAATTAGTTAAATTCAGCTGAAACAGAAGATTCCTTGACATCATCTGTTTGGATCACCATTATAGAAGGGACAAAGGAACACTACTGCAACTGCACTAAAAACTAATTAACACAGTTTAGTCGTTAGCGGGTGCAGCTGCCTGAAAAGTGGGATTTTGTCACCCAGTTTGAAGTATCTCCTCCTTCAGAGATGAGCTGGAAAAAAACCCCAAAGCTTACACCACTACAGAACAAAAAGCCTAGCACTGACCTCCACCAGATGCTCTGAATCACAGGTGACCTCTGGCAGACCCAGCGAGAGTTTCAAAGACACACATTTATCGCAGCCTTCTTTAATAAATCAGAATTAAGCAGACTTGACACACTTTAAGCCTTTTTGGATGACAATATTACTAATCCACAGAACCCCCCCTATTAACCAGTGTGCTACTGCAAATAAACAGAATCCTGAAACAACCGAGGAAGTTAAAATAAAGGACAGCCTGGAACTGCAGAACCAGTGCACTGCTCCCAGCAGCCTTGAGATTTTCCCTCGTACTGTCAGAGCGACTTATTTTCCCCCCACTTTACTCATCTCTGCCATCTTGACAATTTTAGCAGAGATGTGGGGCTTGAAAGAAAGGTGGGAACGTTCTCTACTTGAGATTTATTTTAAGGTTAATGAGAAAAGCACTTCCCCCTTTGCTCCGAGTGCGAGCTGTTCCCATCCCCAAATCAGTGCAGATCTCCGGCAGCAACTAGAGTTCAGCAATCCACAGCTTTTGGGCTACGGATGCAGCCAACCGATACACGGGCAACCAAAAACTGGACAGGCTTCTCCTCTTGGCCACCTGGAACCACTGTCAACCCAGACAGGACTCAAGCCCATCGTCCGTGGGGTGAGAAGCTCCATATCCTATTACTAGCTCAGCAAACTGCTTGTGCTCTTCCCTAAAACTCCCTCTCTGCTTCATATGGTGTTATTCAGGAACTTTGCAAACAAACCTAGTGGTGTCTCTGCTCTGTGTGATTAAAAAGAAAAAGCAGACAGGGATTTCACCCCTCATCTTCAGCAGACGTACGACTGGTTGTAGGGCACAGCCCAAGCAGACAGCCCAGAAATAGGGACCGGGCAGGAGGCTGGATACAAAGCCTCACACTTCTGGCTCATATGCTAAATTTAGTTCAGTCTGGTAATGACCTAAAAACAGTTGATGTGGGTTTCTGTGACGCATGTGGCAGCCTGGTCACTTCCATTCAGTTCCTAAGAGAAGAATGTGCAACGCTGCAAAGTCCTGATGCCATTTGGGTGACTTCAGGAGAACTGAATGGTGAAAAGTAGTTATGGATTCACACCTATATACAACAGCTTTGACTGAGCCAAGCGGTTTCAGTTTCTGATCCATCCTATATCGTGCTGAAGAATTAGGGGAACATTCCCCCCCGCCGGGTGTTTTGCATGCTCTTGATCACAATTTTTGTGTATTAAGGAAAACGAGCAAGAGAAAACTAACACCACTGACAAGGAACATTTATTCGCAGAAGCACATAACCTGCCAGCTCAGGACCCTCTTTCATTTAAGCTTTTCTGCTGTTTGAAGCGCCTTGTTAAGGAGAGTAAAAGCCTTCGACATCATAGCACTGTACACCTGACTGTGCAGCCTTTCCCTGGGTGCTCAGCAACAGATCCCCAGCTGCTATTTGAAATAAAACAAAACCTACAGAGGATTATGAAGTTCACCTATCTTAAGACTTGCTTCTTGTGCCTTCTAAGTCTGCAGAAAACTGGCGAGAGAGTTGCATGCAGAATATGCTGAAGTGTCCTAATTACACCGAACTTCAGGTAGCAGCAAAGAAACCTGTGACTTGGGAAGCCACCGAGGGGCACAGAGGACATTTTAAGGATGCACTTGCTACTGAGCTGTAACATATTCTGAGACTCTTAAAAAAACCCAAACACACACATATTAATGCAACTCCTAAAGAATCCCATTGCACCCCAGCCACACCAAGCAGGAAGCCCTTGCAAATGGATAAACTGAAGTCCAGAAAAAGGAAACTACATCAAATGCAATATTCATCACCAGACAACTAAAACTTTTGGTTCTAACACAACAGAGATGCTGCTGCAGACTCAAAGCAGCCGGTTATAACTTAAGCTGTTCTCATACAAGATCTCCACTTTTGCAACCAACTCCAGAGAAAAACTAATGGAGAAAAAACAGTTTGTAAGGCCAAGAAGCCATGTGCACAACATTGAGAAGAGGCACCAGCAGCATCTGGGCTCTCTCAAGGCACCTTTGCACAACAGCTGCAAATCGCCTTCACTAAAATCCTCACGTAGACAATAACCCTACAAAACGCATTTCTTGCTATGACTAAACAGGTGTAACAGGCAAATCTTCTTTGCTTAACCCTGAATCTTTTTCCGATGCATCACGCTGAGGTGATGAAAGATCTTTCTTTTTACAGAGAACTGACATTTAAAAAGCTACAGCAGGTCAGTCTGCAGGGCCAGATTTTCAGCGAGTAGAAGTCACTGTAAAGGTGAATCAAGGGACTCCATCTGAGGATCCACACACAGACGTGTGTCTGCAGAAACGGATGAGAAGCAGCTCAAGGAGAGGAGCTCCCATGTTGGCATTTGATCGCTTTGAATCCTAACACAAGAATCTAATCCTCTAGCTCCAACGTATGCTGAGAATCAAACACACCCCTCTCCTAAACAATCTATACTCTAAATCTGTAAAATTGAGTTTAGCAACAGAGGATGGGCAGATGGTTTAATTGTCCGGTGGTCAATAAGCCTTGCAGGACTGAACATCAAGTTCATTTCAGTGGGTCAGCAAATTTTCTTATTTCTTTCAGAGCATACGCATATTCGTGGCATGCTTTTACAAGCAAAATAGTACCTTCTCATGGATGCAAGGGTTTAACATTATGAGTACATTATTGCTAATCATTTCAATTTTACAGTATTTTTTGTTTCATTTGGCAAAATGCAAGTCTCAATATTATGCTGGGGAAATTCAAGCAGTGACCGATAATTAAAATAATTCACGGTTTAAATGACTTGCTGAAGCCATGGGAGTATATTTCTTCGGCCTGGTGCTTAACCACAACTAGTGTTTTGAGATCCCCCCCCAGCCCCAGCCGCTAGTGCTGTGGCTCTTCTCATGTAAAATGCACTGCTTTTGCCTTCTGCAAAGTTAGCAGAGTACGGCTATTTACTGGCTAAGTCTCCTCCTTCTTGATCCAAACAAGGCAAGTATTTAAACTTACCTTTTCATGGCAACCTTCTGGTCACACTGCCAACATCAAACAAAAGAAAACATGGCAGAAACCATGAAGTAATAAAAAAAACTTGGATTATGACTAACATAACTTTTTCAGCAGTTGCAAGCACGCCAGAATCTGTTTAAATGCAGGACCTTGGAGCTTTACACAAAACACAGGAGTTCATTATGGTGTCCACAACTTTTTAAAAAGCGTGAAGCAGCGCTAGCCATAAGCTCACTTGCACGGCGCAGTCACTCCTATCAGTCGCGAGAAGGGTGAGTTAACACCTCCTCGCATACCTTCCCTTTCAAGGAACACGGACTCCGGTACTGAGTTACGAGGATCTGATTTCTGACATCTCAACTTTTCAACCGAGCGTCGTGCCCCCCAGTCTCAAAGCCACATTCTCCTCTTGGGATCTAAGCTTACCCCAATAACCATGCACAGATTCCTCCCCTAGGCAAGGAGTATTAAGTTACCTACGATGCCAGGCCTGTTAAACAAAACGGCGATCATTCAGCTTCCTTATTTTCACTGCTTCCCTCACTTCACAACTGACACAGTGGCAGGTTGAAAGCCTTAAAAGAAAAAAATAAAAAAGTAGAAGGTGGCTTTGGTAGCACTGAGGAGTAAGTCAGTATAACCATGCTGAGTCACATCGCAGTTAGATTTGGCATTTCCAGGATAAATGCTTCACTCCTAGAAGGGTTGTTTCTTTATTTCAGCCTTGTTTACTTTACAATCCTGTCATACAAATTAGAGGATTACAAAGCAAGGCCATCACCAAAACTTCTGCAGAAATCAGTCCACGTCACGTCATTCTTGTCCAAGCAAACTGCAACTGCCACCGCCAAGCATGATGCAGATACCTTCAAGAAGTATCGCAACGCATCGCTACGTAGGACCGCTCCCAAGTACCACGGACACATCTCATGCAGAACATGAGCGCAGTGTGAAAGCAGACCAGTTATTGCGTGGTTTAAAACTTGCCTTGCTGCTCTGTGCGCATTCGTATTCAGCTGTGTTGGCTTTGAAGATTTGAGGGGGAAGGTCAGAGAGTTTGAATTAATGGTATTAGGTGGAAGTAAAACATAACCGGTTTCATTTGCCTTCAGCAGAAGGGAGAGCGTAAGAGAGCATTAGCTTCCACCAGCTTTCATTAAATGTATCGCCAGGAAGAAACCTCTCCCCACCTCTAAAGAGAAAAAAGAGTAAAGGGGGGGGGGGGGGGGGGGAGAAAAAAAAAGAAAAAAGAGGACTTTCATCAAACAAAACAGCTTGGGAACAGCCAGGGCACGAGGGCAAGTTTGGGATTGCGTCCATCACGAACTCCATGCCATGTTCTCTTCCTTCAGGTTTCAAAAGCACCAGGTTCCTCTCAGTGCAAGATCTCCCAAGGCTGATACTGGATTTAAGAAAAGCCAACAGCCCCCCCTCTCCAAATGCATTTAAAAACCAAACCTGGTTCTTTTCAAAATAAAAAAAGATCTGGCTTCAAACCATTTACAGTTGACTGAGCAAGACTTAAAGGAGCAGCTTCAGTTGTCCCTAAAACCAAATGAGTTTTAACTCTTCAACCGTGTCCACAATGATGATCAAAAACTAAACTACAGCTTCACAACACAGTTTTAAAATAGCATTTAGATCTAGAGACACCTTTAAGAACACAATTATTTTCGAGCTCCAGTCAGACCTCAGCAGACAGCCTGGGTTTATGTTCTCATCCAGCTTTTCTGCCACAAAAGAACGGGTGTCTCACCAGACATTCACCCCTGCCCCAACGCGTCGCTTCGCAGCTCCAGAGCACGCCTGGTCCCGCCACCGTCAAGACAAAACAAAGCAGCACAGCCCACCAAGAAATGCCAAAGTGCTTAAGTCAATGATTTATCAATCTTTTCAACTTTGCATCTATTAATCTACCATGCCAGAGGTTAATCAGGGACATGCAGGCCTGCTTTAGTACCACACACTGATTTTTACCTTTTTCAGGGGGTATGCTTGGTAACTGTGTAAGTCCATGATCCTATCCTAAATCCTGTTAGGTTTTAGTCAAAATCTCAGACTTTACAGACTGCCAGAGCCCCTCCAGTGCAAACATGCTTAAGCTTACCTTTCAATGTCATACCTGGCTGAGGGTCCGAGAGCAGGCAGACTGGACACTATTCATCCTCTCTCAATACTATTCATTCATTATGCATACCACTACCTCATCCCCTCTTGTTCACCTCCGTTTGCATATAGTCTGTCCCAATACAGTCATTATAAAAGGTCCACAGACGACTGACTAGAAACAATCAGCTGTTACACGGAGAGTAGCCAGGCAGTCGGGAAGGCAGTAATGATTTGCACGTCTATAATTTACATGCTAAGTCCCCCACCACCGCTCTCAGAGTAGAGAGTGCTCAAGGCCAGGTGAAAAGCCCACTGGAATTTGGAAATAATGCAAAATTTATCTAACAATCAACTGTCAGCTTTTAACCTCAACCTTTCACAGGGGATGACAAATGCCTCCAGGGTTAAGCTTCCCTAAAGGGCAGCAACTGTCATAAATGCAGATTTTTCCTAACGAAAACGTTAAGACAAATTTAAAACATCCATTTTTATGGGAGTATCACAAAAAAAAACCTGAAGCCAGCTACAGCCAGACAGTGCAAAACGTTTCAGAATAATCCACCCAGACACTCTATTTGTACAATCTCGAAGAAAATATTTTACGCTTCTTTCTTCTAGCATTTAGTCCAAGGAAAGCACGTACCAGCGAAATGCAGTCATTTCTGGAAAGCAGCATTTGACCCTCTGAAAACCATCAAAACCAGCTATCCTAAAAATCCCTTCCTCACACTGAGTCACTAATACCTGGAAGTCCACACCATCTCCTGTGCTTTCCTGTACGTGGATCATGCAGACTATACAGGCAGGCTCTGTAATTCGCAGTTTAAAAGGGATTAGAGTCGACAGACCACCACCACCTCAGTTTAAAAACTATGCACGCAGATCCACCCCTCTACCTGATTTGAAACACCTAATGCCAAGAAAATAGACTGTGAGTGATTTGGCTTCTCCTGAAAGGCTGAACCAATTTGCTCCAGGGAATAAGTCAAATGATTTAAGACTAGAGGACAGCTCTTGGAAGCTGCAACGGTAACAACAACAAAAAAATAATAGTATCTTAGTCCTGAAGCCAGTACCAGCCCCAGTTTGCAGAGAATCATTAATGGCTACACAAGCCCAAGAGGCAGTGAAATCACCTTTTTCCAAGAGACTAAATCCACCCTAAATCTCAGACAGATCATTATCAGAGAGGCTGAGGAACTGGAAGAAGATGGAAACCGAAGATGAGGAGATAGCATTTAGAGGTGAGTGGTCACAAGGCCGAAGGGACTGAGCGGGGACAGGAGAGGGAAGAGCCTGGCAAAGACTAAGCAGAGATTGCCTTAGTGGTGAGTGAGTGCTTGTACTTTTCTGCACTGGCTGACCAGTATTCAAAGTGTATCAGCGTCAAGGAACAAACAATTCTGAACATGCCAAGAAGGTGGAAAAAAGGAATAAAAAATTAGTAGGGAAAAAATGTAAAAAAGAAAGCGAGAACCACATAGTTCTGCCAGCCATAAAACTAACTCGGACCATTTCCCTGGGATGTGGTAGAAGATCCATCACACGGGGTGTTTTCTAACAACGAGGGCAGTTTGTCCGCAAGCTCCCTGCTAGAATCGACAGGCACCGGCACACAGGCTGCATGACCTAGTAGAAACTAGAGATGGCAAGGTCGTATGATTCTTCAGTCACGCGAGCTCTATTTTGGTGAAGAAAAACAAAGAGCAACGCTCTATGTTCATTATTCCAGAAATACATGGACAAAATCCACAGGGAAATGGAGGGAGTGAAAGGAGGGAAGCTGAATGCACACAATAAGACGCACAATGAAACACTGAACTCCTATACGCACACCCACATATATAAGTCACATTCAATATTAAAAAGATGTTATTCAGCAATCTCTCATCTTTGCTGCCAGAATAATGTCCAGAACAGTAGGAGAGCAAAGCAGAAAATTCAGACACCTCTCCCTCAGCATCACACCACCTCTAATTTAAGCAGACAGTAAACCAGATAGCTATTTGGCTGGGAACCCACTCCATACACGAGCCTGTTGCTTTAACTGTGGGCACTTTCCTGCCTTAACAACAACCTGTTATGTGTTTATCCTGGTTATGACTCTGATTAAATCACCATTTAAGAAGGGCACCAAGTACTAACAGGTGCTGAGAACACTAAGTTATACTGCAACCAGCAATCGCTCTATTCTGGGGTGGTTTCGGATGCACCTTTCCCTTCCTAACAGCCCAATTCCTGCTGCTTTAACTTGCTTGAGGAGAAAAAAAAATAAGAAAACAATCGCGGAGAAAAGCCTATCGGGACTCCTAATTCAAGCAGTCCTTCGCTTTTGCTTGCAAAAAGGATATAGGGAAGGGCAGAGGGCTCCAAGAACGGGACCCTGCCCAAGAAGTGAAAGCCTGTGCAGTGAGCTGCCCCTTCGGGAGGAGGGCAGGCGGAGGCAGCAAACCTGGAGCCTCCAAGGAGCGAGCTGCCACCACCTTTCTCCCAGAGCGATCCAGTGGCGAGGTGCGAGCTCCACACGCGCCCAACCCTCCGAAGGAGGCACTCGGCACCTTGCAGGATTTGCTCCCTCGGCTTCCATATTAACAGTCTGCTCAACCTGCTCCAGGTACAACAGGTAGGCACAAGGTAAGACAGCAATTAAGCACGTATTTGAAGGAGCAATTAATTGATGTTATTCTAAAAAACAAAGTAAGAAAACACTCTGAAAGAGCACGCCTCTGCTTTCCATGAGTTCAAGAGAGGAAGGCAGCAGCACAACACGGGGCAGCTCCTCCCGCTCGCCACTCAGGTATCAACAAAGCAAGCGTCCAGCAACCTCAAGGCTTTGCTTACAAGCTTTTCAGAAGATTTTTTTAAAAAACCATAAAAAAACAAAGAACATAATTTTAATGCCATTACACAGCGATAACCACAACCAGGACAAAACACAAGCTGTACTGACATGAAGATTAAATGTAATATCTCCTTGGCAAATGAAACAAAACAGAGTCTCATCAGGGGGCATCTTCTGCTTAATCCTACATATTAAGACTTTAACAGGGTCTGCAAGATTCGCAGCCATGCTCGAAGCTAGCGTTATTGGCTGCTGCTGCTAAGAAATGTTGAACATGTGGGAGTGCACTCAGCGAGACGTGTTTCCAAAAGCTTGCCGGGATTGTAAGATAGTCGTGATGACACTTAAAAACAATCACCTACTACAAATCCAAGCCTGCCTAGATCACAGTATAGCTTCACTAGAAAAGACAGCAGAAATATCAAGCACGCCCTTCTAGACACAGCAGCAGAAAGGAGAGCAGGGACACCATTTTACAAGGCAAGCCACTTATTTTATGGAAATCCTGTGTGTGCTTTTTTTTTTTTTTTTAAAATTGTTACTACAAAGAAACAGCCTTCACAATTTGTTTAATCAGCATTTAGTAATCTAATGCCAGTCTAATCTTAAGAATTGGGTACCATAAGCATAATCCTAAAGATGACTGCCATACTATGCAGAATACCAAAATCCCCGCTGCGAGTCCGGGGAACAAGACGGAGAAATAGTTAAAATTACCCAAACGCAGAGCAATACAAAGGCTTTATTTTTCTTATTTTAAACAGGGCTGGGATGTCAAGCTAGAACAGGCGCTCTGCTCCAAGCAGTCTTAACCAAATTCATATTCTACAGTTTCATCTCAATGACCATCGCAATTATATGATTAAGCAGGTGCACTGCGCTTTCAGGTCTGTTCGACAAGCCCGAGCTTCAATAGCCTCCGCGATCAAACTGACAAGGCAACAATGGAAGAGTGAACTTACAGTTCCAGCCAAGAGCCCGTCCTTTTGGGGGAAAAAAAATCCAGCCGCCAGCAAAGACGCCGCATTCAGCTCTAAAAGCAGCAAGATGATACCCTTCAAAGTTGTCATTTAGGCAACAAAGATGATTTATTTATTTTCTTCCTCTAGTTGGTTTGGTTTTGGCAGAACGATCCGTGAATTTAAAGTTGTCGTAACAGCAGGTAGCACTATACGTTCCGAGCCACGTTTAACTGGATTTTATTTATAAGCCACAACCTGTGCCAGCATTTCTGACTGCTTTGGGGGAAGGGGGCGGGGGGGCTCTCCCAGTTCTGAAATGGGGCCATCGCTACGTCTTTGTGCGTTTTGAAGTACCACCACGCGATTACCCTCGTCCCTGGAGACCTCATTAAAACAGAGCCCCAGAAGTAGAGCAGAAAGAAGTGTAGTGTGACATTTTAAAATTTACATTCTGACTCGTAAAAGTTTCCAGAAATGTCTATCCTTTAAAAAAACCAAAAAAACACGACAACAAAACACCACCAAACCCTACCAAAACAAGACATTCCAGCGCACATGCTCTTCCCCTGGGGACAGGCCAACGAGAACAAAGCCACGTGACCGTCCTATTGCTCAACGCGACTCTTGGAAGGTGTTCAAGTAGGATGATAAGTGCGGTGTAAGCCTATAATGAACATAAAAAGGAATTTATCCCAAATGTAAACTGTGTCCTACCCTTTGCCTCAGCCGATCTCAGCGGAGCAAACACGGGGAGTTTTGCGATTACAAAATACTCCGCAGGTAAACTAAGGAGCTTTGTACCTTTATTCTCCTTGACTCAGGACAAGCCTAAAATTAGAAGGGAGTGCAACGCTCCGTGCATTACGCTCCCTGGTAGTTCCGACGCATGTTACAAACCTTCAGCTCTGTAAACTGGTCAGAACAGGGAGATTCAAATGAAGCTGGACACTGTTTATAATTCCTTTCATGCACAGAACAGGGTGACACTTCCCTTTTCCAGCTCCGATGCTTAAAAATAGAGCTCGGGGACTACAACCCAGCCAGAAGCATCCATCCACAAAAGGAGGAAAATAAATCAGCGCAAAATAAACTCCCGTCCAAGGGGAGGCTGCAAACAGCTCGCCCTGGAGCGTCCGTGTTGCTCCCCGGCACAGAACAATAAAGCTGGCTTGGAACGGCCACAGCCGGTAGCAAACGTCCCCGTGGTCCGGGGGGGCTGCGGGGTGCTGGGGTGCGTCCCCCCATGGGTGTAAACATCGCTGGCTGGGGCACCCCATCAGCTGCCGGCTTGCTCCGCCCCGGTCCCGGTTTCCGGGTAGTAACAGAGCAGCCAATCCGCGGAGTTGCGAGCTCTGCCCGAGGCCTCTTGCCTGCAAACACTGCTCCAAGGCCGGCAGCTCACCCCGAAGCAGGGGGAACCGCGGATGGGATCCCCCGCTCTGGCACCCCACAGTCCCCAGGGTGGGGGCATCTGGGCTGGGGGCTACCTGGAGAGGCCTGGCCTTGAGCTTGAGCGCTTCCCAACAGGCCCATGGGACTTCCCCACGCTTCCAGGCTGCTGGTGAGCGGGTCTCAAGGCGTTTTGGGGGGGCACGAAGCCTCCCTGCAAAGCTACACTTGCAGGTGAGGTGCAGGCAGTGCCCCCCACTCTGTGGGTACACAGGTCATCCAGAAAACTTCAGCGAGCGTGGGGGACATCGGCAGCAGCCCCCCGAGAGGGGAGGAAGGCAGCGTGGCTCCCCACTGCAGGCCCTTCCCCAGCGTTTGCACAACGTTGCGAGCGCGATCAGGAGAGAAACAATGAGTGACTCAGAGTTTCAGCACATAATCGTCCAGGCGATTATTAAACATCAGTCCAACACATTAACGCGCACACACAGAGCTTCCCCCCCACCAGCCCCAGAGAGCTGAGCAACCTCTCCCCTTCCCTGCTCACAAAGAGGCATCCACAAAAGGACACGGACGTGTTAGGATTGAAAATAGGAATAATAAAAAGAACCCACTCGGCTCCTAAACCTGTCAGAGCAGGAGAAGGCAGCGGTGTTATTCACTCTGCCCATCGCCCCCTCCCTACTCAAAAAGGTAGCCCTTGGCAGGCCATAAATCCATGCCATTATTCTCCATTGGAGCCATGAAAAAAGGCCAAAAAGGGAAACTGTAATGAAAATGGCAGCAAAAGGGGGGGGGGGGGGAACACCAAAAAAACCTCAACACAACAAAACCCTCGAGCCCCAGGGAGGAGCAGCCTTTAAGCACATTCCTTCAGACGAGCCCTCTCTTTTCCTTTGGTGACCACCAAGGCCCTCCTCGCTCCCACGTCTCAAACTAGACCCTTATTTCAGATCAGCTTCCAGAGAGGAAGATTCCCCAGGGAAGCGTCTCCGGAGCCTGGGCCTAGCGAGCTACGCTCACCCCGGGCAGGCGAGGCAAGTCAGGGAGACAAACAAAAAAAGGCTGGGGAGGGAGGAGTGGTGAGGAGAGTCATCTGACACATCCAACTTCCTAAGTTTGTTGTCCGCAGGAGACCGAGCTCTAACCCTCACCCTTCAAAACACCGGGAAGGCTGCGCCGACAATAACAAGAGCTTCGCTTTTGGAAAAGCCTTGGGTTTCTTTTGTCAGGGGGGAGAAAGAGAGCAGAGCGGAAACTACCCGGCATCGGGAGGAATGCCAGATATTCGGGGCTTTCTACCTACCACGGCACGGCCGCCGCTAGAAATACAGAGCGAGCGAAGCCACTTCAGAAAAACCTGCTCTTTGTCTCCTAAAATGCTGCGATCGCTGGAGATGCCGGCTACAAATCGAACAAAAAGGAGAGGGGGATAAAAAAAAAAAAGAGAGAGGGGGAGGGGAAAGGAGAGCAGCAGCAGATCAGGTTGGGCCTCGGCCCCTCTCCGGCCCAGACCTCTTTCCAGACTATCCCTAAGGAAGATTTTATTTGCCCCCCCCCACAAACACTAAACAGCTGGAATTCCCGACCCTCCTCCCGGTACGATTAAGCATCGATTGCAATTGGTGTTCAGCAGAGTATGACATGTGTGTAACTTTAAACCCCCGGATAAAAATAGCTCCGATTCAAGCATGATCGGTAGTCATTTCCTATTTGCTTAAAAACAAGGCGAAAAATATACGAAGAGCAGCTTTGTAGAGAGAAACGCACAGGCTGAACGTCAAACAGAAGTTTCCTTCGATAAGCCGCCCTCACGCCACAAACAGGAGCGGTGCCGCTCTTCCCTCCCCCCTCAAAAAAAAAAAAACACCCAACACAAAATCCAAGGAAGTTTATCTCTCTCTGGAAAGTAAATCAGACCCGTTTCTCGACCCCTCACCACCGCCAAGTTAGAGCCACCAGACCCGAGTCCTGCTGAGGGAGGTCAGGCACGTTCAGTCAACAGAGCTGAAAAACATTTCAGCCACTCTTGTCATTTCTACCCCCTCTCGGCACACACCGCCACCTTGTAAACAAAAACTATTAATAAAACAATCCTAGAACCAAATTCCCAATGATATTTTTCAACGCCACCCACACTCCAGACAGAGAGAAAAAGGATTCGCCACCCTGTAAAGGTCCGAGAATAAAAATAAGGAGGAAAAATATAAACAGCTCTATCACGGAAGGGGGGGGGGGGGGAATAAAAATAATAAAGCCTAACCTAACCTGGAGCGTTACATAAACGGGACCTCTTGCGAGATGGGCTGTGGGCCCTGGCGCCCTTCACCCACCCCCCCATCACCCAGCCACGGGTCTGCTGCGAGCCAGGCCCCGTGGGGGCCCCCACGCTTCCCCCCCCCAAAAAAAAAATTAAATCCCTAAGCCGGCACCAGAAGCTTCATGAACCGCAGGCTGAAATCGGGGAGTAAATAATAATAAACACCACAAAAGCCTTTCTTTGGGCTGTGGCTGCTGGAGCTGCTCTCCCCTTCCTCGCCCTCCCCCCGGCAGCCGGGCCGCAAAGCAGGGCAGGCGGGGGGGCGGTGCGGGGCACCCAGGCTGGGGGGGCCTTCACCAAGGGGGGGGCACCTGCAGGGACACCCCTAGGGCACCCCAGCTGTGGCTGTCAAGCCATGGAAGGGGATAACCCCCCCCCCAAATAGGGGAAGAGTCGGGGCGGGGTGGCTAGGCCTCCCCCCCGGTAAGGGGGGGCCTTCACCCCGCGGAGCGGGGGGGCAGATCCAAGCCCCAGCTCTGGGGAGAGGCCTAGGCCTGGCCTCAGAAAGGGGCGCTGCCGCCGCCCGGGGGGGTGGGGGGAGCGGCACAGGAGGGGGGTCCCCGGTGCCCCCCGCCTCCCCCCCCCCCCCGCTGCAGGCCTGGCCGAGCAGGCGGGGCCGCCCCCCCGGGGCTGCCGGCGGAGGGTGGGTGGGGGGTGAGGGAAGGATACAGCTTGACCACGTCGGTGTCCATCCGCCTCTTGCCCGGGCTGGGGGAGGACATGGTGGCCGCGGCCGCCCCCGGTGCTCCGGGCGGGCTGTCAGCGCCGCCGCCGCGGACCGGGGACGCCCAGCACCGAGGGGAGCAGGGGGGCGCCGGGCTCCGAGCCGCTGGGACCCCCCCGCCGCCGCCGCCGCTGCTGCCGCTGCTGCCGCCGCCGCCGCTGTCGCCGCCGCCCTCCTCCTGCGGTGCCGCCGGTGCCGCCGCCTGGGCCCCCCCCGCGCCGCCTCGCGCTCCCTCAGCCGCGAGCCCCGCTCCGGTCGCCTCTGCCGGAGCCTCTCTCTGGACCCCTGACGTCACCCGCAGTGACCTCACCGCCCCGCACCGCCGCCATTGGTTGCGCCGGCAACGCCGAGTAGACCCCGCCCGCCCCGCGGCACGCCGGGAGTTGTAGTGCGGGGAGGGGAAGTGTTGGAGGGACCCGGGTTCGAGACCCCGCCGGGGCGGGGGCCAGGACGTCAATGGGGTGACCAGTGTCACCTAGGGGAGGCCACCATTGACACCAACCCCCCCGCCCTCGATTGCAAACCAGGGACGCAGCAGATGTCCAGGCCTCGCGGCACGAGTCACCGTGCCGGCTTTCCGGGTGCGACACCGGCAAAGCATTTCCCGGTGCCTCAGTTTACCCAACCGGATGGGGTGGGGGAGGCACCTGCCAGCACCCCGGAGGTGACAGCGGTGCGCGTGACGATGGCGCTAATGGGTGACTCTTCAAGGCGGCGGGGCTCTGGCGTGGCACCTCCACGCCCCGGGGTGGACATCCCGCATTCCTGACCCCAGCATCACCCCAAAAATTTGCTCCTACGCTTCCTCCCCACGTGGGGAGGAGGTGCAGCTGAAGAACCCCAAAAAGTGGGAGAAAAGGGGTAACCTCACCCCGCAAGTGTGCGTGGGGGGGCTGATTTCCTCCATTTAATGCCCAACACACCCCTCCAGCCCCAAGATGGGCTGGGGCAGGAGGTGATGCATCTGAGGGGGGTCAGATCAACACCCCGGCTGAGCTACGCTGGGAGGAATTTGGGGAGACAAAGGGGGACAGGGTTATAGCTGAGCAGAGCAGTGGGAGAGGTTGGGGTAGAGGGTCCCCCATTTCCCCAGCCTCGATGCTTCCTGACCAGTTCCAGGCTACTGGGAGAACATGAGGAGAAGAAAAAAAAAAAAAATCACAATTTTCCCTTAATTTCTTTAACTCCTTGTATTTCATCTGTGTAACGCCATAGTTTTGCAGCAGAGGTAATTTTGGGATAACGGGGACTACAATAGCATCTTGTCCCTTTCGGGATGCCTTAAGACCACTCTTGCAGCACCCAGAGCCCCATAAGTGGGTGCACAGCAGGTTTAGGGGCCCTCCGAGCCCTTCTGGGTCTGAAAATCAGGGTGCATGGGCAGAGGTGGCAGCTGGCCTTGCCCACCCCAGCATGGGGACATTGTTCCCCACCACCACCGTGGGTGCACCCCATGGTTTGTGGGGTGGTTCCCTGACCATGGTGGGGATGGGGGAGGAAGGGGGGGTGTCAGAAGCCACAGGGAACAGGGGAGATGTAGGGAGTTGGGGGAGCCATGGGAAAGTTGAGGGAAACCGTTGGAAATGAGGGAGCCACGGGGAGCTAGAGGAGTTCCGGGGAAGAGGGGAGCTATAGGGACCCAGAGGAAGCTCTGGGGAGCTATAAGGAGTGAGAGGAGCTATGGGGGACAAGGGGAGCCAGGGAAAACCATGGGGGGGTTGTTGGGGACAAGGGGAGCTGCAGGTTCGGGCAGTTGGGGAAGGGGATCCTCCATGCCCCACTGCAGAGCCCAGCCAATACCCAGCCCATCCTCACCCCTCTGGGGGTACCCAGGGTGTGTGTGGGGGTGACACCCCCATCTCTACCCCAACTCCCAGCCCAGCATGGCCGCGGGGTGAAGCAGCCCCTCGTTAGGGCCACGCAGTTAGAACCCTCTTAGGAAAGGAAGGTGATCCACACACACTCAAGCCCTGCTGCTCTCCAGGGGGGCTTCCTGCCAGCACCCACCCAAGAAGCCGGCAGGTAAAGGGTGTCTCTCAGAAGAAGCCCCTGGGTGGGCAGGTGCACTCGCAAGTTTTGGGGTTCAGGGAGAGCAGGGATCAGCCCCAACCAAGGCAGCCACTGTCTTCTGAGGCATGGAGTAGCCAGAAAATGCCCCAAAGGGGATGGAGCAAGACAAGATGCAGAGAAAACTCCAGAGCTGGGGCTGGGGAAACCAAGGCATGGACTCCTCCTCCAAAGGGCGTTCCTTTGCTCCAAAAAAACCACCAAAGGAATGACAATTCCATGCCTTCACCCACATGCGTGCAGCTGCGGCAGGCCCGGGGTGAGGAGGTCCATCTGTGCCTGGGTTGTCCATGGAGTCTGAGCCCTCCCCAAACCCCCTTCCCCAACATCCTCAAGGATGGAGATGACAGATCAGGGTCTCCTTTCTTGGCTTCTTCTCCCCCTTTCAGAGAGACCAGTCCCTCCCCAGCACTCAGCCACGTGGTCCCAAGCATGGGAAACCCTAACCCACCTCTTTCCAGGGGTTTGGCCATATCCCAGCCGCCCCTGTACTCTCTGGCCCAGGTGATTTATTACCCCGGGGAGGCTACCAGCCCCCAGCTAAATCTGCTTCAGGCAGCTGATTGCTGGTGCAGACGCTGGCAGGTATCGGGGTACGAGGCTGCGGGTATCTCTGCATGTACAGGGGCTGAAGCTGTGGCATCGGGCAGGGAAGACAGTGAAACAAGGAGTGAGAAACAGGAGAGGGAGGCAGCCGGACACTGATTCCACAAAGACGAGCGTTCCAAGGGATACGGGAGCCATGTGCTAGGTCTGGAGCTCACCCTGCCCCGGGAAACAGCACCGCAACAGCAGTAAGAAAAAAAAAAAACAAAAGTGAAATGTTTATTCCCACCTGGCATCACTTCCCTGTGCCACTGGTGGCAGATCACAGCTGGACAAGATGGTCACCCTTGCGAGGTGACCATGTCTCCTCGTTCGTCCCACGCACCTGCGGCACGTCCCAGCTCCAGACAGGGCTGTCGAAGCCCTTGGGGCCAAGGGCTACAGCAGCAATTTGTGAAGGCAGGGGGCTTCAAGGAAGGCAGTCAGGGAGGAGGGGGTCCCAGCAGCCGCTGGGGGCTGTGTTTGGCACGAAGCCTCCTCAGCATCCCCTCCCCAGGGCACAGAGCTGCTGCAGGAGCGACTGCAAAGTGTATCTCTGCCAGACTGACGCAATGCCCCACGCTGCAAGCCAGGCAGCAGTTCCCAGAGGCAGCGGCCCGTTCAGGAGGAATTCATGCTCTCCCACTGCCGGAAAATGCGGAACACCTTGCAGGACTTCACCGAGAGACTCTGCAAGAGAGGGGAGGAAAGCGATAACCAGAGGTTAAGGCACCACAACAGGACCTGCAACCGCCACCAACCTGCCTCCAAAGAATGCAAGGAGAAACAGCAGCAAAAAACCCCATCTGAAATATCCTAATTGGCTGCCAGGACATCAATTTGCTCCTCTTCTTCGTTAGCCCTATTTACCAGAACCAGAGGAGAGAACAGCAAGGTGGCTGCAAGCAAGAAGCTGGATGGGACTCCAGTCATCCCTGCTCCAGCTGGGGCTCTTGCCTCCAACTTGTGTCTGGTCCCACAGGACCTGTTGGCGCTTTTCCAGCACATGGCACAGCCAGAGGGACCGACTTGTTGGGGACACAACTCACATGAAGTCCCCAAGACAAGTGCTAAAGCAGGAACTGTTCCACCAGTCCCTGCAGCTCAGCCCCAAGCAAAGCTGGGGGGAGCCAGCAGGAGGAATCCAAGCGGATAATGGGGCCCAGGGAGGCAGCAGCAGGTACTGGCTGCTCCACAGTTGCTTGGGGAGGGGGGCTGTGGCTTCAGCTCCACTCCCAGGCTCAGCAAAACCACCAGTCCAACAGCCTGTGGCTGGTGGCCACAGGACCCAGCAATCAGGATGTCTGAAGAGAGGGTTGGGAGCTCTCTATCAGGACATGAAATGAAACTGGATCTTGGGCAGCGCTGAGCTACTCGGGAAAGGCTGTTATTTATAGCAGCCCTTGAGCAGATCTGCACACAACACATCGTTGTAACGGATGAGACCCAGCCGAGAGGCTGTCAGCGCAGCCGGAGGGAACGCTGAGACTCTGCAGACACACGGCTTGGTCCTTGCCACCCAGCTGGGTTTGCATTTAGCCCCAATGAAGACCATCTACCCCAAACTCTGCCCAAAAGCTTTCAGCCCTGGAGAAGGCTGCAGCAAGCAGTGTTTGAACACTTGGTTTTGGGGCTGGGGATCCCGCAGGCTCACCACAGGCTCTGTCTCAGGCACTCTGTCGCACTTTCTGGTGGCGAGGAGCGTGTTCAGTACCACTCGCCAGCCCGGCTCTGCCTTCGCAGGTTCCTTCTCCGTCTGGGTCGTGGTATCCTCCAGGGCTTCCCCTCCCTCCACTGCATTGACCCAGGGACACCAGTCGCGATGCTGTGAGCTGGGGTCAAAGAAGCTCCTCAAAGAAGTGTCCTGGGTGGGGAAGGAGATGACAGTGAAGGAGGACAGCGACAGCATGGTTTACAACAGACTCTAATGACACGATAAAACCATCTCTGTGCCTAAACACCAGCCCGGAGCTGGCCCAGTGCTGTGTTACGGGACAACACTGGTCCCTGGATCAGTAGCACCCTGCCCAGATCCCTCTCCTCCCAACCCAGGCTCTCCCTGCACCTGCACCCGGGTCACTCACCGAGCTGCTTGAAGAGCAGAGCCGTGCCCGCTTGGCTCTGCGGAGAGGACTGGATGGCACCTCCACGTTGTCCCCCTGCCCCATGCTGCGGGTGACAGGGCGGCTCCTCAAAGTGGGGCTTGCCACCTCCAACTCAACCCGATCCATGGGGACGGGAGAGTCCCAACCCCGCAGGCGAGAGATGGCCGGGGACGGGCTCTTCTCGTGCTGCCAGTGGGGAAAGAACAAGGAATTAATACAGCTCCTCTGGTCACCAGCATGTCCTCTGCCTGAAGTGGACAGGGGGGCCCTGTCCAGCTCAAACAAGAGATCAGAGCCTTCTCAGCCATCCTGGCAGGAGTCGTGCCACCTTCCCTTCACACCAGGAGCATCTTAGATGTGTCTCGCTGGACACGGGTGAAGGCAGCCCCTGATTCAGAGCACCCTGAGTTAGATAAGTCCCAGTATCCTGGCTGGAAAGGCCCTACAGGAAGGCTGAGGGAGGGGAGGACAGAGAGCTGCAAAGGCAGGGGTAAAGGCAGCAGCAACCCACTTCTGCTGGATGTTGCCCATGGCTGAAGAGACAGCACCAAGATGAGCCTCTTTCAAGGTAAAAGGCAGTGGACGCTCAAACTACATCAGTCTCAACTCCTGTGTGCCCCTGTATCACCCAGACATCTTGAACTCATGGGCCAGCTGAGCTGCGACATACCTGCTCGGAGCCTGGAGACAGTGTGTCTTGGCTCCGTGTAAGCATCCTGCGTGGAGAAGTGGGCACAAGCGGGAAGCGCTCGGCAGGTGCCGGCGGTGCGCTGCTCGGGCTGCAGGAGTCCAGCTCCGGCCCTGCAGACTCCAGCTGGTGAAAGCCCCACAGTCCCACCTTCCTCATGCAGCGGGAGCAGGTGATCACCGAGAGGTGCACGGAGCCAGACGCAGTGCTGTGGGGACAGAGTCAAGTCACGAGAGAAGGTCAAGGACGAGCCTGGGCCCTTCCTCAAAATCACAACTTTCAGGACAGATGCAGCTATTTGGCAGAGCACAGGAACGGTCTCAGTCGCAGGTACCTCAGCCAGCACATTTCAAGACATCAGTACCCCTGGGCTGAGGCACAGACTTACTGGTTTTGTAGCCCCGTGTGCTAACTAGTAAAACATTTGTAGCATAGATTTAAACTGGCTCGGTTACATTTTGGCTTGCCATGAAGCAGGAGCACACTCATTTATGGCATATCAGCCAAAAGTGTCCCCATCCTCAGCCCCTGAACTGCCCAGACACAGCAGCGGCTCCGCTCTTCCCTGCTCTAAGCCCTTTTCCAGCCTGCACCGTAAGAGATCGCTTCACCTTCAGCAAGCTGCCTCAGGCATGAAGAGCGTGGCTGTTCTGCTCACAGCACACGCTTTGGGAGGCCACGAACCTTCAGGTCACAAACCTTCCCTCCCTTCCCACAGGCCTGACGAGCAATGAAAGCGTTACTGAGGATGACATTTCAGGGATTGACTTCAACATCTAAATCAGCAACGAGCGGGGCAATCAACAGCTCAGTTGTTTCAGACTCTGCTGTTCAGGGAGACATCTATTTTAGATTAGGTAGCTTTGCACTGGGGTTTCTGGAAGCCTGTCAGTTTTCACTATTTTATTACTATCTCCAGCCGTTAAATAGGGGATACTGAACATTTCACAGGAGGGACATCCACATCCCTCCAGCCCCTGACAGGTTTCACCAGCAACCACAAAGTGCGGCAGACACTTCAGTACCAGTCCTACACCACTACCCACCTGCAAGTCCAGCCGCACAGAGCCAGGATACAGGCAGGAACGTGCACTTGCAGGATTTCCGTGGCAAACTTCATCGGCGGTTTCTCTCCCTCCATTTTGTGCTCCAGTTCCTCCCCGATCAGCTGGAGGAGCAGACTGATCTTCTCCTCCGTCAGGGACTGCGGGACAGAGAAAGGCAGCAGAGCCTGATAAAATACACTGCTGCTACTCACAAATGATGTCCTACATGGAGAAAAATCCCTTTTTCACCCCCCAAAAGGGCTGGGGACATGAGCTAGCACCCTCAGCACTTTTACTCTGGTTAACAGGCAAAAGCCACGCAGAGCGATGGCTTCCTCCTGCCTTGTGCTCGCCTAACTCTCCCCATTGCGTGGACTCAGTTCAAGCACTTGTTCGCTCCCACAAGCACGTGTGGGGACAGCGGAGCAGGTCACAGCTCCGCTGCTCATGGGAAGCACGAGCCTGAACAGTCCCCAACTGACCCTTCGATCCCAGGGATGCAGCAGGGGCTGTGCTTGCCTGTGCTCAGGCAAACTGTGAGCACTTCTGGTGCCATTGCTGACACACAGCGAGAAAAGAGAGTCCCCAAAGGCTGTCAGTTGGGCTCCAGACCTTGCTGCTAGCAGGACAGCTGGGGAGTTAGATGTGGAGATGTGATACATCTGTTGGCTTTACGCTATCTCTTCTCCGGGGGCTCTGCTGGGTTTCACAGCTCAGCCAGCCCATGGTGGCAACCATAAAACACCTCTGCAATTTCTGCTGAATGGATGAGAAGTTCCCTGGTTCCCACACGGCTTCTCACTGCCGAGAGCCATCTGTTTCCCGGCAAGCAAGTGCCCAACAAGCCAGACTTGGCTGGAGTAGAACAGGGCCTGGCCAGATCCCTACGAGGAGGCAATCCCACACTTGCTCCTGGCTGTAGCTACATTCCAGCCTCTTGTGCCGTAGCTCCTGCTCTTCCCTCTTGCCTGCTGAGCCTTCTCGCACGACCGCCTCACATGAGAGGCCCCCCTGTACTGCACTCCCTGGGTTCCCTCACCTTCATGGGCCTCTGCCCACACCTCTGCTCCAGGGCAGTCTCTGGCACCTCAAACTCCTGATCCCACCTAATGCAACCACCATCTCCAGTCTTGTGGGATCCCAGCTAAAGGAGCTATCCACGGGCTGCCGCACCTCATGGAGTGCTTGGAGGTAACAAACAGGGGTGGGAGCTGCCAGGGAGAGCTCCTGAAGGAGTCTATTGGACCCCAAATCACTTCTGCTGGGCACCAGAGAGCACCACGCATGCTGGGAAAGGCGCAGAGTGGGAACTGGACACTACAGCTCACTTCCCACTGGCAACATCGTGGTGACACGAGCCAGCTGTGCCTGTGTTGGTCAAGGGCTTGCACGGCAAATGAGCCTTTCCAAACTCCCTTTTACGTGCTTCCAAAAACACAAGGTGAAACCACCACGCAGGTACGTCTGAGGAGAAAGCCAAGGCAATGACAGACCACTCACAGATGCAAGCTGAAGTCTCCAGTTTGAATCTCGCAACTGTTTCGGTCAGGGTTTGCACAGCACAGGTGTGCCTGGCATCATCATTGGGGACTTGAATGCAGCTGATCTCGGGGGCAGATGGGAACTCACCATGTTTTTCATGTCTTCTGGTCTGAGAGAGGGCAGCTGCAGCTCCAGCTGACACAGGCTCTGAAAGCGGTCCAGGAAGTCCTGGAGAAGGGCTCTGGGCTCATCCACCAGCAACATGGCAAAGCGATCTGGTGAAAGCAAACACAGGAGGCCTGAGCTGTGCCACCAGCCTTCCCATCCCCTCCTTATTCCACAGGGCAAGAGAGGAGACGAGTCCAGCCAAGGTCTCCCCATAACGGTCTCTTGGCTTTAAAAAGAAAAGCTGAGCACAGCCTTTTCCCTTTGCAATCACTCTTCCCCATTGCAGCACAGCTTTGAAGATGAGATCTGTTGCCCTTTGAGCATCCCATGTCATCTAGCCTCCCCATCCCCTCCCAGTTACAACCCGAAAAGCATTTTAACTGCCCTAGAGGCATGCAAACATTAAAAGAGACTGGGTACAGCCCGGCCTGGGGCTCCAGCCACGGCTCTGTTGTTTATTTGCTGAAGCTGCTCAGAGATGTTGCTTTGCCACTGTGTGTTTCATCGTCCCCACAAGGGAAAAAGGGGACTGTGGTAACACTGCCTGCTTTGAGAACTTGAAAAGAAACCACAATTCCTACAATGGGAGACAGGAGCAGTGACAGAAAGGGAGAAAAAAGGGAATAATGGCAGACACGTGCACTAGCCAGGCTCTGAGACACCAACCTGGACAGGGGCTATCCGGCCAGAAGCAGAACTTCTCATGAGCGGTGCACAAGGCCTTCTTCAGCTCCACGCAGCGCTCCTTATCTGCAAGGGAAAGCTCACTTCTACTCCCCTGCAGAGCCACCTCCTCAGGGAATGGTTGGGAAAACCAAACCAGGAGAGGAGGGCACCGGGCTACAAGGGCTTCCCTGCTCCTCATGTTCGGCATGGCTCAGATGACAGATGCCACCTGAGGCTGTAGGTTGCAGAGCCTGAAGCTCTCACCTCAGACTCATCTCCCTCCCCACCAAAAGGAGCTGCCGCACCTCCAGCCTCCCCGCAGTCAACCATGGAGTGGCGGTTCCTGCAGCAGCAAAGGCAGGCTGGCTTAAGGGGTTATCTCCACAACAGCAAGCGTGACCAGAGCAGTTCCACCTCCTCACAGCTGAAATACCCTCCCATTCCCAGACACAGCAACTATGGAGCAGGGGAGCCTGCCACACTGCATGGCAGTGTAGTGGGAACAGAGCTCCAACCAACCACGGGCACAGGAACTGCCTGCTCTTGCCAGTTTTACCTCCTGGGCTGCTGCCAGACCCTAGCTAACTCGCCTGACCCCTCCACCCTGGCTGTAGGACAAATAACAGCCATGTCTGGAAATCAAGCTTCCCAAAAAAAGATTTGATACTTAACTTTTTCACATCTTTCAGAACCAAATCATTTTTTCAATTTATTTTTCAAGCCCTTCTTCCAACCTCTGATTATTTTAGATTTTCCCAAACCAGTGTGATTACCTACAGAATAATTAGGCCAAGGTTTATTTAAACAAGATAATCTGAACAAACTAGTCTGACGTCAATATTCAGAGTGACCCAAAAGGAAATGCTCATGCAGCTCCCCGTTACACATGACCCACGCTGCATTTGTCAGACATCAGGGCTGTACTCTCTGCTACCTTCCAGATAACAAGAGCAGGGACTTGCAGTCAAGAAAATTGAGAAGTGGAGATGACGCTTATTTGTGGTGGGGTAATAAACATCTTTCTGCAGAGGAGATGCAGGTAAAGCAAAGTGAAGGTCTGGGCAGGTGACAAAGCACAGGCCATCGCTATCCTGTGGCTCACAAGCGACACTCGTGCCGTAGGGCCAAGCACACCGCAGAGGCAGGCGTTCCTGCCGCACTCTCAGCCCCACGTTGTCCAATGTGGGAGAAACAGGAACTGTAACTGCTCCCTGCCTCTGCCTCATGAATGGCCCACGCTCTGCAGGCAGGGGAAGGAAACTGGTGCTGGGCCTGGGCAGGGAGCTCAGTGAGGGCAACAGGAGGGGGAGCTTTACTGTTGGTAGTCCAAATAGTTTAAATTAGAGGGCAGTGGAGGAGGTTATTAATAAAGTTACACAATGTGACCACCTGAACAGACTGACTTAGTGACCAGCAGCCACCAACAGCCCACATTAGAAAAATTTAGTGGAGGATCAGAGCAACAGACCAAGCAGTTGGGAAACAAAATTTAAAAAAGGATGTTAAGGTAATTGAATGCATCCCGAGGAGGGCAACAAAGCTGGCAAAGGGGCTGGAAGGCATGTCCTGTGATGAGTGGCTGAGGATTCTGAGTTTGTTTAGTTTGGAGAGCAGGATGAGGGGCAACCTCATCGCTCTCTACAGCTTCCCGAGGAGGGGAAGAAGAGAGGGAGGGGATGATCTCTTCTCCCTGGGATCCAGCAACAGGACACATGGAAATGGCTCAAAGCTGCATCAGGGGAGGTTCAGACTTGTTAACAAGAAACATTTCTTTACCGAGAGGGTGGCTGCACATTGGAACAGGCTTCCTAGAGAGGTGGTTGATGCCCCAAGCCTGGCAGTGTTTAAGAGGCATTTGGACAATGCCCTTAATACGATTTAACGTTTGGTCAGCCCCAAAGTGGTCAGGCAGCTGGACTAGATGATCGTCACAGGTCCCTTCCAACTAAACTATTCTATTCTAACCCATTTCTGACAAGGGGCGCGAGAAGTTTCATCATGTTCTCGCAAACTAAAGGGAATTTATTGGACTTGTGCTTTATTTTCAGAGACATCAAACATCTAGCACCACCCAGGACAAGCCTACAGAAGTAATTTATGCACATGATGAGGTATATACACCCCCAAACCCTACTGCCCACCCCCCATACCCACCAGATGCCTGCATACGTACACTTGTTGAAGTCAAACGCAAGCTGCAGGCTCACACAGAGGAAAGCCTGGCAGCTGGAGCACTTCAGCATGTCACACTCCACGTTGGTCCAGCCGTACTTGGCACAAACCAGAGGAGACAGCTCATGGGGTTTGCCCGCCCACTTCAGCGGGTGCGCACGTTAAGGATAAAACCCAATAAATTACGGGTTAAACAGTCAAAGCTTTGGCCAGGGTTTATTTGGCCAAAGAAGAAAAGCCTCTGAGAAGATGGAGCCTGCAGGGAAGCCATGGGGAGGGTGACAGCAAAGCAGGGTGGGGGACGGTTGGAAGCTCAGCATCAGAAAGGATATGGTGAATGTTTCTACTCTGCTGAAATAGGCTTCCTTGCTAGCAGACTCCAAGGAGAGAGCATCCATTTGAGAAGATCCATTAGCCGATTCTGACCAGTCAGACGTGTCCTTCCTAAAAGGAAGGGGAAGTCAGCAAGCTAAGCATCTGCGCTGTCCTGGAGAGATTTCATTAATAGAAAATGCACAGACCACTTTCAAACCTCTCATACTTCAGGCTTACCCTTATAAGAACCCTTTCTCCAGAGTTCCTAAGCCCCAACTTTTAATTACTTTACTAATGAACCAATTAAAAAAATACAATGCAACAAGCAAAGGTGCACATTAAACATTTCATGATGACCAACAGCAGCGGCAGATGGGGATTTGACGTGACAAGTAGGAGACAGGAGCCCATTTTCCGAGCCTGGCGAAACCAGATCGACGACCACGGCATGTCTCTGAAGTCAGGAACACATCTAGGCTCCTGGCACTTGGAATGCCGGCTCCCGACACCGGCATCTGCGCCCAGAACGCCAGCCCTGCGGCGAGTGCTGCCCTTCAGCCTCTCTTCAGCACCCCTCCACAGGCCAAAATCTGGGGACGGTTAGCTCAATGGTTCGCCTCCAAGGGCGAACACGGCTGCTTGGCTTTAACCAGATACCCCCAATGCTCAGCCACCCAGTGCCCCCAGTGACTTCCAGACTACCCAATACCCACCAGTAACTCCTGTGACTTTCAGTGTCCCCCCCCCAGGGTGTGACCCCCACACTTTTCAGGTCAGAGCCCTGGTGCGTGGCCAGTTCAGCTCACTCAGGCTGCGGGGATGCCAGAACTCTACAGGCCATTTACCTGCCCCTGCCCTCCCAGTGTCCCCCAGCACTGCCTCCCAGTGTACACCAGTGCCTTCCGCTGCCCACTACTGCCTCCCAGTGTCCCAGTATCTCTCAGTTTCTGCTACTGCCTCCCCGTGCCTCTTAGTCCCTCCAGTACTCCCAGTGCCACCAGTAGGGACTCCCAGTGCCCCTTAGTCCCCCCAGTACTGCTTCCCAGTGCCCCTTAGTCCCCCCAGTACTCCCAGTACCAGCAGTACTGCTTCCCAGTCCCCCTTAGTCCCTCCAGTACTCCCAGTGCCTCCTAGCCCCACCAGTACTGCCTCCCAGTGCTCCTTAGTGCCACCAGTACCGTCTCCCAGCACCCCGCACCTTCCAGTGTCCCCCCCCCCGTGCTTCCCACTCCCTCCCAGCACACCCCAGCGCTCTCTTTTCCCAGTACCCCTCTCCCATAGTAACTCCCAATATCTACCGGTGCTCTCCACCACCTCCTAACAACTCCTGTCGTCTCCCAGTGCCCCCCAATAGCTCCCAGCGCCCCCCAGTAACCACGAGGGCCCCTCAACCCTCCCCCCCCGCCGGTGCCACACGGCCGGGCCACCCCTCCGCCTCCTCAGACCCAGCGCCAGCGCGGCCCCGCCGCTCCCCCTCACCCGTCGGGGCCGACGCCCTCGGGGGCGATGCCACCATCGATGAGGTCGCGGATCTGCTGGGGGGTGACGGCGGGCGGCCTCCCCCGGGCCCCCCCCCGCCGCCCCGGCGCTGGGCGCCGCCATCTTGGTCCCTCACCCCGTCACAGCCCGGGGAGGGGGGGCGGGAAACGCGGCCGCGCAGGACCGTTCCGGCTCCACCGCGGGGCTGGCCATGACCCCACGCAACTCCCGCATAGCCTCCGCGTCCCCACGGAGGGGTAGCGGTGCGCTGCCGCCTCCGCTGCGGGGCCCCGCGTCCCTCCCCAGGCCCCCCACGCCCCGGGCGCTGCACTCCCCCGCTCCCGCTTTCGGCGCTCTATTGCTCCAGCCTGCCCCCACAGCGACGCGCAGGCGCCGCGATCGATTGCTCAGCCTTCACAACAACGGCGTTCTGGCTGCGGCCTTCCCCCACCTACCAAGAAGCCCGCGTTTCATAGGCTGCCGCTGCAGAAGCCCGTCGCTGATTGGTCAGCGGCGGGGGAGGAGGGGGAGGGGGCGCCGCTGTCTGTCGCCTGGGCTCGCCCTGAGGAGGAGCGGACGGGGCCATGTCGGCGGCGGACGGTGCCCGGGAGGGCGTCAGGGAGGGCTCGGGCGGCGCAGCGGGTGGCGGCGGCGGCCTCCTCAACCGCTTCGTGCAGCTGCCGGGCAGGCCGCGCTCGACGGGTGAGTGGCGGCCGATTCCGGGCGGGGGGGGTGTGACACCGTCCTCAAGGCCCCGGGGGGTCGGGCACCGGGGCACCCCCGTCCCCGCGGCCCTGAGGGGACCGGTACCCCGCAGTCGCGGGTCGGGGGTCATCTCCGTCCCCGGGACATTTAGGGCGGCCTAGGGTGCCCCATGGACCGGGGATGGGGGGTTCACCCTGTCCCCAAGGCCCGGGGGTGGTGTGGGGAGGGCCGGGATGTTCCCGTCCCAACGGCCCCGGGATATGGGGACCCACAGTCGCGGATGGGGGTGGTCACCCGTTAGGCTATTGAAGGGGACCCACAGTCTCAGAGGGCGGGGGGCAACCGCTCTCCTACGACCCTAGGGGATGGTGGCTCTTCTCTCCCCCTCCCAGCGGTCTCAGTGTGTTGGGGGATGCTTGGATGCCCGACACGGGTGGTTCATCCCCATCCCCGTGGACACGGGGTGTGGGGGGGCCAGGGTACCCCACGGTCCCTGTTGGAGGTCAACGCCATCTCGGTGACCCTGGGATCCTGGATGGGCTTGAGCTAACCCATAGTGGCACCCCCACCCCCCAATTCTAATGTATCAGGTTTTTGGGGTGGGTTCCCCCACAGTCCTGGGAGGGGTGAGTCTGGGATGGGGGGATCCAGGCTACCAGAGGGCCCTTGGATGAGATGTCAGTCCAATCCTGTGCTCTGGGAATGATGGTTCTTCCTCTTTTCCATCTTCCTTCCAGTAGTGTTGGTATGTGGCAGGGGTGCCCCATGGTCTCTGGATGTGTGGGTCACCCCACCCCAACAGCCCCAGGATATTAGGGGGAGAAGGCCGAGGTTACCCCATAATTGCAGGATTGGGGAGATCACCCCTATCCCAACAGTTCTGTGATACTGGAAGGGATGTGGGGCACCCCATGGTTCTGTGATGGGGTGGGGCGGGTATTCCCAGCTGGTTTGGGGTATCCCCCCCTCCTTATTTCCATAGCACCTCCTGCCCTCAAGAGCCACATGGTGCTGGGGTGCTGCCACCCAGGAGGTGGGTACCCCAGGCTCAGGGCATCCTTTTCTGCCCTGGCTGCCCCTGCCCCCCACCACTCAGATCCCTCATTGGGGGGGGGTGTGAAGCCCTTTGCTGCCTCGGGGGTAGGAGCCTGTGTTCCGCATGCCTGGAGCACCAACAGCCATGCCTGGAGCACCAACAGCAGCTGGGAACAGGCTTTCAGACGAGGGTCCATGTTTCCATCCCTGTGAAACCTGCCACGATCTGGATCTGCAGCAAGGACGTCTTCGAGCCTTGTGCAAGATCGCTGTGAATTTGCTAAGTGGCTTCATATCTTCTATTTTTGGGCAAATTCTCAAATGTGTTTCCTTCCTTCTGTGATAAGGGCCTTTTTTGGAAACACAATTATCTTCACATTCCTGAATTTTAATTGTTGACTTGCGCTAAAAGGCAGTGCATCCTCCTGACACGGTCGTAATGATCCCGCTTTTGGCTATGGATTATGTCCTGATGTGGAATCCTGCCCTCCACCACCTGCAGAGGGGCAGATGCTGCAGCCCTGGGGACAAACTACCCCCATTCAGCTCAGCCTTAGCACTTAAGTCCAGCCTTAACAAACCGAAAGCCAGCTGTCAATCTTGCTAAAAAACTACCTGATGGAAAAATCCCCTTTGAGTCGATTGCTGGAGTTTTTTCCCCGTTTGACACCTGTTAATGTCCTATTTATAGAGCTCCAGCAGCAGCCCTTACATAACCATTGAGCTAGAGAGAGCGGAATATTTTTTTCCCCCTCCTTCCACTTCCTCCAACCAGGTTTGTTTTCTTACCTCCTAATTCTCTTTCAGAGTTTCCAGGAGGCGTTCCTTCGTTTTCCCCCCACCATTCAATGCCCTTGACTCCTTCCATAAAGCATGCTGTCTCATTTTAATCCCATTTTTATAAGTAATTACTGTCCTGAAAGCATGCAAAGAGCTTATAGCACGCTTTGGCATTGGATGTGTTCGCTACATCCTTCCCTGCAGAGCTCTTTTGCTCCTGCTAAGCCGTATGTCGTTTGAAGTAGATCTGGGCTCTCTCTTGGTTAAACACGAGAGCATATGCATTTATTTAGGTGCTGCTTTTGTCACATTCTCCTTTTCCACCTACTTGTAGAAGAGACTTAACTTTTGTCACCTTTTTCATTCTGGAGAATTTCATTTGCATGAGGAAATGATTACAAAAGGTAAGCAGGCAGGTAGCAGGAGCTGGTGCCAGGGTTGTGCTGCTCTGTTTGCTTTCTCAAGCGGAGTATTTCTATCGAGGGTTTCTCAATAGGGGCATTTCTCAAGCAGTGTCTACAAAAGAGTCTCGTTGATGGCTTTACAGCTCAAAAAAAAAAAAGCAATTTGTGTTTTTGCTGCCTCGTGATGGGTAAAATTGTGTGTTGGATAAGGGAAAGGAAGGAACTATTTTTAGGTGTTTGTAAGCTTTAGAAAGATCAAAAATGTCAAATATAGGTGGTGTGTGGTTTGCTCTTCTCCTCGTTGGAAATCTTCCTGTCCACATTTAAATGTTTTCAGCATTTTCATCAGACTCTTGGGCTTAAGTGGATAGAAACAATCTGGACACCTAAATATATCTTTGCCTCTCCCATGCTCAGCATTCATGCTCTTGTCTTGAGCTATAATTTTCCCAGTATACCAGTCACAGTAGGCTTTTTTCTGTGGAGAGGTTCAAAGTTTCTAGTATGTGTTTCAAAAAAATACAACAGCAAACCCAAATATCCTGAACCCCTTTGTGTCATGTGGGAGAGCAAGTCTGAAGCCAAATCGGATCCTGGGCTGCATCTGCAGGGACATTACTAACAGAGAGAGAGAGAGAGAGAGAGATGAGATCATCCTGCATTTGTCAGCGTTTGTCAGGCTGCCCCTGGGGTCTTGTGTCCAGTTCTGGTCCCCACAAGTCAAGAAAGACGTGGACAGACTGGAGAGGGCCCAAAGGTGATGGTCGAAGGGCTGGAGAACTTGCCCTATGAGGAAAGGCTGCAGGAGTTAGGTCTGTCCTCCCTGGAGACGAGAAGGCTCAGCGGGGACCTCATCACGGTTTTCCAGTACTTAAAGGGTGGCTGCAAAGAGGATGGAGGCTGTCTTTTTTCAAGGAGCTATATGGAGAAGACAAGGGGCAATGGGTGCAAGTTGCTCCAGGAGAGGTTTCATCTCATCTTAAGAAAGATATTTTTTAAAGTGAGGACAGTCATTCACTGGAACAACCTACTCAGAGACATGGTAGAGTCCCTGTTGCTGAAAGGTTTCCAGATGCGGCTGGAGAGGGTGCTGAATAATCTCATCTCAGCTCCCTTTCCCATGAGAGGTTGGACCAGATGATCTTTCCAGGTCCCTTCCAAGCCGGTTCTGTGGTTCTCATTTTCCAGAGTTCCTTTATTTTTCTTTTACGTTTAGAAAACAACCCAAGGAACACTCAGTTTTAGAGTGTAAATAATTCTGGGGCAAATGTTTCCTCTTTTGCTCTTGTTTCTCAGTAAGGACAGTTCACTTGTAAGGACTCCTTAATTTTTTCTCCGCTCTGGGATGCTGTCTTGTGTATTACAAGCCTGTTCCTGTTTTACTAATGATGGGAAATACCAAGAGTCAATTGCACGCTTGTAGAAATGTTTGAAATACGCTATTGCTACAAAAAGGTTTGAAAACAAAAGCCTCTGAAAAGCAGGATGAAGAAGCAGACCCGTTCTGGACATCGATCCAAACCTGAAGGCTCTTCACGGCTGGATGTGAGAATGATCGTTCTCCTAGAAACGCTGCTTTAGAGAATTCAAATATTTGAAAGGCTCTTGGCCAGTGGCCTCTGGTTTGTGTTTGGCATCCTTGGTTAGATCCTCTGGCCTCTCCCAGCTGCCCTCAGCCCCGGGCAGAGTCATTGTTCAGGCGTTGGGGACCCAGGCACAGCTGCTTTCTCTCTTGGGTATTTTTCAGGCGTGGGCAGCCTGCCACGGAAAGGAGCTCTGTGATCTGGAGAGGTTGAACGCAGCTGGATGAACGAACAGGTTTTAAACCTTGTTCTCGGCGATGCATTCACATCCTGCTTATCCAAACGTTTGTAAGGGACTCTAATTACATGAGTTACAAACTTATTTTGTCTGGCCGGTATGAAAAAGATGAAGCTTTGAAGACTGGAGTCAAAGTCAATATTGACTTGTCTTGTTCTCCCTCCCAAGAGCTAGCAGCGCTTTGGCTTCAGCCCTTGACCTAAATGTCCTTCAGAAGTCTTGCAGAAATCATGAATGGAAAGGGAGATATTGAAACCTGCTATTCTGGGTGTTGAAAAACTAGGTAGGAGGGATAATAACAGTGATACCATCTTTATTGCTTCTTAAGGCTTTCTAAAGAGGATGCGCACACACACCTTAGCTATTCACCGCTCGTATGTTACTTTGAAAAGATGGGAACCAAAAGCCACGCTGTATTTGTTAGCTTTACATCCTGTAGTTATTTAGTTTTTATTTCCAAAAAAAGTGCTTGAAATAGAAATTATATTGCTAGTAGTAACGCCAATAATGTTGCGGCGTAATATACGCCACGTGATATGGACTTGCACTGGGATTAGTAGGATTGAAGATCACAGATCGATGGAAAGAGCCAGTGTGTTTGGGGCAAGTCTTGCGAGCAGAAGACCCTACAGGCTGATAACAGGACAAAGTCGCTGCGTTGTGGTTCGGCGCCCGTGCCATTTGTTTTCCTGTTAGCCCGACAGGAAGAACTTTTTTAAGAAACTCAAAAAGAGGAAACAGACAATAGGCAGCAGACCTGCCTAAACTTTATGGAAGCAGAAGGAAGCAAAACTCTGAGGCCAAAGCATCTCGCCGTAGGAGCCGGAGGGTATAAAGGACCTGTGCAAAACTAGTCTGTCCTTCTAAATGAAGAACAACCCAGGAATCATAGCGAGGACTTGGCAGCTGTTGTCCTTTCACCCTCTGTGCTGTACGTAGCTGATCCTGGCTGGATCACTTGGATATACTTGGTTCTTGTGGGTATGAGCAGCCAGAACCAGCTTATTTAAGTACTTTGTAAAATAAAATCACCCTCCCCTTCCGCAAGATCTCACATTGAGTTTTGTTGCACTGATTTTTTGCACCCTTTACTTTGCAAATGACCCTCCAGTGGATATCGTGATTAAAATAGGTTGAGAAAAAAGGGAGCTTGTAAAGGGTGGTGCTGGGGTTGCTGTTCTGGGAGGTGTTTGAGGCTACACCTGGATATCTGTTGGTTATGCTCCAGGAATAAATAAAACCCTGCTTTGTTCCAGGTGATCTGGAGGAGAAGGAAAGAAGGGCTTGATTTAAAATACTTCAGCATAGTCTTCAAATCCCAATTTGAGCTGCACATAAAATGAAGAGGATTCACGGCTGTACCTGCAGTTAGTTTTCATCAGTAAATATGAAAATAGCAAATAGTCCTGTAGTTCTAGGAGGAACACTTCTCTAGGTGCGAGTCTTTAACCAGAACGAAAATTCAGAGTATTAAAGCCACCGGTGCTTTAATGCCAGCCCAGGAATCTGATTTTTCATTCTTGCAATCTCTTTTGGCTGAGTTTTCCTATTGTAGCCTGGCAGAATGAGATCCTTGCTTTTATTTCGCTGCCAGCCCCAAATGTTTAAACTGAACGAGGTCTTCAACATTGATCTGTTTCAGCCTACCTGATGTGCATGGCAACCTCTAGTCCATCACATTACAGAAGAAAAATTATACAGTTTTGTTCAAGGAATGAACTGGGAGCTTGCACAGCGTTAGCTAGTGAGTGCTACGACGAGAGCTTGAATCTGGATGCTTTCTCTCTATGCCATGGGACGGCTGCCTTCCCTTGCTCTGTCTTGTTGTATAATATTGCTCAAGGAACTACAGGTTGAACAGCACTTAATCTTTAATTTTGCAAAGCAGAATCACTTGGCCGAAGTGTGCAATCACCTCAGTAGATCTGCTCTTTATCCTGCCTGCAGTCTTGAACGTGCGTTGGAGACGAAAGCATAGCTGTCACACTGTGTGTTGTGAACGCTGATAGCTGTTGCTCGGATAAGTTTTGGTAAATTTGTGCGTTAATTGGTGACCTGGCATTGTATTGTGCAGTGTGGTTGAGGTGATGCTCTAAACAGCTAGCTTAAAAAGGGTGTATACTGTTGGTTGTAAACATTTGGATGGCCATCGTGAACTTATGGTTGAACTGCCGTTGTCTTAATAAATGGTGTTTTGTGTGTTTGAAGCAAATTTCATCTAGCAATAGGAATCTGTAAGCTTTTATGTGCCATTGTTTCCTAATTTTCAAATATTTAAAGAACTTTGAGGCTTGATGTGTTGTTAAAAAATACGCTGCGCATGTGAAGTGTTTTTTCCAAATGCATCTTGGTTGGAAAAAACCCAAAATGTTTGCTTGTCCTTGAGATTTAGAAAGATTGGCAACTTTTGTTGGATAAACTTCTTTTCTGAAGGTTAGAAGGCAAGTGTTTCTTCTGACCTTGAATCCCACCTGCATGTGGAAACCCTGAACTCGAGACCAGTTGTCCTTTTTAACTCAGGTCGCCTGTGTGAGATGATGTTGAGCGTGTACATCATCTGGGAGGCTGATACTGCGTGAATACATTTCACTGATTCCCCTGAGTGCCCAGGAAGGTTTGTTTTACAGGGGAAAAAAACTGCACTGAGCAACTGCCTCCCTGCAGCACCAGACTCTGAGCTTCCAGATGCCAGAGTATCCCCTGGCTGCATCTGCTGCTTTTCCTTTGCTTTTTGGCTGCTTTAATGCGAGCTGGACAAAAGGGAAATGAAAAAACAAGGATTTGCTGCTTCTATGGAGAAAGCCACGTGCTATAAGGAAAATACGGATTCTTGGGGCTGGATGTGACTGCAAGATTTCAGTGAAACCTTTCACATTGGCCTTTAATTATTGTTTTTGGCTTTGAGGATTGTTCCCTGTGTATTCTGAACGGAATAGACAGTTCTCCCTAATTTTTGTTGCCTTTATCTTACGTGCTTTCCTTTTTGTGAACGGCAATGTCTTTGAATAGCCAAATGAGCAAGCAATAAAATGGTTGCATGAAACAAGCAAGCAGTACGTGGAAAAACAAATCATAAATGCTTTGGCTGCTGCATCGTTAGGATCTTTCTGTAATTCAGTGACTTGGGATGGGGCAAGCAGCGTGTCAAAATATTATAATTCTGCTCCAATTTCAGATGGGTCTTTAGCGATCCTTTAAGGCTGAAAGAATAAAGAGGCAAAACTTTAAAATCGACACCTGCGGCTTGGAATCTGCTCATCTCCCTGTGCAAAAGGGTATTTTTTGCACCCTTGGCAAGCAACAGCACGTGGCAGAGTTTAGAAATGAGGCATCCTGAAGCTGGAAAGTCGTCGCAGTTGCAGCTCCAAGGCAGTAACCCACAGGGAAGGGGGATGTGTTTGCAAGAGGAGTATGTTTATTTAGTACTCCTCCTGCCATTTCTGCTAGCTACAGCCAAATCTGTTTCCGGTAGCTGTGGTGGCAAAAGAGCTTGACCTGTTTCCATTTCCAGAGCTGCCTTTTAAGCGTGAGGTTAGCAGTTTTAGTTCCCTCATCTTTTTTGCTCCCAAAGGATCTAGGAATCATTTTTTCTGCTGCAGGTTGCTTGGGCTACTGCTCAGCCTCATACCTGGCCCTGGCGAGGGATGTTATGGGGGTCATTCTTCTCTTCCTCTCTGCTTACAGGTTTCTGAGCAGACGGTGGGACAGCCCAGACCCTTGGCCTCTTCCTTCCGCGGCTGGTTAGGAAAGGGAGGCAGCGGTTGTGGATTTGCCACCTCAGGAGAACAGCACTGCATTGGTTTGCTGGGAACTGATAACAAGGCATGGTAGTGATTAGGGAAAATTCCCTTAAGAAGAAAAATTAAATTCTGCAGAACCTGATGGCATAGGCAGACCTCTGCCAAGAGCTCCTCATTGATTAATAGATTTATTTGGTTTTTCTCTGGCAGCATGGTCGTGATAAGAAAAAGGATGGTTTCACGCAGGCTGTCAAAACAACTTCATATTTAACTCTTTCATTGTTTATTTTTATTTTTAAGAAATTAATTCAACTAATTAGACCTTTTTTCCCCTCTTGTTTAAAAAAAAAAAAAGGCCAGCTGGCTAGCTTATTAGCTCGAATAGCAGGTACTCCCCTCTTGTTTAACCTAGCCAGTGAGATGATGCAAGCATTTTTTTTCCTGCAGTTATGAAAGGGAGGATAATCGAATGGAAAGAAAACGCCTTTGTTCTTTGAGACTTGTCTTTTTGCTGCTCTGTTTGAGGCACCTCTCGCCTTACGTTTGTGCTGCGTGTGATTCAGTGCAACCACTTGGTACTTTGCAGTTTAATTTTCTTCTTCTAGAACTTTATTATAGAGCTATTGAAAAGCAGTAGAGAAATCCAGTAGACTTGAGCATAGCTGTTGACACCTGCTGTGGTTCTGGGCATGCTGGTAGCATTTAATCTGCTCTGTAACTTCAAGTAATCTGCTGATGCCAAGGGATTCTTGTGTTGGTTTTTTTTCTCCAGGCCTTCCATGGATTTCTGTAGCTGTCAAGGCCCAGAGTTGGAATTTAATAAACTTTTTTTAAGCTTGTGTTAGTCAGGATAGGAACAGTATTTATGGACCAGCAGGTGCAATTCGGCTTCATCCTCCTGTAAGAGGGACATTTTGAATGGGAGTCTTGTTGGATACCATTCAGGACCGTTACGCTTTCTCCTCCAAAATAAAGGGGTTCTTTAAATTTTCTTAATGACATCTCTGTTTTCTCCTCCCTCTCGCCCCAGATCGATTCTGTATTCAGAGTTTTTGGAGAGGTAGGAAACAAATGTCTCGTGCATCGGTTGCTGTGCCGCGTCATATCAGGAAACTTGGGAGCAGATATTCATGCCACCTTTTTGCTTACTCTCCTGTTCTAATAATACCTTTTGCGGGAGAGGTATTCAATTAGGAATCCACTTTAACAAAGTCAGTCTGGGCCATCTGAGCAGCTCCCTCTGAAGTCACTCAATGAATCACTTGAAAAGGGTGAATTTTAACTGGGTGTTAACAGGTCAGGGCATAGCCAGCAAGCAAGTTTCTATCAGGTAGCTTAGTCCTAAATTAGGACTTTCCTTAATTATGTCCTTGTCACGACGTTTCAGCTTCATTCTGTTTGTGGAGCTTCTTATTCTCTGAAAGTTTTATTGTTCCCATTTCTGCCCTCAGGACCAAGGAAGAGGAGTCTCTTTGTGAATGCACCTTCCTATCCTTCCTTCTTGCTTTGCTTTGGAGTCTTAAACTGGGAAAGGAAGTACTTTCCAAATGATATTCGTCCACTTTCAAGCTATTTTCTATAACTAGCTTTACGACCTCTTTCCCACAGACCTGTCTTGACTCGGTACATCGTGCTGCTCGTTCCATGTCCGGCATCAAAGTATTCATAGCGGGGCCCAGTGACTTGCAGCTTTTCTCGGTGATGGTGCCTTGCTGTGTTTCGCTTAGTGTTTGGCGCTTCTTTAATCTGTGGCAGGTTCAGCTCTGGGGGAGATAGGCTTTGCTAACTAGGGGAGGAAGTTAGCAAACCCTCGGGTGTTTCCATCTTCCTGCACCGTCTAAAGTTTGCACTTGTGTAATAGGCTCGTTGCGCGCTGCTGATGCTGGAGCAAAAACAGATCCAAAACTTGCATGAAGAATTTCAGTAGGAGACGTGAATCATCTGATAAAACATAATTAAATGGAAATGCAGTTCTTTAGTGGAGGTGCAAGTCATAGAGCTTGTCTGCTGAAGAAACTAATCTGAATTAACTCTTAAATACATTCAACTTTTACAGGTCTCTTCTTTAAAAAGACATAACTAGAGGAATCGTCTCCTAAGACTTTCTTCTAAAGTGAATTAAGGTCACTTCAATTCTGAATAGAAGAGTCTGGTGACAATTTAACTCAGTTTAACGTTGTTCAGTTCATTGATGCATTTGCAAGTGTGCTTGCACAGGTGACTCAGAAGATGTGTTGGATAATTTGTTTCCGTGTTTTATGGGTAGATATGTCATCTTCTCTGGGCCTCTGCGTGCGGGAGGATCTAGTCCCTTGAGACAAAGGGGTTAGTGAGGAGCGAAACTTAAAACCAGCAGGCTGGAAATGTGAAGCATTTGGAGAGAAGTCAGTGCTTACATGTGGAGCACGATGTTGAGCAAACGCAGCTGGTGTCTGCTTGAATAGCGCAGAAAATCTGTTATTCTCGAGCAGAGCAAAATGAAATTGGTTGTTTGTAGCTACAGGGGTTGGCCCTGAGCTTTTGGAAACGTTGCTCTGATTGGCAATTCCAGCCCTCCTTTTCCTGGGAGTCACCGCTGCATAGCAGGCACAGCAGGAGGAAGCATTTCAGCCGCTCTTATCCGTGGTTTGGTGTTCAACCTAACACTGAGAACAGTGGATTTCCCCTGAGCAGCTGAGTTGTGAATGCAGGACCAGGGACAGGCGTCATTTCTCCTCATAGCTCTGCCATGAGGATCCCTAGCTTCTGACAAAGGACAGTTACTGAGTGAGTGTTTAATTGAAAAATTAGTTCCTGTAGTGCACAGAGCCCTTTGAGTTGTTGGCGAGAGTGGCAGGAATGGGCAGGGAACTTGCGGCAGATGTGGTTTGCAGCAGGAACGGCTGCATGGGAAGGGTGGTCCTTTCAGACCATCTCGGTTGGGTACTTGCAAGTATCTGTTTGACACCAGCTCCAGCTTCTGATGCCCTTTCTGCGTCTTGAAAATATCTTGAAAAAAATCATCTTTTAAAGATAGGAGATGGGTTTCTAGGTAGATGGGAAGAGGTGAAACCAGCTGGGCTGTGTATGGGCTTAATGTACCCATCTTGCTGTCTTGAGGACTTGCATGCATCAAACATTGATCCCTTTCTGTTGAAACTCAACTGTTCTGGGGCTTTATGGCAAAGTCAGGTGTCTTCCCTTTTTAATTTTGAGAGGTGAATGGCAGAGAAGGCCTCCTTGGTTTTGTTTTTTAAGTTATTTTCTTTGAATTATGCCTCTTACTCTATAGTCTGTTGACTTTATATAAAACTCAGCATTATTATCCTCTCTTCCCTCTGGAAAATTCTTACGGCAAGTGTTATAACTAGAGGGAAATAGGATCTATAGTTACTGTAATATTTGAACTCCTAATTCCCTAACACCTTTCAAATTCAGTGGGTGATTGAATTAAATCCTCACTCCCCTGCAAAATGCATGCATCAGTGCTCCCAGTCTTCGCTGGAATTAAGGTCCCATTTCAGTTCTCTCAGGTCTTTTTGGAGACCTTCAGGGCAAACAAAGAAGAAGAAACAAGCAGGATGAGCTCCCTTTGGCAGAGTGCAGACACGCGAGCCCTTCGCTAGGATATCCTCTATAGGCTGCAGAGAGGCATGGGCACTTCTCAAGCACGATTTTGTTTGCAGATACTCAAGATCAGATGAATTGCCCTGTCGAAGCATCTCCAGTTATAAGAGTCTGAACAAGTGCCTTGATTGTAAATACCTTTATTGTCAATGTGTTCACTTAAAAATGAATCAATCTCTTTGGATAGTTTCAGAGTTTAAAATAAAAACCCCCAAAGGGATGGGTGTTTCTCTTTCTCTTTGTGAATCACCTCTAAAGCATATAATATTTGTTTAACAGTTTAGTCCAGAACTGAGGCCAGTAGCTTCCTGGCCGCCGCTATTAGTACATGTAATATCCACCCCTCCTGTGCGCTAATGTCCCTGCCACACCGGGTGCCTGATGGCACTGCGCTGTCTCAGTAGCCAGGCCAAAGACTACAGATTTTTCCATTAATTCCTTAACTTTCTTCCCCTCTCTTTCAGCCAGTGCTTATTAGTTTTCTAAGTGGGGATTGCTGCGAGACACAATTATTACTGGAAACAACCCAAACCTGTCAAAACTTAGCCACAAGGAGTTTGTCTGAACCCTGTAGAGCAGCTTAATTTTGGACAAGAGTTGGAGCTTAAAGGAGCAGCAAATGGGGAACATGATTAAGCAAAGCTGCTTGTGCTGAGTTAAAATTCATTATTCAGTCTGGACAAATTGTTTGTTTCACCTTTCCTGTAGGAAAGATGCTTGATGCCTCATTTGTTATTGCTCAGTGCATCTGATTCACTGCTGATAACTGTAACAGGCTCTAAGAAGAAAACACGATGGGTCCTAATTAGACGCTTCACTGGGTCCTGTTTCATCCTAAAAGTCAGTCAAAGAGCTGTGAGAGCAGATGGGTGGTGAAGATTGCTGGTTTGTTTGGGTGAGGGGTCTTCGGGCATCTTCTTTTGATGGTTTTTTTGGTTTGCTTTTTATTGTCAACTGAACCAAAGTGAGCCTGTCTTGAGGTGCAACAAGCAGAGGATGTACTTGAGGGAGTGATGGTTACGCGTTGAAATTGTATATTTTAGGGGATGATTATGTATCCTCCTTCTCAAGATGAAGCTTAGAGTTAGTCTCACCAAAACACTGTTGTATTGCATAGAAAAAAATGATTTTTGAAGCCTTTCTCGTTTAGTCAGCTTGAGAAGTTCTATACGTGTCTCACAACCAGCTCCTTCGATCAGGGACCTGATCGTTTTCTATTCCTTTCATCTTTCTCATTCACTATGTGGTCCTGTGTCTCGTTGAAGAAAAACATCCACCTCTGGCACTTTGCTTGGCTCTTGCTGTGCATCAAATTCGAGCAAGCTTGGAATTACTTTTTCATCACTTGTCAGCTAAGACTTCAATTGCTGTTATCCAACAAGAATATTTCTGGTTAGATTTTCCTGGACCAAATTGGTCTTTTTGCCTGTTCCAGTTGAGGTCTGAGCTTGAATTGTCCTCCCCGCTTTTATTTCCATCGGCTTTTAGGGAAGAGGGTGGATAGGCAGAGGGCTTCCTTTTGGGAAGGGCTGCATCTGCCAGTTGTCAAGCTCAACCTGTAGGATCTCAGATGGGTTCCCTGCTGCGCTCCCTCCCAGTGCGAATGCCTTTATCTATGAGCAGATTTTACTTGCTGTATTAGACCTGCATTGCTTAATGTTTGGGAAGCCCAGGGGTGTCCAAGATGAAAGAGCCTTCTTGACATATGAGGTGCCAGGAGCAAAAGAGAAGAAATGGAAAGGTTAGTGTAGGAGGGAGAGCAAATCATTACTTTTCTTCTTTGTTCCCATCAGGCAGCTTTAAATATAAACATTTTGGAACTGTTTCCTAAGTGAAATCTGCCGTACAGAATGTCAGAAGGTGGAATTTGTGAGATATCTCAGAAATAGCTTTTATGGAAGGATTGCCACGTGGAAGGATTGTTGTGCATCAACTTGCAGGCAGGTCTGCTTAGGCAAGTGTGGTCCAGGGGCTAGAGTGGATATGAATGAGATAGTGACACACAGAGGCTCTCCCCATTCCTGCTCAGAGAAGTGGATCTGTCATTACAGAGCCGTTTCCTCCTGGCTGCAGACGTGCTTCCCTATGGCTAAACACCAGCCGCTCTTGTTGGAGGACCACCCGAGTGGATGCAGTCTCGACCTTCGGACACAAGCTCAGCTCCTCTGCTAACATTTCACTGAAGCTGTTTTACCTTCTCATTTTGCTGTAGGCTATAGGTCTCCACCAGCAAGAAGTGGCCATCGTTGCGTGGCAGATAATGCCAACTTGTATGTGTTTGGAGGCTACAATCCTGACTACGATGAGTCTGGTGGGCCAGAGAATGAAGACTACCCACTCTTCAGGGAACTCTGGCGGTACAACTTTGCTACAGACACCTGGCATCAAATGGGCACTGAAGGCTACATGCCCAGGGAACTAGCCTCCATGTCACGTACGTATGGAAATTCAATTCCTATGCGCCTACTCCTGAAGCTATTTTAATCGGTGTCCCGGGTGGAATGCAAAACCGGGCAAGAACTGGGAAATCTGGATCCTGTTTCCAACTCTTCTGCAAGTAGGCCTTGAGTTTGGGTTGGTTTTGTGATTTTTCTTTCTCCTTCTGCTCGGGTTGAGGCAGAGGGAAAGAAAAAATTTCAAATGCAAGAGGTAGTCTTCAGGTATTTAGCTTGATAGTTGCAAGGCACCTGCACTTTCAGCAGCTAGGTGCTCAGTGCAATCAGACATCTCAAAGCATCCAAAAATAGATTCTTTGTTCACTAGTCATTTTTAAAAGTAGGCCTTTGGTTACCATGGCTTTAGCTTGCATTCTTTCTCTTTTAGAGCATTTCAAAGCCATAAATGCATAGTGTGAATTGTAGGGTGTTTGAACAATATTGAACACTCGCTGCCTACTGTCTCCAGAGCAGAGAGTCGTTCTGTTTTACTGCGTCTCACAGCAACAAGTATCTCTCCTCTGTCTCTCTCTCCTAGTTGTATTGCATGGCAATAACCTGCTTGTGTTCGGGGGCACCGGGATCCCCTTTGGGGAGAGCAACGGCAACGACGTCCACGTCTGCAACGTCAAGTACAAAAGATGGGCTCTGCTCAGCTGCCGAGGAAAGAAACCCAATCGAATCTATGGCCAGGTACGAAGGACACCTCTTGTCAAGGCACTTTGAGTGTGCCTGCGTATGCTGCACTGTGGTGTCCCAGAAGAGGGGCCGGAGCACTGAGATCTCTGCTAGTAACTAGAGTTGTTCTCTGTGTGCATAAGTGCAAGAAAAGGCAGGTATTTATAAAGAAATAGAGCGGTCTTAGTTCTTTGAGATTTCAAAGGAAAGGAATAGTTTTCTTGCTGTTAGAAAAGCGAAAACTTGTTAACTAAATGCCAGATGCAGTTGAATGAAAAGGTATGTCTGATTTAAGGAGTGGTTGGTAGTTTCTGCAGTTGCTCTCTAGCCTCCTCAAAGCCTTTAAAACCCCAAACTATAAATGAAAACTCTTTAGTAGGTCTTATATTAGAATAACGACTTTTAAGACTTCTTATAATGTCCTGAATGAACATGGTGCACAAAAACCTAAATTCACTCTCTTGGGAGGACTGCCAGCTTTTGCTGTGATTTCCAGTAATACTGCCAATGTACTTGTAGTGCAGACATTTATAACCCAACTAATTTCTCATTTAGATGTGCGCCAAACACTCGGGGGAAAGAAAGTAGTCTTCCCCTTGCCCAGTTCAGCTTGAGCTGGCCTTTGGCAAACAGGCAGTTGGGAGCAGAAGGAGCCACATCTCTGCTTCCACCTTGGACCACATCAGGGAATGGTGCCTGCACCACCTTCGCAGTTCCAGTAGGCTGATAGTCCACGTGCTTTGGAATTGTACAGGCTGTCTTCGCTGTTTTGTCTGACTTGCCCACTGTGTTTGGGGCTTTCTCTGTAACGCTTAATCCCACTGGCTATCTGATAGCTGGCTTATAAGATTCTCTGTAACAGTATCTGTATAAGGTCAGTGTGAAAGAGATTCATGGTTAACTGTGCTTTGGTTTGAGCTCCTGGGAGCCGCTGCTGCACAGATCTGTATTGTCTGATGCCTGAAACTCAGCAGCTCTGCTTCTAGGTCCTTATCTTGTGACCATGGAGATACTTTCCATTCCTGCAGACCCACCCCTGTCCATCTTTTGTGTATCGTCCTTGTTTGCCCTTCATGTTCCTCCTGAACATGTCATTTTGTAAGTTGTAGGTAGAGCTTTGCAAGCAGTGTCTTGCTTTGGGAGGGAGGGAATTCTCTCTTACTCAGACACTGATGTCATGTCTCCTTTCTAACTGGTTTCTCTCTGTTACCTTCCAGGCCATGGCCATCATCAATGGCTGTCTCTACGTGTTTGGAGGAACAACTGGTTACATTTACAGTACCGACCTACATAAGCTAGACCTCAACACTAGAGAGTGGATCCAGCTGAAACCTAACAACATGTCCTGTGACATGCCAGAGGAGAGGTGAGAAGCTTGACAGCCTCAGAGAGCTTTTACACTGTGGAATCACCACCTTTACTGCGAGTGAGAAGCTGAGAGAGCGTGGACAGGCTTCTGGGCGCTCTTTGGGCAGTGTTCTTGACTGTGAACCTTGCACAACCAGTGCTCCAGCAGTCTGGCATGCAGGGGGATGTAGGGGTAGGGTGTGAAGCCTCTGCCAGGACACTGATCTGGACCATGTGGTGCCAGAACAGAGCTGGGGACTTGGGGCAGCTGGTGAGTGCTGAGGAGGGGAGGAGGCTCTGGTTGATCCCTGTGTCCTATTCTGTAGCAAGGCATGGAGGAAGGAGGGCAGGGAAATCGATCAGTGACCACCTTAGTGAGAGAAGGGGATGGAGTATTGAGGGCCATCATGGTACTCTGTAAATAATTGTGCATAAGTTCCGTGATGCTCAGCTCTCAGAAAATGCCTTTCAAGCTTCTGGGATGCTGCCTAGATTGCTCATGAAAGCTTCCACATCTTCTGAAAGCTCCCAACCTGAGGGACTGGTACAGCATAGCCAGGCTTGGGGTGTCCACTTAAAGCACTCCAATTTGATAGTGTTTTCCAGAAGGCTTTTGTTGTTGCTCACTTGCACTGATTACTTGCGCTGCTAAACGTCCTTCTCTGCACCTTCAGGTACAGACATGAAATCGCACATGATGGTCAACGGATTTATATCTTGGGAGGTGGAACTTCCTGGACAGCTTATTCCTTAGATAAGGTAAGGCAAGCAGAAACCTTGAGTGCTTGCCTGGGTAGGAGATTTTCTACAGTGAAGTATAACCAGCACAGTGTCTTCATCTGGCTTTGCCTGGAGAGCTTGGTAAAAAAATAGATAACTAGGAGCAGATTGTTCTCCTATTTCTGTAAAACCTGGTGTTGCCACAAACATGTCCTGTTGACTTACAAATGATGAATCTGGTACCCAGTGACCATACCGATCTGCAAAAACCAGCTTCATTTCTGTAGACCTGTTATCAAAGATTGTCATTTAAAAACACTTAAGACATTTTTCTAAATGTTGTATTTGTGCCAAAACAGGAAAGTGCCAAAGGAAGGAATTCCTTGACGTTAAATTCAGATATTGATGTGGTGACTCTTTTCTCGTCTTCTGCCTTAACTGTATGCTTTAATTTCCTTTCTTGTGGTAAACATTTTTCTCCAATACAACTTGGGGAGGGGAGAGTGAATTAATCTTGAACGCTGAAATTATAAACGAGGAGACTTTAAATACTGCTCCGCTTCCAAAAAAGTTGAAACTGCAGCAGTTAACATGACTTTTTTTCTCTCCATTCTCTGCATTTCTTTTCTCCTTACTTGCAGTATGAGTTAGGAGTTTCTAAATACTTTTGAGAACTGGAGGGTGTGGGTTTTAATTGGTCCAGTTTTTTTAAAAGCAATATTCTTTTCTTTAGCTGTGGGGCTTAAATAGCAAAGCCTGAGATGAAAGCTTTAGTAAGCTGGTACGTTTTGAAGGTGATTTTTATACCTGCTTAGTCACTGGCTGTGATTAGCTATTTTTGTTTTTACACTTAATGAAAAAGAGGCGTTATTTATAGTGGCTCCCTGGGTCAGAGTCTGTAACTGCGTCATTCTAGTGCTGGGAGAGCCAGGAGGAACTAATGGCTCCTCTTTGTCCCTTCAGATCCATGCGTACAACCTTGAAACCAACACCTGGGAGGAAATTGCCACAAAACCTCATGAAAAAGTTGGTGAGTCTGGAATTTCCCATGTCTTTCCCTGTAAACCAGAGAGTGGCCAAGAAACTAAGAAACGTGGTTTTCTGGCAGGCTGAGAGCCTTTTTCGTAACCTTGTACAGTATGTGACTTAACACTGGCTTTGAGGTCCTGCTTGTTCAGAGCTTTAGCAGTGAGGACTAATCCATCTGAAGCATATTTAGCAGTCTGGCTTCTCTCCCTCCCTGGGTGGGAAAGATGATAGTGGCTGGCTCTCCTCCCAGAAGAAGATACTCATCATCTCTGCTCCCTCTGAGGGATCACGTGCTGGCCTGGTTAGCAGCGGGGGTTTCCCTGAAACCTTGTAGGCCCTCCGCTGCTGCTTTTCACCAAGCCAGAGGTGAGAGCTGTAATCTGTGGGGAATGGGATTCTGGCACATTTCTTCCTTCCCTGGAGAGCAAGTAGGAGTTAAACCTGAAACAGCCGGCTTCTAAATTAGGGATGTTATACCTGTGATTGTAGGAAAGCAGAAACCCCTTATAAATGAAACAAGCGACTCCTATCCATGATTATATGTTGAGACAGAATCACCACTTGCCCATGCACTTTAAAGCAACTATAGTTTACACTTTTTTTTTAATTCTCCTCAGGCTTCCCAGCAGCCAGAAGATGTCATAGCTGCGTTCAGATAAAAAATGGTAAGATCTGCCTCTTGAAAATTGGTGTGTCTTATACAACCTAGCACTGACAAGCCCATCCTTCTAGCCTGAGAAATGCTGGCCTCCAATACATGTTTGAGAGAACTGCAGGGCACACATGTCTTTTCTGGAAGAGGATTTCTTTCTCGTTAACAGGCCTTAAGCTGCCCAGCTGGCACCGCTCTTCACATGAGGGATCTTGCTGCTGTAGGCAGATTTACTTCTGCACTGCAGAGTACTGTCATTCTCTGGAATTCTGCAGTATTTTATGCAACACCTAAATCACCTTTGGACATGTGGCCACTTCAGTGTAAAATATTATGTATTTTAGCCACAAGTGTCCATGGTACTTTGCAACTTACTGGTTGCAAGCTCGTGAACGGGTATGAATGATGCTACTGCTACAGCTCGGTGACTAACCTGTTAGCTTTACAGTCCGCTGTGAAAAACAAAGTGGGGCCAAGTCCTGGAAGCTGAGTTCTTTAGAGGCAAGATTGTTCAGGGATTTCTTTGATAGTGGGCCCTTTTCATGGTGTTGTAAATCCGAGATGCTCATATGGAGTGGATTATGAGGCAGCAGCAGAGTTAGCACCCGAGTCTCTCCATTCTCTAGTAAAGTGTGGGCCATTTTATATGTTAGGAGCTGCGCAGAGCTTAGTAGAGCCTTTTGTTCTTCACTTTGATCCTCCAAATGTTCTTGCGGTAAATCACTTGCACGGCTCTGTTTGAGGCACAGCTTAGAGAGGGCTCTGCATGTGAAGTCTGTGTTCAGTTACCCACAGTTTTGAATGGTAGAGTGTTCCTTCAACTAGATTTGGGCCTCTCCCGTAGCCTTGTTGTCCTCCAAGAACACATTCCACAAAACTTGATAAAAACCAAATTGCTCATAATGGACTGAAGAAACAGTTACAATATTGATCCTTCTTTTCAAAACTCTTCAGATTGATTACTGAATGCTGTATGTTAAAGGGTGCTGAGCCATGCAGAAGAGTGATACACCAAATTATATTTCTTAGGAGTGCTAATTGTGCCAATAAAAGTAAGGCAGGAGCTGGGAGATGCTTGCAGTCACCTTCATGAGCAGTATTTTGCTGCAGTGCAAGCCTCTTGAGTTGAGAACTTGGGCAAAGCAAGGAGCAAGGACCTGCCTCTGGCACACAGCAGGCCTGAGAGCTGGGGCTGCTCCCTGTGGGTTTAAAACCACTAGAATCTGGTCAAATACAGGTGCCTGTGAATTCAGGTAAGTGAGAGCTTAATACAGATTCTTAAAGCGGGAGTTGTACTGCACTCCTGCTTCTCAACGGCATTTAGACCTGAATCTGTCATGGCGGGGTTGGGATCATGGGCAGGCTGGGAAGTGGGCACGAGCTGGCAACATGTGCTTGCAGCCCAGAAAGCCAACTGTATCCGGGGCTGCATTACAAGAAATGCGTCCAGCAGGTCGAGGGAGGTGATTCTGCCCTTCTGCTCTGCTCTGGTGAGACCCCACCTGCAGTACTGCATCCAGCTCTGGGGTCCTCAGCACAGGAAAGACGTGGACCTGTTGGAGCAGGTCCAGAGGAGGGCCACAAAAACGATCAGAGGGCTGGAACACCTCTGCTCTGAGGACAGGCTGAGAGAGTTGGGGTTGTTCAGCCTGGAGAAGAGAAGGCTCCATGAAACCTTATGGTGGCCTTTCAATATATAAAGGAGGCTAAAGAGAAAGACAGAGAGAGGCTTTTTACCAAGGCCTGTAGTGACAGGACAAGGGGCAGTGGTTTTAAACTGAAAGAGGGTAGTTTTAGATTGGGCATAAGGAAGAAATGTTTTACGATGAGAGCGGTGAGACGGTGGAGCAGGTTGCCCAGAGAAGGTGTGGATGCCCCATCACTGGAAATGTTCAAGGTCAGATTGGACGGGGCTTTGAGCAACCTGATCGAGTTGAAGATGTCCCTGCCAATGGCAGGGGGGTTGGACTAGATGGTCTTTAAAGGCCCCTTCCAACCCAAACCATTCTGTGATTCTGTAAGTGGCCTCTGTGATTATGAACAGAGTGCTGGGACTGATTTGGGAGGTACTGTGAGCTTGTGTTGAGGGTAAAATAAATGTTGATCCTAAAACTGTTTTGGAAAGATAATCGCTGACTTCAGTCACTGCATGTTCTGCAGTTGCTGGATGAAGGATGTCTGGGCCTGTTAGGCACCGTGGGTTTCGTCTTTTACAGATGTGTTCGTTTGTGGAGGCTATAACGGAGAAGTGATTCTGGGAGACGTTTGGAAGCTGAATCTGCAAACTTTCCAGTGGGTCAAGCTCCCAGCTGCCATGCCGGAACCAGTGTATTTTCACTGTGCTGCTGTCACACCAGTAAGTGACTCATTTCTTTCCTACGTAGCTGAAGTTCAAGCTGTTCGTCCAAGCACTCTGACGTTTGTGTGGGCTGCTAATAGAGCTGAACTGATGTTACCAAGGAGGTGACCTCCACTGGGTGCGGTATCTTGATGGAGGCTGAGGGCTGGTGTGAGGTCACCACACTGACTCATTTTACTCCTGTTGCTGTTTGAGGAGCGATAGCACTCAGTATGTTCTGCTTTCTAAAAGCAGCAATGCGGAATTTTAGCTTTCAAACTGCATCAGCTCTAAGGAGTAATTCCATGTGTGAACAGCAGTTCCTGTTTGCAACAGGAAAAAAAAAGCACAAATACTCCCCCAAGTAAACTGGTTTTAGCCTACTGAAAACAGCCTGGGTTGAAAGATTAGCAGATGAGCAGCCCTCTTTGGAAACCACTGCTAACGGGAAGGTTGATATTGCTAGAGCTTTTTGCTGTAACTAGAAGCTTAGAGACCTGTGGTAGATAAGCAGCAGGCAGCAAGAAATTAATTTAGCTGTGGCTTCAGCCTCCTTCAGCTGATCATCACCTTAGGGTAGCGTGTGAGGACAGAGATCGCATTCTTTGGTTATAAGAGCAGGTGTCACCTAGTTTGGAGATCATTATAAATGCAACTCTTTCTGGGAAACTGTAGGGCTGATAAAGGTTTCCCAGGCAGCTTGGTGACTGCAGGTGGGTGCCTGGGCAGCAGGAATGCCTCTTCTTTTCCTGTATACTGAAGAAATGCCACTCTCAAAATAGGCCAGCAGCTGAGCTTTTCCCATCTCTCCATGTTCATGTGATTCCTGGAGCCAGGGTTATGCTGAGCCAGCAGATGGAATGCAGCATGTCTTTGTATGGTGCGGATTTAGTTTTTAAAAAATACATTCTTTTTAGCTGAAACCTAAGTATGGTTCTATACTAATTTATTAACACTTTGCCCCACTCCTAAAATTGTTTTCTTGGGGTAGGATTCACCTAAAATACAGAGCAAAGCACTCTAAGCTAGCAGATACATGGTTTAGGATGAGATATATGTGTCCCTCAGCAGTGTGATTTCCTCCCCTTGGCTATGAGAGGAGCCAGGGGTGACTGGCTCAGGCAGTGACATTTCTGTTACCGGCACGTAAAGATGTGTGAGATGAATCTCACTCCGTGATTCTCCAGCTGGGAATCTGGACAGTCAAATCCAGGTTTTTCCTGGCAGTATCACTCCTCGGCACCTTCTGGTGTGCCAGTTTGGTTTGTGCCCCGTGTAACTCCCCTCTCCCCCTTTTCCCATCTAGGCCGGTTGCATGTATGTTCACGGAGGGGTGGTCAACATCCACGAAAACAAACGGACTGGCTCTCTGTTTAAAATGTGGCTGGTGGTACCCAGCCTGCTGGAACTGTCGTGGGAGAAGCTCCTGGAATATTTCCCTCATCTAGCAACTCTCTCCAGATCTCAGCTTTTGCACCTTGGACTGACGCAGGGACTCGTTGAGCGACTAAAATGAGAACATCTCGTGCTTCTGTCCAAGACACACTACGTTCAAGAAGCCCCCTCCCGCCCCCTATTTATGGATACCGTGGATGGTCTTGCTAAGAACATGGAGGAACTCGCTCAACGCCTTACTCAGCAAATACATTGATGCCTTTCTAGAAATTTTTAAGTTGTTGAAAATCCACTTTTTATTTATGGATCTCTAAATTACACCATTAATCAAAAATATTCTCTGGGACTAATCCATAACATCCAGCCATCAAACTGTCATCAGCACATGCTTGCAACTTAATTGGGGAGGGTGGGGAGCTTAGCGAATGTCTGAGCCTGTGCTTACACGTGGCACATTTAACTTAGTATTTTCACAAGATGTAGCTAACAGAGGACATGCAATGCAGAACAACAGCTGACCTGTTCTTTTGCTTTGGATGACACTCATACCCCTAACTCCCAGCTGAGCTCTCCCTCTCTAAAACTGAGAATTCCTTCTGCTTGAAGGCTTTGCATGTGTTTCATGGGCATGTTCCCATCTCTTTGAGCTTCGGAAGACGGCTGGAACGTTGCACGGGGCAGTGAGCGAAGCTTTGCCTGTGCAGCTTTTCTGGTGCAGTGTTGCAGTGATTTGAAACACCCCGTGTCTCTGTTCCTCACCTTTTCATATTGAAAGGTTTGCTTGGAAGACTGGTTAAAAGTTGCCACTTAATGGACTACTGTGTAGTTTACTCGGGGTGGTGAGGGGAGGGAAAAAGTTTTGCTGAATCTTTTTTAACCTTTTCTGCACACATTGCACTCTGAACAAGCTAACTGCAAAAACTCACCCCGTAGATTTCAGAGCTGTCTTTTAACCTGCAGTGTGTTGTACCCAGTGCTTGGGTGTGAGCCACCCATGCCAACTCAGTCCTGGTTATCAGCATCTGACTCTAATGTGTACCTGTAAGCTTTTTGTTTTCCTTCCTCCCACACATCACATGTTGGCCTTTTTTCTAGTTAGCTTCATGTTCCTCTGGGGGTAGGGCATGTTATTGCTGCGTGTGGTTTTAATGTGGATCCTTGGAACTCATGGATCACTCATCCCAGGAAACACAGCATCAAAAAAAGGGGAGAGGGAACATCTCTCCCTCATGCTGTGAGCAGTGGCGCAGTCTTGCTGTGCTTCATATACTGTGAAATTTACTCTAGAGACCATGTATAAGTGAGCAGCTCCACTTGGCTGGCATCACCTTTGTGCAAAATCCTTTTCATTTGAAGATCATTTTTTAAGTGCCTTTTTTTTTTTTTAAATCAGCTTTTCCTAATACCTTCCCCTTCCATCAAAGGCAAGGGGTAGACTCTGGGATTTTAGTTTCTTTTTAAGAGATTGCATTTATGTTTAAATAAACCATAGCATTGTTTTCATGTTGTTAATCTGAACAGCACTGGCTGATCGAGTCACTGCTACCCCTCTTAGGGAGCACCCACCCCTGATGTTCAGTTGAAGTGTTACCACTTGCCCCACTGTTAAGCTTTCCCTGTTGGGGATAGATTTTTCCCCCCTTCTGTAGCCTCAATTGCTGTTTTTTTTTTTTTCAAGGCCCTGAAAAATAAAGGTTGGGCATCACAGCTAAAGTGTTCTCTGGTGCTTTGGACCACAGAAAGTGGTGGCAGCTGCTTGTAGCTCTGTTGTATCTGTCCCTTTCATTGTACCTTCGCAGGACGTGCAGGTCACAGGGCAAAGCTGGGAACCTCAGCTGCACTGCATGGCTTTCGCCACTCCCCAAGGCCCTGTGTTTGGTCTGGCTTCTTAGCCTTTGCTCCTGGAGAGTATTATCATCCTATTCCAACCTCTTCCAAACCTCCCTGGCTGCTTGCTGCAGCATCCCACTGCTCCTGGCACAGGGGCTGACCCCAGACCTTGCTAGCAGCTGTGGTCTGGGAAGGGGTACCTGCCCTCCTGCCCCTGGCGTGGGGTGTCCTCTTCTGTAGGACCATGTTGGGCCAAGGGGCCTTTTCTCCAGCTCTCTCTTCTGGCCTGAACTCAGTGGCTCTTGCCTCTTGCAGAGGCTGAATGTCTGCACTTAATATTTGCCTTCTGGCCTCAAGTTCTGGAACCTTTGTACTGGAACAACCTGGCCATACATGCGCTGGTTCTTCTATTACCTACTTGAACGAGCATCTCCCATTATCACCAAGGCAATATTAAAACCATGCGAGCCTGGATCTCTGATCAAGCAGAGTCCTTGAGTTCTGTCTTCCTTGCTCTGGCAGTCTTAGGGGGAGCAGCAAGGAGCTTTCCCCCTGGTGTGAACACAGGGAAGAAGGTGGGGGGTGTTGATCTGGGGCACATCTGGCCTCAGCCCAGCTCCATACTGACACCTGTAACACAGTCACTTAATCTTAGCTTCAAATCTTGTCAGCCACCCAGACAGGACAATATAGTCCTTGATGTCCCTGTGATGCCCTAAGTCACTGCTGGGTCACCCAAAGCTGAGTGTCCAAGCCTCTTCCACTGGCTGGACCACTGAAGGTGCAAGCCCACAGCCCACCTGTGCCCTCTACCTATGGCCTGGAGCTGGTTTCACCCCTCCAACACAGCCGTCCTGTGTCCCCAGCACAAGGGACTTGCTTTTGCTGATAAAAGCAGATAGAAGCATTGTCCAGTGATGGGATTCCAGGGCCACCCCCCGCCCCTAGTAATCCAGGGTGGCTGCTGCTCTTCCTAAAAAATTACTTGTTTTAAGCACTGCAAAGCTCACAGCTCCCTTTTGAGGGTTTGCTTGAGTTGCTGCTAGTCTACTGCATGTTGGGTTTTTGAATGATAAAAGCTTCCCGCTGGCTCATGGTGGCAGAGGCTTTGCTCTGGGGCATGGCTTGAAGGGTATATGGCTCCAGGCTTTTCTTGCTCCATCTCCTGCTTGTCTTCACCTCCAGCCCAGGTGATGCCCAAGTACTGGTTTCCCCCTTTTAAGGGAACATTAATGCCCTTTGTGCAATTCCATACTCAAAGGCAAAAAGCAGAGTGTTAACTGCCTCTGCCAGGCCATGATTTCCCTAAGGGAGAGGGAAGGATTCAGTATCTGCAGCCACTCACGGAGGGAGAGGAGTTAAGAGCAGCCGCAATGCTGCCCAGGACGGGGACAGGACAGACTGAGACAGAGAAAGCTATCTCAGATCAGGATGTTGTGGGACAGTCCTGCTGCTTTCACCCCACAACTTACCCCTGCTCCCAGCACCAAGCAGAGCAGCTCAGGACAATGTGGGAACCTCTTTGGAGCATCCTTGCAGCCACCAGTGGCTAGTGCTGGGCTTGTCCTGCTGCAGAGCAGGGAACCACAGTGCCGGCCCTGCCACACTTTCCCAAACACAAAGGCTGGGTCTAGTTCCAAGAAAAAGCCCAAGCATCCCTCACTCCAGGGTAAATGTTTTCTGTTTAGCCTCAGACAAGGTGTAGGAGAACCTGCTCGGTGCCATCATCTTCTGCCCTCCCACCCCACACCTTTTCCATCTCTTACTGCCCCACGCTATTGAGCCCATCTGCTGCCATCAGCCAACTCTGGGTACTCACCCAGTAATCTTCCCCAACGTCTGTATTAACGATGGCAGGGTTGTCCATACTGATGCTATGCTAGGAAAACAAACAAAAAAAGCTTGATGAAGCAGCATCATTAATTGCTAACAAGCAGCTCCCCTCCTTGGGGAGGGAGGGGGATCCCAGGTTGGTGCCCGCCTTACTCTGGGCTGTTTAAAGCCTAGTCCCGTTTCTCCCTTGACTGTGAGACCTTTTGGAGTCCAGTGCTCATGTCGCAGGCAGGGAGCAGCGCTCCTCTCCCCAGTTTTTACGCCAAAGTACTTCCCCGCAGGGCTGGTGAGGGAGAAGGAACACAGGAGCCATGTTGCCTGTATTTATGTATCTGTTTGTATTCTGCTTTTGGGTTGATTTTTTTTTTTTTTAAAGCTCTGATAATAAATCAGTCCAAGCCACCCACTTTGTCCTCTCACCTCACCTGCTGGCATTTCCCTTGGCAAAGGGAGACGAGCCAATCCCCGGCGTGTCACACCTTGTACCCTGCAAACAGCAGCAGGAGCATCCCTGACCCTTCTTATGAGCCTGTTAAAGACCTCTGAGTGAGGATGATCCAAGACAGTCAGACAAGACCAGGCTGGAAACAAGAGCTGGAGCTTAGGGAGGATCACAGAGAAAGCTGGAGCCCACAGCCACCCCACTGCTGGCTCTGTCCCCATGGCGCAGTGGTGGATCTCCCGTGGCATCTGCTCTGGTGCTGTGACAGAGGACATTGAGTGCTGTCCTGTTCTGCTTCCAGGGATGCTGGCTTCAACTGAGCCATCTTCCGGTGCCCAACATCCGCCACACCGAGAGCCAGCCTTGGTGGGCATCAAGCAGCAATCACCCCAAAACCATCACTAGCCTGGGTGGTGGGCACAGAGGGGCCCAGATGAGTGACCAAAGGCTCATTTAAGGAGAAACGAGCTTGTTTCTGATTTGTACAAAACTGCTTTAATGACAAAACAGCCGAAAAATACTTTTTGGTGCGTTTCTAGTACCATCAAGAAGCCCTGTGTGATCCCCAGACCCGAGTCCCTTCCAGGCCCGGGATCACCCACCGCCTGGAAGGGCGAGCGGCTCATCTCAGGCACCTTCTCCCAGTGCAACACGTCCCAGGGGAGGGGTCTGTCCTTGAGACGACACAGAAATCCCCTTTAAGGCCCTCCATTAAGGACAATTTTCCTTCCAACCACACAAGCGTAGGCTGTAAATACCTCTGTGAAGTGCTCTGGCATTGAGGCTCCTTCTTGGTTCAGGAGCGCTTTTTTTTGTCACCACTCTTCCCATCACCGAAGCCCCATTGGCACCTCACTGGGGGAGCCAAGCAGCAGCAGGAGCTTCAGCAAACGATGCTTCCAGACCGGAGCCAGCCCGGCCAAGTCCCTGAGACACCGGATAATGCCTTGACAGGCGCTGAACCCAATGAGAGGGTTGGAGAAAGCGGAGTCCAAACCTCAGCAACCACTGGGCGATGGGGCAAAGAAGTACACAGCCAGGAGGATGAAGTAGACCATCACCAGCACCGTGCCTAGGGCAGACAGAGCAGGTTGGAAGGGGTTACTCCCTGGAGCAAGGAGGGAGGTTGCTTGTAAGACCACCTGGTGTGGTCTGGGCTAGCCACTGCAGAGGACTTTGATGATTCTCTGCAAAAATCTCAAGAGAGGGAGTTTAAAACCTCTTTTAAGGGTGAAAAGGGAGTGATCCCCCTTGGAGCTGCTGAGGGTGGTAGCTCCAGCATCTCCAAGATGGTCAACCAAGACCCCAGAATTGGTCAAGCCACTACATGCCAAGAGCTGCAGCAAGCAGATGACCCCCCCAGGGCTGCCTCCAGGAGCTCCCCCCACCCCATCATCTCAGGGAAGGTGGGTACACCGAGTCCCGCAGCAGCTTCACAGGTGAGTGGTCACCTTGGAAGTAGTCACATTTTCCATCCATGAAGATGTAGTTCATGAGCACCACGCTGAACATGCTGGCGTAGACGTGGAGGTCACTGAAGACGAGCGTGAAATTGGTCGGCTGCGAGGCAGAGAGGATTTTGGGTTTATGGCCAACCAGGACAGCCCCACACTGACTGTGGTTGGGGATTTGTATGTCACCCCTTAAACCCCCTCTGCCACGTGTCCCTAGGGCTGGGGACAGCATCAGCCAAGGTAGGAGACATCTGACCCCACTTTCCCCTGCTCTGAGCAGAGAGAGGAGATGCTGGGGATGGCGGCTGTGCCCTTGCCATGTCTTACAGAGTGCTGTGTGTCCCCAACCCTGCTGTGGGAGGTCACCCAGGGGCTGTCCTGGGGCTACTCACATAGAAGATGGTGAAGAGCACGAGGATGGGGATCTGGAGCATGCAGACCTGGACGGCGATGCAGTTCCCAATCTCGATGCTGGGGAGGACAGAGGACTTAGAACTGCCAAGCGCCAGGTCTCCAGCAGCCCTTGGGTCGCTCAGCTTGGGGCAAGAAAAAACCCACCTCGGGGAAACAAACCATTGCAGCCCAACCTGATTCTGGCCCCATTTTTTGGGTGGCTTCAAGTCCTCTTGAGGACAAGTTGGCAGGGATCTGACCCACCAGTGCCATGAAGCAGAGCAGCCCGTTGCTGGCACCAAGGCCCAGCTATGGGACTGGGACCACGCTGGAGGACACCCCAAAACCCATTCTTTGAGCCATCTCACCTCAAGCTCAGGTTGTTCTGCAGGGCAAACTGGATGCCATTGACAATCTCCGGCAGCTCAGGCACCATCGCCAGCACGGTGACACCGATGAAGTACTGCAGGGAAGAGGTGACATCAGCACATGCGTATGGCCTGATCCTGACCACATCCAAGCTGTGGGCAACCAAGCTCCTTGGTGCATGGAGCATCTCAGCATCTTTCCCCTGGCTTTTGGGGCTCAACCCCACAGCCAGGGCAGGTTCCCGTGCTTAGAGGGCACATCTTGGTCCCCAGGGCCACCCAAACCTGGCTCACCACCATCCCCGTCGCCACACTCACCTGCGAGATGGTGGAGTTGGTGAGGATGGGGCTGATGTGCTCTGTGGCCAGGTCGGCACAGGCTGACATGCAGAGGGTGGAGAGCAGGAGGATGACCAGGGCCCGCCAGCGAGACCAGTGGACCACAGCACTGTGGTGGTGACCAGGCACTGGGGGAAGAGCAGAGACATGGTGGGACACCCCGGGGCGGTGAGAAGAGCCGGCCCCGCAGCCGGGGCATCCTGTGGTTCGGGGACACTCACTGTGACAGTCGCTGATGTGGATGTCGTAGATGTGCGAGTGAGTTTTCAGGGTGAAGAAGAGGCCTATGAGGTAGGCGGCAGGGAGCAGGAGGGACACTGTGTACACCAGGGGTCTGTGGGACATGGGTGACATGTTCAGTGCCACCAGGTTCCAGCATTGAGACCCCAGGGGGTCCCCTGCACCGGGGCTGGGGGTGGAGGAGATGAGGGTGCAAAAATCGGAGCCCTTCGGGGGGCAGAGAGGGGACCTGGGAGGGATGCGGGGCCACAACCCAGCCCAGGAGGTGCCACCCCACCCTGGGGACAACCCAGTCCCCAACCCAGCAGACACTCACTGGACGTGACTGTAGTAGAGGGTGCCGTTGTTCTCCATCTGCAGAGAGAGCCTGTCAACAGGGATGCAGGGGGCAAGGGACAGCCCCGCTGCCACCGCCAAGAGCAGGAGCCAAGTGGGCTCGGAGCATCCCCAACCCCAATCCCCAGCAGTCGAGGGTCCATGTCCCCACTCACCAGGTCAAAGTGACAGTTGTGGCAGAGGTAGTGGCCCAGCGGGTTCTGGGTGACGTTGTGGCACTCGCCGCAGACCAGCTTCCCGTACACCTTGGAGAAGAGCGTCGGGGCAAAAACACCTGTGGGGATGGAGGGACATGGGGTGGGCGCCCAGGCTGGTGGGATCTCCCAAAACCTGGGGACACCCCTGTCCCCAACTCACCTCCCACGGAGAGGAAGAGCAGGGCTGAGCTGACGCCCGCCGAGCGGCTGTTGAACCGTTGCTCCTGGTGCCGGATGCCCCCAATCACCATGCATAGACCCTTGGGGATGGAGAAAGCCCCCCCCCCAAAAAACAAGTCCTCATCAGCACTTTGCTCGCAGCATCCTCCCGGCTCTCCGCAGAGACCGGGCGCTCTCATGCCATGAGTGTGCCACCCCATCTCACCGGGACAAAGAGGACGCAGCCCACCAGTGTCCCCGTCAACGCCGACTTGACGATCTCGGCATAGCATTGGTTGCCCTCGCGCGAGCCCTTGATGAGGGCGGTGATGTAGAAGGTGAGCTCCGTGATGGAGCCAAACGTGGCGTTCACCACTGCTCCCACTGCGAAGTTGCTCTGGGCTGAGATGCTGGAGGAGAAGGAGGGTGTCAGGGGGGCTGGCATGTGTCCCCACCTTGCCACCAAGCGTTGCCCCCTGTCACCGCTCACCTGGCGATGGCCATCCCGATGTAGTAGGAGAGAGGCATGATGGAGAGCAGGGCCAGCGTGAACTTGACGGCGGAGCTGGTCAGGTGGTTGTGGCTGTCCACATAGCCCAGCACCAGTGTCACCAGCACCAGCGGCAGCAGGTCTGGGGTGGCCGGTCAAGGAGATGACCGAGGTGGGGTGGGATCTGGGGCCAGCCCCCCCACCCCATTCCCCTCCAGCCCATGAAAGGATACTGACAGCGAAGACGTTGATGCCATCCACAGCATATTTGTAGTAGTAGGGGTTGAGGGCACGGTAGCAGCAGAGAATCACCTCCCCCTCCAGTGGCACCTCCGTCTGCGGAGGGACAAGCAGGTGACACCAGTCTGAGCACACCCCCCACCCCAAAATCCACCCTTGAGTGGGGTGCGAAGCCTTCACCCCCACACAGAGGCACCCACCATCCTCAGTCGCCGGACGAGCACCTGCTCCGGGGGCAGCAGCAGGACACGGGCAGCGGTGCGGGCGCTCAGCTTGGCCACGGGGATGAGGACGACGAGGAGCCACGCGGTGACGCACACAAGCCCATGGGCCAGCGCCAGCGCTGGGTAGCCCAGACACAGCCACACCACGGCACCAGCACGCTGCTGTGAAAGGGCAGCCACCTTTAGGGTTTGGCCACCCCAAAACACCCACCCCAGGGGAACGAGGCACCCATGGGTGCTATCCCCACCATGATGGGGGGCTCCTGGGGTGTCCATGCCTAGGAAGGGGGTGTCACTGTGCCTGGCATGGGGCTCACCCAGTATCCGGTGTCTGCCCAGCACTGTGGGCGCCAGCGGCGCGGCACAGGGCCGCCGAGCAGCGCTGAGCTCTCCCCTGCGCTGGCCTCACACGCACCCAGTGCCTGGCGGGATTTGGGGACCTAGGGGAGATGAGGGGGTGTCAGGGTGCAGCATGGGACACCCCAACCACCCCCCATGGGGTCCTGATTTGGGGCACACTGTTACCTCCACTTTCTGGATCACTTTGCCGAAGGGCCAGAGGAAATACCTGGCCAGGTCCCAGCAGAGCCGCCCTGCGGGGACATGAGCATCAGCTCTGTTGGGGACATACACGTCCCCTCCAGCTACAGGGCCACCCCACAGGGAAGGGACCCGGGAGACCCCAGGACCCATCGGTGCCATTTTGGGCTCAGCCAGCAGACCCACGGCTCACCCAGCCCTTCACATGGGGACCCCAAATTTGGGACTCACCATAAGGAGCCCCCACAACAGTGACGAACATCATGGCAGCCACGAGGACATAGAGGAGTGAGAGCCACCAGCCAAAGAGCAGCAGGTAGAGGACATTCCCGCATGTCACCGTGGACCCTGCGGGAGGGGAGGAACCGGATGGGACCGCTGTCACCTGCGGCAACTCAAATCCATGAGTTGGACATTGCACAGGGTGTCCCTAAGGCCACCCACCTCCGGAGCCCCGGATGACATTGAGGTCAGAGTAGAGCTCCTTGACGATCTCCGATCGGTCCTCCCAGGGCCGCGCCGTCACGTGGCTCTTCCATTTCTTGAAGCCAAACTGCAGAGAGATTTTTTTTTTTTTTTGAGGCAGGAGAGAAAAAGAAAACTCATTACAGCCACCCAGGAGCACCCATGGGTGCCCCCACCCACACCACAGGCACCCACCTTGTAGTTGTTGGAGAGCTTGTTGGCCTCCACAGCGTTTTCAGCTGTCAGGGTGGTTTTCACCACGCAGCTCTCGCAGACCTCCTCTGAGTGCTGCTGGCAGCAGGACGGGGAGCACATGGCTGCGGGCAAGACAGGGGGTGACAGGGGGTGTGGGACCCCCAGGGAGCCCCATGCCCGGCCCATCCCACAGCCGACCTACCTGGGGGGACGCGGGGACGGTGCAGGTGGCAGCCCAGGTCGCCCAGGTCACCCTGCACGTTGTTGATGGCGGCGCAGTGCCGGTCACAGAGGGAGCCCCGACGGGGGCCATCGCTGTCACCCCGGGGCTCGGTGGCCTTGGGGACATCTGCGGGGAGGGGGATTGGAGTCACGCTGGGGCTGTATCCTGCCTGGGCTCAGCGCCGCGGGACACCTGGGGGCTGCTGCGCTGGGATGCCACCCTGGTCCCCAAACCCCACGGGGGACACACAGAGCCCCCGGGGGGACCCAGGTGATGCTCGGGAGGGGGACCCCACCGCTGTCTGGGGGGGACACACACCCCCCCCAGTGCCCGATGTGATGCTCACGAGGGGGAGACACCCCGGTACCCAGGATGGGGGGGACCGCCCCGGTACCCAGGATGGGGGGGACCGCCCCGGTACCCGGCGTGATGCTCGGCGGGGGGGTGGAACTACGACGACGAGAGCCCCGGTGCCCGCCCGCCCCCGGAGACCCCCCCCCGCTCACCCGGCGCATCCTGCGTGCAGCAGCGGCGGCGGCGGCCGGGCTCACCCTCGCTGGTCATGGTGGGGGCTGCAGCGGTCCCGGGGGCGGCGGTCCCCGTCGGCACCGGCCCGCCGGTATTTAACGGGCGGTGCCGGGCATGCGCGCCCCCGGGAGCCGCCCCCCTTCCCACCGGGAGGGGCCGGGGCCGAACCGCCTCCGCCGGGGGCTGGGATGCGCGGGGTGGCGGCGTGCGCGGGGTAGCGGGGTGCGCGGGGATGTGGGGTGCGCGGGGACCAGGGTGCGCGAGGTGGGGGTGCGCGGGGATGTGGGGTGCGCGGGGATTTGGGGTGCGCGGGGATGTGGGGTGCGCGAGGTGGGGGTGCGCGGGGTAGCGGGGTGCGTGGGGATGTGGGGTGCGCGAGGTGGGGGTGCGCGGGGATGTGGGGTGCGCGGGGATTTGGGGTGCGCGGGGATGTGGGGTGCGCGAGGTGGGGGTGCGCGTTGTGTCGGGGTGCGCGGGGATGTGGGGTGCGCGGGGATGTGGGGTGCGCGAGGTGGGGGTGCGCATTGTGTCGGGGTGCGCGGGGATGTGGGGTGCGCGGGGATGTGGGCTGCGCGGGGACAAGGGTGCGCGGTGTGTCGGGGTGCGCGGGGATGTGGGGTGCGCGAGGTGGGGGTGCGCATTGTGTCGGGGTGCGCGGGGATGTGGGGTGCGCGGGGACGTGGGGTGCGCGGGGACAAGGGTGCGCGGTGTGTCGGGGTGCGCGGGGATGTGGGGTGCGCGAGGTGGGGGTGCGCGGGGATGTGGGGTGCGTGGGGACAAGGGTGCGTGGGGTGGCGGTGTATGCGGGGATGTGGGGTGCGCAAGGTTGGGGTGCGCGGTGTGTCAGGGTGCGCGGGGATGTGGGGTGCGCGAGGTGGGGGTGCGCAGTGTGTCGGGGTGCGCGGGGTAGCGGGGTGCGCGGGGATGTGGGGTGCGCGAGGTGGGGGTGCACGGGGATGTGGGGTGCGCGGGAATTTGGGGTGCGCGGGGATGTGGGGTGCGCGAGGTGGGGGTGCGCAGTGTGTCAGGGTGCGCGGGGTAGCGGGGTGCGCGGGGATGTGGGGTGCACGGGGATGTGGGGTGCACGAGGTGGGGGTGCGCGGGGATGTGGGGTGCGCGGTGTGTCGGGGTGCACGGGGACCAGGCTACGCAGTGTATCGGGATGCACAGGGACGGGGATGCACGAAGATGTGGGCTGTGCGGGAAGGGGGGTGCACGGTATATGGGGGTGCACGGGGAACAGGGTGCATGGTGTATTGGGGTGCACAGGGACAGGGGTGCGCGGGGATCCGGGGGCACGGGGATGTGGGCTGTGCGGGGCTGCGGTGCGTGGGAACGGGGGGCGTGGTATATCGGGGTGCACGGCGACCGGGGCGCACGGTGTACAGGGACGGGGATGCACAGAGATCTGGGGTGCGCAGGAACCGGGGTGTGTGGTATGTCGGGGTGCACGGGGCTGGGGCATGCAGGACCAGGGGGGTGCGGTGTTTCAGGGTGCAGGGGGATGTGGGGTGCACAGGGCTGGGGCACGCAGGAACCGGGGTGCACAGTGTATCAGTGTGATCAGGACACACAGTGAATTGGGGTGCACAGGGACTGCTGTCAACAGGAATCAGGGTGCACAGCGTGTCAGGGTGCACGAGGACTGGGGTACGCAGGAATCTGGGGTGCACAGGGATGGGGGTGCACAGGGATCCAGGGCTCTTGCGCTGGGAGCGGGGTGCACGGGGAGTGGGGTGCACAGTGCGTTGGGACCAGGGTGCATGGCAACTGGGGTGCAGGAGAATCTGGGGTGCTCAGGGACCAGGGTTCATGGTGTATTGGGGTGCTCAAGAACCAGGGTGCATGGTGTATTGGGGTTCACAGGGACGGGGATCGATGGGGACCAGGGCACGGGGTATTATTGGGGTGTGCAGGGATCTGGGCCACATGGGGAAAAGATTGCGCAGGATCCTGGGGGTGCACGGGGATGGACGTGGGGTGCCGGGGATCCCTGCAGGAGCCCGGTGCCCCTGAGGGTGCCCTGCAGGAGGGGTTCTTCCCGCAAAACATCCCCATTTTTTGGTCAAAGAAGAAAATTTTTGCACTTCAAGAGCCTTTAGCACCCAAGAGTGACCGAGCTCACGGGATGAAGGGCAACTGGGAGGGCCCCGTGCTGCCCTCGGGGGGGCGAGACTGGGGGGAAAGCCCAGCTAAACCCGCCTCTTGAATGTCCCTCCTTGGCGCATCGATGGATTTCGGGATGTGGAACCGCAGGAAAAACTCAAACAAGCGTTTGATAAAACGAACTCATTTAATACGGGAACCAAATGAGACATTTCGTCATTAGTCCCTCGGAAAAACCCTGCACCTCCCTGGGGAGACAGTCACCAGTAACAGTCGCTTCACACCAAGAACCAGCATAAAGCGATAAAAAGTGAGGACACCTGTCCCGAGCACAGCGAAAATTCCTCTTTTCCCTCCCCGCAGCAAAAAATGCAGTACAAAAATAGATTATCGTAAGAAAAGAGGTGGCATTGTCTACCCCCGGTAACAAGACGGTGTAATTCTCACGTCTCAGATGTACACGTGGGTTTTTTTGGCAGTTTACGATGAGAGCGAGGGGGAAGACGCTGACACTCTCGTCTTCTGCTCACAAAGATCTTTAGCACCTCAGGGTTTACAGATTTTTACCCCCCTTTGGAAAAAAAAACCTAACTACAGTAACTACGTACATGTCTAAAACCCTCATTTGTCAGAATTTACAACAGATTCTCCCCGCCCCGCCCCTTATATACAAAGTTTTTTGGCAAATATCGAACAACCCCTTCTTTGAAACAAATCCAAGTGTTTTTTCCCCAAAAAAGGTACATCCCTAAAAGCGGGAACTTAAAAAAGCCCGGGGGTTCATAGAGCCTGGTCTCCCGCCGAGGCGCTGCAGCCACGTGCCAGTTCCGTAACGCCCCCAAAATAAAAGGTTACGAGCAAAAAAAGCTGATGGGAGCAGCAGAAGTAAATTAAGAAGCTGCAGTTGTACTGGAGGCAACCAGCATTTCACAGCTCGCAAGACTGCTGAAGCTGGGTGGTGTGCTTATTTTGTTAAAAAAAAATAGAAATAAAAATAAAAATAAAAACCATATTTACTGAAACCAGCAAGTCAGACACAGTTTTCTCTTTTCCTTCACACTTGCGGCGCAGACCCCCAACACATCTCGTGGGGTCTGAAAACCCAATGACACCCATAAGCAGGAATTAAAAAAAAAAAAACCACAACGTTTTTTTTCTCAGATGTAATAAAATGAAGCAAAACGAGGCTAAACTTTGTGACTTGGCTTTTCTCGTGCCTATCTGGAATGTCTTGGATCCTGAAGTTGGCCGAATTGCCGTATCCTTTCACGTGAGCTCGCTCGCGGGCGTGCGCAACCTCGGGAGGGCCCTTCCAGCCCTCGGAGCAGCTGGACTTTAGTCCCGAGATCAGTGAAGCTCAGTTAAGCGTTGAAGACGTGGACGGATACGTGGAGGAGAACCAGCAAAAGGCTTTTTAAAAAACAGGATTCGTTCAGGTGAGGAGCCGGAAAGAGAAAATTTGCCTGGTGTTAAAAACATTTCACTTGTTGAAATGCTGCTAAATAGTATCGTCACAAAACCCACACAAACACTTCCCCTCTGCCCACAAAGCAGAGCTTTCATTGTCCCCTTCCGTAGTTAAGTCCGTCTTTAAGTCAACAACTTAACAATGCTGCTCTGTTTGTCTCGCCAGAGGAGCATTGTTCCAACTGCCTTCCCGCCGGAGGTGTTATTCTCCAAAAATCCACAGAATGTTGACTCCTGATAAACCCAGATTTACACGCCTGCAAAACCGGAAGTTATCGTAATAAATCGCAAGGAAATGAAAGCAAAGGAAATGAAAACATTCAAGGAAAAACTATCAATTCCATGCTTCAGCGTTTTAACAGGCAGGTAAGGGCCCTGTTTTGCCGTGAACCGAGGGCAGCACTTTCAGCACAAAGGGGACGTCTGGACGTTGCTTTGATCGCTCGCACACGTAGTATTTCCCCAATTTTATGGAAAAGCTGCTATTGTTTCAAACAAGAAGGTGATTTTAACACCATTAATATCATCCCGCCGTAGCGATTTCGGTCTGAAGTGCCTTCAGACAAGGCGTTTCAAAATGGGACGTTCCGTTCCCATCTCGTACGCAGCACGATGACACGTAACGTTGGGTACTTACCCAAGCATCCCAGATTCTTTCGTCTTTATGATATACAAAAACATAAGCAAGGTATGGAACATGTTGTTTCGGCCCTGAATCCACAGGAAAAGCGAAGAACTTAGAAATCAAGTCACCAACAAGAAATCATTGCAATATTTCAGGTAGAATAAGTGACCACAGAGAAAGATGTCATGAAATGGCGTCACGGGGTGGGTTGTCGGGCTTTTTGCCTTAGTTCTTTGCTTTTTTCGATTAAGTAAATACCAGAAAAAGACCAAACGTGGGTTTTGGCCGCATTATCATCTCCAAATACTTTAAATGCCGGAGCTTTTTGGAAGGCAGAGATCCAGCAACAACCGGGGCTCAATATAAAATTAAAATTCGCAGGACAATTGCACCGGTTTGAGACTGGAAGCTTCCCCGCCCCAAATTCCTACGGACAAGCACAGGGATTGCTGGCCTTAAGGGGTGAGAATGCACATCAGAGATCACACGACTTGGTATTTTAAAATAAATTGTCAGAAAATAAGCAAGAGGAAGATACTACCTAGGTACTTATGTATCTTAAACAGATACTAAAGCTGGTATTTAGCAGCAGGGTAAGTACTGCGTGGTGGTCAAAGACCAAGCTGATGCTTAATTCCTGCATCAGGCCAGCCTACATGTAAATAGCCAAGAAATGTGGCTAGTTCCTAAAAAAAAAAAACCCCAAATCCGACCTGCCAGTGATTTCCCAGCAGCGGGAGAACACCACTAACACCACTGTACCTTGGGCAGGTTGTAGACGTGGCCCTGGTAGATCAGCTCGTAGTGAGGCGGATTGATGCTGCTCTGGTAGATGCAAAACACGTTTTCATTCGAAATGTCTGCAGATGAAAAGTGTGGAAGATGACGGGGATTTTAAAGGTGCTGACGTGAGCCAAGAGGCAAAGAGCAGCTAAACGTCAGCGCCAGTACCTGGTTTATCTGGTGTCTGAACGAAGTGTTGGGAAGTGAAGGTTTTCCCATCGGGATACTTGGGGTGAGGCGGCAGCCTGGAGTCGAGGTAAGTGCAGAACACGTGCATAATGATCTGGGCAAAAGAAAAGCAAACCGCACTTTAGCGTCCGTAAAAATACAACAGCTTTCTTGCTGTAATCTCAGGCGTTAGTCACAATATTCCATAGTCTGTGGTTGCAACGTTGACTTAACCCCTCTATCTTTAGGAGCCCAAGGCAGCTTAATGCTTAAAGCAGAGATTTCAGGCACGCCACTGGGGCGAGGGCAAGTTTCTTTTTTCCGGTGAGCGAAACAGCATCAGTGACAACACGATAAAGCGATGCTGCACGTCAGGAGCTCGGTTCCTGCACAAGCAATTTTACCCTGACATCCTGCAGAATCTGGCAAAATCACCCATCTGACTGAGCGTATTTAGGCCATGAACTCCGAGCCATCTGCTGTAGTGATGGGTTCTGTGCTAGGCTGCGAGGATTTGGCTGAGAAGGGCAGATGAAATCAAATTACAGCTTTGCTGACACTACACCTATCGAGGAAATTTCTCCTTTCTCCTCACAAAAAGGCAAAATAAAAACCACTGGAAAAAGCTGAGCTGGCCATAAGTCTTTGGAAGAATGCCAAAATTTGGAAATAAAGTCCTAGAAAACCACACCACAGCCCACCATGTGTGTTTCAACCCTTCCTGGAGAGTTCTCAACATTTTTATGGGGGCAACGTCACCAAATCAGCTGGAATCTGACATTTTCTGTGTCCATGATCTATAGCATGATCTGGTTATAGACAAAACAAAAGAGTTTCTCTAGGGGAAATGCAAAAAGTCTCAAGAAGTTTGGGAGATGCACCTTGGAAATCACAGCTTTGTATTACCTGCAGTGTGATGAACAAAAATGCAAAATTCTGTTTTTTTTTTTTATAGTAATTGTCTTGAGTAAGTTAGTATCAAAACTTCATGGCAAAGGTTTATATTCATCTCTTATATTGGAACCTCTTCCCTAGAATTCTTAGAAGTTCAGTATACTGTCGAACGCCACCTCTCCCAACTGGTTTTGATAAAAACCTGAATTCCAGGGTGTGCTCCTCTGTCTCATGTTAAACACTTTTGAGCCGTTCACCCTGCTGCCTATCAAGACACTAAGAGTTGCTCCGTGGCCAGTCACTACCAAATATTTAAGCATCTTCACAAATAGAAAATCAAATCCTATTTCAAGACTGATTTTGTACAACTTCAGCTTCCAGCAACCGAATCTCATTCTATCTTGTCAGCAAAGCTGTGAAGCTCTGACATTCAGATCTCCTCATTTTTTTTTCTCCCAAGTAATTGAAAATCTATTTACAATGGGGGCAAAAAAATAAAATCACCCTAACTCTACTTTCAGATACAGAGTTCAACTGAAGACTGGCGCTGTAAAGCCCGTTTCCTACTCCCTGAATTGTTCTGTGGTCTTTCTTTTAATTATTTTAATTACCTCAGCTGAATTTTCAAGTCATTGTTTACACTGAGGTGCTGTTCCTCCTGACCTTTCAGATTTCTCACAAAATATTACCAAATTAAACAGCAGTCCTGCCACTCCATCTGCATTTCCCCCTGCCCCATCCATTATAGCAAAGGAAAACAAGAACAAGGTGAAAGGTTTTCCTTGCATTAGAAATTGTTAGGTGAAGGCAGACATTCGGCTTTTTAAAAAAACACAGCAAGAGAACTGCCCCAACAAGATCCCCCCCTCAGGCTGCTCCCCGTAGTTCTCTGACGGACGTTTCAGAGGAGCCTAAGCGAGAGCCCTGCCTAAGACTAAGATACGCAATTGCGTTTTGTGATCTATGCCATGTCCAATCCCATTTGCATTATTCCCCACGGAATCTCACCGACTACATCGGGATTATCTGTGTAAGTGATGCAAACAGGATTTTACCACGTTCCTCAAAAGACTTACTGGCTACCCCCTGGCTACCCCCTCCAAAACCTACGCTGAAAGGCAAGCCGCTTTAAGCCGTCATCTCAAGACATCTTTGAAAACTTACAGAGGAGTCAGTGGGCAAGTCGGTGTCCCACTTGCGGCCTTTGAAATCTCCTCCTCTGTTCCATCGGAAGGAACTCATGCATCCTCCCTGGGAAAGCTCTGAAAGCAACAAGATTTATTCCATTACTGGGCATTGAAAGTGTATGAAAGTGACGCTAGTTTCAGGGACTTTGTACATGTTTCCGGTGTACAAAATAAGAAATCAACTAACGAAATGCTTGTAAAGATATTTATATGGGGAGGTAAATTTACAGGCTGATTTTTATTTGTAGTTAACGAAGGGATTAAATCCAGCACTTTGCATCCCAAGCACGCAGGAGGAAATTGAGAAATAAAGCTTTTAAAAAACATTCCCAAAGTTACATCCAAGCCCGGCATCATTCCGTCGCTATAAAAAGAGAAAGTTGCGAAGAAACGCCTCTCCGGCTTAAAAGTGGATCTCATCCCTGCCATGGCTCTTCAGACATCGCCACCGAAGGAATGTCTGACGCCACCAACACTGTGGTAACGGAAGCGTTTTAAAGTCAGTATGGTGACACCGTGTACCTTTGATCCTTTCGACCAAATACTCCTGGTTTGGTGTAAGATCCAAATACTGCATTATAGCGTTCAGGGTTGGAATGAGCGGAGCTTTAACGAGCGCTGCCTGCTTCAGACTGCTGATGCTGGCTTCTGCAACACAAGAGGAGCCAGTATGTCAGCTACGACCACCACAGAACTCCGAACAGCCTCTTTAGCAGGCGTCGCTGCCAAGAGCTCTCCTTTTTGGCGCACCATTTAAAGCCCTAGAAACATTTAACATGTGACACTACCCCAAACACTCATTTCAATTCCAATAAAGTAGTAGATGCCTGCTTTACAGCACAGAATATAAAAGCTACAGAACTCCAGTTCATCAGAATTTAAAAAAATAGTTCTTTCAGAAAGCAGGCTGATTTTAAGGAAGAATTTGGCAAAGCACATAGGACTGAAGACATGGAGAGTTTATAGCACATCTATCCTTGAAATGTTTTCTGACAGTTTAATATGCAATAACCCATGATAATTTGAGCCTGTAATTCCCCAGCAGTAAGTTTAGGGAAGGAAAAAGAAAAAACAAAAAAGGAGAGGTTTATGAATTTTGTACGAGACAAGCCATCGGTGTGACTTCATCAATATTTCCAGAAGTCTTATGAAGAACCTTTCCAGCTTAATGAAACGCGTGACATGGAACAATGAACACACCAATAAAGAGCAGAAATGGAACAGTAATATTTAACAGACCAAATTTATGTAACACCTATCCAACGCCTCAGCTATGGAGCAGCCAGCCCCCATCAACCACCACCGGGAACCCCAAAGCTACTGCCTCATCCCTACCTCCAATCTGCAGTTCTGGACACCCCATTCTTCTGAGCTGAGTGCTCACAGACTCGATCTCTTCGACAAGTGGCACTAGAATAGTCTCATTAATCCACTAGAAAAGAAAAAGGTGAAAATTCAAGAGGTCAGAAGTAACAAAAACGTAAAAAAAACCCCAGCCCTGAGCTTATGTCCTACTAATCATCAGCTGAAGCCAGCCAAGGAGGAAAGTAATTAAATTAGAATATCAAGTTAGGCAGAGTTTAACTGACTCTTTAATAACTTATAAAAGGCCAGAAAAGTCAATGTAAAGGAGTCAGGAGAACAAATCTCTAGAAAGTATCAGATAAAGCTTTTCTGAACAATGAGGAAAGGGGTATTATGAAGCACGGCCCTCCATCCATAAAGATAATTTATACTTTTATGAGTCCACTCCCTTTCACGTTTCTTTCAGGAAATGAAGGAGCTGATAAAAACTATGTGTGGGATTTGTACGTGACAGGATTTGGGAACTGAAGCAAGCTGGCCTGAGGTTTAGGAACAGATGCTCAGGAATCTGCTATGGATCTCATATTAATCTTTGCTTTCCCCCAATCTTATTACTTTAAAAAAAACCAACCACAAAACACACAAGCAAAACTACATACTTGATAGATGCTGCGACTGAAGGGGCAATTTGAAGCTAGATTTACTAATTATTTTGCCATTGGGTGCAATTAAGTCTCCTCTGCTATAGCAATTATTATTGATAAGATCAAGGTTTTTCTTTCTGCTTTTTATTACACTGCTCAGGACTGTCAGAGGAAGTCAACCTTTGGGCTGGGATTTTCCATGCTTTGAGCCCAGGAGGCTGAGTTTGAAATACTGCAGAAATATCAATTTAGCAATGTGAGTTACAAGAAGGAAAACCAAATCTTGTAATCTCCAAGATGCTTTTGTTCCTTATTCAAAGGTGGATGAAATATACAACTGTGAAGTTTTCAGAACACAAAACACCGACGTCAGGTCGAAAACGCATCTCAGGACTCCTCTCTTACAAGCACGCTGTGTTTTTTATCAACTTGTGCCAGCCCACCCCAATCCTCAAACGGACACCGCAATTCTTCCCACCTCCGTCGGCACACAGGGGACACGGAGGTGCTTTATTGCTCGGCTGCGCTTGTGAAAAACAGGCAGTCCTTAAAGACGGGACTTACGTTTCTGAACTTAGCCGTCCAGGAATCCATGTGATCAAGGAGCTGTCGGTTCATCGTCACCCGTGCCCAAACCTGTGGAAAGGTTTATTAAGTACAGGTAAGAACTTAACAGAATACCAAGAATTTTTACGGTCTATGACATTTTCTGATGCTAACTACGGCACATAATTCAAACTGCATTTTTCCCCAAATTCTTATACGTCTGCTGGCTGTATCACATGACTTCTACAGCAGCTTCACACATGACACTCCCACTCTCTATTCACGATACAATCATCTTGCATGAGCCCAAATTCAGTTTTAAGCTCTCTGCTCTATTAGGATAAAATTAGTCTGAATTGTAGGCTTGATTTAAGAGGTATTTCACAGAATCACAGAATCACTAAGGTTGGAAAAGACCTGTAAGATCATCAAGTCCAACCATCAACTAACACCACCATGCCCATTAAACCATGTCCCACAATGCCTCGTCCACACCTTCCTTGAACACCTCCAGTGATGGTGACTCCACCACTTCCCTGGGCAGCTTATTCCAGTGTTTCACCACTCCCTCAGTAAAGACATTTTTCCTAATATCCAGCCTATTTAGAATGGAAAGCTTCATTAGGTTAATGTAGGAAATAAAGAAAATCGATCAAATGTAATTGAAGCCACATGAATTGTATTCCTTCGCATCAGACTTCTTTCAGACGAAGCGTAAAGGCAGTGCTTTATATCCTTCAGCTGTTCCACTGGATTAAATACAGATCAGTCTTAACTCAATTTGTATGTCACAAATGTATTTTATCCAATGTACGCCTTTCTCTCCAAGGGAGAAATCACTTTCCAACTACAATTCAGAATTTGAACAGTCCATTTACAGTGACGCTGTATGAAGATGGTTAAATGGTAGAGTATTTCTCTCTCCCACATTTTTGATACAGCTCCAATCCAAACCTTTGCACAAAGCTGTGTATTTGAGAGGCCTGTTTCTCTCTCTTGACCACCTTGCTGCAGAATTTACCTCTTCCGCAGCCTGTTTCGAGCTCAGATCAGCTTCGTCCTTGTGTGCTGACGGAGCCTGGGATCTGCAAGCCGGCTGATACTGGAACTTTCTCAGCATCTGTGCATAGTCTGCCATGGAACGGCTGTAGTTCCAAAAAGTTGGGCTGCTGGAAGGAGAGCTGGAATCTGAGCTTCCTGAAAGGATTAATTCGTTAAACAGTCACATACAATTATTGCCAAGTAATTCTGGAAGCAACAGTACAGGCACAATAGGTCAGTATATTAAGGCTTTGACAAGAGACACAAACAAGAACTGCCATGAATACGTACACTGAAGTCAGTCTGCACAAACGCTGATTTCACCCCTATCTTGATTGTCCCTATGTAGGACAAAAACTGCCTGCAGGTAATTCACCCCCTTTATCTGAAATGCCTTCTCCACAAGATAGCCCTCTCATCAAGCTGATAAAGCCCTTATCCTCTTACCATGGTCCACTTCAGCCAACAAACTCTACAGAGATAATCTATCAGCACACATTTCCATATGCTGCAACAGCAGCATATATCCTATCCAAAGGAATACTTTGGAGGAAAACTTTCTCAAGCTCCTAAGCCATAGAGACGTCTAGAAATGATGGCATCCTACCTCACGTCCTAATTACTCAGTAGAAGACCAAACTGATCAGCAGCCACCTTTACCAAGGTCACAGGTGACTACCATAAACGAGTTCAGTCTATTTACTAGTACGAGTACGCTGGAATCCTTTGCAACTTTTCTCATCTGCAAAAGAACTCCCGAATAAACCAACACCTTCTTCTTACCAAGCTTCTCCGATGAAATAATTTTGTTTATTTACCCAGTTGAACTCTGTGCTGTTTCTCTTCTTCACGTCGAAGGAAGGTGTCCAATGACATGAGGTCTATCATATAGTCTTCTTTGCCAGTAGGAGAATTATACCGAATGGGTGAAGAGCGGTAACGAGACCTTAGCCCACCGCTTTCCACTGGTCCAATACTCATGGGGTATGGTGATCCACCAGGAGAGGGGCTGAAGCTGGAAACCTTGGGCAAAGAAAAACAAATGGTTGTGTCATAGGAAGAAGACAGAATTCCAATTTGATCTGTAAACGACATGAATATAAAAGACTCTTGTTTGGGGTTTGGGTTGGGTTTTTTTCTTCCTTTGTATTTACATTTTGGTTCCTTATTTTTGCTTTGTTCTGAAACAAACTAGCCACTCTAAAATGAAGTGACACCAGGGAAAAATGACATATCCCGATATGATACATTTACAGCTACTTTGCAAAGGGAGCAAACACACATATACGCAAATCTCTGCTGGCTGCTGCTCACCTTCGATGGCATATAGCACAAAACAAGGACCAAACTGTACCCTTGGGAGCTGTCTTGGTCGTTACCTTACTGCAGCTGCTGCTTGGTGAATAGGTTACAGCACTGCTGTAAGAAGCGCTGTTGCTTGACAGAGCCTGTAGCTGAGGGCTGTAGCCTGTGATACAACTGGTAGTAAACTTTGGACTGGCACTAGGGGAGCGGGACGGGCTGTAACTCAGCACGCTTTGACCCTGGATTGGAGGAGAAGGTGTCGAAGATGGGACTTTCTTTGCCGCCAGCTCATGTGGTGGAGTTGTTTGTATCGCTGCAATAAGGAAACACAGGATTAGCATTATGGATGCAGCAGCCCCAAACTCTCCTCCCTGCTTTAAACGCACAACCAAACGCATACACAACACTATCTTAAGGCAATTTTAAAAAGATGCTAGAAGGGACACTAGAAAAATCTGGTCCCTACAGAACTCAGCAGTCAATCCACTCACAGGAAAAAAAGAGAAGACCAAGACACATGACCACAACTCAGTACAAATCCTACAGCTTCAGATTTCAGTTAAATGTTACCAGGCACCTTGCATAACCTGGGGGGCTTCTCTAACTTATTTCATCAGCTACTCTACCTGCTTACTTTATGCATCTTTCGCACATAGAATGTCTTAATTTATCTGTTCAAATAAACATATGAGATCCTTGAACTTTGGCGATACAGCATTACTCCCGTCTGCTTCCCGTTTTCTAGGGGCAGACCAGCAGAGTGCAATACTACTGTGCTAGCATTTTGCTTTTTGTTTATTTACCTTGTCAGGTTCTGCCATATTTTAAAACTTTGCTTTGATGTTCAAGAGCTTGCTGAGTGACCGCTCTCTGGGCTGTCATTTTCAGACTTCATACAAAGGTCTGTCTGTCCCTCTAATTTGCTTCTCGTTACCTGGCGTGGTATTAGTAAGATACCAAAACTAAATATAAACCTGCACTCTCTGCCTTGCTTCTAGTCCCACATGCAGGTTACAAATTCCTTGTCCACACAATGTTCGAATCTCTCACTGTCCTTCAGCAGCTGCTATCAACCTGTCCTTTTTCACCGTGTGTGTTTGCTTCCCCTCCAGTCCTCCCCACACACACTCAGCAAATTACCACTTGCTGTTGTGAATTGTAATACATGGCTGGTAATTTAGTTTACCGCTCATGTCAGATAAGGTAATTCAGAGCTCACTTCACTAAAGAATCCTGCCATTGAGAAAGATACCATCTTGAAACAAAAAAAAAAGAATAGAACAAGATTGCCAGAGCTATTTATTACACTTACCTGCATTCTGCAACCCCAGCAGGGTCTGCTGCCCAGGACTCATGACCAAGCTCGTCGGTGCCACTGTGTATTTGAAGTACCTCCAGAAATCAAATAAGGCATTCAGGCTGAACAGAGATGCAAGTGCAAGTTCTAGAAGAAACACAAAAGTTTTTACCGTAGCTTGAGCACGGGGAATAATAAACGTATATTATTTGCTAAAACAGGCATATGCCCATTAAAAATAGGTCATTATTAGTGCTATCAATAAGTGCCAATTTGGGCAAGTATCTAAGATTTCTTCGCCTTCTTACGCAAGAACCATTGGAGATAATTTTCCTTTCTATATTGACATTAATTTATATTGCTAAAATTGAATTTTTAAAAATGGACGGTTGTTTTCCAAAAGGGACATAAAACTACTGCAATGAAGTTTCACAGTATTTCTCAAAAATCATCTTCCATCAAATCATCCGTCACTCATGAGTTTTCTCCCCCTCTTGCTTCATCCTCTAATAGCATTTGATACAGCTGGCTTAGAGTCTACTCATCCAAAACTTAAATTATTGTGAAATGCCATCCACACCCACAGTACAACACAGTAGTAAAATCTGCAGTGTTCTCCACACATTAAACAGATTTAATGCACCAAACAAGTTCTTCAAGCCCTTTTATGATATATCTAAGAAAGCTGTTACTCCTTACCTGTCACTAAAAAGGATGAAATTCAAGGAAATTTCAAGGGAGATAACAGAAAGCAAAACAAAGTTTTGGTTTAAATTAAAAAAAAAAAAAAAGAAAAAGAAAAAAAAAGGCTGGCTTAAAAATGACCTCCCCAGCAACAAAACTGACAAGTGAAAAAAGAAAAAAATACTGAAAATTAATTGAAATGCTGCAGCAACTCACCAATATACCAGAGTGGCCAGTATGTGATGTTGTAATACGAGCTTATAAGTTTTCCAGTCCTGAAAGGAAAAACAAGAAGTTACTATTTTGCAACAGTTGGGTCCTGGGAAATATTTAGGGATATACAAAGTAGATGCTTTGCTTGTCTGAATCAGATGTAACATTTAACATACATTTCAATATATATCATGCCAGCAACAAACACATTAAGGAGTCCCCAGGCCAAGACCACTTTCCGGGCTTCAGTCTCCTTCCTCATCTTGATGGTCCTGTTGATGAGGGAAGTTGCTGGATTCTGTTCTGGTGTCATTATCTGTAGTAACAAACACAAAATTGGTCAACTTTAATACAGTAAGATTCTCAGTCAGTACGAGATTAAAGAAAAAAAAGCAGTAATCCAAAACAAACCATATAAATGGACTTTACCTTCAGCCAGAGTCATGTTCAGTGTATTAAAAAAAAAAAAAAGCATATTCTTTTTACCGGTAAAAATAGGTAATATTTCTTCAATTAACTCTACTGGCAGCACTGTCACCTCAGTACTGAGGAACAGTGTCCATTTTCTCCAGTGAGGTGCAAATGAGAGGACAGCGACAGATTCCAACCTCATTTTTGAAAAATAACATCCTTCAGAAGCGAGAGGCAAAGCTCCTGCCTTGTCCAGGCAAAGGAAGGCAGAGGAAGGAAAGGCCTTGCACAATTCTGCAGTATTTTTATTGAGAATTCCCACTCATTTCAGTAGGTAACAGAGTATTTTCAGACTGTACAGCCACCTACTGTGGGTTCAGTACATCTGAAAACTCCCCGCACACCTTGCTACCTTTACACCCAGTAACACCTTATGTGAAAGAAATAACCCGGGTGACTTTTTCTGCTAGTCCCGTCACTAAAATATGCTCCTGTTCCTTCCTGCCACTTGCTTAAAAACTTGTTGCATACTTCTTCACTAGATGGGAACATAAATAATTTGCTTTTTGGGACAAATAATTCAATTGTACATTATTCCTCAAAAAAAAAAAAAAAAAAAAACAAACCAAACCCAACCCCAAATCACATTACCTTCTTCTTACTCGTAAAATGATTCAACGGTGAAATAGGTAACATCAGGATTACTGGAAGAATTATACAAGAACATGTTGCCTGGTACTTTTTTTTGACAGGTTTTTCATACAGTTCGAGCCCAGAGACTTCCCTCCCCACACTGACAAATGTAGCAGCCCTAAGCAGAGATCCTCTCCCCCATCCTCACGCTCCCAATCTCTCTCCCTGAACCACGTCCTCCTGCAGAAGCATAAGTTGCACAGTTAAGGCACTGACCAAAAAGCAAGATTTGGTCCCATTCTACTCGTTTAGGAGGGCTGTGTGTGTGGTCTTCACCTCCAGACTGTAATATGTCCTCCCATACCCCTGTCCTCTTCTGTTATGGCATAGCAATGAGGGAAGGCCTCACTCTGACAACCCATAAGGCACTGACCCCAGTGCCACGCATGGAGGTCCCCCACACCTCCCCTTGCCCTGAACCCCCCAGCTTCCACTATGCGTGCCCCTCTGCCACACATAGCCCCAGCTCCCCTTGCCCAAGACCCCACAGCACCCTCCACCCAGATCTGTCACACACAAAGAACCCCCACAGCTTCCCGCCACACATACAGGGACCTCCCGCTGCCCAGACCCCACTGTCACACGCAGGCAGCCTCCACATCTCCCCCCAGCCAAAACCCCCATGCCACCCTGGGGGGGGTCTCTACAGCTCCCCCCACCCAGACCCCGCCGTCAGAGAAGCTGCCTCACCGCTCCCCCCCACCCAGACCTCACCGTTACCCAGGCAGCCCCACAGCTCCCAGAGCCCACACCCCTGTCACACAGTAGCCCGGAATCTCCCCCCCATCCTGACCCCTGTCACACGGAGGCGGCCCCACAGCTCCACCCGCCCACAGCCCTGTCTTACATGCGTGGCCCGATGCCTCCACAGCTCGCTGCCGGACACTGCCCGCCTCTAAGCGGCCTCCCCTCAGAGCCCCCACGTACAGGCCCGAGGAGCCAGGCGGTGCTGGGGGCCAATCACAGTACCTGCCGCAGGGCTGAGGGTCAGGGGACGTGAGGGGACACACAATTCCCCTCAGGAAAGGCAGAGCCACCCCTTTTTCCCAGCCGGGGGGGGACGCACGGCTGAGCGCTCTCCTCGCACACGCGAGAGATGCCGCCCGCACTGCAACGACCGCCCCGTCTGCGCCTGCGCCAGCGCCGCCGCCTCGTCAACGCCTGCGCCGCATCGAGGGGGAGGCGGAGCCTGTTGCTAGGGGGACAGCGGAAGCGCCGCGTTTGGGCGGGAAGGGGCGCGTGAGGCGCGCGCCGGGGCGGCCATGTTGGCCGTGCTGTGGGAGGGGTGAAGATTGCGGGGGGGGCGGTGAGCGGCCAACTCGCTGTCCTCTGCGCCGTTGCTGTGGTGCAGAGCTCACACCTTGCTGTATTTTTTCCAGTTATTGTTACCGCTATATTGATTACACATAGTAATGTGTATCAGACCACACATTGCCCCGGTCAGCAGTTAAAGCTCTAAGAGATTGTGGGTCTGTTGGCATGCTGTACAGGCGTAACTTTGTATTTACGATCTGAAATGCTGTAAATGAAGACGGTTGTGTGAATTTTGTGCTAAATCAGCGTATCCAGAAGGTATTACCTGAGGTAAAGATGGTCCCATCGGACATAGTGGCTTTGGGTGACACACTTGTCTCATAGGTCTGGATGGTAAATCACGCAGCGTTGTCAGTATGGAGATAGTACTGACTTACCTCAGTGACGTTTTCATGCAATACGTCCTTTTGAGGCAAGAAGAACAGGGTATGTCTGCAGATGAGAAGAATTGTGAAGCAGCAAAGTGAGAGGAGCTGGATAGAGGAGCCTGACCTGGCCCAGGGAGGCATACTGAGCTGAGGTGGCTGCAAAGGCTTGTACAAGGCAGGGGCAGCAGCTTTGCAAAAGACAAAATATCTGGGATATTCTGATTATCTGGGATATCCAGCCTATTTCTTAAATTTTCCCCACTCTGCTTCCAGTTTGGGCAAATACAGTAACTTCTAAGTTGCACCACTGTAAAGGCTGGTGGAATGTGTTATTCCATTATAAAAAGCTGGTTATAGGAAACACATGGGAATAAAAATACAGTTGGAGAAAGGGAGGAGACAATTTTAAACAGGATGAAAGTTCGTTGGGTCAGATCCATGCCAACGGTCGATTTCAGTTCGTTTGAAAGTCTCTTGACTCATTTCCTAAGCAAGAGGATGAAAGCAAGAAAAGCATGGAATGGAGATAATATTCAAGGACTGTTAAAAGCCTAATTTGGCCCTCCAGTCTCAAACAGCTATTTGAGGATGGGGTGAATCGCCCTTTGTCAGTTACAGAGGAAGAACAGTCTTGTTTTAGTGCGATTCCCAGTCTTGACACAGCTCTAGTGAGAGCAGATGAATCCCACCCAACATTCCCCAAACGCTACAGACCAACAGGACCTGCGGGCACTCCAGCCTTCCTCGGATCGCAGCTGAAGGACTTAATGGGCAGAAAAGAGGCCACTTTGTGATGCCTTCATCCACATGGCTCCGCAGGTGGCTGACATGTTGGGGCCTCCTGAGATGGTCGGCTGGACAATGGGTTGCTGAGGGACAGCTCCGAAATGTGGAAATGCTCACCCTGTGGAAAAGGGACAGCCCTGTGTCTCACATCCAGCTCCGAGGCTCCATGGGATACCCTTTTTCCTCTCTTTGATGGTATTACTGGCAGAATGACCCCTTGCTCTCTGGCGCTAGTCAGAAACCAGATGAGAGGGAATATGATGAAGATGGGGAAGGTTTTGGGGGGATCAGAGGGAAAATCCTGCTCTGCTCCTGCACTGGCATTTTGATTATCTATCTTGTGTGCTGTGTTCGAGTAAGGTATTATTTAATTCTGTGTTTTCTGCTGACACCTGCTGGCCCTTAGCAGGAGGTTATTGTGGGCCTCATACAAAACTTTCCTGCCTAAAAGGCTTTCACAACCTCAGAAGTTGTTATTATTTATAACTACCTCATGGGATGATGTCACTGTTAGAACCGGTCTTTAATCTCCAGGTATAGATAACTGATTGTATCTCTCCCAGTACCCTTCCCATCCCCTTCTCGTTATTACCAGTTGCAATTTGTCTGTGTGCTTGGTGTCCTAAAATGCAAAGCTAAAACACGATCCGATGGAGTGTGTGGTATGGTATAAACTGCTGTGTGACACAGACACGTGAAATCTGGGGACAACCCTGGAAACTTGAAGGTATTGATTTCCTAATTTAAGGAAATGTGAGTTGGAAATAAGTAGCTTCACTGCAGTCAGTGTTATTACACTGACATACATCTGCAGATTTTCCAGAAAGATCAAAATGAGGGTTCTGCTCCTAAAATGATGCCAGTCACATCTACAAATGGTAAACCACGTACTGAAATCCTTAGTAATTCTTTATCCAGGGCATTCCCAAGGTGCTTTGCGGGTTAGGAACGTGGAAATAATCCATTACTTATAGAAATAATAGTTCTCTCACCAGTGATCCAAAATGAATTGCGTTACCGCCAATTGACTTTGGTCATTCAGGAGATGAGTTGCAGATGGAGCCCTTCGCCATGTTGGTGTTACAGGTCTAACTTGGTGAGAAAAGAAACACTTCTATTCCAAGGTGAAACGTGTATGGGATTTCTGAGGAATATGGGCTTGTTGAGTCTCAGTAGACATGGCAAAGGCCTGAGGGCTCCCCTCCTGGCTGCGTTTTCCTGGGGCAGGGGCTGGCGCTGCTCCCGGTGCTGTAGCTGTGTGAGGGACAGTCAGCCCTGTGTCCCAGGGCCTCTCTCACAAGCTCACACACGCTATAAGAATTAGCATTCTATAAGGAATTAATGTTTATATGTTGTTGTAAGTAACATCATCTGTACCATGTTATTTCTGTGAAACAGATCCTCCAGAAAGTCCAAGATAAAAGATTATGTTCTGACGAAAGGGAGAGCAATTCAAAAGGCAATTACGAGTTTTGTAAGCTTATGCATAGGGCTCAAAAAAGCAGTTTAGAAAATGCCTCGGACTCCGTGAGAGAGCAGGAGGCGATGCAGAAGATAAGTGGAGAGGGCAGAGGGGACAAGCAGGGCAGCAGGAGCACAAGGAAAGCTCGGTCCAGCACAAGTCATCTCCCCTCTCTTCCGCTTTCCTACTGAATTGCTGAACACTTATTTTGAGAGGATGGGAGACGAGGGGGACCGCAGGCTGTGGGCTCGCTTACCTTTCCCACGTGATAGGAGAGACTGCTATGCTGTATCTTGGTTGCAAGAACCTGTTCTAGATAGGGGGCAACAACAAAGGGTCCAGACTTTACAGAAGAGGACTGACTCCACCTAAATTTGATGACTTTTGAGGCCTTTCTAGTTGGTAGGGAGGGTTGTATCCATTCTTTCCCTCTGTCAGTGACAGCACAAACTGTCTGTATGTCAGTACAGCAATTTTAAGCAACGAGACAAAGTTTGGGTAGACAAGATTCATTTAACTTTTCGTTTCTTAACGTGTCACTAGGGTGTTCGTGATTCACTGCATGATCCCACAGCCTCTTAGGACTGTGCAGAGAGTATGTCCCACCCTGCCCACGTTAGTGTGCCAGGGCCCTGAGCGCGCTAATTGCCCTCGCTGGGCTCATGTGGGGCCCCCACCCATATACCCTCCGCCCCTTGGCGTGGGAGCTGCATTTAAGCTGAGGCCATTTGTTTTGGTCCTTGTTTGAGCTGCAGTGGGTGCACGGTGGACTTGGGCTTGTAGTTCTTCACATCCTGGCTGTGGACCTACTGTGTGACTGTGGACTTACCTGAGGATCTGGACCGTGGCTGTCCCTGGCCGGTGCCACCAGACCTGCCCTGCTCCTCTTATTTGGGTCCCGTGGGGCCGTGCCGCTTGTGGTGAGCTCTCTACCTGTGCCTGCCTTGCTGTCACTTTTGGCTTCTGGCTTGCTGTGGTGATGCACCCCTGTTTTTGCTGCTGCCTGATTTGCTCAAGTGTTTTGGTCCCTGAGCACTATAGAGGCTTTCAGCCTGTGCAGGACTTCGCCCATAGGACTTACCCTGTGGTTCAAGGCTGATCTCCAAACCCTGCAGGACCTTATGGCTACAGCGGGAGGTCACAGTGCTGCAGGTTTCTATAGCCCCTTCAGTGGGGTTTAGGAATGGGTACAAAGGTTTGGGCTTAAATGCAGCTCCTTAAATGCAATGAGTGGAAGCCCCAGATGCGGCTGGTCAGGGCGCTCGAAGCTTGTTGGTGTACTTTAGACCCTGACATCATGTTTGGCGGGATCTCCTGGCAGCCTTTAAATCCATGCGGGATGTAGCATGAGTAATGAAGCAAGCTGTAATTTTGCCCTCAATTAAGTCCCTCCTTCCTGTTTTCAAAGAGTGAATCCACAGGAGGTGGTATGGACAGTTTGTCGGTTCTTTATGAAACGTTGAAGGCCATAAGCTACAGGTGGGATTGACTTCCACTGGAATTATGGTAGCGCTAGAAGCAGGAAATTCTCATGGTGGTTCCTGTCTCTTAGGATGAACTCATGTTATCTGATTTATGTTGAGGGGAGTGTCGGTCTGCTTGTTTCCCAAGGACTGGATTAGGTTAAACCTCAAAGACCTGGGGACTTGCAGGAATATACCTTACCTCCCTGCAGAGCATATGTTCTCCACAGTGTGCCCCCAAGATACAACAGTGGCAGGATGACTAATTCTTATGTGTCAAAACAGGCAGAATCCCTGCCTGAGGCTGCCTTTGTTCCCAAAAACATGAGGCCTGGCCAAAGACTTGCTTGGAGTCTGCTGTGAACACATGACAAGAAGCCCCTGCCCCGGCTGCGGAGGGGTAGGGTGGGAGTGGAGATTGAGGGAGGTTCCTCAGGGAGGTTCCTCCGTCTCCTGACATTGATTACAGAGTAGCTGAACCATTTCCCTTCTCTTATGTGTTAGTTCCCAGGATCCCCATCTGCAGGTGTTACAGCAGGGTCAGCATCTGGCTCTTCCTCAGTAACATTTTTAATGGCACAAACAAAAAGTGTATCCAACAGCACTCCGGCCCTGCCTGTTATTCTGGGACAACCGCAGCTGGCTGTTCCCATGACCAAAGGCAAGAGAGATGGTTCCCAAAGCTCAGCCAGGAGACCGCCTGTTGCCATTACTCCTTCAACGTAGATAATGACAACTCAAATATCTGGGCACCTTTATGGAGGGTGAACAAGATGGAGGCTATTCCCCATGAAGCGAGATATAGATAGAGTCCAGCATAAGAGCAAAAGGACCCAGAGAGCTACTGGATCAGGGAACAGCCCTGTGGGCATTTTAAAGCCGAGAGGACCCGGCAGTGGCTGTTCCAGCACTTCTTCAAACCTGTGTCACCTCTTCCTGAGAAAGATACTTCATTAGAAGAGGATGTCTAGCAAGCCTGTCCAAGGAAGAGGGTCTAGCTGCAGAGTTGAGCTCCTCTAAGTTCCTCTTCACCCAAGGCTTTTTTCCCCTCCTCCTATACAACTTGCTTGCACGTGAATCTTGGTGCAACCTTACTTTGCTTGAAGTGCTGGCTGGATCTGTATGAAGCCATCCCAACTGAAGATTGGGGGGATGCTAGTAGTTTCAATAAAGAATATATTTAGACTATCTGTCTTTTATCTAGAAGTCTGTAACTTGCATATAAAAGTGAATTTATAGCATTGCCTTGGCCTAGTCTATCAGAGAGAACTTGTTGCACAGCGGGCAGGACCCAGAGCCTGCCTGCTGTCACCGGAGTGATTATTTCACCCAATTATTTCAAACTGAGTATTTTTGCTGGAGTGAGATCTTTTCTGCTTTTCTGTAACAAGGATTGGGCTACTAGAAATCTACAGTAGGAGAACAACTCATGACCAAGAGTCGACTGGTAGAGCTCTTCACCCCCAGTGGGAGCTGGAATGACACTCAGTTTGAGTCGATTTTCCTCTACCTAGAAAAATGTGTAAAAGGACACCGAGGAGCTTTGTGGGCAAAGCTTTGAAAACAACTCCTCCCTTACAGGTTTGAATGTGTCAGTGGAAAATATTTTTTTGGAGGTGACATGGGCCTCCTGTCTGTTGGTTGCCTTGAAAGCTCTGATAAATGTGAGAACTTAGTCACATGGAATACAGATATGTTTTATCTGAAAAAGGGTTTCTTACCAAGTGCTGTATAAATTCACCTTTGCTAGGCTGAGTTGAACTTCACATCAAACATGAAGCTGATTTTGATCTTCAGTGCCCTCTTCGGGGCTTCCTTGTGCCTGAAAACTTTTGTTGGGTGAGTTATGCTTTTGTGGAAGACTTTTCATTTAAGGCTGTATTTTCCAATTGTTGTTCTTCATGATCTTAACTTTACAAAATCTCCTTGGGATACATTCTTTGCTTTTTATGACTGACTTTTCTTGTTGCTTTGGTACTCCAGAGTTTGAAGGGACCCCTCTCTATTTTCGTTTGGGTTTTCTAAGGAGAAGGGTCTACCTGCAGAGTTGAACTCCTAAATTCATGTTCACCCAAGACTGTACCTAGAGAGCAGCCTCGAGCCTTGATCTGGAGCTGAACCTTGCAAAGCTCGAGTGTTCAGCTTGACAGATCTGGTCCGGCACAGAGCCGAGCTGTAAGACCAGAGCCTGGATTCAGATTGGAAAGGTCGCTAGCTTCCCTTTGTTTTTGAAGTTTCTCATTTCTCTTTAAATGCTTAATCCTATTCAGAGCCTTTGTAAACAATTCAAATCCTTATTTCCAACCATTATATTCTAAAGATTTATCTGTATGTTGCATTGCAAAATTACCTCCTTCCGATGTATTTCCTCACAGTCTTACTGACTCTGTAAGAACCTTAATAGAAGATGCTAAAAAACATAATAGATATTTCCTGAGATGTAGTAAGTGAGCACTAGATTCCAGTGAGTAAATCTGTGTACGAAGACATAAGGATTAAGAATAAGAAATAATACACATAGTTTACAGAATCACAGAATGACAGGGGTTGGAAGGGACCTCTGGAGATCATCTAGTCCAACCCCCCCGCCAGAGCAGGGTCACCTAGAGCAGGTTGCACAGGAATGCATCCAGGTGAGTTTTGAGTATCTCCAGAGAAGGAGACTCCACAGCCTCTCTGGGCAGCTTGTTCCAGTGCTCTGCCACCTTCAGACTAAAGAAGTTCCTCCTCATGTTTAGATGGAACTTCCTATGACCAAGTTTGTGCCTGTTACCTCTTGTCCTGTCACTGGGTACCACTGAAAAAAGACTGTCCCCATCCTCCTGGCACCCACCCCTGAAGTATTTATAAGCATTAATGAGATCCCACCTCAGTCTTCTCTTCTCCAGACTAAAACGACCCAAATCCCTCAGCCTTTCCTCATAAGAAAGATGTTCCAGTCCCCTAATCGTCTTTGTAGCCCTAAAACCTTAGGATTTGTAAAGCCAGGAGAAGCTATTTAGATCGTTTAATCTGGTCTCTGGCATAATGTAGACTGGATTCTCATGAATTCATTCCTCAGTCACATCCAGTAGCTGTGGTTAATGAGCCTTATCTCTTCACAGAAGAATCCAATCCAGAAATAAAGCTTATGGTGATGGAGAATCCAATAATAAGTTATAAATGTGGTAAAGTGCCTTCAGTGTTGATTTAACTTGGTTCATCAAAAGAATCTTACACCTCAGCTGGCCAGACTGAGAAACCCGGTCTTAACAAGTGTCTGTTCTCAGCAGCTGAGGCCACACTAGTAAATAAACACACACATCACTGAGCTCATGTGCCAAGTCCCCCGTTTACCCTGTCTTAAGATGTGTTTTCCAGTTCTGCAGTTATTTGCGTTGATTTGCTCTGAGTCATCTCCATTTTTCAGTACTGCCTGCAGCCGGTGCCAGCAGAGCAGCTGGGCCAGGTCCGGAGATGGAGCTCTGTGGACTTGTTCTGTCTCCAGCGGTGGCCAAATGCAGATGCCTGGGGAAGAGAAGGAAAACAAACACACCAAATGCTTTAACCACCAAATGCCATTTGCAAACGCAGTGTTAACAGCTCGGCTCATTTGCAGTAACCCCCAGGCTATACAGCTAAGGAGCATATAGGTTCTTTTGGCTATCCTGTTGATCCCCAGGCTGTACTTCCAATTGTTAATTCATTATGCCTTCCAGGTTTCCTTCGGAATCCCCCCTGGTTCTCCAGAATAGGATCTACTGTCCCCCAGCTGTTGCATTCCCTTGTTCATAGATCCTTTTGTCATTTCATAAAAGCATTGGGTGGAAGGGACCTCCAGAAGTCTTTAGTCCACCCTCCTGCTCAGTGCAGGGCATGGAGGCATGGAGTATTCCCCCTTGTTATCACCGTCTACCTACCGAGAAGAGTTTGTCATTTTTTTGTAACTCCCCTTCAAGTAGTTTTAGGCTGCAATTAGATGAGGCTGGGTTCATCAGCTTCTCCTCGTGGTACTGTGTGCTTGTACCTATTTTACCAAGCAGCCCAGAACATTCTGTATTTGAATGGGATATATATTTTTAATGATCTAAAAACCACTTAGATACTGTACGTTGTGATCACTGTATGTTGTACAATGCATAGTCTAAGTTAATTGCTGAGGTTACCTCTATAACCGGTGGAGTGAGGTACTTCCAGAAGGTGATTCATTGCACCTGGAATGGCGCAAGCCACCCTCTGATGGTATCAGCTTCTGACAACACAGGAAAGTTTGTCAACTGTCTTTACTAAACTGAAGAAAGGTGAAACAAATCCCATATTTTGTGTTCGGTTTGCTTTGTTGTATAATGCTCCCCAAACATTTGATCATTTGCGAACTCAACCAGAATATTTTTTTTCTGCAAGTTGTTGACAAAAAATAACTAATAGATGCAAGACCGACCCTTATAAGCAATTAAAAACTCATCCACTTGATGTCTTGTTTATGATGAAATCTTAAAAATTGCCATTTAACTACTTACTGATCTAGTGCACGTATAGCAGGCTGGCCCTGCAGGTTGTTGGTTGAACTCTTGGGTGACACTAAGGCAATTGCATTAAAGAAGTCTGTATCGGCTGGTAGCATGCAAGTAACTACCCGCCAAATTCATGATCTCAATAACAAGCGAGTTCAACCAAACCCTGTTTTGAGACTGTTTCTGAAGACTTACTGATTTATTGCAGGCACCAGGTTCTCCGAATCAAGACAAGAAATGAGGAGGAGGTTAAGAAGTTACAGCTTTTGGAATCGCTGGAACACCTTGAGGTATGTTATTACCACAGAGGCATTTTTTAATGTTTCACACTGGGGTAGGACTTACCAGGGTAGGACTTTGCATCGTGTTTGGAAGGTTCATACCCCACCGTGGCAGCTGCCATAAAAAAAATTACTGTCTCAATACTTTGCGTTTGATCTGCAAGTTCTAGTACCAGCCTGATATTGAGGAGTGCCTGCATTCATATTTTCTTCCTACTGGGTTTACAATCATATTTGAACTGATCTGCCCTTAATCTTAGTATCAAAAAGCTTGTCTTTAAAGTGGGGATGCTAATGTTTTTGTACTTGTCTCCCAGAAATGTGGGAGGAATTTATTAGTTAGTCTACACTGTATTGAAACAGGAAAACACACTATAAAAAACACACTATAAAATTCTAGGTTATTAGTGTTCTTATTGCCATTGGAGAGAATTTTTATTATCACTTTCTTTTAAAATATTGATTTGAATAGTATAGAAATGAAAACTTAGAAAAGCCCTACCAAAGGAGAAATAAAAGAAATAAAAACAATGGGTTTCGTATTACCTAATACTATAATACAGAGCTTTTCTTGAAACTATTTCTGGTAGACGGGAGAATAGTAAAATAATCATCATAGAAGACTAAAATTTCCTTTTGCTTATATGACTGAAGCTCTGAAGTCAGTGAAAATGCTGACTTTAGCCTCCTGCGGACCTTTGTTATATTTTTGTGAGTTTGTCACATTAATTGATACAAGGTTGTGGTGAGGCCAAGCTAAAGAATGGAGCGTGCTGTAAGCATGACGGAGGCACAATACTGCAGGAGTCGTTCTATTTGGGAGAAATCAGCATTTCTAAAGCTTTAAAAGAGCTGCTTGCAGAACGCTTTCCCCGAACCAGATCCATTTTCCTTTCTCTTTTCAGCTTGATTTCTGGATAAATCCCTCCTCCCCTGCCCTCCCTGTGGATGTGCGAATCCCCGCTAACAGTGTCCAGGCAGTCAAAGCCTTCCTGGAGTCCTATGGGATTGAGTACTCCATCCTGATCGAAGACCTGCAGGTAGTCAATGCACATATTTAGCTTTTGTATCCTTTGGAAACAAATAGAGATTCACAATCTGGCCTCGTTCATTAATTCATAGACTCTTCTATACTCTGCTTTCCATGAGGTCCTCCCCTTATTTTTGTAGTCTGTGGATTAATTTCTTAAAGACGATCTGTGGGTCACTGCTGCACTGGGAAGCTGTGGAGATCACTCTGCAGATGCTATCCAAGACCATGTTGAATAGTGACATCAATAAACTCATAGGTTCCATGGAGCTCTTCTGATAACCCCTGAGGAATTTTCTGTGGTCTTTTGGCCTCAGACATTTAGGAATCACAACACTAAAGTTACTCATAATTCAGTAAACTGTGTTAAGAGCAGTTCTGGATCACAATCCGAAAGCACTGTACACTACCGTGTGAGAGAAAAGTCACCCCCTTGGGCACTAATCTGGCATTTCTTCATGAAGCAGTAATCCCAAAATGGCACCTAAAATAGCATTAACTCAGCGGAAACACTGCCTTCCCCCCCCCAAGCTTTCCAATGCTATTCTTGTTCATCTTAACAAGCTTTTAAAAATTAATACTGACCATTTAAACACTCATATTCTTGCCCACTTTGCTACAGATACATTCAGCAGAAGCATCTGTTTCCTTCAACTTGTGGGTCTGGGGCTGGAGCCAGTATGCAGTGCCACCGTTTCGTTACTTGAGATAAACACTCGGTCAGAAGTTTGCAAATTAAACAGGCTTTTCTGAACATTTGAATGGCTTCTTTTAGGTTATTCTAGATAAAGAAAAGCAAGATATGGCCTACAGTCAAGAAAGGGAGCGCAGCAGCAACAAATTCAACTATGGAACTTACCACACTTTAGATTCTGTGAGTACCTCAGCTTTGGGGGAAGAAGATTCTTTTTTCTGTCCTTTTTTTCATGCTGTCTTTGATCAAACGTCCTACATGTCCTGGTTTTGGCTGGGATGGAGTTAATTTAAGAAAATTAACTCCCTTAAATTTCTTAAACAACACTATATTAAGATCTAAAATGTCTTTCTGGCTTCTTTTGGCACATGGTTGTGTTTTTAAATGGATTAATTTTGTGATCAACACAATAACCCAGTGCTTTCCCTGACAGGGTGTTGGAGCAGACAAGTGTTGATCGTAATTTTTCATAAACTCTTCTGCAGAGTTCTGTCAAAACCCTTCCTTCTGACCCTCAAAAGAGATTGAGAAATAAATGAATCTTGAAATAGGGAAATATAGGAAATATAGCCACCAACCAGAGCAGAGGTATTTTTACTACCAGAAGTTCTTAAAGAGGGTTTTGAACTTATTCGTGAAATAAGTAGATCTTGACAATATCGCAGTGCTTCCTTCTACTTTGTGATGTTAGGAACAGCACTGAATACACTGACATAAGGTGAGATGGGGCTTTGAAGAGGTCGTAGTATTGAAGGCAAATGGAAAGAAAAGTAGATTTCATCAGGTCCTACAGTTGTTCTGGGCATTACTATACACACATGTAACGTAAATGTCATCGTAACTTTTCATTTCAGATTTATGCAGAACTGGATCATCTTGCGTCTGAATATAGCAACATTGTCAGTAAGCTCCAGATCGGGGAATCCTATGAAAAGCGGCCTTTGTATGTGCTCAAGGTACAATATGTATCACAGAATGTGTGCCTACGTATGCGTATGCGCATACTAATATACAGATGCATTATAGATACAGCACAATTCAGTCCAAAGCATCCCAGTCTATATGGGATATTCTTGACTAAAAGGTGACAGTAAGAGTTTTAAACCTTTGTTTTATTTGACAGTTCAGCACTGGAGGAAGCAACCGTCCCGCAATCTGGATTGATGCTGGTATCCATTCCCGAGAGTGGGTTACCCAAGCGAGTGCGATATGGATGGCTAAAAAGGTCACTTGAGCAGTGATTGATTTTTCTTTTATCTTGGGAATGCCTCTGACTATTTGAAAGTATATCACACCTGTATGTGTTTAGCCAGCTCTGCTAACTCTCCTTCACCCCTCTTAAAACATAGCCAACTCCAAAGAGAATATGGCAGCTGCCTAGACAGAGAATTGAAAAATGCTGTGTATTGTTAGAACAGCTGGTAGACAAAGTGTAGTAGTCCAGGTGAAATCGTTGAGGACTGCAGCGCTGATAGTTATACAAATAACCGAGGACTTTGAGATTAGTTTGCTGCTTCGGTCTGCCGACACAGAGGAACACTGTGGGCAAAAAATTCCAGCTCTATGTAAATGAGTGTTTAAATTCTGCTGAAAATGACTAAGCTACCAGAGGAGTGCAGCACAGTTGTGTATTCCCAACCTGGCTAATCCATCTCAATCTTAGTGCCAGCCTTGGCCCATTCTCCGGGACAGGCAGGAAAAAATTTTATTGCCCTCTTCCATTAACTTCCTGTCTTCAGAAGAAAATAGTAAAACAGATTCATTGCTCTCTCCAAGCTCCAAGTCTAACGAGGAACAGTTATGGCTAGCAGATAATTGATGTCCTTGTTTCCCCACCCTGAAAGCCAGACTTGCCTCCATACTTAGCTGTGAGAGCGTAAGCAAGCGGGAAAGAAGTATGCTGATAATCATGGCATACCATATTGTCTCTGCTTAGATTGCCTCTGACTATGGGAAGGATCCATCCATCACCTCTCTGCTGAACAAAATGGACATTTTCCTGCTGACAGTCTCAAACCCTGATGGATATGTATTCACTCACACCACAGTGAGTAAGCATGCTGTGTGTCTAAGCTGATTTAGAATGCTGTCACACTCTTGCAAGCGAACAATAAATGCGAGGGAAGTAGGCTCTGAAAGTCCATTTCTTAATGCTGTAAGAAGGAGTTAAAAGAGTTGGGCAGCCAAAGATACTAATTACTTGTCTAACCCATCCTAATCCACTGTAAATTCACCAGCCCTTTGATTTTTGTCCATTGGCCCATCTCAGCAGTCAGCCCATCAGAAATAATCTTAGGCTTGTGCATGGGATCTCTTCCTGGTGAATGGCAACTATTTCTGGGTAGCAGTTTTCATGCAAGGACTGAGATTTGCTCCTTTTCAAAGCCATAATATGTGTGTTTGTTTTAGGATCGCATGTGGCGGAAGACCCGCTCCAAGATCCAAGGCAGTGTGTGTTTTGGAGTTGATCCAAACAGGAACTGGGATGCAGGTTTTGGAGGTAGGAATAAAGTTTCTGGATTCTGGCTGTCGCTGAGAAGAAAGTTCCCTTTCATGTTCCCGGATCCTGTTACACAGGACCAGCAATCGCCTTAATATAAGGGATTCAAAAAGAAAATGGTCAAATAGGGTGGTAGCTGTCTTTTGTAAAGATAATTTCATGTTGATTAATTGCCAGTGAGCACAAGATGAAGGCAGTAACGTGTATTATCTAGAAGTATGTCCCTTGAGTATTCACGCTCTGATGCTGCTGGTTGAGCATTTATCAGCACTTAAGACCTTTGGCTGAAGACCGGTTCTTAGGAAAGCCCCGCTTTGTGTTGGTCTGCTTTGACCTTTCACGAACGCCAGTTCTTACAGGTTTGCCTTTGTTCCCTCTTTGCACCAACAGGTCCTGGAGCTAGTAGTTATCCCTGTTCTGAATCTTACCGTGGTCCCAGTGCCAACTCAGAGGTGGAAGTTAAATCTGTTGTCAACTTTATTAAGAATCATGGAAACATCCGGGCCTTCCTCACCCTCCACAGTTACTCTCAGCTCCTGATGTATCCCTATGGCTATAAATGCACTGAACCGGCAGACTACGCTGAGCTGGTGAGACATAATGACTCAGCTTTAGCTTCCTCTGTTCTGTCCAGCTGGCTTTTTATACTTGAGTATTACAGTGAGATACCAGGATTAAAACAAGAGGCTAAACTCTGCCATCCGTAACAGTAACCATCTGTGAGAGTGAACAAAACCCCGGTGCAATGCAATGCCTTTAGAAGAGAAATCTTGGTCATATGCAAACACGTGTCATCCCCACCCATTCTCAGCCCTCTTTGCTCATCCATGTTTCCTTCCTTCTGCTTTAATGACAGCATCACAGCTGTAATAATATCTTTGAGGTGATATGATTTAAGTGGAAAGGACCCCTGCAGGTCTCTAGTCTAACCCTCTGCTGAAAGCAGGCAGGCTTTGGGGTTAGAGCTGATTTCAAGGTTGGACTGGGTTGTTTTAGGGCCTTGCCCAGCTGAGTTTTGATTCATTGTTTTGATGTGGTTTGATACTTCTAAAGACAAATTCCACAGCTTCTTCAAGCCCTTCCCAAAGTTTCCCCACTGTCATGAGGATTTTCTTTTTCCCTAATACCTAAGTGCAATTCCCCTTGTGGCAATTTGTTTGTTGCCACTCGTGCTTTTTCCCTACACCTCCAAGAAGAGCCTAGCTCCGTTTTCTCTACAACCACCTGTTGACCACTGACTATTGGAAGACCTCTGACTGCCTTGGGATTTTCTGGTATCTCTTGAACCTTCTCTTGACGAGACAGTCGGTGAGATGAAACACTGGATGATCAGATATAGAACCTGCTATGATTTAATTCACCTACAATGTCACCTCCCCAAAATACTGTGGAAACTGTGAGTGCTGTCACTAGAATGAGTGATTAAGAAATGGATTGATTTGGCACTAGTTTATTGCAGGGGGCGAAAGATTGGAGATTTTGTGAAAGACTGGAGATTTCCCTGAGTATGGTTCAGGTTGGCAAAATCTTAACATTTAGTCTCCATTAAGCGTGGCTACTTTCTGACTTGTCCATCTTCTCCTCTCCAGGATGCCTTGGGAAGAGCTGCCGCCAGTTCCATCCAGTCCCTGTACGGCACCACCTTTACAGTGGGGAGCATTTGCACTACTATCTGTGAGTATTTTGCTAGTCTGAGCTTTTATGGGCTGTCCCAGGGCAACAATCTCTGTCCCCCCCACAAGGTCTCTCCCTCTCGGAAGCAGTGATGCTTCTGCAGAGACATCCCACCAGTCAAACGTTGGAGTGTTCGCATAAAAACCTAATACTCGTCCCTTAGAAATATAAAAACTAGGACAGCAGAACTCAAATCGAGCCTCTGTTCACCCCTCTGGCTCTTCTCCCTTTCTCTTTCAGACCAAGCCAGTGGAGGCAGCATTGACTGGAGCTACGATTATGGCATCAAATACTCTTTCGCCTTTGAGCTGCGAGACACGGGTCGCTACGGTTTCCTCCTGCCAGCCAGCCAAATTATCCCAACTGCAGAGGAGACCTGGCTGGGTCTGAAAACAATCATGGAGCACGTGCGAGACAATCCGTATTAAAAGCCGGGGTGGGAATCAGCTGTCTGTAGCAGCAAGCTCATAAATCCTTTTCCCTTGGTGTGCTTGAGGCAGCTGTAATGATGCGGTACCTGGCTGAATAAAAACCCCGTGTGCATTCCTCCTACAGCAATATGTGTCTGCGTATAAAAGATGTTTCATGCTTGTCTCGTTCACTGCCTCTCTGCGTGCGTGGTAGACCCCTCAGAAGATTTAGGACTCGGTTGCGGTCCACCTCAATGAGACACAGTAAGACAGGAACACAGGAGACACAGGAAGAGTGACAAGAGGAGGATGGAAGATGTGACCACTTTTGTGGCTATAGAGATGTCAGAGTGACCTCTGGTGAGACAAAGAGAGCAAGCCTTTTCCCACCCAGCTAAAAAAGAAGTCAGCTGAGGGAATTGCGTCAGTGCAGAGGCTGAGGGGAGATTAAGAGCAGAAAGCTGTGTTGGGAAAGGAGGAGATGCTCGTCCCATAGCTCATGACTGCTGCAAACGGTCCTGCCTTCTGCCCTCTGCAGCTCCATCTCTATCAGTAAATGCGAAAGGTGTTTGCTCCGAGCAGCGCTAGCCCTTAGCAGTGTTCTGTACTTCTGCAAAACCCCCTCCTCGCAACCAGCCCTGTCACCAGTGCAGAAACTGGCTCCCAGCATGGTGAGGGTGGAAGTTTTCAAAAGTATTTCTGAAATTTGTGGATTGAAAGTGGTGTGAACTCTTCAGAGCCGCTGAAAGACTTGAATGATAAACTACATCATCTGGAAAGTTAATAGCTCCACTACTGCAGCGTAGCTACAGCTGGGGGGATTACGTGAGCCTGCCTTACACCCTGGTAGCGTCCAGTGGCTGTTTAGAGAGGACAGGGAAGAATTTCTTTGTGCACAACAGCTCTGTGTTGCTGCTCTTGTAAACCTGGGGGCTCTGAGGGAGCTCGTTTCTGGGGGCAGAACGGGCTGGTGCGGAGGGCCTGATGTTAAGCAGCGTAATCCAGCCTCTGAGACTGATTAAAGGAATTTAATTTCCTTTAATGAGCCTCAGGACGCTGCCAGGTCACTGACTGCTGGTGGGAGGGGTGGGTCTCCTGGCCTAATGTCCCCATATATTTGTCCTGCCCTTTTTCTCCCTCCCAGATTTGCCCACTGGGCACGGTTAGAGGGAGGACGGAGGTGCGAGGACGCCTCTCTCACCCAGCACAGCCAGCCCGTGGTCCCTCAAGAGCCAGCTTCCCTCCTTCTGTTGTTCAGCCTGCTAATTTCGTGTGGGATTAAGAGCAAACAGCTCAGGGCCGTGCATGGGAGCCACCAAAGGAACAGAGATTAGCAATCCTGGCTGCTGTTGCAGTGATTATCAAGTCTAACAGGTTTATCTCGATGTCCTGTGATCCCCCCAGCAGCCGGTGAGTTACTCACTCCTCCGTGAGCTTGGCGGGAGAGCAAACACCTGACACAGCGGGTGAAATGTTAGGTCAGACTCAAAGGACGCGAGGCTGTTGGCAGGGGAAGGAAGGTGAAGGTGCAGCTGAGGCATTGGGAAGCTCCACGTGGGTTTGGTTTTGGGTGGAGCCGTTTTGGAAAGCAAACCCAAGCACGGGGCGGCCAGTGCTCCCCGCACGTGTCCCCGTCCCCTCTGCTTACAGCCCCGTCCGGTGGCACCTGCTTCCCAAACTGACACGCCTTTCCAAAATCCCATCCTCCAGCTGGTGATAAAAAACACCCCCAGTAAAACCCCGCTGATGGGGAGGGCCCAGGGCACGTGGTTGGCTCCTGGATCCAGCTGACCTGCTGCCACCAGAGCGTGGACCTTGTGGCCAGTGGTGGTCAGGAGCTGCGGAGCCTGAGGAGCCTCAGCCGGGGTTGTAGACCTGTGACCTCACCCTGGCTTTGAAGCTCCATCCAACCATCCAGGTCTTGAGGCCACCTGGGGCCTCTTCTTGTAGGTGCGTGGCTTGATGACAACGGAGCAAGTCCGATGGAGGCCACCAAGAGGGACAGGAGGATGTGTCCCATGATGGGATGCTGAGCGAGATGGCCTGGTTTGGCCTGGAGATGAGGCAGCATTGGGGTGGGGGGACCTAACGGGGCCCTCCTGTCTTTACAAGGAGGTTGAGAAAATGGAGTCAAGCTCTTCACTACAAAGCATGATGGGAGAGGCAGTGGCATCAGCTGAAACGAGAGCCAGGCTGGACATAGGAAAACGCTTTTCCACCGGGAGGACAGTCCAGCAGTGGGACACATCACCCTGAGGGGCTGTGCAGCCTCCATCCTTGGAGGATTCCAAGACCCGACATGGAGGGACCTGGTCTGCCCCCAGAGCTGATCTTGCTTTGTCCAGAAGGTCGGGTACAGACCTCCTGTGGTCCCCTTCCCACCTCAACTACCCCATGATCCTGCCTCAACCAGGACGTCTGTGCTGGCACCACTGGCCAGGACCAGCTCACCAACATCACCGGTTCCACATTATGAAGTCGTAATGGACCTCTGACCGTGGCATCTTCCCCGTGGCACACCCTGCTGTTGGTGCAACCAGAAAGGTGACCTGGTTTTAATGGGAAAAAAACCCACGATTAGAAGATGTCTGCTAAAATACTGATTGAGATGATGTCTGCCGCTCTGGGAACCCGGCCCGGGAACCCGGAGCATCCTTGACAAGCACGGGCGGGAGCTTGGGGCCATCGTAGATAAGTGCACAACAAAGACACTGCTATAACTTGGGGAACAAAGACGCTGCTATAACCTGCGGAACAAAGAAACCACTGTAACAAACTGACCTCCTAAGACAGCAAAAGTCAGCAACGGCTGCTCCAGGAGCTGCTGTCCTGCGCCCACTCATGTATCTATACTAAAGACATTAAAATAACTCGCTTTCTACCCAAAACCGAGCCCCTCTTTCTCTCTCTCCAGGCACTACCCCCGGGTGAACGTCCCTGTGCGACCCCTCAGACCCTCACTGGGAACGCCTGGCTCTGGGCTCCGTGACACCCATCGTCTTTGAAGTGAGACTTCATCTATCGTCAACTGGCCCCACTCCTGGGAGCGGTTTGACGAACGGCACCGGTAACAATTTGAATGATATATTTTGATTTTTTAAATTGAACTATTTTGATTTTTTAAATATATAGAGGTGTGCATATAAGTAATTAATCATAAATATATATATATATGTTTATGTGCTTCCTTTTCTGCTAGTAATTTTGTAGTAACTTGTAATATACACTTGCTTTACTAATCATAATTATACTTGACTTACTAATAGTTATCGGTAATAAAGAAATTCATGGAAACAAAGCGCCGTGTCCTTGTCTACTCTGGGGCCCTACGACCCCACCGTTGCCACCGTCCCACGCCCATGGGTTGGGTGGTGACTGTGACCATGACACCTACTCGCACCAAGCTGGGTGCACGGGCACACGCCCTCCCCAGCAGGACCCGAGCACCCGGGGAAGACCTTATCAGATCCTCCCTAATTTGGCTGCTCTTTTATTGACTTTGCCAAATAAAGCAAACATTTGGGCTCCCAGGAGCAGTTCCTGGCTTATCTGTTTGTAGCTGCCGGCTCTGCGGGGACAGCAGATGTGGCCTTGGTGAGAAGGTCCACAAGTGCCCCCAGAGCACTATATAGGGGGACTGTATATGCTCTCAGGGGCTGAGGCTCATCCGCGTCCGCCCGCCATGAAGATCCTCCTGCTCTTCACCACCCTTGTGGCAGCCGCCTGCAGCGAGCAGCTTTTCGTGGGGTGAGTCCTGCCAAAAGCAGGGGTGGTGGGGCACCCTGGGTGGGGATGGGGACTGGGGTGAGAGATGCCCGGCCCTCTCTGCCCTCTTTTGGGGTCAACAAGGACAACATCCCAAAGGAGGGAAGTCCAGTAGCTCTTGCCACATGGACACTGGGAAAGATGTAGTTTCACTCCAGCTTTGGAGGGAGGTTTTGAGCACACAGCAGGTAGAAATTAGGGGACGCTAAATCCCAAGAGCATTACCCTGAGCTTTTCTGGGGGAAGGACTGACCCGAGATAGGGAAACCTTGCTGCTGGGGAAGGAGAGCGTTTCCTTCTCTGCTGGGGGTTGTACCCATCCTTTGGGGAGCCCAGCAGGGTTGGAGCAGAGGCTATGTTAGGAAATATCTAACATATAGATAGATATAGACAGAACATAACTATATGTTAGATATTTCCTAACATTTTGGGAGCTCTCGTGATCAAAGGAAGGATGGAGTCTGCCTCGGGCTTTCCGGCACTTGCTGTTTTTCTCATTGTAGCTGTTCTGAACCTGCATTTTTTGCTCTCGGCACCAAATCTCCAACAACTGATGCACTTTCCAACCCACTGAGCCAGTGTAGACCTTTCACAGCCTCCACCCAGTCCGTGATGGGACCACGTCAGCACTGGAGGCTCAGCTCCTTCCCCCACTCCTGTGATCCCTCCCGCATACGCTGATGGCTCTGCCTCCCTGCAGGGACCAGGTCCTCCGTGTCACGGCCAGCGACGAGGAGCAGATCACCCTGCTCAGGGTGCTGGGCGAGCAGGCAGAGCTGCAGGTGAGCTGCGATGGGACCCTGAGCATCCCCCAATGTTAAACAGACCCTGGTGACATCCAGGGCTCCCTCCTCCTTTTGGCCTCCCATCCAATTTTCATTCCCATTTGGATACATATAATTTATAGCTATATAAATATAATATTTAGCTTGGGGCGCCTTGAGCTCAGCCCTCCTGTTTCAGACAAAGCGGGAATGCCCTGGCCACTGCAGCATCGTCATACCTGGACTGAGTATTCTGGTCTAAAAAGTATTTACTTCTTTTTTTTTTTGGCTTCAATTACAACATGACTCTGCTCCCACTGCGTTTTCCCTGGTTGCTTTGGTGGGGGGTGAATCCTGGCAAACAATTGAAGCAGCGGGAGCAGCAGGAGAGATTTAGGTGGTGGGGAACAACATCTGCACCTCAAAGCTGATGTAAGGAGATACGTCTATTGAATTGAGGAGCAAAACCAGCACAAAGCAACCCCGGTGTCTCATCGTGTCAGTTCAAATCACAAAAACTTATCGTTCAAAGGGACATTTGCAGCCAACAAGTGACTTGGGCTGAAACGTGTTTCTGTAGAAGAGCCACTGAGTGAGGCAAAGGGACCCTGACCCACCCTGGTACCCATGCGTGTCCCAAAACTTGTCCAAAGACCTTTTTGAATCCTTCAATGGAAATTCTTATGAGACACCTTGTGGTGCTGGGGAGCTCAATGGATGAGCACCAGCATGGGATGGGGCTGAGCTCTCTCCTCTCTCCCACACCAGGTTGACTTCTGGCATGAGCCCACCAGCCCTGGCCACCCAGCTGACCTGCGGGTGCCCTTCCCCAGCCTCCAAGCTGTCAAAATCTTCCTGGAGTCCAATAGCATTTCCTACAGCATCATGATAGAGGACGTGCAGGTAAGGACTGTGGTGGGGAGTGGGACGAGCTCCTGCAGTTCAGTCCCACGAGAAGGTCCCAAAAGTTGGAAACCATCAGGACATGGAAGAAAACCCGACCCCCTGCTCCTTCCAGCCTGTTTGTTTGTTTGCTTTTTCCTCTCCTAAACAGGAATTATTGGATGAGGAAAAGAAAACCATGATGAAGTCGAGGAGGACAGAGAGAAGCACCAATACGTTCGATTTTGCCTCCTACCACACGATAGAGGAGGTACTTTGCTCTGCAGAGCATTTATTTCATCTTGCTGGGGTCATGCTTAGCCCGTGCAATGGTTGCATCCATGCGGTGACGTACCTTGTGGCAGTGAGACCCTCCCAGGACACGTCTTTCCTGCTTGGGCAGAGGTTTTAGCTGAGCCAGAAGACCGGGCATTCCTCCACGTGCAGAGTGGCCTCTCCTGGCACCTCCCCACCTGGCTGGAAGACACCTTCAACTTCATTTTGGGTGTCAAACCCTGTGCTTGGAGCCCAGTGGGTGGCTGATGGAGACTGTGATGGTGTTGGGGGATCTCAGACCTTTTTTTCCCCCACTTTTCATTCTGCTTTTGCAAAAGCCTTTGTGATGTGCACCTCCCTGCTTGCACAGAGGTCCAAGCACCTGGTCTTCTCCAGGGAAGCACCAGATCTTTTCCAGGGAGGCTCTGCATGTTGCATCTGGTGCTGGATACCCTAAAAACCAAAAGGAAAGCCAAGGTGAGCCTCATGACCCAGCAACTTCTCCTTTCAGATCTATGACTGGATGGACATGCTGGTGAACGATCATCCCAGCCTTGTTAGCAAGATCCAGATCGGGCAGAGCTACGAGAACAGACCCCTGTACGTGCTGAAGGTGGGTACTGGGGACAGCCTCACCTTGCCCAGCCCTGGGAGGGCGCGGGGCTGAAATCCCCCCTCTCCGTACAGTTCAGCACCGGGGGATCGAACCGGCCGGCCATCTGGCTGGACACCGGCATCCACTCACGGGAATGGATCACCCACGCCACCGGCGTCTGGACGGCCAACAAGGTGACCACATGGCCCGGGACATGGGACCCCAATTCTTACCCCAGCCCTTTTTTAACACCTCCCCGTGGTGCTGCTCGGTCACGTCCCTTGTCCCCGAGGGGCACTGAGGCAGCTCCTGCTCCCCTCCCCATGCAGATCGCTGAGGACTACGGCCAGGACCCCTCCATCACCGCCATCCTGGATAGCATGGACATCTTCTTTGAGATCGTCACCAACCCCGATGGCTTTGCCTTCACCCACAGCTCCGTGAGTGTGGGGACACTGTGGGGGTAACTTGTCCTGGCTCTTGGCTCTGGCAAACTTGACTGGCTGCGGTTTTTGGGTGGGGGGGGATGTCCCCATGTGGGATGGTGAGAGGGTGGAGGCGGTTTACTCCCATCCCTAGAGATGCTTGGGCAGCAGGGCGTCATCTTTCCCCCAAGGTCAGGGGGTTCACATCCCTGTGACGGTCTCATCCATAGAACCGCATGTGGCGCAAAACGAGATCCATCAACGCCGGCTCCCACTGCATTGGTGTGGACCCCAACCGAAACTGGGATGCGGGCTTTGGAGGTGAGGACCAGGCTGCCAAGTCCCCATGAGGGCCATCGCTCATGCCTTGAAGCATCAAAGCTTCCTGATAGAGGGGAGTAATGTGGGGGCTAGAAACGCTTCCCCGGGGCAGCCTCTCTGCATGGTGACTCTTCCACCGTGCCCCAGGCTCTGGATCCAGCAGCAACCCCTGCTCCGAGACCTACCATGGCCCTTACGCCCACTCCGAGGTGGAAGTGAAAGCCATCGTGGACTTCATCAGCGGCCACGGGAATGTGAAATCGGTCATCTCCATCCACAGCTACTCCCAGATGCTGCTTTTCCCCTATGGCTACAAGACAGCACCTGCACCCCACCACCAGGAACTGGTGAGATGGCCCCAAAAGGCAGATGTGGGGCTGCAAGCGCCAGCCTTGCTGGAAGAGTCAGGTTGGATCATCCCAGGACCCTCCCTGCTCCTCTCATTAGATGCAACCTGCATATTGAAGCCCATCACCTGGCTCTTGGAGGGAGGGCGATTGCAAGAGATACCTCCCATCCGTCAAAAACTAAGAGCGTTTTGGGGAAAAGCAAGAGCAGAGGGGGTGGGAAACAGTGCTGGGCTCTAGAACCCACTGCCCCAGGGTTTCTGCTGCCCCAAGGTCTTGGTCCACCAGGTCTCACCACTTTTGGGCTCTTCCTTGCAGAATGAACTGGCTAAAAAGGCAGTGAGTGACTTGACGGCTGTGTATGGGACAAAATACACCTACGGCAGCATCGCAGACACCATCTGTAAGTGTCCCTTAACTTTCCCCTTCCTGGTGGCATCGTGTCCACCACGAACGCTCAGCGTTGGGATCACGTCTTCTCTCCCTGTAGACAAGGCAGACGGCACCACTGTTGACTGGGCCTACGACAACGGGGTGAAATACTCTTTCACCTTCGAGCTGAGGGACACGGGGCGCTACGGCTTCCTCCTGCCCAGCACCCAGATCATCCCCACCGCTACCGAGACCTGGCCAGCACTGCTGGACATCATGGTCCACGTCCTGGAGCATCCGTACTGAACCCGGCACCTCCCACGGCATCCCCTCATCTCAATAAATAATCCTGGAGGCTCTTTATGGTTTAAAGCTGGCACCTTTATTTTCTCATGTTAGACTTCAAAAAAACAGTGAAAAAGGATTCCCAGCCCTGCAGGTGTTTATTCCCCCCTTGTGGCTTTGGCCCTTCCAGTCCCCATGCTTTGGGCTCAACAGCCCTGAAGGAGCTGGGAGGGGATGGGTGGTTTTTGGGCAACCAAACCCAAATTTGTGGGTTTTTGGGCAGCACTGCTCCATCATCCCTTCCCCAGGGGCTGGGAGGAGGGACACTGGGCACCCTCAGGGCCATCGCTGGGTGAGAAGTGCTATTTGCTATTTTATTTTTGCCACCTGAGATGACTGTCACCTGCTCTGACCTCTGCCCTGCGCCAAACTTTAAACCAATTTCCTCCGTGCCACGGCCACGGTTTAGGTATCCACCTCACCAAGTCCCCCACACCAAAATTCACATCTCGCACTTTCTCGACCCAATTTTGCCCTTTTCCTCCTTGCAGCTCCCAGCTGCAGCCGGTGCCGTGGGCGGTGGGATTTTGGCACCTCCCCGCCTCTCGCCCCGCCGGCGGCTGACTCACCGACGACGGCCCCAGCCGGTTCCCAGGACAGGTTTGGCCAGGGCCGGGAGCACCGCAGAGGGGGGACGGCAGGGCTGCGGTGCCCAACCTTGGCCGGTGCCAGCCGGAGCCTTCCCACGGCCCTGGGAAAGGGGACGGCTGGTGGGGAGGCCACCGTCCCGATGGGATTTAAGAGGCCCCGGGGTGCTGTTGGGGCACGGGACAGACTCTTTCGGCTGACGATGAGGGCCCTCCTGCTGCTGGCTGCCCTGGTGGCAGCAGCCGCCGGCACCGAGACTTTTGTTGGGTAGGGGGGTCCGGCCGGCGGGGGGTGGCTGCGATGGGGACGGTGGCACCGGTCGGGGCAGAAGGAGCTGGTTCAGCCCTGAGGGGGCACAGACACCTGCGGGAAGAGGCTCAGTGCAAATCTCGGGGCGGGGGGGGGAATGGGGATGGATGGGTGGGGGTTAAGCTGGACCCACGGGTGCTGGAGCTTGGCCCCGTGCCCCCCAGCACCCCCTGACCCCGCAGGCACCAGGTGCTGCGCATCGTCCCCACCAGCGATGAGGAGCTGCAGAAGGTGCAGGAGCTGGAGGACCTCGAGGAGCTGCAGGTATCGGGTGCAGTGGCAGGGGTGGTTTTTGGGGCCACCCCCCCACCCCCCCCCGTAGCCTGTGCCCCTTGCTTTGCACCCCCCAAACCATGCTGTAGAGCAGGGATGGGGCTGGTGAGGGCTGGATGTGGGATGATGGGGACCAGCTGGTGAAAAACAAGAGAGAAGCTCGTGCAGGGGGGGTGGCCCAAAGCCGGATCCAACCCCCTCGTCTCACTTTCTCCCCTTCCAGCTGGATTTCTGGCTGGCACCCCGTGGCCTCGGGTACCCGGTCGACGTCCGCGTGCCCTTCCCCAGCCTGCAGCCCCTCAAAGCCCACCTGGAGGCCAACGGCATCTCCTACTCCATCATGATCGAGGACGTGCAGGTCAGCGGTGGCGGAGGGGAGGCGGGTGACATGCGGGGTCTCAGCGCAGCAGGGGATGAGGTCTCATCCTGCCCCGTGTCTCTCAGGCGCTGGTGGACAACGAGCAGATGGAGATGCTTCGTGGCCGCAGCCAGCTGCCGCTTTCCACCAACACCTTCAACTATGACACCTACCACAGCCTAGATGAGGTGAGAAAGCACAAAATTTGGGGCATTTTTTTGGGGGGAAAAATCGCATCCTGGAAGTGCTCTCGCAAAGCCCTTTGCTCTATGTGCAGCAAGGGCAGGGGGTGAGCCAGGCGTGATCCCCCCATCCCTCTCCCCCAGATCTACACCTTCATGGACCTGATGGTGGCCGAAAACCCCAACCTGGTCAGCAAGCTCGAGATCGGCCGTTCGACAGAGAACCGCCCCCTCTACGTGCTCAAGGTGAGGATTTGGGGTTCGTGGGGTGACCGGAGGCGGGAGCAGGGCGAGGGGCAAAGCCAACCTCCCCCCATCTCTGCTCTTCCAGTTCAGCAAAGGGGGGACGAACCGCCCGGCCATTTGGATCGACACCGGCATCCACTCTCGTGAATGGGTGACACAGGCCAGCGGCGTTTGGTTTGCCAAGAAGGTATGGGCACCTCCCGGACACGTCTTACGTCCCCAAAGGGCCACAAGGTCCTGCAGCCACGGTGGATGCCAAGTGGCTGACCCCACGGAGAGGACGGTGCTCCAGCAGCCCCAGGGAGCCCCAAACCACCATCCTCTCTAGATTGCCTTGGATCACGAGAATGACGAAGGTCTGGCCTCCATCCTGGACAAGATGGACATCTTCCTGGAGATCGTCACCAACCCTGACGGCTTCGTATTCACCCAAACCCAGGTATTGCCCCAGCTTTCCTCTCCCCGGCTCCTATGGCCATGCTGGATGGGGCTGAGGAGCAGGACTGGGGTGCTGCACATGGAGGCCCCTGAAGGCTCAAGTCCTCCTTGTCTACATTTCCATGGGGTGGGAAGGGGACCACCATGACCCATTAGCCCCCCCAGATGACAGCCCCCTGTCCGCTCGAGGCCAGTGGAGCTCCGGCCCTGGACACCAGCTGAGATGGCTCTGCCCTTCCAGAACCGTATGTGGCGCAAGACCAGGTCCAGGCAGTCGGGCTCCGTTTGCATCGGCGTGGACCCCAACCGCAACTGGGATGCAGGTTTCGGAGGTCAGAGCTCTCCCACTCACAGCACAGCTGGGTTCTGCCCTCCAGGCGGAGGCTCTGAGGCCATTTCTGGCTCAGAAAGATTTACGGATGTCCCTTGAGGAAGGGATGGGATTTGCTCTCTGTGGCAGAGACGTGGGTTTTAGGCTCCCCAGGACTTTGATGTCCCCTAGTGACCAGCACGATGGGGACCAGAAATGAAAGCCATCATACAAACGTCTAGGAGGAGCTCCAAGAGCATTCCTCACTGGCCACCAAGCAGCTGTGGGGTGGGAAAAGCTCTTGGGCTTGGAAAGGGAAAAGGCCGTTTGCCCTTGCGACATTCTGAGCCACCCGACTGCCACCAAAGCCACCAAACACCCACAATGTGTTTTCACTTCTCCACAGGGCCCGGGGCCAGCAGAAACCCCTGCTCAGAGACATATCATGGACCCTACGCCAACTCGGAGCCTGAGGTGAAGGCCATCGTGGACTTTGTGAAGAACCACGGGAACATCAAGGCTTTCGTCTCCATCCACAGCTACTCCCAACTCCTGCTCTACCCCTACGGCTACACCAGCACCCCAGTGCCTGACCAGAAAGAGCTGGTAGGGCTGACACAGAGGTTTGAAGGGGGCTGGGATGATGTGAGGCTGCTCTCCTCCTCTGAAGAGGAGCAGCCTCCATCATGCATCGCAAAGGGGGTATTGGCAAACTGGGAAGAAGCCCTGGCTCCTTTGCCAGTCCCTGCGGACTCCCCCAGGCCAAGACTCTTGAGCTTTGGCATCTTTTTTGCCTGTGGCACAAGCAAATAACCTCTCCTGCAGGCTGTATCCTGCAGGCTTTTCCCTTCTTTGGCTCATCTTTCTCCCTTCTGTGTATTCCCAGCACCAGATTTCCGAGAAGGCGGTCACAGCTCTGTCTTCTCTGTACGGCACTAACTACAAGTACGGCAGCATCATCACCACCATCTGTAAGTAACGGGATAGCAGTGGTTCCCCCAAAATAAACCAAAATCATCACTCACACCTCGGCTTAGACAAAAGGTCCTATGAAACACTCGTTCGACGCAGAGCGACTGATGTTTTGCATCCCTCCCATTGTTTCCCTCCTCAGATCAAGCGAGCGGAGGAACCATTGACTGGACGTACAATCAGGGCATTAAGTACTCCTTCACCTTCGAGCTGCGGGACACGGGGCGCTACGGGTTCCTGCTCCCCGCAAAACAGATCGTCCCAACCGCCCAGGAGACGTGGCTGGGGCTGAAGGTCATCATGCTGCACGCGCGGGACCATCCCTACTAACCGGGATCGGGGGCTGAGTGATGGTTGACTTAGCTGGAGGGGGAAAAGAATGCAACAAATAAATGTAAAGAAGGATGAGAAATGCCTTTTGTTGTTTGATTTTTTTTTTTTTTAAATCACGTTGAAAAGCTTTTTTTGGAGACTGACTCAGCGCTCCTGCAGGTACACGTGGCAGCAGCCAACATAAACAACGAGTGCTGGGCCAGCGGCCCAAAAAGGGGATTAAAACCACATTAAAATAGTGGGAGTCAAAAGAAAGAGAAGTGCTTGTTTTCCCTCCGCTCTGGCAGAGGACGGAAGGGGAAGAGGTGCAGTCTGACACTTACTGGGCAAGCAGAGACCTTGGACACGGCCCTCCCAGGGGCTGGGGTGGCTCTGGGACGTGAGGCAATCGGGTTAGCGCAATTTATTCTGCGTATCTTTGTGGCTGAACACCAACTTGGAGCGCTGGTCGAAAGGTTCCTCCTCACCCGCTGCAGTCCCCTGGGGAGGGGGAGCCAAGCCCTGCCAACTCCCAGCTTCTGCAGGCGCTGCTCCACGCTCTCCATGAGCTGTCAAAGCTCAAACTGAAAAGAGGTACTCAGCCATTTGGTATAATTTACTTTTTATTAAATTAAACAATTAAAACTCCCAGACTATATAGAGTTTGACTCTATCCTCCAAACACCACCGAGTCAAGAGTCCAAAAACATACAAATCCATCAAGACAACAGGAAGTACATTCAGTTCTTCCTTTGATGCCCTGGATTTGGAGCATCTCAAACAGCTCGGATTAGTTTTGTCCATCTGATTCAGAAAGAGGTATTCATGCAGCCCAGAGCAGCCAGGGATTTTGGATCTGTCTCCCACAGCTGGAGAGCAAAATCAGGACTTTAAGCCAAAACAATGACCACTACTCTCATCTCCCTTTTCAGACAGATGCATTTTATACACTTCCAAGTGCTCACAGAGCTGAAAGATCTACTTGCACACCAGTGGGACCCTGCATGCTGTACCGGACCCTGCCTTTGAAGCACGTAATAAATGGCTCTCTTGGCTCTCACCTCTCCTGTGCACATTCAGCTAAATCAATCAGGTAGTATCATTTTTCAGGCAACCAGCCTAGGCAAGCTACCAACTGAATTATGCAGGAGATGCCGCTTCGTTCAGTGTTTGTATTTCACGACGACATAAAAATGGAGCTGCGGTACAAGAAGGAGCAGCGGACTCAGGACATCAAGATCAGACTATGCAGCTGCATGAGCCACGTTATATGTTCAAAGCTAAACGTGACATTTCCACGACGCTTCAGTACCAAACTCCTTTGAAATCTTTATTTAGCTTTTATTTATTTTATTAGGCCACCTAATAGCATTGCTAGTCAGTAACTAAAGCCCCAAAAGGTGAGTCAGCTTCCCAAGGCTGCGAGTGAAGAAGAGTGCGGACAAGAACCCTACAGCTCCTGTTTTAGGCTCAGACCATTTAAATAAACACTTTTCTCTCAAGAAGTGATGCTGCCGTTCCACAGAAAGCCAACCGGTCTGACCTAGGAGGACAAGCTACTTCATTCAAAATAAATACGCCTACAACTAAACCAACAAGAAGTCTTCCAGAAGCATGACTGAGGAGGAAGGTAAGAAAGCAGAGCAGTTAGTAAGACGGTGAGATGCATCCAGCTTCTTAAGGATGGGCTGAAATAAGATCTTTACTTTTTCATCTTCATACCTGACCAGACCAACTCTTACAGTACATACGTACACACACACTCCCTGTGGAAACCCAGGACACATGCGATCCTTAGCGGATGGGTTGGAAGGACAGTTTGTACAAATTAGAGCTGGTTTGTACATCTTAAAACATCCAAGGGCTTCTCTGGGAAACCGGGAGCTTTAAGTTACCTCCCTGCAATCAGATTTTTTTTTTTTACATATAAAATTATAGATGCGTGTTCAAACACACAGGGGCATTCAGCTCTGAAGTACTTTGCTTGGTACATTTTAAATGCTGGCTCTGCCCTATGCCCCTTGATTTCTCCCCTTATTCTCCCTCCGGGGGATCCCAACACAGCATCAGTGGTTTGTGCTGATCACCTCGCTCTTCTCTGGAGAGGACTGAGGTTATGGGTCTCATCAGAATGAGACTCCCAGTCCCTGAATCAGCACTCCTCTGATTTAAGACTCACGGAGACACGATAAACATGATAAATGTGCTCAGGGATGTTGAGTCTTAAACTGCCAAACTGGAAATTGTGTGCCATTTCTCTCACCTTGTCCTTTCACCACAATTACACAGATGATCTGCACCAGTGGTGAATTTTGGGGACTGTTGAAGATTACTTGTCTACTTCAGAAAGGGGGAAAAAAAACCCCATTGAAACCCAAAAACTCAAGCATAAAACCCACAAGACCAAGAAGCCAAAGCTGGGGCAAGCTGAGCAATACCGTACATAAAGGCTAGAGAGCAGAACCTCTCCGTAACCACCTATGATGTCTCTAAGCAGGCAACTCTGCTTTGTCACTGGGTAGCTTCAGATGATTTCTAGGTCACCCAGCCAATACTGGTATGGTAGAAGCACCGATTTGATGAAAGCTGTGATACTTGTTTTCTAGGAAATCTTCACGCCCTGTTCAGTCACCAGATTCCTGGTCCCTGCTAGGTTTTGGGGATCCTGGTGAGAGGGCATAAGAAAATTCCCCTTCAGCCACCCTAACCTTAAAGAAGCTACTCCAAAAACACTGGCAAGGGCGTATCTGGGAATAAGTTTCCAGCCCCTGTCAGGCACTGCAGAGCTATTTGCTGCTACACTGAAGAATACAGTTTGCCTCCAAGCATCACAAAAGCATTTTATGAAGCAAAAAATGACATTCTGCCTCCCAACCTCGACTTGCAGCTGCCTGTACAATGGTTAGGGAAGTCAGCCTTGTCAGCAGAAGAGTGACTGGCTCCTCCATGTACATCGTGGTTTTCTGCAGCTCCAGCGACCAGCAGCCTGCTCTTGCAGGTCAGAAAAGAAGCAACCCACCAGTGCACTAAGGAGACACTCTGCCTGCACACCAAGAGGGGCACAGCAGATGATTTTGCCCTAAGACATGTCAGCTAAAACCCTGCTCAGCACATCTGGCAGCCCTATTCTCTAATCTCATTTAGAACCAAAACCACCACACAGCAGTAGCTCTTTGTAACCACATCAAGGAAGAAAGCAGGAGAAGTGCAGTTCGAAGCCAAACGTTGTAGACAATAAAGGAGAAGAGAGGGAAAACACAGTTATTTTCTCCTCCAGCTCACATTTAAAAATACAGAACTGTTTCACAAACTGTCCATGAGTAAACACATCTGTCAGGTTACAGTGCCACGATGGGCATTATTTCCAAAACCAACTTTATTACAAATACTTCTGTTCATGAACATATATATTTTTTTTTTTTAAAAAAAAAAACCCTACAGAATCCTCTCTCCAACATTTTGGCAAGTTGCTGAATGTCTGTATCTCTGCTACAGAACTCCAAGGTTTCTGCTCACAGATGATTTCTGGCCCATTTACTTTCACATGTGTTCTGTTCGCAGTCTGCAGTTCTGGGCACAGCACAGAGGGAGTATTTGTTACAGACGCAAATTCATTTGTCTGAACTACAAGCTTCGCAGAACCGTTTCTACTGGTCACAGGCTTTACTATCAGTTTTCTCCCTCCCCTACAAAATCAGTTATATCAACTCTGTCCTGACACTGCACCTAAAAGTCAGCCTTGCCAAAGCGATACCGGTCCTGCTTCTACGAAACGTCAACTGTTCCAGCTCCCCCAGCCTTACCCGAGCTGCCATTTTTATACCACCGCCGCTTTTCTCTGCAGATTCCTAAAACGACAAACGGGCTGCACTGTTCAGGGTTCCCAGAACCTGGACATTCATTTATTCAGTGGAAGAAGACACCGCTGCTTATTTCCATGGCCTGTTCTGGAGGCTGCTCCTGCTGAGTGAGCGGGCGGTGAGGGATCCCATGTTGCCAGCGGTGCTGGGGAGACTGGGGCTGCTCCTCACAGTCGTCACCTTGGAATCACGGCCTGAAGAACCACAGCTAAGACGGCCTGGGGAAAAAAAAAAGTAGACCAGAAGCTGTGTGCATGATGGAGCACAAGGACACACAAATGATCTGTTGCCCCTCACTGGCTCTCCAGCTCTCACTGTGAGCACATAGACCCATCAATAATTCAGTGGGGAGTTTTGGGCAGTCTCTATCTAGCTGTGCAGGCCTAAGAATTTGACAAATCTACTAATCACCAGGAAAACCTAAAGACATTGAAAGATAGTGGGCAGAATGGTATATGCCCACCCTCATCAGGCCCAGGATTTTGCCATCATGTAGTTATAGAAGATTTAAGTCCTCTGGGATTGACATAGCACAGGTTTTGGTGGATCTTCTGTCAGTTTGGAACAAAACCTCTCCCTCTCCCCGTAATCTCATGGACAGAATATAACAAAGCAGAGAACTGCTGCAGGGCAGGCTCGAGAGCTACAGAAAGCAGCTGCAGCATTTGTTGTGGAGTCTTACTGGCAGTGTCTGAAGGAATATGCTCCTCTTCTAGGTAGTACTTTATCTTTTGTAGATCATCTGCAGAAAACCTCCATTTATTCTCAGCATGTGCGGGTGGCACTTTGGGAGAGGTCTTTTTTCGAGCAGAGCCCGTGGGAGCTGCCACCTGGCAGGACACAGGGAGTGAGCCGGTGATCAGTCCTTCTGGAATCTTCTGTGCAAGGACCTTCAGGCCTGCAGACATACAGATCACACGTCAGCAACCACCAGCTAAGATGGGATCAGTGATTTTACCAGTCACAAGTAAAACACTCAACAGAGCTGAATATCTCAGGCTGGACATTAGGAAAAATTTCTTTACTGAGAGAGTGCTGAGACACTGGAATAAGCTGCCCAGGGAGGTGGTGGAGTCACCATCCCTGGAGGTGTTCAAGGAACATGTGGACGTGGCACTGTGGGACATGGTTTAATGGGCATGGTGGTGTTGGGTTGATGGTTGGACTTGATGATCTCACAGGTCTTTTCCAACCTTAGTGAGTCTGTGATCCAGCTCCTTCCAATCTCCAGCTGATTCAACCCTTGCTCTCTGCTCTCGATCTACCCACCCGAGACCTCAGGGAGTCCTGCCCATCCCCACTTACCTCCAGATAACATGAACAAGTTCTCAAAGCCCCTCTCACACATGGTTGTTGCAGCCTGGCTGGCTAACCTCTCATCATTGTCATACAAAATGATAATTTTTCCATGTGCATTTTTCTGATAGGTAGGAGAGCTAAGGATTAATTTGTAAACTTAAGGTGACCGTTAATATCTTTTAGAAAGAAAAAGAGAGACAAACAGGACCAGAGGCTCCCTACTTGATTGAGTATCAGACAGGAATGCCTTCCCTTCACCAGTGCTTTAAAACTGGTTTCTCAGTAGCTGGGGCTTGCCAGACGCTGGAAGGACACAGCCTAATGCCCACTGGAGCACAGCCCCTGCAGCAAGTGCCCACCACTGTTTTGAAGGTTAGCAACAGGCAATAGCAAGAAGCACCTTCGTTTACAACATCTCCTCTCCCCTGCAGCCCTCACAAGCTAACAACCCAAGAAGTTATCAGCCTAATCCTAGCTAATAATCCTCTTTCTGTCCTCCAGAGAAAAGCCAATCCCCATCAAGGTGCTGAGAGGAAGCCAAAGAATTTGATGAAAGCATCCCTCAAGAAGCCCAGCGCTCCAGCAACAGTGGGGGACAGGTGCCCAAGTATGCCTTTGCCTTCCAGCAGCCAAAATCCCAAGAAATGTCAAATTCAGGCAGCTCCCACTGGAGTCAAGAGGTGGGGAGCCTTGAGGAACTAGAATCCAGCATCTGATGGTGGCAGTGGAGCCGTACCAGGTAATCACAGCCAGCATAAAGGATCTCCCCTCCCACCCCCCTTGAAATCCCCGGATTTTGATGGTTAAGCAGTGTCCCGGTCACAGTGACTGCTATAACTCCAATTGTTTTTCGAAGCCCCCACCAACATCCCCCCAGTTTATCTTTTTTTTTTTTTATTCCAGCCCTTTATATGCAAAGGATACATATTCCAGAATACTATTCGTATATGGGTTCATGGTTCTAGACAGTGTTGCGATAGGGTAGGAATAAGCTGCAGAGGAGAAGAAAAAAAAAAAAAGAGAGAAAAATCATACAGCGGCTGAATTCCAACCATTACACAACCTGGAATACAACTGACACAGACTTCTTAAAGCTCAACAGACTTGAAAACCCACTAAATATGAGATTAACATCAGCTCGGTCCCCTCCTCCCTTTCCAGGAAAGATGGGTGTACTTCGTGAGTGCCGAGAGCATTCTGCACCCAAGTGATGTCCCTCCTTGGGGCAAAAAATGAAGCCAGACAGAATATGACACAAAAAGCTGAATATATGATCCCAGTTGACACTAGACTGCTGTGGGATTCCGGTCTCCTCACCTCCAACAATGTGACATTGGTCATATGCATCTCGGTCTCGTACATCCAAAAGCAGGAAGGGGCAGTCGGGATAAGGCATGTCTTTAGCCTGAGCGTCCACTTTCTTTGGAGCGTCCTTTTCTATATCCAGTTCACCAACGCCACTTATCACGCTACAAGAGAGAAGAGGAGGTTATGGTGCAAGCTCTCACTCAGAACACTTGTGTACCTCTTCACCAGGTCAGAGTGCTTTTCCATCAACTGTTCCAGAAGTCCACTTATGTTCCAGTACAGCCAGACACAGGCTTTCCAGTACATTATAAGAGACTGATTTTATTTTTATCAATATAAAGAGTATGGCCTTGCTATGTAAACTTACCATACTCTTCTGGATCAATCAAGTCCAGGTGTTTTATGTCCTAAGTGACTTTGAGGTGAGGGGGAATAATTCTAAGTAGCTGCGAACGTGGAGATCTCAGCAAGTCAGACACAGTAAATAACTGCCGGTCATCTACAGTGCTATGCAGAGGATTTCCATTTCATCACTAGATTGGATACAGGACATGAACAGAAACCTCCAGATACTCTTAGTGGTCGCTGAATTGGTGGCTTTGCTAGGCGATCGCCAAGCCCGTCAGGTTAGCGCCTCAACTCTTCTGTTAACATTTGCGCACGTAGAGCAAAGGAAGGCCTGAGACAAAGCTTCCTCTTACAGTGTCTTCCTTGTATCTCTGACCTTGACTAGCGATGTATTGGGTTTGGAAATTGGACTCTCATTCTCAATCACAGGACAATCCGTTAAGATCATCAGGAAGGCACATTACTGAGTTTACCAGAGCAGTTTATAACACAGATTCTGGAACCCAGAGACCTGGATCGAATGCCACAAACGTATTTCCTTGTCAGCCATTTAGACAATCATCAGGTGGCAACAGGGTTGGGTTACAGCCTCAAACCAAACTCATTCAGACAGGAAAACCTGCCAACCCTCTCCCTCGCTCACATCCCTGGACCTGTAAAAATCAGGCTTTAATGAGAAATACAATATAAAGCCACTTAGCAGCAATTTAAAATAACTAGCTAGATAAAAGTAATTATCTGCTAAGACAGGAAGAAAATGGTGTATTATTATCAGGCACCTCTGCAGCGTGGACCGATAGGATTCCCCAGCTCCTGTGTTGTTTATGAACAGGACCGGACTAGGTGTCCCATCGGGGCTTCCTTTCCCATTTGTCCCTGCCGTGAGTTCAGCATCTGCATCTGGAGCAGCAGAATCACCATCTGGGGAGAGAACAGGGTATGAAGAGTTAAAATGCCACAGGAAATAAACAAGTAGGTTTTAAGCCCAGTTTCTATTCTAAGAAGAAAGTGTGTCTCTTAAAGACAACCTAATCTTCATCCTCTTATAAGAATGACTTACCAAGAGCCTCATATTAAAAAAATAGAAAGCCATATGATTTTTAATGGCTCAAGATCTCATTTTAAGAATTCAATAAAAATGTAGTTCTTGATGCATGATGTCTACTGAGTTATTACAATAAACTTGGCAGCACGAGGCCTTTCTTATTTGCAAGCCTTTCTGTTTTAGGAGTGATGCATCCCAAAGTGGAATGGCTGCAGGCCACAGGTTAAGGTATTTTCTTCTCCCTGATTAAAAGCTATGTCTGTCAGGACACCGTTCACCATATGACAGCAATCTACAGCTCTTTCTCTTTGTGCTTACAATAAATATTTTTACCTTCCAGCTTGTGGATCTCCTCATTTGTCACTTCTAAGGTTTCATCAGATAGAGAGGCAACCTGGATGACCTGCAGGAAACAAAAGCAAGCAACGAGACCTTGATATGCACGCACCCGTGTCAGTGAAAGACAGCAGGGATCAGCTTAAGGAAAAACAATCCTCAAGCCAAAACACATTTAACTCAGTGCAACTTCTACTGCAAGTGGGTCCTTTTATTAAACAAAAGTTGTAGCAAAAAAAGAATGCTCAACCTTAGAATAATCAGATATGCCGTGCTGGCAATATCAAATACCAGAACATTTTCTGATATTTATGAAGTTCAGTCACTGGCAGCAACTGAAACTTTTCAGAACATACACTAAATAGGATAAAATTGCACATGGTTAATCGGCCTGTGAGGGCAGACCTGAGATACTCACATACTAAATCAGTTCATCACACCAGCGAGAGTCACAGGATTGGTCTTAACAATCCAGGGGAACCAAAGATATGATTCTGCAGAAACCCACTCCTTCAATATCTGCAAGTTCAATCTTCCCTTTCCTTCTCACCTTAGAAGAAAGCTTGTCTTTTTCTAGCTTTCACTAATTTTCTTGAACCAACATATAAGCAACACACAGCTCTTTATTTACTGATCAGATTTCCCAGTTTTTAGTATTTTCATTTGTTACTTTTTTAATTAAAAAACCAAACACACAGAAAGCCTTGAAGTCACAACCTTCCCATCTTCTGCAGTTAAAACCACTATTAGGGAGGGTTTCAGGCTACTTGACACAAAGCTCGACGAGATCGGATTTGAATACTTCTTTACACAGCCCTTTTCTTTGGTAAGAGGCTTGAAGTTCCTCTTAAGTGAATGGGAAAAAATAGGGAACTGATTTCAAAACCAGTCACTACAAACTTCAATTTGAAATTAAAAGTGTTTGACTGCTCCGAAAACATTGGCCTGAATGGTTTGCTTTTATTAAGGGAAATCTGAGGGCAGGAAGAAGCCAGTACAGAAGAATTACACACTAAGGCTACATAACTACATAAAAGGCTTTAGACAGAGGCTAGAGAGGGAATTATACATACCAACTGGGCAAAAGTAGTCACTTTCAGTCTTTTAAACAGCTCATCCTTTTTATATCTGTAATCTTCAAAAACAAAACAGAAGAAGACAATGGAAATTTTCAGTTAATTCCCAGCTTTTGCAAATACCAGGCAATAGGCTTAGTCCCAGCTATTCTCGTAGACTCTCCTCCAGCAAGGCAGGATTTCTGGGCACTAGCTTCCGCTGAAGGATCAGAGCTGCAAACCCGAAGGCTTTGTGAAAAGTAAAACCAGTTATAAAGAGAGATCTTGCCCAGATATGACTCAAGCGGAGAAGGCATGGTTAGTTGCTTTTAGACCCAAAACTGTATTTTTTTGTGCTTTCTGGGCTCACTGGGGGAAGCGAACAGTTTCATGAATTTATCACCTTGCCTGCTGTTCTTTGAAGCCTGCTACGGTCACAAAGCCTCTTAAACCAGAAGATTTAATTTACCTGAATTTTTAATTTGCGTAAGTTAGAGCAGAATCAGAGCATAGGGGCACTGTATCTCAGACTATGTCTTTTTAAATACTAAGCTAAACAGGTATGTTTAATCTTACCAATTAAAATGCTCCGGGTTTTCTTACTTTATCTGACAATTACATTCCGATTCCTAAAATTTGCTAATATAGAGATCTAAAGAAATGGAGAACCTACACATGGTGTTTAATGCAGAAAACTAAACAGCAGACCAGTGTGGATACCAGCTTGAAGCACACATAATTGCTATGGAGAAACTGGACTAATGGAGTCTTAAACCTGAAGACAAAGCTCAGGCAGCAAGAAAACTGAGCGGTCTGTTGGAACAACTGGCAGACAACCAGAGCAGAGATTAACAGTGCTAAGTAAGTGATGACAAGGATGGAAGTCTGATTGCATACAGATACTCGAGATGCGTAAACACTAGGGAAAGAGAAGCCTTCTAGTGTGAAACAAAAGGGTGTAAGTAGTAGGAGAGAGAAGCTAAGACGAGTATCAGTAGGAACATCATGACATGAAATAGCCTCCCATGGGAACTAACGGATGCCTCGTCCTTTGGGAAATTTACAGATAGAAAGGAGACAGCAGGCAAGGGGGTGGGGCACGGAGAAGAGAAAAATCAATCCTGCACTGGCAGGGAAAGCCAAGGAAGATGAACAAAATTCCTCCCGTGTCAGGCACTGCAGCTGTAACTGAGTTCTGCATGCAGCTCTTGAAACCATGCTCTAACGAATCTAAGCTCTCTCAAAAAATAAAATTGCTCCTCCTTTCTTTTCTTTTCCTCCTTCTCCCTTACTAGGCTCCACCTCTCAAGTCACAGATTTTTAATTTTTAAAAAAGAAAAATCCTTTGCATTTTTTCTAACAATTTTAGTAACTGTCGGAGGATATTCCAAACCGGTCTCTCTCCAGCTGTTCAGCTAAGAGGGCTAACAACAGAGAACAGGACCTTTTATCAAATCCAGCCAGTTAAGCAATTCTAAATCCTCTAAAACCATCTGCTGAATGCTCCATAGCTTAAACAAGGGAAGGCTGGGGGGGAAGGGCTCCAATCCATATTCCTGTAACCACCACACAAAAAATTATCACAAAATTAGCTTATGGAAACTCTCAAGCTGACATGTGTTTAGAGAAGGAGCCACGCGGACGCTGAAGGCTGAGATCTCTTCCCAATACAAGCAGTGATCACGTACTTCCTGACAGACATTCTGCTCGGACAAGATTCTCCCCGTACACAACCCACGGACACATTATGGTAGCAGGACAGACAGAAAAAGAGCAATTGTGAGTTTTCATCTCCTTTTTTTTTTATTCCTATCCCTTGCCTCTTAAATACACTTCCTGAAGAGGTAGGCCAATTAATTTTCAGCATTCAGAGCAAGCAGAGTTCCCAAATTCAACATCCTATCCTATTTAATTTTTATTAGGCTGCAAAGCAAGTGCCTACTTGCTACTCAACAACTTTAGAAAAAAGGAGACCATCCAAAATACACCGGTGCACTGCAACGTGCACTATGCATTTCATACCATGGGTCTGAAGTCCAAGACCTGTGCATAAACTAGATTTCGGTACGTCAATTAACTTGAAAATAACCCTCGCGGTTCTTGCAAATCCACCTGGCTTCAAGCCTCAAGTTCAGGTTGCTAAAGTCTCCCTTTAACTTGAAAATAACAGCAACAATTATCTTTCATAAGCCCATTTCATCTGCCCGACACAAAACTTAGGTGTAGCCCATATCCAAATGATTCAAACTCCCCAGCCATGGACAAAAAGAGCCCTTCAGTCATGTGAAGAGCAAGAAATAAGTTTAATTTAGAAGGACAAATAAAAGCAGCAAAGCTTATGAAGTGCTGGACATATATAAACACTGACAAAGCAGAACCGTTGTCACAGCGCTTGTACAATACGGCTGCTGGATGGTTTCCTCCCACCTCAAGCATTATTTACTCCAGAATAAGCCTTTATGACCTAGATCTTGCCTTTACCACCCAAAATTATTTCTATCAACAAACAAAACCAAAACAAAACTGTCATTATTAGAAAGCCTGACCTGGAGCAAACCAATCTGAATGCTTGCACGAGCCTCCCAGCGGTTATCAGAAAGTTCAGAAGTGCCGCTTCCGACTACAAAAGCGACATGACGTACCTGGTTCTGTCCTGGAAGGTCCATTTGGATTTTCTGACATTTTTTTCCTTCAGTGAACTGGTCTAAAGCTGTAATTATTGTGTAGTCAAGGATGTGCTCCTCGGGGCTTCGGAAATGAGTAAAGCAACACCAGAGAGAGGGAAGAGACTTAGTGTCTCTCCTCAAGTCAGTCCTCCGCAGGACAAATCATCGTGGTTCCAGCTCTCTTATCATTTTTGATTCCACAGTGGGCTCGCGGTATTAAGTCCCACTCTCTCACATTACACAAGAGACAGAGAGTTGCCTGTACTGGGTATTTAAAGTTGTGTCCAAATGGTGTCATCTATCCATGAGAAATTAAAGGGGAGAAGTTTCTAAACTGCCTGGGAAGACAAGGTGCCTATTCAGCACAAATATAATGAGAAAGTTTCTACTGGACTCCAGAACCACGATTAAACAAAAGAACTCCTACATGAAACGAAATCAGATTCACAGCAGAGGTTGAAAACCAACTAAGACCCATACAACAAGATTTTCAGCACAGATAAAAAGCGATGGCAATCCAGTGTTAGGCGCTGAAATCTTAGTCAGTCCACGCAGGATTTTGGAAAGCAAGGTCATTTCTCTTTTGATTTTCCCCAAAGACCCGTGGTGTTTTAAAAAAAAAAAAAACCAAAACCAAACAAACCAGCAACAAAGAACCATTTTGGACAAAGCCAAGCACAAATATATTTATGACAGATTAATGACCTCCCTTATAACCTGAATGTTACCATCTTAGAGGAATACAGTAAGTGGGTCTAAGAACTAAAACTGAACATTCAAAATCCGAATTACTCCTCATTAATGGGGAGGAGTTTTCTTTTCATATTGATAAATGCAGCTTTTGGGGTTAATAGCTTTCCTGGTTCTCTATGCAAAACTAATCCAGACAGTAGCTGAAAATAAAGTAGTAAGAATTTTTAAAAAAGCCTATTTTCAGTGGGAAAACAGACTGAAATAAAAATCAGTTAGGCTTTCATGAGCCTGAACCACCCAAAGTCTTCAAAACATTGATGTTGCTCAGGTAAACAATGTTATTCTGGTAAAATCAATGAGTTACTCAGGAATGAGCTTGTCTCTTTCCTATCTTGGAGTATTCTAATAGAAATCTAAGTATGCTAAAATTATACAAAGGTGAAAGATCTCAAGTTGAATAATTTTGTTACCTAAAAGTGAAATAAAGTCTCAGAAGCGCAGTCAGAGACTTCTCAGATGAGCCTAGTCTAGTTTTCTTAGTCTAGAGAGCTTCTTCCTGTCTGGTTTCCATTCAATAACAAAAATTGCACAAAGAAGGACCTGGAAAGACTCCTCGACCTGCCTGCCTGGTTTCTTAAGTTAAATCTGTAAAGCACTGTGAGAGACAGAAAAACAAAGTGCAGGACAGAGTGGAAGGTGCCCAGCAAAGAATCAAGGTAGGAGCACCTTTGTATCCTACTGCTGCATGTTTCTACAGTTCATTCCTGTAAATGGCTGTCGGAATCATCAAGGTGATTTCCAAGGAAACGGAGGGTCTGGGATTCAACCCTGGCTCCTCTGTGCTCTTTCAGTTTTGAACTAACCCACAAGAAGTTACATTCTGCTCCTCTCCAGATACTCACTTCTTTTGATCTCTTCCAACTTCTCAGTGTATTTTGTTAAACTGTTTCCTGTAACAACAACAACAAAATCAATCAGTTTGTTACAATTTTTTTTATTAGTGGTTTTCTTCAACACTATTAAGACTTAAATTTCTTTTGAAGGAAAAAGATCAGACTATGATAACAAATGTTTGTTGCAGATCCTCTTTCCCCATGACAATACAAGGCAACCATAAATCAAAAAGCACAATGATTTTCCTTTTAGTGCTTTTCTCTCACAAGGAAGGCTGAGCTAAATAGCAAAGTCAGTCACACGACTTGCTGGACCCCGGCTACCAACCGCCTCTGGGAACGGGCAGTGCTCCCTAGCTTAAAGCCTCCACGCTGGCTTGAGGAAGTCACCATGAACGTTCATGACCAGAAGGAGCTCAAATCTTCTGTACATACCCACGGGGCTATTTCAGTTCTTCTACAGAACGCACCCAAGTTTTATTTTACAGGATTTTCAGTAAAGGGTACAGAAATACCCGCACCCTGCTAGTCAGAATGGCAATATTCCCAAAAAACCAGCCTCGTAGCACCCTTCCCATTTACAAGTTCTACAGCAAGCCCTCTCTACTCAGAGGAGTAAGCTGTTTTGATGATGCTTTGGAGAACAAAGTCAGAACCTTCAGAAAGTCACTACCTAAAACTGAGTACGTTACAGCCCTCTCTCTAAGGGAGCTAAAATCAGGACCTTGGTATTCAAATCCTGCCTCCGACACACTGCTTCAAACACAACTGTGGCTACACTGTCTCTTTCCCAACATTTTTGTGTGCATATTATAGGCAGGTGTTACTGGATAAAATTCAACTGCTTTAACAACAAAAATAATCCCCAAAGACACCCCCAAATAATTATCTTGACTTACACCCTTGTCAAGATATTAGTTCATACAAGAAAAGCCCACATATAGAAACTCCCAAGACCAGTTATTTCTATGGTAGCTGTCACAACAGAGCATGACATCATAAGGTGAGACACATTATAATAGCGATGGGCGAAATGGTCGCAAGCTGTGCCAGGGGAGGTTTAGATTGGATATTAGGAAAAATTTCTTCACTGAGAGGGTTGTCAAGCATTGGAACAGGCTGCCCAGGGAGGTGGTTGAGTCCCCATCCCTGGAGGTATTTAAAAGACCTGTGGATGAGGCGCTCAGGGACATGGTTTAGTGGTGGACTTGGCAAGGTTATGTTTGTGGTTGGACTCGGTGATCTTAAAGGTCTTTTCCAAGCTAAACGATTCTATGATTCTGACACAGCTGCACAGTATCTGGGGTAAAGCAGCCCAGGACAGAGGCAGTTAAGACATTCAGCATATTTTTGTATATTCCTACATCCACGTTTGGTGTTTTTACCTTATGACAATGCCACTTACCAGTATCGAGGCGGGTTTTTATATGTTGATATCTGGGATTCTGAGGGATGCGCCTGGTTAAATACTGTTTTAAAAAGGAAAAGATAAGAGGAAGTCAATATACAGCCATGTATTTGTTTTAAAGGCAAAAAAACATTAACAGAAAAGGCAATTTAAAAAGAGCTCCAAGAGACAGCAAGAAGAGGAATGACACCACAGGCATCGTCTCAGACATCCTCTGCTCTCCGGCAAAAGGACAGACCTCCCAATCTCCAACTCGATATCCAATCCCCTGCCAAACCGCCACTTTAAAGCCTCAAACAGCGAATTTCTCTCCCTTTCTCTCGCCACTCGCCCGACGCACGCCCGACTCCAGGGGCCGCAGGAAACCTCCCCCCGACCCCGAGTTACGCCGCTGGAAGCTGCACCGGCCCACTGCGGCCCCCGAGAGCCCCCCAACCCTCCGGGCACCCCACCGAACGGGCCCCCACGTCCCGCAGCCCTCAGGGACGCCCCGGCCGCTGGGGCCTCTGCGCCCCACGGGCCACCCAGGGCTCCCCGCCCTCAGGGGAGAAGGCCGCCGCCGCTCCCCGGCCCGAACCTCCGAGACTCCCCCGCTCCCCGCCCGCCGGCGGGAGGGTGCCGGCGAGGGGACGGGCCCCTCATCCCACCTCCGGGTCCCCGACACTCCTCCTGCTCGACATCTTCCCGCAGCGGCCGCGGCAGACAGCCCGCCGCTCCCCTCCTTCCCTCACTCCCGCCTGCCCACCCCGCAACTACCCCCGCCCCGATTGGCCGCTCGTCGCGCCCGCGGCCAATCAGACGCCGCGCAGTGGGGCGAGCGGCTGACAGCGCTCAATCGTCGCCGGGCAACGCGGGACGCCGCGGCTGCACGCGCCGTGACGCGCGGGAAGCGGGGGGGCGGGGCGTCCGGGCGGCGCATGCGGAGGGCGGGGCGCTGGCCCCGCCCTCGGAGCGCCATGCCGGCGCGCGGCCGAAGCACCTGAGACAGGTGAGGCCGCGCGGTCCCCCTGCCCGCCCGCCCCGCGGCCCGGCCAGGCGCGGAGGCTCCGCCCACCGCCGCCGGGGGGCGCGGCCTGCACCCTCAGGAGCGGGGGCACACGGCGGGGAGGGGGGCGTGGCCTTCGGGGGCAAGTGCTGCCCCGAGGGGCGGGGTCTACTGGGGGTGACGCTTGGCCCTTGGAGGGGCGTGGCTGGGGCTGGGGGCGGAGCTTGTTCATGGGGCGGGGACTTGTTTAATGTGTGGGCGGTGCTTATTGAGGGGGCGGTCGGGGGGCGGTGCTTTGGCACCCCTGACCCGGCCTTTGACTTCCCTTTGACCCCGAGCCCTCAGATTAGGGCCACGCCCCGCCTCAGCCCCCCTGTGGGCCCATGTGCCCCCTCAGCCCCTCAATGGGGCCACAAACCCCCTCAGACCTGCTATGGGGCCCATGTGCCCCCTCAGCCCCTCAATGGGGCCACACACCCCCTCAGACCTGCTATGGGGCCCATGTGCCCCCTCAGCCCCTCAATGGGGCCACACACCCCCTCAGACCTGCTATGGGGCCCATGTGCCCCCTCAGCCCCTCAATGGGGCCACACATCCCCTCAGCCCCCCTGTGGGGCCCATGTGCCCCCTCAGCCCCTCAATGGGGCCACAAACCCCCTCAGACCTGCTATGGGGCCCATGTGCCCCCTCAGCCCCTCAATGGGGTCACACACCCCCTCAGACCTGCTATGGGGCCCATGTGCCCCCTCAGCCCCTCAATGGGGCCACACACCCCCTCAGACCCCCTGTGGGTCCCATGTGCCCCCTCAGCCCCTCAATGGGGCCACACATCCCCTCAGCCCCCCTGTGGGGCCCATGTGCCCCCTCAGCCCCTCAATGGGGCCACACATCCCCTCAGCCCCCCTGTGGGGCCCATGTGCCCCCTCAGCCCCTCAATGGGGCCACACATCCCCTCAGCCCCCCTGTGGGGCCCATGTGCCCCCTCAGCCCCTCAATGGGGCCACAAACCCCCTCAGACCTGCTATGGGGCCCATGTGCCCCCTCAGCCCCTCAATGGGGCCACACACCCCCTCAGACCCCCTGTGGGTCCCATATGCCCCCTCAGCCCCTCAATGGGGCCACACACCCCCTCAGACCTGCTATGGGGCCCATGTGCCCCCTCAGTCCCTCAATGGGGCCACACACCCCCTCAGACCCCCTGTGGGGCCCACATCCATCCCTCAGACCCCCAGTGGGGCCCATGTCCCCCCTCAGATCCCCTAACCTTTACGTCAGAGACCACTTTCTGTCACAGACCTGCCATCCCAGGGATGCGCAGGGTATGGGGACTTGGGGGTGGGTTAGGGGGACGTGGGGGTTATGGGGACTTAGGGGTGGGTTAGGGGGACGTGGGGGTTATGGGGACTTGGGGGTGGGATATGGGGACATGGGGGTTATGGGGACTTGGGGGTGGGTTAGGGGGACGTGGGGGTTATGGGGACTTGGGGGTGGGATATGGGGACATGGGGGTTATGGGGACTTGGGGGTGGGTTAGGGGGACGTGGGGGTTATGGGGACTTGGGGGTGGGATATGGGGACGTGGGGGTTATGGGGCAAATCCCGGTAGACAGGCACCTCGCTCTCTCCCGCAGGATGAAGGAGTGGTGGGTGCAGGTGGGGCTGCTGAGCGTGCCCCTCCTCGCCGTCTACCTGCACATCCCGCCCCCCAAGCTCTCCCCGGCTCTCCTCTCCTGGAGGTCCTCCGGAGGCTACTTCACCTACAAGGACCAGAACATCTTCTACAGAGGTGACGGGGCCGCGCCGAGCCCCGGGGACACCTCGTCCGTCCCGGTGGGGAGCGGGGCTGGGGGCTGTGTTCCACTCAGTGGCTCCGGGCATGTCCCCAAGGCCAGGCAGGGAGATAGCAAATCCCTCCCAAAACGTAATGGCTTTAAGGGGAGCTGCTGCGTGGATCCAGGCACAGTGTGGCTGTTCATTATCAAAACGCTTTAGTGAAGCCACGAAGGTTGGTTCTTGTGCAGCCGCGGCAATACCTTGGTGTTGGCGGGGAAGGATCCCAGGAGCCTCTGACGGGTCACAGCAAGGAAAAGATACCGAAAAACCTTTTTGCTGGTGTGGTTGTCATCCATCACAGCAACTTAGGGGCAGCTACAATTAAATTGTGCTTAATAAAACCCTGGTTTGCATCAAGTAGCCGGTGCTGGTGGCCATGGTGGCTTGTCTGGTGGGGTTTCCGAAGCCACGCTGGCACCGGGAGGCTGTGGCGTGAGTCAAACCTACGCTTGGTTTTGGGGGAGCAGGGAGAGAGGTAACACCATGCTGCTGGTTGGGCTCCCAGCGGGGCGAAGGGCAACGCCTGTCTTAAAGGGGAGGAAATTGGCGGGGGGGGAAAGCTGACCCTGAGGTGCCCCATTCCCTCCCTAGATTCAACCGGCGCTGTTGGCAGCTCCGACGTCGTCATCCTCCTGCACGGCTTCCCAACCTCCAGCTACGACTGGTGCAAGGTGAGGGGAGTGAATACATGGGGGGTTGGATGCCAACAGCAAACCCCACAGTTTCTCCCTCCCAGGGATGAGCAGATGGACACGGATGGTGGGTCAGCCCGGAGTGGGTGATGCTCCGGAGGAGTTTCTGCTGAGGGAACCACTGTGCTCCGGGATATAAGCCCTGTTCCTCTCCCAACACCTTCCATGGGACCCAAGCTCTTTTCACGTTGCCCTTTCCCACACTCCAGCCCAAAGTGGGAGGAAAAGATGCACAACTATTTATTGGGGGTTTTTTTGGGATGGTCTTGCTGTTTATTGGGAAATTTCAACCTCCTCCAGTTTTCTTAGAGATGGAAGGTGCTGTCTGTGGGAGCAGAGGGGAGCGTGGCCATGCATGGCTGCGCCTCGCCGCAGACTTTTCCTCTCTCCATTCCTGTCAGCTGGTTTTTTTAATGCATTTCTCCTCTTTCCAGATCTGGGAAGGGCTGACCCAGCGGTTTCACCGGGTGATTGCTCTGGATTTTGTAGGATTCGGTTTCAGTGACAAGCCTGTAAGTAGCCTGGGAGGAGGATTTTTGCAGTTGCTTTTGGCCCAGAGGTTGTTCTGCTGTGCCAGCATCCCTGGAAAACTGGTGTTTGCAGTCCAGTTTCTTCTCCGATTTACGTCTGGAAAAGGAATAAGACATTATAATAGCAGAAGGGATGGGGAAGGTGCGTGGTGGAGATCCGCTCTGTCACCATCTTGCCTTTACTTGGATGTGATGTGACTCAAAAGCACACCTTGACGCCTTTGGGGCATGGGCAGTGCTTCCATGGGCTTGTGGATGTAGCTGCTGGCCCAGGAGATCCCGATTGCTCTGTCCGGAGTCACGAACTGCTGGTCTCCACCCTGTATTCCTCAATTTGGGTGTTTGTTCTGGAGTTTGTGGGCTCCTGGTGGGTCAGGCTCTCACTGCAGCTCCTCTCTCGCCTTGCTTTGCAGAGGCCCCACCACTATTCCATCTTTGAGCAAGCCAGTATCGTCGAGGGGCTGGTGCGTCACCTCGGCCTCCACCACCAGAGGATTAATCTCCTGTCCCATGATTACGGGGATACAGTCGCACAGGAGCTGCTACACAGGTCACTACAACCACTGATGCTCTGGCTGCTCTTTGTCGTCCCCATCAAGATGATTTCCAGCAGATAAGTGGAAGGAAGTAGTGCAGAACCCCCTTTTCTCTGTACCTACAACTGTAACGAAGGCTGGGAGGTCTCAGGGCACATCCATAGTGGGCAGATCTGAGGCTCCCACCCATCAAATCCCAGCTGCTAGGATGTTTAACTTCCCTCCTGAGCTCCTTCTTATCAAGCCAGGGACAGCAGAGGAGTAGAGATGATCTGACACTGTTAATTTGACCTGCTGGTCGGGCAGTTCTTGGAGCCTGGAGAGGTCTAGTTGTGTTTCACTTCTTCTCTTCTGTCCCCAGGTATGAGCACAATAAAACTGGAAGCATCTTGATCAACAGCCTCTGTTTATCCAACGGAGGTAAGGTTTGCCCGGCGTGGTGGGCTGGGAGGGATGGGGACCCATGGGAAGGGATGGCCTTCCCATCTCCATCACCCAGGGGAAAGCACCACCTGAACCCCAAGCAAATTGCAATTAAGATGCTGTAATTAACTGAGAGCGTCAGTCCTCGGGCTGCATTTGTGGTGCCTGTCGTGGCACGACAAAGAAGGGGAGAGACTGGGAGATGCGGAGCAAAACACTTGTAGCGTTACAACTCTGTTCTGTGACATCCTTCCAGGGATTTTCCCCGAAACGCACTACCCCCGGTTCATCCAGAAGGTGAGCTGCTACCCCCTTTAGTTGTACTGAATTGCTCCTCCAGCAGAAGTCTGACTCTGTGAGTTTGGGGTTTTACCTGGCTCAGATGCCTGCTGCTATTCCCACTTTGGTAATGGCACCTGATCTGCTCGCAGGCATCGTTAGAGGCGGTGGGGAGAGGCAGGGGCTGTCAGGATGTGGCTTGTCTCATCCAAACATCCCGGCTAATCACCCCTTGAAGTGCTGATGTCTCACTGTTGAGAGTTCACATACATCTCAGCATTACTGAGGGTCGGGGCTGAGCTGGGAAACTGCTGCGATACGGGGAGCCGGGGGAAAAACCCTCCGGGGAGGCAGGATTTACCCGTCTGTGCGATACCAAGTGGTGCTGTCTCCTTTTTCCCTTCTGCCCAAGATCCTCAAGGATGGGGGTTTGCTGTCCCCCATCATCACACGGCTGATGAACTTCTTTTTCTTCTCCAGGGGGTAAGTCGGGTCTCCGTGCTGCCGGGCAAAGTCTGTATAGGGAGTGTGGGCCAAGCAGGGAGGGGGCCAACGTAGGAATTAGTGCAGCGGGTATTTGGCTGGTGAGCGGATCCCCCAGCACTGTCCCTGGAGAGATTTGCCCCTGGATTTGAATGACCTTGGTCCTCCAGGCCATTCCCTTTCCAGGTTGGCAAAGCGCTTCAGCCTAATCATAAACCGCATGGCTTTTCACTGTATGCTGAAATCCTTCTCTCCCACGAGTATTGGACTTGTGAGTGTGACAGAGGCAATGAAAACCCTAACCGCACTCTACATACGGTGCGCCATCAGATACATGTTTTTATCAGATGTTGCAAGCTCTCTTTTTTTCCAAAAAGCCCTTCAGACTGGCCGCTAAGTCCAACGCTGGGTGCCTTGGGGGGATATTTGCAGTGCTGTGCTTGCACCCACGTGTTTCACAGTGGAAACTGGAAGTGCTCAACTGTTTTTCTGCCCTCAGCTAGTTTTCAAGCCGTACACTAACACGCCTGCTGCCGTGCCGCTATGAACTCTTTCTTTTTCAGGCTCGGGGCAGTCTTTGGACCCTACACACAGCCTTCGCAGGCAGAATACTGGGATATGTGGACGGCAGTGCGGACCAACGATGGCAATCTTGTTGTTGACAGGTACGTTGCCGTTAATCGCTGCATGAGCTATGTTTTACATGCGCCGCATCCCTCTTGTTTGCAGGCAGAGCCAGGCCGTGGCTCAAAGGTTACCAGAGCTCAGCCAGGTCCCTGGACATTGGCTCCCCGGAGCCTCCAGCTGCTTCTGTTGGGGTCTGGGATCATCATTGCCCCCCAAAAAAGAGCTGGGGTGTGATGTAGGAGCAGGGATTCTTGCTGGGATGATGCAAGGCAGGTAAATGAAATCTGGAATCAGGAGGATCTGAGCCTGCACATGGTGGGAGAAGGACAATGCTGGAGATGTACAATGTGGGGTTTTTTTCTTCTTTGGAAATTAGGGGTTTGAATTTGTAGGGTTTTGTTAACAAACAGAGCTAAATCTGGTTTTCTCCAGTTTGGGACTTTTGGAAAGACCTCAGGCTGGTGGTTGTGAGTTCAGTCTCCCCATTCAGTGTCTTTCTCCCGTAGCGTGTAAACTCCTCTCTCCTCCCACTGGGGAGAATCTCTGGACAAATCACAAAACACAGTAAGGACCAAATAGCTCAGCCTCTCCAAAGGGCGCCTGCTCATTGCCTCTTATAACGAGGGAATGCTTGCCGAAGCCCAGCAATGGATACACAGCTGATGCGCTGCCCACTTGGCAAGTCCCGTCGTCACAAAATTTTGCAGTGTCACCTTTGCTGGCAGCGCAGCCGCGCTGGAAAGCTCAGTGCCGAAATACCCCCACCCCTTAAATGTCGAGTGTCAGAGTATGGGTATGTTTATTTAGCGTAGCTTCCTGTCCTTGGAAGGCTTTTTATAACCCAACTGACTTGAACCTGCTGTTTAAATTGTGAGCCTCAGCCTGAGAGCTGTGCTGAAGCAAGGAGTCGCCCTGAGTTGCTGGCTGGGGTGATGAGACAGGCTGAGGAGCTGTTAGCATTTCAGATTTTCGCTGTAAGTCCTAACCATTGTAATTTATGTTCTCCTGTGCTCCTCCACACTCAGCAGTTCAGTGTTGACTCCTCTTTTGCGGGACATGGAAATGGTTTCAGAACCACTGCAATGCCTGTGAGCCATTGCTTCTGTGTTGGCAGGTTTCTGCCCCGACATTGCGTAGGATCCGATTGCAAACCCACTTTTTGCCCGCTGTCCAAATGAAGGGGTTTGCTAAGGCGGCTTGGGGGTAACTGACCTTTGGGTGCTCGTTTGCCAGCTGCCTGCAGCCCACTGTGACTTACTGCACAGGATTATGATGATTCACCCCCTTTTAAAACCCAGCGGCATTTGACCGGGAGCAGAGGACCCAAATTTGCTTCTGGATTCAAACCTCATCCTCCCATCTCCCCAGGCTACGGACCATTTCTCCCTTCATAAATGAACTCGGGTTATCCTCCAGCAGGACTCTGAACTGGACTCTGCACTTAGGGCACGGAGCTGGCAGGGGCAAGACCTGGAGTCAGGGTCCAACCTCATTTGCACTTTTATTTACTGTCTAAATAAATGAAAAAACCCCACCTTAGGCAAGTCACTAAGCTCAGGGATGGTCGGCAGACCGATTTTGTGTTGCTGCTGCCCCAAGGAAGCGGTCCATGGGAGATGCAGATTCCACCTCAGTCTCATTTCACAGGTGTACTTTGCCCTGAGAGCAATTTCCAGGCTGTGCAGCACCCAGAGGTACCGTCCGCTGCGTAACAACAGGTTTCTCTTCAGTATTTTGCAGTACATAAACCAGAGAAAGAAGCACAGAGACCGCTGGGTTGGGGCTTTGATGTCCACCTCTGTCCCATGTGAGTAGGAATCCCGTTTTCTTTGACTTACTTGTTGGGACATTGGGAATCATGCCCCTTGCCTGCAGGCGCTGGAGTGTGATGCTGGCTCTTACCGCTAATCGCTGGAGCCTCTTGTTATTCTGATGAGGATGATGTGGCACAAATCTGGTTTGTGTAGGGAACAGCAAACTTCCCTGCTCCAGTTTAAGGCTTGGTTAGGGCAGAGAGCTCCGTTAAGGCAAGAAGGAGTTTGTCCCGCTGAGCAAAGGGAACTTTCATTTAGAGGCTGGTTCATAGCCTCCGGTTTCTCCAGCTGGTGCCCCAGGGAAGCCAAGGTGCTTTTCAAGCTTAGGAGAAGTTGTAACTACTCAGGGAACGGTTTGGTGTTTGCAGGAGGAGGGTTCGAGGCTGAACTTGACCCCAGGGCAGAGCAGCAAGAGCCCTTTCGGCAGCTGGTTTGCTCAGTGTTTTGCGGAAAGCTTCCCAAGCTCCGTGAGAGGGGGGAATGTGTCTGCAACAGGTCTCTTTGGCTTAGTTTAGGGATGTCCTTGGATATAAAAGCGCTGTCTGTGCTTCTCTCTTGCAGTGCATCTAATCTATGGGCCCCTGGACCCTGTGAATCCACACCCAGAGTTTCTACAGCTTTACAAGTAAGACAATAACCACCACAAAGCGGGAATATGCAGCTGGGGTTTCATTTGGAGGGAGATTTTCTCTCAGACTTTTCCTTCAATTTCCTTTTCATGGAGGCTGTCTTTAATTCCCACCCGTCACCTGCACAGCCACATACTTCAGTTGGATCCGGCCTTCTGCCATTTGGAAATTGCTTCCCCATTTTAGGAATCAAAGTCACAATTCTCAGTCAAATCAATCATGCGTTTTAAAACCATATCTGACAGAGGTAAGATTTATTGACTAAGGAAGTCTTCTCCTCCAAACTAACCTGAAGTAAATCCAGCACTTGGAAGAGTTGTCAACTGTAGCTGCTACAGGTTTTTTTGTCGCAAAACCATGTTATGGGCACAGTCCCAACTGTGCAAGAGGGTACTGTCCTCCTCACCGGTAGCATCTGGCTGGCTGCAGGCTGAGCTGCAGTTCCTGTGCTTAAGCCTTGCTGCATTCTTCCAACAGGAAGGTGCTTCCCATGTCCACGGTGTCTGTGCTGGATGACCACATTAGCCACTATCCACAGCTGGAGGACCCGACAGGCTTCCTGAACGCGTATCTGAACTTCATCAACTCCTTCTGAGCTGCTGCAGCTCAGTTCTCGCTCTCTGTTTATGAGTCAGGCTTTGGGGGCAGGAAGAAACCTTGATTTTTATCTCCAGATCCAACACTTTGCACTAACACCCTAATCTTCGGCTGCTAAACTGCTGCATTTATGCAGTCAAATCCTTTGAGCACCGGAAAAGATTAGCCTGCAGGGAGGCATGGACAAAACCGCCAGCCTAAGTAGAGTTACAGGACGCTGACAGCTCTTCCAGGCCTGCACTCACCTTGCTTCTTGACCGGCCTAGCTCTGTATTTAGAGCCAGGAAGGCTCAAGGGAGAACAGGGGCACTTGAGGGGAGGCAGAGCACGTATGTCAGTCCGAGAATCCTTACTTGCCTTCACTGCTAGGCTGTGCTGTGAGCCACAGGTAGACAGGACCGCTAGCAGCCAAGGGTTGATACACATATTCCTAAGATGGATGTTGGTCTGTTTTTTGAGTTGCTGCACAGGCAGTTTAAATTATATCCTTCTGCTAAGTGTTAGAATATCTGCCCAGCTCGTGGGGACTGAAGAATTTGAAACTGAGTTTACCTACACTAAATACAGCAGGAGAGCTGGATCTGCAGTCCCCTAAAGTATAGGTAATGATGCTCTGCACCCAGAAAGGGGCATTTAAGCATTGTAATTATGTCTTCGGTAATCTCTTTTTAATGGCCAGTTAGCCAAAGGCAAGCCCTAAACCTCAAGTTTTTACCACAGCCCTTGTTTCCTGGATTTCGACAAGGAGAGCTGCTCACTGACACTACACCCCTGGGACTATGTCAGGAGCTTTGCCGAACCCTGGCTGTAGCACACAGTTCTACCAGGGCAGGCTTATACCTGTTTCACTAGAGCAAGCTGAATATGCAATACTGGCACTAGCAAAAGCCAAGGTGTTCTTCTGAGCAATAGCCATTTGAACCACAGGGATCTGGGACAGGTGTTTAAGCTAGGATTAAAATAGTATTCCTTCCTTCCTCACTCTGAGTCGATACCTAAAGAAACACCAGTTCATCACCAGAGAGATGCAGAACTTCCCTCACGAGGAAGTCACCGCAAGTTCCCTCCTTCCCCTTCTCTTCCCAACTTTTGGTACAGGATATTTCACATCTTTGAGCCCAGGAAAAGGCTGCACAGTTGTTTGGTATTATCTGACATAAGGCTCAGAGAATTGAATATGCCTTGATAGATGAAGTTTAATCTCTCTCTCTGTACATTGATTTTTTTCTGTGAGGAACAGAATCATCAAGAAACTGAAGTTGCAGGTTGGCAGACTCTGCAGGTTTTGTGTGGTTTTAAACTGCTTATGTCTGAAATTTAATAGCATCCCTTTAGGAATAAGGGGTTTCTGCTGAGTAAACAGCCATTATGGGCTCCTTTTTCTGTACTGAGGGAGACAGAATTAGAACAAGAAATTTCTATTTTATTAACAGTAATTCATATGAATTCCACCACTTGGACCAGTGTTTATTTTCTGTTAATAAAAATCAGTTTTGACAAAAGTCTGATGCCATTTTCTTACCACCTGCATCTTTTATCTTCCCTGCTCTACTGCAAGTGGCCAGAGATACAATAAGTTAGATGGGAATGTGTAAGTGACAACAAGGGAAGGGACATGGGAAAGGCTCAGTACCAGCCAGCCACTATTGCCACTACTGTAACATCATACAAAATATTTACCAAATCGAGGAATAAAAACTACATGCAGAAGGACAGACAGGCTGCTTGATATCCAGTAAATACCCAACCGGTGCTTGCAAAGGAGGTTTCCACCACAGTCGATGTGCTGTAAGACTCAGCCTACAGAAGCCAGGATGACATCTACGGGCGTTTCTTCCTTGCTCCTAACCGTCACCTGCATGGTCACACCATCTCCAAGTGCAAGCCTGGACCTTACCAACACATCGTAGCCGCCTCTGTATACTCCTGGGGACAAAGCAACGTTTGAGAGATTACTTTAAGAGAGGCTCAGTGATCTAGTCCTAACCCAGGACCCAACAACCTGTTGAGTGCAAGACAGATTCAGTCTACGGCCAGTTGCAGAGAGGGGGGGGAAAATGACAAAAAAAATACCAAAACCCAAAAATGCCCTAAACTCTTGAGGCCAAGACTGAAGATAACAGATACCATCCTAATTAGACAGAGTCAGCAAGTGCTGCTGGAGGGCTAGGCTGATTTAAATAGGTAGAAACCAGAAAGTGGGTAGCTGAAGCTCACTTCCAGTTTGAGAAGGCAACACATACTGTAATTCTGCCACGAAGGCACAGACCATTTGCTCGTGCCCTTGCCGTTAACGGAGGAATAATCCTCCTATGCTTCTACTAGAGGACTTGGAAGTGGCAGTCCTGGAGGCAATTCAGACTGCCGGACGAGCCACCTCCAGTCCCGCTTCAACATCACTGCGCAGACAGATCTGGAGTTACCAATTCTGTGCCTGAAATAAACTGAGATCCAACCCTTCTGTTGGACCACTATGTGCCATGTTCATTGCAGTTTTGCTTTAACAACTGCAGTAAAGTTTTGTAGAGCACTTCCAGGGATTACCCAAAAACTGTAAGCCTGGAGCACAGTCATCGAACAAGAAGTTGCAGGTACTGCAGGCCAATTCAGGATGTGCCTTTAGTGACAGGAACTTGAAAAAACCAGATGGTCCTATGAACCCCTGTCTGAGATAACAGGCAAGAAATTTAGTTAGGTGTCTGCTCTGAAAGTTCTTCATTCAAAGGATTCACTACCATTCCCATAGGAAGAATACCTCCATTCTGAGAGACACAGAGCCTAGCTTAAGTACACTCGCAACAACAGGCTCCAAATTAGCACCAGCTGTGTTCAACTCACTGGTTCACTTCAGCTTTCTATAGAGAAAAAACTCTCGAAACAAGAGCAGAATCTCCTAACCCGTTTCCCTTCATTTAGTAAAGAAAAGAAAAAAAAAAAATGATTAAAAAAATCTGTAGGGACATGGAAACATTGAGTTCAACAGCACGAATACTTACCAGCTAAATAAAGCGTGTGAGAATTTTTGTTCTCTGGCACTTTATCTGATCTCTCACAGGGCTGCATGCCCAAGAACTTGATGATGTTATTGACAGCTTCTGCATTCAGAGATTGAAGAAGAAAATTACCTCCAGCCAAGCTTTCTGTGAGAACTAGTTGGCAATTAAAGAACATTCCCTAAGCACCCATGTGGCTTAACCATTTCCATTCATTATCGTGGTTGCAGCCCCACCAACACACCTACCGTGCTATGTCCCTTCTGCTGTCTTAACAGCCTAGGAATGCACCCCTCCCTTCAACCAGCCTCAAGCAAGAGAGCACCGCCAAACTTCCACTCACTATAATCCCGACACTGCAACACAAAGCCTCGTTGCTGGGAGATAACGTCATGTTGGAAGGCACCAAATTCTCCTCCTACCACACTAAATATATCCCCAGCATGGCAGATTCACCAGCATTACTATGTGGGTCACCAATAAACGAGGAGAGATCATCTCACCGTCAAGGGTTTTAATTGAACCAAGTGCAAAGGTTTCTTCTTTCTCAAAGTCATCTCCCACTTCTTCCCAGGCAGCTGCAAAGTTAGGCTTTAAAACCTTCTGAATATGGTCAGACACGGTCACCTCCAAATCTTCCAACTGACAGAAAAGCAAGGGAGATTTTCAGCTGCCAGTAACAGAAATGATCCTAATCTTAGAAAGGGAAAAAAAGACAAAGAGAGACAGCAGCATTTTGCCAAGACAACTCTGGCATGCCTAGCTTTAATTTCAGGAGAAGCGCATAATAACAGTGATCACTTATGGAGGTCATCTGTAAAGCTTAAAAACATTTACACAAAAACATCTGTGAGACTAAAGGAGAGCAGAAAATGGGGCAAGCGCTTTGTGAGTCAAAGCCCTTTACTGGGCATCTGAGCAGAGACTTTCTCAGAATGCAGATGGAGCTTTTGCTTCCTACAAGCCCAGAAGACAAGCATTTTCCTGAGATCTGACTTGTCTTTCAGTGATTGATAACATGAACACAATAAACAGAAGTGCAAATGCTTGGGGTGGAGAGAAAGATTGGGCCACAGTTCTGAAAAAAGGCAATGGAAGCTATTCCCTTCTTCCTGTCTGTCCCCACAAATCTTATCTCTACAGGGCACTAAAGCTAAACTATTGGCAGAAGCAAGGTTTTGGGGAAGCATCTGAAGGTACAAGCTGCCGTATTTTGGAAATGGTGTTTCAGGCAGGCCTGCTGTTCTCTCCTACTGGTTTCAGATCTGAAAAGGAAACTGTCAAGCCAATGGCCACATGTATTCAGAATCAGTGACAAGAAAAATAAAACCACAGAACAGTTCTGAACTTACCACATACTCATCGTCATAGCCATCTTCTTCTGGCAGGCCCGTGTTCGGGTCACAGTCTCGAACAGTGAACTTCATTGTGCAACTGAAAGTACAAGCAACTGGGGAGGAGAAGAAAAGCCCATATAGGTTAGTGGTGCAGTTTCTTCTGCTCGAGCCCTCGCTTCCCAAAAAGGGACTGGAAAGAACGTGCTTTAACTCTGCCCCAAAAGATATGAGATGGTCGTAGTCAGAGCATTTTTCAACTCAGAGAAAACTTCCCCTCAGACTCTAAGATGAAGGCCAAAAGAGGCTCTCAGAGGAGGATTATGCCAGGGTCATAGTGTAACAAGCCCAGGTCCACTGCAGAGTGCTGCAGTGTGATTTGGTCAGCATTAGCTACACCGAGAAACTCTGCAAGGGTTTCTGACAAGTGGATTATGATCCAAAACCATAGTTCGAGGAATTCAGACTCGTTCTAATCTTCTCTGGTGTTAAAGCGATAACCAAGAAATCCAGCCTGCTGATGAGCTGAGTCATGTTAAACCACCTGCAAATCCAATGGAGTTTCTTTTAGGAGTGAATAAAAAAGCAAGAAAGGGAAGTTTTATGCCCAAGAAAATCTCATTCCTACATTTCATAGTTGTTTCTAATTTTCTAAAGAGACGAAAAATTGCATTAGTCAAATATGTAGAGGCCCAAACTCCTAATCCTTTTTTTCTATTTGCATTTTCCTTTTACTGATTCTGTTCCTGAATACTACCAACAAACATCCATGTTTTCAAATTTTCTCCTTTTATTGACTTAATACAGGAAAATGAATTTATTGTCTTACCTGCACACTCTCCAGTCTTCTTAAACATCCCATTTTTAACCATCAAATACCAGCACGTGTGACACATGAGAAAGAAACAGTACTAGAATCTCAGTATGCAGTCTCCGAATCCCACACCCTAAACATTTTATGTCCTCCAAAAAACTTCATTTGAGGGATCTGTCATGCAGAACTATTCCCTCTGAGTGGGTACCTGCAGTGGGGTCATCCTGGGGAATCTGGACAAGGGTGTAACACATGCCCGGCTGGTTGTAAGCCAGGCTGGGTGCTGGGATGCAACAGATCACATCGTAAGCGTCCGACGGCTCCATCTGCACAGTGACTCTCTCTAACAGCTGATCATTTAACGTGTTTGTGCAATCAAACTGCAGAAGAATAAATTGAAAAGGACTTGAGCATAGAAGAAACATTTCTAAGAATTTTTCCCCAAATCCGCTACAATACTCCACAGCATACAGCAGACATCCCACATCTTTGATCAAGCCTGCCATTCTCACTGAGCAGCTTTTCTCTCCAATTTTACTGGAATTCTTTAACAGATGGAATCACAGAATCACAGCGGTTGGAAGGGACCTCTGGAGCTCATGTAGTCCAACCCTCCTGCAAGAGCAGAGTCACCTAGAGCAGGTTGGACAGGAATGCATCCAGGCGAGTTTTGAACATCTCCAGAGAAGGAGACTCCACAGCCTCTCTGGGCAGCTTGTTCCAGTGCTCTGCCACTCTCAAAGTAAAGAAGGTCCTCCTCATGTTTAGATGGAACTTCCTATGACCAAGTTTGTGCCCGTTACCTCTTGTCCTGTCACTGGGCACCACTAAAAAAAGACTGGCCCCATCCTCCTGGCACCCACCCCTGAAGTATTTATAAGCATCAGTAAGATCCCACCTCAGTCTTCTCTTCTCCAGACTGAAAAGACCCAAATCCCTCAGCCTTTCCTCATAAGAAAGATGTTCCAAATCACAACCCCATCCTTTTTTGATTGTTGAAGCAAGCAGCACACACCCTCCTAACTCTACTGTGCAACTCCCTTAAGAGAAAAGCTGTCCCCTCCACGGCACAGCAACAACACTGTTTATGCTATGCCCAGGCATCATTAAGGGCCAACTCCTACTGCACCTTGGCAAAAGCATGTAACTTCTCTTACCTGAAAAACAATGTGATTTGTGAACACGTGTTTAATGCAACGAACAAAATACTCTGTTTCTGCTTCTGTGAGCTGCACGGGTTCTGAAGACTTGAATAACGGACCCAAGCTCTTAAACTCAGGAATGGCTGCCAGTTGTTCTGCGCAGAAAGGAAAAGAAGATGACAGACACTTAGTGACAGGCTCGTTCATTGCTCCTGCCTGACCTGCAGCAATCCTCCCAACACTTCAAGCACTGGAGACCCACTGATCTTCTCTCATACCTTGAAATATATCCTGACGTGAAGGAGCAACTTTCTCAGGCTTGCTGGTCACTAGGGCAATCTCTGTGAAGAAAAAAGCAAAGACATTATGCTGTCAGCTACACCATGCAGGAGTTTTAAATGCCTTTATATATCCACTAAAAATTCCTTAACCTGTAGTGTTTCACACATTCTGCTGCCAAATGTTGCCAGCATGGTTCCTCACACACACACACCGAAATACCTTTTCTGCAAGGCAACATTGGATTGTAAGGAAAGAAGAGGAGAGCTGTTTGAGTAATGATGAAGAAACCACACTTTAGTCCAGAATATCCAGCAAAAAAGCTGGAAGAAGAGGAAAAGAAAAACCCAAACCTTTTCTTAAAAACTTGTGCAAAGTCAAAATGCAAGAGTTGTGCAAGAACATGGAAGAAAGCCACGGAAGTGACTAAGTGCTCTGGAATGTATTTTTTTCAAACATCTATGAACTAATAAATTATGATGATGTACAATCTCCTCTCTGATGACAAGATTACAGAACAAATAACAGTGTTCTTGCTTATTACTCCTTTGGAAGAGGTGCTGTCTTCCGTTATCTGTGAAGATGAGGCAGGCTTGCTTCTGCAAAGCCAGTGACACTGTAACCTGCATGGCATTCGGTTGAGCGATCTCTGGTCTTGGCCTGACCCTACTAGGACAGCAGCCAGTTTACAGAAGTCAAGTATCATTACAGCCATCTGAATGCTTATAGCCTTGCCTACAGCCTATTTAAATGAAGCACGAGTGTTACCTGCTTTCTGCTCAAAGATTGGTGCAGTAGCCAGTGGAACTGTTTTCATATCAAAAGGTTTGTCAGAAGGTTCCAGTGTGTATTGGTGCAGGGCTTTCTCCATCCCAGGAACAGAGACGGTCAACCCTGCAAAAGCAGAAGCACAGGCAGAAAATTTCAGTTTTAACAGCAGGAACTGTCAGGGGCCTGTAGGCACTACAATATAGGGTTCACAAATGAACAGTGCGAATTTTGGATTGCCCTCTGCACAAAAAGCAGTAAGAGGCCGGAGTCTGAAAAAAAAGCAACCCAAAAACCAAACTTACCTGTGTCTCAGTTACCTCCCTCTTGAGATATAAACAAGGAAGATTATTTAAAGAGCTCTTCTCTGTAGCCTGTCCATTGGTTCAGGCTGCAGAGAAAAATTTTTGTGAGGAATCTAGAGTTTGTTTACAGCTAGATAGATACGGTTTGGATTTTAGCTAACAAAAGATGGGTAGAAGCACTTTCATTTCTCAGTAAACACAAAACACACTCTGAGTACTTCAAGATACTGGACAGAATAAAAAAACTGCTCTGAAGATGACACAGAAAGTTGGCACTACAGAGGGTACTGCAGTCTAAACAGTTCACTCAAAAGTAATCTTGCAATAGTCTTAAATACATTATGTACTCTGCTTGCATGAACTTTCAACCACAGACCATAAAACATTTTTATAACCAACCCTGGCAAACAACATGTGTCATCCTCATTTTGTAATGGAGAAGATGGAGCAAAGGTTAAGAAAATTGTCCCAAGCGAAGAAAGTGGCAATCACGAAAAAAGCCCAACCCATACTCCTGCTCCATCTCCTAGACATTCCCTTCCCATATTTTGCTAAATCTGCCATTCTTAGTTAGCACAAGTACTCCACTGGAAAGCGCTAGGGCCACAAAAAACGCACAGTTCTGTCCTTTCTAGTTATTCTGACCCAAGTACATTACAGAAAACTATTCTTACAGCAACAAAGCCCACCCATAATACAGAATGTGAAATAACAGCGCAGACTTCTTTCCTTTCTATCACTGACCGTTAAAAATATAGGCAGCATTCAGTGCTATCTGTCTCTGTTGCAGCACATTCAAGTAAAATGTTGCTCTGTCCCGAACTTCGTCATCACTGTCCATCATGCACCTGTTTTGGGGAACAAGACAACAGCAGTCAGCCAGCTCAGGACATGGTGAGAGCTGAGCTAAAAATGTCACTGACCAGACTGGAATTCATACTTGATAGTCTGAGCTCCCTCAACAGATTTTCAAATTGTGCAAAACCAAAATGTTCACACAACACAGTAGTTGTATATAAACTTCAAGTTAAACTTCAAGTGTCACATCAGAAACTAAGATTAAAGGAGATGTGTATGTGAATTGTTAACACCATGAACCCTAGACCCATGAACCCATGAACTAGATTATAAAACACACACCTGCATTTTACAACTAATAATTCTGATGGGCACCACGTGGTTGCACTGTTTTTTCTTTTTTCTTTTTTTTTTTTTTTACAGCATTCTTTCACAATAGAACAAAAGCAAAAGAAATAGATAGATTACAAAAATAAACATGTTAAAGCTGCTTTCTATTTCAGGCTGAAAAAATGGTTGTGTGCTCAAGTATTCACCTAGTTTTTCAGTTATAGCAGGTGCTTTATAAAGAGAGATTGTCTCTCCCTCCTGGCAACTTCCCTCCCTCCCCGCATTGCTCCAGTCACTTCTTGCAGTTGTAATTCACTTGCACCTACACTGAGGTTGCCTTCTGCCTGAAGCACTTCATAATTTGAATTATTTCTCTCACCACAGAAGTCAGATGTTGCATGGGTTTACATTATAGTGCTATACAAATGAAGAACATGACATGGTACAGACAATTTAAGGAGGCTGGATGGTCTTAAGAAGGGACACAAACCTGTGAAATGGGAACACCCGAGACGACTACTCAGCCACATACAGAAGTTATTTATGAGTAACACGGAAATATATTTTCTTGCTTCAAGGGATGGAAAAAAATGTAAACATATGCTAAACTACTGTAGATTTATTACCCACTGAGGAATGTTCTCAGACCAGATTACTATCAGATGTTTTCATGTCTAATCACATCTTTCATTTGCTTATCTCCAGCAGTGCTATGCTCCCTCCAGCCAGGAAGGAAAGGTGGAAGACAGCCATCTCCTGATTCCTCTACCGGTATGTTGTGATAACCCCAGTGTGAGTTCTGACCTGGTCTGACCTTGCTTCTTCTGCAGAGCCAGACCACCCAGCGTCACCAACAAGCTCAGCACATGCACAGCACAGCACAGCCACACCCACTCACCTCTGCAAAAGCACCAAGATGCTCGGAAGAAGATTCTCATTCTGGGCACCAAACTTCGCTAGCGCACTTACAGCGGCTAGAGAAGAAAACGGGGAGATGTCAGAGGTGCTCAAGCTATACGCAAACACATTGTCACAGTCATGATTCAAAGCACTGTGCGCACTGTTGTCCTGAAGTTCCAGTTACCCAGGTTTTCACTTCCATACCATAAACCTTTTAGTGTTACAGAAAGACTAAACTATTTCCATGTTTTCAAGCAGAAATAGTTTTGTGTCAGGGAATACCAGAACAAGATCAGCTTAACAGCCCTGCAACTCTGTTCTGAGAGAACTCTCTAACAGATAAAGTTAGTTCAAGCTCCATGGCTAATTCCAGTTGTTGGCCTCTCTGCCATCAGCTGTAGCTCACGCCCCCAGCTAAATCTATTTTTCACACAAAGGGGTGACACGTATCCAGTGGTGACCAGGGCCAGACCGCATCCAGTGACTTTTCAAGGAGCTGAAACCCCTCAGCAACCACTTAGAGCTGCCTCTTCAAACTAATCTAATTTCAGCTCAGCATCGGCTTGAAGAAACTCCACATACAGAAAGAAAAGAAAGCTCTATAAAAAAAGTACAAGCTTTATGGCCTTGGTGGTTAAAAAATAATCCATATTTTTACAATGACAAAGTTTCTCGACAGCATATGCTTCTCTGGGAGATGCTCTTCATGTGCTCCCAGGTCACAATTAGGAAACTGTGACCAGAAGAGCTGTCACCAAAAATCAAATGCAATCTGGACCATGCTGTATTTGTGAGCTCACTCTGCTTCCTCTCTCCCAGTAGTACTTCCTGTTCTAACATGCAGGAGATCAAGCTGATGCTGCTATCCCGCCAAGGCCAAGTCCCAGGTGTCAAAAAAAAAGGCTGAACACTCTAAATTCAGAGTTTGTTGTAAAGGCTCTGCAGGAAGTATCAGTCTGCAACACGCTTCCAAGGAGGAATCCTTATCTTGAGGAGGGGAAACTTCCATATAAAGAGATGATAGTCTATAGCAGACAATTACGCTTCTTAGGGAAGTAGCTGCATCCCCTCCTCATGTATTACCTCTCGACTTTTGGGAGACATTCAAAGAAGGGACTAGTAGCTAACATATTGCTTATGTTCTGCAAAGCAAGAGGACCAAGTGCTGATGCGAAGATGATATGAGGAGTTTAAACACACTGCAGGATAAAAAACACCTTCACAGCTGATGTATGTAAGAGCTAGCTCTTCACAGTGCCTGTGGAGTAACCATTGCTGCCCACCCCCAAAACCCTGTTTCAGCCCCGAGGTTTCTAGCACAGCTCAGAGATGAAACCCTCAAGTGTTTGAGCTGAACTTACCAGCCCTCACAGCCTCATTCTCCAGCACCACCCTGTTGAATATGAAGCGGATGTACTTGGACGGGGATGGAGTTCTCGGCCCCTCTTTCCCCAGCAAGTGCAGGATCTTTGTGGCTAGGACAGTATGTTCGCAGTCTTCAATGAATTCGCAAAGGTGAGCCAAGCCCGATTCCTTACTCTCAGGATTCTCCTCAATGATGCTGATTATACAGTCCACAATGGCTCGCTTGTACTCAAAGCCACCCTGGGAAAGGAAAATCAAGGACACTGACCCAGCAGGCAGAGCTCAGACCGCAGTGCCGCTCACTTCCCCTCACGCTTCAATTACTTCTTTCCACTGAGAAAAACAAGCATTTGTTCATAAAGAGAAAAGAGAACGCGTGCTGGATAACCTAACAGGGTCTTCTCAGTCCCCCCTGACCCATAAAGGCACGTTATCTGAGCAATCCCTTCAGATCAGTTTTTGATGTATCAGCTCTAATTCATAAGCACATTTCAGACAGGTCTGACCCACGAGATAAACAAGGTCTTGGTAATTAGTCAGGCCCCATCATTGCTGCATACCCACTGACATAAGAAACCCTTCATACTATCTATCAGAGCCACCTGCCAATAACTATGCAAAGAAAGTTTCAAACGTACATCATCCCTGAGCATATTGGAAAGAAAGGTCATCATGACGCTGTGTTTCCGAGGGTATTTCTGGCACAAAGCACTGATAGCCTGTACTACCACAACCTGCAAAACAACAAAGAAGAACGTTGGTCACATGCCTTTATTTTTCTATGAAAAATACAGGCTTCTCACTATCTCAAGCTGTCACCTTGATGAATCAAATTCATGTACAAGAAGGATAAAAATCAGGTGGTGGACTCTCAGCATAAGGATGTTAACAACCTTGTGCTAGTGTGCTGCAAGACCTGGCTCTGCTAGAGAAACTGTAATTTAGGATGGACTACATTAATTCAAAGGCTTCCCCTAGCTTCCTCTGCCCAGTCATGATACTGATCTAATTCTAACTTAACTAGTTACATTTTGTCATTATATCTCTTTGCAACTTTATACTTGTTTAATACTTACTTCCTTTTCTCATAAAAACAGAACTTAAGACCACTGAACACCAGCAGATAATGACTTTGTAGAGACGCTATGCTCCTCAAGGCAACTCCATGGTGTAAAAGAGATTGTTAAGAATGGTAGTTCACTTGTACCCAAGTTATTACCCGAGTTCATAGTGACTAACCTTAACAAATTAGGTTGAAATTTACAGTTCACACTGTTTCCTAACTATATGAGACTGAAGTGATACAGACTCAATCAGAACAGTTAAAATCCCTCTTCCTCTCCCAAGAGGCAACCAGAAGGCAGTATAAGGCTTTGCAGGGTACTGCACAGGAGCCAGGAATCCACCAAATGACATTTATCCTTTCTTGGAGCGGTGGGAGGAAATGACATAGTATATTTAAGTTGGAAAGCAGAGGACTACACCTCCCGAATTTCAAGCTGGCTTTGCTCTATCAGACTAAGTCACTGAAGGATTAACAAATGGGAAAAGCTTCATAAAAACAAGAATGGGAGAAAAACCTGCAGCTGGAAAGAGCAGAGGCCTCCAATGCCACACCTTAAACTCATCTGATATTTCTGACACGAAGGAAGAGATCTGTTTCATGAGCCTGTCTACACTGCTCTCACTCCCTGTCTTCAGCAGCGTGGTGATGGCAAGGGTAGCGATACTGCGGTTGGAGTCAGTGATGAGGTTTTCCAGGTCCAGGTTGCAGGCAGTGACGGCAGATGGATGCTTCATGGCCACCTGTAAAGAATGCATTTCCAAATTATATGGGAGCAATAACATCATACAATTCAAAGCTTTCGATGGGGCAAGGATTAAAGCCCGTATTTTTTTTTTCAAGCACTGCTCTGTTCCACAAGGATCACAACTAAACCTACATCATATGACGGCTGGCAGAATGCAATCAAAGCTCAGGTTCTTGTTTCAGCATTTCCAATGAACTCCTCTAAGTTAGAGCTCATGGGTTTGACAGTCACAAACTGCTTCTGTTGTGATGTGCAGCTTTGAAATCAGAATGTTACTTCCTTCACACACATCCTTTTCACACTTTTTGCAGTATTAAATATATGAGACTCTGCTTCCTTACAGCTGAGAGCTCACAAGCTGTCTGACTACAGCTTGTTATAGCCCAGTGGTCCAGAAATAAGCAAACATAGCTTGAGTGCAAAGAAGATTTCACACCAGGAGATCTGGCATGGAAAAGCCAATTCTCCAGCACGGAGTATTTCCAAATACAGCAGTCACAAGAGCAGTGCTCTACTTTAGGTAGCACATCATTAGGCACTGAAGCCTGGCTTCCTCTGATGATCAGAGATTTACGCTTGTTTACAAGGTTTTGGAAGCACTCACTTTATTAAGGGTCCGTACAGCTGCATATCTCAAGACAGGTTTGGGAGAACTACAGAAAAGCTGCAGCACTGAAAATAAATACATAAATAAATAAATAAAACCAAGAGAAGTAACTCACAACAAAATGTTACAGAGTAGAGACTGTTTAACAAAAACTGGCTTCCATTACTGCAACTCTAGGCACCTGTACTGTCTGGAGAGCAGAAGGCGAGAGCCCTCATGACCATACCAGATGAGGAAAGGGAAATTGCCTTGTGCCAACACTTTGATATTGAAAGGTGCAAATAGTTTAGTCAGAATTCACCACAGCAGAACACCAGATATGGTCTCTTTCAAAGAAAGGGAATAAAGAGGAAAGTCTAATGTATCCACATTAAACTATGTGCCGCTAAACATTCATGCAGCTCTATTCATAATTTATCACTAGCTTCACAAGCAAGTTAAAAATAACCTCCCGTTTTTCATCTTGTATCAGTAATAGGTTGTTTGTGTAGTCGTCTGTGGCACATCTGTGCTATCCAGTTCTCCTCTACCTTCCCTCCCACCACAACTTCCTGCAGCTGGAAAAAGGCAAGCATCACCCTGTGCCCATTCTCTAAAGCTTTGGATAAAATGGGAAAAAGGGATCAAGCTGCTTCTCATCCAAAAGCCCTCTAACGTGGGGACAATCAGAAAATTCGGGTTTTGAGTCCAGTATTTTAGTTATTCTGTACTGACTCTGACGTGCTTTACCACCCTTTCTTTCAGCTGCATCAGTGGTACAAAGGACTCTATGACCAACCTGAAACAGCCGGTGCCAGCTCCCTGGCTGTGCAGTTTGGGAGATGGATGATTGCAGAAGCAGCTTCGTAAATAACCATTTCGTGCTTATTCCGCAGACAGCTCTCAATGAAGTCAAACAGTGGACTTTCATGGCTACAAACAGAAGACATTTCACAGTGTGATGCTGGATTATGTACAAACCACTAATATTGCATTTCTGAGAACTTGACAGAAAGCACAGCTAATGCACTGGCTTTCACGTTTCCTACACTGCCCTACTGCTCAACTCATACTTGAGCTCTAAACTTTCTATTTACTGTTATTCTATTCATCTTTACATTATCTTCTTCAAGCTCGAAATGCTACACTCCAGAAATACATAATTTATTATTAATCACATATCACACACACCACTAAAAAAATTTCCACTGATAAAAGAATTTCATCAGGAGGTGAATTTCTCAGGTAACTACACCCTCCTCTGCTAGTACAAGACCAGAATAAGAGAGATCCTTTTATTTATATCCCCACAACATAGGTAGATCCTTATTGCATTTTAAAGTACAAAACCTCTCCAGAGGTTATTCTGCAGTTTTACTCATACTTTTCAGCTAAGTTTTGGTGGTATGGTACCAAACCAACAATCCAAGCCCCACCACACAACTGCCACACATACTCACACCCAGTTCAGTTTAGCATTCTGCTTCTACCTGTGTTTTATTTTTAACACTACAGTTCTCTCTGTGTGTAGATTTCCACAAACTTTAAAAAAAATACAGATTTCCCAGCTACTGTTTACCTCAAACTATAATTAGTTTTGTAATTCACATGCTGCCTCTTACTCACCCCTCTTCAGACTCCTTCAAGAGTTTGCTTGCAATTCGGATCAGCATGCAGTATGCAAACTGGGATTTCAGTCCAGATTTAGTGAACTTATTCAACATCTTGGAAACTGCAAGGCGATCATTTTTTCTAAGGTGATAAAGCAGCCCCAAAGCATGGTACTAGGAAATGTGAAACAGAGATGTGCAGGTATTGAATACACACTGCAGTTGGAAAAGCCAGGCTGTTAAGACACAAAAGAGGGCTAATAATAGCTGTTTCCTAGCAGAAATGCCTTCTAACCTCAAATGATCCAAGTTCCCTGACAAGTTACAAAGATCCGCAGTATTTCCTTCCCCTTCCTGTTCACTGTAAGAAAGCCTCAACATATTTCTGAATGAGCTATGAAGAGCTCTTCTGAAAGAGCTATGAAGTTAGTTTACTCCCTTCTCTCCCCATTAAATATCAGAACTTCAAAGGCTTCAGCTTACTAAATCATACTGCACAATAACACTTCCATTTCTAGCACACTCAACATCCAGGATATCCCAAGGCCTTTAAATGACACCTGACCTTACAAAAAGCCTCGAGGCATTTATGATGAAAGTACAAAGGAACATTTCTAGTTGCTTGCCAAGTTGTTTTGGGGTTTTTTTTTTTTTGCCATAAGACTTATTCACAGTAAGGCTTAATGAAGCTGCTAACTGGGCAAGAACAAAGCTGATTTTACAGTCTTGTTTCTGATCGTTAGTCTGTAACACTGACTGAACATACAGAACACTTTCATTTCCACAGCTATTTGGAATATTTGTGCAAAGATTTTGCTCATATGGATATCTTACTGATATTTGGGCCAATCTCTGTGGTCCTGTAGCAACTTGCCAGTTTTCTGAAGGCCAAGACAAGAGATGCTGGTGTTCTGGGAGGCAGCGAGATAATTTCTTAAGCTTTTTGAAAACTTAGGTTCAAAGCCCTTCTGCAACAACTACTGTGAAACAGTCAGTAGCATCCCAGCTGCCAGAAGGTTAGCAGGGGAAGGACAGAGGACTGCACTAAAAAGCCAGCTCTTAATTAAGAATCTTGCACTGGGATCACGGAGAAACTGGTGATTTTTTGAAACAGTCAAGTTGTTTCCCTCAAGTCACAATTCTTGTTTTTAAAAGAATAAGGGAAAAAGGAAAACCAGTTACTTTTTCTAAGGTTATCTTAAGAGCTCACAGAATACCATTAAAGCCCTGTAGTGTGTTTAGAGCTTGCTGGGGCAACCACCCTCAAACATACCTGCACCATGATGTTGTCACTAGAAGCTGCTTCTTGAGCTTCGTTGATCCACCGTTTGACTACATCATAACTGATCTTCATCATGTGCTGGAAGAAGCCACAAATTGAGACTGCAGACAAACTAACATTAGAAGCACAGTGAAGTACCGTGAACCTTGTTTTCAGTTTTTAAGTTTAAAGACTTCACAATAATCTAGGGCTTTGTTGCATACTACAGGTAAGAAAGAATAACTCCCAAGTACATAGTTTGTATGGATGCACTTGTTTTAATAAAGAGAAAAGTAACTCGGAGAGTTTTTGTTTATGTTCAAAGAGGACAGAAGGCAAGACTAGGACAATTCACCTGCCTATGGTTAGTCCAGTAGGAAGACTCCAGTTGTCAGTATTAATACAGCTTTGTTTGCACCCTCAGGGTCCTAACACAGGCTCTACTCCACCTCAACAGCTGGACCTCTTACCTCCTGCTCTGCCTTCTTGATTTACCAATGCAGCCAGTCTCTTTATCCTATGCACCTATAAACCACTGTTTTTCTTACATCTCAGTCTCAGACTACCATGCTTTCACTTGTGTTCTCTTCTTTAATAAAAATATTAACCTAACGAGATCTTTTCCAGCCTTTTCTCCTAAACAAGGGACAGAAAAACAGTGAACTTCTTCATCTTGCCCTCCTACTACATATTAGCAAAAATAATCTTGAATTGCAGTCTTATCAGGGCAGCAATTTCATGGATTTGTTTTTGGAAGAGCACAAAGCAGACTGCTTTTATTGCCTGTTACAAAACTCACATGCTCTTTCATAGTCATCAGAGTTAGCTCTTCCACAGCACAGAACAGGTTGTTTCTACTTACTCTCACCAAACTAATAAGCACTTTCACAGTCATCAGTGGGCTTGACAAGGCCCCTCCCCAGAGAAATTAATGTTCTACACTAACTGCAGAGAGATAACTGAGCACTTTGCACTTGAAGTTATTACAACTGATGTACTCTAAAGCAGCAGAACATTAAGGAGGGAGTTTGAGAAGACAAAGTGTGCTCGAGATAAAGGAAACTCCATTGCTACTATTTTTGTTTATTTTCCAGTGAGGAGATGAAGAGTCATCTCAAAGGAAAAGGAGATGAAGAAAGAACAAAACAAAGTCCAGGCAGAGCTACACATGCAGCAGACTAGTCTTCCCAGCCACAACACAATGCACAGATTTACAATAATCTACTGCTTTACTTACTAAGGAAGACACCAGTGCAGAACTAGACACACTGGGGACTTTGTCCACAATGGCTTGCTTCATGTATCTCTCAATGGCTTGTAACATCGTACCCTATGAAAGCAAAAAAGAAAAGTGTTCATACATTGCAGCAGAGCATAAAAGCAGTGTAAGGCTAAAATATATGCACAGCATATTCAAAAGGCCCTCAGAAAAAAATCTTGAGCTAATTCTGAAAACATGTAGTTCTGCAAGGGAGACATGAGTATCAGCTGCCCAGTCCTGAAGGTTCAGTGACACAATCAAAGTCTACAGCAAAGCTATCTCAGATTCGAAACTAGAGCTCCAAAGCTCCTGCCTTCTAACTCCATGTTTACAGTGCTTGTTTACAGTGCTACAGCTCCACAGAGTTCCTCACATCTGCAGAGTGCCTCAGAGCAGTCCTCCCTAAAGCAGCAGTTCTATTACTACTATAAGAATACACCCTGCATGGGAGTAGTTTTTTTATTTTAAATACACCCATCATCTCTCCCACAACAGCGATGTGATTTCTACTTACATCAGTGATCCTGCAGAGCGCTCTGATGGCCGGGCCTCGGTATACATCTTCCTTCCCTGTCATGTCTTTGGTCAAACTAAAATAATCAAAGACACCCTGTTAACACTTCCTTAACATCCTGATGTCTTGGTCCTTTTGTGACATTCACCTCACCTCATTTAACTGTTCTTCAGCTGTTACCACATAACTGCTAAGCTCTAGTATTGCCTAGAAACAACTTCTTACTAATTAGCTATTTGAAAATTATTAACATCAGATTCTGTGGAAATACAGAACGTTACAAAATGCATAGTCCGCAATATTGCTTTGCCATAAGCCTGGTTTATTTAGCTCAGCCATTGTCCCCCTTAATAGTGTTGTTCTTTCTACCACATGAATTTTTGCTTTAGGTAATAGCAAAGTTTAGTTTGCTGAACAGCTTTAAAAAAATACAAAATAAAACAATCGCTTAGCACATGCCACAGATCCAATTTTCGCTCTCATAACAACTGTAATGTCTATTCTGTAGTCAAAAAAATTGATAGTCAGCTGGCGGACTGAACTGAGCTTTGCTCTGCTTTTCCCTAACTGCTCTGACAGCAAAGTGAAACAGAAGTCACAGCCTAGGTTTTGACAAAACCATCAAGCACCAATAATTAAAAAAAACACAAACCAAAAAAACGAACAAAAAAAAGTAGCAACCGGTTGATAAAATGTAGGCAAGCCTCTTGCTTTTTTAGAAAAGCCTAACAACACAGTAGGAAAAGATTAACATTTCATATGGTGACACATACTCTGTATCATGGAACAGTTTGTTTTCCCTTGCTCTATCCTTTATAAAGCATAATTACAGAAAACCATTGCAGCTAAACCCAACATATTAAGATGCAGCTACTTGTTTCAGAGCTCTGATACTGTGTTTTCTGTAGGTTCTACTACCTGCTTGTGACAATGATGACGTCCTCAGAAATATTGGCCATCTCTTTGATAGTAAGGTAACACATTCTTCTAAGGGTTTGCTGTGAAAGTGTATTGCAGAAAACCATTAAACCCTATGGCAACTATGAATAAACTTCCTAGAAGTTTTAAAAGTTAATATTTAACTTTAAGTTTGTTTAACTTTAAAAGTTAAACAAACTTTTAAATAGAACATCCTCTTCCCCGCTTCTATACAGTTGTAAGCACACAAGTAAAACTATGTTTGGTAACTGGATACAGCCTTACTCCCTGTTATCAAACAAACCAGGAGAAGAATAAGAGAAATATATTGTAAAATGATAAGACTAAAAAAAAAAAATCCACGTTAATTATGAAAGAAGTGATATATCGTGTCTGTATGCAGAAGCCTCACAATTATCAGTTAAAAGTTTTAAAAACAACTTCCTCTATTTGTTATTGCAAAAGAAAAATCAAAATATGCAAAGAGCACTGACACTTTAGTTCTTCTAAATATGCCATTTGCTTTCAATTTAAAAAAACCCTACTTTCTAAAATGTGGATATGAGAAAGGTCTCAAACACTCTGTACGTCCAAAATTTTCATTCCATCTTTAAACAGTTACACATGCAACCTTCCTCAGCCAAACCTCTAAAAACCTGAAGTGCCAGTTCATTTTTCAGAAAAATTAATGAGACCCAGCACATGAAGCATACTGCTCTGAGTTCTTACACTCTGCAAAAGAGATCAAAGAAGGACTTTACATTGGGCAAAGTCCAAAGTGCAATCCAGCATTTTTAGGATGTTCTCATCCCTTGACTCCATGCTGATTCATGAATAAAGCAAGTTGTTCTAGAGAATTGCAGTATTTCATCTACAGGCAACTTTTAAATTCTATTCTGAGTTAAGCAGATGAGGATTATTTGCAAGTGTAATAAACAGTCATAAAATTATACCGATTCGTATATTAAGACTTTCTGTCATTATTTACGTTCTTTACAACAGTAATTCAACTCAGAAAAAAGAAAACCACCACCAAAACAAACCTGCAGAAGTAACCATATGTTATTATTCAGTTATTTGTTTCCAGACCATGAATTGCCTTCGGCAAATACTTTTCGTGCAGAGCTTGTTCTCTGAAGTACTTGCCTCACCCTCCTCCCACATCCCAGTATCCAACTGTTTTGCAATTACTGCAAATCCAGACAAAACCAGGGAGGCAGCAAGTGGTAAACACTAGGTACTTACATCATTAGACTGAAATAATCTGGTCATTGCAAAAAAAGCTTCTGTGGCTTCAGTGGTTCCAAAGTGTTCACCCTGAAAATAGCATAAAAGCAGCGAGAGAAAAACCACCATCATTATTCAGCTGCCTCCACCTTTCTGCCCCTATTTATAATACCTACCCACACACCAAGAATCTTTTCTTCTAGACTTTTTCTCATGTTAGAAACTGTCCCTCCCTCACCTTGTGTTTCCTGGGGAGTACGTGCCAAGTTTACCACTATTATCTACTTGGTTTCAATACAAATGCCATCCACAGTGGTGGAATAGTTTAACAAGTAGCCTGTGTTCCCTCTTTTGACATTAGTGTGTCAGCAGTTGGTTTTGTGTCATGCTTGTTAACCAGAAGGATCCCCTTGCTTAAAAGGGATCTATTTAAAGATGACTGGTGCCAGTTAAGACTGAACAGCATAGAGTCATGATCAGTTAGGAGGGACCTATGTTAAATACTGCCTGACATGCAGGAAACCTGATCTATGCAGATACCTAAAAAAAATCTCCTTATCACGCTTCCAATTTCTCCCCAAACAAAAAGACACCTTCCACTTCATCACTTCCTGGCCTATGTTCTTACCTCACTGCAGTGGTTCCTACTTTAGCTAGGCAAACACAAGTGGCTCTTTAATGGCACAGTGCTGTGGTGATCACAGACCAACCAGCAGCTCTCACTTGGCATGCAGAAAAAAAGTCTTAGAAGCTTCAGCGACACATTTCTCTCTCACTTTAGCAAGAAAGTCAGAGGGGAGAACATAATACTACAGCATAAACACTCAATTTCTGATCTCCTTAAAAACTACCTCCCAAATCTGACAGGAAGAGGTATAAAACTTCTTTCACAATGAAAGTTATCAGAAATTAGCCTCAGAAATATTCATTCTGGTTGAAAAGAAATGACAACAGTTACCTGGTTCAGCAAGTAAAGGATCTTGGTAAGGATGTGCAGGCATCTTCGTGGATTTATAGGGGTCTCATTAAAGATACGTGCCTACAAACACAGCATAAATACTGTATCACAGTTTAACCCAACAATAAAAATTTCTCTTTCACCATAAAGAGTAAAGCAATTTGTTTTCAACCAAGTAGCTTATAACTTTTTCATATTTTTATTCTCATCATTCAGCTCACGCGTGTTTAGTTTGCTGGATGGGCAGCACTCTGAACAAAGGACAATGACTTGGTTTAGCATCCAGAACTAGCAAGAATACTTTAAAATAAAAGCATAACAACTTCATTATTTCCAAAGCATCTGTAGCCCAAACACTAGTCTGTAGGAACACAAAATTGAAATTATTAAGTTCCTACCTATAGCTCTTTGCACCCACCAAAATTCCCCATTATTTAACCACACGTTCACCTCACCACTTGCAATCATTCTTGGAGTACCCAAAGAGAAGCAGGAAAACCCGTTACACAGTACGCTGAACGAGCATAGGAAAACAGGCAAGTCACCTCTTCAGAAAGAGCACCCTGAGATCCCACATGTCCATGTGGAAAGCAGATTACATGTGGCTTCTAATTACCATACATAAACCCCTCATAGAGTAACTTCATGTGCACTTAATCACATACTCTGTGATTTTAAATTAACTATATGAATTTAGCTAGTCACCTTTCCTGAGAGTTGCACTGTAAAACTTCCTTAAACTGCTAACACTTTCTGAAGAACAAAAGAGTTAAACAGTATTATACTATGATCATTCATACCTCCTGAAGCACAGCACTCTTCTCCAAATGCTGGAAAGGATTAGAGCCACTACCTGAGGAACAAAAGAGACCTCTCAGTTAAGGAAATGCATTCTTCACAAAAACCAACAGAACTGAACGTGCAGGAACAGCTCCTAAACTTTATAAAAACACCTCAATGCTACAGTGACACTCCTCTTGGAATAACTGATGTTCTCCATCAACAGCTTTGAATCCGCTTTCTTAATTTGTATATTCAGAGTTACATGAAAAAAAAAAAGGGGGGAGGGCACTTTCAACATAGCTGGAAGGTGAAGAAGGTGTTTTCTAGTAAATTTGCCTTAATACTCCCTTTACATAAAACTATTTACTCTTTTTTTTTTTTTTTTCCTAGTCCCCCTATTTTTATTCCTTCAGGCACAGAAAGCAATGAACACATCAGGACAGAACTGCTGATCAGGATCTGAAATAGAAGTATATCGATCAATGCACCACTAAAACCAGCTACTCAGCAAACTCCACAAACAGTCTGGCTGCTGCACATCACAAAATTGTTAACACTATACTATCTCCATAGTGTAACTTCTCAGCTTTTTAACAGTGCCGACCCAGCCATTGACAGTAACTAATTTGTTGGAGATGACACTTCTTAGTCAGCAGCATACAGAGGAGACCAGTCTTTTAATCCACAGTGAAACCACATCTCAGAGCCACCGTTACAAACACGTATCCAAACCCTCCATACTGCTTCTGACCCTTTTCCGCCAGCAACATTTTTTCATGTTCTGTTCATTCATTCTTCAGTTCTCACATCCCAAGCAGAAGAAAACTAAGAATGAAAGGAAACTCAACCGAGCTGGGCACATGTTGCAGCTCAGAAGACCTCCAAGCATCAGTTACTACAGGCAACCTGAACTTAATTTCCAGACGATTTTGTGGAGAGAAAACGTAGAGGTAATGGCTTCATTCACCACATCTATACCTAATGCGACGGTTTTTTTCCCGCCCAGTGAGTACCTGAACACAACCGCTCCTGACACAGTCCAAACCACAAAGTCTGCGTGTGGGGACGGCTCCTGGCCCACTGCCAGGCTGAGGTGCAGACCCCGATCAAGCCCTGCAAGCACCGCTCCTCCTCACCAGGGCAAGGCCGGGAAAGGACCACCAGCTGCAGCCCGCAGTGTTGCAGGGAACCGGTTCCCTCTGAGCGCGGCCGCAGGGGCCCGGAGCAGGCCCTGCAGCCCGCGGACCATCCTGAAGGGCCGGGGGAGGCGCCGGGGGAGGCTCCGAGGGAAGCCGGGGCACCGGAACGCAGGTGGGGCCTCCTTCCTCAGCGGCCGTTACTTCTCCTCTCGCCTCAGCGGCCGTCACAGGCCGCGGCGCGCGCTGGGCGCCTAACGATCGCTCCCCTCAGGGCCCTGCGGCCATGCTCGCCCCTGAACCCGCCCCCAACTTCCCCCACGCCGCCACCAGCCCCGTACCGGACTCCTCGTCCTTCTTGTCAAACTTCTTAATCATGTCGCCACCGGCCGCCCCCCTCCCTTCGAGCTGCACCGCCTCGGCAGCTCCCGCCGGAAGGCCCGCCTCCCCGCTTCACACTCTGCCATCTGATTGGGCCATGGCGCTGTCACTCAAGCTCCTAAGCGCTTAGGGCCACTGTACGCCTTCCGTCTCCCCAAGCCCCGCCTCCCGCTGCTGAAGGGGCGGGGCTGAGTCAGGTCGGGGTGAGGGCGAGTCTTAAAGGCGCCGCGGCGCCATTTTGTGAGGGGGATGCTTAGTCTCGACTGACTGATAGACAAACTAACCATCTGAGCCCATTGGCAAAAAAATAAACACACGTTTCAGCCACCAGCTCCCCTCAGAAGAGTGAGGGGAGGTGAGGCGCCTTGGCCCAAACACTGAGGTATTTCGGCAGCAGTGGCAGCACCTCGCTGCTGTGCCCTGAGGAGGCCACTGCTTCCCTCCTCCCTGCCCCTTCTAAAAATACTAAAGCTAAAAGGAGCTGTCGTAAGTTATTAACACCTCAGCCAGGTCTTTCTGAAAGATGGGGTGCAAACAGCCTCCTTCAGGATGATGGGATCCCTGAAAACCCCCAGAGATTGATATGTAAAAATAGAAGGACAGTTGTAATTAGCTCATATTTGCTGAATCAATATGTACATATGTACCTTGTCTAAGCCTTAGATAGTGACCATATCTATCGTAGAATCCTTAAGAGACTCGTTATGAAACCCCGTGCTCGTGATGTTCACTAAGGGCCAAGGTTGTTGAGGAACTAACGCGTCAATTAAAAGAAAATGATAGTAGGATTGATGCTTGTTGAGGAGCTAGCCCGTCAATTAAAAGAAAATGATAGCAGGAACACTAACCTTGAAACCGGCTAAAGCTAGTTAGAAAATGCAGAATTTGCCAAGTGCCAAGGAATATGTATTAATGGCCAAAAGTTCGTCCAAAGGATAAGAGAGGAAGAAGAAGATAAGACCCTCTGAGGAAGTAAACGACCACCGGAGCCAGGCCCGAGCATGCGCAAAAATAATGTGGACATTTTTAGAAGTGATGACATAGGTATTTTAGTTACTCCACCCCATTTATGAATATGTATGATTTGTCTTATCTAATCTCATTAATATGTGTGCTTTTGTGTAATAAATAATTGCTTGCTCGCCGAAGGAGCGTGCAAGCTTTGAGGAACAATCCCCTCGCACCCCGGCGCCGAAGTAAACATACCTGCTTTATAACTCTTTGTGAGTTGTGAAGTTTGTTTCCGCGTGTCAAGATGATACGGATCCCCCATTGAGGCGCCATTCCCTACAGTGGTGGCTGACCCGTGAGGCACCAGAGGGGTTTATTAGGTGGCGGGTGCCACTAAGCCACTCAGCAGCTGCCGTCCGTGCTGCATGCTGTCGCTGCCGGGCACAAGGATGATGCAGCGGGTCTGGAGAAGGACAGAGAGGGACAAGGGCTCTGTCAGGCAGGTTGTCATCTTGCCTCGTGGCTGAGCCGATGCCAGACCTGTAAGAAAGCACGGGCGGTTCCTCAGTGAGGTGGCTCCAGCATGGCTGAGTTTCATGTCGGGGCAGTCTTGGGCGTGTTATTTGGGCACGTTTTGGGGCCAGCTGCAAAACTGGCTCCCGCGTATTTCAAATGCCCGCCCCACAAAGTGGCTGAGGGCTCCCCTGGCTTTAGTCTGCCCCTTCTCACACTTACTGTGATGCTTTACAGGTGGAAGATCTTCACATCAGAGGATGGTGATCTTCTGGGGTGAGAGATGGAGGTACAGAGTGCTTGGCAGGTGTTATTAGTGGGTATTATCACAGGTACTTTTTGGAGTATTTCAAACTCTGAAATTCCTTGGAGAGCAGTGAGCAAATCTCCATGCCCCAGGTCCTCCCAGGTAACTGGAGTGGGAAATTTCTGCTGCATCTGACATTAGCACTACTCGTGAGCCAAATGTTTTCCTCTCTCTTCAAAATCCCTGGGACTGCAGCTGCTTCATAGAGGAGGCCTTGGAAGGACTGATCCTGGCAGCATGCTGCTGGCGATATACAGCAATACCCGGCACCTGCTTGCATGTTTTGAGTGGCTGGATTTTTCTGGTTTTTCTCCTGCCAAAAGGAAAGGGCCATCCCTAGTGCCTGCTTGCTGTTCCTCTTCCCTCAGACCGGGAGGCAAAGAGGTGCTTTCCATTAAGAGGAACTCATCAATAAGGTTTTTCTTTTCTTTGTGCTCTGTCTGATACCCTGAGGACAGCCTCGCTAACTTTCTACATTCAAGTGGAAGAAGCCATCACGTCTCTTTGCTCAACACTCAACAGAGGACCTTCTGCTTTCAGTTGCTTTCAGAGATGATTTCTTTGGCTAGGGGTCCACCTGCTCCTCTTAGTATAAAATGAGAAGTCCAGTTCTTGTCAGAAATACTGAGGGAATGGATCAAGTCTTGGGATTGAAGATGAAGCAGTACCAAGCATGCAGCTTGGCATTTACAACAGGGAGAAGTGGAAAGCCCCATGTAAAGGGAAGAGCTGTACTGAAGAGCAGGTGGCATAGGGGGGCTCTGATAATTGCGACATTAAGGTCTGGATGCTAAATTAGTTTGGTATAAGTTAGGGGAAGAGGCTGAGAGGAGGCAGCAACACTGAAGCAAAAAGAGGATGGAAGAAAAGGAGAAACAAAAGGCAGCGAGTGTAGAATTGGTTGTCCCAGTAAAGTGTTCAAGATGGCATGTCATGCTTTACCTCACCTGTGATGTGCTCGTGTCTTATCATCTAGGAAGTGCTGGCCCACATGTCCATGAAAGTTTAGCTTAATCAACTTAAAAATAGATTTGTCAAGCTGATATGCCTTCTTCATATATAAAAAGCTTTAGCTATTACACGGAGGTCTTAAATGGTGACCAGTGACATAAGAGACAATATGTATGGGTCCCTGCTGCTGGATGTGTGCAGGGTGAATTGCTGTAAGGGTTTAGGATGACTACAGCTGCCAGAGCAGCTTTCATTTAGGGGGCTGAGAGGTGTCTTCACTTACCACAATTACATTAATTGCCCCATCCCTGCAAGCATTCAAGGTCAGGTTGGACGGGGCTTTGAACAACCTGGTCTAGTTGAAGATGTCCTTGCTCACTGCAGGGGGGTTGGACTACATGACCTTTAAAGGTCCCTTCCCACCCAAACTATTCTAGGATTCCTTGATTCTATGATTGCAGCTTTGCTGCAGATGGATGGAGAATGACTGATGGACTTTTATAGTTCTTGTAAAAAGAGTGGCTTGTAGTAGGCTGGAAAAGGAGAATCTTTTGTCTTACGCATAATTACCCGTGGACTGGAGTGGAGGGTACCAATGCTGTGTCTCATCTTGCCCACACCCTCTGGTCCTCCTCCTATACAGCTACCCAAGGAAATAAACATAGGTTTCTGTTTGCTTCTGACTTAATAAAAGCTGTGCAGTAGGTGATGGCTGGGTGCTGGGTTTGTTCAACACATCCTTCTCTCCCCTGGTCAAGGAATGGTAACTTCTCACCTGGTTTAAGGAGGGCTCAGTAGTGGAGTTGTGGATATTGCCTTTCTCTTTGCTTCTCAGCAAAGGTTTTTGAGAACTGTCCTTCAGCCTCAAAATCGCTGTCTTTGGAGAACGTAGGGTGTGAAATGAAAACTAGACTCAGGAAAGCAGCCTGAGGTCCCAGGGATAGCTTTGTCTTACTTGATTATGCTTCTGAGTACTTAACAGCAGTAAATCACACTAATAACAAAATGAGCAGCCCTTTTCATGGGGCTGGGAGAATAAGGCAAGTGGGTATTGCATGACCTTGGGCCCAGTGTGTTGTGTTCCTCGATGGGCCGGGGCTAAGCAGACTTTCTGGTGTCTCTGGCAACCCCAGCTGCTGAAATGGCTTCATGACTGTTGATTTATGGTGAAGTAGAGCCCCTTAAGTGCCCTTCTCCAGCTATTAAGTGCCCTAGTCCAGCTATTACCCTGTTGCTTCCAGAGAGGGAGATTTATTCTTGGGCTCAAGTACCTGTGCTGTGCTGGGGGTGACTCCCATCACAGCCCACCTGAGCACCATTTTAAAACCAGGAATAGCAGGCATGGTGACTCAGGAGAGTGGACAGCAAAGGCGGATGAGAAGCCATAAAAATACACAGGCTAAAACATCTGTGCAGGATTGTTCTTTCTTATCAATCAAAACTATTTGAGGACCTTAATCATCATTGAAAAACAGTCAAAGAGCTTCCTTTTCTCCTTGCATTTAGAAGAGGCAAATCATAGCTTTGCTACCTGCTCCAGGTCCCTTTCTTAGTCTCAGATCAAAGTTACAGCTCAAGATTCATGTTACTGCTCTGGCAGGCATTATGTAGGAAAGCAAAGGGTTTCAGCTGCACCTGAACATAAAATGTTTCCCAGCCACTTCCCCAGGAAAACTTGTCCTTGGCTCTGTCAGCTCCTTCCATTGTGTCTTCAGCAAGGGAAAATGTATCTGACTCTTGGGAGCAATCCTCCGGAAGAGAATGGATAATGAAACCAAACTAGATATACTGAGGCAGGTTGGAAGCATCAACCTTAACACAAGAGAGAAGCTCCTGGAAGTTGTTCAAGGTACTATAAAGAGGTTTTGTGTCAGGAATGACGAAGTGTGGATGAGTGGGGTGTTTCTGTGAGAGAGTAAAAGTAAATGGAGTAACTGCTAAAGGAAGGAGCCAATGGAGGCCAAAGAGGCTAAGCTGGAGGGAAGGCAATAACACAGCCATCCTAATGCATGCAAGTGTGTTTTCCAAAACTATCATGTGAAGCCAGCTGAGATATGTAAGTAAATAACACATTTTTATTTGTTCTTTGTTGTTTTCTGATTTGCTGTTTGAGTTCTGTAGTTTCTCTTTGTTGGCACAGAGACCAAAGCTCAGTTTTAAAGAAAAACTTTGTGTGATTCACAGAATCATAGAATGACAGGGGTTGGAAGGGACCTCTGGAGATCACCTAGTCCAACCCCCCTGCAAGAGCAGGGTCACTTAGAGCAGGTTGCACAGGAATGCATCCAGGTGAGTTTTGAATATCTCCAGAGAATGAGACTCCACAGCCTCTCTGGGCAGCTTGTTCCAGTGCTCTGCCACCCTCAAAGGAAAGAAGGTCCTCCTCATGTTTAGATGGAACTTCCTATGACCAAGGTTGTGCCCATTACCTCTCATCCTGTCACTGGGCACCACTGAAAAAAGACTGGCCCCATCCTCCTGGCACCCACCCCTGAAGTATTTAGAAGCATTAAGCTCCCCCTCAGTCTTCTCTTCTCCAGACTAAAAAGACCCAAGTCCCTCAGCCTTTCCTCATAAGAAAGATGTCCCCTAATAATCTTCGTAGCCCTTTGCTGTACCCTCTCCAGCAGCTCCCTGTCCTTCTTGAACCGGGGAGCCCAGAACTGGACACAGTACTCCAGATGTGGCCTCACCAGGGCAGAGTAGAGGGGGAGGATAACCTCCCTCGACCTGCTAGCCACACTCTTCTTGATGTACCCCAGGATGCCATCAGCCTTTTTGGCCCCAAGGGCACATTGCTGGCTCATGGTCATCCTGTTGTCCACCAGGACTTCCAGGTCCCTTTCCACAGAGCTGCTGTCCAGCAGGTCAGCCCCTAACCTGGACTGGTGCATGGGGTTATTCCTCCCCAGGTGCAGTACCCTACGCTTGCCTTTGTTGAATTTCATCAGGTTCCTCTCTGCCCAACTCTCCGGCCTGTCCAGGTCACGCTGAATGGCAGCGCAGCCTTCCGGTGTGTCCGCCACTCCTCCCAGTTTTGTGTCATCAGCAAACTTACTGAGGGCACACTCTATCCCTTCATCCAGGTCATTGATGCATATATTGAACAGGACTGGACCCAGTCCTGACCCCTGGGGAACACCACTTGTTACAGACCTCCAACTAGACTCTGCGCCACTAATCACAACCCTCGGAGCTCTATCTATCAGCCACTTTTCAATCCACTCTACTGTCGGTTTATCTAACCCACACTTCCTAAGCTTGTCTATGAGGATGATGTGGGAGACGGTGTCGAAAGCCTTGCTGAAGTCAAGGTAGACAACATCCACTGCCCTCCCCTCATCTATCCATCCAGTCATGCATCGTAGAAGGCTATCAGATTGGTCAGACATGACTTCCCCTTGGTGAATCCGTGTTGACTACTTCTGATAACCTTCTTTCCCTCCAGATGCTTTGAGATGACACCCAGAACAAGCTGTTCTATCATCTTTCCAGGGATGGAGGTGAGGCTGACCGGCCCATAGTTTCCTGGGTCTTCCTTCTTGCCCTTTTTGAAGACTGGAGTGACATTGGCTTTCCTCCAGTCCTCAGGCACCTCGCCTGTTCTCTAGGACCTTTCAAAGATGATGGAGAGTGGTCCAACAATGACTTCTGCCAGCTCCCTCAGCACTCGTGGGTGCATCCCATCAGGACCCATAGACTTGTGGATGTCCAGTTTACTTAATTGGTCTCTAACTTGATCCTCCTCAACCAAGGGAAAGTCCTCCTTCTTCCAGACTTTCTCTGTTACCTCCGAAGTCTGGTACTCCTGAGGGCTGGCCGGAGCAGTAAAGACTGAAGCAAAGAAGGCATTCAGTAACTCCACCTTCTCTGCATCGTCTGTCACCATGGCACTTGTCTCATTCAACAGCGGGCCCACATTTTCTCTAGTTTTCCTTTTGCCTCCGATGTACTTGAAGAAACCCTTCCTGTTGGCCTTGACACCCCTTGCCAGGTTTAACTCCAAGGAGGCCTTGGCTTTCCTCGTTTCATCCCTGCATACTCTGACAGCATTCTTGTAATGTTCCCAAGCGGTCAGTCCCTTCTTCCACATACTGTAAACTTCCTTCTTCCACTTGAGCTTTTTCAGAAGCTCTGCTCAGCCATGCAGGTCTCCTGCTTCCGTTGCCTGACTTTTTGCTCTTAGGGATACACTGATGCTGAGCTTGGAGGGAGTGGGACTTGAATATCATCCAGCTCCCTTGAGCCTCCCTACCCTCTAGAGCCCGAACCCATGGGATTTCTCCAAGCAGTTTCTTGAGGAAATCAAAGTTAGCTCTCCTGAAGTCTGAGGTTGCAATCCTACTTGTCGTTTTGTGCATACTGCACGTGATCCTATACCCTATCTTCTCATGATCGCTGCAGCCAAGGCTGCCCCCAACCTTAATGTCCTCCACCAGTCCCTCTTTGTTTGTCAGTATTGTGGAATTATTGCTGGAGATGACTTAGAAATTAAATCTATATGCGCATTTTTAGGAAGGGTACAGCATTGAAGAAACTTTCAGGGTGGACTGTGGTGGTCATGCAAGAGTTCCATCCCACAGAAGTTCCCTAGGCAACCTTAGGTGTTGGCAAGGCCAGGGGAGCTTAGTGTGCTGACTCTAAGAGAAACTGTACGGAGGGTGGAGCGGAGTGGAGACACCACGGCCAGGCTCTGTGATAAGATGGGAATTGGAAGGCACTATGGAACAATGAGATGGAGACTCACCCTGATAACCAGGATACGTTCCTGGTCAAAGACAATGCTATTGTACAAAGATACAATAACCTCTTTAGTATGTGTAATGGTGTGTAGTGGAGTACCTGGGAATGGGCCCACAGTCTGTCACCTTTTGACAAAATACTCATTATAATCTCATTATAATACTAAAAAACACACCTCCATCCCAAAGTTACCCACCTCCAAGGTGCGGCCACCCCTCACTGAGCCTGCGCTCTGAATTTTTCTTGGTCTATACCTTTAAAAGCAAAGCCAGAAACTTTTACAGCAATGACAAGAAAGAAATATATGACTAGAGTCACTCAAGCTCCACTTGTAAAGTAAAAATAGTATAAAAAGGCTTAAGAGAGGAGGGATTTTAGGGAAGATACCATCGCAGTCCTGCTGTGACATCTGGGATCAGTCAATGGGCTGAACCTCTCTTCTCCTCCAGTAGGAATGCCTTTGGGTAAGATTCGGACACTTGGCTATACCAAGTGTCCCCCCCCCCCCCCCCGGAGATTTAGCAACCTCTATATAGTTGTTTTGTGATTTAATGAGCTTGTAGCTAGCTATATTTCTCATATTAACACTTGGCTATACCAAGTGTTTCCCCGGGAGATTTAGAAACCTCTATAGAGTTGTTTTGTGATCTAGCACGCTTGTAGCCAGGCTATATTATCCATATTCTTGATATTTGTACCATCTTTGTGGGCAGTAGTTCTATCACCGGCAATCCAAAGGAACTTGTGCATCTGTTGCTTTAATAAACTGCACTATTCATTAATCTAGCCGTAAGAGTTCACAGAATCACAGAATCACTACGGTTCTGTGAACGTGTGTTCTCATTGAACGTGACCAAATTCCTTAAGGGTGGCCGTGATAGTACATGCAACGCGGCAGGACTGAAAGTGTATGGAGTTTCAAGTGCATCCGTAATCGTTAGGATTCTATATATATACATATATGTGTGTATATGTATATATATTGAACACTATCGGGCTTGTGATACAGGAAATTGGGCATCACTCAGAATCTAAGCCCAGCCGCCCCCAGCCCCTCTGATATCTGAGGACAAGCTGGAACACAAGGGGGTTTATTTTCTGCCAAATTGCTTGGTCCTTTAATGCGACACCACGTCACATGCTTTTGTCACTTTCCCTGCCCAAAAGACTTTACGCAAACAAGGAAGCAAGAGCCAGAAGACATGAGTGATGCCCAGGTCTGTTTAGATTCCTGTTATCTCCATTTTGCAGTCAAGAAATGGAAGAGCATGATAGCATGATGTGCTGCCGGTCCCACAGGAGATGGAGGCATTAGGCTCTGTTATGACCATAAGCCTTTAAGTAACAGGACCAGTTTTGTTGTTTTATTTTTTTACCCTGGATATGCTTTTTTGCACATTATCTGCATATGCCTGGTAACGGGCAGCTGAGCTCCCCAGCCAAGGCAATGATGCAAAGGTCAAAACAAACAGCAAAAATGGGGTGCGAATGGCTTGTCTTGGCAGCATCACTGAAGTCTCCGACTTTGACCCTAAAGCCAGCCAGAGCTAAGCCCATGGTCTGTGGGTATGGTTTCTTGGTATGTTTAATACAGTTTCAGTGAGGAGCACCCCGAAACCCACGTCCTCTTCCCACTCCTAACCTCATGCTCCAGATGACTCCATTGTTTAGCAGGGCTAAGGGATTGGCTCGTTGATCGTGGGACGTGGACCCAGTGGATGTGATTTGATTTCTGTTAAATCATTGCTGTGATCTGCTGCACTCAAAACCACATAGTCATCAACACAAAGTTCAAAATTAACATCCCAGCGCACTGAACGTTACTGCCTTCCTTAGACCTGGGACTGTCCAGCCCTCACCAGACCTTCCTGATAGTTTAAAAATTAAGCTCATTTGTTGTGTTTGTTGTGTAGTCCACTGCTGTGAAGTATTTTGCCATTCCAAGTTGCTTTTCGGTGTAAAATGCCATGTGGTTACAATTCAGCTCAGGGAGGGGATTGTTTGTTATGATCAGTGTTGTCTTATCTTGAATGAACAGTGAAGATCTGACCGTAACCGCTGTGCGTCTTCTGCAGCTATTGAGATGTTTCTGAAATGCATCGCTGTTCAACAGCCTAAAGTCTCTCTCCTGTACCAGGACACAAGGGAGGGCTGGATTAGAAAAGCCAGACCCATATATCCATTTTACAATTACAGAAGGCGGAGAACTGCCGTCCTGCACCAACCTTGAGTTGCCTGCGCCCACTTTTTGCCGAGAGGATAACCTGGAGAGACTCCTGTCTCCAGCAGAAGCACACAGAGTATAAGAAGAATCACCCTCACTCCAGCACTCCACCGGTCACCACGTTTAATGATTTCCATAGCTGGACTGTTGTGTTTAATAGGCACGAGTGTCTCTCTTGTGGGGTTGTCTGGATCATGTTTGAACCAGCTTTTATTTCTCTGTGACAGCTGTTCTTCAGAGGATGCCACATAAGGGCTTAGGTACTGCGTCTGCTCCAGCCTGCCTGCTGGAGTAAGTAATACTCCTTATCTTGAAGGAGCGTGCATTACACCCTCCATTACGCTGGTGAAACGACCTCCCATGGCTGGCAGATCAGTGAGGTTTGATCCTGGGAAGTCCAGACGTCAGTATAGGTGTCAACTGAGCTAGAGAAAAAATGCCCCAAGGACTGCTCTGCCAGTCCATTTGCTTTTGAAGGATCTAATCCCAGGGCATTTTTTTCAGTTTGTAGTGGTATTTTTCTTCTTACGCAGACTTGATGGCAACAGCAACTTTAATGAGAAGGAGTAATGTGAAAATAGAACCCACCCGTCGTTCAGTCACACTGGGGAAGGACCGTGCCCTGGAACATGCAGTCTTTCATCCGCAGAAAAGATCTGTAAAATGAAAGTTCAGCGCTTGGTATGCATCAGCCCTGTAGCTTCCTACGACTGGACAAATTGGCCCTCCACTGAGTGCTGTGTCCTAAAAGGTGATGAATTAATATCAACAGCGACATTTAAGATGCTGCCGCTTCCAAGTTGAAACAGCAGGAATAGCTTCGCAGAGCTGGGATGTTAATTCACTGGTGTAGCCATCACGTTTGCTAGCAGAGGGAACGATGCTGCCTTCACTTACCAGGTTGGGAATGTTGGTATGCTCTTTCTCATGCTGTAAGGAAAATCTTTTCATGCTTGCCACCTGCAGGGATAAAATGAAAACAAGGCAGTTCGTTAGCAAACATGGTAATCAAAGCCTGTATCCTGCTAAATACAGCAGCACTGATCTCTGCAGCCGCTTTAGGCGATAGAGCAGAATGAGATGATAAAACATTAGGTCATGATTCCATTTACAAGTAACTTTCTTTTCAAGGATGGACTTTTCTTAGTATTCTAGTAACACAGTCATGAAAGAGATCTTAATTTCATCACAGTTTCCTGACTTCTCCCGCTTATGATGCTGTCTCCTTACCTTTACATGGGATTTTTCACAATCAAGGACATTATAAAGACTCTGTATGGTAATGTGCAGGTATTTGTACTTAACCATGGTTCTTTCACGGGCCAGTGAAGTGCAGCCAGTTTTGAGCCAGATGGTTTGATAGTACAGACAGTAATTTTGGGCAAGGCAAAAAGAGCAGAGTGGCCATTTCTGGAATGTCCTACTCAACTACTCAAATGGGAACAAGGCCAGCTTCTGACATTATGACTTTTTCCTGAAGAATTCCCAGAGAATAAGTTAAGATGAAGATAGTTATTTTCCAATTAGAAAAGGCAAATAGACTCCAGTAATGGATGAATTAATTCAGTGGGTTTTTTCCGTGGAACTGCAAAATGTATGAAAAGAAAACAGTCTAAAAAATGTCATGAATGTCACAGAGTTACTTCAAGTATCTGTTTTTCCTTTCCCATACTTTAGTATTTTTGGCTGTCCTAGACATATTCAGTCCACAGAACTGTCTTGCGTTACATTTATAAATGGTGAAAAATGATTGGCAGTGCTGCAAATTAGACAGTATGACTAAGAATCTCAAGTGCCGTTTTATATAACTACTTGAGTGATTTAGAAACTTCTCTCCCACCGAGAGCTGCAGTACAATTTACACTGTTTTTGCCAAATGGGAGGTGTTTGCTGCGTTCAAAAACTCAGTGGCTTTTAAGAATTTAAGTTATGCTGTTTAGAAGTTTATGAACTGTCACTAAACAGTATGCCTCTTCAAACGTCTGATGTGCATGAGGAACGTGGAGCTGGCATTTCACTAAACTCTTTTTTCTTCCGTATTACAGCTGTTCTCCAGCTCAGCACAAGTTCAAGGCAAGATCCGGCTGAGGAAGCTGGGGATGCGTTCCCTTCCCGGTCACAGGGGAGAATTGCGGCTGTGGGTAAGCCATGCTGGAGGCACCGCTACCGTGTACGTGGGGCCGTCAGCACTCCCTTCCTCACCTGCCTCTGTGACATCCGCACATTCGGTGCGGAGGCTGCCATGCACCCCCTGCTCTGAAAAATTCAGGTAACAAAGTACCCTGTAACAGAAAGTGAAAAAAAAATTCAGGTAACAAAGTACCCTGTAACAGAAAGTGAAAAATTATCTGTAACAGGACCAGGGAAAAAAAGCATTTGTGTACGCATGCTAAATAAAGGTTTGTAAGTGTTGTGTAGAACCTTGAATTGAATTACATGCAGCTGCAGCAAAGGAAGGAATCAGTCTGAGGAATACTCGTGTTTAGTAGCTTTTATTTAAAGTAAAATCACTGTATTTCAAATCCTAGCCAAAATGTTCTCAATATTTTATTTTTTTTATTTTCCTTATGCTGTGATTCAGCAATTAGTAACATTGGAGTTGTCCACTGCTCCATTATCAGCAATACAAATATAACTTGAATTAAGTGTAAACTAATATTTCTTTAGCTAACACTGGTATTATGCTCTTATTCCCTTTGTTGGCTGGGAAGAGCAAACAATACCTGATCGGGCATAGGGCCAGCTGATACATGAGGAATCCATCATCATTTTTTGAACCAACTTCAATCAACAGATGGAATTTACATTGGATCAGTGCTTTGTGACGTATATTTGTAGTAGAGTTTCATTCAGTTCAAAAGTTTTGAAGCTAGATTTACTTGTCATTAAACCATGGTCTTAGAAACTGTATGTTTCTTTGTGAAAGCGTATTAGAGATGCTCAGAACAAATTATCGAAACTTAAGATACAAGTGACCCTGCAAGGTTACTCTGGGTAGTATTTTCTGTGTTGGCCTGAAAAAACCCGAATTCTGATATGTGCGTCAGCAAAGTATTACCCTGATGGGCAAGAAGGCAATATAATAATGCTGCGTAACATTGCCTCAGCGTTCTTTTGCCCTGTTACAGAACATAAAGGAACAGTAGTTATATATAAGTGCTTCCACAAAGCAACTTCTGGCTTTGTGTTTTTGCAGAGTTTTCTGCACAGATTGCGATGGCAGAACTGCGGGACTTCACTAGTTAACGTCAACCACCTAAGGATGACTATGGCTGTGCTAACAGCCTTTGGGTTTGTTCATACTGTCCGACCCATTCTCACCTATGTCCTGTCTGGCCTTGTGAATATTCAAAGTGGATGTGAGAGGGTCAGATATCAGCACAGTGAACTTACAAAAAGGAAAGTTTCACCCATAGGAAGACATGACTGCAACTTCTACACACCTTCTGGCTATTGTACTAGCCGGGGGGGTCTGCTCTCTGTGCTGAATAACTTCAAATCTGGAGCAGAGACACTTTGGGGAACTGTATTTAGGCACCTTTCTACATCTTTAAACACTTTAGTCCTTTAGAAACCTGGCCCTAGAGACCTCGTGTCCTGGGAATTTAGCATTCATTGTTAATGTGATCAACTATTACTCCTTGAAGCTCATATTCTGATTGTTTCACACAAAAATATGCTGTCCAGCATCTTGCTTTCCCTCATCCTGGTTCCCAAACCTTCTCCCCCTCCCTTCACCATCACCATACCATCACCACCAGCAAACAATATTGTATCTGTCATGAGAAGACCTCAATCTCCACCTAACCTCACCCCACATTCTGCCTTCAGATCTTGCTTCTTCTGACCTCTCTCCATAGCCAACATCCCTTGTTTTCTTTCCAACCCCATGGCTAAATTCTCCTTTAGTCCATTACCCTCTTCTGCTTAGACTGCTGTAACATCACAGCCTTCCAGGAGTACTCACTGAAAATACCACTAGGAAAGTCATCTCCCTTGTCCTCCAGCTTACTCAAGTCAAGGTCTCCTTCCACCACCTTCACTGTCTTCCTACATGCGCTTACATCAAAAATACATTTCTCAACCCCACTGCATTTGTCTTTTGCAATGCTGCGTATTATCCATCAGTCCCCTCAGCTTTATTTTCCCATTTATAAGTGTCTCACCAATTGCTCTGATGCTTTCTTCACGTGGTCTCTGTGTGCTGTAAAGACACTTGCCAAACTCAACTGCTAGGCTGTCTGCTTAATGTGAGTTTTCTTGATTTGTTCTTAAAAATAAATAAATGCAGTTTTGCTTTTCCAAAGATCTGTTTGGTTTTTATACCACCCATCTGGCTACCTAGAAACCATGCAGCAGACAACAGTTACATTATCAGTAAAGCTAAGTTTACTATCAAAACCTTCCGGCACAGTAAAATATTCATGATGAACTTGATTTACACAACAAAACACATCCTTTCCCCTCAAATACCGAATTAAAAATGCAACTTAAGTTGTCAGTAGGCTTGCTTTTTGTGGCTTCTTGCTTTCTAGCGTGCTGCTCCTCAGTACAGAATAAAAAAAGGGAGTTTCTGGACCCCTCCAGGAGGTTTCAGATGGAAGGCCAAGACATATTCTTCTTGTGTCCTTTCCAGCAGAGCAGTAGAAAGTGTCTTTTTGAGGAGAGCAGTATGTAATGGTGGCACAGAAGTGGTGGCAAGAGGAGCCAGCTGGGAGGCAGCCAGAGGAGCCAAGCGTAATGCGCTACAGCTGCCTTGGCTTTGGTAACACAGCAGGACCGAAGAGCTTGATCCAATGAACAAATTAGCAGAGTGGAAGACGAACAACCATGAATCGGTTGGAAAGCCCCCGTGGCAGCTGGTTTGCCATCAGCCGAGCAGCTAGGACTGCCAGAGCTGCATCATGGTGGCAGGTATCTGTTCGCCTGGTTCAGTGTCCCAGGAAATGTCAGATGGATCAGCCTCAAAGTGTCCCATCTGCTATCAGGTCCCTGGCCATAAGGAAGAAGATGAGCCCTGTAAAAGGTCATTGTGAATAATCTTTTCCAAGAACAGCCCTCATTTTGGTCTCTGGAAAATCAGAGACTGGTTTAAACCTTTAGAGTAGGTCTACTGTTTTGGATGAAATGTTTCTCTTTAATTATATCCCCAGGGAACACGGTAAAGTGACCAGCTGGTTTTGTGGGTAGATTTTTGTCTGTAAGGACTTCTGCTGTCTAACAGTGTGGCGTGTTATGTGGCCTTCCCTTTCAGAGCTTCTGGGTTTACTACTTTCTCCTTTCAGTTTGGCGTGCCACGAGACCTCTCTACTGTTCCTGAGAAAGATACTCTTTCTCACAGTCCTCTCCAACGTCTTCAGAGAGTTTTTCCATTCACAATTGCTGCTCTCTACATTTTCTTGAGTTCACATCGTCTGCAAAATGGGATGACCAGTATGTCTGCTAGTTGACAGGGAACAGGCTTGTTTTTCAATTGCGTAATTAATGCAGAGGGGTTACACTTAATGTTTCTGATTCTGCTTTTCCATACAATCCAGCAAAGACAAATTCAGAACAAACTGCATTCTTTCAGTCGAAAGTTTGAATTACTATTTAAGTATGATTAATTTGTCCAAATCCTCTGTACCATGCTTTTTTTCATCTAATTGTGTACGGTCTTCTGTAGGCAAAAATTCAAGTGGTGTCTGCTTGGACCAGAGTGTTGCAATAAAAGTTGTTTGGTTTACTCTTCTGAGCAGCATAAACACAAACAGCGAGCAGGGCTCCTTGGTTTCTGAATTAAGGTGGGTAGGAGACGTCTTTATTTTCCTGCCGTCATCGTGGGCTGAAGCTAAGAGGTGATGTTACCCCGTAAATAGTGTATTATGGGAGGAAGGAAAAGAAGAAAGTGCTTCCAGCCTACCTAGGTGTTCACATAGTCTTAATATTTAAGAGAAAACAGATTTGGGATCTTTTACGAACTGAGACCACATGACGTAATGCGTATTGTCGCGTTAAAAGGAATGCAGTTTCGAAATTCGTCTGTCAGAGTCCCAGGACTTTCACTGATTCGTTTATCAGAGCCCCAGCAAAAGGACTTGCACTGAGCAGATGCACAAAAATCGAAATTAGTTATTTTATTGAAAGCGACAGAAACAGATTCGAGATTGCCGTTGATAAATTCACTAACTACAATAGTGCTGCTAATTAAGGTTAATATTGCTAGCAAACTTGATAGTAATACAAGAACCCGGGGATAACTTTCACCCAGAGGGTGAGAGGCGCAGCGCGTACCCCGAGAGGCGTCCCTGCCTGGGCTGGGGGAAGAGAACACAGCCCCTCGACTGCTCCGTCAGGTATCGAGGCTCTTCTCTCCCACTTTAACAATCATTTTCTCCATCTTTTATCCTCAGAACTACGAGGTTCCCTCCTCGTATGTGATGTGTAGCATGATTTGGGTGGAGAGACGAGTGCTATAGTCATATATGTTTAGCATGACCCATATAATCTTCATGAGCATATGCAGGCGTGTGAGTTGTAATATGCATTTCACCGGTAATGAGGCAAAGGTCAGTTATCGGACACGAAGCCTTTTCAAAGAACAAAGGACCTCTCACATTCCTCTTATCTTACTGTCTTTGCTGACCACAAGCAGGGCTGTCCTGTCTCCACAGGGCCCCCTCCTTATCTGCACCCTGTGTTAGCCAGGAGGGTCTCCACTCCCCCGGGTCGCACAACAGATAGCAAGGTCAGTCTTAACGGTTCTTTGTGCACAGGAATCCTACCTCATCATCCAAATTCCACAGTGTATACTCGCCCGTTTACAGGGAATCATCAAGTATATCGGGTCACACTGTGACTTGATTCTTGTCCTAAAATCTCACTCCTGCAAAGTGGGGTGATACTGGTTCTTTCTGGAGGCTACTGTAGCTCCAGCAGCAAAATCCCTTTTTATATTAGATTTTGCCAATGATGTTAATTCATTGAATGCTTAAAAGTGTCTCTTAAAACATAAGTTACTCCATTTTGTGAAAGATACGGGCAACCTTCCTTCTGCAAGGTGGGAGGTTGTAGATGGTTACCATTAGCTCCTGCAGTTCTCCCCATGAATGAAGCAGAAATTGAGGACTCTCTTCCCTATCAATTACATCCGATGGTTAAGAAAACAGCGTTCGAAGGGGCAGTTGCAAGCCAGCCCAAGCTTTGCAGATCTAAATCTCAACATCAGTTGAGTACCAGGCAGCTGGCAGGACAGAGCAGAGGGCTTCTTTCCGTATTTCCAAGCAAGTCTCTCTGAAATGGTGGCTGCAAATAGTTAAATACCCCTTCCTCTTTGTCTTCTTACAAAATGTCCTGTTTTCCACAAGAAGCAAGAGAGGTAGTTGGCATTTGTTGTCTTGTCTTTCTGCTCATGCTAAAGCTCTATTAGTTTAGCCATATGAAATAATTTTACATCTTTGCAGGTATTTTCTAGTCTAATGAAAACCAGCTAAATCATGTCTAAAAAATGCCATTTTTTCCTGCAGACTCCAAGGGAGTTGAAGACAAGTGGGTTGAGTGGAATTATCTATATTGCTGGTGCTTAAAGCTGGGTGAGATATGTCCTCCTCTGATAGCAGACTTTCAAAGTTATTGACTTCTTGAGCTACTAACAGGCAGAACGCTGTGTTTGGTGAGTATTGGCACCTACTCAGGCTTCTTCAGCAGCCAATTCCCCACGTGAGAGCCTGCGGGTAAGAGAGGAAATCTGTCTGTAAGACTGGTGTAGAGCAACTCTCAGAGCTGGAGGGATGTGGTTTTAATCCTCAATTCAGGTAATGTAGGAAAAGAACTTGAAACGTTACGGATATCAACAAACAAAGATGAGGTGCTCCAAAATGTAATAGTTTATTTTTTCTGTCTAGTAAAATATGATATATATCACATCCATGATATATGTGCATGAGCATTCACATTTTGAAAACAACCCCATGTCCTTGTATCTTATTGAAAGCTAAAAAATTTAAAAATACGGATAGTTTGCAAGACTGAGTTCTTCACCGTGACAAATAACTTGTTCCTACCATATAAACTGTTCCAGTATCATTTTTCTAGAGTGATTACCTCATGGCTCAGTTTTTAATCTATATCTGGCCCACTTACACTATAATCACGTCTGCGTGGAATTAAGCCCAGAGGAAATGCCTGCTCTTTTAAAAATTGTGTTAATTTAAAATGAATGTTAGCATTTTCATTTTTATCCATGCGTTGTAAATGGCCCTTGGCTTCAAACAAGACATCTCATTGCAGAAAGTACAGATTAATGAAAAATAAGACCAGCCTGGGGCTTTTCCCACACTACTCTTCCTTTCTGCTACTATTTTCAGAAATCCATGTCATTCCTTGTCCGAAACCTAGTGCTCTGCACCAGTTCATCGCTTCATCTCTGAATTTAATTTGTTAACGTGACTTTGCTACTTTGAGCCAAGGTCCTAACTCTGAATACTTCATTACTGGGGGTGCGGAGGGTCTTAATTTCATCCTCTGTAGCTAACTCTAGTGGCAGCTCTTCTCTGCTGTCATGCAGGTGTTAAAGCTCTGCAGATGTGTTTGAGATGCTGTGCAAGCCCTTCCCTCGCTGCATTCACCATCTCCCCTCCTCTCTCGTGCTCCGTTGCTCTTGGATCCTTTGCCGCATCCCAAAATCACAGCGGAGGCCAGCGGGAGACTTTTCTTCTGCAATAAGGACACACTTCTCAGCTGTATGTTTTCCTGTGCTTTATGCAAAGAAAGTGGGGGATTTTTTTGTACCTTGACAATACTAAAGGTATAATAAGAAAAGGGGGACGCTGTAAACAATATATACAGAGGCACAAACCCAGCAGGCAAACATAATGGGGCCAAAGACGAGAAACGAACCTTGTCAATTATACTATTTGATGGGCTGTCAAGATACTGCAGGTGATCCGGGACTTTGTGACTGATGTGGAAGCGAACCCTCAGGTCCTGGGTATTGAGGGGGTTGGTGAAACTGCAAACTGGTGAAGGAGCGTGCAGGGGAAGGGGGTCAGGCAGGAAAAAAGAAGGAATAGCCAGAAAAGGGTATACAAGGGACCCGTTGGGTGTAAAACAGGGCTGGTCACTAGGCTTGTCTGACCCAGCCCTGCGCCTGGTCACCGCAGTCTGCCTGTCTATCAAACCCTTTCTTAACTAGCTGTCTGTGTAACGTCACATCTCAGGGATGAAATGTGTCTAACCAGGAAGAAGTTTGCTCTTTCAGAAGAAATTCCTCGCTTAAACCCCTCCAGCTTTATGCTTTCTTCTGCTGTTGGCTCTGGTGGCAACTTTTTATCTCCTATCTATGCAGAAGCCCGTGACTCAGGTTTAGTATCCTGGAAACCCTCGTCACCAACACTTCATATCCTTGTTGCCATACGTATACGTTATTGAAGCTGTTACGCACTGAATGCAAGTCTGATAAGGTCGTGGTTACACCTCTGATGACCTCCAGGAGCAGCAACATCTGCTTAATCCGCTTCTGAACAGTGGCATGGAGGAACAATAAGAATATACTGTATGAGAACTTTCAATAACTATCTGGGGTGATGAGTCAGCTTGTTGTCTACTCTATCTTCCCTACTACATCTCCAACAACATGGTTTAGAGAGAACCACCTATAAATGCCAAGCTTGGAGCTCTTAGCTGGTTTCTTCTCGACATCTCTGCAACTCCCAGGAAGCCTTTGAGCAAGGCATTGCTTCGCGTAGGTAACGCACCCAGTCCCTTAGCACAGGCCTGTCGTTGCAAGTATTTGTCATTATGAAGAGAGGAAAGCAACCATCCTCCCAGCAAGGACAAGCTGCGGGTGCTTCCCCAGGAGCGGCGGCCACCTTTCTCCAGCCACCAGCAACAGCGGGGTGTTGCTGCTGTGTTCCCCATGCTGGGCTTTCCCCCAAACTCGACGTTAAGCCAAGCCAAAGCTTTCACAGTCTCGACAACCTGCAGACAGGAGAAGATTTGTGAAATTAAAACTAACCCACTCACAAACATGGTTTTTTCCCCAGCTTTTAGTCTGCTATAACAAGCTATTTCCTTCGACCGCTTGTAAAGGTCAATGGGAATTTCCCTAAATTCATTATAAAGGGGAAAATGTAGTTTCTTTCAAGCCTTTGCAGTGATGAAGCACCATTTGCTCTGCACAATGCTTTTAAAGTCAAGATTTCCAACTAACCATAATTTATAGCTTTTGATAGCAAACAAAGGCAAGCTTAATTTTACAAATATCAGCTTTAAAGATGAATGTACAGAAAGGATTTTCCCAACAATGTGACACAACCTGCCTATAATTTGTTATGCTGTCTAGCAGCAGACAAATGACATTATGCATAATTTTTTTTCCAAATGGAAAAGGAGCTGAATTTCCAAAAAAATCCCAGCGGAGATCCCCTGCAAGCCCCCAAGCTGTGCACACCCCACCCTGCCTCTTGCCTGGCTCCAGCTGGATTCCTTGTCAGTAAAGTCACATTTCCAGAAACTCCAACATGGAGCAATTTCTCTGATCAAGCTCAGGAGCAGGTTTCGGAAAGGGAGGATCCTCTCCAGCCAGATGCCACAAATGTAACAGGGGTTCATACCCTTCATTGGAGTGTTCCTCTGGGCAGCAAAACCACCCCGTTTCCACCAATTCTACCAACTTACATCCAAAATTTGATATTTTCAATGTGCATCAACACATAAAAGCTATAGCAAGCATAAGTGCAGTGTATTTTTACTGGAAAATGTCCTTGCCTACAACGCTAAGCACTGGATATTCTTATTCTTCATTTTCTTCTTCTTCTTGGTTGTCTTCTTCTTCATCTTAAGCTTCTTTGTCTTCATCTTGTTCCTCTTTTTGTCTTCATCTTCATCTTCTTTGTCTTGTCTTCTTTGTCTTCTTTATCTTTGTCTTCGTCTTCTTTGCCTTCTTCGTCTTCATCTTCATCTCCTTCATCTTCTTCATCTTCATATTGCTATTATTATTACTATTCAATATGTTTAGCTTGAAAACTAATCTGTAACACTCACAGGATAAGGTCTTTTGCATTTATAGTCTCCTGGATGGGAAGCAGTGTCAGGTCAACCTTATTTAGTCCCTGTAGGTGCAGGTCACGCCTACTTTTGCCTCTTGAAACCCTGCGCCTGCGTTGAGCATTTGCGGTGTGCTCCCAGCAGTGATTATTATCACAGCACCAGAAAACAGCTGCTTCTTTCATTAGAGAGGCTCAATATTTCTGTAGCTCCCATAAGACAAAATATTAGCACTGTAATTTCTTCCTGGATAAGGAAAAACCTCCGTCTCTTTTTTTCAGGGCTGTATTTTGATTTTTCCAGGTGCCTCTAAGCACAGTGGGCAGCACTGCTTTGGGACAGAGTCGGGGGCAGTGACTGCTTCTTGCCTGGACTGATTAATAGTAGGTAAGATAAAATTAGAGCAGGGATCCTAACTTCGTGGGAAATCATTCCAGTTTGCAAACCTGATCTTTACAAATGGTTTGTAGTAACCTTTTGTACTTAGTATGTGCAGGGGAGAACTGTACCCCCAAATATTCATGTGAGATAGTTCCCGGCGAACTACAGGCCAGTCAGTCTCACCTCTGTGCCTGGCAAGATCATGGAGCGGATCCTCCTGGAAACTATACTAAGGCACATGGAAAACAAGGAGGTGATTGGTGACAGCCAACATGGCTTCACCAAGGGCACATTGTGCCTGACAAATTTGGTGGCCTTCTACAATGGCGTTATAGCGTTGGTGGATATGGGAAGAACAACTGACATCATCTGCCTGGACTTGTGCAAAGCATTTGACACTGTCCCGCATGACACCCTTGTCTCTAAATTGGAGAGACACAGATTTCACGGGCAGACCACTCAGTGGATAAGGAATTGTCTGGATGGTCACACTCAAAGAGTTGTGGTCAGCAGCTCCATGTCCAAGTGGCAACCTGTGACGAGTGGCATTCCTCAGGGATAGGTATTGGGACCGACGCTGTTTAACACCTTTGTCGGTGACATGGACAGTGGGATTGAGTGCGCCCTCAGCAAGTTTGCCGACGACACCAAGCTGTGTGGTGCAGCTGACACACTGGAGGGAAGGGATGCCATCCAGTGGGACCTCGACAGGCTTGAGAGGTGGGCCCATGCAAACCTCATGAAGTTCAGCAAGGCCAGGTGCAAGGTCCTGCATGTGGGTTGGGGCAATCCCAAGCACACATACAGGCTGGGTGGAGAATGGATTGAGAGCAGCCCTGAGGAGAAGGACTTGGGGGTGTTGGTTGATGAGAAGCTCAGCATGACCCAGCAATGTGTGCTTGCAGGCCAGTAAGCCAACTGTATCCTGGCTGCATCAAAAGAATTGTGGCCAGCAGGTCGAGGGAAGTGATTCTCCCCCTCTACTCTGCTCTTGTGAGACCCCACCTGCAGTACTGCGTCCAGCTCTGGAGTCCCCAACATAAGAAGGACACGGACCTGTTGGAGGGAGTCCAGAGGAGGGCTACAAAGATGATCAGAGGGATGGAACACCTCTCCTATGAAGACAAGCTGAGAGAGTTGGGGTTGTTCAGCCTGAAGAAGAGAAGGCTCCGGGGAGACCTTATAGCAGCCTTCCAGTACCTGAAAGAGGCCTACAACGAAGCTGGAGAGGGACTTTTTACAAGGACATGCAATGATGGGACAAAGGGTAATGGCTTTAAACTGAATGAAGGTAGATTTCGATTAGATATTAGGATGAAATTCTTCACCATGAGGGTGGTGAGGCACTGGAACAGGTTGCCCAGAGAAGCTGTGGATGCTCCAACCCTGGAATTGTTCAAGGCCAGGTTGGATGGGGCTTTGAGCAGCCTGGTCTAGTGGAGAATGTCCCTGCCCATGGCAGGGGGGGTGGAACTAGATGATCTTTAAGGTCCCTTCCAACCTAAACCATTCTATGATAAGAACATTTTATGATGAACTCACATCCTGAGTGGGTTATATGTGCTCGGTGCAGGAACACATATGTCAGAGCTGGTAAGAAATGAAATAATTCCTGGCTAAATCCCCAAAGAAAAACAAAAGCAGATGAATTGTGGGGTCTTGTAGTATTTTGCTGTGTAAGGCACTGTTTCAATCGCTCTTAGCTGGAAAGCGAGTCCAAAGCAACATTTTTGCCCAGGCAGGAGAGAGCTCCTCATCCCTGGTGCCAGCTTCTTGAAACAAGCAGTTTGTTTCTCTTTGAAGACACTGGACTGATCTCTAGTCCTGGGCTAGAATCCAGCTTTTCTTACCCTAAAATCTCCAGTTACAGAGTCATAGTCAGTAACACAACCCTTCCACACGCTACATCCAAGGAGAAACAAGCAAAACCCCAGCAGAACTCCTCAACCTCTTCTGCCCAACCAAAAGCAATACAGGGCGAGATGGTGGGGGATAGCTCAGCCCAAAAATTGTCTCTCGGATGTTCGAAGCAATTGAAAATGGGCAACTCTTAAATTGTTAGCTTGGATGTGGGACGGCGAAGCCCTTTGGAAATACAGAAGTGCTCAGCCCTTGGTTACCTCCATGTCCTACCACGAGGGATGCTTTAGGGTCGTATCCTTGTCTTAGTGCGTGGGAAAAGGACAAGGTGGGAAGGATCCTTTGATGCTGTGTGTTGGGTGACAGGGCACAAAGGGCTCCCCGAGACGGATCAGGCAGGGCTCAATGGGACAATGCTATAAATCAGCAGCCACATTTGATAACTCTGATTTTTTGTAGAAAGGCTTTCTATTGAAAATGTGCCATTCTCAGGCATTACAATTCTCCAGTTTGGTCAATATAAACTCTTGCACATGGTTTTGCTTATCTTATTGAAGATCAGTAGCTACAGAGCTTGTTTTCACAAGGATTGCAAAAATCCTCACCCAGAAACAGTTATGACACAATCGGGTTTTAGATGGGTTTTGAAGGAATGATTGGCGAAGAAGGGTAAAGTCTTCACAGATCGTATTTTCTCTATCAAATCCCAGTATTACTACCCTCAGCTATTTCTAGCGTAAGCTGATTGTGAACTCTAACCTGCTGATTGCTTTCTATAATGCTCATCAAGTGAAATCCCAACCTGTCCAGAGTACATAGATTAAAGAGTGTGCTTAACCAACAGCAGTTTAAACACTGAGCCCCAGGAATCTGGGTTATCACTTAATTGGTGTATAACTGATGGAGCATTTTCATCTGCGTGACTCTGAATGTTTCTAGTCACAATCCTCAGGCGTATACGCCTTGTTCTCAAGGTTTGCAGCTTCGTACATTGCTCTTTCTAAAAAACACTTGGCAGGGTTAAGTGGTTTGTCAACTGGTTGGGCCACTATCAGTGACTTTCTTCTGCTTCCGGGGAGGTGAACGGAGGTTAATGCTCTCTCCTTGATGGGCAGAGAGAGAATTTACCCACTTGTCATGAAGAATTGCTAATTGGCCATGAAATGGTATCTCCAAATAGCCCTTTTCCTTCCCTTTCGTAGTTATTGTGAAGCTGTTTTCCGATCCGCACCACCGAGACTTGTGGTCAAGAGAAGAGGAAATGGACAGAGGAAGCCAGGAGGCCACGAGGAAGGAGCCGTAGGGCGTTTTCGGGAGGATTTGTTGTAAGCAGGACCTGTGGGAGCAGTGCAGTCCCAGTCATGCAGCAGCTTAGTCCAACTGCAGCAGCTCTGCAGATCTTCCAGGGCCTTGAATCATAGCTTGAGTTCCAGTTTTGAGGTTCGCCCAAGGACCAGCAAGCTCCAGCTCCAGCATTGTGAGATCTGCATCCCCAGGGTCCCCGCACCCAGGGCACTGCACCCAGATCCCCCCAGGCACTGGAGGGGAGGCATTGCATCCCCTCGGGTGTCTCACACCCCCACTCCCCCGGTATTGCATCCGCTCCAGGTATCTCATCCCCACCCCCCCGGGCAATGAATCCCCCCCATCTCCCGGTATTGCATCCCCCCCCCCCAGGTATCTCTTCACACCCCCCCGAGCAATGAATCCCCCCCATCTCCCGGTATTGCATCCCCCCCCCCCAGGTATCTCATCCCCCCCGGGCAATGAATCCCCCCCATCTCCCGGTATTGCATCCCCCCCCCCAGGTATCTCTTCACACCCCCCCGGGCAATGAATCCCCCCCATCCCCCGGGATTGCATCCCCCCCCAGGTATCTCATCCCCCCCCCCGGGCAATGAACCCCCCCCCCCCCCGGTATTCCATCCCTTTCCAGGTATTGCATCCCCCTTCGGGTACTGCAACCCCCCCTTGGGTACCGAATCCCCCCCGGGCATTGCACCCCCTGGCCCCAGGCACCGCACCCCCCCGCCCCGGGCTCCCCATCCCGCCAGGCCGGTGCGTCCCTCCCGGTCACCCCGGTTCGAAAGCGAAAGCGAAAGGGGGAGGCGGGTCGGGCCACACCGGGCATGTCCGGCGGCGGCGGCGGGCGGCGGGGCAGCGCCGCGGAGCCCCCGCGGGAGCCCTGAGCTCCCCCCCGACCCGGCCCGGCCCCGCTGCCGCCGTCCCATGGCCCGGCCGCTGCTGCCGCTGCTCTGCGGTACCGTCGCCCTCCTGCTACCCTGGACCGCCGCCGACACCGGTAAGCGGGGCTCCCCCGGGCTTCCCCCACCCTAGGGTGCCCACACTCCCCCCGGGGCACCCATGCTGCTCCCCAGGGTGCCCAGGCTGCACCCTAGGGTGCCCACGCTCCCCCCGGGGCACCCACGCTGCTCCCCAGGGTGCCCAGGCTGCACCCTAGGGTGCCCACGCTCCCCCCGGGGCACCCACGCTGCTCCCCAGGGTGCCCAGGCTGCACCCTAGGGTGCCCACGCTCCCCCCGGGGCACCCACGCTGCTCCCCAGGGTGCCCAGGCTGCACCCCAGGGTGCCCACGCTCCCCCTGGGACACCCACGCTGCTCCCCAGGGTGCCCAGGCTGCACCCCAGGGTGCCCACGCTCCCCCTGGGACACCCACGCTGCTCCCCAGGGTGCCCAGGCTGCACCCGCTGCGTTCCCCTTGCACTCTCCTGGGTGCCCACGCCACCTCCCCACCAGTGTCCGGGGAGGCTGGGGGTAACGTTTAGGGTCCGTGACATGGACCCACGGGACAGCGCTGCATCACCGCAGGATTTCACCCCAGGTGGAGTCTGTGGGTTTTCCACGGGACTGTGACTCGTCAACGGCCAAGCATTGCTGCCCAACCAGGAATGTCACATCACATCGCGTCTCGCTTCTCCAAAAATAACTGCGGGAAAAATCACCGTCATGGCTCAGCACAGACAGCGGCGGAGCCAGCGATGATGACAGCCCCAGGGAACCGCCGGTGGCAGCGAGACCATTAGGAAATATTTAATTCACTGAAAATATGGGAATGGTGAAGGATTTGCATGGAAGAGCAGGAAACAAGGCTGGAAGGAGCCACAGAAGTTTGGGACAGCTTTAACACTCTGCCTTCTCCAGGCTCCCGTCTGCCGATGAAGCTGCAACACCCTAGAAAATGAATTTACTATTTCTGAGCAGCCGGCGGGTGCAGTGAGGGCTGTAAAATGACTCCAGTGGCAAAAATAAGGCGGAAGGGCCATGCGGACTGCAAGGCACGTCTCAGGAACAGGCTAAAAATAGCCTTCCCTGAAGGCAATCCCCTCCGACAGCCCCATCCCGGACCTGCAAACAATGTTTTCTGGTAGCGGTGATGCAGGACCATCGTTTGGGGCAGAAAACGTGGTTATCTGGGGTGTTAGAGAACAAGAATAATATTTATTGCTTTTAATTTAGTCGATGGGTAAGTCGGGAGGTGCCGCAGCCCCTCTGCACTGGCCGTGTCGATGCATCCTGCGATGCTCGCACCAGGCAGCACATCCACTCCTGCTTTCCATCCCCAGCACAACCTATCGATTGTAAATGTTTTTTTCAGTTAAAAACATGAAAAAGTTTTATTTATTTCTGTGATTTTGGCGTTTCTTGTGAATTCTCCAGTCTTGGGCACAGACTTCAGAAATTTCTCTTTTCTCCACTTTTTTTAGCTTATGGTTTTTAAACCATTAGCAGAAAATGAGAGCCACTCTGGCCCTTTTGCTGGTAATCTTCTAAGAAGAACAGTCATGTATTCCTGGTGTGGATTCTCTAGTGTCTAGTTGTGGTTGTGCATCCCCCTGCAGCCCCGCGAAGGTGGAGGGGGACAGCTCTGCGATGTGAGATGACAGCACACGGCAGCATCTCCATCCCTGGGACTCATCCCGGCCACATACCCGGCGCCTGCGTGGTTTGCTTCCCAGTGTGCCAGGACGAGCTCACCCTTACCGGCATCATTTGAGATTGCTGGCGGAGAAAGCCAAAAAAAAAGCAAAGTGAAAACATGCACTTAATTCATGCAAATACAAAAAAACCCCGAATATTGTGCATGCATTTCAACCTGGAAATTTACTATCAGCGAGATGCAGGGAATTTGGATGGAAATAAGGCAGCTGGAGGTATTTTCCCAGGAAGGCTGGTACCCAACACCGCGGCTTGTTTGGGAGGTCGGCTAACGACGCGACAAGTCTTCGAGCACTAGGGCTGACATATCAATGTGAAAACTCAACTGGAAAAGCTCAAAGGGAATGGAGACAAGCAGAGAGATGCTTTTGGCCATCCTGGGAGAGTCTTGTGAGCTTTTCCTTGAATTAAACAGGAAAATAGAAGACAGATGTTGTTTTTTTCTGCATGCAAGTCCCCGGCAGTGCCCAGATCCAGGGAATTTTATCAATATGCTTCGATTAAAAAGCAAATAAGAGAGGGAGAGGCTTGTAGTTCCCACAGATCTCCTTGCTTGGAAGCAAGAGTTTTATCACGGTCATGGCTCTCCCCATCCATCTGTGTTTTACACCATTTCCAATTCACTGCCGAGGTATAAAAGAAAGCCTAAATCTTGGCCACGCACCTGCAGGGCTGTAGCAGCGCTGGAAACCTGAATCCGCTTTCCTCCCCTTTTCCTCCTCTGCACGTGTTTCATCTCATCAAACAAACTGAAATGCATGCAGCGATGGCGTGAGACGCTGGGGTCACGATCCTGGAGAGCAGAGACACTGGGGTCTTGCCATCAAAGGACATGGGCATTTTTTGGAAGAGGAGATTATTTTACAGTCAGATCAACCGGAAAATAAGTGCTTCGGTGGGATTAGAATGATGAGATCAGGTTTAAAAGCTGAAAGGCATAAGCAGGACTCGGAAGTCCCTGTTTTTCCTGGACATTTTTGATGCTTCCGGCTGGATTTCTGCTGTGCTCCCTTTGCAGACACGACTGCAATTTGTCTTGACACTGGAAGGGCTTTTCAATCATTTTATGGCACGGCTTCAAGTCTGGCAATGTGCGAGGGCATTACGAAACAGCCCGTGGCATTTCCTCAAAACGCTCCCAGAAATTCCGCCTGGAGGCTGAGAACCAACGTGCTCAGCACACCCGTGGCTGCCGCATCACTCCTGTTCTCCTGGCACGGCAGCTGCAGCTTTTTGGGGTTTCCCAACGCCGGGGGGACATGGCATGGACCCACCCAAGCACCGAAACGGAGGGACACCCCCACTCCCTGACCCGCCCAGCATGTTCTGGGGATATATAACAAATTGGGGCAGGAGATCTTTAAGATTAAGGAGATTTTTATCTCCGGGTGGTTTGGGTGCCTGGGGGAGCATGTCGTGTTCCTGTCCCCACTGCCACTGTGCTCCCATCCCCATCGTGCTCCCGTCCACACTGCCATCAGACTCCTGTCCCCAGCCGCCTCCTGTCCCCATCACCGGCACGTTTCCATCCCTGTTCTGCTCCTGTCCTCACAGCCATCGCACTCCTGTCCCCATTGTGCTCCCATCCCCATCCCGCTCCCAATCCCAGCCCAACCGCGCGTCCCTCCGTACCAAATGTGCATCATCCTGGCTGGGCACCGCTCCATCCCAGTGGGGCATTGCTTCATCCCAGCTGGATGTTGCTCCATCCGTGCTGGGCATCAATTCATCCGTGCTGTGTATCACATCCAGGCCATGCATTGCTCCATCCCCGCCATGCATCGCTCCATCCCAGCCATGCATCGCTCCATCCCGGCCATGCATCGCTCCATCCCGGCCATGCATTGCTCCATCCCAGCTGTGTATCATATCCCAGCCATGCATCGCTCCATCCCACCCGTGTGTCATATCCCGGCTGTGCATTGCTCCATCCCAGCCATGCATTGCTCCATTGCAGCCATGCATTGCTCCATCGCAGCCGTGGACCACTCCAACCTGGCTGTATATTCCTTTATCCCCGCTGTGCATTGCTCCATCCCGGCGCTGGAGCATCACTTCTCCGCAGTGGCTCGCATGGGGGGACAGGAGCTGGCAGCGGAGTTCACGGGTGAGCTGTTCCCACGCTGCGGCAGGGGTCCGGGTGTGGGCACGGTCTTGGGGCAACCAAGAAACTTTCTCCATTGCACCAGAAAAAGAAGTGAAATTGTAACACTCTCTTGCAAAAACAACCTCAAATCAAGGCCAAAGGGGAAGCATGAGCTCTTCTGGGCATAAAAAAAAGCCATAACTCATAGCTCATCACCACCACGCTGCTCGGCTACGTGATACTCAGATTTCAGCTGCCTCCGGGGCTGTGGGCTGCAGCCTCTGGAGGGGAAAACCCCCTGGGAAGTGGCTGGAGGACTCACACAGCGCCTGGAATTTTTCATGTCCAGCTGTAAAACGAGCGAAGAAAAAAGGGGGCGGTGAGCGCAGCCGAAATGCAGCAGCTGGTGGCGGGATGCAGCCGGGGCTGTCGGCCTGGGACAGTCACTGCAGGGGGGGTGAAATTCTGTGAAAAGTCTTCAGCTATTGGAGGAGCTGCTACAAGTGACTGCAAATGTGCTGGAAACGGAGCTTTCCCCTTCTCCATCTCCCATGCACAGGCACAGCCATCTTACCACTGTCTTTTTGCAGGCTGGACGGGGCTCTCCGGGGCAGCACCGATACGCCGTTCCCACCCCTTGGCAGGATTTGACCCCCTTGCGTGCCGTTCAGCACAGCGAGATGGGGCCGGAGGGTGCCTAATCTCCCTGTTGGGATCTTCATCTCTTTTTTTTTTTTTTAACTCCTCCTCCAGTGCCACTGCGATGCAGCCACCCCAAGAACGTGGCCAACGCGCACATCGATGTGGGCAACGACACGTTGCTCAACACTCGCCTGCGCTACACCTGCAACCCGGGCTACAAGCGGAAAGCCGGTACCTCCAGCCTCATCCAGTGCATCCTTCGCAATGGCTCCACCAAGCCTGACTGGACCGACACCACGCTGCAATGCATCCGTAAGCCCTCACTCGGCAGCTGGGACATGATGGGGACCGGGGAGGGGGACACCTCCATCACTGGTATGGTGGAGAAGGATGCGGGGTGGCACGGGTGCTGCGGTTGACGGTGCCTCCGCGTTGTGTCTTCCCAAAGGGGACCCGGCTCTACCTCCACTAACTCCCAGTCCTGAGCTCCCGACCGCACCATGCACCAAGACGACGACCCAAAGGGGTGAGGAAGGGGCAAACGCAGCCCACAGGGGTTGGTTTGGGGCCACCCGTGGCCATGGTCATGGCAAAACCACAGCCACCGTAGTGTGGAAAGCAAAATATTTCCATTATGTGATTGAATTAATTCAACTGCCTGAAATGATGCCATTTCGTAGCTGCCAGACAGCCTGTATGGTCCCCACCACGACCTGCCCGAAGCGGGCATAAGGCTGAGCACCAAAATAACGGTGCTACCTGGAGCGTGGCTTTTAATTTTTTAAATTAAAAGGTTTTACACCATTTTCCCCAGCAGGAACCACCAATGCCAGCCCGACCTCCAGCCCCTCTCCAGCAGCAATGCCCGGGCTGCCGGGAGCTGCTGGCTGGTCACCCACGCCACCAGCACCTGATGGGCCGTTGCCAGAGACATCCATACCACCAAAGATGCTGGAGACTTCCACACCGGGAGAGAGGATGGCCCCAGGGACACCTCTGGGGACAACCCCACTGCCCACCACCCCCATGGACCACGCCGCAGGTCAGGCCACCTCTCCAGGGGAGATAACCCACCAACGGGACTGCGTTTCAACCGGCAAAGGCTCTTTCACTTTTTCAATGCATTTTTCCCTTCTGTCCAACCCCCTTTTTAGTGAGGCCCCCCCAGCACCACCCCGATTCCTGGCTTTGCAGCTAAAAATCTCCATTTCTCTATTCTTTTCCAGTTTCCATCCAGACTCTGGCCTCTTCTATTGGTAAGCCGGGCAAAAAGCTTCTTTTGGCAAGCAGGGGCTTATTTTCTTTATTTTTTTAGCCTAAAAGCCCTCCTTGGGGCTGTGGGAGGTTTATGCCATGGTCGAGGACAATGCCTCCGAGGGGAGAAGGATGCAGCACCCAAATTTCTTCCCGGGGCGGGGAGGGCACCTTGCGAACATGCACAAAACGTTTTCGGCTCTTTGCGGAGCTGTTTTGTTTGAGCCGGGCTGTGCCCTCAGCCGTGCATTGAAAGATGCTTATTGGCCGCTGTGTCTCTCCCGCAGGACTCCCAGTGCTGGTGGTCGCTGGCGTTGTGGCCTGCTGCTGCTGGAGGATGAAAACGTAAGTGTGCCGAGCCACGCGAGGTGTTTCCACCCCAGTAAGGAGTTGTCCTCGGCCTCTGCGCTTCCCTGAAAGCTCGGGAAAGCCCTTTGGGTGCCAGTGACGTTCCTCTCCCCTCCACAGGCGCATGGGGCAGGACTATGTGGCGGCGACGGCCATCCCCATGATGGCTCCCACCGCTGAGAACGAGGAGGTGTTGCCGCCCGGCGTCTTCCCCACAGGCTGAGCACCCACCACCGGGCAACTCGGTGCACCCGCCAGCCCGAAGGATGCTTGGGGCTCGGATGGAAAGCCGGACGCTTGCCCAAGCGGCGGTGACGTGTGGTAAAGTGCGTCCCGGTCTGCAGCCGCCCTCCGCGCGGAGCATCCTCACCCCAGGGACATGCAGCCGCTCTTCCCAGCCTGAAGAAGTGACTCTTGTGGATGAGACAGCTCCAGCACCCAAAGGTGCATGGGTGTCCCATCGTGTGGCTGAATGGGGGGTGGGTGAGCCCCACAAGCCCCTCGGGGTGGCGTGGAGGCAGTGGGTGTTCGGTGTCGGGAGCCAGAATTCGGAGGAGGTGGTCCTGTGGGTGCTGGTGGGTGACAGGGAGCGGGCTGGGGGCTGCCTGCCCCAGCGGAGGGCGTTTGGGGTGCAGGGGATGGGGTTTGGGTGCTGGGGGTGAAGCTGGGCTGCTCCGCCCTAAGTAGCGCCTGTTCCCCAACCAGGAGCAAGACTAGAGTTGGGCCAGCTGGGCAGCAGCGCCTTCCCTAGAGCCGCTTTGCCCCAAAATTGCCCCAAAACCCAGAAAGCAGCACTGCTTGCAGCAGATGGAGAGAGACCTGGCCAAGCATCCCTCCGCCGCATCTCCACCCCCTTCCTGCTCTCTTTCAGCCATTCGCCGGTGAACCCGCAACCACAGCGAAGGGTGCTGGCGCCGTCCTGCCGCGGTCGGCCCTCGTACACAGCTCAGGGATCCTTCAGAGGCACTTTCGGTGCAGACCCCAGGTGCCCATCGGCTCTGGCCGCTTGCAGGGGACCACAAGCAGGAGCGATTTCACTGTAGCCACTACCGAAGACTGAAGGCAATAACAGGACCTAGGAAATATTTTCCTTTGCATATTTTTCCTTCATCCATCATCAGTTGTTATCCACTTGTTCCCCCCTTGCTACAGAACAGGCAGCTTTATACTGATGCCGTTTTATGTATAAATGTGTATACATTGTATATAAAATAATGCACATACAGAGGTCGATTTTTCGTCTGGTCAGGCGTCTTGGCAGCCGCGATGGTGGGGAGGAGAGCGGGGACAGACGGGAGCTGGGTTGGCATGAAATCCATCTCCGCAACAGCAAGGGCTTGCCGGCCACCAGTAGTGCTGTGCTTTAGAGGCAAAGGGTGACGGCAAGGTGGCAGCTGCCATCGCTCAGCTGGACAGCAAAAGGGTTTTTAGCAGTCAGCTGGAAACCAGTAGGTATCTAACGACTCAACTTCTGCATCCTTTTCTCGCTGCTGTCCTTTGTCCTCCTGTTTCTGCCACTGCTCTGGACTGTTGCACCTGGAGGAAGCAGCACTGTAGATGCGTGACAGACCAAACCCTCCTGCAACGGCACTGCCTCTCCCCAGCGTACCACGGGATGGTCAGAAAACAGGTGAGGCTGGAAGGGATCGCTGGAGGTGGCTGGTCCAACGGCTGCGCCGAGCTTTGCGGTTATATCCAACATCCAAGTCTTGGGTGAACTTCTGCCCATGCTGAGGTGAGTGGAACAAGGAAAGCCTTTCTGGAGTTGGTGCTTCGAATGCAAAAGGACAGCCAGTGAAGCAGCTACCATTCAATGGACAACCATGGAAATACACAGGATGCACAAGCTTCCTCCAGCAGGCATGGCTCATGGCTCCGGGCCCATGTCCAAAAGCAGATCTCTTCCAAAATCTGATTTGATCTCCACATGACACGGGCTCTGGTACAAAGAGCCACGTATCTGCAAAAGGAGAAGACACCATCTGATTTACAAGACCACAACGCTGCTTTCACCATTGCTACTGTGACGGCTGGTAAATAAACGCAATGCAGGACGACTTCTTAACAGAAGGGAAGAAAAAAAAAAGAAAGCATTAAGGCTTCTTTTTGTTGTTACAAACTTAATTTCAGCATTAAAAATGCTCTCCAGTTTGTCTCTGAGTTAGACTGAAACCAAACCAAAGCAGTTCTTCAGATGCTGCCTCACTTCTTCCCTTATGCTTTGCAGCAGGGAGAAGGGAAACGGAATCTAGGGGAATCCCTCACCTTCAAGTCAGAAAAATTCAACTGGGAGCATTTGATGACTTCCTCCCAGAGCTGATAGCGAAACTTTCCCCATTAAAACAGGCTCCAGGAAAAAGTCCATTTTCTAGGAACAAAGCGTTTCTTTGGGTACTTTCCATTGTCGCATTTCCTCTCCTTCTGGTGGATCAGAGGGATTTCACTGAGGCATGACATGACAAAATAGGCAGGGATATAGTGGCAGTTTGGTCACTGGAGGCATTTTCCTGGTGACAGAGGTAACTGAGGGGTAATGCTCAAAAAAACCCAACCAGCCGCTCTGTCCAATAGTTTATATAGTGCATATTCTTCCATGCAGCGATGCAGGCTATGCTGAGCAGCTCCTCAAGGGCAAGGCAGGGCTGGAGAAAAGGTCTCACACCTCCTTGCAGAGAGCCTGGAGGGTTCCTCTCAGAGCTGGTCTGAAATCCTGTTCCAATATCCACCTGCTTTTGGAGCTGGGCTGCAAGCTCGGCCTTGTCCCGCACCCAGGATGGCTCCGGGGCGCAGCAAGGGCTCTGGGGAGCTGGAGGGCTTCGTTAGAGCTGGATGGGCTCTTCTTGAAGCCCTGGGAAAAAGGTCAGTGGTGTCAGAGAGCCAAAGCGCTGCCGCGTGCAAGCGTGGCAAAGGTAGCCACCTGCATCCCTGCTGCCATTGCTCTGCAGGAGAAAGAGAGGAGATTTGAGAGAAGAAGAAGGCTGGAGGAAGGCTTCTAACCTCAGACACAACCCCCTCACATCCAGGGAAGAGAGCAATGATGTGCCCAAAGCATCTCCTGCCACCTCAATTGCAAGGAATCCCTTATGGGACAGCTTGTTTAACAGCTGCAACAACCAGAATGTCCCTGTGCAGGTCTTTGCTGGTGAAGGACAAGGTTTTCCCCGTCACAGTGCTCATGGCCCCTGCTGACGGCTCGGAGCCATCTGCTAGCTCTTGTTGTGGACATGGAGCTCCACCAGCTTTACTGTGTGCTTGCAGATGCCAGTGCTAAGGGAACTTGGCCTTCACCGCACTTTCTGGGCAAGGATCAACCCCCCGAGTCAGAAGGTGGGGTTGAAGCCACATCTGGAGCCAAAAGTCAGATTGTCACTTCCAGCTGGCTGGCAGGGGCACGGGGTGCTCTGCCAACCCCAGATGGATGCTCGATGGTCTCAGCAGAGGCTCTAAGAGTCAGAAATGGGATCTGACACAACAAAACCCCCAAACCAGCCCCACTTGAGACCAGAATTAATCTCAGAAGAGAGGTCAAGGCTTGAGCGGATCTGTGGGAACTGCACCACCACCCTGAATCACATGGTTGGGAAGGCACCCCCAATTACGAGCCGGTGTTTGTGAGCAGAAGCAAAGGGTTGGGGGAACTGTGGGCATGAGATCCAGTTACAGGACCTTCCCTGCTCTATTCCACTAAAGCTTAGCGCTGAGGTTGTCCCTCCCTGGTGCGATAGCTCAGAACACAGGTCACAGAGCTCCGCCAGCAACCGGAGCAGCTTTTGAAGGCTCCCAATTCAGAAATGTGATCTCAAAGGCCCAGGGAGAGGACATACGTGAGTCAAAGGGAGCTTCTTCACTACCAGCCGGGAGCCGGATTGCAGTGTTTCTGTACAGTGTGGCACAGAACAAGCGACCCCATCCTTCGCAGCCCCACTCATCAGCTCCACCCGAAGGAAATGCTCCTAAGAAACAGGAAAGAAAAACAACACCACTCAGAGGGAGCTAAGATACTGGAACAGGTTGTTTCATGTTTTTTTAACCCCCTGGGAAATGACTTGCAACATGAGTTTTTTTTAAAAAATAAACCAAAAAAACCCAACCCTGGTGACAAAAAAATCAAGCAGAAGCCAGCAGCAGCTCGCAAGGAAGGAAGTGAAGTAACAGCTGGCAACCACTGCATACAGAGAAAAGGGAACCTACACGCTCACACTGAGATAAGTCATCAGGATCTGTGGAAGAAAACACCCAAGTGCAAGGACTGGGGAAAATAAAATTCTGCAACCTTGTGTCTTGCTATTGAAATCATGGTGCAGAACAGCGTGAATTGAGGGAAAAATGTGACCTCAGCTATTCTGATCTATGCCAGCACAAGCCAGGGCACAGTTCAAGCTTGGCATGAATCTTAGGATCAGCATGAATCTTAGGATTAGGGTGAATCTCATGAAAATCCTCTTCTACGCTCTTTTGTCACACACCCCCCTCCAAATGTAATAATCAGAGATGTGTGGATTTTACAGGTAGTGGGTGCCGACTCTTTGGGCACTTTTTTTAAACTGGCAGCTGCCCATTCTTCCTGAGATGTCATCACTTGCAGAGCTGCCTCGAGACTCCAAATCCTAACGAGACAGCAGCGTGTCTGGCAGTGTGCCCTTCCTGGCTGTCTGCTCTGCCTCACATCCCCGCTGATGTGCAAGCAACTGCTGCAGCTCACAGCCAGGGCTGCTCAGCCAGAGATCGCACATGATGATGTCCTGCTTTGGTGCAGCGTGCTACGAAGCACAGGTATCAGGCCCCTAAATTGCCCCGCTTGAGGATTTGTTTACCTTGGGACGATTTCACTTACCCCAGCCAATGCTAAAAGGTGTTCCAGGGACTTTGACATTAGCAAATACTTCTTCGCACGTGTCACTGCAACATAGAGCAGGTTCCATTCATCCTCAGGATAAATGCCTAGGTTGCAGGAAAGATCATCAATAGCTTTAGAGAACAAGAATGAAGAGCTCTGCCATTCTTCTAATGCGTCAGCTAGTACTTCTGGAAGGACACTCAGTGCTTCTCTGGCAGAGCATGAACTTGCAGAGCAGCACAGCTGTGCAGCATCCTCCTGTGTTTGCTGTGACCTTCCTGACACCACCGATAGCTCCCACCTCATTCCGCATTCTCCCTTCCAGGCAAAGGCAGGACTCTACATGCGCGGAGAAGCAGCTCACTGCCCCGCGTTTTCCACCTCCCGGGCACAGACTTGGCACCAGAGGAGTTTCTCAGTCTCTAGATTCACTCTGCAAGCTCCTCTCTGCTCACTGGGAAGAGATCGGCTCTTCCAAAGCATGAACTGTGCCACCTAAGGAAAGCAGTGTCTTTCCCAAGTGTGGAGTTGGTCTTTCTCTGTTGCTAGATGGCTACAAGCTTGACCGCAGGAATATTCCCCTGCCCCTATCTCGCTGGGAAGGAAACTACAGGATCGATAATCACTAGGACAGCCAGTGGCACCTGACAACGCCGAGAAGCGCGGGCTCGCAGGACAAGCGCCGGCAGCACGCTTTGCTTTCCCACTTTCAGATCAGGATGGGTACCACACACAGCCGTTCCCTTACCGATACTGAAGCTAGTTCTTCTCTGGTAATCGCCACCGAGATATGGTACTTTCACAAAGTCATCTGCAATCAGCACCGTATCAAACTCCAGGCCTTTGGCTTGATGGACAGTACCTATTAGGTAATCTGTAACCAGCAGATGTTGGGATCAAGAAGGAAAAAAGATCAGTCATCGCAGCAATAATGGTATTTTTAATTTCACGGGACGCCAAGTCAAATGAAATCATTTCATTCTGCATTCATTTCACTTCTCCCCAAATATAAATCAGAAGCAAAGCACCTCTATGGGGAAGCCAGACTGCTGAAGACAACTTCCTTGCCAAGGAAAATGCCTGGTTGTCAGCAGCCTACGCCCCAGCCCCAATGCCCAAACTTGAATGCTCTTTTATTTGGTGAATTTTTGACTTGATTGCTTTGTCCCCTTCCCAAATTTTAGTCAGCAAGTTGCAGGGCAACTACAACAGGAATCCCAAAAAGCAAGATAAAGCCCTACGGCTTTCCAACTGCAGAAAATACTGTGTCCAAAAGTTTATTTGCCTCTAGCAAAGTCACATTAAGCAATCCTTTGGTGTCAGATTCATTGCCCTGAACTCCACCTGGAGTCGCAGATGTACCCCAAAAGCTGCTGTTCAACTTCCTTTCTCCCTAAAAGACCAACCTGATCCAAATGTAGCTTTTTTGCAGAACGAGGTGGATTCAGCACCAAAGCTGGATTGAAAAAAGACCTGAATTTGATCCTCTATCAAAGACACAGCTTGGCTTTACCTGCCATGGCTGCTTGTGACACATGGCTGCTCTCAATCTTCTGCACCAGCTCAGGGATCCGCTCTTTGTATTTCTCCACTATCGCGATCTTCACTTCCAGGTCTTTGTCATCGATGTGCTCTGCATATTCCCTTAAACCGATGAAGCCCTGAGTTTCTTCCCATTTTTTGATAAAGGAGTCATTTATAACAAGGTTTGCTGAAAACAAAATAGCAGATGACATGAGTTTATTTGACAGACACATATAACGGCATTTTTTAATTCTAACCACAGCAGATGGACTGCTGCTGTGGGATGCACTCCTTGCTCTGTGATGAGTGGTTGTCGCTCAGGATTTTCTCTTTACAGATACAAAACGCTGTCGATGCTGTCATCAGAGCGGGTAGTTTCACAAAGCAGCATCACTCTGAGATACAACGCTGGTGTACTATGAAGGGTACGGAAGTTTACGGAGCTGAGGAGAGAGCAGCTGGCAAACATTCACTGAGCTCACTCATTTCTACACCATATAGAAAGACCTAGAAATTCTGCACAACCTTCATCCCCAGAGATATTTGGAAATTGAAGGGGAAAGACTCTGAGCAGATTGAAAAGACTCTAATGTGACTTCAGAGCGCCTGGAGCAGGGGCTCAGGGCAGAGACAGCCCCAGGACCCTTCCAACCCGCATTATTCTCTCTTTTTACCCAGATGCCAAGGAGTTTTCCTGGTAGCTCACCTTCCAAAGAACCAGTAACACCACCCATAAAATCAATCACTTGTGGCAGTTCAGTAAGTCCTTTGTTTGTCTCTGCGCCCCATATATAACAATATTTGCCTACTGCTGCCAAGAGGTTTTAAATGAATGATTCGTTTCCTAAATGATATCCATCAGTGAAAAGAAAGCATGTCATAGAGGATTCAGTTACACCAGGTTTAAAAACAAAACAGGAAAAGCCTAAGACAAATGAAAAATGAAGTCAAATCAGGAAACATAGGGAAAAAATTCCAATCTATGAGTTTACTGGGCTCTTGCACTCAAGATAAGGCATCGATGCAGAAAGCTGGGGAGGGCTGCATGACACAGGCCCCCCAGTTTTGGCATTTCTGGTATTAACACCAGCCACTCAAGCAGCCGAAATAGCACAGCCCATGACACTACCATTGAGAAGTCAGTTTTCAACAGGTAACTGCTTGAGAAAATACAAAATAGAACACCAAGAAGCATGTTGCTTTCCATCACCGCAGCAAAACCTAAAAAATCCGTGCTGCTGTAGGGAGGATCACACGCAGAGAGAAGGGTGAGAATGTACTCACCTTTTTTCCGTTCATCTGCAGGTTGACTGAGCTTCCAAATGTCATAAATTCTGCTCAGGCCAAAACGGGCAAGCCCCTAAAACAAAAAACAATTTATCATAATTGTCTTATCTTTACTTACAGGAGTAAAGGTGCTGTCTAGAGTTTCTAGATAAGCTAGTAGGGCCCAGTGGTTGTTGGGGTTAAGAGGGAAGGAATAAAGGAAGCGTGCTGAAGATGCAGAGTTGTTTTCCTGAAATCCCTGGAGCCGTAGCACAATGAAAGGCAGCTGAAAAGGCAGTGATCCAGCCCGCTTTATGGACAGACAGACGGACAGCAAGAAGAGAACAGGACACTGATTGGCATTATAACAGAGCTACGGCAGAATTTTATATTCAAAGGCTTTTCAAAGAAAAAAAGAATTCTATAATGTTTTCCCATTCACTAACAAGAACAGTTTGGGGTTTTGGTCATTTTAGCTTTCAATAGCTGCATACTGCTTTGTTGAAATGAACTTTAAAAGTCTGTTGTGCCATAAATGCTGCTGGCCTATGGACTCCACGGTCTTTCACAGGAAAGCCAGCTCCATGCACGACTGCATCCTCTTTCCTGAAGCGATGGGCCACCACAATGATGATAAGCTTGCTAAACTGGTTGTAAATGTTTCCTTTTCAAGGTAAACTGAAACAAAAGGTTTTGCTTTGACAATTTTTACTTTCAGAAAGTATTTTTCCCCCTTTTTTCCAAATCCAGATCGTTTTGTTCCATCAAAAGAAACGTGAGTCTGAACTTAGACTTATTCCAAACTGCAAAGGCAGACAAAGATTTTGGTACTGGGTTGACAGTTCAAACATTCATTCCATTGTAATACGCAGTTTCCCAGTGCAAAAAATAAATTAAAATATCAGCCTAAAATTCAAAAGACCAGGCTCTTCCTCAAACACATTCAGCACTAGGACATCTATTCACGTGCTTCTACGTTTCTGGGTGCAGAACAAGATCTCAAATTAAATCATAGGTATTGATGATTCAGAGTGTGAAGACTAATGATTGCTCTGAGGCTTCTGAAATGTGGAGCCATATTAAAACCTCCCTGAAATTCAAGCACGTGAATTTCTGCAGACATGCACACACACCCACTCGCCTTCTTCAGACACACGGGTGCTTCTTGCAGATGAAAATTCAGTGCAAACCTCAGAACTGTTGCTCCCTCAAGGAGGTAATATTCAGCATTGCTGAAAATCCCAATTTCCCTCACCAACAATGCTGGTGAAACAATTTTCCCTGGCTTTCCTGGGTGCATCAAGACGGGGACCAGACCATCACAAGACTGGGAATTAGGAATGAGCACAGCACAGCCCTCTGTGGCATCTACAAGCCCAAAGGTCACCTTCAGCTTCAACCACTGTCTTCGTCTCTCAAGAGAGCTTGAAAAATGTTTATTCTCTCAGGGCACAGCCTTTCGTTGCTTTTAACACTCAGTCTGCAATTAAAGCTGATTTTTACTTCCCTAATGCAGGAACACTGTGCCACTGCCAGCGGCCAAAGGCAGCCAGCAGCGCTCCATCTAATGCAAATACTTGCAGCGACTTGTTACAGCCGTATAGCACTCTGCCCCTGCCCCAGCCCTACCCACCAGACTGGAGCTGCTGCCGCCTCATTTAAGCCTCCTGAAAAAAGGGACAGATAAGCCTAAAAAGGGAGCCTCGCCTGCACAGGTTTGAGGAACAGCTGCTCCAAATAACCCTTCCCCAGCCATGACAGATTGCTGCTTTCTCCTTGAATATTAGTTTTAAACCTGGATGCTACAGATGACAGCAAATCAGCCACACCTATTTCAAGACACACGTAGGTGTTGCTGCTACAAGTGCTAACGGGCGTGGGGACTTGAGGTTGGGACGTGAAAGATACATTGGCAATTTCCCCTTACCCCAATCATGTGTATTTTAATCGGTTTCTCTCTCCCAGTAAGTTTCACAGCATCCTCGAACACGTTAAAATTGCTTCGTGATAAGACTGTTATCTTCCCCTCCATGCTACCTCTCACATCACCTGCATGAAGAAATTCCCAGTTAGCCAGGGCAGTTAGAAAGCAGGTATCTAAAATCCAAAGATCTTCATAAACCAGGATTAATCCCGAGACACTTTGTTTATTATGCAGTAGCTCTGTGACTTCCAGTCACTGAACAGAGCTGACCGAGCTGAGTGGTGCACCAACATGACTTACCCTTTTGGTTTCCACCCACTAATGTCTTATTCCTGATCTTCTTGCAGACATCCAGAATGGTTGCTCCAACGTAAGCTATTTCAGGACCAAATCTGAAACTCTGCATAGAAAAATCACAGAATCACAGAGGATCACAGAATCACTAAGGTTGGAAAAGACCTGTGAGATAATGAAGTCCAACCATCAACCCAACACCACCATGCCCATTAAACCATGTCCCACAGTGCCACGTCCACACGTTCCTTGAACACCTCCAGTGATGGCGATTCCACCACCTCCCTGGGCAGCCTCTTCCAATGCCCGACAACCCTTTCAGTGAAGAAATTTTTCCTAGTATCCAATCTAAACCTCCCCTGGCGCAACTTGAGACCATTTCCTCTTGTCCTGTCACTTGTCACTTGGGAGAAGAGACCAACACCCACCTCCCCACAACCCCCTTTCAGGCAGTTGCAGAGAGCGATGAGGTCTCCCCTCAGCCTCCTCTTCTCCAGACTGAACAACCCCAGCTCCCTCAGCCGCTCCTCATCAGACTTGTGCTCCAGACCCCTCACCAGCTTCGTCGCCCTTCTCTGGACACGCTCCAGCACCTCAATGCCCTTCTTGGAGTGAGGGGCCCAAAACTGAACACAGGATTCGAGGTGCGGCCTCACCAGCGCCGAGTACAGGGGCACGATCCCCTCCCTGCTCCTGCTGGCCACACCATTTCTGATACAGGCCAGGATGTCGTTGGCCTTCTTGGCCACCTGGGCACACTGCTGGCTCATATTCAGCCGGCTGTCAACCAACACCCCCAGGTCCTTTTCTGCCGGGCAGCTTTCCAGCCACTCGTCCCCAAGCCTGTAGCGTTGCATGGGGTTGTATATATTATTACTACATATGGAACTATACAATTCCCACCAACCTTCTGGACAACGTTTCTCTTAGAAAAAGCACCCAAATGCCCCCAAATTATTCCTAGGAACCCTGGTCACTCTTACACCCAAGGTGATAGGAACTGTGCTGTGAGATGGGACTATCATACAGGGCAAGACATGGTTTCCAGCCTCTTCACCCCAACAGCTGCCACTGCCAAGACTCTTCCCCAGTAAGTTAACGTGACACAGCACGTCTGTCCTGCAGCAGGGCAGGGGCTAGAGATGGTGGGAAAGCAGCCAGGTCCTTCACTTTGCTGGGCTGCTGGAGAGAGGATGGACCGGAGCAGCAGAGCAGGGCTGGAGGTTGCTCCTTATGGTCTCCTAACCTATAGATGTGGGGCCAACAGTCAAAGCACTGTGAGGTCAAAGCCCTAATCAAGTTTCACTAACACTATGATTAAAAAACCACCAGTGCCTGGCTGAGCACAACGCCTCCACCAGCGAAGAGAAGTAGAAGAATCTTGTTACTCAAAAAAACTGCACAAGAGAGGAGATGCAAGGCTGCTCCCAAGGCTGTCACAAGATGTGCCACTGCAAATAAATGCAGTCCCCGTTCCTATGTGCCTGTGCCTGGCTCCTGCCCCTTGGCAAGGCTGGCATGGTGCAAGAGTGAAAAGGCAGCTCGGATGGATGGGTGTTTTGGTGGGTCTTCTGGCTTAGGAGCTGGTTGCATTGCAGCTTGTATCACTGGTTTGAGCTGATTCATTCTGCAAGGATTCCCAAAGAGAGTTCCTCCCTTACATTAGCTGTGAGAATTGTGTAGCCATGTGGCTAATCAGACCAAAAAAATAATCAGGATGAGCTTTCAGTTGGCACAGCAGACGGTTAGGTAACCCAGCCTGGAGACAGAAGCATCACTTGTGCTGAAACAAGGTGGGAGCTCTCTTCCAGGGCAAACTCAGATCAGCTGAAGCTGCTCATGAAAATTATGCCCTTGGCACACCAACAGGGTAGGAGATATCACGGACAAAGGGAGGCTGGTGGGACAGAGGTGGCAATGCCAAAGTTTGTACAGAGCCAGAGAAAAAGATCATGTGTACAGCCAGCAAAGATGTTCTCCTTCATCAGTGTGGTTTTATTTCAAGGAAGTCACTGCCAGAACAAAATTCATCTCCTTGCTTCAAACTCCTTCATCTCTGTGTGTGAGATGTCGTAACTGACTGGCAATATGAGCAAGGAGGATATCTGCCCCTGCCCGCTCAGCTGCAGCTGAGAACTAATGCAGAAAAGAGGGGATCTCCTTGAAATAAGCCATGTACTAAAGTCTCTACCCCAGTACCTATTTTTCAAGCCACATGGCTTCCCTAGTGATGGAATCACTCCACTAAGAGGCACAAAGGAGCTCTGCAGTGCAGAGTGTGAACAGCAAAGCAGCCACTAATCCAGGCAATGCAAACACTCCGCGGTGACAAACTCAAGAAGTCTGGCCTTCTGAAGAAGGATGTGAAACATTTTTCACAGAATCACAAAATCACTAAGGTTGGAAAAGGCCTGTAAGAGCATCAAGTCCAACCATCAACTAACACCACCATGCCCATTAAACCATGTCCTGCAATGCCACATCCACACATTCCTTGAACACCTCCAGTGATGGTGACTCCACCACTTCCCTGAGCAGCTTATTCCAGTGTTCCACCACTGCGATTCTCTGATTTCACTGCATTAGGGATCTGTCCAGGGAAGGACAGCAGCAGACCCTCATCTTACCTGGGTGAGGTAGTAGACATGGGTGTGAGGCGCTGAGTAGAGGGTATTGACAGCCCCTCGGAAGGTATAAATCTGTTGGTGAGGGTCTCCGACGAGGATTCTGCCGCATGTCTGTGACAGCACAATATCCATGATGGCTGCAAGAAAACATCGGAGCATTAAGGGGGAACCTGCTCATAAACCAAGAGTAAACTGTACAATATCTCCCGCCTGTACAGAGGCAAGATCTCTTGCCTGATGACTCATGGCATTTAAGAAGGGGTCAACACAGCTGCAGGAGAGAAATTGGGGAGAAGCAAAGGGAAACGCACAGCTAACCGGGAGCTCTACAAACATCCTCCCACTGGTTTAGTCTGACGGTATTATTCCCTGGGCTGGAGCGGCACAGCATCTTAATCCCACAGGTGTGAGCCCAGCACAAATCCACCACCCATCCCCAGTGACCCGGACATGCCACACATGTGCACAGTGACTCAATGCACACCTCAGCAAGCCCTTCAGTCCACTTCAAACTGCCCAAGGCTCAGTGATGCTGGTAGAGCAACCACTTGTATCGCACACAAAAAAAGAAAGAACAGCCAAACACTCACAAGACTAGGTTTCCAGTGAGTACAGGTGAGAGATGGTCTGATGAAACCTTTGAACTGATTTAGTATCTGATGAAAAGACCAGACTTTCTTCTTCCCCCCTTCTTTTGCTTCTCAGCACACACCTTGGTCCACTTAGATCCCTTTGCAGAACCAATTCAACTTGCTTTGCAACAGAGAGCTACTCCCCATATCCCCGGCAAAGAAAGCCAGCTGCTTTCTGCTACATGACTCGGGAATCCCCGGGATGGTGCAAGGAACAGTCAAAACTTGCACCCAGTGCCGGGATGGGATCTTCTGATAGATGAACCATTTAATGTCTCGCCACTCTTGTAATAAACCATGCCCTCGGCTATGCTGGTATTCTGTTTTTCCCTCTTAGCAGCAAAGCAATAGCAAAAGGGTCTGGATGGCATGTCTGGATGCCCAAAGCACCTGAAAGCAATCCCTTAAGCTGATGCACATATACTCTTGTAGCCTGCTTCCAAGCTGCCTTACTGAATTTGCAAGGATCTGGGACCAAGCAATGGGTCAGTTATAATGTTACAACTGAGGGGCAGAATTTTTTTTAATTGTGCTACTTCTCACACATCCCTGAACACACGAACATCCTCTCTGTAAAGTGCTTCAGAAGGCTGCAGCTCTGCCTCCCGTCCCCGCTCACCTGGAGTGCAGTCCTGTGCTTCATCAACAAAAATGGCATCGTATTCTGAGAGCTGAGGCTTGCTGAGCTGCCAAAGTTTCAAATACCCTGAGAGAAAGAACAAGGCACGCCAGTGAGAGAGTAATTTTCTCATCACAAAACACGATGATCTTTAGAACAAGTCCATTTAAAAAAAAAAAAAAAAAAGGTCTGGCCCTACTTCTTGCTTGGAATTTGCACGACATTTGGAGGGGTTGCAAAAATGTCTAGTGCTCCCAGATGTTGCTCTGTCTCCCTTGGCTGTATGAAGGATGGAAAAAAAATCAAACCAACCTGACTGCACTGGACGAAGGCAGCTACACTGATGATTCCAAAGCTCTTCATGCACAAAGAAAATGACAAGGAAGGAGGTTTCCCCCAGTATGAACCACCTCTGGCACTATCTGCACACATGCTAAGAAGCAAGAGGAAAGGACGTGCCAGCAGCAGCAAAGAACAAACACTCGCTGTTAGCACTCGTCCACCCATTGTCTCACCCGTTATTTCTACGATTTTGCTGCCAATCACACACAGCTGAATAGTTCCACCATTTTCTGAGGCCAAACAGGAAAAATGAACAAACTTCCAGCCTTCAGGCCTGTTTTGAGCTCCCTGGTGAGCTAGTGTCAGGAGAATAGGAATTTTATACTTTTTGATGCTCATTCCTGGTGCACAGCCAGAAGTAAGACGTATGAATCCGTTTAGTTTTCTACTACGGCTCCTTATCTGAAGGCATTTGACATCTGTGCTCTCTTACCATCACAAGTTATCTTGTATTTCTTCTCTACGTCTCCATCCAGCTTCTTCATGTTGTGCCATATCTCTTTCGCCTCTTCCACATTGATCTAGAAAGAGAAAACAGAAGGGCCTGGATAGATCGCTTTGAGCAGAAAAACAGTCCAGGCACAGCACATCTTGAAAGGCTTCTCTGAAGCCTTTCTCCTCCTACTTCTCTTCTGTGTCACCACCAGTTAACTTCTTCGCCTCAACACAGTCTTTTCCAAATGCAGCCCCCTGAAAAGCACATTTCTTTGGCTCAGCTATTAGGACAGTATAATACAATATCCCCTAATTTCGACACATTAACACAGACTTTGTGTTTATTTTGGCTTCTCTGGACAGCTTGCAAGGTGTTTAAAGGTATTCAGTATTTTGAGGCTGTCAATTCATTCCCTGCCAGAAATAACGACTGCAAATTGGGTTTCTGCTAGCTGGACTGTACCTGATCAGATGTGATCAATGCGGAGCAGAAAGGCTGATTTTTTCTCCACAACTCCAGCCCACGTTGTTTGCAATGTCAGTGCTACCCTTTAAGTGTTGCTAAGATGTCTGTACTCTAAATGAGAATTTTGGGGTTTGGCTCTGCGTACCAAAATGACTACAAAAATGTTTATTGTCTTTACATGTAATATCACAGTGCCGTTCAGGCATTGATATAAATACATGCAATCTCTTCTCTCTTCTCCTTGCAGCGAAGAAACATCTGCACTGAGCAGAGACAGTGATAATCTCCTCTCTAGAAACCAGCTGTGCGAACAGGGAGAACAAACAAGCTCCAGTTCCTTTAGATTCGTCACCACAGGAAAAAAATATTTTCACAGTCAGTTCTTACAGCTGAAGCACAAATACCCGTGAACTATGAGACATGTGGGATAACTACAGCCCCTTCTAAACCTTGCAGCCCAAGTCTTGCTTCATCTCAGATACTCACTTTTTTTTCTACTCCACTGACAAGTTTTCTCTCGCCGTGAGTATTTTTGAACCAAATAGGAGTGTGCTCTTCACTGATTTCTTCATCTGAAGAGGCAAAAAAGTTTTCAAGGGTCTGCGAGACTGTTTTCCCTCTTATGAACAGAGATTGTCCCTCACGGTTCCGGATAAGGGAACTCACAGAGTAAACTGACATCTTGGAGAAGTTCAGCTTGCCTTTTTCTTTATAGCTGTGCCACAGGTGACAAAAAATAAGAGAGACATGTTGAAACACACGTGAAAAGCCCAACGGAAAAGCAAGCTCACTTTTGCTTCTGTTGCACACTAACACTTGCAGAAGCTCCGTTTCATACACCCACTTTGACCTAGTAATGGAATATCTTTAAAATCTGCACATATTTATCCTTGTGGAAGCACAAACTTGTTCATTTTATAGATTTTATAGATGAAAAGTCGAGCCAGAGAGATATTCCCATCATTCACCCCTGCAATTACAGACTGTTTTCAGAGCCAGGTAAGAGGATTTCCCTCTTCTTCCAGGTCGTGGCTCATTTTCCCTTCTGTCTGCAGTTTAGATGTGCCAACATAATTGGTGGTGGTGCCAGAAACTGTATCATTAGAACAACTCAGGTTAAGAAAACCCCTCCTCTGCTAAAGAAAAAGAGCATTTAAGTGTAAATGGGAAATGGGAAAAAGCCATTCTCAGTGGCTTTCTATATCCCTGTGAAATGCTCCTTGGCTACAAACACAGGCAGGATGAACAGCACCCAAAACAGCAATGCGGCTATGTCAGCACAGTCTATGCCAGAGCGGGGCAATGAGTCTGCTTCCCCAGGCTCACACGGATGCTAAAATCACTGGCCCATCCAATCTGAAAGAATTCGGAAACCATAAATCACAGTCTGGCTTGAAGCAAGTGAAAGAAATAATTCCCCCCATTATTTTTGCTTCCTCAAGTCCTGGAAGCTTACTTCAAAACCAGACCTTCCTCTCCTGACGTGTCTTTTTCCTGCCCTACCGGCCTTCAATGAAGGAATCTAAAATCCCCACTCACTGTTTGCCGACACTTCCAAATGCTAATGAATGGAAAGTCTTGCACGTCACGTTTCTGGGGAAGACACTTTTCCCCCTCTCTGCAACAGCTTTGTTAAACGTCACGTAAAGGAAATTCAGATCAGCAAACTTCTCCGCATATTTGACCAAGGTTGAGGTCTTTCCTGTACCTGAAGAACAGAAGAAAGTAAACAAAAAGTGTCCAGAGTCAGGTACGAATGAATCCACACACCTCTCATCAGCTTTACCTTCCCCCTCCTGCTGTCCTAACTGCACGGCAGGACTATGTGCAGCTAATGGGAATTTATTCACTGACTCAACTGAAAACAGCAGAAGCTGTGGAGCAAAGTAGCTTTGAAAAATTAGTTTGCAGCCAAAAAGCATTTTAAAAAAATATCTTTTTATCACCCACTACTCTAGAAGTCTGAGCATATGTGAAGGTACTGATTCTCTTGAAAGACAGCTTGGTAAATGAAATTATAAAATTGCTCTTTTGAATTGATTCGTTAGCTCATTTCCTTATGAGATCTCCCACTATTGCTGCTCTCCTTTACTCCAGTTTGCTGCAGGACAGCACTGTCCACACCTCATGGCAAAGTTGCCTTGCTCGTGGAGTACCAATCACAACAGAAACCTGAGACAAGAAGGGCTCTGCACATTTCCTTCTTTGCCCCTTTTCATATCCTCAGTGATGACACAGCATCAGCAACCTTTGTCACCTTGCTGTTCACACTCCTGCCAGAGGACTCGTGGATGTTCAGCAAAGCAGGTCCCAGCACAGGTCTCTGCAGGACTCCAGTGGTTACCACTCTCCATGTGGAAAACTGCCCATCTGCTCATAGTTTTGCTTCCTAGCTTTTAACCAGCTATCCACCCATGAGGACCATCTTTTACTATTTTGCCTGGTACAGATACTGGTCTTGCTGGTAGATTGCTCCCATGTCTCCCTGTTCAACTCCACTGCCACAGCAGCTTTCACACTCAGCTACTGGTTCAGCCATTTCACTCTTGAGTTCCTTTACATCTTCTGGGTGATGCAGTCCAGATCATGAAACGAACAGTACCAACGCATATTTCATCCACAACCTCTCCCATGTGAATGTGAGACCGACCCTCTGGTGGACCCCCTATAGAGAAGGATCCTGAGGCTGGTCCTTTCCAAAACCCTCTACCAGGAACACATTTAGCTTTTCTGCCACCTCATTGTTTGCTCTCAGGCATCCTTTACGCTGCAGTTAGCGAACAGATGCTTTAGCAAGCATCCTCATCCACATGTTTGAAGAAGGATTATGAGTCTTTTACACTTTTTGCCAGCGGTTCCTCAAGCTCTTTTTCTGCCCTGCAGTTGTTGCGGTTACATGCAACCTGTCAAGGCTCATGAATGTTCCCGTTTTTGTCATTTGGACACAGTGACTTTGTACAGACATAAGAAACCACTGTTAGTAGCTTCTGTACTGTGGTGCTTAGCTGTACGTGTCCTTTTGCAAGTCTTTCAGGCAGAGAACATGCATTAGCTCTGAGCCCCCAGGGTGGTGTCTTTAAAGGAAACTCTCTGCAGGTGGAGGGAGATGATTTACTTTTCCTTTTCTTTTTAAATAGGCTCCGTCATTTTTATGCACTTTCCCGTTTCAAAACAGTGCACAAGCGCAGAAGATTTCTTGGCTTGTGTTGCTCCTACAGGGATGCTAAATCTATACAAGTAAGAGCGACTCCGTCTAGTGGCCTGTGGAAAATAACACCATGAAACAGGCTCAGCATGCGGCTAAGCAACACACAGAGAGTTGCTTCTCTCTCCTGGGTTCCTGACAAGTTGCTCTGGGCAGTCATTGACAGTACCCAAACACTTGGTTTTGGTATCGTGTCTGAATATGACATTTACCCAGCTTGCATGGGAGTAACCACCACCATCCTTCCCATTCCTATTTCTCTGCAAAAGCTTGCTCTGATCTTTTGTATTGATTAAAAGTAAGGTTGATCCCCCTGGCATCCACATGGTTCCTTGGACAGAAGAAGCAGGGAGGGAAGGAGAAGAATTAGAGGTTATGCGTTTATTCTTACAACATAATTTTTGACTCTTACCTGCAAATGCCATAATTTTCACTATTTGACCACGCTCAATTTTGTGATTCAAAATCCTTTGTTGTTCATGGGTCAGTTTCACTTCAGGCAAGCTACTAAAACGAGAAAAAAAACAGAGCAAAAGGAATTAAGAAAAATAATCCTCGCACATAAAACAAACAAATCAACTAACAGCGGAAGGAAACCAATGAATGATTTATCCCATCCCACAATCAGGAAGGTGGCACTGGAGCAACTTGGTTATTGTGCAAATGAGAAAAGCAGGGAATAAGAAAAGATTGGAGATAGCAAAAATAAAAATTAAACCTTGGGGAAGGTTACATAGGAAAAGATCTTCTCAAGGGCCTTAAGCCGTGTTTTAAAAATGAATTTGGCACCCCAGCTCCTTAGGCTTATTGAAAATAAACAGCGACTTGGGTTTGGGGTGTTTTGCTGCTTTTGAGAGCACGTACCTTAAATTGCTCTCTGATTTCTCAGCATGTAGGACAGATCAATTATCTCTGCCTCTCAGGGGAGCTGAGAGCTTTGATTAAAGGCATTCAGCGCTTCCGGCTGGAGCGCAATTGTTTTATTCATAAAGGTCTGAAACGTGTAATCAGCCAACGGTTTGAACCATCTCTTTGCACAAGGTCCTCCCCAACAGCATGTGTAAGGGCAGAAAGCCTTGTTTAAGTATCCTTGACATTTCCCAGCTGGCAGTTAGATGACTGCCACCAGGATGCATCTTTTACTGAACAAGCAAAATCTGCTTAGCAAAAGATTTCAAATGGAGGGGCTGAATGAAAGGGCTGGGAAACCAAGAAGCACTGAAACCCAACATCTGTTCACCTTTGGTTTATTTTTTTTGTTCCGACCTCTCTCACTGTTGTACCTCGGATCATCGGTGATTTTACTGATTTATCTTTGCTAGACCTCTGTGATGGATGAAAGCACTACTGTTCCCCTTCTGTAGGTAAGGGCAAGGAGGCTAAATGACTCAACCCAGGACAATTACAGCAGAAGGGGAACCAAGCCTGGACCTCCACAGGCCAGGAATGTGTTTCACTCCTTATTGTCCTTCCTTCCTAGGCAGCAAGCTATCAACTAATTTATAACAGATATATATAAAAATCAGTTAGTATATAACAGTTATCCAACAGGATCTGAAAAACAGGAGACAAATCAATATCCTATGGCTGGTAGCTCGTTTCCTCTGTGCATAGAAAGCAGTGTTCATAAATGAACGGCCACATTATTTGCGCTACAGTAACGTCACCACCAAGCCAGCCCCCATTTTGGCTGACTGCAGCTTGCAGTGTTCTAGAGGAACACGCTGTTAAAAATTAAAGGAGGTGCTCTCCCCTCCTTCAAGAGCTTCTCATCCATAGGTAGAGTGGTGATTTGGGAGGGTATTTTGGGGTGATTTGGGCTCTGTGAAATCTCAGTGGCCATCATACTGGAGTGCAAGTCCAGAACTGTGTTCCACTGATACACAGACCCATCAGTGAATAAAGACTTGTAAATTCAGTCAGTGCTCGGTAATTTAATTTCTACAGATTTAGGGCCTGATTCTGGTTTTCCTCTGAGAACTCAGGGAGAAGATGGCAAGGAGCAGAATAAGGTTTTGTACTAATCCTTATGAATCTCAGAGTCTTCTCAACCAGCCCCTGCCATGAAACGTTTGCTCCCCCTCCAAGGTTCAGCACTCCACCAGGGCCCTGCGTACTTAGGTGCGTTGCTCAGATCACCTAAAATAGCATTACCTGGACCATAAGTCTTGCCGGCAGCGCGAAACCAGTGATTCCTCTTTTACTGTCTGCATAGGTACAGAAGAATTTTCCATCAGATACAAGCAGTAGAAAATATTGTAATGGATCCTGGTAGAAAGGACAAAAGAGAAACTATCATTGAGAAATCATCAATAACAAATTAAACGTCTGCAGCCACCTAAAAGACTGCCAACATCTTGGATACTTCCAACAGAACGATGCACAAAGCCCCAGGCGCTGAGGGAGCTGCAGGAGACAATATTAATATTTTAAAGTGCAAGTACCTTGAAAAGTGACTGCAAAGGCACCACAGGGACAGCTCTGTTTGTGGCCTCTCCCTCACTCCTGCTAGGTTTGTGTTTCAGGGTCTGCCACGCAAACCTGACCTGGGATCAGAATCCACAGGATCCTGTTGCGCTCCTGAACCGCTATCAGCAACAGAATCTGGGGGAGCCAGAGAGAGAATTTGGGCTAGTTTAGGCTTCTAAAGTGAACCAGTTTCATCGACTGTCTTATGACAATACTTCATGGTGCTTTGTTACTGCAAAGAGAGGAGCACAGCGATTCTGCGGCTTTAATTACGCCAGCAACAGCTGGTTTAAAATTCACCTCCTGCGCTGGTTTTGGCTGGGGTAGAGTTAATTTTCTTCACAGCAGCTAGTATAGGGCTGAGTTTTGGATTTGTGCTGGAAACAGTGTTGATAAAGCCGGGATGTTTTGGTTACTGCTGAGCAGTGCTCACACAGAGTCAAGGCCTTTTCTGCTTCTCACACCGCCCCACCAGCGAGTAGGCTGGGGGTGCACAAGAAGTTGGGAGGGGACACAGCCGGGACAGCTGACCCCAACTGACCAAAGGGATATTCCATACCATACGACGTCATGCTCAGCATACAAAGCTGGGGGAAGAAGAAGGAAGGGGGGGACATTCGGAGTGATAGCATTCGTCTTCCCAAGTAACCATTATGCGTGATGGAGCCCTGCTTTCCTGGAGATGGCTGAACACCTGCCTGCCGATGGGAAGTAGTGAATTAATTCCTTATTTTGCTTTGCTTGCATGCGTGGCTTTTGCTTTACCTATTAAACTGTCTTTATCTCAACCCAGGAGTTTTCTCACTTTTATTCTTCCGATTCTCTCCCCCATCCCACTGGGGCAGGGGGGCAGTGAGTGAGTGGCTGTGTGGTGCTTAGTTGCCAGCTGGGGTTAAACCACGACACCTCCATCGTACATCAGGGTTGACACCACTGTGCTTTTTACCTCTTTTAGTGCAGATTTGTTCCTGTGACTGAACAGCTGCCACCCCAGGCCACACTCCAGGACAGACTTTGTGTCTCACATTAGATGACCTACACGCTCAGACTCACTAGTTGCTCTAAGAGCTGCAAACAGGTACCAGACAGTTCCTTGAGAACACGTTTCCTCCTTATGCCCTAAATCACAAACCTCGTGTGGTTTGAAGAGATAATGGCAGAAGAGACACGGTCATTTCTATTTCTTCTAGTCTTGATTGTTCAAGGAGATGGAGGTGGGATGTGGGTGACTTTGACCATGAGCTCTCATCACTTGTGAGCAACATGCTCTGTCTGCCACATCTTCAGCAGGTGTTTACTCAAGTGTATGACTTTTACCAGCAATTATCAATCACTAACAGGCCAAACAAGCATCCTGATTTCCTTGGTTGGTAGCCTGAGCACATGGCTCATGGTTGAGCAAGCAGAGAATGAACTCTTCTCTTGTGTCTAACACAGGCCGAACTATAAATTGCAGAGGGCAGCCTACAGAACCATCTTCTTTCTGGCTATAGATTCCTTTTCCAGTGCAGCTCCTTTCCAGTCTTCTCATAAGAAGAATTTACACGCGTCCTTAATCCTCATCTCATTCTCACTGCAATTCTGAAGCAACCTGTGGGTTCTTACCTGCATAATCAGGCACCTCTGTGAACAAAAGGCGCAGGACGGATCGCTACGCACATGAAATGGGTGCCCCTGGGACTTGTAGTGTGATTTAAGAGGAGTGAAGCGAGTAACTGGTCTCAGGAAGGTAATAACTGCATTAAATTGTTGCAGCTGATGTGTATCTATTTCTAATCAGAAAGTTTCTACAGTTCCTTTAAAACCTGCTTTTGTTTCTGAAAAGAATTATTTTTCTTGAACACTACTTCCCAAAAAACAAGCGGACTATGAAACAGTCTAGGAATTAAAGCAAATCTAAAGGCAACACTCCTGACTGTTCCTGCAAAAAGCTAGGGATGTGCACACTGTTTCTGACAAACTGCACGCACCGAGGAACTGGAGAGCCCTAGCCAACAGGAACATAATTGCTCATCAGCATACATTCACTGTATGTATTACCTATTGCCATGCCTAGAAAGAAGCAGGCAGGCAGGAAGCATCTCCCCACTCCTCACCTGTTAGTGATCGTGATGTTCCTGTCTCTCATCGCATACAGCAGCGTGGCTATGCAGTAAAGTGTCTCGGTCACGTCCACAACAGAGAGGGTAGAGCAGGGTCTCTGCAGACACGCCATCAGCTTTTGGATGTCAGTGACGCCATCGGAGAAAAGCACCATGACTGCAATTATGGCCCACGTGTTCTCAGGCTGGTGTAGGCAACAACAAGAAAGAGTAAGCAAAAAGCTTTGAGCCTTTTAGGAGCAGGGAAACCCTTCAACACTGGAAAAACACTTATGCCATGATGAATAGTTAAATTCTCTTCAGTCACCATGACTAATACCAAATAACACCCCAAAGGGAAAACCTTTAGATGCAGGAGGGCAGATACGACCTCAAAGCACCAGCAGTTTTTAAACCTGTTAAATAAACCAGTTAATAACTGTTAAACCTACCCCCGTCCCACTCTGTAAATGTGGCAGTTTGTGGGTGACACAGACTTCAGCCTTCGAGAAGAGGTGATGACTCTTCAAACACTGAAGAACTGCACTGGGATCTACCTTCCGTCCTGTGGGTATGGCAGACACACACCTGCACAGAATGGGAACAGCAGCATTTGCAAAGAAGCCTTATCAAGTGAGTTTGTTCTCCAAGTAAATAATGCCTTCTCCAAAGTACCATCAGTCAGGCTGCAGTTAAGTCTAACTATACCTTGCTGTGTGCCCCACAGATTTGACCAGATGCATTCAGCGGTGAGGCTGCAAGGTGTTGGACTTGGATTTCCAACCCTAGTTCTTGTGCCTAGAGCCATTTAGACAAGTAATTCCCAGTTCTGTTACGCAGACATGTGCTTAAATACTTTGCTGCATCAAGCCCTTAGTCTGCAAGTTCATCCTGACTGTCTCGAAGTCTCCTGCCCGAAGATGGATCTACCTTGCTCTTAACCCAATTTGACTCTTCTCCTTGCACCATATAACTGCCATTCAAAATTGCCCTCTAGACTACAGAGATCTGAACAGAGCGCTTGCTTTTATCAGGGACGCATCTTGGGCTGGGGCTTGCTGCTGAGCTGTGACTGATAAGTCAGTGTGGGTCCAGGAAAGCAGCCTTTCAGAAAAGGAAAAGAAGAAAATACATTGGAGATGGGAGGGATCAGGAAAAAGAGCTCAAATCTCACATCCTCCACAAGATATTGGTATTTCAGCTAAATCCAGGAGATGCTGAGCCTCTCTGAGACCCTGGCTGATCAGGAGATGGAAAAGCAGTGCTGATGTGACAGATCCTGAAACATAAAGGGACACTTAAATTGAGTCTCACTCTCTCCAGCATAGTCACCCTGCAGGAAGCAAGCATAAAAAGTCTTCTCCCAAGCTTGTTGTTGGGTACCAGAAGGCAGCAAGCGACAGGACAGCCCAGCCTTTTTTGATTTTGTGATCTAACGCTTGCCTTGGAGCTCCTGGCAGCTTCTCTCAATTGCTGTACCCAACCTGGCTGTGCTCTGACACACAGGTCCATCTCCGAAAGCTTCCTTTGAGCCTCCAAATCCAGGAGCTGCTTGCTGATACCCTGTTGCTCAGGCTCTCCTCACCTCTTTCCTCCTTTGGTGCAACAACCATCTCCCCGCCCTCCAAGAGGCAACACCATCCAACTGAAAAGGCCACCACCAAGACTGTTCTTCTGCCCCCTCTTCCCAGTCCGTGTTCAGCTTCTCCATCTCCTCAGACATTAGTACGAGGCTATCCCTGCCCCAGGCTTTGCAGCCTCTCCCTCACTTATCCATCACTTCTCACTTGCTATCAAAATCAGGAAACTGCAGAGGGGACTTTGGAAGCCATGTGCTCAAAGCGCAGACGACTTCAAAGTTAGGTTGTTTGTCCGGTTGAGGTCTGAGCATCTCCAAGGATGGAGATTCCCCACCTCTCTGGGCCAGCATTTGACCACTCTCCTAATATCTAACTGGATTTCCTATGCTGTAACTTTTGGCCATTGCCTCTTGTCCTCTCACTGTGTACCTGCAAAAAGAGTCTGGTATCATGCTCTCTACAGCTCCTCATTAGGCAGGGGAAGACAGCACTTAAACTTCCACCTTCTCTTCTCCAGATTTCATCCTCTACTAGTACATCATGTGCTCCCGACACAAGAAAGAAGAGGAAAGGGAAGGTTTTTTTACCTATTTCTAGATGCCTAATAGTGATTTCTACTGTTCCTTCCTCATCTTCCTGTATGTCTCCCGCCTGTTTAGAAGACAAACCCATTTCTCTCCTGGCAATTCACAGAATAAAATGGAAAGAAGACCCAAAGCAAGGACGGTCTGAGGATCTACAGGTACAAAGTAAAGTGCTGAAGTGGACTCACCTGATCAGCCCCAACACACATCCTTCCTGCTCCTTTGTTATGGCGAAATCCTGCAAGACCTGTTCAACTCTGTGCAGGGCCGTGTTCTTCTTCATTATGTACTGATGGTACAGCTTTTTCCAAGGAATGAACTAGAATGTGAAGCACATACCACCATCTTTCATCTCACAGCATTGGAAAATAGGTTTCTTCTGGCAATAAGCTAATCAACATGACTTCCAAAGAAGACCCGGAGTTCAAAAAGTCCCTGTAGCTTGATGGAAACAGGTACCTAGCATGAAATGGGGAAGGAAAGAGGAAACAGAGGAAGGAGAGAAAGACTTGTTCCTCATAGCCTGCAAACATGTCTATAAAAGGCTGTTTTTTCTAGAATGATGGGAACAGGTTCAGTTTCAAATGTCAAAGCATTAAAGGAATCCCCAGGGGATATTTTCATCACTATTGGACAGATCTGCTCTGAGTGGGGTCTGAGTGCTTAAAATCCCTCTGTCCATGAAGCCCTACCCTCCTACAGCCTGCTGTTTGGACTTCTTCGGTAAAAACAGACAGGAGGCTGCCTTTTAGGCTGTGTTATGGAGTGAAAAGCAGATTTGAGAAAGGACTTGAGCACTCTGAGCATTCAATGCATGCATTTTCTATGCATCTCTCTAGCTCTTCAGGCTCAAAGCACACATGCTGTGCTGATAAAGCAGAGTGCAGGACACCTCCTGCATTGCATCCAGCCTTGCCCATCCAAATTTATCAGAAGGGCATGAATAAGAACTTGGACCCCCACAAAAATTTGGGCTGTGATCAGTCCCCCACCACTCTGAGACAGCCTCTTCGTACAAGCTGAGGATTTCCAGTGTGAACGATGAGCAAGTCTAGTGGTGCCAGCTGTCTCCAAGCCACCTTTAATTGAAATGCAGAGATCCTCTCTGCGGCCAAAACAACTGCCAGCGGGTTCACGACTGTTTGTACTGTGAGGGCCTTGACTGCAGATGAACCGAGCTCCATAAAAACACAGTTAAAGGCCTTTCCTCTAAACCCGTTTGACTACAAGAGACACCACACACACACAGACACACATACAGGCTGGGGGACAGTGACATACACCGGCCACGAGAGGACACTGCCCAGTCTGGTAGCCAGAATTTCCTGCATGATCCCTGTCAGAAAAAAAGGCTGGAAAGAAAACAGTGAAGGGGGATTTTGTGGAGTCTTACAGGATGCTCTTTCCATGTATGGGAAGAATGCCACAAGGGAAGTTACCCAAATATTGATCTTTTGACACAGGCTGGCATCTGAAGATGCCACTGTGGTCCAGAAGACCAAAAAATGACAAAAGACCTCGTAAGAAAGGATGTGGGCATTAGGGAATAATAAAGGGATTTAAAGGAACAAAGAGAGAGAGACACTGCGTGGATGCCCCTACAGCGACACATGCTAAGACAAGACTAAGACAGAACAGAGCAGTAGGAGAAGGGACAGGCTCAAATCAATATCACAGCAGTCCTTACCAGTGGATCACTGACTATCTCCCTCCAGCAGTGACACACCAGGCTCAGGTTCTGATACAGATCAGTCACTGGTAGGAAAGCAAAGATGTTCCTAAGGACTTCAACAGGCAGCTCGTCAATACTTCCCTGAGGCACTTCCCAGTTCCGAGTCCCCAGGAGTCCATAGTGTGCATCAGGGACTGGTTCAATTTCCATATCATCAAGTTCCTGTTTGATTTGAATGCGTTCCTGCTTGATCTGGCTGTGTTCTGGATGAATCACCATCGGCTTCTTCTCAGGTGCACCCCACAAATCGTGCTCTGGCTTGCAAATGCCTGCAGCTGCAGTGGACAGAGGCCGTTTTCTGGAGCTTTCCCTGGGAGCTGGTACAAGGTCTTCATCCTCCAGAAAGGAGCAAGCATCACCACTGATATCCATCACAGCAGAGACACTGCTGAAGGAATCATCAGGTTCAGTGAAGATGGGATCCAGTAGCTCTTCTTTGATTCTACTGTTCTTCGTCCCACCGGCACCTACTTGTTGTGTCTGAGAGATCCTGAAGTAATCAGTGATGTTCTTCTGCTGACCTTGGCCTGCAGAGAGAGGAAGAGCATGAGTGAAGTCAACAGAAACAAGTGCAAAGTGCACTGCTCCTAACTGAGCTAATGAGGAGACCAGAGGTTGTGTAAGGTGGTAGTTATTTCCACAGGGTTCCTTACAAACATATGAACTTCCTACAGGTGAACTGTCCTGCTTCATATTGCTTCTCTGGCAACCTACGGAAGTCAACAGAACATTCATCTCTCTGCACCGTCCACATAATCTGGGCACTGTCAAGGTACGTCTGACACCTCCACTAGCTTCTAGAAAAAGATACGGTGTGCATAACAATCTCTCATAAGGATCAACAATCCTTAGCTAACATAACACAGCAGACGCGTGTTAAACAGAAACACAGCTGCACAATAAATTTCACAGGACATATTTCCACTAGCCAAAGAAAGAGAAATAGGAAGGAAACAAAATGCGAGACTTGAGTTGCTGTGGTGTGCCTCAGACTGAAGTTGGGCTCCCAGCGGTTATTTATTGTTCTTAATCCAGTGAACGAGAAGCACACTAAGATTTTAGAAAAGCCTCAGGGTTTAACTACTGCGTTGCACCATGAGAAGGTCACAGCACCAAGCCTCTAGCAGGCTGTTCCTACCACAGTATGAGAGAGACCAATGCCTTTAAGAGGATAAGCAGCCATTTCTTGCCAGATCATTTCCTGACTGCAACGTCATAAAACCATAAAAGAAACTGAAACTTGGCAAGAGACTGCTCTCAGCAGCCTCTCCTGTCTCTGACAGCCACACAGTCCAAGTAGCACAGAGACTGAAGTTATCAGCACTGATAGTATTCATTCTGTCCTGCTCCTAGTCTGCAAAATATCCTGATGCTTAGCTAAGCAGCTACTCAAGAAGAAAAAAGTCACAAGCAGCTACTGCTGATTTTAATGCATTTTATTTCTGGATGCTCATGAAGACATAGCTTAAGGAGGTCTGATTTGCAAGACACTTGCTGCTTAAAAAGAACAGCGTCCCTGCTAATGTTCAAGTCAAATACCCTAAAACCTGCAGCATCTAAGATTACTAGATTTTTTAAAGTGAGATAGTCAAAGATACCACTGATATGCAAATGGAAAAGAAAAGTATGTCTACGAGCACAGAGTCTAGGACTCTGGTGTCTTGTCCTGGCTCACCAGCAGACGTTCTCTGTGAAGTGAGTCAGCTCACACCAAGATACAGAAAGATGCCCAAACCTCCCAGGGAAAAACCGAAATGCTCCTAAGTCTAACCTTCCACTCAGGAGCTCAGGAATAACTCGGGATGTTTTTTCTTTGCTTCCTACCTGTCTCCTCGCCCACATGTGTGTGTAGCGTCTCTTGTCGTTACACAGGTTTTGAGGCTGGGTCTTTAACCCTGCACCCAGAGCTATTTGAAAACAACTCTTTCACCTTCAGTTCAAGCCCTGAGCCCTGCTGTGTGCAGATTAGCTCAAAGTCTTATCAATCCTCAAAAGCCCTCTAAGGCCTTGGCACTTTTTAGACCCATGCCTACAAGTTGTGTATCACAATGTTTGCCACTCCCAGTTAAGTCAAAGATCATTAACATCTGCTAAGTGCTCAACAACACTTTTGCAGTCCTATATAACTAGACAGATCATTATTATTTAATAAGTATCCTAAAGAGCATCTAGAAGCAGGAGTCACATCATTAACAGTGCCTAATTGCAGAGGCTGTAGCGTTCCCCAGGGAGAGCTGCTGTTCTCTCCTCATAGTCTCCAACAGCTCAGCGATAGAGACATGGAAGCATTTCTGGTGTGAGGAGAGTCTAAACACACACGTGAAGGCAAACTCATTCCCCCACAGAGGGAAGTAGTCAAGGTATCTCTTTTTCTTGCCACTTGACTTTGCGGAGGCAGAGATTAAGCCCAGTTTTGCCATGCACCACTCAAAACCGACCATTTTCTTCCATTTGCACTCACCTTGACGGGAATTACCCTCCTATTAGCACAAGTTTGACGATGGATTACACAACGCCCTTTTGCTCCACACCACATGAGCATTTTTCTCCCCCAAATCCCTCAGCCTTCAAAGTATTCGCAATCACTGTACCTCCTTGATGTCTCCGTGTCCGGTGGGTGGGTTGGAGGCCCCTGTTTACATATCCTCTACTTTGCCTTTGACTCAACGGCTGCGTCAGGGAGGACGAACCTTCTGCGCTCTGTGCAAGAGCTTTGCAGTCATCGGCCGTGAGGTGCGTTTTTTTGAATCCCTTCACTGTTTTGCCAACAAGGAAAAAAAAGACCCCAAAACCAAACCATTAGCAAACAATATACAGTCAATGTCTTTAACAGAGGCATAAATACACAGTTTCTTTTCAGAAATTTTATAGGACAGTCTCAGTGTTTCAGCCAGGAGTTCCTCTGAATAAATCACAGCAGAAGCTGGTACAACACTGGCAAGATGCTCAGGAGGGAAATGCACTGTGTCAAGGCGACACATCTGCTGTCACGGCAACAGCAACTGTATCCCAGGTCCCCACTCCTGTGTTGTACGAGGCTTTGGAACAAAAGAGGACAACATAAAACCAGAATCCTTGCAAGTTTTGCGGCTTTCTCTACAATACCATAACACGGAGGAAGCAGATACAGGCATTCATGTAAATGCAAAGAGGAAGCAGATACAGGCATTCGTGTAAATGCAAAGTATCATTAGGAGGATGCCGAGGAAGCCTGCAGAGGCTGAACTGTGCAATCCCCCACGAGAGACGACAGTGACTTGCCCGGGGAAGGTCAGAGCCAACATTCAAACACACAAACTTGAGCCTCTCGCAAACAGATCCAAGCCGGGATCCTCCATTAGGGAGTAAACAAAACCCACTCACAGCACAGCTCTTCCCCACGAGAAGGACGGTTAAGAAGCAGCACAAAACTACCTGAAGAGTTATTTTAAGAAAACCTTACTTGAAATCTACGTGAGCTCCTCTCTTCCGTACGCGGGGCAGCCAGCAGAAAAAGTACAAACAGTCCAACTTGCTTCTACCGAAAATGCTCACAAGAAACCTGAAACCACGGCACAGAATGGGCTTCCTTCCCATAGGAGAATTATCAGCAAAACACCGCTCATGCGGTTTCTCTTGTACTTTATTATTACACTGCGCTGCGGAGGATAAACTTCTCTAACATTTTTACAGCAGCCGCAAAAGTAATCGACTGATCTCGTACAGCAGGATCCAAGGGTCAGTTTGTTTCCTTTCGCTGCTTCCTCCTTTTCATCCACATTAGCTCAACAGAGCGGCATTAAAAGCAACCGCTGAGCTCTCTGGGAAGGCTGTTTTCTAACATCCCATGTTCCTCAAAACCCAGCAAATGAGGCAAGCAGAAGAAAAAAAGCAATGCAAGAGCGTCCCGTGGCACTTAGTGACATAGTTTAGTGGTGGACTTGGCAGTGTTACGTTTACGGTTGTACTCAATGATCTTAAGGGTCTTTTCCAACCTAAATGATTCTATGATTGTATTCCACGATTCCACTTAAAAATGGTATTTCTCACTTGAAATTAAAAAGTTTTCCAGATTAAACAGCACGAATCATTGAAGCACCCCAATTCTCTCAAGCACACGGTCCTGGCAAACATCAGAGCCGAGGTACCGGCTCTGTGTCTATTCCTGGAGCTGTCAGACACAGAAAGGTCTCACGCAAGATTGAATGTAGGACTGGGGACAAAACCTTTGCTCCCCCGCCGCAGGACAGCAAAACCCCCTCATGCCAGGACTGCGGCAGAGGGTTCAAGTCCAGAAACCCAACACAAGAAGATAACCCACTCAGGCTTCACCTGCACTCATCTTTTTTCCCTTTTCCCAAAATCTTCCGTTGGTGACAGCAGCAGACACAGAAGTGCTGAGCAAAGGTTGCGTCGCACGTCACGGTTGATGGCTTTGATCACGTAAGGAACATGATGCGGAGCGGAGCTCGTCAGTCAGGAGAAGACACTCCAGCTGTGAAGTGAAAGGATCAGCCATGAGCAGCAGCCGCAGAGGACGGGGGAAGATCCGTGGGGACAGGAAATATTCGGGAGGAGAAGGTTGAAGCTGGTCCCTGTCGTTCCCCCCCGGCATGTTGTTTCGTGTCCCCCAGCATGGCGCCCGCACAGGGAGGCCCCTGGCAGCCCAGGGCCCCCCTGGGGCTGCCCCACACCGGCCCAGAACAGCCCCCCCATTGCCAACCCCTGCCCCTGGCCTGCTGCCTCCACATCCAAGGGCTCTCCTCCTCTGTGCCCCCCATTGCCAAAGCCCCTCCATTGCCAAGGCCCCCCCAATGCCAAGGAGTCCCACCATTACCAAGGCCCCCGCCGTTGCCAAGGCTCCCCCCCATTACTGCCTCCCCCCCAATGCCAAGAACATCCCCCCAGTGCCAAAGCCCCCCCCAAAATGCAAAGGGAGCCCCTTCTCTAACCCCTTCTCAGCCAAGGGCCCCCCTGCTCGGTCCCCCCCGTAGCCAAGAGTACCCCGTTGCTATGGCCGCCCCCGTTGCTAAGGGGAAGGGTGTCGTGCGTGCGTCCTCCCCCCCGCCAGGTGCTCACTCCGCTCCTGACGCGCTCGGACCCGCCCCCGCGCTCCCCGCCCCGCCGACCAATCAGAGGGCGTGTAGCGACCCGGCGCTGCCCAATGGCGCAGCTCTTCCGGAGGCGTCCGGGGGGGGGGTGGGAATAAGGCTGTTGGGGCCGAGAGGAATGTTCCCGGAGTTTGTTTGCAGTCGCCCCCTCCGGGGGTGACATCACGCCGCCGCGTATTGCCACGCGTGACGTCACGCAACGCCAGCAGAGCGCGGGTGGGTTCTAACCGCCGGGGACTGCCACGACTCGGGCTGAGGGGAGGGGGAAGTGGCGGGTCCCCGGCCTGAGGGAAGGGTCCGCTTCTGCTTTGCCTGAGGGAAAAGGGGATTTCTGGTTTTCCTGAGGGAGAAGGAAATTTCCCGTTTTCTGCAGGGAAAAGGACATTACTGGTTTTCTTGAGGGAGTGGCCGGTTTCTGATTTTCCAGAAGGAAATGGAAATTTCTGGTTTTACTGAAGGAGAGGTCTTTTTCTGAATTTCTTGAGGGAAAAGAGAATTTCTGCATTTCCTGAGAGAGAGGCTGGTTCCTGGATTTACTAAGGCGAGAGGAACTTTTGGTTTTCCTGAAGGGGAGGCCAGTTTCTGGTTTTCTGGAGGGAAAAGGAAACTTCTACTTATCCTGAGGGAGAAGGAAATTTCTGGTTATCCTGAGGGAAAGGCTGGTTTGTGGATTTGCTGAGGGAAAAGTTTTGGTTTTTTTTGTTTTTTGTTTTTTTTTTTGTTTTTTTCCAGGTTGGACTCGATGATCTTACAGGTCTTTTCCAACTGTAGTGATTCTGTGATTCTGTGAAAAGGAAATTTCTGCTCTTCTGGAGGGAGAGGCCGGGTTCTGTTTTTCCTGAGGAAAAAGGTAACTTCTGTTTATCCCAACCCAGGGAGCAGCCATTGTAATCACGCAGTTTGAAACAGTAATCCTGATTTTGGCCTTTTTTTTCCAGATCTCTAGCTATGACGGAGGGGGAGAGGCCGAGGCCGCTTGTCCGGCTGGTGCAGGAGGGACGGCTGGACCTCCTCCGGGACGAGCTGCGGCTGGACAACGCGCTGGGCCCGGCAGTGCAGAGCCAGCGCTATGGGCGCTCAGGGGACACGCTGCTGCACCATGCTGCCCGGTACGGGCACCGGGATGTCCTTGCCTACCTGGTAGAGGCGTTGGGGATGGACTTTGAGGTATTCAATAGCGACTACAAAAGACCCCTTCATGAAGCGGCCTCCATGGGCCACGGGGAGTGTGTCTCCTACCTCCTGGACAGAGGCGCAAGCATAGACTGCTTGAAAAAGGCAGACTGGTAGGTCACTGGCTTGCTTTTCTGCGGGTCAGAGCGATATCTGAAAGAGGATGCAGAAGGTGGGAAAGCAACTGCAAGAGCTGTCATTTAGAATCATGGAATCACAGAATGCTTTGAGTTGGGAGGAACCTTCAAAGATCATCTAGTCCAACCCCCCTGCCCTGAGCAGGGCCATCTTCAACTCGATCAGGTTGCTCAGAGCCCCATCCAACCTGACCTTGAGTGTTTCCAGGGATGGGGCATCTATCACCTCTCTGGGCAACCTGTGCCAGTGTCTTGCCACCCTCATCATAAAAAATTTCTTCTTATATCTAGTCTAAATCCACCCTCTTCTAGTTTAAAACCATTACCACTTGTCCTGTCGCTACAGGCCCTGTTAAAAAGTTTATCCTCATCTTTCTTATAAGCCTCCTTTATATATTGAAAGGCTGCAATAAGGTCTCCCTGGAGTCTTCTCTTCTCCAGGCTGAACAACCCCAACTCTCTCAGCCTGTCCTCAGAGCAGAGGTGTTCCAGCCCTCTGATTGTTTTTGCTGCCTCCTCTGGACCCGCTCCAACAGGTCCACGTCTTTCCTGTGCTGAGGACCCCAGAGCTGGATGCAGTACTGCAGGTGGGGTTTCACCAGAGTGGAGCAGAGGGGCAGAATCCCCTCCCTCGACCTGCTGGCCACGCTGCTTGTGATGCAGCCCAGGATACAGTTGGCTTTCTGGGCTAAATTCCAACCCTATCACTGATTTTCCCCTGTTTATCGTAGAAGTTGTACATTACTGCTTCATTAGCAGATCCAATTTAAAAGCTTTCATCCACAGGTACTCGTTCTTCCCCATTCACCCGTTTGATGGGAGTCAGTGATACTGATACACATTTTTACATCCCAGTCCTTAGAAACTGAAATAAGATAAAAAGTAAGTTTTATTCCTGTTTCCCCCTAGTGAATAGAGCATCTCAGGTCAGATTTGCCACTGATATAATAGCAACAGCCTTGGCAACCCAAGAAACAACTGGTTTCTTCAGGGCTTTTGTTTGTCTGCCACGTGCGTAACATGTAAGCAAATGATGAGGGAATGAGAATTGAGACTAAAAAGTAAAGCCTAATCCACAGAGAAGCAGCAGGCCTGATTAATGTCAAATTCTCCTCTTGGGGAGGGAGATTTCTGTGTACCACCTTGCAAAAGAAAGCAAAAATTCTCCCCAGCCCAAATATTAAAGCCCAGGGAGATCATTTTGAAGCTGAACTAAAACAAATACAAAGGCAGCATCCCAGTCCTTGTAATTGAAGGCTGTGCCAGCATCATGCTGACATCAGGGGGAGCAGAGGGAGGCAGAGATCTCACAAGCTGCGTGCAGACGCGTGTGCGAGCCTGGTTTTCTTTGCTAGGCCCGCAGTATCCCTCCATCCACGGATAAAAAATGGGGAGCTACGTGCTTGCTAGCGCATGTCCCAGCCTTCGGACAAAGTCTCATTTACATTGAAAATATATGCTGATGTGAGGCACTGTATAGAAACGGAGCTGAGGAAACATGGAGCTCAGCTCTACCCCGTCGTCCCCAGCAGATGTGTGTCTAATCTCTTCTTAAAAATCTCCATCGCTAGCGATTTTATCTCCCTTCTTAGCACTCTCTTCCTGTCCTTATCCATCCTTACAACTGGAGCATTTCTCCTAAAGTCTAAGCCAAATCTTTCTCCCTGTGATTTAGGCCCATGAGTCCTTATTTCTTGTGCAGCGGAAAGTTTTTGTGCCGCAGCTTTTCCTGAATGAGGGATGGGTGGGGTCTTTTTTGTCTCCCAGCTGATGTATATGGGTTGGTGAAGAGGAGATAAGCCCTCTCTGTGCTGGAGAAGTGTTCATCTTTTCTGGGAAAGCTGAGAGGTTTCTGTCCGATCCGTACGCTCGCCTGGTGTTCAATGATTGGGTGAGATTTATAAACAGATAAAGTGGAGAATGCAGCTCCCACTTGCAGGAGTTAAACTATTATTGTTATCCAGTGTGGTAATTAAGGAAAATAGGGGTTGGTGCTGATGAGGTCAGTGAAATTAGTTGCTTAAGTAAAGCCAAACAGAGGAGTTGTCTGTGGGTTCACCACCTCGAGTAACCCATGCTTTGCCTTGCGAGTAAACCCCTCAGCTAACGCCCACCTCCTGATAACTCTGGGCTCCCTCCTCCAAAGGAGGCTGCAGATCCAGCAACCACACTGGTCCTCAGTGGGGAAGGATGGGCAAGGAGATAATGGGTCGCCAGGGAGGAGAAACTCAGTGGTGAACCTGCCCTGCTGCCAAGCAGGAGCTGGGGTGGTTGTTAATCTGCAGCGCGTGGTTTATAGGTGTGAAAGCGTGGTCATTGCTGGATACGGGGTTGAAAGCAGGGCGAGATGGGCTGTTTGCCATGTTTATTTGTCAGATGTACCTACTGGCTTTCCAGGAGCACGCACGCAATCCATGCAAAGCACAGCTCGGAAATTGTGGGATGGAGAAGATGCTATTCCCCTGGGGAGCTTGTAAAAATGTTTTTAAATATCAAAGGTTGTTCCCAGACATGTGAAACAGGACAAAACTGTGAAAAGCTTCACTCTCAGGCCAGCTGCTCTGCATCAGAAATGTACTAGAGTGGCGTTTGCTGGTACACTCATGCTCTGCTGCCAGGAGATGCGGAGTTGTCTGTGGCTTGCTGCCTGCAGCCACAGCTGCCTGTCTGGGTGACTAGCTGGGGTAAGAAACACTGATGTTAACAGCTCTGTCTTGATAGCCCCCAAAAGTGCAGACCCCATATTACCTGCATGAAAAAACAGTGCTGTAAAATCTCATGGGTCCATATGCAGCACCTGGTGAGCCTCAGTCAAAGCATATGAATGCAGGTGAGATGATAAATTTACCCTCGGGCTTGGAGAAGGTCTTTGCCTTTAGCCAGCAAAGTTTCCTACTACCTCAGAGTGGTTTTAACACATCAGTTTTCCCGCTGGCTAGGTTACCACAGCTGGCACCGAGCTACTGTGTTTTATTAGACAGGGTAGTTGGTGCTACAGACAACTTTAAATCATGCTTCAAGCTCAGACGTTAGAACAAAAGCTGTCAGGCTCGTAAGGCGCTGTCTTTCTGGTTATTATGTTTGCCTCATCTTTCTTTCAGGACTCCCCTAATGATGGCTTGCACCAGGCAAAACCTGGAGGTGATCAAAGCTCTCGTGGAGCATGGAGCCAATCCCCTGCTGAAGAACAAGGATGGCTGGAATTGCTTCCACATCGCGAGCCGGGAGGGCCACCCCCAGGTCCTCCAGTACTTGCTGGCCGTGTCCCCGGACAGCTGGGACACAGAGAGCACGATAAAGAGAACACCTCTGCACACAGCAGGTAAAAGAGGGTCCTGTTGCCATCGGATGGATTGGAAGAGAAGAGTGTGAGTGAGCTGTAGTGGAGAACAGAAAGGGGCTCATTCTTTCAGTTCATGTTTAGTTTGAAGAAGCAAAGGGTGACCTATCTTGATACAAAACCACAGGGAAATCGTTAAATATTAAGTTATTGAGATTAAATGAAAAGAGGCTAGCGGTGGGCATTAGCGGGAGATTGTCTCGCTGAACTTCAGTCTGCTAACAGTGCTGTGCTGCATCTTTCCAGAGTTTCACCTCAGGATAGACACTCAGCTGCTTTCAGGTGAATAAACAGCAAGAATTAGGCTTAATATTTCTTACTGATGTGCCAAAGACTCATCTTGTGAGGTTGGAAGATGCTTAGTACCCATTGCATTGGATTTTGCCTGTGCTTAAAGCATGTTTTTGTGGTGAATAACAGTTATGTTCCCTTGGGAGTGGTGGATCTGCACCAGGAGCACTCACGATCGCCCGCTGACTCTGGCCTCCTTGGACCAGGGCGTTCATTTCCATCTCTGATCCCTTCTGTGCCTCCCTGTGAGGAGATATGTCTGCACTCCTACAGCTCAGGACACATTGCAAAACACTTTTTCTTTGCTGACTTACAAAGCTGCAAACTGCACTTGGAAAATCTGCAAGGCTCCAAGCATATCCTGGCATTTTAAAAGTCCTAAAAGCGGCAGAGCGGCTAAGAGGTACCTTTTGGGATCTGCCAGTTGATGGATGTTTTTACCGGTTTGGTTTATAGTCTCGTTGTCAGTTTTTGTAAGAGATGTATCTCTCGAAATGATCCCTTTTGGTCCGAATGCTTGGTGAGTTAGGTCATTATGGGAAATCTGAAGAGCCGTAGGGTCTCTAGGCACAACCTCCAGAAGAAGCATCACAGGTTTTGGTATTCTCACGTTTCTCTTAAGAAGGTAGCATTGAGTGGTGAGAAATCCGGAGTGCCTTTCTGCAAAGGGGAAGGATAGTCTCTGCTGGGAATACACAGGGGCTGTTGTTAGGGTTGGAACCCACCGTATCCAATTCCCTTTCTCTGCCCTTTTCATTGGTTAAAAAGGACATGTAAAGGGTGTGAGCTGGTTTGAGGAACCACAGACATCATCTGTAGGCATGGTGGGGAGCGGAAGGACACAGTTAGCTGAATGGTGACCCCAAGGCAGTTTGGATTTGGTTTCTGGTTTTCTGACTCTTTCATCCTTAAGATGGGGGAGTGATTAATTTTAATTTATGAACAATGCACAAGGTGTGCCTCAGTTAAGTCCTCTGAGCCTTAACAAGTTGAATGGCCCAAAAATATGTTAGTGCAGAGTTAAGTTTGTCCCACCATGTCTCATTGCCCCTTCCAGAGTGTTGGGTCTGGTTACCCACAGACCTGTGCAAGCTAGGCAGTGCAGATGAAGCATGCATCTTCCCAGAGCTTAAATCCTCTTAACTCTGCCCTCTGCACTCCTCTGCAGTGGGAGCGGACGATGAAGGGAGTGAGTGACTGAAGGGAGAGGTGTGTGACGCCAAGTCAGGCAGGCTCTGGGCTGGAGAGTGGTGGCTGACCTGAATCTGAAACATGCTCCATCCCTGAGCGGGGATTAGGGGGTGTGTGTGTCCCAGGGCTTGGCAGTGTCTCTGCAGGAGAGATAAGCGTGGGGAGCCGCTGCTCAAACTCGTTTCCCAAAGAATTTAATAGGGATTGACTCTCTGGAAAGACCTGAGGTATCGTGAGGAGACCCCTGCTATGCTGTAATTAATCTGTTGGGTGTGTTGCTCCTTGGCTGTCATTCCCGTTACTTCTCCGGCCCTCAGTAGCCGCCTGTCCACCGCACTGTGCTCATCAGCAGTGACAGTCCCATCCCTGGGGCATTGGCTGCGCCTTAGTCCTTGTGCTTGACCTGGGCATGAAAAATAGCTGATGAGTTGTTTGATGTTTCAGGCCGGGCGGTGAGGAGCAAGTTGCCTGGATGAGAAATGGCTAATCCTCGTTTATTTGCGCGTTTTCCTGTCCTTGCTCAATCCCAGGTCTTGTGTTTCCGTGTGTGGGCTGGCAGGCTGGGCTCGCAGCCCCCTCTCGGCCCTCTCCCCGCAGAGAAGTGGACGTTGGGTTGGGGTCGGGGGGTAGAGGGTCTGGGGGCAGGGTCAGGAGCAGGGTGAGGACTGTCCCGGGGAAAAGGGGCACTTTTGACCTTGAACTTAAAGTCTTCTCTTTGTCTCGTAGCGCTTGGGACATGGGGGTACAGACCGCGATGGTGGGATCCAGCGCCCAGTTCTCACTGCTTCATAGAGGTGTCTCCACCTCTGTGTTGCGTCCTACGTTTAACTTTCACTGTGGCAAAGCCATCAACCCATGATTTGGGTTGATTTCTGGTCATTTTACTGATCCAGGTTAGACCCTGGACCACACATTGGCGGAACAGCAGCCAGTGCAGGAGCGACTGGGCAGCAGGAGGGGCTGGAGCTGCTTAAACCACCTTTGCCCCCCAGCATAATTTTAACCCAGGACGGTGCTGGGGGCTGCTGCTCGGTGGGTGCTGGTGCCAGCATCTCCACGCACACCACCACGTAGCCCAGTTACACAGATGCAGCTCCTGAGGGGGGGGCACGGGCGAGGGGCCAGAGAGACGATGCTGCCGGGGGAAATCATGTCAAGACGAACCGCTGTCTCAATGAGTTTACATCCCAAGGGTGTGGATATGAACACATTAACCCGTGACCAGTCCAGCTGGCTTCCTGGCACAGTTATCCCTGGATAGATGATGGGTAATTTTCTGCCCCGTGCAATTTTTTTTCAGGTTGATTCCTTAAGCTTTGCTGCTTCATATATCCGTAGCCTCAGGCAAGGGAGCGGGGAAGATGTAATTAGAGGAAGTGGAGTGCAACAGTGGATCTGAGCACTGCTGCTTTCTTGTGTCTCTGTTGCTGTTAAAGGATGTAATCCTGTTGCTTGGGATGTTTTTTCTTCACATAGCTTGGGGTTTTTTTAAAGCCTCCATTTCGAAAATCGTTTTCACAGTGTGGCTCTGCCTGTATTTACATCAGCTCAGGTGAAGGGATGATAAACGGGCAGGGAGCAGGAGCAAACGGCCAAGGTCTGGGAGGATGGGAACCCCTCGCTGGGCTTTCAAAGAGCATCTATTGTGCAGCTGCATCTGAAGGTTATTGCTGGTAACACACATTTGCCAGGGGCCCTTCTTCCATCGCGCAGAGTAAATAGCCTGATGTAGCAGCTCCAGGCTTGGTTTGATACTTTTTTTTCTTTAATGTATTTAATTTGTTTTGCAAAATGACCTGCAGAAAAAAAGCCAGATCAAGGCTGTCCTTACATTGCTGTAGTACGATGTGGGGTTTTTTTTAAAAAAAAAGATAATATTTCAGTGCATGATGTTCAAATCCTCCCCCACTGTTGTTGTTTTTCCTCTGAGATGCTGTCTGGGTGAGGATGCTTCATTAGGATGATGAGATGGGAGTGATGGGTAGTCTGAGTGGCTGAGGAGGGGTGGAAATGCCATCCAGCTATTCACCAGCTCCCTGCTTTGTGTTCATTTTGCTTCTCACAGATTTCACTTCAGGGATTAACAAATACTTGCAAGAAAAGATCTTTGTGTCAGCTTTAATTGCATGTACGCTCTTGCACATGTACTCTGCAGGTAGAGGCAAACGGAGCCTATATGCATGCCTTTTCCTTGTTTTATCTGGTGTTTTCCTATAAGGTCAAGGGAAGGGAAGCCTTGAGATCTGGAGGCGATGTTTTAATTACAAAAAAAAAAAATCCAAAGCTTTGAATTTAAAGCTTCTTGGAAGCCCGTCCCACATCATGAGTAAGCCAAAAGGGTCAGAAACCTGATTATGTTTCACCGTAGGCGGACGGTGGCATGAAAACATAAATTAACCGTGCATTTTCTCTCTCTCTCGTAGCAATGCATGGCTGTTTTGACGTTGTGGAGTTGCTCCTGGAGCGGTAAGCAGGCTTCCTCCTGGCACTGCCTCTGCCTCCCCGCTCTCCCCCACCTCCCATCCACCACCAGGCTCGCTTCAGCCGCCCGGACACAAAGGACATTTATGCCATTCGGGAAGCTGGGTTGCACAGCTGCCCTGCATGCGATCCTGAGGCCTTCTCCATTTCTTCCAGGTTTTTCACAGCCGGTTAGGGGCCTTTGAGACAAGGACGCTCTCCGGATGGGCTCCCACGGGCTCTGACTTCGCTATGACATAAACCCTGGTTATATAACTCGGCTCTTTTTCTGTGCTGATTCATTCCCGTTGCCGTTGCCTCCGATGTGTCCGAGGCCATATGATAACAACAAAACAGTTTTCTGACAGCTGGGTTCTGGGTGCAGCTCCTCTAGGCTGGACTCAAGCCTCTAGGCTTTATTTTCAGGCTGCTGCTCCCGGGAGACTGCTGTGAAGTGGCTTTAAATCAGCCTGTGCCCAGTCACCCTGCCCCTCTTACCTTCCTAACCAGCAATGCCTGCTGCCAGAGCCGGACCAGCTTTCCCCAGGCATCGCAGCCGCTGCTAGCCACAGCTCGCTTTAGCCGACTCATCCCAGCCTTGTTAATTCCTGTCCACTCTTGGCCCAGCATAAACATAGCCCTCTGATACGAGATAGGCTTTCAATTTTAATTCAGTTTTCTCTCATTTCAATGGAGCTTTAACCTGAGCGAGACTTGTGGGCTTTGATTTTGTATGTGGTGGTGTTACGTGAGGGTATGGTTTCCCCCTCTGCCAGTGCACGCCTTACCCCTTCTAGAGATCCTCTGTTTGGGGGGGCAGGGGAAGTACAAGTGATCTGTAGAGCCCTGGCTTTCTTGCAGCCTGAGCAAGCTGCACTGGCTGAGTATCAGATTTCTGACCCAAAAAACCCCAGCACACTGTACCCCAGGCCATAGAGCAGGTTTATGCATGGTCTACGGACAGACTTTGTATCTGCCTTTTCCAGTCCCATCCACTGACAGTCTCCTGCCCCACCAATGCAAAGCAACTAGTGCAGTAAGGATTTTAGAGCCGCCAACAACTCTGTCCTGGCTTTTGTATTCTCTCCCAGGTGTCAGTACAAACCTGACAGCAGAGACAAATGTGGAGTCACTCCCTTTATGGATGCTATCCAGAACGGGCATGTCAACATTGCCCAGCTGCTCCTGGAAAAACACCAGGTAGGTGCCAAAAACCTCACCTCCCTCCTTCAGGACCTGACCTAGAACTGCCAGGACAGGCAATCCACACATTCACCGTAACCATATTGTAAAGAAGCAAATTCCCAAATTGTAAAGAAGTGAATTGTGAAAGAAGGCAAATTCCCCCTGGAGATGAGCAAAAATTTGTCGAGTAAGATATATAGGGATGTCATTAGAGACAATTGTGTGTAGTAGGAACCAGACCACTGCATTATTTATTGATTGCTGAATGGATGTGAGATGGTTGGAGCCCACCTAATGGCTGATTCTCACGGAGGTGGGGTTGTGCCTCCCTTCTCACTTCCTTTGCCCTCACTTTGCCTCTCCCCTGCACCAGCTCTGGTGTTCATCAGACACCGTGCCAAACTGGTGCAGCTCGCTGGCCTGGCAGAAGACTAGCATGGCAAAAGCAGTGAATCTGTTTGTGCCACGCTGGCAGATTGAATTGGCCGGCTGAGCCCTCAAGCATGGCATGGAGTGGGCCAGGGAAGGTGGGACCACACTTTTCAAGATCACAGGCTTTGGACTAACTCAGCTGTAACACGTAGCCTCACCCAGCAGAGATGGTTTGATGCCCAGGTTGTGTTCGAGGTGCTTGTTGACTTCAGGAGATGTTCATGTGCTTGTCTTCGCTCATCTGACCCTTACAGGATAAAACATTTGTGAAGTTTGCTTACGTTTTTAGTCTCACATTTCAGGCAATGAAGATGGAATAGTTGATTTAATTTCCTTGTTGTGGGGCCCTGGCTTACTGCCATGAAGCAGCACTGGAAACGCTAATGGCAGTGTTGCTACCTTCTAGGTTTTATAAAACCATGAGTCAGGCCCACTAGACTTCAAGAGGCTGGATTATATCCTTTAAGATGAGTGCACTGTGTATTACTTCCATTACCCTTCTTGATTTTATGTCTTTGCGGTTCACGTTCAGAGACTCACAGCAGAGATCTCATGAGGTCATCTACCCATTTTCCTCCCTCTACCTGTGTCCAACTTCTCCACCAGCACAGAGGTTGAAGATGTGTTGTTTCTTGCTGCCTTAGAGTTGAAACCCATCGTATGTGCTTCAGCTGAAGAGAGAGGGGGCTTGGGTTCTTATTTTTGGCACTAGTTTTGCTTATCACTTACCAAGCTCAGCAGAGAGCTGGCTCTGGTCTGCAAATCATGGTGCTACCAGCTGCACCAGTCCTGCTGGTGACATCTCATGTGTTCATTGCCATCACCATGGCCATGGCAGGCAGACATGATTCTGCATGGGCTGGTGATTTTCCTTGAAGGTTTGGCCAGGCTGTTCATCGCTTTCCCTTTTCCGTCCTCCCCCATTCCAGGCCTGTCCTACAGCCACGGATGTGCTGGGTGCTCAACCTCTGCACCGGGCAGCTGTCACAGCCCAGGATGAAGCCATCCAATTCCTTGTCTCTGAGCTGGGTGTCAATGTCAATGGGAGAGCGACGGCCCTCCAACTCACAGCACTGCACTACGCAGCCAAGGTTTGTCCCTTTTCCCAGGCTCCATCTACAAAGTCTCTGCCAGTTGGTGTGCTACAGGCAGGCATCTAAAACAGGCTGGTTTAGTTGTTTGCCACTGACTGAGGATTTACCTTCCTAGCTCATCCTCTGTCACTGTCTGTCTGCTCTTGACCAGTCCCATACCCTGTTTAATGGTTTTTAGACCCTCATTGTTCAAGGAACATGTGGACGTGGCACTGCAGGACATGGTTTAGTGGGCATGGTGGTGTTTATTGGTTGATGGTTGGACTTGATGATCTTACAGGTCTTTTCCAACCTTAGTGATTCTGTGATTAAGTGTGTTCAGCTGTCTGCAGAGTGGTGGTGGGTATCTGAGTTGCTGTGGTCACCACTGTCCTGCCCACACCGCTGCCTGTGCTGCGGGTTAGTAAACCCTCCTGCCTGCCTTATGGCTATGCAGGAGCAGAGATGGGTGGTGATGGGGCTCCACTCATTTGCCGCTCATCCAGTTGGCCGTGCTCTGGATAGGGCTTGACCCACCCTTCCAGTCTGCTGCCTTTGGACCAAAGCGCAATACCTGTAGGGAGTCCATCCTGCTAGTTATTGGGAGCTGTAGCTACCAACAGTTCATGAGCTGTGACAGTTCTTCACCAGCGTCTTCTCACTCACCTGACAGAGGAGACATGGATGAAACGCTGCTCAGATTGTTTTTTCTGTCTTTCTTCAGCCCTGGCAGTTTGGGTCACAGTGGGTTAGCGGCCAGTCTCCATGTCAGCAGCTTGCTGGACAGAAGATGGCTGATGTGCTGTGAAACAGCAACTGTTTGTCCCAGTAGGCCGGATTCTGTCCTGCCCGTGGCCAGATGTGAGAAAGGAGAGGTGGAAAGGCGAAGGGAGCTCCCAGGTACTTATCTGTGTCCTTCGCACAGGAGCTGTTTTGAATTCCAGGCAGTGAGAGTCGTTTGAGCTTTCTCCTCCTCCCATCCCATGCCTGTGCTAGAAGCGGGGCCTGGTGGGCTGTGGGTCCTGCGACGCTCCCTGGGAGTGCAGAGCAGCTCCCAAAAAGCCTCACTGCTGACCAGGATCCCTCCTGGGACCCTGCTGCTTCCCTTCTGCTTGGTGCTGTTGCACCACAGCATGCGGCATGCTGGCAGCCAGCGGCAAGGGAAGGTCCCTCCTCAGATCCCTGCATGTTAAACCTCATGTGCTTTAACATGCAGCACTCAGAGCCCGGTCTAGACTTGTAGTGGGAACGAAGCAGCATCCCAGCGCCCCACTGCTACAAAAGCATCAATGACACTTACTGGGAGTGCTGGCAACAGTATTCTCCTCCAGCAGGACCCAGCCGTGGCATTTGCTGGCTCCCACAAAGGAGGCCTTTCTCCCAGCTTCCCTTCCTCATGCTCTGAGAAACCATGTTGAAAGCCCTTTTGGTTGCCAAGGGTACGTTTAACAGCAAGGCTATTGGGGAATATAATGTGCCTTGGAGAAGATCCCAGCTCTGTCTTGGCGAGCGGCTGATTGGGGAGCAATTTGATGGGTTTCTCTTCCTTCCCGAGGCTCGGTGTCACTTTATATTTACAGCATCATTTGTTTGGCTGGTGGGTTTTTTTTTTTCTTCTTTTCTTATTACTTTGCATTTATAAATACGTGAAAATCAAATTACGCTCTCAACTCAATTTTCTGCCAAGGCTGTGGCAACTAAAGCAGTTTCTGGCTTGCTGTCTTTGCCTCTGAGAGGGGGTGTGCATGCAGCAGGGAAATAGGAGCCTTGAGCAGGGGGGAAGATGCTACCGAGTCGTACGACAATGCGGGAAAAGAGTGGGTGATGGGGATAAAAATAAGGGCCTTCCATTCTTATGCAGCACAACAAAGACTAATTCATTGCATTGAAGAAGTAATTACAAAATCAGGCATGTTATTTAGGGAGAGAGGATTTATTTATGGAGAAGCTTGTGCAGAGAGGAGGGGTGTGGGGGCTGTATTGCATTTTCCCCTGCAGAGTTTAAAATCAGCTACCAGCAGAGGAAAGAGAGGACACGGTGGGTCATGACGGTGTGTAAGCGTGGCATTCTGTGTCTTCTCACAGGGCATTACAAATACTGGAGTAATCCTTTAGGAAATGCCAGTGCCTGAGGGTACTGCAGGCAGATGTGCAACAGTCCACATCAGCAACAGGTTCTGCTCTCTGAGCTGAAATACATCTCAGTAAGAGCAACGCTAGATCCCCATGGTACTTGAAGTGGATTTACAGGGTGGGAAACACTTGGCTTTTTGCTGGCATTTAGTGCTTTTAACAAACAGCCAGCTGCCAATTATGAAAGGTAAGTCAGGGATCCTACAGCTCTGTAGCAAGCTGAAGTTAAAAGCAATTTGATTGAGTTACTTCGTTGGAGAATGAAGGACCTCTCCAGGACTGGAGAGGAAAAGGCAAGATCGTTTAACAAATTAGTGTGCTAATTTGCTATTAAGAAACATCTTTAGGTTGTGTCACCCAGTTGTCAGTCAGAGGTCATTTGTGCATTAACTCCTCCACAGCCACCGGCAAAGGCAAAGCCGCGCTGGGAGAAAGTCCTCCAACTTCCTCACACCTCAAGGTCCCGGCTCTGTAAGGTAAATCTATTGACCATCATCAGGAGGATCATATGGGATCTACAGTTGTCTAAAAGCGGATCCACCTGCCTGGATCTGCTCTGGGTTGTGTGTCTATCACACCTGCTCTGCCGAGGTCTTTGGCTGTACCACCACCACCAGAGACAGCTCTGCGCTGTAGTGTGACTTCTAAGCACTATTGGTCTTAATTGAACACTTGTGATTTTAAAACGTTGTGTTAAATGTTTGCAGAGAGAATTATGCTCCTGGGATGCCTCTTGCTGCCTTTTCGGCCTCTGGGTCTAAATTGCTGCCAGGGACACGTGAGACGTGCAAACACGCTGACTGAGGGCCAAACTGCGACTCCTCTCATGGGCTACCAGCAGGAGGGCTGGAGAAGGTGCCCGGTGGTAGGGTAACGGCAGCACGTCTGCTGTGCTTGGGCAATCCCTGGCTAATGGACCCGATCCACACTGCTACAGGCAGCTGACCCTGATTTCCAGCTGCTGTAAGGTTTTCTGGAGCCTGGAGCAGCTCCCGGTAGCCTCAGATTTGACCGTGACAGAGTGGAACTGTCTGTGCCCTTCCAGGTGCCATACGCAGTTAGGGACAGGTCGCTTGCAGCCTCCTTTCTTTTCAGGCCTGTGTTATTTCTGCTAAATGCAAAGGTGAGAAATTGTGCAGAGTCGGTTCTGAATAAATAATCCACGTGCCTGTGCTCACCACTGCAGGAAGGACATGTGCACACCATCCAGACGCTGCTGTCCCTCGGTGCTGATGTCCACGCAAAGGATGGGAAGAACCGTTCTGGTAAGGCTGCCGAGCTATTTGTTCACCCTCTGTATGACAGCGAGAGTGCGCTTTAGTAACAGGAGCTCAGCCTCCAAAGCAACCGGCGCTGTGTCTGCTCAGCGGAGCGTGCAAGGGGATGCTAGATGCACATCTGCAAATGGCTCTTGGAGCAGTGTGACGTGTATGGGGTTTTTTTTTTTTCAGCTTTCATTCACTGGTTCTCTTCCTGCTGGACTTTCTGATGTCTAATGGCGTGGTTGAGCCTGCACTGGGGCCTTTCCCTTGGGGGAAGAACAGAGATGCTAATTAGTATTTCTCTTTACCCAGCTGCTTTATTTTGCATGAAACTTTTGGGAGCTTAGTATCTTTGATAGAGCTACCTCACCGTCAAATTTGGTTGAAATTAGCCAATTCAAAACAGTTCGGTTGGGCAGACAAATACAACGATTGCACAAGCTCTTAAGCCTCAATTCCTTAGCAAACTGCCTAGGAATGGCTTATGAGCAAATAACAGAGAGCTTGAACGTAAATATAGTTGCTATAGTGATGCCAGTGAGTTGGCATTCCCAGCGTGAGAGTATGAGGCATCTCTTGCATCAGTATCTCTCTCTCTCAAAAAAAGTATATATAAATGGTTTCAGCCATTGCCAAAATTGGCAAGTTAGCCAGTCATCAGGTTTGCTTAATAACACGCTTCAGTGGCAAGCATGAACAGTCTTGTATCTCTCTATCTCTCCCTCCACCCCCTCAGTGAGTAAATTTGAGCCCTGCTGAACTCATCCAACCCTGGGACATTTGTGGGGGCTCCTCATGCCCGTCAGCTGCCCTGTTCCCCGGCACCTTTGCTGTGTTAGTGTCACTGCGTCCTAGGGAGCTTCTCACCCAGACTCCACTCCTGCAAAGTGTCCTGCGTGGATTATCCATGGAGATCAGGATGCCTTATGGTCAACATCAGCCTGCAGCAGGAGCTAATGACCCTCAGCATAAAAGATACTCACCCCTGTGCAGGATTAGGCCAGAAGAAGAAGGCTGGCTCACCCTGCTGCACAAGCCAAGTGTAACAGGACTGCCTGACTGTGCTGGAGCCACGCTGGATCAGCATGCTGGCTATTGGAGGGGTCTGTGGGATGAGCTGGGGCTTGGGATGAGGTATTTCAGCCTTCTCCTGTGGGATGCTTTTTGGTGCACGCAGTGCATGGAAACCTTTCTGATTTACTCCTGACGCTGGAGTGAGCTGGCAGGGAGCCCCAGCCCATAAGGGACCCCGGTCAATCCAGAGTAGTTTCAAGCCCCTCTCTTGCACGTCACTATTAAAGGAACCCCAAACACGGAGCAGTAAGAAGCCCGGAAGCCTTCTGCTCTGTCCCACAGCCTTCCCCTCCTGCCGTAGGCACCCTCTGCCAGTGACTCGGTCAAAATGAACCAAGCTGGCTTAAATACTCCCAATATGCTTGCAAACCTCGTTAGCTTTGGCTCAGCCAGGTTAGTACCGCTCAATGGATTGGAGGGACTAGTAACCTGTGAGGGGAAGATGGGGGTAGTAGCTGGGGTAAGCAGGGCTGATCGTTTTGCTACCAGCGTGGCTGGATGTGGAAGAGGACACGTCCCCTGCTTGTGCAGGTTTAGTCATCCCATTGCTGCTGTAGATATGCACGGCCGTGGCAGCTGAGCCCTGCTGTGCCATCACACAGCTGCTTGGCTGGGTCTTGCTACTGGGAAAAGTCTTCTTTCACCCTCCATGTGTTCCCTCTGCTGACTCAGTTTCCTTCCCTGGGAATCTGATGTTGGAATCTGATGTTCGCATCTGAAGTGGGCTGAGGCTGAAATCACCAGGCAATCTCCGCTCGTGTCTTGACATCTTGTCTCCCCCACAGCCCTGCACGCAGCGTGCGCTGGGCAGCAGGCGGCTGCCGCGCAGATCCTGCTCCGCGCCGGGCTGCAGGACACCCCGGATGGCACGGGCACACTGGCACGGCAGCTTGCGAGGAAGCCAGATGTCATCCAGGTTTTCCAGGAAACAAATGTCAGCACATGAGATGTAACAGGAAAAAGAGAAACACGTTTCATTTCAGCGTGGTACGTTAGTTATCACTAACAACTATTCAGCTTTAGGCAAACACCTGTTTAAAATGATGGAATTTTTTTCCCAAGCATTTAGCAGAGAAACCAAGCTTGACACTTGGGAAATACGTTTAGGAGAAAAGATATTTTAAATAGGATTATCTCAAAAAGACAACGGACATGAAAAGCATGTTTTAAATAAGATTATTCCAAAAAGATAATGGACGTGATGGGTCTGGGCTATCACACTGCTGTACTGACCCCATCCTTGTAAATTTATGGCTGTTCTTCTTTCACTTCCAAATTTCAGGGCTGAACTTCACCTCTTCTTGTGCAGCACCCAGCACATCCAGACAGCTGAGGCCACAGCTCCCTGAAGCATGACTGTCCAAGGAAGGTGCCCCATGGGCCACTTTGGGAACCTGCATGGCTTGAACCCCCTGGAGCCTGCCTAGCTCTTGCTGGGATGTTTCCATACAGTGGACATCCTGAAGGAGAAGATACACCTGGATCGTTGATTTTTATAGCCCTTAACGGACCTGCTCTCCACTAATCTCTGAAGTTGCTTTAAGTGGCCACCTCTTTCGGAAGCCCCTGAGAGAGGCCAAGTGCGGTGCAGTGTAAGTGAGCCCTTGGTGACTCTTCCTTCATCACGTTTGAGCTGCAGAGTACAAGTGCAGGGAGTCTTCCAGCTGCATCAACCTCTGACGTCCTTTTTGTGGCCCAAGCCTGATCCCAAAGCCTGCTGAATTCAATAGTAAGACCTCAACCTTGTGATGACATCAAGGGTCTTTGGATCAGACTAAAAAAGAGGATTTGTTATTCCAGACAGTCTTGCCTAGCACTTCTCACCACTGATGGACTTTAAAAAAAAAAAAAAAAAAAAAAAAAAATCTGCTCTTTGAAGTGTATAGGGAAATGGCTTAATATTTAATGTAGCCAGTAAGTCTCTAACAGCCTGGAATACACACAAAGGTAAGCGCTACTGTAGCTGTTTTGTTTATTTGTATCCATCTGGAATTACAAATTTGGTTTTGCGTAGAAACATGGCATGCCCCTGTCTATATGTGGTGTCAAGATGTAAAAAAAAAAACGGGATTCTGCGCTTTTGGTGATAGCGGATGAAAAAATCAGACAGGATTATAGCTGAGCAAGCGAGCTAGGTTTTACTCTGCCCAAGCTGTGGTGCTCACATCATGGTTCAATGCGCCACCCACATGCTCCTGGTTGGGTTTAAGATGATGCTGAGCTCTGTTCGAGTGAGAAATTCCCACCCCATGGTCCCTGGAGCAGAGTTTGCCACGACAATCCTAAGCCAGAGCGACAACAGTGTCGCTCTCCTCTTGAGTTAAGCATCCTTTACAGCAGGGTTAGGGCCTCCTCTCCTCTGCCGGCTCGTGTTGCACGAGGAGAGGCAGCGCGCTCACAAAAATAGTTTGGGGGGTTGCGAGAGGGGACTGATAGCTTGCAAGAGGGGGAGAAGCAGGGCTTGGTAGTGTCTTAAGACTCTTCCAAACATGCCTGCAAAGACCTGCTTTTTGCCAGTCTTCCCTTGTCTTGTTTCTCCATCTGTGAAAAAAGATTCTTCTCCACCAGGGAGGAAAAATGAATTAATGCTGGAAGGCGCTAATGGTGCAGGGTGGTGGGAGCCGCCTCAGCCCCTGGGCAGGCGAGGAAGTGGCTTTATTCCTCTAAGGATCCTGAATCCTTCCATAAATCTGGCCCTGGCCTCCATACAGCAATACTGCAGCCTGGTAAATGCAAGGGGCCGCTTCATTACCACTTTTCATTATTTTAGCAAACCGTGAAATAGCTGTTTCCTCCCAGTATCCCTGCTAACGAGCTCAGATTGCTTGTGAGTCTAAGCTTTTATGAGAAGACAAGTGAGCATGTTTTCAAATGTCTGTCTTTAGCTTTCCTGGCCATGGCAAACACCTTGAAAACACAAAAGGGAATCTGCATTATTTTTAAGGTGCTTTATAATCTCTGAAGGCTTCTGGTGGACAGTAGCAGAGGGCCTGTCCGCCTGGGACAGGGAGCTCAGGCACTTTGCTCCCGTCCAAAAGCGAGACGTAATGGCACATCTCTAGCACTGTCTTTTTATTTACCCTTCTTTTAAATCTGCCCCTCAGGCAATAAAAAGATGCGCAAAAACAAACTGGCTGTTGTCATCGCAGATGATCAGGTACAAAAGGACATTAGAAAAAGAACGTGGATTAAGCTTTATGTCTGCAGAATTAGCCTGGGGAAGAGCCCTTGCTGTCTTTCTTGCTGTTCTTGTTGCTTACTCACTGCAAGGTAGGAGCAAGGGGTCAGGACACCTTTGCGTCCACAGGAGCGTGCTGCAGAATACTGGGAAGAGCTCGGCAGTGCTGGACTGTGTGTGTGCAAACCCCTGCCGCGTCTCCGGCAGACGTCTCGCGTGGAGAGACGGTGCAGGCGCCTGGGCCCTGGGGAGGAAGCCCAGGAGCCGGGCTGCGTGCCACACGGTGCTGAAGGCAGCTTGGAGCGAAGCCCGGCAGCCAGCGTACGGCTTCAGCGCTGTGCTGTTTTGCCACCTCTTCCACCCTCATCCCCGGTGCTTGCCAGGGGCCCGGCAAACGCTCCTGGTCCTGCAGCCGGAGAAGAGATGACCTAGTGCCTTCGTTTTGTAGGACGTGGCTGAGATACAGTCAGGGTAAGTAGAAGCGTCTGGATAGGTAGGAAATAATGTTGCAACACTGTGAGGGCCCCTCCTGTAAGGATACCTTACAGGAAACAAGGATACCTTACAGGAAGGGAAGGCATTTTGGTTTTAAACAAAATTTGATTTTGCTCTGGCAGTTACACCGTCACAGCCCCCCAAACTCACAAGCACCAAGACACTCGTGCCTGCGTGGTCTAGCCGGGTTTCCTTGCGATGACACTGAGGATGAGGGACTGCAGCTACTGTGTCATCCTCATGTCTCACGGGCTTTTCTTAGGTTGGTGATCATGTATCGGTTTTGGATGTGCCCTTTTGTTCCTCTTAGGAGGTGTCGGCCATTTTCACTCCATCCTGTCCCCCTTCTCTGTGAGTTACGAGGATTCACTCACTGGCTGTAGTCTCTCAACCCTGGTGTCCCAACTAGCTGGTGGTAGACATGAGCCAAGAGCTTGAGGACCTGCTGACCATGGTGTATCATCACCAACTGTTTTGCTGTCTCTTCTCCTGTCTTCTGCTGCTTCCGCAGCCAGACCTTCCTGCTCATCCTCCATCCAGGCCAGTCTCAACATTTCTACTGCAGGTACCTCCACACAGACATTGCTCCAGTCCTCCAAGCCAACCTGTAGCTGCCGAGGCCGTCCGTCTTATCCCAAGCTGCTTGTGTGTTGCTGACTTGTCCAACGGAGATTCGTGGTGGTGGCTCAATTGATGGTTGTCCGATGCTCACGGATGTTGGAGAGGAGGTAGAACACCTGTGCCTGCTGCTTAGGCACCAGAAACAAGCGTCCCTGAAGGGCCCAACGCTGCCGCCCGCTCACGGGTGTTTCTCCGCATTGCCTGGCACAGGAGGAGGTTTGTCCCGATTCCTGGACAGATAATGTCACCACCTCACTGCCCGTCTCACTGCCGGCATTGCTTACTCCTTGTATGCTCTCCCACCCAGCACTCCGCACCACCGAGCCTTCACCAACACCCTGTAAAGAAAGATTTTATTTATTTTTTTTCTCACGTGGGCAAGATGCAGAGCCCAGCTGTGCCTGTACGGAGCAGGTCCATCGATGAGTGGCATTCACCTGCGGTGCCTCGAGGCTGGCAGGTCTGATCCCCCGGGGCCATGCAGCCGCCTTCATCTCTCCAGGCTTTGCTCCTCCAAATATTGAAGTCATTTAAAAGGAGAGGCTCTGCTCCCCACCTGAGCCACCACACCAGCGTTTCGGCTGCGTGACGGAGCTTCGCCCGGTACTCCATCGGGCCTGGCGTGCTACCCTCCACCTTGTGCGTCCTGGTAGATACAGGGGACGCAGCCGTATGATCAAATTAAGATGTCTTAAGCCTTGCAGGTATCTAATCCATGCCAGCAGCTGCGGGCTGCACCGCAGCCCGGCCCCGAGGCACCTAAGCAGCTTTGCCGCGGCCGCCGTGTACGTGCTCCCTCCCCGGCTTGCTCCTCTTCCATGGGATGCAGATCCATGGGGCGTTAAAACCGGGAAATGCCTGCTTTGCTTCGAGGAAGAGGTGGAGACTGGGTAGTGGTGAGGATTAAAAAAACTTCTTAACTGCACAAAAAAGCCCCACTCTTCTCAAAAAGGCGCTGGCCCCTTTGCATCGGTGCTGTGCTGTGGTTTTGTTGTGGAGGGGGAGATTTGCTGCACTAAGTGTGAGCCTGAATGAGAGCAAAAACTCCTTGTGGTGTGTTTTGGGCTGAAAAGGGGGAAATGTGAGAGGTGACGTACGCGAGAAGTGAAACCTGCCTTGGGGAAGTAGAAAGACACCGTAATTATCGTCTGTTGTGATAATTAACGAAGCGGCTGTTGTTAAAAGCGCTTCCCTGCGGTCCATGGGATGCGGTGGAAAAGCACTGGCTCCTGCGTGGGTAACAAGCGGGGCACCCATGGGTGCTCTGCCCCGCACCTGGTGGCACCCGGAGGTGCTGACGGATGTCGAAGCCACCCCGGGCACGTGCCAGCATGCGCGCGCCCCTTGCCCACGCGTGCACCCTCCCTTTGCACACAGATGTGCCCATTGCACGCCCCTGCAAGTACCCACTGCGCACCCGCGCATGCAGCCTTTGCACCCCTGCAGACGCACGTTGCGCAGGCGTGGACAAGCGTGTTGCACACAAGCACCTGCCTGTTGCATGCATATACCCCACCGCACGGTCCTGCACACGCCCCTTGTCCTGACACGCGTGCGCACCCGTTGCATCGCGCGTGCGGCCGTCGTACGGGTGTGCAACCGGGACACGCGTGCGGGCACCCGTCGCACAGGTGCTGCCACGCACCTACAGCACACGTATGCACCCACCCCTTGCACAACTGCACGTGCTCATTGCGCAGCCCTTGCACACACGCGCGCGCACCCGCCCAGCGCGCACCCGCGCGCCCTTTGCCCGCGCAGCACGTGCCCGTCGAGGGCGCTCCGGCGGTGCTCGGCGCTGCGCAAAGCCGGAGGGGCGGGGGAAGAGCCCGCGGCGCAGCGTCGCGCATGCGCGCCGCGCCCCCCACCACGGTGGCAGCGCCGTCGGCACGGCGCAGCGCCCGCCCCCTAGCGACGACGCGGGCAGCCAATGGCGGGCAGCGCCGGGCGGTGATTGGCGGGCGGGGCGGGGGCGGTGCGGCCCCGCCCCCTCCCGGCGCGGTCTCTTCACGGCGGCGGCGGCGGCTCCATTTTCTCCCGCTCCCGCGGCCCCGCAGCGCCCGGCTCGCCCTCAGCCCCGGCCGGCGGAGAGAGACCCGAGAGACGCCTCCCCGCACCCCGCTCTTCCCTCCCCCGCGCCGCCATGAATGAGGAGTACGACGTGATCGTGCTGGGCACCGGCCTCACGGTGAGGAGGAGCCGCCGCCCGCCCGCCTGGGCCTCGGGCCTGCCGCGGGCGGCCGCCGCCCTGCCGGGCCCCGCCGCCGTCCGTTCCCCCCCCCACCCCACCCCGGCGCCTGTGTCCTGCCTCTGGTCCTCCTCCCTGTCGCTCACACGGGTGCTGATCCCCGCTCCCCCCGGCCACCGGTGTCGTTTTGCCCATCTATCACCTGATTATCCCCCCCCAGCCCCGGCTAGGACGCCTGGGTTCTGCCGCCCCCCCGCCCCCTTCGCGGGTCCTGTTCCCCTCCCCTGGATGCTGGGCTCCGGTCCCCAATCTGTCACCTCATTATCATCCCCCCCCCCCACCCCGGACCTTGTGGTCCTTTTCCTCATCTGTCACGTCACCATCGTAGCCCCCCCACCCCCGGCTGGGGTGCCTGGGTTCCTGCTTACCCCCCCCAGATATAACCCTGGGGTGCCTGGGTGCTGGTCCCCGCCCCGGGACACCTGGGTCCCTTCCCCCGTCTCTCATCGAATTATCACAGCACCCCCCAGCACTAACCGCCCCCCCCCTTGGCTCCCTCCCCACCCCCCGCTCGGCCACCTGCGTCCTTTTCCCCCTCCCTAACTGGACCCCCGGCCTGGGTTCTGCTTTTTCTATGACTGTAATAGACGCCCATGTTTGGATGGGTGTCCCGCACCCCCCCCCGATGCCCGGCCGCCCCCCACCGCCCCGTGGGGCCGGGCCCAGGCTCCCGGGAGGCCCCGGGTCCGCCGCGCTGCCTGTGGGAGGCCCCAGGAAATGCAGTTGTTTAGCGGAGGGAGGGCGGGGGACGACGGACAATAAAACGCTAACGGGGATTTATTGCCTGATTTTTATTTTTTTTTTTTTTAATTATTATTTTATTTTTTCCCTTCACCCCCCACCCACCCAACCCGAGGTAGCTGGAGGTCCATCGAGCCGTCCCCTCCCCGGAGCCGAGCCCGGTTTTAGGGTGGAGGCAGACCTGGTTATCCCCCCCCTCTCCCCGCTCCGCCTTTGCAGCCTTCGGCTCTTCATCCAGCCCTGACTGCAGCAGGAGGGGGATGGGGAGGCAGGCGAGCCCTGCACGCCTGTCAAATTTGTCTGATTCCCCCCCTCCTCAAAAAAAAAAAAAAAAATCCTCTCCTGCGTTGTGGCTTCATCTCGGTCATCCCTGAGGAAAGCTGACAGCTGATGGCACTTGGGGGTGCGGCGGAGGGAGGGGGATGAGCCATGGTGGGGCTTTGTCCTATTGTGGAGGATGCAGCCCGCGCTGCGGGCTGCTGAGGGGATAAAAAAAAAAAAATGGCAGTGCTGCTGCCCGTGAGGTTTGCTGGTGGGGATTTCTTCTGGTTCCTGCCTTCCTTCGATCTGAGGAGAAGCCTGGGGCCACTGCTAGCTTAGCCGCCGCGGGTTTAGTAGGGGCTGAAGGGTGGATTGGAGGTTACAAATAAGAGGCATTGTTTGAAGAAGGGGGGAAGAAAATCCAATATGGTGGAGAGAAGGTTTTTCTCACTGTTAAATAGTCTTTCCTGCTTTTGTTTCCCCCTGTTAACGGGGAGAGGTGGCTAGACAAAGAGATATCTTTGGGGTTGGCCGTGAGGGATTTCCCCCACTTCCCCTGTTGATGGTAATTGTAAATAGAAATACATGCGCTTCCTACTGTGGCTTCGGCGCTGTGATTGACGGGGGCTGCCACAGTGGCGAAAGCATCACGGCTGCTGACACAGGACCGGGGCACGGCCGTTGAAGGCAGATCTGGTTTTATCATCCCCCTGTTTTGAGTATGGGAATAATGGTAACAAAACCAGGATGTGGCACAAAGAAAACGTGCAAAGTGTGGGAGCGTCTTCCCAGCTGCTGCCGTAGGGTAATCCCAACTTTTCCTGGTTGCTTTCATTCCTTTCTCTAAAGGCCCTTCCTTTGAGGTAGCAGGAATGACTTACGAGGCAAAAGCTTCTTGTCTTTGATAGGGAAAGCTGGTGTCTGTCCTAAAACCTGTCTCTGGCTGACCAAAGCAGGGAAACGGACTTTTGGGGAGGTGAAATATAACGAGCTTCTAATGAAGGGGCCTCCAATAGATCTGAGCTCCATTAAAATGTTAATTTATGCTTTAGAGTGAGCTGTGGTATCAAGTTGGTAAGCACCGTGCTTAATCTCAAACTGACAAATGCCAATGTAAATTTGACAAAAGGCCTCTTGTGAAATCACTTTTAAGACAAGCTAATGCTAATGATCAGCAGTTGAGTTAAAAGGAATAAATTATGGCCGTATTTTAAGGTGTGCTGACCAAACTCCAGAGCCTGAGAGCGTGCAGGAGCACTTACTTTGCTTCTGACGTGCTGGCTTTACCTCTGAAATACCAATTAGAGCAGGATGGACTTCATCTCAACTTGAGCAGCTCATGTGGAAAAGCAAGTGAAAACCAGAGGTCCTGGTGCAGCCAGGATATGCTGGATATCCTAAAATGCACCGTGTTGGCTCAACCGTTGTGGCTGGCGAGTAGTGTCGGAGCGGAGCCTGGTTCGGGCTGAGCTATAGGACTCTGCAGTCACAGGAGGCATCAAACTGGAAGCTTGAAGGTTGCTCCTCCAATTTTGGTCTGGTACCAGTGCTGGCAGAGTCAGGCTTCCTGAGGAAAAGGAACTGGAAAACACGCTGTGTAAACACGTTCGTTGTTTCTTTCCTTTTCCAAAGAGCCTTGAACTGTCCTGAAACTTCAGATGATGTTTTCAACCAGCCTTTCTTTAAAGCTGGCCCTTGCAGAAGTGGACTGTAGTGTTGGAGTCCCATCAGGCTAGTGTTGTAGCTGAGGGAGTTTGTGTTTCCTCTCTGAAAAGCCTGACTTGCACCTCAGGTACCGATCTCAATGCTGCCTGAACAGAAGGAGAATAATTGGGGGTTCTGTTTGTTAGATACTCGAGCGCTGCGCCCCTTTGCCAGGCTACCTGTTGGGCTGTGTCCATCTTACATCTTGTCCCATGAGAGTTACCGGTTGACTTGTCCCAGTGTCCATCAATAAGACTTGTACAAAGCCCGTAAAATAGCTGTAATCTGGAATAAATTGTTGGAGCTTTTACAAAAAGAGGCAGAAATGCATCCATTGAAGTGGTCATTCTGGTTTGGGTCTGCAGGGCCACTGCTGCGTAGGAGCACATGTATAGATACCACTTTTGATTCAGCTGAAAGTGGAACATTAGTATTTTGGGTGCTAATCTCTTCTTCAACCAGCAATGAAGAGCTAAGGCAGCTTTAGGACTGGGATTACTGGCATATGAAATATTTCAACTTTTCCCTTATATATGCTAATTGGAGACCCCGTTGCAGTGCCAAGCTTGTAAGTGTATGTCTTAGCAGGATGGGGAAAAATAATCCCAGAGCATCTTTAATCCTGAATTACTGCTGATATGACAGCCTCAAACTTACACGAGGTATAATTAACTTCACAGCACTCAGACGAGAGCGCTGGGTTCCTCCCAATCCCTCTGTGCGTAGAGCGGTGGTGAAGTGTTGGGCAGTGTGTGCTAAATACAGGACAGGTATTTGCAAAGCACTGGTGGGTCTGGCTGCTCTAGCACGAGAGCTGGTAGGTCTTCCAGGTACCACGTCCTGGAGGTGCTGGTGGGAATGACTTCTCCAAGTTGCTCAAGCCTTAAAAGCTTTAAGATCCTTGGCTGAGGCTTGCTATGCGCGTCGTGCATTGCAGATTAGGCAGCATCTTTCTCCAGACCTACTGCACAAACCCGTTTTTAATCTGGTGCGGTAATCGGTAGGCTGGAGAACACCTCGTGTTTTTATTTTCAGACTTGTCTTTTCAGTTCACCTTAATTTACACCTCTCTAGTCTGGAAATAGCTCGGTACTCGCTCACTGGGACGTTCGGGAGTGGGATGTTGTGCCCTCTGACAGGCGTTTGTTATCTGCTTTCTGTGCTCCAGACGATGTGGGTTATTTGACATGAATGTCGGGCATAATTAAACTATAATCTTGTTTAGCCCCAGTAGAGGAACACCATGTTCTTGCTGAGTTTTCACTCGTTGCAGGCACCAGTGTGTTGAACTAAGCTTCTTACCTGCCAGCTGCCTCACCGCGTTAAAGCTATATAAATCCATCGCAAAGATACAGATTCACTTTCTATAGGAGCAGAGTAGCCAAACTCTTTGCTTCAAGATATATTTAATCATATAGGCACAGGTGTCATTGCTTAAAGAGCCTAAATAAAGAACATCAAAGCGACTGCGAGGACCAAGTGGAGTGTCACTGTCCCTTGCATCATCCCCTGGTAGCCGAGGGGATTGCTCAAGTGCAGTGAGTCATTGCTTTTGCCGTTTGTATGGCTAAGCAGAGCTTTGAGTCTTGCTTGCTGGAGCCCGGCATGGGAAACGTAGCCAGCGTATGTTAGAGGTGGAATAGCCTGGGCGATGCTAACGAGCTGTGTGTAACTTCTTGCTCACCATGGCACAGCCCTGTCTTTCTAAGAAAGAGCTCTTGCTGTGCCAGAACCCCTTCTCGGAGATGAAGGGATTTTGCTAAATGTTTTGCGCGGAATCCTCCCTTCAGCGCTGTTAGATGGACCGACGCTGGCTCAAGTTTCCATCGGGCTGTCTGAGCCTTTCTGAACTGCCGCCCTACTTGGAGAAAATCCATGTAAACTTACTTGCTTCCCTCGATTCCTGAAGGCCTCTGCGTGCAGAAGATCTATTCGTGACCAGTTCGTGCAAGCGAGGGAAGAGCTGATGGTCTTAAACAAGCATGGAAACACCAATACCTCTGAGTTATCCCTTACTCCTGGGTTCTTTTCATGGATTTGTGTCGGATGTGCTGTCTCTGCGTTCCTGATGCATGTTGCTCTCTGGTTCTGTGCTCTCCGGCCATTTGAAGCAGCCAAGTGGTGCTGCAGACAACGTCAATAACTGTTAAGACTTGCTCTGTCGTTCATTCAGCAACACAGTGCGAGCCCTTGGGAGCCGGGAACCCGTCGTAACCTGAACTGGCTGAAGTGGTGGATTATAGTAGCACAGCGTGACTGTAATTTGCACGAAGATGGTGTTCGACCCCAGCTGGATACCTGGCACTTTCCCTGCTGTGTCTTGGTGCCCTTCCTGCTGCCAGCAGCTGCTCAATTTTACTTTTTTGCGCGGGGTTGATGTTTATAATACGGTCAGAAAGCCACAGATTTGAACTCTGATGCTTCCCCCTTTTTTTTTTTATTTGCAGTCTAAACTGTTCCTAGCCCTTCCCTTATCAGTACAGGCTGTTTGTTTTCCTCGCTCCCTGACCCAAACGACACAATGACATATCAAGCGGTTCCTAGACGCAGACTAGCGCACCCGTGGATGGGTATAGCCAGCGGTCAGCCAGCGCAGCCGTCGAAAGGAATTGCTGAGCTGGGAGGATGAATCTATTGTGCGTCTCATGTGTTTTATGACCATGCCGTTGCCTCATCGGCTGCAAAGGGAAGCAGCGGTGAAAGGCCTGCGCAGGATTTCAACACTTTGGGGCTCTGCAGGAGCCTGGGTGATACAACAAACCTGTTAAATGAGCCTTGGATAAAATAGTATCATAATACCTCCACCTTGATCCTCATATTGGTGTTTAATGGGTGTGAAAAGGTACTTAAGAGCTCTTACATCTTTTGCTGGTAGCCAAACTTGCTCTAGGGAGATGCTGGCAATTTGGGCAGGCAACCTGTTGAAGGGATGTGTGCTCACTGGGAAGTGATGGGTGAGCTGTTCTGAGACGACAGAGCGAGAAATGCTTTGAAGTTTCCTTAAATGGAGGAACGAAATCAGCTGACATCTGGACGGAAGAATGTAGCTTCTGCAACTTTTACTGTAACTTCATCCCTCCGGTTGATACTTATTTTGTTTTGAAATCCTGGTTGGCATCCTTATGGCTCAGCTCCAGTGTGGATGCTGGCAGTCCTGTACCATCACCTGGCAGAGCTGATGAGCCAGGGTTTTGGAAGATGTTCCAGGGGGAATAAAACCACAGGTTAGAGCAAAGAGTCAAACCAGAGCCCTCGAGTAGAGCTCTGTGAAATTTGGTTTAACTAAGGAGATCACGCTGGCTAACGGTGATGCACTTAGTGTGATAGTCCCACATTGCATGTGGTAAATCATTAACGTTTTAACTGACACCATAAAAGCCACTTGTGCTTTCACTTGTGCAGTTCTTCAGCCTTGTAGGGCTCATGGCGCTCTCGAGTAGTGTCTTAACGCAGGGTTTGGTGCAGCTGTATCTGCTCTAAGGGTCTCTGCTTGCTTCAGCCTGTCTGGAAAAAGTGGAGGGGCTTTGTAGGCTTGAGGGATCTGGAGTCTGTGGAGGATGATACGGTGCTGGAAGGAGCAGCTGATGGATCATGGAGAGGTTTTGTGGGAAGTACTGCAGCTAATTCTGTTCACGATCCACGTGATGACCATGAAGCTTTGAAATCACCCACAACTTCAGGGATTAAACTCAGAGCTGCCCATTCTTGCCGTGCACCAGGCAGGCAGCTCTAGCTTTGCTCGTCGGGGCCTTGGCTGAATTACCGTGGCATCCTGGTGGGTGACAGGCTGGTGAGCAGTGCCTTGCTCTCCCAGCAGAAGAGATTTGCCCGTTGCCACCTGCAAGCACAAGAACAGCAAGTCCTCGTGCCAGAGATCCCTGCCAACCGTCCACATACCTACAGATGTTGAGACACTTGGGAACAAAATAGCCCCTCCTGCAACCTGCCTTGACCATGGGTTGTTCGTTGGCTGGTGAAGCTGAAGATGGTTTTAAAAGCTTCCTCTACAGCGAGGATTTACCAGAGTTAGGATTTGTAAGTCTTGTAAACAATATACGGTGGGAGACTTCTTGTGTTACAACTGTGGTTTGGCTGAGAGTGCTAACCGATAACCATATTGGCCAGTGTTGCCGTAACGTAGTTTGCAATAAGCCTCCTACACGCCACAGCGGGGGGGGGAAGTGACACACAAGGAGAGTCCTGAGCGTTCCGTGGGGCAAGATGCATGTGGAGAAAACACGAAGGATCTCACACAGACGTGGATCTCTGCTGGGAGGGCCAAGCTGCTGGTTCTCTTAAATGAACGGCTCCTCCGCTCCTGGGTGTGCAGATGTGCAGCGGTGGCATCTCTCAGCAGCTGGATGTGGGGTTTTACAGGCTGAATGAAAGATAACATGGGATGTGGCTGGGACCTACAAATTAGATAATGTTGACAGTGAATGAGAACTCAATTGCAGATGTAATTCTGCCTTTGGAGAGAGTTGAGGCAGAGCAGGAAAGATCAGTAAAACCTCCACGATAAGCAGTTCTAAGCATGCAAGTATTCAAGTTTCTGTTAAGCTCTTTGGCTTGTGAATGCCAGAGCCGGTGACCGGGTTAGTTGCAAAGTTGTGTTTTAATGGGGATTTAGCCGTGCAAGTCCTTAGCTGGCTCTGCAAGCTACAACTTGTGTCCGTCTGCAATTAGTCTCAGCCTCTTGATGTTGCATTCAGACATAGCAGCTGAGCTGCTGCTTAAAGTAATCTCCGCGTTTTTAATCTCGGTGGTTACATAGCAAGGATAGCAAAGTGTCTACTGAGATGATAAAGCTTCCAAATGGTTTAATTTATTCTTTATGCTACCCCTATTCTCCAAGAGTAACTAACTGTTCCTTCTCTTGTGTGTCCCAGAGTGGCAAATATCAAACACTGAGGTTTTGAGGAGACTCCTGGCGTCCTTTAAGGCAAGGTTTTATGCTCCTAGTGTCGCCTATAAATGAGGGTGCTGCCTCTCTGTGAACATCCTTAATTTGATAGCTGGTTTAGGAGTATAGGTTTTACTAATCTGTCCCAAATACATGAACTTCCCAGAAATATCCTCAGGGGAGCCCTGATAGGTGGTGGTTGTGTAGTTAAAACCTCATGGTTGGCTTGCCCAGAACAGACAGCAAGCCTAGTAAGGGGTTAATCTGTCTCAAATAGTCATCTTTCAGCATGTGTGTGTCTTAATTCTGGAGTGAGGCAACTGGTGTGTTTGTTTTCAAAGGACTGTGCAGGTACCTTCAAATCTAGGCATGCAGCGGGCTGTCTGAACGTGATCTTGGAGAGAGCATCGTTAGGAAAAATGGAAGGAGGCTCAAACACAACTAACATGTCCCTTGCATCCTTTCGTTTCCTCTCTCCCTCTGTAGGAATGCATTCTCTCCGGGATCATGTCAGTGAATGGAAAGAAAGTCCTTCACATGGATCGAAACTCTTACTATGGAGGGGAAAGCGCATCCATTACACCCCTGGAGGATGTAAGTACAGAGGGTGACACCTGCCTATTGTCTCCTCCCCAGGCACATAAAGGGGGCTTTATTTCAAGCAGTCCTAGGGATGGATTCAAAGTAATTACTCTTAAGGGTTTTCTTTGAGTAAGAATGTTTTATGGCACTTCCACACCAGATAATAGTGGGGGAGAAATCAATGTGTATGTTTATACTTGGTAGATAGTGCTTGTTTTCTGTAGTTTCCCCCGAGATTCAAGCACAGATTCAAGCACGCAGCATTTCAGTGATCGTTCAGAGGTATAATGCCTGACACTTAGATGTTAAAACTCTTTGGCTAAATTGTTACTACTGCAAATGTTGGCCTAACAAATGCTGTGTGCTCTCTGTGCCTCAACATTACGCTTGCTCCTTGGTCTGCGAGCACTTCCAGCTGGCTAGGCACCACCTCCTTTGGTTACAGCTTGTGCCCTGTGATTGTGAAGCCCCTAAAGCTGTTAGTGTGGCTGATTAATTAGATGTCAGGAAACCACTGCTCTCCTTGCTGCTTAATTGGGTTAAATATTTATATTGGAGAATCTGATTTAAGTATATGGAGGAGCCTGCCCTCTCCTGAAGTAGGCATTTTGATCAGATTACCTTTAGCTATTTTAAACAGTATTTTGGTTCAGCAGGTCATAAATTCCCAAGCTTTAAGCCTTGGAGGAAGAAAGACTGGATGAGCAGAATAATGCTGCCCGAGTCTTACTGTAAGAATTTACTGGATGTGCATTGTGTATTGCATCAAAAGTCAAATTCAAGCTAAAACGCTGGCCAAAAGCTGACTGTGAAGAGCTTATGTTCAGCTGGGGAGATGTGGGGGTGGAAAGTGTGTACATGTGTGGGAGAAATTATACCCATAGATATTTCCTCTGCTATAATAAGTTTTGTATTCTCTCTGAAGCTCTACAAAAGGTTTAATCTACCAGGAACTCCACCAGAATCTATGGGGCGAGGAAGAGACTGGAACGTGGACCTAATTCCAAAATTCCTTATGGCTAACGGTAAGTGATACTGAGCTCCCAAATCTGCCCCGTAAGCTTAGCCTGGGTTAGTGTTCAGTGCTGTAATCGAATAAACAGCCCTTCAGCTAGCGCTTCCTGAACTTGTGGAAGCATTAATCAAAGAGCTGCAGAAAGCTCACTCGAGCTGACCCGCATGCATTTAAGCCAGAAGCACCGCAGCTTCTGCTCTGTGACTCGTTTTGGCTGTGGACCTTTCAGACTGAAGATGGCTCTAGCTTGGAGCGTGCAGCAGTGGCGTGTCTGGAAGGTTTGAACGTCCGTTTTCCAACATCCTCTCTTAAAGCAGTTGCATTTCTAGCCAGAGTTAATGCCGTGAATTTGTGCATTGTTATTCTTCCACGGCTTAGGAAGGAACGATTGACTCCATGGTGACTGTTAATCCCCTTTGTTCCGATTTTATGGCTTGCAGTCTGCCTCATCCCTTATTGATGCTACAAATCCTCATTCTTTAATCTATGTGTTCCAATACTGGGACAGGTCTTCTGGACCAAATCCACTATCGCTGAAGTGGTTATCAATGCAAACAAGTTCAGGGGCATCTCATTTTGCCAAATACCAACCACTTGCTACTGGAATCTCTTGTCCCTGAAGCACAAGGGGATAGATGTATTGTGTAGTGCCAGTCTTGCTCAAGCTTAGTGCAGCGGAAGACTTGATAGATTCCAGTAAAGGTTTGGTTACTCTAGTCTCAGCTTCCTTTCAGCTTGTACAGGCTTTGTGGTGTGTTTCTAAGGGACAGCATCCCTCTGGGGATGTGACAGTTGGTGGGGACAGGTAAGGGGCAAACGTGCTGCAGGATGGCCTTTACTCAGAGGACTGATGGAAACCACAGGATTGAGAAGGAAGCCATTAATTGCTTATAAGAAAGCCTTAAAACTGCCTAATAATTGCGCTAGTGAGTATCTGCCACACCCCATCTGTTACACAAAGGTGAAAGAGCTGTGCGGGTTGAACGTGGTGCTGCTGTTGAAGGGTTTGCTGTGTTGGAAGAACTGTCTGCCTTGTGAGAAGCGCTGTCCTCCTCTTGGCTTCTGGCTACAGACCAGCTGGTTGACTTGTGCCAAACCTCCTTTCCAGGTCAGTTGGTAAAGATGCTGCTCTACACAGAAGTCACTCGCTACTTAGACTTCAAGGTGATCGAGGGAAGCTTCGTCTACAAGGGAGGAAAGATCTACAAAGTTCCTTCCACTGAGGCAGAAGCCTTGGCATCTAGTGAGTAGTTGCACCTTACTTTGTTTCCTCCAAACAAAGGCATCTCAGGATGTTCTGTGCTCGTGTAGAAAAGAAATCTCAATGCTCCTCACGTGGTGCTGTGTGTAGACTCCATCTCAGTAACAAGCTGTCCTTAGCATAAGATTCTTCTGCATCTCATTTGAATTCAAACACCTCAAGGAGTCTTGGGCTTCCTGAGCCTTGAGTTACTGTTTTCTTGGAGCTTTCAGATGGAGCCGGTCAAGCTGCCTGTTTAATGGCTCATCTGATGAGAATCTGGCAGTATTTTACTTCCTCAAGAGGTTACATTTGGGGCTTATGCTCCCTGCTCTGCCATAACTATTTAACGTTGAGTCCTTGTTGGATGGAATTGTGTGTGCGAAAAATGTTGTCGCCTTTGTCAAGCTGGCAAATTGGAATCACTAATTCTGACATGGGGCACCTGGCTCAAATCTTAATTGTAGTCTACTTAAATTTCACTCTTCAGATAAAACTACTGATCATTCATAACAGCGTAGTGAAATACATTAGGAGCTGGCAGAGGGCAGTCCAGTAGCTTCAGATGCAGGATGCATTTAGTAGCATCTCCAAAAACTCTCGTGATAAAGTGACTCCTGCAAATAAGGCTCCTGGTATGTGGCTTGTCTGCACGTTGGAGCCTTCCTCATGGCAGATATTCCTGTTTGCTGTGAAGTAATCAGTCGTTCCTTCAATTTGGCCGCGTTGCTGTCTCATAAGGAGTCTCAAGAGACTCATACTGGCAGAAGTAGGAGGTGCCTTTGGTGCTGTCTTCTGCCTCTGTGTGTCTGCAAGTCCAGTCTTGCTTCTCCAATCTGTAGAAAATTAAAACGCATAAATGGTGCCTTATCCAATCTCGTGTTTGAAGTTTTGACCCTTGCAGCACTTGCTAATTCCTTGGCAAGGCTGCAGGAGAGCGCAGCACTGCTTGCTTTGACGGTAAGCCTGGTAGATGCCAAACACAGGTCTCTGCTTAGGGAAGCTCAGGTCGGGCTTTATACCAGGCCAAGCTGAAACTGCTCTCTAAGCTTTCCCCCAGCTGGGTGTAGAAGCGCAGCCTCAAGCCGTGCCTTGAGAAAAGTTGGCCGTACCACCTCTTGAGGTCTGGTACACAAGGACAGCTGCCGGCGTGGCCAGGCGTGGCAGACATTGGTGTCTCCTGCTTGAACAGAGAGCCTTGGTTGGCCCTCAAGGCCAAACTCCACGTTATCGAGTGATGTTTGAAACACTCAGCAGTTCTTACCCGCTTCTCATACTCTCTGGCAACAGGAAAAGCTATTTAGCTTGTGAGTTCTGACACAATACCTTGTTTTTAGGCTTAATGGGCTTGTTTGAGAAACGCCGGTTCAGGAAATTCCTAGTGTACGTCGCCAACTTTGATGAGAACGACCCCCGAACTTTCGAAGGCGTTGATCCCAAGAAGACCACGATGCGCGACGTGTATAAGAAGTTTGACCTGGGGCAAGACGTTATAGACTTCACGGGCCATGCCCTCGCACTCTACAGGACTGACGAGTAAGTGTGGGTTCAGTTGCTCCCCCGAATCGGCTGGGGTGCTGGGTGCTTACAGCACAGGCCTTGCAAATTGAGGGTAGGGTGTCTCTCAAAGTGTGCCTGTCCCCGAGTGCTGCGTGAATCACGTGAATCTTGAAATACTGGCTGCTCTGCTGATGGGATATTTAAACTTTGTGGGTTCCTTCCTGGGGTTAATGAAGCATCTCCCTCCTAAATAAAACCCCTTGTGACACTAAGTGCTTCTAAAAGGGAACTTCCAGGGAAATACTTGCCAGGAGCAGCTAGAGGGTGGGGAAGGAAACTTCATGGGAAAGTAAATATTTTGCTCTCTCAGTATATTCTGCTGTAAGTCTTGGTTTACGATGTTGCAAATCATGTAACTGCCCTCTCCAGCTATCTAGATCAACCATGCCAAGAAACAATCAACAGGATTAAGCTCTACAGTGAGTCGCTGGCTAGATACGGTAAAAGCCCGTACCTTTATCCCCTCTATGGCCTCGGAGAGCTGCCCCAGGGATTTGCGAGGTGAGAACTTGGTTTTGGACTCCAGTGTTTTCTCAACCCTGCTGTGGGGGATCAGGTGTGTGGAGTCAGTGCTTGGGCTCCCAGAATGTGATGCCACATAAAAATACTGCGGTCATTAATAGTTCTCTCGCTGTCTTAATTGAGAATCGATTCCTCCATGTGAGATTGTTTCTTTCCGGGCTTGTTTACTGTGATTCCTGTTAGTGGTGATAATTCTGGGTTTGCTCAGAGATACTGTTTGCAGCATCTTGTCTATGAAAGAAGTCTGATTTCCCTACCTGGTGTAGCCTGCAGCTCTTACGCTGTAGGACTGTCTGGGTTGTGCCAAGCAGATTCTTCCTAGCTGGATCTAACTGCATCTATAATTTGCTCCAAATACCAGCTGATGCCTTGCAGAAAGACCAGCAGACAGCATCTGCTGCCTTAGGCATTTAAGCAGCGTATTTTGAAGAGGTTTACGTCTAATGTGTGGTTTCTCCAAGTGGAACAGAAACAAGGGGCTGGAAGGGCTGTTAAAAACCAAACAAGGGGCTGGAAGGGCTGTTAAAAACCAAACAAGGGGCTGGAAGGGCTGTTAAAAACCAAACACACACCTCTGGAACATGCTGAAGTGGCTTTACTCTTGCAGGCTAAGTGCTATATATGGAGGCACCTACATGCTGAACAAGCCCATTGAAGAGATTGTGATAGAAAATGGCAAAGTGGTTGGTGTGAAGTCTGAAGGGGAGGTACGGTACCCTCTACTTCTTTCCTTGCTCCCCACCCCACATCTTGCCTCTTAAAATTGAGGCTAGTGGTCATCGATCTGAACAAATGCAGTAGAAAAAAAGACCTCATCAAAGCCCTAGGACCAAAACTGCTTAGCCGGTGCGTTTTTTTTCCCCCTGCCAACTCATGTTGATGTTTTCATGGTGAGGAGTACGGTACAGTAGTCCTACTCCAGGAGTTGAAACGAAGTCTCCATGGGGTGGCAAGGTTGTATTCTGAATAAATCAGGCTGGCTAAACTTGGAAAGGAGCTGCTTGCGTCTAACCCGGGTATGGAACCAGCTCTGCCCTTGACATTAAGTACTAGCTGCTCAGACAGCTGGCGCGCAGCCTTTCTGCAGCTTCTTCTCAACCTGGCAATATAAAACTACAGAGAGTGCCGCGAGCTGCTTGGAAGCTATAAATGTGCTCCCAACTAGAGCGGGAGCTTTGCGGGGCAGTTTTGCACTTTGCTGGTAGGGTAACGTGTCCCTTCTGGGTAGGGGATGACATGTCCTGGCTAGCAGTGGAGGTGATAATCCATGCTATAGACTGATGTGCCCAAGTGCAGGCTGCCTGGAGGCTTCAAATGGGTCAAATATGAAACTATTACTGTAAAAATGAGTTCTAATGCAAAATGGTCAAGTCCTACCTGTTTGGTTCAGTCTTGACCGCAGCAAGTTATGGTCCTAGACTGGAAGGACTGGACTCTGTAATGGTTAGAGCTTAACTGTGTAGTGAATGACAAGGAGAAGATGTGATCGATCACGCAGCTGTGTGGTCTTTTAAGAGTAACGCACCAAGATTTCGATTGTCCAAGCTGAAGCGTGCTGCTGGCAGTGAAATAAGAACCTGATGCGGGAACAACGGCCTCAAATGGCTCTTGTTTTTTCCCAAAATGGGCTAGTTCCTCACCTCTGCCTGTGTACGCACCTCTGTGTGGTGGTGACTCGAGACCCGTCTGTCTTTGCAGGTCGCTCGCTGCAAACAGCTCATCTGTGACCCCAGCTATGTCTCGGATCGCGTAACGAAGGTCGGCCAAGTGATTCGGGTAATCTGCATCTTGAGCCACCCGATCAAAAATACAAATGATGCCAACTCATGCCAGATCATCATTCCACAGAATCAGGTCAACCGAAAATCAGGTGCGTGGAGAGCGGGGACTGCCGGGCCGCGTGCAGCTCTCATCGCGCTTGGCTTGGGGCCCAGTGGTCGTTAAACGGCCTCACACCAAACACGCGCTCCGACGGTCCAGTGAGAGGCGAATCAAACGGGGAAAATGCGCTTACTGCCGCTTCTGTGGCAGACTTCACGTCCTCATCCAGAAATCCTTTAGGCCCCAGCGAGGCTGTGCTTTAGTTTAGAGTGGCAGTGGGGAAGGTGGGAGAAGCTGGGGTGCCTGTGGTCGGAAAGCCATGTGAGGAACCCGCCGAAGGAAGTGCCCCAACCTGGGAGAAGTGGGTGAGGAGCACAAGGGTGCTTCGGGAGGGGGGTGAGGGCTGAGTGCAGGAGAGGAAATGTTTCCTCGCCCTTGAACAGGGGGGTGGGCTGGCTGCTGGGGACCCCGCTGGCTTTCGGGAGCCGTCCTAGCCACAAGAAACTGAATTTGGAGATCTCGCAGGGCTGCTCGTGTCCAGGCCCCTCAGCCAAGAGACTGAAAGCACGTAGGACTGCAGGGCAGGGACAGAACTCATTCAAGCGTGGTCTTAACAAGACAAGGAGGTACGAAGTGTCAGGGGAGCGGGAAGAGGCGCGTGAGCGTGCAGGCTAGAGGAGGATTTTGGGATGAGGCAGGCCTGACCGGGGCTGTTGGCTCGCCTGGCACGTACTGACCTGCTGCTGTGATGTGTTTCCCCAGATATCTATGTCTGCATGATCTCCTCTGCACACAACGTGGCAGCGCAGGGGAAGTACATCGCCATTGCCAGCACTACTGTGGAAACTGCGGACCCAGAGAAGGAAATCAAGCCGGCCTTGGACCTCTTGGAGCCCATTGAGCAGAAGTAAGCCCTCGATGAGCCCCCTCTCCCCCTCCTCACCTCTCTGCTGCAAGCACTCAGGGCTGAGGTGTGAAGGCAGAGGGGATCTGAGGCTGTTTGGCTGCGCAGAGGTGTTGAAACTGAATTTCCTCGGCACCTTGACTGCTTACGCACTGGGCAGAACAACGCCCTTTAATTCAGCCGTTTTCACACGCGTACTGATCCTCAGCGATGCTCTAAAACCATTCTGAAGCTCTTTTTCCTCCTTGCAGGTTTGTTAGCATCAGTGACCTGTTCGCGCCCACCGACTTGGGAACCGAAAGCCAGGTTAGTAAGCGCCAAGCTCGTGTTTGAGGGGGTCAGGAGAGACACTCGATGCTAAACCACCGCTTCTCTTTGCTAAACCACCGCTTCTCTTTCCAGATCTTCATTTCTCGCACCTATGACGCCACCACTCACTTTGAGACGACGTGCGATGACATCAAAGATATTTATAAGAGGATGATGGGATCAGAGTTTGACTTTGAAGAGATGAAACGCAAGAAAAATGATATCTATGGGGAGGAGGAGCAGCAGTAATGAGAATCTCTAATTAGGAGAAATTTAAATCGGCTAATATGAATATATAAGGAACTTAATGAACACTGTATGAAATTCAATATTGTAAGGCCTGCTTTTGTAATCCCATCTCCGAGAGATTGAAGAGTACTGCACTGGTAATGTTCCCCTTTTGGATATCATGTGTTAATTATTTCATTCTAGTAGGGCTGCTGTCCAGAATCTGGCAAATTACTGACTGATTTAATGACTAACCTCGTAAGCGAAAGGCAGACTGAACCTTTTTTTTCTTTTTTTGCAGACGTAGACGTTGGTGCAGATTTGAAATAACTCATTGACAGCTGTGTCTTACCTTGTATTTTTAATCATTTGTAAACATCCTTCACAATTATGTGCTTCTGGTGAGCTAGTAGACGTGACGGTTGTCACTCAAACCTGATTATCAAGGAAAATAGAAACTGAGCACTCCATTATTGTGGACAGCATCCCTAAAGTCTCTTCCCATCAATCTAACTCTGTGGCAAGTTGTATTATGGACAAAGCCCACATCTATTGTAGCAGCAAATGTTGGCTTAGTTCTGGGCACAGAACTTAACCTCCACTTAAGCTTCTAAAACTGTTTACATCGGTTGGGACACAGCTGTGCCTAAGGCTCCTTTGTGTTTTAATCTTAATAAAAATTGAGAGAACAAATTACAGAGCAGGCAAGATGTGGAAGTATTTTCTGTACCCTGGTGGCTTCTCGGATGGACCAAACGGCACTGCGGTATTGATATGACAGAGCCTGTGCTTCTCGTGTCTCCTGAAGGCTCCAAATGATTTCTGTACTGCGAAGTAAAGCCAAATTCTGGAAACCAGTCCTGTGCTCTGGTCTGATTCACTTCAGTTGTACGAGCAGCATCTCCTTTCCGAGATCCCTCGGATCTCTGCCCGCCAGGTGAGTGGTGCAGAGCATTTCCTAGTAGAAAACAGGCTCAGATTTCCTTGGTCGGGCTTCCCTGCCCCTGCTGCTCTCAGGGCAGCTTTTGGCAGGGGAGAAGATGCTGCAGCACAGGCCCTGTCGCTGTGTCTCAATCTGTGGGTAGGCACAAGCCTGCTCGCTTGCTGCAGCCACCCCCTAGTGCCGACAGCCAGGAACAGCACTTGCTTGAAGCGGTAGTAAGTAATTCTTGCAGGGCATTCATTGATCTCACTCTGCATAAGAGCTGCTCCTCTTCAGAGTGAGCCTTACTGATTCCCCCGACTCACATCTTGCAGGCTGAAGCAATCCTGCTGTTGGGCAGCAGGCGCACAGCAAGGAGCGGGGCTCGTGTTTAGGCACAGCCATGCCAAGCGCCAGGAAAAATGAGAAAAGGCTTGGAATGGCTTTATCCTGCTCTTGGCTGCTGTGCTTGGCCAGGTAGGGTCGCTGGTAAAGGGTTCAGCCTTCTCTTTGGCTGTAGCTGTGCTGGTCTTACGCTGCTGCTGAAGAGGAACTGGGTCTCTGCCCAAGTCTCGTTCACAAAGCGGTGCTGTGCTAAACCTGGCTGTGGCTGCCCCTTTCCTTCCTCCCTCCCTGGGGTTAGGGGCTTTTGGCACTTCCTCTCCCCGGGAGCTGGTTCCAGGAACCACCTTTCCCTTTTAAGCTGCTGGGGCCTGCTGGGAGCCTGCTGCCCATATTGCCAGAGCAAGGCACAGGGGTGGCTGGGGAAGTTCTCCCTTGCCTTGTGCTTCCTCTCTTGAGCTGCTTCAGTGCTCAGTATCACAAAGCTGAGCTTTTTTCAAAGGCAAGACAGATGTAATTCATGTGGAAAATGAGCTTCTGTTACCCCTCTCTGCTGTAACCTGGTTCTTCCTCTGGCTCCTGGTACACCTCTCCTGCTGGGAAGGAGGAGGGTGTTGATCCTGCAGCCCTGAGGCTCCATGAACCAGCCACTGTTGGAACCAAGCAGTCCAGCTCACTCTTTCCTTCCTGCATGGGCTTCAAAGTTGGGGCTAATGCAGAACAAAACTGATTTCTGATCTATGTGTGAGCTGGGAAAGCTCTGCTGCCTTCAGCCACTGCTGCTGGGAGAGGCTGGGTGCTGAGTGGGAAACCCCTCTCCAGCGAGCAGTGGTGTGTGAAACTTAGTTTTTAGGATTTATTAATCAAACTATAAAAAAATCATCCTGTACACAATGTCTCACATCCTTTTATTAAAATAAAAAAAAGAGGACAACCCTGTCCTTCACATCCATAGGTAGGGTATCTTACAAAGGTCTTTAATGTGGCGTTTTCGTCCCGGCACATGTTTGTCTGAGCTACCATAAATAAGAGCTTTTTTTTTTTGTTCCTGCATCCTGTCATCTGGCTATTTACAAGGCTTCCATGTGCTGGAACACGCTCAATTCCCAGCAGTGAAATGGTACCAAGAGGCAACACGGGCGAGTCAAAATGTAGTGTAGAGCAGAGTGCCACAGGCTCACCGATGCTCGTTTAAAATGTACACCCACCCCAGCAGCTAATGCATGCATCTTGTGTACAGTACGTACAGCAACAGCCATGTGGAAAATGCATTTATTATTGTGAACTCGTATCGCTCCTAACCTTCAAGTAAACGGCTTATTTATTTATTTTCCTATTTCTTCCACTGTCAGCTGCACTAATCACTTGAAAACACTCCAATAATTTAAAACTGTGTAATGTTAAAATAACCTCTTTCCTATATGCAACTTGATGGCAGGGAGTAAATCCCCAGGAGGATTTGCATTAGCCATCTTTAAATAATTTCTATATACAGAACTAGAGCTAACCTTCCCCTGTCACCTCTCCATGCACAGCTCCTATGTGCAGCACCCAAAACCCACCAGGATGTCGGGGCCATCCCCCAGGGGACTAGGATGCCCAAACCAGCGCCTCGGGGAGGAGCCGTGCCACGGCTTCGCTTCGTCACCTGCAACACAGAGACGTGGCCCAGGTTATTCCTCTGCTACCCAACTCGCTCCAGGCAGCACCGATGCCTTGCAGAGCTTCCCCAGGGCAAGCGCCGGCGGGTTTCCCAGTGCCGGCGGTGCTGAGCACGGCTCTGCCAAGCACGGGCCTTCCTGACTGCGGCTTCAGGAGTCGGCCCCAAGTGCAGGACAGCCAGAGCAGATCCTGCAGCCAGCCCCTGGGAAAGGTCCCTGCTCTGCTGCAGGAGCGGCTGGACCCCAGCACCCTGCCTGCCACCCCACAGACAACCCAGGAGCTGCTCCTAGAGTTTTGGGGAAGAAGAGGATGATCCTGACCTCCCCCCCTTACCAGTAGCTTCTTCTGAACGGGGCAGCCGCTTTCTGCACCGTCCCAAGGAAGGTGTTGACGTCGGCCACGAGAATTCCTTTGCTTTCAAGGACCTCCCTGCTGACACTGGGCTTTTCTGCAAAGGAAGAAACAGCACCATAATTCAAACAAGCAAACGAGGTTCTTCTGAAACCTACAGAAAACATCCCCAAATCCCACTGCAGTTATTCTGTTTTGCAAATGCGAGCAGATTAACAGCACCGCTTTGCAAACAGCCTCAGCCCAGCAAGGCCAGAATTGGAGCATGACGTAAAGCCATCCGCAGGCTCGAAAAATTTGCCAGAGCTCAAAAAATCCGTTCATTTTGCCTTTTACTGCGCTGACTCGCAATGAATCAACTCACATCTTACCCGTGATTCCACGATTCTAGCAGAAATGGGAGCAAATAATGGGGTGTCCCTCCCAGGCCAATTTAAGACGGTGCTTATGGGGGTTGAGGGTACCAGCACAGGGCAGCGTCCAGAGTCCATCCTTACCTGTGAGATACACAGCGAACCTGGCGCTGATGTGCTGAACCTGCAGGTTTAACAAGCAGTTGATGTACTCGGATTTGGGGGATGACCCGGAGTCGCAGGTGTGGTAGTGCAGCACCTCGATGAGATCAGCTCCCTGGCACGATTTGAGGATCAAGTGCTTCTTGCGGGCGTCAGCATCCACCCTGCCGGGACAGGGGCAAGGTGAAGCAGAGAGGGGTAACAGAAGCTCATTTTCCACATGAATTACACCTGTCTTGCCTTTGAAGGCATTCCCCTCCCAGGGAATGAGCAGGTATGATGGGACCTGCCTCTCCCCGATGCGTGTTTCTTCCAGCCTCATGGGTGCTTTTATGCTCGCTACCCTGCACTAAATGGCGATGGCAGGAGAAAGCATCACCGTACAGATCATGCATGCGGCAAAAAAAGAAAATGACCCCTTGCTCGAGGCAGCGCCAGCAGACCGTGGCTCATTATCCCACCACAATGCAGTCAAGAAATGCTACGCCGGTGCTGCTGATGGAGAACAAGGAAAACACTTGCTCCTCAGTGGCATCTGCTCCGCACAGGTCGAGTCCTCATCTCACAGACTGCGATGAAATACCCGACCCCGAGCTTCTGTGACATCTCACCGCTCAAGGACTGAAAACCCGGTCTTCAGAAAGATTACTTTGTGCTATCACCATAAAGGCTGAGTGTGGAGAGGATCTGAGATTTCTCCCCCTTTCTTGTAGCATTTTCTGCTGAGGCAGAACAGAGCAGTTTCCTCTTTGTTTGCAGGTCGTTACTAGAAAGCCGTCCTTTCTGGCCTGTGGTCTGGCACTAACAAAGGCAGCCTGCCTGATAAAAACATCCCTCTCTGAGTTCAAGTGTGATAAAAGCAGGACATTTCAAAGGATAGTATTCGCCGTCTTTTCTTTTTTCAAATTGCATCATTTAAACACATGTTGTTGCAAATAACCTAAAATAAGTAGCAAATAGCAACAGAAGTTCTGCTTTTCCCAGCAGGGTTTGATTTTACACACCCCTCACAACACCCCGGTTCCTCTCCCACATTATAAACTGAAGAGCTCCTCATCACTCGCCCAAATCACACACATGATGAGACAGAAAAAGAAACAGCGAAGAGACAGAGGGGGAGAGAGGGACCCAGGAAAGTACCCCAAGATCCTGGTGTGTGTGCGCAGGAGCTGGGGCGAGCTGGTGGGAAGGGAGCTTGGTTTGCAGAGGCAGCTTTTGGAGCGTGCAGCTCCTCAACTGAAAATTGTGCCTTTCCTCAAGCCCCTTGCAGGCTGTAACGCTCACAGAGGGCATCTCTGCCAAAGAGAGGGGGGGAACTGCCTTATGGAGATACAGCGGGGTGCAAGAGGCAGCTGCCAGAGCTCTGCCTCATCCAGGATCACGTGCAAGACACACCGTTTCAGGCCATCTGATCCTCTCCAGGTCCCATGTCCTGCTGCTCCATCTCGTATAAAGTATAAAAAAATCCCTCTATCGCACTTTACTTGCTAGTGCGCAAATGCTGACCTCCGGCAATTCCAGACTTGAGGCACAAGGTCTCTCAGTGGTAAAAAAAGTTCTTATTTAAAGAAAAATCTTCAAATTCATCTTGTAAGAGGCCAAAACGCAACCAGAGGCACCTAACTCACCCTGTGTCCCTGCACTGAGTGTACAAGGGGACACCACACTGCACCACGGTGGGTACGTCCTTGCTGTGGTGATGAGGACAGCAGGGACGAGGGAGCTGCCACCACAGAGCTGTTACCTGACGTCTTCTCTGAGCTTCTTGCTCTCCTTGTAGTGAAGAAGCCACTTCCACCTCCCGCTTCTGTTCAGCTTCTCCAGCACCTTCACCACCTCTTTCAGTTGGCCTAGGGAGACAGCAAGAGCCGGAAGTTATCTGAGGGTGGAAGGGGTGCCTGGGGGGTCTCTGGCCCAACCCATGCTCAAAGTTGGGCCACCTGAGGTTGCTCAGGGCTTTGTCTAGGTGAGGTTTGAATATCTCCAAGGATGGAGACTCACAACCCGGGTTGCGAAACCGGGATCCTGTCCTGGTGTTTGAACACACTTGCTGTGAATTTTTTCCCCCTAATATCTAAAAGGGTAAGTGCAACTCGTCCCCGTCACCTCTTGTCCCATCACTGCACAACTCCAGGAGGAGTGTGGCTCTGTTTTCTCTGCCGCTTCCCATTAGGCAGCTAAGGACAGCATCAAGGTCTCCCCTTTGTCCTTCCTTCTCCAGGCTGAGCATCCTTGTACAATCCCTGCTCCAGCCCCTGACCATCTTGGTGGCCCTCGCTGTACTGAGATGTTTTTGGAAGCCCGCACCTGGACCCACAATCCAGATGGGGTCCAAGGTGTCAAACAGAGGGAAAGAATTGCCCCCACTAAAGCAGGAGCAGAGGACACCAACGGCAAGTTTTTGGAAGGTGTCGGCAAACCGCAGACAAAGCTGGGAGCCGACACTGTGTGTCTGCATCCAAGCGAAAGGCCGCAGCAAGACTCACCTAGTGTTACCGTTTCCAACACCTCATTGTCTGACACCACAAAGCCCCCGGTATGAAACAGCTCCTGGTATGTGCGACCTGTTAGATCTTCAGGGCTGTCCACTCCGGCAAACACAACGTTCGGACAGTGCTTTAGCTTCAGCAAGCACGGGACCTGCTCAAGGGAGACATGCTTTTGCACACACAGCTGTGTTTCAACAGCATTTGCACCTCTCTGCAGCTCACATCTGCTCCTGGGAGACCTGGGGAGCCCACCCCGTCCTCTGCATCACCCCGACACTCGTGTCTCCATAGCCTGACCCCAAAGCTGTGGACGGTGATACGGGGAGCTACGGGTGGCTCAGTCTGCTGCAATACTCACTGGAGCCCTCGAGCCAAAGCCTGGCTGAACTGCTCCGTTACACAAGATAAGCCCAGCCTGACTCCTTTGAGCTGGGCTGCTCCAAGTGATGTTATTCAGCGATCAAAAATGGAGAGAGAAGAAAAGCAGAACTGACAGGCTTCATGTTTTTGAGATTTGTTTTTAACAGTTCTTCATGAAGCACTGTTCTTTCAGTAGAGAGTACAGTGTATCCGCAGAGACTGACAATTAAATCTACAGCTATATATAGTGTAAAATTTAAAAACCTTTAAAATGGATCCTGATATTCAAAAATGGTGCTGGTAGGAAAAAAGGATGGACTCAGGCCTTACGTTGTGGATGTGCGAGGAAATGTCCTCGTTCCTGATGACAACAAGCAGCCTGTCGGTGTCCGGCTGTTTCGCTTTGCAGAAGCTCAGAGGTTCGATCTCCACGCAGCTGTCTTTCTTCAGCAAGGTCTGAAACAGAAATAGTTTAAGAAGGTTTGTACAAAGAATATCTTCTCAACAGCAGTGCCACGCTCCCGGCACACACGTGTCTGGGGACAAGGAGGGAGGAACAAGACAGCGACCCCAACCAGGCACCCCTGTGGTGTCCGTCTGTCAAAAGCACAGCGTGCTCCAGGCCGGGGCTCCAGCCAGCGGTGGAGGAAGCAGCCATTTACCTTTGTTGGCAAAAAATTTTTAGAAAACCACCTCGAGCATCTCACCATACCATGCATCGGGCCTCTTTGCTATTTCAGAGTAGCAAGTCCTCCCATGCAACCACCCTCCCTGAGTTTCCAACCCTTTAGTGACAGCTCAAGCAAAAGACACCTTGAGGGGGTTGAGTTTGGGCTGCTCCTGCATGAAATCCCAACTGTTTTGGCCCGGGGGATGTTCAAGTGATAGAACAAGAAGAAACGGCCTCAAGTTGCATCAGGGAAGGTTTAGATTGGATATTAGGAAAAATTTCTTCACTGAAAGGGTTGTCAGGCATTCGAACAGGCTGCCCAGGGAAGTGGTCGAGTCACAATCCCTGGAGGTATTTAAAAGATGTATAGACGTGGCACTCAGAGACATTGTTTACTGGGACTTGGCAGGGTTAGGTTAACGGTTGGACTTGATGATCTTAAGGGTCTGTTCCAACCTAAATGATTCTGCGTTTCGAATTTCTGGTGGTGGGAGCCGAGATGAAATAGCAGAGGTGGCTCCTGGCTTAAGGGAACCAAATGCCATCCATGTCAGGTTGAGTAAGCTTGCCCTGCGCCTGCTCCTGCTGCCCTCGGTTCTCACCCCAGGGCCACCTGTCCCCATCCAGGGCAGCAGGACCCGCCATTACCTTCACTCTTGCAAAGAAAGGGTCCTTGCCCGTCTCCACCAGGTAGAACATGCCGGCACGGCCACAGGCCTCCTTGGCCACGCTGTGCAGGCGGAAACGCAGCGTGCTGCACAGGTCCGTGATCATCTCCTCAAAGGCGGTCATCCTCCCGGGGAGGGATGTGCACATCCACTTGCTCGCGGCCTCCCTGTGCGCTGGGACTGGCCCTCTACCCTCGCTCCCCACGTCAGCCCTGCTCAGCATCACCCTGTTGAACTCGGCATACTCGTCGAGGATGACGGCAATATCCCCCCGTGAATCCTTTAGCTTATTATCATATTTGAGCTTGCTGAGGTGGAAGGGAGCCGCACGGTTCTGGCTTGCGGTTCGGGATCTCACCCTGCTCCTCTCATCGCAGAGGGTGTCCTGCCACGGTGTACACAGGTCCCCATGCCAGCCGCTTTGCCGGTGCCAGCCGAGCCTGCCCGGCCACGTGTCCGAGGGCAGGATCGTCACCTGCAAAGGGCTCCTGCTTCTCGGGGAGAGTGGGATGGGAGCTTCTCGCACAGGCAATGTCTCAGACATCACCTGGGGAGAAAAATCTTTTGGAAAGATGCTTTTGGAGGTAGAAAAGAGTGGTTTCCCACTCCTTAGGATTTGTTTTAGCTTATAATGGAAACGGAGACACTCCATGTCCAAAGTGTGCTGGGTGATTTCCTCAAAACCCCTCCAAGTCCCCATCAGTGACCTTAACAAATGAGACTGCCCCGCACAGTGGCTGCACCTCTTCGAAGGCTGCAAATTTCCCATCCTCTCCTGGCGCTTTTTGGTCACCACAAAGTTCCGGTAGTCCTTTGCGACTCCCTGGCTGTCCCTAATATTGACATAAAGTGGAATGTGCCCGCTGCTGGTTTCCCCCAGGCCGATCGGCCAGCTGCGCTCAGCCCGCAAGCAGCTCCCCTCCGCGCCCAGCGAGCCCCAGTCCTCACTGCACCCCTCCGCGTGCACTGAGCTCACGGAGGAGGAGTCGCAGTTAGTCCTTGTGCCTGCAGCATCCACGGATCTCGTGCTGTTGGAATCCCCGGCTGTACGCAGGGACCGTGAAGTCCCCCCAAAATACTCCTGGTCTGAGTCGCCAGAGGAAGTCTCAAACAGACCTTCAAAGGTCAAGCCCACGTGTCTGTCTTTGCTGAGGATCTGCTTTGCCCTCGGGAACATGTCTGAAATGTCCTCAGCATCACTAAGCTCCCGGCTTTCTCCAGAGAGCCCCCTGTGCGCATGTAACGGCAACATTGGGAAGGGGAGAGTGGGGATTTCTTCCTCTCCCACCTCCATGCTGGCATGGTGGAGATCAGCAAACACGTCAGATCCCTCAGCCTCGTGCTTGCCCTGGTTGCACACAGACTGGGGCTTGCACAGTGGCACGAGCAACTCCCCTGCTGAAAAAGAGGCAGGACTGGCAGGAGTGACGCTGCTTCCTCCTTCTGAATCCTCAGACAGGATGGGTTCCTTCTCGTGGCTCCCTACCGCATCCGCTGCTTGGACCCCAGGGCTGGCACACCTGGGGCAGGTGCCCATGCAGCAGGACCATGGGGCACCGTCTGGAGCCAGATTCATGCCAGGAGAGAGCACCTTGGGGTGTACACTGAGGACCAAGTCAGGCTCAGCGCTTTGCAGACCTGCCTTGTGACCATGTGGAGGAGAAGGAGGCATCGATCCCGGGTCACCTCCCACAAGCACATCCGTGGGGGAGCTCTCAGCCAGCTCTGCATGGCACAGACTCGTGTCTTTTTTCACCTCTTCTGCACATCTGGGCTTTACGGAGCCGTTCAGGCTCTCGGCAGCCACACTCACCTCTGCAGCACCTACTTGCTTGCAGGGCTTCCCGTGTTGGCACAGGACAGGCCCCTGATCGGTTTGCTCTAACAAGTGGTAGTGGGCATCTGTGTCTCCGCCACAGGGGAGAGGGTCCTGCTGGGGGGGAGAAGCAGGAGCTGAGCCTGCGCGGATAGGTGGGGACAGCCCATTTGGGGAGCTCTGCTGCTGCCTGGCGTGCTCCTTCACGGCAGACATCCCCTCTCGCACTGAGGAGGAGGGCTCTGATTCCAGCATGTCATGAAGAGAGGTCTCTGGTTCCTGCAGTGTGTTAGCCATCATCCCTGTGTTCATTTCATCGCTCCCAGGGGACTTCGCTGCACTGAGGCACACATCATCGCTCTCCTCAGCTTCAGAGTCACCTGCTAAGGCTGTACAGTTGAAGGCGAAGCCCTGGCCATCACTTGCTCCTGAGGACTCATCCAGCACATCTGTGTGGTTGACAGGACGGCTGCTATGCTTTTCTTCCACCAAAACCTTGTTCCCTTCTTGGTTTGATTCACCAGTACTCAGCGAAGTGAGGTCGGCATAAATGTCGCCTCCACACCTTTGGGAAAGGCAGCTGCTCCCTCCTAGGTCGCTCCGCGATGGAGACTGGATGCTTGCCATGGCCTCCTGGTCCTCTGGAGCAGCCCCAAGATCTGTTGCTCCATCAAGAGATGTCAGGCAGACAGAGCTGGAGTCAGGGGACAAGGTTAGTGACAGTCCCCGGCCACTCAGCGACTCGAGGCCAGCTGTGCTGGCAGCTCTGCTCACAGCAGGCACTTGCATTTCTGCAGAGGGCGCACGATCCTTGTCTTTCTGCTCCAAGCCATCCCCGAGCATCTCTCCAGCAGGTCCCACGTAGCCTGTAATACTGTCTGGCTGTGTCCCACAGACAAGGCTCAGGTCAGATGGTAATGGCAGCATCAACCCGCTGTCACGGGACGACCCCACATCAGCTGGACTGCCTGCGTGAGCCAAACCAACACAGTTTGTCTCTGCATCTGGGGTGGCCAGAGCTTCCCAGGGCTCTTGCAGCATGTCCAGGCTTGGTGCTGTCTCACCAGGAAACCCTTGAGGGTCAGTCTCAGTCCCAGTCCCATCTGACAGCACTGGCGTTGATCTGCCTGGGCAGGGGGAAGCTAAGGCAGCAGGGCTGGGCACAAGGCCCTCTCCAGGAATGCCAAAGTCCTTCAGACATGCCGAATTCACTGGCTTCTGCTCACTGCGTTCATGCTCCATGTCGGCATCACTGCTTTCAGAAAATGCTAAATCAACAGGCCCCAGGACTGTGCTTTCATATTCAGAGTCCTCTTTCTTTTTTTCTCCCTCCTCCACCTCTTCCTCTGGATGTCCGAAGGGGTCTTGTAATTCCCTCCCTTCCCCACTGGCTCCATCAGGCTTTGCATTTTTGGGACGCGCTTCTAAGGTCATCAAATCACAGGCACATTGCGGTCCGTCGCTGGTGGCCCAGCTGCCGTCCACAACATTTGTACAGTGCCCAGTGTCTCCCATGTTCTCCTTTTCCTCCGGAGGGCCAGGGCCACTCCCTGACCCTGCTGCCCACCCGCTCTCTTGCTGCTCTCCACGTCCACACAGCACACTCAGTGCATCACTCCAGGGAGCTGTACTGGAATTCGGGGCTTGGCTGCATGGGTTTTCCCTGCCCAGCGCAGCTGGGAGCGTGCTGGCATCGCCAAGCTCATCAGAAGGGCTGGGGGTGATTGTAGGGTCTGGCAGTCCCTCCTTGGGTGGCTCCTCCTGAAACAAGACAATTCAGAGGTTAATCTTCAAGGGAGGGAAATGCAGGAGCTGAGACACCCATGCACGAGGCCATGGATATTTTAAATGCTCAAACTTTGTGAGTACAACCATTCCAACAGCATCTCAGGACATTAGTTTGAGTTTGTCTCTAAAATAAGTCCAGGCTGAACCCTTACCCCACGTGAGCTACTACCATCCCCACTGCAGCCAGCAAGCAGAGTCCCACAGACAGCCAGGGAAAGGTTTTGAAACTTTCCACCTTCTTTACACAATGAAATGGCTTAAAAATAGGCCAAACGGTGCAGGGACCATCAGCCGATGCCCAAAGGTAATGTATGTAGCAGCATCCTCTTATCTCTGAGTTGATCTGTCCAAGCAAGCTATATGGATGCTATGAACACTGATCCCACATTTCCTCCCAAAACACTTCTGCCTGCTCCATAGCACTAAACCCAGGTGGTAAAAACCACTGGGATATTTTTTTCCTTTGTGCAAAAGTGTTGGAGCCCTACGGCAGCTGCCCGTTTGTTCAGAGCAGAAGTTTTAAAGGAATTACTTTAACTCAGGCTTGAAAAATGTCATCAGACACACATGTTTTAATTTTACCCAAGTACCTCCACTCCTGACCATCTGTAAACTGTAGAAACTATAAAAAATAATTTAAAAAATGCTACCCAGAGTGGAATATTAGCTAACTTCACCAGAGGGACGAGGGAATGTTGCAAAGCCCTGCACTGCTATCTGTGTGAGGGAAACCTCTCCAAGCCAGCAAACCTCAGCTCTCCCAAACCAGCAGCGGAAAGGCTGTGCTGTGTCCCGTGACACGTTTGGGCTGCTGTGAGCATGGGCAGAGAAATGCAGTTGCCCACAGGAGACAGGCAGGCTTCTGAGTGTCAGTCTGGGGTGTTTGTGGTTCTTCTCCTCCCTCAGTTAAGTGCAGGTCTGAGACCTTGGCCAGGCTTGCACAGCTCGCAGCCGAAACCTGGGACAGATGCCGAGCTCGACACTTTCCTTGCTCTAATTCTTTGGGATTCCTCCCCCATGGAGAGCATCCACGTTGAGGCCCTGCTCCCTTGGACAGGGATAGATACAGCTCGTGCCAGAGCCCGGGAATGCCAGCTCAGTCCAAGAGGACATCCAAACCTAGATTGAGGCCTGAAAGCTTCTTTTTTATGGTGACTCTAAGCACATCTGCACGGCGGTCACTTGGGGCAGCTAAATGCTGGGGGACATTTCTCTGTCCTGCTTTGGGGACCCCCACTACTTGGCTCTAAGAAAGCCCACAAGGACATCTGCTCCACTCCTCTCAGAAGATCCTACTCCTATAAGCGCAAAACACATTGTGTGCCCTGTAGACTCCTATCACCCAAAACCCAAGCTCTTACCGCAGTGACGGTTGAGACGTCGTGCACACACTCCTCAGGAATGATCGCCGTCTGCCCATCTTTCACAGCCAGGCTCTCATCAGCATGTTCAGCAAAGGAAAGGCTCTCAGGACAGCTTGTGGAGGAAGGCTCCTCCTCCCCACAGGGCAGCTCCCCTGAAGAAGATGATACTGTACTATTGACAACACCAGGAGTCCCATCAGCATCAGTCTGAGAGTCTGCAGGGCTCTCCTCTGGGCGGAAAGGTCCCTGGCAGTGTGTGCTGTGATCCAGAGAGCTGCTGGGAGTCTGGTCAGCATCTGACCGAGAGTCTGCAGGGCACGTCTCCAACCCAAAACAATCCTCACCATCATCACTCAGCTCAAGAAAGTCCCCAGTGCTGTTTATTGAGACGTACTTCTCGGGGTTGCTGTGCTCCACCACCTTCCTCGTGCTGCTCAGGAGTTTGCTGGGTTTGCTGTAGAAGAGAGCCACCCACATATGAAGTATCAGCTTCATCTCTTCCACGTCGTCTGGCAGATCAGGGTCCCAGGGCCTGGAAGGGAAAGCAAACACAGCCTGAAACATCTTCATCCTCCCTCCAGTTGACCAGCACAAGATAACTCATCTCCTGGTTCCCGAAGGTGCTAAGCCCCAGTGCAGGGGGGCTGCAAATGCCCAGCTGCAGAGACAGATCACTTGGTGCTGTGTCCAGCTTGTTGAAAAAAAGAGAAACTCATGGCTGCAAAGGAGGACTTCTGTTCATGGCTCTAGGTACCAATTCTAGCTGCAGAGCCACGGGAATCATATAATGGTTTGTGTTAGTAGGGACCTTTAAAGATCATCTAGTCCAATCGCGCCCTGCCATGGGGGAAGATGCCAGGGACATCTTCAACTAGATCAGGCTGCTCAAAGCCCCCTCCAACCTAACCTTGAACATTTCCAATGATGGCGCATCCACAAGTTCTCTGGGCAACCTCTTCCCCATGTCTCACCACCCTCATCGTAAAACATTTCTTCCTTATGTCCCATCTAAACCTTCCCTCTCTCAGTTTAAAACCACTGCCCCTTGTCCTGTCACTACAGGCCTTGGTAAAAAGTCTCTCTCCATCTTTCCTGTAAGCCCTCTTTCTATATCAAAAGGCCACAATAAGGTCTGCCTGGAGCATTCTCTTCTCCAGGCTAAACAACCTCAACTCTCTCAGCCAGACTGGGTCGTGTCCAATTTGTCACCCACCAGTATCCCCAAGTCCTTCTCTGCAGGGAAGACACACCAGCTTTAACACAGCAAACTGGGCATCTGAGCATGGAGAAGGCAGCAATTATCATGCAAAGCAAAACAAAGAAGAAGAAAGAGAGCCCCTCCCAAAAGCACCCCAGACAAGAGATGTCCCCTGCAGACAGCCTTCCAGACTGACTTACCCGTGCAGGGCGCGGATGACTGTTTTCTCCAGGGCATCGTTGGTGTACCTGCTGTCCAAATTGAAGAGATACTCTGCCTCCCAATGGCATGTCACCTTCATGGACTTGCCGCAGATGTTCACTGCGTGGGACTTGGCGAAGTCCTCCTTCAGCCTAGTGGGGAGCAGGCTGCTCCTGCGCCTCATTGCCACAGCCTCGAAGGGCCGCTGGTGGTGGGTGCTGTTCTGCTGGTGGCGGAAAGGCAGGACTTTCCCAACCAGGGGTCCTGCTCGGGCGTTCCTGGTCCCGTTTCTGGAGGGTGCTGGTCCAGGGTAGGGGGCACCTCTGGGATACATGTGTTTCTTTGAGTGCTCAGGCATCTGCGAGGCATACGAGTGCTCAGCAGAGATGAAGGAGTGCTTGTTCACCTCGGCAGCTTCTTGAGTCTCTCTTGGAGGCAATGCTTGGGGTTTTGCAGGGCTGGGGCTCGTACTGTTCTTCTTGCTGAAAATCCCGGGGCTTTTCTCCCTGGGAACAGAGGCCAAGTCATTTAAGTCTATTTTTTCAGCAGGAGGAAGCTTCTGGTTTGGCGATGCTTTGCTAGGAGAGGTGGCTCCCTTTGCAAGCTTGTCTACCCTGTGGTATTCGTGGTCAGAAGCAACACGCAAGGATTTTTGCTTGCGATGACTCTGCTGCTCCTTTGCAGAGTCGCTGGAGGGGCCACAGGACACAGCGATCATCCCACTGTCCCTGGGGATAAACGAAGGAACACAAGAACCCAGAGCCAGATCAGCCAGCAAGTTCAAGGCGTGGGACTCATAGTCATTCCCCTTCAGATTGAAACTGGGATCAGCAACCCGGCCTGGGTAAATCTCACTCGTCTGGCTATCCGCTCCATGGCATTGGGAAGAAACTTCGTTCGAGAGGACAGAGAATGGCTCCTTCCACTCTGCATGAGAAAAACAAAGTCAGAGGATAAACAAAGGCCACACAGCTCTGTCTTGAGAAGGGGTTCAAAGCAGACTTTCAGTTTGGCAGGAAGAAGGCATCTCTCCAACATGGAATTTGCACACTTTAAAAAAAAAACCAAACCCACTTACATGCTACAAAAGGATCCAGAGTTGGGATCTATGCGACTTCAGGAAGGGGCTTTATCTTCAGAAATAAAAGGCATGGGTTCGAGAGTGAACAAAATTTCCCTTGGCCTCTGCGCATAGGGTAGTTTGGGCACTTAAATACAACCTGAGATATTTTAGGTGTTTCCTTAATCCTTTTTATTTTGCTTTAAATTTTTTTCTAGTTTGAGTATTTGCAATCTTCTCAGATAAAACCATCCGCTATGCTTTCAATAATCCACAGCTAGAAAAAAACCTCCCCTCTAAACCACAGAGAAAACCCACCCGGCCCTCATGCTTCCCACTGCACACCCTCTCAAGTGCATAACCTGCTACTGAGCTGTAGCTCAGAGCACACACAGAAACCCGGGGGCTTCCAAAGGCAGCCAGAGCACAGCAAATAAGTGTTCATTTAGTTTTCAGCGTTAAAAATGCCCCTCACCATGGCTCGAGGCCCACGATTGTAAAAACAGTGTGAAGTCATTAAACAACGTTAATGCCTTGTACTAAAAACCAGCACAAAAATCTCTCTTCAAGTAAAACCTTATTAAATTACGTCTGTGCTAAAGTCCTATGTGTTACATTTGATTTCCTTGGGAATGGCACAGTAAGACATACAAATTGAGTATTTCTTACTCCTGAACACTCTTATTTTGCATTTTTGGCAGATGCTGGCGTTCAGCGGGACCCATCTGACACCCTGCCTGTGTGACAGCACTGGCCAGATCCGCTCTGGGAACACCCATGTGCCAGGGGCAATGAGGGGTGGTGTTCGATACACACATGCTAGTGAAAAGTGCCACGTTTCAGAAACATGTGGCAATAAAAGACCAAAAAGAATGGATAAACTGAGATAAGGTGGCTAAACCAGTCTCCAAAGCCTCCATCCTGCCCCCAGGAAGGGGAAAAAGAAAGACCAGAGACAGATCTGAAAAAGGACATCAAAGCATGAGTGTGAGAAAACACGACAATTTAACAGAAAATTAGTCTCCTGTTCCATCATTTATTTTGGCACTGTAATACTGGTTCTCAGTTTAATAGCAGAATCCCAGCCAGCACCTGCAGACGCTACACTCAGGGGCTGTCTACACTACCTCTTAAATCCACTGCAGTCTGTCTGCGAAGGCTGCGACAATTTGACTCTTTTTAAAATGACCAGATTTACAACATAATGGACTAAAAACTTAGGTGACGAGCAGAGGTTATAAAGCTCTGTGCATGAGCTGCCTCAATGCAGTTTCAGAGCTCAGCAGTTAAACATCAAGCATTTTAAACTATCCCAGCAGTTTGCCAAGGATGCAAACTGAAGGCTTAGGAAAGGACTCAGAAGAGACCCCGTGTGGTTTGTACATCCTGTAACGGTGATTTTCACAGTTGCCTTCATGTTTTACACTATGAGTGCATAACTGGGAGCCTGCAGGCTATGGGGCAACAGTACCCAGACCCTACGCAAGACCCTCAGCACTAAATGTCGTAAGGCCAAACGTGCTGTTACTATCATCTAGTCATGACCTGACTGTGCCGTTTGATGGCTCAGCTTTTAAAGGAAAAATTTCCTCAGGGAACAGCACTCTTACCACTTTCTGCTTGCTTTTTGGCTTGAGGTTTTGATGGGCTGTTAGCCACACTTTTTAGCATCTTGCTTTTCACTGGCTTCATGATGGTCTCAGCAACAGGAACCTTTTTCATGTCTGGGTTCTTCAGTGTCTTTGGTCTCTTTGTTTCCAAGCCAGGATCGTCAGGAGCTGAAGTTTCCTTCTGAACAGGTTCAAACTGTGTTTTGTGCACAAATTCTGCAGACAGGACCTCTGCACCTGGGACAAGGAAAAGGGAGGGCATTTGTTTTGGTTTGAGACATATTCAGATTAAAAAGGAGTATTTTCAAAATATCCAGTTAAGGAATGTGGAAGGACTGCTTTAGAAGTGATTGGCAGCAGCAGAGTAGTCTTCAATTACTTGATTTATGCATCTGATCTTACAAATGGGTTTGTTACTGATGCGAGTGATCAGTAAGCAGTTATTAAAAATAAAACATCACTTCTTAAGCTCATTAAAAGCTTGCTTTCCTGACCTAGAATAGGTGTTCTCCTGGGATAAGTCACTCTAATTCCTGCCTGGCACGCTTGCATCCTGAGGGTACTTATTCACCTCTCCAAGAAGCACACAAGAACCTCTCCCAGATCCATCAACAATGTCCCCCAGGTCCGAGGCGACGTGCCCCAGGTCAGACCTTGATGGACTGTGAATCAGAGCTGACTTCAGCCCACAAGCGGGCAGATGCCATGCCACCCCCTGTACTACATGACAGCCCATCTCCGCAGTCGCTGCTGCTACTTGTGATGTGTGTAAGTGCCAGGGGAGGTTGATGAGTATGACACCGCCTTTGTAGGCAGGTGGATTCTTTAGGTGTTTTCAGCCACGTTTTGTCACCAAGGTTGGGATTCTTCTCAATCCACTTTGAGTGTCTCTGCAAATCAGGTGGAGGCTCAGGCTGGCTCAAAAGGACAGGCTTAGCCTATCCTCCGCAGTGAGACAGGAGCCTTCAGAGGACAATTTACGCCATTGAGACACCTCGCACGAGCAGCTCAGGCCACATACCAGCTTTCTGCAGAGTAAATTGGGTGCGATCAGTCTCACACTTCTCGTTTCCTCAAGGCTACAGCAAGAAAGTTGACTCTCAGGGAGTCACAATGTGACCATGTAGAGTGGCTGGTTATCTAGGCAGCCTGTAATGACCATGGCTTTGGCAACTGCTCCTTGCCTGAGCCATCAACAGCTTGTGGACAAGTGATGAAATAACCATGACCTGGCTGATGTCTCTGTGCACAGTCACCTGTAAGCAAAGGAAGGCAACAGCATGGACCACTGCACTGGGTTTCAGGCAACTTCACTGAAATCCACTATCATAGCCTTGGGCTCCTTCCCACGTTGAATGAGAGACTGTGGCGACATTGCCACAACCCTATTTGGATGCTCTCAGGAGGTGCATGCTTGCTCTGTGCACCCGGGGGGATGGCGAGGGGACATGGCTCCTAGGGAACACTAAGTATCCCAGCTGGATACCCCAGAGAACCAGGAGAAAGTCAGTCCCATTTATATAGCACTTACCTCTTTTCCTTCTGTGTGGAAACTGCAAATTGGCTAATTTAAGCATGGGCTCGTTGGTATTGGCTGTGAGCCCTGGCTTTTTAGGAAAAGAGAAAGCGATGTTGATTTTCTTCTTCTTGGTTGCTTTCCTGTTCCTGCCGCTCTCCCCCATCGGATGCATTTGCATCTTGAGGGGTGACCATTTCTTCCTGGTGCTGGTCACAACGGCTCGGCTGGACTTCCTCCTGCTCTGCTGCACCCATAGCTTGCTGGCCGAGTTGACGTCTTTTGTAGGTGCTTCACTACTCTCGTCCAGCCCCACAGTGGGCTTTGGGTTTTCACTTTTGACTTTTATTTCCGCTGCTGTGTTGGGAGGAATAGGGTCCGGTGGCACAGCTGAAGAGAAGTCCACTTTACGATCAGCCTCTAAATTGCAGCAAAGAGACTGAACAGCACCAGTCAAACATCCTAAGGCAGCCGACATTTCCAGAGTATAGCTGCTGGGATTGGAGAGGTAATGCTGCAGCTGGGAGAAGGACTGCTCCGGGTGTTTTTTGAAGGGATTGCTACATTCATCCTTGGTTGGTGAGAGGAGAGAAGAAAGGGGAACTTCACTGGTTTGGCCAGAGGTGGGCTGTGGATTTTGATCAAGCTTTGTGTATTCCTGGAAGTGCTGTTTGATACGTACGCTGGTACTGACTGTGTCCCCCCATGAAGAATGGGTGGCTTTCTGTAAGGCATAGCGAAGTCCAGGCAAAACTGAGGCTATTTTTAATGAGATGTCACTATCGTCACTATCTTCCCTTTCATCTTTTGGATCGTGCTTTTCAACTGCTAAAGGAAAAGAATAGAATTTTACTCTTATCAAAACAGGATTAAATCCCCCAAATCACCTCACTGTTACATGCTAAGAGAACATGAAAGCTATGAAAAAGTCCCAGAAGCCAACCTACAAAAAGCTAGCCCCAGGGGTGATGTCCTGGTTTGATGGATGCTTGTAACTGCTGAAAGTAAAAAAGAAATGTACATGGGAGTCAAAAGTGGATTAAACTAAGATGAAAGACTGCTGTTGTATCAGCTAGCCCCATTCTGCAGGAAAATACAGGGTGAGATTGCACACATGGTAGTTTAAGTCCCTTCATGCCAGCAATTGTTGCTAAATCCAACATTTAGGACAGCCAGAGCTCTGAAAATACATGGGGTTTGTTGGTTTTTTTTTAAACCTGTTTAAATTCAGGGTTGCCCATGCAGAGTATTTAGACTAGCACCATTTTCAGATCACGTGTGTTGTTTATGTCCCTGTTTAGATGCAACTTCCAGCAGCTCCATCTCTACCTGTTGTCAGTGTAGGTGGACGCAGTTCACATGAAGACACCACATTAGTGCTCTGGAGTGGCATGGGGAACACAGACTTCCCCAAGTGGACGTGGGGACTGTATAAATAAAGAACATGAACCCCTGGGTGATTTTCTAAAGCTGAAGGACTGATCCTACTGAAAACAGTTGGTGTTTCTCTTTTCAGCAGGACTAACGCCCTACCACAATGCGCAGTATCATAGAAGTTTAGTTCATTTTCATCCCTATTGGGAGCAAGTCCCAAAGCTCAAGGGTGCCTGCCCTCGCAGATGTCACCATGGAACAGGTTCTGCTTGGCACAGCAGCGTCCTCTCAGTGTCTGGAAACGCCTGGAGAGCCTGTGTGATATGCAGAGCCTGTCGGTGGAGCTCCCTTTCCACACAAGCCAGAGTTTTCCAGCTTCATCCACTGCAACCCAGCAGTCTCATGCTGGCGCTCTGCACTCGCAGGCTTGGCCCATCTTCGTGTTATGATCTGACTCCGAGGTTTCTTTTGGCTTCAGTGCCAGGCTGACAACCCCAGTGCCCCTCCCCATCACATCTCTTCCCACCAAGGCAAAGGCGTTTCTCTTCCCCTCCCAGATGTGTGATTTTCTTCGCCTACTGGCCCTGCTGCTGCCTTGCACTGGCAATGCTGGTCCTTGTTACCGGCAAGTCCAGGCATCTCTGCGAGCCAGATCCCAGCTGCCTGCTTCCGCTGCTGGCTCAGGAACGCTGCGGCACGTCTGCACAGCGGGCTTGTTACGCCTGCCCTACATTCCTTCCGACGGCTGTCTGGACAGGAAGGGAACAGCTTCAGAGGCTGCTTGTTTCAAAACGGGAAACATTATTCATGCTTCGAGCCCGAGCTGAGCGACTTTAAATGCATACGTTCTTCACCCCCCTTTTCTCTTTGCATCTCCCCTGCACCCCTGCCATCTTCGGTGACCGTCCCTTTTCAAACCCAAACCCCTGCACAGTTCTGCTTGTCTTCATAGAAAGGGGAAGCCCTAAAGGAAAAAGGGCTTATAACCCCAGTGAAAAGAGGTCTCAGACCCAGGGGACAGGCAGGGCTGGCTGGGGTAACGCTGCTCGTGTAGGCAGAACGGGACAGCGTGTGCAGGAATCCCGCTGGCACCAGAGGGAAAACATCTGGAAGCCATCAACGTTCAGATCACAACACGTAACAACATGGAGTGTTTGCTCAATGTTATCCTCTCTCCCTGCCTCTTTGCTTTCCAGCAGCTGCTCTCTGGCTGCCCAGGCTTTGCCTCCTCTTTAGCATCGCCACCAGCCACAGGCAATGTCTGATACAGTCCCAAACCTTCCTACGAACCGGCTGCTTGTACTGTCTTTGCTCCAAGATGCTCCTTAAGCCTGGTGCCCTCTCCTGTCTCCACCACCTTCTTCCACAATAACCTTCTTCAAGATAAATACCTCCTTGCCCTGTTCTCCTCTCCCCCAGCATACATTGCTCACACCCAGCCTTTCAGGAACAGATCCCTCTGCTCCGGAGGGTATTTTCTGCCTGTTGTGCGGCTGGTCAGCAAGATCTCAAGTTCCCACCTCCAGTCTGCTCTCCAGGCATTCTTCCCCTTCACATCACCCAACTTCAGGCCCTTGCTTCAGGCATCACAGCAACAACCTGATCCCAGGTTTGACCTGTCACTTTGGATCTTCAGCCTGCCTCAGGAGGAGCCTGTCTCTCTCCTGTGCCTAGAAAAGAAACTAGAAAAGTTTCCACGCTAACGCAGCCACCAGCAGCACGTCCTTAAAGTTAGACTGACTGAACTCAGGCATCAAAGACATTCACATCCCACACTGCCAAGTTATCATCACATCTTCACCCGACTTACAAGCCCACTTCGTATGCGGATCCTGAAGGAGAAAGTTTATAGCTGGAGGTTAAACACCAAAAAGGACAAAGCAATCCATGCTCGGATGTGCTGGTAGGTCCTGTCAGCCCTTCTGCCAATTTTATCTTCTGGGGAGGGGAGATAGGTACGTCCTGTGCAGCTCCATCGGCAATGCCAGCCATCACTCGCACAGAGGCGGACTGAAATACCAGTGTGTGCTGGCATAAACAGTCTCTTGGCTTGTCCCTAGGATGACTCAACAAAAAGCAAGCCAGAAGTTACGCAGAGCAAAAGGACCCTGTTTATATGTTGCTTGGGGATCAACAAGGCTACAAGTATTACTGGTGGAGTGGATGTAATGAGATGCACGGATGAAGCTGTCCAGAGGAGGCAGAGCAGTAACATTCTTTATGTCCACAAGAGGAAATTGTAGTGTGAATATTTCCACATAGTGCAGCTAAAAGTCAACAGATACAGAGAAAATTTGAGGCAAATGCAACAGAGGTTGAAGCTCATTCTTATTTCAAGATCTGCAGGTTCAAACTGTGCAATCTTTATTTTCTCTTATTTAGTACCTCTGTGTTCTGCATGTAAAGAAGCGTGTTTTAGGGATACAAACAGCCTGGACTTACCTCCCAGGTCCCAGAGCTGTGACACACCTTGATGGCAGCAAAGCACCATGGCTCTGCCCAACACCATCTCCCTGCCTCCCTCCCTCAACTGTCACGCACCCTGACCAGTTGTCACAGCCCCACTACCAGCATTTACAAATCCCACAGCAGAGAAGTCACACAATACAGCTGAGCCTCCAAACCCTCACTGCTCCTTAGGGAGCAGTGCCCCTTCCCCCGCTCTCTCCAATCCCTCCCCATGCCAGCAGCAACCTTTCATGGAGCCCATTTTACTTGTTATCTCAGCAAAAACCAATTAACTTATTTTTTGGACAGGCTGTTTTCCTGCTGGCTTAGCAAATCACATCAGCTCCGTGCAGTGTCCAGAGCGTGCCATGTGTTGTTTTATCCCCTGAGCACACCTCCAGCGCACCTTTAGAGATGTAAACCAGGCTCTGCAGGAGTCAGATTCCCATATGCACACATAAGACAGTTCAGTGAGTGGATACCGCTGAAAACTGACCGAGAGGGAGAAAAGTAATTATTTGTCACCCCCATCAACGTCCTGCAAGGAGCAAGGGTGTGCAGTGAGTATAAGAGGCAGGGAACCTGGTTTAGATCAGCTTAAAATGCAGCATAGCTAGAGAGTTGGGATTTTTCTCTCCTCTTTTAACACCCTTTGTGCTAAAGCTGTAGACAGTTCTCAGCAGATAAATCAGCTCTTCAAGAGCAATGTGTCTGTGAGGACCCTCTGGTGAGGATCCCACACCCAAAACACAGTGTCCGAAGCCAGCAAAGGGAACCTCCCTACCTCTCAGGCACACCGACCGGGACGAGGCGAACAGAAACAGGGCCAGGAGGCTGACAGGCTCCTTAGGGTCGAACCCTATGGAAGAAAGCAACAGGTTTTGTTTAGACTGAGGGTGCCTGCCCTCTGTCTCTAAAACAGAGCAGGATGTTGGTTTCTACGTAGCCATGTCTTACCATCATCTCGTGCCAATGCAGAGGACGTGAGGAGGATAAGGACTCCTTGATCTTGTAAATATTTGATGATTGCCTATAACAAACACATACAAAGTTAGAGCAACCACTCCCTTTCCTCCTTAGCACACTTTGTATCACTCAGCGTGACTGTCAACAAGCCCTGATTGCTGCTGAACACATGCCAACACCACCAGTTCATTCCCTGCTGAGGAGGACATTGTTCGGTCCATGCCACTTGGGTCAACTGGGACCTGTAACCCAAAGTGTTCCATTTATGCTGTTATTCAGCTCTCAAATTCCTCCTATCTGTGCCTTAAAAATTAAATATGCTTAGCCAAGCTGGCTGCAATTAATTAACAGGTTAATAATTTCAGTCAAGTCCAAAAGTCCCTGGGCATCTCTGCCAGGAACCGCTCACAGCAAGCCAAGGGGAAGTTTTTCCCATCAGGGAAAGCAAAGCTGGACATCAGCATCTGACAAAATACAACTGACAGTTCCAGCCACAAGCCTGACTAAAGTTCAGGCCATGCAGCTTGCTTATTAGCAGCATCAGTATCAATGAATATGTGAAAAAATATTTGCTGAGTCTAAGAGACTCCTGCGACTCTGTCTCAGAACTGGATGACCGCATGTCTGAAAAGATGTGTGCACTTATCGAGGCTTTTCTCTTGTTTGGGTGTTGCTTGATGCCTCATCGTAGAGCTTGGCTTGGACTGCCTTTCCCTCCGTGGGGACACCCATTTGGATCTCTTTCTTCCATGCAGACACATCTTTTCAGGAAACGTACACGAACTGAATCACCCTATGGCTTCTAATGCTCTGTGAAACTTTGCTGATCCCATTCAGTATGTTCAGACATAACAGAGGACTGGAATAATGCCCACAGCCTCATTTCTCCAGGACAACAGAACAACTTTGGAAATGCTGAATAATTTCAGTGTAATATTCACTATTCAGAACAGTAGCTCCCTGCTTTGGTTGTCTCCAGCCAGCAGAGCAGAAGGAGTAAGAGCCAGCACCTCCACTGCATAAACCCAGCTCAATAAAATAGCTGTGGTTTCTCACTGACACAATGATTTTCAGGCAGGTGAGGAGGAAAGCCAAGCCATAAGGCGGCAGCCACCTGACACAGAGCTGAGAGACATCACTCAGCACCCAGAGGAGTGCAGCTGGCCGCAGGCAACCCCACCTAGCCCCAGCTACCCTTTCATTTTCTTGTGGGCCCTGCACAAGGTGCGTGCCTGGCCCATGCACCACTGAAAGGGAAAGGATACGGAGGGCATTTTTCACTTGCACTTTTGGGAGCTGCCTCCAAAGCAGATTCACCCATGGGTCATTCAACAGCACGCTAAGGGGAGGAAGAAGCACACCCAAAAGGGGCTGTGGCTGTTTCCTCGCTGAAATAAGGGACATGTATTAACGCAGTTTGACAGACATATGAGGGTGGGGAAGCTCTAGGGGAAACGATGCTCCTGATGGCTTTCAATACCAAACTGCTCATGGCCACAACTCAACCATCTCATCTTTGCCAACCCCTCCAGAGAGCCCAGCTCTGCTGGGCTTTAAAGGATGCATGTTATAAACCTCAGTGGCTGCAAACATGGCGTAATGCACCAGAACAAGCGGTTGTCATGGATCCCGGTAAGACAGGCGCTTGGACTCTCTAAAGTATTGATGAAAGTATCTTTTATTGGTGAGAACAGGAGAGGAAAAAAGGGATAGCATAGATAAACTTATGTCCCTTCAGATGTTGGGAACCTCAAGATGAGCTGCAGCATGGACAGATCCGTGCCCCGACCAGAGACCCAACTCATGCTGCACACTTCAGGACTACCTGCAAGTGAAGGGGCATTAAGATTGTCTTTGCTATCTCCTTTTCTCTTCTCATATTGTTACCAATAAAAGATAGTTTAATCAATACTTTAGGGAGTCAGAGTCATTTTTTTTATAGCGATCCACAACAAACACTTGCTCTAGTACGTCAAATGTGGGAAGCTGCACATTGGTGGGCAGCTCTTCAGCAGTGCTGCACAGCAACAGCACTTCCAGGCAGTTCGTGGGCCACTGCCAACTTATAGTGGGGGAAGGACGTGCCCAGCCAGCTGTGAGTTTGTGGCCATGAATTTACAACCCTGAATCTACAGGAAGCATCAGATGTGAGAGAACAACCATCAGCAGCAAAGCCAAAGCCAAAGCAACCACAAATCCCAGCAGAGACGTAGATGCTGTGTGCCACAGGGGTGAAGATCATCCCTTGGAGTCACAAGGAGATGTGACTATCACACTGGGAACAAAAAGACCCCAGTGTGCTGGAAAAAAGCCTTATCAGGTAATATATCGCAAGGGAAATTCCCCATAAAAAAAGGGTAAATCTCAACATCTTGAGAGCTCCCAGAATCCCATGAGGTTTCGGCAGCATAACTCTGAATATCTACCTGAGTAGGGGCTATTTTTCAGCCATGAGGGAGGAAGGCAGGCACGTGACAGCTTATGTCTTTTGCTTAGTAATTATAATTTTGGCATTGGGGGACTTTGCTTCTGCTTTCTTAATATCTAAGATCCCCTTGCAGTCCTTGTCCACCATGCTGTTTGCAATGCAGGGGGGAAATCATTAATAAAGACAATAAAATAATCCACCTGGCATAAACATAGCCAAAGAAGAGGTTTGCCTGGTATAATGCCTTCTGCTCAACAGGGCATGCTCACCCTAGAAATCAGTTCCCAGCTCATAGTGGGTAATCTTCAGTCAAGTTATATACAGGAAGACTAAACTATGTTTGAGAATAACCAAGGAGAAAAATAATAGTTAAAGCAGGGAAATTAATTCCATTTTGCATTAGTTCAGAATCTGTGAATAATGTTACCAAAAGTTTCAAGAGATCATTTAAAAGGCCACTTTCCTCCCAGAATGACAATGTTTTAAAATACTTACCAAGTCCTTTTCCTTTAGATTTTCTACTAACTGATCCATTTTATATTGATCCTTATTTGATATTTCTACTTCATATAGACTGAAGTAAACACCCTGAAAACAGACTGCAGACAAAAGAGAGAGAATTTGACGTTGAAATAGTGCCTCTTGCATGAACTCTGAACAAACAAGTGCTCCTGTACCAGGAAGATGGGTGTGCAATTGGTGGAAGCACTGGGTTTTGAAAAAAAAAAAACAACCAAAAATAACAACTTACGAAGATTTCGTAAGTTGGTATATGCATTCATATCGCAGTGAGTTTCCTCTTCAAGACATGGTTCAACAGGAGATGTTTCCTATCTTATCTCTGCAGCTAACAAAAGCTATTTAACCAATGCTGTGTGCTTCAACAGAGACAGGGAGACTTTCAGAGGGAAATACCTCATTCAGACATGCCATACTCTCTCCTGCTATGGAGTATCCTTATTCTGCACTCTGATCCCCAGGGCAGTTTAACAAAGGAAAGATCTCGGTCCCACCTTACCCCCCTGAATCTCACAGCAAAATTCTTCTGTTCAAGTATTTCGCCTCTTTCATCAGCCGACTGTAAGACTGTGGTTCTATGGCACGTTCCTCAAGTGTTGCTGTGGCCTCCCCCACTTCTTCCGCCTCCTCCCCTGCCCCTGGCACTATCCTGTGTCCATCTGCACTGTAAGCTGAATGCTAACCCCCAAAACAGGCTTGGCTGTCAGCTGGTCCGATCAGTGCTCCGACCTGGCTCAGCAGAGCTGAAACACAGATGGGAGGCAACACTGCAGCAGCCCACAGTTATTTTGGTGCAAGATGACATGGAAATGCACCTGGAGCTTCTGCAAATCACATTCAGAGCTCTCCGTGTGCAACCTGTGGTATCCGTGTCAGTAACTGTATGTCTGCTGCAATGCACAGCCACTCACAGCCATCGGGATCTCAACACCTTGGGGCTGAGGGCTACCAGGCTTGTCAAAACTCCAACCCAAAAATCAATCCGCAGTATGAACCCCAAAGTGTAATTAGACACAGGTCCCCTTCTCCCCAACCTGCATTGACCAGGACAGAGAGTGGTTGACTATAGGCAAGTGGGGTCTCTTAGCACCACTAAGGGGACAGTAGAGCCCTTCTCTCCCTTCCCCAAATCTGTGCTTTTATTTGCTGATTGCTGAGCACTCCCTGCCTCTCCCCAAGGTTTCTGGAGTCCTCTCCCCTCTCACGCTGCCATTCATTGTCAGTCCCCTTGAAGTGACAAGTAGGCTACCCGTGACCCAAAGCTACTGCAGGCAGCCACATCTTTTGGCTCTGGCTGGCAGCTACCCCCATCCGCGCAGATGCGGGAGACACTGAGTCAGACCCCAAGAGGCGGAGAGTCCCACACCTCGTAGGAAGATCATGTAGGAAGGGGAAAGTTTGTCTCCCTGCATTTGCTCTCAGTTGCACCATGTTTGGCACCTTGCAGGATGGGAGCCCAGGTCTCAAAACAGGGACTCCCACCCTGTCCTGTCCCAGGAATGGGCTGATTAAAAGGCTGCTTTGGGAAGAGGATTATAACACACCAGGAGACCATAGGAAATGTGGACAGAAAAATATCCCTGTGCTGCCTTGGCATTTTTCCTCACTTATCTGCAATCAGCCACCCTTCAAGACAGGACCTAGTGCTACGTGGACTTGAGCTCTGATCCCCCACAACAATTCCTACAGCACAGCACAAGCAGATGTTACCCATCACGCCAGCAAGTTTTGCACTCACCTTCATTCTCAATGTAATTCCTTTTTCCAAATGCAGCTTCTGGTAGCTTTTTCTTCAAGTCGGACAAACCCATGACATGGTTAATGTCCAAGTTGGGAGGCCTGTGGGGATAATGCAGCAGAGGGTGAGATCACAAGCATAAAAGGCTCTCAGGACTAAGCATAGCAGAGAGTCCTGGTTGCCCTGTCACTGTGAAACCAGAGAAAGCAGCTCTGCAGAAGGCTTGCTTAGCACTTTGCTGATTGAGGATCCTGTTTGGAAACACCTCCAAACACTGGCTCTTTCAGATTGCTGCCTGCTGGTTGGCTTCTGACTCCTAAAGATTTTAAATATCTCATTTTTTTTAAATGCTAGTTACCCCAATACTTTATTTGCCATCATGCCGATCTGTAAACACAACTGGCTGATCGTACATGCACCATCAGGAAGCCCACTTCTCACAAGGAGAAAAATCCCAAGCAGGAATAATTGATTTAGAATAAACATCCCAAAGCAGTTAACAAAAAGCGATGACAAAACACAGCCGTTTCCAGCTGCAGTTCAGGGCCTGATCTCATGTCCTCATCCAGCTGTTGCTGTGACACTGCACCGCTGCCTGCCCAACACCACTTTCCTGACACTGATGATTGCCCCGACAGTGCAGGTGGTAAGTTGGTACAACTGCAAGAAGATGCTGATCAATGAAGGGATGGGGCAGGAGAGACAAAACTGGCTTTCACTGATACACGGACACCCAAAGGTGTAATGCTTCACACTCCACAAATTGCACAGAAAGAAGAAAAGGGGCAACTTACAGCTGGGCTGGAATCGTGGAGCTGTATGGGGTCCTCAGGGCGATGTTGCATACAAGCTGGCCCTGGATGGACAGCTGCCCCCTCCATGGACAGTACAATGCTACAGGCAAAAGGGAGAATGGCTCAGAGAAAGCAGGAGAGGAGAGGAGGGCAAACAGAGAAAGGTAAGTTTATAAAACAAAACCATCTACCAGATGCTCCTACCTTTGTGGTTAAGCTCAGGTCTAGAGAAAAGGGAGAAAAAGAGGAACATTTAGCAATGGGAAAAGGAAAACAGCCCACAAAAGCAACCGGGTGTTTTGGAGTGGTAATAAGTTGCTTACAGGCTCTCTATAGCTAAGACGGGCATTTCCTTCGGCTCCCTGTACTGGCAGGTGATCACTATGTATGGGCAGATCTGCCTGGGCCGCTCGGCAGTGCTGCCATCAGACACTTCATACACGTAATACTGGGGTGAGAAGGGAAACACAGATGAAAAAACACGTTGAGGAACGAGCGAGGCACCTGGGCCAGCGCTGTGCTCCCCTGCAGCCCGCAAGTGAGCTGTCTGCACAGTCCTGTTGCAAACCTATACCTGGCTCTGCTCGAAGGCCTGGCAGTGGCTGGTCTTTGACGGTACATTGTTTCTGCTCACGGCGACGTGGCAGTCATAGCCAGGAGACGGGCAGGTATAGCTGGTTGTGTAATTCTCAGATACCACCTTGACCTTCCCCTGTGTCAGAAAATTTACCAAAAAAAAAAAAAGAATACATAAAATTGTTTGCAGAAACTTATTTTAAAAGACCCCTGAATCCTCCTTTTCCTCAAAGACAGCGCTGCTGGCAGCCCCACGTTCCCCACTGCGAGGGTCTGTGTGCATTTGCATCCTTCCAAACAGGAGGGCCTGACTTGGCTGAACTCTGCACGGCAGACAAATCAGCACTGCTCAGGAGAGCCAACAGGAGCAGTTTTTCTGTGCCAGCTACAGAGAGCAGGAGCACGTGGGGAGGGGAAAAAGGGGCCACATGCCAGCCCCATGGAGGAATAGAATGGGGCTGTGATCTGAGCCACCTTAGGGTTCCCCCTTCAAATCTCCAAAACGCAAAAGGTGACCCTATGGGGAATTTCTGATCTCAGCGGCGGAATTTGGAAAGTCCTCTGAATCCTCTGCCCCCCTGCAGGCCTCCAGCCAAGCACAGTCTGATCTCTTGCTTTCTAGTCTGACACATCCCATGGTCAAAAGTCCTGACAAGCTCTCAGAGCTGATTTTACACCCCACCCCACCACAGTTATGGGTGACAACGTCTCCTTAAAAACTGCTTGCACTGTATAGTGGCTTCTGAAAACCACTCCACATAAAAAGAAAGATTTACATTTTACCTTAATTAGCTTACAAATGACAATATAGCCTGATTTTCCATGATACCAGGGTCTCGGATGAAGACAGTCTGCATACTTGGAAATATAAACCCCTGTGAAACCAGAGCAATGTAAGATAATGTGAATCATCTGTTGAGTAAAGCTGACTGCCAAAAAAACCCTGTAAAGAGGATCCTCCTCGAGGAAATGGGAATCTCTGCAGAGCCAGTGCTGCAAACCAGAGTAGCACTTGCTGCCATAAAAAGGGTGAAACTCCTTCTGACTCTTTTCCTTTTTTTGACTGCTAGTATGCAACAGCATTATATGTTCCAGGGTCAGCTCTAGGAAAGGAGTTAACCTGGGTTTCTCCTGGGAGAAGTAGCCCAGCTAACGTTAGTTTTGACCACACTACATGAAAACATGCCGAGCGAGGGCTTGTCTCTTACAGGAAGATCTGGTGAAGGGCTTCCAGGTCAGACTGCAAGAGGGGCAGGTACTTTGCTTGATTTGGAGTCATGCAAAGGCAACATGGATGTTTATACATGGGGAACACATGCTGCAGGGGCACAAGAGCAAGCCCTTGGCAGGGCATAGGCACTCCCAGGACCCTTCCTTGGCTCTTTATGGTCCTTCAGTGTCCCAGATGCCAACATGAACCTTCTACCCTGTGACAAGGCCCATTCTGACATGGCTTATTCCCATCCCTTCTCCATGCTCAGGGCGTATCATATGCAGATTTATTGAGGGGGTGTTGGCTCTTCACTCCTGCTTTATATTTGTAGACAAGATGTGTAGAGAAGTACACAGGGGGGAAACAGGGACTGGGCAGGGGACGGGCTACAAAGATACACACCATAATATTCATCTCAGTCCATCAGGACTAAGATATACAGCCAGATAAATAAGCAGTTCCTGCTCGGTTTTGCATTCACTGCCATTGACTGTTAAATAATTAGGTCTCTTGGCCTGCAAAGACTTGCAGGATGAGCACTGGGAGACGTTCTGCTTCTGGCAGAAGGATTTCTTTGAGTAACGTGTCTTGAGGCCCCAGACCTTTGGGCAAGGAACAAGCACAGACTGAAAAGGGCTTCAACACGTCATGATCTGCTCTGGTTATTAACAAGACTTCTGGCAAAAGCTCAGCAATGGACTCTGAAGAGCAAACCAGTGGGGAAAGCTGCCAAAAAGCCATTTTGGTGACAAAGGTTGTTATTAACAAGGGAAAACAACCTGAAATGGAGAGGTGAAAAGACGGTAACATTCTCTGGGGAACTTCCCATCCTCATCTGGTTGAGAAGGCAGAAGGAAAACTGCTGCTTGCTTGATCCAAACAAATGCAGTTTCCCATGTAAGAAACACGGGAGCTTCTGTGGATCTTTGCAGTAAGTAACAAGGCAATACCAGGAGTTTGTGTGGGCTTTTGCTTTTAAAGGAGCTGATACCCCCAGAACAGCGAACAGGTCTCTTGGTCCTCTGAATGGAAATCTTACCTTTTGCTGGGTCACCAAGCGTGGAAATAGAACTGCTGTTTACACGGAGGCCTGTCTGACACACCTCTTTTGCCTTCAAAAGAAGAGACAGCCTCTTTTACCATCTACTTTCAAAGATAAGGGACACAGCTACTGAAATCCATTGCAAGTATTTTACCAACAGGTGAACACCTGCTGAAAGTCTATTACAGGTTGTTACAGTCCCAACACACCCGTGGCGTAAAGAAAACTAAACGCAATGTCCACAGGAAGAATCAACAGGAAGAAAACTTGATGTTTCAGACACTAAATACTTGTATTTATCATTAATTTATGTTGTTACAAAAACCTCCGTGGAAGCAAAAGCTTAGAAGAATCTGGAAAAAATCCAGCATCTCCAGAAACCACTGCAAGCGCAAGGCTGGACTTTGCACTTTCTTTATCTGCGTGGGCAATTTGTGGAAAAATAAACGCAATAGGGCTGGCATGAACGCAAAAGACATTTGCTACTCTGTGCTCACTCCGCCATAGGCACAATGACCGCCTTGGGAGCATCTCACCATCTTTGATTTAATCCACGTCCAAAGCAGATTCATCAAAGTGTGCAAAGTCCAAATGTGAATTGACCAAAGAGTGACAACAGGAGCAGTTTGAACTCATTGTGGGTGAGAAATAAAAGCAAATCAGTCAAACTGTACTCAGTCCTTTATAAGCAACACTGGGAACTCATCTCGCCTAACTTTTGCCTCCAAAAAGGCAAGCGTCTAGCTTAGACTAGCCAGCTAGACTTCCCCTCTGAACAATGGAGAGAGAGGCACCTCCAGAAAGCAATTTAGCCTGAGGATTTTAGATGCCTGCATTAAATGAGGTCCAGCTGTCCTCTGGAGAGCTCCCTCTTTCCTGTACAAGGATCTCAGTCACTTGGCACACACTATGCTAAATTTCAAACAGCTAAAATGAAGTGGGACAATTCTCACTCCCAAACTGAGACTGAAAGTGGTTTATTTTGCTGTAGCTCAGTCCAAACTGAACAGCACTAAACTGCATTCAGGCCACTCTCATTCTGAACAAAACTTCCCTTACAGTGATTTAGCATGGCATCATTAAATCACGTTAAAAGAATTCCCACTAGATTCCCTGAGCATCCTTGTGTAAACAAACTCTTCACAAAATCAAAAGCATCCTTCTGAAAAATGGGCAGGAGTAACTATCTCCCAAAAGCTATGTCAGGCTCTCTCTCCACCTAGCTGGCAAAACCAAGTGAACTTGCCCAAAACCACCTGACAAACTCCTTCTTCTGTCACAAGGGGGTTTTTCTCTTCTAAGTGCACATGAAAGGTTTCACCTGCCTGTACTTGACCATAAATCCACTGGGACAAAGGGACACTCCTTCTGTCTCCCTGCAGAGGGCAAAAGATGCAGCCAAATCTCAAACAGTAATCAACTGGAGAGACAAAAAATAAGATCCATCACTAAAACCTCCCAGGAGCTGCTTTCAGAACTTGTTCTGGACTATTTATACAGTAGTAATTGCACTGGCAACTGGGGTAGGGAGGGCACTTCAGTCAATAGATCTGCCAGGGTTGGTGGGATGGAGCACATGTGCAGGCACTTGGCATCAAACTTCTTAAGCTGAATAAACATTTCAGGTTACCTCTTCTTCATTATCAAACAGGAGAAATGCAAAGGTCTCCTCCAGCTCCTCCTGGCTGTATCCGGCAGCTTCCTTTGCTTGGGCAAAAGCTTTGAGCTGCAAAAGACACAACACACTTTGTTGTAGTCCATTCGTGCCAGAGCCAAGTGACTGAGCGGTACAGGTAACACATGGTGTGAGGACAGCGTGTCCCATGTACCTTTAGCCGTGGCAAATATGAGGCCAGCATGGGGCAGCTGCGAGAAGCTAGGTGATGCTGAACCAGCTCATGTGCCCACACATCATTCCCTCCCCCAGGCACATATACACCCAGTCTCCCACCACAGGGACCCCAATCCACACATCTGTTTCTCCATCTGTCTCTGCCTTTCTCCCCAGCAGAACATGTTCAATGTCCTCCAAAGGACAGCAGGCACATCCAGCCCCACAGTGTCACGCTGTGCTCATCCTGGGGAAGTCCAGCCTTATTCCACCTAGAATAAGAAGCCTAGACCATTTGACTAAAGGGCACATGCTATCATGCAACTACAGCTCAGAGGGTGTGGCTACAGCCAAATAACAGATTACTCCAATTTCTTTTGTCTGATAATTAAAGCAGAGGATGTTCTCAGTGCAGACAGGGAAAACATCATGGGAGCAGAGTTGGGTCTGAGTCCATGATGTTTGGGGCTTTAATAAAAGAAGTTGTAGAAGGATGGGGTTTTTTTTAAACAGGGTTAGAAGATAAGAAAACAACAATCTCATCACTGCTTTTGCTTATTTTGGCTTTAGAACTCACAGGCCAATCAACATATGACTGGATACCTGCTTTCCCAGTTTTTTATCCAGCTCCACAGTGACTATCCCAGATTTAGGCAGCCAAAAAGCTAAGCTCTATTTAATTCATGACAACAAGCAGACTGGTCATCTCCAGTCCCAGAGAAGACAGCCTGTCTTCCATGCCAAGGACAGTGGGAGTGTAGGAATGAAGGCATTTTAAAAGTGGTTCTGTCCACGCCCCAGTCAGCTGGAGAAAGGGAAATGGGGTTAAAACTGGTGTCTGCACAGGTGTGAGGGCAGACAAAAGAAATACTACATGGAAATCTGCCTTGCTGTGAATCAGCAGAAGTACAATAACATTAAAGCTCTCCTGCTAGGTATCAAACCAGGTTTTCAACCTGCCCTGAAGGCCTGCTCCAGGAACTGCTGCTGAACGTTTGGCAACACTGGCTGAATGGACCTTTTGTTCCTGATCACACTGGGAAGGAAGAAGTGCAAGAAAGCAAAGCAAAGCCTCCCTTCAGTCAGGAACTCCAAATGGGGCTCTACAATGCAGGCAGATCAGCCTTTCCTGCAAAGGAAAGACCTGTCAATAAACGAGCATTTACAGATGTCTGCAGCTCCCAAAGAAACGCCACCCTGCCAGCAACACCGTGCTCCCCCACCAGCCTTACCTCACTTAGGAAAACATCATTTTCCACCAGAATTGCTTGGCTGTACTGAAAACCGTCCTGAGATGTGGAGTCCAAGTAGGAGCTCTGCAGCACTGAAACCGCTGTCTGCAAAAGGGAACTCGACTCTTCCGATTCTGGATGAAAACCTGGAGGAAGAAAGCAAAAAGTAGGTGCAAATATTAACTCTGGGCATCCCCAGATGAGTATGGGGCCTCAGCAGAGGCGGATGGCAGCTGAGTGTGACTCACGGCGCACAGGCCTCATTTATCAAGCCCAGATCTCCATGGAGAAGAGTAGCTCAGGGGTTCCCACCGGGAGCAGCAGCTCCCCTCCAGCCATGCAACCCCTAAGTCTTTGTCTGCAAATTAAATCGCCCTTTGGCAGGAGGAATACAAGCTCCCTCGTAAGCCCTTGCCAGTAAGCCCTTAAAGTTTTTCCTTTGCAACAGGGAAAAAAAAAAAAAAAAGAAATTGTTAGCAACTGCTAGAAGCAAAGCCTTGGGGTAAATTAACTTTACACTCTCTGAGCAGGTCAGAGTTTTCTCTTGTGCTAAAAAGTTACTTAGATTCATTGTGCGCTCTTTTAGGGTGTGAGAGTTGATGGCTGCACACAAGGAAAATCTCGGTGCACGTTCAGTTTCTCAGGGTTATCTGTTTTACTATAAAGATCTCCAGGTCTTGAGTGAATGTGGTTTTCAATACCATGACAGCAAGCCTTTCTTCAAAGCCTCAACAGGCAGGGTTTTCTCAAAGCCCAAACTCTCTCAACATCTCCGAAGGAAAACATCCTAGTAAAACACTTCCCAACAGCATCCCACCAAGAAGTCCCAAAGCAGTTGACAAATTAAATATGGACACAGAAACAAAGGAAAGCCCTGCAGTATTTGTGCTCTTGCAGCTGTTAAAATCCAAATATTAAATAAAACAGCCGCTTAGAAACACAGGAAATCCTGGGCTCAGTCTCTGTTGCACATTTAAAAACCTTTATTACTGGTGGTGATTCATGAGCTACGAGATTTCAAATCCCAAGCTGAGTTTGCAACACAGACACATTGAAAAGGTTTATTTCTTCTGACGCATAAACTTTAGAAAATAAAGCAGTCGTCTACAACAAAAGAAATGTAGAACTGCCGAACCCCACCCGAAGAGCAGGTTTTGCACGCTGGTCACTCTTTAAGAAAAACCTCACCAAAATTTTTGAGAACAGATAGATAAGTTCTCATTTTAAGCTCTAAAGCAGAAAGGCCCACATTCCTCTGGTGATGAGCAAGACAGCATCTGTCATCACCCTGCAACCTACTTGGGGTTTTGACTCCTATTTTTAAAGGGTAAGTTTTAATAATTTTTTTTTCCCTCCCCTCAATTAAAAAGAAGAAAAGAAAAGACAGAATCATTCCCTACGTCACAAATCTCGTTATTCCGCTCAAATTACTCCAGAGCAAAAAAGGACCTAATATAAAGAACAGGAAAAATAACAGTTCAAATTGCGTGTATTACACTCATTCAGCTACACTGCTCTAAGCCAGTTCAGCCAGCCTGCACTACGAGACTTAACAGGGGAAGGGAGACAGCGTCTGCATTGTGCCAAGCAAAAGAAAAGCTGGACAAGGCAAAAAGTGGGGGGAAAAAGTATAAAAACAGCTCTAAAAATGGTTCTAAGAAAAGCATGTAGAGGGCAGGCGGGAATGGAAATTGGGAGCACAGAAAGGAAAGTCTTTAAAAGTACTTTTGCCTCTCTCAACGTTGCTCTGGGGTCTTTTGTGCCCTCTTGTATTCACTTTCTAAACCTCCCACTTTCAGGTGATGCCTCTGTAATCACTAGAAGCAGTAAAAAAGCAGGTGAACACAATTTGGCTCTCAAGCACAGAAAAATGAAAAATAAAGAGGTCTTCCAGCTCTCTCTCAGTATTATCGTCTTCTCTCTTTGAGCTTAATGAAGATAGGAAAGGGTGTTAAGTTTGCTCACTTTTTTCCTCACTTGTCTCTCATTTTGCTTTGTGTCTCTCGCACCCTGTGGATCTCAAGGAAGCAGTCAGGGAATTCAGACTCCTCCATGGAAATCAGATCCAGGAATTACATCCCAGCTCACAGCTCTGCTCAAAGGCTTGGACCGAACATAACATCCCTTTTTGCTTCTTGCTGGACCACCACAATGCTTGTGTCCGGAGCCATCCTCTGAGGAGAGACAGCCCTGTCCTCAGCATCTTCTCTGCCAGCCTTAAAAAGCCCAGCTCCCTCGACTGCTCCTCATGTCCCAAAACCACAGGACTGCAGTGGGTGCTATTTAATTTCACAGCTACTGCACCAAACCATCTCACTTTTCAGGGTGTGATATTCTGCTCTTCCTACCGATAGCGCCTCACAACTGCTGCACCATCAACAAGTTTGGGGTCTTGGAGCATGAGAAAGGCCATGTCTGAACGCGCAAGCTGGGAGCCAGTCATGTTTCCATGTGGAGTATGGGAGGCACCGAGTTGACAAAGAGCAATTATGGGGTTAAAAGCCCCTCCGGGTGCAGAAAACATATTGAGGGTGCAGGGTGTTAAATCAGCAAAAGCACTGGATATTCCATATCTCTCAGGGGTAAAAGCTGAATGCTTTAAAAAGAAAAAAGCCTGGGAAGCTCTTGGAAATGCAACATAAACAGCAATTTTGCAGGTGATAACTCAAACATTTGTTCTTCCCTGCAAGTTCAGCTGCAGTGTAAAAATAAAAGTCCAAAAGGGAAAAAGTTGCTGTAGTAATACATAAATACACAAGATGAAACAATCACAGAGCATGGCACCAAGTCCGGCAGCTTGCTGTGACCCTCATCTGCCCTTTCAGATTTAAGAGGCTCCTTCAGATCTGTTCCCACCCTAAGGAAGAGACTGGGCTCACAGAAATACATGCAAAACCCTGATACATCCAAGTTTCATTTGTGGGAGCAGAAGGCCCTTGACAGCCTCAGCGCAAGCTGTGAGGAGGTGAAAGTGAAAGTGCCTAAACCAGAAGTAAAAGTGAAAGTGTCCATTCCCCTCTGAGCGCGTCACCACGCAGCATCCACAGGGAACGGGACCGACATCTCGCACAGGGTCGGTCAGACAGCAGAGATGCATCGCAGGACCGACAGCTGGAGGAGAGTGGGAGAAACCCAGCACAGCTCTGAACCCACAGCGGGTGTTATCCGTGCCCTGAAATCCTTGGGGAGGGGATTCACAGCCTGTCCTGGTGATTTTCTACCTTAATAGCAAGGGAGAAAAACTAGTCGCTCTTGCAGCTATTAACATCAGTTGCCAATGCTGCAAGTAAAACTGATCTTTCCCTCGTGCTGTGGTTGTGCAGAAGTCATCCTCCAAGAGCCTTGCATTCCTTGGAAGGCTGCTAACCTACTTACTCCTTCCTCCTCCTTTTCTAGACTTAAAGCCAGCTCTTTTGACCTTTCCTGCCCAATCACGCCTGCAAATGTCTCGACATGCCCTGTTCTGTCCTCTGCAAAGCATAGGCTAAAGCCAGCCTGAGTGGACGTGCCCCACGGGCAGACACACATGGCCCGTACACATCCCAGGAGCTGCATGCCTTTGTTCTCCTTTCCAATTCAGGGCTCCTGCAGGTGCTGGATGACCATCAGGAGGGCCAACCGAGGCCAAGAGACACATACGTCCCCAAAACCAGGATCCTCTTTCGGCTCATCCATTTTCATGCGACCTCTGGATGGCCTCACCACACAGAGACTTCCGAAGTCAGCCCAGGAGGAAAACCCATGGCTTTCAAACTACTTACATGTACAGACTTGTACAAAGGTTTGCTTTTCTGCCCTGTCTTTTTTTTTTTTTACCTTAAATTTTAGTAGCACTTGCTGCAGACACTGGAATGCTGTCAAATCTCCAAAAATCTGCAAGCCAGCATGGCCAACGCACACTGCACACAGCCACACTGCTCACCTACAGGGCTTTCAACCTCCCCATAGCACAGCTGCTCCTGCATGGTCCCTTCCCACGGCCCTTCTCCACCTTGCTGCTCTTCGACCAGGATTTCCTCCATTTTCCTGGCTTGGTCCCATCGTCAGTATGAGCTGTAACAGCAGGCATCACTGGCAATGTCAGTGCTGGCACCACCACATGCCACTTTGTACCATCAACAGTTCATGTAGTGCCAGCTGAAACTCCTTAAGATCATCCTCCCCACTTCTTCGGCTCTGGTGAAGTCCACTTTCTCTCTTCTTTTTATAATCTCCCATCCTGATTTTGCTGCTCTCACTCTTTAGTTTTACCTTCTAATCATCTCTAGCACGCAGTCATAACAATTATATGAACTGTCCCTTTTAACTCTGCGTTATAAAACTCATGGTACTACGCGCTTGACTAGTAACCGCAAACTTCTTTTAGCTACAGCCTGCTGATGGAGCAGCCACAAAGGTGACCTGGTAAATATACTGACAAAGAAGGATGTCTCTTTTTCCAGGAGTACTGAAACATCCCTGATAAGCTCAGCCAAAACCTCCTTGATGTGGAGCAGTGGTAGAACAAAGAAATTGAGATAAGAAACTGACCTTCCAGGAAAACAAAAGTCAGCCAACAGCTACTCTGGGCACTGATGTCCTACACCCACTTACATCTCGACACCAAAAAGATATGAAAAGTAACTCGCTACCTACCCAAAATGAACTTCCCTGTATGAGATCTCCCAGACAGATCAGACCCTCACTGGGGATGCCTGGCTGACTCCGGACTCGGTGACACGGATCATCTTTGAAGTGAGACTTTTCCATCGCCGATTGGCCCCACTCCTGGGAGTGGTTTGGTGAGTGTCACACTGGTGACACCTCACACAATATATTTATAGCTGCACACACAGGTAAAGGTTCATTAAATATATACTTGCTTTGCTAGCTGGAATTCTGTAATAACTTGTAACATACATATATTTGCTTTACTCTTGTAATATATATACTTTCATTCCTAGTGTAGTGACTTGTAGTATATATTTATATATGTATATATTTGTTTTTACTAATAGTAGCTTGTAGTAATTTGTAATAAAAAATTCTCAGAAACTCAGCCCTCCATGTCCTTACGTATTGCAGAATCCTGAGAAGCCCATGGGCAAGATCTTTACCCACCTGTGGTCAGGTCACCCTCACAGGTCATCACCATGAGTGCTACACCTGCGCAGCCCAACTTTTATAATGAGTCTTGGCTCATTACTGCTGAAGCACAGAAGTCACTTTCCTCTTTCAGTTTAAGCCAAAAAATGAGCCAAATTAAGCCAAAAATCACTATCTCCCACAAATATCTAGGAGCAGGAAGGTGTCATGCCTGCACACTAACAAGACGTTGACTACGGCAGATGCTTTTGACTGTTGTAAAGTATTTTCAGTTAATGACATGATGTAAACTAAGCTTACATTTACTCTCCAGAAGTAATCGGGCTAGGAGACGTAGCACAGACCACACACACAGAATCATTAAGGTTGGAAAAGTCCTGTGAGATCATCAAGTCCAACCATCAACCCAGCACCTCCATGCCCATGAAACCATGTCCCACAGTGCCACGTCCACACGTTCCTTGAACACCTCCAGTGATGGTGACTCCACCACCTCCCTGGGCAGTCTATTCCAGTGTCTCACCACTCTCTCAGTAAAGACATTTTTCCTAATATCCAGCCTAAACCTCCCCTGGCGCAACTTGAGGCCATTTCCTCTTGTCCTATCACTCGTTACATGGGAGAAGAGACCAACACCCACCTCTCTGCAACCCCCTTTCAGGTAGTTGTAGAGAGCGATGAGGTCTCCCCTCAGCCTCCTCTTCTCCAGACTGAACAACCCCACTTCCCTCAGCCACTCCTCATCAGACTTGCGCTCCAGACCCCTCACCACTCGCATGGCCAGCTGATATTAGATGTATTTGCAAACCAATCACCCAAGGCAGACCCCAGAGACCGCTCCGTGCAGCGCAGCAGAGCTATCCCCACCACGGAGCAGGTGTCCTATGCCCATGGGGACCGGTCCAGGGCCCCGTTAGCATGGCACCGAAGCAGAAAATTATTTGCCTTGGCATATTCGAGCCTCTTGGGATTTTCTTGTGGTTTAGCATGGTTCTTCAAAGCCTTTCGATCTCAAAATAGACTTTCCTACACCAGACAAGTGCCTTGTTCCTGGTGCTCCTGCCATTATCAGCAACTTTTACAGCTTTGCTGCTTGCCAGCATCTTTTCCTTTCACTTTCTCACCTTTTTCCTTCCCGTTTTTTCCATTCAGAGACACAGACAACTATTCTAACCTTGTATTTGTCAGGCTGCTAATAAGCAGAGCTGGCTGAAACTGCCATGCGGTAACGGATCTGATCTAAACCGTGTACAACAGAGCCAACACAGCCACGATATTACATGTACCAGAGGCAGATGTTGGGCATGGGATGCATTACCAGGGCAGACTTGTGCTCATGGTCCAGCCAAAACAAGGCCTCTGGCTTAAACTGGGCTGCTGGAGGCACCCATTTGCAGAGATGAGGAGTGAGCGTGTTGGCAAATTAAAGGGGAAAAGGCCTCCCACCGGAGATGGAAAAGGCGGCACAGGTTGTATCACGGGCTGTCTGGCAGAGCCAGGAAGGGCTCTAATAACAAGCAGTATTTCCTGAAGGTCTCACCATGGGTTGCTGCAGATGAGTTCAAAGATCAACTGGACAGATTTGTGGGGGGAAAAAAAAAAAGATCTATTAAATGCAAAGGAAGTCCCTGAGCCACAAACCTGCGCAGCTGGCATGAGTTTTCAGAGGAAGAGCACTGTGCCTTTGTCCTGTTCACGTGCTTTTCCCTAAGCAGCCACTCCTGGAGTTGGGATACCAGCCAAGATGGATATTCGGTCTCAGCTGGGACAGCCTATGAAATCAGCACAAGGTTTTACCCCTGTTCCGATGTGCGTGGAGCCAGGCTGACACCAGATGATGGATATGCAGTGCCACATTAGCGACCATGATAGGAAGCATCTCTTACTCTATGCGGTGCTTTCATGGGCAAGACCAGCAGCTTATTGAGTCAATTATCCTGCAACTGCTACCGGCCTCCTGCAAGTATATCATCATAACACATCATTACAAACCACCTCTCTGCAGCGGATGTTTCCTTGTATTCTCAGAAAGAGAGCGGTTGGCTCACATGGAGGTTCAAGAGCTCTCGTAACTGTGGAGCTATTTTCCCCCAGAAGAACCAAGCATTCAAATTGCTGGGCAGGGGGGAATTTTTGGGTGGCACAGCTCTCTAACATTTGCAATTAGCTGAAAAAAGTAAGCAGGCTGATGCAGCTCCTCAGCCTTAAACCTCGGAGTTATGTCCCTGTTTGGGCTGAGATGCTATCTTTTGCAATCTCCTGGTTTGATGTATTTAAAACACGTTTTCATAGTGAGACAAGGTGATTGCTGTTAAGCTGGAAAACCCAGGTGCCGGATTGTATTTTAAATTACCTCTGGGATCAGGTAGCCCGGGAATGCATATATCTAGGCTGCAGGAGCTTTTTAAATGCTTTTCATCTCAATATCAGAGACTGCCAGTATTTATTTAGATCACTTTTTGGAGTCAGGCAATACAGGGAACCCCTGGCACCCTCTCAGGAGAGCAACCACTCTGCCCAAAGGACAGGCAACCTTTACGCAGACAGCTCCACTTGAGCTCTGCCAACACAGATTTAATCTCACAGCGATAGCTGAATGCATCTAGTTGGTCGGGGAGAAAACACTATTAGTTTCCTCACAGGTAGGGAAGGTTATGTTCCTACACTATGTAAAAAAAACCCTGTGTCATAAGAAATTTCAGCAAACGTGGTTGTTTCAAACTGTGCCCCAAATTCTTACCCAGAGAAGGCAGCCCCAACAAGACCATACATAATTACACAGAAAGCAAGGGAGATAGGCTTGTTTAGCCCAGGGGAGAAAAGCTGGGGAGATCCAACTGCAGCCCACAACTCCCGGATGGAGAGTCACAAGGACGATGGAGCCTCTCTCCTGGCACCGGCAGATGGAAAAAATAAGGGGAAACACCTCAAGTTGCACCTTGGGAGGTTCAGACTGGACGACAGGATGAATTTTTTCCCCGGAGGGTGATGCAGCCTTAGGACAGGTCGCAGAGAGGTGGGTGTCCCCATTCTTGGCTGGGCAAAGCCACAGCTGCCCCACTCTGATGTTGGTGAAAAATATACTCGGAGTAGAGTTCTACACCAGAGAAACCTTCCAGGTAACACTTCTTTGATTTTATAACCTCCCTCCTGTTACTTTCAGCTGCTCATGTAATTGAGGATGCGGTTATTATAGGTCTTCCCTCATTAACTCATTGAACAGACAGTTGTTGCTGTCTATCATCTCAGCAGATGCTCCTCAAAGCCCCATCCTGCCACAGCTCCCTTCTCCTATCATCTTATACAGGGTTGCCACCTGTTGTGGATTCACTCAGCTGCAGGTGTCTGCATTGACTCTTCCCAAATCTAGCACCAGCACAGATATTTGAGCACTTGGACAACTAAAGACAACACTTTCTTTGCAAACCAGCCAGCCAAGTGATTCTCCATGCGAGTGCAGTAGCCCCATGGCCTAAGACAGCCAGAGTTGATGTGCTTTGACCTTGTGGGAGAGCTGTAGACAAGTGCCCAGCAAACTAAAAACCCACTGATGACAGGCTTGCCTTTGCTAGGTTACATTTTGAGATCCTTTGTGTGCAGCCCACAGACGCTATGTCGAAACCCACATGTTGAAACCCAGCCAACCACACAGGACCTGCAGAGCAACATCCAGCCCTCCAAGAAACATCAGCCCACCGCCACACAAACTGGAGTTCATCTGCTGCCTCCTGGAACCCCAAAAAATTGATGCTAGGGACATCCTGGATCTAAAGCCCACGCGCTGTCAAGACGACTGCACACGCTGCAGTGACATCCAGGGTCTCCTGACACACAGGCAGCCTTGTGAGAGCAACAGCAATGGTTTGCATGTTAAAAACATCCTCCCCAAGGCAGAACTCCCCCATTAGGGAAAAGAAAAAAAAACCAAAACCAACAAATTGTTTGCGCTGGGAGAAAGCGGGTATACAGTTCCCCTGCCTGAAATCCTGCAGCTGCATTCCTCCAGACTGCTAGTTACTTACTCCTTTTGCCTTTGAGCAAGCCCAAAAACCTCCCAAACAGGGATATATCCTTCCTTAGGCGTGGTTTGTTGCATTACTTTTGCTCTCACTACAGATGCTCTCCTTTCAGCATTGACTTTCTTTCTCCCGGTCTCTTGTTCTGCTTGATATGGCAATAGAGCTCTAACCACACGCTCTCTATGGACCCTTTGGATGCGGAAATTACCAAGACGTAGTTTCAAATAAAAACAGAACCAAAGCCAAGTACTAAAATCCCCATACACCCGCACACTCACTCCACACACCCAATCAGAACTAGTGGGTAATTAACTCACCACCAAAAAACCCCCGCAAAAAAGCCAAGCTGCGAAAACAGCATTTACCAAAAATAATAAACATTTCACTTTCTTGGCTCAAAGCGATTCTAACCAAGAATAATCAGTTGGTCACTCTGGCAGGTGCCAGCGTGACCAACATAGATATTTCATGTAATAAAACCAGATCATTCCACCAAAGATGTAATCCCACATGCATTTCGGTGGGTGGCTACAGTGACCTATGCTAGCCCTTGCCCAAGTGCTCCTTCTCTTCTCCTCCTGGCACAGCTGGGGCTGTGCAATGAAGAAAAACAGCAAACTGCAGCAGAAAATAAAGTAAAAGAGGCTATTTTTAATCCAGATAGGCTCAGCAATCTGTATTACTGCATGACTCCACAAAGAGTTGTGCCAACACAGCTTGAAGTCGGGTGGGATGCGGATGTTAGGGGGTGTCGGGGGTGAGTGTCTGGGAATGGGGAACACTTAAGCTAGCTCTGCTACCACCAAAACCACCAGGTTTAAGAGGAACACTAAAAATAGACCAAACTAGTACGTAAAACCAGTTTCAGAGCTGGGTAATACAGTCTCTGGTCCTAGGTGAGTACTTACACTTCTTATCAGAGCAGATAGGAAATTCTCTGACAAAATGATTTTTCGATTGGAAAGCAACAATTTCTGTGAAATCAGACATTTTCTTGACAGCACACTATATGTAATAAATTTGTTCAAGTGCAGACCAGTAACTTCCAGACTCAACCACAGGATAGCTAGTGCCAGTAGAGCCCCATGTTTGTCACCAGTCTCTTACAAGCACTGTAAAGAGATCTATTGAGCAGCATTGACCAAACGCTTACGGTAAAACCATAAGGTTAATATTCTGACTTGAATCCCCCACAGAGCAGAACTTCACCAGCATCTCCTGCATCCACAATGAGCACCAAACCACTGGGCTACTGATTATTCTGGGCTAGAAAGGCTTTCTTGCACGTTTTTTTTTTTTAAAAATAAACTTTGTTCCCATGGAGTAAGGAACATGTTTTATAACTATTTTTGTGCTGTCCACCCTCCTACCTGCTCCATCTATCCCAGATTATTCCTGCTTAAGGAATGCAGACCCACAGCTCGGCAAACCCCGCTCCTAACTGAGCCTCTGTGGGAAAATTTTTTTAGGAACAATCTGGGAGCAGAACCGCACAGGACCAGAGCAGAAATGTATTTTTCCCCCTCTTCGAAGGCCAATTTCCAGCCCTGCAGGGAAGCGCCGTTGCTCCAAGGGGAGAGCAAAGAGACCTTCCAGCCTTCAGCTCCCCACGCCAGTTTGAGAGAGGGAGCAGCAAACAGCCGATCTGTTTGTATTTCTATATCCTGCTCCTGAAGGGCACCTGTATTGACCAGCACAGCTCCCCAAGGACAGACCAAAAGCGTGCGCAGCCACAAAACCAAGAAGGACGGCAGCTCTCCCAGCTGCATGGGCCTTGGGGTCAGCTACTGGCGCAAGTGGGAGCTTGGAAAAGTCAATGTGTCCCCAGTGAGCCAGTCGAAATTAAGTAAAAAAGCTGCTTTCTAGGTGCCCAAGGCCTCCAGGCGCCCAGGGGCTCGGGGCAGGTGCATCCAGCCCTGGCCCGGGGGCTGCTCCCCCTCACCCGGCGAGGAGCAGGCACCTGCCTCAACCTCGTCCCCACGGGGCCGGTCAGCCCCAGCTTTGGAGAATGAGAGGGGCAAAGCCAGCTTGGCCTCTCCTCCCTAGACGAAGGGTGCGATGGAGCCCGCCGCCCTCCCCGTGGCTCGGTCCCGGCCCGCCCCCCCGGCCCTGCTCACCCGTGCCCGGCCCGCCGGTCTCCTCGTCCCGCCGCTCGCCCATGGCCGAGGCTCCCTCCTCGCCGTTCCCCGCCGCGCCGGCCCTCACGCCGCCCGCATGCCGCCCCGCCCGGCCCTCGGCGCGGCTCCGCTCCCGGTGGGGCCCCGGGAGGGCGCGGCGCTACCGGGCCGGGCGGGCCGGCGGGCTCAGGCGACGCGGGGCGGCATGCGGGGCGGGAGCGCTGCGGCCCGCCGCCATCCGCCGGCCCCAGGAAGTGGAAGGGCGCCGCGGAGGGATGGCGCGGGCGGGCGGGGAGGCAGGGCCGGGGCCGGGGCCGGGGGCGGGCGGCGGCAGCGGGGAAAAAAACAGAAAGTGAAAACTGAACCGGAAAGAGAGCGCGGCCGCGCCCGCGGCTTTCCTCTTCCCGCGGGTCACCGCCGCGCCGGCACCGGCCTTCGGCGGCCCTTCCCGCCGTCCCCTCAGCGCCCCCTCCCTCATCGTTCACCTCCTGCGGCGGGCACCCTCCCTCGCCTCAGTCTGTCCTCCGGCCCCTGGGTTTGGGCTCACCTCAGCCCCTTCCCTGCTCACCTCAGCCCCTTCCCTCCTCCCTCCAGTCTTCACCTCCTGCCCTGGGCCCCGTCCCTCACCTCAGTCCTTCCCCCGGCGCCTTCTTTTGGACCTTCCCTCAGCCCCTCAACCCCTTTCCTCCTCCCCTCACATCACACCCTGGGCCCCTCACCTCGGCCTTTCCCCCTCAACGCCTTCCCTCAGCCCCTTCCTTTGGCTCTTCCCTCAGAGCCTTCCCCCATTTTTCTTTAGCCCTCCTGGCCCCTTCCCTCATCTCCTCACCCTCTCCCTGTGGCCCTTACCTCAGGGCCTCCCTTCAGCCCCATCCCTGTCCCCGCTGCCCCCCCTGGGGTGAGGTACCCTCGGGGCCCCTGGCAGGGTGGCTCCAGGCCCCGCTTCATGGCAGCAGCCCCTGGGCAGTGGGGTTGCTCGGTCACCCCTTTTAAATAGGATTTTCCACAGGGTGTTAAAAGGTGCCCGGTCCCCCCAGACACTCTGGGTTCTGTTCCTCTGTTGAAAACGTGTGTGGCCCAGGGGTAGATTTGCTTCAGGAGCAAGGCGGGTAAATGAATGTTTCAGCAGAAAAAGTAGATAAATAATCCAGTTGTTCTCCACCACCTGGGACCTGTCTAGATCAGCCCGGCTGGGAGACGGTTTATCACTTGAGTAGCTGCATGTAAACCACTAGATCAGGTTGCTCGAAGCCCAGTTCAACCTGACCTTGAACACTTCCAGTGATGGGGCATCCACAGCTTCAATGTCTCACCACACTAAGCGCAAAACATGTCTTCCTTATGTCCAGTCTAAACCTACCCTCTTTCCGTTTAAAACTGTTGCCCCTTGTCCTGTCCCTACAGGCCCTGGTAAAAAGTCTTTTTCTGTCTTTCTTATAAGCTCCCTTTATATACTGAATATATATGTATTGATTAGATTGTAGCTTTCTAGCTGCACAATGGCTTCCAGCTCCTCCTTGTTACCCATGCTGTGTGCATCGGTATAGAGACACTTCAGCTGGGCTATCAACCGCAACATCTTTTTAGAGAACATGCCCTAATTCCTCTGAGGCATTTCACTGGTGTTTCCTTGTTGGTTCCTAATGCATCAGCAGCCCCTGGCTCTTCTCTGTTGCTCAAAACTCCACCCCCCTTCCTCGCCAAGTCCAGTTTAAAGCTCTCCTTACAAGTCTGACCAGTTTGTTACTGAAAACTCTCTTGCCCCACTTGGTCAGGTGAATCCTATAATTTCTCTCCTCCTTCCTAAACCACTTCCTCTGACTGGGAGGATAGCGGAGAATACCACCTGTGCTCCAGATCCTCTTAATGTTGCTCCAAGGGACATATAGTCTCTTTTGATGATTCTGAGTTGCCTCCTCACGGTATTGTTGGACCCTACGTGGAACAGTAGGAGTGGATGATAATTTTTAGGGTTCGCCATGCTCAGCAGCCTCTCAGGGACGTTGTGAATGCAGCAAATAGTCAATGTTGCAGTAGATGTTGGAGCAGGGAACAGGGCGATCTGGGCGTGCCTAACCTCTTGTGCAAGGGGTTCTGTGAACACAGCGTGCCAAATCATGGGTCAACGGTTGTGTTGCGTGAACGCCCGTTTCGCCATACCGAGCAATGAGTCTGGTGGGTGCTTGGAGGGGAGCCCACCCAGGATTTCAGGTACTTGTGGCAATGAGCCATGGCTGACGGTTTGGCTGGAGATCTGTGGCTCTGTGTCTGCACAGCAATGTGCGTCGTGGACGCGCTGTGCTGTCACCCAGCTGAGCTAAAAAATTTATGGAGAGGCTGATTCCCGATCCTTGCTGGTGTTTCCACAGCCTGATTGGGTGCCTCTGTGCTTGGCTCCCCAGCACCCAGGCTCTAGTTTAGCTTTGCTGACCTCGTCGGGTATATTTTCGCATGCTGGGGTAGTCATAGCCTTTGCAGGTAAGATTGACAAACGAAGGAAAAAAGGAGAAAGAACAATGAGACGATGATGTGACAGCTCACTTATAAGTCACTTATTACTCAAAGCAATGCTGCAGGTCAGTAACGTTCAGTTACAGATATTTCACCCATCCTAAGAATTTGCTACTGCAGCAGAGAGTGCAAATTGCAACTACCCAGTGAAAAAAACGAAGGCACAGGGAAGAGTAAGTGATTTTTCTGGTGTCCTACAGTCAGTAAGGGCAGCGTCAAAAGCAATCTTGTGCTCTGACCGCATAGCAGTGTGTCTCCAATTTGCCAGATCTGCTGATTTTTCTAGCTCCTGATGATATATCAAAGACTGGAATTCTTGCTGGTGTTGCTGGTCCTAAACACAGCTAGCCTAGGAGTAAGCAAAAAGGCTTTCCGTGTTCCCATGCCATAGTACTTGGGCAAGGTGAGACGGAAATATCCTTGCAGGGTCAGTGTCCCTGGTTGCCCTGTGAGGGTGGAAGATAAACAGCCCCGTGTAACTCTGTTCCTCTCCTAGGAGGCAGGAGAAGGGCTCTGAGCTTCTGTGGCATCTGTAAGGAAGAGGAGATCCACAGTCAGAGCACCTGGGTTTCCACCTCAAGTGCGACTGTTCATCTGCCACCACAATGAAACACGAATATTTTACTATTAGGAATTATTTCTGATGAGGAAATGTAGAATTTCTGGTGAGAGCTCCTTTCTCAATGATCTATTCCCGTTTCATCTATTAGAAAAACAAGGAATTTGAGGGAATTTTGTCATCCTTTTGCTAGGGAGAGTAACTGGAGCCTCTGGAGGTCAGACCATTTCTAACTGGAGTTTCTATGTCGCTGTTTGGTGCCTCACGCCTTTTCGGGCGGTGGCACGTGTGGTCTGTGCAAGATGAGAGCCCATGATCTAATTGTGGTGGGGACCTAGTTCCTGGCAATACTCTATTTTGGCTTTGAAAGAATGACTCATAAAGTTCTGGCATACTTGCAAGTCTAAAATAAAGAAGCAGTCATTTGAAGATCTATTTCCTCTTCTATTCAGAAAAAAAAGAATGATGCCTGCGGATGCTGTCAGTCACTCTGTGAAAGAAAATAGTTGCAATTAAATGAGTCAACTGGGAGGTGGAAGCAGCAGTTCCTGAAAACGACAGTGTCCTCCTGCTGAAAGACAACACACAACGATAAAGCAAATAATTAGGTTTGAAATCATTATTGACTGTGTGGGGCAGCATCAGGAGTCCCAGTTGCTGCGTGAAGTGTACAAACACAGCCTGCAAATGCCGGATGGCATAGGACCTGCGGGATCCCTCCACTTTTCCTGCCATATGTGAATCATGGGACAGCAGATGACACCAAAATACATGGAAACATTGAGTTTCTCTTTGATTTTCTCCTATTTCCTTATAATATGTGGCATGAGAGATTGGTTTGGTTTTTGCTTGGTTTCCTAAGGAAATGAGACTTGTGATCGTACTATTTCTGTCTGTCTGTCTCTTCCATTAACTTTTGAAGCTATTAGACAGTTTCAGCCCAATTTGACAGCAAGGTAGTGGTTTCACAGACTGTTTTTTTCAATTTTCTAGAAAATCAGTGGGCTGCTGGAGGACCCTCTTCCTCCCCTGCTCGTGAGAACATCCAAAGGTTGAACCGTTTCCTTAGCTGTTGCGGAGGGAGTCCACATGGGAGGAGGTCACCAGTGGCTCAAGGTAATTCTGAATAAATATTTGGGCTTGTGTAGACCTCAAAGCCAAATAACGAACCCCATGGCTAGCTGATGCCCAGTGTGATTGTTCTTTCATTGGCATGGCTCTTGGGACAGATTAAAGCGGGTCTAAAAGGTAAAATGCAAGCACATGAAAAAAACATGGGTGCCTTTTTGGAGGGTGCTGAAAACCCTGGTGTTCCTCTGCTGCAAAGATTTTGGACAGATGTGTCCAGAGGGGAGAGGGACAACTGCAGAAACCAAGAGGAACCGCAGGCAAGTGGCTACAGCAGGGAGAAGAGGCAAGATGGGCTTCTGTCGCAGCAGGATCCTAGCATGGTTTTATTTCAGGATGAAGTTTCCCTTCCCAGGTAGTGTTTTCAGGAATGAAGCAGAGCAGGACTGTTCCTGACTGATCTTTTTGTACAAGTCTGCACCAAGAAATTGCCTGGTTTTGAAAAGAAATGAGCCTGAACCAGAAGCCTCCCTAGATGCAGCATCACCAGGCCAATCTGGAGGGTCAGATAGGCCCCAGCATCTGTTATTTGAGGAACTTCCGATGTGGTGTGGTAAAATATCAAGTTTAGAGCCATTTGGCTTGGGAAGTGTTGGCTCAGGACCTTAACTGAAAGTGGGGAAAGAGAACTTGTGGGCTTGTTTGACCTCTTTGGTAGCCCGTTATGTTTGGTCATTCCTGCAGGTATGCCCAGAAAAACTGCAGAGCTCTTTTTAAAGGTGTCATGTTCAGACCATGAAAAGTTTATGCAAAGACTTCTGGGCACCTGAGAAGAGGTGGGAGCAGGCAGCTAGCTCAGAAATGGCTGCTGCACACCACCACAAAGTTTGAGTCCTTCTGATTTAATCCAGGTGGACAGAAAGAGGTTTGCTCCCACTCATTTCTGCTCTACTCTATTTTCTGTAAAGGAGTGTCAAAGCAAACTGCAAGGAAAAGCGTGAAAGGCAAAGTCAGGAGCTTCTTGACCCAAAGGTCTACTTTATTCTACAACAATATCAAGGTGTATGTCATCCCCCATAAAGCTGTCTTGCCCCACCCTTCACTTGATTCCAGCAAAACTCCCATAATCACTTCGGGATCTTGAAGCAAGAGAACAAAATTTTGCCCAAGACCTTTAGTTTTGTCATGTCTTTCAATAATAGGGGAAAGTCTTCAAAAATACCACAGCCGATACCATCTACAGCTCTAAACAGATGCAGGAATCCTCCAGCACGATGATGTATGTGTGCGGTTTCTCTGAGAATGAGTGTAAAGTTTCTCGCATGCTTTCCAAGTCTGCGGGTGACAGACAGATTGAGATTAAATGCAGAGGATTATTACTCCCAGAGAAATAGCTGATTGAGTCTTCTCCCTCAAAATCTTCCTTCTTACCTTCCCAGCATATGCTTATCTAGATAGGCCAGCGCATTTTCCGAGCCTACCGATCTGTCAAGACTCTTCCATCTCTTCGAGGAAATCCCAAGTAACTCTCCACGACATGCCTATTAGTGACATGCTGCTTCTTGCGTTTGTTGGAAAATGAGTTGTATTTTTTCACTGCCATTGAACTCTGGTGTTTGCTCACGGTGTATTTGTGCAGTCTACACCTCTCACTGTAAAGCACAGTTAAGATTTTCGGTTTCTGGTTTGATTTATTCTTGTGTTTGTTTTTTTGGCTATTTTGGTATCTTGCAACTTCCTAAGAAACCAACTTTTTCTTTGAGTTGTGATGACAAACACTTAAATAGTTCTAGCTACACTGGGGAATCAGAACCAAAGGTGTTAAAACAAACAACCAACCCCCTACAAAAGCCTGTAACAAAACCCAGCTTGTTTTATGGTGTTTTCACAACCGTGTAAAACCACACACCGCACAGGCAGCTACAAGGTCCACTCAGGAAATGAGTCAAAGATGACAAGAATGTGACAAAGTGCAGATGAGCATTTTCAGTGGTGAGCAAGCGATTTTTTTTCAAGTCTCTGCCATTTCCCCCCCCTTTTTTTTAAATCATTACTGAAGTAGTTATTAAAAATTAATAGCTGTGCTGCTTACCCTGTATTTTTGCAATGTAAACTTGGCAATCTCTGAAGATAGAGTCTAAGCATTAATTATTACTCCTTACCAGGCACAAGACTGGAGCCAGGAGATAAAAGCTCTTTCTGTAACCAAAATGCTACAATTTGATCATGGCAAAACAAGACAGCGTGTTTGAGACCGTGCAGATCTTCTAAACAGAGCATCTTTTTCTTCTCTTGCAGTAATCCTGCAGTAATTAAAGAGAGGGAGCATTTGCAACTGAGCTGATATCGGCTTGTGTGAGGCTAGGGTTGGTCGTACCACTCTTATTTCAGACTATCTGCAGATGCAGGCGAGTGATCCTGTTCAGCTAAGTGATATTTACCGTGGATTATTTTCTCATAGATGGAAATTTAGATTGTATCCATGATCCTCCTCCGCAACTGCTTCTTTCCCGCTTTGACTGTGCTATTTCCAACCTCTCATCTATCTCCTTCCATGTAATCCTGCATTCTCCCTACAGAAGAGCCAGGTGAGGCTGAAGAGGTGTTGTCTGGTCTCAGAGAACAAAGTTTCTCCTGCCATGAGCCACATCAGCCCATGCAGTGATGCTTAAACATCCGTTTCTGCTACGGTGCTGGCATGCCAGCTCTTTGCATCTTTAGATAGGGAATGGAAACCCTGAAAAACTTAAAAGCAGTTACACAGCTATCTCAGCCTGCCTGTGAGGCTGGCATGAGTGGCTGCAACATACGGACAGAACAGATAACATCTGGTGTTTTGAGAGGTCCCACCCTGGGCTAATTCTCGTACTGTTGCAGCTGACAGGGTGTAGCAATTTTAGTTTTTATGCAGTTAGTGCAGACATACTTGATTTTCTTACTACGTGAAAGTGGCAGCAGGTCCACCACTGTGCTGACCAGAAGTTTCCCACTGGAGTTACTTAATATCATCCTCCAGCAAAGGAAAATTTGTTTCCTTCAAAATTAGTATTTTCAGGTGAAAAAATGTCCATGGCTGGAAAACATTGATTTTTCCCTCAAAGCAGAGAACAAGCACAGGGTGGATTTTCATTTTACAAGTGTAGTCACTGCAGAATAGTAAGAAGCAATAGAATTTTACATTTTTTTTTTCTAAAAATGTAATTTTAATTTTTTTTTTTTTAAATATGGTTTCATCCTTTATCCTGCTGTGGATGGAAAGGGGAAGCAGGTGTTCTTCAGCTGGCTGTGTACGCTAGAGCATAGCTCCCAACCACCTGAGGAACGCACATACACATGCAAAGCAGGTGGGCAAAATGAAAAACATGAACAGAATTGCAAATGTATGGCAGGAAGGTGAAGTAAACGAATCCTGCAGAATCCCTCCTCGGAGGAGCAGCTCTCCTTGCAGATCTGCTCCTGCAGAGATTGTTTGGGGTGAAGGGGATTTTTTTTGTTTTCTGTTTTTAATCCATTTCTTATGTCTCCTTGCTTACTTACTCCAGCAATTTGGGAAGAACGTCAGGGGAAGACTGCAAGACTGGGAGCGTAATAAAAGTAGGACACACAAGAAAGCTGATACATGCCTCCTCCTTCAAGACCTGGATGTAAATGAGAAATAACACTATTGCATGGCAGTTGCCCAAGCTGCAGGCAGCTGTTGACAAAGCTTGGCTCCGCTCGTGAATTCAAGGCGTCAGTGTTTTGGGCACATGGCACCTTTTTGAGAGTTCAGGAAGCGCAGAGTCAAGTTGCGTTTCTCAAACCAGCACCCAAATTTAACTCCTTGCCCACACAGACGCCAACCCACAGGTCTGGTTTCTCTTCGGGTAAGTTGCTTTGCCAAGGCAAAACAAACATATGGGCATCAAGGCCTCTTACAAAGTCCTCATAAATATCAGCTACCTAAATAATCTGATGGGAATTAGGACAGCAAATGCTTTGTATTTCTGGATGTGATTACGTGAGTGTGGGGCAGGAGGGGGAACCTGGCACACAGGGGAAGAAAATCCAGGGATGAATGGCAGATAACTGCACAGCCTGGCTTCTTTCCCCTACATTTCTAATGCAAAGAACAGTAATTTAGAGACGGAGGAGGAGGGGAAGGTGGAAGATGAAGTCTGTGCATTGCCTGGCTCTTTGATTTCAGTCCTAGGTGATAAGATAGGAGAAACAGAGGAGAATGTGGAAGATTTTAGGGCAGTTGCTGACATTTATGTTCGTATTCCGGTGTGATAATGTTCATGTTTGGCTCCTGTCTCCTGCTGTATCTTCTCTCCCACTCTGTGACCCTGGGTAACTGATCAGCAATTTGTTGATGAGCTGCAGTTGCTATGTAGGGCTCCCGAGCCAAGGAAAGGGATGTGCTTGGAGCCGTGTCCCTGTGGCAGGTGAGCTGATGTGATGGGGACTGGATACCTGAGACACCAGCAATGCTGTTGATGGTTTCATCAGCATGATCAAGACTGGTATGTGGCTGTTTTCTGCAGGTCCTGCTGCTGCCTCCATGTGGGCACAGTTATTTTGGAAGATTTAAAATAAAAATTGTAAGGAATGCATCTTATGCCAGCTCCTACCCTGAGAGAGCAGAGATCTTGGGTAGACAGTGGAGAAGTGGCAGAGAAGGGTTGCGCTCTCCTGGGTGAATGAAGTGGGAATCAAGTGATTCAGGCTGTAATTTCAGCCTTTCACTGATTTGTTTTTGTAATCTTTGGCAAATCAGTTCACCCTTCTATCCTTCTGTTTCCTCTGTCTTACCTACTTGTAAATTTTGCAGAGCAGCCATCGACAGGACAACCCAGCAAAACCAGAGAGCTCAATCATAATACAAGTAACTAAGAAATGCCAGTCCTTACGGAGAGGCCAGGAGGCCCGTCTCCCTGCTCCGCGTTGCACGTCTGACGTGCTGTTTCCAGGAGGTCGTATCATCAATGACATAATTACCAAGGAACTCGCTCTGGTCCTGGTGACTCTGGAAGAGCAGCTTACTCAGCCCTGGGACCTGGGTGGACTCTGCTGCCATCTGGGACCCAGGGAAAATAGTCCCACCACATTTTTGGTACCTACATTTGGTACCAGTTCTAACCTCCCCCCGCCCCAGTGCTCTCTCCAGTCTGCTCCAGCACACCCCAAACCTCCCTTTGCCACAGCAACTCCCCCAAACACATTCTCAGCCAGCTCCTGCACCCCACCCATGTGGGTGTTGGTCTCTTCTCCCAAGTGACTAGCGACAGGACAAGAGGAAATGGCCACAAGTTGTGCCAGGGGAGGTTTAGGCTGGATATTTATTACGAAAAACTTCTTTACTGAGAGAGTGTTCAAGCATTGGAAGAGGCTGCCCAGGGAGGTGGTGGAGTCACCATCGCTGGAGGTGTTCAAGGAACGTGTGGACGTGGCACTGTGGGACATGGTTTAATGGCCATGGTGGTGTTGGGTTGATGGTTGGACTTGATGATCTTACAGGTCTTTTCCAACCTTAGTGATTCTGTGTGATTCTGTGATCCCACAGCCATACGGGTGGCCGTCCCAGCCTGTCCTTTCCCTCCGTGCTGAACCCCCTCCCCAGCTCCCCACAAGCACCAGCCCCCCAGCCCTTCCTCCCCCCAAAACACCTCATGTCCCCAGTTCACCATCCCAGCATCTCCCCGTGTCCCACACCAGCTTCACGGGCTCCTCCAGCCTCCCCAACCCCCTGTCAGCAGCCCAGTCTCTTCTCACCAGTGCCACCACTACCCCCTCCCTACACACACACCAGTGCCCCCAGTACCCCCTCCCACAAACACCAGCTCTCAGCCCCTCTCCATCTTCCTTCTCACATGCACGTACCCCAGTGACCCCAGCACCCCCCTCCCACACCCCAGTTCCCCCAAATACCCCCTGCCCACACACACCAGTGCCCCCAGTACCATCTCTGTGCAAACCAGTGCTCCCAATATCTCCCTCCCCACACACCACTGCCCATATACCACCTGCCCAGACATCCCGGTACCCCCTAAGTAATGCCCCCGGTATCCCACCTCCCCCTGTGCTGCCATTACCCCTTCTGCACATACCAGTGCTCCCAATATCCCCCTCCCCACATACACCAGTGCCCCCAGTAACCCCTCCCCACATACACCAGTACCCCCAGTGCCTCTCTCCCCACACCAGTGCCCCCAGTGCCCGTTCCCCCCATACACCGGTGCCCCCAGTACCCCTCTCCCCACCGGTGCCCCAGGTACCCCCTCTTCCCACACCAGTACCCCCTCCCCACACACACCAGTGCCCCCAGTACCCCCGCCTCACCCGCGCCGCCCGGGCACTACAACTCCCGGCGGCCGCCGCGGCCGGAGCCGGGAGCCCGGAGGCGGAGCGGAGCGGAGCGGAGCGGAGGAGGCCGGAGCCGGCGGCCCCCGGCGGGCCCGGGCCATGGAGGGCCCCGCGAGCAGCGGCTCCCTGCGGGGCGAGATCAGTGCGTGGGGAGCGGCGGGGTCGTGGGGTGGTGGGGTTTATGTGCGTGGAGGGGTTGGGTTGATCTGCTCCGGGGAGAGGCGGAGGCGTTTAGCTGCGGGGCCGGTGTTAGCGTCGTGTTTTGGGGGTGGGCAGGGTGGTTTGGGGATGGACAGGATGGTTTGGGGATGGACAGGATGGTTTTGGGGTGGGCAGGATTGTTTTGGGGATGGACAGGATGGTTTGAGGATGGACAGGATGGTTTTGGGGATGGACAGGATGGTTTTGGGGCGGGCAGAATGGTTTTGGGGATGGACAGGATGGTTTGGGGATGGACAGGATGGTTTGGGGGTGGGCAGGATGGTTTTGGGGGTGGGCAGGATGGTTTGGGGGTGGGCAGGATGGTTTTGGGGATGGACAGGATGGTTTGGGGATGGACAGGATGGTTTTGGGGGTGGGCAGGATGGTTTTGGGGTGGGCAGGATTGTTTTGGGGATGGACAGGATGGTTTGAGGATGGACAGGATGGTTTGGGGATGGACAGGATGGTTTTGGGGCGGGCAGAATGGTTTTGGGGATGGACAGGATGGTTTGGGGATGGACAGGATGGTTTGGGGGTGGGCAGGATGGTTTTGGGGGTGGGCAGGATGGTTTGGGGGTGGGCAGGATGGTTTTGGGGATGGACAGGATGGTTTGGGGATGGACAGGATGGTTTTGGGGGTGGGCAGGACGGTTTTGGGGTGGGCAGGATTGTTTTGGGGATGGACAGGATGGTTTTGGGGTGGGCAGGATGGTTTGGGGATGGACAGGATGGTTTGGGGATGGACAGGATGGTTTTGGGGGTGGGCAGGATGGTTTGGGGGTGAGGAGGATGGTTTGGGGATGGACAGGATGGTTTTGGGGATGGACAGGATGGTTTGGGGATGGACAGGATGGTTTTGGGGTGGGCAGGATGGTTTTGGGGATGGACAGGATGGTTTTGGGGTGGGCAGGATGGTTTTGGGGGTGGGCAGGATGGTTTGGGGATGGACAGGATGGTTTTGGGGTGGGCAGGATGGTTTGGGGATGGACAGGATGGTTTTGGGGTGGGCAGGATGGTTTTGGGGGTGGGCAGAATGGTTTTGGGGGTGGGCAGGATGGTTTTGGGGGTGGGCAGGATGGTTTTGGGGTGGGCAGGATGGTTTTGGGGGTGGGCAGGATGGTTTGGGGATGGACAGGATGGTTTTGGGGTGGGCAGGATGGTTTGGGGATGGACAGGATGGTTTGGGGTTGGACAGGATGGTTTTGGGGGTGGGCAGGATGGTTTGGGGATGGACAGGATGGTTTTGGGGGTGGGCAGGATGGTTTTGGGGGTGGGCAGGATGGTTTGGGGATGGACAGGATGGTTTTGGGGTGGGCAGGATGGTTTTGGGGGTGGGCAGGATGGTTTGGGGATGGACAGGATGGTTTTGGGGTGGGCAGGATGGTTTGGGGATGGACAGGATGGTTTTGGGGTGGGCAGGATGGTTTTGGGGGTGGGCAGAATGGTTTTGGGGGTGGGCAGGATGGTTTTGGGGGTGGGCAGGATGGTTTGGGGGTGGGCAGGATGGTTTTGGGGGTGGGCAGGATGGTTTGGGGATGGACAGGATGGTTTTGGGGTGGGCAGGATGGTTTTGGGGGTGGGCAGGATGGTTTTGGTGTGGGCAGAATGGTTTTGGGGTGGGCAGGATGGTTTGGGAATGGACAGGATGGTTTGGGGTTGGACAGGATGGTTTTGGGGTGGGCAGGATGGTTTTGGGGGTGGGCAGGATGGTTTGGGAATGGACAGGATGGTTTTGGGGTGGGCAGGATGGTTTTGGGGTGGGCAGGATGGTTTGGGGGTGAGGAGGATGGTTTGGGGCGCGGGTGGCCTTTCCCAAGGAGAGGGATAAGAGGAAGGTGAGGATGCTCTTGGGAGAGCCCCTGCTTCTGGGCATGGGGAATTATCATTGTTCCTCCACGAACGAACGTGCATGTGTGATGCAAAGAGGTGGTTTTGGGGAGCTGGAGGAGAGGGGATGGCTCCCTGCTTGGAGGGAGATGGTGGGTGGGAGCCATTCAACACACAGCGGGGCCCAAAGCCGGCTTCCCACCAGCAGCTGCCTGCCCGGTTCCCTCCGCAGGGCCGGAGGTGACAGAGCGGCTTGCACAGCTGCCGAGAAATCGGGCCCCTGGGATGGGGCACAGCGGGCTGGAACATCAGGCCAAGCCCGGCAGCCTGCCCTGCGGCTGGACCGCCGCAAAGACCGCAGTGGGTGCAAGGCTGTTCTGCGTGGCTGTTTCCCCTGGTAGGGATGCTCTCTAGTTGCATTGGGAACCGGCCGTGTTCCCCTGCGTTGCGCTTCAGCTGGTGAGGCAGAGCCGTAAGTCTTGAGCGATGCTGTGCCGCAAATTTAGGAGGTCTGGCCCTGGCTGCGGCCTTCCCTCGTACTCCGTAACCCCGGGTGCAGCTGGCTGGGGTTGTGGGAGCCCCAACCATGGGGACTGATGATGTTATCTCTCACGTGAGCCTGCCACATAAGGAACTGTGCAGTAGGAGAGAAGAAATTTGAGGAGCCTGCGGTTTGCAGGTTTGTGTTTTTTGGAATATATGATAGGTCTTTAAAGAAATGCTGCTGAGGCTTGTTCTTCTTCCCGGTCCTGTTGGTGACGAAGTGATGCTTCTCGGTGGCTGGCAATTCAAGGGCTTTATCCTCTGTTGGACTTCTCACTTCTCTTGACATAAACCACCACTGGAGAAGCTCCAGTGAATGAAAAACACCCTGCCCAGCGATATAGGCAAAGGGAAGGAGGATCTAACAAGGAAATAAAAAAGCCTGCACATACTGTGTGCTGTGAAAATGCTAGTACTTGTGAATCCCTTTCAGGGGGTGGTTTCAGTCCACCATATGCCTCAGCATCGTGTTATTCTTCGGGTCTGCTCCATCTTTCACAACCACTGGCTTGTGTTGGCATTTACTGCTTTATGCTGATAAAAAAACGCTGTGTTTAGGGATGGAGAGAGGGATGGTCAGTCCAACTGAAATACATGACAGGGTGTTTATTTTTTTAAAAATAAGGCAAATCATCCTTTTTCTCCCACTCCACAGATGTGAGTGCCTACTTTGAAACGGGGGTCTTATGGAGATGTATTCAAAGAGGAGGAACTATAGCTGTGAGGTCTGTTTTGCCGACAGTTGTTAGTATTGACCTGTATGCAGACAGTACCTTACTGCTCCTATAAACCTTGCTTTCGCAGGGTACCGAGGCCCGTGTTCTTACAGAGAGGATGCATTTATCTTGCTGAAGGTTGCATGAAAATGCATGGGGCTGTTCTTCACTCGTCGCTTCCCTGAAAGCAAAACTCACCTGCAAGGAGATGATATTGTCAGTTAATGCTTGGAAGCTAAGCCCAGACTTGCCCCATTTAAGTGTAGACGCTCAGTGAAAGCGTCGAAGCTAGAAACTTAGGTGACGAAGCTCTCTTGGCTTTTCTGGAAGATAATTTTTAGCTGGGCTGAGTTGCTTTCTGGAGGTGTCCTGTTTCCAGTGATTTTTAGATGGAGCCAGGAAGGACAGTGCTCCTAACCCTAGTTAAGAGCTCGCTGGGATGAATCTGGACCTAACGGATGCTGCTGGGGTTTGTACATGGATAAAGTTTCAAGCAAGTACAGCGAAGCGTTTCAGAAACGGTAAGGAACCCAGCTTTAGGAACAGTCCCTGAGAGGACAGCAGTCCATGGGGAGCCCACAAACGCAAAGCATCCAATTTAAAATCCCATACCGACTGAGGAATAAGCTTCTCATTCCCAGCTCTCTCTTCTAGCTGCCAGCCCCTGTTCTCCGTCTGCTTTTCTCCAGCACAGAAACTCATTTGCTCTGCATGTGTGATTTTATTTATTTACTTACTTATTCATTCTTTCCTCTCTAGGCTTCTGGGCCGATCGAACACCAGTTCATGAAGCAGCCAGGCGGGGAGAAATCCTGCAGCTGCAGCAGCTGATAGAAAGTGGAGCCTGCGTCAATGCGGTCACCTATGACTCTATCACCCCGTTGCACGAGGCGAGCCTGCGAGGGCAAACGCAGTGTGTCAAGCTCCTGCTGGCTGCAGGGGCCCAGGTGTGTATTCGGGTCTGATCCAGCCGGGAACGTCGTCTTGATGTCTGAAGTTATTTCTGAGATCTGGATTCTCCCCATCTAGCTTTTGGCTCTTCATCACCCTGGGCTTTCTGGGAAGCACCTGGAAGTATTTCTGTCTCTCCCTCTCTCTCTTCACTGATTATCGACAGAGCCCGGGGTGACTAGAAATCTAATTTAGATGACTCAAGTATCTAAAGCTAACTGGGATGACTCAAGGGGCCAGACGGGGAGCAGGGGACATGTAGCTTCCAGAGGGGATTTATATTTATTCTTTCTTTTCTTCTATTCCTTTAATTTTATTACAGAAACAAAAACCAGCCAAACGGAGTCTCTGGATGTAGCTGGCGACAACTGTCTTCAAGGGCTTGTGACTTCTCACACGCTGAAGACAGCTGTCCTCAGAGCAAAGCTGGTGAAGTGGAGCACGTTTGCGCTCCCTAGTCTTTGTCAGTGCGAAGTCAGCCAGCTTGGCTGAGTCTGCTGATGAAGCTGGGCTTTGCAGTAAAGCAGAGAGGAGTTGCATTGTGTTACTCCGCCGCAAGGCTTGTAACCTTCAGCAGGAAAGCGGTAGAAAAATATAACGCTGGAGATAACAGCCTAAACTCGTGACGTTAATGTACATCTGCGCACTGAGAGTGATGGGAACAGTGCGAGCCAGGTTGCTGGCGGTAGCAACCAACTCTTTCCTGAGTCCAGAGTATTTCCAGAGTTAAAAGAAGTAAAAACATAGGCAAGAGGGTACTGCCACTCAGCAGCCTGCAGGTACCTAACGTTTTTTTTCTGCCTTGAAGGTGGATGCCAGGAATATCGATGGCAGCACTCCGCTCTGCGATGCCTGTGCCTCGGGTAGCATAGAGTGTGTGAAAGTGCTGCTGTCCCACGGGGCCAAGGTGAACCCTCCCCTTTACACAGCGTCTCCTCTCCACGAAGCCTGCATGAATGGTAAGCCCACGTGGTCTTATCTTTGCACGGTTATTTGCAGCTTGGAAAAAAAAAAAACAGCAAGAAAAGCAGCTGCCAAGTATCTTAAATTGACCGTAAGCTGTTGTTGCTCATCAGACCATTACAGCTTGCAAATATATCAGCCTTACGTGGGCACGGCTCCCTTTGAACGCAGAATGCAAAGCACTGTGGTATCAGATGAATAAAGCCATCCCTTGCGTTGGGTGCTTTTATTCCACGTGACGGACACAGGATAAGATGTGAGGCAGATAAAGCACCAGCTTCTTGATGCTCTATTAGAAAACCTCAAGCCAAACCAGTAGCTTTGCTCTTGCAAGCAGAGAGGAGTTTGCATCCTTTCTCTCTGATCCAAGTTGAGATGGGATAAATTGCTCTGATTAAGACACGAGACCGTCTTAATCAGGTGGTCCCAGACCCCTCCTGGTTGTTTGGAGCTGCTGGAGGAGGCAGTCAGATGGGAAGAAGGTGTCAGGGACTGTTGGGCAGTGCTGCTGCCTGTACTGCTCCTTGTCCCTCTCACTGCCTTTTCCAGCTGGAGGGTCTGTCCAGGGAATAAGAGAAAACTGCGGGGGCCAAAATAATGTCCCAGCTGGTGCGTGCCAGCTGCTCTCTGCTCCCTCCATCCTCTACTCAGCCCTCTTCGGGATGTTTGGATCTGGGTTACAGAGCAGGAGCAAACATCAGGGGTGGCTGTGACAGCAGCAGAGGCGGGCAGGAGCGGCAGAGAGGTATTTAAGTGTCATTCCTCCCCTGAACTTCCACTTGCACAGACGCAACAGCAGGAAAGCCTGGATGTGAGAGCGGCAATGTCCCCGTTAGACGATCATGACCAAACCTCTCAATCATTTTGTGCCTCCTCAGTTCCCTCTTTGTAAGATGTAATACCTCCTCTCTCCTCCCCTTCACTGTTTTTGTTACACGCTGTCCTGGACAGAGTTTCCCTTTGACTATGAAGGCTGTGGGAGACAGCATTTTTGACAAATGGGTAGTTACTTAAATATGTAGCTGTGAGCTCTTGCCTAGCTTTTTCTTGTTAAGCCTTTTTCCCAAGGCTTGATGATGACTGCCCGCTTTCTGTTAAGTCGTATTATTAGCACTGGAAAAAGTAAAGCTGGAGTGATCTTCACAGAATCACAGAGTCACTAAGGTTGGAAAAGACCTATAAGATCATCAAGTCCAACCATCAACCAAAAAACACCACCATGCCCATTAAACCATGTTCCACAATGCCACGTCTACACGCTCCTTGAATACCTCCAGGGAGGGTGACTCCACCACCTCCCTGGGCAGTTTATTCCAATGTGTCACCACTCTCTCAGTAAAGAAATTTTTCCTAATATTCAGTCTGAATCTCCCCTGGTGCAACTTGAGGCCATTTCCTCTTGTCCTGTCTTGAAGGTGATCTAATCCACCCAGGGCAAGATCAGCAATACAACCAGCTCCATGAACAGCAGGCAATTTAGTGCAAACCCTTGAATTCAGGTTTGTTTGACCTGACGCCCTGCGAGACCTGTTAGCTCTAGCTCAGTGCCATGCGGATGTGACTCTTTTTCTTGTGCCCTGGTCTCAGTCTCGATCCTACACTGTATTGCGTTGGCTCACAAGCTTTTCTATTTCGCAGCCGTCACCCCAAATATTAAACAGGCTGTTTGTGGGTCAAGCTGATCTCAGCATGCTGTATGCTCCCATTTGAGCTGGATTCTTTCTTTTGACTCGGATCTTCCCTTTCTAAAGGTAGCTCAGAGTGCGTGCAACTCCTCATCGACGTCGGTGCGAACTTGGAGGCTCACGACTGCCATTTTGGGACTCCCCTACACGTGGCCTGTGCCAGGGAGCATCTGGACTGTGCAAAGTTGTTGCTCAAGGCAGGTATGGCAGCCACAGGCTTTGCTTCGGCGTGGGCAGGAGACGGTGGTGTCTGTGCGCAGCATTTCTCTTGGTGTTCCGCAGTGGCATGCTTGTTGAAGACCTTATTCATCCACAGCACAATATAGAATGACAAAGGCGAATGGGTTTGCCTTTACCTGAGCAAAGCTTAATGCTAAAGCATTTTTTCAGTGTGTGCCTGTCAATATCCAGTTTGTGATGTGCCCAGTGACATTCCCATTCTCTTATTTTAATAAAATTCTGAACTCTTCAGCCCCCTAGAGCAAAGTTTCAACTTCTTCCCAAGTACCAAAAGTGGTATCAACTGCTGGGCATGCGTTCAGCTTTGGTAGCACAGTCATATGGTTTTGGGTAGGTATTAGGGGGAGATAGTAGGGTTTGATGTTGTACAGAAAACCGGAGATGAAGTCACTTCATACCTCAAGGAGATCTGGTTAGTGTTATGCCCAGATGAGTTTGCTAGATGTCCAAGTCAATGTTCTGTGCTCCAGGTTTCACATCCCGGTTTTCTTGCTGCTAACTTCAGGGGCATTTGGAGTTGGACTTCTTGTCTTTGCCCATGCTTACCGGGAGGAGATTTGGCCCAGGGATGGGGATTTGTTTCACTGAACATTAGTTATCTAAAAATTACACATCTAAGCTAGCCTGCTCCCAGCCCCTCCAGTTCCCTGGCTTGGGCACCCTTTAACTGATTCCCCAGAAATGCCTGTTTCTCCTCATTAATTATAAGGGCAGTTCAGTGTGGCTACACATAACTAAAAGTCAGTTGTTAGGATTCAGTGAGGTTCATCTCACCTCTGCTGAACAAGTCAGTTGATAAAATGCAAGCGGTTGTGGGGGGATTGGAAGGACCTTTTGCTATCAGCTTATAAAAGCCAAACTTTCTTAGCAAAAATATCTGTAACTAAGACTTGATCCCGCAGTAATGTCTGATGGTGAGCTGCAACATCTCGTGGGGCTGGGGTATTTCTGTTAAAATAGTAAACAAAGATGTCACTGTTTGCCTTGAGTGGGAGCACTCCCTAGAGATGACTGGGAATGGCTGTTTGCTGGCTTTGGGCAGCACAGATTCAGGAAGCAATTCTAAACTTCACACTCAGTAGCTTGTTTACCCAGTAACATGGACTAAAATCCTTTCTCTGCAAGGAAAACGTAAGGCCAGAGAAGAAAACTCATGCGTTGTCAGCACCGAGAACTTGTTCAGCAGTTTGGTTTCCTGTTTGTGCTGTTTTGTTTGGATCTTGTTCTAGCTGCTCAAGCGTGTTTTAACAGCATTTTTTTCTCCAGTCAAACCACTCCTTATGTTTTGGTCAAGTGAGGCTTTCATGAACAGGTTTGTTTTTCTTTCTGGCCTCAGGGGCAAATGTGAATGCTGCTAAACTTCACGAGACAGCCCTCCACCACGCAGCAAAAGTGAAAAACGTAGATCTGGTGGAGATGCTGATTGAATTTGGAGGAAACATTTATGCAAGGGACAACCGAGGAAAGAAGCCGTCGGATTACACCTGGAGCAGCAGTCCCACAGCAAAGTGCTTCGAGTTCTACGAAAGTAAGTGAGATATGATCCCCTGCCCCAGGAATTCGGTGACTGCCAACTCCATTGCACCACATCATGATTCTCAGGCTGCTTTGATCTGTAGATCCCTGATCATCTTCCTGTGAAGGTATAGGGATCTTGGGGACAAATGTACGCCAGCTGGCTGTAGGCTAGCTCTGCTTAATTGTGGTGGAATGACAGTGGTAAGATGGTCCAAATCATGCCCTCAGTGAATTCAGGTCCCTCTCATGTGTCAACATCAGCGTTTATGCTTTGGTGCATTAAGTCAGGTCAAGGAAACGCCCAGTTTTATTTGGGGCAGGGAACGCGTTAAACTTTAGCTGCACTGGCTGTCTGATTTTGGAGGAGGCATTTGACTGAGGTTTGAGGATGGCTTTAAGTCAATCTTTGTCTTGTTACTCTTAGAGGAGTAATTCACAGACCTTCCAAGCATTTGCAGACTGCTGCTGCACTAGATGATCCTTAACATCATAGAATCACAGAATGGTTTGGGTTGGAAGGGGCCTTTAAAGACCATCTAGTCCAACCTCCCTGCCATGAGCAGGGACATCTTCCACTAGATCAGGTTGCTCAAAGCCCCGTCCAACTTGACCTTGAACACTTCCAACGATGGGGCATCCACAACTTTTCTGGGCAACCTGTTCCACTGTCTCACCACCCTCGTCATAAAAATGTTCTTCTGTACAGAAAGAAAAATTTCTTCCTTATAGAAGAATAAAGTTTTTTCTGGCTTTGCAATCCTTTGTGTGGTGAGCACCTTATAGCCCCTTCTCCCTCTGACTTCCCTTCTCCCTGTAGCAGTCTCTCCTCCAAGTTATTCATTGCTCTCTTTTCTTAGAGAGCAGCAAAGTGTGCTGGTCTGGCTGCAGCTGAGCTGGCTGAGGAGATTGAATCTTATGTGCCTATAAATACTCCTTATATCTCACCAGAGTTTACTGCCCACTAAACCCAGCTGTCAGAACTGCACGTGTAGTTGCTTTTCAACGAAGACGGTAGTAACAGTACTGTGCTAGCTTTAATAGTATTTTTTTTCCTTTTGATTTCTATCATTAAATTTGGGACTAGATCCAGGACAGATGCAGATCTTGGAGGCTGATGATTGCAGAGCCTGTGGCGTAGGGATAGCAGCTTCTTAGGACTGACTACTTCCAGAGCAACGTGCCCGATTGTAACTCTGTGTCCATGCACAAGCATCAACACCCGGCGTTGAGGCTGCGGGCTGCAGATTGGGGGCTGTCTGGAAGGGGTTTGGGGAATTTTATTGGAGCGCTCAGCAGCATGCTGATCGAAAAGGGTTAACGCAATCCTTAGGTGGAGAAACAGAGCCGTAGAGAAGTGTTGGAAGTAGGTTTTGTTCCTACATACGGCATTGCTGAGGCTTAAAACAGCATCACAAAGGGAAATCTGAAAGTCTTGGATAGCCCCGCTGGATCAGAGCAGGTGATCCAGTGGGCACCGTTGGCCTTTGGGGGATGCAGGCGAGGAAGGGAGCTGGGAGAAGCGCGCTGCAGCTGTGCTTAGTATTTCTGGTGGGATTTGCATTGGGATGAGCCTTGAGAGAGCACGCCCATGGCTCTGCAGTGCCTTCCTTGGGCCTGGGTGCTGTGGGAGGTCGAGTGCTTGTAAGCAGAGCCAGGCTTGTGATCACGGTGGGGGCGATGCCAGGCGTCACCCTCCTGGGAGGTCTGTGCTCTGCGGGAAGATCAGCCATCCGCTGAGCTGCAGCCTTAACTTTGGATCCTCTTTTCTCATTTTAGAAACGCCTCTGAGTTTGTCGCAGCTCTGCAGAGTTACAGTGAGGAAAGCCGCCGGGCAGAGAGCACTGGAGAAAATTGCCAAGCTAAATATTCCTCCGCGATTAATCCAGTACCTGTCCTACAACTGACAGGGACGAAGGTGGCCGGGAAGGATGGTATCTTTAGCTCCCACAGTATGAAGTATCTGTCTCTTTCTCTTCTACCTCCCCCCCAAGAAACTAATTTTAATTTAAGCAAACTGGTGTAAATAGTATTTACGAGGCAGCACTTCACAGCCCTTCCTCTTCTCCGTGGGCAAAGACAGGCTCAGGCAAGGTGTAGCACTGGCTTGAAGTTGTCGTCTCCTGGGGTGATCTGTTAGACAGTCACTATGTTCGAGGCTGTAGCACTCGCTCTTTGAGCGGGATTAATTTTGCCTAATTTTGCCTTTCTCTAGCCTAAAGGCATCTCTGTATGATCTAACCAGGCGCCCTTTGCAGTCAGTGAAGAGAAATAGATACTTCTGGAGCATGATTCATCTGTCCTGTTTTAGATGCCCGTGCTGGGACGATACAGGATGCCTCGGGAGCGCCTGTCTCCGCTGACTGCAAAGGGATTTAGAGGTGATACCCTTGGATCTGGACGTCTGTGTTTCTGCAGCGGGAGCGCAGGATCCCACCTCTGTGTTAATAACTCAAGTGACAACTGCCTAATGCCAAGGGACAAGGCTTGAGAGACCTGTGCGCTCTAGCTGGAGGCAAATTAAGTCCCCAGCAAGCTCAGGACTAATCAGAGGCACTGCAACCGGTTACCGACTTTCCATGAACTTCAGAGGGCTTTGGCTCAACACCAGCAGTGAGGACAAACTGCTGCCAGATCAGGGTTGACTTTGCCCATGCTCCTTCCTCGCTGAAGGTGAGCCAGCTCTTACTGTAGTGTACCTCTAGGGTATCACCATGTCTAATTGTCAAGCCCAAGCAGGAAGCAGGTCTCTCTGCACGTCCAAGGATGCTTCCCTCTAGATGGCTGGTCCCAAAGAATATTCCTCCACTTGCTCTGAGCAACTGTGGCCACTCTGTTGGTTTTACGTGCAATAAGTGGCAGAGCTGCTGCCCGGTGGTGCCTGAAGTACAGTGAGGGCATGTCCTTTGGGTAGCTGTGCAGCAGATCCCTGTGGTGTATGTGAAAGGCAGTAGGAGGGCTGGGCTCTGCCTTGGGTTTTGAGATTTTTATTTTCCTTTTTCCCCCTCTGAGTTTCTCTCTCAATGCTGGAGCCTCTCCAGAGGTTGGCAGCGGGAGCCAGCCCTGAGCCACGTGCTGCTGAGTGTTGTGCTCGAATCCTTTGGCTTCAGCAGGTGCGACTGCAGCTTTGTCCTTCGGTGATTTAAACCTCCAGGGTGACATTTGTATGAGCAGAGCCAAAATTGTCATCTGCCTTCCAGATGAGACGTTACGTGTTGTCTGAAGGCAGTGACCTACACGATACGTGGTACTAAGGGGGTGGAGCTCCCTGATGTCCCCATGGCAAGTCTTAGCACTGTGATGAGAACAAATTCCTCCTCTGAACGGCAGCAAATGTTACGAAATCTGCTGTCTAATGTGGCAGCGAGCTAACTCGGGGCTTTCAACATCCTTCGTGGTGTGAACTAACACTTGAGAGCAGATGCTCACTTGCCTGCTGCCTGCAAGATCTCCTGCTCCCCAAGCCAGCACGGTGGGGCTCAGCCTCGGGAGGGAGGGGGAAAATAGCATAAGCACAGGGTTAAAGAGCTGAGGTGGAACTGAATGCACTTTAATGGTGACCAGCAAATCACTTTGTTTTTTAATTTTTGGTTAGGTTCATTCCCCCCGCACCCCTTTGTTGGTTTGTTGTTTTTTTTTTTCGCTGTGCAGTATCAAATAGAACAGGACAGAAAAAAAATTTTGAGATCCTGCTTTTTTGCGGGATTGTCTGTTTATAATTCTGATATTTGAGTTTAAAGTATCAGAAATGTGAAGTTGCCAAGAAGATCAGGGAAGCCCTAGAGATGTTTATTTTGGGCTTCATCCCTGTGATTGATAGGATAAAGGTTTTATATTGTATCTATCTTTCAAGAAAAGCTTCCTCTGCTCAACATGCATGTCCTTACAGATAAATACGTTTTAGGAAAGAGCACCTTTTGTACCTTAAAGTTACAACTTTACCTGGGGTGAAACCCTTCCCGCTTGGTTCAAATTTGAATCCCTTGTTAGGTTGCTCTTTTAACATTGCCTAAGCTGGTGAAATAATGAAATGGTGAAGTCCAAGTTTCCAATGTAAAACCAAAAGACTCCTCGAACAACTGAGAATAAAATTACAAGTTCCTATTTATGCCATCTTTATTTTTTTCCTCTCTTTTAAGTCACCTCTCAGGTAGGTTCTGAAGTTTGGTTATTTTTTTTTTCTCAATCTCTTTTAAGAGATCCTGCTGATCAACGCATGCATCCAGGAAGGCATTACCGAGAGAGCTAAGTATCTCTTGTTTGGTGGCAATAGGCAGACTCATTCAGTAGCAGTTTTCTTAAGACATCCGCATGATACGGCCGTGTCTGGAGGGAGAAGTGTTCCAGGGAAGTCCTTTGAGAGCCAACAAGCTACAAAACAACACCCGAGTCCTCCCCCGGTGTGCCGTGGTACTGAGGCAGGTGGCCGGATGGTGCCACGGCTGTTTATGACCCGATGGGCGTTTACTTGTGTGTTTCTGGGTTTCTAAACTGCAAGTGAAAATTGAGATTGAGACTCTTTAATTTTTCATCCATCCTGTCTAGCTGTCGGTTCTTTTAATCCTGCAGGGATTTCTCAGCTGGTTGTAAAGCATCTTCTGAGGTATAACATTTTACAACTCAGAGTAAAGGCAAAGTAGATGCCAAATGAAACTGATGTGATGTTTTGGCTTCCCTTAATATCTAAGACTGCAATTTTTGTGGCAGTTAGCACGAGTAGCAACATCATCCTTGCCACAGGTACAGTCTGGATAGCTGGGAATCACTGCAGCTATCCCAAATTAAGATGAAAATTAGAAGCTTTGGAGATAACATTTCCCTAACAGGGGTTGGGGGCTATGCTGGGGGTCAAATTAGGGTTACAGTCTCTCCTCTCCTGGTGAATTGCTGAGGGTATCTCCACTTAGTAATACAAGAGGCCGTGGCAGGTCATCGGAGAGTCATCCCCAGCACTCCGCTTCTGCAACCCATCGCTCTGCGCTGCCTTGCTTGACGTGAACCACAGAAGTGGACGGCTCAGGATCGCCCTCAAGATATCCCAGAGGCCGTGGACACGCTGTTCTGTGTCCCGTTAAGCTGTACCCATCTCTCATTGCATCAGCGCATCGCAGGTATGGGTTGGGAAAGGCAGTCGTGGCTGCCCCCAAGAGATTCCTCCTCCGGTTATTTTTGCACTGGTTGGGTTTTGTTCCTTACGTGTATAAGAAAGAAGACCTCAAGAGGACCTTATCTTCTGGAAATTTTATGCATCTCGCCTGGGTGACGTACCCTCTGGCCACGTAGGGTTGACTTCTCTTAGTTATGGGTTAAAAAACTTGGAGATCCCAAACACCCGGTTCACGCTTAGTTTATAGGGACTGGGTGCCTTTGCTGTTTCGGTGGCAGCTGAAGGACCCGTGGGTTTGTAAAGAGTTTGGGGATTGCTGGGAATGAAAGAGGTTGTCTGAATCACAGGTATTTTTAAGTGAAACTCCTCAGCTGACTCTGCTTAGGTTACACCCTTTGTTTTATTTTTATGTCAAGTTCTGGCTACTATTTGACTTCCTTCACCCTTTAATCCGAATGTCAAATCAGGGCATGAATCCAACGCAAACCCAAACCCACCAGGCTGGTCCTGCTTTCATCCATCTCCTTCCCGGGCTTCCCAAACTGGAAACCCAGGTGAACATTTCAGGCCACCTCCCCTCTCCTGTGGGTTTCTCCTTCCTGCACCACCAGCTTTGCTACAGGTCCAGCAGCACGGGGAGCAGTCTCAAATAACCCTGCTGCTTCCGAGAAGCCCAGGTGAGAACAGGGCTTTGCTTTCATCCATGAAAATCATCTTTCGGACAGTCAACCTTGCTCCTGGGCGCTGCCGGTTGCTGCTGGCTGGGTTTCTTAAGATCGGCTTGTGAGTGGGGAGCTTGATCGGAGCAGCTTTTCTCCAACTATGTGAAGTTTGTCCAGAAAAAACAAGGTGTGACTGAAGCCGATTCCTTGGAAGAAAGCCTCACGGCGCTGAAGAATTAACTCTTTGTAACGCCAGCAGCTGTTGCTTTCCCCGGACGAGGCGGAGAGGAGCCGCCCTTCCCTTCCGCGCATGAAGGAAGGATTTGTGCCGTTGGTTGCAGCTCTCTGAGTCTCGGTGTAAAGAAGCAGCGGAGAAGAGAAGACAGCAGACACAAACAGGGTTGGTGTTTTTATTTTTTAATATCTTCAGGGGACTTTGTAGAAGAGAGCAAACCCCAAGGGCTGCCCTAACCTTAGCAGCAGCAAAGAAAGCCCTCAGTGTCCTCTGGAAGGTGGCACCTGAAGATGAGTAATGCAGTGGTTGCATCACATTTAGAGCAAGCGTGAGCATGAAATATCCATTCTACCTCTTGATTTAAAAAAAAAAACAAAGCCCAAACGCTGAAGACGTTAAGTATTTACCTGCGCTATCACATCCCTTCCCTCCCTTTCATCACTTCTCTCCTTTCTTCAAGAGGACGAGCGATCTTGCAGGCTCTTGCAAGAAGATGGCGCCTGTCCCACACGCTTGAGTGGGAGCCAGCGTGAACTGAGTTGGGGGGGTCTCTGCTGACTTGTGCTTGCTTGAGGTCCAGCCTTGGGCAGCTCGGAGGCTGGTGAATGTCCTGTTCCCTGGCCCGGGGGTGACCGGAACACCGGTTGTTTTGAAATCGGGGGTTTTTAAGGCCAAGGTTGTTATTTTCAAACTTAAAGCCAGCACCTAAATCCATAACAAGGTAGTGAAGCATAAGGGAGGAAAAAAAACCTACTGATTCCTTAGGACCTCTGGAAACCTTTACTACTTCTACGTGGCACCTTTAGGTTTGTCCATGCTATTAGTTAACCCCAGGCTCTCCTCCCTACGTGCCACCGAGGACAAAAACCTCATGTGTCCGTCAAAAAACCCCAAACCAACTCACTTTTTCACCCGACAGCGTAGATGCAGCTTGTGCTTCAGTAGGTGCCCTATAACTGTGATACCCTGATGCTTCTCTGGGTTTAGGCTCTGAGACACCGGGCTCAGAAAGCGTTGACCTCTGTTTGGAAAGAGTACAGCACGATATGAAGATGCTATTTGTATTTATACCTGATTGTCTGATTTTTAAATGACTCCTAGCACGCCGTGGTGGTAAGATTTGGGTGGGCGCGAATGCGCTGGAGTGTTACTCTTGATTAAAACTCGCTCTGAAAGGTTTCGTCTGTGCCCGTCTGTGTTTCTTCCATAGATGGCTGCAGTCGGGGTGTGGGGTCTGCGTGAGAGCCCTGCCAGCTCCCCTCGCCTCGTCAGCCTCATCCCTAATTGCAGTGATGCTGCGAGCAGGCAGCGTGACATGCCCATGGATTTGCGGATCTGTGCAACCAGCTGAAATTGCCCTCCTGAGGACGAACCAGCCCTGGTTGGCCGCGTCCAAAGAATTATAGTCAGTGGCTTGATGTCCAAGTGGAAACCAGTCATGAGTGGTGTCCTTCATGGGTTCTTACTGGGACCAATAATATTTAGTATCTTCGTCAACGATGTGGACAGTGGAATTGAGTGCACCCTCAGCAAGTTTACAGATGACACCAAGCTGAGCGGTGCAGGTGATTTGCTAGAGGGATGGGATGCCATCCAGAGGGACCTTGAGAGGCTTGACGTGGGTCCATATGAACCTCATCAGGTTCCACACAGGGAAGCGCAAGGTCCTGCTCCTTGGTCAGGGCAATCCCCAGTATCGACAGAGACTAGGGGATGAATGGATTGAGAGTAGCCCTGCGGAGAAGGATTGGGGGATGAAAAATTGGATGTGAGACGGCAACACGCACTTGCAGCCCGGAAAGCCAACCGTATCCTGGGCTGCATCACAAGCAGCGTGGCCAGCAGGTCGAGGGAGGGGATTGTGCCCCTCTACTCCCCTCCGGTGAAACCCCACCTGCAGTACTGCATCCAGCTCTGGGGTCCTCAGCACAGGAAAGACGTGGACCTGTTGGAGCGGGTCCAGAGGAGGCAGCAAAAATGATCAGAGGGCTGGAACACCTCTGCTGTGAGGACAGGCTGGGAGAGTTGGGGTTGTTCAGCCTGGAGAAGAGAAGACTCCAGGGAGACCTTACTGCGGCCTTTCAATATATAAAGCAGAAATCTTTTCTAATGAGAAAGATGGGGACAAACTTTATAACAGGCCTATAGCAGTAGGACAAGGGGTAATGTTTTTAAACCAAAAGAGGGTGGATTTAGACTAGATATAAGAAGAAATATTTTACTATGAGGGTGGTGAGACACTGGCACAGGTTGCCCAGAGAGGTGGCAGATGCCCCATCCCTGGAAACACTCAAGGTCAGGTTGGACGGGGCTCTGAGCAACCTGATCGAGTTGAAGATGTCCCTGCTCATTGCAGGGGGAATGGTCTTTGAAGGTCCCTTCCCACCCAAACCATTCTGTGATTCCATGATTCTATAAAAATAGGCTTGTTTTTATAGTCCTGGAAGCAAACGGAGGCTGGAAACAACATCCCAAAGAAATTGGGAGGGAGGTGATGCTGTTTGGGGACAAAGGGACAGTCCCTCTCTTCCCTAAGAGATGCTCTCCAGGCAACCTGCTCACTGGGTCCTTCTCCTGGACTGGAGGAGCTGGTTGGGGGAAGAAAAGGCGCCTGTGGGTTTTTGGGGAGGTGGTTTTTGCAGAATTGGCAGCGACTTGTGATGGGAGTGTGAAAAGCTTCAAAATCTGCAGGTTTTGTTGCAGCTGGGGCTGCGGGGAGCCTCCTGCCCCCCGCGGTGCCGCTTGGCGGTGCTGCTCCCCCCAGTAAGAGCAGCAAAACCTCCCTGGGGAGTGGGAAATATTTAACAGGCTGGGTCCGCACCAGCCACATTTTCGTGAGAGAAAGACAAATCCTGGAAACACTTTGAAAATCTGCTCCCCGAAACAAGCCCGGGCGGCTTTCCGTGGGCAGGCGGCAAAGGCATCGCGGGTTCCCCCCGAGCCAAGATGCTCTTTTATTCCAAAAAAGCTCTGAAGTCTGCAAACACGGGCCCCATTTCACCTGTATTTGGGGTTGGGGTTTTTTTTTTTTTCCCCTTATCCTGGGTAAAAAGAAACAGCAACAACAAATCACCTCCGAGCGATTCCATCCCTCCCTCCAGGCTTCAGATCTCCGCATCACAAAAAAAGCTTTTTCGCATTCCCCAGATCTGTCAGGAATAGAATTCCCACTGATCTTGGCTCGGGGGGTGTGCGTTTTTAAGGAGAAAACCATGAATTGAGGGAAAACTGTGCAAACCCACTCGGCTGGGAGGAGAGGGGAGTGTGGGGCAGGTTGTGCCTCCCCGGATGGGATGAAAATAGGGCAAAAAATAGGGATGGAGGGGCTGCAAAGCAGTTATTTCTTCCTTTCAGCTTTGGCAGGGCTCATGGGTTTTTTTGGCATCTCTTCTTGCAAGAGCTGATTTGGGGCTAGTAGGGACCAAAGTGGGAAATTAAGGGTTTGGGGTTTTTTTTAAGCTATAAGGAAGGGAAGCTGCTGCGGAGATGGGGATTTTTTTTTTTGCTTTTTTATTGTTTATTTTTTATTGTGTATTTTTTATCTCCAGGGATAGTTTATAGAGCTACACCACCATCCTCCTGCCTATCCCAGGGGAGAAAAGAGGGAAAAGGCTCCAGAATCTCCTCCAGCTGGGATATGGGGGGGGGGGGCTGTGGTTACGCGGGGCTGCCGGCACGCCGGCAAGCGGGGCCGCGTGCGTGGTGGCTGAGGTCATGGCGCTATTAATTTCCCGTTAAAAAGCCCCGACGGCTCCGGCTCTGCAGGGATGGAAAATGAAGCAGCTCCTATTGCGGCCGCTGCAGTTAACCCCTGTGGGGATGTCTGACTTTTTGGGTTGAGAGAGGCAAATCCCACCGTGCCAATGATAGACTACATCCCTTGAAGGTTGATGGTCACCACCTTGGCCACCCTATGGCTGCTGCAGGTCCTCATCCAGCTCCTGGGGGGGCTCAGGGTCCCTTGAGACATCCGGGAAACCCTCCTGGCGCCTGCAAAGACCTCGTCTGGTTTAATCCCCCTCCAGCCGGCCGGGCTGGAGCCACATCTGCCCACCCTGCGATGCTGGAAACCCAAACCCAGCCATCGCTGAGCGCCCCGGGGCCGGCGGCTGGTTGCATTTCACACTCAAAAGCCTCCGGGGCTGAGGCCGGGGGCTTATTTTGGTAACTTGAACTTGGGGAACCCCTCGGCCGTGGAAGGCGGGGAGAGAAGCCTTGTGAAATGTGATGGCAGCTGGGGGCTCCCGGAGTCCTTGCGAGGAGCCCCAAGCGTCTTCGCAAAATCCCTTGGGGCTTTACGTTGAGTCTTGGGAACGCCGGGGAAGTGAGATGGGGGCACAGAGGAGGTCTCTCCCCTCCTTGCAGCAGGGCACAGGGCATTAGAGCAGCCCTGGGGCTGCTTTCAGCTCTCTCGTGCCCCGACAAACTACCTGGCATCTGCAGAGCATGGGGGCCCTTCTCCTGGTCCCCTGCCCTGGTCACACTTGTCCCCGATCTCCTGGTTGTTCTGTTCCCTCCTTCTTGTCCCACTTGGCCCCTGCTCCTACTTATCCCCAGCCCAAAGTCTTGTCCTTGTCCCCTGATCCCACTGGTCCCTTCTGCTGGTTCCAATTGTCCCCGTCTCCTAGTCCCATTTGTTCCATCTTTTGATCGTGTTTTTCCCCTCTCCTGGTTCTTCTTGTCCCCAAATCCTGGTCCCACTGGTCCCCTCTCTTGGTCACGCTTGTCCCCAACTCCTGGTCTCTTTTGTTTCCCTCTCCTGGCCCTGTTGGTCTCCTGGTACCAGTTGTCCTCTCTCCTTCTCCTACTCATCCCCATCTCCTTGTCCCACTTGTCCCCTCTCCTTGTCTCACTTGTTCCCCCTTCCCTGTCCCACTTGTCCCCTCTCCTGGTCCTGCTCTCAGGGGCAGCAGAGGCAGTTTTGGTGCAGACACGGTGGGATTCAATGCAGACTTTTGGGGCTGGAGCCTTTCCCTGAGGGAAGCCCGTGCAGCCCCCCCAAGCCGCATCACTGGATGCCCTGGCAAGCCTAGCTGAGAGGGTGACGTGATTTTGGCCTGGCTGTGAGCTGAGTCCAAGGAAACTCGTGTCACGTGAAGGATCTCAGCACCTTGGATGCTGTTGGGCATCTGCATCATGGTGGTACCCAGAGTCCCACATGGGACAGAGGAGCTAATGCCAAAAACAAAAAAAAGGGGGTAAAACCAACTGCTCCGGTCCCAAAATCAGGCACTTCGCCCCAAAGCAATGCCCCATCTGGTGCACCTTTGGGCTCGGTGCAGGATCTGAAACCAAATGGCTCCTTTCAGCATTATCTTGGCCATCCCCAGGTACCGTTGCCCATACTGCCCCATGCCCCGTGACCGGTTGCGGGGCAATTTGTGTTTGCTTTTTTTTTAATTTCTCCCGCAGACAGTGATTTCTCCTTTCACAAATGACCTGAAAGTGGAAAATCAGCTAGGAAAAACACTTTAAAGCAGGTTAAAAAACACCCCTGAGAAATCAAATATTTTTCCGCCGAACTAAACGTTGGAAAGATGTATTTGCAAAGGGGTTTGGGGGTTTTATTTAGTTATTTATTCCCCTGAGCAGAACCTGGCTTGCTGCAACCTAACCAAGCTCTCCTCTGCGGCATTCCCTAACGCCACCAACCTGGATCAACCCCAATGCAAGAATCCTTTTTTCCCCACTTTTTATGGCAGCTGGTTGTCGAGGGGCCTCCCCTTCCCGTGGGCAGCGACATTTCCCAGGCAATACGTCATGTTTGCTTAAGAGCAGAGTTATTGCCGGGGAGGAGGCAGGGAGCTGCAGCCCCGGGGGGCTGCGGGAGTGGGGAAAAATGGGGAAAATGGGGAAAAAAATCCTGCCCTTCTTGTCAACATCCTTTGGGAGGGCTCAAAAAACTCCTTAGTCCCTCTTGGAGGGGTCTCAGTATTGTTTCCCCAACGTTTAATTAACATGTTTTTTAAAGTCCAGTTGTTGAAATGTTATTAAAATGTCTCGATTTGCTAAAATAAAGGGGAATGGGGAGAATTTGTGACTGATTCAGCAGCAGTGGAGCAGAAGCATCTCTGGTGCCTCACAGTGGGTGCTGCTGGGGGGTTCATGAGCTGCTTTTCTCCTAAAAAGTATAATTTTAGAGGAAAAAATGTGTCCAGGTGAAGCAGAACTGTGATCAGGGAAAGGGGAGCGATGGGGGAGTATGGTTGGGCCCTTGGTTTTGGGTGTTGCTGGAGCCCTCGGTGGCTTTTTTGTTGGAAAGCCTGGAGGAAAATACACGGAAAGGTGGTGGAAGACTGTTTGCCAGCGGTGGAGATGGGATCAGCTGCTACAGTCTGGATCCAGGAGATCCCCCCAAGTCCCATCCCAAGGGATCCCCCATGCCCCATCCTGCAGGATCCTCCATGTCCCGTTCTAGGTGATCCCCATGTCCCATCCTAGATGAACCCCCAGGTCCCACCCCAGGTGATCCTCCATGGCCCATTCTAAGTGATCCCTCATCTGCCACCTGATGTGGTCCCCCCTCAGGTCCCAACTTAGATGATCTCCCAGATCCTATCCTAGGTGATCCCCCAGGTCCAATCACTTGGAGGATCCTCTAAGCCCCATCCTAAGTGAGCCCCAGTGTGCCATCCCAGGTGATCCCCTCCCAGGTCTCATCTTAGATGATCCCCCTGGTGTTATCCCAAGGGATCCCCCAGGTCCTAGCCTAGATGAGCCCCCAGAACCCATCTCAGGTGACCCCCTACCCCAGGTCCCACACTGGATGATCCCCCCAGGACCCATCCCGGGTGACCCCCTACCCCAGGTCTCACCCTACAATCTCCATCCCCCGGTGCAGAGGCCCATTCTGACCAGGTTTTGGGGTGGAAACCGCTGGTCTCTCCCTCACCACCCCATGGCCCCACTTTCCACCCTGCATGGACCCCACCCAACCTCCCAGGCACCGAGTGCATCTCCTGTATCCACTCAATTAGTTTAATTGTTAACCAACGCCCGACCCAAAGCGCCCTGTGAGTCACGGATCTGCCCCGCATGAGGGGAGGCAGCGTGCGAGTGCCTGGCCAGATCCCGCACACCCTGTCAGCTCCTTCCCCTCCGGTGGGGCCATTTGGGCCTGGAAAGCTGGATTTGGGAAGCAAAATTCCCTCCCTTGGCAATGCTGAAACAAAGAGGACACTCTTGTCCGTCCATCTGTCCATCCCAAGCGACGCCGGCGGAAATCTTCCCACCGCGCTCCTGACCATCGAACTGAGGGAGAAATGGGCAAATGTCTCTGGTGCAGAAGCACAAATAAACATTCTTCTCCGGGCCAGGGCTGCTGCTGATGGGGCTGCAGGGCCGGCATTTCTGGCTGGGGTCCAGCCTCCCGCTAAAGACCGTCGTTAAGAAAAACCAGCTCAGGATAAGTGGTGTGAAAAAATAGTCCAGTAATTAAACAATCCCAGAATAGAAGGAGAAAAGGTCAAGCCTAAAAATACAGGGTATGGTTTTGCGCTGAAACACGGCATTAATAAATAATCATGTTTTCGGGAAGGTCTAATCTTAGCGGATGGGGTACAATAGCCTGGCGTGACCCCTTCACTTGTCTTGATTTTGCTGGATTTCGGGCTTCTTTTTTGCCGGGCTTTGCCCCACTCTCATCCCCTGCAGAGCTGCAGGCAGGTTGGGTGTGCGAGCAAGAGGGCAGGACGTGGTGAAGGTGCCAGCTGCTGGGCTGGGGACTGTGCCTGGGGTAGAGCGAGCATGGGCGTGCTCAGCCCCCGCCGGCCGGCATGCGGGCACCTGCCCGGTTTTCCCAGCGTTGGGAAAACAATTGGGATTGCCAAAGATCCTGGCCGAAGGGATGGGCTGGAGTTGGGGGGGTGAAGTCCTCTTGGTGGCTTGAACATCTCTGGAGCCACAATGTCCCACGCGAAACAGCTATGCCCTGTTCACGCCGCCGCCCCTCTTGCTCGTTAGTGACTGAGCATTAATAAGACCCATTATAATTAATTCTCCTTCAAACCCCTCTGTGTAGGGAGTCACCCCAGCCTGGGGTGGGAGGGCTGCTGCGATTGGGTTTCACCCTCTTCATGGGGAAACTGAGTCACGGGGAGCATGACGGGATGGATTACGGCCAGGAAAGGTGAATCCTGCTCTATTTATCTTTGGGATGGGGATTAGGGCTAAATCCAGGTGCCATCTCTCCTCTTAGCATGGGGGGGAGAAAAGGACCCCCAATAACTTGGGAATGCAGACAGCAGACCCCAAAAGGGGATTTGGGGTGGGGATGGCCACAACCCAGGGGGCTGCAGCTGAAAGGGTGCTCAGCACCCACGAGGGGCATCTTTCCAGCTTGTAGGGAAAAAGGATGGGGGGGGAAGAGGATGGGGTGTGACGCAGGGCTTGACCCTGGCTGGGATGCACTGATGTTGGTGATTTGGGGGGTGGGGGTGTGTTTTTTAGCAGGGATGCCAAAGAGAGGACGAACGAAGCACTGGCAACCACCAGGACACGGGGGGACATTTCTTTATTGGACTCAGCGCCATGGTGGGGGACGCGCGGTGGCCACCGGCACCTCTAAGGACACAAGAGGTGCGTCTCGTGGGGAGCAGTGAGGAGGGATCCCCCGTGTCCGTCTGCACGCTGAGCCCCATCCTGCCAGGTGGGATGCCTGCATCCGATGTAGACGCTGGCTGGTGACGCTCCGGCTGGGATAAAAGAGGATTTTCCAGCCCAGGATGGCAGAGAGAAGGCGGTAGGGGATGGAGGGGCTGGGGGGGGCCACCACAACCTCTGTTCCCTATGAAGAAATTAAGAAAAAATTTAAAAAAGCACCATGAACATCGATTTTTCCAACCACTGGCACAAGTTGCAGGGCAGAAGGTGGTTGGGACGGGGGAGATGCAAAATTTGGGGTGGCCGTTGCAATGGGTGGGGTAGACCCCTTGGCCTGGGGCTTTCCATGGACGTGGGGCTGGGCATGAAGACGCATCCCAGCGAGTTACCTGAAGGATGGGCTTGGAAGTGTGTGGTGGGGGGCTCACTTCTCCGTCATCATCCTCACAAACTCCTCGTAGTTGACCTGGCCATCGTTGTTGCAGTCGGCCTCCTTGATCATCTCGTCCACCTCCTCGTCCGTCAGCTTCTCACCCAGGTTGGTCATGACATGCCGCAGCTCTGCCGCACTGATGTAGCCGTTGCCGTCCTTATCGAAGACACGGAAAGCCTCACGGATCTCCTCCTCACTGTCTGTGTCCCTCATCTTCCTCGCCATCAGCGAGAGGAACTCGGGGAAGTCGATGGTGCCGCTGCCATCGGCATCCACCTCTCCCACCATGTCCTGCAGCTCCGCTTCGGTGGGGTTTTGCCCCAACGAGCGCATGACGGTGCCCAACTCCTTCGTGGTGATGCAACCGTCTCCATCCCGGTCAAAAAGGGAAAAAGCCTCCTTGAATTCGGCGATCTGCTCCTCTGACAGCCGCTCGGCCATGGCGCTTCCCCGCTCGCACGCGGCTCTGCCCCAGCACGCTGCAGCGCCGGCGGGGAGGCGCGGATGGGTCCTCCTCCCTCCAACCTGCCTCTCCCCGGATGAGGAGGAGGAGGCAGGAGCTGGGGAACTCATGAGAGGCTGAGCCACAGGGTCAGCAGGAACAGCTCAGCTGGACCCCCGCAGAGAGGGCAGGGGAGTTTCGGGGTGCCGGAGAAGAAGGGGGATCACCAGCCCCCTTGGGCCACCCCGGCTGCTGTCCCGCTTGCTCCACCGGTGGCATTTCACAGAGCTGGCTCCTAATGAACCCCCTAATTAAGGGATTTGCGCTGTGGCTTGCAGCAAAGTGGTGGTTTCGGGGAGAGGCAGGCGCTGGTGGGAGGGGGGTGATAACACGCTCTTTTTGGCTATTTTAAGGCAATTTTGGTGGGGTTTGAAGTTGTGCAAAGGCCTCTAGCCCTGCATAGGGAGGTTGAGAGGGGTCCCCCCCAGTCTCCCCAGCCCCAGGGCCGGCACGGTGATGCTGGCAGTGTGTCAAACCTGCCGAGGGAGGGTTCCCTCGTGCAGGTCCAGGCAGAGCTCTGCTGCCTGGAGCTGATGTGCTCCGTGCTGATGGAGACCTGAATCAGCCGTGACACCTCTTCCGGGCTCCCCAAGAACGGCCCTGCGGCCCCCGGGGCAGCTGACGTGGTCGTGCATCAGGTGAGCGGTGCCATGAGTCCTGCCCTGGTTAGTCAGGGGTTAACCCCGAGGCTGAGTGAGGGTTAACCATGTTGTAATGTCCTGCTTTCATCTTTACTCATCTCTTACAGCAGGTAGTACAGCAGGGTTCAGAGGCAAATGACGATGAGGGCGATGTCTCTGTCCACCTGTCTGTCCATCCTACCACCCATCTATCCATTTATCTGTTCATCCATTCATGCATATATCTACCCATCCATCTATCCATCCACCCAGCCACCCAACCATCCATCCATCCACCCAGCCACCCAACCATCCATCCATATGTCCATCTATCCAAGTTCTCATCCATCCATCTGTCCATCCATCCATCCATCCATCCCACCAACCAACCATCCACCCAGCCACCCATCCATGTGTGCATTCATCCACCCAACTACATTATCATCCATCCATTCATCTGTCCATCCACCCATACATCCAGTTGCCCGACCCAGTCAACTAGCCATCCATACCTCCAACCATCTGTCCATGCATCTGTCCATCCATCCATGCATTCCCATTACCATCCATCTACCTGTCCCTCCAACCATCCATCTCTCTCTCCTATGTGCCCATAACTGCCAAGTGACCTTCTCCAGCTGGGCCAAGGAGCTAATGGACCAGACGACCAGGTTCCACAGCAGAAGATAGTTTGACTTTCTCAGCTACAGGAAAATGGCACCAGTTTACCCCAGTTCAACCCAGTGAGGAATTAGAGCTGTGGGATTAGGAGGGAAGGCCACAAAACAGAAGGCAACCCATGGGACAACTGAGGAACACATGGGAAATGGGGCCTCCAGGTGGGACAAAGTCTGAGAGGGGATCACCGTCTCAAGGAAAAACTCATCTGGAAAAAACTCTGGGCACATTAAACGCTGCAGTTGCAGGGAGGAATCGGCCAAGCCGTGCCGGGAACCTGTCTGGCGAGAGGCACGGCACTACTCGCCCTGCGAGCGCGTTTCGGGGAGGGGAGGTCCTGGCAGCTCCTCTTGTGCAACGAGCTGCTCTCTAATTGTCTGTCTAATTGCCCACGCTTGCTGTTCTGCTCCAGATTTAATAAGATCGAATCAAAATTGCTGTGAAAAAGCCCCGGGCAGCCAAGCAAGGAGCCAAGAGGAGGGGGAGCTGGCTCGAACCCAGCTGGGAGAAGCAAACACCATCAGATAACCGGGAGTTTTCAAAGCCCGGGAGGATTAAGGTGTTTGTTCAAGCTACAGGGGCAGTTGTTTGAGCTCCAAAATGAGGGTGGGCTGGGTGGGGGGACCCTGGGTCACTTCGCTAAGGACAGAGGGGTTGCTCCGTGCTGGGTGCTGAGTGAAGCTGGAAACTGCTGGGGGTTTTGCTTCCCCATGACCAGCACCCATTGTCAGCACCCATCACCTCCCAATCACCAGCACCCACTGTCAGCACCCGTGACCTCCCCATGACCAGCACCCATTGCCTCCCATGTTAGCAGCAGTCTTTGGGAGAAGGTCAAGGAAGCTTTGATTTTGACTGCACTTAACTGTGCCCTCGTTAGCATGGCGGGATAATTAACCTAATAAAACTTCCTACTGGCCCATAAAATCCCATGGTTTATGGCCAAGTCCTATTTACGGCATCCGAGATGGGCCGTGGGGTAGGACGGGAAAGTAGCGAAGCCACCATGGTGGGAGGCAGGAGCACACAGCTGCTGGCTGACGGGTATTTTGGCAGCCAATTTTCCTGGGATGTCTCCAACCGGAGCTGTAAGGGTCGATGCTTTGACGAAGGAGGGTGCAAGCAGCCAACATTAAAGCCTCACGCAACGTTTTCCAGGCAGCATCGCTCCACTCAACCTCAGCGTCTGGCTTTGAGCGGTCTGATCCAGGTAACGGCTAAAAAAAAACCCCAAACCAGATGGTTAAAAGCACCCAGTTGGATTATCCCCAGCCTGCGCGGCTCATAACGCAAGCCCAGATGTGCGCAGATGTGTGCAGTGATGTCTGGGTTTGCATTTGCAGACGAGGAGGCGGGGGGAGGCTGACGAATTCGTGGAAAAAGAGAAAGTTGGAGGTGGAGAGGGAAACCGCTCCGACAGGGAAACCTCCACGGGGCCCTGTGCCCCCGCGCGAGCCCAGACGTGCTGAGGCCGGCCGGTCCCGTGAGCGTCCATAGGGATGTGGATGAAGCTGTGCAAAGCCCGGCATAAATTGCATCGGGGTTTAATGTGGAAAACGGGATTTTGGAGATGCTGAGCTAGGGCACGATCCCACAATGGCCATGCGGAGTCTCCAGGGGGTGGCAGCTACTGGGTGTAAAATTTGGGTTTTGATGGCTTGTGTTTTATTTAGACGACGTTTTAAGGGAGGTTTCCAAAGCTGAGGGTGAACTGCGGGGTCTTGCAGGGCAGCTCCCGAAGTCAAGGCTTTTGCAGCCCAAGCAAAGGGACCGTGGTCCCACTTTTGGGCCTGCCAGACGTCACGGAGGAGGGAGGCTGGGATCGGCATGCTGGGGAGGTGCTCGGGACAGGGACGTGCCCTGCTCTGACCCCGACTCTGGGAAGGTCTCGCCTGTAAACCGGGGTGGTGTTGGCTCCGCTCCGCACGTAGTGCCTGAGCTGGGTGGATCCCCAAAGGTAAATACGGGACCAGGGATCTGCTTACCAAAGGCGGAGGTGCCCACGCGTCCGCCGGGCATGGCTGCCTTCCCTTTCCCTGGCCACGACAGGGACATCGCTATGGCCAGGGTGGCTGAGGACATGGGGGCTCAGAGGGGCTTGGGGATGCAGCGCCCGCCCAGGTCCCCCCTCTGCCCTTGGGTATTTCACCCCACTGTGTCCCGGGGTCCCCCCATATGCAGGATGGGGGGTCTTGGCTCAGTGGTTTAGCAGCACAGGCGAGGAGAGGGCTGGCCAAGACCCGATGGAGTTCAGCGCAGGAGGAAACCAGGAAAGCCCGGCTTGTTTAGTCTAGCAAAGTGAGGGCTGAGGCAGCGGACGGCTGCGGTCTGCACATTCCTCCCAAAGAGAGGGAGCAGGGATAGAAACCACCAGGGGTCAGGGGAAATTTAAAGGAAAATTAAGTTTTTGGCTAATTTGCCGTCTGTCGGCTACGGGACGACGAGACGAAGGTTCAGCCCCAGCCTGATGCGTGGGAGGATAATCAGGCTCTCTGCAGGATCTCCCCTCCGTCAAGGATGAGCCGTGTGCCCCAGCAACTCATTAATGCCTTTTTTTTTTTTTTGACAAAAGGAGCCTTTTTTTCCAGCTTGGGAAGGGCTGAGCCTCCTCCTGATCAAAACTCAGCTTCACTTTCAAAGCTCAGCCGTAAACCCTGTCCCTGCAAACTGAGCTGTGCCTTCCCTCCTGAGCAGGGCCCCGCAAGCGCAGCGGGAGACTCAGGGGAGCACAGCCAGCCGGCGTGGAGCCAGGGCTGCTCTCCCCGGGAGCTGCAGCCGTGCCCAGACACCCCCCTAGATGGTCAGGCTGCAGCTTTTTGGGAGGGCTGGGGAGCCCTGACGGTTACGTCACACTGATGATAACCGGGTGCTCCCCACCGCCCCTGGGGAAGCTGCCCTGGTGGAGGGGAGTCTGCCCAGCGGGGTCCCCCTTCCACTCAAGCCTGCTTCTGGTTCATCTAGGAGAGGATTTTAAAGTATTCGCTAAATAGGGACCCTTTCAGTTCTGAGGGATGGTTTCTTTTCCATAGGAAGGAGGTTTCAGTGCCCCAGGAAGGCAGGGATTATCGCCACTGCTCCCTTCTCCCCCACTCACAAAGGAGAGTGATGCAAGCGCTGGAGTGAGTCATGCAGCTGTGCCCTGTTTTACAGCGACCGCCCGTCGCAAATGAAGGGCGGTGGCTGCAGGGGCCCTACACCCCACACAGAGCTGTAAACTGCCGGCTCGTGTCCCACTTGGCTGCAGCAGCGCAAAGAGGAACTGTGACAGAGAAGAGGGTTTTGAATAAAGCCACAGCTACAGCCCTACGCCCGGCGGTAGGCCAGCTGCGTGGGCTCGGAGAAGCGCAGGTACGCGCTTACCTGCTGCCGTCTGGCAGTAGCCACGGCAGGAGCACGTCCCTCCCAGGCAGTGACTCGGACAAGGCAGGCAAGAGGCTGTCAGGAATTTAATCGTACTTGGCAGTTGAAACTGTACAACACATTTACAGAGAACCACACGTTTGTGTCTATGTACACCTTCTTCCCGTTTCCAACATTACTGGCCAAACATGTGACAGGCAATAACCCCTTACAGGCGAGTTATGGCTCCTCAAGCACAGGTTTCAGGTAACGCTTGAGGACGGGTGTCTTGGGATCGCTGTCCTCACCCCGTCACCACCAGTCGAATGACAGGAACAACCTGCTGGTGCTGCTCAAAGCTGTCACCGCTTTGTTTCCTACAACGCTTTGCAGCGCAGTTACCAAGCTGGCATCTCTCACACGAATCTTTGGACCGCTAGAACATGGCAGTGTCGCCGTTACAAGTATATACAACCACTAACTCTTCCATCCTTACACCTCATAAGCTTCAAACGCTTTCTTTTCTCTACCTTTCTACCACATGCAATAACCCCTTGGTTGCCTCCAGTCCTGCCTCCCTGTGGAAGGCACTTCATTTCCAAAAGGCAACAGTAACAAGAAAAATCTACCTTCACTCCCTGCTATTCCCCTCTAGCTGCTGCTCCTCTTCCCTCCCCAAACCCTTTGCAACGTGCCTAAAACCTTCCTAAACCCCATTAGCAATGCAGTTCTCTTTCAGTAGCCCAGAGTGCTCACGAGCCGTTTACGTCGCTCATCGTAACAGGGTACGTTGAGCGTCTCCTCCCAGCCACCGGCTCCTAACGCTGTGGCTCGCCTGTGCTCCGCAGAACTGTGGAGTGACGTGAGAAACGGTACATACACGCGCACCTCAGAGCAAGGAGGATCGAATACTTGAAAGGAAATGCCAAGTCTGAACAACAGCAACAAAAATACAAAAGTAAAAAAAAAGAAAAAAAGGAAAAACAAGGAAAACCAAGAAAACCCCAAACAAACTTGAAACAAAACAACTAATAAAAAATTTAAATATCTGGCAGGTTACAAGAGTGAAAATGAGGAATGTACAAAGGACACACTAAGATGAAAGATTCCAGTAGGTAAATTGAGAACCTGTTGAACCTGGGGTCTGTTTTTTTTTTTTCCTCCTTTTTTATAATGAAAAGTGGCATGGATTATGATAACCATACGCCGCAAAACATGCTCTGTACAAGGCAAGACGAAAACGGGAATTCAGCTTTTGAGCCCACTTTAAAAGGACCCTTGCGGCGTTGATCCAAAACCCCTGCAAAGGGAGGTGCTGCCGGGCTCGCGGTGACGGCCCAAACTTCTGCTTTAGCTTTACTGTTTTCCAGCCTCAAACACCCCGTGCGGAAATCTTTCAGAAACCAAAGCATGCTCTTCAAATCTGCCACGAGCAGTCAAAAGCACGAGGGCTTCCGAATAACTCACAGCATTAAAACCAGGTTCAAAGTGGCCACGTTTGTAAAAACAGACTCCAGTTCAACAGTGTTAACTGTGTACCAGTAGCTGCCATTACAACATAAAAAAAAAAAAAAATTCTGTTCAGTAGAGTGAATCCAATCATGCTCACATTACAAGAAAAATGTACACGTTATTTATAAATAAACAGTCTTCCACTGTAGCTGAGCTCCTCTTTACACTAGCGTTTCTTTCCGCTTGCCACTTAGCTGCTTCTCCCTCGTTTTTCTGTGCCCAGACGGTGTTCTGTGTGTTTTCACGCCCTTGGCTTCCTCGGAGTCCAGGACGGAGCCACACTCAGATGTGCTTTCGTCTAGCTCCATCTCGGTTATGCCAGACATGGCAGACTGCCTCTTCTGGGCTTTGACGTTGGGCGCGGAGGGGTTGTTCTCCTCCGACTCTTCGCTCAGCTCTGGTAGCTCCTTCAGCTCGGCTGCAGCAGTAGTCCGCTGGAAGGGAGCGATGGCGGTTCGGATGCAATTAACCCATTGCTGCTTGTGGAAGACATCATTGGCCTGCAGCGTGTGGGACTGGCCTGGGGAGGGATCTTGGAAACGGACTCTGAAGATATTTTTAGCTGAAGATAAACATAGGAAAAAGCAGATCAGTTCCTAGCTCAATATTTAGAGATTCCATTGCTAGACAAGCGACCTGGCCTGCCCTGCTCTGCTTCAGGGAAAGCGTTCAAAACCCCATTAAAAAAAAACCCCAAAGCCCACAATGGAGCAGAGACATGTTGAAATAGATGTTTTCTAATCTGAGCACCAACTGCAAAGCGCCATATATAAGTTTATGGCCACCAAATATAAAACTGCAAAGCCCAGCAGTGACAGTCTAAAGGTGGACGTTAACGTATGTCACATGTCTGCTACCCAAAAAGAACCTCAGTCCATGGGGATCTATGCCCGGGTGTAATCTTTCCTCACCAACAGATTCCCAAGCAGATGAGAGCTGGTTTGGTCCGTACCTTTATCTGAATTGCCAAAAGCTCCTCGGAAGGATCCTCCCATTTTCACATCACCATCCTGCAGGTCTTCGAGGAGCAGCTCCTGGACGGGGATCGGCTGCCTGTACACTTGGTAGGCCTGACGCTCATTGCGAGTCACCGGCCGGGTCAAAACCAGGATGTCTTGGAAGAGGAAGACATAGAGTTTCTGAAAGGGAAAACACATTTGAATATGACCAAAGCATTTTACTCTGTATTCAAAGTGGTTACACATCGACTGGGATTCACGGCCACGATATCTGATGTTTCACCCATGTTAACTTTCTGACAGTTTCCTGTTACAGCAACGTAAGGCCCTGGCAGTGGTGGCACAGACCAGACTTACATCAGCAAGTTTATTATTTTAACGACCCTTAAAAAGTGAATTATGATTTACAGATGGCAAGAATAGGATGATTAGAAGCAGTATCTTTTGTGACAATACAAAATACTTCAGGTATACGGAAGTGTAATGGCCAATTTAAACAAAAAAACTCCCTAACCAACAAAAAAATAAAGAAAACAGAAAAAGTTTGATGTTTAAAACAAGATTACTCCTGCAAGCCAGAACAAAAGGCAGCAAACCCTCAAGTAGAGCAGGGTCTTTCAGCACTGCGGCAGTGGGAGATAAACTTACGGCAGTTCATCTCAAAGCCAAACAGGCTTTTGCAGGAACACTTTTGTTTGGAAGAATTGTGCACCAGCGCTCATAATGGGGAATGTCAGAGCACCTGAAAGTAAACAGCCGGCAGGAAATCCCTTTTGATGGAGTGCTTGGGCACAGAGCACACTTTCTATGGTAATTTTGTGCTAATTATTTTCCAGCTTCTGAAGGCCAATTGTAAAGCTGTCAGCAGGAAACTTTCCCTTACACCCTGAAATGCAGACTGCCATCAGGTGCTTTCTCTTCAGCTTTTTAAATTTAGCTAATTGTCTAAACTAACCCAAAGGATGGAAAGGCTCCTGGTCCTTGCATGACAGACGAATGGTTTTAACTACCTCGGAGGGAAGGTTTTCAAACCTGAGAATTAATTACTGTGAACATGAGGGACTTACATGTCCATTTTTATTCTTCAGCTCCCCATGGCACAGTAAAGCTTTGCTGCCTTCAATCCTTGGGTCCTTCTGCTTCTCATCCAGGTACTCCAGCTTGTCAATGTAATACTGGCACTCTGACTCCCCCTTCTTCAGGTTGATGTCAGAGAGGACTCCTTGGATTATGGATATCTATAAACGAAAATGTTTACAAATCATTAAATAAGGACCTCTGCTTGTGTATCTTCCCTTTAAGTGCTATTTAAGAACTCCAGATGATGGAATCCATGCGGACTGATCTCTTGCTTGCTTTCACAAAGGGTTACAAGTCACAGATTTGTGGCCACTGAGAAAACCACCCCACGAAATTCCTGAGGGTTTAGGAAAGCTTTCTGAAGCTGCAGAATGACATGCTTATATCAGAACAATGACCGCAAAATCCCTAGTACTTACGGCTTCTTCCAGAATCTGGATATCGGGATGGTCTTTGGGAGTGTGCCTCAGGATCTCTTTCAGGAGCAGTGGGTATTTGACCAGCCGACTTCGAGGAATGTCCAAGAAGCTCCAAAGGTCTAGCTTGCGGCTGAAAGGAGACTCAAGGCAGCGCTGAAGGAAGTCCTGCACTCTCCGGTCCTGCTTCTTCTGATCCAGAAGTGCTTTGGCTGCCAGCTGATTGCTACAGTAACCTTTGTAGGCATGGAGTCGTGGTAACTGCAGGAGAACAGAACAATATTCAGGAGTCAAATTCCATGTAGGAAAAGCAAATCACATTAACATGGCAAACTCGGGGAGTTCTACTTCCCTTACTGAGATACTTTGCTCAATAAAAAAAAGCTAACAGACAATCTTGTATATGTAGCTAGTCTTTTGTGAGGAGAACAAGGGCATCCTGCCTGCAATGCCTTTGAAGTTCAGATGTTTGAGATTAACAGTGATAGCACTATTGAAATCACATTAGTGAGAAACAGTCCAGAAGATATAGACATTTCAAACATAAATCAGCAAATAATTGCAGTCACACTAGTGTAAGTCTCCAGGGTGAAATCGTGGCCCATTACGGCTGACAGAGTCCCATTGTTTTCAGTGTAGCCAGGATTTCCGTTTCAATCTTTTGCTCAAGGCCACAAAAGCCCACAGCTTTTCAGCTTCTAGCTTTAAACGTTCTTTAAGCGCATTTTTAGCCTACTGTCTCTAAGTTATGTACTCACCCACTTCACAAGAATGGGCCCAATCTGCTCCACTGTTCCATCTGGTTTTGTTGCTTCTCCTAAACTTGCCAACAAGTCTGGAATTGAAACACAAAAATAGAAATTGCAACAATGCCCCAGTAAATGGTTCTAACATGAGAAAGCATAGAGTTTAACTCCTAGTCAGCACATTATGTGAAGATGATCCAGTTGTTCTTACCTTCATGCAGAGGAATATAAGAATCCAAGTCCCCAAATATGTGGGTGAGTTCCTCCTCGGACATGATAGAGAGTTTCAGCATGGGATCATGATAGGCCTGTCAAAGAACGCCAGTATTAAAATATATTCAAATCTCCCAAACCCAAAAGTTGACAATTTAAATATGAGGGGATGTATCATGTGCAGGATGGATATGAAGTGAAGCCAACAGAAACAGTAACATTGACTTTCATCGCTAAAAGATTCACCTCTGTATGAGGGCATCAAAGCCTTCAAATGAAAAGGACTTCCCTGCCTGAACTATTCTCATCTGGGGGAGGGATTCCCCAACTAGCTCTGCAGGACTGCAAAGTGCAATCCTTTTTGGCTGGGTTTGTTGCAATCAAACCAGTACTGGTAGCGCTGTAGGGCTGCTCACGTCAACTTTCCAGGCCAGCTTTCAAGCTGTGGATTCTGGGCCTGATAAAGCTGATGCGTAATGTTTAGAGGTGCAAAGAAACTTCATTGTTATCTGTAATATGATTACTGACTGCAGGAAAAAAAACCACTCACCTTTCTGGCAAGCTTCAGGTCTTCGATTAGGTCCTGCTCTCCCCTGGACATTTCGTATATTGCCTGTGAGGATGGGGATAAAGCATCAAGAGTAATTTTTAATTCCAGTCTTCCCCTGAAAGGGCCTTTCAGCTCACATAATGTATATCCTGTCTCTGCAGCTTGAATAGGCGGTTTTGCCATCTGAATTGCTGTATGCCACCTGGCCATGACAACCTCAAGTAAATCTGCCGGCTTTCCCAGCTCCGAGAAAGCAACATTACTTACAACTGTGTGAAAGCTCTGACGCTCATGCACAAGCCAAATTAAATATTAGCGCCTTTTAAATCACTGCTTTTACACAGGCAAGTACGCAAAAAACAAAACCCAGAAAACCACAGAGGTCAAATCCCAGGCGTCTTTTAGTCAGCTTCTGTGTTGTCATTAGAAGATTTGTCTAAGAACTACAGGAAAAAGGCAAGCCAAGGCCTTGTTATTTGGCTTTCAACCAATTGTCAAGAGCTTTAAGAGAAAGACAGCTGGCTTTACAAGGAACCTGACTTTGGGTCTGCTGCAAAGCAACCAGAGTGGCTGGGTCTCGAATTTCAGAAATGCTGAGCACCCCCACGGAAAGAGTTTGGCATCTCTGAAGGGTCAAACTGGGGAGATGAACTCCCTAGTGACTCAAGAGAGAGAAGCCTACCTTTTCCCATGCCTAATGCAGAAATAAATCTAGCAGTTTAGAAATGAAGGTGCGTAGGAAGATAAAGTCCCCCACAGATGCTCGTTATTCCCTTCCCCGCCAAGGAAATAGCACAAGCCAAGGCCTCGGCTGCCTTTCTCAGTCCTGCTGTTTAACAGACAGCCTACCTCCTGGCGCTTAATTTCTTTGGTGCTCAGGGACTCTTTCATGCTGACATCTAACATCTCAGACCAAAGTACGCTGTTTCTTCTTTTAGGAGGTGTAGGAGCAGCAGATCTGCTGCTACATGACTTCTGGGCACAGCCAGGAGACTTGCTGTCACTGCGAAGGGCAAATGACTGTAGGGATTAAAAAATAAAAAAAAAAAAAAATATGTAGAGCCACATTTCAGAAGTACAGAAGTATTACAGTATTATCCATACCCCTCCCAATCCTTCATCTTCCTCTGTTGTACAGGGCAGGAAAACACACCCAGACACTTTTCCTCAGCAAAAGGAACACTTTAATCAAGCTGCTGAGAAAGCCCCGAGAGCCCAGAGCTTGGCAAGCTTTTCCATGCGTCTCCCCCTGCACTGATCCAGCAGCAGTGCTTGGGAGGAGGATGGGCAGGTAAAGCTTGGGTCTATTTCCAAGGTATGAGGAAGTAAATAAACTAGGATCATAATTCTACCTATAACAGGGCTAATCACGAGCCTCTTGAACTTTGCTCTCGTAATTTATAATGTTACCAAAACCCAGACACAGATGCACTCTTATCTGCATGCGTGGAGTATAGTGTTCCTTAGACAACACTTCTCTAACATTATTGAAAGACCGCTGAACAGCGGGGTCAGTTCACATTTAAGCACATGCTCCCACACACATATCTCAAGTACTAGAACAGTTTATCAACTGATTCTCCCTATCTGAATCAGTTTATTTTTTTAACTGCTTAAACCCTCAATAACCTGGTTATCTAGCAAGCTACCTCTGAACTCCTGAGCTCTTCTTCATCCCCAAGTCCCAAACAAGCTTTCTGTCCTTGCGTGAATCATATAGGAGATTTTCAAGAGATACCTTGAAATCCCAGTGCCTGTTTTACCCCCGTACAGCCAGTACCATCCCCATGTCTCTAGACTTCTAGGACTAGAAGGCTCTGCTTTTTACCTGTATTGTCTGCCCAAAGCGCCGAACTGCACCATTTCTTACAGGAGAGATCAAGTTCGCCAGGGATGTGACCCGTGCTAAAGGCCGAACCCGCTTATTGCTTGGCTCCTGTAAATAAAGCAGAGAACAAATTGTACTGGCTGTGACTCCCACTTCATTTCTCAAGCTGCCCAGGCAGGTTTAAAAAGCATGAACCCACTTAAGGAGTGGGAAACACAGCAAAGAGAGTGTTTTGAAGTAACCATTCATCTTAAAAGGAAAGCAGAGGCTGTAAATATTTGTCTGAACTTTAAGGCTGCAATTAAACTGCAGAGACTTTGCCCAGTGTAAAAGAGGCAAGATAACATACACATCAGTCAGAATTCAAATTAGGGCTCAAACAGGGACCGTTACGGTTTGAACATAAATAGACTGAAGCATTTTCCTGCGCAAGGCGAATGACTGTCATCTAAAGATGGAGCTGTGATCTGCTTCTCCATTTTATCATCTTTTCCTTGGTAGAAAGAATGTGTTTTTCCATTTTATTTTGGAGAGAAAAGTAGCAGTCGGAGCCCAGGACAGCCTCAGCAGCTATTCTAACAAATAGCAAATGACCACATGCTGAACATTCCTGCGAGGGACACGCACACATGAAGTGGATAAAGTCTAAAACCTTCAGTTTACAAAGCTTCCTCCCCCTTCTGCTCCCCCTCAGCCCCCACAAGTCATCATAATTTTTCTTACACGTTTTTTAGATTTGAAAGATAGAGCTTCTGCTTTTCTACACCACTAATCCCTGCCGGGAGCCTAGAGTGTTTTCAATTCTACCCTGACCGAAATGCTGCCAAGAAAGAGGAAACGCCCCATGGAAACCTCCTGCTGCTTAAGCTCAGATCAGTTCTTAAAATCATGCTGGCAACCCTACATATTTTAGATCAAAAATATCATGTTGTAAGGACTGTATAGGAAAGGTGTGCACAACGGGACGCCAGGAAGAGATGGACTCGGATCTTAAGGCTAGGAGAAAGGCTAGATGAGGTGCCCTGGTGCTCTTAAACATCTGGCAGACGGTTGGACATGACTCATCATCACAAGGAAGTTTCTTAGCATGAAGTTCAGATGAGTTGATGAAAGCAGCCTCTTTTTTGAGTTCATCTCAGCAGAAATTTTACCGAAGCTTTAGTAGGCATTTTTGGTTAATTACAGTCGTGTCCCTCCTCCTACATTTCAAAACGCTAAAAGGCAAAGACTGAGAAGACTGCTTAGGACAAGCTCTCCGCTTTCTCTACTTCCAGTCTGAGATTGCAAGATAAGGTGCCCAAACTCTTTGCTTCTGTGTAGCAACAGAAGTGACAAATGCTGAAAACAAAAAAGGAGAATAGGAACACACAGAGCTAGATTCCAGTCATGAGACTGAGGAAGCATAAAAGCTACATATGCAAGATCTGATTTCAGCAACATGACCCGAGGAGTGGCCCGTCTCTCTGCCTACACGCAGTGTTAAGCAACAGAGGAGGTTAGCTCACACTGCATTAAGCCTTCGAAGTTGCAGGGGGGAAACATGAAAAGAAGCCATTTATGAGTGATGTAGAACAGAAAGACCTCTTGGCACAGCACAAAGCGTGTTCAAAGCTGTGCTTGAAACGTTTGGGTAATCTCAGAACTATGAGGGTACTATAGAAATGGGGAAAAGCTGTAAAAGAGTGCCCTCAACCCCAGGACCCTGACCCTCAGCCGGGTTTAGGTACAGCACCAGGAACACCGCAGTCGCTTCTTTCCTTTGCCAACCATGAGCCACTGCACTCAAGACCGAGTCAGTCAGGGAAAGGATTATGCAGAAGACTGGAAAGCTAGGCCGGGCTCAAAAGACAACAAGGAAACTTTAATTAATTACAGACGTTTCTGAGCGGAGGAAAAGGATAGGTAATTTACCTCTAGAAAACCACATATCACTGTACTAGAATAAAGGGACACAAGCCAAGAGAAGCTTAAGAAACTGCAGGAATGTAAGCAGAAAATATACAGGCATAAGCCACACACAGCTCTGTCAAGGCCAGCGATATAAATAGCATGGAAAAGAAAAATGTGACACTGAAAATTAATAGCAAGAAACCTCAGTACTTTAGGACTCTTGTACAGTCTTTTGCAGCTCACTGTTAAAGGGTCAACTGCACAGTCTTTCCAGATATGAGATACAATGACACACTATCTGTGCTGAGGGACACGTGTGAATGCCTTCCCAGCACATCTGTGCTAGGCTGAAGTGACACATGCCTACGCACAAGGTCTGGCAGAAGGCATTCCTGCCTCTCTGGGACAGGCGGTACAAAGGGGCTCCCTGGGATTATAAATCGCCACTTTTCAGAACAGTTGATACGTACTGAGACATGTAAAGACAGGCTTGAAGTGAAAAGCACTGCCCTCTTGAACAAGAGGGAGCACGGCTCCTGAGGAGCCCTCCTCTGCTTTGCCAAGGGAGGAATTTTGCACAGCTTGACATGACCAGAGCGCTTTCTGTACATGCGATGTGCTCCCCTGGGGTGTTCGGCCAACAGAAAAACTTGCGTATGCTACAAATTCAGCTTAGCAAAAGGCCCTTTCCCCTCTCTTAAAGAGAAACAAATCCCACTTTCTGTCCTGTGAGCGCTCTTAGACATGAATGGCTTGACTGCCAAAAAAAAGCATCTGTTTCTTCTTCTCCTTCCAACTATATCGTTTGATCCAAGGTAGGAAGGGAGAAAAAAAATTCCTCTCCTTAGAAACTTCACCTTCTCTGAGATCTGCGTTTCAGCTCGGGGTCATGTACTCCACTTACAGTCAAACTCAGTCGCGGTGTAAGCCGAGACTCAGTGCAGTTCATACTACAGATAACTTTGGCTCAGTATTATTTTTTTTTTTTAGTTCTGTACTTGCAAACAATGATTAGCCTGTCTCCACGCTGTATTACTTACAGAAGCCCAGATTAGAATGAAGTCTGCAAAGTTTCTGTAACAAGCTAGTGGTGTTAAGCATTACAGCACTGACAGATAATTAAAACCCCTGCGAGTTCAACAGCACTTCTGCTTCCATTCAGAATTTTTTTTTTTCCAGGGGACTCTTTATTAAAAGTGAATATAAACATATCATAAACATACACACAAAAGCTAAATCGGTGCCTCAGCTGGCAGGCAAGACTTCACGCTAGTGGAATTTCTTCAAGTGCTTCTCTTTTAAGTGCAGGTTAACTCTCCACATTGTGGAAAGATTGCAGCTTGCTGCTCGAAAGAAAACTAGGCTCTACTTTTGAGCAATGAATATTTTCCTCTAGCAGCACACACGCCTACAACCTTTCCCCCTGTGCTAGGTAATAATTAGTGGTTTTTACAAGGATCAGTTACTAGAGAGCAATGTCCTACGTGCCAGTCCCATACCAATGAGTACAAACATGGTGACAAATCTAAAAACCATGCACAGCAAAACTTCTCCTATTAAGCCAAATAAGCAAAACGGGATTTTAGTCACCAGCTCAAATAACTCCTGACAGAAATCATTGCCACCTGACTATACTTTTTTAAGATTCACGTGCAAGGAGCTTGCTGAATCTCAAGTTCTGTTCTGAAAACGGTTGTCTGCACTCAAACCGAACAACCCGGCTCGAGCTTGACCTGTCGGTATGGAGATTACAACCCTCGCCTTTCTCAAATTCAACAGGCTGTTCACGACCAAGGGGGAAATCTAGCCTCGCACTCCGCTGATAACTTCAGCGGCTCTTGATAGCAACTCAGTACCTGGCACTGATACCAGTGTTGGCTTAGGAGTCATTACTCAAGCCCAGACCCAAAGTTTAACTTCAGATACCCAGCGTGCTGGTTATACCCTACAGAAAATACATGTTTTAAGCATTAGAGGCGATTTACTCTCCTTTAAGAGATCTGGTTTATGTTACTTCTCTCCCAGCATCTGGTTTCCTTTTTGCACAACGAGATTGCCCAAGTTTGGCTGTTTTAAAGCCAGGATTTTTAGAGGCTGGCGACTCACTCAGACCGAAGCCCTCAAGCCCCAGAGCTGTCTGGAGCCACCTTTTTTTTTTTCTTTTTCACCTCATCTCACCAGCTAACCTCGGCAATAAAACCCTGCCCAGGGCAGCCGGTCCCTACCTGGCTGCTGAACTTTTGCCTTCTGTCGCAGCAGGAGGCATGCGAGCATCTACCAGGAACGCAATTATTCTCATCTACATAACAACAGATGATAAAAATAACAATACTTCAAAAAAAAAAAAAAAAAAAAAAAAAAAAAAAAAACCAAAAAAAACCAACCCCAAACCAAAAAACCCACCCTCAAAACCCCAACCAACCCCAATGATTTTTTTTTTTTTTTCCAGTTCATGCAGCAAACAAACGCCCTAACTAGGAAAAATCCTGTCAGTGGAAAGAACGCACAGAACAGGCGGTTTTTTAACGAAAATCCCGCTGGGAGGAGGGGGGCAGGTGAGGCGCCGGGCTCGGATTCGGGTCCCTGGTCCCACTCCTCCAGGACAACCCCCCTCCAGGGGCTATGAAGTTGTCGTTTCTTTTTAAAGCGGTTTTTTGTTTGTTTTTTTTTTTTAAATCGCTGCCTGCACCTCACGCCGGCTCTCAGCGGGCAGCGCAGCCGGCTCGTCGCCTCCCCTCAGGCGCGGAGAACGGGAAGGTGGGGGGGGGCTCCCAAACCCACCACTTTCCCCCCCTTTTTCCCCCTCTCCAACCCCGCTCCTCCTCACCTCCTGCTCCCTGAAGGACTGGTTCTGCGCGTCGATCACCCGGATAGTCCTTTTGATGGGCAGCAGCCCCCCGAGCTCGTCGTGAGCCACCATGGCCGCAGTCCGCGGCGTCCCCCTCCCTCCACGGCCGCCGCCGCCGCCGCCTCAGCCCGCGCTCATCCCCGCTCTGAGCCCACCGCCGCGCCGCGCCCCAACCTCACCGGCGGGGGCGGGGCTACCGTTACGACCACGCCCCTCCAGACACAAACCACGCCCACTGGTCATTAGCCCCGCCCCCTGCCCCAGAGGCAGGGTGCCCGGGAGCGAGGAGCGTGTGGGCCCCTTTCTCAGCCCTCATTTCTTTCTAAAACTCCCCCAAAATGGGACCTCTGAGAGCCTCTACTTTAAGGCTACGCGATGCAAGCACCCACTGAGGGTCATGGGGACTGTTTCATCACACCCCACCATGGAAAGTGGTTTGAAAAGCATGGGGCTTTCGCTATTTGCGCTGAAAAGAGACAAAGCCAAATGTATATTTCGGTTTTTGGGATTCTTCCCCTTTTTGCTGGCACTCGCAGCGCTGGGGCCTGCCACCGCCTACGGCTGCCTTGCAAGCATGGTGGTGGGATGCGCTCCTCCTGACGGCAGCTCTCGTTGCCACCGCTGGAGCATAAATCATTTGCCGCCACAAGTTGGGTTTTTTTTACTGGCTTCAGCCTTCCTTGCTCAAAAAAAAAAAAAAAATTTCTTGTCTAGACCTGTGCTTTTAAGTCTGCTCTCAGCTTTAAAGGTTGTGCTGGCATGGCTTTGTTAGCCAGGGGCTGGGCTGAGCCTCTCCCCCTCTTCTAACAGGAGAGCCTGTCCCAGCAGGCCTGGCCATAGATGCAAAGGGTTTGTATTTTTTGTTTGTTTGTTCAAGTCATATTATTCCTGGCACTGCTACAAATCTCCAAAATAAAAGGTCTCTTGTACTGGTAAAAATAAACTGAGTTTATTTGGTGATAGGAGGGCAGCTGTGTTGCTGCCTACCTATGCTAACCAACCTTCTTCTGGGAGGAGGTAAATTTGGGGTGGCCAGGAGTAGCGCAGGGTCCCCGCCGAGCTGGTCCCTGGCTCCCACGTGGCTGCTGCGGGTCAGGCAGAGGGTTTGCAACGGCATTTTTCAGAGTAAGGGGCAGGAGGAAAGTCCTGCTGTCCCCTCCCCTGGCTTTTTTTTTTTTTTAAAGCTTTGTTTGCTTCTCTCCCATTGAGAGCTGCTCTCAGCAAATCTGCGCCCATTTAACCTCTGTGATGCGAGACCAGGACATTCAGGATCATCCACTGCAGGATTCTCAGAAACTTGGGATACAGCGAGTTTCCGTACCCTTGCCAGAAGGACAGACTCTGACTGTTTCAGATACGGGTAATCCTTTTTGGGATTAGTGAAGTCAATTATTTTTAAGAGACCAAAGGGACAATGGCTCTGGGGAGCAGCAAGCAAACCCTCCATTGAGTTTGCTGGTGTTTTTTGGGAGTATCCAACATGCCTGTTTCTCCTACAATCTAAGATCAAAAGTTTGTTAAACTTGGTGTAAAGATTCAGGAGTTGGGAATGCTTCTTGACCCCGAGAGCGCATCTCTTTTTACTGAGATGTAGACAGGTTGTGCAGAGTCAACTAAAAATAGGGCTGAACAACCAGGAGCCGAGGGGGAAGGTGTGAAGCAGAGTGATGCACACAAAGGTGGCACTTACATGCTTCTTGTTAGGACCAGAACGTGATGTCCTGCGTCCTGAAGTACTTCATGCCATATGAAGTGTTTTCTGTGACGTAAGTGTTAAATAGTCCTCCTCCTTCCCAAGCCCTTGGGGAAGGGAGCTGCTGCCGTGCAGGGGAGAAGCACGTGATTCACTGGTGGGGAGATCCCTGACCTTCTACGTGACACCTTGTGAGGCTAACTAATTCCTGGTGATGTAAGCTCCAGCTGATGCAGCCTGCTGATGTCATGTTGTGGAAACGTAAAGCTCTGGCTTGATGCAACAGGGCTCCCTGTCTGCCTCCTGGCATGGCACGTGCAAAGGGTTATGTGCCCTGAACAACTGCCCTTCGTTCAAAGCAAGGGGTGGGTAAGGCCTTAAAGCAACAAAAAAACCCTAAGCCAAGTGGTTCCCAGCTGCCCCTATAGCAGACAGGATGATTTCTGTATGCCTGCTATATCTGTAGAGACCATCAAGCACCATTTCGAGGCAAAATCCACCCTGGGTGGTGGAGACATGCGCTGTGCAATGGGTACTTACTGGCCAACATGCGACACAGGGAAGGCAATAAATCTGGAGAAGCTTGAAGGCAGCAAGGGTGGAAGGTGATCTTGCAGAGGTAAAATAACCATTCCCCAGGCCCACGGCATCCCCTCTACAGCAAGATCATCAGCATGGCCTTAGAGCAACTCAGGGCGCGCTACGATACCTGCGCATTACTTACCTGCCTCTGCTCTACTTACGACACAAGCAAGAGGCAGTGTGAGTATGACCTCTAAGTTAGTAAAGGTCATTGTAGTGCAAACGTCCCTCTAATGGGCAAACCATCCCAAACAAGGCTGTGGTACTTGGGAACCCTCTGATGAAAGCCAAAACAAATGGAAAAAGAAAGGAAAGTTGTTCCTCGTGCTGCAGAAGCAACGAAGCCAGACTTATGGATTTGTACCCTACACACCCTGCACCATAATCCCAACTTCCCTTTAACTCGGAGCATGTTCTACCGCACACCATCTCCCTCTGTCTTCCCAGTGCTCCCTTACCCCGCTGCCCTGGCCCCGGCCTCCTTCGTGCCTTCCCCTGCCCCTCCAGCCCACTGGACAGGGATCAGCCCACGCCATGGCAGCTCCGAAGCCATGAGAATGCAGCCTGGCTGGTTGCTGCGCTGAGCGGTGGATAACAGACCAGTTCTTCCTGCTCTCCTGCCAGTGGGTATTAATAGCATTCCTCCCCTATACTCCAATGTGGATTTTCACTTCTAGGAGCAAAATACCTCGGTGACTCCTATCCTACTATCAAATTAGGGAGCTGGGAAGAGTTCAAGTGTCAGAGGAGTCAACCAGCCCTCATTGTTTTACTCTTATTTTTAGCTTGGGTTTTCATTTCCACAGAGAAGGGAGGACTGCTGTTACACAGAGCTGTTTGCCTGAAGTCCTGGGCGGCCTCATACCTGTGACATTCCTTGCTCCTGCAAGTTATTCTGGGTAGAGCTGCTACTAAATAAAAATGCTCTCCAGGGTATTGACATGCCATTTTGTTATTTCAGCCCCAAAGCAGCATCAAATAAATTTTAGATTAACAAATGATGAATTCCTAAGAAAACATGCATCCAAATTCCAGTGTACAATTCCAGGCTGATGTAAGTTTTCACAGTTAAAAATACTCCGTTGTTTAAGCGACACATGGATCTGGCTAGTGCCAGGGGTTGCCAAGCGTGGCATGCAGGAATGCTCCCCCAACAGCTGAATATGTCCTCCAGCACCTGTGTCCAGGGTGGCCAGCACTCCCGACCTGATCCTGTCTCTTCTCTTGGCAGTACTCAAGGAAATCATGTGCGAAAACAGTGAGCAGACAGTTAATATAAAACCCTAGCAGGCCTGGATTGTGATTGTCAGCCTACCTTCAGTGGAAAAGAATCATTACAGTGCCCTCAATATCCTTGTAGTTCAGGTCCGGCCAGGTTACACGGTCCCAACCATCAGCCAGGACACTTCAGGGTTGCTTAATTTTATACCTAACCCTACAAGGAGGATGTTTGCTGCTGCTGACAAGAGCCAACAACAAAAGATCTCGCTTCTGCCACTGGCTGGAGAGGAGAAGACTTGAGTTGGTGCATTAACAGAGCCTGGAGGCAGGCGGGTATTCCTCAGTGGGCAGTTTTCCCAGTTTTCACAGGTCCTGGATGCCTCTAATCTGCCTGACATCTGGATTCAATTTCTTCAAAGAAAGAACCTGCGACATTTTAATCCCTTTGGCGGCTTGAAGTCTCGGGGAAAACGAAAGCATCCATTACATTCATAACATATTCATTTTCATTGTTGTGCATGTATGTTTTGAAATCCTATTTACTAGGAACTGAAATCCACCTAAAACCTCACTTTACAGCTATTCTTAATATGCTATATATAGTGTACCATGCAGAACACATGAGGACTAGAATAAGTAAGATCTCCACAGGCAATCTTCTTCTCCCATACATGTTCACGCACCCAGGGCAGTCAGACCCCCTCTGCTGTACACAAAGTTGTTTACTGTCCATGAGCTGTGTTTAACATTCCACTCCCAGATATTTATATTCAGAGCCAAATTCAGAGCAGTATTCTGGAAAATGAGCAAAAGTAGTCTATGACCCATCAAGAGACTATTGGGTAATCTGAAAAGTTTACGAGCCGGTCTGGAATCCAGCATTTATTTTGGATGGTGGGAGGTCACTATAATTAGCTGCCACTCAACTCCATTATACAGTTACAAATACAAAAAAAACCCTAAAACAACCCAGCCCACAGTGCAGATGTATTTTTATTGAAATACAATCTATGACATTCTGCAGACCTCTGTAGAAAACGAGTTACCTCAACCATCCCTGAAGTGAACATTTGTGCGCTCAGGCCAGAAAAGCAATTTCCATCTTATGAATACGAACACAACACCAGAAAACATGGACTATCCAATCTCGTGATATTATTAAACACAACATCTGCCCTAACAACAAAGTAATGGAGCGAGAAGCTACAGTTGACTTCAGCTCCTAACCTGCTCACGTGCCAAATGTTGTTTTTCGGAGTTGCACGGTGTAGCCAATGCCAGAGATGTTCGTTCTGATCAAAGTCTATTTCCAAATACAAATTTGTAACTTATGCATGGGCACGTTCTTGCATGAATCAGACACGCCAATAAAATTCCCATAAAAGTCCTCTAGAGCAGTTGTATCTTTGGGAGGGGGAAGGGAGGAGGGAAGGACTGTTTTTGTTGTTTCTTTAAAGCTTGTGGATATATATTCTAAAGGAAGGAGTTACCGCTGCAGTTTCTTGCATTATTTAGTGATGATCTTTAGGCTGTGTTATCCCCGCCTGAAGCCAAGCTGCTTTTGGGGACTCTGGCCATGGAAAGACTCTCATTGATGGTTTCAAGTGATCTGGACCAGCAAGAATGCAGACACAAGGATTCTCTCCCCCTCCTCTTTTTTCCCAAGTAATTTTTTAACATAAAAAATATTCAGTGTTTATCTGTCTTCCCTGGAGAGATCGTCACTGTCAACTTTATCGACGCAGTTTCTATCTGCTGCCTACACTAGTACAACTCTAGGGCTTGTTTGGGCTGAACTCCTATCCAGGCTGAGTAATATTCACAGAATTGGTCCCAAAAAGGTGATTAAGGCTTTGAGAGGACACAGCACAGAGGTTCATAAAAAGGGTCCTCACTAAGACTTCACTTCCTCTCTGAAATGCCTCTTCCTAAACCCTTACAAGGACATCCTATAACCAACAGAAAAACACCATCCAGATGAGACATGATTCTTACACGTTACTCAGCCTGGCTTCATTTTGCCTCTGGTAAAATACACCGTCGCTTCTGTTTATTCCCTGTCATATACTGAAAAGTATTTATTTAGTTGCTAACAAACTTTAAGATACACACACCTTCAGAAAATACAGTACTGCTTCCTCCCATGAATCATTCAACACCTTACATAACTGTGGGGGTAACATGGAACCATTTCATATGTGATCACTTAACAAAAAGCTGGTCAGAAGCCTACTTGAAATGCAAAAATAACTCTTAATTTTAAAGCATAAAAATCAGCTTTATAAAGAAATTCCTGCCCTCAATCTCTTGTTTCTGTCCCTGCACTGCAATTCATTCTCCCTTCTGTCTTACCCAGATAATTATCAGCAGCCCACGTTGTAGTATGGCTCCAGACATGATCTGGGGAGAAAATACCTTCTTTCTCCCAAAAGGAGAGTGTTCTGGCACAAGAGAAGGGGTGGCTCAGTAACTGTGGTCTCAGGCTGTAATTTCCCACTCATATTTTGGTAATGTTTGGAGGGTTTTAGACTGTATGCCAAATTAGAAGCGTAACTGACGTAACAGATGTGGTTCACTTTGGAGTAGGATTCTGGGAGGCAAGGAGGAGGTTACCAAGCCAAAGTAAACAAGAATAGCCAGGGCATTGCAGTCCATCGGGGCTGGAGTGATCTCCCCTGCCATTTTGCAGACCATCCTCCTGGTATGTGGAATGATGATCTAGAATATGTGAGGTTTAAACATCATTAAAGGGCTGCTCAACCTTTTCAGAGAGATAGGTACATATCCAAATTAAATAATCCCTCCCCCTACCTTTATTTTAAAAACATACATTGGGTAGGGTGCCAAGTCTGGGATATTAGGGTGCAGCTCCCTGCTCCAAAGCAGCCCTTCATGGGATAACCACCTACATGGCAGTTTTGTCAGCACAATTATGTCTAGTAGGAGTGTGAATGTAGTATGCTGGCAAAACTCCGTTATTACAAGTATGGTGACAAAACAACAGCTTGTCAGCTGAGCTGTATTTGCTGGGGGCAATAGTGGAGCTGAAATAAGTCATGCTGTGTAGTTGGACACTTTAGAGACAAACTCTGAAAAATCAGTTCCCATCTGTAAGATGGGGATAAACAACATACGGTCTGACCTACACGTGACACTCTTAAATTACCTTGATTTTCTCTTGTGACCTTATTTCTTCTATGAAGTAGATATATGCATGTCTGATGGAGCCAAATTTTAGGCTATTGGTTCACCCTCGTCAAATCTAGACAGAGCAAAGTATAACCTGTACTACAGCATAAGTGCTCAATGGGACTCAGAAGTCCAGGTGATGCGTTTTGAAAATCTGACTATAAGTAGTTGACTGTGGTGCTTTTGAAACTTAATACCCTTGAGAGCTGGTATCAAAAAGCCTGAAAATTACAATCCAATCAGTACTGTTACAGTATTTTAACAAGAATACCAGAGTGCATTTGGTGGGTGTGCCTCAAACTCTCAAAGGTCTGGGAGAGCCTGACCCTTTCAAAAGATCAAGTTAAAAAGTCAGGTTAAACAAAAGCTGCAGTCTGAACTTTGACTGTATTAGCCTAGGGTTTTTCCTTTTGCCTTGGAAGATTTCTGTTAAAACTCTTAAAAGGTGAGTACACAAATTATTGATATTTTGGTTTCACCTTGAAGTGATTGCTTTGTGGGAAAAACCCTAATTCATGCAATTTTGTCCAACACAGAAAAAGGTAGTCCAATTAAAAAGAAAAAAAGAAGATAAAGAAAATCCTCTTCCCCGAGGGCAGATTTCCTAGCCATAACACTCCCATCTGCATCAGAAAACCAGAAAGACCTCAGAAACAAAACAAGCCCAAAACACAGTCAGTTCAGAGGCATCCCCACTGCTGTGTCACAGGCCTCTGCAGATCATCTTTTTTGCTTTTTTCCCTCCCCTACTGGGAAATTACAGGGATGGTCTTATCTGGAACAGGACATCTAGTCTAAAGAGGTCAAAGCCCAGAGTTAGCCTGTGGGACAGGACAATCCGTAGTGGAAAGCATCCAGCAGTAGCCAGGTTAAGTGAGGCTAATAAATAATGCACAAATGCAAAGTAAGTGACAACAACAGAGGATACACTGGTCATTAGGTCAAACAGGAAATTCCCCACTCACAAATTACTTTTAATCCCAGTCTAAGAAACCTGTAAAACCCACTTAGTTAACTCTCAACTCAATAGCTACCTTCCTAGGAAACCCCCTATTTCTCTTCCTTCCCCTCTTCTGAGAAGTGTCTGACAGCAAGATCTTCAGGGCAGATGGACAGCGGGAAGTAGTTTCTCCTTCAGAAAACCAAGTTGGATAGTCCTTGGAAAAAGATGCAGCTCTGCACCTCCCCACCCTCATTTTTGTAAGTCAGTTTAATCCGTAGCTTTAAGAACGACTTACCACCCAGCCAGTCCAGCTTGTTTGCAATACAATGAAGTGCACTAAGTCAAGTCAAACAAAAGCAACATTTGAAGGGGCTTTGCACAGTTTTGCTTCCTGGCACTTGAAAATGCTTATGTTCTTGCTAAGCACGGGTTACACGCATTTACTTCACACAACATTAAAACTGTGGCAGGTTTAGGATTCAAGTGATTAAACCCGGAGATCACAAACACTGCTACGGATATCACTAGAAGGACTCAGCCCACCCCAGAGGTGTATGCAAGAGCAAACACAGCTGTACACGTGTCTAAACTGTTGACGGTGAAACGCAAACAGAGAAAGTATGGCATTCCCCGGTAGAAACCACTATAGTCAACAAAGTAGATGATTGCACAATATTGTAGAGGAACATGTTTTGATTACCTTAAAGTCAAGGCTGCAAAGACTGACTACATCATCATCTTTCTCTCGGCGCTTCCTCTTCTGTAAGAAATGAAACAGAGTTATAGCTGTACACTCGATTTGCGTTTAGAAAGAAGGCTCTGTTTTTTACAAAGCAGGCTAGAGACATTTTCTTTTTTACATCCCCAACTAACTGTAATAACTCAAAACCACTGAAGGTTGAAAACAAATGCAAAGCATGTTTATGCTGTTTTATGAGGTCTGTCACCTGATCGATACCTATAAATTATATGCCTATAAGCTTGTTTCTCTGCACTCCCGTAACTGTGGTTGTGGAGTAAAGTTTAGGTAGGAAATCTCAGTAGCAGGACAGAATGCAGCAGTTACCACTGTGAGATGATCTGAGATACATTTAGTTAAATGAAACATTTTTTGTGGTTTCTGAGGTTAGCAATCCAGCAATAAAGTTGGGCTTTTTGAAAGAGTTAGGTACTAAGAGGGTCAAGACATGGTGATCATTAGGATCTGAGGTCTCTAGGGGACACCAGAAGATACCATGCCTAATTCTTATAATGTTTGCTCACCAGCGCGGCTGGGCTCGGGCAGGGGTCTGTGAGTGAGGGGATCTACTGACTTCACCCTGGAGGCAGTGCCAGCATAAAGCAGTTTTGCATTAGATGGTCGTTCCTGCTCCTCAGCTATCCTCTAATACCCAAATATATTTTATTCAAGGGTTTCTTACTGTGTATCAGGGATTTGTTTTATAGTGCAGTTCCCTAAACAGCTGAATGCGTGTATGTGAGGGCATTTCGATCACCTATTTAATTCATTACTTTGGACATGGCCAGTAGACAGCTAGCTGTGGCTGAAGCATCCCTGCTAGGAATGCAACAGGCTAAAAGAATAAGCGTTTTTGTGGAAGAAAGATGAGGCTTTTGGCCAGGGAGCTCTCCGCTATTTTCATTTCCAAAGACGAGCACAAGCCAGTGGAACAATGATCAAAAGACATCTGCACTGAGCTTCCTGATACCTCCCACTATTTCTCTACTATCTGGCCTTCTACATTATTTTTTCATTACCCAGATAATGGAAAACTAATTGTGGACGTATCCTGTTAGACTGTGCCAGCCTGCAAATCACCTGGTCTGGAAAAAAATCCCATGGGTCACGAGCACAAATTGTTTGGTCACCCATGAAACAAGTAGTTGATTTTCATCCTGTGTTTGACCCTTGTCCTTCAACATTTCAGGATGAGTCAAGTTCATCCTCTTCCACTTCATTAAGCTCAAAGGAAAAAGAAAAGAAACTATTTTGTGTTTTTATATGGGTCTACATGTTGTTTATCAGTTTAACAAACTAGACATTGAACGAGGTGAAATGGGGAAAACACCCTCTCTGCAGCTGCAAAGGGAACTACTACCACAAGTCCACTCTGAACTTCAGCAAATTTCAGTTTTGTGTTCTACCAGTCCAGCAGCTTGACCTTCTGTCAGGAGCAAATATGTAATCTCTGTTTTCTTAGAATTTAATAATCTATTCAAATAACTTAAAAGTTCAGCTTTAATAGAGGTTTGTCATTGTTCTAAGTGTATTTAAAATGTTTGAATACACGTATCCATTCAAATTATTTTTACATGCTGAACCAGCCTAATTTCCATGGTTCCTTTGAAAGTCTGATGCTGTTGAGGGGATGTCCAGCTTCCCTGAAGGGTTCCGAGAGACCTGTTCTCTTGTTTGCTAGTCCTTTCACATGATGCGGTTTTAGGCTCCAATGCCTTCTTGCCTGTCCACACTATGCTGACTCTACCATTTAACTATTAAATACAGACATGTAATGGTGAGATAGTACAGAAGCGCAATCACTAGTTTCTTATATTTTGGGTGCTATGTTTTTTTTTTTTTCTCAGCTATTCAAACTAGCTACAGAAGTGGATTCAAGTACAAAGTTCCCCAATGATTTCAGTTTTTCTCATTTTTGTCTGTATTTGCAAAGACAAGATACTGACTCTGTCACATGAGTCTCTTCACTGATAGGCTTGCTAACTACAGAGGAAAAAATTCTCACATTAGACATTATGTCTTACCATATTTATAGCATTGACACTGAATTAATGTCCCAGCACACTCCATACTTTTTGAACAGTCCTTTGGCAGGCTTGAGAACACATGCAAATGCAGACATTTGTTTTTTTAGGTTTAGTAAAATATTCAGGGTTGGTTATTTATCAAACCCTGCAATAAAAGACTGCTATAACCACACCTTTTTGGTCTGCAGATTATTTTTCCCATATGTAAGTTAAGGATATTAGCATCTATTTAACAGAAGAAAACTTGCAATAAAGACAAAGACACCACGCCTTTTTGGTCTGAATATTATTCCTTCCTTATGTAGTCAAGTATATTAACATCTTTAACATACAGCTCCAGACCAAAGCCCAGACACGAAAGGAAGGCCAAAGTTTTGTTTTTAAACTGGCTAGACTTATGCAATAAGTACTGCATTGGCTGGACCCCATTTCCTTTGCCCAATATAGTTTCATACAAAAACTTAGACATTTCACTACAGAGCCAGCTGTATCATTCCTATGTGGTGCCAGGACAGAAACAGATTCCAAGAAAACGGCCTCTTCAGACTGCTCAAATCTGGGCGTTTAAAGCCACACGATAGAAAAGCAACTGCTACGGTACTGTTTTCTCACATTTTTGAGACGGTCACGATCAGAGATCTGATACGTTAACCTTCTCACGAAACTCAAGTCATGTGGAAAAAGTTACTTCTACGAGAGTTATTAAACTGTAAAAACCGTGAGACCCGATTTAGGCTCTCAAAGAGGTATTGTAAAGGAGTAGCATAAAAAATGCTAATCAGGAGGGGAAATCAAAATATTTTGTGACTTTATTTTAGAAAGACCTAAACAATGCCATGAGCATGAATGTTAATTACATTTCAAGTTTTCCGATTAAAGCTCCAGGAACACTTTTTAAGAAAGTACTGGTTTTCAATTTAAAAACAATTCTAGTCATCTAGTTTTCCTCTTTCCTACTAAGGGCTTTTGCCTGAAACCAGGATATTTTGTTCTTTAGGGATCAGTCTGTTTTTTGCTGCTTATTGCCCACCTGAAGTCATAAAACACCAATAAGGCTTCAGGTGAGGAATGTGCATCAGGACCGTTAAGTCAACAAAGATCAAGTGCCTGTTTCTTATAAACGAATCCTCCTTAATGAAAAGGATGAAAGGAAAACAGACCATGAGTAACCTTGCTTCCAGTCAGAAGCCATCCAGAGGATGTTTTAACCCAAAGAGCATTAGTCTTTTCTTAGAATTCTGCAGAACACACAACTAGTCCTTCTCTTTAAACCCACCCCGCCTCTACAGGCATGAAAAGGACACTTGGCTGAGTTACCCTCTTCCCCTGAGACTCAGGCCAGGTACATTTTACAGACTTTTGGCCAAACAAGCTGCACAAACCGTGGCATGAAGAGATGCTATTTGTGACCAGCATATGAGTACTTGGTGGTCATGGGGAACAAAACCCTGTGTGTGACACACTCCAGCACACAAGAGACATGACACCAAGAAAAGTATAGTTCTTACTTGCCCATAGGCTGCTGTCAAAACACAGTGCTCTGGTCAATGTATGTCAACATAATTACATTGGCAAAGCCTCTAAGCAGAGACCTGGTCCCCGGCCATGCAGTAAGGGTATGTCTGCTCGGTAACTGAACTGCACAGCTATGGGCTCTCCTTCATTATTCTTTCCCTCCTGTATTTGCTTCTTTTCCAGTGTTAGGTGTGTCAGTCCAAGACTAACCTCTAACTACTCACAGGAAAGCTTGAATCTCCAGAAAAGGGCTGGAGTTCAGGGCTACCCACTATCTGTAGCTGGAAATGAAGCTATTTGGGCTTGAAGGGAGAAGTGGAGGTGGACCAGGTTGATGAGGGATGTGACAGAGCAATGCAGATAAGCAATTAAGTCCTTCACAAACAGTTTCTTTGGTTTTTGCAGTCTGTGTCACGACATACAATATGCTGTAAGTGTAATTGAGAGTTGAACTGAATATGCATATAGCCAAATAAAAGCAGATTAAAAAAACATGCAATGAACAGGACTAACTTGAAACTCAGTCAAAATGCTTTTAATTTGTGATGTTAGAGCACAGTATTTTCAAATTTGAAAGAATATAATTTCTAGGGCTTTGTAATATTCAAATGTATATGTTTAATGTAGCTGGAGTCACCAGATGAAAGTTTCTAAAATGAAGCAAAAGAAGACTCTACAAGAGCTTATGGTTTTGTTTAATCCACTCCCACACTGGACTGATGTTTGTGCAGCCTCAAAATTGCACATGGCTGCCCTTCGAGGCACAGCCAGCAAAGTGCCTCTCTAAATGCATGCTTTCACAAGCAGCTCCAGCTGATTTTAGATGGGATTTCCTTCATAAAAGTTAGTCCTGTCCTTTTCCCCACCTCCGGACATGTTCTCACGCCCTTCCTCATGCCGACACAGGCATTCATACAGCTTGTGCAGTCAGCTGGATCAGCTCATCCAAAACTCTTTGTTTTCTTTTTGGTAAGGCAAGTTTTTCAGCCAGATCAGTTTGCTGGCTGAGGATGGGATCACTGCTTCCAGGGGCAGTGGGGGGCAAATCAGCTTAGGCAGCTCATGAAAATGAGCTTTAAGATGGGACAAGATCTATATATACAACACTAGGCACTATGCATCTACTTCAGCTGATGAATTGCCTTGCAATCCTCAGTGCATGAAGAGGGACAGACTTCATGAAGCAGCAATTCAGAACAGAAACCCAGTGTAGGTCCTCTGAAGCACTCTCCAGAGCAGTCCATCTCCCTCTACTAGCTCTAGAGGCTGGATATGAACCCCTTACTATGGAAGGGATGCATGTTATAGGATGGAGAGAAGAGAGTACAAGGCAATAAAGCCATCCAGTTGCTCTAGGTAGTTTCTCTATACCAAATAACATACAGATTTTTGTATTTAAAGAAAAAGGTTTATTTCTACACCGTGTTTTACATCTTGCCTATTGCATTGCCAGCTTACCTAACAGAACTGCGAAAACACATCAGAAAGAAGTTTACAAAGAAACCACACTGTCCAGGATATCCTGCCTTCTCTTAATCCCTGTGCGCAAAAGCACCCTCCAGCTAAAGCTCAGAAGCCTCAGTGGCTTAGAAAGTGTCTAGCCAGGTAAAGAGGAATGTGTTGATTTTCTTTCTTCTCCAGGCAGAGGGACTTTCACCTCTGTTCCTGCTTTTGTTTGCATGCTTTTGCAATATGCACCCACCAGCTGTTTTACTCACCAGGGTGAAGTCCCAGTGTGGTCCCGGAGTCAGAAACGTGAAAGAGCTGCCTCGTCTCAGAGGGTACCTGTGAGCAGAAAAAAGGAATAAGGTAAATTTACAGGTTGCTGTAGCAATTGATGAACTACATCTCTTTTCCGCGGCTTTGATGGTATCATACATCTTCAGCTCCTAGCACAAAAGTTGCAAAGACAATGATGTAGCACAGTCTTTGGGAAAGAGAGACCAAAAGGATTGCCAGTATTCCCCACCATAACTGCAGGTGTTAGATTAAAAATCCCGGTTTACTACAATAAATGGCTCTGTGCAACAGAGGTGGGCAAAAACCTCCTACTGGGCTCTGCAGGCTGGTCTGGAGGAAAGTCTCTCTTTGACCACTAACCTGCCAATCTGACCAAGAGGAAGGATAAACCAATAATAATAATAATAAAAATTAATAATATTGTGGCCTCATTTTCCAAGGTTAATGAAGCCGAAATGGAAGGAGGCAACAAAGTGCACCTTTGACAATGCAGCCTTGTAGTTACCCATACAATTACAACCAGGAATTGAGTTGTGGTCTTTCATTAAGTCATTCTCAATCCAAGAAAGTTAAACCACCACAAAGCACTACACACAATAGACCGTTTGTATAATCCTTGCTCTTTGAACAATGGTAAACGAATTGCCTTATGCAAGTCATTTATTGTACTAGCACCGAGTTAAGCAAACAAGTTACGTTCCAACTTTCACTGTCTGGTGGACTTAAGGTATGTTTCCAGCAACAATTTTTGAAAGCTTATTCTGGCCGTGGTATGGAGAAACATTTTTGTCTGTCATTGGGTTTCTGCATGTAGAATTTCAGTCCCAAACAGGCCACACGCTTTTTTTTAAAGGCAGCCAGCTGTATCACCTAATGGGGAGAAGATTTCCCCCTTGCTGTCAGACAGAAAAGGCCTCTCCTCACCAGCTGCACCTTTCTTCTTCGCACTAAGATCCCACAGGATTATAAAAAACCTGGAAATAATATAGGAATGCAAATCCTTCTGACTTTCAGGGGACTTGCACTCCAGCATTGCTCAGGCATTGCTGAAAATTCATCTCACAGAGTATTAGTAGTATTTAACGTCAGCAGCTCTCCATATCGGAAGAGAAAAAGCATTTGCCTGTAAAAGGTTTGTGCAGGGTGGGGTGTTCTGGATTGGTATTTGGAAAATCTAAGTCAACCACCCAGAAAATACTTTTGCACTTCTACCAGCCAATGCAGAGCAACAAGATAAATGTTATATGAAGTGTACCTTATTGGAAGCAAGATGTGAAGGAGTACAAGATGCTTTTGATGATGAGGCAAACATTTTATGCAGCAGATATAGACTGCACAGGTGAGCTTATTAGCACTTTTCCTCCAGAAATACATTTCTGTGGTGACCCTTTGCTTAGCATATGTCTGTTAATACACGACACCGTATTTTACTTCAAACTCAAATCTGAGAAGAAATTTAATCAACTGCTGAATGCCGGAGCTGGTTCTGTGCTCCTCACTCTAGGAAGGACCAGTGTCCAGGCAAAGGATTTTATTTCTTGGGATGACCTAAGGAGATGACCCAAAACTGTTGTCTGGCACCTGGTACCAAAAAGACAAGACTACTACGTGCAAGAAGGGCATCTTCTCTTCATTCCCCACTCGTAGTGAAGGAAGGTGTGTGCCACACAGAAAAAGCTGAAGCAGCCTTAGCAGAAAGTGATATACTTTGATCCGGACAGGGAGCGAGAGCTGTTTGGCCACCTCACTAGGTCACACAGAATAGGAACGCCACTTCCCTGCAGCTTCTGGGGTGGCTGAAGTCCCCTTGAGACCTGTTCAGGGAGCATTTTACCTGCTCCAAGGGTTTAAGCAAGGCAGCTGCCATGTGAGCAGTGAAAATGCTAAGCAAGCAGTGTCGGCAGTGGAAAACCAGGAAGCAGGAACGTTGTCATGGGCTTCAAAGTGGTTAGAATAGTAAATATGACATCTATGTTACATACAGACATATAGTTAGATATCTAAATATATAGATACCTACAACAAATAACTAAAATATATAAAATACAAAAATGTAAAAAATAAGCGTGTTCAAAGTAACACACAGAGAAATTACGATTTGTGTAAAACCAGAGTAAACTTTTCCTCAGACAAATAACCTTCAGGTACCTTAGGATCAGCCAAAACCTTTTAATACAATCACTGTGTCTGCGACACTGCTCCAAAAAGGAAAGTGGCATTTCCAAGAGCTGCATACCAGTACACTGATTGCAAGATGGAGAAGAAAATTCTGGAAGGGAACATTCTTTGGGATTTATATGAGTACATACCGCTCGGGAAGAAAATCTGGAAATGAGCATTGGATTTCTTTGAAATTTAAAATAGAGCCATTTTTTCTCATGAGAAAGATGTTAGGATTAAACAGCGAGGATTTTTCTAACCTGCAAGGCTGCCCAGACCAAAATTTATGAGTTTGATTAAACCTTCCTTCACTACAGATAGAAAAGCAAAGAGATAATGAATGGTCTGCAACCTGTGCCCTGTACAGCTATAAAGAGCTACCAGAATAGACTAAGCCTCAGTTCTCTAAGGCAGGCATAAGCTTTCACGCTGGGACGCAGGAGCACAATTTTATTCCATGAATCCTGATCTCCAACACCAGAGGCAGCCAAATTGTGGGCTGGAAGCCACACGAGGCTTGCAGACTGTTCAGAGTAACTCCCAGTCATCTCAGTATGGATGTGGGCTGCTTGTAGCTACTCTAGCTGTATTGTCTGGGGTCCTGGGTGCACCCCAAGTTATGCCCTGCTGCCTGCAGGGAGCAATGAGATCGCAGGTACGAAGCTGCCATTGAGAACAAGCATGAGTTTGGCCCATTTGTATTAGTGCACTCAGCTTCCAAACAAATGGAGATTTTACGGGGTATAATCAAGTAAGTTTGGCTACAGTAGCCTTCCTTTCAAAAAGCTCAGATTTAAAGGTAATGTACAACCGTCATCATGTCCTCTTACACTCATAGGTTTAAAGCAACCATTGCAGGTTTCCATTTACGGCCCAACACGTTTCATTCCTAATATACAGGCATTATAATAAGGTCTTAATCCAAAGCAGTGTTTCATTTTGGCATGCACATTGTAAGGCACGTACCTTGTGGGACCACCTATACAGTATTTCACTTTCCCCTCTGCTCAAGCTGGGGTGGGACTCATACAGCTAAACGTGCGAAATGCCTCCCACTCTGGCCTCCCCACTGTCCTTGAAAAAGGCTTTTCTCTGTGTCTCCTGGTAACCTGCCTGATGGTGTCTTTCAAAAGACAACCTGCAGAGATGATCACACAGGTATTAACCTCTCTACTGCTCAATATCAAGACTACATAGCCACTATTCTTTCATGAAAAGAAGAAATGATTACATATGAGAGGCATTAACTTGGAAACCTCAGCATTTTGAAATGAGTTGTAGGGGTGGGGAGCACAATAGGATTAAGGTTCAAAAATCTACAGGCAGTTTTGTTTCCAGTTGTCCACAAGAGTTGGAGAGAAATTTCTCCATCTCAGACTCCATCATCTAAACTTTCTCCCTTGGTCACCCAGCTGTGGGGAGAAACACAGCCAATACCTTCCACAAAAGGCATGTAATATAGAAATATCTGCCCCAATTAAAAAGTTCTCTTCAGTCCTCCAAACACCCAACACAGATCTTCTGCAACAACAGAGCCTGTTATAGACCAGCTGCTCTTTCCTCCTCATCAATGGTCTAGTAAGAGGACTCAGTCAAGAGAAGAGGGCAAACTAGAAATCAAACTGCTCCTTCTCACATGCCACCAACATCGACATTGTTCTGGGAGTAGGAATTCTCACATTTGTTCTAGATCTTGTTATCACAGCCATTTCCTGACCATCTTTTGTTAATAGGAATGAGCTTTTTGTGGTATAAAGAGATCTTACTGATCCCCCTTCCTTTTTCAAGTCTTTGGCCAAGTGCAGGGAGCTGAGATCTGCCAGGAACTATCAGGAGTGGCAAATGGACAGACATAGAAGGAAGCAGACCCACGCTTGTGCTAAGTGGGAAAAAGACCTTTAAGAAAGTCGCATCTGTCATCTCAAAGCTTCATCACATCTCCTGGTGTCCCCTCTCCAGTCACTGCTTGCTAACTGAGACTTGAGGAGGTACCATTTAAGCAAAGATCATTGGGACTGCTTGATTTTTTGCTCTGCCTGTAGCTCTGCTAGAGCCTGCAAAGCTCTTCAAAACTACAGAGCCAAATTTAGTCACCTGCATGACTACCATGCGTATTACGTGCAAATGAATGACTCATGATTGCAGTGCTCAGATGGGCATCCCTTGCAAGGTCAGTCAAGAATCTGAAGACAGCGCTGGTGAATGAAAGGTCAGTGACGACCGTAAGAGCAATCCTGGAAGTTTTACCTAAGGCATCTCACAACGCAACATGAAAAAAAGCAGAGCTGTGTGACAGAGCACTGTACTGTTGGTTATTGCTCAAAATACTATCTGATTAATTGAAACAAGTGCAGAGTGGCCTGGATCTAATGCTTTAGTACCTGAAGACAGCAGAATAAAGTATTGTGCTGGTGCCAGCAGTTGGATATAGTTAATTGCTGTGTTTACCGCAAAGCTGCTCCAAGAGCCCAGCCCTGTTGTAGGGACATCCATAGAGATCCTTGCTGTGTCACCCAAACTAAAAGACCAAAGTTGTGTTCAGTCACTTCCTTGAAAAAGATTCTTCTTGATAGACTGTCTCCAGCATAATTTCCTTGTTTAAGACAGGATGAGCAGATACAGACTCTTTCCTTATCTTACCAGGCTCAAGACAAGCAGAAAGCGTTAATTATAGCTGGCTGATTCATGTAACTTTGCAACGTATTTCAAAGTGATTAAGGACTTCAGGGTTATGAAGACGATTACGCGAACACATGAAAATAATTTGAGATGTAAAATGTTGCGGCAACACACTGGCAAAGCAAATCTGTCCAAACTAAGAGCAGGGGAAGGGCAATCTTGTTGAGACTGTACAGAAAGAACAAACACTTCTGTTTTGGTACCCTCTGTTTGCTTCAAGAAATGAATGTTCCAGGCTGCTTACCAGCAAATGATGATACTGCCAGTCTTGCCAAGAGTAAATCTTTCCAGAGCCTGTTAAAATAGAGATTGCCATGCTGATGGTTCATAGATAGATTAGCTATGAAATATTTTTTAATCTTAAAAGAGCGCGTGCCATTTGTATTTTCAAGTTGGCCTGCAAACCGGTTTATAAAACCGGCTACCAACATTGAGAGAGGCAGGGGAAGTCCTGAACACAAAACCTGTTCGGCAACATAGCAGGGGAGGAGATGGGGCCCCAATAATCTTAATAGAGGAAGTTTGGGCAATTTAGTAGATAACATATTGATAAAGGCAAATGGGCAGGCTCAATTGTTTCACATTGAAGCCAGACTAAGGAAACAGTCATTGTTCACAGCCTTCCTTGAATAAACATCAGGATCCTCTCATGAGCACAGGACAACGGTATGGATGAAGCAATGGCAGTGAGCACTCGGCCAAATTTATTCTCAGAATTTAATTTCAAGGTTGATGATTCCCTTCAGAGCTGGATGCATTTTGAAGTTCAGAAGGGAGGGGTAAACAGCAGTGAAAAAAACCACACCTCATTTCAAATCAGTTTATCAAAAAGCAAATGTTTCTGTCAAGTACCGTTGCTTCTTAAGCATCATTTTATTGCTTGTCTTCTCCAGAGACAGGGTTTTTTTGTATTGACTTTTGCTATTTTTTTTTGGTGGAAGAAGGGGAGGGGAAAAAAAACACCCATAAATGAGATTTTGGGATCAACAAAAATCCAGAAGACATCCACAAAGGGCGTGCTAGAATAGATGCCCATTAGTCAGACTAGAGGATAAAGCACAGAAGAGCTTCACACATCAGGCTAGAACAACTTCCCATTAATGTTATTTGAAACATTTTTCTCCCTTTTTACTGTAAATCCACACCGCCTAGTCAGCATCATTCAACAGTCTGCACTCTTTTTTTACTTATTTTTGATGACTTATCCAGGAAACTGCAGAAATGCTTTGATCTGGCAGTTCTCTTAACTTTTTAAAGTTCCAAAATACATTCTTCAGACTGGGCAGCAATTCTGTGTTTCCTTCCCCTCTGAGTTCCAACCCCCTTTTTTTGTTTTCAGAGCAAGCTGTTCTTAAATATAAACCACTTGCACCAGTGAAGCATTAAGATTGTGAATATTACAGCAACATGAGCAGATTAAAAGTAAGTCTTTCCCCAAACAAGCAAGCCACACTGGTGAATCCTGTTTTGAACGGCAAGAACAGAAGAGCTCCACAAAGAGTCTTTTGAATTTTAATTTAAAGCTTTTCTGCAGTGAGAAAAAAAGTCTCTGGATTTCCAACTTACCATAGTTAATATCTCCACTTCAACAATATCCAGAGGCCTTGGCCAGTATAAGAGGCCCCCCAAGCACTGTGCAAACAAACTCTGACTAAGGGCACTTATGGCAGTGCTTGTCATGGTTCCTTATCTTGAAAAGCTCCAGGGTAAAAGTCTTACTTGAAGAAAAGCCTATTGACAGACATTTTAAATATCTAAAAGCAAGACAGAAGAACTCAGTACTTCAATGGCTGAGAGGAAAATGGTGCCAGTGAACTCCGCATGGAGTTCAAGTTTGCAGACTGCTTTTCCATCATTAATGCTACCTCATTAATGCTATCGCTGCCAGTAGCACACAAAAGGAAGCGGGATACTTACAGCCGTAATTATATAGAGAGCAAAAGAATGACGGGTTGCTCTCTGGAAATGTGGTTTAGAAAGCTGCAATAACTTTCTGGCAGCAGCATCATCACAGTTTGCAACACTAGTGCAATTAGTAATTCTAGCAGTCTCAGCTTTCAAATAGCAAAGCCATGAAAACCCACGGCAGTGGAGTTAAACAGCGATCAAAAACACTTCAATCCATCTACCACTTGGACAAGGCCGAGCAGTGCTACTGCTGAGCTGAGAACTTCTTGTACTTTTCAGACACTCTGGAATAGCTATTATTTTGGTCTTTTATGTTGGAACAACCTCTGCTTCTAAAAGGAAGCGCCTTCAGACACTCTGGGCAGGTTTAAATTATACAAAGAACATTAAATTTTTGTTTAAATAGTTTTATGAAGTTCAGCGCAGACTGAACGGGAAGACTGATTTTCCATTTTAGAAGTGTTTGCTTCTCACAGGTATTGGTGGAATATTATAGCTATTTGTCTGAAGAAGCAATCAACAACAGCACTGAACATGAGCAGATAAGCCCCAAGGAGATTAAACATGCACTGATATCCTTAAATAATCACACGCCTGACCTCTCCAGAGCTGCACATTAACAGTCTCTCTGCAGCCAACACAGCAAAATCTAGTTTCATCTGAGGATTGAAGTGATATCTTCTCACCACAGACTTCCCTTATGACCCAAGCATCTTCCTTCCAGTTTGCCTTCACACTTCCCTCCCCAGCCGTGTATCTGCTCCAAGTGAAATTCAGTAAATGCTAAGCTCCCTAGCACTGTTGCTAAGGCTGGCAGCCAGACCTTTCTGCAGGAGAAAAGTTTTCAGTAGCACATGGTCAAGTCTCCTCTCTTCTCCATCCTAATCTCTGTCCAACTGTTCAAGTTACTTCAGTGTTTATGCTTAGCACACAGTGGCATTTTTCAAAGGCTTCTGGTCAAATGACGCACTGCAGCACACCATCAACTGAGCACTGAAATGAAACAGGTAACAATAGCCTTTTGTGAAGATTATTTGTAAGAGTACCATTTCGGTGATTTAGTTTACAACACGACTGTGCAAACATTTGCACTGGCCAAACCGAGAGGTAGCAAATATAAGCCTAGGTAGGAAAACCTTTGTTCCGCTCTGCTCATGAGCTGACCTGCTGAAGCAACTCTGCAGCTGCACAGACCATCTTCAGCTGCCATCGTGGCCTAAGGTTGCCCCTAAACGCACCTGCAAACATGGCGAGGTGGTGACAGGAACACTGTGAATAACCCAGGGAACCTGTACTGCCGAGGAAACAAGGAAAACCTGTATGCCTCAAGGAGTCCATCAGTCCAGGCCAAGCCCAAGCTGAGAGGGCAGAAGCACCACTAGGCACGAGCCGAAACCGTGGTGCTCCAGAAGTACAGGTGCACAGGAGGGAGCTGGTGTCCCTACAGACTCATCGGCATTAACGTCTTCATGCCAGTGATGCCCCAGAGCGTTGCCCAGCTGTTCCCTCACCCGGACATCTGCCCTTGCCTCCATCCACGCTTTGCTTTGGAAGATAGCAAGCGCAGACTCTCCTCCACACAGCCTTATAGTACGCAGGAACAGAGCTGTACCAAGGGAGCTCCCATTCCATAGGCAGGTATTCTTGCCTGCAAGAGAGGATTATGGCAATAATCCATCACTAGAAAGAGAAAAACTTCATTCCTCTTTATTAAGAGAAAAATGAAAGCTGCTGACAGTACTAACATCTTCTGATACATGATTAAGCACATGCTGCATGTAGTAATTCTGCCCACTTCACAGAGCTATTTGTACTCTCATTTCCAGAGATATGATGTAAATGCTGAAGCAGAGGGGGGAGGAGGACTGTAGGGAGAAGCAGTGCAGCTGCTGACAAAATATTTTGCTTGTCAGCAGCCGTGCAAGCGCCCTCACTGCTGCAGGATCATCTCTGGCAGAAGAGCACAGCTCGCTGCGGCAGAGCTAGTGCACCCCCAGCTCTTGAGCTGCCGAGCTTCGTGCATCAGGCCCTTGTCAATCAGGTCTGTCGGCCATGCACGACTTCTTGCATGAATGATGGACTAAAAGATAATCCTAACAATAAAAAACCAGGAACAGAAATAAAACCACACCAACACTACATGCCAAACCTTGGCTCCTCTTTTCCTGCTGAGTGTGTAGCCAGGCCAGGGCTCATCTCATCTGTCAGCCCCCGACAGGGAGGCAGTTGTCCAGGCTCCTCTGTCACTCCTGGAAAGATGCTGACACCTCCAGCCAGGCATTTTAAGCCGGCTTGGCTATGCCCTCGAGGCGCCTCTCTTTCCGCATTGTCTATAAAGGAACCTTGTGCACGGCTCAGATTTAAGCAATCAGCTTTTAGGTGACCAAAGTTAGGTGAAATGAATCTTCCGTGCAATGCTTAGGAGATACCAGCTGACAAAGTTTCTAGTTAGAGCTCAGATGCAATATTCATAAATACATTTTTAACTCACTTGATCATGTCATCCTAGCTGTACAGTTAATAGCAGGTACCTCTAAAGGCTTAGAGAAATCTTTAGTCAGGCTTTATTCTAAATAGTTCCCATCCCCTTCAGCAATTTTGGTCCCAAGGTCAGAAGTGAGCTGTGTTCCAGAGAAACCACCAGCATTAAAAATATAGAAGCTGACTTCTCGATAGAGAGATGTTAAACTTAATGCAACCAAATGATAAAGCACAATGCCACGAATAAATATTTAGGTATCTGGACCATGTTCAGGGAGGAAAGAGAAAGGAAGCAAATGTAAACAATAGCCAGGCTTACAGGAAAGCACTGTCTCATAGAGACTAGACTTGAAGATCAGGCCATCTTCACAGTGTTTTTATGTACCAAGGTGAAGGTCACTGTCTCTGGGTGCTTTAATGAACCACTGACCCTGTCGGATTAACTTTACCTGACTTTTTTTTTTCTTTAATTCCCACAAAACCAGGCTCTTGAGGGCTGCAAGTGAACTTCAAACTTTTTGAACATTTCCAGGCAGGGAGCAAAAGTCTCCAAGTTCAGCTGAAACTAGTTGTACTTTAAACATAACTGTTTCCACTTAGAGTCACCCCTACGAGCCCCTTCCCCTGCAATACCTATTTTGAATGCTCTCGGGGGAGAGCGGTTGGGACAGAGGAATTCCAAGTGCCCAGAAGCCATGGGAGCGAGCTCCGCTGCCCGGCAGCCATGCCAGCCGAGGAAGACTGCGTCGGTTCAAATCCAGACAACTATTTTGAGTTCTTGTGGGAACCAAGCTTGATCCAATAAATATTAGAAGTTATCACAAGAGAACAGTCAGGAAAACATACATTTTAGTGCTGACAGGCACAAACTTTTCTTTTTTAACTCTAAGCAGCTACGCAAACAGTCACTTCAGCTGTATGTTTTTCTTTTTTTTATACAAACTGTTGCTGCAGCCCCTACTATGAATGCAGTTAAGCCAGTTGCAGGGCTCAAGGCTTGGAACAGCAACTTAACATGGTGTGGCAAGTTACCACTGACCAGCTGAAGCACTATGAGAGTCCACAAGCATCCTAGCAAACAGCAGCAAACACGAAGTAGTCTGAGCAAGAGTTCAGTTAGGCTTGTGCTCAGTGAAAGAAAATCATCTTCTGCTGAGGCTGAACATGTGCATGTAAAAGGTTATTAAAGAACAGCTGAAATGCGGTTGCTTTCTTGTACTAGCATAGCTTTTTTCTATTATACAGGACTAAACTGCAGCTGAAGGCTCTATTAATACTGGAGGAGGTGGGGGATTTGTAACAGCAGTGGTACTGCCACGTGTGTGTTTAAAGGAAGCCATCTTGCCCTTTGCTATAGCATCAGTGTGGGGACTCATCAGCACTTGAAAAATGTGTTCGTAATTACTTATGATTCACAACAAAAACAAACCAAGCCACAGGATGGCTTCAGCTTGAAATAATCTAAGCCAGCATTTTTCTTACTGCTTAGGGCAGTTCTGCAGAAGCCGTAAAATAGTTTGGCTGGGGTGGGGGCAGGTTGCATCCCTTTTCCTGCCCATTTCAGAAGAGGAGAGGCTTTCCTGGCCACAGGCCCACCGGGAACACACTGGGTAAACAACTGACCTGCAGGACTCCTTGCTGAAATCTGCCCTGGATGCAAGGTCCACATGGGATCAAGATGAGACTAGACAAAGCCTTGGAAGAGATTTACTGGGGTCCACTGAGCAGACAAGTTGAAAACTGGTGGAGACTGAGACAGTACAGGATAAAGGAGCATCATAAATGTCAGTCTTGTTCTTACTTAGTGCCCAAATCATTGTTGAAAACAGCGCATTGGGTCAGAGGGACCCTTGTTCTGAACCAGCTCTTACGTTCTTAAGAAAGTTCGCCTCCTTCTCATCTTTGGCAGGGCTATAAAAAGATGCCCTGTGTTGCTTTGCAGGCTGAAGGAGATTAGCACTTATCCCACACAGTAAAAAAAGAAACCGGGGCAGGGTTAGATTTGGGCAGAGCAGAATAAGCCAGCAGAAGCAGTCCAGGAACCATGGATAAAAAATGGAGCCATAGGAAAAACAGAAAAGGAGACAAGAGAAAAAATAATCAGAAAATACGAAGGAGTAAGGAACTGGGCAGGAAATGGCTGCAGGGTGGAGCTGTATAATGTAATGTCTATACAATTTAAGGGTAAGATCGGAAGAGAAACAGGCCTTAGTAGGTGGGTGGTAAGGCAGCACTGAGTGACTTCATATTTTAAACATTACAAGGACTTGAAGGTGTACTTTGCTCTTACAAGAGAGATTGTTTAATGCTTTTACTTTTTGAAAGCACAGTCCCTTTCATTCTTTTCTTACCAAATGTAAAAAATAAGTAAACACATTTAGTGCTGATATCCCAGGCAGTTCTACAAGCCAGTAACAAATCAACCTGTGCTAAGTTGACATAGGCCAGTAACCACACCAGGAGAACTCATTTTCTCAAACAGGGTTTGGACTGTTTTATTAAATTCATTTAAGGCACTTGAGTGCACCTTCTGTGCTCAGGCAAGATAACTGTTTCCTTTCACTGTGACTACCTTTCTTCACACTATTTTAACCTTGAACTACCTCCTTTCTCCTGTGAGCTTGAAGGCTTCTGATTCCTCAATGGGTTCCCTTTTCCAGGTACCATTTCAGCCTTGCCCTTTCCATGAGAGCTTCAGTGGTGGCTCCCAACTGAATTTGTTCCAGCTGGTTGGTACCTGTTCTGACCCAGGCTTGCAGCCACAGAGCTCCAACATATAACCACAGCAATGTTTCTCGGTCCTCCCTGTCTCCGTGCCCATCTTTATGTGTTTAGGACTATCGCAATGCTTCCTGTGAGACCCTCCCCTTTCTTCTGCTGGTGGGAAAGCATTAGAGGAGTATCAGCTCTCAAATGACTTGAACCAAGTCCTAGATGACAATTTCCAGTTTGAGATACCTTCATTCTGCTAACCTGGCCAATTTAGCTCAGTTTGCACATGGATGGCAGTAGAGATTCAGGTTAGACCTCAGGCTAGAAGCCAAATTCTCTTTACGGGGATGACAGCCAAATAACATCTAAGACTATCTGACCATAGAGGTTTTAGAGGCAGTAGCAGATAAGGAACAGAGTAAAGAAAGGCCTGCAAGGAAAGGAAAAGAGCTTGAAGCTCAGACAAAACAATTCAGATGAAGGATTAAGAAATCAGGGAAAATGTAGTTACTGCAGTAGACAAGGAACTGCTGCCTCCAGGGATAATTTTATGGATGCTGGCAGGGAAAGGCAGCTGCTTGGGGGCCAAGGAAGACATATGAGCTAGCATGATGAGAAAGGGAGGAGAGTTCAGACCCAAGTCTCTAATCTCTTTCCATGGGAGAAGTATAAATACACCTGAGGTCTGTTTTCAAGTTTTAAACAAGGAGTAATAATGAGGTTTTATTAAAAGCGTTATAGCCACTTCCAGTTATTACAACAAACAAACAAACCACCCACACACAAAATAAATCTCACAGTGCAAGGGGAAAATAGCACCTCTCTAGAAAGTTTGTACAGTCTTTAGGGAAGAGAAAGTCTGCTAGACATGTCCACAGGAAACCCGTTATTAAAACTCACTCAGCTCAAACAGTGGTTATTCATGTTTAAGAGAACATTCTTGGACAGTTAGTACAAAGATTACTCTGTGTCTTCTAAAGATTATCCCAAAGCAATTCTTTACACAAAGAAAATCAATTTCTGTTCCAGAACAATCTCAAATCTGCCCCCTTACGTGTGTGAATTAGTATTGCAACAGCCCCACTACACACGACTACAAAGCGCAGTAGGCTCGACGCAAAGAGATAATCACTAACAAATCAAAATGAATGTCAAAAAACAAGTGGGAGATACATTAGTCAGCTGAAATAACAAGCAGCAACACAAAACATTACATATGTAAACCTGGTTCAGAAAACATGGCTTGATACAATGATAAGGACTATTGACAACATTGTGTATCTCAACACTTCACCTATTACGGAGAGCACCTTCTTTCCCAACTGTTGATACAGCACAAGTTAAAACACCAACTCATTTTACTGATATAAACCACCTTAGGGAAGGAGACATGACACCAACAGCAGCTGGCAGCTTTCTAGGTGGGCGAGCCAGAGGCCAGGCTGTGCTGTGGTTAAGAGACAATTTTGCTGAAAGTCAGCACTTCTGCATTGGCCTCGGTCTGTCCTCAACTGTTAAGTTTTGAAGCCGACCCCACTGTAAAACAGTTATAACAAAATCAGCTGCTCAGGCCCACTGCTTTGAAAGATCACTGTACAAAGTGTGAAGTCCCATGAAATGAATGGCAATGTCATTTGTGAAGGACAGGGCCACTAATTAGTTAATGCTTTGTAGTGCTCTGGGTGATATTTTCCAGCCAGTTTAAGGGACTCATGAACACAACTACCATTAAAAAAAAGTAACACACAGGAATTAAATCTCTTAGTCTCACTGGAAAACCTTGCATCTAGAGGTTTAATCTAAGACAAGTGCTGTAACTGACTCTTCTCACCAAGCAAGATATGGAAGCAGTTACAAAGAAAGTCTTAAAACATTTACGTGTGCGGGGGAGGGAAATCAGCTTAATTGCAACTTTATGCAATAGGCTTTTGTGGTCTCTCTGATGCCAAAGATTAACATACTCTGGGTTCTCAGAAATGAACCTGGAACCACCTAGACAACTTTGCAGAAGAGCTTTCAAGTGAAGACACAGGTGATGAACGCTCCCAGCCCTGCTGTGTTCCTCCTCCAGCCCACCCACGTGCTGAGAGCCCAGGGCACCCAGGACATGTTCACATGCTTTGGTTCTCTGCTCGCTTTTGTCCCCCCAGATCATCTCGGAGCTGACCAAATTTAAATGGTTTAGGAAAAGGACATGGACAGCAGACAGTATGGCATGGAAGAGTATTAATTCAGTGCGGTAAGGGAAAAAGTCATGCTGTAGTATTAAAGAAATTATTTCCCTTCTTCCTGGGTGGGGGAGCTCTAACCATTTGACTCAGTAAAAAGAAATTAATCCCAAATGTAGCCCAAGCAGTCAATTTATTGTAAATAATAAGCTTGAAAGAGGGAAAAGATCTGTTTCCCAATCCAGTGGTGACACCTAGAGGGGAGAGGATTTGATTGCGTGCTTGGCAGCTCCTGAAAGGACTGAAAAAAACCACATGAGAAAGCTCTGCCAGAGCCAGCAGTGGCTCTGGAGTCCCTTATTTTATACTCCGGAGTTCCCTGCATACGCTCCAGCACAGGAGGACACGGTGAGAATAAAGCTCCTGGCTGAAACAGCGCTCCAGAAAGACATGAGAAAAAGATGGAGGAGAAAAGGGAGAAGCCTGAGCCTTTTCCAAACAGCACTGGAACGTCTCTGCCTTCCCAAGAGCTCCCCTGTGGCAGCTCCTGCTGCCCAACCACCCCTTGCACCGCAGGAAGAGCAAAGTATTTTGCACAGCAGCATCAGCAGGATGCAAATCATGCTCAGCCACCTCTGGGATGACAGCCCAGGAGGGCTCAGGCCCCCAACAGTGGGTAAGCCCATTTATGCCCTTCCTAATAGACCTCACCTCCATTCCCCAGACTCAAGGACTTGATCTCCACATGCCTTTTTTTTTTTTAAACCTTTCTCTCTCAACTTCGTATATTGTGAACGAGCTGTTACACCTCAACCGTGGAGGTGGGAAGAAAAAGACAGAGAATCCAAGCACAAGCCAGCTCCATAGGAAACCAGACTGCATTATTGTCTGTCCTTGGGACTGCTTGCTAAAACATGCAGGAAACTTTAGCCAAGGTTGTTACTACTCCTCCACATAAGGTGGGGCCCATCTGGATTTGCAATTCTAACTACATTATTGGCTTTATGCCTTTTTTGTTGTGTTGTTGAAGTCTGCATTTTTGTTGGCTTCACCAAAATAAAGATCAAGAATAAAGGTGAGCCGTGAACCATCCAAATGGAGCAATGATGGTGCTTGCAGCATGAAGCCTGAAAGATCTTGACTGCACAGATATGCTTTACTCCCCTCTTCAGGATGTAAATGCTTATTTTGGAAAACTTGTTGACAAGCATTGGGTCCTGCTCAAGGAACAAAGAAATCACCTTGTCCACCTGGGACCCATCCAAACATCTGACAGTCAGGTCTGAAATAAAATGTGCTTTTTTCCTCCCTGTTAAGACTACTGGGAGGGCCTCTGTCCTAGCTTTAATTTCTGGGAAGACTTCAAAGTAACCCTAAATAAAATTGCCTGAGGAGGGCAAGGCACCGGGAAGTCAAGGCCTGTGATCAAGCCTGCCTTCCTGTCCATTTGCAGGTAAAGCTGAAGGTTTGGTCAGATAATTGCTTACAATTATGTCAGCACATTTAATAAGGTACTTCCCCTCTCACCAGGATGTGGTAACTGTGGGACCACCAGGTCTATGGCACCACAGAATTAAACAGATTTGCTGGCAACCTGTAATTTTAGGTGCAGAGAAACTGAAGAATTATTTACATTTCTCACAGCAAAGGGAAGAGGTACCCCAGCTGAAAAAATGAAGCTGCAAATTTTCAACAGTTAAAAGAACAAGGTATGTATTTAGGTATGTGAATACTACATGAAACTGCAGCTGCTTTCCAGGGACTGCTGAAATTTGCCCTGGAGAGTATAAAAGCTAGGAAGCGAGGAAGATGTGCAGCTAGGAGGACAAACTTAATGACCGTTTAAAATCCTATCTGGAAGCAAGTCACAAACATTTACCTGCCATTTTCTCCAGCTCATTGGGTATGTTAATAGTGTGACATGGCTTAACTTTGAAGATGAATCTAATTCCTAAGCTCGTGCCTGCAGCCTTCGTGTTCAGTGCTTGTCAGGAGGTGACAAAGTCACGCTCGAACAGGACACTGCCCATGTATGGCTGTGAAGACATGCACAAAGTAAAGCAGTGGCTGCCTGCTGAGGACACACTCCTACCACATTTACCGAAGGCCCAGTTCACCATGGCACTCCACTGTAGGAAGTATTTTTCCCCATAAAAAGCAAAGCAGAAATCTCTCAGCGACAGCCAACCCAGTTGCTGTGACAAGCTCTGTGGAAGATGGCTGGCCAACTCACTGTAGGACCTACTCTTGCAAGACAAAACTTGTTTCAGGAAGAGCTTAGGTGATACTACTCATTTCCAAGCCAAATTCAAATTGAATGATCTACCTAGAGTCTTTTTCAGAATCCAGTGGATGCATGTCCTAATCTGGAGTATTTTATGTTTATATTCAGTTGCTAGTCTTGATTAGCAGATGAAGTAATTCCTGCATTCATTTACAATTCAGTTTTTTTAGAAGTCACTTCAGTAAAAGGTATCCAGGTACCAGCTTCACTGTTATGGATACCCACACTAAATACAAATCCACATTATACAAGAGACGCTATCTTTAAGAACAGTTCTGATGCAAACATGAATACTCATTAATTGTGAGCAGAATTTTGCAATTTAAATAAGAATTCAGTGTATTCTGTTTACATCTTTTAACCCTCAAAAAGCAGCCAAACATTGCCAGTATAAAAGGAATACAAGTACTCAAATTCCGTTAGCTTCCCTGTGAATTGTCCTTATAGAGCTTAAGCACTGTCTAACCTTCACCTGATTTACACTAAGGGAAAAGGTTTTCCCATCCTCATTAACTGCTTTATCTCAGCAGCCTCAGGACCATCACCAGCTGTTTCCTCCCCACTTATAAATTATTTTTTAGGGAAACTTTCATATAATCATTTTGTTTCTCTCACCCCATTGCTTCCCAGTGTGTTCATCTCTCACTATCACATTCCTTTCTGGGAAGAGTTCTTCCTTCCACATATTATTGTCAGGACTGCCTTATCACTGCTTTCCTTTCTCAGGCATTTTAAAGCTTTCCTTTAAGTTTCATGGCTTGACACTCACCAGAAACCCCACGTTTCCTGCTGTTTCTTCAGAGCAACAGCACAGATGACAGCAGATTTAAAGCTGGTGCAGAAATGAAAGTGCAAAATATACTGGCAGATCTGACAGGAAAGGAAGAGAAGGGGGGAAAGGGGAAAAAAAAAACAAAAGAGAGAAGGCAACAACTAACTTTAGCCAACTGATAGCAGAGCTAGAAAACAAGCGTTAATGGTAGGGATGAAATTTTTCCAGTACTCAGAGAGGAACTCCTTGCAAGTCAGCCGAGATGGGAAGTTTCTATGGCTGTCAAATTGACTGACACTTGAAATTAATCCATTGTACAATGCAGTCTAGGGTAAAATCCTGGAATACTACGGTAAACATCAGTGAATTTACTGAGAATTTTGCCATCAGTTTCAGTGAGGTCATATTTTCATCTATGCATTGCTTTTAAATCTTAGCAATGTTTTAAAAGAAAAGTGTTGCTGAAAAGCCCAACAAGAAAGGTTTTGCAAATCAGGAAATCAAACAGTAATGACAACTTCTCAGTACAGCTAACGTCTGTAAGAAATTGGGTGGTTCTAGGTCCATCCAAGATTTATAATTGTAAGATCTAAACTCTATGTTTCACCAGCATGCCTCCCTCATTCACGTACTTTCAATCGTAGGCTCCCAAACTGTGCTTGCTTGCTACTGCAGACAGCAACATCCACTACAACTGCCAAAAGATACTATTTCCATAGTTATCATCTCACACAATATATAAATAAATAGATTTCAAAATCAATTACCCCCACCTGTCTTTCTCCAAGTCTCCAGCAAAGATGAGCCCCTATTTAGGAATCATTAATTTATAAGATTATGTTAATAAGTTTTTAAATTAGTGCTTGTTTATCATCTACAGAGAGACTCATGGGTTATCTGCAGCCACTAGACATGCACATTAAAGTGCTCTAAACCATTTTGCCATACTTTTAATATATGTGAATTTAGACAACTGCTTATTATATTCCCATGTCCTAGATCAGGCAAAGACTGAGTAACTCTTTCTTTTCAGGCAATAAAAGTTTACCTACAGCTTATCCTGAGTACTTTAAAAAAAAAGATATTGATAAAACAAAACCCCTAATATTTTAATAAGCTAAATTCAAGAAAAACCATCACCCTCCTGAATACATGAGGAAGGCCAAGAAGTATTTTGCATTTCTCTTGTGCTATTGTATTAAAAGAAACTGCTTCTGTGAAGTGGAAGAGGAAGACAGCTTGGCAGATTTATTACTTCATAAGAGCTGAAGGGGACTTCAGTGCAGGACACCTACTTTGGCACTTCCGAAAAGTGATCTAAGGCATTTGCTCACATCCTTCCACATGTAAACGGTTCCCAAAAATCGAGGCAGAAGAAACATTTTCAAATCCTAATGCGTTAGGTTTTACTTGGCATAACTTTGGCAAGACAAAGAGCTGCCCAGAAAATTGAAACCAAAAGAAATTAAGCAAAAAGCTTTCTAATACAACAGAAACTGAAAGCCTCGACATCTGGTATGATGTCAAATATGAATACTGAGCATTTAACTCAGTAGGAATAGGAACAATGCAAATAAAGCACACAGCTCTGACATCTGAAAAGCTTGACCTGACAGTAGAAATTGAAGACGTCCCACAAATTCTCTGTTGGTGAAAGAGCAGCACAGTCTTGTTCTTCTCCCATCAGACATGCGAATGCCTCTTCTTCAGCCTGTATGAGCTTCTCCTCCCCCTTTATTTTCTCCGTAGCCTTCCCTTTCCCCAAAGACACCTGGGTCTAGCCCTGCAGAGAGCTGCCGCAGTGCTGTAGCACTCTGCTTTCTCAAACCTACTCACATTTCCAACCCTCCTTTGCAGAATATCACACATTCAAGCCTATCCATGTGACAGGCAATTCTGCAGGTAAGCAACAATTTTGCCCCTACTTGACATGCCCAGCGCTCTATTAAACTCAGTCAAATACCATCTCCATGGAGAAGCAGAAGGGCTTCGAGGCTGTCAGTTTTCCTCACCCCTTTCAGCAATTTGCTTAGCTATGTTTACCAGAGGTGATGCTCTCTCCTTACATATTGATCACTGCCAGCCTTACAGGGTGTTTTGGGATGTCTTTAGCAGGAAAACCAAGAAGAGCATGAGGTTTGCTGGCTACCACCTGGGAACTTGCATGCCAGCATGTCAGGATGAATGAGAGGTGATTTGATAATCAGAAGCCTTAAGGATCCACCTGGGCAGGAAAAGATTTTTGGAAGCAATCTTTACATTTTTCATCTCTCCTTTGATTTAGACAAGAAAAAAAAACTTGTCAAGAAACTAATTTTCTAATTCTTTTCAATCTGACCTCTTGAAAACATTCTGGTAGCAAAACTGGGAGTTTAAACCCTTTCAAAGGGTTAAGGGCAAGCAATGGGATCTGGTGGAATATTTCAAGTTCAACAGTTTCAAGACTTTCACGTGAAGCTAGGGCAGTCAAGGAAGCAGTTGCACCTTGAGTCTGTGCTGTTTTTACATCCACTCAGCATGATGGAAAGCTCCAAACCACCAGAATGCTGGTCTGAAGCATTGTCTCCACATTCCTAGACAGTTAGAGCTCAAGTTCTTACAACTCCTTTTTAATCCAGTAGGGATGTGAATACAAGGTCTGTTGTGTTCCTGGAGTTGAGGAAGGGATTAAGTGAATAAAACCAGGTCTTTTCTTCTTCACAACTTAAACTTTTCTTTAATCCATAGGCTGTTCTCATCTAAGCTCATTAGACTTGAGGTCTAATGTAGTGGCAGCATACATGGTACATCCAGGCTGCCTCTCTGGCAGCAGAATACAAGTCAAAAGGCAAGATAACTTTGGTATGACTTGGACCTCACACTTAAGCATATGCCAAAATCTTGTTCTGGCAAAAATAAGTGTTTATTGGGAATAGATGCAGCCATTCCCAACAGCTGAACTCTTCTCCCTGTTTGGATACATTACTGATGTAACACTTTCCCTGACTTTAGCAAGTATATAGGACAACACCGCACACTTCTTTGGCAAACCGCTACAAAAGTAATTTATAGTTCTCCATATTAACAACATTATTCCTCCCTGCACCCTTCAGCCCCCTTTGAAGGATTCATCTTTTTCTATAGCACCACATATATTTACCTTCATTTTAAGGCTCCTCACAAGACATCCACTGCTGTCCTCAATGAAACCTGTGCCCACCACTGTTACTTAGAAGGAAAGGTGGTAATTTCCTGCTGTTCTTGATTAGCTGAACTCTGGTATTTCCCCATGTAGTCTCAGACTACCTACCCTTTACAGTATCTAATGTAGTCATTCTTCCATCCCTCTCAAATTCTCCTGTTCTTGTACTCCCTTGTCTGCCTTTACCTGTTGTTTCTTGCATTACAGATGCAAGATTCAGTCCTTTGAGAAAGGCCATCTTTATGTTGTTTTAGTTTCCTCTGATCACACTGGATATAGCCAAGACATGGAGTCTCTCCTCCTAAAATTAAGATAACTGAGGTAGATGCCTAGATAGTCTCTCACTTGCTTGATTTCAGTAAAACGATTTTCCTCATTTGCAGTCAGTCAGTTCTCCCCTGGCCAGATCAGCAGGACTGTAAGGATTAGTTGCTTTTTCTTGGCCTTTCCCTGCAAAAGCAGCAAGGCCCATTTCATAAAGCTCTTCTTCACATGTTAATCTTCCTATGAGACCAACAGTACCACTGATTTTTATCTCTTCTCTTTCCACAGCAGATGCCAGTAGAACAGCAGTCATAACCAGCAGCTGTTAAACTTGCTCAAGGGATCTGGGAATGTGTGTAGTCTGCTTCGTGCCCTCTCACCGCAGACATTTTGTAGGCTCTATCGCACTGTTGTTTCCTGCAATTGCAAGCAGCACCTCTGTGCTCTTTTCCTATCCAAGTAGAAAATGTAGGTGTTAACATAATTTGTTGTTTTGGAAAGAATATTTTAACAATCCACCTCTTAGATAGCAGGAAAGCAATACCAAACCAATCAAATGCACTTGCAGCAGAGATTAAGTGCTTTGGGATTTTTTTTCCCTTAAGAACTACTGCAGCTACTAATAAGTAAAAAAACCAGGGAAGAGTAAGGTCTTCTCCTTATCACACTGATCCATGTCATTGCTGTGGGTTCATACCAACTTTTGCCTGATACCTTGGTCAGAAGCAAGACCAGTCAGAAGAGATAGCTAGAGTTAAGAACACCCCTTATAGAAAAGAAACCTTGAACACACATGAAGATTACTTCATGGGTGCAAAAGCACCGAAGGGGTTGTATTTACAGAAGAGATGCCATCCTTATCTTTTGACTCGCAGGACTGAAGTTGGCTAGGCTCGGCAGTAATATCCTATCTTCATCCACTGCAAGTTACTTATCTTAAGGGAGCATTCTGCAAGGCATCTGTGATGAGCTTGCCCTGAAAATATTAATTGAAGCAGTAATAGCTAGGCTTAAGCAACTGGATGTTGAGGATAATGAATTATGAGTGAAGGTAATTATTTGGTAAGCGTAGCATGACTTCAGTTTTACAAGACAATAATAAGCAGGCTATCATCAGCATATAGTAATTAAGAGGCTGGTGTTACCCACAATCAGCATTCACACAGAGGGATGTTGAGAGTGCTGAAATGTTTTAATAGGTTTTAATAACTGGCTGGTGGCACTTGCCGTGTAGGTTGGGAAAGCAGCAGTACCATGGTTTAGAAAAAGTTCTGAATGATTTTACAGGTCTTTCCTCCTTCTTCCTACCCACATCTCATCTTCCCTATGAGAAACTTCATTCATTTCCAGCATCTCCAAGCACTGGGAAACACCAATCTGCACTGGGAGCACAATGGGGGTAGAAGAGCGTTCCTAGAGGCACTACTAGCATTTCCTAGAGATACTTGTCCAGAGGGCACCAAAAGTACATGAAGTGTATACTTCAGCTTGTTTTATTAATTCTGCCTGTGTTTTAACACATTTTGCACGTCCTAACAAAAAAACCCAGAACTATTTCCAGAGCTGTGCAGCTGACTAGTCAGGTATGGTCACACCTTTTTTTTCCTTTGCAGAAAAACACCAGGTACAAGACAATTTCCCGGCACCAATAGCTGTTAATAGGTGCCCAATGAGTTAACAGGTATCCAAGTAAAGTCAGGATTTAATTCCAGTTTGCTGGATTTTAACACACCCTCTGATACTCAAAGTGTAGCAAAAGAGAAAGATGACCTTAAAATGGTACTAGCCATTTCACTGAAAAACAGTCTATACAGGAAGAAAATACAGTGTCACAAGATCACTGCTAGCAGTGTAAAGCCTCTCAGTTTTAGAGATACTTTGTTCCTAGTCCTCTCCCAGTTGCTGAAACATTGTGGAGTTCTTGTGCAAAGGACAGTTGAGGACAAGCCCAAGTAACAAAGTACACAAATGAGGTTTTAACCCTTAAAAACCCCAAACCCTTATTTGACTTTTATGAATGATTGCCAAAGTATCAGCATTCTCTTACAGGAACTTCAGGCTGAGGTATGGACACGATTTAGGATGCCACAGCTACTGCAGCATTATGCATCTCCTGTGAGCTGTGCGTTTGAGGCCTATGGAAAGGCAACTGACTGAAGTGGTTGCATATAAACCTACTGTGCCTTGAACACATTCAGACCCAGACACTCATAGCCTGCTTTTGGAATAAAAAACAGTGGTAATACGAGAGCCTCTAGACATTTTCTGAAAGCTACACTGTAGCTTCCAATTATGTTCAAGTGATGCATTTTAATAGCTACCTTCTTCAGTGGAGTAAAAGTTTCCATTTGTGCTAACTTTGATGTGATAATAGGAAGGAAAAGTGTATGTTTGCACTCCTCATTACTATTTTACCAGCTCAAGAAAGTCTGATGGAATATAGGCTTTAATCACAACAGAGATCAAGAGCAAACAAACATTCATTTCAGAAAAGCCATAATTAGGAAGAAGAAAGGAAAGAGAGAGCCATCACCATCAAAAACACTTGGCCTTCACAACAGTGTTAGGTCACTGGCCAACAAACAACTGACTTTAAATAGTATAAATATGTATAGTGCATAAGAGCCAATTGAATAGTTTACTGCAGATTGTGCAGAACAAGTGGGTGATCAGGGAAGATTTTTAAAAGTTTTTTTTTTTAATATGTAAACATATACTTCAGGAAGGACTCTCTTCAGATGCCTCCTTAAAATGCATCCTTCTCCTGTGTGGACAATCAGCTTTTTTGCTCTCATTTCTGCCACAGAAATAACTTCTTGACAAACCTCCTGCGCAGGCTGCAGTGAAGGGTCTCGCTTCGCATTACACCTCTCTAGTGTGACTGCAGGCTGCACCAAAAAAGGCCACCTTTCTCCCTTCCTCCCAGCCAGATCCCTGCAAGCTTAAATCAGCAATCCCATGGCCATAGGGAAAGGTGGTTCAGCTGCTGATTAAGTGTAAAATTTCACTTTTTTTGGAGTACAGGTTCAACAGAAAGCCAGCTACCCAGTTCACCCTGCAGCCACACAGTGACTGGGACTGCTGCAAGGGAAGCAGCAGGAACGGAGCTGGCTTGGGGAACCCAGACCCCACCTTTGGCAGCAGTTCAATTGTACCATCTGGGAGAAAACACAAAACTAGATTCTCAGCTCTTCTCCAACACCTGCTAATCTACCAAGCTCCTTTGTCAGCCTCATCCGTTGATCACACCAGACAGAAGCTGTTTGTCCTTGCTTTCTCAAGCCGACACCGGTCAGCCTGCTTCAAACCGCCTTTTGCTCAGGGGCTTACCATGACACCAGCCTTGCTTGCGCAGCATGACAACTGAGCATCTTTCCACCTTCCACCCTAATGTGACCTACATAAAAACACTAGCTTCTTTTAATCCTTCCATACAAAGTCAGACAGTTAATTGGGATTAATCCCATTTGAATAATTAGTGAGAAGTGATGGTTACAATTAAAATATTTACCAGTACATGAATATGTACAATCAACTGTGACGCTCTTCCCTTCCCACTGCAGATAGCTTGTCTCAATATGACACATCGCTGTCTCTTGTTCAGAACTGCACTGGTCTGGGACCCCAGGTGCCGAGCAAGTACCAACAGATCACAGAACAGGCACAATGCCGCATACAAATCATAGGATCAGTGGTTGCAAAGAGCTGTGGCTCTGTACTACCAAAGAAGCAGACACTCAAGAAGGGGAGCATGAGGTAGGGCTTTAATTAGATATGCAACTTGACAGCCCATCTCTATCCTCAGAAGCTCAGCACAGCAGTACTCCAACCCTGCATGATCGCCTCCGGGTGCTTCTGCAATATGAAAGCTACAGAATGTTTCCAGATATCAGAGAGAAAGTTGACTCTAGACAAAGATAAAATTTTGCCTGGGGTTGGAGGGTACCTGCTTCGTCCCAGTGGGGTGCTGGGCCATCCCAGTTGGAGGGAGCTCCACACCGACTCTTGCAGCTTGGCAAAAGATGTATGCAAGATGCAAGTCGGGGTTAGATAGCGTGTCTGGGGCAGGAGAGAGAACTCACTATTTTATTTATGCATGTTACCTCAGAAGAGATAACGCCCCTGAGCTATCAGCTTCACCTGGATTCACCCTGAGACTAGATAAACTATGAAGTTGGGAACAAGATTACAGAGCAAACAAACTCCAAAACAAAGTTTCTTTTACCTGTCCCAGAAGCCTACCTGCAATTTTTTTGTCGTCTTCTAGCTGCCAGAGCTGGGGGGACAAAGTTCAGAGAAACACTCATCCAGCAACTAGTATTGCTGTCTGATTCTGGGTCAGAAACTAACTGGCAACAGAGAGAATGCGTTCTTGGTAAACCCATTCCTCACTCCCCCTTCAGCACCGCTGCTTTTTGGGCATGCTCTCTAGCTTCCTCTCCCTCTGTTCAACAGAGCAATTACCTCTCATGTTTATACCTCAAACCTGATTCACATGGCAGTGCAAGAGCTACAGTGGTACTGCCAATGGGGGAAAGGGATGAATGGAAAATTATAAGATGTTAAAGCAGCTCCCAGATCAGTGCTATCAGAGGAAATAGTCACTGTTCATAACTGTGTGAAGTCACTGTCTCTAGCATGCTATTGACTGTCTCCTCCCTTTTTAGACAACTCTGGGATTACAGACAAAAGGCTGACTACAAATACTCTGTCCAAACCGCATCCCTTCGCACCTCCCTGGCTACATACCCCTCTTTTGGAAGTGTCAGAAATTCTCTAGCATCACAGAAGTGAAACTTGAAGCTTCCTACGAAAGTCAAACTAATACTTAAAGAAACCTCACAGAAACAACAGATTTGAGACTGCTCAGGAATGTTGTAGCTATGAGAGTCTAAGGGTACAAAAGTAAGGCAGGGTCTGCAAGAGGTCATGTCTAATAAAGGGTATTACCTCGCCCTCAAACATTGCTGAATGCATTCACAGAGTCTCTCAATCAGAGGCCTCAGGCCTGCAACTGGAGCTCTGTTTCTGCCTGGACAGATACTTGACTAAAAAAAATCAGGCTGGTGGGCAGAGGACTCCTCCCCTCCAGGGTCAGATTACATTACAGGGCTGGAGACAAAAGCTTTTTGATGCATGTGTGCACACACACTCACAAGATTAAGGCAAATTAACAGGGGGAGTGAGGTAATTTATCATGCATATGCTTAAACATATTTATGTTCTAGTGCAAAAGTGCTTGCTTAGGGAATAGGGGCCTTTGCTTAAGCACTCCATGTGGTTGTCCTGGAGGCTCAGCTGAATTGAACCCCCCAGCTCATGGATTTTCTGTTAAGAGGAGCCCTGTGCAGCAGGCTGGCTGTTCAGACCACAAACACAGTGCAAACTCCAAAAAGTTGGAGCTCTTGCCTGCCCTAGCCCAGAGACTCCAGTACTGATCCTGCCTGCAACAGGTGGATAGATGCAGTCACCTTTAACAAAGGGAAAAAAAAAAAATCACACACTAACCTATACCAGCCCATGCAAGGTTAGACTGGCTTAAAGCTCAGGAATTGAACCCAGCAGCTGGACCACTCTAACATAAGACACAGAATTTGCATATTTGGCTAAAGTGCTTTTTTTTTTTTAAAAAAAACCACCCTGCTTCTGGGTTTTTTATTTTTTAAAAAAACCTGTCCCTCTGTCCTAGTTTGCCACTTCCCAACAGCTGAAGGGATTAAATTTAAATTCTGTTATTAGTGGTTTGCAGCAAGGTGGTTGGCTCTGCATTACTAGGGTGGCAAAAACACAGCAAGGAGGTCAAATGATGCCAGTCAGTATTTGTGAGACCCCATCTGGATACTGGGTCCAGCTTTGGGCCTCCCAGTACAAGAAAGATCAACAACTGGAGCATGTCCAGCTGAGGGCAAACAACGTGGTGTTGGGGCTGGAGCACAGGATGAATGAGGAGAGACTGACAGCAGGTTCACTCAGACTGGGGAAGAGAAGGCAAAGGGGGATCTAACTGCTCTCTACAACTATCTTAAAAGGGGGTAGAGAGAAGACAGAGACAGATCCTTCTTGGGCACAGACAGCAGAATGGAAAGAGGCAACATGCACAAGCTGCAGCAAGGAAAATTCCCATTAGATAGAAGGAAAAATATTTTCCCCCCACAATGAGTGTGGTCAAATGCTGGAACGAGGACTCAGAGAGGTAAGAAAATCTCTGTCCTTGGCAGTTTCTGGCTTTCCTGGCCAATGCTCTGAGTGACCTGACCTAAGCTGGTCTTGCTTTGAGCAGGTGTTGGACTGGAGACCTCCCAGAAGTCCTTTCCAGTTGAAGTTTTCCATTATTCTGTGAAAAAGCCCCAAGACAGTGACTTCTTGAATTGCTTTACCTAATCACAAGACCACATCTAGGTGCTAAGCTGGCATCATCTTTCTTGTGAGTCTCCAGATGAAGGTTTCATACATGTCTTATCTTCATAAACTCCTTTCCCAGTTTTATCACAATTTCCCTGGCCTCTCCACACAGACAAGCCTCACGAAGGAACGGACGACCATCCCAGAACCTGAGCCACTGTGTTTCATCACCTCTGAATCACTGAAGCCTTCAATTATACCGCACTTTTCAAGTGCAGTAATTAGGAGCTACAATTTGATCTTCAAGATGATACTGCAGCATGTTTCTATGAAAATATTTATTTTTCAAAGTTCATTAAAATGTTCTGCCACCCAGAACACACAATGGTTACTAAAACCAAGCTCACTGATGTTTACCTTGCTTTAAGTCACCTAATAAAGAACATCCACTCTAGCCTGTGGGGAATTCCACCAGGTTTCAAAACAAGGGACTGCCCCAGTCACCTTCCTCTCACTCATTCCCATGGCACAAATGAAGCTGGAAGAAGAGCAGGAGCATCTCTCACCATTCCAACCCAAGCAGCTGCCACCGGGATGTGAAGGGCTGCAATCCCCCATGAGGCACAAAGAACCAGAACAGCGAGGAAAAGACCCTGATCATGTCTAGGGGTGAACTCTGCCCAAATACAGCATCTGGAGGTAGAAACTGGGCTGAAGTAACTAGAGCCACATTTGTCAGAAACGGGTGGTTTTCTACATCACCTGCATGCTTGGAGAAGTAATTTCCTAACCTTGAGGGCAACAAAAACCACAAGCCTCTGCTGATCAGTCTGGGTTTGCCTAGATACTAGTCAGCAGGAGATGGGTCACTCAGAGTTTAGCTGCTGATAGGGCACAAGCTGCTTATAAACACATCCAGGTATCATTATTGGGGTCAATACAGATAAGCTGATCTTCAGCTTAACTTAAGAAGTAACAGTTTCTTTCACTGGGTGGTCTTAGGAAAGTCCCCCAAGTTCAACATATCAAAATAACAGTAATAGATGGCACGCACAGGGATTTAAAAATTGGAGTAAAAGCCAGGGCTGACACTGGAACTAAGGGGTGTCTCCCCATGCCCAGGAGAGGGAGTTGATCCAGTGTTACAGTCTGCAGAAATCCTGGAAGCTCAGCCAATCTCTCCAGGGGATGTAAAAGACACCCCACCTCCAAATTATTCCCACCCCGAGAAACAACAAGGATCCTATCCTCCTTCACCCAAACTGATGTGGGCTGCAGGCAGCCTGCCAGACACCCCTGCAAGAGATGAGAGAGGAGAGTCTTTGCACGAAAGCCTAGGGGTAGTTTGGCACACAGGGGTGGAGATAGGAGCAGCTTACCCCCCTTATGGGACAGGAACAGGCAGGGAAAGTAATTATGACCTGAGGAGCACCTCTCCCCCACTCTTACCGTACAAGATGGGGCATTGGTGGACCCCTTGCCTAATTACAGGGTACTCAGGGATCCCCTAAACTCGGGAACACATTCACCTGATAAGACAGGAGGGAAAGCCTGCCTGTGGTGGGTAGGGAGCGTCCTCCGTTATAGGACACAGAGGGAAGTGCCCCTTACAACCTGGGGGGGAAGGAAAGAAGCGTCCATCTCGTAAGGTAGGAGGGTAAGGAGTCCCCTACAGCCTGCAGGAGAGGAATTCCCCTTATGAGATAGGAGGGGCGTCCCGTGTAGCCGGAGGGAGGGAATTTCCTTTGTAAGACACGAGGGTGAGGGGTCCCCCACAGCCTGCCGGGGGTTTCCCTTTACAAGACAGGAGGGCATAGAATCCCTGCAGGCTGAGGGGAGGCACTCCCCTTACAAGACAGGAGAACGGCGGGGTCCCCCTTTGTGAGGCGCGCACGACCCAGGGGGAACCGCGGGCCACTGGCAGGGCTTCAGCCCCTGACGGGGGGACGGGGAGGGATCGCGGCTCCTACCGGCTGCAGGAGGCGGCCGAGGCGGCCACACCGGGGGTGCTGTCTGCCGGAGGCGAGCGGCTGGCGCGGGCCCCGGCACTGGCCCTGCCCCGTCTCCGCCGAGGGGGCTTCTGGCCCACGGGCTCTGCCTCCATGGTGATACGTCGCGCCGTGGAAGGCGGGGACGGGACCGGACCAAGCCGCACCGCTTCCGCTCGGCCGATAATGGCGGCGGCAGTGGCAACGGCGGCGAACCGGCAGTTTGAAAATGGCGGCGGTAACGGCGGCGGCCAATCAGCGCGGCGGGCGGAGCGCGTTGCTAGGAGACGCGGGGGCGGGGCAAGCGAGGGGCGCGGCTCTGAGGGAAGAGGGGAGGCGGGGGCGGAGGGCTGTCGCCCCCAAAGAGCGCAGCGCCCCCTAGTGTCCCGCGAAGTGGGAGGACTCCGGCTCGGGGGAAACTGAGGCACGGAGCCGGTGTGCCCGCCCGTCGCCCGCCCTCTCCGTCCCGGCCAGCGCTGTGCTCCCTCTCCTCCCGTCCTCTGTCCTTTCCTTCAGCCTTTTGCCCTCAGCAAACGCAAGGCCAGCACCTCACGGCCCCGGGGAGGGCAGCAACGGCCTAGTCCCCCTCGAAGGGAGGCAGAAACCAACGAAGCATTGGAGAGGAAACAAGTCCCCCCACAAAGAAAGCCCCATACCTCAGAAATTCGCTCAAATCTCAAAATTTGAGACCTCAGACCCCCCCCTCAAAACACACACGAGTGATTTAAGCAGGGTGTGAGCTTGGGGGTGCGCCCTGGCTGTGGGCATGGGGTTGAGGCAGCGGCTTCCCTCACAGAGCTGCCTATGCACACTCCCCGGCCCCTTTTCCCTCTCGCTTTCACAGGGTTTTACCTCTCCCCAGACGACATGGGACATGCCTGGACCAAACTGTCCCCGTGCGGCATCACGAAGCCACGCAAAGGAAGAAGGTGGGATTTTTGTCTCCGGCTCACCGGTGAGGGGAGGGTGGGATCTCGCAGGCCGTGGCCTGTCGTCGCTGGGCTGTACCACCGTGTGAATGGTTTACAGTGGGGTCTTCGATTCCGATAGTGCTGGAGAAAAGCAGACACCTTGGCTAGACAGACGTTGGCGAGCAAACCCCAGAAATTACACCTTGAAAAGCCATCAGGAGCCCTCGCAGTTCCTCCCGCCCCACTTTGGCTGAAAGACGCTGGCTGAAACTTTAGACATGCTCAGGTGAGGGTATCAGTTGGAAATGTGTCCCGCTTGGCTGAGATTTTTCTTTTCCTCCATTTCAGCCCTTTCTCTCTGTGGAAAGTGGCTGTCATGGGGATGGGGTCTCTCCCCTCATGGGGTGGCAGCCCCAACCGTTCCTATAAGGTGAGTTATGGTTTCTCATTGCTTATAAATTGGAAGTATCTCCTCTGGAGTGCAAATCTGCCTTTAGACCAGCCAGTTTTGGCAGAAAGATATCCCTTTAACAGTGCTGGCACCCCAGGCAGCTATGCTGGAATGGCCTTTTACAGTTTATCATGCTCGTTTCAGACGCAGGTTGATCTCAACTGCTGTGTAGCAGTTGGATGAAATGCTTTGAAGCCCGTTAAAACCCCCACATATGCACAAGGCATTTCACTGACTTGGCTGTATTTTAGTAATGAATCAGAAATAGATTCTTCAGAGATACTAAAAAACAAGTCTACCTTTTGAAGGGGAACCTGCAGCTCAATTCAGAAAAGTAGATGCCCCCTCTTTAAGCTGAATACAGCAGCCTGCCAAAAGGTTTAACATAACCATATGCGAGACAAAGATTTGAAGGTTTTAGAAAGAAGTTGTGCTTCTATTTTGAAATGTACCATTGGGATGGGAGAAACAGTAAGCAATACTCGATACACCAGGCTTAGTCTCAGCAGAGTATGCCAGAGGAGTCAGACTCAGCACTGATATTATGCCAAAGCTAAGGGAATTAATTTTGCTTATTTTATTCCAGTGCAGACTTAACATGAGAAAACTGTGAAGTGTCTATTTTTGCTCAAACCTAAACAGTTTAGCAAGTTGTATTGCCTCACTTAGTATTTCATTTATATTGGCTTATAGTTACTGATAGACATTCATACACTTCATCTCCACCAGCCAAATTCTTTCACCTCTTCCCAGTCCTTCTCCACAGCTGTCTCCTACCCCAGAGACCTCCCCTGCTCAGCTGGACCCTGGTTTCTGCAGCAGCCATCCACAAACTGGTGCGTCCTCCTGGTTTTAAAAAGCTTCCAGTCTTTCAAGACCTCCTGTTTTTTGCATTCTGCAGCGGCCGCAGCTGCATCCCTGAGCACTGCATCCCCCCCCCGCCCAAGTATAGCAGGCAGTGAGCCATGGACTTATCAAATGACTTTTCCATCTAGTTGGAGAACTCAGCACAGACTCTGGTGATCTGAGAGGTGCATGTGGCAGGCTTTCTCTGCTGAAACTGTAAGTCTGTCGGTCATGAGGCCAAAGCATATCCGAGGATGCGGTCACCAGCTGTGTCTCTCTTGGTGAAGTCAATAGTGAAGGCTCTGTTAAACCAAGGATGCGATGGGAGAGGACACCACCCCATCAGGAGGTACAAGTGGAATGCTGGGTACCCAGGCTGTAGTTGATGCCATAGACCTACGACATGGCCTTCTTGTCTCCTGTGGAGCCCGAGTGCTCCAGGGTGGGGTGGGAGGTCAGCGTGGAGCTGCCTGTGGAAGCTGGTTGATCTCCTTGTCTTCGAGTCGATTTGCAGAGCTACAGCTTGGATCTGAATGACCAGGAACCCTTGCAGGATCCACCGATCAGCAAGCAGTAGAAGGGGGGGTTCTGAGAGATTGCTACAGATGAGTATTCGATCCAAATGTAGATTTTTTGAAGGCTGCACTTCATTCAGAGTCAATCACAGTTGGACTGAGCTGTGGCCAGACTGGGGAGGGAAACATACCCTGAAATCTGAATTCGAGCAGAGTCAGGTCTGCTTTGTTATCGACCTCTGTCACACCCACCTGTCTTTGCCTTTCAGTTACATGTTCAAGACAAAGAAAGTCTCCATCCGTCTTCAAGCAGCAGAAGCGTGACAGAACTCAGACTGCCTCTTCTCTGCACCCATCGTGCTTTATCTGCCATTTTGGAAGTCTCATCAACCACTGCCCGAATCCAGAATTACCTTCCCAAAGGTGTAGCATTCCCAGACTGTTGGCAGCATCTCCCTTCCCACTGACATGCGTCTCACTGTGAAAGTAAAACAGTGGACACCAATCTGAATTTCAACCATAGTGAAACATGTTCGCTGGAGACCGTAGTAAAAGGGAGGTCAGGTAGCCGTGGAAAGAGAGGAACAGAGCAGGGAGAAGTAGACTGAAAATCATAGACACTGTCACCTTTCTCTAGAAGAGTCTTAAGTCTTTATATTAGATGAATTTAAATTACAGAGACTCACCTATGACTCTCCTCAAACTCACATCCATCACTCACAGTAGTCACAGGATCTGCTGAACAGTGGAAGATGAAGGGGAACCTCAAAGCATGGGCCACAGCTCAGAAGAGGGAAGAACCTCTCATTGTGGGCCACAGGATTCCTAGTGCAAACATTTTAGGAAAGCTGAGAAGCCAGTCCAGCTCAGGGATCCTTTTCACATCTCTTGTAATCCTCTTTATTAGATTTCCACTGATTTTTGGCATCTCTCCGGTGACTGTGGGCTCTGGAGCTGGATGGATGCTCTTGACAGCTGCTCACCCAGTCCTCTCTCACTAATGAAGGACCCAGAGGAGCTCATTCATTTGCTTGGCTATGGGAACGGGCCTTGTGGTGGATGTCATGTTCGAGGCAGTACTGCACTGTCTATCTGCACACCACCCTGCCGGCAGAGATGGCAATGCAGAACCCCTGAGTAGGGCCAGGGAAGAGGCAAACCGAGATGTTCTGTGAAAGAAACCTTTTCACAGTTTCCATTCCGTGCTGAGAGGCAGTAGTAACAGCAATGATTTCATCAGAGGAGCCAGAGGCTGCACAAGAAAAACCTTCCTGATGCTAAAGAGATCTGCTTCTCACACATTCCTCCCTCCCTCCGTGGTACGGCGGTGCCTATCAGACTGGAGACATCGTGCCTAAGGGGATCCCCAATTTCTCATCACAGGCAGCTATGAGGGCAAGCACTGGGCAGGAAGGGTACGTGACTCTGCTAATCAGCACATGAGCAAGAGTCTTCATCTAGACACGCCAGCCTCACCCTGTGTCTTCTTCCCCTGACTAACGCATGAGACTTAGCAGCTGCATAGCCCTGATAACTGCTACTTGTGCAGTTTATGTGCTCACCAGAGCTTGGAATTTTAATAAGCATAAGTGGATTTAGGATGCTATATAAAGATACTATCTCAAAGTCAGGCATTTAGCTCAACACTGGTTGGTACAACCAGCCTCTTTTGTGATGGTCAGGACAGAAGCTCTGCCTTGCTTCAGGCCACATCCTGACTTTATGGCCGAGTCCTTGGTGGTGTCTGAGGCTGTTTACACCACTGAGGCTGTGTCTGAGGCTGTTTACACCACTGAAGATGGACACAGGCAGCCCAGTGCCCGTCAAAGACAAGAAATGGTTGAAGATTATGCCCACACGGTATCCGTGAGATCTCATGCGTGGTGCACAGCTAGAATTACTGACAGAGCACAGCCTCTCAGGGGCTTGCTAAGAGGGTGGTGTGAATCCCACTGATGCTACAGCACCTACCTGCTAGCAAGTGCTGTCAGGGGTTGCAAAACAGTTTCACTGCATTTTCAGAACGTCACAACGCTCCAGGAGAAATTTTAAGTTTGAGCTTTGCTCCATGCTTCATCTTTGAGGCCAGAAAAGATTTTGCTCAAAGGAGGGCTTTTGCCTGCTAAGCTTTCTCCTTCCCGCTCTCAGCAAGGAGTAGTAGAGACTCTGTTGACCTAAATGTCTGTCTTGTTAGGACTATTCCCTTTTGGAAAGATTTTTTGGATTAGGCAGGGGATTAGTAACACATGCATTAAGGAGTTGTGGTTCTCAAACAAGCAGACTTAATTAGGCAAAGATTAAAGCACACTTCATTGACACCGATCTCTTTCAGGATTCAAAGAGTCAAGTTATTTTGTAGAATTTTGTACACTTGGCAACGTTGCTCATTTAAGCACTTACACTACTTCGAAAGTAGTCATCTGGAGGATTCAAGGCAGCTTAGACATTTATAGTGCCATAAAACCTCAGGCCATAAATTGCACATGATTAGGGTGTGTGTCACCATCAGTATTTAGAGCCATATAAAAAAACCCCAACCTGTCTTGTATTTTCATCTAGAAAATAAACCTAGAAAATAAGTGCCATAAAACTACATTAAAATTATCCTTGCATTCCAGGTAGTCAGCAAGCATCAGGCTAGATAATACATGTGGTTCACAGCCACGACAGGAACTTTGCCAAGTGACACAATCAACTCATGAAAGGTTCAGAGCTCTTCCATGAGGCTTACGAGATACCCAAGCTGGCCAAACTGCCGCTGTAAGCCTCAAGTGATGCATTTCCCAACTGTTGCACACCATGCAGAATTGATTCCTTTTAGAAAAAAAAAAATAATTAAGCAAATTAGTTTGGATAATGTAAGGCACTCTGCTTTTCCGTTCTCAGTCCTTGCACCTTCTACAAACATCATAGTTGGGCCTCGCTTGTGTTTTGTCTTAGCCAGAGAGCTGACCAATGTAAAAAAGCCAGTTTTTAATAATAGCGCAGCCCTGCGTGTATTTTTACAATGCATTCCAACTTTCAGAAGATGAAGGAAAAAGTGGTTTGCTTTTACATCTTCAAAATGGTTGTTAATGTAGGCTTAATGACAGCATTTATCGTTGTCAGAGGTTTAGGATCATTAGAAAAGCCCCGTGAACTGCAAGTAATCAGAATTGTCAGTCATCTATTAGCTTTGTGGCAATGGGAAGGGCTCTTGCTCAAAACCTCTCCCTTGCACAGCTCAGCACAGCAGGGGAAGAGGTCTCTAGCTACAACATTACGACGCCCTTTTGACACTGCTATGGATTTGATTTCAGCAGCTCCAAAACAATCCTTTTCCATAAGGGAGCAGGGATATGTCCAGGAATAAGAAGATTCCATGCAGTCAGGAACAGCCTGGACAATCAAATGTGTCTACCCACCTTTTCCAGCCACGCAACAGATCTCTGGACACCACATACTGAAATTAATCCCAATAATTCAAATGAAACCTCTGTGCTGAAATCTAATTCTTCCAAAACACTTGGTGCAAAGCTTCAGTGTTCAACCCCACTACAGGCAGTGTTGGTAGCTCTGACATTAAACAGGAAGGGAATCACTAGGTCTGAGTTTTTAAACTGATCATGAATTTGGCAAGAGTTTTTCTAACCCCGTCTTTGCTCTAGATGTTTCCCATGTACATCAGGCGGGAAGAAAAAGTCTCACCGAGAAGGGCCCTTTGTAGAGTGTCAATAATGAATTGAATTGATGCTGAAATGCAACACCAGGCAGTTCCATGGTGAGGGCTAACAGCAATGGCCCAGTGAACGATGGGGATTCTGGGTCAGTCTCTGCGATTAAAACCAACTTGCAAGACTGGTAATAGGGTAAACTACTAAGAGAGCAGAGAAGGGCTAAAATCCTCTGCAGAACCAGATAAAATCAATTAATTGGCAGAGAAAAAGGCACAATTCAATTTCCTCAAGAAATGTGCACACACACACTTGACTGATGAGATGGTTTCAGCTTTGTGGAGAGGGAAATGCAGGGGAGAGATCAAGAAGTAAAAAAATGGATATCGGAAAGATGAAAACAGTCATGCATCGGGAAGTTAGTTACTTGGAGTCCTGCTGAACAAATTGAAACTAAAAGTGCCCGTGAGCTGACACTAACGTTGGACAATGTTCAAGGGCACGAGACAAACTGATGGCAGGGAAACGCATCGAGGGTTATTGAGTATGTAGAAACCACATTCAGTTTGGAAAGTCCCTGAGCTGAATAAAAATCAGAGGGGAGGCTTCAGGGGATATGTTATATACATTTTCCCTGCCATTTACACTTCTCCATGCAGCTGCTCGTGGCCACGGTTGGGAGCAGGGCACCGGGAGGCGAACCTTTGCCTGACACATTACAGCCACCTTGAAACTCATTAAAGAAAATAAGTCCATCTTTCTTCAAGTTACTTTAGAAGAAAGCTTTCCTTAAAACATTTACCTCATTAATCCTATGGCAATTAAAGGGAGAAGAGTAGAAATAACCCTTTGCCACTGGAGAATAAATAAAAATATATCCTTGTGCGCTTGCTATTGCTACAGCGTAGCGCTGCCGCAAAGAAACCCGTACCCCACAGCTGGTTCCTATCTGCTTCAGGGAACGTAGAGGAGAAGCACAGCTGTGCAGACACAAATAAAGAGATGGTGCTTTCTCCACCCTCGGTTACGGGAATAGCTTTGAGGCAAAGCTGGTTGGGGGAATTCTGCTGGAACTGTGTTCTGCTGAAATATGCAGTTCCACTCTAATCGAGCCGTCTAGCAGAACGGGATGGGTCTGCCAGGTTTTTATTTGGAAAGGAAAATGAGGGGTAGGGGGGAGAAGTTGGATTGTCAAAACATCCCATCCTGATAGCCTTGAAATGAAGGTTTTCAGTTTTAATCACTTTTTGCTGTAACTTTTTGCAATACAATAGAGAATGCCAAAAGTTCCCACTGATGCCGAATGCTTCTTTTGACAGTACTGTATTAGTGATTTACTTTTGTGGCAATTCTTTTTTTTGTGAATATATCTGAATGGATCCCCCTGCACCCAGATGGCTCCACTGTCTCACACTGCAAGGACGTGTTTGCAGATGGAGTTTGGCTGGAGCAAAATCTGTACATTTGAGGGAGGGATAGGAAACCACATAAGCAAAACAAGTGGAGTTGTCCCTGCTTGCATCCTTCACGTGCGCGAAGCAGAAAGGGTTGACGCCAAGGCCAGAGAAAGAGCAGTGTAAAAACAAACCGTGCATGGACAGAAACACACACAGTGAAATGCTAGAGATATGCAGGCTAATGCTTGGATAAATCATCTCTGGTTATCAGTAACAGATGCCTGAGCTGAGGTTGGGGCCTCACTGTGTGATAGATAAAGGACAACCACTATCAGGAGCAGTGCTTCAAAGTCAGCCCTGGCAAACCTAAATTAGGGTAACAGTGGCCTGAGGCCTCCCTACAAGGAGAAGCGGGGGTGTCCAGAGGACTAGTTGGCCCATCAATAAGTGGGTGCCCCTGGGAGGGTCCTCATTTCCTCATCAGACATGAGGCTGAAGGCCACACAGCAAAATTTGCAGGGCCACCATGTGCTGGCCACCAAAGCTCCCGAGGGTCGCAACGGCCTTGTGAAATATGTACTCACCGCCGACTGAGCTTTGGGAACTGCTGGCACAGGGCAAGTTCCTCCCCTGTCAGAGGCTTGTTAGTGGATACTGGTGTTAAGTGGGATGAGCCCAGGTTTGCCCAGGTCACTAGAGAGTTCCCATTCATGACGTTAGTGGCTTTATGCCTCTGGAGGACAATGGAGGCAGACAGAGACCTGCTGGGGAATGGGATCTGGCAGTTCAGGCTAAAGTGGAGGATGGAGATCTCTAGGACTGTTGTTCTGCATATTCGGCCAGCGCTGAATTCACTTGAAAAGACAACAACTGCCTTCGGGGGGATGAGGGTGTGGAAAGTTGGCAGCTTTCACTCCCCAGAAAAAGGCATAATGAGAGCCAGTAGCTGGAAGTTGATGCTAGGGAAATTCACATGTGAAACAGGGAGCAAATTTAACTAGGTGAACAATTAAATGTGGGAGCGAATAAATTCTGAAATGGCGGATTTTGGAACTACATGAATCACTATTTTTTCACTTCAGCCAACAAACCAAAAATACCAAAAAATCCCATATTTGGCTCAGCCTGACGCAAAGTGAGATTTTTTCCCCCCACTTTTTACTGCTTCAGCAACACCAAAAATTAATATTGAATTAAAGAAATTAATATTGAATTAAGTATTTTCTCTTCCCAGGGACAAAACCTTTTGATTCCATGGGGGCTCCTCTAACAAAAGCAAGCGACAGGCATAAAAGGTGACATTTAAGTGTCTTTCTCCAAAGTAGCACAACAAAAACAGTACCTTCTCTGTTCCTCAGCAGCCTGGGGATTCAAGTGCTTGCCCAGAGCGTGGCCACAGATCAGTTGTCCCCTTCATCTCAGGACATTCGTCCAGCGTGTTTTGGGACGCCACCCACATCCTCATGGGTAGGGATTTGCTCCGCAGGGGCGAACAGCAGCTGGTGCCAGACCACATGGTGGGGACAGCAATAGGAAGATCAGGGAGAGCGAGGAGGCAATATTTAGGACTCGGGAGTGGGAAAAAGGAGGCAGCAGCTGTGAGGTCTGGCTATAAAAGGCTGGGAGCTGCTGCAACGGGTCCTCTGGGGGGGTGGGCTCTGTCCTTCTTGTTGATGCCGTTCTAAATATGTCTTAGAGCTGAGATTGCAGGCAGGTTTTCTCTGTCACCACCAGACTATAGCACTTCCCTCTTTTGCTTTCCATTTCTCAAGAAAGACAGAAATCAGCCTCAGAATTTTTTGACTTGGGGTTGACCAAAAGCACATCATTCAATGAATAAATGTTTCATGCTCTAAACTGCCTGGGTTCCTCATTTTCTCTTTTCTCATTGAGGAACAGATGCCTCTTGGGAAGAGAAGATCTTGTCTGACCGGCAGGCTTGGTACACACATTTGGGAGGCTCTTGGTTTAGGCCAGAAATAATAGCTTCTCTATACTCAGAGGCCAGCTTTATTCCCAGCAGAGGTTTGGAGGCCACGACGCTGACAGCAGTGTTTGCATGATGCTCCGTTTAACAAAAGAACCCTGCCTGACCCAATTACGGCTGAATTCCCCCACTTCCAAAACAGGCATAGCCGTGTGCCCAACCTGCTTGGCTTGAATTCCCTAAATCCATGGCATAGCCCCAAGCAGGAGCAGGGTGATGCTCCCATCTGCCCTCAGAGGCAGAGGTTGGGCTGAACATGCCAGTGGAGGAGAGCTCTTCCGTAGATGCCTTCCTCTTCCAGGTCAGCTCATCTCTTTGCCCATCAAGGCTGCAGTCTTGTCCCCATGCCTCGGCAGAGCTGGGGGGTGAACACTCCCCATACTCCAGGCTCAGCTGAGCCCATACGCGGTGCGGACAGTACAAAGGGAAATAAAGCTTCTCCAAAGAAATTTACCCTATGGCTGGAGATGTTTTTACAGTTAAGTTGGCACATACAGGTCCTTGGTGAGAGGGTTAATTTTGCCTCCTAAAAATACCTTGAGGTTGCTTGAGGACTTGTGCAGGTGAGTTTTGAATATATTCAAGGATGAAAATTCCCCCATCTTTAGGTTCGTGCTCCAATATCTGACCACCTTCATGGTGAGTTGAAAGGTCTCCCCTTCTCGAGGATCAACAAGCTCCACACTTACCCTGTTCTCCTACATCCCATACTCCAAACCTGACCAGCTTGGTGGTCTACGGTGGACTTGCTTCAGTTTACCAATGTCTGTCTTGTACTGGGAAGCCCAAGCTGGACCCAGTAAGCAGAGAGGATCTCACAAATGCTGAACAGAGTGAAAACTTCCTCTCTGATACAGTCTGTGACAAGGTTATCTCCCCCAGCCCCAGAGCTGTCAACCTGTTGCAACTATAGCTGAACCAAAGGTTTGGGAATCTTTTAATGAGAGAATGAAGAGGTAAATAAGGGAAATAGTAAACAAGTTACCACTAACCACTCTTGTCTAACTGCTGCTAGTAACCACACAGGCACTACTGAGATTTAAGGGCAGAGCCAGAGCAGTCTTAAAGACGTACCTACCCATTTGCAGGATGGGGCCAAAACTGGCTCAGAGTCCTATGTCGGCTCTTGGCAGGAGGGCAAAATGAACCCTTAATGGCCAGCAGGTAAGTGCAAACGGAAGGTCTGACCCTACACCTGAATGTCCCGGACATGCAAAAGTCAGCAGATTCCCCCAAAGGTTAGTGGGGATATGGAACAAAGACCAAAAATTGCAGGATTGTGGCTAAAAATAGACAAGATAGAGCATATCACTGGCAGTGCTCTAAATAATGATAAGGGGAAGATTGTTTCTGCTAGATAAAGTGAATCATGTGGGGGCACACAAACTTCCCCAGAGTTTCCCTCTTTTTAGCCAAACCCAAACTTTGGCATCTACTTTTTTTTCCCCCAAGTTGAGGCTCTTCGAAAAAAAATACGAAAAAAGTTCACATTGCACTGTACCCAAGGCTGTTTAATCACAGAAATCACACCAGCTAGACACTAATAGATCATTTTATCCCTTGTTATTTCTAGGGATGCAAAGAAAAAGGAGCTCTGCTCCTTTAAGCTAGCAGAAAGCTTCTTTATATTCAGGTGGAGTCAAGCCTTCCTGGGCTATAAAGTTGCAGGGAGAGGCAGGGGCAGCAGCTGTTTTGCTTAGATCTTAGCAAGCCTCCAGTCTCATCATGGTAAGAGCATGCCTTGTATTTGTATTAGTCTAAACTTAAAATATAGATTGTCTATTTTCCAAGTGTACTGAGCTAAACAGCTTGTTTGCTCTTTTTTGCTCCTTTCTCTTGGGGATGTTAATTCCAAACAGCTTTGTTTAATTGCTGATTACCTTATGGTTTATTGATTCAGTGTTTGCTCCTTATAAGGGAAAAGTGAGGGACTTGGTTGGAGAAGAGCTATTTAAGTGGCCTCTTGCTGCTTTTCCCTCTGAGTTTGCAGCTCCTGAGGTGGGGTCTGTAGAGTTGCAAAGTTTCTGTCTCTTTAATGCAAGTTGGGTTTTACTTTTTTTGGGGAACCAGCATATCTTGATACACAACTATGTGATAGACTAAAGTTTAAATTTTGACACTGCTGGCCCTTTTCCCAAAGTTTAACACTCCAACTCTTGCACTGCCACAGGGAACTAGTGCAACTTGCAGAGACCTTTAGGGTTTTTTTTCCTTGGGAGTGAGCTGCCATGTTGCCTTTGTCTGCTACAAACCCTTGGGATTAGATATTAAATGAATAAAGTCCCCCTTCCTTCTAGCTTTTTAATTGAATCTTTTCTCTAAAGAGTTTGCAGCTGTGAAACTGAGGTGGATTGATCTGGTTACTAAAAAAACTGCAACCCTGAACAGTGCTGGCTGATCTAGCTGAAACTCTTTGTAAAGAATAACACAACTGTCACCTTATTGTGAATGCAAAAAAGTAACTTGTTGGAAAATCTGATGGTGTCCCTTTGCATGTTGCAAATGGAAGAAAACTTCAAAGCAACTCCTAGCGAGCCAGCTTTTGAACTTTTCCTTTTATCTGCTGACTTCTAGAGTCTGTCTTGGCTATAAAACAGTTAAATATTTACATGGTATTTCCAATGGGAAAATCAGCTGGACAACAATAGGCTGCCTATAGCCAGAGTCTGTAAAATGCAGTTCATCTTGATGCAAATGTTGGAGATCTGGGATCTCAAAAAACCTTTTGGTATATTTGAGGGGGGGGGAACCTGCAGAAAAAAGCTGCACTTTCTTCCTTCCAGCAGGCCCCTTTTTTCTTTTTTTTTCTTCTTCCCATTCCCTGTGCTCTGGGCTGAAAATACCAGTGCTCCCTTGAAGCAGGTGCTGGGACTAGGGAGCTGGGAGAGGATAGTGAGCGGAGCAGCTGTCCCAACTAGCGCTGGTGAAGCGGCTGTGGCACTGACCCTTTGCAAACTGTGGCGAGGAGCTATTGCAACCATCTTGCTGAGAGGGATGGGCAAATGGCAGTCGGCATTTCCCACATAGTGCAAATATCAACTCGGAGAGGGAGGACTTAAACACAGCCTCCACACCCAGCAGAACTGGTGGTCTTGGCCCAGACTGGGATTAAGCAGTGTTTAGCCAGCTGTGGGTAAAGGGGCTGGTGTCCCTCTGCAGTACCAGGACTATTCATCTAGTTGGTGTTTGGCTTTATGGTGGATGACCTGGACATGCAGCAGCCACTGGAGTTGCTTGAGGGCTGAGAAATGTCTTGGCACATCCACGCTTGGAGACTAAGAGGAGAGAAGTTGCATTGCGTTCTTCTCCTGATGGCTACTGCCACAAGTGGTTGGTGCCCAGGACCCTCTAGCATTACTTAGAGGGTAGTGACTTTCAAGGGACAGAGTCCCTATGGCAGAATAGTCATGTCTAGGGGTGTGTGCACGCAGAGTGTCCTCTCAGCCCTGAGACAACTGGGCTGTCAGCAGCATTTGTCATGCTCTGCTCAAGGTGGGCTACTTGGAGCAGGGGAGCTGGGCTTATCTGTGGAGACCCCCAGCTCTGGGTGGTGGTGTGAAATGTGGTGAGACCTGAACCAAGCTGCCTGTCAGAGCTACAAATAATGGGATCAGCTGCACTGCTTACCATCCCCAGGTGGGATCACCAGCTCCCTTTCATGGTGATCCTTTGGGAAGCAGCACTGCTCCATGGTATGCATGGCAGTAATTGGAAATTTCTGCTTGGGACCTGGGACATGAGCCTCTGTCATCGCTGCAGCAGTGCTTTGATCTTGGGGTGGTGGAAACAGCAGAGATGCCAATTACCCAGGGAAGTGTGCAACCATCAAAAGTCCCCAGAGAGTCTCCAGAAGACGCCAGTACCTCCGATACTGCCCTGGAGGTAGTTAGAGGCTCCTGGAGGGTGACCTGGTTAAATCAGGACTCCAAGCCTCTCCCCGGGTGTCAGCCTGCCCTTGTTCTGGCCCCGGGTGACTGCTGGTTTCCTCCAGCCTTGTTTCCTGCTCTGACTCCTAGCTTGGCTGTGGGTTTCCCAAGCTTGGCTTCTCCCTGCTTGGTGCACAGCTTTTTTTAGCTCAGGGAACCTGGAGCTGGTGTCCCTGATGCCCCATTGCTCTGGGAGCTGGGGGATTGACAGCTGCTCCACTCCATGGCAGGGCCAGTTGAGCACTGATTGAGGAGCCAGCGCTGCTCAGCTGCTTCCTGCCTCAGTACGAAGCCCATCACCTCCTTCCTTCCTCCTCCCCGAGCTGGGAGACCCCTTCCTAGGGATGCTATGTGTGCGGCTCGGCTGTGTCCAGCTGCCCTGCAGATCACGGTTTGATCCTCACTCCAACTCCCGGCGGTGGGCGGAAGCCGCCTGTTTCCCTAATCATCCACAGTAGCAAATGGCTCAAAACAAGAACTGCGGGGGCTAGTGCTAAGTCACAGGATGTCTAAAAATCGCCTTAACAAGCCATTTCCCCTTCCAGAGGGAATGCATTTCCATCCACATCGGGCAGGCTGGCGTGCAGATGGGCAATGCCTGCTGGGAGCTGTACTGCCTTGAGCATGGGATCCAGGCGGATGGGACCATTCCTGGCCCCAAGCAGGTGAAACCTGTGGAGCCGAAGTCTGAACAAGTGGATTCTTCTTTCGAGACCTTCTTCTGTGAGACAGCGTCTGGGAAGCATGTGCCCCGGGCAGTATTCATAGACTTGGAGCCCACTGTCATCGGTAATAGTGGGGCAGTTGGGTGTTGTGGCATCTTTAACTGTGACTCCTGACCCTTCTTACTTGGGGCTTGTGTTGCTGCCCATATTGCCCAGCAGCTTCCACTCCTATGCTGTAGTAAAATATCTCCAGCCATCAGAAGGAGACAAAGTTTGCATTTCCAAACGGACCTGGATTGACAAACCCATTACTTTTACTACACTGACTTGTCTTTAGTTGATCTCTCCTTTTAAGAGACCTGCTGTCTTGAGCAGGATCCTCAGCAGGTGTAAAATGGCATGGGTTTATTAACCTCAGTGGCTCTGAACAGAATTACACCATCCTATGACCTGATGTGACACATCTGGTTTTAATGCTACCTGTGAAGCCTCTTTGGGCAGATGGGTGCTACACATCTCATAGTTCTGTGGAAATTGGGTGTCTTGCTACTGCAAGCTTTCTACTTCCCCTTCCAGCTCCTTTAGTGATCACTGGGTGTTTGACTCAGTTGTGGCACTTTGATTTAGAGCACCTTCCTAGAAAACAATTTTTTTTTTTTGCTCAAGGAACTGATGGAAATTACTCCCAACCACCTAAATCCATCTACCTGCTTCTGCCTTCTAGGTTTCTCCTGGGCATTTGCTCCTATCTTACCATCTAGGATGTGTGACTCATTATTTCATCTAATGGAAGGAATGTAGACTTTTGTTTTGGTTCCACTTAATTTTTAGGCACCTTATCAAGGCACTAAATTGGGAACCTAGTGAGTGAGCCAGTAGAATATGAAATGTATCCAATATTGAGACTGAGTGGGTTTAAATACCCTCTGGAGCTGTCTCCAACCTCATTGACTGCATGGAGCCTAGAGAAACTGCTCCTAATGCCTGTCTTCATAAAGTGCCTGAAGCTGGGTTGGATACATCTAGCAGAAATGTCAACACTGGAGGCACTCTGTCTCCTCTCTGGGTGCTGTAGAACAGAGGATGGAGGTAGCGCTTCCAGACACCTCAAAATACTTTGCAACAAGCAGAAACACAAGCTGCATATGGTAACTAGAATCCTAAAATAATACTGGAAACATAGGCAGTGTCCTAACTCTTTAAGCCGAATTACGTTAGGATCTCCAGGTGACTGCTGGGTAGAGATGGAGGTGGTATAGTTAGGACCTTGACAAGTTAGCCTGGATGGGGTTATTCTTACCCCTTCCACTATTCCCTAGCTGAACTAACCATGCCATGACCGTCACCTCACATGGGCTCCTGGTAGATTTGCTATGTGTTTTACTCTGTCACACTAATGTCTAGAACCTGTAACTGTGTGCTGCTCTCCATGACTGCTCCTCCTTGTGTAGATGAGATCAGGACTGGGACCTACCATGCGCTCTTCCACCCAGAGCAGCTCATCAGTGGCAAGGAAGATGCTGCCAACAACTATGCCCGTGGCCACTACACCATCGGAAAGGAGATTATAGACACTGTCCTCAGCAGAATTCGTAAAATGGTAAGAGAAAAGACAGTCTTTCCCTTAAAATAACCCACCATGGACAATACAATTAAACTTTGGGTTTGTGGTAAAAGCCTTGAAGAAAAAACCCTTTATGTGAGCTCAAGGGCTGCTGCTGCCGTGATTAGGTTTGGGGCTCAGTAAAGCAAGGGACCATCTGAACCTGTATATCTGCCCTAAAAGCAACTGTCATTGCATATCATACATGTATGAAGTGATACAACACTAGAGCTAAGAGACAGAAGAGAAGGACTTTTGACCACAGGGAAGCCACACCCTGGTTGTGCAATTGCGGATATTAATTCTAAATGGGCAATTGTAGCCAGCATGGGAAGACCAAACTCTGCATTTGGTAGCAGTGAAGCAGGATTGTAACAATGTACTTGGATGCCTGTCAGGTGAAATACTTTTGAGATGTCTGCTGAGGGTCTAGGACCCACATGCAACCTCCCATCCCCTCTCAGGTGCTGAGGTAGGCATTGAGCTGATAATAGAGCAATTTGCCAAGAGTTTCCATTTGACCATGTGGAGTTACCTGTGTTATCTCCATGGATATCCTGCAATTGATTAAGACATGTATACTGAAGATGCTCAGTAGGGCAATATACTGAGTGAACCCACTCTAGGGATTGGGTGCACTCTGGCCAGTAAGTGCTCTAAGCAGAGTTTATTGCTGTATTATTTAGGATAGTTATTCTGGTCCCTAACACAGAGAGGTAAATACACATTATTCTGCTGCAGGCTGACCAGTGCAGTGGCCTCCAAGGGTTCCTGGTCTTCCACAGCTTTGGGGGAGGCACAGGCTCCGGGTTCACCTCCCTCCTCATGGAGCGGCTCTCTGTGGAGTACAGCAAGAAGTCCAAGCTGGAGTTCTCCGTGTACCCAGCCCCACAGGTCTCCACAGCAGTGGTGGAGCCCTACAACTCCATCCTCACCACCCACACCACCCTGGAGCACTCAGACTGCTCCTTCATGGTGGACAACGAGGCCATCTATGACATCTGCAACCGCAACCTGGACATCGAGCGTCCCACCTACACTAACCTCAACAGGCTGATTGGGCAGATCGTCTCCTCAGTCACTGCCTCCTTGAGATTTAACGGTGCTTTGAATGTTGACCTGATTGAATTCCAGACCAACTTGGTGCCCTACCCACGCATACACTTCCCGCTCACCACCTATGCGCCCATCATCTCGGCAGAGAAAGCCTACCACGAGCAGCTGTCGGTGCCGGAGATCACCAACGCTTGCTTTGAGTTCTCCAACCAGATGGTGAAATGCGACCCACGCCGTGGCAAGTACATGGCATGCTGCCTGCTGTACCGGGGTGATGTGGTGCCCAAGGATGTGAACGCAGCCATTGCAGCCATTAAAACACGCCGGTCGATCCAGTTTGTGGACTGGTGCCCCACAGGCTTCAAGGTGGGTATCAACTACCAGCCTCCCACAGTGGTGCCCGGGGGAGACCTGGCCAAGGTGCAGCGGGCTGTCTGCATGCTGAGCAACACCACGGCCATTGCGGAGGCGTGGGCCCGCCTGGACCACAAGTTTGACCTGATGTACGCCAAGCGAGCCTTTGTGCACTGGTACGTGGGGGAGGGCATGGAGGAGGGGGAGTTTTCAGAGGCCAGGGAGGACCTGGCTGCCCTGGAGAAGGATTATGAGGAGGTTGGAAGGGACTCTGCAGATGGAGAAGATGAGGCTGATGAGGATGAGTATTAACAAACTGCAGTCTGTTCTCAATGAATTCAAACCTCAGATGAAATACAAACCCTCTGTCATCAGGCTAAACTGCTCCTGAGTGCCTGGAGGTGCCAAAGGATTGTCCTGAACCTCAACGCTACTGTTTGACATATTATACCTTTTCTGCTTGCATAGTCTATGTGCTCATAGTGCACTTCTGTAGCATGGGTGTCTCGAGCTTTATCACACTGCTGTTTATCAATGAGTGAAGCTGAATAGGTGCCTGGCTTAGTGTTGGGGACACATCCTGCCTGGGCAGAGGATCCTGGTTCCTAGTCCAGGGGATTGTTGCAAGCTGCCTGCTTTGGCTGAAATGGCAAATTCTTGCTCTGGCTTTTACTGTAAAAGCACCTTTTAATTAGAAATGTACCTGTACACTTCTATGCAACTGTCTTTTTGTATTTGAATAAAGACATTTTTTTTGCTCTGAGTTCTTTAGATTTAATCAGGGTATCTCTGTGGGGAGGTCCCAACTGCATGGATGTTGTCTTGGAGAATAGCAAATGCTGATAAGGGTGTGCTCTCTGGGTAGGCTATCTGTGAGGATCATCAACCATAATTATTGTTGTGAGGGAAATGACCTATATCCTACAGGAACTTGTCTGTCTGAACCTGGATGCTGCTCTTCTCACCTCTGAGAGCAGCCCAGAGGAAGTGTGTTTGGGAGTAGGCAGGGAATCCCCAGTTTGACCAGTGCTATAATGGGGAGTGGTGCCTGGTAAAGAACATCTTTCTGATGGGGTTTTGCCTCTTCACCATCTCTGGTGAAGCTTGTTTGTTGCCTGAGCAAGTCCTGGTTGTTAGGGCAGTGCTGTAGCTCTGAGCTGGGGTCTTGCTCAGGAGTTAGTGTGAGCATGAAATGAGCCCCATGTGCCTGGGGTTGGAGTTTGCCCTGAGGAGGTAAGCCAGGCCCATGTGATGGGGTCACTGGGGAGGAAAAGCAATGAAATACCCCTGATAAGATATGGAAAGGGAGTAGTGTTCATAACCCTGTGGGACAGGAGAATGGCTGGCTCCATGGCCTCTAGGTGCCCTGCTCGTTGTTGTGTTACACTTTGTGTTTGTTGTACACCATAGCCCCACCATCCACCCCTTATTTCAGTGCTGGGCACTCTCTCTCTCTCCCAGACCTCCTCCATGCCCTGTAGCTACAGCTGCCCTCTCCCCTGATGGGGGTATGATTGGGATCATCTCCAGAAAGTGATGCACTGGGAGGTTCAGCTGGGGATCATTAGAGGGATAGGGAGGTGTTGCTGTGTCCCATACTTGGGAGATGGAGGTGGAAGGACCCCAGAGTTCATTGTTGGCTGCAGTTAGCCTAAAAAGCTGGGGTGCTGACAGCATGAATGGGCAGTAGATGGACCCCAGGAAGATGCCTGTTGGGCTGAAGCCTCCTCTGTGCTCAACTCACTACTGTGAGATTGCCTGAGCTAAAATGCTAGGCATGTCCCATTGCTCTTGGGGAGGCTGAGCATCAGAATACCCTCTGAGGCTGGTTCTTCTGGGGATGGTAACCAGCTCCTGTCTCATCTGATGGGTCCTCTCCTTCATCTTCAGTTCTGCTGGGGTGATGGATCCCAGCAAGATACCCCAAATCTGGTCAGCCCAAAGACCTTGGGGCTGAGTAGGTCTCCTCTCATCTACCCTAGGTGGTCACTTTCTACCCCCTGATTCCTGGGGACAGGGCCAACCCACCTCATGGGTTTCCAGTTGGTTGCCCTCACACCATGCATGCCCCAAGCACTGACAGTAACCCTCACCCGGGAATGGTAACTACTCTGTTTGCCAGAAATGAGACTGTTCAGGGCTCAAAGATGTTTTTTAAAAGACCAAAGGTGACTTCTGTCTCTGTGCCCACAGGTAAATGTGCTGGCAAGTTTCCAGGCATGGTCTGGGGGCCTGCCACTTTTCTCTGGTGGCTCCATTCCCCACAGGCAACTGGGGCTGGAAGCCACTGGTTCAATCCCCCAAAAATGTGACAGCAGCCTGGGGTGGACATGAGGTGAGGATCACTCCCACTTGGAGACACAAGCCCATCCTGCATGGCTGAGCAAGGGCAGGAGTGCAGCCATGTGCTCCTGCAGCTTGGAAATCCATCAGCACAGCACTGGGGCTGATGTAATTGTTTATTACTGAAATAAATGACTCCAGTACATCCATCAGCACAGACCTGCTCCCACCCTCCCACAAACGCAGTGAGGGAGGGAAGGAAAGGCTTTTTCTTGGGGGGGAGTGATCCCATGGCTTTTGAGGAGTTGGCTTCTCCAGCTCAATGGCCATCGGAAATACTTTGGAGTCTCCATAAACAGTGGATCCTCCAGACTTATGCGCAAGAGCTGCACACACTTCATTGCACGGCTTCAGCTTTATTTTCCCTACCTGTGTGCTGGAATAGCAAAGGTGGTCATAAAAAAAAGTCCACTAAACAGCAACACATGGAGCAGCTTGCAGGATCCATGTTTCCACCAAGTTCCTCCAGCCTCTTTACCACCACTCATTCACTACTTCATTACTGCAATAAGGGTAGATTCACAGGGGTCAGGGGAGATTTGTTCATCGTGGTCCTGCAGGGAGGAGGCTCAAGGTGCCTGTAGAGCTCTGCCACTGACTTCTCACAAGGTCTTGGGCAAGTTCCCTCTTCCTTGGTGCTATCCAGCCCTGATCCAGCAGCACCTGCTGCCTCTTGCTTCCATCCCATGGCCTGATGCAAGCCAAGAGCTGTGTGTGGAGCTGTGCATGGTCCTCCTGGGGCCAGTGGTGATGAGGTTGCTTAGGGGGGGTTGGTCTTCAGCACAGGGGGACATGATCTTCATCTGCTGGGGACAAACTGTCTCACTCCATTATTGCTTCTGGGCCCAGCTCAGGGCCATCACCCACAGATGTGACAGACAGGATCCTGCTGCCATTGCAAGCTGGTGAGCCTGAAGCTCATGAGCATTCACAAAAATGCCCTGATGGAGCTGCAAGGCTGTCAGGGCAGTGGGCAGGACCATGCTGTGGCTGCAGAGATGCATGTGTCCCCAACAGACCAACAGCTGTCCATTTCCTCCATTCCCAGCATGGGTAAGAGCTGTGCACCAGCTCTCACCATACAGCTCTGCATTCAAGAGCTACAGGCCACACCAGAAAATTTAAAATGAGAAGAAAAAAAAATTTAAAGAGTACTTTTTCCAAGCAGGAAGCTGACCCTTCAAGAATGGAGAGCATTCAACAGATCCATGGAGATGAAGTCCTTGCAGTGTCATACAATCAGATGGTCTAGATGTGACCTCAGCCCACCAGACCTGGTACAGCTGCTCTGGCTGCTGTGCCTCCCTCCTGCAGCCCTGTGCTACAGGCAGTGAGATGACTTGCTTTGTCAGTGGGCCACAAGGAGGGCAGACCCCAAACCCCAGGACAGGACCCCTATCCCAGGACATCTGTGCTGAGCAGAAGAAAAGCTCCCCCCACCAAAATAATCAAGTAACCCTCACTCAGCTCCTGGCCAAGTACCCAGGAGGGGAAGGCAGAGTTGGCATTGCACCTACCTGAGCTACTTTCTGCTTTGTCCCCTCTTTCTTCTCTGGACGGAGGTTTGGACATCACTTTGGGGTCTACCTCAGCAGAGAGGCATTTCCCAGCACATAAAGCTGTATCTGGGGGTCCTGGGTGGCTCAAAGGAGGCACAGGAGAGCTTATTCCCTCTTCTGCAGTCATCACATTGCCAGCCCCACCAGCCTTGCTCCCCCAGGCAGAGGGGAGCTGGAGGCGAGACAGCCCCCAGGAGCTCCCACCTTGGGAGACTGCCACCCCCAGGAACCCAGCAAATGGAGACAGGCTTAATAATAACCACCCCCCACTACACTTGCCTGTCGTTGTTTAAACTTTCCTCCAGTGCAACCCAGAGCCAACACTGTCAGCCCTTCAATAACAGCCTGACTGCAGATCCAGCTTCCCCATCATATGCTAGCCAGCTCCTTTTCTTGGATCACTTACTGGGAGGAGACTCCCCAGTGGAGAAATTATCTTTTTGAGCTCAGTTAAATCCCCTTTTTCAGCTCATTAGCTGTCCGCAGGGATGCTTGCATCATGTCCAGGGAGCAGCCATCACCCAGCACAAGAGGTAAGAAGTCTAACTGGGGAGAGAGAGCTCTTTGGTTTAGAGCTAAGAGTGAGCTAGGACAAGGTTTGGGTGCTTTTCCAGAGTCTGACAGACAGCAGAGGTATTTAAATTCTCAACTCCAACTGGACTTCCAGGCAGGCCCAGCCATGGCAGTGGGACATGGATTGCTTTAGCAGGGCTCTGCATGACAGCAGGGAACCAGAGAAACCTGATCCCTCTCCCTGCAGTCTGCTCCAAGGCATAGCAGAACAGAAAACCCAGAGCCAGCTGTGTTGGAGCACACAGAGAGGCCATGGGCAGCCAATGCCAGAGTGGGATCATGTCCCCAGTGTTCATTTTAACACAGCAGTTCAACCCCGGGGCAGATGGCTCACATCATGCTGTCACCCAGCCCAGTTCACAGGGCTCACCCCAGCATCTACAAGCTGGAAAGCCCTGTCGGTAGGACTGCAGTGACCAATGCAATATGGGAACCACCTTGCAGCCACCACCCCAAGTCCCTCCATGAGCCAGTTTGGTGGCACATCAAGACAGGAGAAGATATTTCGCTAGTCACCATTTATTCAGCCAACACTGTGCTTATACAAGCCTTGACCAAAGAGCTGCTTTTGGCCAAGCTGCAGAATTTCCAACTCACAATTCCTCAGACCCAGCCCACAACTCCGTCGCTGGAAGAAACTGCAAGACTAGGATGTAAAAAACTTCATCCAAGCTGCCTTCCCACAGGTAAAGATATTATTCCTCATCATACTCCTCTCCATCTGCGGAGTCCCTTCCAACCTCCTCATAATCCTTCTCCAGGGCAGCCAGGTCCTCCCTGGCCTCTGAAAACTCCCCCTCCTCCATGCCCTCCCCCACGTACCAGTGCACAAAGGCTCGCTTGGCGTACATCAGGTCAAACTTGTGGTCCAGGCGGGCCCACGCCTCCGCGATGGCCGTGGTGTTGCTCAGCATGCAGACAGCCCGCTGCACCTTGGCCAGGTCTCCCCCGGGCACCACTGTGGGAGGCTGGTAGTTGATACCCACCTTGAAGCCCGTGGGGCACCAGTCCACAAACTGGATCGACCGGCGTGTTTTAATGGCTGCAATGGCTGCGTTCACATCCTTGGGCACCACATCACCCCGGTACAGCAGGCAGCACGCCATGTACTTGCCACGGCGTGGGTCGCATTTCACCATCTGGTTGGAGAACTCAAAGCAAGCGTTGGTGATCTCCGGCACCGACAGCTGCTCGTGGTAGGCTTTCTCTGCCGAGATGATGGGCGCATAGGTGGTGAGCGGGAAGTGTATGCGTGGGTAGGGCACCAAGTTGGTCTGAAACTCAGTCAGGTCAACATTTAAAGCACCATCAAATCTCAAGGAGGCAGTGATGGAGGAGACGATCTGCCCAATCAGCCTGTTGAGGTTGGTGTAGGTGGGACGCTCGATGTCCAGGTTGCGGTTGCAGATGTCATAGATGGCCTCGTTGTCCACCATGAAGGAGCAGTCTGAGTGCTCCAGGGTGGTGTGGGTGGTGAGGATGGAGTTGTAGGGCTCCACCACTGCTGTGGAGACCTGTGGGGCTGGGTACACAGAGAACTCCAGCTTGGACTTCTTGCTGTACTCCACAGAGAGCCGCTCCATGAGGAGGGAGGTGAACCCGGAGCCTGTGCCTCCCCCAAAGCTGTGGAAGACCAGGAACCCTTGGAGGCCACTGCACTGGTCAGTCTGCAGCATCAGGGAAAGAGCCAGAAAGACCAAGTTAATGGAGTTATTCTGGTCTCATTGGACTTAAATTAAGCTACAGTATGGTGTTCAACCACCAAGTTTAAGGGTTTGGGTTGGTTTTTTTTTTTTTATACTGCTTACACAGACCTTCCACTTTTAAGAGGAAAGATCTGTCAGACACAGCAAATGCGGTTGCTTTTAAATTATTTCCTTTTTTAGCAGGAAGAAAGGCCTGGCCTGAGAGAGTGACATATTGGGTCAGATAGAGACTCATGGTACTAGCAGTCAAGAAGGTTAGGAAAAGTCTGAAGGTCACTAAGAGGTTCCACCTAAATCAAGAATATCTCAGTGTTATCACAGCACTTCTGAACATCTACATGGGTGAAAACTTATGCTCCAGAGGCAACTGCACAAGAGAGGAGAGGCCTAAGGGGAGACAATAGCCAGAAGCTGTGCACTGTGTGTGGGCATCTTTAGTCCTTTGTTTTCCCCTCAAGTCCCAACCAGCAAGACATATGCCCACATGCATCCCATCATGTTGTTCCAGGTCACAGTGACATGGTCAGCATGACCACAATCTGCTTGCCTGCCCCCCCGCCCCAATCTCTTAATGGCCAGGGCAACAACAATCAGAGTGCTAATGCAGAAGACCCTCCACAGGGTTGTTACCATTTTCCGAGCCCTGTCAACAACAGAGTCAATCATCTCCTTCCCAATGGTGTAGTGGCCCCGAGCATAGTTGTTGGCAGCATCTTCTTTGCCACTGATGAGCTGCTCTGGGTGGAAGAGTGTGCGGTAGGTCCCAGTCCTGATCTCATCTGGAGAAAGTTGAGGTCTCATGAGCTCCATTGGCACAAGATCCACTCTCTGCCAAGTTACTTGCACTAATTTGGATGCAGTTTCACATGGAAGCTGGCAGCCTCACCAGCAGTTTATGTGGCCAACACTACACTTGAGGTCAGAGAAGGTACTCTCCCACCCCCCTAAAGATGTTTGGAGACCTTCTATGACTTACCAATGACAGTGGGCTCCAGGTCAACAAATATTGCTCTGGGCACATACTTCCCTGATCCTGTCTCACTGAAGAAGGTCCCAAAGGAAGAGTCTGCTTGCCCTGAGGATGCTTCAGAGGAGACGATGCCATCTGGCTCAATCCCATGCTCCAGGCAATACAGTTCCCAACAAGAGTTGCCCATCTGGACACCAGCTTGGCCAATGTGGACAGAAATACACTCCCTCTGCATAGGGATGGGAGAGAAGGTTAAGAATGTGCACCAAGGAATTAGACTAAAGGACCAGAACAGGGATACTGAGCCAGAGCCAGTCTTCACAAGGAGAGACCTTCATCTCCTGCTCCATATCTGCCTCAGCCCCACAGCAGCACCAGATGGGCACCTAGCCAAGTCTGGTATCAGATGCCACTAGCAAGACCTTCAAAGGATCTTCATGCAGGGGACAGGCAGGTCTAAAGGCATTTCAGCAAGGTAGCCCTTCACAAGCCAGGAAGGGGTGGGCACCAGCATTGCAAGGCCACCCCAGCTCTAGAGACTGGCTCCCAAGCACAAGCCCTACACTCCTGGGAGCCCCTTCTCCAGGGCTAACATGCTCCTCTGTAGCCCACGACCACTTTCACCCCCAAGGAAACCCACAGCTGAGGGCAAGACACCTTCCCCCGGCTGGAAAGAAAACCTTACCTCCAGCTTCACCCTCCTGCAGAGCTGGGAAGGACCAGCCATGACTATCAGAGAGCAAACCCAAGCCCCACAGCTACTCACCATGGCTCTTTGCAACCTGAGCTCCTCACCACAATCACAATCACAACCACCTCACTGAGAGCACACCCTGCCTGGGTCCCTCCTGGGCCTTTTATAGCAGGTAGAGCTGGGCTCTCTGCTAAAGGGCTCCCTCCTCCTGCCCCCTCCTTGTGCAGGCACCTGCTGGCAAAGGGTTCAGGTGTTTCTGCCCTGGGAGGGGCAGCCATGTGGGGTAATCAAGGTGCTTTGAATGACTTGCACCTGCAGACCCATGGAGTTTGGAGTTTCTTTGGCTTTTAAGAACTCATTCAGCATTGCTTTCCCCATGATGTGAAAGAGAACTTTCTGTGAAATCAGGAAAAGAGGTTTGAATGTTTTTCTTGGGAGGAGTATCTGGGTTTGTTTATCTGTTTATTTATTTATTTATTTTTAATTTAAAGAATGAAGCTCATTTTTAAGACTTTCTTTTCAATCTTCAGGGCTGGAAATGTGCTGTCTACTTTCCACCCCCCTTTTCCAAATGCAAACAGAATATCTGCTGAATTGCCTGGGGATGGACAGGAGTTGCAGGATGGGGTTCCCGCCTTGAGGGTAACATCATGGGGATGGGATGGCTTCTCCAGCACTGGTGCCACAAGAAAACTGGGCGCTCTCAGCTCCAGGGCAGTGCTGGTTCTTCTTCAACCAGAGCCACAAAAGCTGGATGCCCTGGAGGATTTGGGGCAGCTGTGGAGAGAGGTGACGGTATGTGGCATAAGGCAACGACTGAGAGGCACCAGTGAGATCATCCCATTGCAAATGGGCAATGGTTTTATTTTCCAAGCATCATACACGAAAGCAAGAAACTCACTGACAGGGGATGTCCCAGAGGCCAGAAATACAGTTTTAAAACCTGATCTAGACTTAATACGTAGGGATTGGCTGTACAGGAGTTACTAAACCTCATCATATAGTGCCCTGCACATGGGTGGGATACCCTCTGTCCCGCCACCCTTCTTAAGTTTGGTGAGAGGGTTGGGGCCTGCCAAGAGGCAGAACAGAAAATGGCACTCCCCCAGGGGTACAACCTGCAGAAAATTGCCAGGAAGACTAAGGTCCACGAGTCAAAGCAAAAGCATATGAGAGGGATATGGAGCAGAGCAAATCACCCATCCAGCAGCCAACAGATTTGGGGCTGAGAGTGGGGTCAGTTTCTCACCCTCCTCTGAAGAACGGGGTTGGCTTTTGCATCTCAATCTGCTCCTGTCCACGTCACGAGTTGTGTTGAGGGTGATCCACGCAGAGCTCCTGGAGGGCTGGGGGTGGCTTTGTTCCTGGGGGATCTGGTCGCACACCCGCCTGGCCCAGCTCAGAGCTGGACAGGACACCTGAGGAGCAGGGTTGGACATCCCAGGAGCAGGGTTGGACATCCCAGGAGTGGGACAGAACATCCCAGGAGGAGGCACTTGTGCCTCCAGGGGTGGCTCCCTGTAGGTGTATCTGCAGGTTGAAGTGCATCTCATCCCCCTGTTTAGGACTCAGTTCCTGATGTAACTCTCTGCAAGACCACAGCGTCCCCGATACTCTCTGTCCTGAGGTACATGGGCTACCCCTGCCCATGGTTACTGCTGGAGATCAGCTTGATTTTTCCAGCCAAGCCCCCATGGATGTGAACGTGGGTACCTCCTTGCGCAGTGGGAGTGCATTTTTGGCCAGATGCTCAATGCCCGTTGAATTACACTGCCTCAATCCTTTCCTCAGCCAGATGGGCATGAGGCCTCCTTGATCCCAGGATGGGGTTCAAGACCTACTGTCCTTGGGGGCTGTCTAAACCACTACAGCATCTCTGGTTTACTCTGATGTGGGTGAAGGAGGCCTTTGAGCATTGGCATGTGCAGGAGGAGGAGGACGAGGGGGTTCCTGGAGGCCAGGGAAGACCTGGCTGCCTGGGGGAAGGATTATGAAGAGGGTGGAAGGGACCCAGCAGTGGAAGCAGAAGGATATGTTGGCCCGAGAGAGCCTGCAGCGGCTGTGCATCCACGCCTGAGCAATCCGCTCTTTTTGAGCGCAATACGGAGAGTTTGGGTTTCATCCCTGCATGAAATGGCAAGAAAGACCGAATCCTCACTTGGCTTTTACAAAACTGCACATATCACCCCAAACAGCAACGTTGTCCTTCCCAAGCACGGCGGCCTTGGCTCTGCACGCTCCCAGACCCAGGTGGGTGCTGATGGAGATTTCAGTGCTCCTATTTCCATCCAGCTTCCTCAGGAAATCTGGCTCCTGCGACCTCTGCCTGTGTCTCAGCCCCTCCAAGCAACCCCTGGTCTTGCTTGGCAGAGCTTGAGAAGGAGGATTAATTTTGGAAGGGTTTGTCCAAGCCAGAGCCGGCTGTGGGTGAGACTCCCCCATGGGGATGCATCTGGGGAGGGAGGATCTCTGCTTTCCCCATCACTCACTATCAGCTGGTTTCTGCTGTCACCGTCTCAGCTTTGCAAGTGCAAGCACAGCCTGGTGCCAGCAAACACCTTGGGCTCATCCGCTCCCATGATGTCACTTCAATGTTAATTACCTTCGTTAACGGGGAGCAGAAGAAAGACCCAGTGTGAGCCCCAGGCATGTGATGTTTTGATTTCCAGGCACTAGCAGGGGGCTGAGATGTTCCCCTTGTCTAACCTGGTGCTGGGAAAGGACCCCAATCAGGGCTGGTGCAGATCCCTGCAGCAGCTGATGGTGGGGAAAAGCCTGTTCCCAGCCTGGGCCAGTGTTTTACTGGAGCTTACTGGGGAGCACAGGGGAAAACCTCTTCAACCTTCCGTTCAAAGCAATGATTTGTCCCTCGGCTCTGAGCAAATCCCTCTGTCACTCTTTGCTGTGCCAAGGCTCCTCTAGGCAGCCTTGTGCGTCAGAAAGGCTGAGCCTGGACAGCCTGGGGACACCTCTGGCCAAACCCACAAAGAGACAAGGGTGCGTCCAGCTGGGTGTCCGGCCAGGTCTCACCTTGCTCTGCCCTGCCTTGCCTGACCAGGTGTGAGCAGGCATGCGTGCCTCAGTTTCCCTGGGTGTAAAATGGGGACAAAGCCTATATCCTGCTGAACAAGAGCTCAATATACCAATGGGGGATGGATGTGGAGGGTGTTGGGCTATAAAAATGTATAAAGCTATATACAGTGTACATAAAGGGCCATATAGTCCCAGGCTACAGCAGATTGCAGCAAGGAAAGATCTTGCCTGTACACCCTTGGAGTTGAGTCAGGAGGTCATTGCACAGAGATGCTGTGGGCATGTTGGAGTGTTGTCTGCTGGAGATGTGTGCTATGAGGGGAAGATTGAAGGGCCTGGTGTATTATTTTGTTTTTGCTTTTCAGGCTTCAGTTGAATTTGGCTCCTGAGTCACCAGGCTGTGGGACAGCTAGGAGCCTTGGCCACCCAAGCATGGGCTCACTGGGGCTGAATTCAGCTGCGTTGCCTCCTCTGGGTGCCCAGTGGGGCGGTGAGGACATGTCTCCAGCTATGCGTCTGCAGATGGCTGGTGGGTCCATCTGCCAAGCCTCAGCCGGAGACCTGTCCCCTCCTAATGTCCCACCTGGAGTGCTCCCCATGGCCATGCCCTGGACACCTGGACGGGGCTGGTGGGAGCTGCTTTGCTGCTCTTGGCAAACGTCTCCTGGGGAAGAAGGGCCAAATTTCTCTCTACCTCCCCCACCTGCTACCTGCAGGGATGGAGGCCAAGAGATGGAGTTTCATCTTGGAGCTGGGCTGGGAGGTGAAGAGAAGCAGAGATTTAGAGGAAGGGATAAATAGTCCAAGGTGAAGGGATGGGAGCTTGGTGAGCTGGGGCTCAGTGGAGGGTGGAAAAGAGCAGGGTGAACTGGGACACTTTGTGTATGGGGAGCTGAAGCCCGAGGACTGGTATAGAGGTGTACCAGGAAAAGGAGAGTGGCGGAAAGGTGGGCAGGGGTGGACTGGGCAACATGGGCAGACCCCATGGGCTGTGTCTGGAGCAGCCAGGGGGGCACCTTCAACTCTTGGGGTCCAAACTCACCTGAGGCCATGGGGTGGCCCTGGCCACCAGGGCCAACTGATGGCCTGGGGACACTTGTGAAGGGCCATGTCGTTGGGGAGTGTGATGCTGTCCCAGCTGTGACTGCTGAAGGTGCTGGTGGGGAAAGAGGTGATTGCAAGACAACCTTAAAACCTAGAAAGTCCTCAGGAGAAAGTGGAAATCCCTCTTGAGGTCCCCTGACCAGTCTTGCTTTTCCCTTCCCAATGCAGGGATGATTGTGTGTAGGGACAGCTTGAGTTTGGGGATGTGGGAGGGGGTAGGGTCTGGACTGTGGTGGGGACAGGGCCACGAGTTTGAGCTGGAGGGAGGTTTTTCAAAGGCTACGGGCCCAGACAGACCCGACAGAGCACCTGGTGGAGGCGATGGGAGAACAAAGCATTGGAAACTCAAGAGGTCGTAGCTTTAATAGGGACCTTCCCAAGGTGACACACCCCCTTGTCCTGCTGCGGACATGAGCCTCTTCCCCATGCATGGAAATGTCCAGGAGGAGGGATTGAGGAGATTAGGAAGGAGAGAAGGAGGAAGAAGAGATATGAAAGTTAGGTAGCTCTATGGGTCAAAAATATACAACACTGTTATCATATACAGCCATCAGTCCCCTCTGGCTGGCAGGCTGGGGCTGGGTGGTGGCCCCATGCAGCCAGCCCTGCTCCGAGTCCCCTCTGCCCCACGGGGCGTCACTTCCGCCGCCCGATTTGGGCCATGAGGTGTGCGTTGGCAGCAGCTTTTGCCCGCAAGTTCTTGGCTTTGGCAATGTTGAAGAGGATGTTCATGATGTTGGTGGGGACATCAAGGGAGAGGGTGACCTTGGTGCGGCGGTCACTCTTGGCCCTGTTTTGGTACGTCTTCCCCTTCACCTGCGCCTGGGAGATGTATTTGTAATGGCCTTCACCCGGGAACGTCCTTTTCCCCATCTCTTCATCCACCGCTTCCTCCTCCTCCTCAGACACCTCCTCTGGCAATGGGGAGTCGAAGTTGCGCTTCTCCAAGATGGTGTTTTCCTCCGGGCGGCTCTTCTGGGCTTCAGCGAGGGCCGCGTTGAGGCAGCTGAAGATGGAGGCGGTGTTGTAGAGGTGGAGAGCCTGGCCGGTCTCGGCAGCGCAGAGGAGGGTGAGGAGAAGCAGCAACCTGGTGTGGGGCATTGTGGTGGCCTGCCCGGCAGAGAGAGTGAGGGGAGGGCGGAGATGGGCATCAGCTTCCCGCGGGGCCCAGGGCAGAGCACCATAACCCCCTGTCCTCCCACATCCCATGGACCTGCGTTCATCTCCCAGGTCCCCCCCGCCCAGGTCCCATCTAATGTTTAGGGCAGGTGGGAATGAGTTACCTTGGGACCTCCTCCTCCAAGGTCCAACCCCCCAGACCTTAGTTTTGGGGTGCTGGGTGGGAGGTAGGATGTGCAAGGTGCTTTGCAAGGCTGCAGCCTCCATGGAGGGGGGGATTTGGCCATCACTTTGCCCCAACACAAGTGCCTCCTGCAGGAGAGCTGGTTTCTACCATGCCCCTCTGCCTGGGGCAATCTCGTTGCAGTCCCCATGCAGCCCTCTCCACCTTGCTAACACCTCCACAGAGTAACTGTGTGTACCACCAGCTGCTGTGAAGGTGGGTTTTCCTTTCAGCTCCTCTCTGGTCAGCCTGAAGCCACCAGAGATGTTTCTGTGCTCTCTGAAGTTGGCAATTGCCCCTCTCACCCAACTTGGTCCGAAAAGGGCATGGAGAGTGGAGTACAGCCGGCCCCAGTGCTGGAGGGGGGATCCAGCGTGATGGCCCATGTCCCCTCTCCAGCCCTGGTCTCAGGTGCTCCGGGGTTGCCTGTTACGCCATGGCTCCAATCCCAAGATCCGCCTCCTCATCCAGGACAGGCTGCCCCGTCTGATTTGGGGCGCAGTCCCCCTTCATGGACAGCCCTGCCTGGGGACCTGGGGCACCTCCAAAATCACAACATAGCAACATCACTCCCTGCTTGAAATATGGTCATTTTTGGGTCTCGGGAGGGCTGAAAACCTCCGGATAACCCTCCTTCTCTGCAAAACCTCCCTGTCTCTTGAGTCCTGTCTCTCCGGGAAGCGACCCATCTCCCTCTATACCTACCCGACCGCTCAAAAAGGCCACCTAAAAGGCCACAGGGGATCTCCTGGTGGGGTTCTTTGCCCTTGTGGAGGTCAGAGAAGTGTCCCCATGACCAGTCCAAGTGCCTGGAGACGTGCTGGCATTCCCAATCTTCGGGCCCCATCTTGTGGCAAGCACATCGCACGGCAAGCCCTGTCCAAGGGACAGTCCCCAGAGGTGCGGGGACCCTGCCTGGGGCTGGGGTTTCACCGCTGGTTTGGGGCTGTGAGCTGCTAAGTTATTTCCCATGGGGACGGGAGTGTGGAGGGGGCAAGGAGGCTGGGGGGAAGCCCCTGGAAAGCTCTTGCGGAGCGGGATGGTTCCTGCGAGTCTCTGTGGACGTCTGTGTCTTGGGGCTACCGCTGGGAAAGGAGGTTGTGCCTTGCTGCAGGAGGGGCTGCTGGGTGGGGGAGATGTCCTCAGACTGATCCAAAATCAAATCAAGTCACTTGTCCCCAGGAGCTCTCACCCTGGACCTGCTCTCTTGCCACTGAGCCACGGTCCCTGAAACTGCTGTCACCTTAACTCTGCCCTTCGCTGTCCTGTGGAGGGGGAGATTGGGGCAGGTTCATCCCCTTATCTCTGCCCTTTGCCATCCCTCGGAGGAGGAGATTGGGGCAGGTTCATCCCCTTAACTCTGCCCTTTGCCATCCCTCAGAGGGGGAGATTGGGACAGGTTTATCCCCTTATCTCTGCCCTTTGCCATCCTTCGGAGGGGGAGATTGGGGCAGGTTTATTTGTTTAACTCTGCCCTTTGCCATCCTGTGGCAGGGGAGATTGGGGCAGGTTTATCTGTTTAACTCTGCCCTTTGCCGTCCTGCGGCGGGGGAGATTGGGGCGGGTTGTACAGGCAGGGTTGGAGGGAGCCGTTCGATTTCCACTTCTCGCCTCAGTCGCCCCTGCGCAAAACCCCACAGGGCTCCCCCAGGCAACAACCATCCCCTTAACTCTGCCCTGGGTCCAGATGAGAGAGGAAGGATGCGCAGCAGCCGTGGCATGACCCAGGCACCACCGGCAAAGCCGTAGGATGGGGGAGGAGAACCCTTCCCAGGCGCACAACCCCCATGTGAGGGCGATTCGGGGCCCAAAACTCTCCTTCCTTTAGCCCCAAATCAGACATTTAAATCCTGGGACTTAGTTTTGCTTGCAAAAGCTTAACAAGATGAAGATCTTTTTCCCACCCCAAAGTCTCCCTCTTTGCAGCTGCGTTTCAGCCCCAGATGAAGCAGCCCCCCCCACCCAGCAAACTCCTTGCAGCCCCTGCTAGCAGAACGGGGGGCTTGGGGCATGAATTTAGAAATTGCTAAATTTCTCGCCCCTGCCTGCAGCCCCTGCTCTCCTGGGGAGGGACACTGTTTGTCCCTGAGCTGCTGGATAGAGAATGGAAATGTCTTCGAAAGCCCTTAAAGAGCCGCACAGCTGCTGGGAGAGAATTGAGCCGATTTGAGCTGCCGCTGCCCTCTCCAGAGCAGCATCTCCACCTCGCCTCTCCCCGACAGCTATTTCACGACTGTCTGAACCGGGTGCCTTGGCCCCGCGGCTGGCTCGGGCTTTTTCCGTTTAGCAAAACTCTTTGGGGACCTCAGCCGAGCGAGGGGAAAGGCAGAGGAAGGGGGAAACACAGCTGAAAGACATCCGCGCCCAGCGCCTGGTTTCCTGGTCCTCGGCTGTGGGGTGGATTTCCTGGCAAAAAAAGCAAAAATCAAGGCAAAACAGCAAAAAAATGCAGTGTCCAGCTGCGCTGGCTGGGCAGCAAAAGGTGATATATTGGGTTGGTTTTTTTTTTACGTGGGGGTTTTGTGCCCTGGCATGCCAGAAAGTTTTTTTGGTCCAGAAAGCAAGCTGGAATTGGGTTTTCCTCCCCCCTAAAAAAAGGCAGAAAAAGAAGAAAAACCGCCTGCGGTGGATCTGAGGAACTTGGAGTTAAATCTGCCGCTGCTGGAGGGTGACCTGCGGGTGCCATTCGCTGTGGGTGGAAATTGCCTGGATGCCAGTGAGCAATCTACAGACATTATATTGAGATGGTGCCGACAGCCACGGCAGGACCATTTGTATGGGCTGAAGATCTGCCGCTCGGCTTTAAGAGAGGAAAGTCAATCGCTCTGGCGAGGCAGCTCTGCAAACTGGGGACAAAGCTATTCGCTGGTTATCATGGGCTCCTCGGCAGCAGAGGCATCGGATTAATTTTTTCCCCGTCAAAAAGTAAGTCTGGAATAAAATAAAACTGTGGATGTGACTTGTAGACTTTTAAAACTCTTTCTGTCTGATGCCACCTCCACTTTCCCAATAAATCTCTCCTGATGATGCTGATTCCCAGGGCTCCGAAATTCAAGCTGACCCAGTGGGGACTGGGCTGTGCCCTCCTCTCCTTCCCGTCCCTTTAACCACAGCAGTGATTTGTCGCCCCACTTTTTGATTTCCCAAGATTTCTAACCTCTTCCCGTGCTGCCTAGCCTGATCTGTCTCCAAAAATTGTTATAATAATAAAAAAGGTATTTCTTTGCTTAGGAGGGAGGGTGAGGAAGTCTCTTAACACAATATTTTGAACTGCTTTTCCCTATCCTGCCTTTTTTTTTTTTTCTTACAGAGAAACGTGGAACCTGATCTCCCAAGGAAAGCACTGAAATATTTAAAGTTTGTGCAAATGAAGCCGGCTGCTGGTTAATAAATGAAATCCAGGCACTCACCTGGTAGTCCTTGTTGGTCGGGATGGGAAGAGGTTGCTGCGGTCTCACTTGGAGAAGAGAGGCATCAGGCGCGTTCCCCTGAACTTCTGCACCCTCGCTTTTTCTTTTATTGTTATTAAGAGGGCTGTGATAGTTTTTCTCTCTATGGAAACGCTTTTCCCCTCCCTCGTGTATATATCAAAATGAGCGATCACGGGGTTTGAGTCGTAACTCCAGACGTGGAGCCTTCATTTGGGCATGATTTCATTAAAATGAAATCAGAGGGAGCTGGCAACGTCACGGGGCTGCGGTGCCTCTCCCCATTCAGAAGGAAAAAAAAGGAGGGGGGGGAAGATATCTGAACCCGACAGCCCGGTGAGAGTCACCCAAAAACGGGGCTGTCGCCAACGCCGGGACTTTACAGGATCACACAGACACGCTTTTCCCCGGCTCCTCCAGGTAGCCAGGCACTTGGTGCAAAGATATTTTAAATGCAAAGGTTTTTATGCTCCTAAGGATGCCTGTTGGGGGGTTTGGCATTGATTAACAGTGTTATCCCAATTAATGTGTTTCCATTTGAAGCGTGGGACTGGTGCAGCACCTCGGTGGGGTTTTGCCCCAGGACGGTGCTGATAACCCCCATCCGCAGCAGGTCCAGCCTTGCCCCGCTCACACTGCTCTGCCCTCTACCTGGTTTCCCATCTCCAGGGGTTTTTCTCCTCCCATGTAGGCAGGGAAACCCCTGGAAGATTGAAATTTGGGGAAGCTTCTTCCAGGATGTTGTAGCACGGTCCCAGGTGCAACATTTGAAGAGGGGGGTAGGGATAATGTGTGTCTTGAAGAAAAACCCCTCAAACTCCCCAAAGGCACTGAGGTCCAGCAGAATTAACTCAGATTGCCCCAAGACAGCAGGCAGACAGAAAAATCCCCCAATCTGGGGTCCTAGGGCCACTCAGGTCTCCTGCAATGCTCCACGGTGTTGGTTTGCAAGCAAAAATGCTTTGTGCTACAAGGAGGACGGGAACGGAGATCTCCCTGCTGGAAACAGGGGTTGCTCTATGTGATCCGGGGCTGAGACACCCAAAGGAGTCAGGTCTCTGGTGGAGGGTCCTTCCAATGGCCACCACAGATTTGTGGCTGGGCTGGGGGCTCCTGGTGGCCCCAGCACCCTGCTCAGCCCTGCCTGCTTATCAGAGCTCCTCTCTGCAACCTGCTTTGAAATGCCATCGCCACCTTCTTCTAGTAAAGGGCTAGTGGGGTGCAGTTATCCCTGGGAAGGGACAAATCCTACCAAAGGAGGGCAAAACCCTCTGAGCCCCTTCACAAAAGGTAACGGCAGGCAATAGTGACCCTGGATGGGCTCCAAATAGGATGGGGAGATATTCTCGCTCCTGGACCACACACCAGCGACGGTCACAGCAACTCCTTTGGATAAAAGGAGCGATGACTGTGGACATTCGTGGATGAGCATCTTTGAGCTTCTTATCCAGCTCCTGAAGTTGCTGGCTGTTGTCTGAGAGGCAGTGACCAGTTACATTGAGAGCTCCCCTTTGGCTTCAAACCTGGGTAAAGCGTTTTCCCCTTAATCACCTCCAGCTGTTGGCTGAGACACATCAGGATCCTCTGCTCCAGCAATTCACTCCTTTTTCATTTTCATTTGAAGCTTTCATCTTCTGGACTGATGTTTTCCTTTCCCCTCCTCCACTGAGACCTGGAAGGTGGTTTGGGTATCCAAATCTTTGAAGCCTTTGGTCGTAGTTTTGGGCAATCAAACCCGCTTGCAGACTTCAATGCAAAGAGCTGGGTGGGAAACTCCATTAGAGGGACTTCTTCCCAGGAAGAGTGAGGGAAATCACCATCTAGCCTGCAGTACTCTCTCCTCTCCCTCTGGCAAATGCTCATGGGCTCATTTATTGCAGAGGGACGAGCTTTCTCTAAGGGCTGCATGGTCCCTGGAGCTGATGAAGCCCTTCAGCTCATGCTCTGTGGGGAGGAAGCAGGGATAGATGAGAGCTATTTCCAGCCCGTCCCCTGCGGTGGATGTCCATTAAAAGTGATTTCCCCTTGTGCTCATTGCAGATCTGTGAGTACTGATTCTCAACAACATTCAGCTTCGCCCCGCTTGGCTTCTGTCCTGCCTTTCCTTGACCTCCATGGGGTAAGAAGGGCTTGAGTCAGCACTGTTACCCAGTACCATTAGTGTTGGTGGACCAGGGGACATCACAGGTCAGGGCCTGAAGCTTGGTAGAAGGTATCTAAAACTTTTTAAAATATATGCAATTTGTTGGGTGGTGCTAAGTTCCACCCAGGTTTGACTCAATCCAGGTTTGACTACCCATGGAAGAAAGCTTCGTGCCTGGGGTGGACAGTGAGGGCTTTCCCAGCATTTCTCTCCCATCATGTCTCCTTGGAGAGATAGATGTGTTTGGTATCCTCTTGCTCCTGGAGGGCTGCAGATATTGTCTGTGGTCTTTGTGGAAAGCTCAGGAGACCCTTGGACACTGTTTGGCTCAGACCACTGATAGCCCTGCATGCTTCAGAGCGGGTTAGGGACCCACCTCCCCTGATTTTATTGGTCTGGGGATGGAAGAAGGGGGTTGAGCACGTAAATACATGTGGGATGGGAGCTCTGGGTGCTAACCTGGCCAATGGGTGCTTCATGAAAGGTGTGTGGGCACTCAGAAAGTGGGTGTCCCTCTGCCTACCAGAGGGGGATGATGCCATCCCTGCCTTAGCTTCACATCCCATTGGGGTAGAGGACACTTTAAAAGGGTTAGGGGAACCACTGGAAATGCCTCTGGTAGCATTTTGGACTTGATTGTCAGCTGCTCAGAGGAGATCAGACGAGGAATATAAAAGATGTGGAACAGTTATTGCTTCTGTCATGGGGCGTGGGTCTGGCATTCCCCAGCCCCAAAGCTAGGGCAAAACTGTACCCCAGAAATCAAGGCCTGGTGCACCCTTCTAACACAAGAACCTGGTGTCCCTGATCACCTCCAGGAGTTTCAGGTCTTCAGGCGACAACTGGAGCCCTGCTGTTGCCAAAATCACTGGGAACCTGTGATTCAGGTACTTGGGGAAGGGAATATAGGTTATGGGAACGTGTGATGTTAAAGTAGATTAATTAAGCCATCCTAAATTCCACTGTCTCCCAGAGGTGATGGGGTCTTTAACTTATTTCAGTGCATCTCCAAAGAGAATTAAACTATATGAAGACCTGTGGTGGGTTGACCTTGGCTGGACGCCAGGTGCCCATCAAGCCGCTCTATCACTCCCCTCCTCAGCAGGACAGGGTGGGGAGAAAATAAGGTGGAAAAAACCCTCGTGGGTCAAGATAAAGGCAGTTTAATAAACCAAAAAAAAAAAAAAAAGGCCACACATGGAAGCAAAGGAAAACAAAAGATTTATTCTCCACTTCCCATCAGCATGCCATGTCCAGCCACTTCCCAGGAAGTAGGGCATGCGTAGTGGTTGCTCTGGAAGACAAACGTCGTAATAATGAATGCCCCCCTCCTCCTTCATTCTCTTAGCTTTTCTTGCTGAGCAGATGTCATATGGTATGGAATATCCCTTTGTTCAGTTTGGGTCAGCTGTCCTGGCTATGTCCCCTCCCAAGATCTTGCCCACCCCCAGACTACTGGTGAGGGGGGAATGTTGGAGAGACAGCTTTGATGCTACACGAGCACTGCTCAGCAGTAGTCAAAACACTGGTTGTGTTATCAATACCTTTCTAGCTACCGATACAAAGCCCAGCACTATGAAGGCTGCTAAGGGGAAAATGAACTCCATCTCAGCCAGACCCAATACAAGACCATAGGCTGGGAGGGGGTAAGGTCTATTTAGCTGCATCCACACAAGTGATGGCTGCTCCACCTTTGCAACTATCCTGTCCCTTGTGGTGGGGTGGTTGTCCTCTCTCACTGCTTTCCTGAATTTGGTAGGAGAGCGCGTGTGATGGAGGGAGAACGTGTGTGCATGTAGTTTTTATCCATTGCAACTGCTTCAGGCTGTGCCCATGGGCTGTGCATGCTCTGAATGGTTGGAAATGGGGTGTTCAGCCCTTCCTGGCTGGTGGCTGCAATGAGATGACTTGGGAATGTTGGGAAAGGGCTGACCCACATGCCAGGAGGTCCTGTAGGACCCTGAGGGGGTGTTTGTGGGTGCCAGCTCCCACCTGGGCTCTTCAGTGTCTGTAGCTATGGCTGCAGCCTTCCACGGGAGGGTGACAAGTGCAGTTTCCCACCTCCACCATGGGTCTGCCTTCACACGGTTGGGGTTGACCCTCACCCTGTTTGACTGAATTGCGTGGCAGTGGTTCCCAAAGGTCTCATGGGACACCACGGCACAAGAGCAGACTGAAAGGCAGGGATGGACTCAATGCTTAACAAACTGCTTTCCTGGGCAGCCAGGCTTGAGACAGATCATCCCTGTGGCTGCAAAGGCAAAAAACAATCAAAACAACCCCAAAGACACACTGCATTTGAAAGTATGGCGTATACCCATGCGTCTCCCTCAAAAGCCAATCTTGCTACCTGAATGACCCATGTAAATATGAATCTATTTATTTTTTTCCTGCAGACAACAAAAACCACCTGAGAGAGAAGCTGGAGCATGGAGGTGAATGCCTTTCCCATCATCCAGCAGGTCACTGCTGGAACCAGGCAGTGAAACCCATCTCCGTCTCCTGAGCAGATACTAGGGCATATTTCTAAGTTTTATTTACCCATAAAATGCTTTGGTGTTGGGAAGGGTCGGTGCAGAACAACATCCTTGCAGGAGGCAAATGAGCACGCCAGACATGGAGTCTTCATGGTGATTTTATTAAGGGAAAATAGGAAAGAGAAAGCAGCACTTAAGAAAAAGAAATGAAAGAAGTCAAACTGCCTGGTTCGTTCCTATCAGTCTGTTTTAAAAGCAAACCGGACTGTTTTAGCTGTCACCGGCTGGCTACCGCAGCTGACAGATCCCTGCTTCGGTCTTTGCTTTTGCAGGGGATCAGAGAGGAGATTTTTCTGCAAAACTGAAAATGTCACGGCATGAAAATAACCCCAGCTGACCCTGAGGAAGGATGGAGCCATGCTACGAACAACCTAGGGCACCCATGGGAGCTGGCTGGCGGCAGAGGGGACTAAAACTCCTAAAAAGTTTCTCCGAAAATGACCAAACTTATGAAAAATGCAGGCTTTGTCATGAGCGTCCTCACGCGTCTCCCTCGTGCGTCTGTCTCTCCAGGAGCAGGACACCTTCCCACCTCTCCGCAAACTGCCCTCGCTCTTGCCGAGCTCAATTTCCTTCTGTGAATCATCGTTTAAAGCCCAAATGTGGGCAGCTGAAGAGGATATTATTAAAGTTTCATCACTACAACCATTCCACTACTGGGAAAAATAAGATACAGCGACTCTTGGTCATATCACACCAGAAGCCTTGAAAGCAAAAAGTGTGCCCCAAATACCAGCACAGAAGTTTTGCCTGGTCCGGGGAGGCAAAGGCAATGCGCTGCGAGGTCCTGTTTACTGCTTCCAGCACCAGAATTGCATAGAGGAGTTGGACATGGATGCACTGTAGGTCCATAGAGGGGGAGAAGGGAGTTTTCTGGTCTGCTTTGTCCCTTCTTTAATGATCTCTAAGACTCAGGTTGCATTTTCAAGGCTGCGGAGGGAGGAGGACCTCGCTGTGGTACAGGATTGCCCATCTCCCATCTCGCCGTAACCCTACAGCGAACGGCCCTTCCTTTCCCCTAAGGATGATTTTTGGTGGGTTTCTCTTCCCCATAACCCCATTTTGGGGGTGACTTTCACTCCTTCCAACAGCTCAGCAGCAGCAAGTCCCTGCATGTCTCTCCAAGGTGGCCATATAGTGGGTGCTGAGGGCTTGGAAAGCTTTGAGCCAGGACCTCGGTAGAGGGAGGAGAGGAGCTGGAAATAGGGAGTTTGTTAGTTTTGCAGGGGTTGAATTATTGTTTTGCCTTTCTTGCCCTTTTTTCACCTTCTTGGGCCCCGAGCCTCTTGCTGCTGCTGCAGGGTCTCAGGGGATTTACAGCCTTGGGTTGTATGCAAAGCACTTGGCTACCTGTAACGAGCAGTTACCCACCCCACCTTCAGTGTTTCATGTTCCTGGCAGTTAATTAGCTCTGCTTCGAGCTTTTGATGCAATTGTAATACCAGCAAGCCTTTTTGGGGTAAAATGGGCTGGGGCTATTTTGCAGATTGCTACATAGGCTTCTCCAAGAATCGCTTGGGTCAAACCCAAAGACCAACTTCACCACTGACAGCCTTCAGGCATGAAATAAAGCTTAGTTCTTGATGCTTTTCCTCCAAATGAAGAAAAGAAAAAAGCAATGGAGAAGAAAAAGTTATCTTAAATCCTCCAAATTGTCTTTCCCAGCTGTTTGCTGCAATGTTTTTATCTGCTATCTCTCTGTTGCACCTTCCACCTCTTCCCCAAAGACGTGTTTGCACCTACCTGTGCACATGGTATGTGCCTGCAGCTACGTGGACATCACATCCCCGTTGGAAGGCAATATCTAAAATCAAGACAAAATGTAAAAGGAGGCAGCAGGAGCCTGGATACATGTGCAGGAGCACTGCTGGCCGCGGGGTGTTTATCCTGGCAGTGGGTCTACACATAAAACCTATTTATACTCCATGGACTAAAGTATAAAAAGAGCTGCTTCTCCTTTTTCCTGTCTCCATAAGCAGGGATTGATCCCACTGGTGAGGCTGCAGCAGCTGGAACAGGCGGGTAGGAGAGACATTGCTCAAGAAATGCAATGGTTGCTTCTCTGCAGATGGGTTATATCGCTCCTCCACCGTTTCTTTGCCACTGGGATCATGGCTGTGGGTTGGCCCCTTGGCTTCATAATCCATGGGGAGATGCTTGGGGTGGTTTCAGGGGCAGGATGGGACACATTTGGGGGATGCAGGGCCAGGGCCCCCATTTTTGCTCCTGTTTGTCCCAGCTCAGACGAGCAGAGCTGCCTTCCTGGCACAGAAGGTTTTTCAGGCTTTTTCCACATTTTCCCTCCTTCTCAAGGGTGTTGTGGCTGTTGGGTTGCAACTCCACCCTTGCAGTGGGCAGGGAATAGTGTTCACCAGCAGCCTCCCAGCGGTGCAGGCAAGAGGCTGTATATACCAATACAGTGATGTAGCGATTACTATTGCTCCGAAAAGTGATGGATATTACCAAAAGGTCTACGGACAGTATGCAAATCTCCAATGCCTCCCACAGAGCCCGAGCACGGAGGATGTGGTGGAGGGCTTTGCAAGATGGACGTGCTGGTGCTCAGGTCCCGCCCTGCATTAACTCACGGCCATTTGCCTCCGCGGCATCTCCAGAGCCTAAATTACTCCTGCTCTAAAAATACTGCGTAATTAATTAACCTAGCTGAGCGCAATTCAGGCTGGTGACATGGCGATGAACTTTTTTGTTGCTTTTGACTCCGGCAGGAGCAAAGACAGGCGCTTTTGTCAGCTCCCTCCCAAACAGCCTGTCTGCTCCAATCTGCCGGGCGCAGCCAGAGGACGCTGGATGATGCTCGGGGCCCAGCTGTCAGCATTGGCGGCCATTTCAGGGACTGTATCATTATCAAATTACTAAATTACACTGGCCCTGCCTCTTCATCTCTCGCGATCCATTTTCTTTTGTCAGGGTTGCTAAGGAACTGCCCGCGGACATTGGATGCCGTGATGAGGTGAGTTTCTCCTCTCCGCACCTCCTTGCAAGACTTTGCTGGCTGGATGCACAAGAAACCCTCTCCTGCAAAGGGGCTGAGCGTACTCAAGCTATAGGTGCACGCATATCCATAGATACAGACCCATGGGCTCAGCTCTGGAGCCACGTGATCCGTACAAAACGAGTGATGGGGTCACTTGGGCTCCAAAATTGCCCTCCACTTTGCAAACTCCATGAGGATTTGTGATGTTATGTGCCTGAAAGCCCCAGCTTTTCACATGCTCATGGCTGACTGCTCATAGCAATGCTCTTTGCTTTCTAAGGCCGTTCTCCAATGTGTGTTCAGGAATATTCTGGCTTCACCCTGTTGGGAGCAGCCCCAGCTCCCTGCGCCTGGAAAGCAGTCAGCTCGCCAGCAAATCGTTCAGCCCTAAAAGTCTCTCCCACCCTGCAATCAAATAATTTCAAGAAACTCAATTAGAGTGACATGACATTTCCAAGGAAACACCGAGGATGCATTCCGGTAATATTTTGGCCCTGCCAAAGCGCTTCAGATGGCAAATCAATAGTAAACATTTAAGGCTAGATGTATTAAAAAAAAATCAAGTTATCAATTTCCCATTATGCCTAAGCTCCCAGAGCACTGATGGGAAATTCAAGCTGCATTTAATACACCTAGCAGAGGACTGAACAGCTTGATCTTATACACTTGCCCACAATATTGGTTTTCACTTCTCAAGTCTTCCAGCTACTTTGCAAATCTGAATTAAGTCACCTGGCTCCCTGGTGAGCTGCTGCTTTGGTCTGTGCCATGAGCATGGTTTACGGTGAAGGGTCTTGAGCCAAATCACGCCCCACCTCGAGACACTCTGCCCCTCTCCTTTGGCTACACCTTGACCATGTAACTAGGTGGCCAAATTTGTCCCCCAGACCTGGCTTTGGGATACATGCACTTCTCGCCAACCTTGGAGCCAAAAGCTGCCCAGAAATTCTGCACGTGGGGAGGTGAAGCCCTATGTTAAGTGACGGTGCTGGACTTTTAAAAGGAAAAATGAAGGTGTTGTCCCATTGGTTTGGTATCTGAGAATAATGAGGCAGAAAGAGAAAGTCCTCATGTTTCCCAGGGAGTCACAGGTCCCCCAGGTCCATTTGTTCACCTACTGCTGCCTCCAGACCCTCACTGTGCTGCTGATTCACAGCTGCAAATATGATCTTCATGCAATTACTATTGCTTATCGTCTCCTCAGGCTTGAAGTCAACTTAACACCCCTGCCAAGGGATTCACCAGCCCACAGCAATGTACCCTCCTCTTCTCTAATGCCCTGGTGCAGTCGATAGTTGGAGGGGGATGGTAAAATGCAGGACTGGGGTCCCTGGGAGAGCAACAACGGGATGGAGGAAGGCTTTCTCCTCTTGGTTTTGGTAAATAAGTGCCACTTTGAGTTATTCATGAGCTGTCTGGTGGCAATGGTCCCCAGGAGGGATGCTGTTGCACCCTGAATTGCAGAAAGGCTCCTGGGAGCATCTCCGTTGTCTTGGTGAAAATCCAACATCACAGAACACAGGGAGGGCAGAGACAGGACATGGGGGCAGATGTCCAAGAGGAGGTGTCCTGGCAGGGTTTGGGGAGCCAAAGGAGGCAGGGGGTGCATGCACTCTGCAGGGCACTGCAATGCCAGCCCAGCTGTGGGATAGGGACATGTCACCCGGTGACCCTGAGCCACGTGCTGGGGACATCGGGTGATTTGCACACCAAATCCACACAAGCGGCTGGTCTGTAGGGTGGAGATATGCCCCATGTGTCACCGTATCTCCAGACATGGTGCAGCCACATGTGGGCTGGCTTGGTAGGATGAGGCAGGAATGAGCAGTTCTTCATTTCCTCTGATGGCCAACCCAAGCCTTTCTCCTCAAATCCCCCTTCTTGGGAAAACCTCCCTGCCTTGCTGGGCCAAACCCCACAGTCCTGGGCAGGGCTGGCCAAATGCTGGACCCTAGGTAACACACGGTCTTGGGCACCCCAAGAGGAGTCAAGGACAGGGAGGCTGGTTTGTGGGGACACCCAGAACTAGCTCAGAATAGAGCTGGTCCAAAGTTACTGCAGCCTCATAAATGTATGTATTTTTTTGCCACTGCTAGTAAAAGACTGCAGGCTTTGCACTGACCTGACACCCTGGGTCAAGTGGTGGTGGCAACTCAAGTATGACAACCCCGTATTTCTGCTAGAGGCCACTGGTGCCTTCGCTGAAGGATGCTGGCAAGGTGAGCACCACACCAGAGAAAAGGGAGGTGCTAGGAGGGCTTTTTCTTGTAATAATAAATATTATTCATGAGCTTTTTTTGTATTAATTAAATAGTGAGAACTGTGGGTCCCCTTTTGCCCATGCAGATATTTTTGCTCCAGTCCAGCCATGGGCTGGTTTGCATCAGGAAGGATCATTTGGAGAATGGGGCTTTGCAAGCAGAGATGTCCAAAATCAGATCAACATGGGTGAACCTTTCTGGAGATGCATCCCCAGCCCTTCATATGTCTGAGTTCCTTCCCCCCCACACCTTTTAAGGCTCTGAAATCTTGTTTGCTCTGCACAATTGTAGAAGTTTGACAACTTGTGCCTCTTGGCAAGGTCCCACCTAAATAGAGATTTTTCATACCAGGATGCCAAATGAACCTGCGGGTTGTGCACTCCATTAGCTCTCTGTTTTCTTGTGCACAGTGATTATTTTTGTCAATGCAATTTAGGAATGAAGGTTTTTGCTGCTGGTTGCAAACGCTTTGCTCCCCTGGATGGTCTCAGCTCTCAATGCTGTGGCCTCACCTGGAAATGCAGAAATGCTTTCTTTTTGGTGACGCTGTACCCGCTGTTTTGCTTAGACGGGAACATTTTGTTTCTTTTCTAAGGGGATATTTTTTTATCATGACACAATACCTGAATGCTTTTCTTGCCAAAGTACATTTTGATACAGAACAGCATTTCAAGAGGAGAAGCTGGAAATGTCAATATGAAAATGGCATTTGTCTCATTGCCAACATTTACCAACTTCCCCCCTTTTTTTTTTTTTGAGTAAAAAAGATTTTAGCTGTGGGGGGAGTAAAAATCCCCAAAATCTCTGCTGGTTCCTCGTTGGGGCTTGGGTTATTGTGGGTAAGAGCAATCCTTCTTCTGCCTGTGCTACCAGTAGCAGTGATGCAACCCTGCTGGGCCAGGGAAATCTGAGCTCAACCTTATCAAATTGTGCAGCCAAAATTTTAATAAAACCCACTGATTTCCTAACTGTCTCTCCCCAGTCTCACTTCAGCATGAATCCTCATTGAGCCATTATGTTCCCACCAAAGGCGTTTGGAGGAGGAAAGGCAATTTCCAGTGCAATCCTTGAAGACACAATGCAATGTACATTCATGAATGAAAATATTTTTTGTTGATATGGGGCAGAAAAGTGACCATTTATAGAAGTCTCAGGCATGTGTATTGGGAACCTGTTACAGAGAGAGGAATAGAGGCTTGCACCCATGGATGCTCACATTGCCAGGGCACAGCAGAGCTCCCCAGGCAGAAGGCTGGGAGCCCAAAATGCCAATACCAAAATGTTGCAGACAGCCCTGCCAAGCTAGCAGTGTGGGCAATGATGATGTGGTCGACCAACCCACGCCGCACCTGAGAGGTGTCATTTTTAGACACCATGTTTCCTACCTAGTTGCAACATGACTGCGATTTCCTTGCTGCTGGGGAAGGCAGAGCCTTTTGCTTCTGCTGTTTCTTCGGCAAATTGCAAATATTTAAAAAGCCGGGAGAGGCTTCCGTGCCATCGGAGATGCTGTGACCCTTGCCAGGGGCCGGCATGCTGTCCATGATGTGCGCTCAGAGGAGATGCTGTTGGATAGGACCCCTCTCAGTTGGGTCCATGTGGCCACCAAACCCCAGAGGTTTACTCTTCCACTTGTTGGATTTCCACACCTCTCTGGGCAGCAGCTCCAAGGGCCTGAAAGACTTGGGGGTGGCATTTTGCAGGGAGAAGCCATGGTTTTTTTCTTACTGTACAGTTTGGGATGGCTCCTCTTCACTTGCCCAGGGAATGGTCAAGTGAAAGAGAAGGTGGGACTTGCTCAAGGCCACGGGGAGTTCAGGGATGAGCTGAAAGGTTATCTGCTACGGGACGGGGCTCAACCTGCCTATGCGGTCCAACATGGGGCAATGGAAATTCCCAGTTTTCTCTCTGCCCTTCTCAAAGGGTTACTGCTTTCAGGTGAATGATGAACTAGAATTATACACAGCAGCACTAACACACTTTTATTTTACAAAAATAAACTCAGGGGTATGTGTCACCTGGTTTTGCACAGTAGTCCTATGGGGCGAGTGGTGCAGTCATGAGCCTCTGGACATCTCTGCTTTCCTGAGTAATCAGATGTTTCCGTCTCCTCATACCACTTATTTCCTGCTTGAATTACAGTTTTCCAATGTCTTTTTTCAAACATCCTTTGCCTCTTGACATTAAATGGTTTGTCTTGCTTGTCCAGCCTCCGAGACGTCCTGGAGACACTTCTCACAGCTCCGTTTCTTTTTTATTTAAACATGGCAATTGCAGCCGATCACCTCCCTGTAACTGGTTTTTGAAAGCAAGGGAAGAGAAAACAAAGGGGATGCTGGAGGCTGGCTACAGCTTGGGCTTCTTCTTAGACCTCCCATGCTCACAGTGATTTGGGAGGTCCCCAACACGATGGGATTGTCTATGCCAGGTCATGTCACAACACATCAGACATCCATAAAGCAAATGTCCTGACCTAGGCCAGCTCCAGGCACCATTTAGGGTCAGTCAGGAGAAATGGGCACATACAGAACACATGTACCTGGCTTGGTTTTGAATGACTCCCGCTCCCCAGTGGTTGCTTCTCCCCACAAAGGGAGTGCAGACACAGTGCTGGAGGTATCTACAGCTGCTTTGTGAAGCCTACACTATCTCCTCACGCTTATGCCCTGAGGTAAAGCGTTGGCTGGGAAGAGGTTCAGTTATTACCTGGTGCTGCTGGGACTGGATTTAAAGCACTGAGAGTGGCTTCCCCTCATGCAGTACATTGCAAGGAAGCAGGCCACCAAATGTGAGCGCTGACCAGGCTAAATGGGCCAACTGGTCTACCTTGACTGCCCTCAACAGTCAATGAACGAGGATGGGCTCCCCAAGGAGTGATGCTAACCCTTGCAGTGGTGGGAGACGCAGAAGAGGGCACTCAGTTTAGACTGGCTGCACTGGGGCAGCAAACCCCTCCTTCCTGGCCAGTCAATACATACTCCTTCTTCCCAAAGAGCACTTCAGCTCTCCAAGATGGCATTTCCTGTCCTAAACTGAACTTAGAGCAATGAATATTTGCACTGCCTTCTTCCTTGCAGAATAGAAAGCCCGGGCTGTGCAAAGTCCATTGCATATCAGAAAGATTCAAGTGGATGACGACAGCCTGTGCAATGGTCTTGATTTTACGCATAATAGGTGCCCGTCTAAAAACCAACCAACAAAATACAGACCACCTGAAAACTCTGAAATGAACCTGAAATTATAGATCTCCGCCTTCAATTTCTTTCTATTTTTTGACGTACATTCAAAAACAGAAAGGATGAACCTCACCAGAGTTATTTTTAATGTATTGTGGAGAACTAATGCATCTCTCCTGATGCCCAGAGGGGTTGTCTCCATGCAGAAGAAAGGCTGAGAGAGGAGCATCTTTCTAGGAAGACTGGTTTCAGTCACAGCTCGTGCACTGCTTGGCAGCAGTAGTGTCTGCATTACTGTCAGGGCTGGCAGGAGCCCATTTCCTCAGGGGTGAACTACCACTTGCCTGGAGATGAGGAAGAGCCATGCAGACTGACCCCACAGACCCTAGATCTGGCAATGGGAGCCCAGCTGGGCTTCCAGGAGTGAGTTTTTCCCATTGAACCCCTGGATGAGGTGTGACCCCAATGCAGGGGCGTTTGGGACTGCTCACGAGCTGGTCTAGATTAGGGCAGCTCCACCAGCTTCAGGCTCTGCCCAGAGCCCTTGGTGGCTGGAGTTGCCAGAGAGGTGCTTGGATGGAGCAGTCCAGGGTTCAGAGGGCACCAGCCCCCAAACTCCTACAAACCTCAGCCCTCAGAAGGCACAAGGTGACTGAGGTCAGGGTGTGCAAGTGATCAGGAACCAGTGCTGGTGCCCAGGTGGACCCTCCTCATCATCCACAGGTCCACCCACATCCCATCAGTGGATGTGGCCCAAGGGGAGGAGATGTCCAGGAGCTCCGAGGAGGGGCTGGGGGGGACCAAATTGAGCTGGGAGTGGGAGGGGAATGAGACCTTACAAACTAGAGGCACTCCTCCAAGTCCTCTCTTGGTCCTGGTGGGGCACCATAAGGCAACGGAGGTGGGCAGGTCGTGGAGAGGTCTTCCTCACTCCTGGTTGGAGGAAGAGGAGGGTTGGAGGGCTCAGGGGCTACCTTACCTGCTGAGGTTTTGCATCGCCGCTCACATTTCCACTTGGTTTCGAAGCGGTTGCTGTTCCCTCGGCATCCCCCAAAGATGAAGGGCCGGCAGGCGTTTGCCTCTGCATGGTAATACCAGAGCAGGGTGTAGTGCCGGCAGGAACCCTCGTCCATCGGCTGCAGGCAAGGAGCTGCAGGGAAACATGACCCCACCACTTATGTGTTGGACCCGTGTGGGAAAAGGCCACACTCCGTCACCTCCATGCCCCCTGGGCAAATGTGTGGGGCTGGTCCAGGGACTTCCACTGCCCCACAGTCAGTGCCTTAGCCCAAAGCGATGGGGCTGGCAGAGCAAAGGGGGCAGCAAGGACCAAGGGTGGGCATCTGGCAGCGGATTTCCATAGTGGGACAAGCATGAGGCTCCTTGTTGCTCCATGGCATCCTGTGGTGCCCACCATGGTGGTCTCTGACCTTTGCAAGGGGGAAATTAACCCCTGGGACCTCGGTGTGTGTGTCTTTGCAGGGGCAGTAGCATTCGGGGTGTTGTCTGGGGGACTCTCACTGTGATTTTGCTGGTGGGACAGGACAACACAGCATCAGGATTGGGGGGAAAACATCCTCCAATTTGTTCACCACCAGCTCAACGCCCTGGGGCAAAAGCGGCTGCTTTAAACCAAGTCCAAAACTGAGTTTTGAGCCTCCATTTGCTGGCACGTGTAACTCTTTCAGCGCCATGTCCCCTCAATCTCAATGCCAAAAAGCACTTCCCACCCGGGAAGTGACTTCCCTAAATGTCACTTAATTCAGTGCATTTCACCTGGTAATTGACTGTGGGCTTCTTGGCGCCTGTGCTGAGAGGGACCCGTTATCTGCTGCGCCCGGGGAGCTGCTGGGGAAGCAAATGGAAATCACACGTAACGAGGGCACGCAAACAAATTAGCCGCCATTTAAATATAGATCATTGGAGCCTTACATGGCTTTCCGCCGGCTAACAAGTTCTCTTAATAAATGTCACAGAGCAATTGGCGAGGGGAGGGAGAAACTGGTGGCAATAAAATTCTTAATGGTGTTAAACAACTCAGTGAGAAAGGTTGGGTGTTAGTCAGAGAAAATGGAAGTATTTGTGGTTGTTTGCAGGAGATAAATGTCAGGCCGGAGTTTTGTAAATCTGTGAGCTTTGAAAAGCCAGGAGCGATTGTAATCTGGCAGTAATAACCCTCCGATTGCAGAATCCTGTTAACATTTAGAGCGCCTATCCGCACTCATCACTTAGCAGAGCGATTTATGAGCCCTCCTGCCTCAGACCGGGCTTTAATGGGATTGTCGGCTGGCGACGGCTGCAGCTGTGATTCAATAACATGTAGTACACCCCATCGATCTGAAACCGCCCAGATCCCAAATGCTGCCTTGATATAAAGTGAGTTTAAACCCAGATGGATGATGTCTTCGACGTACGACACAGACATCTGGACAGTGCTTGGGGCTGGGCAGGAGGAAGGTGGCGATGGCTGGGGGGCCGGTCCTAGGCTTAGCTGGATTTGGGGGGATTTGTTCAGTCCTTAGCAGATTACACAGGGGAAAAATTGAGATCATCGTCAATGGGTTTGTCTTAAAACTCTTCCCAAAGCTCAGGGAAAGGGCCATCATGGGTAATAAAGGTCAATGCATATAAACTGTAAGCCAACAGCTTCTATAGGCTATGACTTGTTTCGGGGTGTAAAAGTATGTAACATTGGGGTGTATTGCTCAGTATGAAAGTGCAATGTGGGGTTTTTTTTTTAATTATTTCTAGAGTAGAAGGACTGGTTGGCCAACCCATGTGGTTTTTGGCCAACTGGTGAGCTGACTGGCCAGCTTTTGTGCTGATCGGCCACACAGCTGCTGCATGGCTGGTCTGCAGAAAGCTTTGCCCCACTGATGCTGGGGGACCAGAGTTTGGGCAGGAGTGTTGTAGGGGCATGGGATGTTGCATTTTAGATGGCTCCCTACTGCTGAGATGCATCTGGCCCTGCAAGTACCTGTTTCTCTGAGCTGAAGCACTGATGCTGTCCCTCTGCCCGTGTCAATAGCAGCTCCGTCAATGCTACCCAGCCCTCTTCCTGGTGACAAAATCTGAGCAGCCACATCTTAATTTCTGACTTGCTGAATTGCAAGAAATGAGTCTGAACTCCTCCTTCTTTTGAGTCCTGCCCTGTCTTGTAGTGTGCTTGAACTTCGAGCGCCGAGTGCAGAAAGCCCTCCACAAGCAAGCCCATAATCCCCTATTCCTCCCCACCAGCCTTTCTGCATCACGTTTTCACTCTGCCTCCCATAAATCAAGATTCAAAGCCAAGCCCTGATGAGGAGGTCGGAGGGTCCATGGGTGGCTGTGGCATGGATTTGAAGATGTGATTGACCTGGAGGAGGGCAGCTCATATGGGTCCTTCTGGGTGAAGGTCATTTCCCAGTTGCTGCTAAAATTTAGGGCAGAGCTATGCAGAAACCCTTCAAGCCAGTCATGTCAAAGGCTGCTTGTTGTCTCCATCAGCATCCAAGGGGATGGGCAGGCCCGTAGGGCCTGGAAAAGCCACCCACGAGCCATTATTCCATGGGGACAGGAGAAAGAGGATATCCGGCTGGTAGCTATTCTATGCCAATGGGACCGTATTGCTCATCAGGTCTGCGTGAAGCTGGACCAAGCATTCCGTCATTGTAATGCTCACTACCATGGTTCATGGTCAGAAGAAAGGGTAGATGATCTGAAATGCAGCTAAAACTGCCCCATCCTGTCCTCTCCCTGGAAATATGGCTGTTCTCAGCCAGGTGTTAATGGATTTCCCTGTATCCATTGGGCTCCTCTGGGTTTTTCCACAAGGACACTGTGTCCCAATGCAACCCAAGGTGGTCCTGGAGCCTCCTGGGGAATCACCCCATTAGCTGTGCATACAGAGTGGGCCATTAATTTCCCTCCAGCTGATGGGCAAGTAGCAGGACATAGTTCACCTCCCTATGGCTGAGCAGCTTTCATCCCAAAAAATGATGGTTGACCTCGGCAGCTAGGTTGGCTGCCTAGCACTGCTCAAGATCCTACCTAAAAGCATAGACAATCTTGGATCATGCTCTTGCTCTGTTCAGTTGCCTGGTGTAGAGATAGATGCAGTGTGAGGAGATGCCACAAACCCACTGGTGTTCGTGTACAAGCAGGTGTATATTGCATTTGCCTTGACCTTGGCCCATCTCTCTCCCCCTCTCTCTTGGGCAACACAAAAGGACAGAAATAGAGCTGGTTGTTTTCCCATTAGCTGTAATCAGTAGCTTTACCCATTAAAGGGTTCATGAGGCCCTGGGCAGAAATAGTCTGTAATGGCTCGAGTGTTTGATCTCCGAGATGTAATTTCTGTCTGGTAGGAAGCTTTACTAGAAGTTGCAAAGGACATGGTCAGGAGAATGGGACAAAATCAGTCTGAAAATGGCTGCCTCCTTCCAGCCTTTCAAAATGCATCCTTTTGGAGGTGGTGATCACTGAGGCCACACAAATTTGGCTTTTCCCTCACCATCCTTTTTTCCCTTCCAGGGGCATTGACTTACCTTGTCTCTGAGCCACTGACCAGCCCTTTTCAGCACTGGGCATGGCAGTGTGGGAGCCCTCACTGGAAATCCCATCACTGCCTTATTTCTGCCCAGTCCCAGGGAAGAGGATTTAGCACTGGGTTCATGGGGTGCTTCAGAAGATACCGGCTGCCACAGTTGGAAAGATGGAAAGCATGCAGCCATGCAGCTGCGCTTACCTGCAGTAAGTGAAGGTGGCTCCATGAAGGGCTTCACTGAAGTTACCAATGCGGTCATGCTCTGAGTTTTGTTAAGCATTTCTTCCTGGCTTTCACCATTCCTTCTGGTGTGTTCCCGAGGCTGAAAATACCCTTGGAGACCTGTGGATTTAATTGCTGGGTTAGTGAGGATGAAATCTGGTGCCACAGTTTGAAAGCCACCATGCTTCGATAAATGGTTTTAGCTTAACAAAATTACTGCCACTGCACAACACAGTGTGGGAGACAAATCACAACACAATGTTTCGTTGGCCAAAGCCTACAGACCACTGGGGTGTGTGGTCAAGGTAGGAAACCTATTTCCAAATCACAAATACTCTAGAGAAGGTTAAGCTGTTAAGGAGAGATTGTACGGTCTACTGTCTTCTCAAGGAAGGGAGCAGGGGATATGCTAAACTTATTCAGAATAAAAGCTGTTTTTGAGGAAGTGGTTCCCAAGAAGTGTGCTGGGCTTCCTTGGGACCTCCATGACTGCATGAACATGTTCCTAGTGTCAGTTGGGATGGAGTCGTAATCAAAACTACATGGATAATTAAATGCTGGTGGATCAGCATCTCCATGAGATACGTGCCCTGCAGTGCTGAGCACTGCCGGTCTTCTCAGGTAAGACTTGTTTACTAAAAGGCTGGGAATCCGCAAAAAGAGTTAGCTAAGTTATACACGTCCAGCTGTATGTCTGGATGCGTGTGAGGCTGTGGCTCCATCATCCTTCATACTGGCTATGTCTCATGCTCAGTGCCCTGAGGGACAAGTGTGATCTGGACCAGGCTGGCAGGCACATTAGCGGAGCAGATATTTTAGGAGTTCTGGTTTTATGGTGGGTGTGGAGAGTTTGCAGGTAGAGGACAGTAGATCTAGTGGAGCCTGGCTGTGCAAAGTTCACCCAGAAACCTGTTTTGAAGCAATGTGAACCAGCAGACTGAACCCATCCCAGATTAATGCTGTGGTGTGTCCGTTGTGGTTTTGATCTGGCTTTCCTTTCCTTTACTAACTTACTGTTTTATCTAAATGATGCTCTGAGCATGGAGAGGACCACATGCTCCTGGCTGAAGGATCGACCAGGCAGATAACAGGCAGGGCCCTTGGGTAACACCTGAGTCATGAAGGCAAAACACTTCAGTGAGGGTTGTCCTTTGCAGGAGCATGGAGGATGCTGTGCCCAAGAGCATTCACTGTGCAGGATTCATTTTCTCTGATTTATTTACTTTACAGAAGAAAACGGAGGCTGGGGCAAGGGCAGGATCCCAGGTACTGGACCACGGATAGACATCAGGGAGAGATGATCTCTACCCTGACAGATTTGCTTTCTAAACACAGAGCAGGAGGGGAAACAGAGCCCAGAAAGGACTATCTCATGTCTAGTGTAACTGGGAATATCCCACACCAAGAGAGTTCCCAGATACTCCAGGCACTTATGACTGTACTGGCTTCTTACATGCAGGGCAAGGATGCTGCTTCTTGACCCACCTCTCTGTTTAAAAAGTCCTTGCTTTGTAAAATGCTCTGCTTTCATACACTATGAAACAATGTGTTATGAAGGCTAAAAAAAATTATAATGTAACAGTCATGAAGGAAAAATTAAAGCAAATCCATTCTTGAGAACATGTGTTCACTGCAATATAGAGTCAAATTGCTGCTCTGAAGTTCCTCCTTTTTCTATTCCTGTTTAAAACATTAAAAACAAGCTGTGGTGAGGGACCCTTTCCAGGGCTAATGATGGCCTTGAAATGTAGTAGAAAACATTCAGGTTAGATGAGATGTCCCAGGGCAACTGAAGCATCAAAGCTGGGTTGATAGATATGACACAGACCTACGAGACATCTGTGCCCACAGAGAGGATCCAGCAGGATATGTAATCTGGCTTATATATGGGCAACTAGATCAACACCTGGGGATGAGGATCAGATCCAGAGTTGGAAACTTTCCTCTAGGTGCCTTTATGTGAGCTGAGTGTCTTCAAAACCTACTATGGCCAACTGAGACCCAGAATCTGGTTCAGTATCTCCTGCAGAAAAACTAGACCCCGAATCACTTGCCCACATGTAGGCAAAGACATGGAGGAACCAAGTCCGCCCTGAAGCACAGAGGATGAGACCCTGACTGAATGTGGGGGTCTACCCTGGGGTTGGTGGATTGGTCCTCCAGACTCTGTGGACCATATGGATTAGATCTCCACAACGGGAGCTTAAATGATGAATAGACACCTGCACTGTAGGCACCTCACTGGAGCACCTCACATGGTGATGGTTTGGGATGGTGGAGCAATAGGATCTGTTTCATGGGCAGGGAGAGGTGCTCCTGTGGGTGCAGCTTTTAAAGCTGCGTGTCAGGAATAGCTTTGATCCTGTCTTACAGTAGGGGGTGGAAGCAGGAGACCTCTTGGTGTCCCTCTCGACCCTGTTTTCTCAGATTCCTCTCAAGAAATACCACCCCCAGAGCCAGGGTCTAAAAGCAGTTGGTGATCCAGGGTCATTTTCCGCACTGAATCACAGAAAAAAGCACTTATTCTTAACAACATCTTTTCACTTGCAGTTTCAGGCTGTTTTGGAGCAAGGACAACATCCTTTACTCTACTGCATGAATTCACATACATTTCTATGTAGATATTAGCAGCCTTACCCCTTTCCATGAGCATCCTTCCCAACTCACCTCCACAATCTGCAAACATAAAGCAGACAGGGCATAGTTTGTTTGCTACTTTTTTTTCCCTATGTAAACAAGATTTTTCTACAAAATCATTATTTTTACAGGCAGCACATGCTTTCATGGACTATTTTTCATCCTTCTTTCCCCCCTTCAAAGCGTTCAAATGCCCCTTAACATCTCTAGGCAGAAATGAATGCGACTCCAACTTAATGGCTGAAGCATCTCGGTAAATGGTGGTGAACTCAAACCCTCCTCTGCCATAGGCAGACCCCAGGGAGTGGGGCAGGAGTGGGGCAGCTGTCTGCTGGCCCTCAGGTAGCTGAATCTCTGCAGGGCTAGGAAAGCAAGACCCCAAAAGCCTGACACTCTTGTGATGTTGGGATTCTGGGGTAAAACCATCCCCAAATGTGGTGGGTTTTGTTACTGCTGTGGGGCTGGTTGGCAGTTGTTCATTGCTGGAGAGGAGATGTCTGCGTGTCAAGAAGTGCCACGAACCAAGCAGGAATTAAAAGGTTGTTACTGGGCAAAATGCAGCTCCCAACTTTCCCCCGTGACCCAGTGCTTTTTGCCAATCAGCGGGGAAATGGAGATGACAAGGGAGGAAAGCTTTGCTGACAAAACCACAGGGTAAGAAATGGGAAGAGAGAGGGTTTAAAGGGAAAAAATTAAGAGTTTGAGTAGGAGGTCAGGACTATGGCAGAGACCTTGTGGCACAGAAGCCTGCACTCGTCTGCAAGCGTGGAGAGGCGATGCGTCTCCAGTTGCTGCTAATGGGGTGATATTTGTTCTGCCGAGCCAGCATGTGCCGGCACTCAAATTGCTCCAATTTAGTTGCTGGCAGGTGTCAGAGCGGTGGCCCCGAGCGCGGCTTGCCAGCCAACTTACCACATCTACCTCTTATTTCGTTCCTGACCACCTCCTTCACCTCTTCCTCCTGTGCCACGGGGGGAAAGCAGAGATTAGCAGTGATTTTCTACCCTGGCACCATCTCCCTCCCCTCTGTGCCCCATCCCAACTCTTCTTGCCCTGGCAGAGATGGCCTCTAGTGAAACCACCTCAGTTTGGGTATGGCCGAGATCAGAGATGTACATTTGCTGTCACAGGGACCTCGGTTCAAGATTTGGGGCTCATCAGGGATATGATACCCTTTGCAAATTCATGGCCATCCTGTAGCCAGCTCCTCTTGCCACAAGGAGCTGGGATCCCCAGCCCAGCGTGAGGACCACGGCACACCTCAAGCCTGGGTTGGCTTTCCAATGAGTCTCTCCACCCTTTTGGCACTGTCCCTGAAGCCACGGTCTCTCAGATGTCCCCTACCTCTGAGAAGCTTCATCAGCCCACCTGCATCCATGTAAAGGGGCTGCTCAAATCATACTGCACGCTTGACCCATGGAGATGGGCTGTAGCACTAGATTTAGATGAGATGTAGCTGCACATCATTTTGTTCTTCTCCTCTGTCTTTTTACGAGCTAATGATGTTCCCCACAGGGCGAGACATCTGGTCTCATGGGTTTTGAATCTATCCCTCACCCTTGGGCCACCCAACTGCCACTGCTTCAGTTGAGCACCTTACATGTTGGATAGTTGGTGTCCTACTGAACTTCATGTGGTCACTACCTGTTATCCCTTGTAGGGATGACAGATTTCGGGGCACTTACTATGGACGGAGCTGGGCTCTTCAGCAGCCCACACACAGGGCACCCTTGCCCGTAACACCCATGCTAAAACTAATCCTGCCTGGCCTCCACACGCAGGAAAGATGAAAGTACCACATTATATCAGTCAAGTGGCATAAAACACACATGCCCAGGCAACAGGATGGAGACCCTAATGTTAGGGGAGGTGCAACAGGGATTTTGCCCCTGACTCATGTAGGTCAACCGCTCCTTCCTCTTCAGGATTTATAAAGCCAGAGCATCAGCTTTTGCAGTAATGCCAGCTCCCTAATCGCTTTTAAAATGGGGCACATTGCTCTCTCCTGCTCTTTCTTTGTATTTGATCAGCCCTGTGGCGTTGGCACTGATCCTATCTGCCAAGCACAGGTTTGAAGCATCACGGGGAGGATGGGAGAGTGGAAATGTGCCTCCGGATCTGGGCTGTTGTTTGGGCTTGGCATTGTACAGCCCAACACTGCTCCTGCCCCAGTCTGTGCATGTCTGACGTCTCTGGGTAATGGCCATCACTCTCATTTCCCAGATATTCTCTGAATGAATCTGTTTCTCAGCATTTCCCTCCTCCCCACACCTCTTAGGGGCAGTTTGCCCTATTTTCTCTATTCAGGCCTGTGTAATAGGATGTGATCTTGGGCTAAAGTACTCACAGAAAGACCAGGATCTCCCTTTTCTCCTTTCTGGCCAGCTGGACCATTTTCACCCTGTTAAAAACACTTAAGTCATTACAAAAGCTCAGTAGATTAACCATTAAATGCTCCAAGAATAAGTGCACTTTAGAGAGGAAAGGATGCACTAGGAAGGGAGATGGGGAAAAAGGCTCACATGTTTTCCCATAAATTTTAGGGATATCTGAAAGTAGCTCACTGAACAGAAATGAACGGACTCATCCACGTGCAAAGAAGCAAGAATAAGTGTTTATTGGAGACCTGGGTGCAGGCTCCCAGGTTTTCTGGGAGCTCTGCTCTATCCAATCAATAAAGACGTTACCAGCTACAATTTAAGTCAGGCTTCTTTGCAGTTTGTAAGGGACCACAAAGGCTGAGGTGGAGGTGTGGAGAGGATCTGGCCTCCAGAGAACCTCTGAGAACCAGATCAGACAGAAGATTGCAACTGGGATTGCAATCCTGGCACTGAAAAGATGAAACACAGGGAGATGCTGAGGTTTGCCAACAGGGCTTTCTGCCCCTTAGGAGAAAATACCTTAAAAAATTTTCCACTCAGAACTGGACTTGTTGATTAAAAATACTTAAAAACATTAAAGGAAAAGGAGCACAGGAAGAATGATCTAAATTAAAGCTGCGATGGTCATTGTTCTCAATCCACGCTCACTTACAGGGGCTGGAGCACTAGGAGAAATCGCATTACCCTCCACCAACACATGGAGCTAAGGCAACCTCCTGATGCAAAAAGCCCTTGAGTCAGTGTTGGCAGGACCTGCAGCATGTAGGGACTGATCCAGAACATGGGTTGTAGGTTGGGATCTGGAGATTAACTTCAACAGCCAGGGTTCATCCAGCCCTGATGCAGAGCTCTGCACTGCTGGAGGGCGGTGAGGAACCTCACCAGGAGGCGAGGATGGCTCGTACCCATACTGACCATTTCTCCTTTTTGCCCGTTCATGCCGGGGGGTCCCCTGAGGCAGAGCTGAGGTCTCCCTCTTTTCCCTCGTGGACCCTAGAGAGGAAGAGGAGCGCTCAGTTAGCAGTGCCTGAGCACCCTGCAGAGATACCCCATGCCGCTGGTTGGGGTTTTCCCCCCTAAAGCCCAAGCTGGGCATCAGTAGGACAAGATAGTCAGAGTTCTCTGGATTTCAGATGCTCCCCAGACAGATCAGACGTGATGGGTCAGAGCCCTGGGCTTTGCCCCCTCTGCCCTGGGCAACCGCGAAGTGTTTTCCTATGGTCCCTCTCTGCAGAAAGGATGGATGCTGCAGGGGCAGAAGGTACTTTCCTCTCTCTGACACTCGGTCTGTCCCAGCACTAATTTAAGAAATGGAGTCTCGGGAGGAGGCGGAAGGCTTGCAGACTGAGGTAATATCCTCCCACATTAGAAATGAGGGTGGCCTCACTGTTGCAGTTCAGAGCCAGGGACTTTCTCTTTTAATTTAGGGAAAAAAGAAGTAGCAGTGTGGATGTAGAAAGTGGCATCTCACAGTCTCTCTTTAATCAGCGTCCAAACGAAAGCCATTCATTATCTCATACATGGCTTTCTGAGCATGCAGTGCTTGTAACTGCTAATATAAAAACTTCCAGCCTATTTAAACATACATGAGGGGATCTCGTACTTTCAGCTCTTTCCTCCCTTCTGTGATTCTTTTGATACATTTTTCATTGTAAGGTACAGCCTGGGGAGCAAGGGAAAGAATAATGTTGCTGCTATGGTCTGAAGCTCAATCTAGTCCATTTTTTATTGTTCTGGAAGGGTCTTTCTACACCTGCGTCCTTTTAGGGAAGGCTCGGGGGCAGTCCTTCCTATTATCACCCTGTCAGTGGTGAAGCACTGGGTGGGATTCAGCTGTAGCTATAGGCTGCTGAACAATGCTGGAGGGCCAGAGCATCCTCTGTGCCCTTGCACCATGGAGCAGATTGCTCTAAGCTTTTATTTGATGATGTCTCAGGACACAATACAGATGTTCAATCTGACCGTCAGTGCAACGTGGAGCTTTCTGCACCACCTGCATTTTTCCTTCCTTAATCACTTCTTCCCTGCGACTTAACACCCAGTGTTGGGGTTTTTTTTTGTTTTGCAGCTCCAAAGAGCAGGGTACAGACTTTGCCAACATGTGATGTTCTTCCTCTGTATGGGGGGAAAACTGAGTTCAGAATCACTAAAGCCTACATAGACACCTTTGTACCACCCACGTCCGAAGTCCTGCAAGGGGCTTTAAAACAGGGAGATCTTTGAGACCCAGGAAAGCTGATCTAATGAGGTCGAGACTCATTCAGACTTTCACACAAAATTGGGTCTGCATTGTCCCAACTTCTATCCTCAAAAACCAAAGCAATTTTCACCAGTGTATCTTTACCAGCCCAGTCCTGAGCTGTCTGATGCAGCTACACATCAGCTAAATTCTCCGTGCTATTGAATGTGCTTCTCACTTGGTGACGGATAATCGCTGGTGACGGGAGTTTGGATTATTTGGCTGAAATAATTCAGCAGGGCATGGCAGTTTAGAGAAGAAAATCCTGCCAGGGTCCTTTCCTTGTTTTCAAATCAGCAGCACAATCTACTTCCCATCTAGCAGAAAACTTAAGCATTTTACAAACCATACGTGTGCATGTGTATACATGCAGTCTCTACACATATCTATGTATGCATACACACACATACGAGGATTAAATTCTTACACATGCTTATATAAGGATACATCACTGAAGGGTGAAACATGGCACACCAAATGTCTGCCAGACTCACAGGTTGGCAGGAGTTAAAACAGGGCTATCCCTGAGACAGCTTATGGGAGACAGTTGGTCTTTCAGGTAGTTACCCAACTTCAGCTTTTCTTTTGTTCTTGATTCTTTCGTGTTAACTTGTGTATTCCCTTGTCCAAGCCTGAAATTCAGCCAGTCCCGCCAGCACAACTGAGAAGGGTATTTTCATTTCCAGTTCTCTTTCACTTGAAAAGTTCTTCGTTACTTAATGGATGCTGTCTAAGGGCAAGTGATTAGCATTAATCTCTACCATCGTCCCTCCGCATTGTGTTGGCAGCAGCAAGACACTCTTCATTACCATAGAATCTGGGGGCAGCATGTTCCTGCTCATAAACAGTATTAGCATGTCTCATTTCCAAGTCTTTTTGTTACATTTCAAAAGGTGCCCAGCATGTCTTGCATGCAAAGACACTTATTAAGTATGGCCCACAAATGGGGTCTGAAAGCCACCAGCTCCTTCCGAAACCTTGGCATCCTGCTCCCCAGATAATTAGCAACAGGAGGGATGCACTTGATGCCCTGCTAACTTGAAATTATCAGCCTTCCTTTCTTCACTGAGAGGTCACATCTTACACTTCAGATAGGAAAAGAAGAGAGGAAAGGGAAAAAAAAAAATCTCCAGTGACAAATGCACCAAGAGATGAAGTTGACCAAGATCCCACAGAAAGACAGCAGACTTTGCAGCCATCCTCCTCAACATGAAAGACCTCAGGTGCCAGTTTACAGGAGGGGGTTGTATGTGTACATGGTGACATGTGGTGACACATCTGGGGTGCTATGTCGCATGAGGGTGTGAGGTGCAACCACTTGGGGGGCAGCTGGGGAAGAGACTTCTAGCAGGGCTCCCCTGGGAAGGTAAATCCGTGAGGTCTAGGGCAGCATCGTACCTTCTCCTGCTCTTGGAGGAGCATGACTATGGATGAATCCTCACTAGGGCTGCCCCAGCATAAGGCTTTCTAGAGACTCGAGGGGCCATGATGGTGTTTGCCCATGTGGGAGGTCCAGGCCTGGCTGCAAGGGAGTGGGAGGAGAGGATTTTTGCTTATTGATGTATGATATGACTAAAATGGTAAGGACAAAACTAGATCTCCTGGAAGCCTGCTTAGTAGTTTATCATTCATGCCCTCCTCGCACCAGATCTCACCAGGGGGTAGGGCATGCTACGGACCACTTGCTGCTCACCTGTGGCCCTGGTTCACCCTGTGGTCCTTGAGGTCCATCCGGTCCAGCGACTCCCGTCTTCCCCGGCCATCCCATTTGTCCTTTGAAGCCTCCCAAGCCAGGAACTCCCTTGGCACCCTGAGAATCACCGACAGAGAGCAGTTCAGAGCTTTTATCAAGCCCAAATGGTTTTAGACATGGACCAGTCAAACATTACTCAAATACTTCCATGGCATTGGCAATAAGGGGAAAACCTTTACATTGTACTTTGTCTGCTGATGTGCTATTTACAGAGCATCAGTACATGGTAGAGATCATTTCAGCTTTGTTCTCCACCTTCACTTGCCCAGAAGGCACCTCACTGCTTGGTGACATGGACGTCCCCCTCTCTAGGACGATGTCTGTTAATTTCTAATGCCCAACTCTCCCTGTATAAGAAAGCAGAGTCCTTTAGTCTGTAACTTTGGAAAAAACAGTGACTCCCAAGGAGGAAAAAGGGAGTTACCAAGAGCTGGCCTATAAATTTCCTACTCCTCTGCACCGTTGAGCTTTCTCCTGGAGCTGCTGTGAACAGAAAAGGCTCCCATTAAACACAGCAGAAGGGAAGACCTCCAGTCAGCCCAACACCCAACCTTCCGCAGCAGCTGAAAGCAGATGTTTGTGGGAGAGAAGAACAGGAGAGGAAGGGAGTGATGTTTCCCCAGAAATAATCTCCCAGCCTCCAACCACTCAGAGCTTAGAAACTTAGTGAGTCAGAGGTGTTGCTTGACAAGAGAAGAACCCACAGGTGACCATCAGGGGATGAGGACCAGAAGAGTTGTTATCAATGAAAGCAACAAATTCTTTAAGATCCCAAATCAGCTGGAGACCAGATGGTGGACCTAAATGTGAGAAAGGCCTGAGGGGCTGGAAAATGCCAAAAGACTTGATGGAGGCTGCTGGGATTATTGTGTGTTTTTCTTTTTTTTTTCCAAAACAGTTACTGTTTTAACCAAAACCCCATTTTTTCCCTCCATAGAAAGGTACAAATTTTAGACTTGTTCTTTTAGGGAAGAAAATGGAAAATTAAGCAATGCAGAGAAGGAAGATCAGTGGGGAGTGAGCAAGGTGGGGACTCCTCAGGGAGCTGAGCAGAGCCTGGGAGCAGGTCAGCTTGGAGACCTTTCCCACTCCCATGGCCAACGTTCCCAGGAGGCAGCAGTGTTATCCACTTTTCCTGCCCCACAGCACTCCAGGCACCCTTTACCCTGGGCATGGTGCTGTTGAATAAACTCTGACAATTAATCCCACTTCAAGGATTTGGATGGCTTTTCCTCATACTAAGCAGGCACCCTTCTAGGGTTTTATACATTGGCAGAGGGTGAATTTAAGGAGACCTCCCTCTCCCGCCCTTTCCAACTGCAGTCCCAGCCTTAATGCTCCAGACAGTTGACATTTGCCCACTGGAAAGGGTACCTATGATGTAGAAAGTGTATAATTTTGTTAACTCGACTTGATGGATGCGGGATTTATTCTTTTATAAATGGCAGCTCAATGCAGTCTGGCGAGTACTAACCTTTTCTCCTTTCTCCCCAGGAATCCCTGAGGCACCATTGTCTCCTGATGCTCCCTGTTCACCCTGGAGGGAGCCAAGATAAAATCATGACCAATGCGGATTTGGCAAGGTTGCAATTTTCTGAATGAACCATCTCGTCTTCAGATTACAATATCATTTACTGTGTGCAACCCAGCAGGGTCTCTCAGCCTGCACATTGGTAGTACTCAAGGAGACTGAAAGAAATTTCATTAAAAAGCCCCGTTAGTTGACACATGCAATAGTGCCTCTGGAGCGTCAGGGTGGATGAACCCAGTTGAGTCTTGCAGAGGCGAGTGAAGAGGTCCTGACCCCAGATGTCCAAGCATCTTCACTCAGATCTATGCTGACTTATAGGAATAGGTTCAGAATAACCCCATATGTGCCCTTTGAAAGAAAGAATCGTGTTGCAGAGGTGGATTTGCAGCATCTGCAAAGCTTTTATGAAAACCTCCTACTTGTAGGAGGCAGATGCATAATTTAGATATTCACCTTTGGGCCATATTGTCCATCTGATCCTGGGATTCCTGGTTTTCCAGGACTGCCAATTTCTCCCTGTGGATGAAAAAGCAGTGGATGGGCTCTAAGGCCACACAACACCTAAAACATTGGGAAAACTGGCTCTGAAATGGCTAGGTAAGTGGTACTTCAGGGGGGATCGTGTTGCCACTCCTGGTAACAGAAAGCCTAAGTATAGGCAAAGTCCTACTTCAGACCAGTATAAATTTTAGACTGCCCTGACTCTAAGCCCACCTACATGAAAGTAGGTGGGAAATTCACTGAACAGTACTTCATTTACCCAATAGGCCAGGCTGATGAAGGAAAATATTAATAACAACAACAATAACAATAACAACATATCCCATTGGCTCAGCTATCAACAGCTCCCTTACTTCTTACCAAGCTTTTCTAAACCCTTCATAAAAAGACCATTAAGGGTCATTATCCCTGTTTACAGAGGAAGGAACAATGGTGCTGACAACTGGAGCGATGTGCCCAGCAGTAATTGCAAATTGAGTTCAGGCAGTTGCTAAGCCACAGACCAGAAGGTGATTTGGGCAGGGTCTGTTTTTTTTTACCCCAGATTATCAAAAAGTTCCCCGTAAGCCTTAAAACCTCCCCATCCGTGACTCCCTGCTGTGTGTGGCCACGTCCCCCTATGCTGCAGCCTGCAGCCCCATGCCACTGAGAGGGACTTCTCCTGCCAGAGTTAGGGCGGCTTCTTCATGCATAATGCTATCCTGGGGATGAGTGGGAAACACTGCTGGAAACAGGGCAGCTAGAGCAGGATGGAAAGCTGGGCTAAACTCACCTTGATGCCCTTGGGTCCAGGAGGACCGATGCGTCCTGGGAGCCCTCGTAAGCCCTAAGGATAAAGCAGATCATGAGCATTGATGATAAATCAAGGTGAGGGCAGGAGAGAGGAACGCTGGTGTGCAGAGGGCTAGCCCTGGCTTAGGGCTACAGCCTCTTCCCTTGCCCGCAGTATCTTTCCCCATCAGCCCCACTACAGCCTAGAGCTTGAACTCGCTTCTCTGTTTGTCCCAAACTTTATTTCACAGAATCATGGACTGTTTTAGGTAGGAAAGAAACTCTGGAGGTCATCTTGTCCAACTCACCTGCCCAAGCAGGGCCACCTAAAGCTGGTTGACCAGGACCATGTCCAGACAGCTTTTGAATATCTCCAAGGATGGAGATTTCACAGGATCTCACCTATTTCCTACCTTTGTTCCTTTCTGCCCAATGTCGCCAGTGGTCCCAGGATCACCTTTCCCTCCCTACATGAAAAAAATAGACAAACATATCATGCACGGCCTGAAAGGTTAAGAATACAGCATGGTGGTTAAGAATGCAGCAAGGTGATAGCATCACCTTGCATTTATATTGTGCTTTTAACCACGAATGGCTCCTTGAAAATTTGCAGATCATGGTCACCTTGCTGCTAGAAATGCAGCCAGCTCTGGCGCGGGACAGGGAACGACCTTGCAGGAGATGGGTGACTGCGACAGGGCTGCTAGCGAAGTGGGACAAAATGCTGTGATGAGTGGCCACAGGGCCTGTAGCTTCCTCTGAGCAATGCTTGGAAAATGACCCTTGAGGACCTGTGTGTTGGAGTGAATGTTACTGAGGTTTGGGAGCTAATGGAGTGGCAACAATCACGAGCACCTGCACTGTGGAGATGTTAGATGGTCTCCCCTCAGCTCTTGTGTTGGTCACTGCCCCTGGAAATTGAGTCTGTCATTCAAAGTCTGGATCCTTCAGGCACTACCTGAATGACCTAGAGGGTGTTCATTAATTTCAGTGAGGACTTCCTTTCCTGCTTCCTCCCAAAATCTTCTGGGTTTTTTTTTCTCTCATGGGAAAACAAAAGAGAAAAACCACCAGCAGATTTCAGCTTGTTTGCAGAAGGTAAAGTGAAGACACGTTCCCATCAAGCATCACTTTGGAGATGCGCTTTCAGTAATAAGGGGCCAAAGTCCCATCCATGTGCAGGAACTTATCTGGGGGCAAGGAAGGCATCCTGTCGTGACAGAGAACCAGCTCGTCCCAGGAATCACAGAATCACCGAATCACTAAGGTTGGAAAAGACCTGTAAGATCATCAAGTCCAACCATCAACCCAACCCCACTATGCCCATTAAACCATGTCCTGCAGTGCCATGTCCACACGTTCCTTAAATATCTCCAGTGATGGTGACTCCACCACCTCCCTGGGCAGCCTGTTCCAATGCCTGACCACTCTCTCAGTAAAGAAGTTTTTCCTAATATCCAACCTAAACCCTCCCTGGCGCAACTTGAGGCCATTTCCTCTTGTTCTGTCACTTGTCACTTGGGAGAAGAGACCAACACCCACCTCTCTGCAACCCCCTTTCAGGTAATTGTAGAGAGCGATAAGGAAAGCGAGGTCCATAAGGGCTTTAGCAAATGATTGCTTTGTTTCCTGCTGTCTCCACCAGGCAGGTCAGAATCGAGGAGAACTGGACTTGGTACAGGAAGGAACTTGAAATTTGGGCCTTGGTAAGTAACAAAGGAAACCTCATGCTGAAAAACATGGGAAAACTTAGAAGTCTATCACTAGAGACATGGACAGATTCTCTGCTGGCATCCAGAGAATGGCTCCTCCTCAAAAATCAGGCCAGGATGTGCATTAGAGACTTCTCCAGGAGATTTAGGGAGCGATTTAATCTCTCTGTTGGAAAGGCTCACCCTGAGCAAGAACCTGACTCCAGTAAGGAGGCATGTAGGGTGTGGGAGGAGAAATGAACTCAGGGTCGAGAAAGGCACAGAGCATCTTTCTACCTGCCAAACAAACCGCGCCCTTTCCTGCTACTCACCGGCTTCCCCTTCTGCCCCTGAAGACCTCTGTCGCCTTTGGCTCCCTTGTTTCCGTTCTTCCCATCGAGGCCTGCTGCACCCTGCCAGAAAGAGAAGAAAAATTAACTTCTGGGTCAGCTCTTGCAGGGAGGATGGCTGAGGACACCTGTCAGGATGGAAACTCAATAGTAAGAGCCCGGGTTGTGCGTTCCCATAGTCAGAGGTCAGAAGCCACCCTAATACTAGCACCAAGACCTGAGGCTGGGATTTAGCACCCATTCTTCATGGGCTTGTAAGCCACTAGCAAATGCAATCTGTGAGTTGATTTATTTATAATTACACTTAGGGAAATAGAGGCACGTTGCAGCTAAAGAGTAGTCCTGGGCCAAGAACGTTAAGGTGGTGATGGCTGTGGTTGAAAATAGGGGCAAGGGTATTAAGCGGGCAGCATCACGCTGCGAGTGACTTAGAGGGATGCGCACAATCCTGGGCACTGGGTCTGCAGCTTCAGACCCAGTCAGTCAAGGAAAGCAGCACTGGGTGGTGAAATTTCATTTGGTGAATGAGCGGATCCAGGCATGGGATTGCTCACAGCTGCAGTTCAGAGATCTCCCATCTGGGGAGTTGAGAGCCCAAAGATCCTCATCCAGCCCAGAGTCGTGGGCAATGCTGGACAGAGGTGCTCCTCCAAGAAGACATCTTTTTGCCACACTTCGGAGGTTCTCGGCTTGTGGAGCCACTTTGCAGCTCAGCTCAGCGTGGGACATCAGATCCATCTCCAGCATCGGGCCCAATTTGCGTGGGGGTCTCCCACTGTTCCGGTAGTAAACTAAAAGCTACTGGAAATGTCCACTTTTTTTTCCCAAGGCTGCCACAGTCCACTCATCCATTCTGGCCAATTTCGACTGCAGTTTTCAGAACCTGTGTGTGAGGTGAAATTGGATTTATCCCCACTTGAGACACTGATTGCACAGGGCTCAGCTCACTCAGAGGAGAATGAATTGTCTGTTTAAGCAGATCAGGAGATGAACAAGTGGCATTCTCTACTTGGAATTTATTTACAGTAGGTTGTTGAAAGGAAACACATTTATTAAAAAAAAATAGGAAAAAATCAGCCACCAGGTTTGTACGCCAAGCAGACTCATTACCTCTCCAATTACTCCTCCTCTCAGTAATGAATGGACACGTCAAACACGATCACGGTGACAAGCAAGCATCCTGGAGACACACAGGTAGGACCGTGCTGGCCCTGACAGTGGGTCAGACTGCGAGGACAGACCCATTTACCTTTTCATTCCCAGATATAAAAATTCAGCTCCTCCTCTGGGAAACATGTTGCTTCTTCAAACCCCTCCCCAAGCCGCAACATACTTTAGATTTCAGAGTAAGAGGAGTATTTGAGAGGTTACCAGGCACTCCTCCATGGCTCTGTCGGTCATGTCTGGATCAGGTAAAGTCCACGTTCCTCGAGCACTGCCTACACTATCCGGCACAAACATCTCGTGCAAGCTCTTTATTTACTAGTTACTATTGACATGATCAATATAAAGTTCCATCTGAGGCAGTAAATGGACCATAAAGCCCCCAGCTAACTAGAGTTTCTCTGTTTGCTAGGACAGATTGCTTGCTTGGAGGGTAATAAACCTTTTGGTTTGATGGTTAAATCTCACAAGCCCAGGATACCTTCAAGTGCCTGGCATTTTTGAGATAGCTTTGAACTGGGTACAGGTCCATCTGGCCAGGGATTTACACACCTGTATTCAAGGGGATGGGCTAAAAAGCTTATTCCTGAGCACTGCCTGAGCCTGAAGGAACCTGACACTAGTTTGAGATTTCCCAATTAGCTTTAATATTTCTCTTAACTGTCCCTAGCATCTCCTGTGTCAAGGAGAGACCTTTCCTTGTTCTTCTGTGCTTCCCCACCTGCCCGTGTCCAACTCTCATCTCTTCCATCTGTCTTAGATTATAAGATGCTTCTTGCCTGCTCTTGACCTGAAAGGAGCTCAAATGGCTTTAGGAAGAGTTAAGCTCACAATACGTGGTGGTAGGCTGAAAGGTAGCTGGGTCTCAGCTATGCCTACCTGGGTCAGTTTTGGCCAGGGTCTTATCTCATCATAGGTGGATTCCTACCCGTCATAGGCTGAAGGGACATTGTCATATGGACTAGAAGGTTTATAATAAGGCTTGGACATGGCAGCAGGTCTGTCCCTGCTTCAGGTGGTGGGGGGAAGCACGTCAGAGCGGTGATTCTTTTCAATGCCATCTGCACCCAGGAAAAGAAAAAGATGAAATTAGGAGGAAAAAAAAAAAGAGCGGAAGAGGAAAACGTTTGAGTACTAGGCAAGGGAAAGAAGCTGAATGGAAATTTGTTCCCTCGGATTTACATTCCATGTTTTGCCAGGCAAATAAAGGCTGGGCAATAAAAGCTAGTAAAATGGCATTTTAAAAGCAATTACTGGTGGAGTACTGGAAATGGCTCTTGCTATTTCGTTCTGTTATTAAAGTGTTGATGGAACAGGCTTCATTTAACTGCAAAGACACCAGGTACCACGAAGGCACAGCAACGCAGAGGCTTAGTCATAAGTCCTGAGTGCTGGCTGTGACGCAAAGATGCCTTTGAGCAGCCGAGGATCTCTGCTTCCAGGCACAAATTCCCGTGAAGCTTTGGGCTGGAGCCAGGGAGGAGCATGCCTTGTCTTCTGTCTTATTGTTTACACTCAGATGAACGAGCTGGGGAATTAGCCCGGTCACCTTGGGGAAGTGTGAAACCCATCAGCAGAAACATTGCCGCAACGGCACGCCCCAAAAGGATCAATCTTGTTTGAAGACACACAGCAAAGGTCTAATGCATTTCGAAACCACGGTGTAGGCTGCAACCTCTGCTAAAAGGTTTCCCACCTCCTGGGCTTCAGTGCTCAATATTTGACGGGATGATGCATATGAAGTAGCTGGGAGTCTCAAGCTCAGAGTTTCATCTGTGTCTTTATCCCTTCCCTGCTGTGTCTTTTGTCTAGCCAAAACCAGCACAACTGTCCTGCGCACAATTATTTGCTGCAGTCCTGAGCATCCTCCCCAAAAAATCCTTTCTTGGTGTGGGAGCTGCCACTGGTCCTCACAGACGTAATGAGCATTTGTTCTCAGGCACTACATCTCGGAGATGGGTCAGCCTGATTGATACCCTGCTGCAAAGCCTCCAAGGTATCCTGGGCAGAGATTTCCACCTGTGGCCAGATTTGGCTGACTGACTTCCCTTTGACCAGCCTGGACTCATCAGAAATGCTCAGGACACATCAAGACACCCTCCCAGGGCAAGAACTTCTTAGGAGATGACTTTTTCTGCTCTGAGTGGCCAGGGGCACCTCTTGTCAAGCCCAGGGCAGACCCCCACACACCACTTCTTCTCTCCTCTGGCTTGAAATGGCCCATTGCTCACCGGGCAGGAGAACTGGGATGCCATAGGGGTTCACCTAAGTCCCCATGCAGCCAATGGAGGGAGGTAGGGCTCTCCTGTCAGTACCTCTTCTGAGTTGTCTACCCACTACTCTTATATATATCAAGAGCTCTTATGCTCTTAATATCTATGGTAAAATGAAATTCCTGCTTATAACCATGCCCACGCCTACCATACTCTGGGTTATAGGGCCTTGATTATCACTGAGTGTTCAGACCCTGCAGAAGGCTGTCTGGTTTTGACTGTAGCACTGTGCTGTGAAATGGTGGCAAAAGATTGTCCTTTAGCCTTCCTTTAGCCTTCCTGGACCAGCCATATTTAGCATCTGATTGTCCCAGTGTTAACCAGAATCCCCTGACTTGCTCTCACTTCTTGCTTTATCTTCAGGTGTACAGCTTTGCTTTCATGCCTTGTGAACTCCATCACTCTCAATGATCAGCGTGGACCAAAAAAATCCTGGGTTTCTCCCATCCTTCCTTTCACTCACATGCTGGTGGCTCTGCTCCAATGCAGGCTTTGGCAGATGCGCTCTGGCAAGCATTGAAGAATGAAGCACATCAGAAATGGTTCTGAGAGCAAATGCAGAAGGTCCAGGGATCTGGTGGGTCTCCCACCCTCCAAGCAAGATGAAGCAGGACATCCTGGGAATAAGCACATGGCCATGAGGATGGTGTTACCACACAGACCCTGGCTTCCTCAGTTATAGGGCAAGGATCCGTGGGCTGCTGGCCAGCTACAGAGCCAAGCTCACAAGAGGAGGTGAAGAACATCTTGGAGCTCCAACTTGTACACCTAGTGAGGAGGACTGCAAACCAGGACGGAGAGGGCCAAGGCACACTGGTAATTAATTGTAGGCGCTGGAAACCCAAAATAGGGAGTAATGGCAAGAGAGGGAGAAAGGGGTATTCATAATAGAGCTTTAGGGAGAATAATGGGTTAATCTGTCAGTATATTAATGCACAAAGTGTGGGAAATAAAGAGGAGCTGGAAGCCTTAATACATGATCAGGATTACAACTTCATAGGCATAACACAGACTGCAATATTAATATAAAAGGGTCAAGCATAGCAGGAATGTCAATGTAAAAGAGCGCAGTGCTTTTAGAAAAGAGGAAAAAGAGGAGGAGGTGTCTTGAATATCAAGAATGCACTCATTTGCCTTGAGGTCCAATTGTAAAGTCAGCTAGATCCATTTAAATTCTCTGGGTAATGATTACAGGGAGAAGACACAAATGCTGTCAGTTGGTTGGGAACTCATCCAGATCACCAAATCAAAAGAGTAAATGGATGAGACTTTTTACACGCTGGTTAAATTACTCAGAGTGAGTTCAGCAGGACAGAAAGGGACTAGCAAATTTTTGCAATGAGTTGGTGGCAGTTTGTGGATATGTAAGATGGAATTAGAGGGAGATGAAGGAAAATGAGAACTGCTAGCCATTACCTTTAAGACTTTGCATAGGTTAGATTGGGTACAGGTAGACTGGACCAAGTAGTGTCTGTTTTCAAGAAAAGGAGAGAAGAGGACTTGGGGAATAATACATGAGACAGCCTAGCCTACCTCTGCAGAATAACTTGGGGAAAAAAATAATCAAAGTATCTGTGAGCACTTAGAAGATAAAGTGAGACCTGGGTTTGTGAAGAACAAGTCACATCGGGATGTTACATCCTAACACAGGTGTCTGAAATAGATGATGTGAATCATGCTCTAAGAGTACCCTGAGGCTGCCAATAAAACAAGTCTGAGCATGGCTCACTTGGATGTGGAAAGTGAACACGGCAGACATCTAACCTGAGGTCAGATGAATTTCATCCAGGATGTCGTATATCTCGGCTCTTCCAACAAGGCCCCAGATCTGATCTGACTTTTGCAATTTTAGAAATTTAATGAAGGACAAAACCAAGCTCTATTATCTCAGTCTAGCTCCCAGCACAGCACAGATGCCATTAACCTGTACCAGCAGAATCCCTAAATACTTCCAAAAGAAAGATTACTTAGCTTTTCTCAAATATTGATTGACAAGATACCACTTTCTGGTAATTAACTGTATTATGTGCCGATCCCCGTGGGTACCAGTAGAAAACAGCACATCATCCAACCATGACTGGATGGTTTCTGGCCAGGATGGCAGAGTCCAGCTCTGCTTCCTTTGCACTCAGCAGCCTCAACAAACGTCTTCGCTCTGCTCCTGCACTACTACCGGTTGTCACCTATGGATTCAGGTGCTCAATACAAGGCAATTTCAAAAATGCACTTGATTCAATGCCTACGTGCGGTGATCCCAGACGCTGAGCTCTTACAGCACATGCAAAGTGCTCAGAAGGTTGTTTGCAATTAGGCAGGGGTTGAAATACTTAATTGAATGAGGGCCTTTTTCTCAGTGAGCAATTACCAGTCCGGATTATGGGCTTGTAAATAGTTACGCAGCCGGGACCATTAATCAGCGGGCAGCGCTGAAAGGCTGCGGAGCCTTCACAGCAACAGAGAGTTGCTGGGAATTGCCCACTCACACACAAAGAGGCATAACTGGGGAATAGGTTATGAAAATACCGATGTTTCTTATTCCAATAAAACAATTGAACATGCTCATATTTCCATGACCTGAGAAAAAGTCCTAGTCACCTTTTGGTGCTCCCTCCCCTCCTATTCCTTCCTCTCCCAGATGAAAAGAAATCAGCAGGAACTTTTTTCACTTTGGACAACCTTGGAGACTATTTTTTCACTGGGTGTTTCTTCCAGGTGAAATGGTGAAGCTCAAAGGCGGATAAACACTTTTACAAACCAAAATTGCTTTTCTTTTTTTTTTTTTTCCCCCCAATTGCAATTTGTCAGGAAACAAGGTGAACTCAGAGATTATCCAGGTCCTCCAGCATAACTGTCTTCCCTCTTGCCAGCAACATGCACCCACTGAGCACTGAGAATAGCCACTTGTAGTCCAGTCTCTTAGGGATATATACATTTCTCATGGGGTATACAACATATAGTCACAATTCTTAAGCCATTTGAACATGAAACATCATCTGTTCATGTCTGGCAATGCCCCCTAATAACACTAAAGGCATTAAAAAATAATAAATAAATGCATATTTCATGTGCTCCTTAATGCAAAATGCAACATCTTATTAAAACATACCTCTGGCTGTGGTCCCGTCTGCCCACGGCTGGTTTTCCAGCAAAGCCTCTTTGAAAGTGAGCTTTGTGGAGCAGCACCAAGCCAGCATTGCCTCATCCCACCCCGCAACCCACACAGATGGCTGTGGGGAGAGGACCAGCAGTGCAAGCCCGGCTCCGCACCCAAGACTCTCAAAGGTAGAGAAACATGCTCCAACTCACGGCAGAGCCTGGCAAGCCTGGTTCTCCTGGCTCCCCCTGCAAGGAAAGTGGTGACGAGTTACCATGGGGAAGAGTTGCATTTCATCTGGAAATGAGGATTGCTGTAGGAGATACCTACAGCTGTGGAAAAGGAGACAAGGGGACCTTTGGGGACTCCTCTGCAGCAGCAGCTGGAGGGGGCAGGCAGGATACCCCAAACGTCTCAGCTGGGCAACTGAATGGAGCCCTACATCTCCATTGACTATAACTGGAGCTTAGACAGCACTTCACACCTCATGCCTAAATATTGACATTTCAGCGAGTCATTATTGACTGTTTTAGCCCGGGAAAGACACCAAGACACCCTCCTGCTTTACAAAATGGGAGAAACCTTTAGGGGTCTCCTGGAAAAGTGCAGCTACTTCTGCTCTCTGGTAGCCCCATAACATTTCAACCAGCAATTTTGGAGAGGCGACACAGAATTCTATTCTGTGAGAAAACTGTGAAGAGAATTTACACATCAGTTCTTGCAGAGGATGCCTTAATATAGGTGCTCACTGTACTCACCTTCTGTCCCACCGGTCCTCTTGTTCCGAAAAGCCCCATCACTCCCTTGGAGCCAGCTTCACCTTTGACTCCCTAAAATTTTAAAATCCCTGTCAAACACACTTGAAGTACCTACTGCTCTTGAAGTGACCCCCCCACCCCAAGAGACACCAGTAGAGGAACCCATGGAGATGGCAAAGATGATGACAAAAAGCACCATTTCTATAGCAGACTTCAGCCCCAGGGAGCCCAACAGTCTGTAGGGCAGCCAGTGCTTGGGAAGAAAGCCACCAGCTGCAGAACGGCTCAGCAGAAACCTCAGCAAAATGTTCCATAAGAGAGTTGGTGCCCATTGATGGGGATTGAAGGAAAACAAGGAGAAAAGGGTCTCAAAGCCTCCGGATGAGCTGCCTCCTTGCAAACACTCCAGTACAAGACCCTGCTGGATTTACTGGTGGTGGAGATACTACTCTGGGGCTCCGTCCAAAGTCACTCAGGTATTCAGCCAAGAAGTGTTCTTGCTTTAGGAGATGCTTACATATTGTTTTTTTTATTAGAAAGCAATCTGACAGATATCATGTATGGGTTTTCATCTGACTGACTTAAAAAACCCAAAGAGGTAAACAGGTACCACTCATGGGAGCTTCTCCATGGGTTTCCTTTACAGTCACTGGGGACCTAATCAGTGCAATCTGTTGTGATAAGGCCAAGACTACCCCCTTCACAAGGGAGGTGCCCCCACTGGGTCAGGCAATTCCCACCCTGAACTACGCTGGTTATACAGGTCCCTATGGGAAATAACAGGAGCTGGATGTCTAGCTCAGATAGGGATGCTGCTGTTGTAGGTACTTATATTTATTCAGCAGAGTCTCCGTCCTGGGTCAGACTTCTGGAGCAAAAAGCATTAACATAATATGAAAATAGGGATGATTAGTACACAGAGATTTAATCTGTGACTCAGTCTGAGAGTGGGAGAGTTACATGATTCTCCCAGTGAAGTGGTGATGGGTTGAGACCTGAGACCTCCACAGGGTGCTCTCAAAGAGCAAAGGCAGACGGAGGAGCAGGCGACTCGCTCTGCCACCACCCAGGGGACAGCCCTGTGTGAAGAACAGGAACAGAGGAGCCAAGCCTTAACAAAATGTCACAAGAGCTGCAGGGTTTGAAGCAGCATGGCCAGCTCTTGGAGGGAGAGGGAGATGCAGGACTGTTACAGTGCTGCAGTAATTGAATGGTCACTTTTCCCAGAGTGATCCTGTACTGCAGACGTGGTGCCCAAACTACAGACTTGACACATGATACACATCCAGTTTACCATGTTCCCAAGCCCCAGCCCAGCATTCTCCTCTCCCTTTCTGTGGTAAGAGCTGGGTGAGTGTGTGCTTGCACAGTGTTTTCCAGCAGGCACATGGGAAAGGATGATACAGAGATATCGGTCCCTTCCTCACACAACCAGCGACCTTTTGCTGTCTCTCAGCTGCATCGTGAGGTTCATACCTTTTCTCCTACAGGCCCATCCTCTCCCTTCTCGCCTTTGTCACCATCAAAACCTGGAAGGCCCCGTTCACCCTGAAAGGTAAGACAGAAATTAGTGGACTGTGCCTCTCTCCTGGAAGGACCCAGCTCTCAGCCACTGGCTCTGGACTAAAGTGCTGGTTCTCAGCGCTTATCCCAAGCTGTGCTGGGTGCTGATGCCACCAACAGTGGAGAAGGGATGGCTTAAAAAGTTAGTAAGAGTCAAACTTACAGGATCTCCTTTACTGCCTTTATAGCCCTGGGGTCCAAAAATAGTCATGGGCTCACCCTAGAGAAAGGAGACACAGAGAGATGTAGACACCCGGTGATACATGAACTCATGGGTCCCGCTGGATGGAACCGCACTTGCTATGATGGGCAAAATGGTAATTCACACATCTGCAACGAATGTAAGCATTCCCCAAACTGTGGTCCATATGCTGGGGAAGGCACTTTTGCTCTACAGCACAACATTAATTATTAAGGTCAGTCTGTCCTTAACTAAAAGCTGGATGATGCACAGAAAACTACAAGAAGTCCTGAGGTTTAACAGTGACCTCTTGCTCCAAAACATGTTGGGGCTCACTGGCATTACCCTAGTCTACATGTCATGGTTGGAAATGGAGCTGTGCATGGCATGACCCTGAGGTTCAATTCCCGATCCGAGGCTGTCAGTGGTGGGACAGGTTCATATCTGACATGGTGGCTTGGCTCCTTCGTCACTGTATGTGACTCAGGATGTCAAGGTTTGCATCTCTTCCCAGGTGTGGGAGCTGGCTATAGGCTGGATGGTGAACTGGTCTGCTCATGGTGTCCTGCTTTATGGACACAGAGTTGGAGCTAAGGAAGGGGAGTGGCACTTAGGGTACCCCTCAGAGGTAGTTTTTGGAGGGTCAGACTCCCAAACTGTCATCCTGAGAGAGATGGTAGCTACAGGCATGCAGTAACCTCATGGACACATCCATGCCAAGTCTATTTATCAGCTCAGCAGCTGAGGAGGGACATTTTGCTCCTCAGAGAGTGAAGAACCTGTGACAAGGCTATTCCCATGCAAGAAATGGCTCTGTTTGGTAAAGCGACGGTTGTGTCTCCAAAGTGGTGATGCCGTCCATAGTTCTGAGGGAGGAGGGCTGAAGCCACCTTCTAATGAGCAACTGTAGCCCATTTGAAAAGGACTCCCTTGACACCAGTGCGTTTCAGTGTTGCAAACATCCCTGTTCAGGGTGACTGTATCTTGCTGCTGGAGTCTTAACAATGACGCATCAATCAATATTCCCCAAATTTTGACAATCTTTTGCAGTTTATCCAGCGATCACCATCACCATAGCACCCTGATGAAATTCTGGCTTAATATACCCTCCTGCTTCCCTGCTCTGGAGGGTCTCTAACAGAGACAGGATGGGGCTCAATCAATTTTGGGGACAAAAGGGAGAATAAAGTTCCTGTAGTTTAATCCAATACATAGTACAGGCCCTGGGATTCAAGCAGTTACTCCTGTATTGTTCAACGGAGAGTTAGAAAGAAAGTTAAACTGCAATCATGTGGAAGAAACCCAAGCCAATTATTCCCCCCCCCATCCTGTTTTATCTCTCACTCCACCTTATATTTTATTAAGGTATTCTTTGGAAAATGCATTACACATTCCTTCAGTTTGGAAAGTGTTTTGGGGCCTCTTCATGAAGCAGATTAAGAATTGATTTGTCTCTGGAGCGAGTCCCCTTTCAAAGTAGCTTCTTCAGAGACAAATCGGCCTTAATCATTTAATACTGCATGACTCAAAGGCAGAATCGTCATGTAGGTTTTCTAAAACTCATTTTCTAACAAGCCATTTCAGCCAGGAAGGAAGTTAACAAAATACTGGGCAGAAGTTCAGCATTTTCTGCGCATTTTCCAGAAGTGCTCGGGGAGTTATTTTCACATTACCTGCTATGAGCCAGCTCAGGCTTTTTGAGATTACGGTATGCTTCGGGGTGAGCTGGTTCTACCAAAATCAGTGGAAATTTTCTTCCTCCCTTAATTCACAGGAGGCATTTTTGTGCCCCAGCAAATAGTTTCCAAAATGACTTTTTTGGTGGTTGTTTTGTAGGATCCCATTAAAACTATCATGCAAGTTCAACCCGGAGCAGTGTGTCCAGTGCAAGGATGGCATCAACAAAGTAGATCGAACCCAGTGGAGACCCTCAAGAAGGAGAGGGGCATCTATGTGTTGTCTTCCACTACCAACATGGGTGTACAATGTAGAGATGATGGATCCAGGCTCTTGGAGGCACACAGTGAAAGGACAAGTCGCAACAAGGGAAACTCATATTAGACAAAAGGAAAAGCTTCTTCACCCCGGGGGTGGCCAGATGCCTGAGCAGGGACACAGAGAAGCGAACATGAGGCCCTGAGCCTCAAATCCTGAAGATTTCATTGGCAATGGGATCTTGATCCAGGCACATGGACGGCAGTGCACACAACATCATGGATTGAAGTCCTCTTCAATGAAAAGCATTTGTACCCCATCATCTGGGATCCTTGCTCAGTGCTCCATGCTGGGTGGGCTACGCTCACCCACATGTAATGATATGAATCCTATAAAATCACCAAGACCCCAGATATTTGAAAACACATATAATATTTTTTACCATTTATTCCTCTACCGTGTAAGATCACTGACTCATTTAAATAACTGTCCATCTGCTCACTGGCAACTATAAAATCCTGAAAACCTTTTACCCCATCTGCCCCAGAAAGTCACAGTCTGGAATGTCCTTACTCTTTCTCCCTTGGGTCCCAGAAGTCCCCGATCACCCTGAACACAGGAAAGAAAAAAAGACAGTGAGTGATTCCCTTTTTACTCACTCTTTCTGTGTTATTCAGTCCATTGATTCACACTCCAAGCCACTAAGATCTATCACAGCTGGAAGTCAGTTCCTCTGGGCACTCTGCAAAATGATTAGCTTACCACAAGATATTGCGTACAACTAGAATTTATTGCATTGACAAAAACCATAAAGACCCAGAGGACTGAAGTGGTTTGCCTGACTCCATGCTCAGCACATCCACGATGCGGAGCTACTGCTGGATTTCGACCTCCCAATGGGATGTAGCATCTCCATGCTGCAGGGATGTGCCTACACTACATTTAGGGTGGGAAGGCATATTGTATAGTACAGGTTTTCCCAAATTCCCAGGCATTCCCAAATCTGGCATGCTTTACTGAGAGTGTACAAAATATTAGCTGCTCCTGGAAGTTTTTTGTAATGGGCATGGGACATAAGGCTGAAGGGCAGGACTCATTCCTGATGGCATCTCATAACATTCTCCAGTGCTCAAGGCTGATGTGGTGACAGCAGGAGAAGGGGGAGGCTGCAAGGACCAGGTGGAGAGTAGAGACAGGCTTTAAAACTGCACTTGAACTGCTTCTGAGTGGCAGAGCTGCATGTGCATCCCTCCCCTGATGACCCATTGCACACCCCTGACATTCGGGACAAAATCTGCTCGTCTCCATACTACACTTTCTAAGGGCTGCAAGTGGGATGGAGCACAAGGAGACTGAGGGGACTCCTGCTCACCGACACAAATGAAAGGGTATGTGTTGCCTGGTGGGCAGTCGTCGTCCTGCTGATGCTGCAGGACATCTGCTCCCCAGCCCTGTTCCTCCAGCCCTACACATTTGGGGATCGACCAGAGCACACCAACGGTCCCCTTCTGTCCAAATTCCCTTATTCCCTTCCAAAAAGAACTAGGCATGCATAAAGACAGCATGCACCCTCATCTCAGCCCAGCCATTACAGGGGTCTGCTAATGCCACTTCACACTTCCACGCACTGATCGAGTCCCCTCCCAGTCTGCCCCCAGAAGATGCTGGGATTATCCCCACTGTTTTAACAGGGGCATCAGCAGCGTGGGCTGCTGCAGAGAAGGGCTCCCCACGATGGTGCTTTCCTCCACAGGCACTGTGTAGATAGAATGACTGTTGCTTACTCTTTCGCCTTTCACACCCGGGAAGCCTTTTAGACCCTGCAAGAACATAAAACAAGATGTGAAGATAAATACCAGTGGGGGAAGGTGTTAGGAAAGAGCAGCCTTCACCTGAAGGCAGAGCTGCCTCCAAGGATGGGCTCCACCATGGAGAAGCTACTGGTGCGACCGGCACAGGAGCTTCTACTCTCCTTTCCTTCCCCCCGAGAGATATTTGAGGAGAAGTGAATCACACTGGTGCAAAGAGAAAATTTAGCCTTAAGCTTCTGCCCACCACTGGGTCTCGGGCACAAGTCAGCATCTCTTGGTGGATGTATAAATTTAGCCAACGTCCCCCATTTTGCAAGCCATGTACTGTGATTTTTGTACCCTTAACATGAACAAGATGCAGCCCCCACCTCGCAGAGAGCATAGGGGAAGGGTTGCTCCTGGAGGGCTCCTCACAGGTGGGGGTGACGGGGATCCCCAGATGTCCCCCAGGGCAGGTTGGAGCCCCTGGAGACAGAGCCAGGATGGGAACCACACCTGGGGAGCTGAAAAGCCATGGTGGTCACCCCAGGTGTAACCCATTTGCAAAACTGGGGACCGGTGACCTTCCATGTAGATGCAGAGACATGGTACCTTCCACCTGCAGAACTGGCAGCTCATCACAGGGGTGGGCATGGACAGGATGGACGAGGAGGAGACAGAACACAGACATTTCCCAAAGGGCACAAAACCTGGGCTTTGCCAGCCCACTGTGCCCCGCGCTGCTGCTCTGACCATAGGGACACACCATCTTGCAAGCCCTCGTGGTGTAAGGGCCAGTCTTGCTGAGAATCAGCCCTTCAGGGATGAGATCCCAGGTGACACCTGGTACTGCAGTTACCCTCGGCCTTCTGAGGAACTTCATAAAGGCTCATCCTGCTCATAATAATGAATTAATTCCATGTGAGATACAAGCTTAATAAATAAAAAGGTGCTTGTCAAAATACCGGCTGTGATCTGTGTTTCCCCTGACTCAGTCCCCTACCAGTGAAAAGGGAATTTACAACAGAATGAGACCCTGAAATTCATGCCGGCAAGCAGACCTGACAAAGAAGGACAGAGAGGGAGCAACATTTCAGGAGGACTTCAAAAGCAGCCTGTAGATGAGTCAGCCAAATGGACAAGAGCATAAAGCAATTGTGCTCTGCATGACACCTTATGTCTCACAGCTGCCTACAGGATTTACACTCACTCATCCCAACACAACATTGGAATTCAGGTTCCCAAAGTCTCTATTTCCTACTGAAAGCATCAACCCATGTTATTTCCTTCATTGCTCATGGGGATTTTGCCAGCCCTGGGCCCACTGTTGTCCGTGCTGTAAAATCAGCCCTCTGTGCTATTTTAACACTCACCATCGTGCCAGTGGGTCCCCGGACTCCCACGATGCCCTCATCACCCTGTTAGGATGGAGAGGGGTAGTGATGGCCATCAGCAAAGAGAAATGCAACATGCACAGTCCCAACTCTGCAAACCATCCCACTGGGGACAACAGGAATTAAGCATGCAGAAGCCCAGATCCTCGAAGGAGTTGTCCAACCTCTTCACTTATACCTCCATCAGGATTAAGTGCCTTAATGCTCTTATGGATCTGGATCAAAGAGCCTAAAGGGCTTGAGATCATCCACATGTCACTGCAGGTAGACACTGCAGTGTTTAGTGTTATCTGCAGTCAGATTGAAGCTTCAAGCTTCAGCTTCTCCTCCGTCCCTGAGAGAAACAGGCATTTGTGAGATGATCTGCACCTGATTTAGCATGATATAAATCACTCCAAAAAGGTGTCTCTTCCTCTCTGTTGGTATAGAGAGGGCCTGGTAGGACTGGCTCAGAAGAAGCCATCTGAGGCTGGGTGACCTGGTGTGTCCCTCCCCAAGATGTACTTACATCTGACAAAGGCATGTGCAAAAAAAGACAGAGGTCTGAGATGTTCCTGGGACAGAGAGATTTCTCCCCCCTGATTAGAGGGCTCAGTAGCTTTTCTGCACATTCTTAACTCATCACTGAACATGATTTCAGCAGGACTCACCACAATAAATAAGGCAGCCAGGAATTCACCTGGAACTCACACCATTGACTTTCAGAAGGAAGAGGCCACCAGTCAACTGCTCAATAGTAACTTGTGCCTTTGGAGACCAATGTGAGGCTTACCTTCATGGCCAGCTGTGGTTTCCAGATGCTGCAGACCTTGTTCTGAGCCTCCCTTTAAGTGTGCTCTTGGCTCCTGGTAAACCTTGCTACAAGGGATAGCTGTGTGGTGGGTCTATGTAGTCCTTTTATGACCTCCCTTGGTAGATCCTACAAGACTTACCTGTCTTTAAGATGCCTAGACTTAGGCATCGTCCTGTGAGGCCAAATTCAGATCTCTCATATAAAGCCAATGTAATTTGAGATTCTGTGATTCACTCCAGATTTATGCTGGAGTCAGAAGAGCAGAAACATTATTTCATCATTTCCTTCAGATAATGAAGCTTGAGCGAGGTTTACCCCAGACCTTTCACAGCTGTTGACATTCTCATTAAGTGTTTTGTCTCAGGGGCCTCATTGAACGGTTCTGCTAGCAGATGGGAAGTTTGTCTAAATAGATTGCAGCATAAAATCAGTTTATTTGTGGAACAGCCACAGAAGCAGCAAATTGAAACACGGCCTTCTGATTACGACTCAAGAGGGTCTCCCTGGGGTGTTTGACAGAAGGAGACCTAAACTTCTCAGCAGCGTGAGGGAAAGTGAACGTGGCTGCCCCAAGGATGTCGGGGGCTGGTTTCCCTCTGCCAGGACAACAGGAGGGAAGAGAGGAACAAGGATAAAAAAGCTGGAGGCAGATTTCTGAAGGAACGAGCTTGCAGGCAGCATCCCCAAAGCATACAAAACGGAGGTGTTTCCTCACCAAGCTGCTAGGTTTGAAACACGCAGATGGAGGGGTGTAGATATTGCCTTCAATGCTCCCATCTAGCCAGTGAAAGCACAGCCAGCACAGTCAGCGGGGCAGGATTCACTTGGCCATGCAGTTGACCAGTGCGATCTGTAATGCTTGAGGGTGTCTAATTATGGAGGGGATGCTAATTGCAACCTGTGGACAGATTCTGGTCAGTGCCAGCTCCAGCTGGGCCTAGCAGTGTCCATCACTCCAAGTCTGGCTGGTGAAAAATTAAGGAGGGTTCTGAAATCAGTCCTTTAGGCATCTTCTAAGATGGGTGAGTGGGAGGTCATGGTATAAACCTGCCTCAAAAATAGGGTAGGCTGCAAGAAGTCAAGCCAGGAACATTTATGGAGGGACCTACCCTGGGGCCAGGCAGTCCGCGGGGACCTCTTGGGCCAGCTGCTCCAATGCCGATTTCTCCCTGCAGATCAGAGAATCCCAGATACCTCATTTGGAGCAAGAACACCACATCACATGATTGCTGATTAGTTTGACCATGATTTAAAAGTCACAGAAAGAGTCAGGAGACTCACTTCCATTGACTTTCTGCTGCTCTCTCTGGAGGATGCTCCAGCAACCATGGGGAAGATGGGCATGAGGGTAAAAGAGGGATGAATTGGCTGGATGGGGTCAGGGATAAGGAGCCAGGGGAGGGCCGTGGGTTGTCCCATTGACACTCCGGGATCTCAGCTATTTGTGACCTGCCTGGCAGGTTGGCACTGACCTTGTTGCCTTTGGGTCCAGGTGTCCCGGGAATCCCCTGTAGGGCAAGGAAAACAAAATAGAAGGGAGGACTTCGCTTTGCAAGTCCTCAATACTCTCCTGTCCCAGTGCTCCAAGAGGGTGAAAGCACACCCAGCCCAGGTACCAGGTCCTCAACCTCTCCCCCAGCCATCCCTCTGCTTCTCAAAAGACACAGGGGCAATGTACAAGTCACCTCTTTTCCTGGGGATCCTGATGGTCCTGTGGGCCCAGCAAATCCATTCCGGCCTCTCTTCCCACGCTCCCCCTTGAAAACAAAATCCTTTAAGGAGGAGAACACCCTGATGGGAAAGGTCCTGCTTTCCCTCATCCAGACAGAAAGCAGCAGCTGGTGACCCCAGGCGTTCCCTGCACTGACAGCAAGCAGCAGGAATAGCTTTCTCGTGTGGGCCTCTTGTTGTTGAGGCTACACCAAGACCCTGAGTTTAGGCACATTGCTGTCCCCCACCCCACCTCCAGCTAAGCCTCCATGTCCCTACAATGAGACTCACCCATTGCTCCCTCTGTTCCCAGGGGTTAATGACCCCCAAACCCCTTGCTAATATCCCCTGTGCTATTGCATCCTTTTTCTTCCCAGTCGTCACATCACTAAATTGAAAAGAAGAACAACAGGTCCACACCTTGCTTGGAGCTTCACTGCTTTTTCTTTTTTGAACTTGAAGGACATCCCCCTGTACCAAATCTTTTGGCCTGTTTTTATCCCAAAAACATCAATTGGCCTAATAAATGCTGTTACCCCTCTTTTTGCAACCAGGCTTTGTTCCTGCTTCTTTTCACTCACTACATATAGGCTCAGGGTCTGGAGACCTAGATAGGTGGGGGCTTGACCAACAGTGGACACCCAGAGTAGACAGTCTCAGTAGGGCCATCGTTGTTCTCACCTTGATGTGGCTAACACAACACATGCTGTCCCCTCACCGCACACCACCTACCTTCTGTCCTGGCATCCCGGCCAGACCTGGAGCCCCTCTGTCCCCCTGTGACCCAGGGGTGCCGGCATTGCCACGAATGCCCTGGATGCCCTGAGCTCCTGGAGGTCCTGGGGCCCCTGGCTCACCCTGTTGAGTGAATCACAAGAAATTTGGATCTTAGGTGGGATTAACTGCCCCCCTAAAGGTCCTGGAGAAAGCCTGGGGTGTCTCCTTGAATTCACATGAACAGTACACAGAATTGGGGACATCTCCTCCAGCCCTGGTCCATAAGAGAGGTCCTAGGGCTGGAGAAAGGGCTGTACCATGGCTTGCTAAGCAGGGACCCCTTGCCTGCAGACCTTCAGAGCTCTCCAGTGAATTCAAACCCTGCAGACCTGCAACATCCCAAGGGATCACAGAAATGCCTCTCTGCTGAAACCACAATTCCCTGGATTTTTTTCACAGCCATATTTCACAGCCTGATCTAGTTGAAAATGTCCCTGCTTATTGCAGGGGCATTGGACTAGATGACCTTTAAAGGTCCTTTCCAACCCAAACCATTCTATGATTCTATGATATTTATCTTCTGGACCTCACCTGCCTTGAAATAGCCCTTTGGAGGACACAGAGCACTCCCTCTGTCCCAGACCCATGTGATGGTGTTCCTGCCTTCCCAGGCTGGGACTGGCTTTGGTGCTTTATCTTTGTAGCCCCAGCCAGTTCTGTGCTCCACAGCCAGCGGTGGAAAGCAAGGACTACAAAGAGAAAGACCCAGAAGAAAAACAAGTGAGATCCTATCTAGAAGAGAAGAAAGGCTTACCTTAAATCCAGGTGGCCCAGCCTGACCAATGGGACCTCTGAATCCAATTCCTGGTTCCCCCTGTGAAGAGAAGGTCAGGAAAAATTAAGATCACTGCTTCTACTGTGGGCCCATCAAAATGAGAGCTTGCTTCATGCTGCTCCCTGGACAGCCAGTGGAAGTCCCTCAGAGCTGATCCTACATTGAGGGTTTTGACAGAGCCCTCCCTGATCATCACACCTCCTCTAGATGATGGGAAGTCATATCTGACCTGGAGAGACAAAGCTGCTGAGAGCATTTAAACAGCTTTAGAAAAGAGGGAGCTGAGTTGCAGGAATATTAGTGGAGATGGTATCAGAAGACTCTGGGCGAGACTCTCATCTTCTGACATTACTCATTTATAAGGTGGGTGTCCTGTCTATGTGAGACATCTGGAGTCCCTCCCTAGTCAACAGAGAGATGCTGGGTCCCCAGTGAGTGACTGGCCACACTGAGCCCACATCTCAAGAGGTTATCTAGACACCTCCCCCTGCGATGGGGAGGTTAGGTATGGCAAAAGGAGGAGGGAGAGCAGGAGGCAAGCTCTCACGGTATAAGAAGAGACACCCCTGACTGTGGTATCAACGTTGTTCTTTACCTTTTGACCATTTTCACCTCTGTCTCCTTTGGTGCCCTACGAAATAAAGAGAGAGTTACCAAGCCTGTGCAAGAGGTCATGTGAAGCACCACCTCAGTGCAACCCTGAGCAAGAGCAAAGGTTTCCCGTTGTGCTCATAGCCTACGGCAGCATGGAGCAACTGGCCCCTCTGATCTCCACCTCTTTACCCCAGGGGAGGTGGGCAGTGGCTGCATGACTGGGGAAGAGTCAAATGCCCTGACACAGAGCCGCACTGCTCCCAGGAAGGAGATGGAGTACTGGGCTGACCCAGCAGATTTTGACTTTCCTATGGCAATCTCCAGTGCTGTATTTGGGCCACTTATCTGGTAACGCTGTCCTGCTCCAGCTGCTGATACCGACTCCACAGCTCACCTTTTCTCCAGGTTCCCCCATCTCCCCAGGCTGCCCCTGTAAGACAAAAACCATCCACCTTCCAGCCACCTCCCCTCCCTCCCTCCCTTCTCATGCCTGTGTCCCCAGAATGCTGCACCACACAGGTGTTTAAACAGGAGCCCATGCAAAGTACCCCTTCCCCATCGGGCTGTACCTTTTAACAACAACCCTGCCTTGTCTGCCTTTCTCCTGAATATCTGGGTCCCACCACCCCGAATCTGCCGTTTTGGTCCCTATAAGCCTTTGCTGCCAAAAGTGTTCATGAAATGGTGTTTTGTGTGGCCCTTTTTCCATCCCTGTCCTTGTGCCAGGGCTGGCTTTTGCTTGTCTGTCACCTGGGTTAGTTCACTGATCCAGCAGAAAATGAACATCAGGAAAACCCCCTGAATTCTTGCATTTACTCCTGAGTGCATGGCAGATGCATGTTAGCATTGCTGGAAGGGAGGGAACAGAAACACGAAGCCAAGTTCAGGGATAAAGGTGGGATTGTGCAATCCCAATTTATATCGGCACAGTCTCCCATAGACCCTGAATGTCCTCTCCATCAGCACACCCCCAGCTGCCTCTCCCTTTCCAGACCCTCTTAGCACAGACAGCCTTCTCCTGGCCTCAGACGTTCAGGCCAGGAAAGCAGTATCACTACCTTTTCTCCTTTGTCTCCACGGGCTCCCGGAGCTCCCATTTCTCCCTGGAAAACAACAGACAACATCTTCAATTGCAAACATGCACTGCTACATTTTTCCTTCCCTCTTTTGATCTGGAGGGTGCTGCCCTTGTTCCTGCATCAGCTTTTGGCAAACCTCTGTGGAGAAACCCCTCATTTCCATCACTTGCATTCCCAAACCAGATTGGGGATGCCTCTGACCCCATCCCTCCTATCCTGTGCAGTGGCAATGTAGAGAGAGAAAACACCAGTTGCAGAGTAAGGGCCAGATATAAGTGGTAAGCTGGGGTTCTCCCTGCCCCAGGCTGCTGCAGATGTTAAAAGGTGTTATGAGTTTAAGGGAGATGGGAGAAGTTCACAGAGGAGAGATTAAGGATCCCCAAAATACTAAATCCGTGTTTGGATCAGCTGTGAAAGGTTCAAGCCTGGGATCTCTGCTCATTACCAATGGTCTAAACTGTTGATTCCAACCCCTTGAACTCACCGGCCTTGCCAATTTTCACCTGTGATTCTTCCGCCTCCAAATGAGACTGCCCTGGGAAGATGGATCACTATCCTGCCTCCCCCCAGCGCCGTTGGGTATCTATCTGCATTAAAAGGTGAAACAAAAGCACTGACCTTTTGGGCATGGGAGGGTGGATCTGCCGGGCCAGTATCCTCCTTCTGTAAGAAAAAAAAGCACGTACAGAACGGGGCTGGGATGCGGCGTGATAGGAGAAAGAACCAGCTGCATCTTCACCACACGCAGCTGCGGTAAGAGGAGTACAACATGAATGCTGTACCTTAATTCTCCTCGGGTGATGAGGGCCTGGGTATGCCTTGAATTGAAAAAGAAAAGAGGAAATTGGGAGTGCTGTTGGAGAAACGTTTCACCCCTAAGCTATGGAAAAGACATCTCCGAGCAGCAAGATGTTAGGCAGCTAGTGGAGAGGCTGGAGGCATCATGTAGGGAAGCTGTGTATTACCAGGGATCATGAGACACCCATCAAAATGCCCCTGGTTGGATATAGGGTGGCCTCCAGGCTCCTTCTGATCTGCTCCAGCCAGGATGGGACATCTGAGAGTTGGTGCTGTCTATTGCATATGGGCTACCAGGGTCCGTGAACCAAGAAATGCCTCAGTACCGGGCTTTTAGCAATGGCACAGATGTCCCACCTTAACCCTGACCCTTTATGGAGGGCTATGACAAGAGATGTGTTTTCTCATGGCATGGACAAGCTCAGCTTAGTGCTGCCATTCCCCCCTGGGAACACACGGCAAGGGTCACTCACTGCTTTCAAAGAAATGCATTCAAACTTAGGGGAAATGTGTTGTTCAGAAGTTTTCATCCTTAACTCCTGGAAATAGGTCTTTCTCTCCTAGATTTTTACAAAATCAACTCTGCACTTTCCATTTCTGGCATATTTTGTTAAAGTCGGCAATGTAATTACAGAATCACAGAATCACTAAGGTTGGAAAAGACCTGTAAGATCATCAAGTTCAACCATCAACCCAACACTACCATGGCCACTAAACCATGTCCCGCAGTGCCACGTCTACATATTTTTTGAACACCTCCAGTGATGGTGACTCCACCACCTCCCTGGGCAGCCTGTTCCAATGTTTGACCACTCTCCCAGTAAAGAAATTTTTCCTAATATCCAGCCTGAACCTCCCCTGGGGCAACTTGAGGCCATTTCCTCTTGTTCTAAATTGTGCAGGTATGTCAGAGATGTATGTGTTTATAAACACACACATATATTTATATATTTAAACACACATACAAATATCTTCTACACTCTCAGGACACAAAACACCCTTCAGTTATGTTGCTTTCCCCGTGAACCAGGTTATTATGTTCCCTCATTGAGTAAGTTTGATTTTCCCCACTTCTGTTTGCCGAGCATCACATTTCCCTTGCCAGATACAGGGAGAACGATCTGCTCTGCCAAGAAAAATAACTCCTTCTGCAGCTGTTTCTTGCTTTATTTATTAATATTTATCACTAACCTTTCACCCCCCATCTACATTCATCGTGACTTTGCCAAGTGGGCAATTGGGGTTCCCCTTGCGTCATGTGTTTGAAGACACCCTTCTATGGGGTCTTCACTCACCGCGGATCCAGAGGGGGATTTCCGAGCTCCCGGGACACCGGGGGGATGAACCTGTGATGGAGCCAACAAGGAAGGGTCACCGCTTCCTCCTGGATCACAGCGATGGCCCTGCTCTTGCACACAGGCCAGCTCAAAGCCGCTGCGGTGAAACGGGGTCTTTACCGTCTGTCTCCCCTGCTCCGCAGATCTCCTGGCTCTAATGTGCCTCGGGGGTGCAGAGCCATCATCTAAATTCACATTTTCCTGCAGGAAGAGAAACAGCATCCTGCTGAGCACCTAATATTATATATATAATAATAATATATATATATTATTTATCACTGTACAATTAATTTACTGCTATTTCAAAGAAATAATAAAACCCCCTAAAATATTGCAACCTTGAACTTCAAATGCCTCCCTGCACCAGCCATGACTGGGTAACACACCTGCTATGCGTTTAATGTAACCAGTGTACCTGAATGAAATAACACGACTATTAATGCCTATTAATGTCTACACATTAACCTGCCATTTGGTGATGTTTGCAGTGGACATGATTTTGGCTAATATATATTTAAGGCACACACAGTAAAGCTTGTACAAATAGTTACTGGCCTGGATCACAAATTGTTTGTTCTTTTCCATATTAGCAACGGTAAATTATCTGCTTGCTGTTGTAAAAATTAGAATATTCCTAGCTGGTGGATATCTCAGTGTACAGCAATTATTCCCCGAACCACACCGTGGAAGCACCGCAGTGTAGTTCTGGTGAATATTTTGATATGAAAGCAAAAAAGCAGTGAATTGATTTATAACAAAAGAAAGCTGGGCATCTCCTTGTACCCAAAATCCAACCCTGAGACCTGCTGGGAGCACATGAAGGAGAGGGAAAAATCAGGATGGGGTGCAATTATTTAGCACTATTCCCACATTTTTTGTTGCAGAAACAAAGACCTGGATTCATCTCATTTAATTTCACCTAGAAGTATGTGTTGAGACTTTTAGATGGTTAAAGTTAATGGAAAGTAAATCCTAAATGAAGGACTTCCAAGAAATGCTGGTTAGTCCAGCCCTGGATATTACGCTGTCAGGTTTGCAGGGATGATAGTCCTGTTTTGCTGGATTTTAACTAGCCGGATGAGTTTCACCTAGTGGGTAATGAAGCCAAGAAGTTTCTGACTCACCAAAATACGTAAGGAAAAAAACCCAAAACTTACTTTGGTCCAATTAAAATTGAAATTCTTTACTGAAACATGTTGAGGAGAGAGAAGGAGGAATAAAAGACAGGTCAGTGAAGTGGGACAGGCTAGTGGTTTTGCGGGACAGGCTAGAGAAACATCTCCCAGGCTTATGCAGAGATGTTCTGGGTGGATCAGATGGCACCATCAGGTGAGATAACATGGACATTCCCATCCATCCTGCACTGGGTCACAGCTCATCTGCGTGCAGACCAGCTGTAAAACGCTGCTGCTCTTTAGCACGGGTCCATGTTCAATTTGCGAATAGCATCACAAGGCAGCGGCGAGACAAGCCCGCAGGTTGCCAAGACCTCGCCGAGGTTTTGAAGGTGACCCGTATGCATGTGATCTCATAAAGCTGCCATTTACTGGGGTGGTGGGAAATTGCAGGGGGTAATAACTCTCCTTCATTCTGCAATTCTTCTGCAATTTTAGCAGTTTCCTGCTCTGAGATGCCAGCAATAAGGCACCTCAAAGAAAAGTAGAGAGGCAGCTGCTTTCTAAAGGAATGATTTGCTGATGGCAGGTGGCAGTGTAAAAAAGAAAGGAAAAGAGAGAAGGGACAAAAGGAGGAAAGGAAGAGATAAAATTAGGACATGAAAGAGAAAAATGGGGGAGTAAAAAAACCAAATATTCCTGCAAAGAAAGAGGTACAGGAAAGAGAGAAACAGAAACAGCCAAGAAGATACCAGGTAGGAAAATTGACTATGAGTTTATCCACATGGAGACAACCAGGGGCATTTATTTGAATTAACTCTGAAAATGAGTAAGCTTAACTGCAGGGGATTTGGGAGACAGAGGAGGCAGGAATTGCCCGGTATGGTCCTGTAATGCCAAAGAAGTGGCTCATCCACGGGAAGAGTAGCTGGCCACCGCTTCTTGCACAGGCACGTGTACCTGGGCTCATCCTGCCTCTTTATATCAGTTAATTTACTTCCCCCATTAACTCCTGCCAGCCAGAAATTGCACCTCTGAGATTAAGCTCTTGGGCTATTACAGGCTGCTTCTCTCTAGGGTCCCATGAACCTTTTAACAGGTAAAATTCGTGATCACAGCTGCTGCTGACGGGAAAACAACTGGCTGTATTTCGCTCCCCTTGCATCGCCCTCCGCTGAGTTCAGTTTGGCTGCGGGAGCCACCGGGGATGAGAGGATGCAGGAGCTGCAGGGAGAGAGGGGCTGCTCCTGTTTCCCTGCCTTTGGACCACACTTTTCCCTCCTCTTGAGGATAAAGGGGATTTTATGTCAAATGCAACTGAGGAAAACACCCTGGGATGCAGATACTATTGTGCTGGGGGGTTTGAAGTGCCCTAAAAAACTTGTGGCAGCTGTTCTGCTTTTACAAATGCCCCTACCAAAATGGGGAACATCGGACATGAGAGCAGGAAGGATGGTGCTATCTGCCCATCCTTTAAACAACTCTTCATTTGATGGGGAATCCTCTGGGCTGGGATTCAGCAAGAAGTGTCTGGCAGTACCGGCTTGCAGGATTACACCAATAATTATTGCCGAACACCGAGGTGCGGCATTGCTGTCGGATGGCACTGATATTGCACGGGCTAATCTATAGGGCTCTTGAACACCAGCCCCAACAGGGCAGGGGATCATCTCTATAAACCCAAAGTGCAAACTTTTCCCCAGCCACACGTGCTCTGCTCCTGATAACTCAGGCAGCGACAGACGGGGAATCCCCGCCTTGTCCCATCTCCCTCCAGCCTGCTCCCGGGGTTAATCAGCTTGAGTTCAAATTTCCCATTTGAATTATAAGTCCTCAGTTTCCTCCCTCCAGCTCTCCCGCTTTTCCCTGCAAGATTAAAGAGCCCTTTAACATTTGGTATCTCCCACCCTGCAAAAGCTCTTCAATGCAGAAATCAAGTCATCTCAGGCACCCTGAGTTGAGCTAAAAAATGTATGGTCTTAGGCATGAGCCTGGAAGCCAGATGGGAATCAGTTTTGTGGCTCTGCTCTGCACTTCCCATTGGGCTTTTAAAAAAAAAGCAGCATCCCAAATGGGACACAGAAGACTGCATTTGGTCCTTGGGATGCAGGGATTAAATTAATTGTTTACTTGATTACTGAGGACAGTTCTCCTTTCTGCTCAAATGTCACATTTGGCATGGCCACACCGTCCCTTTTCCTTCCCAGTGCCACGGCCACGGTGTCTGGGCACATGGATGCATTTAGCTCCCAGACCCCAAACAAATAGGGGTCACTCCTGTTTCATCGAGGAAGAAGATGCTGTGGCTGTGGTGGGTCTGATTTATTAAATGACTCCACGCAGGGGCACGTGTGAAGCCTTGAGGTGTCTGCTCATAAAGAGCATCCAGAACAGCTAAATCCCACAGTTTCAAATGGAGCCACAGATTTGGGACCCCCCCAATTTCATGGTCTCTGGGTGCAGGTCCACAGGGACTGAGCTCTATCTGCTTTCAGGAGTGGAGCACCAAAAAGCTCCCACCTCATCCAGGCTCCTGCAGCCCAATCCCACAAGAAATGAGGGGGTTTGGGCTCCATCCTCTGTGCTTCCAGGTCTCCCTCCAGTTTAACCATGCCCAGCCAAGGGAAAGGGCACATCCAGAAGGAGAAACAAAGCTGATGGATGCTCATGGCACAAGCCACCGTCTCCAGAGCTGCAGCTTGCACACGTACAGGGGTGTGTGGGGTGTGTGCGTGTGCGGGTGTGTGTTTGTGCCGGGAGCCCTCTCGTGGCTGCTGCAACCAAGGTCCTTCCAGCTTCGTGATTCAGCGTGGTATTAATTTCCAGAGCCAGCCAGGAGACGGCTAAAGCGATGGGAGCAGAAGCAAGCATTCAGCAGACTACTCAAATCAGAGCAAGATTTTCTCCAACAGGGTCTCCCAACTTTGAGCTACCCCTCCCATTGCTATTCCTAGAAAAAGCCTTGCTGATACTGTTCCTAGCAGTAACTGTGCCTGTAGCTGCAAGCGAACATCCAAGGGGTTTTTTGGTTTTGTTTCACTTTTTAAGGCTGTAGGCATCCCGCCTCTGAGTATTTTCAGAAGGAGCATTCCCTCCATCACACAGGAGCACATTAATATGCAAAAGTGTTAAAACAGCACTGGGTGAATGCATTTGCCCTCTCTCCATCGCTGGGGTTAGTGTCACTCAGTGCGTGGTGTTGGGGAAGGGTCTCCAAGTTGGGCTGGACTCTGCACTTATGGTTACAGTGATGTTCAAACTGGAGGGTGCTGGGTTTGGTACATGGTAGTGGAGCATGGTTTGGGCTCTTCAAAGAAAATGCATGCCCAAGAGGGCAGGGAAAAAAAAAAAAAAAAAGAGTGAAATGGGATGTTAGGGCTCAGACAACCACACTGCAGCAACACCACAACTTACTGCCCATCAGCTGAGCTGTGGTCACTGCTGCTAGCAGCCTTGATGCATCCTCCAGCTTTGCTGAAAATGATATAACATGTCTTAGAGGGTACATATACCTGCACTTGTAAAGCAGCTCTAACTCCTGGCTATGGAAGAAACCTCTCTTTGCTACTGTCCCTCAGCTGAGGTGCAGTAACAAACCACTTCAGCTTTTTAAGAGGCAAACGTCTTGCAGATCTTGAAGGAAGAGGTAAGGGGAGTCACCCTGCATCATGTTTCCTCTGGGACAGACACCTTGGCTCAACTGACCTATAAAGGCTTGTTACATTACGATTTGCTCGTCTTTGAGTCCTTAAAAAGGAGAAAGTCCGCAAATTCCTGCTCAGACGCCAAAATCCTTCTCTTTTAGGGAGTCAGACTCTGCACTCCAGAGCTGGGCTCAGGAGGGTGCATACCAGGGTCTAAAAGACTAGGGAAACCTGAGGGTCTGCGGACTATTCTGAGACATCTGTGAAAAGTAAGAAGGAAAAGGAAGTATCTTGTCTGGGCATATCTTAAATTCTCTGTCTGGGGTCTGCACTGTCCCTGGAGTATTACAAGTCTGATTAAAAAAAGTATTGAGAATCATCCACTATTCACAGAATCATTTAGGTTGGAAAAGACCTTAAAGATCATCAAGTCCAACAATTAACCCAACACCACCATGCCCACTAAACCATCACAGAATCACAGAATCACTAAGGTTGGAAAAGACCTGTAAGATCATCAAGTTCAACCATCAACCCAACACCACCATGCCCATTAAAACATGTCCCACAATGCAACGTCCACACGTTCCTTGAACACCTCCAATGATGGTGACTCCACCACCTCCCTGGGCAGCCTCTTCCAATGCTTCACCACTCTCTCAGTAAAGACATTTTTCCTAATATCCAGCCTAAACTTCCCCTGGCGCAACTTGAGACCATTTCCTCTTGTCCTGCCGCTTGTCACCTGGGGGAAGAGACCAACACCCACCTCACCACAACCTCCTTTCAGGTAGTTGTAGAGAGCGATAAGGTCTCCCCTCAGCCTCCTCTTCTCCAGACTGAACAACCCCAGCTCCCTCAGCCGCTCCTCATCAGACTTGTGCTCCAGACCCCTCAACAGCTTCATCGCCCTTCTCTGGACACGCTCCAGCACCTCAATGTCCTTCTTGTAGTGAGGGGCCCAAAAATGAACACAGCATTCGAGGTGCGGCCTCACCAGCGCCGAGTACAGGGGCACGATCCCTTCCCAACTCCAGCTGGCCACACTGTTTCTGATAGAGGCCAACCAAGCCCCAAAGAATAGGATGGATGCTGAAGCCAGATAGATTCAGATTAGAAAGAGATTGTCCTTTTTTTCGCCAACAAAGTGGGTAATTAACCAACAAAACATTTGCCAAGGGCTCTGTGGGGGGTTCCTACTTCCCTGCCTGTATGCAGAGGTCAAGGTTGGCCATCAGCATCCCGCCCAAGTTCCATGCCCAAGCAGTGGTCTCCTCTGAGGATGTGGGGGGGACCTGTCCCAAGACTCTGAGCACTGGGTGAGAGATGTGCATCCCAGTCCCTTCCAGTCTACCACTTATCTCCACACTTATCTCCAGCACTGCTGGGGAAGACATACATGGCTGGTGTCCTGCTGTGGTTGTCCTTCTACCCTCTCCTCCAAGGACTCGAGAAGCTCCGTGAACTGGTTTCCTTGCAGATCATGTTCCGGGTGCGGTGAGGGCACAGGCAAGCTCTGCAGAGGATGGTAGGTGAGCTACAACACAGTCTCACTAATTACCAGAGCGGAAGATGGAAAGCGAGACCCTTTTCTGGGCTCTGACACCAATTCATGCAGACATCCTTACCCTTTCTCTAACTTAGCTTTTCACTTCAGTAAAATAGGGGCAAAACTCAGAGAATTGCAAGGATTTGTCCAATCAAGCTTTGAGAAATGTATCCACTTTGCATCTATTAAATCAGCACAAATGGAAAAGTAATTAAAAGTCACTGAACAGGCATTTACATACACTGCTGAGAGAAGTGTTTGTCCCTCTTGAGTCTCTCTCCTTCCTTCTTTCCTCAGATGTTTTCTCCAAGGACTCAGGAGGGTTTCCTAGGGGCTGGTACGCAGGTTCAGAACCACCAACAGATGGACCCTGTGGAGACCAAAGAAAAGTTATTGCTTTTCATAAGTCAAGACATCATCCACAATACACTGCTTTACCAACACTGACATTTATTCAATAGCATGCTCAGAGGCAGCAGGACAAGGCTGGGGAGTCAAGGTGCCAAGACCTCTCTTGCACCTTACTTGGGAAGTGCCAACAAGGATGGGCTGGGGCAGACTGCAAGGATCCCTGGTGGGTCGGAGGGCTGCTTTGACCACTTCACTCCCAACTTTCTGGTTGAAGTCCAGCCTAGACAGACTGGCCCAGATAAGCAGAGAGGTCCCCAACCCTTTCCGCCAGATTGGGTTGAGCTCCCAAAGCCCAACAGAAACAGCTTTGGTGTCTCTCTACGCCAAACCCTAGCATTGCTAGCTCTAGGGTTGCTGGCACACATCCAGTTTTGTGTCTCTTGGTGCAAACAAATCTACTGGTGAGAACTTCATCCCCTCTCAAGCCCCTAAAATGCTATCATCCAGTTTGCAATGATCCAGAAAAGCATCGTCTCATCTGAGATCACAGCACGTCCCTGGAGTTGAGAGGGAATGAGCCTGTCTCACCCTGTTTGAGTGCCTAAGCAACTGGGTCATTGTTGAACCAACCACAGAAGAAGATAAAATCATCAGAAGTTGGCTCCAAACATCCCCACAGCTCTTGTGCTCCAATTAGAGACAACATTTCCTACCAGTGACCAACAAGGGTTTATGGAGAGTGAGTCACTTCTTGGCTGTCGTAAAAAGAGGACTAGAAAAGCCCCACCTCAGCTGCAGGCACTATTTCCTGGACTATCTCTTATCAGGACTGTCTAGTACAGGCAAATTAAGATCCATGACTCCTCCAGCAGCTATGAGATGTGACCTGGATACAGCTGTCTGATGTTATTCCTGCAGGTGTGCTGTACCACATTGGAACTTGGGTCCAGCATGGAGATTAAGCCTTAACATTGCTAATAAATTCGTAATTCCCATAACACAAGCTATTTGTCACTTGCAATTGCAAAAGATGCAGGTGACTAGATTATCTCTAGCAATTAGCCTGGTTACTGAAACAAACAAGGGCTATGGAGTCATGGGAGGGACTCCTCTCTTGGGCAATCTCAACCCAATTTGACAGCAGGATTGGATCCATCTCTACTGGGGCAGGAGAGATGCACCTAGAATACAGCCTCCAGGTAAGAAGTTGCAGGGCGAGTTCAACAGATAACCAGCATGGGGATGGCTTGAAACCAGCCCAACCTGTGCTGGTTTTTGCTCAGAAGACAAGAAGGATGGGGAGGAAGGGAGGAGGAGGATCAGCAGAAGGCATCACTGGAGCATGGACTGGGAGCTCACAGGCAGCCGGTACACATCAGATGTGCAATTTCTTAATATTATTGCTGCAGCAGACCAGATGGACATGAGCACAAATCCATATAACTACACTCCATCCACTCTGCTGCTTATTTTCACCTTAGGGAGTTCTCCAGACATCGGCACACTAAACTGAGCCTCCACCTCCAGGCTCTGTGCTTCTTCTGTCACCTCAGTGCTGGCCAGGACATCACGAGAAGTATCAAACACCAGTGAATCCTGCAACATCAAAAAGAGTGAGTCGATGTGGCTGAGACAAACCTGACCTCCCAGGAATGACACATGCGAAGAGCTGGATCCTGATGGGTTATTTCTGCCCACTGCCCCATCTCTCCAGCATGCTCTCTCCCACCTGGTGGTCTTCCCGAACCAGAATGGAGTGAGTAGTCAGCAATTCCCTGCTGCCCACCTCCAAGCCTTCCTTCCAAGCTAGTTCTGCTTCCCTGGGATCCCTCTTGCTTTTGAGGCTGCCCTCGTGATCGCTTCTCGTGCTTTCAGCTGCTTTGCTCCCCTCCAGCAACCCCCAGCCCTCAAAGGGCACAAGGAAGCTGATGGCTTCGGAGGATGGCTTCTAGCTACCTCCATCAACAACAACGGTTGACCGACTCCTTTATTTCCACCGTAAAAAAGAGTGCTTTGCAATCCCATCAGTTTAACCTGAAGATCCAAGATCCTGGTGTGAGCCATTAGCCTCTTCCAGCTTAACTGTTTCTTACAGTGGCTGCAAGCCACCACAACCTGCTTGATGACAGAGGTGACCCTGAAGCCTTCAATGATTCATTTCTCTCTCTCTCATTTCCCTCCAGGTCTGTCTGCCCCCTGAGGACGACAGATGATAACACTCACGCTGCGCTTGGTGGCATGCAGAGGTACCTGCTTTCTCCTGGAGGTCTTGCTTGTCCTGGAGCCACCCAGCTGCCGCACCAGCCCATCCAGCCCATCCCGCAGGAGCGCATTGGAGAGATCCTTCAGCAGTGCCAGCTGCAACCAGTGGAGACCACTAAGGCAGTAGTCCAGTGCCACCCTCTTGTTCCTGACGCACGACAATGCAAGTGTAGCCGTCCCGAAACAGCGACCGAACGCATTTCCAGTGGGGCTCACAGGGCACCTGGTGAAGTGATGTGCTCCCACAGCCAACGGCTGATTTAAATACAGGTGTCTATGGTTTAGGCATCTAGGAGCCGATTGATGGTGCTTATGTGGTGGGTGTCCCCATCCTAAATACAACCCCTACCTTTGACCAGATCAGTCAGTCCCTCACCTCCCTCAGTCACATCTCCAGAGCTTACAGAAAGGAGCTGAAGGTAACAAGCGCAGCTATAAGTACCTGCGGGGTAGATACCAAAAGCTGAGCCTCATCACACTTCCTGAGCTTGAGGGCAACCTTGAGAGTGGCGAGGGAGGCCACCAGTCTAGCACTGCTGTATTGCACAGTGATTACTTGCCATTATTTGTGTTATGAGCTAAAGAACAACCCAAACTGGACTTTGCGCTGAACAGGACACACAGCATGCCCAGAGAACCCAGAGGGCTGTGTGGGTCTCCTCTTGCTGGCTGTGTAGCACCAAGCTCTGAATGGGTCAAGTCTCAATGTCACATGGGCCTCAAAGCCACCATCCAGCCCATAACATAGCAGCAGAAAAGCTGTCCAAGAAGCATTTAAATATATATGGTAAGCTGTAAAAGGAAATGTAATAACCCTGCCTTCTTGTGAGTGCCAGTGCTGGACCTGGGGGAGCACACATAGTCTCCAGAAGGCCAGAGGGAATAGAGGAAAAAGCTTAATTACAATCACCTTGTCAGAAGCAAGGTCAGAGCGTTACCTACCTTGATACCATTTGCTTCAAAAAGCCTCTCCAGATCCTGCAAGAGGAAAGCAGGGTCAAAACTTCTCCTCCTTTCTCCTCCAGCCCAGGAAGCTGGTCCTGTGGGCGGCGGTGGCTAAGCCTGGGGGCACACACTAGGTCCCCTCTGCCATCCCAACCCCAGGCAGAGTAGGAAGTGTTTCCAACATTAATATGCTCTATAATTCTTATTTTATTTACCTTCATTTCCACTCCTTTGCCTGGTGGACCGGGTTCTCCCTTCAAATGAACAAGAACAACTCATTAAATAAGTCACTTTCCCGACAAGCAGCAAGAAGAGCTCTGAGGAGGGTCAAGAGTCACAAATCTGGCCCTTACTCTGCTACCAGCCTGCTCAGTGACCCCAGACAAAGCCCCTCCTGCTCAGAGAAGGGGGCTGAATCCCACCCTGCTCAACGGGCTCCTTCGCTCCTCCATTGGACACAACTGCTGGTTGCATTTTGCAGGGCAGGCCTAGACCAGAGCCAGACATGAGCATCATCGAAGTGGGGTTTGGACCAGAGCTTTGCACCATCCCCTTCTCCGTTCCTTGGCAACACACAGTGTGTAAAGAAGCAAAGGTTTTTGAGGCTCCCTCAGTGCCACTGATGCTGTCACTGCTGTGGCAGCTGTGCAAAGGTAGCAGCAAGGAGGAGGATGGCCAAGGTGCCCCCGTGGTTGACGGTCCCTTCTGGAGGTAGCTGTGGTCCTGGTGGACCTCCGTACTGCCACACGCAGTCTAGGTCAAACATCTCCAATGGGTTGGTCACACAACAGCAAGTCCCATGGACAGGCTGTCCGTCTCTTCTTGCCCAGCATGGCGTGGCCCTCCAGGTGAGTGATCCTGGGCCACCGTTGCAGATGAAATGACAGATGAGCTGCAATGGCTTGGGAAATCCGGTGGCGGGGTGAGGAACATCTGCTGAGGTGGGGGTGACCTGCCTCTCTGATGGGCTTCATTTCACTGAAATCTGGTTTCTGTATCGACAGATTCCGGTGGAATGAAGGGCGCCAGGAAGGCCCTGACGGCACTGCATCTCCATGCCAAGGTGTGCTAGGCAGAAGGAGCCACGTTGTGGGGGTGCACTAGCTGAACTGGGTACATCTGAGGCACAGCCCATGCATGTCACCTGGATGAGTCCTTGCCTTTGCAAAGACCTGGATCTTATGCCAATCAGAAGATCTACCTGTGCCTGCTGATGCTGCCTTCTTTGGCATTTTCCTCTCCCTTAAGTGAAGGAGTTGGTCCCAACTCTAAAAATCTCTAGATGTGTGTGGTATCAGAAACCTTTTCTCCTTCCATCACTTTCTAATGTGCTCTTGCAGGGAGAAAAGAAAGGAAGATAACATCCCTGAACATTTTAGAAATTTATCCCATCTGGCTCCTGAACATATTCCTGCCTAAATGTCGTGTAACTGCTTAAGCAAGTTGAAGGACTACAGCATCACTGCGACCACAAATTTACGAGCGCAGCTCAGAAACTCTGCTTTGAAAACCCAGCCTTTTGGGGGGGGGTGTCAGAAGAGATCTGAGATGGGTACTCTTCCCCCCTGGCCAGCCCAACACAATGGCACCAACACAAAGGTGCCTCCATGTATTTGGGACTTACCTTTGGGCCTGGAGGACCCCTTTCACCTTTCAAGCCATCCTTTCCGTGATCCCCCTGTAAGCCAGGAGGAACATGTTAGTTCTTCATCCCTTCTAAAATTCCCAGTGGAGATGCTGGTTTCATCATGCACTATGGTATTCCTCACATACTGGCCCCAGACTAACAACATCTTTTCCACATGAACCAATCAGCCTTTTCTTGTAACTATCTATCTCATTGATTCACATAATAAGTTAAATTTTGAGCAGCTCTGCTCTTCCCTTGAAATGTGCTGCTTAAATAATCACATATTCAGCTTCAACACACATCTTCTCCAGCAAGGAGATCTTACCTTGTCGCCTTTCAGGGTGATGGTGTTCTCCAGAGAAGACACCTGCAAAAAAATAGAAGAAACCTTGCTCACAAAGTGAATGATGATGTCTTTGATACAAGCTCTCACCTCCATGTGTCTTTTATCCCCATTAGCCCTTATCCATGGGCACAGAGCCAGCTGCTTTCTCCCAAATCAGCCAGCAACCTAAATCTTTGGACTCAAACCAACAGGGAGCCACTGCAGCATCTTTGCTCTCACGGGTAAAAGATTCAGGGTGGCTGTGATGTTGATGTCAACATCTGCATTTCCAATGAAGTCCCTCTCAAAGGGAACTGGGGTCACACAGACACCACTTCCCTGCTGCTCAGGGCATTGCTTAGGTCCCTCTCTGACATCGGCGTTTAGTGGGATCTTCGAGTAGCTGGTTGGGTAACTGCATGGGTGAGAACAAGCCTTTTGAACACTAAGACCACCTGGCTGGGTGATGGAGTGAGATGGTTATGTGTTAGCAGAGGAGGATCTTGCCATACCCTGGAGCAATAAGGCTCTTCCCAGTTTTGAAGGGAACAGGGTGTGCTTGATATCCCCATGTCCCATTCCCAAACATACCAGAGTCCAAGTAGTGCAGAACACATGAAAGACAAGTGAACAGGAGCCCCGGTAGATAACAACATCTGAAAATGGGGCTGGAACCACAAAATGGGGTGGTTTCAAACAGCATGTTAGTAGGGTTGGGAGTGGAGAGTTGCGATATATGAAGAGAAGCATCCATCACCAGACTGCAATGACTCCTTGCTCCTCGCTTGTCCTGAATTCTGAAGTTGGCAGAAACCACTGTTTTGTACAGCAATAATACTGCTAAAGGTGATCGGTAGCATTTTGCCCACTTTGAAGCAGCCTCTTACTCAGATCCTGCCAATCCCTCTTCCTAGGGATGGAAGATAAAGACTAGCACAGCTCTCCCAAAGAGGCTGTGGCTCCCAGTCCTAAGGCAGTGGTTTGGTTTTGAACTGGGATGGCTTTACCTCCACTGAAGCCAACAGGGTGAAAAAATGCCTCCTTGCACATTCAGGCACTGAAACACCACCCTGATCACCTAAATGACCTTTCAAAATCTCTTCCAGCCTTGTTTTTGATGAACCTGGGTCAAGCTGCTTGCTCTTCATCTGACTCAACTTGGTGTTAGGCCTCTTATCCAAAGGAAAACTCCATGCAAAGGCACAGGAGAGTCCTGAGCATGAGTCATCCCGTCTGCCTAAGCACCTTTCCCAGAAGGCATGCATCTGTCTGTCCTGACTATAGAAGGAGCCCAAATGCCTTGATTACACAACAGGTAGTGATTAAAGGTATCAGATGGGTTCATAGCTAGCTTTTAGTCCCTTCTGTGTCACAGTCTTCTTGAATCATCAATAACAAGCTATTTGGGGTAGGATTTATGCATATATCTGTAGAGGAGCTAGCTACAATGCTTTGCACCTTTGATAAGGCTAGGAGGGAAATCCACTCTACAACATGCGCTGTTGCAAGCAGTAAGTTCTGGCAATGCGTCCTCCATGGTACCCAGGATTCATGATAAATCTCAATATATCCCTTCCCTGAAAAAATGTGTAAGACAACAGAATTAGGCATTACTCACAATGCTTCCAGGAGTCCCAGGCATCCCAGGTTCACCCTATGAAGATACAATACCACCATACCAAAAATAGTGAGTGGTGCAATTCAACATTTTAGTCCCTAAAAAGACTCTCTCTCATGCAAGGTTATAAATGGGAATATGAAAACCTACAGATTCGCCCTTGTCTCCCTTCTCTCCAGTGATTCCCTAGGAGGTGGAGAACGAGGCAGGATAAGAACAAGCCACGGTAGGGGAGGGGGTCTCAGCAGTCTCCCCTCTTCTTGCCAGATCAACATCCAACAGACTAACAAGCCTGTCTTCGAGCAGTTGAGCTAATGAAACCTGGATTTCAACATCTCTCCTGTGGAGGAGTTCTCCGATATTTAATAAGGGGTGAGATTATTAGCCTATTCCTCAGTGGGTAGGCTCATTAGGGACTTTCCCCTAGTCAGCTGCTCAGTTTCACAAAGTTTGTAGGCACATCATGTCTTTGAGACCTCTGACAACATAGCTGATCTTAGCCAGTGTTTTCCAAAGCTATTAGAGGGAAATCAGACAGACAGAGTGTAAGTGCATCATTTCCCTTCCTCACGAGACTGTAACAGTGTTAAGCATTTCGTTTCCAGCAGCATGGGGCTGGGGAACTTTTTGCACACTCAGAAACCCCCAGTGCACAGTCCTGCTATTTAACTTGTGCTCTAGCTAATCAAGTGGACCCAAGTGCCGGGTCCTGCACTTGGGTCACAACAACCCCATGCAATGCTACAGGCTTGGGGACGAGTGGCTGGAAAGCTGCCCCGCAGAAAAGGACCTGGGGGTGTTGATCGACAGCCGACTGAATATGAGCCAGCAGTGTGCCCAGGTGGCCAAGAAGGCCAACGGCATCCTGGCCTGGATCAGAAACGGTGTGGCCAGCAGGAGCAGGGAGGTGATCGTGCCCCTGTACTCGGCGCTGGTGAGGCCGCACCTCGAATGCTGTGTTCAGTTTTGGGCCCCTCACTCCAAGAAGGACATTGAGGTGCTGGAGCGTGTCCAGAGAAGGGCGATGAAGCTGGTGAGGGGTCTGGAGCACAAGTCTGATGAGGAGCGGCTGAGGGAGCTGGGGTTGTTCAGTCTGGAGAGGAGGAGGCTGAGGGGAGACCTCATCGCTCTCTACAACTACCTGAAAGGGGGTTGTGGTGAGGTGGGTGCTGGTCTCATCTCCCAAGTGACTAGCGACAGGACAAGAGGAAATGGTCTCAAGTTGCACCAGGGGAGGTTTAGATTGGATACTAGGAAAAATTTCTTCACTGAAAGAGTTGTCAGACATTGGCACAGGCTGCCCAGGGAGGTGGCTGAGTCACCATCCCTGGAGGTATTTAAAAGACATGTGGATGAGACGCTTAGGGACATGATTTAGCAGTGGACTTAGCAGGGTTAGGTTTATGGTTGGACTTGATGATCTTAAAGGTCTTTTCCAACCTAAATGATTCTATTCTGTTCTATAAATAAGAAGGGAGAAACAGCCCTAATCTTCCCTTTGAAGAGGAGACCCCCTCCCCAGGAAAGAGGGAGGGAGCTTTCTACGTCTCGCAGACTGTAAGGCAGAAGAAAATACGGTTGTTTCTTTGATTGGCATTGCACTATCCCAAGTCCTCCCTCTCTCAACTGCTCCTTTAGGGATTGCCTTACATCCTTTCCAGGTTGTCCTGTATCGCCTTTTATCCCCTTCTCTCCAGGCCGTCCTGGGAGTCCAGGTGGACCCTGCAAGAAAGGATTCAGAGAAGCAATCAGAAATTATTTCTGAGCACATCCAGCAGCTCAAAAAAGTAAAACAAACAAGAAAAATGCTACCCCTCCATAATTTTTCACTCAGGAAAGAAAGAAATGTCCATGTGCAAATACAAGTGGGGACTCTCATTGGGCTGGAGAAGGAAGTCCTCCCCTCCTGCACGGACCAGGGGTGCCTGGGCAGCAGCAGAGTAGACTGCCCTGATGCCCCACCACTCACCTGGACAGAAAATTATAATAATAACAACAATTATTACCCTGATTCCTCTCTCTCCTGGTTCTCCAGGGACACCAGCTTCTCCCTAAAAGAGAGGAGTAGGAGCTTCTAAAAGCTTTTTTGGCCTTTCTTTTTCAGCCTTTAACTTTGAAAGATGAAACAAAGCTAAAATAAGAGAAAGAAAAGCCAAGGGTGAGATGAAGAGGTTTCTTCGTAGTCTCATCTAACCTAAGGACAAGTAAACAGGAAATAAAATGAGCAGGGGTCAGCTTCAAAACAAATCAAAGTGTGTAGTTTTCCAGCTGCTGCTTAACTAACCTGTGCAATGCCTTGCCCAGGGGGTTTGAGGGTGTTAAACGTTTATGTGGGGTGACTAACTTCATGGAAGCAAAATCTACCAAGAGCTATCAAAACCATGAGACATCACCTCTCACACAGGACATCCTGCTTTTGCATTGTTCCCAGGACCTCCAGGGAAGCTGGTCGCTCTTGGAGGTGAGATGCTGAGATGAACAGACCTTCACTCTAACTCAGTGCAGCCCTTCTCCTACGCTGCTGTACCCAGAGCTCCAGCTGTGAGGGAGCCCGCTGTCTTTGGTACCTATGTAACTCTGGAAGGTGTGGGCTCCCCGTTGATTACCTTGGTCCCAGAGGTGCCTTTCTTCCCTGGTTCTCCCTACAACACAATGCAAAAGTGCTAGGTTACATTTCCACTTGTGACCAAGTTTTTCACCCTAATTTCCTGCTCGGATTAAAAGCTCTTATTTTGAAATTACTGGTGACTCTGGAGTCAGGGGCATTGGGCAGCAGTGCCACAGGATCAGAAACACGGCTGCTGCTTTTCTTTCAAGCCTTCCCTTGGTGATCCTATTCCACTTGATGTTCAGGGATCAACTCAGCCCTTTGAACTGAAGAAATGTCTTCACTGACTGTGGTTAGGGGAGGCTTTCCTGAAGCCAGTTATGATGCTTTTCTGAGGGGCCACCTTGTTTGATTGTAAGAGGGAACTATTATGCCCTAAAAACAAAAGCAAGCCCTTCAGGGCTGGTGTGGCTGCACACTGTGTTAGCGCCCTGCACATCAGACAGATGTGACTCAGTGATGAAAGGGTATGATGTTGAATAAAAAGTAAGAAATGCTGTGTCCAGGCAGTGTAACACAAATGCCATGGTGCCATGCACTTGTTCCACCTGGACCAAGAGTAAAGAGTACTGGCATGAAGCACAGCCTAAAGCACGCCCTAATGACAATCTGCAAAGGATCTACCTCCTCACTTGCAATGAGAGAGTGGACAGAGCAAATGAGAAGTTAGATCCCTTGATGAGCAAACCACCATGCCTAACTAAAGGTAGTTTGTCCAGTCTTGTTTGTTGACCACTGTTGTGCTGAGACCTCTCTCTTCCCCACCTAGGCTTGTATAACATACACATTTCTGACCGGTCCCATCTTGTCACTTGTTCCTACTCGCTACTGCAAGGGCATAACCTGGAGTTGTTAGCTTGGTTCAGAGTGGCGTACCAAGGGGTTCGGCATGACCATCTGACTGGATTGTTAGCTTCTACTTACATCTTTACCTCTTAGTCCGGTCTTGCCTGGTTTCCCAGGTAATCCTGGTTCACCTTTCTCTCCCTTCAGGCCTATATCCCCCTAAAGAAAACAAGACTGTTGTTACATTCCTCTTCTGCATTTCATAGTCCTCACATTTTAGACATTGCAGGGCATATTCAGACAGCATGCCAGGCCCCATAGCCATGCAATTGCTTCCACACTTCTGGCAGAAGCTGGGGCTCAGAGCATCTACCCTGTGCTAAGAAGGGCTGTGCTTATAGTATTTGCTTAGCAGGCTAGGCTGCAAAGCATCCATCTCTAATGTAGTCCATCCAGACTCCACAATCAGCCTTGGCAGACACTGCAGGACAGATGCTTCTGAGGTTCTCCACCTCCAGCAAGCTTTGCAGCCCGTTGGTGGAGACCCAGGAGACGGGTCCGCTCTTGAGAGCACGGTGTGGACACGGGGTCAGTTCCCCCTCCATGTTTTAACTTCTATTCCCATGAAAAATCAGTTGACCTTTCACGGATGGGTACTTATGCATCTGCTCAGCTTGATGTTTGTACAACAGAGACCTTCCTCACCACTCAACAACCTCACCATGCCTTCTCCCAACCCAAAATACCTCTTGCTACCTTCTCCACTTTGCAACTGAATTAACACATCTTGTTACACATCCTGTCTTGGATGCATCTCATTTATCTCTTTTGACATCTAATTTCTCCCTGCCCATGAAGCTGATCCAGCCTAAATATTCCAGTCATTGGGCTATGTATCATGCTGTAACATTTCCCAAATCCATACACTCCTTCAGCCAAACCTGGAGAGCAATGCTGTTTGAGAAATGTACACAGCAAGACAGATTCACTGAACAAACACCACATTTGGGATGTTTTCCGGACCTCTCTTGACCAGTTTTGAACCTTTGCGAGGAGGAATCCTACAAGCCAGGATTTGCAGATTGTTTTAAAGCTTCATTAAAGATGCAAGACCATCTTTTCATTGTTTTTCTAAGCAGGGCTCTGTGTGTCGTATGGAGACTCCAGCAAGGCAGAATTTGTTCAGACCTTTCGGGTTTTGAACACTCCCCATGTTTTCACACTAGCCCCATGGCGAAGTTAAAACCCCACTGACTCAAGATGCTTTGGGTGACACAGACATCAGTCATGAGACAATGCTTTATGTGTTGCAATCACTGCATAGACTCACCTTCTGACCTGGCTTGCCAGACAAACCTACATTTCCCTGCAGAAATACAGACCGTTAGTCACATGGCAAGAATGATACAGGTAGAATAATTTCAAGTGAGGGTCCTCTGTTGTATCTAAGGGGTGTAAACACCAGACTCAGCGCTGCAAAGCTGCTCTATGATTGCAGGTATTAGCAGCTGAAACAGTGTAGTAAAATGCAGAGAAGGGGAAAACAGATGGTGTCCTAAGAGACGAGGGGCTGCTGTAAGCACACACTGTCTAGATGCATCTGTCTTCCCCACTTTTGAAGCCATTAATACTTTGGTGACTAGCTTTGACAGAGGGGTGGGCACCTCAAAGATGTTAGGTTTTTCAAGTTTTTGCTGGTTTAAAATGAAAGGGACTATTAATATCCCCGTAGGAGGGAACACCAAGGCATAAACCCAACCCTTCCTAGACATCAGTGAACTCATGTGGGAGCCACCAGAAGCTTGCACCTTCTTAGACACAGAAGTCAGGAAGAAAAAGGTCAAGTTCACTTTCAGGACACAAAGCCATCAGAAATGGGACTTCCCTGGCTTTGCTGTTCACAGAATTATGAGTTGATCATTGACCATCTCTGCTTTCTTCCAGACTCATGAGCGATCCTCTTTCTGCATTTTGGAGGAGCCCACCCTTTGCACCTGACTGTGGAAGACAGTGCTAACTACCCCATCACACAAGATCACCATGGGATCACCAACCACAGGGTGACAGCCCAACTCCTTGTCACCAACCCAGTATTAATTTCCTCAGGGGTGAAGGCCAGCAAATTCACATGCATGGAGATGACAGAGAGATTTTGTCTCTGAACCTCCTGATTTGCCTCCTTAGCCCTCCCCTTTCCACATCAAGCGTATTGCCCCACTCACCCTATCGCCTGGGTCTCCCTTTAGCCCAGGTTGACCAGGAATGCCGAAACCTGGACTTCCCTGCAAAAATCAATGATGATGTGTGTCTCAGTGTAACGCCTGGGGAGCTTTTCCACTCTGCAACTCCACATATGACAGAGACACAGCTACGGCTAAACCCTGTGCTGGTACTACCTCCCAGTTTGTCCTTATGGCCGCCACATGGACCCTCTCCCCTCCTGACAACACTCCTTGCCACCTCTGAGAGATGCTATTGTGGAGAGCCAACTTCCACTAGAGTGTTTTTTGAGGAAGCCAGGATGTGCCTCGGTTTCCCCATCCCAACCTTGCAGACCTTGGCCGCAATTCTTCCATTGCCATGCACAAGCTGTGGTGGCATGACCCTGCTCCACTCATTCTCTCACTCTTTGAACATGTCCTATGCTGCGCTCACTGTTAGCAGTCTCCACCCCACCACCATTTTGCAGCCCCCTCAAGGGTCATCCTGCTTCCCATCCTTCCTATAACTGCTGAGAGTTAGTTGCCAATGATGTGTTTGGTGCTAAGCAAGATGCCGAGGGAGATACCATGTCTTGGCAGAGCAGCTTCCAAGCTCAGGACATAAACCTCCACATCTGAAGCTAGGAGGAAAGGACAGAGGAGATTCTAGGCATTTTCATCAACCATGGGCAGCTGGGTGAGCTGAGCATTGGGAACTCTGCATCTCCCACCGACTTCCTCTCAAGGAGCTTTTGACTTCTCCATGTGACAGCTCTCCCCTTGGCTTACAGCACATGGGTGTTCCTTGTTAGCACGAGGAATTCCATCTGCCTCAGAGCTTCCTTTGTAGACATAAACAAAATAAACCCTTCTACCCATAAAGGATGTGCCAAGAAAAGCAAGCGCATTACCTTTTCTCCTTTGTCTCCTTGTATTCCTTTGTCTCCTTGTGGTCCCAGGGCGCCTGTTGGTCCAATATCTCCCTGTGAATAAAGACATCCCCAAAACTAATAATATCATGCAGGAAAACAAGCCCTGTTCATACGGCTCCCTAGAGCTGCATTTTGCACTTTCAATACACTCTGAAAACCATTCCCTTGCCAAATCCACCCATTCATCCATCTCCGGGTTTACACGTAAGCTTTTTCTGCGGTACCTGGTTTTCTGCCACACAAAACCCATGACAGTATTTACACCCTCTCCAGCCATGCAACTTGTATACTGTAAGGCACCATGTGTGCATTTATAGCGATATAAGCAGGATAAAATTCAGGTCCCAGGTCACTACTTAAATGCAGCCAGCTTAAAAGAAGAGAGACATTTTTGCTAACGGATGTTAAGCGCTCTGGACAGTAAGAGCAATGAAGGGAGTTGGCTTCAACATCCAAGCCCAGCGAAAAGGACAAACCTCATTGTCTCTAAGGGGTGAGGGAGGTATTAAGCACTGTAGGGTATTTTATGAATGCCAGCAGTCAAAAAGCCAAGAGAAGTTACCCCTGCAGTAAATACTCCTTGCAAGGATAAGGGAGATCTTTTATTTCTCTGCAGATTGGCAATAAGTGATCAAGAATAAAAAAAAAATAAGATATTCCAGACCACATCCCACCACCATGCCTCTGCAAGAGTGAACTATAGCCACCTTCCTATAAAGCAGATGTACAATATGGACAACATAGTCAGGGAACAGCTCTGTCTCGGAGATCTCCCTGGTTTGAGAAATCCAATTGCCTCCAGTCACAGGAAGCACAAACACTAGGTCAGGGGCCCAAGAGAGGTGGGGAAATCTCCATCTGTGGAGATGCTCAGCACACAAGGTCCTGAGCAACCAGACCCAGCTTTGAATTTGGCTCTGTTTTGAGCAGGAGGTGGGACTAGAGACCTCCAGAAGTCCCTTCCAGCCTCAGGTGTGCTTCAATTTTATGTCAATGCCTCCCTTGGCTGGAAAGTAGCTTCTGTGAGTGGGCTGGATCTGTGCTTCAGTGATCGCTACCTTCTAAAACTAGCACATGGAAATCCCAAATTTCCCCATGGACTGGGGCTAGAAAGAGAATGACAGGCACAAAATGTTAATAAAAGCAAAAGAAATACCAGCAGGGCAAGACTATTGCTATTTTTCCAACCTCGCCTCTCCAGTCAATCACAAGGGAGATATGATTCAGATGGTGAGACATGGTCCAGCCCTCACTTTTTCAGGCAAAGATCTCATCTAAGTTTCAAGCAGCACTAATTAATACTTACCCTGACACCTTTCTTGCCTGGAGGTCCCAAAACCTGAGGATAAAAGAAAAGCACAAAAACGCTCTCTTACATGGGAAAAAAAGATCTCCCTTTCAAAGGAGGGTCTATTCATGTTATCTTTTCCAAAGCAAGAGAATCTCAGCCTTGTTATGGGATAGGAAACCCATTACCTGCACCGGGTCATAAAATGCCAGAAAGGGCTACAAGCCAAATCCCAAACCCAGTGAAGCTTGTGAAGGAATCCCACCAACTTCAGTAGGTTTTAGCTCTAGGGATGGGACTGAACTCACATACAAGGGGTAACGGGTAGATAGCTGCTCTAGCTTCTGCTAACACACACCAAGGACCAACCTTTGGACAGCCATGAATCTTAATGAATGCACTACAACCCTGCAGAGCAGCCCTGAGCTGGGTTTAGGGACTACAGAGCTGTCTTCCTACCTTATGCCTGCAACACAATTCTGTCAGCATTGCTAGGAAAGAAACCTAAGGTACCCTGCTCATTCAAGCATCCTCCAGGACACATCAATCTGTCCTGCTGGTGGGTCTCAGTTCTTAATGCAACCTCCAACTAGCTCCCATAGTCCTTGCAGCAATGCTGTGTGGCATGCAGAGATGGCCACCACCAAGCTTTCTCCTTAAAGCTGCCCTACAATTTGGAGGGACATGAAGAAGAGGCAGTAGGAGCCCTGTTTCCACATGGGAATGAAGCAAATGAGACCCATCAGCAGCTCCTCTTCAGCACGAACCAGCACAACCCCATTGTGGATGGGGAGCTTGAGTCGGGGAAAGGCCTGGAGCACAGGGCTTCAGTGGTGGGAAGGCTTTATCCTTACGTTTCCTGCACAGCAGTGAAGCTCCTTTAAGGAGCCAGTGGGCAACTGTGGTTCAGGGTTGGGAATACAAGAAGTGGAGCAAGGGAGCAGAAGACATAGTTGTCTGGAGGGTCAAGGAAAAGGTCCGTTAGTTCTTCCTGCAGTTCAGTGGGACACATCTCTCTTGGTCCTTGGTCTACTGGCACCGCTGGTGGTGATGCTGCATAGCTATAGCACAAGAAAAGCTTTAATCCACTCATAGTTACCCCCATAGCTGGAGCACCTGGAAATCCTGGGTTGCCCTGCAAGGCAATAGGACATAAAATGAACAATGTGGGGCAATGAAAAATTTCTTCTCATTGCTCTCCCCATCCATTCCTTAAATCAGCTCAAAACTCATTTCAGAAGCACAAGAGCAAAACAGAGGGGAGACGCTGAGCTCAAGCGCATCCCTGCTGGCTTCATCTCCGCGCAAGTCCCCCACGAACACACTCAACTGCACTTGCAAGAGCTGCACACGTGGAACAAGCTGGGGGAAGTCAGGACACCTTCACCTGAGCTAGTCAAACATGTTGTTCTTTTACTGTTTGACTTACTTGGTCTCCTTTCTGCCCTGGAGGTCCTGGGAGTCCCTGTAAGAGATCAAAACAGAATTTCCACCAGATTGAATTCAACATTTTTGGTCCCTGCTGCAGCGAGAAGCTCCCAGCTGTAGGGAGGGAGGCAGAAAGCTCTTCAGCCCAATTTTTCACTGACTGCAAGACAGCTCTGCCAGACAGCTATAAGGGCTCTTGGGTGAGAGACTGGAATCCCCTTGCCTATCTCTAGCACACGTGGTTACCATCTACCAGACCAAGAGCAGAGCGGCAAGCTCTCATCCCAGGTAAAGCTATCAAAGACGGGCCTTTGCAAGCAAGAAAAGGTATGAAGACAGCCATGAGATGCATGGGAGCTACCAGCCGAGGTCAGTGTTTTGCCTAAGCCAGCCCCAAGACTCTGCTCAGAGCTGGAAGCTGCAAGTACACGTAGTCGCTGTGCTTGGAGGGGCCTTGCTCCTGCAAGGTGCACTGGCTCGAGGAAGACTGACAGCCTATTTCCACTTTTCACTACCGTAGCTATTCTTAGGAAAAAATGCTGCTGTCTTTTTTGATCTTTGAGGTTATAAGCAAATGTATGTGCAGAACAAGTGCAGCTGGGGGAGCTGTAAAACCAGCAAACCTGGAATACAGCTCAATAAAAGCAACCTGTGAATACTCAGTATGGACTGGCAAAGAGTATTCAAGGTTTGTTTGTTAGTGTTTGCAAGCCACAGACTGTCCTGGGGATTTACCATTGGTGCAAGGTCTATCCCATGCACGAGAGCTCCTTCAGCAGCAGTGAGCTCCTGAACCTCGTGTTTACGTGGCATGTAGCTACGTAGCCCACTTACATCTGACCAGACTGGGAGAAGCCTTTGGGGGGGGACTTCAAATTCCCTCCCTCTGGATCTCCAACAAGATAACCTCAACTGCTCTGTCCTGAGCCTGAACACAGAACCGGCTGGCGCTTCTTTCCCTCCTACTCTGCACTCCAGTGCTGGCCAGTCTCACCTTTTCCCCTTTAACAGCACCTTGCTCTTTGTTACCCTGGAAAACAGAAGATGCTTTAGTTAAGACAAGGGTCCACTGGCAGAGCAGGATGAGCCTGGAGGCTCCCACACTGCACAAGAGCATGCTGCGCGTGTTCCCTCCACTGGGGATTATGAAAGCAGGGGGAAAAGCAAATACAAAAATAAAGAAAAAAATGAAGATTTTTATATATATAGTATATAGCATATGTTATATGCATACTCCATGCATTTATATATTGTATATTGCATATTAATTACCTGTATAGTATCTATAATATATTAAGATATCTTGTATTATCAAACATATTACTATATATACTTTATATATAATGCCTAATATTAAATTGCATGCATATGATAATATATAGTTATTATATAGTTATATCATAATCATCTACTATATAATATAATATACATATATTGCGCTCTCTCTCTATATATATATGGACTATCCTGAGCTTGATCAGACTGTTTCCTACCAAGGAGCTTGAGAGCTGAAGATGAAACAGTCTCTTGGAAAATTTGAGAGTTTACAGCATCAGTAATGTGTAGTTCTGGGGTTGCGGGGTGGGTCCAGGCTTCGCTCAGAGGCTGAGCATAACCACCAGGAGCAAGGTGAGATATTGGTCCAGGGCCCAGTTACTGTGGGTTCTATATTTACTTTTTTTTTTTTAACTTCATCTTTAAAACTTCATTCTGATTTGATTAATTTAGAGATACACCCTTGGCCCAATTGATTCTTCTTCCCCAGGTGGTCCCAGTTCACCCTAAATGAAAACCAGCAGCTGTGATTGCCTCCTGCACCTTCTGCTGTTGACTCAGAAAGAGCTCACGAGCAATGTCAACAGTTACCTCACCAGTGAGCACCCTGCCAAATTTTGCTCTTTCTCCCCATTGCTTTGCATGAGCAGTCCATGAAACACGCAGCCACAGACCCATATTTGTGTGGATCAGGACCAGGCAATTCAACGAGGTCTTTGCTCTTGCGAAGAGCAAGCCATGACCAGCAAACTGTCCGTTAGCACTTGCAAAGACATAACAGTTTTAATATCCTCTTCTATTTTATGAAATAAAAAACACCACTGCAAAGGGAAGCAAACCACTTTGTTTCAGGCTGAATGAAACATTTCCTTGCATATTATTTTTTCCTTCATTTTCCACCTCTCTTGGAAGTATGAAAATAATTTATTTTGGGGTCAATATGGACATTTTTGAGCTTAATGGACATGAAATAGATCAGTGACTCAGACCCATTTGGCCATCAGCAGTAACTCAAAGAGTATATACTGAGTCACCTGGAGAAGGGGGCATGCAGAGAGTCATGCAACCCAACCCTAAGTGGTTGCTCCTCCAAGAGCCATAACAACCTGGGACCGTGCTGAGTTGCCTCATGTACCGCCTAAACCCATGCCTGGCACTTCCCATACCAGGGAAAATTCAGACTTCCCAAGTCCTTCTCCGGTGTCAAACTTCAACACGAGCTCAAGCCAGGTGCTTCAGGAAGAGGCAAACATCCACTCAAACCTGAACTGAGAGGCACTTCTCCTGGCTCAGGAGAAAGTCTCCCTCCTCCTACAGCAACAGTCCCTGTACATGCCAAGATCAGCTGATTCCTCCTGCACCTGCAGTTTTCCAGGTATTTTGTCACATGGAGAAGCCCTGGAATTGAACTCCCACATCTCCATGAGCAGTGAGAGCTGGGAGATAGGCAGCAGTCTGCAAGAAAATCTTCCTGCCTGCCATGAGTCCCCTCCTGACCAGTCCTTGCCATGCATTGTCTTCCCTGGGTTCATGGCAGAGTTGCCAGATTTGGACTGGAGCTACATTTGTCCAGTCCCTTTCCTCTGGCAGCACCAGGACACCAAAATCATTCCTCCCCATGACCCCAGGCTCTTAAGCAAGGTGAGAGAATTGGAAGGTGTGCAAAATGTAGATGTGAGACAATCTGCTCCTTACAACTTCCTCCCAAAACACATTGAACGTAAACTACTACAGTTCTGCAGAGTCTTAAAGGCCATAAAAATGCCATTTATTATTTTATTAAAATATTGCATCTCACTACCATTCCAGGTCTCTGCAGCACCCTGCAGCAATGACTTTCACGGGCCAGTGACTGCTGATGTGTAAAATTATTCCCTTTCATTGCTTTTTAGTAAGGAGTCAACATTCCCACAGCCAATGATGATGGTTAAAGCTAGATGCTTTCCCTGGCACCTGAGTACCAGGCACAGGGACTCAGGTTCAGCATTTCAGTACCCACCTTTTGCCCTGGCACTCCTGGAGGTCCCATCACCCCCTGAAAAAAAACAGAAGAAACAGTGAAAGCTCAGACTTTAAAACCTAATGCCTTCCCTTCTCTGACCCTTTCCATTTGTCGCCACACGATGCACCCTCCAAGGAAAACGGAGAAAAGAGGTATTGGAGGAGACTTTAGAGACACTGAGCCCTCCAAGGGGTCTTTAGCTGCAAATCTCACTGCAACATTTCCAACCCACCTGCTTTCCTTCTTCCCCCTTTGGGCCAACAGTGCCAGGAATGCCAGTTCCCGCCATCCCCTGCAAGGTAAGCACAGCATTGCACTCAAGAAAGCTGATCCCCAAAATTGCAGAGTATGGTATTGGCCTACCTAGATTATCTGCTTCAGAGCTCTGCTCTCAGCCGTCCTGCAAAGCAGGAGGGGAAAAATTTGCTCTGTATCCATTTGGCTAAGACATATGTCTAGCCAGCAACCGTCAGGCAAGCTGCAAACGATGTCGAAGAGAGAATTAAAACCAGGGGTCTATGGGTGTTTTAAGTGACCATCTGAAGCAGGGTGGGGGATTCAGCGAAGCAGCCCCATCCAGGGCTTGGGCTGCATTTGGGAGAAAACACTGCTCCTGACAGCAGGAACTGCAGAGATCTTCCACTGGGTGAAAACATGAGGGCTGTGAGAAAAACAAGGGCTTGGATGGAGATGGAGCATCTATTCTACCACGCACAAACTCAAACCTGTACAAGCAGGGAGTGGAGGGGAATGGGGGGAAATCCCAACGTGCCTCCACTTTATTTGCACTGTCTACCCTGCTATTACTTTGTCTCAGCTATTCCCAGCTCCGCCTTGGGCTGATGGATCCTGCAAGCATCTGATATGAGTAATGACCTTTTCTCCCCTTGGTCCAGGCAGTCCAGGAACACCATCTAGCCCTACAGGGCCTGGCAAGCCAGGTTTCCCCTGAAAAGGAAGATACATAATCAATTTTTTTTCTTCTAAACTGTTACAAATCATACTGAAGAAAAGGTTTATTTTTATGTCTGCAGAAACACAAGCAGAGAAATGTATATCCTGATGTGCCCAGTTCCTTTGCAACTGAGGATTTCTAGAGACGTTTATATATTCCCAAATTTCCTTTTCCCCCACAAATAAGCTATGGATCACTGGCTTTACTCAGTTAGGGAAAATAAAGGTGTGTTTGCTTGTTACACAGGAAGACAGAGGCTGGGGACCCATGTTGATTTGGTAGTGGCTGCCTTCTCCAGTGGCTCTTTATGGCCGTGTTGCCGTAAGTGTGACTATAGTAATGTTACTGGTATAGAAATGGTGAAGATGGACATATGGAAATGGCTGGTCAATGGAATATAGCTCTGCAGTATGGCAAAGGTAGCAAAAAAAGCACCCATATATAATGATGGACAGTAATAGGCACCTTGGGAAGGATGCAAGAACAGGACATACATATAGTCCCTGAGTAATCTTTTAGGTTTGAGTCATTTGTAATGCAGTGACTTCCCAAACCAAACATGTTTTCTTTTATTCCTAGTAGTCCTCCATGGACTTTTTTTCTTCTCTTATCTCCCCTTGAACTCAAACTTCCTACACCCCAAACATCCTTGTGGGACTTCTGTGAAGAACCACCTCCTTTTGTTTGTCTCGAATCTGCTGCCAGCTTGGTCCATTTGCTGTCCCACACTTTTGACCCACCTTCTTGCCCTCCTCTGGACCTGCCCCAGTTCTTCTCCATCCTCCTGAGACCAGGGGGTGGGATGTGGGAATGAGCAGGGTTACACTCAGCTGCTGGTGGTGGAGACAGTGGGGGCTCAAGGGTGAATCACTGTCACTTTGGAGTAGCCTTCATCAGGTGACGTTTGTTACCATCTGCCAACATGACTGACTACACGACAGAGTTTATTGTCATGGTGAGCACAGTGACGGATGCACTTCCCACAGCTTTGCTCTGTGCCATGAAGAAGAGCATGTCCTTGCTTTTGGCAAAATGAAAGGCTGTTATCTCATGTCTTTACTAGGTTTCTAACATTTCCCTTTTGGCAATTCCTGAGTGACGGGTCAACAGGATGAAGCTGACAAAGTGAGAAACGCTTAATTGGCCCTGCTTAATCTGCCAGCCCTCATCAGCGGAGTAAAGCATCCCAAAGTGGCAACTGATGAGAACTGGCAGTAGACATTGTCCCTCCACAACCACCCCAGGTGGCAGAGGGCATCCCGAGGCCAACAGCCCTTTCCCACCGTGGCTGGCAGCTCTTCCTTAGCAACTGGCCATCAGTGGACCACTCACCGGCTCTCCCATGCCTCCTCTGTCACCCTTGACGCCATTCCTCCCACGAGGGCCCTGCATGAAGGACAGGACAGCCTTACAGTGTGTCCCAGCAGTCCTTTCGGGTCCTGATGGACATCTGGTAAGTATGGAAACCAGACCCTATTGGGCAGCTTAGAAATAATAAAAAGGCTTCTCATCACGTGCAAAAGTGAAAGCCAATCTCAGGTACTTACCCTGATACCTGAATCCCCTGGTTCGCCCTGAAACACAAAAGACACGGAGAATTACCATGGGGTGGTAATTTAAGGAGGGGGGTCCTCTCTAAACTTAGTCCTAGCAAAAAGCTCCTGCAGGCTGACAAGCCCAGAGACCAAAACTTCCACCCCCAAGGGAAGACCGAGCTTTAGTAGAGGTTCTGCTATCCTGCATGCTCCAGACACCTCAACCTGCAAAATCTGATGACAACCCTCCCTTAGGGTAGAGGAGGGGAGTTTAGGTCTCTTGATCTCTGCTGAGACGTTTTGACCCACCCTCAGTGCAAGCAGATATTTGGTGGCAACCATCAGTCTGGTTTTGGCTGCGCACAGCACAAGTGATCCTGGGTATTTGATTCCAGCCACCAAACAACCTTCCTCAGGACCTAGAGCTGGACAAGTCTTAGTGGCCACTGAATCTGGCCCCGTGTCAGACAAGGCTGCCCATAACCTTTTCAAGCTCCATCATCGATTCTCACTGTATTGAACAGCAGGGCCCTGATGATGGGCACGTTTTGCAGAGTTCTTCCTTTTATGCCCCAATGGGAGAATCCCATGATGGAGAGAAGAAATGTGTGTTCCCAGGGCCTTTGAATGAATAGAGTATCCAGGGACTCTGGACTTTGCCTGGTCTCCTCTTTCTGTGGTACAACATCACAGAACCATGCTTCAAATAACCATGCTCACCTTGATGGAGATCCCTGGTGGCCCCTGTGGCCCCGGTAAACCTGGTAAACCTGGTGGTCCTGCTACCCCAGGAACCCCCGGCTGCCCTTTCTGTCCCTGCAACAATGAAAACCAGGAGAGGGAGGCACGTGGGCTCTCTCCCCACTCCCTTCACTTCTCTGCCAGCCCTTGAGAGGCTGAAGGGTCCACCACACCTCGGGTATGATACTCACAGCGGGGCCAGGCTGCCCATTTCGGCCAGGAATCACCTCTACTCCTCCGAGGACATAGCCTGGTTCACCCTGCTCACAACGGGAGGAAGACACATGCTTAGCTGTGTTGGGAGGCCCAGGTGCAATCAGGCAGTTTCATAATTTAGGGGCAATTTTATAATTTAGGGGCAATTTTATAATTTAGGGGCAATTTCATGATCAGCATAAGTGACTTTAAAACCAAACAGCCCCTCTCTACACTGCAAACCCAAACCACTGTGCTTGCAGCAGCTCTTTTGCAGAGGTACCAGAAGCCACATGGCCATGACATGAGCTCTGCTTACTGTCATGGCAGAAAATTAATCCCAGGGAAAAAAAACGGAGGCTGGCTTTCAGCAGGATCCACTCCCTGATCTGTAGCCATACAGACAGCACAGGTGGATGCAAGGAAGGAGGAGGAACGTGCATCAGGGCGGTGGGGGAAGGACAGGACAACTGCTCTTGGGATCTGCCCACAACTGATCTTGAAGCCTTACGTTTTTGTGTCCTAAACGTAGGCAAACAGGTTTGTTCACAGTGGAAGCTCAGAAAGGCAGAATGACCCAACCAAGCAATACCTCCTTCTGCAAATAACCAACTGAAATGTGCCGAGGGCCTGTGATAAGGACTGAGCACTTTTCTCCATAAAGACATTAGATTCCTCCTAGCAAAGCTGAAGGACAGCTCCCCAAGCTGACAACTAGCAGTGTAGGGCTAGTTACTCATAGCTCAGAAGTTCATATTCACTGTGCAAATGCTTAGAAATTAGAGATCAGAGCAATACAATAGCTTTCGCCCAATGAAACCCAGGAATGAAACTCACTCTGTCTCCTTTTGGCCCCACTGGTCCGGGATAGCCAGGAGATCCCTGGAATTAAAAATAAATCCTGCCGCATTAAACAGCAAAGCACCCTCAAGATCATCATTGTGGGATGTTCAAGTTAATATTATTAATGTCTCTAATAAAATTTCATTCACTTTTAAAGTGGTCATGAAAATAGGTTCCTAGAAGTGGATTTTGGTCCCAACATTGATGAGAAATATATATGTCACCAATGGGTGTGTTATATGTCCCTCTCTAGTGATGGGTGTATGTAGGATGGAGATGTGATGTAGTGACAGTGTAGGACATTCAAGCACCATGGGAAGCTGTGAGAAATGAGGGGTTGCTGCTTATTTAATCCATCAGAAGGTAAACAAATCAGAAGGGGCATTCAGTGGCTGCAGTGGTTTGTGTTGGACCCCTGGGATCCATGCAAACCATGGCTCACAAACGTCACAACCCTTGTTATAGGTGCTACCTCATCACAGACACTGGCAGTTTGATCCAGATGCCCAAACATGGGTGTCCTGGGATATCTGAGATATCCCCAGGTACCCAAGGCACAGGGCTGGCAGAAATGATGCAGGATTTATGGGACACCCGTGTCCTTCTGGAGCATCAGCTGGAGGATGGCTGGAATAACAGGCCATCTCAAATGACATAAGAAGACTCTTCAAGCAACTGAATTGAGCCCAAAAGACGGAGTTCAGTTCAAGACGGTGCCACTGAAATGTTTCTGTACACGCGCTGGCTGTTTACACCCCATTGCAGCCAACGGAGGTGAGGGGCTCAGTTCCATTACACAAGCGCTGTGTCTTGTGCCGTTCGTGGTGCTCTCTGATACCTGCCTGGCCTCCAGCTCTCACTTCAGAAGTGTCCATCGAGTCCCGTATTTTATCAGCCCAGCATGGTTGCTTTGGAAATCCTAGGGCATCTCAAATGACCTGGACAACCTGGTACCAGCCCCTTGTCAACACAGCCCTCGGAGCCAAGGGTGATTTAGCTGGTCAAACACAGTTGTCTACTAATAGAGCCCTGGTAAAAGCAGGGAGGGGTATTTGTGACTGCTGAACTAGTGTGCAAAGCTGTGCCATCACCAATGACATCAACAGCATGGACCAATTAGTACAGCAAAACAAGGGCATGTGAGGTTTGGCTGGTCTAGCTAGATGGATGTTTTCCAAGCAATGCTATGAACTGTTGTGTGAACAATTTGTGTATGGGAAGTCTGTGAGCAAATGATGCTGCTGGTGATTACGCAGTAGGACTGATATATCATAGAATCATAGAATAGAATCACAGAATCATTTAGGTTGGAAAAGACCTTTAAGATCATCAAGTCCAACCTCCACAAAGTTAACCTAACACTGCTAAGTCCACCACTAAACCATGTCCCTCAGCGCCTCAGCCACACGTCTTTTAAATACCTCCAGGGATGGTGACTCCACCACCTCCCTGGGCAGCCTCTTCCAATGTCTGACAACCCTTTCAGTGAAGAAATTTTTCCTAATATCCAGCCTAAACCTCCCCTGGTGCAACTTGAGGCCATTTCCTCTTGTGCAATCACTTGTTACTTGGGAGAAGAGACCAACACCCACCTCCCCACAACCCCCTTTCAGGTAGTTGTAGAGAGCTATAAGGTCTTCCCTCAGCCTCCTCTTCTCCAGACTGAACCACCCCAGTTCCCTCAGCCGCTCCTCATCAGACTTGTGCTCCAGACCCCTCACCAGCTTCGTCGCCCTTCTCTGGACACGCTCCAGCACCTCAATGTCCTTCTGGTAGTGAGGGGCCCAAAACTGAACACAGGATTCGAGGTGCGGCCTCACCAGCGCCGAGTACAGGGGCACGATCACCTCCCTACTCCTGCTGGCCACACTGTTTCTGATACAGGCCAGGATGCCGTTGGCCTTCTTGGCCACCTGGGCACACTGATGGCTCATATTCAGCTGGCTGTTGACCAATACATCCAGGTTCTCCTGTCCTGCTCAGCGCAACCAGCCTTTGAAAGGCTTAAAAAGCAAAGCTTTAGGGTCCCACTGTATTGATGATGTTTGCTTCATTCACAATACTTACAATGTCACCTTGGATGCCAGGGAGACCCTGCAAAACAGGAGAGAGAGAGATTTGACAGCCGTGCTCACTTTTCTCTTAAATGGCACTTTGACAAGGTTTGTTAAAACAATTACTTACCATGATTCCAGGGGGACCAGGAGGACCTGTCCGCCCTGGTCTGCCCGGCAGCCCAGGAATGCCATCCTTCCCAGGTAGACCCTAAACATATGGAAAGTGACAGCATGCAGGTCATGGCCCCAGGTCTGCAAACCCAAACAGCTTCATGCAGCACTAGTCTTCTGTACCGCTTGATGGAATCCCCAATTGCCAGCATGCACACACATGCGTCAGTTCCCTTTTGCCTAATTTTCAAAGCCAGCATGGAGCAGGATATATCCAAACACCAACATAAGAGAGCTGAAGATGATTCTTTGATAGATCTCTTCCTCGGTTCTAATCTTTGAGTTGCATATTAACTGAGTGGATGGTTCATGCTGGTGGACTCACCCTCTCTCCTTTCTCTCCCTTTGTAGTAAAGCTGTATGGGTCATAGCCTCCATGAGCTGGTGAGCTCCTGAAGCTCTTGAAAGGAAAAGGAAAATAGAACAAATGATAATGAAATTATTATCTGCCAAAGGATGGCAAATAAACCCAAACCAGAGTGACTATGAAACACAGACTAGCATATCCCTTGGCCTATGCAACAGAAGAAAGAAGCAAGGTTGACCATCCAGGAGACCTATTCATATCCTCAGACTATTTAAAGCCCCTTGGGGGTCATGCATTATTTATTGCGTCTCTGGCTTGTGTCTTGAAATCGTGAGAACAGCATGGAGAATACAGAGTTGTGCGAGGACAAAATGCAGTCAGGGAGCGTATCGATGCCTCATGAAGTCTTGGCCCATGTTACACCTACAGTTCAGGATCTTCTTTTTGGCTCAGAGAGACTCTAAATATTCTTGGCTATGTATCTGTAAGACTTCAGGGTAGTGTCAATGCAATCCTTCTCCCCCATGGGAGAAACTGTGGAAAGGAGTTTGGCAGACATGAAATAAAGACCCTGATTCAACCGTCCATCTCACCTAGTTCTAGACTGCCATAGCATAAACATCACCATCTGAGCTATTCTGACAGTGTGGACACCTACCTATGAACTGAAGCATGACCAAATTTTGCTGACTATACTGACTAGCTGTCCACCAACTACTATGGAGACTCTCATTTTTGCCAGTGAAGCTAACATAGATTGTTCAGTATTGCCGGCTACAGCCACATCAGTAAACTTGCTAGACCAGCACATGGGGTCTGGGGCTGTCCTACTGTTGTTCTTCATGTCCTCTGGCTTGCTGCTTGGTAGGAGGAGTGGGTAGATTTGCCTCCTGACATTTTTATTTCTGAAGTAAGGAGCAGTGGCAGCTTGGCGGTCTGTTCAGTGGCTCACATGGAGTCTAGAGCTATCTGAGATGCCACAGAACATCTGCGACATCTGCATGGGGCTGGCAGATATGGAGCAGGATTGGTGGAACACCTGCATTTCATTTGTTTGCTGGGAAGGAGCACAGGAGGCTGCTGCATTTTCCATGCTGAAACAGCAGCTTCTAGGATGACCTCCCCAAACATGGACATGGTTTCTAAAGTTAAAGCTCTTGAAACTGATATAACTCCACTGCACACCACAGAGGTATGAGAAGTGACCTGATCACAGCAGTGATCGATACGTTTCTTTGAAATATAATCCCCTGAAGAGACACCAGTGAACTAATTCTCACCTTTAAACACCAGGGACCACAAGCCTCCTCTTCCTTTTGGATATGTGGTTCAGCTGATGATGGATCAGGGACATGTGGGTTGCTCTCCATGTCACCAAATGGCAATTGCTTGTTGGCTTCATGTCTGGCAACCTACAGCATGGAGTCCGGCTTAGATTAGTGATCCTCCAGGGTTTGGAAGCAGACATCAAACACCAACCTTCAACAGGTCTCAGAAGGTCACTGCACTTTTTTATCACCAACCTTTTCATTGAAACAGCCATAAAATACCACTGTTGGAGATACTCTGCAGATGAACTCCCATCTGTACCAATGACCCATCGAGAGTTAGAAAAGGGCAATGAATTTCTAATACATTCAAGTGCTCTGCCCCTACAGTGGCCTTGTGCAACAAAACTTTCAAAGCTGTATTCTGGCTTCCCCAATTCCACTCCCTTAATGTCAAAAATTTTGTTCCTTATCTCAGAATCACAGAATCACTACTACGGTTGGAAAAGACCTGTAAGATCATCAAGTCCAACCTGGGGAAAAAAAAAAAAAACCCACAAACAAAAAACAAAAAAAAACCAAAAAAAACCCCAAAAAACAAACAAAAAAACCCCCCACCAACAACCCACGCAAGCGAACCACCACACAACAACAACAAGGCACAACACACCAAAAACCAACCCACCCAACACCACATAGCACCATGTCCATCAAGCTACATCCCACAATGCCACATCCACACGCTCCTTGAATACCTCCAGGGAGGGTGACTCTACCACCTCCCTGGGCAGCCTATTCCAATGTTTCACTACTCTCTCGGTAAAGAACTTTTTCCTAATATCTAGCCTGAACCTCCCCTGGCGCAACTTGAGGCCATTTCCTCTAGTCCTGTCACTAGTCACTTGGGAGAAGAGACCAACAGAGTTGGACAGTAAGTGAGGTCAGGATTGGACCCAGTGTCCTAAACCTGTTCTGACTTTGCTTTGAAACGTTGCTCAGGGAAGAAGATTGCCCTTGTGCATGACCTGCGGCAAGTTATATTCAAAGGGCTGTGAAGCAGCTCACCTCCCCAGATGGTAGCTGGGCCCCTGAAGGCTGAGGGTCAGAACAAATTACTTCTATCAGCTCTCGGAGGATCTGGGGGAAGTCGTCAAATGTGCTGACGTAGAAAACGTTCTGGAGGTTCTGCTGCAGCAAGATGCTGTTGAGCTCAATGGGGTCAGCTCCTGAGACACCCACAGCAATGACGCGGATCCCTGAAACACATCGCTCACTCAGTGGAAGCAAAAGTGTTTGAGATCAGAGTTTCCAAACCCCTCATCACAATTTTCCTGTTAATAACCTCTGCTGGGACTAGGTACTCCAGTAGCCAGGCAAGAACTCACCTGGAGAAGCATGTGTGAGTTATAGCAAACCAAGACACTCAAGCTAGGAACAGAAAGAAGAAAGGATGAAGGAGTGAAGAAAGCCAACTCAGAGTGCACGTCATGTAACGTACCACGCTCAACCCCCTGGAAATTCATGGAGAACCAAGGTCTCAGGGAAACGCAACAGGGCAACTCTTACCCAAAGCATGGGCTACTCTGGCTGGCGGCAACACATCATCCTGGGATCGCCCATCAGTCACGAGGACCAGGACATGAGGGAAATCTGGTCTCATCCCTCTGGAGGACTGAAATATCTCCTTTAGCATGTAGGCTAAACCACGACCTGGGCAAACATGGAGAGGGATGGTGTAAATCTGCCTGTTAGGTCTGTGGATGGGGACTGCGGGTCTCCTTCCACAGATGGAGAAAAAGGGCATTCAGTGTGGCCCCATAAATGGACAGTAGCCCCTATCATGGGGCAATGTCTTTTGAGGGAACACAGCAGTAAATCAGATTGGCTGAAATGGTTCAGGCTGAATTAGGCGGATAGTTTTGGAAAGGAAAAAAAAATACTTTCAGGAGATTTGAAGCATTTTCCTTGCATTTTAGGAAAAAAACACGCAGAATTCTCATTTTCAGATTTCCTTAGAAAGACCAGGGAAGTTTCACAAAGAACTCTCCCCCAAACTGAAATGGTTAAGAAGTCCCAAAATAGTATGGAAAGACTCCTATGAGGGGTAAAATGTCTCTATTGACCCAACCACCATAAAAAGAAAGATTGGAGGCAAGGTTACCTAGAAATTTGCAATCTAACCGGTTTCACACCTGCTTCCCCTAACCAGTCCCATCACAATTCTTGTATTTTGATCAGCCCCATTTTTTCTGCATTCCTGAACAATACCACTGAGCGAGGACAAGGTATATAAGCCTTTAATTAACATACATGGGTGTCTCAAGACTTCCTTTTACGTTGACTGATGGGAATACATTTAAGTGGGTCATTTAAAAAGGGTAAAGTTAAAACTAACTACCTTCAATTTAATATTACTGGTTGTGTACCTTCAGGGAACCAGATATACCCTACTGTCCTGCTGGGAATGAGTAGGTGGAAAGTCCTGTCTATCTCTGAGCTTTTTAATTACATAAGAAAATTGTCTGAATTTCCAAGATGCTGAGCTAATGAAGAGCTGTGTTATTTATACAACAGAAGTGAACAAAGGTCATTTACGTGATGAGACACCACGAAAATAGGACAGGGCACATTGTTTTGTTGTTAGGGTAACAAGCCAATAATTGTTGGAATTTACTGATTAAAATGTGCATACAGTGGGCAATAAAGATGCTTTGGCATCAACTATCCTTACCTAATGTTTATGGGCTTTGTCTCCAAACCAGGTATAAAGATCTCCCTCAAGTGCAGGCAAGGTCATAAAATAATGAAGAGAAACCCTGTAAAACTAGGACATGGATAAAGGACACCAGGCTAGTTGGAAAGACCATCCCTGGAAATAAAACTAAATTCAGTCCTCCATTCTCCAATTTTGAAGAACTTGGGCCCTAACTTTCTAACCAGGTAAATGGGTTCAAAATACTCAGACAAATGCTGTCCCTGGTCTCCAGCCTCTGTCTTGGTCTAGAAAGTCCAACCCATGTGTGCTGCTCACCCATACATACCCGTTTTTGTGTTGCCTCCAGCATAGCGCAGTCCCTTGATGGATTTCAGGGCGCTGTTGCGGTCCCGGTGCTGGTTGAAGTGGAAGGCTGCCCTGGGCTCCTCGCTGTATTGAGCAACAGCAACCTGCCAAAGAAAAGGGGGGGGTAAAAAATGTGGAGGGCTCAGGCACACAGCAAACGTGCCTTCACTCAGTAAACTGCCTTGAGTTAGATAATACAACTAGTTGCGGTGCAACAGGATTGGAACGAGGTTGTGTTTCTTGCAGACTGAAAACAGGCACAAAAACGGCTGTCAGGTTGGCAGGCACATAGGGCACAATCCATATGCTTAAGCACGGGCAAGGTACTATCTCAGACTTTATAGGACATCAGAGATTTCTGCACAGGCTGGTGGATACAGCACAGGACTAATGGGAGACCTGCGCGCTTCAGGCAGCTCATGGTTGAGTGGGAGCATCTGCTGCTGCAGCAGCTCCCATGGCAGCACCCATCCCTCCTGAATTTAACCCTTGATCTCCACTGAGCGCAAAAGGAGGCCAGCTACTCAGCTCATACTGTAGCCATCTAAATAAAAATGTCTTCCGTTTCCCCAGAATTATTTGTTACCCCAGGGTAACTTCATCATGTGCCTACACCTTAAAGTCTACCTGTAAGTAAAGAGTACAATAAGCTCCCCATTTCCTGATCAACTGAAAGTAAGCTATGCGGGTCTATCTTTCAAAGGGCTAGTTCAGATATTACACTAATTAAACACAAATGAGCCAAAATAAATTATCTACTGAGTCTTCCACTTGGCTTTGCTGAGTTGTTGCTTAATGTTGTAGGCTTCGTTTGCCCTTGAGGTGTTTCACAGCATGGCCTGGGGATCTGGTCTTCTGCTTGTCTGGAGGAGGCAGCTGCTGGCAGATGCTGCATCTCCCATCTGGGCCCCCACCTGGGTCTCCACCCATTAGCAGTCTGGAGGTGGGCAGAAATGGGGTCCTAGAGGGGGACCTGCACCTGACATATCCCTGGGCTCCGTAACCTAGACAGCATTTCAGTAGGCTTGGGTTTTGCTTTATTCCTGATGGCTCGCTCTTGGAAAAATAACCAAGAAATGGAAATATATCCAAATGAGTAGGCTGAGATTTAGGAAGCTTTTATTCATGTCTTTGTTGGACGCACGTATGTCTTTAGGCAAAGCACTTAACCTTTCTGAGCCACAACATGTGAGCGAGCAGACTGCTGTCATTGCAGGGGTGAGCAAAAGGTGAACGCTTGGAAGGAAAACACCTTTAGGAAACAGAATAAGAAAATCTTGCCTGTGTCCCTTCAGGCCCAATCTTAGGGAAATACGAAATGATCCGGAAGAGGAAATCCTTCACTTTATTGAAATTGCTCTGGCCAATACTCGAGGACTCGTCCACCAGGAACCCAATGTCTGCTTTGAACTTGCCACAGACTGCAGAGGGAAGAGAGGATCTCCGTAAGCTGGGGGGTCCTAAAGCAGAAGCATGTTTCTTTGTGTTCAGAGCAACAAAACAAACCCAAGCACAAATACCTCTTGCGATGCCAAGTGTCAGTGCTGCTCAGCAGCACCTTCACCCCACAGGGTAGTGCTGAGAGCTTCACTGCATTTTATGGGGTTTGTGTCTTCCCTTTCCCTGACGTTGTCCACTCTCACTATTCAATGAATAAAGACTAGTTTTGGCTCCTGAGATCAGAGAAGACCATGGTCCCTAGTGGTTTTGACCTACTGCTACCTCATCGTTCAATCACACATGGATACACACTCACTTGGCCCAGGGAGAGTTGTCAGCAGTGCAGACACTACAGTGGTTGATAGTGGGGTCTCTGGGGTTGCTGGTAGCTTTGTGGTGGTGGCCAGTGGAAGAGGGGTGGTCCCCACATTGCCAGGAGATATGGGTGGGGATCTCATCATATCCAATTTTGCAGAAGTCACTGGAGCAATTGGCGCAGGTGAATCTCTGTGAGGTCCCACTGTAAGAGGCCAACAAAAACAGGTGTTTGTTAAACGTCTTTTAGTTATGATGCCTCTACTCAGCAAAGCATCAGAAGGGTAGAGAAGCCAAGAAATTAGCCGCAATAGCAGTTACCTAGGTACAACTGCAACATAAGACTCCAGCCTTCATACCTGTTTGCCCAAGGAGTGTTGTCTCCGGTCCCTCCGTATCTCCAAAGACTGGTCTTATAGAAAACAAATACGTTTCTTTGGTGCTCAGTCCTGTCACTCGATATGATCTAGAAGCTGCTGGTAACAGTTCCTCGGAAAGATCAGAAGCTGTGAAAAAGGAAGAAACATGCATTGACTGGGAGCCAGAGAAACTCAGAATAACTCCCGTGTCTGAAGCATCCCATCTTCTAATGACACCACCTTTGGCAAACAGGAGGTTGGGATGAGACAAGTCCTGGGCTTCAGAGCAGAGGCTCTTGGTAAGATGTGTTTGCAAACTGCAATGGTCAGGTCCTAAACCAGATGAAATAAGGCTGTTTGTGTCTGCCAAGGGAGTTCTTGAGTACATGAGCAGGAAAAGAAAATGGGACCTTGTACAAGTGTTTAGAGAGGGCATTTGGCCCAGGTGGTGTCTGAGGCTGAGCTCTGTGATAGACGAATGGTTTGCAGCGGTTAACATGTATAGAAACAGGATGCTTTTTTGTTATGAATGGAAAGTTTGCTGAAAAGTAGACTCAAACTTACTTGAGAAATTTGGTCACATACAATAGATAGTTTTGACTTAAAATAATGATAGGAATAATCTGTGAAAATGTCATAATAATGTTTTGATGGTTTATAAGTGTCTTATTTTGGAAATACCGAATGATGAATTTTGACACTGTTCAAAGTGAAACTTCCACCTTTTCATTCTCAAATAACATTTTCCCTTTAGAAAATAAAAAAGTGTAGTTTCTACAGGAATAAATTATATCGGTGTAAATAATCTGTTTCATTTTCATTAGATGTTCTCAATTACCCCCCAAAAAATTTTGGAAGGGAGGTTTTGCTCCTTTAAAAAAACAATAATCCCTTTTGCAGTTTGACTCAAACTCTTCTACTGCCCTCCTTTCAGGTAGGCAAGAGAAAATAATTGGTTTAGATACCATGCTACCTTGTCTGAAGAGATTCTCTGCAGGAAACACAAGCTGACAGCTCTGCTGAAAGACAGATCTATGGCAGCCCACCTCCCACCCTGCCTGCCTGGACCCCCAAATGGGCAAGTTTAGCCACTCTTCCTTTTGTAGCTATGCCATTGTGTAGCAGTGAACTCCTTTGTTTCATATAACAGGTCTTTCACACAGTGAGAAATAGCATATGGTTACCACACTTGTGGTAACACTTTCTGGGACAGAAAGAAGACTTTGATGGTGGACTGAGGTAGGAGGTACCTGGATCATACCCAGGGAGGGATGCCCAGCACAAGACTGGCAAGCACATGCAGGAAGAAATCTGCAACCTTTGGAGAAGGAAAACAGTCTTTGCTGGGGACAATTTTCTATGAAGAATGAAGCTGATGTTTTGCAAGGGACAAGAGACTGTGAGGCTCCAGGTACAAATGCAAGATCAAACAAGCTTCTGTTGATTAGGTGGATAAGAAAACCATGATTTTGGTGCTCCAAGAAATGTCAAGAGAAAGTAGAAAGACAAGAGAGGAGGGCAATGTCCTGCTGAACTTCTCCAAGGTCCTTCCTGTCGCATGGGGGGGAAGGCTGGCTTTGGATGGAGCCCCATTGACTTACATGGGTTCAGTTCCGTGTAACACTGGACAGAGGAGGTCTACAGCTGGCATGAACTCAAGCTGCATAGAAGGGGACCCAATTTTTTATAGGGCAGGCTGGCTAGAGTCATCTGGAAGGGAGGAGGCCATTAAATGAGCTTAAAAGGGTGGCAAGGGAAATGGGTAATGAATGAGTACTCATTTAGAAAAAAATCAAGTTGTGGAGAAGAAAATTAATCACGGCACCAAGAGACACAAAAAATTGACAAAATTCTTAATTGCCTTTATACGCTAATGCTGGCAGCCTGGATAATTAAACAAGAGAAATTGGAATTACTCACTTATGAGCATAAATTTGATGTCTTTGGTACTATTGAAATGTGGTGGCAAGATTCGTCTGATTGGAATGTTAAATCAATAGTTATAAACCCATTTCAGAAGGATCGATTGAGTGAGGGCACAGGGGGACTGTCAGACATGGTCTTAGCCATTTCTGAGCCCCTGACAACTCTGAAACCAATGATTTTTGAATACTTACGGATCGATATTTTAACAGCATGGCACAGGAGGGGAACAGTTGCATTAGATCACTCAAATCACCCTAGAGAACTGAATGTTCAGTTCCCTAATCACTTATCCATAATACGTAGAGCAAAAAAATGGTGATACCGCAGGAGACTTCATCCTGAGTGACATATGCTGCAAGTCTTAAGCTGCCAATACCAAAATGTCCTTGGAATTAAAAAAAATTAAAGCTGACGACCTGGTAACTCAAAAAGCACTGCAGGGAGCACAGGGGAATTGTGTCAGATCTATTTTCTTTATTGACTTGTGAAGATGAACTGATCCCTAGCAAAAAGTTAGTGGCTGAAGCAACAATGACAGGAAACTTGCTGTATTCAAAGAGGTTTAAGCCTACTCCAGGAAAAAATAATATAGCTAGTGTTTTAAAAGGGCAAACCCCGTAAAGCCACATCAATTGGAAAAAGAAATACACACTAGAAATTGTGAGCAATTATTAAGAAAGTTTTAAAAGCTATTTACTACATAGCAAAGCTTTTAAACAGATAAGAATTAAGGTTGTATGAATGACAAAACCAATGTTTTTTGGTTCATTGCAACTATCCCTGATGGACAGGTAGTGACTCTGGAGGAAGAGACACTGATAATTCCAGCCAGTAGGCTTTTTTCTAAGCAATTTTCACATCTCCTTTTTCTTCCCCTAAGGATTTTATAATGGCCAAATGGGTCACCTTGTGAGCTTCCTCAGTGGGCCAGCTTCCATTTTTTTTCCTCCTTTTCACCCAAATGAAGAAGCTGAGATGAAGGGACATGATGTACAGAAGCCCCCAGGGTCAACCCTCTGTACTCCTGCTAAACAGGGTCCAGATGGGTTCAAAAAAAGGAACAGTGTTGGTGCCCTCAGTGATGGCATCATTTACCTCAGGTCAAACTGGGCAGCACTTGGAGACACAAGTCATGATACTTGAAGGAAACAGCAGCCACTTAAGGCTCGTGGTGGAAAGAAATTTCCCCTTTAATACCTGCCACTTGCGTCTTCTGCAGCATCAGCTGGCTCTAAGACCAGGTACTGAATCAAACAGATCACAGGGCAAGCCAGACATGTCCATGCTATATCCTCAAATCCCCTTGGGTGATAGGGCAGCTCACACAGGAGGAGACCAAATTACAAACCATCCTTCCTTCCGCCACCAAAAAAACATTACCTGAGGACAAGCGCCATGTTAATAGGTATGTGGATGCCCCACGAACAGCTGTCCAAGTCAGCAAAATGCTGGTCTCCGCAGCCTCCTGCACTGTGAACTCAGTCACTTTGGGTAAATCCACTGTTAGAGAAGAAAGAAACAAAGCTTAGGGTGAGTGGAAGCTACCAATGAGAGCTTACCTGAGCTAAAAGGAAGCTGCTGCATCCTTTGGGAGGCTCAAATCCTGGCCCCACTGAAATCAAAGGCAAAAAGTCCAGATAGAAATGCTGAGCGTGAAGCACATCTCTGCTGCACTTGTCCACAACTCCAGCTGCTGGTGAATCTCTCAGGTGATACCTACCCCACGGTGCAAAGATGTGTGTGCCAGGAAACACACCATAGCCTGCAAACAGCTTTGGAGACCTTCTGCCTCCTTAAATACCATGTTTCTGGTGAGAGGAAGGAGGCCCTGGAGCACTTCAGGGGTTTTCCAGAAAGCTGAATCAGATCAGATCCTCAGCTGGTGGGAATTGGTGGAGTTTTAGCAAATAACTGTTGGCAGATCTTTAGCCTGGACTGGCAGGTGTTTGTCTAAACTGATTGTGAAATTTGAGCTGTTGAGAGGGGCAATAAAGTTTTTGCCTGCTCACTTGTGCCGGATGCTAGTGTTCCCTGAAACCACAATGCTGGCTCCACACCCCTGATCTTCTCCACCACCTGATCTCCAAATCTGCCTATTCTGCAGCACCAATCAAGTCGCATGATGCCACAGCGTTATGAGTGATGCTTGCCTTCATCTACTGGAAATGGTCAAGATATTGTAACTAAAGAAGTACTTCCAAGAAAATGATGTGGCCCAAAATTCACAGAATCACAGAATCACTATGGTTGGAAAAGACCTGTAAGATCATCAAGTCCAACCATTAACCCAACATGACCATGCCCATTAAACCATGTCCCACAGTGCCACGTTCACACGTTCCTTGAACACCTCCAGTGCTGGTGACTCCACCACCTCCCTGGGCAGCCTCTTCCAATGCTTCACCACTCTCTCAGTAAAGACATTTTTCCTAATACCCAGCCTAAACCTCCCCTGGTGCAACTTGAGGCCATTTCCTCTCATTCCTCTCATTTCACTAGTCACTTGGGAGAAGAGACCAACACCCACCTCACCACAACCCCCTTTCAGGTAGTTGTAGAGAGCGATGAGGTCTCCCCTCAGCCTCCTCTTCTCCAGACTGAACAACCCCAGCTCCCTCAGCCGCTCCTCATCAGACTTGTGCTCCAGACCCCTCACCAGCTTCGTCGCCCTTCTCTGGACACGCTCCAGCACCTCAATGTCCTTCTTGGAGTGAGGGGCCCAAAACTGAACACAGTATTCGAGGTGCGGCCTCACCAGCACTGAGTACAGGGGCACGATCACCTCCCTGCTCCTGCTGGTCACACTGTTTGTGATACAAGAATAGCATCTCATGGTGATTATTGGCAGGGGACAACAGGCAAAGTCCCAACTTTTCTCAGTAATAAGAAGAAAGGACCAATGCATGTTTTCTGGCATGCTGGCTGGTGGGACCTCACCATCCTCACCTCCCATCAGAGCCCCTAGGAAGAGACAGCCCCCAGCACCAACGTGGAGATGCTCTGGTCCTCACCCAGTGGTTCTGTACTCACAAGTTTTGGCTGTGAGGAGCGTGGGGCTTCCCTCCCGTCCCCCGATCATTGCAGACATGCAGATGGTGTAGGTGGTGCTCTTCTTCAGTTTGGGGATCGTGAAGGAGACTGTCTCTGCTGCAATCACCTGGGAGGTTTCCAAGCCACCTAAGAGAAGCCATTCAAAAAATCCCAGTGTTACACAGGAAGGGCAGGGTAATTGCTATTAACAATTATTGTTAGAGCAGATTCCTCCCACATATCCTATGGGACCTCACCAGGGAGGAGTGTTATGTGCTCATTTTGCATACGGGGAAACTGAGGCACGGGCAGGCGAGATATCTGGTCACAAAGGCATCGCATAGGCTGCTGGAAGGGAACAACTTCTCTGACTTCCCAAATCCCAACTATACCTATATCCAACAGATATCTTTGTTAGCGACTAAAACCTGGCTCAGTTCCAGGGCTTCTACCTGCTCCTGTAGACATTACAGTCCCCATCTACTCCAATCATCTGTGGGAAAAGGAATGAGCTGAGCTAAGCTCCTATTTTCTGGGGTTCCTTGTGCTCTGTCCTCATACCGCACCTCACTGAGAGAGCAGGATGCTTACCATTGAATGGTACCCAGGATATCTTATAATGAGTTACCCCAGGAAGCCTCCTCCAAGATAGCTTCAAACTATTTACGCCAGTGTCAGTAATCCTCAGATCTTGAACGGTCTGGATGGGGTTGGAGTCTGTGAGAGATGCTGCAAAAATCAACCAGGATGAGATGTCTGAAGTAACAGCTCAAGTTATGCAGAGTTCATGGCTCTAAGCTACGACACTGAAGAAAGATTTGGGTATTTATGCAATATCTACTTCCCAGACATTATCCAGGGATGCCAGGCTGCATTTCCTAATGAATCCATGGAGAGGGGCACTGTGCAGTTAAGCTGAGGGATCTCATCCACATCTCTTACCGCCTGCGCCAAACTCTGGTGACACGACACAGGGACATGAGGAGGGGACAGAGAGAGGACAGATCATCCAGATGCATCTCCAAACACCACAGGGAACTGTGGTTCAGATGACCTCACGTGAAAAAGACACTGAAAGGACCCAAGACCCCAAGTTTGAAGAGGCAGAGCCACAAATCGAGGAATAGCAAACCTCAAGTGTGCATGCTGGTGAGTCGACTCTGAGTGGTGCCTGCAGAGAGGCTCCTACCTTGCTGAGATGGCTGTGGATAAATAAGACTGGGGAGCGTGTTAATACGTCCAGGGTTGCCTACCTATGCCAAGCCTGTTGAACATGCCAGAAGGACGTGTCCACCCCTCCCCATGGGAACAGCCGTGGATTATTGCTACCAGCTATGAGGGCTACTCATGTCACTCCACCACCAACGTGCAATGCACAGGACTGTGAATCCACCCTTTGCTTCCCCACATAAAGAGGGTTTTTCCACCAGGACATACCTGTGTGGTGAGTCAGAGTCACCTCTGGCCCCTCGGTCTTGCTGAAGACAGCCCGAACACTGACTTTATACAGGGTGTCAGGCAGCAAGTGGTCAATCCGGTAAGCCAACACCCTACTGCCCAGGTACTGAGTCTTGGCAACCTGTTTTTCTGTTAAAAAAAGGGATACTTCAGAGCCTGTAGCTCACCAATGAGGCTGGTGGCATCCCCTCCAAAGGAAACAGCCATTCCTTGCTGTACTACTGTTTCAGAGCTTTGGGGATTATCTTCATAAATAGAAGTGCACAAATACAAACAGGACAGGAGCCATCACCAATGTATGCATGCTGAGGACCGTGTTTCTCAATAGTGAGATCTCTTTCCTACCCCACGCAGTAGATCAGAAGTTTGGTGGCTCCCATGGCCACGCATGGGTCTCTGCCAGGAACAAGTATGTGCACCCTTTCTCTCCTCACCTTTGCCTGCTCCCACAGGGCTCCAGGTGACTTTGAATTTGGTGGCAGCTGCCGTGGCACTCCACACTAGAGACAGGCTTGAGCTGGTGTAGGACAGTACCTTGAAATTGGAGATGTAGCCAAGAGGAGCTGCAAGGTGAAGACAGCATTAGACTACTGCCCAACAGGGCTCCTCGTTGTCAGTATAATGAGGCCAAAATTATGTAAAAGAGTTAAAAGCAGGATCTCTGCTTATCCTCAGTGTCTAATCATCCTCACCTTGTGAGACACCGGTTTGCACTGCTTGAGGTCTGGGCCACATGTGTACATCCTACCTCCCTTAACACCGAGGAGAGTATTCTGCACTCGATCCACGTGGGAACATCTCTGCAAGCCCAGGACAGGCAGTACAGGGATCCAGGGAGGTGTGAAATCCAGATCCCAGTGTTCCCACACTGCCTGCAGAGTGAAACACCCACCCAGAGCTCCCACGGGCGCTGAACATCGGTGTTTGTCTGTGCCCACTCTTCATAAGGGTCAGCCTATTATCTCCATACTGTATTCCAGGGTTGCTAGTCACCTTCTGCCACTTTTAAACCTCCCTGAGGATACATCTGGTACTGTACAAATCTAACCTCTGCTTTCAGGTCACCATGCTCAGCATTGCTGTCTTCCCTCCTGGAAGATGCAGCAACTTCAAAGTTTGCCATGGGAGGACAAGCTCTGGCCATCAACTAGTCCACCGTCTTTCCCCATGAAGAATTTGCATCTGTTGCCTCTTGGCCAGGCAACCTGATCTTCCAGCACAGCCCTTTGGAGTCCCCCCTTCTTTGAGGCAAGGGACAGGCCTTGTCACCAGTCAGAAAGGACCACATTAGGATGTTCCTCTCTTTTTATCTCCCTATGGCTCCCTACAGCAGAATTTACCCAGGTCTCATCTCTTTTCCAGCTGGACTCTTTGACAATGATGAAGACTTTGGCCATTGGTCTGGATTTCGGGATGCCTGGAAGCTCAGTGTATGCAGATTGGGCAGTTCACATCTGAAGCTCTGCCCATGCCCATGGCACATGAACAGATGCACTGCAGAGCACATTGGCTCCAGTTTGCATCTGAAGACTCCCAGGCAGAAAACCCAGAGCCTTTGGGATGCACTGTTTCAGCTACGAGGCACAGCAGGTCAGCAGGGTAAAGGACCACCACCACAGTGCCCCCGACATGAGGTGGTGGGAGTGGGGTGCAGGAGGCACAGTGTAAGGGCTTTGTAGGGATACACAAGGTTGAACCAGCCACGCAAGGGTTGTCTGCTGTGGTACCTACTTGAACGTCCTGCCCATACTCACATGTCCTGGCTGAGGTTGTGATCCCCGGTCCCTCCACCGAGCCAAAGAGCACATAGAGGGAAATCACGTACTCAGTGTCATGGGCCAGGTTGCGGAGCTGGTAGGCTGTGATCGACTTGTTGAGGGCCAGCTGGCGAGGACGGTCTTTGCCAAAGAACTCTTTGGGAGACAGAAAATAAAACAGAAGAGGATAAAGACTGAAGAGTCTGGAGAGCAGCTCTGTTGCATACTGACAAAGACACCATGTTTCCCCCGGCAGTCCATCTCTGACCCAGCTGAACCTCTGTTGCAGGGCACCCGCATGTGCACTGGGGCAAGAGAGCGTTTTCCTATGGTTATTTATTTGGGAATGACTAAAGGATCTAAACCAGCTGAGAGGAACCAAAGGAACCAAACCACATTTCACATCCAGGGCCCACAGTAACATGGTGCAGTTCGAGGTGGCTCCAACGTGTGCTCTGCTGCTCCCCAGCATCTCCAGGGAGTTCTAAAGCCCCTGTGCTGGATGACCAGGCAAGGTGGTGTAGGACTCTTGCACCCACTGGGATATGCATTGGGCTGGGGTCAGGCTGAACGTAGTTGCTGCAGGGACACTGCCTGCTGGCATTGCGGGTCAGGTACAGGAATCATGTCTGTTTTCAGTTCATGCCCTTAAGTTGTGGGAGAGGCTGCTCAGACCAGTTAATGAGCTGGACCTGCCCCTACACCCACCATGCCTGAGGTTCCCAGTGCCTTATCTCCCATGCTAGAGAAGGAGGTGGAGGTGATGCAGGCTGGAGGAGAGCAGGATCTTACCTGGTGTAGGACCCCAAGCCACTCGGTACCCGGTGGCCCCAGCAACCGAGTCCCAGGAGACCAGAGCGCTGTTGATGGATATCTCACTCACTTTCAGCATCTGGACAGTACTCGATGCCACTGCAGGAGAGCAAAGTTGACCAATTGCATCAAGGTCCCAACAGCTTCGAAGTAGCCCCCGAAAGCTGCGATGAACCACAGTATTTTCTGCACCAGATGAGAGACAGGGCGGCGACTACAAATGACACCAGCTCTCTGCTGCCAGCACAGCCTGACCCCCATCTGTGTCTGCTTGGGCTGGCTCCCACCCCTGCTGCAGGGCACTCACCCGTTGTTGCTTTTCTGCTCACCACCGGCCCTTCAACATCCCCAAAGATGGGGTTGATGGTGATGGTGTACTCTGTGCCAGGCTGCAGCCCCTGGATCATGTAGTAGCTGTAGGTGTTGCTGAGGTTCACGTCCTGGATGTTGCCCTCTGCAAAGGGAAATGATGTCTGGGCCCCTGTGGGTCAGACCAAGGAGGACCACCCTCCTTGGGTTTCCTTGTCCGGGAGGGCGGTGGGCAATCACGCAAACAACCACTTGAGAACTACCCAGTTGCGTGAGATTGAATGGTATTTCACCCTCCTGGCTTGCACATGTGCTGGCAAGGTCCTCAAGCTGAAGATGGTAGGGATAGGGCTTAGTGCAAGAAGCACAAATCTTGGTTGAGGAGCTAATGTATATGCAGGTAGATATAACCCACAGCAGCTCAGGCAGACCTCAGTGATCACCAATAGATCAAGGCAACTCAGGGCTTTGCAGGCCAGAGAAAACAAATCAGGTCACAAGACACAAATGGCCATGTATGGGTCTGCGAGCAGTCCCGTCAGAGGGTCAACACTCTGCCCAGCCCTGGGTGACTGGGTGCTGGAGTCATCTTGCCTTCCCTGCAGGACACTGGAGCCAACTGATGCCACAAAAGACATTTTCTCATCTCTGTATTGTTGTTGTGGACTAGAAATTGCTCAGCTAAATCTCTCGGCATCGCTCTAGAGGGAGGCACGGCAGGAGAAGAGTTAAAACCTAATCCCTGGGGATCGTACCCCGTTTTCAGAGGGGCAGAGTGATGCAGGCAGCAGAAGGTTGGGGTTTGGAGGGGGGGAGGCTGCCATTTGCAGTTTGGTCACTGGAGGGTGCCATGTCCCCATCTTCTGCTCCAGCAGCACCCTGAGCCCCATCCCCCTTCTCCCACCCCACGGACCTTCTCTCTGCATAAGCCGCTCGTTTACGTTTATCTATTCTCTGTCTTAGAAGTTAGAGAAGAAAAATCAAAACCCTCCAGTGCCTGGGACGGCTGCACGGGGATGGGCAGAAGGTGTCTCAATCCCAACGCCACTGCACCCATAACGCATGGCCCTGGGATGGGATAGAGTGTGGGAGGAGAACCCCGCAGGGCCCAGAGCTGAGGGTGGGCTGCCCCTTGGGATTTTTACCACCCTTGGATTTGGGGTGAACCCGTATCAGGTGAAAGAGCTGCTTGGAAAGAGCAAACCTGGAGCAGAGGTGATGCACCCTTGCTGCTTCGTCTGAGGATGTCCCACACCGTCCCCTCGAGAAGGGGTGTCCCCCTCCAAAGACATAGCAGGCTGTGGATGTGCATGCTCCATTTCTAGCTGGGGTATCAAGCAAGGACTAAGTAAACAGCTGAGTTTTGGGGTGTGCTGTGACTTTTTCCAGAGAACCATTCATTACAAAGCAATAAAAACAGTTTTGTATCTTCCCTGTAAAGAATTTTCCCTTCTGATGACCTTCAGAGCTGTTCTCCAACTCACTCCCCTCCCCTGGTGGGAGATGTCTCCTTATTTTATAACCAGAGGAACTGAACCAGAGTAGAGTGTGCTATTTATTCAAAGCCTGTGATGGAGCCCAGGTGTCCTGACATCACATCTCATCTTTGAGCCACAGAAACATCCATCTCCCAAGGCCAAAATATGCCATCAAACCTGAATTTCTAACTTCTGCTCCCCCACATCAGCAAGAAAAATATGTTTGTGTTCAGGCAGGGGAGAGACTCCAGCTGCAAATGCAAATCTGTCTTCAAACACCAAAGTTCGTCTGAGAATGAGGGTGCATTATGGGATGCTGGGGGACGAAGCCAGCTCTCAGTGCTGCAGAGAGAAAAGCAACAAGCACTGGCACTTCCAGTCTGTAATGTGGTACCTGTCGCCCCAAAAAGGGGGGTAACCCCAGGTTCTCAGGGGCTGTGGTATGTACAGCTCTGCATGGAGTACTTTACCAGCTTCTCTCCAGCTATTAATCCTTTCCAGAGCTACTCAGGTCCTGTAAATCCGTCACTAATCCCATGTTAACAAGACTGGATACCCGTTAGCCTGCTTTATGCAGAGCCAGAGCAGGTATTTTTGCATCCATGGTGGAGTTTACCATCAACACCCATGGTATGGCTCTTTCTTGCAAGCTGCTGATTTATCCCCATGTGCAGAAAACTCCACCATTCACAGACTCAAAAACCCTGTTTTTTCTCCAGCTTCTTGTTGCATGCCTGGACACAGAAGGTGTTGGTGCACCCAATGCCTTGGGGACCTCACAGCTCCCATCACTCCACGTCTCTGCTCACTGATGTGTGCACCCCGTCCCTGAGTCTCTACCTGCTGATGTCCAGGTGAGTCTGTACCCCGTTGCTCCCCGGACGGGGCTCCACCTTGCCTGGAGTGTGTTGGTGGTCTCATTCTGCAGCAAGATGCTTTTCACAGGCAGGAGCTTCACTGGAAGGAGGACAGGGAACAAACCTTTCAGAGCACCTACTTGCCAGTGGAGGACTTTGCTGGCTGCCCTCCCTGCATCACTGTTCTTCCAGCCTGCCTGCCAGCAGGAGAGGGATTTACAAGGGCTCCTGCCCTCCCTCACAACCTGAAGGAATCTCATAAAGCAGTGACGAAACCAACCATATCTGTGACCATTGCTTTCCAGGGCCAACGCCTCTAATGCACTACCTCGCTTGCTTTATGCGGCATGGGTGCAAAACAGGAGGGCAAGCGAGGCTCTGGCAGATCTCCCACCCTTCCTCCCAAGCAGCGTGATGGTGTTCAAGGGTGTCCATGTCCATGCATGTGATGGGGGAAGAGCAGGGCTCAAGGTTGGAGGTAGGAAGGATCTGTTGGACACTGCCCCTTTGATGCACATGTAGCTGCAGCACCCACCAACTGTGAGGTGCTTATCAACAGCAAAGGGTGTGAACACAGCGCCCGGGGCAAGAAGGGACCAGCCACAGAGTCAAACCTCTTACATGTTCTTCCCACAGCAGCCACAGGCTGGCTTGGCCCCTGGGGGTACACCGCGTAGATGCTGATGCTGTACTCTCTGTCCTCCTGCAAGTTATCCAGCACGTGGGAAGAGACATCGCCCTGCAGAACCTGCTCATAGGTCATTCCTGGTCTGTTGGCTGCAAAATCAAGAAGAGTGGTGGTGAAGCCTTCCCACTGCCTGTCTACATCCCACAGTGATGTCTTCACAACACGGTGAAGAGCATGCACAGGAGCTGGTTCAAGTGCATGGTTGAAGTCCCCCAACCCATGTGATGTTGCTGAGAGTTATGTCTGTTGTTAAGTCTTGACATGCTGTCCCAGCCCTCCATTTCACACAGAGGTGAGTGTGAGCCATACCAAAGGCTTGAACTCACCCCACACCCACACCAAAGCAGGCATTTGAGTATGAAAAACATCCACGGTAGGTCTAGATGTAACAGTGCAAATGGGTACAAGGCATCCACAGCACCATCCTCATCTTGTTCTTCAAAAGAAAGTCCTTCAAAGGACTTTCCTCCTCTGTCCTGGAGGAACCAAACTGTTTGGAAGAGGCTAACCTGGCCTCCTTCCAGAGTAATGCCAGGAGCTCTGTGGTGCATTGTTTCTTGGACAAAATGGCACCTTCCCTGTCCTCAGGTCACTGCTCCTTTTAAAGCAAACTCCAAGAAAAATTAATAAAATCTGAACTTACCTCTGGGGATGTAGATCTTGTAGCCCTCCAGCTTGCCCAGAGGAGGTGTCCAAGCCACCTTCAAGCTAAAAAGTCCTTCTTCTATCACACGGAAATTAGTGACTGGAGGCACAGGTGCTTTGGGGTACAAAAATGTTGCAGAAATTGATGTGACAGTGCTGTAATAAAGTGCCATGGCAAAGACCCTCGGAAAATCTTTTGTCTTCAAGGGCAAAGAGGCACAAAGGTGAGTAGCACCAGTTCTCCCTATTCTCTCAGCTGAAGCCTCAAAAGCAACCACCTCCCCTCTTCCAAACCCTTGTCTCCTTGAAAAGTGAGCCAACCCCCCCCAAGGCAGAGTGCTTGTGGGCTTCATCTTTGAATGGTGTTGGGAACCGTGAAATATCTACCCACAAGGCATTTCCTCCTGAGCAGAGAAAACTCTGCAGTGGTTTCATGCAGACTGAGCAAGGACACATGAATGAAAAGCTACTTGCGCCTATGGATGCAACTCTTACAAAGAGGAGCCCATTTTGGTCCAGCCAGCCATGGCAGACAGATTTATAGTTTCTGCCTCTGGCTTCATGTTGGGGATAATAAGAGAAGAGATCAAATTACTTTCTTTCCACCCATAAAGACATTCCATCTTATTCCTGGCAAGTACACATGAATCAACCTCATTGAGGTGCTTTCTTTATTCATCCTGTTGGAGATCTTCCCTCAAGAAGACAAACAATTTAAGACATTGCAGGGGGTGGGGGAAGAAACAAAAGACAAGGAAGAAAGGAATAATTCTTTTCAAAACCCCTTGGGCAAAGCAGACTTGGCACTTCATGTAAAACAGGGAGGGAAGCAGGATTAGTGCACCCCTTACACTCTTGAAACCGCTTAAAGTAGTGCAGAGACTTCTGGGACAAAACCTGCTCCATCCATCACATCTGACCCACTGTTTTGCACTCCAGGGTTTGTCCAAGAGTGAATTTGGTCCTTTGTTTCCAAGAACCTTGTCATTACAGCCAGCCATGTGACAGCAGAGGAATTTGGCATGGCAGATTGCAATCTAGAGGAAGCCTAGATCATTTCATGGGAGCAGAGATTGCTACTTGGGGCATTTCCTAAAGGCCATGATTATACCACCTTGGTGTTCACCTTGAGTGAAATGAAGCCCTAAGTGCATGCATAGTGCCAACCCAAACCGTTTGGACCGCTCACTTCTGAAACAAGGTGTTTAGAATATACATCTCTCCATAAAACTCATGTCTGTGTTTCTCAACACATGGTCTCTGAAAGCTTTCTCATCCGAGGTACATGAGTGTTACATTAACTGAATCCCAGCCTAGATTCGTTATATCCTGCTCGTTATTAAATCAGATGATGTAAGCTATCCAGCAGGCTGCACCCTCTGCTTTCAAGTGAGTTAACCACATGGGTTACTCTGCACCCACTCACAACCCTGCAGCCCACACCATGGACGTTTGCACAGATCTTCCTCCTACCCATTCCTACCTCTCCATCCCTCATTCCTCACACGTATGGTTTTGGGGTGGGTTTTTTCCTGTGCCCACACAGACAAGAATCACACAGGGATGACTGCAAAAGAGACACTCACTTGTTTTCCCCTTGACAGCTGCTGACTCCCCAAGGACATCCGCATAGACGGCCCTCACCGTGAAGACATACTTGGTGTTGGGTTTCAGATCAGTCACCAGCACGGTACTTTTGTCACCATCCACCACAACCTGTCACATAGGGGGACAAAGGACATCATTACACCTCCATGACAGTAGAAGACCCCCATGTTTGCAAAAGGTTAGGAGCACGAGGCTTCACATGTGATGCAAGGTGACTTCCATGAGCAGAAGTCTCTTCACACTGGACATAGCACAGGCACAGGACAATGCCAAGGGTGGGTTTCATGAGTTAGCCCAGAAAAATCTCCATGAAAACAAGAGTGTGCATAATATCCTTAAAAAAAATGGAGGCAAAGCAACTATCTTAGGCAAAGAAAGTTTCTTTTTAGCTCCTAGAGGGAGATTTCAACATAACCTGAGGGCAAGAGAGGTGGAGACAACTTCTGTGTTTTCATGATGTTCTTATGAGATTCTGAAGCAGCCAAGGATGATCATTCTAGTTAAATACAATCTTAATAATTAATACAATTAATAATCTTAACCTTAATAATTTATGCTTTCATAGCTTTGTTCTATTATTAGAAATCAAAGCTTTTAGGCATACCTCTTCTATCCTTCAATCTTGCTCTCAAACTTTGTGCAGTGACCAAGCTGAATGGGAGTGAGCTGGCACACATGGCAGCATCCCTCACACAAGGACATGGCAAATCCAAAACCAAAACAGGCAGAGGTCACAGAATCACAGAATCACTAAGGTTGGAAAAGACCTGTAAGATCATCAAGTCCAACCATCAGCTAACACCACCCATGCCCATTAAACCATGTCCCACAATGCCACGTCCACACGTTCCTTGAACACCTCCAGTGATGGTGACTCCACCATTTCCCTGGGCAGCTTATTCCAGTGTTTCACCACTATCTCAGTAAAGAAATTTTTCCTAATATGCAGACTGATCTTACCAAGATGAACATTCTTGGCAGGAAGAGGAACAGGGGATGTTGCTAGGGAAGCTGCATGGGCTTATTTGAGAGGTGGTATCACAGAGGTAATGAGAGAAAGAGTGCTTCCCATTGACCTGTTCTTATCAGTCCCAATGGAGTTTGTGCCAGTTTGTGCCACATCCATCTCCCACCCTACCTTCCCCCCCGTCACTCCCAGAAACTCCACCTCACCACAACAGCAATGCCAAAATTAGGATGAGCAATCAACACACCTGCAAACCTGGTGGTCTATCTACAGACCTTCACTTCAAGCAAGCAGCTTCAGGAATTTCTGCCAATGCACTGGGCTGTGACTGGGATGGCTGAGGGACATGGTGCCATCTCCTAACCAAGCTGTGCCACCAGCAGCCTCAGCAGAGGACTAAACCCTGACACCGGGACCTGCGACTGGTGCTCTGCCAAATGGGAATGCAACTCTACCTGCCGCTGGTCCTCTGAAACCAGCTGCCCCGAAGGCAGTGAGGGATGCAGATGGACACGGTACCCCGTCACCCTCCCTGTAGCTGGCGTCCACGTGAGTCGCAGCGAGCTGTGGCTGTGCTCACTGACATACAAATCCCGAGGGCCGGTGATCTTCTCAGCTGCGAAAAGAGAAAGGAAAGGCCTTTGGTTTGGACAGTGATGGCACCAGTGCTGGACACGTGCAGGCTGTTCATTAATGGAGTCAACATATGCAATGCAGAGAAAGCCTTGGGTTCAGACAGCACTCGCTGAGGCCGAGAGCGCAGGAGCAGCTGCGATCTTTTTCCAGGCCAGAGCCACACAAGCAGGATTTCTTTCAGCAAATTGCTTGACAGCATAAGAAGGGAAAACAAAACTGGTTCTGGCTACATTTCTCCTGTGAACACCTGCTTAATGCACAGGGCATCAGCTCCTTCCTGCCTTCTCCTTACTGTCACCAGAGAATATTCGGTCAGAAAGCTTGAACTCTCCATGAAACATCACAGGAAGCCCTGAAGTGCTACAAAACCACAGAGAAAGCAAAAAAAGACCCTCTAATGACTTGGATGAAGTTCCCCCAGGCTCTGCCCCAAGCTTTAAACTCATCTTCTCGTGAGTTTGTGTGCCAAGGAAGGGGGGGCAGAAATTCATTGCCACCACCTCTGGATTTGCTGCAACATCAGTATGTGTTTGAGGAGAGATCTAGATGTCTTTAGAAATATCTCTGACTGCTTCTAGCATCTTCTACAAGGAATGAAGCTCTTCCTGAGACCCTGAACTGTGCTGCCAGAGTCCACCATGAGAGGTCCATCATGAAAGCCCCCAAGGGGCAGAAATGCTGCCACAGCCTATTGCTGCTCCTTTTGTTTGAACCAGCAGCAAGACTTTCAGGATCCGGTATCACCAGACAAACCATGGAGACGCAGACACAAGCAAAATACACAGGACCGCTGCCCCCAAGCAACAAACGCTCCATGAGCTGGCTGCTCCTCTAGGGTCATCCAATCCCTAAAGCTCCCTTGTGATGAACAGAAGGGATGTGGGAGGTCCATCTCCATGGCATGGTTGGTACATCCAAGGACTGGGAAGGGGCTGGTTCAAGCAGGGGGAAAGCAGGATAAAGGGAGAGCTCTGACGCACCTTGCACAGTCTGTTTGACGGGTCGTGGCGGCTCTGAGGCAGTGAAACAGAGCCTTCGAGAGAGTTTGGGGGCCACGCTGTGGAGCAGGTGGAAATCTTCAACGTAAAGCACATGCTCTGCAGTGGGCTCTGAAGCTATTTTGTTCAGTTCGTTCTTGTCAGCATCCTTAATTCCTAGAAGAAGACAAGAAGAGGAAAGGAGAACATCAAACACCATCCCTGGGGCAGGCCAGGCATTGGCAAGGACTGTCAAGAGCAAGCCGGAGCGATGTGCTGGCCTTTGAGTTTTACACCAGCTTTGCAGTCATTCCACAGTGAAGGATGAAACAAGGAATGGAGAATCAAACTGGGTGGGCAGTGGTGAAGCAGATGAAGCCATCAAGGAAGAGAGGTCAAGGTTTTCTCCAGAGGCATGTTAGAGATTGACTCAGAGGATTCATCTGCTAATGGGTCGAGAGGTAGAAAGTTCTTTTGGGGCGGAAAGTTAAAAGGAGCAGGGCAGGACCTGGCCTCATCCTTCCCATTGGATAGAGAGATATTTTTGCCCTTCTGACAGATGAGCAGACAACGGGACTTTGGGAGGCTGTGTGAAAATTGCAGGGTTTTCCTCTAGTTGAATTAAAAAAGGAGGGGGGGAAAATCCCAACAAACCAACCGTCCCTAATTTTCACCTCACATTTGTCCAAATCGACTTGGCTGCTCTCTGTAATGAAACAAAACGACCATCCCCTTCTTCTCCCCTGAAATGTTTGGTGTAATAAATGTCTGTACTTAGCTCTTGGGGACAGGCAGGTGCTGAAACTTTTCCTTGCCCATGGAGTTATTCTGATGGACATTTTTAACGTAGCTGAAGTTGATCTCTGAATGCCATTAAGAGAAAGCTTCAAAAGTAAAAATATTTCATTTTTGAAAATGTCACATCAAAACATTTTGACTTTTATGGAACTATTTATTGAGTCCTCCTGAATTCACAAGTAGTTTTGACAGATGCAAAACTGCAGATTTCCACTGAATAAATCAGCTATCGACAACAACAAAAAATACCCAAGCACAGCACAGATGTGATTTTCCTGTACTTGCAGTAGTTGCTAGTGGCTGAGCCTGGGGATGGGTGCAGTTTTTAGAGGATGGCGGTGTCATGCATCAGGAATCTTCCCCAGTGTGTAGATTGTATGTTGGTGCACACAGAGTATTTGGTGGTGATGCTCCACGTAACTTAGTGTGTCCATACGTACCTACAGCAAAGACCGTCACCCCCACATCCTGCAGGACCTGGGCTTCATCTTCAACTGAGTCGCTGGATTTCCCATCCGTGATCAAAACAACTGCCTACAAGAATTGGCGTAAGAGCCAGAGAATGAAAGAGCACAACATGAGGAGGTCACAGAGACAGTTGTAGGATTTTCACACCGACAAGTCAGACCTTGGATGAAGTCTGTCTCTCTAAAGGGATGGGCACTTGAAAATAAATCCTTCGATAACCCACACCTCGGGGTAACTCACATGAAATCAGCTTTCATGAGCATGAGCTGGGAAGGAAGCAGAGCATAAATGCTGCTGCACATGTCAGCATCTTCTCTGCATGTCTCCTCCTGCCCGACTGTCTCTCACCTCTGCTTGGGGCAGTAACTCTGGGTCCAGAAGGAGATTGATGCCAGCACAGAGAGAGGATTCACCCCTACAAGTCCACAAGAGCTGCTCTTAAAAGAGGACTCAGCTGCACCCTGGACAACACACTTGGCCACTGGCACCTGGATGGTGCTATCAGGTGGTAAAAAACGCTCTCAGCCACAGCATGGGTTTAAATGACAGCCAACTCAGCAACCCCAGACCTTTCAAGCTTTTTGGGCAGTCCCGTGTCAGATCACGTAGCAGGAGGTATGGCTGGCGCATGGGATGATATGATGAAGACACACCCTGCTGCAACACGTTTAAGCATGCAGTTGAGGTGGTTAACACATCCCATCTGTATCATCATGTTCTCCCTCCTGCTCTGTGACCCAAACCAGCTCTCACTGACCACATTGATCACACCACACTGATAGCATGGATCACAGAGACCGCGTTTGGCATGTGGGATCTCAGAGCAAAAGAGAAGGTGCAGCATCGAGCTGCAAATGTGGGAGGCCCATGGGAGGTGAAAGCTGGCTGTGATGGTTTCAGACTTGATGCGTGGGGTGTATCCACTCCCCATGCAGCTGCACCCTTCTTGATTTCAAGACTATCTACCATCAGAACAGAGTGGAGTGAACTGCTTCATGCAGCCTGCAGAGCAAACCAGAATGCAGCGCCTTCTCTTTAGCATCCTCAGAGCCCCTTAGAAATGATGAACAAAATGATTTTTTAAAAAATGATCTGAAGAAACCAATGACCCAGAACTGATGTCTGAAGCGTAAAGACACTGCAACATTTCTGCTTTTCAGGTAAGATGCTAACTGTAACTGTCTGTAACCAGAGTGGATGGGTGCAGACTATTAGCAACAGCTACATGCATCAATGCCACAACTTGTCTCCTTGTCCTTATCATATCCTGAGCCTGCTCAGTTAGCTTATGCAATAAGTGCCCCGAATTTGGGTATTCATCTGGAGGCATTTAAGACTAGAACACTGGATCCCTCTGCAATCCATGGGGAAACATGAGCATTTTTAAAAAGTGAGTCAGTCCTTTGACTGACTCCTTCTATCACCAACAAAGTGACCTGAAGCTGAATGAGCTCCTAAATGTGGTACCTCAACTCCAAGCTACAAATCAGATGGGATAAATAAAACCCAAATGGCTCATTCATGCCTTCAGGTGAAGTTAGAGGTCTAATCCCTACTGAGGGTGACACCAGGGAAGTCATCACAGAAGGTTGCTTACCTTTGCTGCATCCTCTCGCAGCGTGTCCAAGCGAGACATGGCATGAGCCGCAAACGCCAGGGCTGACCCTGTTCTTAAGCTGCTGCCTTTGAGGGAGAGATCCTGAATTGCCACCAGCATTTCTTCGATGGTCACATAATCCGTGAGCTCAATACTCATCCTGGGAATGAGAAATGGGGGAATACGGATGAATAAGGAGCAAGAAAACAGTGTTGTTACAGCAAGCATGCATTGATAATAGTAATGACCAGCAATAATGTTGACATTTAGCTGGTCACACTAAGCTCATATGTAGGCAAGGAGTCCTCTTCACAGTGGTCAAGGGAGTCCAGGGTATGAGCCCCAGAGCCCTGTTACCATAAAACTCTATTAAAATCAAATGGCGGGGAATTTCTTGTGGCTGTATTAAATACCAGCCTCCCTGCCCTGAAAGAGTTCCCCATGGCTGAGCACCTCCAGACTCTGGTAACGCTGCTGGGGGTTGAACTCTTGCTCTGCTCTTGTAATGGTTCAGCAGAGCGGCAAGAGCTTTTCAACCATGGGGACGTGGTTGCCCACCTAGAGCCATGGGGTTATAGAAACCCGGTGCTGGTGGTAGAGGATGGACTGACCCACCTTGGTTTCTCCCCGTAGAGTGCCACTGCCAGCCGGATGCCTCCTTTGCCCATCACCACGTTCTCAAAGGAACGGGCCATGCTGCCGATGAAGTCCTTGACCAGCCGGGAGCTCTCCCTCCCTGTGCCCTGTGACTGCCCCACGAGGAACAAAATGTCGGCCACCTCCGCCGTCCTGCATGCTGAGGGAGAAGAGGGGCAGGAAGGCTCATCCCACACCATGCAATGAGCCAGCCAGGAGATAAACCCCTCTTAAGTCATGTGAACCCCCGAGATATTGCAGCAAAGGAATATTGCTTAGGCCCAATGAAGTGAGTAATCATGGCCTTCCCAGAGCAACAGGCTGCTTTGTTCTCTTTAATTTCCTCCTAACTCCCCACTTTGCTGTTCGCATCCGGGGGAAGTTTCTCATTTGAAGCACAAACACTGAGACCCAGATCCAGCAAGGCATGCAGGCCTGTAGGACATGCCGGAAGCAAAGGGATGCTTGGGGGTTTCATATGCCCACGGGCAGACATCGACACCTGAGCCACACACAACTGAAATTTGGGAATATGGCAGCTCTGCCACCCAACCAACCATTCTGGGCTTCTTGCATCAGGGTCTCCAGAGCCAACGTGAGACACCCATGCAGACATGGGGCCACCCGGCCACCCATGCTTTGCCAGCCCTAAAACAACGAAGTCTTCCAGTCTTGCATGGAGAGCTCGGGATGCTCCACGCATTCAGCAACAGTCCTCTCTTGCCTAGCTGTTGGTGGCCCCGAGCGTGAAAAGTATCATGTGCAAAGAATGAACAATTTGAGCACTTTTTCTGTACAAGCCAGAGCTATCTGACGACAGCTGGCAGGGAAGGGACAGGTATACAGGGAAATTTGTTTAACGAACATCAAGGCATATTTCCCGTTACAGTGTTCAGTCTCAATTTAATTTAATTTTCTTTAGGCATCCAATAAATATATTTCATGGACAGAAATCTGATGACTTTTAGGGATGCATAAATTAATGAAGGCTCTAGAAGGGATGTTCAAAATTTGTATTTTCTTTGGTGTTTCTCTCCCTTGCAGAGAGATGCTGAGTTATTACTGTAGGGCTGCTAAGAGGTAGACCATGCTGACTGCTGAAGGAGGACTTTCTATATCTTGCTCACCAGGACTGGGCTCAACCTCTTCACATTTTTTTCCATTTTGTGTCGCTGCTGCTTTGGACTTTACCCACCCACTGCCTCAACTTTCAGGTGCAGGTCTGGAGACCCAACTCGCACCCAACCAGGCCACAGCATTTGTTTCAGTTTGGTGGGGAGATGTGCTAGGCAGGTTTCTCATGCTTCTGCTGCAAATGGAAAGCCTGTTTTAGCTCAATCTCTTCAATTTACCTGACTTTTACCCCACTTCTATAAGCAGGCTCCCCAAAGGTCTTGGAAAGATGCAGGTTTTGTGCTGTTCTTCATTGCTGTGTCCCTGATCAATCCCCTTTGGCCACACAGCAGGACAGAGGATCATTTGCCAGCTGCAGATGGATGGCAGTCCAAGGGCCTTTGTTACCCAAGGCTTTTGGTTTCTTCATCTTTCTTTGTACCTCCTGACACTGAGCTCTTCACAACTTAACAGTTCTGTTTACTGCAGAAAAATAATGACTGGCTCTTTTTGGTTTTACTCGTACCCAGCTGGGAATATAAAGCACTTTTCCCTTGACAAAAATGGGACTCAATTATTTCAATTTTCCTTCCTATGGCTCTCTGTTGAGATCTCCCTTCCCTTCTCAATCGTCTGGAAGTGCTTTTCAGCTGAGATGTCAGGGGTGTCTTGGAGGCAGCTCAGCTAACAGCAGATCACCATAAGCTCTTTTCCCAGCTGCCGCTTCTATTTCAGATCTACCCCTTTTCCCTAGCTTTGACCTTGATGTCCCTGTTCCCCCAGAAGACCTTGGAGGGAAGGCAATGCCAGTCCTCAGCTCCGACCTCAGAACTGGTGGAAATCATTCAACAGCTTTCCAGGGTAACCACAACCTGTATTACCACAAGAAAATCCCAACAAATGTTCAGCGAGATGGAGATGACCAAAATCACCCACCTCTTGGAGCTACTCAAGGCAGTGCAGACCACTTTTCCTGGGAGACCTGCATTTTTGGCCCTGATCTGGAAAACATGCTCAAAATGCCATTGGTATCATAGGGACCTTTGCTGCCTACCTCCCCACATCCCAAATCCCCAGAGAGTCTCCTCCATCCGTGCCTGGCCCCTGGGAGTTTCGCTCACCCTACACAATGCTCCTGCCCTTACTTGCATCCAGGAATAATGAGGAGAAAGCCAACAAGCAAGAGCTCCATGGGATTAAAAAGGTCAGGATGGTGCCCCTTCCTCTATAAAGGGGCAACCAGAGCCCATTCTGTGAGATGTTGAGCCAGGAGCTCAGCATCTTTCAAGAGGGGCCCAGCTTGGCAATGAAACCTGGGGTTGTTTGCTGCTTGGATCAGGTACCTGAAGCTGTCATTGGAAACATGTGATGTTAAGCATATTTGGATTGGTACCTTCTGGAGAAAATACCAACACAGACAGCTATATTAATCACAGGGGGATATGATTTTATTTGAAATTTTCCATGCACCTCCAAAATTACCACGTTTCATCAATCACAGGTTTGCCAGAGACATCTGTAAATGTTGATTTATTGCGCTGTTCCCAGCTTTGAATTAAATAGCATTATAGTCAAGTATATTGGCCTAATTGACGGACAGGAACTTAATGAAGTTAATTTTGTAGCTGATGCCAAAGCTTCCATTAACTCCTTGTTGAATTTATTGAATTTAGTCCAGGTGAATTTATGCCTTCAAAGCCTGGGGGCTTGTTGCTACGGAACAATTTGAAGAGGGAGGACCCACTGGCTCATACCCAGCCCCATGACAGTCCTTGGAGCTCTGGATTAGCTTTGTAGGATGCTCACAAGGAGCCTCCCCTTCCTGCAGTATCCTGAGGCTAGAGACATGCCATGGATCATGCTGTAACTCCATGAGGCTCTTCTCTGGGGTCCTTTTGTCTCCTACCTTTTGGTTCCAGCCCCTCCTCCCCAAAAGCTCTTTGTGGGCTTGCACAGGCAACAGGGAGCCAGGGAGGAGGTGAGCCCTTGTGCCATTGCAACTCTTTAAACAGTAGCAGGAGGCTTCAAGGCTTCCTTGAGGTCTTTTCTCTCATACCCTCTGTGTGGTGGCTTGTACCAGGTCTTGAAGATCAGAAGAGGAATCAGGAGGGGACATGTTTTCCCTTTCTCCCCACCTTCCTCTGGAGCAGCTGAGATGGAACAGTATTAGAGGCAGGACACTGAGCAGGTACTTGATTTCCCTGTAAACCCTAGTGCAGCAAGTCAGGTACTGCCTGCCTTTTGGGGCCAGCTGAGATGCTCTGTTAGCCAGATAATCCCAACCTAAAAGGACCCTATGCAGAAGTTAAAGGCATCAGCACTACAGCTCCACCATGACAGCATCTGTGTGTGTATCCATGACATTAGCAGAAACAGCTGCTTGGAAAAGGTTTTTTTCTCCCCGATGTGTCTCAGCATCAGCCCCAGCCACTGCATTCATGGTAGCCCACTTGTCACGTACCTTCATGAATGGCCACCGCTCTGTACTGCGCCACAGCCACTGCCAGGGCAAGGATCTGGGCATACAACATTTTCCTTTTCCTTGGGAAGAAGCTCCTTGGTTCCTGGAGTCAGCACACAGCCTGGAGAGTCATTCATCTGCAGGAGAAAAGAGGCTTTAACACATGCCATCTGAGTATGATGCTCCCACCTGCCTACAGTGGCAAGGGAAACTTTTCTCCAGCTACAAAGGCTCATCTTGGCTTAAGCAATTGGCATTGAAGTCCGTAAATCCAGTAATTCCTTCATCTCTTTGCTGATGCTGGCAACAGGGGAGAGCTCAGCTTTGCTCCCCCAGCACCTTTCCCTAATAGCACCCTTCTTCAGGCAACAACCACCTTAGGCAATTAAGCCTAAATGTGAATATTAGTGGTGTGATGAAAGAAGGAAGCACCTGCTGCCTCAATTACGCAGGGAGGAAAGATCACTAGAAGATCACTGCAGACAGCAATCACCTGCACTCGTTTTTATTAGCCTGTTTTGTGACTAACCTTCAGGGTCCTAAATCCAGGATTAACTGCTGTGCACTTGCCGCCCTTGGAGATCCAGCCCACCATCATGGAGCAGCCAAAGGGGGCTGAAAGCTCTGGTTACTGCCTATGGATGGTTTACCGACTCCCCAGAATTGCTACACAAGTCTCCCTCTGCAAAGCAGGGGCTTCTCTCTACAAAGCAACGACTGCAGCAGAAGTAGAGTTGCCAGAAGGGGTTTTATTCTTTTTTTAATGGGCAATAAAAGGTTCTTCTCCTGTTCTGAGCCTCACCTGCTCATCTCGGGCTGAGCAGATTTCACAGGGAGACACGGACTACTTCCAGTGTGGCAACTAAAGACGTGGGGAAAAGACAAGCTCGATGACTTCATCCAGCCTAGCTCTTTGCCAGGACTGGATTGTCCCTTCCAGTTAACAATATGCAACCTCAAAATCACATTGCTTTATAGATCGGCTCCCTTTTGGAAAACAAGGCTGAGTTCCCATGCTCAGCCTGGAATAACCCCACCTAAATGAATCTCCAAACAAGCAAGATGAAGGTCAAGTGCCTGGAGCAGCCTGGTGTGGGTCTAGACTGCAGGGGCACCAGGGCTGTGGTCATCTTGCCCATCATGTACCTACACACATCTCTGAGACCCTCAGGTGTTAAGTTCCCCTAATGTGTTTTCTGTTTCTTATTTTCCCTCTCTCTTCTAATTGCTGGGTGTACTTGGACATAATCAAGATCTCTGCTGTGTAGCGGTTAACCTGTGCTGTGTCCTTCCTTCGTAACTCCTGACAAAACCTCTGTGCGGTGCTTGGAGATGGCTTCAAAGCAAAAAAACAATCCCCCCCCCCCAAAAAAAAAAAAAAAAATCCCAGACAAACCAAAGAGAACCAAACCAAGCAAATGCAGGCTTTTTAACAGCAGGAGTAAACAAGCTTCTAGAAAATCAAGAAATGGAGGAGAAGTACAGAGCTGAGACCCAAGAAAACTAGGTTTTACCCCCACCTCTTTTGCAACAGTTGTGTTATGAGCTTTGGCAAGATCACCCCATCACCCCTCAGATCCCAGCACCCTTCTTGCAATGCCAGCCTGGCAGCATCCCCTTTTCTCTTCCCATTTAATCCTCAGCTCCGTAGGGCAGGGTCTATCCTGGACCGTAACAAACCCTTCACGGAGCAGGAAGGCAGCAAAACCTTTGGCTGGGTTTCTGAGCTCTGTGTTAATATTATTAAAGACATATGTCCCTCCAGAAATGTTCCTGCAGAGACCCTTATTTCAATGTTTTTCAAAAAGTGCCTCCTTCCATCTTCTCTTCTCCTCTTCCCCCATCATTCACATCTCTACACTTCCTCCTGCCCAAAATACAATCAAAGTGAAGGATAATTTAGCTTGTGGATACAATGCACTGTTCTGAGAATTTCCATATTTAAAATAACACCAGAAATGCAATGTAATATGTACCTAGACAGCTAATGTAGATCCTTCGAGAGCACATGTCCATCACAACAGCTGGCACTGAAGCCTGCCCTAATGGTCTTACTGGTCTATATGGGGAAGGCTCCCCAATTTCTGCAAATGGCCCTGTGACCAGTTCACCCAATCCTGCCCCAAAAATACCAGCTGCCACATTGAGACAGCAGAAGATCCTCCAAAATGCTGATTTTTGTAAGTGCCTCGTGGATCCCTGGTGCTGTACCTGGGGCAGAGGAACATGCACGTGTTAGCATGTCCACTGCCACATGTCACCCCATGGGGTCCTGCCTGGCGTCGAGGTCCTCTAGCACACACACCATCCCTGCAGGCCACCGGTGCTCATGGCCCTCATTGCCTTTGGCAGCCACCAATCCATCCCATCTCATTAAGAGAAGATAGGCAGTAAATTAACAAGCTCCAAACTCATTGCCTTCAGAATAGGTTTGTAAGTAGCTTCTACCTTCAGACATGAGGCTTGATGTTGGACTCAAGCTATATCACACCTCCTGCCTTTCCAAATGTGACATTTTCTCCTCTCCCACCTCATCGTCTCCACTCCTGCTCTAAATCAAGGATGACAATTCCTTGCTGCTTGAACCCTTGGGATAGACTGACCCCAAAACACATGGAAAAAAAATCATTCAGAAAAAGCTTAAATGCTAACAGAAATATCCACTCCTTTTTGTAACTCCAAGGAAATACCGGTTTATTCTTAAAGAGAGTCCCTCTAAGATGCCTGGGTGATATGACAAGGCATGTGCCAACCTCATCCCCCACCAGGTCTACTCCAGAGCGTTGGCTTCCTTGCACCACTGGCCAGAGTGCTGACCCATGGGGCAGGGGCACGTACTGCTGTGCTGATCCCTTGGAGGGATCTGGGACAAAGGACAGGAAAAAAAGCACCTCTGAATCTTCAGCATTAGTCGCCCAAGTTCACATATATGCAGGAAATAAAAAAAGGCCTAAGCAACAAAAAATAAGTCTGAGTTTCTGCAGTCACTTTGGGCAGCTAAGCCAAAGCACGTTTTTGCAGATAAAAATTTAACATGTGACTCTTCTACTTTTTTTCCCCAGCTCTGATATTGTTTAATGCTTCCGCATGGAACAAATACAGTAAAAAATGCACATTAACATAGCAATAGGAAAATAGTCATATAAGGAATAAATCCTAGAAGACTCTGCAGAGGCAAAGAAAAAGCACGGTGAGCCCCAGGCCTTCAGTTAGTAAATGTTAACGCTCACAAAACACAAAGACCCTGTGGGTGTTGAAAGGCTCGAGCTCACAACAGTCAAACCTTGAATTCACATTGCAAAGATGAGGAAAAGGATTCAAAAGGCTTTCATAATCTGGATGCCACAAACTAAACAAATTTCCTGGCAGACGTGAATTCATATACGCACATGTGCAAGCATGTTGAAATCGTACGTGTTCAATTTTGAGCATATTGAATATTTCCAATTTTTATTACATATATTTTTAAAATTTTTGTTAAAGCTGTGCTCTGCCTTCTAGCAGTGAGCTACAAACGCTCACTCGGGGTGAAAACTCACCCAGCTCCTGCTGCTGTGTTGCCAGCGTGGGTCCTTGATGGATGACTGCAGCACATCCAGATTACAGATGATCCCAAATTCAAGGGCGCTATTCTCTGACTTTGAAAGGAAAATGAGTTGTTTTCTCTCTTGTTTTTCCCTTTCCTGATTCTTTCCAAAATCTCACTGCATTTAAGGGTTCACCTGGATATGAAATACCAGCCCTAGGTGAGAAAAGGCAGTGTGGGACATGTATACCAGGGTGAAGAGCTGCTCTGCAGCTTCCAGACGCTTGCTCCAACACCTCCCTCCATCCACAGCCCACCAGTGGGCCAAGATCACACCTGGGCTTGCTCCTTCCATGTTCTCCATCTTTCAGGATAAATTTTGGGTAACAAGGCTGATGGAGGACTGCCATTTCAGCAGTTCACTTCAGTGCCACCACAATGCTCATTTCATACATTACATATTAGCAAACTTCAATCCAGTGGGTCTTACCTGATCTTTGCAGACACTGGCTGCCATCAGCCCCTGTCAAAGACCTCCTAAAGCCGCTACAGAGATCTTCAGAGAAGCCTGCTAGAGGCAGGGAAATGACCCCATAAACTTCAGTGTTTTGCAAGGAATCCCAGCAATTTCCTTGATCTTTTACTGCCCCCAGTAAATAATTTATAGGGACAACTTCTCCGGGTTTTACAGTTCCTTGAACAAATTGCCTCCAAACCCCATCAAGCTGATGGACCTGGTTCTTCCTTTACCTCACCTGGATCAGATGACAGAGCTGTGGGAAGCCTAGCAAGATGCAAGAGGGTAAGAGAGGAAAAAAAGCAGGTCTTACATACTTGCAATAGTGCCAGAGGCTGGGCTGTTCCCCTCCATTTCTTCTTCCTGTGTAGATGTTTGCAATAAACTCTTCTTTTTTTTTTTCCCCAACAAATTTTAGGATAAATAAATAACCCCTGTCATCAAGGTTTGCCTAAAAGGGATGACACCCAGTGGATTTGCAGTCTCATCTGGCCGGTGCCTGCCTCCCATTTGCCTGTGGCTCCAGCTGGATCTCACACATCTCCTGCCGCAGGATCACCCATGCCAGATGCTGCTGACTCCATCCACCAAATATTTATCCCTTACAGAGCTGCATCTTGGCATGCATAGCCTTCCCAGGGCATCCGTGCAGATCCACATCCCAACACCCGCCACTGTGCCATAGCACGTACCACACAAGCAGACGGACCCTCTGCCTCACGACCCAGCAAAATCTTGACAATTTCAGCCAAATCTGACAGAGGGAAGCAGGTCTCAGATGTTTTCATACAAGTCTCCTGAAAACAGCTAAACAGAGGAAGGACATCCTATTTGCAGCTCCCTCTGAAAAACTGTAGGATGAGTACAACCTTATATTAGCCAGCAGAGAACCCAGTGGGGCTTCAGCTACATCTCACCTTACTAGACATCACTGTACCCAGCCCAGCACCCCAGGGCTCCTGTTCATGGAGCACTGCCAGACAAATCACAAAATCCTATGGAGAGAGATCCCAGCAGCCCCACAAAGTGATCACGCTGAGATATGTAATTGTTATATAGAGATTGGCCTGAGTGGAGAATTAACGGGAACTTCAGGATGTGGAAGCACCAGAGAGACTGGCAGGAGAAGGGTCTGGAGATGGTCCAGGTATTGATGGCACCAGCATTAACAGGTCACCAAGATCCCAGCACATCTATATATAATTTTGCATGATATTTGGATGGGCAAAACCAAGGCACAGACTGCATTGACTAAAGCAAAGGACAGATTCAAACCACTGAATTTTGGAAGTGAGATGAAAAATAAAAACAAGGGCTTGAGGCTTAAGACACCAGCAAGGAGGCAAAGGATGGACCAAATCCTAACGGCTCACAGAGGTGGAGAGCAAGGTCACAACCACTGCCAGCTCTGAAAAGGTACCGACAGCTCATCCAAAAGCAGCATGCTGTCACCAATGTACAAAAAACTCAGGAGACAGGATGGAGATGCAACAGCTGGTGTCAGTTAGAGGGTCTGTCCATTTTACAAGCAAATGTGGCTCATAGTTTGCTGCCGGGGAAATGTCAGTTCTCTCCTTCAGCTTTGAAATGCTCACGTGGAAAAGCCTGGTCGGGGCATTTCTGCATCTCCTCTCCTGTGATTAGGCACCATTTGCTGCAGGGGAGTTAAAGACATTTTCAAACCTCAAGGAAAATGGTAGATTTGAACGGGAGGTAAAATCTGGTTAAACACAGGTTGTTCCTCGCTTGACAGAAATAAGCCTCAGGGGGTCAAAAGTTTACAGTTTCTTTTTTAATGGAGTTAATAGATTTTTATGGTAATTGATTTCTCTCTAAATCCCCTGAATACAGATTTTAAGCTGTTTTCATAAAGAAATATTAATGCATTGACTTGCTGGTAGCTGGAGGCACACTCCTGAAATGCATGGGACTCTCCGGGAGCAGCCACAGGGGCTGATCCGCAGGGAGGAGATGCTCCATTTGTAAGCAGAGGTGCAAAATGGTACGGAAAGCCAGAGCTCGAATTAAGTCCAAAGGGGCTGGGATTATCCCATGTCTTTCTGAAAGCCCCTTGGACACCTCTCAGGCTAAACCAGGATTACACTAACACAGTCCAAAGTGTTCAGAATTGATTATGTGGGTCAGGAGCACTAACTCCGGCTGAACATACTCAGATCCTTCAGCTGGTGTGAGGTGGGATTGGCCATGTCCACCCTTTTTATGCCGTTCCCCTCGTGTGGGTATTCACACCCCTTTGGGGCCATTCTCACACAGGCTTTTCCATTTTCTGGAAGATCCCTTTTACTACAGTGACAGTGAAGTTTTGGCCACATGATTAGAAAGGAAAAATGGGATTTCCTAAATTCTTAAAAACGCCAATAACTGACATCAAAACAACAAGACAGTGCATCCCAACTGGGCCATCGTCAGTGCATCCAAACCAGGCTCCAGCCAGCAGTCCTGTGGTCAGCAGAGATTTTGGTAGCTCTTAGGTGGTGCATGAATATGTTTTGTCTTTCCTGCTCACCCCCTGATGCTTTCGGGTCTAAATCCCCATTACGGAGTCAATTGACTCAGCCCAGCACTCACAAGCAACTTTAAAACATCGTGAAAGCAAGCTACCATCTCATGCAACTCTTACATGAACAGAGAGCTGAAAAATCAGTGGTCCTTTGGCTCATCTGTCTCAATATGATGCTTACCCAGCTAATTCCCATCTCAAGTTTCTCCTCCATACCATGCAACTCTCCTGCTCTGAGATCTTGAGTGCCAGATGCCGCATGTGCCTTGACCCCAGCACTGGCCTCTCCAAGGAGTCAGGGCAGGGTGCATTGCTGGGTGGCTCTGGTTCACGAGATCCCTAACATCAGACTATCTGGAAGAAGGGGCTGCCAACAAGTGATCTGATTTTTGTTTGCTCCCAAAAGCAACCTGCAAGCCCTGCAGCAATAGGTGTTCCCTACCCAAGGCATCTCTGTCCCCCAGGACCACTCGTATCCCTGCTCAGGATATGCCGCATGGACCTTTCAGGAGAGGAAAGAGCAGTAAGCTTGGGCTAGGAGCCAGGAGATCACTCACTGGCACAGGATGGTGCAGCTGGACTCTCTGGTTGCTGAGAGAAGGAACCAGGGCAGATGGATCCTCCAGAAACCCCCCTCCAGCCTCAGAGCTGCCACACGACTTTCCAGACCCTACGTAGATAACATTTTGAGTAATTCAAGCTCCATCTCCAGGACATGTTTGTATCCACACCTTCACTAGCCCTCCTGGAGTGACAGAGTGATGCAGGCTGGATCCAAGAACCTACTTCATTTCAGCTAAGAGAGGGACACAGGCATGCTCAGTGCACTAAGGAGAGCATTTTGCATAGCCCCCATGGTTTCCCTCCCCATGTCCTCTATTGCTGTAACATCTGGGCAACACACAGCCCAGTTCTGCCCATTACCAGCTTGCCCAGGGCTAGTAGGTTGGGCAGAAGAGGGGAAGGAAGCTGAGCTCCCCAAAGGCCATGCTGGGTCCCTGGCATTCAGCCATCATGCAGATTCGGTGGAGAAAGTGCGATGGTCCCTGCACAGCAAAGATGACCACAAACCTCCCTAGGCTTCTGGTTGCAGTTCTCTCCATGAGGGGCTAAATGTGATTTTGCCCACATGACAACCATCCCCTGATCCCCAGGTGGCTACATTTGGCCACACGTGCTTTTTAGACCAAAGCTTGAATTCTGATCAGCACCATCCCAGGACAAGGTGTGCCCAAAATGAACATCCCAGAAGGAAGCCAGAAGAGCCAGGAAGAAGTTAGAGGAACATGGGTTAGGGTGTCCCTCATGAAGGCGCCCACACAGCAGAAGCTGTTGGCGGTGGTGTGGCGATGCGATGGTGTTGGAGGCAAGGGGTAACAGCTCTGGTGGCTAACAGACCTCCTTGGACGCCCAGCAAACACCACGTCCTCGGAGCTGCGGCTCCCCTCCACTTCTGAAGACACATTGATTCACCTTGCCCTTCTGGAGGACCTCCCTCTCGGCTCCAGGCAATTTTGCCATGAAACACAAGGATTTTAAAGCCAGGAAACCTTTTCCAAGGAGCATTCTTACCCATGCGCTGCAGCGCGGAGCCTGTTTAAACAGCAGCGTCAGCAATCACAAGAAACTGCTGCTCCTTGCAGAACGGGTAAATGGCTCCCCTCCCTCTCTCTCGGAGCAAGAGCTTTGAGAAAGTGTTTTGTTGGGTATTTTTTTTTTCTTAATAAATACCATTGGTTTCCTGATTTAAAGGGGTTGCACCGTGTAGTAATGTTTAACAGAGATGATGGGGAGAGAAGGGGGGTAAATCTTGTGAGGCTGCTCAATAAAAGAAGATGAAGTGAGAGCTGGAGGAAGCCTATTTTCCGCTTCGGCACCCAGCTGAACGTGCCTGGTTTGTTCAAAGGCAGTGACCCACAAGGGCTGCTCGCCTCCCAGTCCCACCAACTCGAGGTTTAGACCCCAGAGCTCTTGTTTCCCCAGGAAATGTGGTGGGGAGACGGGGGCCATGTATAAAATCAGCTGGATTAACATCTCAATAGGTCTCCTGAGAGCAAGGCAAGGGTTGGCTATGACTCTCCTCTGGGTGGGAGATGTGGCGTCGCGAGGTTTCTGCCCCATCCTTTCCCCATCCATCAGGCTCCAGCACAGCTCCAATATCCTCCTCTGTAACTCTTGCAGTTGTTCACATCAGGGTCATATGACATGGAACAAAGGACAGGTTAGGATTTGCTCAGATCTGATGGAAACAACCAGTTAAGGGCAAAACTTCATGGAGAAGAGACCTCCTCGGGTTTTTGGCCATTCCCCACTGGGGAGAGGGCAGCAAGGCCAATGAAAAGGTAACAAGTAGCTGGAGATAACTGGCAGGTGACACCTCTTCCCCTGGTATGAGGCCACTTGCAGATACACGTCCAACTGGAGCTTGTTTTGCCATCTTCCACCTCCCACAGAATCTATCCAAGCAGCATCTGGGAGCACTGGATGGAGCATTTCAGCTTAGAAGAACCAAGGAGAAAAGCAGAAAAATACCTTACGAGTCCTGGAAATGAAAGCTAGACCCTTCTCTCCTTTCCTCCATGCCATGGTGACTCCCCCCACACCAGGTTTTCACATTAACAACAGTAAAAATACCTTCTTAGCTAAACTTAGAAACCTTTCCAAGCAGAAAGTTACAGTTGGATGGTGGTTGTGAAGATCGTGTCCAGCCAGTCTCTTTCTTCCTCTCCAAGAGACCCGGTTTGGGGGAGACTGATGTTTTTCCTTGCGTAGCTGTTGCAAACAGCATAGGAGGGTTTGCTGCCCACTCCTAATCTCTCCTTCTTGCAAGAAATGCCAAGAGCACAGGGAAGGTTTGGGGTGGATAACTCTGAAGGAGAGTTTTGCTGGAGATCACCGTTCATCAGAGGTCTACATGAAACAAGTGGCACTGCTTCAATCCCAGCAGCCTCCCCACTGGGCTTCTGATCCTAATACAGCCTTTGCTAGCACCACCTGGGCATGCACCAGCTGAGAAGCATCACAATGTGAATCCTACTTAAAAAAAGAATAATCCACTTGGAAGGGAAAAAGCTAAAAGAGAGGTAAGTAATAATGGTCAGTCATTGGGTATGTTCCCAGAGACAGGGAACACCTCGAAACCAACTTCAACTTCTTTCTGCCACCTCTGTCCAGTTGAATGCTCAGCTTTGAAATGAGCCACCCTGCTTCTGGCTGCGAGGCGAGGGGGGATCCCTCACCACCTGTGGCACGGAGGCACAAGCTGCCCACTGAACAGGTATCACAGTTTTAAGAATATTTGCAGTTTCTTCACCCTACTGCTGTCTGGGGCATTCACAAGACGATGCTCATTAATCTGTCTTCCCATAATGGAGGTGAAAGGTCCACCCCGCAGGATTATGTATTGGTGGAGTCAAAGGCAGTATTTCCAGGTGGGCAGGCGGATGCTACAGACAAGGAGATCAATAGCTGGGGGGGGGCAAGTGGAAAAAAAAAGGGTTAGGAAGTCAATTGATCAACGGATTGACTGCCTGGCTGGCAGCCAGGTCTGCATTTCTCAGGTTACTCACACTCCCAGCTGGATCTTTTCCAGGAGGTTATTCACATTGCAAAGTGCTCCTTAGCATGACTGAGGGGACTTGGAGATGGAACAAAGAAAACAAAGATCCCAGCCCGAGGTCCCACATCCTCTGGGAGCCTCTTGGTTTTGTGGCGGGATAAATTCTCCAAGCTGATCCTCGTTGCTGCTGGGCTGATGCTATTTCACTGCCTCCAGCCGATTTGCTTTGCTCTTGGTGGAACAAGGACCACGGCTGAGGACCGCAGGAGGGAGCAAGGGAAGAAGGGCTTGTGCATGGGACTTGCGTGCCCCCATCTCCTCCTCAGGACCCCCTGTAGGCAGCCTGACCCTGTCAATCTGCTCCTCCAACCCCACGCAACCCCACAGAGACCCTCCCAGGACCTACAGCCTAAGTCTATGCCCCTTGCCCTGGTCAGGAGTCAACCTCAGTGGGGTACCACAAGCCCAACATAAAAGATGACCCCGAGGGCCTATGTTTGTACAAAGCTTCCTATGATGAGGATGGGCCCTGAAATCTCCCCTGTAGTGTCTTTACATGATCACGACGCACATACCAGTTGCCCTCTTGTGTTGACAGTCCTTGTTGAAAGGATTGGAGTCACCATAAATCTCAGCTTCAGTTTCTACGGAGCAAGTGAAACCCTTCTCAATGTACCTTCCCATATTTCCCTGGCATTTTCATGCTCCTGAGATGGTGCAACTAGATAGGCATCTTGATTTGGACTATTTTTGTCTTCAGGTCTCATGTGCAGCATTAGCTGAGTGGCTGGGGCACTGAAGCAAGCGTTTTGCGACAAACAGACATCTTCCTAAACAGACAGTGCTGGCATAGTTTGCCATTTTACTATATGCCCTTTTTTTTACCTCTCTACAAACTTGCCGTCTGGTGCAATCATATTTTATACCCACCATAAACCGGTGTTAATGGTTAAGGAAGAGAGAACTCGCTCCCCATATCCATCCAGACAGGTTAGGCTTTTATGGACTGACTGTACAAACAAAATCAGTTGATGAGGTGCTGAGGGGTACGCTGATGGGCAAGTTGTACAAACAGGAGGGATCAGGCCGTGGCAGCAGTGGATCCTTCCCAGAAAGCACTTATCCGTGACACAAGGTCACAACTTGGCCCCTGCCACCAGGACGTCTTGGTGACTCTGGCCCACTTGCACCACTCACTCCTCTGGGGCACCGCAGGATGCTCCCACCGAAGCTCCTGTGGATGCAACTAAACCCATTTTGGATGTTTCTCTCTGTTCCTCCCACTCTCACAGAAGTTGCTGCTGGGTCTGTGCTCCCTCAAGACACAGGGAAAAGAGGATTTATGGACAGTGAATTGAAGAAGCTGAGCCAGAGGCACCTACTCCCCAGCCAGAGCAAAAGCATCTTCCCCCAGGCAGGGCAAGAGCACCCAGCCCCCGAGCCCTCAGCAGCCAAACAACGGGGTCTGTGGGAGGATTTGAACCCAAATCTCTCACTTTTTACGTGAATTTCTTTATTGCCTTCCTTCCACTGGAAGGTGAGGCCCGAGATGAACACATCACCCACCTTTCACCACCGCCTCCACCGCCTCCTGGGCACTGCGGCAGTCTCGAAACATCACTCATCCCAGCAAACAGTCACACTCTGCAGCTACACTCATCCATCCTTCCCCAGCTCGCCTGACGGGCTTTCCCATTTACGCAGACCTGCGCTGCCAGATCCGAGCAGCCCTGGTCCCTGCCAGCTACGAAACGGTCTCCCCAGGGGAAGCCCTTTTCCAAAGCCTGAAAGGTCCCCAAATTTTATCTTTGCTCTGGCTTCCTCCAGCTGTGGTTGCAGGTCTGCTCCCCACCATCGCTGCAAAGCCTTGGGTGGTGACAGGGTGACTTTTCCTATAGGCAAGGGGACATCATGCCTGCATCGTTGCCTCTGGAGATCAACTAGTCCACCGCCCCCCCCCCCCCCCCCCATTTCTCCTATTTCCCTTGTCTGCTATCTGGAATGAGCAGGGTCAGAGGAACAAATTTGGTGGGGAGGCACTATTTGGGACAGGAAGATATGAGAACAGCTGAAACATGAGACAAGCCATGCTTGGGAAAGCTAGGTGGAAAAAGCAGACAAGCTTTCATGCACATAAACTGTCTTTCAGTTGTGAGCCCCAGTACACCACTATTTAAGATCAGGGAGAACTGACAGAGCTGCTGCAGTGAGAAACCCCTGAGCAGCTGCCATTCGAACAGCCTCCGGAGAGGAAATATCACCCCAGCAATTCCCAGTCCTGCACTGTATAAACATCACACCCTCAGGCAGGCTGAGGACAGTGCCAAGACCTGCAAATGAGGACACGTCCCCATATTCATGTGCCAACCCTTCAAACGCACCCTCAAGCACCTCCTGGCCCAACACACCTCCCCATGCACAACCTGACCTGATGCTTCTTGGGGCACTGGAGAAGAGAAGTCTGCAGAAGGGACCACATTGCAGAAGCATTGGGGAGCCCAAAAGGCATCATCCATCCCCTTTCTGCTCCTCCTGACGCATGCAATAACGTGATACGTGAAGTAATTTCTGCAGACTCCATCCTACAAACCAACCTCTTTGTTAGAGCCACAAAGACTTCTCAGACACCCCATGAATCATCTGCCTGGTGGCTAATTTTCTTCTCTCCCCGGAAGAAAGGCACTTTCTTGTAATTCTTGATTACAAGCAGAAATTACATTATTTTGGGCCTACGATGGATAGCAGCCAAACAAAATTGTTAATCACCGCTGTTCCCTGCGAGACATCATTTCAGCATCTACAGGGGGAGGCGGGAATGGGTGGACTGATGCTGAAGGATCTCAGTCACCGTAACCGCTGGTGCTACTGAGGCAGGAAAACCTGGGTTGTGTGACTTGTTGCTGGGTCGGGAAAGGAGCAGACCCACAACTTGGAGCTGCATGCAGGTGGTTTGCACCTGAGCGGTCACTGCATTCATTGCAATGCTACAACCTTTGCAGACCCAGTCTGGCCCAGCTGTAGGAAAGCAGAATCCCAGCCTGAAGTATGTAACTTCTCCCCTTGAAATCATTCGACTTCCCCAGCTAGGAATGGCCCCAGACCAACCCTTTCTGCTGCTTCTCCCATAACCCGCTGAAATATTCATTTTGTCTGGAATTACAACCAGTCCAGGGGGGTTGGCTCCGTTTTGTTATAGCTTTGATCCAGGACTTGCTTTCAGCACTTGCTATTTTACCAGCATCCACCTCGCACAATCCAACTGAACAAGATTAGAAGAAAAATATAGCTCCTTATTCCACTGGTGGGAAGTTTACTGGGGCCAGATTCTGCCCATTACTATGCTTGGACCTCCTGGGTGCATCAAAGGAGGCAACAGAAACTTGCTTCCTCCCAGAAAGCCTCAAAAAACCCCCGAAACAACCCACCATGTGCTGCACACGACAGCACTTCTTCACAACCTCTCCCTGCCTCCGAGACCAGCTGATGCCCCTGAGCCACCTCCCATCACGAGAAGCACAAAGTCACCCCAAAATTCAGCTTTCAGACAGGTTTTGGGCATCTCAGGCACTTCTGAGACAGCGGTAAGGGGTTCGCTTGTGCAATGCACTGGGAAGCTGAGAAGCAATTTGCAGCCCTGGGGGCTGCCACCTCCTTGTCCTTCCCATCGCCCCTGACCCGCTCTCATGCCTTTCGCGCCGCGATTCATTTAACCGCAACCCGAGAATGGGGAGAGCGGAAAAACCACAACGGAGCATACAAAACCCGATACCTGGGCAGACGGACAGACAGACAGCTAGCTACAGGCGGCTGGTGCTGCTTACCTGGGCAAAGCTGCCTCACGTTGTCTTCTCCCCACGGGCGAGAGGGTCCGACGGCCCCAGAAACGGGCGTCCGTGTCGGCCGTGCTGCAGTGAAACTCCCCGCACGCTTGGAAGAAGAAGTTATGAGGCAGGAGGAGGGGCCGCTCCGGGCATCCCCCCCCTCCACCTCCGACTCCTTCTCTGCGGGTCGGCAGCTGGGACCCGGCCGGCGGAGGGGAGGCTGGGACAGGGGGTGCCACCTCGCACGCTTTCGGCAGGAATGCGGGAGCGAAGAGGGGGGAGAAAGGGAGGGGAGGAAAAAAAATCTTTACCCCATGAGCACAAAACAATAATAAAATAACTGGGATGTTTGCAAAGGAAGGGGCCGGCTTGGGGAAAGGGTTGGGGCGGGAGAGAGAAAATCTCTGTTTCCAGGGGGCCAAAGGGTCTAGGCTGGTTAGCAGTCCTGGAGAGGATGGGGAACACCAGAAGTGGGGTGCAAAACTAATTTATGGTTCAAATACAGGGGTCTGACACTGCTGCGTGGGTGCTGGGATGGTATGGAGGGGAATGAGTCAAGACATCTCAAACGAAATCGTGATTGCACTTTATTTGTCTCATCTCACACCACCACAGAGTCTTCTAAGAGATGGTCTCCTAGATGGAGGATGTTAGCATTGATACTAACAGGCATCAAGAAACTGAGGCACGGGGTGGTAAGGGGAACGGAGGTGTCTTTGGCGTCCACTTCCCAGGTTTGAACATCTGGGAAATGACCCCAAAAGGGACACAAGTGCCACACTTGCCTCCTCGGTGTGGGGACTTTAGGGTGACAATGAAGGTCTGTGTGAGATGGGCAGACTCCCTTTGTGGGGCTGGGAATGGGTGAGACGCTGGAGGATGAGGCCCCTTGCTACTGGGAGGGAGATCAGCCCCAAACAGGGTCACAGGAGCACATCTGACACTCCACCCCCATGGGAACACAGCTCCAACCACCTCCTGCACCCATCAAAGCCAGCGGAGCTGCACCCCACCGCAGCCCAGCAGCAGGGTGAAACCCCCATCCAGCCACCCCTAGAGCTTACACCACACAAATAGAGGAGATTTCAGCTCCGAAAAAAACTCAGAGGAAGAACCAGGGACCCCACATCCCAAACAACAAGCAGTTTTGCTGCTCGAGGTAAGAGATCACCCAGGTCTCCTCCCCACACCACCGCTTATTTTGCAGTGCCCGAGGTCTGGGGAACTCCAGACCCGATGAAGAGTAGGTCTCACCACAGTAGGTCCTATCCATCCCTGCAGCTAGCGATCCTCTGGCCAAGAGATAAACAGGCCAAAATGGTCCAAGACAGAAAGGAAGAGTGAAAGACATGAGGCCCCAGGGTGAAGAGGATCACACTGGCTTGAGATACAAAGTGCAAGTGAATCCCAGCCCCATTCGGACCCTGGAGGTCCAGGTGAAGCCAAAAGGGATGGGGGAGCGAACAGGACCTACGAAGTGTCCTTAGGGCTCCACATTCTATTACTGCTTATGGGACCATCACAGCCCCATTAACAAATAAGAGCAGTCTCAAACGGCTGCTAAAAGATACTCAAATTATTAATCAGTCCCTGTTTCCAGGTGTTTAGGCACAGGTTTAAAAGGATAGGTGCAGTGCAGCTATTCCAGTCCCTCCCTACCAGCTTCAGCCCGCAGGGAAAACACTTAGGCTGATATTTCCCCACTCCAGCAAAACATCCCAGGAATTAACTGCTTCGTGTCCATATATATATATATATATATACACTCACAATTTTTTCCCCTCACTCAGACCATTCCTGCCAGAAAACATCTCCCAAAGCTCTCCAGGGTTACACTGCAGTTTTAAGCAATAGGATTGCAGACTTCAGAGGAGCACTCCATAAGGCTCAGGCTTAACAACTGAATCTAACTGAATCATATAAAACTCCTAAATCCCTGAATGCCTCATTATCGGGCTGAATAGGCTTAATTGCAGTTGTATCTGAATTCAGCAATTAAATCTATTCACAAGCCTGGAGTGGGGCAATCAGGAGATGTTTGTGCCACAGCTCAAATGCATTTCCAGCATGAGCAGGACTCTGATTGCCATTTGGAGGTGCCCAAAGTGACAGCAGGCCACCAAGTCATGGTTTTAATCCAGGTCCATCAGGGTGTCTCCTGGGCATATTTGGCGTCTTGCTGTTCAGTAGAAATGCAAGGAGGAACCCAATGGGGTCTCTTGCCCTTTGTTGTCTCCAGGATCACTAACGATAAGGCAGTTTGCAGCATGATGGACGTGTCTCATCTACAACCTGCACCAAGAGTCACGGTGCCGATGAGGCTGGCTCTCCTACCTGGCCAGACCTCATGGTCGGCAGTTGTCTAGTAAAGAATGAACACACAGTGCAATATCGTATTGCACCATTCACAGCAGATTCCTCTTCAATACAGAAAGTGTTGAGCTTTCCCTCAGTTACGGGATTTTTCACCTCAAATTCAGCCAATTTACTCTCTTAAAATCATGCAAGTATAAAGTTTCTTAAACAGAGATATCCCCACACCACCACACTAACTTGATGGCATGGACCTTGTTCCTTCAGGCAGCCAGAGACCTCCCAGCCTACATAACACACACAGCAGGGATCAAGGAGGATGACAAGTAGTGGGCAGATAAACTCCCATTTTCTAAACTCATATTTAATTATGACACTTCAAAAGAGATCTAGTTAAATGCTTTGGGTATACAAGTCTGCACTCAACACAAGAACAGAGCCGTAACACTCACACGCCTTACCCTGGCTTCAATTAGTGTGTTGGGGATTGTACCTGTAACGTGGTTTTGTTCAGGCATGGCAAGGCTAAGGAAGGAGCTCCCAAACTTGTACCACCTGATTGATCCATGTGCTACGTATAGGTGCTAGCTCAGGTGGCAGAGCAACACTGCTGGGTTAATAACCCCAGCACTGCGCTGCGCCAGGACAGCTGAATTTTCTCATTCCCAAGCCTAATTTGCTCGGCATTAGCTCAGGGATCTCTGCAGGCACCTGCACCATGTCCACGTTCGACCTCTGTCCTAATCCACAAAAAGGACCAGCCTGAGCAATGAGAAGAAACCACGGGGGTCCAGCATCTCCAGCTCAGTGTTGGGGCTGTTGAGATGAGGCCCGTTTAGCCCATAACCTAGTCGTGTGATGGGCCACCTTCCCCCAAGGAAATGGTCTCAGGCCACATGGTAGCTTCATGTTAGTTCTTTGAGCAGTAGATGGGTGTGATGTGAACACCTGGAGCTGAACGGTGCCGTATGTTGTTACCAAACCCTAGAGCCAAACAGCCTCCATCAAAAGGACAGGACAGGAAGAATTAAATTTGTTCTTTAATTGTCAAAAAAAAGGGGGGATAAAAATGCCAAACCCAGGCGAAATGTAAATCATAAAAATAAACTGCGCTGAAGCATATTTGATAGATTTCCAAGAGAGGCTTCTTAGCTACTCAAGCAATCAGCAATATTTTAAAGCAATCAAGTGAGAGTAAGGGAAGGCAAACAAAGAGGATCATTCATGTGCAATCGTCACTTGCCTTAATGCCAACCTTTCTGGAGAGGAAAGACTTTCCATTTTCTAAAGTTCAGGCTTAATACTTAGCAAAATGTCTCTGCACCCACACATAATTCATCAGATAAAAGCCGGGAAAGGTTCAGCAGTGTTTTCTGATCTCCAACCACCTCTGCCTTGAAAAACCTATAGAAAGAAAACCAGCCCTTGTTTCTCATGCCCTTGTCCATTGCCAGCCTGAGGCTTAGAAAGCAGCGATGGGGCCAGTGCAGACACAGCAGTGCCCTCACGGGGCTGAGAGCCTGGACACGGTCTCTGAAGGTAAACAAGAGCTTGAATAAAGATGCTACATGAGGTCTCATTCAGACCAGTCATGCCTTGAGGATTCCCAGGATGGTTCTTAGCACTCCCACTTCAAGATAAATGCTCTCATTTGATAAACACAGCCCCAAAATCACTGGAGTAGCTTTTCCTCTTGTCTAAAATCAGGTTCCCAGTTGTTTTCCTTGCTGAGCTTTCTCACTTTGCCACCACCACTTGCAGATATCTCCCCTCCATTCCTGTTTATCTGTCACTCCGCTCATCTTCCGTGAAGGTCCTTAACAGCTTCGTTTCTTTGGCCTCTCCCTCCCCTTCTCTAAATGCCTTTCCCCAGCTTCCCAGGGCACTTCATCATCTCCCACCAACTGCACAGTCCTCCAGAAAGACCCACCGTAGTTCAGCCTGATCCTGTGTCCATTGAACTCAGCAGAAATAGCTCCCCAAGACAAGGACACTGATGGCATGTCATCGCTCCAAATGAGGAGCAAAAGAGCTGCAAATATTGGGACTCATCTCCACTGACTTCACCTTTTTGAGAGTCATGCATGCTGAGCTTAATTCAAATGAAAGCACACAGGCATCTAATGACACCTGAGACGCCTTTAGCTCTCTGGGACATTGACTTGGTCACTCGTTTTGTGGTTCTTTGTACTTCTGCACAGTCAGACTTTTTAAGACTACCTAGACAGAAATAAACCTTTTTCTTATTTCACCCTCAACTCTTCTCTCAAGAAGGACCAACAAAAGTTAGGCAGAGCTGACCTTGCAGAGAACAAGTCTGCTTCCTTCTGGATGAAGCATTGTGGGATCACCTCCAAAGCATGAGGTTGCACTGAAACACAAGGTGGTCCTTTTCTAGTGACCGTGCCCAGGGTAGCTACATCTCAGCTCCCATCCTTTTCCACCAGCACCTGGGAGAGCTGTTACCTTGAACCACTTCAAGCTGCTTTCACCAGTCCTGTTTGTCCCCAGCCTCTCAGAGGAGCTACTGTATGAGTCAGTTTTAACCCTTTGCCATCAAAACCAGTCTGGTCAGCAAAAACCTGTTATTTACTCTTATTAGAAGTGATAATCTCACTAGCCAGCATAGCACAGCCAGCAGAGGCAGATGTCCACAGCTGAGCAGATGTGGGTGCTGAAGATGGGACAACTCTACAGATCTTTGACAAATTATGATTGCGGTGGCTTTCCTGAGCCCATGTGCTTTTGGAAATGACCCAAGTGTTAACGCTAGAGTTTGCACCAAGGCTGAAAAAAGTGTAGAGAAGCCTGGGGAGCTGCCTGACCTCATAGTGAGCTCACAGTGACCTCATCAGGAGAGGTACCTTGTTCCACAACCCCTTGCAGATTCTGAGAGCCATGGGCAGGGGCTCAAGGGCAAAAAATGTGAGATGCTATGGAAAGTGAGATAGGGGTTAGACTGACTTTTGGTGCGGGGTGAAGGGGTTGCTGGGTGGAGAGGAAGGAAGGCACCAGCTCGTCTCCGTGCCCATCTCCTGCTGGGTCACAAGAGCCGTGGGTTTTGCAGCCAGTTTGGTGCCTGCTCCACTGGTACATAGCACGGGGATGGAGGGAAAGCGTTAGGAAACAGCAGAGCCCACCTTTACCTCCCTGCCCTGTCTCAGCTTGGGCAAACCATTTCATTTTGCTGCACCTTGATTTCTCCACGGGTGGAACAAAGATGATTTAGCTTCCTTTGGATGCACACCAAGGTCTCTTAATGAAAAACAAGGGCGTGAAGCACGGAGCATTGCTTAGAGAGAACAAAATACACACACATACAGGTGCAAATGGGATTACATGAAGTGGGTCCTCCTGACCGCTTGCAGTTTTAACTGGTTCTCCCTGCAGACACGTTTCACCCTTTCATTTATTTATTACCATGCTAAGATATGCTCATTTTGCAAAGAAAAATGCCAGTAGCAGCACAAAAGATTGAACCAGTACCCAGGGAGACAACAGCAGCCCTCCCTAAAGCAGTGATGTGGTTTTGGAAGAGAAGGGGATTGTTTCAGTTCTTTGGAAAAGTAATTAAAGAACGAGAAGATATGACCAAACCTACTTCCCTGCACAGTCGGCAGCAATGAGACGCATTTGATCTCCAGTGTGAAACCAAGCGCAGCCATTCACCACGGGATATCAGGGCGAGCGTGCACAGACAGATTAGTTAAAGGAGACAGAGGTTTGGTATGTGACACTGGTACTTATCAAAGCGTGACCCTCATTCTGTACCCTGTACAGGATATATTGCAAACAGCTTTAAATGTTCCCACTCTGTATTATTCATCAACTTAAAAAAAAAAAAAAGAAAAAGAAAAATCATGCAAATGATCTCCTTTTGACCATTAGTACCTTTTAGGTTTTCTAAATTTAGGATGACATAAATCTCACAGGAAAAGTGGTTTTTCTTTTTAAAAACCAGGAATAGCTGTTACAGTACTTGACTGGGGACTTTTAAACATATGTGTCCAGGAAAATAAAGGCAAATCTATATCACAGCATGCAGAACTGGAGGGCAAATCTCCTGGTAGCTCTGACCCAGTAGATACATCACAGTGTAGCATCCAAAGACACTGACTCCAGAAACAGGAGCAGCACATCTGCATCACTAATTGCCAGGTTGGGATGTGTTGCTGCCCGTCCCAGAGCTAACTGGGGATACTGGTGCAGAGCTGCATTGCAATTCAGAGATACGGTTCAAGTAGGCATGGTGGGCAGGTGGCAAAAATATTGCCAGGGATGAAGAAGTGACCTCATTTTGGTAACTGAGCATAGAAGCAGACTGAGTTCCAAATTTCCAACCCAACAGTCATGCCCTCCTCTCCCAACTATGCAATGCTTTTTAGACCAAGAGGTCCTGGCCTCAGTCCAGGTGCACGCTCCCAGTGGAGCCCTCCTAGCAAAGATGGCCCCTATGGGAAGCAAAATGACAAAAAAGACAAGTTCAAGAGAATTTGTGCTCTTGAGACAGCTATGCATTGTGGTTGCAGAAACCATTGATGCTGCCAGACTCTGACAGTGAGGTCTGGACTCATCCCATTTCAATGAGAAGTCCAGTTCAGGAGCCTAGTTGCTGCCAGGACTGCTGTTCAGTTTGGGTCACTCCATCATGGGAGCAGGACAAATCTGGGCAAAATGCTGCTTTTAAAAAAAATGTAACTTTGGCTGGAGAAAAAATCAGAAGACTTGAAATATTTCAAGTTTTATCCATGTGATACATTTGCACTTGCCACTTCAAAGCACATTTTTGAGTCCAGGACAGGGAAATCTATCATTTGTAGGTGTTCCCATCCTGAAACCAATGGGATACCAGTCCCTGAAAACATCCTCCAGCAGCACAGCAACGCCCAGCAGAGAAGCTGTTAATACAGCACTATTTGCAAGTAGTACTTTGCCCCTTGCTGTTGTACAAAGGTCTTCCTTGCAGAGTTAAGGAACTGAGGCTGATTACTTTCCCACTCAGGTTCGAGATTAAGACCGTTTTCCCATCTCTTCTGAAAGCTGTTTTCTCAGGTTGCTTTGCTCTATGAGCTCATTTTAGTCTGGCACGCAGAGCCAGATAGTATTACGCTCCAGAAACGGATATGATTTACAATTCTGTGCATTAGGGACCATGGTAATTTCAGAGCAGGGTGACCCTTTACTTACAATTCAGCAGCAATTTTGCCTGTCCTGCTTTTGTAATAGAATAAAGTCACGTGCAGCCATTTATTTCAAGCCATTTGCAGTTAGTCAAAAACGTGCTCAAAATTTGCCTCTTCCCTTTTTACCATTTACTAAGTGAAAGAGGAAATAAACCAAAGAAAAACCTTCAAAGAACTCAACTATGGTTAAGCCTGTAAGTACCTACAAGTTAAGCCTATAAGTAACAGCCAGACAATGACGTGCAAAGACCCAGCCAAAAACTCCCCTTGACTCTGCCCACATTTACGCAAGCATTGCAATATTACCTGCTTTAAATACGCAGAAATTGTATGTATTTTAAGCAAAATAACATTAAATAGATATATGTTGTACAGATGGGGAGATTAAGGGCTTAGATCCACGAGCAAATTACCGTGGTTTAACAAAACACAATGCACAAGCAGAGAGGAAGCTTTTCAGTAAGAAAGTGCTCCTAGGCCAGTATATATGCAAGGGGAAAAATGTTATTTTTTAGGCAGAGAGGAAGAGGTCTGAGCTCATCTGCTTTAAATCATACTGGCCATGGGCAGTGCAGGATCATGCACACGGGAATACACACAGTTATTTAGGCTCAGCTGATGCCCAACAACTTGTTAAGACACAGCGGGTTTGGTGCCTTTGCCTAAAACCAGGCATTTAGTGCCGTAAGAGGTGCCACCGGGCAGCTGAGACATGCACCCGGCTTGCAGTTATGTCTCAGGAATTAGGTGAGACCTTCACTCTCCTGCAGAGGCTTTTGGAGGCTTGGAGAGATAATCCAGAACCTGAAAATACAGTAAATATTTACATGTTCAGGCCACTGAACCCATCCCCATGTCTGACCCCTGCGGCGCCGGGATCGCTGACAGCTAATCCTCCAGTCTGGCACGTCCTACGTCACCGCCACAGCACGGATCACAGGCTTCTCTCATGTTGCTGTGGGCACTATTTCTCTTTAATTCATTAAAATAAACCCAGAGAAGCCCACGTTTCCAAAAAATCCTTACCATCAGATGTTGAATGTTAATGACTGAGCAGCAGCCACAAGGACTGTCCCCGGAGATGCGGCTGCCACGACACAAGACAGCTCCTGCAGAAAGCAGCAAGGCATCAGTGGAGCACTGGTGTCCCCACACGCGTACGTGTGTCACGCAGTAGCAGTGTCCACAGCCTCTTTATCTAGTGGTATCCTACCCTGTTCCTTGGGAGGATTTAAAATTTTGAGCCATTTCAAAATTTCCCCACCTGCAAACCGGAGTTTCCCAAAAGAAATGCGTACAGAGCCCAGCTCGAAACATTTCAGTTTTTCTTAGAACATAATCCAGCAAATTGTCCTATCTGATAAAATACTTCAAACTTAAGTCATTTTAAAGCAAATAAATGAAAATGATCCTTTCAGAAAGCAACCACACAGCGCACTCTCACTTTTCCCTTTGCAGCAACTGAGCCTAATGGTCTGAGGTGTTACAGAACCAATTTCATTTATAAAAAAGCATGATTTTAAAGATAACCTCATCATCTCTGGTGGCCTGAGTTACAATTTTGGATGCCTGGGAGATGGTAAGAGAGTCAGTTATAGGGCAGAGAAGGACAGCTCTCACCCAGGGTACTGGATATACTGGGGGTCCTGTTAGGCTCCATTAGCACAAGTTGCCCAAGGAGTTGGTGGGAGAGGAGACAGACACGCAGCTCGTCTTCTGCATGGAGCCCTGCGAGCTCAGAGCTTGCTCTGATGGGCAGTACAGCACAGCCGAAGGACTGATCAGATGTCACTGAATTGTAAAAATCACAGTTTTGGTTGGGAAAGGAGCCCCAGAGGAACGACCGTCTGATCCCTTCTCCAATCTGATCTGACCCAAATCTCCAAGCATGTCCTCGTCATGCTCTCCAGCCCCCAACCATCTCAGTGGCCTCCACTGGACTCACTCCAGTATATCAATAACTTGAAATTGGACATCGCACTCCCAATGCCATCTCACAAGTGCCAGAGAGAGGGAAGGATCAGTTCCCTGGCCCTGCTGGCCTCACTCTTTACTAATGCAGCTCAAGATGCAATTAGCCTTATTTGCTTCAAGGACACACTGCTAGGCACAGCATCCACCCCTCCTTGCTCATTCTGCGCGAGGTGGGTTTTTTTAACCTTTTTATGTGTATTTCTTGGAAAGAAGGCATGTGCTGGTGTGTTTTATCTCAGCCCAGGGCTCCCCATTCACAGAGATCACATTTTACATCAGCTCCTTCCCCCTCGAGCAGCAGACGCTGCCTGTACTTGACAACCTTTCCATCCATACCTGTCCCACGCCAGCTTAAAATTACAGCTTCGAAACTCAATTTGGAGATGCGGGGAGAAACAGAGGAGCTCCTGGGCTTTTTTATATTTAATGTTGCTCAGCAAGTCCATTTATCTTCCCTGTCAAACTGCGCATTTCAGCAGCATGCAGCCCCTGCCATTCCTACACCCAAAAGGAAAGTATTAAACACCTGATCACTCCAAGACCTCAGAGCCTCCTTGTGTTCTTGGACATAGGGATGGAAGTGGTGGGAAGGGTTATACATCTCACTGTCTTCACATATACCCTGGAGAAGGTCTGGGAAGTGATTCACCATGAAGCCAGTCCCTGCGGGATGGGGAGGGCAGCTGCATTTGCCCTCGAATTTGTGCAATGAATGCTTACTCAATCCAGCACCCACAGCCTGGTGCATCCTGATTGCAACCAACAGATATTAAGGTTTCACCAGCTGAGGGTATGGTCCCCACTGGAAGCATCCAAGCACCTTCCCCTGCCCCCAGCAACTTACACCAGGTTCAACTGCTCATATCCCACTTTGCTCACCATCAACACCAAAAAGTCTACCATTCCTCTGCCAAGTTTAACGGTAATCCCTGCCCACAGCTCTGCTTTTGAGGGAGAGAGGGCTGGAGGCACCAGATGTTTGAAATCACAGCCAGCCTCACCTCAGGGCAATGCACCACGTCTTCCAGTCCAAAGCAAAACTGAACAGCGAGGGAGGTGAGTCAAGATGATGGCTGAAAGCAGAAGAACGAAACCCAGCAAAAATGTAAGGTTCAACATTTTAATACCTCACATTTTCCCTCTGCATTGTTTGGAGCATATGAACCAAATCAACCACTTTCAGCCTGTGCCAGGTCACAGGCTAGCTGAGATGTTTTCAACAGGCAGAGATCAAACCACAGCCTGTACATACTTTCTTCTCGTAACCCTTCTGCTTGGACTCAGGCTATTAAAGCAAAAGTAGTGTGGTTCTGGGGGCTGCCAAGGGGTTATGAGATACCTCCTCTCTGGAATTCCAGTTCATCTATGCTCAAAACTGAAATCCATTACCATCTATTGGCTATTTGATGCTCCATGCAAGGGGAATCCACTGGCTAAGATACCACCTGCACATAGGTGATGGACCAAGGAGGAATGGTCCCCCAGTATGTGATAGGAAGGTCACTCAAAGGGAAAGAGAGGTCACCCTCCTATTCCCTCTAAATGCTGTCTGGACCCAGGCGGGCTGTGCAGCACCTGTGAAGAGCCAAAAGTGTTATCACATCAGTAGAGTACATGCTGGGTCAAACCAGACCCTTGTGAAACATCAGTGACTCTGATGGATTGTCACCTCTGGATCCAGGCTAACACCACACAGCACATATTTTTTTCTGTGTAAAACACAGCATTTTGGGGGTTTGTGTGTAGGCTTCACATGCAAACTCTCTCTCGTTAGAGCGTATCAGGTTCATCAGTTACCCAGCTAAAGAAACTTTCTTCTCAGTGTCAGACCTACAGGGTGCCAGACCTGCCCTATACAGATACAAAGGGCCACACCTTTGGGCACTGATGTTCCCCTGTCTGGTATTTCATGATACCAACCCAGCAAGCACTGACCACCAAGAATGACCAAAGCAGACCCTTAGAGCCATATATGAAATATATAGAAATGGTTTCTGCCTTCAGACCAGTGTCGCCACAAGCACTCCTTTCACTGGAAAGGTAAGAAATTACAAGTGTGAAGCGCTGCTGGTCTGAATGGGCCTCCAGCAAATTATCTGGAGTGACAACGTGGAGCATCTCTTGGTGCTGCTGAGTTTACTGTGGGGAAGAAGAGGATATTTATCTCTTGTGATGCTAAGCCAGACCTCCAGATTGTCATATGGCGCTCTCTGGAGGTACCCACATGCTGCCTGGAAGCCATCAGGATGCTCTATAGCTCCTATCCAGCATGATCCCCCTCTTCCCACAGGCAATCTTGCATTTTTCTCCCCATCCCAGCCTTGTCCTCTCAACTTCTGCCCTTCTCTTGCAGCGTCACCTGGAGCCGAAGGGACCATCCCTTTGCTTTCTGTTAAAGACACCTGCAAAGACATCTTCGTATGTCTCATCCATCCCTTTTGGCTGTTGCTAAAGGGCTCCAAGTCTTTCCTCAGTACCACAATCTTTGAAAACACTCTTAGCATGATTTGCCTGTGGGAACAAAGCAAATACGGTCAGCTTATGTGTACATCTGTATCTTTGGGCTTTTGCCATCTTCCCTACAAAGTTCCAAGCCAAATTTCACAGAAATCATCAGCCAGGAGAGTCTGTAAGTATCTCAGCCCAAACATCCCAACTACAGGAAAAAATCAGCATGTAGGTCCCAGAGAAATGAGACAGAAGGGAAAACTCAACAGTGAAGGCAATATCACTTGGGACATCATGGAGGGGAAATACCCCTTACTAAACTCCAGATGAATTAGGAACCACTTGTTCGGTTAAATCCCACAATGTGGAAGGCACATGTGCCTATGCTGGCTGGAGAAAATGCCTTGAGATTAAAAAAAAATAATCCTCTAAACAAGCAGTTACTAAATAAACGAAATTAAGCCCGATCAGAAGAAACAGAGACCTCCCCCATGCCTACCCCTTGGAAATAATACAGAACACATTTCACTGGCTGTAGCTGAATGCTCTGCAGGAGGCACAGGGAAATACCCTGCTGGGATATATTCCCCTGCCATCAGGATACCACAGCAAGACGAGACTGGGAAAGCTGGGCTGGAGTCTCTGTTGTACTGATCACACATCCCATTTCAATTACTGGCACCATTTGGTAGCCTGGTTCACTCTCACCTCCGGCAATCGGACACACAGCAGATGTTAGAAATTGGAAACACGGCAGTGAAGAGGTGGGAAGTCCCAAGACTGCACAGGGACAGCTATGCAGGGAGTGTAACATGATGTTTCCTCATGTGATGGCAGCATTTGGTGCTTCCTGGTGTTGTGCTCTCTGTTAGGGACATCTAATCTAAAGCAGTCGGGTGGTTTTCACCAGATGAGGATGTGGTTACGGCATGCACCTACTCTGTTCATCCAGCCTTTAGCAAGGCAACGCGGACACACTTGGTAGAAGCAGAAGTAAGACTTTCTCTAACTGAGATACAAAATCTTGTCCCAAGCTTGCAAGATGCTTCAAGTCCAGAAAGTCACTGTCTTTCAGTTCCCAGCAGTCACCACCCACAAAGCTCCAGGGGTCTTAAAAATGACAGCAGCTGGCAGATCAGAAGAGTAGGGGGTAAAATACACAGTAGATCATGACTTGCCTTGGAAGTACTTTCATGAGTTCATTGAACACAAAGAAACAACTTCTAAACAACTCCAGCCAGATATGGACAAAATACCAAGATCACCAAATTCACCCCAAATTTTAGTGAGAGCTCTGATGTTTTGACCTTATCCATCAAGACCTCAAAATGAATGGCGGCTGAAGGAAAACCTGTTTCCAACATGAGCAGATGTTAAATGAATGCAGCATGCCTGGTCACTCAAAAATGGACCTGTCAGCTTCAAATTAACTATCAGCACTCCAGCCTGGAAGGCAGCAGGATGCACTGCCAAGTTGCCTCAGACACAAGCCATGTGTAATTTGATCATATTTTTCATTATTTAGAGCAGACTTTTTAAAAAATCTGTGTCTCAGCTGAATTTTAAGTTCCAGAATTTTATGCAATTTTGAGAGAAGGTGTAGAAGAAACGAGCATCTTTTTCATCTGAAGGGGGACAGAGAACAGAACCCTCCACCCTTCAGAGGTGTTGTGTCAGGAGTCACTGGGCTAAATACAATCCCACAAATTGGTAATTATAATTCTTGCAGTTAGTATCCTTGCTGTCATGGACAATACCCATTGAACTTCACTCAGTCACAGATTTACCTCCCCAAGCCCTACTGATGGCCAGCATGGCAAGTACATCATGCGACACAGTTGCACCACTGTCCAGCTGTCCTGTCCCTGCTCCCTCTGGGCTTTTACTGATCACAGGCTTATGTCGCAGTAGGATGCATCAAGTTCCTTCCACTACAACTGATGGTGACTACCCATGAATTGTCAGAATGGCATCCTGCGTGGAGATGTCTAACCTGGCGGCAATGACAAGAAAGCAGGATAAAACACCACACCTTTGGGGTATGGAGCATCATTCCCAGACCATTAGGCACTTTGTCGCTAACATCCTTTGCATGCTAAGAGCTAATGAAGGATTTTCTTTCCATAGTGTAACAAAGGCAGATTTCGTGTCTTTAGCAGGAAGCTCCTTGTTCTTGTAGTGGGAGTGTTCAAGAGCTGTGTCTTCAGGACAGCTGTTTCCACATGGGGTCAGGAGACTGGAAACACAAATGGATGCGGGATTGCAAACCTAGAAGTGGGATGACAGAGGGAAAAGTGTGGGCAGCTGGAGTGTACAAGGGCTTTGCAGGAGTAAGCGAGTGTACAGGGCAGTGCTGTGCATTTCAAGACCCTTGTATTCTAGAAAGCAAGCAAAGACCTACCTAAAAATCATCATCATCATTTTTTTCTCAGATGAGAGTACCTACAATTTACAAGGCAAGAAAAGAAAAAGCTTTTAGTGCATCCCAAGAGCAATCCCAATACTCATATCTCTGCAAAGTGAGCAAAGAGGAGCCTTCAGTGCTCAGCCTGCTGACGTGTAACTAGTGAAAGGATGCCCAAGTGGTCGGAAAACCAGGTTGGGTAGCTCTGCTCAGCACTATTCATGTTTTCCAGGAGCAAAAGGGAGCCCCAAAGCACAGCAGATTCCTGTCATAGCTGCATTCACTCAAGATGTCTCTCAGAAGGAGCAAATCCTCACCTTTCACCTGGGCTGGCATTTCTATTTCACACTGCAACATATATACACTCCTGCAACACAACGATCCTGTGGAAGCACTTAAAGGTAACAGTAAACTCAAAGTGATTGATCTACAGATAATTTACCTTGGCAAGGAGGACTACAAGTCAGCTATCAAGTGGACTGACAGATGCTGCACTCCCATACACAGGAGTGAATAGCTTCCCAGGATACTGGCATGTCTACAGCATCAGGAAACTAAATTATTAGGAGCAAAGGTAGTGGTGCCTTAACATAGAGACTGATGAGGATGTGCTCTAAAAGGACCCCAAAACCCTTCAGCCAAACTAATGTTTCCTCCAACCTGCATGTGGTCAAATGCCACTTTATTCTGGATCATATTGTCAGAATTAAGAGAAGTTCAGAGGGAAAAGAAAAAATGGTTTCTTGCCTTCTTATCTATGTTTCTTCAGCAGAGAAAGGGTCTCCTCTGTTATCAGCCCTTGCTGGGGTCACCGCATGGTGCTTGGTGTCCCTCTACCATGCAAAGAAGGGGCTGTGGCTGCGCTACAGGGAATTAAATGGACAGTAGAAGTGAAAAGAGGGATAAAAGCCATTTATGTCATGAAACACCATCAGGATGAGACTGCTACTTTGGAAGAGAAAGAAATGTGGACAGGATAAAACTGGATGTCACATTTCAAACTCTTCACTTGGTCAAGAGCCGTTTGGCCTCATACCTTGCATGGCTGAAGGGTGGGAGATGGCACCATCTTCCCTGGCCTCCCACCACTCCTCAGCGGGGCACAGGCAAACTGGGCATGCCGAACGGCTCCGGACTGGTGGGTTTGGCCTGCTTCTCCCCACAGCTGGGGACTCTGCTTACTTGCCAGCCCCTGTGCTGTCACAGCCTTGATGACAACTGCCTAACACAATGTTAGCACAGGACCCCAACTGCAAGCCAGGTGCAGCTGAGAGCTGTACATAGATTGCAATTCTGACTCAGGCAAATAGAAGGAATAGCCAGTGATCATTAAAAATAACTATAGCCACACTTATACATGAGATTTTAAGCCTCCACTTCAGATTTTATCTGTCCTGTAAATACTAGGGTGCAGGATTAGATCTAATGGCGGGGGGGGTGGGGGTGGTGGTGGACAGATTATCCCTAAATGTGCATCATACCCAGCACACATCTCCTGAATCCAACCATCCCAAAGAATATTTAGGGGACCTCAAGCTCTCCTCTTTTTTGCCCTTTTCCAAATATGCTTTGCTAAAAGTAGGATTTACAAAACTGAAAATTCATTAGAAGGTCACAGTATAAAACTACAGCACACAGACAAGAACAAAACACAGAATAGTCCTCACTTTCCCCCTTTGCAATATTTTTTGCAGTAGTCTGAATCAAAATGAGAATCGCATTATCTCATCTCCTCACTTTGGACTGTGACCCACAGTGACTACAATATAGCTCTTTCATTTTCACTTACCTTGTCCATAAGAGACAAAACGAAAAGGGAGCATCTGAAATTCGGCAACTCACGCACATGTAACGCATTTCAGACTGCTTCTTCCTCTGAAGCCTCGCCAAAGACTGAGACGGAGCTTGAAAAGGGAAGATGAAAACTCCAGCCTCTCTGGAGGACACAGTGAAAATCCTGCAGACTCTGGGAAAACTAAGATAGCTGAGAGTCAACCCTGCTGACTCTCGTACTGCCAGAGAGCTGCAGCTGGTGCCAGTGAAATATTTATGCAAAGACAGCAGATGTTGCGAGCAAAGTATGAAGAAAGACATGAGAGCTGCAGTATTAGGTTGGGGCATCCAGTGCTGTGTTTGCTTCCTACAATGGCCAACAAGAGTGTAAGAGCAGGACAAGCACATGGAGACACCTCCATCTTTCCAGCCTCCAGTGACCTATAGCTCAGGGACCTTCTGAGGGACAGACTGCATCTTGGAAATGTCTTTGCATTCAATACCCTGCATGAACTTTTCTTCTATTAATCTTCCTACTTTGGAAACCATTTACATTTTTAGCTCTCCCAATGTCCCAATGAGTTCCACAAGTTTACTACATGCTGCATGAAAATGTTACGTCCTTTCATTAGTTTTCAACCTCCGTCCTGCTTGTTTCCTTTTTTGCCACTCAATTCTGGCATAAGAAGAAACACTAAGTTTTTAAAATCTGCTTGTTTCCTTTTTTGCCACTCAATTCTGGCATAAGAAGAAACACTAAGTTTTTAAAATCTGGGAGAAATGTTGATTATTTCTTCCATATCCCTGCAGCCATCTCTAAGGCTTGGGAACATTTGTCTGTACATCAACGGCAAGATCAGAAATAACATTTAAGCACCAACAGTGCAACCTGGCTAGTACCGAAGTGCCTGTGCTCATGGAGACACTGAAGAAACCTGATGACCCACAAGAGCATCTCTTAACACAGAGGGCAGCTCAGTTCAACCCAGACTTTGGTCCAGCAATAAATGCAAATGAAATGTTGGCCCAGCAATAAATGCAAATACTTAGAGCCCCTGGAAATTCCCACTATCTGCCTGGCATTAGTCCCTTCTCAGGGACCTTGCAGATAAGAAAAGTCCACAACAGCACAGCGTGGCTGGTGCCCCAAGAGAGCTAAGCTTAGCTCCCTCCCATATGGGTCAGAGATGATGGCTAGGGCTTGACTATTCAGATGGTCAGCAAATAGGTTTCCCTTGGGGTTGAACCACAGGGAAGCTTTACCATGAGCCCAGGAGACAAGGGGCAGACTGTAATTCATGTACAACTGGAGAGGAGACTAAAAGTGCCCTGTGCTAGGAGCAAGCACAGCCCTGCTCAGAAACCCCCACCAGCTTTCCCACTGGCTTCAAACATTTTCCCAATTCTCCACCCCTCATCTTGAGGCAAACAAGGATCATCCATAATCCATCCACCCTCACCAGCGCAAAAGCCCACCACAAATGCCCTATACAAAAGAGGAAATAAATCTCAAATTGTTAATTTCAGTAAAAAAAGGTACGAGGGAGCTGCTGTACTGCTAGCTGAAGGGTTAAATGTGGTGCTACCCAGAGATAGCTCCTTTCCTAGCTCATCTCCCAGCTGTTGGGCTCTGGCCTCTTTAATGAAGATTGATTGCCTTGAGGAGGCCACCTCTGTCTAGACTACCTATGGCCCCTTTTTATTACCCCCACCCACGCCAGCGAACCCAGGACCCAGGCACAGAAAAATTCCAGGCAATGGAGCAGCAGGAGAATAAATTGAGTTTTCTCAGAGCAAACAGAGCCAGGTCTTCCCCGACCCCTTCTCTCAGGCACGGATTCTCTTGGGTCTAATAATGGCTGAGACACCGACACTGTTTTGTCAATGGGGGCCCAGAGAACATTTCATTTTTCTACCCTGCCTTGTATTCATGATGTTTGCAGTAATCTACTGCCTCTAAGGCCTCTTGACTTGAGGTTATGACAGCACTAGGAAACTTGTGTCCTCGCTGCAGCAGCCTTGCTGAGCTATTACAGCCCCAGACCCACAGCCTGTGCACACCAGCCTGCAGAAAGGCTAAACGTGCGCTGGGTCTGCTGCAGAGAGCTCCCTGGAGTGCAGAACTTCTGCTTTACAGCCCCACCATCAGCCACAGAGACAAGGAGGACATGAGATTATTGATGATCTGGCCAACTAAAGTCCTGAGACCATGCCTATGCTATTGAATAAGTGGACCAAGGAAAGGTTTTCCAGCCCCAAGGCCAACAGATAAAATATAGTTTCTGTCCACAGAGCTAAATTATCTTTACACCCCCATCCCCAGCTAGAAGTCATATCTACACTGCCTGGTCCTTGGTCCATGCTTGTCCCAGACTGGACCTGTGCTTTATTTGGGAGTGTGATCGTTTGCTTGGGCTAAAGCCATGCCAGGGACTGTGGAAGAAATTTTCCATCCACTAATCTAGGAGCCCCAGTCCGGTGGCACGATATGTCATCAATCTCCATAACAGGAGTGAATGAAAGTCACGGGTGGAGCAGTAAATAAGGTGGACCTAGACACCATCTCTGTTCTCTGAACACACTCTTGGAGACAGTAAAAGCAAAGAAGTGGAAGAAAGACCATTGCATAGGAAAAGATGGATGAGAATCAGACATGGGTCTATTTCACATTGGAAAAAACAGTTTAGGGTAGTAGGTTTCTAGCCCTCTCAGAAGGTATCTTGGAACAACTTCCCAAAACCTTGTTGGAGCCCAACTGGAGTCATAACAAGTTACTCAGGGAGTGCTGTGGTTTCAAAGGTCTTTGACCATGAGATTTCTTCCGAACAGACAAGTAGGTACAATTTTCAAAATCCCACATGTCTTGCAGTGCACTGAAACTAAAGCCCAGTGCCATGACATCGGGAAGAACTCTAATTCCCATGATGTAGGTTGGAGAAACATTAATAACGGACACAACACCTAGATAAAAACATATTAGTGATGGTTTTCTTGGCTTTCGCTGAAGCAAAAGTGAACTTGGGTCCAAAATTTACAACACAGAGATTCAAAACCCCAGTGCTGAACAAAGGAAGGTCTCGGAGGCGGACTGCGATGCTGCAGCTTGCAAAACTCTTTAATACCTAAAGATGTATTCCCTTTCAATTTCCTTGTCACCAAAGGCTTTTAAAGCAACAAGCTCCACCTGGGGTGAATGCATAGTTTAGATGTTTAATGATAATGATTCTCTGATGCCTTGAGGGCATAGTGAAATAGTGCATTAGTTCTTCATCTCAAGGCACGAGGGGGGCCAAACTCAGTCTTAAATCATAGAAAATATGTAAAGATTCACAAGGAGGGAGTGTTGGCACAGCTTAGCAGGGAGGACAAGCTGAGCTCACCAGAGTGTTGCTTTCCAGGGGCAACATGGATCAGGACTGAGTGTACGGAGGGAAGCCAGTTAAATGTTAGGCTCCAAAGGAGAAGAAAGCATGCCCACATTTGGATACAGATAACTCTGATTCACTTTCTGGACAAGAGTAAAAACAGTAAAAAAAAAAAAAAATATCTCTTTTTTCCTCCTCTTTGTGTATGTTTATGTTATTTTAATTGAAAGAACATTTCTATGAGAACCCATCAATCACCTCTGGAAAGTCATGCTTGCTCGCCTAAAGCATGGAGAGACATATCCAATGCGGGGAGACTCTCAAAAGGGAAAAGCGCTTCAGGTTGAAGTTCTTCCAGCTCATTTAAAGAGATGTCAAGATTAACGATCTTAAGGAATGAGGAGGAGGAAAGGGGAGAGGGCTAAAAAAAAAAAAGAAGCTATTTCCAATTTTCCCCCCATCTCCCCCCAAAATATGCCTGGAGTTCTTAGCCTTTACCATTTTTGACAAGTAGCAACATACATAGGCAGTTCTAGCACCAGTACTGCTTGATCAAGGAGTTCTGCTTTGGAAATCACCCAAATAAAACTTGGCAGAGAAAAATAAAAGGGAAAAAAAAGGGGGGCCTTTAAAAAGTGACAGAAAGGAGAAAGAAAGCCAGATCCTCAGCAGAGCAGTTTCTTGCGTCTCCTCTTTGTCAGGGATCCCTGCTGCTTTATGCTACTAAGGGACAGGCTCTGAGCATGTCAGAGAAACATTTGTAGGTGAGAAAACCAGCTCATGTACCTCACAGAAAATGAAATGTTTGAGACAGCAGGAATGTCTCCTGCTCCATCCAGAGAAACAGTGATCATTTCTGAAATGCTAAGCTGAGAATGCGCAAGGTGCTAAAATGCGATGCATTTAGCAAATAACTGAAATTGCTGAGAAAATATCTACTGAGGAGGGAGTGGGAGGAATATTTGGGGGACCTGGAAGTTTTTGATGGAACACATAATCCCAAGAATGTGATAATTTAACGAGAGGAGAGAGAATTACCCCTTCTAACACACCTAAAAATACATCAGTGATTTATTTTAGTTATTTTTAAAGTGACGTGATATCATAAAAGAAATGGAAATTTAAAGCTGACTACCACAAAAGGCTTCCCAACAGAGAAGCAAAAGACTCCTCCCCCGGTCAAAGCTGTAAAAGTCCAGGGGTTGGGGAAATTTCAAACAACCCTGGTGAAAGTGGAGTAGCACTTCTTGAATTTCTGTTGTGGCACATTCCCAAAACAAAAGTGAAGGAGTTGAGATGGAAAGTTTTGGAGAGCTGCACAACAACAAGATGGTTGCTGGCAGAGCAGACTGGTTTAGGACATGAGTTGTCTCTCCCAACAGCACTCGTTGACACCTGGGTTAGATGAGTTTAGGTTTCAGGACCTATTCCTTACCATTGCTCTCCCACAAATACATACCTACTGTGGAGATATACAATATTGGAGAAGAGACATCGAAATCCCAGGATCTGTTCCCTTCCTTTGCCCTGACTAATGTGACCTAGTCTCCGCCTGTGTCTGCAGCTTAACTGTCCTCACGATAAAATGAGATTAATAATAATAATAATCTGCTGAGGAAAAGCGCTGTCAGGCCTGAGGACTGTGAATGAGGAGTTCATGTTGGAAAAGCTAGGGCAGGTGAGAAGTCCCCATCTTCAGCTGCATGTTTTCACCACCACAGTCTGAATGCTCCTAGTTCGTATCAGCGGGGATCCAGCTAAACCTCGCCTACGGTAGGTTAAGCTACAAGGGTCTGCACTTTGGGAGATGCTCAGATGAACAGTAATGGCATCTCGGCCCCGGGATGACAATATTTGCTCACAGGTGCTGAAGAGGTGAGGGCAATAATTCCCCTAACAGTAAAAGCCTAACTCTCAGTACTTCAAGTCCCACAACTGCTTGTTATCCCACTAAAATCCAGTGTGTTCTTTCCTCTTTTGCCCACACGCTATTTCACAGAACAGGCTTGCGATGAAAAACAGCAGAAATAAACCCAAGAGTTCATGCTCTGCATATCCCTTCCCAACTTGTCAGAACTGTCATTGGTTCGAAATCTCTTCTTTACCTTGTAGGGAATTCAGTTACAGCGAACAACTGCCTGGAAGAGGAAACGAGTCCAGTCTTGTCTGCACAGCCAAATAGCACAGGAGTTCTTCATCCTTTAGTAGGAGAAGCAGTAGGATTGGATTCAGACATGAGTAGGGTCACAAATGGAAAGGAGAGGAGCCAGATGATGTATCTCACCTCAGAAGGAACCTTGCAGGGTCTTCAGGTCATCATTTATAGGTGTCTGAGTGTCTTTTTTAACTGCAACTTATTGAGTTACTCAACCCTTCTACAACCAAAGCCTTAAACCTGGTATGAGCCTCCCACACTGTGGATCTTCAACGTTCTCAAAACCTTATAAACCATCAGGAGTCATATTCTCACGTCTCAAGAAAACTGCAGAGAAAAGAGTAAAGTCCAGGCCATGTCAGATGCCAGTTAAAAGGCACTAAGTCCATCACCATCACCCAATACTCAACAGTTTGTCACTTTACCAGTTTTCCAATTCTTTGGAAACACCCTGAACACAGAAACACAAGTCCATGTGGACTGGAGAGTCCAACTTGCCTTTTCTGAATCCCTTTTCTGCAGTGTCCACCATGAAAAATATTATTGTCATTGTCATAATGACATTGTTATTGGAGGTGACACATCACACTCTGTTTCAGCAGAGACACCATTGCTGGTCGGGAGAGGAAAGGTTTGAATGAACAGTGAAATATATAGATAGACCAAAGATGCTGTTAAACAAAGGAAGGTCAAGGTGGAGCTCAGCTGTACTAAAACTTATTAAGGTTTTTTCCACTTGCAGTAACTCTGTCTAATAAATGGCTTCTCTTTACCTGTGGCATCTCCATCCACAAACTCAGAGGTGAAGTAGTCTAAGGTGATGCCAAAGGTGAAATCTAAGGTGAAATAATGAATTATTTGTAAGTTGTAGTTTACGTAGTTAGGAATCAGGCACTTTGTTAGCTTGCTCTGTTTGCATCTTTCAAAACCTGCCACGACTGCAGAATTCACCGTCTCAGAGATGCTTAAATTAAACATGCTACCTTGGCAGATCTACTTCAGAGATAGTCACACAATACCTGTGTGACAGCTCCGTCACCACTGATATCCTGCGGTTTGAATAGGCATTTGCAGCACTAAAAGTAAAAGCACTTTTGGGCTGAGCCAAGGTCAATAACTGCTCTGTGACAGATTCGCATCCTCTGTGGACCAGGCATGGCAGAAGCCCTACAGCCTCTGCACATCAGTGTTTATGTTAGAATTACCTGCCTTTTCCTTGCATGCGTCACATACCTATTGATTATGAAAACAGGCAAGATCGGTTTGATTGATTTGCTTCCCATGCATTAAGAACATGATTGGTTTACTTCTCAGAAAAAGCCACACTTTAGAAAACATGAGAGCAAGAAAGCCTTTCCGAGAAAGCTCAACTTCGAGAAATAAGATTTTGCCCATGTCAAAATGTCAAAGTCCCTGGTGTTTTGTCAGATTTCGCCACACCTAACCTGTTCAAAAAATGTTTTTCTGGAAATGAAACAAGAGAACTTTTCACGCAGCAGCTTACAGCTCTGTATGCTTTCCCCCATCATTGTAATTGTTCCCAAAGTAAAGACCAAAAATCTACAATCCTTCAGGGAATCAATGCCTGACTGTCTGCATATTGGGGCTGGGAAAAGTGGCAAACTACTAAACACATCTGGCTTCCTAAATTCCCCGTTCTCGTTTTCTTACTGGCACATGGAAGATTGCTCACAATGTGGTTCTCGGGCAGAGCTGAAGGAAGGATTGTGGGACATGGTTTAATGGGCATGGTGGTGTTAGTTGATGGTTGGACTTGATGATCTTACAGGTCTTTTCCAACCTTAATGATTTTGTGATTCTGTGTGATTTCTGATGCATTCAGTAAGTCAACACAAACCCCTTCACCCAGCATACTAAGAGCCCACAATTTTCCTTTGAACCGCATTTCAGAAGACAGGAATTCAAAATGCTGCCAGGACTTATTCAAACCTTGAAGTGCTACAGATTTGTACTAGAAAGGACACCACCCCCCCGCCCCCAGCCTAATTTTCAGGCAGAAAGAGACTCCCCAGTGTTTCCATGATATGAAAAAGTGTTTTGTTTTATTTCAGCCATCTCTGAAGAAAATCAAAATAACACTGGCAGAAGCAAGACGATGTTTGTAGGTAGAAGTAATATCTTTCATTAGAGCATCTGCTGTTGTTGGAAAAAACAGATAAGCCCTGGGCACTAAAGAAAAGCTTTTGTCCTATAGCTGAAAGCTTATTTAATTTTCCAACTATATTATTTGAACCTAAAAACCTTATCTTGTCTATGTCCTTAGACCATCCTGACTGCAAGAACATGGCCTCAAAAGCATTGCTGTCCACCCACAGTATGCAATACAATTTGGCTGCATCGCCAAGTGTTAGTATTCACTCCTGGTAGAGAGACAGGGCTGAGAAATCACTCTCACTCATCGAATGCTTACACTGACAGCAGTGGGTGTCTGCCTTTTTGATACAATGAAGGTGAACTGATTTTTAAATTGTATTTTATTAATGTTAATATATTTTTTTTTAATTTTCAGACATTATTTTGCTATTCATTTCAGTATCATAGAATTGGTGTGAACTGAATTTTGAACAGATTTAATTTTTATTTTAATGAGAGTGAAATACACTATTACACCTTAGCCGTGATCAGGATCACTCATGAAGAATATACCAACCTGCAAACAAGGAGCTCGGCACATTGGTTCAGCATCACAGCTGGGATGAACCAATCTCACTCCATGCAAAGAAAAAAAGGCAAGTCCAGCAACTACATCCCTAGCCTCATATTGAGGTGACCTGGAAATTTTTGCAATGATATGAGCCCCCATCCCCTAAGAATTAGACCATGAACTCAACAGACAGAACTTTTCTCAGCCAGAAAATTCATTCCAGAACCTACCTCGTAGTTATAACATTAGAAAGGATGTTAAGTACTCACTAACCCAGACAAGGCTGCCCTCCCAGAGGTGCCAGGCTACAATGAACAGCTCAAAATGCTTTATGAGCTGACATTTTGGTTTTACTGTTACACTGGAGCAGTTCAAAAGAAGCAATTTGTTCTGTGGCTTAATGCATTTAGGAACCAAGGTGCGGCACATTTATTGTGGCAGAAAAACAACCTCGCCCCCCCCACACTTTGAAGCACAAAGAAAGCGAATGAAAGGCGAAGAAGTGAGCACCCAAGGTAGGAAAAGCTTATTAGAGAAGGGAACAGAAAAAATCGATCATTCTGACCTGTGCAGCAGCTGAGGCTGTGGAAGCAGGAAACCCTGGAGACGTTACAAAGTGCCAGCAAGCCTGAGCAATCGTCTTTGTTTGTTGCTAATGAGCCATGGTGCTTTTTAATAATACATAAACCATTGAAAAGGACTTGATGGGAAGACCAAGGAAGTCAGTTGAAGTGTTTCTACCTAGAGCGAGGTCAGAAAACACTGAAATCTTTTGTGAAACGGGGGAAAAATGAACTTCTGCCAACTACAGAGCAAGAGCTCAGCAACATTCCTGGGGTTTCCAGGGGGTCTCCCAGATGCGTGGACACCCAAAGTGGTATTTTCTGGCTGACCATCCTCCTAGAGGGTACGTCCCAAGCCAAAAGTCCTGGAAACCTCACAAGGAAGGCTCCAGATCCCTTGGGTCTGCGATGCTTTTATCAAGAAACCGCAGGGTTTCTATCTGCAGGCAAAGCCCACAAGATACCTAAGGATTCCTGGGTGTCATTGCTATAGTTCCCAGGTTTTCAGCCGTAACTCACATAAGCCCTGAGGACACACGCTCCAACCACCCTGGGTTTCCTCCGGTAAGGAATCTGGAAGCCCTGGGATCTCCAGCTTGGAGTAAAAGTGCCTAGAAGCTCTCGCAATGAGCAAGAGAAATGGGCAATGCTGGCAGTTTCGCGCCTGTCATTAGTAGCTTTTAGCAGCAGAGAAGCTGCCAAGGCTGTCACATTCCCTGAAGAGATGGAAATCATAAAGTGCTTCACTTTTGGACTGACCATAGCTCTTCGCAATGTGTTCACGGGATTTCACACGTGTGGTATTCAAAGAAAAAAAAAAAGATTTGGGTCCGATTCATATAAAGATTTTATTAAAAACAAAATGAAGTATCTACAGCATGAAAATCCCAGTTTTCGATCAATATGGCTTCTATTGATCACAGAGGGCTTTGACAGACGCTTAGCAGGGCTCTCCACTAGAAAAGAAGACGCTTCACCCCTGACTGATATGCAGCTACGTTAACAGCAGCAAACATGAATTCCTCCAACCGCAAGAATGCAAAAACACACTCTAGGACACAGGGATAAGGAGTAACAGGGGAACAACACAATCTAACAGGGACAAAATAAAACTGAAGGTGCCATAGACACTATATTAACCCCTACGGAAAGTCCACGCCAGACTGGAGAGTCGGTATCTCGGGGCTGGATCCTTGGAGTGGTTGTGCTGTTTTAATTCACGTTTTTACCATGACTGACATGACACTGTCTTCATCCTGACAAGAGAAGCCAAAGTACCCAGTCATGCCGGCAAATTAATGAACACATCATCGCAGTCGGGGTAGGCGCAGCACCTCTGGGTGCAGTTTGTCCCCACACCGATAATGGTCTCACCAAACCCTCCGTCTCCAGCACCGTAGTGCCCTTCTCTCCCACCTTGATGTGTGCAGGGTTGTGGCCAGAAACGCCTCATCCAACCCTCTGAACGGGTTATTTTTTCCTCCCTCTCCCCCTGTGAAGCCGCGGGCAGCTGCTGGTGCTGTCGGACCCACACGGTCCCCAAGCCACCCCAACGCCACCATTTGTGTGCCTTTTCCTCCCTTTTCCCCTTCCCAGACTCTCCTTGTAGCCCTCATCTCCTTCCAAGCACAAAATTGCTTTTCAGACCCGGTTTTGCTGCCTCAGTATCCAGCGTTTCCGACACCAACCACGGTGACATGGACACAGGCCGTAGCGGGACTTGCCTGTGGCCCCAAGAGCATGGGAGGGCCTCCCAGGAGGCTCCCCCACAAGCCTCAGGCAAGCTCGATTTCATATCGAAGCGATAATTTCATTATCTAAACCCAAAACGGCGACGAGCGCTGTTCCTCTGCAAGAAAGCAGCGTTTGAGCCGCCCCCCGCGCCTTCTCCTCACGCCACCGCAGCGCCGGGCCCCGCGCCGCCATTACCGCCCGCCCCCACCGTGGAACTACAACCCCCATCATGCCCCGCGGGGCGGCACGGCCTGAGGGAGGAGGTGTCGAGCCGTCGCGGGGGCCGCTGGGAGTTGTAGTTCCGGCGGCGGAGCCTCGGCGGTGTCGGTGAACGGGCGGCGGGCGGGAAGCGAACTACCGGCGCCCGGGAGGAAGCGGGGGCGGCGGGGCCGAGGCCGGGAGCGGGGCCGCGGCCCGGGAGCGGGATGCGGTGGCGGCCCGGGACGCCGCCTCGCTGCTTGGGGCGACACCATGCACTCGGCCGTGGCGGTGGGGCTGGTGTTCGGCGGCTGCTGCAGCAACGTGGTGTTCCTGGAGCTGCTGGCCAGGTGCGGGGCCGGGGAGAGGCTTTGGGGGCAGAAGGGGGAGTTAGGGGCAGGGGTGAGGGGCAGGGATGGGATCGGGGGTCGGGTGAGGCTCCCCGGGGCTGGGGGCCGCAGGGTCTCCCCCACCGGCTTCAGGACTTGTGAGGGGAGGAAGGGGCAGCGGTGCCCAGGGGGTCCCCAGGAGATGGGGTGGGGGTGAGAGGATTTGGGGGGGTGGTGGTGGGGCTGCCGGGGGGACACCCGGGGCTGGCACCTATCCTGGGCCTGGCCCTGAGGGGGTCTGCGGCCCCGGTGGGGTGGCCGGCCCCCCTCACAGCTTGGGGGGCAGCCCCAGGCCCCGGGGCTCCTCATCAGGGTGCCAAGAGGAGCTTGGGTGGGGATCGCCGGGCCTTGGCCTTGTGTCACCATCTGATGGGTTTTGTGGGGTTTTTTGGGGCAGTCCCCCTCGGCTTGGGCCCAGTCTGGTCCTATCATGGGCCGCTTCGGTATCCTGCCCAGGCCCTGGGGATCTCCGGCCTCTTCTGACGCAGGGACCACTGCATCAGTCTGGCCCTAAAGGATCCCCGCCACCCCTGCTCTCTGATCCCAGCACCTCGTACAATTAACAGCTGAAATCCCAAGGAGGAGACACGCAGGTGCTGGCTACGGGTCCCCTGGGATGGCAGGCAGGGCCGAGGGAACGTTGTCCATCTGGAAATGTGATCTTCGGCAGTGTCACGCGGCTGCAAAGCCAACGTGATGAGGGCGAGGAGTCCTTTGTGGCACTCGGAGCGAAGGCGAATTGCCAGGTTGCAGAGAGAGGAGGGCTGACATTTGGGGTACGTCCGAGCGCTGTCTCACCATCCTCACCCTGATGGAGGAAGGTTGGCATGGCTTGGAAAAGGTGATGGTATGCTGGATTTGTTTTCAGGGCTGGTCAGCAAGCTGTGAAGGCAAAAGTGCTAGACCTGACTGGAAAAAAGTAATGATTGAGCTGGTTCTGTGCCTACAATCATAGTAAGTCAGTGTGGAGCTGCATCCCCTGACCATTCAGTTCTACGTTCACTTTGAAACTAGTAGTTAAAACTGCCCTTACTTTCTCCCTGCCCATCATCATCCCAGATTGTTAAGAGAAAAAGGGAGTGCAAAAGAGAGCCTGACTCTGTGAGCCAGCAGTGGAAGTGGGAGGCCAGGTCGCAGGTACCTTAACACAAGGTTGCACAATCACTCAGCAATTGCTCGATAAATCAAGAAGCAGTTCCTGGAGGAAGAAACCTTGCACGGCGAGTTGTCTTTCCTCTTGGGGATTGCTCTAACCTCTGCCTTTCCTGCCTGGCTTGTGCTGCAACATCAGTGAGGGAGGAGTGCAAGACACACTAGGCTTGTGTGTCCTCCAGCCAGACCTTAAAACAAACGCGAGCCATTTGGCCCTACTCAAAGGCTGCATTAGGTGTCTAAAGCCCAGAAGGGATTTTGAGCAGCAAATCCTAGAAGTCCAACTGCAGATATCTAAGAAAAGCTGCTTTTTACACACAAGCTTCTCTTAAGCATTGCCTCTCATCTGCTTTAGAAATTACCCTGTTCCCGACAGACAGCTTAGTTCCTGTGCCCCTCTCTTGCCCTGTTCACCTTTGGTCCCTAAATTGGGGTAACACTGGTTATTTATTTGGGTCTTGGTGTTGTCTAGAGGGGAAAAAGTCCCTCGTGAAGATGAATCTTCCCATAATAAGCGAAGTCCTGGGGCAGAGTCACAGGAAAAGGCAGTGACCAGACTGACACTCTGGTGGGGAATAACAAAGGTGATTGGAAGAAATTTGCTCAGGATTTATGAGGAAAGAGTAAAGGAATGAGAACTGTTTAGTCTAGAGATGCCTGAGGACAGACAAAAGACTTTAAACATGTGGAGAATGGTTGCAGAGAAGAGGAGATAAATTTTTCTGCTGGGCTCTGGTGGAGAACAAGAAATAAGGGCCTTAAATTGCTGTGAAAGGGATGTAAAGCAGGCCAAAAACCCAGGTTTGCTCCCTCTCAGTGTAGTGAAGTGGGTTCGTAAGAGAGAGAGCAGGGAAACTCCTCGTTGGAGCCTTTCAAGAGCAAGTTAAACAAGCCTCTGTCTGAATAACAGAAGGAGGCCTGGACAGGGCAAGGAACGCCATCCAGTTCATCCCATGTCCCCTGTCTGGAGCAACCCAACCTGTTGTGTTAGTGTCCTTTACTACTTGTCCCCCAGGGTCTGTCTTTGAGCCATAATATCAAAGCTCTGTGTGGCATGTACGTCCAGGCCTGGTTAGAAAGCCCAGGATCTGCTCTTGGCTTTCTGAAGCTGTGTCTTTGTGAGGTGCCTTCTCTGTAAAAACAGTTGAGACTCTGCGTGGTAGATCTCAACGGGGGTTTCTTCCCTTTATGGTGCAAATGTGGGTGTGTGTTCATCTGCAGGGGCCGTTGAAGGAATTCTCTATGAAACAGGGAGACTTCCTAAGTGATGGACAGAAATCTTCCTTGGAGGAGTGATTTGGTTGTGTTGAACTCTGTCTGAATGAGAGTAGTCTGCGTCAATGTGCCCCAAACTGATGTGCAGAAAGTGGACTAGTCTGTTTGTGCTCTGTTGACATGACTGAGAGTCCCACTCCAACTGTTTCATCCCACCATCTGCTAGGGCTGCGAGATGCTAACAGCCCCGGGGAATTCCATGGCAGGGTGACAATTGCATCATAGTGTTTCTGTTGCTTCTGGAGGACTCTCTGTCAGTTGGCTACAGCTAAAGCAGATCTTTGGTTGATATATCCAGACTTCTTGCCACCTCTTGTAGGTCTATCAGTGTGTTAGGATTGTGAGTCAAAGACATGGGCAGATACAGCCTGGGATTTTCTTTGTTTGTCTTTTTATTATTAGTCAACAAATAACCCTGTGTCAACACTTTACTGATAATGTGATGTCATATGTACAGCAAGTGACTGAATGCGAGGATCTGTTAATTGGGAGGAAACAAAGTCTAGTGCATGGAAACAGTCTTGGTTTATTTCAAGTTTACACTTGCTTTCTCTTCTCCTATAGAGATAAGGTTTACAATCCTGGAGCCTGGCCTCTGTCTCCAGTTCAGTGTCTCTTCTCTTCCTCCGAGTAACTTTTGAACCTTTTAACCTCATTGCACAGCAGGGATTGAAGTCTCATGGACAATTAAGTTCTGAAAAATGTGAAAATCGGTGGGTGGGTAGAGGGGAGGGGCTCAGGCTAGTGCCTGTCCCATGGAAAATGCAGAGAGAAGCTGGCCTTTCCAGGTGCAGTTTGGTGGCAGCCACGTGCCGCCCTGCATTAACCAGAGCACTGCTTCTCTTTCTGAGATGTCTGGGGGGGGTGACAGAGATTTTGGAGGAGACCAGACCTTCATCTCAGCTATCCAGGAGACAGCTCGGTTATTCCTGTTCTCCAGTACATCTCTCAGCTTGCATTCTGCAAAACTGTGTCTAGACCCAGCCTCTAACTGCTTGTGATGGCGTGTTGCATGAGTAAGCTGCATGCTTCTGCAGCAGGGTGGGGATTGGGACTCAACGGCATGCAGCTTCTCCATCAAGTCCTTTGGCTTTGGTTTCTGTCTTGCACCAGAGAAAGGGGAAGTATTTGCTCAAATTCCTCTGTCTCCCGCTGCAAATAACAGCAAGCTTTCTGATTATCTGACATGTCATAGCCTCCTCTGAGCCCACAGCTGACTGTGTGCCTCCCAGGAAATCCTCTCTTGCTCTCTGTAAGCTTCTTAGGAAGGAGGCAGAGCCTGCAGCAGGCATGTCTGCTAGGAATGGGTGAGCAACATGCAGGCAGTGTTTGTTTAATGTCGGACTGTTACAGGCTGTCTTGCCCTTCCGTGTAATTCCTCTTCCCTCAGAATAAATATGCAAGGTTGATTTGCTCAAAGGTGGTGTCATTTCCGATGCGAAGGTAGTGGTAACTGCAGTGCTTGGGTCTCTCTGGGAGAACAAAGATGCTCAGCTAAGAGGGTCTCTTTCGAGGTCAGACACTGTTTTGTGGCTTTCGATACCTTGTGGAGTTTGAAAACTTCAGTGCAAAGCATGTGTCACATTAGCAAGCTCTCTGGCTTGCCTGACTATCATGTGGCATTTAATGCCACGACCTTTTTGGGCTCCCATGATGAGCTGTTGTAGGTTCCTTCTTGAATGTACAACCAACCTTTGGTATCCAGCAAACACAGGAGGGCAGAGAGCTAAAGCTTGCCAGGTATATTGAAAGCAGGTCTGAGCTCATGTTCACGTGTTCTGGGGATGAGGTAGAAGCAGAACCATGGACGCTATGCCTTGCTCTGCAGACATGGACCTGAACTTGGGCCTTCCCTCATGCAGTGGAAATAAGGGCTATCGGAAATCCTGCTGCCTTCCTCCTGGGTGGACTCATCGTTTCAGCCGACCTCTAACAAACACAGCAGCTTGTACGCAGGGAGAGAGCCGTGTAAAAACCACTTCCCCATGAGAAAGAGGGAGATTCAGCTTCAATATGGTTATGTCAGTGCTTGATGTTGCTCATTCAGATCCTATACCCCAGCGGGATGTTATACAGACCTGTGAGATGTGACCAATTTCCTCTTCCTGACCCAATTCACCACATGATGGGGGTGGCTGCTCACTTCCCCTTTGGAAATGTTTGAGGAAGGGACTGTTACACATGTGTCTACAAGTACAGGTGAACAAATACCTGCAGGGAAGTGTTTAACAAAGGCAACATGAGAACCTGGACAGATAAAGCAGTTAAGCCACTCCAGGTTAATACTCGCTCTGGGATTATGAGCTGTTAGCCTCTTTTTATTGGAGCCCAATGCAGCATTTGTTCTCCATGGCATTGCTCTTATGCTTGTCTTTCTTCTCCATGCCTGCAGGCAGTTTCCAGGATGTGGGAACATAGTGACATTCTCCCAGTTCCTGTTTATTGCGGTGGAAGGCTTTATCTTCGAAGCCAACTTTGGGAGGAAGAAGCCAGCCATACCAATAAGGTACAGTTGATCTGAACACTTTTGCTAGGCACAAATTGACTGACTATCTGTTATCTCAAGAAGTGTTTAATAAAATGGCTTATCCGTTTATCCTGTCTAAATCCCATCTCTGCAGCATTTGTGAAGCCTCATTGAGAACCTGTCATGCCTGATAAAATATGAACTCCTCATTTATTGAGAATTCTTAATAGGAAATTGCCATCACATACTTTCCTGTCTGTGCTGGTTTTGGCTGGGATGGGGTTAACTTTCTTCATAGCAGCTAGTATGGGGCTGTGTTTTGGATTGTATGGGGCTGTGTTTTGGATTTGGGCTGGAAACAATGTTGATAAAGCAGGAATGTTTTAGTTACTGCTGAGCAGGGCTCACACAGCACCAAGGCCTTTTCTGCTCCTCACCCCACCCCACCAGTGAGTGGGCTGGGGGTGCACGGGAAGTTGGGAGGGAACACAGCCGGGACAGCTGACCCCAACTGACCAAAGGGATATTCCATACCATATGACATCATGCTCAGTATATAAAGCTGGGGGAGGAAGAAGGAAGGTGGGGACATTCGGAGTAATGGCGTTTGTCTTCCCGAGCAACCACTACGCGTGATAGAGCCCTGCTTCCCTGCAGATAGCTGAACACCTGCCTGCCGACGGGAAGTGGTGAATTAATTCCTTCTTTCGCTTTGCTTCTCCGCGCGGTGTTTTTTTTTTTGCTCTACCTATTAAACTGTTTTTATCTCAGCCCACGAGTTTTCTCACTTTTACTCTTCTGGTTCTCTCCCCCACCCCACCTGGGGGGAGTGAGTGAGCGGCTGTGTGGTGCTTAGTTGCCAGCTGGGCTTAAACCACGACACTGTCCAAGGAACAGGGCAGTATTTTGCACAGTTAAGAGTTTGCTGTGTTTGAGGAGCTTGCTATCTCTCTGGGGCTTGGTGCAATGGGCGTGGGAGGGAGAGGTTTACTGGAAACCTGGCTAAGTTCACTTTTGCATTTCTCCATCAGGGCTGATCTTGTCCTGGCAATGGCCTGGCGTGTTCATGCTCTCCTCCCTGGCACTCAGTGGCTGAAGTGAAGTGAGGAGGTTTTGTGGGGTTCCTTAGCAGACTGTCTAGCCCGTGGCAAAACAGAGTGCTGTGCTGAGTGCTCGGGACAGAGATCCTCATGACAGAAAGTTAAGGACAAGTTTAGTGTCATTCATGGCTGCGTCACAGCAAGGAACTTCAATTTGTGGAGGCTCTCTGGCTTAGGGGTAGAACCATGGAGGTGTTCAGGCTGGATTTGAATAGTTACTCCATCCACTCAGGGTAGTGATGCCCGCTGGCAGAAATTGAATCCTCGAGTCAACTCTTGTCTTATGCCACTGTCCTTAGGAAAGAGGGGTCTGGAGGAAGTCCATGCTAAAAGATCCCAGCTGGTCTATCCTCAGCTCCCCTTTGCTTCTGGGATTAGCACAAGCTGAGCCAGTGCAGGTCAGCCTGCTTCCACTTCTAAGGACTTCCCTGCTACAAAGTGGATTGATCTCCTTGTTAGTGCTTGTCACAGACCCAAGAGCTAGGTGGGCCCCTGCTCAGCTCCAGACCTTTCCTTGCAACCCATAATCTGTTCCCAAGGTGTCTCCCAGCATCCCAGGGAAGCACACGCATAGCTATGAGCTGAGTTTTTTGTGTTTGTGTTTCAGGTATTATTTCATCATGGTGGCCATGTTCTTCACTGTCAGTGTGGTGAATAACTATGCCCTGAACTTAAATATCGCCATGCCGCTGCACATGATCTTCAGATCAGTGAGTACTGTCATACCATCCTTTTCCTTCTCATGTGACATCTCTTCCCATCATCTCTGCAAGCACTGTCCCTGGTGCATGTGTTCTGCCACCTTCTCTTTTCCTGAGGGCACCAAAACCCTGTGCAAACACTAAACTCCAGCTAACTTGTGGGGAGAGCAACCTTGCTCTGAAGTCTCAGCTCCAGTTCTCACTTTCACAGTGTTGATCATTAAATTTCAACTTAATGGACAGACGAGGAAACCGAGGCTCAAACAGGCTTCATATTTCCAAAGGTGATGGGGAAGTAACAATGACAAAACCAAGCCCAGACTCTGGCTGTCAGCTCTGGATGGACTGAAAAGGGACCCAGCTTTCCCTTCCACCTCACAGCTACACCAAGTGGTTCACGTCCTAGTGTAGGTGTCTTCATTAAACACCGCAGGTCAGAGAGCATGGATTTGGCCTAGTTCCACCTGCACTGTTACTGCATAGGTCTTTGCTTTGGAAAATGCTATTAAAATGCATCTTCACTTAACTGTCAGGCTAAAACATCTGTTAAAACCAAAGAAAATAGAGCCCCAGCTGTAGGGAATAATAAAATCTGCTGGGCAGATCTGCCTGGCAGGCGCTGTTCTCCCGCAACACATCGTGGGGTTGAGATACCTGAAGTCAGGAGAGGTTAAAAAGAAGAAAAACAGACAACACTCTAGGAGACCTGTCCCGCATTAACCATGAGGGATGGTTCTTGTATTGCAGCCCTGCAGTCAATCTATGGAGCCATACTCCTGTTCCCAATTAAAAGCACAGTGATTTGGCCACATTCTGGTCTGTAGTACACACTGAGTGTCACGAGTGGGCCAAAAAAGGGGGAGGCCCACTGGCCAGAAGATCCTAGTAGCCTGTTTGCCCCAGCATCCTTGTTCCCAAGCCACCCAGCTCAACTCCTCCCCTCCTCCTAGCTGAAGTGAGACTCATAGACTCATAGAATCATTTAGGTTGGAAAAGACCTTTAAGATCATCGAGTCCAACCGCAAACCTAACACTGCCAAGTCCACCACTAAACCATGTCCCTAAGCTCCACATCCACACGTCTTTTAAATACCTCCAGGGATGGTGATTCATCCACCTCCCTGAGCAGCCTGTTCCAATGCTTGACAACCCTTTCAGTGAATAGATTTTTCCTAATATCGAGTCTAAACCTCCCCTGGTGCAACCTGAGGCCATTTCCTCTCATCCCCACCCTGTCAGTCTTTCTGATCCTGTTCTGGCATTTTAGTTGGTGTTTTGGCATTAGTTGTATTGAGTTTGCAGTGTTTCTCTGGGGCAGGCATCCCAGTCCGGGGAAGTTTGTCATGCTGACCTTCTGTTTTGTTTTTCTCCTCTCTCTCTTCTTTCCCAGGGTTCTCTCATAGCAAGCATGGCTCTAGGTATCATCATTCTGAAGAAAAGGTAAATTACAAACTTCTTTCTTATATCATCAGGCAATGTTCTGCCATTGACTTAATCCTGACTGGTTTTTAGTGCCCTCCCCTTTCCTGTTAAATAGTCTTGTTTTACTGATGGGGAAACTGGGACAGAGGTGTGCCTGGACTAGAGGCTGGAATAGTTCTCTCTTCTGTATTTCCACCACCCCTCACTCCTTCATTTAAGGCAAGCATGAACTGAAAAGAGAGATTTTACACATGACTGCAGCCTTCTGTGTTAGCTCTTTTCTTTCCTCTTACTTCTGTGAGGCCAGTACTGCTCCTGATGGATGGCTGTACTGGGTCTGGCTGGGATGGAGTTAAGTTTCTTCATAGCAGCCCATATGGTGTTGTGATTTGTGGCTAAAACAGTGTTGATAGCACACCGATGTTTTGGCTATCGCTGAACAGCGCTTACACAGTGTCAAGGCTCTCTGTTTTTCCCACTCTGCCCCTCAGCAAGTAGACTGGGGGTGCACAAGAAGTTGAGAGGGGATACAGCTGGGACAACTGACCCAAAATGGTCAAAGGGATATTCTGTGCCATATAATGTCGTGCACTGCAATAGAAACCAGGGTAGAGGAAGAAGGGTGTTGTGGGGAGTTGGCTTCCAAGATGGCCATGCTTAGGGGAGGTGGTGAGGGATTGCTTTTGCATTGTTTTTGTCCGGTGTCCACCCCCCCTCATTAAACTCTTTAGCTCAACCCACAAGTTTTCTCGTTCTTGCTCTTCTAGTTCTCTCCCCCATCCCACGAGGTTGGGGGAATGAGCGAGTGGCTGTGTGGGTTCTTGGCTGCTGGCTGGGGTCAACCCACCACAGTGGGAAAGACATCAGTACAGGAGGGTCCTCCCAGCTGCTTTGGGTCTGGCTGTGGGACCAATGTGGGCACATCCCCTGCCACTTCATCACTATGCAGAGATTCGCGCTGGCTTTGATCTGAGAGGGACCCTTTGCCGCAGGCAAGGAGGTCTTGGTCCAAATGCTTCCTTTTTGTTGCAGTTGGAGTAAGTTGACCATCCCTCCCAGCAATGTCCAATGTTAAGTAATGGGTATGTGCCCATTACCCCAAGTTCATACCGGTGTAAGGTAGCAAAATGCAATGCAAGGGAGCAGTAGATGAACAATGTGAGGCTGGGCTGGATCACTGACATCTGTCTTCTCCCCTGTGCAGATACAGCGTATCTAAATACACGTCCATAGCCCTGGTGTCCCTGGGGATCTTTACCTGCACTTTCATGTCTGCAAAGCAAGTGGTAAGGATTGGAAAGGGCCTGAGGTCTTAGCTGTGAACCTTATTGATAGAGGAGCTGCTGTCAGCACCTTCATCAGCAATTCCTTTTGCCTGACTATTAATGGAGAGATAAGGTGTTTCCTAGCTCTAGATCTGCTCCCCAAAAGCTCTTGTTCCTGGTCTCATTTTCCTGTGGTTTGGAGGGAAGGGAGGCACACACATGCATGTGATTTAACTTAATTACAGATGCCTTTTATCCTGTGTTGTTCAGGTTGCTGTTTGCTGAGAATATACCATTATGTTTTTTGCCACAGCTAGAAGCTGTTTTCTCTTGCCCTTACTGCAACGTGTTGCAGTTAGGAGCAGGTGAATCTTAAACAAAAATCAACTATCTTAAATCTTTGCTCTTTTTATCCCAGAAGAGATAGTCGGCTTTCAGGTCAGTTTTTTCCAGACCTGTTGTCATCTGACATGACTTTCTGTGACCCTTGAAATAAAGTGCATGTATTTGGAGAACAGGAGGGAGTGAAGAAAATCCATGTGTAACACCACGTTGGGCTTTTCCTGGGTCAGCACCCACAGCCTGATCTTGTCAGCTGAAGACAGAAAAATGGCATAAAGTGGTGGTCAAGTGAAAATTGGTTGCACTTAATCCAGCTCTGAGAGATTGGAAAGAAACAGGGCTGTCAAACCTTCAAGTTCCCCATCATTTAATAGCTATTTATACTCTTAGGATGTCTGAGGAAGGTTTGTGCTCTGTGGCGTTGCTCTGTATTAATCTAGATTAACTCTCAGCAGGCATGGGGTTTTGGTATAGTACGGACAGTTGTGGCAAAGGTGAGTAATCTAATTTGGCCTAAACCACAGTGAAAGAACTCGAGCCAAGTCATGCTACCTAGAGTTTTAGCCTCGGCTAACAGCATCTACAAGCCTGGTTTCTTCAATGTCTTGACCGCAAGCCAGAGCCCTGGTTTTAGGACCTGACTGGGGCTTGGCCAGAGCCCTTGTTTTTTCCTGCACACCCACCTCTGAGATGGGGACAGAGGAGCCTGCCAATGGCTGGCTGTGGAAGCTTTCTAAGTGGCACTGATTATTTTTGTGGTTGAAGAGTTCGGTCTCTGGCCAAGCCAGGGCATTTCTTTCAGAAAAGCTACTTTCTTGATTAGACATTTACACTTTGGCTGGAATCTGGTGCATTCCCTGAAGCAGAGTGGAAAGCAAAGCGTGCTGTAGTTGCTACCACCTCTGTTCAGCCAGGGAAGCAACTCTGGAGAATGTGAGACCTTGGATGGTCTTTGCTTTATGGGCTTGCTTGGAACACAACACACAAACCAAGAGTGAGGTACAGGCAGGTCCGAATGAGCTGCAGGGACATGGTAGCTTGTGGTGACTGTGTTGTGTCTCCCTCCACCAGGCATCTGACTCCGGCTTAAATGAAGAGGACGGACTCCAGGTTTTCTTGTGGTGGCTGCTAGGTATGTGAGTACCACATCTCCAGCCGACCTTGCTGGGATGCTGGCGAGACTCGGCTCTCTGATGTCCTTGGCCATGTGGATTTTGCAAAGCAGACAGTGGTGGGAGTCCCCACACTGAGGTTAAGTTTTGCTGAGCATCTGGTGGATGTTGATTTGCAAAGAACGGGGTTTTGTGGCATGCATTAGCAGCTTTGTGCAAGGAGATACGCTTAATTCGGCCAACAAGTTAAATATGGCACCTAAGGGATTTCTGCAAGGTAGTGGCTTAGTGACAGAATGAGACTACAGTCATGCATGTTTACTGACACCCTCTTGATTTCTCTCTGCAACAGGAGCCCTACCTGATATATCTGATGCTGTGAGCTATGCTACAGAGAGGGAGAGGGGCTGTAGCTGGTTCAAGTGTTCATTCAGCACAGTATTTCATGGAGGAGACTCTACAGTCTGGCGCTTGAGTCTATTTTTATACCTCCAACCTAGATTTATTGGTAGCTTTTCAGGGAAACTGGGGATTGGTGTATTGTCAATAGTGGCAAACAACTGTATCCCTGGTATCCCACCAACTCTGCTTGCCAGGGCTGAGTCTCTTTTTTTAAAGAGGTGATCTTTTCAGAAGTCTCTTGGCATCTCAGCCTTTGTAATAAGATACTCGTGTCCTCAAGACCATTATCAGTTTTCTGTCCATCTTATCAACTCTGGATACTTCGGCTTTTTTCACTGAAAGCCAAATCAAAGGAGTTGTTAAGCTGTTTGTTTGACTTGAGCTATGCCATCCCTGAGCACTGTTGCAAGGCTGTGCTTCTGTTCCAGGTATCGCCGCACTCACCTTCGCCCTCCTCATGTCTGCCAGGATGGGGATTTTCCAGGAGATGCTGTACAAGCAGTTTGGGAAGCACTCCAAAGAGGCCCTTTTTTACAATGTAAGTCACCATGTCTTTTCTGTTGCTTTTACTGGGCAGATAGAGCTGTTAAGAGAGTCCCTTCCCCTCCCACCCTGTACTCAGCACAAATCCAAAGGATCACACGCCGCAAGGCTGGAGCAGTGAAGAGTGTGCTCTCGTCCAGATGTCTGAGGCTGGTTTCCCAGGATGAGAAGTGGGGTGGGTTCACATAATCTGTTAACATCATGTCTTTACTTTTCTCTCCAGCATGCATTACCACTCCCTGGCTTTCTCCTCCTCGCCCCAAACATCTACCACCATGCAGTACTCTTCAGCCAGTCCGGTGAGTGTTGCACAGAGGGATCCTTGCTCTCATACCTTTCTGTCCTCTGGAAAATGCTGTAGGAAGCTTTCAGTCCAGCAGGAAAAAAAACCCCACGCTGTCTTGGGGACATTGTCCAACCTCTTCCTCATGGTAGGCCAGATGCCAGCATGCTTGGACAAGTAGTGATTGCTGACTGCTGAGAGCCTGGCCATGGGCAGCTGACCGGTCAGCTGCTACAGCAGCTCACAAAGCTGAGCCATGAGTTACTGTGTGGATCGCTGTGGTTAAAACCCAACCTTTGCACTAATACACACCCGTATGCCTGTTGGGCCCAGCCAGATTGCTCATCTGTCCACCTTGAGCTGTACATCTGCTTAAGTTTAATAGTAAAATTCACGAAGCTTTTCAGTGCCAGCAAGCTTCCTATATTCTGATCTCAATTTTGTGAAACTGGAGGGATCTTTCCTGAGTAGGTTTGCTGGTTCTGGAATTCCCTCTGTGTACAGGGAATGTTTGCATGCATAGATCACTTTAATCTGTTCATTAATATCATTGCAAAATATTTCTAGCATGCTGCACCCTCTCAAGAAAAGCAGGAGATAGGTGACCCCTGGGGAAAGGGATGTGGTAGTTCAGAAATGGGAGTACCAGGACCAAATCCTCAACCACAGGTGTAAACACGGACCTGTTGGCTTTTGTTTTGCCGGTGCTATGCAGGCTTTCCCGTGCTAGCGCTGTCAGCCTCTCAGAGCCACGCAGTTGATTCATCCAGTTTTAACAGCCCTTACACAAGAAAGCAAGACAGATCTTTTCTTTTAATGTCTTTTTTCTGTAGCCTACTTCTTCCTCCATCTTCCTTTCTTCCCCACAGAAGTCCAAGCATAAATGTCTGCAAACTCTCTTGTATATGTCATTTATCACAGTAAGAATAAGATATCTGGAGCAAAATCAAAATGCGCCCACACCTCATTCTGCCTAATGCAGCAATGGCCTCCTGAAGCTGCAGCATGTCCTGGATCATGGTCAATCCTGGACAGGAGAGAGACAACTCTCCTTGCATCTTTAAGCAGTAGTAGGGCAGTGACCTTGCTCCATCCTTTCTCCCCGCAGAGCCGTTCCAGGTCCCAGTGATCGGGCTGACCCTGCCAATCATGTGGTTCTACCTCCTCATGAACGTCATCACTCAGTATCCTTTCAAAGTTCAGCTTGAGACATGCCGCAGAAATGACATCGGGGTGGGAGAGGAGGAATGGGGTGAGGGTGCCAAGTCCTCCCTGCATTTGGGAGCTGATTTTTATGTAACTCTTGGAAAATACAGAGTGAAATTTAACCGTGGGCTTATGACTTTTTCCAAGGTGGCTGAACCACCTGGCCACCGCCTCTTGGAGCATATAGAGTGGAATCTAACCTGGGGTTTATGTTATTTCCAGGGTGGCTGAAATCTGCCACCACCTCCCCAGGGACAGGCCGGCTGGTATAAACTCCTGGTGGTTCTGCTAGCCATCTCTAGGTAGAAGGGACAGATCAGGAGCCGTTTGTGTGCCGTATCAGTCTGTGGATTCTTCCAGGCAGTGAGGACAGCTCTGAAAGTCTGATGAAGCTGAGATGCCCTCAAAAAAGGGACCTTTCAGTCCAAGGCCCTCTTAGCATTTTCCTCTCACTTTTGAGAGAGCACTGTGCTCTGTTGCTGCTCATGCTCCTCCATGAACCCCCCTTCTTTAATCTGCCGTTCTCATGCCCCCTCAGGGGGAAAGGGGATTTCTGCTGGGTATAAACTGAGAAGTCTGATCTTAGCTTCCCTTGGCTCCACGGCATGGACCGCAAACCCTGCGCGCCATTAACCTTTTGACAATACATCAGCCCCGGCTGCTTCTGCTGGGGTAGTTTTGCTGTCCCGGAGCAGGGTCGGGGGGAGCATGGGAGATTTGGGGTGTCCCTGGGGTTTGTAGTGAAGCTATTCATAGCTGTAGAAATGCTGATCTGAGGAGAAGGGAATTTTATTCCCTCTGTAACCAGACTGGGGCTATCCATTGCCCAGTCCTTTTCATTCCCGAAGGCCTGCCCAGGTGACCCTCACTCTTCAGCACTGATGTCCCCTTGCCTCCGGCCACCCAGATACGTCTGCATCCGAGGCGTCTTCATCCTCACCACGGAGTGCACCTCCCTCACCGTCACGCTGGTGGTGACGCTGCGCAAGTTCGTCAGCCTCATCTTCTCCATCCTCTACTTCCGCAACCCCTTCACGGCCTGGCACTGGCTGGGCACCGCCTTCGTCTTCGTGGGGACTCTCATGTACACGGAGGTGTGGAACAGCCTCGGGTCCTTCCTGGCCCGCTGGAGGAAGAGGCCGAAGGAGGATTAACAGCTGGGGACTCTCTGCAGGGACCTTTTTATTGTTTTATAGAGCAGAGCAGCAGGGAATCCCCCAGAGGGGGGTTGTTTTTATAACACGGGGGAGGTGTTGGCTGTGCCAAGCTCCTGGGAAACGTGGAGCCTCCGCTGGGAACCTACCTAAAATGGATCATGGAGAGATGATACGGTTATTTTTGCAAGGTTGCATTTTTTTTTATGCAACCCCTTTTGCTTCCAACCTGCCCCCCGCTTTTTTCATTTTAATAACCCTTTTTAAGTAATGTAAAAGCTGACCCAGTTCTCTGTTAGGAGCCCAGCCTTGTTGTGGTGCTGTTGGCCACTCCTCCCGGCTTTGATGACCTGGACCCTGAGCTTGTTTGGTGCTGTCCTTTAATGTCCGGGGTGGCCATAGCGGATGGCTGAGCCCTGGGGAAAGGGCTGTTTGTGCAGCAGGTTGTTAGTTACATGGGAAATGCCAGGCCTGGCTGTTAACCTGAGTCCTTGTTGCCTGATCCTACCACCCGTGCTGGGAGTGTGTCGGATACACCTGCTGGATCCTCCGCTGGGGAACGGCTCAGGGAGCTGCTTCCCAAGCCACCAAGCCCCCATCACTAGAAGCAGGGCCCAGCTGGGAGCCTGAGGAAACCAAAAAGGGGTGATGCTAAGGAGACAGAAAGTGCCACTGTGTCACCTTCGCAGCCTTCTCAGGGAGATGGTGAAGTGCTGTCGAGGCTTCACCGAGTCCTTCTCAGGTGTTGCCCTGATACTTCACCAGCTGGAGGGTGTCATGGCTTCCTCTTGCTTTGGTTAGGTCCTCAGTGCAGGTCACTTTTCAGTCGCTTCCTACATTTTCCTTCATTACAAGCGTGTTCAGTGGGCTTTGTTACCAGCAGTCAGCTGCAACGAACTGTGCTGAGCCCCCAGTGCACTTGTGGTCCCCCCCCGGGTCCAGCTCAACCTCAGGGTTCAAATGATGCCAAGAAACTTAAGAAGGGCCAGTACAGCTGAGCTTATTTCTGCTGCTGGGGGGGGGCTGGTTTTACTGTCCCTTCACCCAGTTCTCCTCTCTTCTTCTCCCACCCCTTGGGCATCAGCTTCGCTCGTGGCATTTCTGTGCTTCATAGCAGCATCCACCTCGCTCAGGACCGGTGTCCCTTAGTGTCACCTCTCACCTGGGGCGGGAGTGGCCTTCAAGAGCTTTGGGTGTGTGTCCTCATGCATGCAGGCAACGCCTGTCTCCCAGCAAGGTGAGGAGCAGCAGCCGCAGCTCTTCTAGGAGCTGCTCAGCATTGGGCAGAGCAAGGGTTAGCGCGCAGCCTTGTCTTGGTCTTGGAGCAGCCGGCAGCACTGTTCTGTGCTGGCTCAATTTTCCCAGAGCACCTTGTTCTCATCATCATGATACTGTCCCTGCTCTGCTGTAGTAATTAGAGCATCCAGCAATGTCAACCTGACTCACATCAAGCTTGGCCAAGCAAGGACTATACTCCGTTACTCCTCCACTCAGTGTCCCTGTGGCTTCCAGCCTCGGTGGTTACAACCCCTCCAGCATTAAACCTGTGCTTGTGGTGGGGTAACCCTGGCTGGCAGCAAAACACCACGTGGCTGCTCGCTCACTGTCCCCCACAGTGGGGCTGGATGGGGGGGATAGGAAGAGCAAATCCAAGAAAATTTGTGAGTAGAGATAAAGACGGTTTAATAAGCAAAAGAGGAAGGGGGGGGCGGAACCCCAAGTGATGCAAAGGCAACCACTCACCTCCTCCCGCCGTTAGACCTATGCCCAGTCAGCCCCGAGCAACGGCCACCTTCTCAAAAAACCCCTCCCCTCTGATTTTATTGCTGATTTTTACCTGCATCAGTTGTCCTGGCTGTGCCCCTTCCCAGGTTCTTGCCCACCCATGGCCTAAGCACTGGTGGGTGGCAAAGTGAGGGAAAAAGGGAAAGCCATGATGCTGTGCAAGCGCTGAAACATGGGTGTGTTATCGACACTGTTGTAGCCACAAATCCAAAGCTCAGCACCATGCAGGCCACTATGGAAGAAGTTAACTCCACCCCAAGCAGAGCCAGTATGATGCTGACAGGACCTGCAGCTCACTCCTTCCTACGATGCTGAAGGGTTTCCCCTTCTGGATTTGATTTTTCCTGAGCTTGAAAAAACCTCTTGTATTTTGAGTGTCAGACACGGGATGTTTCCAAGGATTTTGTGGATGGGGACACCGTTTCCCAACAGCTGCCCCAGCACCTAGTGCAGGTCGGCTCTCACTTCCAGCTGTTTGCGCAGGCTCCAGGAGGGACCCAGAGAGAGGCAAAACCTTTATCCCTCATCTTGATCTTCAAAGCTATTTACACGGAGCTTCAGCTGAGACAGGGAGGCAGGGGAAGGCGACGCAAATTCAGCGCGAAAGCATCAGGGACACCGAGTAACTGGTGGGGTTTGTCAAAGCTTAAAACACCGGGGTAACGCCAGGCTGAAGACAGAAGCCACACTCACGGTTGGGCAGCAGGAGCTGTAGCTCCTGTTACGTGGCCGTGGCGGTGCATGCTGTAGCCTGGGCTGGGGATTTAGCGAAGCAATAGCTGAGCAGGTGCCTGAGTGAGTGTAACATACTGTACATAGACTACTCGCCAGATTGCTCTTTGTGTCGAGGTAATTGCATGTTGTCTCCAATTTCTGTGTGATGCTGGTAGGTTTGGGGATGGTTGGGTTTCTCTTTTTTTTTTAACCATGTGCTGTACTTGGTCTTCACTTGAACCAGGTGTCAACGGTGGGTTATTATTTGTTGTTGTCAGAGGTATTTTTTTAACTTTACAGTGTGATCCGTGTGTTTCTGAATATTTATAATTGTTACAGCGTTGCAGAAGTGGCAGCGATTCCCTTCCTGCTGTAGGAGGTGAGCTTGCCCAGCTGTGAGATGGAGGGAAGGTCCATGCAGAAGGGCCCCGTTAGCCAAAACTAGTATTTGAATCTAGGGTTCCCCCCCAAAATGGGGCTACTGATTTGTTTGGTTTTAATGTTTACTGTAGAGATAATAGCACATGTTTTTTAGCAGAGGCTGGAAAAGTGGGTGAGCCAAAATACTTTTTGATCAGTGTTATGGATTTGCAGAGCTTTTGGGTTGGCTGATCGGGTTTAGGGTGGTATTTTTGTTGTTGTTTTTTTCAAAAAATAAATACGTATCCTCTTCAAAGTACGTTGGTCTTTTTGTTTCTCCTTTCACGCTTCGCTACTGGTAATCAGCTGCCAGTGACCGGAAAATTAGCGGGACTCTGAAATCAACACACAATTTCTCCTGCCTTTAATATGAGAGAAGGTAGGAAAGACTCAGCCTTGCTCAGTGGCTGTTTCCCTCCCTTTCTGCAGCACTAAACCAGGACCACCCGCCTCGTCCACCCCTGTCAGCTGTGATTCCTGCTGGAAGGGTATTGAACCAAGATCTGGGGGCTTGCGGGAGATGTAGGAAGGCAAGAGAAGTGAAGGGTGGCCTGGGGGAGGCTCCTTTTTAATTGCACTTACAATAAATTCTATCCATTAACTTGCTGCAGACGGTCTCTAAGTGCACCCGGGTGGGTGAGTTGGGCAGCTGAGGACCCCGGCAGCACCCACAGGGGTTGGGGGAGCTGGCTCAGGGCAGCAGTTTGAGCCTAAAGCAGCCGGTACTGAGGAAACCATCAGGATTTGAGGTCCCCAAGCAAGACTCAAGAGTTGGTTTAGGCTCCCAGTTTCTGGGAATCCCGTCCATGCAGCACAGAGTGCCGCTTCGCTTGCCGTGGTGTTCTCCCGGGAGAGGTCAAAACAGGGAATGAAGCTTCCTGGCATCAGTGCTTAACCGTTAACTCAGAGCTGAGTGGTCCGAGCTTCCCACGTGGGACCTGGTTTAAAAAAAGAAAAATAGCAAGAAATGAAGTGATTACTGTGGTCTTTCCAGACGCCGGTGACGTCTCCATCACTGCAGAAACAGCGACGTGGCGTTAAAATCCTGGCCATTGCTTCATGTTTAACACACCTTTAAACCTTCCCCATGTCAGAGCTTTAATGGGCACTCTTAATCCTCCAGCAGTTACCAAGTATATATATGTCTAATTTAACAAATCATCTTTCCCCAGATACTGGCAGCCGTTCGTTTAATAAATCCTCATCAGCCAGGCTCCGCTTTCATCAGCTCAGATTTCTGTTCAAAATCGTTTGCCTTTCATTGAATCTGGGCTGGTGTTTATTAATGCTTTCAATCTTTCCTCGGCACGTCGCAGCCTGGCTCGCCATGGTGGGTCGGAGAGAAACAAGGGATATTTTTTTATTAAAGCGAGAGGGAAAGCCTTGAACTCCTTTGGGAAACGTGATGAAATCCTCGTCACTTCCAAGGTGTAAAAAAACTTGCTCCTGCCACTAAATTAAATGAAAGGAGCAGGAGAGGGATAAAGATGTCTCTGTAAATCACTTGGAGCCACACAGTTCATTTCTGTTCAGCATCTTTCATTATAGCAATAGTAAATCAGCAGTTGGAGCCCAAAAGGGCAAGAAGGTGAGATTTATTGACATGGGAAATTTGGAAGGGGAAGAGCTTGGAGGATGAAGAACCTTTTTTTTTTTGCCTCCATCACGGCCCAGGCTTACAGGTCTCTGCTGGCACCCTTCCTTCTTCGAAAGCTCTCCAAAGTTTGCCGGACATTTTTAGTATTTATTATTTTTCCATTTCCATACAGTTATAACCAGATGGCTTTCACCCTTCGCTTCCCCCCACTCTCCCCAAGCAGCTGGAAGGTGGAGGCACCGACCCTGAACTGACCAAAGGACCTCAGCACAGGGCATGGGTACACTTCATTTACCCCTTTCCAGCCTGAGGGGGAGGCAGCAAAGCAGGAGCATCCCTTAGAGTCACACAGCCCATGTAGGTCGTGCTGGGGACCAGCCAGGGAAGAGGGAGGTGACATCGTCTCTGCTGAGAAGATGCCTGTGGCCATGGATGCCAAGACAGGGGGGTTTACCCTGTTTTGCGCTACTGGAAAGATCCTGGGTGGTAAAAATCGCAGAGGTGGAAATAACCCCTGGACTGGTAGCTTGGTCCTCTCTTTAGAGGGCAAAAAGCAGATGCTGCCCAAAGGATGACACAGCGGTGACACAGGGTGACACTTGAACTGCTGCAGAGAAAGTGGGCATTGGAAAGGGACCTAAAACAAGGAGAGGTGTCTTCCATCAGGACAGGAGGGGAGGAAGCAGTCCCTGGAGCATCATTCCTGCTGTGCTGGTGGCTGCTTCGACCCTTGAGAAGAGGAAGAAATACCCCCAACCCGCTCCATCAGCCAAGACTGCTGGCTTGTTGGTAGCTCTCCATTCTGAGGGCCTGGAAGGCACCATGGCTCGTCGAGTGCGGGCTGTGGTGAAGGTGCGCAGCCACACACCAGCTGTGTTTCAGATGGCCTGAGATCGTATCAGCTGGGTGCAATCACACAAAACGCAGGCACTCGGGCTGGGGAGAGCTGCATCATGCCCTGCCTCGGAGGAAGGTGGAGTGCAATGCTCGGAGTCAATTAAATGTCAAGTGAGATGAGGAGAGGAGAAGAACATGGGTCTTCATAGTCCCCACAGTCGACTAGTGGAAGCCCCAAAGCATGGGATTACTGCAAGGAATACCACTCCTGGCTGCTTCTGAACCCCACATAGTCTCCAACATATGGGAAACCATCCTTTTCCTGCTGGAGGATTTATGATGCCACCCTATCTCTGCTCCAGGCACGGGCTAACTGCTGTGTGCCAACTGTTGGTGAAGCACTGAAGAACAGGCTGCCCAGGGAGGTCACGGAGTCGCCATCCCTGGAGGTGTTCAAGAAACGTGTAGACGTGGCACCGCGGGACATGGTCTAGTGGGCATGGTGGTGTTGGGTTGATGGTTGGACTCGATGATCTTACAGGTCTTTTCCAACCTTAGTGATTCTGTGATTCTGTGATTCTGTGCTGTTACCAGCCAGGAAAGCACTGGGGAATGGAGATGTGGGTCTCCAGAGAAGGTCTCTTTTCTGGAAGGACCCTCAGGGGATTTTTCACTGTGGAGCCTTCAGGCCTCTGTGATGGACATCATTGATTTACACCGTCATGCTTCTACTTGCTCTGAGGTATGAGCAGGGAAAAGCACGAATGATAAAAATGTAGGAGCCGCCTCCTCCTTCTCCTCCTCCTCCCTGCAGGAAAATGAAATTCAGCTTCAGCTACGAGGGTTCGTCTCCCTCTGCCTTACAGGAGGCAGAAAAAAATATCTCAGAAGCTTGAAATATTTTTTGAGGGTTATTGAAAGGGTACGTCCAAGAAGCAAGATTTAGTGCAGAGCCTACGCAGGGACTGCAGTGCTGAGCACCGCAGGGGCTGCACACCGGGGCTGCAGGGCTGACTCTGTACCGAGGGGCCCTTGTTTGAGCTCCAACCCCGCAGACCATGGGGAGAGAATATGTGGCTCCAGTTGTTGTTGAAGCAACACCATAGAAGTGCAGGAGACCAAGGAAAGACCTAATGGGTCTCCTTCAAGCCCTTCACCAGCTCACCCTTGAATCAGGGATGCAAAGAGAAACACGGGCAGTTGGTGTAATCACACCAAGCGGCAAGTCTCCTCGCCTCCACTGTTAAAAAAAATTATAATTCATTTTGACAGCTGCCAAATTAGCAGCATATTATGCAGCATATTGAATTAGACAAGCTCCCGAGGGAGCAGGCAGAGGTAGCGGGGCAGCCAGCCGCTGCTGGGACATGACATGGTGCTTCAGGAAGGTATTTTTAGAAATGGATGTGTGTGCTCTGCAGAGAAATAAACAGCCCTTTGGTCAATACTGGCAACTATTCCCCTTCTGTTTCCAGAACATGCTTAAAAAAAAATAGAATAAAAAGGTGTAGCTGCTGGATTCGCAGTGGTCTCACCAGCAAGTCAAGCCTCTACCAGTGGTTTCTTGCTTCTAGGGTTTCTAGGGCCCATATCAGTGGGTTTAGTGGAGGAGGGAGGCAGGGAGATGAAGGTCAGAGTACCAAACCAAACCATTTTGCACCTATTTTTTTAAAATACAGCTACTAATTTGGGGAGTGAATGCTGGAAAATCCGAGCCGCCACATGTCTCCTGCTCTCGTCTTCTACCAAGCCCGCAGCCCCATGGCTGCCTACGCACTTTGTGATTGTTCATGGAGCATCTTGGCCTCCAGCACTCAATATGCTCAGCAGATTTCCAGGAGCAGCTATTTATAGACCTATTCTGCAGCCCCTGGAAGTCTTCCCTGAGCTGTGCATCAAACTTTTAGCTAGCAAACTTCATACCCTTTCTTTCAGGCACAGGTCTGTATTAAAACACCCTCCACTTATGCCTAACAATCCCATCATTCCTTAATGCGGCAGCTCCTTGTCCTACAGCATCCGTGTTGTAACTCCAGTTGTAACTCCTACCACCTTGCTACTGGCCGGAGGGAGGAATCAGGATAAAACAGCTGCCCTTGACTTCCTGAAACACTTTTGTATAAGCACGGTCTCCTCCACTTTACTGCAAAGACTCTGCATTTGAGCAGAGATGCAGGAATCCTGGGTTTTGACCCAATTCCTGTAGAAAAACTCATGAGATATTAACACAAATCAGTGGAATTTCCTCTGCCTTGATTTACCGATGTGTAACACAGGGCTACGACACCGCTTGTGTGATAAGCGCGTGGCTACATCCTCCGGCTGGTAAAGCCATTTGCATTCACAAGGCAGCAACCAGATATTGGTTTTATTGAATGTTGAATGTTTAATTTAAAAAAGGGAAATTAAACAGCTTGTTATACTCCCCTTCGTAAAATTCAAGACTCGGAGACTTGTTTGACTATGACTAACTTAAGGTGTTACTCTGCTGTAATCCAAACACACTTCCTGCCAATAAAAACAGAGTTCCCTGAAACAGCCCCGCTTTTATCTGCCAGTCTATAAATATATAGGCACCAAGTTACAAGTTCTGTACTTTCAGCCAAAAATAAACGCTCTAAACGAAAACCGATGAACTGCAAAGCTTCACAATCTGTTAAATGAAATGTAAATATTACATATCGGCAATCCGACGGTACTTCTGCCTTCAAACTCGGCCAGATGTTCCATGCTTCAGGGTGCAGTAGACAAAGGGCAGGTCAGCATCATGCAGTTGTTGTCGGGTACCTTGTGAATTGGGTTAGCAATTCAATCTGTGGTCTGCTGGAGAGTGGGAAGAGAACAAGTGAGAGTGCACAGCAGTAAAAGCTTAGGGAGGGAAGGCAAGAAACTGAACATTTTGCTCAATTGACTTCAGCAAATTCAGCTTCTCCCTGATATTTTTAAAATCTCATGTCCTACTTCCATGCAAGGTCCTTATCCCCTAGACCGCATGCGTAACCCCACCGAACATGCCACATTTGGAAGTATTTTCAAATATACTCAGGGCCCAAGAATTGATTGCAAAATAGGAGATTCTCTTCAAACATTATTGTCTGATACAAATGCAAGTAAGATAACCAATACCCTGATCACAGAAGTACAAATGATTTCTTTTTACAGCTGGGAAATAAGAGTAACATATTTGTATGCTCAGCTCTATATAATCAAAATAGAGGTAGAATTTCTGCACTGGAAAGCTTAACATTTAAGCCTGTTGCTGTAAATAAGAGTAGTTTGAATCGCTGGGCTCACTCGCTTAAGATGTACAAGGCTTTTGCAGGATTGCACACTTCAAGCAGAGGAAATTCAGCACAGTTCAGGGATAACTTGTCATATTTTGCTCTGTTTTACACAGAAGGGTGTAACCATTCCAAGGGAAGAGTGGAGAGCTGGGGCTGAATGTGGAAGTGGTCTTGGCTTGGAGAACTGGGCAGGAATGGAAGCAAAAGGAAAGAGACGTGACTGGGGTATCACTCAACACCCACGGCCATTATTTTCCAAACATATGTATGTACCCAGCCTGCAATGCAGAGCAGAGGCCTAAACATGGGGTTTTGCACTAGTGTCCGGGAGAAAACTGATTTATTTGCACTGACTGTACTACCTTCCTAATTTAAGCGAGGATGTGTGATCATCTTTGGTCCTGCTGCGTATGAACCACGGGGTACCTTGTACCTATTCATTAACCACGACACTGGCAAAACTACTGTCACCTGTAAAACAGCAAAAACCGATAAGACTCATCAGCAGCCATGTCAACCAACCGTGCAGCCAGCTGTAACAGCCAGGCCAGCTTCTGCAAAGGTATTTCCAGAGGCAAAGCGGCCGTGAAAGGCCCTGTGGGATTTGCTGAAGAAAGCGTGGAGGTTAGGCAGTTACTCAGTGGCACTCAGGTACCCACCCGGCTGAACTGCTTTGGCAAAAAACCCGCTAAGGTTGAAACTGCAGCTTCGGCTGCCTGAACTCCTTCTGAACCCAGGCAACGGAGCAGCCTTGCTTTTTGTTCTGCCAAAATCAATGATAAAAACCTGGTGCCTCGGAAGAGCTGTTGTTCTTCAGCTTGAGGATATAGCCAGCTGCTATATGGAAAGGAAACTACTTACTTACTTAATAAAAAGCTGAGTTGTTTTACAGGCTTCCCTGGAATTTGGGGTCAGGCTATCTGAATCTATCCATTACTTACCATGAGCTGTGTTGCTTCATTCAGTTCATCCTATTTAAACAACAAAAAAACCTTGGCCACACTGTGAACATGCACGGTGAGGTAAACCAGACCTCTTCCATGGACGTGACTCCACGCTGTGGCAACAAGTCATGTCTTCTTCTGTACATGCAAAGGTCTCTGAGGACCCACGCTGTAATATGAATAGCAAATGCCCCTCCCTGGGGGAAGGTGCTCAGGCAAAGGGGCCCCACTATCTGTTCTGTAAGTAAATGTCAGTGAAAATTAATCAGGACAAATATTAATTCAAGAGTTTTATTTACTGGTCAGAGCTCTGCTCCACATACAGAAAAACAAATCTTCACATACTACTTACAGGTTCAGCTAGTTCTTAATAATTCTAATAATTTTTCCTGATGACTCCTTACTAGGTTGTTTAAATACACTTGCAAATCAAAGAATTGTGTCTCACCCCTTCAAAAAAACACTTTTTATTAAAAAAAGACTTGGGACTAGTTTTCACTCCCAACTTAACTCTGAACATTTCACAAAATCCCTCTTCAGAATAATTCACTAGTCCTACAACTCAGACAATATTATCAGAGGCCCTGATGCTTCCACACCTCAATTAAATCTGTAATATAGGAGGGGGAGGAAAGAGAGAAATTAATGGAAGATATGGTCATGTGGCTGTTAGGAAAAAAATCTACTCCATTTCCCAGCTGAGAGTGCCTGGGGAAATAATTTCTAGCTTTGGGAAATACAGAAATTACTTTTTAATAAAGTTATAAATAAATAACTTTTTTTGGGAGAGTTAATCAGAAATGGATTTAGAAATACTATTTGATAGACTTTGCTTTGTTGAATAGAAACATATCAAAATCAGTGTTCCTGTTAGACAGAAAGATTCGGTGTAGAATCAAGATTCAAGACAAAGACTTGGCTAGTAGTCGCCATTAAGGGTTGGTCCTCTTCCGCCCAGCTGGGATTGGAGGTAGGACAGGTTTGGAGTGGGAGCCTGGCCAGTTGATGAGCTGAGGCACATGAGAAGAACCAGTCTTGGACTTGCTGTGTTTTCTCTGAAGATTGTCACTAGGGAGTTCAGTCTCTGCAGAAATTATAAATAAGTGAGGAAGCACTAAGAGGGTATTTATTTCAACGAAAAGTCAAAATTTACCACAAAGCATATCTCGAGCAGAAACCCCAGTGTTTTGGGGGGTGGGGTGGGGAAAGAGTAATATCTTCAGGTAGTCCAGTGACTGCTCTACCTCATGCATATGGAGGACTAACTTTATGCCTAAGCAGTCACAAAATCACAGAATGACAGGGGTTGGAAGGGACCTCTGGAGATCATCTAGTCCAACCCCCCCACCAGAGCAGCGTCACCCAGAGCAGGTTGCACAGGAATGCATCCAGGCCAGTTTTGAGTATCTCCAGAGAAGGAGACTCCACAGCCTCTCTGGGCAGCTTGTTCCAGTGCTCTGCCACCCTCAAAGGAAAGAAGTTCCTCCTCATGTTTAGATGGAACTTCCTATGACCAAGGTTGTGCCCATTACCTCTCATCCTGTCACTGGGCACCGCTGAAAAGAGACTGGCCCCATCCTCCTGGCACCCACCCCTGAAGTATTTAGAAGCATTAATAAGCTCCCCCTCAGTCTTCTCTTCTCCAGACTAAAAAGACCCAAGTCCCGCAGCCTTTCCTCATAAGAAAGATGTTCCAGTCCCCTAATCATCTTCGTAGCCCTTTGTAGCCCAGTCACTGTTTTTAATTTCTCCAAAAGTTCATTGAGAGAAAGCTGCTGTATTGAGTATGTTGCATTCACACTGATGATTCTGCCACATCGTAACATTGCTGCTTGTAAGTGTGTCATTACCAGAAGCATGAAGAAGCTGCCCTGTCACCCAAATAAAGCTACTACCATTACAGTGAGCAAGAATGCAGCCTGAGCAAAGCTATTACTTTGGTATATGGTTCAAACCTTTCAATCTGCCCCCTCCATTTTCAGCTCCTCTTGGATCTTGATGCTCAGCTTTGTCTTCCTCAGTGAGACGAGCATGGGGAACTGGGGTTCGAACCAGCAGACCTTTAGCAGCAGGTGCACCACCTGAGATTAGAAATTGTCCACTAGCAGGACCAGATTCTCTGGAGCTGAGAGGGGCAAACGATTCATGCTTTAAAATAGCAATAAAAAAATCATATGCACCAGGTTTGACAGTATTACTGATGTTGCAGTCACACAACTCAGTCAAAGTCAGAAATAAATCCCAGTACTTATCAGTTACACAAAGTTTTTTCACACATTACAACTCTCTCAAAACTTCTAGTGCTAGCAAACACAACTACTACCCCTCTCAATTTTCATTTATTGATTTAATTAATCAATCACACAGACAGGTGCAATAAAGAGGTTCATGCCACATAACACATCAGCTTCAGATGTGAGATCAGGACTCAGAGCTCCTTGTTTCCAAAGCTGTGGTTCAGCACTGTGGACGATGTTCTCTCTTGGTGAGTAAAAGAAAATAGGAATTGCCTTGAAAAGAAGTGTTTCTGCAGGATCCTAGTGACAAAACAGACCATGAGTAGCCATTTATCAGTGAGTAGTACCCAAGGCACCTCTGACCTGTTACATCTCTTGCAAAAATCTAGTCAAAGCCCAAGCCTGAGTGGTCTGAGACCCTGACAATGATAATGACCATGTTGTAGCTTGTTCTGATAAAGGCTTCCCATTTCCATCTATATACTATCAATTTACTTCAAGAAAAGTAAGGAAAAGGCCTTGACTGATATGGAGACATCAATAACTACATATTTAATGCAAAACCGTAATATATTTCTGAAGCAATGCTTAAGGCATTTCATAATGCCTTTCTTCATACAGAAAGGACTGTTCTGGTCTAGGAGAGAGAAAGTGATTCATAGATGTATGAATCTGGCAGGAAATTCAAAGATTATCCACCCTGATCTTATCCATGGTGCAGGGCCAAAGATTTTCATCCTGCAATTCTTGCAAGGAGCATTTGAGCTTGTGAGAATACTGTGATTACAGTGTTCTGGGGAAAAGAAAGTAAGTATTTCAATGGTATTTTAATAAATCCATACAATAAGAAGAACGGATCACAAATAATGAGATAAAACAGTGTGGTACTCCCACAAGAAACAAGTAATTATCTTGTCACTAGATGTACTGTGGAAGTCTATGAGAATTTTGCCATTACCTTCAAGGTAAAGAAATATTATATCCTGTAATGTACTGAGTGCTTGCATCTTCCTCTGAAGTCCACTGCATCCAAGGATGCTCATCAAACACTGAATGCTCTAGCCCAGTGCTTAACCCTAGTTGTAATCTCATTTTTAGCTGCCTGTAATACATATCAGACATCACTGTGGTAGGGATAAGAAATTACCACTCCTAGTAAAAACAGGCTCAATATAAACAGCAGCTTGGACTCTTCAACATCTAGTCCAGTTTTTAAAAGGCTGACTACTTCTGCTTTTGCTTCGGAGAACATAGTCACACACTCGCCTACAAATAAAGGCTAAAAATAGATATCATATAGTTAGAATTAAGCCCCTGTGGATCTCTAGCCACAACTACATGAATGCACTATGTTAAAAACCAGCATCCTAAGGTGTTCAACAAAAATCTCCATTGCCTTTCTCCCCAGCCGTCCCCTTCTTAAAGAGCAGAAGACAAGGTAAACTGTGGGAAATAATTTACATACCACTTGGCAGGGTGTAAGGGGAAGGCAGGTACCCAGGCTTTTTTTAATACAAGTGTCATAGGAAACATTTAACTTAATTAAGGTTTCTTGTAAAACTACTCAATGAGAATAACATCAAAAATAAGTGGGAAAACTAGATCTTTTGAGGTCTCTGCTATCTAGATGTCCAAGATATTTGGGAGGAGTGGGGCAGAGGAGATGAGAACCTACCTCTCCTTTGTGCTTTTGCCAGGTGACCTGTAAATGAGTTTGGATAACCTATCTTTAGTCCTTCCCTGACAGCCTCAGCACAGAAAAGAGAACCATTATAGGTGAAGCAGGCATATGTTCCCTCTAGTAAAATTTCCCAGTCAGCTAAATGGAAAAGAAATGAAAATGAGGAAGCTTAAAAAAAAACCAGTATCACCCCATGGAGTAATGAGATAAATGGATTCTGTGTGCACTAAATACAAAATATGTTAGTAATGAGTTGAGGAGTAAAGCACTGGACTGTTACAGATTCTGTTTAGATTATGGTTGCACTGGACTGCCAAATCCTAACATACATCATTGCACATGATGTCATAATATTTCAATTGATGGATATTTTTCATTTGATTGTGTTTGGCAGGAATGGGGACGTGCAATTAAATATTTGAGACAGTTCCTTGTTAAATGCACTCACTGGTCAATAGTAGGTGAGGTTCTGTCTCCACCCTCAAACTTGCAAATAACAAAGGTATAGTAACAGATTAAGAAGTTAAGTTTCTACTCTCCAACTGACCATATTTTGCACCTCCTCTCTTCTCCTCTCCTTGTTATGCTGTAACCAGATCATTTCAATATCCTTACAAACACCTCTACTGGTAAAAGCGAGTAATGAAATATAGCAGACATGGACCTGAAGAATTTATCATTGCCTGTGGTGAGTAGCAGTCCTTTAAAATACAGTTGTAAGATATATTGCCCTAAAGGACTGCTACTCACTAAAAGCGATGATAAATTGTTTAAGCCTATGAGTGAAAACAAATGGAACCTCAGGCAAAAAAAAATCCACACTTTCATGTGTGGGAGAGTTCAGCCTCCAGCAGAGGACTTCAAAAATCCCTGGAAACTGGCATGGTGTTTTCTTTTGTGAGATCAGGAAAGACTAGGTCATCATAGGTTACTTCCAAGGAGAAGACCATAGCTGTGGTCTGAGCAATGAAAAGAAGCCATGGATGTAATTAGAAACTGTCCTGCTGAAAACTGCAGGTGAGTGGGCAGACGTCCAAACAAAACCTGCGATTTTCACTCTTGAGTAAATGCAATCAAGATCATCTATCTTACTTGTAGAGCAGAAGTAACAGAACAACTGCAGGACTTGAATCCAACAAGTGTTAGTGACCTGAAGAATAATGATGCCGTTTCCACCACAGCTCAAGCTTAAATAAAACCTGCCAGATTTGAGAAATAATGTGAAAAATTTAGGACCTGGACACAGTGTTGCCCAGTGAGATATCAGACTAATCTGCTTTCCCGATCTTGGAAAACAGTATTTCCTTCATTAGGTGTGCCTGGAGGTCAATACATTCATGCTCTTACCCCTTGATGGCTTTTTTTAGTTTACTCTTTCTTCCATTCCAAATGTTGAAAGCATAAAATAGGAGAGAAGAAAAAGAAAATATTAAACCACCTCAATATTCAAACAAAATCACTACAGGCTTTACTACAATACTTCAGAAATGGGGGATTTTCTCACCAGTATTTGAAATGCATCTATACAACAGCATTTCCATCAATCACGCCTATAAGCAAATTTCCTCCAAACTTTCCATATTTCCCTTGCAAGAGGATTTGACAACATGACTCTATACAATTTTGCTGTAGGCCATGAAGCATGTACAGAAAATGAATCAGATTAGCAGTTTGCTTTTTCTCTCCTCACAGTTGTTTTTCCACTGTGTTATTAACAGTGCTAAATGAAAACACTGCTAAAGTCAAAACAGCAAAATGTGGTGGAGTGGAAAGACATATTTATTCCCATATGCGAAGTGTAAGACCTTTATAACCCATCATAGCTTCACACTCATTTGAGTTATAGGTCTTGCCTCTTACTGGTAAGGACGGATGATGCATAATCCCTCTGTGACCTATTATGCACTCAGTTTCTCTCATACGCTCGCGCTGTTCCCCTTCAGCACACTCCACTGTGGCACAAATGCTCAGGACAAATGAACCTGCAGAGGCCTACGGTTTCAACCTTTTTACAGCATGCTAATTAACTACTTGTAATTACAGTGGCAGGTAGTACATCACATAGAGGGAACTGGCAGTCTCTCTAGGATATAAAAGGAACAATGAGATTTTTTTCAACAGCAAGTTTAGCTAAGAATTCTGCTTAACAGATGAGGAATAAAGTGAATGGGTTGAAATCTTATAAAGATGCTCAGCATTTCTCATTGGTCTGACTTAACGTGAAAAGCTGCCTAATGGGTATTTAGGAGCTTATTTTTTTAAAAGATGTGAAAACACATAAGTGAAAAATACATGGTATGGTATGTTTAAATAGAGCAGGAAAGATACCTTGCTTTGTATGGAATGAGAACAAGATACGAGGCACGGGATTGAACCCACGATCAAATTCACGCTTACCAACAGCCATATGACATAGATATCAGCTCACTCTAAGTTGCAGCTTTCAGATGAGCTTTGTGGTAGGTTCTGAAGGGTGAGCACACACCTATTTCCTAGTGTGGATGGGGGATGTGGCATGTTATGCTTCACTAGGTCATGCTGTGCGGCATCCGGCTGCTTCTGTGTATCCCATCTGGGCATGAGATTATAACAGATGGTCAGAAAAGGGGAAAAAAAAGCTTATCTAGGATACTGCATAGAAAGGCATAGAAAGTGACATAGAAATGTCACTTGCCACAACAGCAGACAGGCTTGTTGGCAGCCAGAGCTCAGATGTACTTATGAAACAGCACCATTAGAGTAAGCCACAGCCATCTGTAAGAGGCAATGTCAGGAAAGAGCAAGTCAGGAAAACAGAGCCGCTTCATAGCTGAAGGCCTAAAAGACACTGAAGATGTAGCCTCTTCAAATCTTCTTCTATCCTCACCTCTCTACAAGCTTTAAATGAAATACGAGTTGTCTCCCTCCCATACCTCAGCCTGTTTAGCTGTGGTGCATATAAATGAGGATGTTCATCACTCACAAGCAGAGATGGTGGACAAGATATGAAGCATAGCAGCAATGGCTGAGATAGTAAGAGAAGGTAAAGGTGATACAAAGCTCAGGATCCTGATGGGGTCTGCTGTTACCATGGATGAGATATGAATTTGAAGATCATGGTATCACCCAGAACCTCCCAAACGGTATTCAAAAGTAACTATGGTAATCCTCTAAAGAGAGAATGAGAAATAATTCTGATAGCAGTATCTGGTAAATTTGTCTAAAAAACATATTTAGCACTCAGATTCTGTTTTTCTATACCTGGACCAAGTTTCTTTCAGCATCTTTTTCCCTTCAAACATCCTCTGGATCGAAAGCTCTTGAAATTCCCTTTCTGTGTATATGAATTACGGTGCCTAAATGAAACCATTCCCATGAATGACAAGACTTTGTTTTATGCTGCAGCGACACACGTTTAATAAGGCTGTTGATGTAACAGATGAGGCAACTGCATTAGCTTGGGAAATGGTTTTAGATCTTGCACATTGCAGCATTAACCTTCATTCCACCCAGCGATGATCTGCTGTTTCAGAAACTGAACTCACCGACTCTCTGGGTTAGTGAGGGGGAAGCTCTGGTCTTGGGTGACATTCCTTCCATCTGAGAGCAGAGAAGCATGTGTTGTTGGTTCCAGTAATTGTTGATGGGAGCTGCCCGGTGCAGGAGTGACTACCAGGTCCCTAAAATGATACAAAAAGAAAATAAAGTGCTTGTTACATGCATTTATATAGCGTGATAGCATAATTAGTGCTTAGTGAGTTCACAAGACCTGTTCGGATGTGGGGGAAGCGTTGTCTCCAGGGGGAGAGAAGCAGCAATAAGCAGTTGGCTGGAGGAATCCAGGCTCTATTTATAGCCAATAGAGAGGAACAGTCACAGCTACAGTATGAATAAACTCAAGCTTAAGTAGAGATCTCAATCACTCTCCACTGAGACAAAGCAGTGTAGGGCAATTTGTAGGGCAATAGAGATACTTTTATTAAAGACACCCAAAATCAGGTGAGATTAATCACACCCCTTGTAACTAACTCACAAGGTGAGAAGTTTCATTTTCACTGCCATTCATAACACCCAAAAAACCACATTCCTGGTAACTGCAGTATTGACACCACTTTATTTATAGACTCGAACCACAGAGCTAAAACCAAAGAGAAGCAGCACTGAAGACTGCCAGACATGAGAGGTCCTTAATGAAATGCTGAACGTAAAATTATAACTCTTGGAAGATTCCATACATCTACCCCCTGTACCAGAGCCATCCCACCGACACACCTCAACTGAACTCTGAAGGAATCTGTTTATTTTTAAGGGCAATAAGCCTATGTAACTTTTGCATGTGCCATTTTCTAGTTTCCCTAGGAAGCTTGTCAAGAACATTTTTAACTGCAGTAGCAACTGTTGAAGTCTTGCGCCCCAGGAGAGGCTAGGTTTTGAAGAAGAGTTAGTATCTTTTCTGAAGACTCATTGCTACATTTCAAAAAAAACCCCCAAACTGTTAAGTTCTTCATCAAGCCCTCAATCACTCCCATAGGCCATTGAGGCAACAAGTATACCACTGCCACTTTCCACCAGGAAACAGAGAGGCTGGAATCTCAAACTGTCTTTTCACGCCTCCTCATCTTGCCAAAGCAGGATTATTCTCCCTGTGGGTCTTTTGGTGCTTCAGTGATGAGGCTTTCCCCACTCCTCCTCAGAAATCAGTCCCTAGCCCAATACTCTGTGCATTGCAAGCAAGGTTTTTCTGCTCTTCATCTTTAAATTTCCTTTTGTTTTGTTTCTTCTTATTATTAATACCTATAAATAAAGCTTCCCTAGTGTAAGGCCTCAAGCTGTTATTGTTTCACTGTCAAGCAACCGCCGGCTGGTAATGATGTTTGTTTGTTAACGGCACAGATCAAAATCTGAACCAATTACATAGGAGAAAGGGCCTGATTCCATTAATGGCCCCCAGAGCTAAGCGCTCTCAGAAATAATTTCTTGTAAATCCACATCATGGAAATAAAATAAAATTAAAAAAAAGAAAAAGAAAATCTCTCAGCAAAGAACTCTGCTCAATATATAGCACAGAAATAACACAGGCTGACAATGGAGCTTATAAGAGTCAAAGCAGAAATCTGAAGACAGGATTCAAGGCCACCCCTCTAAGGACTTGGTCACCACAGGAAAATGAACTCTAATTCCTGGAGCATAGGTTTGGATTCAGAACCCGTGACCCACTCTCAGAAGCTACATCTCACTTGATAAATAAACTTAAAACAACATGCCTGAGAGCTAAGAAAAATATGCATATTTAAAGGTGTTCTAGAGATGTTTTTTCACCTTCTATCTTTGGACTAAATGTCTTCTTTACATTGCCTCTCAAGTTCTGTACTGTCATTATAGGTGTTTAGGCTCAGAGAGTAATTGAAATTGCACCAGGATGCCTCAGCTCAAGAAAAAAAAAAAAGGGGGGGGGAACAACAGGCTGGAGTTAAATAGCACCTGTGAAATGGCACATCCATATAGTTCAGAACAGCCTCCTAGTTTTGTCATTAAGAGGGGCATAAAAATAAAAATGAAAAGCAAAATTACATTGAAGTCAGAGGTTGACAAGACAAGAGGGTCTGCAAGAAATGTATGCAACCACATGCATGTAAATCTTATGCTCACAGCAAGCAAACCCAACCTGAAGAGAGTGTCTCAACCACATGTAGACCATGGACCTTCTCTCTTCCCAGTTCTGGCAAGGAGCTCCAGTGAACCTGTGAAGTGTACGAATTTCTTCCAACTCAGAAAAGCAAGATTGCATGTTATAAATTCTCCTCTCTGTGATGCCTGCTCTTGCTTACTCCAGTTCTTTCAGCAACATTTAGACAAAATCGAGAAGTTAATCATTAGCTAAAGGCCTGATCTGAATGAGACTTCAACCCAACCCCTTATTTATTACCCTCAAACACACAGACAACTAGTGAAATTATTCAGAGCAAACCACCGAACGTTGCCCCTACATTATATTAGGCAATGAGACATCAAAATGACTTTAATTACACCTGCACGCAGCCACAGGCAAAAAATAAAGAGGCCAGGTTTTCAATAATTTGGATTTAAGAATCTAAATTTATGTAGATAACCCTGCGGGGCTGCAATAAATAAAATAGGTTAGATTCTTGTGTGACACCACTTTTAAAATTTTCTAACGTATACTCAGGAAAATTGAGCAATATATTTCAGTTCAGATTAAAATGTGTAACGATGAGATTAAGCATTAAAGAATCTTTTACTATTTACAGATACACAAGAAATTCAAAACATCTAGTACCTTAGGAACTTTTTTTGCATATACAATTTTTGGCATCAGCTTCATATATTTCACATAATTTAGATTCACTCCTAACTGAAGTAGGGTTCTCATTCTCTGCAGCTTAAAAAAGCAAGTTAAACTGCTCCAAAGCAAGCTGAGCTTCCTCTGCCCTCTACCATTCCTGGTCCACAGCCACCTCTTTACACGCCCAGTCCTCTCTCAGCGTGATGCCAGCACAAGTGGTTCTTCAGAGAGTGAGGGAAATTGATCTGGCTGAAAAAACAACCTTTTTGTTTGGCAAAATCTGATCTGTACCTTTATCTAGTTCCTCACTAAGCTGTATGACATTGGAGCCAGTGGCAGCACAGAGTGGGCAGTGGAAAAAAAGGAAGGGGCAGGCGTGTATGAGCCAGCACTGCCACTGAAGAAATACTAAAGTGACTGAATTCCTCCTCATTGCGTGACAAAAAGTGTCTGGACACAGAAAAGTTTGCTTTGTACTGATAGTCCTTTTCAATCACAGAAATCAGGGTACAAATAATCAAACAAAACACTGCTTTAAGGGAGCTACTCATATAGTTTATACAATTAAAATCTAGTCCTATATGCATAATCAATTACCCGCATATTTAAAAATCAGTTTTGTTCTTTTAGAATTATAATCACCTATGTTTTAAAGCACTTGTCTTATTTTGCTTCAGATTACCTACAATGCCTTCAGTGGAACAAAGTTTCATTCTATACCAACTCCATCCAACATCCATCCAGCATGGCAACCATGGACCTTCTTCTTGTATTTCCCAGTGCAATTTGAAATTAATCCACTTTAATGAACTTCCTTCTCTCTATCTGCCCCACTTTGCTCCAAGATGTCATCTTCCCAGGGGTAGAACAGACAGAACAAAATGCATGCTTGCTTCTCCCAGTCACAAGTCCATACCTTCAGTCAATTCAAATTCCACTGGCAGTTCAAGGTAAAAATGAAGCTTTACAGTGGAGTAACTGAAGCAAGGGTGCATATTCTTTTCTCTCAGCTCCTCTAGAGAAGCAGTATTCCCCAGTGAGGAGTGCTTACAGCAGCAAGCTTTCTACATCAAGATTCATCAGCTAAAAGCCTGTATAACGCTGGATGCATTACCAGTGAAAGAAATAATATTTTTGCGTAAACAGCAGACTGATTAAGTGGACGAAGTACATTTATGCACTGCTGCTGACAATGAAAATAAAGAAAGGGTTTATCATGTTCTAAATAAAAATTAATCAGAACAAAGCTGATAAGATTAAAGCAAGAATAGACAGCAAGAGTTTTTTTAAACTGTATTTTAAACAGGCATGACCTATCCTATTTATGTAGTCAAGTAAAAAGAGAAATAACCTCCAAATAAAATACAGCTTGAAAGAAAATAACTTAAAACATGGATATTCCACAGGAGAGAGAAATCTGGGAAGCCCTAAAGCTGAGATGGATCTAGACATAACAATGAGATGAGATGTCGAACCTGGATATCTAATGCAATGATGGCTGCACGAAAAGATCAGTGTAATTTCTGAGCCACATATGCAGAGACAATGAAGTATGGTGCCTCGGATGCAGGTTACGGTGTTTTCTTTGCCAGCACTTGTTGTAGGGATACTTGAAATACTCTGGACTGATTAATTTTGAGAGTTAATTATTAAATTAGAGAGACCCTACTGAATGTACTAAGCACAGACTTACAGAGAAAGATGAAAAGACATTACAATATATATTGTTTAAGTAAGAACCATGGAAAGGTATAAAACAAGATAACAGTCTAAGTACCCCAAAATTATTTGGATGCTGCTGCTAATATTACTATGAATAATGACATAATGAATTACCTTGTGTCATCTCAGTCGCACAATCTGCGTACAAATTCCTTGCTTAGCCCTTGACAAAAGCTAAAGAAAGCCACATCACCTTACATTTCCTATAGGCTAAGAGTGTGCCCAAAGATGGTTACCACAGCTAAGATGACATGCAATAACCTTTTAAGCTACTCATGACCAAGGTCCATAGTTACATATTGAAAGAAAGATCCATCAAACCCTAGGTGAGCTTTTCCAAGGTGAAAGCCCCTTTCTTACGGGTATTTGAAATTTGATTCAATTTTGTATAAACAAACGCGCTTAATAGAACAACCATGCACTCGCTGCTGGACTGGAATACATGACCTACCAGGTTCTCTGCTATCTAATTGCTACATTCCAGGATTCAGATTCTCTCTCAGAATTCCAACCATTTTATAGCATTCATTTTTATGGCACCTCTTGACTTAACCTCCTGCATGGAATGGGGTGTTGTCTACTCTTGCCTCCAATTCTGCTGAATGCATCTATCCCTTGAGGCCTGGTAATTGCAGATGCTGATTGGGGATGACAAGATTTTCTCTCACCTGCCTGACAGCTCTGCCAAAGCAGTCTTATACTTAACTCCAAAATCAGCTTCCAGCGAATGAGTATTGTGGAATAAAGGGAGCAAAGAGCAACAAAGGCAGACTCAGATGAACAGTTCACATTGCAACACTAAATCAAACCCAAAACACCCAGCAAAAGAAAACACTGATTTCCATTTTTCTTCTCATTTCAACATAATTTAAAATGAATGAATCACCTACTTAAAAAAACCTCTTCTCTAAGTAAAGATTTGGAAAATGCATCATAATTATGCATCTCTGCCTGTAAGCTTCTGCCATTGGTTTTCTAGAGACAGTTTAATTCAGTAGGGTTTTTTTTCCTCCTTTCTTTTCTTTTAAAAATAGTCAATCTCCAGACTTTGTCATTGGAATGATTTTCATCAACACATCTGGTATGTACAATTGGTGACTGCGTTTGTACAGGCCTGAAATGAGCTGAAAGGTGTGAACTTTTCTGTTAGTTCTGATGATTGCCTATTTAGAGGCCTATGTGATACTTTAAATGTCAACACTGTGAGCTTTTTCATGGCAGGTAGGAAAAGGAAGCAAAGAAGAATTCAGATTAGGAAGATTTACACCAGGGGAAGGCAGGAGTGCCACAAAAGATCAATCAAAGAAGGTACATTGAGATTTATAGACTTTTAATATTTTTGCAGGTGACTATGAGGAAAAAGAAAGAGAGACAGTCAAGACAGGATCCATTTTCTTAAAAAAAAAAAAAAAAGAAAATTAGGAAGTGGAGTCAGCTTTCAGAAATTCTGCTTTAAACAGAGAGATCCACAGAAAATGTACTGCAGCAAACAACCTTGCTCTGAGCACAGCTGTGACTTTCCAACACTAATTACTAGTAGTGCTAAAAAACATGCCGGAGATTGTGAGCTGCCAGAAAAATGTTCCTTTCCTGCTCTTTCAGAGAAGAAGCATATAACAGTTTCATAGTTTTAGACAAGTTACTTGTGGATTGCTCTGCCTCATACATTTTTGGTACACATTTCGGGACTGCTGCACTCCCAAGTCAAGAGACAGGTAGTGTGTGATATATTTGTAGGGCTAGATTTAAAAATGATAGAAAGGAGAGTGGCCTATGAGATTTGCAATCCCTGACAGTTTATAATCATTCATCCTTAAGAGCAGCGGAGAAGAAATCTTAAACAGGCATTTTTCACTTTATTGCAAAGGACTTGGCTGAAACCACTCTACATTACCTTTGAAACGGCTGGACATGTGCACTAGGTGCCTTGCCTGACAGAGCCTGACGTGCTGCAGAATGACGCCTTTGGAGAGAAGCTTCTTCCTGATAAAGAAATACGACCAACTTTATACAGCAACTTAAAAGAATATATGGTAACTTAATTGGCTGTGATATTCCTCTCTTTTGCTAAGACTCTGGAGTATATGTGTTAATATATTCTGGAAAAACAGCAGAACTGTATTATAACTAACAAGGTGCTAAATATAATTCACCGATCTACACAAACCAAATTTTGGTCTGAAATCTTGCTGGCTTTGAAAAATGAAGGTCTTCATCTCCAGTGAAGCTCCATTTCTTCATAGTAGTCAAAATGTGCCAGGATGTAGCAGGAAGGCATATCTACGGAGAACCACTTTTGATGCATCCCAACCTCCCAATATGTTAGAGCAGGGATAATTCTAGCTATGCTGTTGTCTTAAGCTTCTTTTCACCAGCAAGGGGCTGAATACAGAAGAATTTGCCTCCGCTACATCTAAAATACACCGTCTCCTTGCTCCAGCAATGCAGAAAACATGCCTTACCAACTCTGTATCAACCAATATTCTTCCCTCAAAGAAGGAATTGCCTTTTGCAAATTTCAGTTAGTTAAAATGACTTTGTACAATGAACACATTATGATCTCAGCAGACTGGAAAATGTGGTCCCGAGTTTTAAGAGCGTTTTAATTAACATGTGCTGTAGGACAATGTAATTTCTTAGGTCAGACAAATGCAGTGCTACAGTGTGCTTAAAAAAATAAAATGTAAATCACAGAGCAACGTTATTAAATCCTGAATTGTTATCACCTGCTAGCCATCAATAGTTATCAACTTAATAGCTAAATCACATGTCTGTAACAGAGGTGTTTTTTCGTGGTATGAGCAATGAAAGAGAATATAGTTAATCTGCTGAATGCTCACATTATGACTACTGTGAATTCCTTCACTTTCCTTCACTGTTTATGCTAAGTAAGCCTCTGCTTAGATGCCCACTGAGCTTGTGTTTTGTTTTGCTTTCTTTTGGTAAAGATATAATACTGACCCCTTTTTCTGTGTGGATTACAGGTATAGATACCTTTCTGTTCATACCTTGTATAATGAATTACAGCTGTAGAAAATTAGTGCATGCTCACAAGGGATAAGGCTGCAAGGAATTAAATCTACTGTCTTTCCCTGAGCAGCAGATTCTGCTTCTTATTTTGCTTGTGGGTAATACACATTAATTTCTTCGTATTTTTTATTTTCCAGTTCTACAAGATGGGAGTGGAATGTGGTTACTGCAGTGACAGCACATTATTTGGGTGCCAAAAGCACAAAAATCGTTTGCAGTCCCAAATGTAACAGTTTAGGCAAAATTTTACTTTAAGGCCACAGACGTATTTATATTTTTCTCATTAAATATGGTCTAAGAGGCACCTGTGTTTCACCTTGAACGTTTTACTATGTTGACACTACAGCTGATGCTGTAAAGCTTCCTCTGCATGTAAAAAATATATTGGAAACTTAGTGCCGTAAATAACAAAAAGGTATTACCAGCACTGAACAAGGAGACTAATAAGAAAGAGAGCCTTGCGGCCGCTAAGTAACTTAAACCCAAGGTAAATGATAGCCTCCTTCATCATAAACCACTTCTCCCTGACTTGACAAAATGTAAACTTTCAAAATAAAAATAAAAAAGATGAAATAAAAAGTGAGAAAAATAAATTGCTGGGGTAGGAGCGATGGCAGAGTGCCACCAAGGTAAGAAATATTCTGGCTTCTCTCCTATATTAAACTAACAAACCTTTGGATGAAAGAAACATGAAAATGAACAACACTTGCGACATTTTTTGAATTGTGCATGGCTTGAAAAGAGGTATTTCATTTTAGAAAACTGCAAGATGGGAGGTTCCCTATTTATGTCAGCCATTTTACAGTCATACCTTTCTCCACACCTAAAAGAGCCTTTTTTAAAGCCTGGGAAACAGCGGCAGAGGGGTCTGTTACTTTGCTCCATCTACAGCACTAATTCTAAACATCAGAGGTAGTTATAAATACAGAGATAGTGGCAAAATTGTACAGCAAGTCATGCCTGCCAAGCCATCATTCATCATAATGACATCATAACCCTGGAATGGAACAAAGTTTAAAGCTTTCATTTTTCTTTTTCTCTTTCTCCTGTCGTCGTCGTATAAAAAGAGCATTAGACACATCTGCTTCATAGCCCCAACTCCCCCACTGCCTGCAAGGAGAATGAATGCCTTCAGGGAAAGGACTATTAAGGAGAAGGAAAAAAAGAGAGATGAAGCTGAAGTTGCAGAAGGTTATTTGAAATCCAAGCACATTGTTGAATCTGTTGATTGAAAAAGTAAAGGCAGGTGAAAAATGTGCTTAAATTTGATCTCTGGCAGTTATCACTAGCGTACACTCTGAAAGGCTCGGCTGAACGAGTTTTTCCACTGCCACAGGATGGCGTTCATAAGTAATCTTCATTGTTCTATTAACTGCATCTAACTATTTCCACTGAATAGGATAGTTTCATATCTTGTTGTAGAACTGAGACATGATATTCAGCTCCCTTATACCAGTACACAATTGGATGAAATCAATTACGATCAACAGATTTATTCTGATGTAAAATTGAGCACAAACGACAGCTTGTCCTCTCGTCTGAGTTTACCTGCCTCATTCTCATCAATCTCCCCTTAACTCTGGGGAAGCGGTAAATATTGTTGAAATGAGAGACAACCAGAGAATAGGTGTCAATTTTCTCTGGAGAAAGAAAGGTCTGACTAACATGTATTTTTTGCATACAACTTATAATTTCTGTTTAAGGTTAGAGTAAATGCTCCTTACCACAGAGCCTAGTTGTGCAACAAATTTGTCCGAGTTGCCTCCTGGGTATTTTTTGGCAGAAGAGTCTAAGAACTCATTGACAGATAAAGACCGAGTAGTTCCAGTAATTACTCTGCTGGGTGACAATCTTTGCTCTTGTAAGAGCCGTATTCTTGAACCTAGTGTGGAAAAGACACTCCTCAACAAAAATATTCTGAACACCACTTTGCTTACAGCAAGCAGAAAGAAACTAGTCATTTACAAGTATCATCAGCTGGCTTTTGGCACAATTCTGGATTCACAAAAGATAACTGTGAAAGTTGTAAAGGATATAAACTACACAGTTCCCAAAAAGCTTTTAAACCTTCCAAGCACTTCACAGATATAACAAATATATCCCCCGCTGAATAGTTACGCAAATGAAAGTTATGAAAAATTTAAAAAAAACCACCCCAAGATTAATGGACTAGGAAGACGTGCTTAACTGTGAGTAAATGACCTCATTTTGTTATGGATGCTCTGATATGCACCACTGTCATGACCTCTAAGCTATTTAGTCTACCTACTTAGAAGCTTTAACCTTCTCAGAGCTCTTAGAATGTGATGGGGAGTTGGAGCAGGCCACCTTTTCTTCTGTTATATATCTGAATTTCTGTGAACAGAAATCCAAACACTTGCACCACTGCTGTATTGCAAGGAATCAAACATGACTGTAAGCCAGAAAGCTGAAGACACAACTAACTTGCTTTTTCCATAACCATTTTTTTCAAATGTGAAAAATCTGTAAACTGGGGTTTATCCTGTTTATAAAATGGTATCTAAATATGAAATTAAGCCACAGAAAAATTCTTATAAATATTGGTACATGGCAGTCTTCGCAGAAATCCAGTCATAAGAAAGCTTTAATTGTATTGGGTGTCATATCAAAGCACAAGAGCTCACAACCTAAGAAGTCACCTACAAAGGTGGTGGATGAAAGGCAAGGAGACATCCCATCTATATGCATGCTCATATACTAAATGTGGTTATTTTTCTTAGTATATGCCTTTATAAAAAAGTTTCAACAGTCATCAGATGACTCTCAGCATAGCCATTATATACTGCTGGTTTGTAGCTGCCAGAAGATCCGGTGTGAAGAACAGAAGATGAGACTTGAGATTGGTGGGTTCTGTTTCAGGCACAGTAAACCACTCACTTCGACACTGAGTAAGTATAGAGCCTAACCTTCAGAGGTGCAGAGCTTCACACCGCCAAAACTTCAGTGGGATTTCTGGTGCTCACCATCACAAATAATCCCTCTTTAACATAAACGTCTCTTTCCTCATTTGTAAAATACAAATAGTAACACAAACTCCACAGGACTGCTGTGAGATATAATTAATAGTTGTAAAGTACTGAGTGCCGTGGATGAAAGCTGCTAATGCACATCCAAAGCATTAACAGCTCTGAAATGTATTATACTTCTGCTATAAAAAGTTTTTAAAAAGAACTTATCTATTTTCTCCCAGTGTTTTTACTCTATACATGAGCAAAAGATCTTGCACAGCAGTTCATTAAAAAAAAGAATTAACAACCTATCATAATCTCACACAACCAATCTTCCCCCTGCTACTATCTTACTAAAAATGTCAATATTAAAGACAACCTTGGGGCAAGTTTTTTAAAATAAATTATTTCACACAGTCCATAAGAAGAGCTGATCTCTAGAAATAGGATAGTTAAATTTATTTAAATACCTATAAATGAAGCTCTAAATGAATTTAATGGTGCATAGTAAATTTAAAAGTTACTTTATGGACAGCAGAATTACCAAAATCTAGAACTATTAATGAAGTTTCTGTAACTAGTGACAAGTCACTCACTGAAAGAGCTCAGAACTGCTGAGGAATACAAACAAAGTCCTTTAAAGGAACTTCACATACATACTTACATATCTTAAAAAATACCATGATTATATAAAAATCTTTTATCTTTAATCCTCCCTCTTTTTCTTCTTTCCTGATAATCTAGTTAGGGTTTGGTGGGTTTTGTTGCCTCTCAGGGCAAAATGTCTCCAGTGTTTTTAAGACAAATAAGTAACAATATTATAGTAAATAAGGCAAGGAAGTCGTCTTTCTCATTTCAAACAAACATGGAAGCTCTGGAAATGAAAATAAAATCTACATAGTTTAAAATTAAATAAGATTCTTCAGAAAGGTCCCCACTGCTGTAGCACTGAGATGCCACAATATGTGTAGAAGCTTTTTTCTTGCCCACTGGGAAATTAGCATTTATTAATTCTTTCTGGATACAAAATCACTTGAAATGATGAACTGATGAATTTTACACTATCCTTCATTAACATTTCAGATATTTTTGCCCTCCCTTCAGCTACTTTTATTTGCAGCCTTCTGAGCCACACAGAAGGTCATGAATATTGGCTCTGTGTTACTTAGGAAACTCATTAACACTCCTGTTGCAATAGATCTAACCAAGACAGCCATAAACCATGGAGGCTCTTGGAGTTAGAGGAAGGAGTTCACATAAATGAGCTTCTTGTTAGTCCATGTTGTGCAACATCTTAATACCATAATGTCTGTTTCTTATATTTTTTTTCTCCAGTATTCTGCTTTCATCCCAGCTGGTAACCTGCCCTGTCTGGAATAAATTCAACGGTTACAACTGAGTTCTCACAATATGTTAAGCTAATCTTAGTTATACCTCCTCTGACAAGAGTAGTCCTCCCTTCTTCCTCCACAGGCAGCCATGAAGCTCTTCTCCCCTACCCTTCCCTCCTTGAGCCAATTCTACAGCTGCATGATGAGTTTGATCAAGGAATCGATCTGTCTGAAAGTTGGTGGGTTTTTTTCCTAGGTTAGTTTTTGGATGGAACCATTCCCTGATCCAGATTACAAATGACAGCACAATCAGAAGAATGAGAGCAACGAGCAGACTAGAAATGCATTGACAGGAGACGTAAGTTGGGCATGACCACTTTTTGCAGCAGTATGCATTTGGATTAGCTGGAAGTGATCATGAGGCTCCAGCCTTAGTCATTCAAGGACTAAAAGGCTTCTGTTAAACATGGAAGAAAACACAAAATCTTTTGGGTTTACCCCACAGTGGGTAGCCCCAAAAGCACTCAGTGAATTTATAAGTTGCCTTCACTCATCTTACTATCCTGGTTTTCATATACCTCTTCATGCTTCTGGCTATCCTGGGGAAGAGCATAAAGTAAGATCTCCATGCCATGCCATTTTCCTGTTGCTCAACAGTTTGATAGGCACAAAGCTCTCAGCCACAGACACATATCTCGCTTGTGATTCATTTGGAATGAATGGGAGATCCTCAGCCCAAAAGCATCCTCAGAAGAGTCAGGCAAGTCACTTTCTGCATATTACTGCCTCAGGGCACACAGTGATGTAAAGTACCTGGAAAGATCTCCATTAAAGATTCAGATCGAAGGGAGGAATCAGCCCAGGAGACCCATTACAGAGAAGCACATAGAGTTTTCAGAGACAAGCAGTCTCACAGGTTGCATCATTCACAGATTTCAATTATTGTAACAGATAAGTAGGAATACTCTACTGATAAGAACAGTAGTAGCATGTGCCCAGACAGTACCTGCTCCTGCTCTGCTATTCAAGTCCGGAATGCTATCAAAAACTGCAGGTGGCTCCAAACCCAGGTATGCCTTTACGAGGAAACTCAGCTCTGTGAATGCCTCATCCAATTCATCTGCAGAAAGGGATATGCATTTTATGGTGGAGAGAAAGGATACATAATGAAAAACCCAAGCTTTCATCAGTACAAAGTTACAAATCACAGAACTTTGACACAGAAATGCATTCTTAACCCATCCACCTCATCTCTTTGGGAGAAAAATCTTCATCTTCATAAATAGCACATTCAAGAAAATAATCTGAAATTCATCTCAGTTTCTGCACTCACCTAAACATTCTCCTTCTGCAATTTGGTTTACTGTGTTTTATTTCTTTAATGCTATATTTAAATTGTAAGCTCTGTATGCCCTTGACAATAACTACAAATACAATATTTCATACAACAATGATATATTTCACCATCACTGTGGTGAACCACAAAAATCACCTCCACAAAAGGGCAGACACAGAACAAACTAGAAAAGGATTCTTCTCTACTACCTTCTATCCTCAATTTCTAAATATCAAGAAGCAAACATTTGTTTTAATGAAATATCTACCACCTTCACATTCCTTGTTTCAGGCTGGGGGACTTGAGCAAGTTACTAAGTAGAAGAGTCCTACAAGGAAAAGCTTTGCAGCAGCTTCTTCTTTACAGTGAGACGTTGCCAGACTGGACATCAGCTGCCATTTCAACACTTGAAAAAAGCCTATTCTACACAGAGACAATTAGGTCTGTTAGATCAAAAGCACCTCTGAACTCTGCCCAGAAACCAACAGACAATTAGCACAGATCAGTTGAATATTCTCATAGGAGACAATACTCAACAAGTGTGCTGCTGAGTTCGATAGTTCGTTCGCCTTCTAGATGGGCTTAAAGCACAACTTGGATGTAGCAGAGTAATTCAGTCCTGACAGCTCTCCAGAGGTTTTGGATTCCTGGGACAAAAATTAACTGAGAAAATCAATTAAGGAATAGTTTAAACTGTTATGCTGAACATCAAAACATTTGTCATCCTTAGTTTAGTATTTGCCAGTGGTTTTGTTTGCATAGCAGTTTCGGTCCATCTATTGGTGTGACGTTAGAAGTCAGATTTATAGTATGAAAGAGATTAACTTACCAGTGTTGACTACTGCATCAAAGTATCCTGGAAAATCCTGACTTATTTTGATGTATATGTCCACTCTGGAGACTGCCTCTTCAATCTCTGGCCTGCTGAATAATCCTTTCCTCCGCAGGTGTCCCTCATATTTTTCTTTGTTCATTGGTACTAACAAGATATATCTGGGTTTAAAGTAGGTATTTTTCAAGCTACGCACACCCTTTAAAATTAAGCAGAGAAACACAATGTTTTGTTCCTGAAACTGAGTGCCTATTGAACTTGTAGCTCAGTTTAGGACATCTCTATTTATCACAAATTACTGTGAAAGCAGTACTGGAAACTTGTATCCAATCTACAGGGCTCAAGATCTAGCATCCAACTTTACCAAATAGGCAAGTTCAAGGTGAAGTGCCCTAAAGCTACATGTGGAAAGCGTTGTAAGAATAATATAACTTTATTCTAAACACACTTTTGAAAGAATCCTTTTAGTCAAATTCCACAGTGATTTAAAGCATCATACTTCTCATAGCCACCAGTTAATGGCTTTTTCTTTTTTTCCATCCTTTCTATTACATCAGGACCTAGTGATTCTAAATGTATCACCAATTCACACTATTGTACTGACACAAAGCACAACTTACCTGCATCACCACCTTGGCCCTTAGCTTTCCACTACGAACAAACTGACAATTTTCTCCTCAGCTGGTGTATTTTTCAAAGTGAAAGTGTTCATCTTCATCAAGATATGGGCATATTTATTTTGCTGGAGCAGCTTACAGTGTTATCCCCTCCCAAAACTGGGTATAACCACAACTCCCCAGCAGAGATATGATGTGCATATTCTTCACCTGTTACACTGCAGTCAGCCATCTTAACTTGAACCATTTTTATCAGCAATAAACTATCTTGAATAGGACTTTTAGTATAGCAGACTAGGAAACATTTACCTGTTGCATCAACTTGCATCAACTCTACTGTAAGGACAACGGCTCCAGTTGGCACTAATTGACAGCTGAGGACTGCAAACAGCTATAATAATTTCAGATAGATCTGAAAAAGGAGACCTGTCTGCATGCTAGGACTTAAAGACAAAGTCTTATTAAATGATGCGGGTAATGGTACCAATCCTGAATTTCCTTCGTACCAACTCATTCTTTGAAAAATCTTTTCTCTCTCCCTCTCTATCTATACATAAACTAGAATATTGTAACCATGGAGCCCTACATTATGGTATTGCCATTGCCATAACATTTGTACTGAGTTTTCAAGACCCGAGGACTGAGGCTTGTCCGGCTCCCTCTGAACTTTTCTTGACTTGGCTCAGCTGTGATAGCAATTTCTCTTGTTGACCAGTTGTTTATATCGAATTGTTTTACTTTTGTTTATCTTTGTGTGGTACAACCATAGTTTTATATGGATAGCAGTAACAAGCAGTTGTTCCAGGTAAAATGAGATGCTTATGACTCAACATAATAACATATTAGGAAAATTAGGATATTAGGAAATTAGGTGGTGAAACACTGCAATAAGCTGCCCAGGGAAGTGGTGGAGTCACCATCACTGGTGGTGTTCAAGGAACGTGTGGACGAGGCATTGTGGGACATGGTTTAATGGGCATGGTGGTGTTGGTTGATGGTTGGACTTGATGATCTTACAGGTCTTTTCCAACCGTAGTGATTCTGTGAACATGGTGTAGTTAAATACAGGCCTGGCATGATAGCAAAGACCTTGAGAAGAGGAAACACAAGACACAATGTAGAGGACTACAGGCATGGGATGATAAGAGATGGGGCACAGTCTTGACACTAGACACCGTCTCAGTAATGATCAGTTAAAAATCAAAGGCCTGGAGCTGGACAATGCTGGTTTTAGGGGCAACAAGAAGAAATAGTATCTAACGTACATAAAGGGCACCATATATGATGAATTCTTGTATCAGAAACAGTGTGGCCAGTAGCAGTAGGGAAGGGATCGTGCCCCTGTACTTGGCACTGGTAAGGCCACACCTCGAATCCTGTGTTCAGTTTTGGGCCCCTCACTACAAGAAGGACATTGAGGTGCTGAAGCGTGTCCAGAGAAGGGCAATGAAGCTCGTGAAGGGTCTGGAGCACAAGTCTGATGAGGAGCGGCTGAGGGAACTGGGGTTGTTCAGTCTGGAGAAGAGGAGGCTGAGGGGAGACCTCATCACTCTCTACAACTACCTGAAAGGGGGTTGCAGAGAGGTGGGTGTTGGTCTCTTCCCCCAAGTGACAAGTGACAGGACAAGAGGAAATGGCCTCAAGTTGCGCCAGGGGAAGTTTAGATTGGACATTAGGAAAAATTTCTTCACCAAAAGTGTTGTCAGGCATTGGAACAGGCTGCCCAGGGAGGTGGTTGAGTCACCATCCCTGGAGGTGTTTGAAAGATGTGTAGATGTGGCACTTAGGGACATGGTTTAGTGGTGGACTTGGCAGTGTTAGGTTAACGGTTGGACTCGGTGATCTTAAAGGTCTTTTCCAACCTAAATGATTCTATGATTCTATGAATTCACATGTAACCTGGAGCTGCAGACCAATGAAAAAAGAGAAAGGTGTAAACATATGTTAGCAAACATATACAAATGACCCCAAGAGGATCCTGGGAGGAGAAAGAAGAAACTATCAACGTGAATATCCTCCCAGCAAAGGGCTCAGATGTTGACAACTTGCTGTAACTTCCCCCCCAACGACAACACCAGAGGGAAACCACTGACCTTAGAACCCCAAGGAGCAGTGAAAGGGTTAGCATAACCCCAGCAAAACAGATAGAAACCAAGAAGCATGTGTTACAATTTTAATTGTATGATTATTATTATTATTGGGAATTTTTCAGTATATAAGTACTCTAAATGCATTATTATTCTTCCTTTTTCTATAATAATTAGACCTAGACTAATGATGATTCTTAAATTAGACAGTTAAAATTTCCATCATACTAACAATAAATTCTTGGCTTTACTTTTATATGTATGATCATATATATATATGATAGTATACATAAAAATGATCATTTTGGGTGTTTAATGATCATTGTGAAAAAACCCAAAACAGGCCAACAACCATTATAGTGTCTGGTGATGAACAAATTATCCAAAGTTAAGTCAGACCATGCACATTATTGCACTGTATTAAACGAAGGGAAGCTTACTTCATTTTCATTGAGGCATGATACACTTTCTTCGCTAAAGTGGGTAGGAACAGAGAGACTAATATGTCAAATCTGAGCACTGTTCATTACTTCATCAGAGCTGACCATCACATCCTTAAAGCTGGGGTTCTCCAGAAAAATTCTAAAATATAGTCAAATACAAGCAAATCATGCAAAAACCAATAATAGGCTGAACACTTACTAGATTTCTTTTTTTCTCCCTGGTTGCAGCGTTCTAAGTATGGAACGGTACTTTGATCCATTCTAAAAATTTCAGGGAGTGATTCTGGGGAAAATCCTATTCATTTTGGTGAACACTAAAGGGGAGAATTTGGGGCACAGAAATCTTTGCATCCAGCTATGTGACCACCTACTTTCAGCTAGGCCTGTAATCATTCAGAGATTGGAAAACCAGCAGAAAGCAGACCCACATTACAGCCTAGTAAGACCCTTCTGATCCAAAGTTGCACCATGAATGAGTTCTCTTTCTGATCAAGAAATAACGTAACACATGATTCATATGTCCCAGAACTATGTAGGAATAGGAAGGCAGCCCATCAATAGTCTGGGATGAGCTGGGAGGAGAAAAAGTGATACAGAAAAGCTTCTAGTGTGCCCAATAAATTTGTCGTACAGAGACAATAGGATGAGTGATTGTCTAATATGAAATAAAGAGATTAAAAGGAAAGTGACCTTAAAATAAAGAATGGGAGAATACAGGAGTCGACAGTTTGAAAGCAAAGAGATATTTGGAAAATAGAAAAAGGAGTACAGTTTGAGTTTCCTTAATTTGCATATGAGGGCAAGAAAGATCGAAAGACTACCTGAGTTGAAGACGTCCATTCAGTTGACATAGTTAAAGCACCTCAATTTTTTTCAGTTAACAGCATGGGGTTATAGAAAAGGTATGACTAGCATTATACCCCACTTCCTTTGACTCCCCAGCCTGAATGACTGGATAACCAGAAACAAGTGCAATAGAGAATGGTCTTTGGCAGGAGACAAGGTGTACTTATATTTCTGGAAGCATAATGAGACACATTAGCCACTCTGGTTAGAACATGTGGCTCCTTCAATTGCTCTGCAGGTATTGGTGGCTACACAAGCAAAGGGAAAGCACTGCAAACGTTCTTACTCCAACACATAACTGTGTGTCAGAATCACAGCAGCTTCACTAACTGGAACCGTAGACTCAGCAAGATTTAACTTTTAAAATTTGTGTCAGTCTCCTTTATCAGTGAAAGATATATTCTAGATTAAAGGGAACGAACAGCTCTAAATTTTTAGTCTCAGCCCACAGACCATAATTAAAATTTCTTTTAATAGTGCTAAATCACTTCTGCTATGAGCCTCGCAGTTGATAATGGACTTCAATAACTTCTATTCAGATACATAACTCACTATTATTGTTTCTCATCTGCTAGCAGAGTCCACAGTGATACAAGACTACAAGACTGTGCATAATGACTATGTGATCTTGAAACTTCAGTGACAAAGGAGTTTCTTAGCTGTCTGTCCATAATAGTAGCTTCAGTAATACCCAGATTGCTGGGTTAACCTCCTTATGAATAAACATGATGTTCCATTAAGTTCTCTCTCCTAAATTATTTGATAACACATCTACTTTGTGAAGAATTGACAGCTTTAAAAGGCACCCCATTCCATCATATTTAATCTTCTCCTATTTTTGTTCCTTTGTAAATTTAGGGTCTGTCTGGCAAGGCAACAAACACACTCAATGCCTATTGCAATCAGTGGAGACTGAGGGTGATTCACAGTTCTCACAAGAGTGAGGAAAAAGAGGAAATGGAACTACACAGAGATTAAGTTATTCATTTGCTGCTTAGTATCAGTCAAGTAACAGGCACTTAAGAGCAGGATTGCAGCCTTAAATTGTGGACCATTTGAGCAAGCAGCTACTGATTTTTTAGCACTGACACGCTGCTATTCTGTTATTTTTACGTTTATATGCAAGCCAGTAAATGTGTAGATTTATTTGGGCCAAAGGGGACTAAAACTGCTTATGAAAACTAAGGTTCTTAACTGAAAACTAGTTTTTCAATCATCAGTTTCACAAACAAAATAATCATCCTAAAATTAATTACATTTAGTATTAATTTTTGCTCAAGTCTCCCTAGTCACTCCCCTAACTCTGGACGCACAACTTAGGATCCCATGTTGGCACTGCAGTCTCCTACATTTCTTTTTTGCATCTGTTATTTTTTCCCCACCTATCATGGAGTGTAGTAGTGTCTGTTAACTTGTAGTAATCCCCCAGAGGTACAGCTGAGCCCTACAAACACAGTGAAATGCAGCAACACTCAGTATCACATTCTGGGCACTGTTAGAGTCTCTCTTCTCTCTGGAAGCTCATATGGACGGAGCTTATTTTTCAGAAAGAATTTGGAAGGAAAGGTAGCATGCCTTTCCTTTTTGTCACCTCAACCCCTAGCTAGTAAATCTTGATCTAAGATAATAAGAAGTACATAATTAGAAAATTAACTAAAAAGTTATTCTTTTGGGATTCCAACAGATAGGTTTTGACACTTTGTTTGTGACCTAGTTTCTTAACGCAGCAAGACTTCTGAGATTCTGCCATCTGTGCATGTGCACCTGACAAATTTCAGAGAGGGTAAGGTAATCCCTCAAAGAGATTGCATTTTTTAATAGTTCTGCCCAAAATATTGCATCAGGCCTGCATGCATCCACCATTGCTTCATCAGCAAAGGAGGAGCTGGCATTCTTTTAGAGGTGATCAGCAGGTGTGCAGCTCTAGACTAATTCCACCATAAGCTGCAGATGGGTGGAAAGCACATTGTTGAAAAGCTGAGGATACTGTAATGGAAAGTACTGGTGATGTGGTGGGGAGATGAAGCTGCTGAAGATTGAAAAAATAGGCCAGGAAATTTTAAGAAGCCAGCAGAAGGATCCATCTGACTAAATGTGGCTGTCTATAAAGGGAGTGGTGTGGTTTACATACAGACAATGGAGATCTACTTGATACAGGCAGCAGAGTTAAAAATGCAGTTCATCTGACCAAACAACTGTATCTCCAGTGACTGTAACGCAGCCCACACAACTAGTTCAAATGTATCAGCAGCAGCTGTAGGCTGGGCAGAAGGCCATAGGATGTCTCTTGTGTCACTAAGTGGCTATGTCCAGGCAGCTGAAACAAACCTTAAGTCAAACCGCATGAATTCCTTCCCAGGACAGTTCTCGCAGAATGACTCATTCAAAAATGGTTAGGCAATAAGTAATCCTTACCTCTATTTCTAAGTGAACACAGGTTGCAAGACCCTCTCTGGCAATTGATTCTACAGTGTCTCTTCCAAGTCCATAGTAATGGCCACTGTATTTAAAGGTTGCTATAAACTTCCCCTGAAATTCAAAAAAGCAAGTATAATGACAAAGGAAATATTTTACGTGAAACAACTTTCTTAAAGGAGCACAATCACTCTGGTCTTCCTCTCGCCCTACTAAGTTTCTCCCTGCCTAAATCATCAATGATAATGAGGCCAACAGGAGCGCAAAATTTGCAGAGAAGAGCACATAGCCAGCCCTGCAGGGTACAGGCTTGTACATAGTTCATGGATAATAAAACACCAGTGTCTTGAAAACAAGCTGCTGACAGGTTACAGCTTTCATTGGTTATTTATTCACACTGTAAAGAAAGCAAGATCTAAAGCAAGGGCCATCCTTCTTTTGACATTACATCAAACCATATGGCCATGCCATATAAAATAGAAGATGTCAAAGAAAAGAGAGGACAGCAACAAATCTGCAAGGAGAATGTATAATTGGCCAACAAATTTCAAAGTTAAAACCTGACAACTGAAACTTTGGTTCCCAGTAGTATGTCTAGAGAGATGTAAGCAGATTATATTCTTTTAAAATTAAACTACTTGATTACTGAGAGTTATCATTAAGGACCAGATCAGTTGCTTAAGACTGTGTTAGCTCCTCTGTCTGTGTATGTACAAATAATGAGCTCTGTTGTGGCTTTTCAAGCCAAAGTTTTATTACAGGCAGCAAAAGGCGTCAGAAACAGTAGCTGGAGGCACACTGCCTTCAGAGAGAAACACAATGCCTTTAGGGTGAATTTGCTAAACTTTAAAAGACTGCATTCCCTGGAGGGTTGCTGGAAGATTTTGAAAAGAGAAAAAAAAAAAAAGATGATGGAAATTATTTCAAGAGTTTTTATTTCCTAGTCACACAGTAGATATTTGCATATGGAAATAAGTTTATTTCTACATTATACTACTGTTTAAAGATTCCTACTGACCATTATGCCCATTTAATGGTTTCCATATCTGCATACAGAAGAAAAGACAGCATAAATATACAACAAATTTGTGGTTTCTGTGTATGAACTCAAGCCACATAACTGTGAGTGAATAAGCATGCACATAGACACACAAACTTAATATAAAGAAAAATAAAATCAGAGAGAAAAGCTGAGTTCACTCTGGGTGTAGGAAAGAGGCCTACTAGGATACTAGTCAGTTACTTACTGTGTTCACCATTTTGTCAAATGCTTCTTGAGAAATGAAATAGTAATCAAGTCGGTTTTCTTCACCAAAGTAAGCTGCCCTGGTAGTGTGACAGGGACTGGAAGATATATGGTATAATAAAGAAATAACCTGTTTTCAATCATAGAAGCAGCTATGGAATAGGAGGGGGGGAAAGGGAGAATACTACAAATCATTTTATTTTTAAGAAGAGAAGAAATATGAGAAATATAAAGAGGTGCAAATCATACCACTAATGCCGCATATTTGAAAGATTAACCCATAAATACAAAGAAAAAGTTTAAATGTAACATTACATTTTGGCTATAAATCCCCCCAACCCAGGATAGCCTGAACTGAAGCTGTCACAGCACCCTGTAATAGAGAAATGATGAAACCATTTTTTTCCAGTTATGTCAGCTTGTAGATGATATAAAGTAGAATCCTAAATATGGAAAGGAAGACTAGGAGTTAGGCTGAACTGTGAGGTTGAGAAAGAGATATAAAGACCAATCTTTAAATAGACTCCTAATAGTAAGGGGAGAAACAATCCTGAAACTAGGGAGATATCTGGGATACACGGCAAGAAAAGTAATTGCCTGCCACCACATAAGGACAATAGGATAAACTTGAGATATATGAGCTTACTACCAGGATGAAACACCAAAAAAAAAAAAAAAACCAACCCAAACAAAATCAAAAAGCCCCGGCTAAGTCAATGCATGTAGCAATTTTAGATTAAGGTATGCAGTGGCTCATGTTCTATCTTAGGAAATTATATTTTGCTATTTGTTTCTGCTTTGGTTTTGTTTTTAATTTTTACATTGTAGGATAATGGGAACAAAAGTGTGATGTGGAGCTTTGGCATTGATTCACACCAACAACATTTTAACTCTTTGACTTCCGCTGGATTGTCCTGGAAAACATGGCAAAAAATATGCCACCTACTGGTATACCACCTACCAGGCCATTTCTGTTCATTTATTCAAGGTAGCTGAGTTATAAACCATTAAGAGTTTAGTCTGTAATGCAGAGCTTGACAGATTTTAACTATCATGGCATTAGAGGGTGCCACTTTTTTTTATCAGCAAGCTGTGGCAAATGAGAACAGTGTGTTACGCATGGACTCTGTAAAATTTCACTTCAAAGGCCTGATTTTCTTTAAGATATTATGAACACATCCAGCTTTAAAGGTCATTCCTGAGCTCTAGCCAGATGGTTTGAGGGTCCAATTTCACTTTATTTTTTGAAACACTTTTAAACATTACAACCCTTTTTAATTGCAAGGCCATGTTTACATTCAAACTGCCAGAGTATCTTGCATGAAATACATTTTTAATGAGTGGAATGTTTGAAATTTAAAAGTGTAAGCCATAAAATTGCTTAAATCTCCACTGAATAATTAAAATACAACTTTGCTTTATGGTTGCAATTTTCTGCTCTGTTAAGATTCTGTCTCTCTCCCTTTTTTTTCCCCTTATGCATAAAACTTTTAGGAAATAAAATACACAGTATAAAAACAATGCACTTAAAAAAACACGTAGTGCTTGGAAAATCTCAATTGGTATTCAATTAGTTTGTAATTTCCAATGTAGTTTTTCAAAACATAATAGTTGCTTTAAAGAAAGGCAAAAAGTCGTTCTTCCAGTCACATAACCTTCACAGATCTTTTCTTAAAATGTCCTTTCAACTTGCCAGTTTAATGATGCAATCCAGCAAGTGGCTATAATCTGAGTACACAGCAGACAGAAGTACGCATAGGTTCCTTCACCGTGGTGTATTACGTTAGAGAAAAAGGCTACTACTAGACATCACACCGACATGCAGAGGATGACCCTGTGATGCTAAGAACCCTGAGGAATCATTCTCACATATGCATGTGCCCATGGTCCCTTTCTTACAACTCACCACTTCAGTACCTAAGAGTGCACAAATATAGACCCAGGTCTTACCGTGGCAAACGCTATACATGTGAAACTATGGCCAAAGTCTGGTTAAAAATGAATGGATAAATTCACATAATAAAAAATTGAGGAAATAAATAGAAGAGAGACAATATAACAGGAATACAGACCAGTCCCAAACAGCGTGTGCTACAGGACCTATGAAGGTTAGGTCCTGTGAAGAACAGAATGGGTGGACAAGAGGAACAGCTTGCACCACCTAATTTTAGGCAACAGATAGTGGTGATCTAACTTAGCCAGACTTCCTATCTACTGTGCACTGAAAATAGGTAGATACTTCAGGGAAGTGATTCACAAAGGCAGAATCTCCCTTGGGAAGAGATAGTTTCTCTCCACTAAATACACAGGGACCCCAAGGCGGTAAGGATTGTAATTCAGGCCTTTCAGATAAGGAGAGTTAGTCCTCCCAGCAGGTGGTGAAGTCTGAAAGGTGCCATTTGCTTTGATAACACTACTCACAGGATAATAAACTGGTCCAGCAATTTTACTTGCTTCCTTTCCTAGCTTCTGGATGCAGTCTGCACATGCATGCTAATGTGCCTATATGCAGGTACATTACAAAAATTAAGAGAAATGCATACGTATCTAAACAGATGCTTAGGTTGAGGGGCATTAGTAAGCATAGATAGAACAGATCAATAAAAGGAGCACCAAATGACACATTTTTGTTTGTTTGTTTGCTATTCACCTTTGAAAAGAACATGATAATTTAAATAGCTTTTCTTTTAAGGAAGTATTTGATGACTTCAGGCAATCAAGCCCTGGGAAGAGATAAAATGCACAGCAATGAACATTTATTGGTTGTCTTTAACTTTTAATTTCTTTAAAAAAAAAAAAAAAAAGAAAAACAAACCAGCAGCAATTCTAGCCTTGATCACTTGGTGTTCTTTTAAACTTATGGAGCAAACTTACCTGTATCTGAAGAAATTGTTGAACTGTCTGCAGATTTTATGAGTAAGCTCTCTCTTACCACAGGCTAGAGGGCCAGCTAATACCAGCATGGGGTAGGGAGCATCAAGACTAGGTAAAGTGCTACAAGAAAGGAAAACAAGGAGCCATTACACTACCTACAAATGAAGTCTTCAGCAACTTTGTACAAGGCTTCTGCAGAGACTTTATCATCATTTCAACTAATCTCATCTGTCTATCACACTATTCACATTGTTCACAGTCTAGACAAAAATCAGGAGAAGCGTGTGCTCAGTTTGATACGTTCTAAACATAAAAATAGCAGAAAATACTGCATTAGAGACCCCTGGGTCTCTTTTGCAAAAGGAATAATGTTATGTCTACTATAATCTTTTCTGATTAATAGCCTTTTCTAAAGCTCCCTCTGCAGTTGCAGTGTTGCTGGGATTTTCCAAGTCTGTCACAGAGATGGCAATATTTTAATGATCAGGATAATAAGCCTAGCATGAATCTGGACTCAATCCTACAAACCTTTACGCACCCCTTCATGTAATCTTACTGACTTCCATGGCCTTGCCAGATGAAGGAGGAAAATTGTAAAGAATTCTTCAATTCAATGCAATGAAAAACACTGAGATCCCTAAACTCCACTGAACACAAATAACACTACAATAAAAGAACCCAAAGTGCTGCAAAAATACAAAGCCCTCCACTTTCCCCATGCTGGTTAGATCCTCAGATTTCCACTTCCAGCTGTAAATACGAGAATGAATAGCATTTCTGCACTTTTGAGTGTCCAGCAATTTATTTAGACAGCTAAAAATGGAATGCAACTTTGGACTCTCATATTTAAATCTCAGCTAGATCTTAAGATTATGCCACTTGATAGTACGTCAGAAATAGTTGAAATAATTTCAAACCCACTTATTTTTAACCAATAAATAGCTTTAACTAAATTTAAATTCTAAAGTGGAAGAAAAACATCAAGGTGTGTTAAGTTTCCCTTTAATGTGATTTAAAACAGGTCAACAAAATTCCTGAAAACAGAGTATATTTCTTTTACTTTTTCTCTTACAAGTAACTAACTCTATAAGAAGTAATGATAACCATCCAACACAAGCATGGAGGAAAAAGATTTCAAAGTAATGGCTTTACCTATTTTAGGTTCAGCAAACCAGCTCTATTTTCTACCAAATTATATGTATATAATGGGACTTGATGCTTCAGAAGCACTAAGACAATAATGCAATTCAGTCTCCTAATTCTCCTATGGAATACTATTCTCACAGAAGAAATAACAGATACACCTAATAAATTAAGAGACTGGCTCAAGTCTGTACATATGTGCTGTTACTAAACTGTGAAATGAACCCAGATCCTGGTTCAGTGTTCCATCCACTAGACTATTTTAAAGCAAGACAGTAGCAGAACCCTTGGGAGATTTAAGGATTTTTTACTTACTGTGCTGATTGGTGACATTTACAAAACATTAGACAACATTAGCACAATAAGCTTATTAGCACAATCCATTGAAAATACTGGAGAAGGTAAAAATACATTTTAAAAATCCTTATCTGAATCTGTTAGGTTGTGACATTCTGTTCAATTCAAGAAATATGTTCCTCGCCTCTCAATTATTTGAGCTGTTCTTTCCCTTTTCTGACATTTGTGGTAAGGAAAAGACCAGTTTAAGACAACGTGATCCCAGGAGGTATTAGTGACAGTTGTGGATACCACAAGTGCATTATTATAAATGAAGCATTTCAAAGATGGGAATTCCATGACACACGCTTAGTGACTAGAGATTCAAAATTTATCAAGAAGTAGCAGAAAGGTTCTTAACTCTTGCTCAAGGCCGTGCCCTTCGTGGATAATGATGTCAGGGCAGGTCTGTGAAGACAGAACACTTATCTTCAACACAGTTTTAATATATTCCTTCTCCATGCACAGAACCTGTTACATGCTTGCAAATTGCAGGATCCCTCTGTAATCTTTTCTTTTACATGGAAGTGTTATATCCAGTAATGATACAATATATCACTACTTGACATGATTACACTCAGAATTCAAATTCCCTTAAATAAATTTCCATCGCTTTAATTCCTCATATCCTCAAGTTCCTTGGATTTATTATTTCATCAGAATAACATGGAGAACATTTCCATAATACTATCATCTTTCATTACATCACCACTTACTGGTTCTCAAAAGATAAACTAAAAGTTTTGGTTTTCCTACAACTTGTAAGCAGTATCTTGTAAAGGGTTCTTGGCTCATTTAATGTGCATCTTTCAAGTTTCTTCATCTTTGGTGGGTACAGCAATACACTGCTGTGCAAGATTAATAGATTTCAAGGCCAGAAGGGACTACTGTGATCATCTACTCAGACTCGCCTCATCACACTGGCAACAGGATTTCCCTGAGTTAGTTCTTGTTTCAAGCCTGATACCTGAGGTTCCGTTAGAGCATATTTTAATTAAAAACGTTCCAGTTGTGGAGAATTCTTGGTACCCTTGGTAAATTGTTCCAATGGTTAATTACCTTCATTGTTAAAAATAATCACGCTCTATTTCTTCTCTGAATGAATTTATCCTCAATAGCCAGATAGCAAGTCTCATCATGTACTTGCCCAATAGACTGAAGAGCCCTCTGTTATTAAATTTCTGCTCCCCATGTAGCAGTTATAACTATGATCAAGCTACCTTTTTAAATGTCACATGCATTTATCGTAGGGGAAAAATACACATAATATTGTTCAGTGGTGTGTTACCATGTAATTAAAGATAGAATGACAAGGCAGGCAGAGAGAGGGAATGGCACAAGAAACTTAATGCTAATGTTTTCTGACTGCAGAGTATGCAGCAATGTAATTTCTTTGCTTTGTTTTCAGGTTTTATTTTTAATAAAGATATTACTAACACAGAATTAATTATAATCGCATCTAAAAATATAGATGCAAATGAACTATACCAATCTGGTTCCAATAAGCATTTTGTAGTGTAGAAGACTGTAACGCATCGTCATTAGGAAGACTTCATTCATGACTGTGTTGTGTGCTTTCCAGCTGAGCATGGGCAAACGTTCAAAGCATCATTAACAGTTTTGGTCAGTATCATAAATGCTGGTCTGCATGTTTATATGTTTGTGTATGCAATACCTCTGACAGAAGACAGAATTGTTTCTTTCCAGCAATTAAGATACACATACACAATCCAATAAACAAATATTTAAATAGAGCCTATGTCTGCATTGGAAGAAATCCATTCCTTTAGGTAAAACTATAGTGCTTTTTTTTTTAAAGAAATCTCCAACCCTGAAAAACAGTAAATAAATCTTTGGGGATTTTTTTTAATAGGCTGTTAAGAATTCTCAGAGCTATCATCACCACTGGGATGTTCCTGTCTTTCATTGACAAGCCCAGAAAACACAAGACTTGCAATAAAGATATTCTAAAAATATAAATTTTGAGTTACTAAATCATGGATCTTAAATCAGGTTACTCATTATGAATTAAGATGTCCAAAATGGTGCTAAAACAGGGTGTGGGCACAAAAGTTGATCTCAGTGCCCACTGCAGCCAATATAGTAATAAACCACATATGTTTCATAGTATCTTCCACCAGAGCTTGTCAAAGCATTTTCCAAGCATTCATCAAGTAAACATCGTAACACATCTGCAGAGCTGCAAAGTATGACTATTTCCATTTTCTAGATGAGAAATGAGACTGAGAGAAGTCACCTGCCATGGCAATGGCAATGTTGGAAAAAAGAACACTGATTTGCCTCTCCCTTCTGTGCTTTAAGCGGCAGTCAGCATCATCTTCTCCCAAAGGCAGAAGTAGCTGGACTTCCCTAAGTACAAACTTGAAAATTTCACCTTACGAATATAAAATGTGCCCCAAAGCCACAAAATAAAGCCATGTTGCTCACAATGGGATGCCAATAGTGTGAAGAGAAGGAGTAAGCAGAATAGGAAGAAGATACATTTTACAGCTCTCTTCTCCCTCTAGAGATTTTTAAATTGCCTTTGGGTATTGATAGAAATTCTGCGTCTTTCATTTATGGTGCGAATGGCCATCTGTTTCAACAGATTGTTTAAAAGAAATGGAGCTGTGGACAATCTGTCTCAGACTTTAGAGGTGAACGACTAACTTCATTTAATAATCAATTTCAGCCAAATAAGATTTGCCTAATTTCCAGACTGCTACCGGAATACTATGGAATGTCTCTGCTTCATTAGATTAATTTAGAGGTGGGAGAGGGACAGGAAAATGTCCCTCTAAATATGACAACATGTTCTGCTTTACTTGAGTGCCACCCTCAGGAGCTGATGTGAAGTGGAGGTAAGCTTACCTGTCAAAGATTCTCTGGGGCTGCAGCATGCTATACATAACATGAGTCATATGATCCTTAGCAGCAACAACTTCTGGAGGAGGATCGTATTTATTCACAGCAGCAACCTGTTTCCACAGTTTAGGGGCAGAAGAAAGAAGAGGAGTGATGTAATTGTTCCCAGCTGCAATATGCTTTGCAGATCACTGTGAATGATGATGGCTTCATATTTATGAGGGTCAGTCTTTGTATTCGGGTTGTCTGTGAGCACTCCGCTACATAAATCTTTTCAGGGGATTTAAGCACAATTTGATAGATGGATGGAAGGTAGCCAGACATAGCTCACTATCTTTAATATATTCAACCTTTTACTGGAAAGAAAACAGGATGCCACATAAGATGCAAAGTAATTTTGCTTAGGTTTTAATTATCCATTAATTTGCATCCTCTCAGTGCTGGTGGAAGATGCTGAACTAAAATCCTTAGGGACCGAAGCCATTCATTTATTTGTCAGAAGAGGAACAGAATGGGCATTAACAAAGTAAGCAAACTGCAATTTTCCCCTGACTATGCATTTCTGTCTTTCCTGGGAGGAAGAACACTCAAACTCCAAGGATTCCCTCCATCCATTCTGTTGAAAGCTCTATTGAGGGTACTGACCGCTAATGAGTTGTATATTTTTTGGTATTATTAATGCTACCCACTCAGAAATGGGTTAAGAACTACTCAGTCATTTCATGTAAACCATCAAATATCAACTAGCTGACACTGCTGCCGAATACTGCCGTAAGCTCCGGTGACAGCCATGCCTATACTAGCAACCATTAGTAGTATGGTGCAATAGGAGTGGATCTTTAAAGCAAAACATTTGGTACTTGGGACCCAATGTCCACACTATTTTGGGGGGAGTGGGGAAAGGGAGCTCATTTCACTCTAGCTCTACTTTGGTCCTGTGGTCTGAATTAGTGGCTAGGAGCACATCCTGATGCACATCATCTGGTTAAGGTTACTGCAAAAGAAGTCTAGTTCATATGTTGCAAGACTATTCTGCAATGAGAATCATGCGTGGCAAGTTGGGCAACTGGGAGTCTCACTTCAAAACTACACTTCTGGTCTAAACTACAACATTTCTGTATAACCATTTTGTGTGTAGTGAGACAGAAGAGCTGCTGCCTCCAAATTCAGTTTGACAAGAGAGTTTATGAGGCTAGAGTAGATGTCCTAAAATAACCTGAGGAGAGGATTTTCTGAAATAGCTAATCAGCCAGAAGTGCTAGTCTAAACCAGTCATCCAGGATTACTTTTACAGTCCATAGATAAGGAAAAATTTCTTTAATATATTCAAAATACTATTAAAAGGAAAACAGATTACCACATAAGGCAAAAAGTAAGATCAACATCTCGGCTAGGTAGGGTAAATTACACTCTGGTATCATCCCTTCTCTGTGTTCATGATAGAGCCTGGCATTAAACAAGAACCCTAACATTTATGCAGCTAAAGTTAGGAGTGATGAATTTCTTGTAAGGATCATTTTTAAAGGATAATTCCCTGAAGTCCAACCCCAATTGGGAGGTGTTAATCCTAACAGTTCTAGCATGGCTTGGGCCCAAATACTGCATGCAGCAACCAAATTACAATAAAAGTGGCACAGGAGAGAAAGCTTTCTGTTACAATAGAAAGTTACTGTAAGCAGTCTGAGCAGGTTTTTTTGGGGAGGAGATTTTACAGTGAAAGCTGTTTGGAGCAAAATAGGCAACAAGCATCATTATAATTTTCAGAGTTCACTTTGCTGTACACAACACTAAAAAAACCCAACAATGGTATTTCAGAAGTAGCACAGTGGTTACCACTTCAGAGTGTTTCATGAATGTAGTTGCCTGTTTAGATTACTAGCTGAGTAACAATGACTGCTAAGTAAAGTTCTTCACTGAACAAAGCTTTTAGGCAAACTTTGCATTTTTACAAAGCACAACTGCTCCAGAAATTCTGTAGATATATATCTGGATTTAAAAGCAAAAGTCTCTGAATTTGTAGCCTATCTTGGGGGCTGAAACATGGGAGATTTGTCACACACAAATGACTACAAAGCTACAGTTGCATGCACAGTTTTTTATATTCTTTATTTAGAAAAATTCCAGAATGATACGATGTTTACATACCTTTTCTTCCACTGAAATCTTCTTGAGATCCAGTTCTGTTAGTTGGAGCAACGTGAAAATCACCAAGAGCCAATAATCTGCTTGCTCCTGAAGGACAAAGTTTCCACTTTGACATAAAGTACTTAACTTCATCAATCTAATATTTAATTTCTCTTGGTTGAAATTAAATTGGCCTTAATACATTGCAACATAAAAAGTTTTTTACCCTGAAGGATGTCAATACACTGTACAAATTGACCCCACCACCACAAGCTTAGCTTCTGCCAGAAAAGCTAATAGTTGTTCAAAAGTCTGCAATACATTGTTCAAAAGGTCAGGATGGGGATTTAAAAATCATCACCATACCCACCAGAACACCAAGAAAGACTGCTGGAGAACCAAAAGCATTATCTATACTGGGATTAGATAATAAACTCTGGCTAATACTTCTAACCTTAGTAGTACTGTAGGAACTTTAAAAGAGAATTTGCATTATAAACTCATCATCATATATGTTTTTAAGTCTGAGGCAATAAAAAAGAATTAAAATTCAAATTAAAAAGCTGACACTGACAAGTTCATGAAGCTTCTAAGTCCTAAAACGAGTAAGGTCCTGTTAAAACAACTGAAATTCAGACAGCTGTCTTAAGATGATTGTTGCATGTATAAGTTATTAAAACACAGTATTTTTCGGGTATTTTTTCATGCTAATTTCATGGTGTGCCATGACAGATCATTCTGATGAAAGCCAATACAAAACTGGCAATTACAGAAAGGACAAGTTAAACCCTTAATATTTTTCTTCTCTCTAAGATTGGAAATCACTGTAAAATTCAAACATAATTTAGAAATCACAGAAGTTAGGATAGAATCATCTCTGATCACTCAGGACAAATTACAAATGCAGAGTCAAAGTCAGAATTTCTGATATTTTGTGAATGTCATTGTTGTTGATAAAATGGATGTTTAATTCATTAATTGAGGAATATTATGGGAGCCATAAATGAGAACTAAGTTCCTTTGAGCTTTTCCCAGGAACAATCGAGTACAGATCTTCAAAGCAAACAAAAAGGGCAACTTTTCCCAAACAAAAATCATGGTATACTGTGAGTACAAATGCATAAATGGATTCACAAATGGAATTCATAAAATCAATGGATTTACTATGTGGACATTAAACATCATGATTCATGTGTAGCTTTGGTTCAGACAAAGTTCCAGACAAAGGTGGGTAACCACGCCAGGGAAACCATCACTCATCATTTCTTGTACTTCTTCCCTGAAATGACCTGACCACTCTCAGAGACAGAAACTGAGGCTAAATGGATTCTGGTATGATCCAAAATAGCAGTTCTAGGTTCTTATTTTTGGCTTCCTCTTTAGTTCTTTCTTACCTGTACAGGATTTTTTAAAAGATTTAAAACTCTGAGGAGAGGCAGATCTTCAATACATTCAAGTTCATGCAGCTCAGCAATCTAATTAGTGACAGAAACAGAGCACAAATCAGCAGCAACAGAATCCATGACAACTATGGGAAAAAAAGGTATTTTAATCCCAGCTCTTAAAATCTGGACATAAAAAAAATTCATTATACTCACAAAATGGGTATACATGTTAACTGCATTCAATAAGGCACTTCTAGTCACAAAAGACAGACAACTTGGATGTTAGCTAGAGAAGCAGTATAATACAGACAGCAATTTCAAACCACCTGCATTTTCCCAGTTCTTTCAAATGTCAAGCCCTAACACATTTAGCTTTTATGTGGCTGATGTGCTTAAGTGAGGCAATTCTGCAGTTATATTTGCGCTTCAGTTGACTAGCAAAAAATATTCCTTCTAAGAAGAGTTTCTTTTCCCTGGAGCTCAAGTTCATCCTACCTAACTTGCAGCACTTGACTGAAAAGCATCAGCATAGTTGTCCTTGGCTGTCTGTGTCCAGAGGGTAATGCATGCCACTTAGGTCTCATCTATCCACAAAGGAAACCTGGGTTGGCTGCACTCAGGCATATCAGATAAGCATTAGAAGTTACTTGGGATTAATCAAAGTTTGTGTGCCCAAAGCAAAGTCACACTACAGGCACTCATGAACAGTTGTAAAGCTCTCAATTAAAACAAAATGGGTCAAATGGAATTCACGTCGCCTCATTTTAGCCATCTGTTAAGTTAGCCCAAGTCAGTTGCTTAACCTCACTTTATCATCAGTGGAGAGAGGCAGTTCCAGAGGTCATCTGATCCATGGTAGGCTGGGATGAATTACCTTGTTAAGGATACCTGGTTTTCCTCCACTGCTGAAAGACTGAACCTAGAAGACTTCAGATTCTACCCCTAACTTATACTCAGCTTCAGTAAAGTGTCTAAAAATAGAAACCTCAACCATAGCCTAGCCAATATCCATTTTGAGATAACAAGCAGCCCACCGTAGAACAGTTTTGACAAATTTAAATGTAATTTGGGTGTATTTCCTAAATAAATCACAGAATGCCAATGATCAACATTCAAAAATCACTGAACATGTATATGAGAGGCATGGTTTGCAGATAAACCTATTGTGCCCATTTTTGAAAAATCACAGAATCACAGAACGACAGGGGTTGGAAGGGACCTCTGGAGATCATCTAGTCCAACCCCCCGCCCTGGCAGGGTCACCCAGAGCAGGTTGCACAGGAATGCATCCAGGCGAGTTTTGAGTATCTCCAGAGAAGGAGACTCCACAGCCTCTCTGGGCAGCTTGTTCCAGTGCTCTGCCACCCTCAAAGGAAAGAAGGTCCTCCTCATGTTTAGATGGAACTTCCTATGACCAAGGTTGTGCCCGTTACCTCTCATCCTGTCACTGGGTACCACTGAAAAAAGACTGGCCCCATCCTCCTGGCACCCACCCCTGAAGTATTTATAAGCATTGATAAGCTCCCCCTCAGTCTTCTCTTTAGTCTCCAGACTAAAAAGACCCAAGTCCCGCAGCCTTTCCTCATAAGAAAGATGTTCCTGTCCCATAATCATCTTCGTAGCCCTTTGCTGTACCCTCTCCAGCAGCTCCCTGTCCTTCTTGAACCGGGGAGCCCAGAACTGGACACAGTACTCCAGATGCAGCCTCACTAGGGCAGAGTAGAGGGGGAGGATAACCTCCCTCGACCTGCTAGCCACACTCTTCTTGATGCACCCCAGGATGCCATTGGCCTTCTTGGCCCCAAGGGCACATTGCTGGCTCATGGTCATCCTGTTGTCCACCAGGACTCCCAGGTTATCAAGCATTTAAGATAATTCTGGGTGGTAGTGAACTGAAGTAACTCAGATCTTTTTGTGTTAATTAATTAAAATTCTCTTTAAATTATTCTTCAGAAGGAAATGTTCAAAAAATGGGGAGTCATTAAACAGTTTCAGAGGCAAATTTTGATAAGGTAAAATTAAGAGCTTTTGCGTGCCTTAAAGAACAGTGGAAACTATGTGAGGCAATGGAAGTGGTGTTATTAATGCTAATAGCAACCACACTATTAGTTTCCTGTCTTGTGCAATTGATGTACCTTTAAATGTCAACCTGAACAGAGTGTGAGAAAAAGAATTCACAGTGTCTTGAATTAAATTCTATAAATGTATCTTGCAAGTGGGGAAAAATAACAGAAAATGTTCAATTCCTCATTTATACTTTTATTTCTTATTTTCTTAGAATTTTTTTTTCACATGCAGATCTGTCTTTGGTGTCAAAATTAATGAATTGACAGTCTTTTCAGTTAAGGAACCTGGAAGCTCAATATCAAAAGTATTATGTATATATGGCTTGAGTTTCAAAATTCAAATACAAATGAGTTGGACTGTATCATTGTACTTCCAATGAAAATTCTGCTGCATAATAAAAGCCACTTTATAATAGAGTACATGCAGTTCTGCCTTACATGAAGTTTCCAGCTGAGAGCTCAGAAGAATCTGTGGTCATAAAATTGGGCTGAGAGATATTAGCAAACCCTCCTGAGGCCTGGCAGTAGAAAAGCTGTGATGTAAGTAAAGATCCTCAAGAATAATCAAGCTGAAAAAGCTGCATACTCATCCCTATCTTATCCACTCAAGGCAGCACTGTTAGTTCTTTATGTACGTGAGCACTAAACACTACAGAAGTGATACCTACATAAAGATAAACCTATCTAGACATATTAAATAAGGCCTGAGGAATACGCTATCAATCAACATGTGAAACAGCATTGGAGTGAAATACCAAAGGAAAAAATGTCATCTTTACTAATATTAATTTCTTGCAGTGTTGTAAGATTTTTTTGATTAAAGCCTTAAAGGGATTGAATTTTAGAGAAAAAAAAAAATTATGCATCCTTAGAAAAAGCTGAGATCAATATTAAGTATGCTACCTGGTTATCCTCTAGGTTGATCATCTCTAGTAGATCATGTTCCTCCAAGCCTTCTAGACTAGTTATTTTATTGCTAGATAGGTCCAGCTTCTGTAGAGTTTTCAAGCTGTCCAATCCAGTTATCTTCTCAATCTGGTTAGAGCTCTAAGAAGAAATGAAAGCATATAAACTGTTGATAAAGTTCTACAGATGGAAAACAACATTCCTGAGGAGGAACAGAGTTCACTTTATTATTGCCAATCCTATTACAAATAGGCCTTTTATGCATTAACCCCATCTTCATCTTGAGATGACATATTACAGCTTTTCATACTGCTCAAGGAAAAAAGAATCAACTATCTTCTGAGTAAATTATCTTCAACTCACCTTGAATAGCAGCGATAGACAACAGCAATAAAAAGAGCTCTAGCATTCTTTTAAAGCTGATACTGGCTAAAGGATACTCTTGTCACTATCGAAATCAAAATTTAGAAAATAGATATGCACATAAAAGTATAGTATATACATAAATACATAGAATTTCCCTCTGTAATCATGGTTATATTTACACTTATGATTACAGAATAAGTAATGAAAATATTAAGGTAGAACAATACAGTACTGTCTTCGTTGGACTACAGGTAGTCTATAAAAGTATCTCTAGGATACACAAGTTCATCTTAATGCATACTAAGTGAAGGCAGACTTTATTTACTGTCAGTGACAGCATGCACAGGAATGTTAAAAAAACCCCACCAACCCACCTTACTGTAAGTTCATCTAGACTCTAACACAAGAAATGACCCAAGCTTTTGAGGACTCATAAACAACTATCATTGTTTTACATTCCTTCCAAATAAGGTACAAGACAGAAGACCTATATTTATCACTGGACACCAGATGGCTTCATTTCTCACGGCCTCACAAATAATATACTTGTTTCTGCTACAAACTCCAAATAGGTATAAAATGCTGGGTTCTGTACTCATCTTTGTTCCAGTGGCCACATGTACCCAGATGGCCTCTCAACAGGACTCTTTCTGTATAACCTTGCAAGTTATATTTTTCCATCAGCATCACCTTGTCCTGAAAGCTTAGAAGCCTCATATTCTATTAATAAATATTTAGGAACTATTGAAATAAATAAGCCAGCTGACTCCAATGTTAATCCAGTTGTCTGTCCTTGACATTTTTCCTGACTTTTAAATGTTTAATTAGGTTATTAATAGCATGGAGGCTCTCTCTTCTCTTCCTGTTCTTCGTTAGACCTCTGTTTAATAGGATACAGCTCAGAGCTCTAGTTGCAAAATGCTATGCAAGAGGTGCACATAAAATTCTGTGAACAAAAGGGATGTCTGTAGAGATCCTTTTTTTGCAAAGCATAAAATTCCTAAGAGTCTAGTTCATTAGAGCTGCACTTCTTATTTTTTGCAACCGTAAGCAGAATAAAGGCTTTTTGGTATAGCTAGGCAGTATTTACAGTTTTTGAAGCCTTTCTTCCAAACTTCAGTCCTTACTACTCTCTCAACCTAAAAAGCTCAAGGGAAAATGGAAAAGAAAGCTGAATCAATGGGAAGAGAGAGGATGACTGCTCCCATGAAAAAAGAACTGCATTTTATTCTAATTAGTAAAAGAAAATGCTGTGCTAAAATCTGTCTATTTACATAATTTCCACATGACTATCTACTTTGCTAATTAAAAAAGCCAAGCAGTTGTATAAATAATCATATCAGCATGTAAGAACCAAAACTGAAGAACATGTTCATATTAATAAGGCTTAGCTGTTAACACAACCTCCAAAACATTTTACACAGCAGATAACCATTACTAACAGAATTATTAGTAGGCCTTCTAACAGATGAGGAAAGCAGTGCGCAAAATGGTTGAACGACTTACTGTAGTTCTCCCTGAAGAAAGTATTTAAAGATCTTCCTGTCAGCTTAGACTGTCATACTCCTATAGCTCATTTCAGAACTTTTAGACATGATTTTGCCAATCGGAGTTAATCTTATCTACTAAAAATGAGACAAAATTGAGTTTTATTGCCACTAAGAGCATAACTGGAAGCTACTGAAGGCAGCTACTGAAGGCATTATAGATCTGAAATGTAAGTATATTAAAAATACGTTACTGAACACTATTGGAATATATTATTCAAAACACACTACTATCCACTTTTAAATCTGAATACCTTTGCTGAATATCGAAGCAGTTATAAGTACAAGGGCCAGTCAGGCCTTGATGGGTACAGACCTTAGTTACTCTTTTCTATATCAATTACTCCAGAACAGAAGAAAAATCTTTAAAATTTTAAAAGGAATGGAAAGGAATATTTCTATTCTTGATAAGGGATTCATTCGCTTTACCTAAAATATTTATATAGGTGCTTAAAACTAATGTAGCAAATATGAGCATACTTCTCCGTATAGTTTTTTGGTACTCATTTCTAAAATCCCATTAAATATTTTTTAAATTATTATTACAAAGTAAAACCTATTAAGAAGTAGCCTGTTGTATTTTATACCAACTGAATTGCATTAAAAATAGTTTTTGCTTGTGTTTCTGCGCAACCTCTGTATTGATGGCTCTTCCTATTAAGTATCTCGAAATGATTTAGAAGAAAGCATTGGTATTATTAAGGACATTTTACAAACATGGAACTGAGGAACACTGAGATAAATGCCTTCCCAAGACCTGTAAAAGAGCAAGATGCATGCAAACAAGCGTATGCATTGACAGATAGAGGTCTATATCTGGGCTAGTTATCCTTGGCTATCTTCATAACCAACAGACAGAAACAGGCACTTCCAAGGCATGATGAATCTTGTGTTAATGAAGATGTCAGCAGCTGGATCAGAATAATGAAGTATTTTAAGTGTCCATTTCTCTCCACTGAATTTTGAGGCAGCAGAGAACAACTAGCTCAACATGCTGCTGTCTACACTGAAGAAATCTGAAGCCAGATAAGATAAATCCCGCTAAAGCATCTAGAAATATAACCTAGAAATGTTGTATTTAAACAAATATACCCTAGATATTTTGATGGGAAGCTGGCAATATAAAGCTTCCAATCTCCTTACAAGATCCTTAAAAAATTAAGCAAAGATCCTTCAATAATGTACCAGATTTGAATACTAGACTTGTTTTCTAGAATGAATGCAGGATCACTACAAGAAGGACATTTTGGTGCTGGAGCGTGTCCAGAGAAGGGCATCAAAGCTGTTGAGGGGTCTGGAGCACAAGTCTTATGAGGAGCGGCTGAGGAAACTGGGGTTGTTCAGTCTGGAGAAGAGGAGGCTGAGGGGAGACCTCATCACTCTCTACAATTACCTGAAAGGAGGTTGCAGAGAGGTGGGTGTTGCCCTCTTCTCCCAAGTGACGAATGACACAACAAGAGGAAAGGGCCTCAAGTTGCGCCAGGGGACGTTTAGACCGGATATTAGGAAAAATTTCTTTACTGAGAGAGTGGTGAGACACTGGAATAAACTGCCCAGGAAGGTAGTGGAGTCACCATCCCTGGAGGTGTTCAAGGAACGTGTGGACGTGGCATTGTGGGACATGGTTTAATGGGCATGGTGGGGTTGGTTGATGGTTGGACTTGATGATCTTACAGGTCTTTTCCAACCTTAGTGATTCTGTGATTCTCAGTCCTCGCTTTTCCCTCTCCTGTCCTAGCTCACTGCTATCATGAACACAACTTTATGATGAAACATACTTTTAAAAAAAAATCTTGATTGTTTGTATTGTGAGACTTGCACAGCAAGTAACTTCTTACACATCATCTAAGCAACAACAAAACCTACCCAGAGCAAATGCAAAATATCTTTGGAGAAATTCAAAACCCAGCTGGACAAGGCCCTGAGCATCCTCCACTGAAGATGGCTCTGCTTTGAGCAGGAAGCTGTATCAGATGACCTTCACAGCTTGCTTTTAACCTCTATCATTCTGTGATGCTGTATTAATAAAAAAATGTGTCCAGTATCACACTTATCTCTGAAAATGTCATGTAGTTACCTTCACATTTATTAAGGCATTAATATATTGATTAAAGACAGACAGGAAAACAACTAGAATTACTTCTTTCTTACCAGATTGAGTATTCTGATAGGTAATTTCTCAAGACCACTGATTGCAATGAGTCTGTTGTGTGACAAACTCAGATGAGTCAGACTGTGACACTTCTCCAGTCCTCTTATCTCTTCTATGTTATTAACTATACAGAGGTTTTTGCATTTAAGGAAAATAACTGAACACAAAACTTTAGCAATAATTAGTAGCTAAATTAGCCAATGGAGCTGAATTTTATGGTAAGGGGAGCTGGGCATCAAATGCTTCATGGTGAGTAGTTTAGAATCTCAGCTGCTTACATCCACCCCTTTCTGAAGCTTACTGCCTCCTCCTTTGACTGACATAGCTTTTTGTGGCGCTGCCGGATAAGCAACACCGATCCAGCTAGAAATATCCTCTCCTCCTTTTTGGAGGAGCTTTTAACTCAGAGAGTTTCTGTGACCTGACTTACAGTGCAGCCCTTCAAGCTGGCATAACCGGGGCAGATGGCAAATCAAGAAAATAGTGAAAATGAGGGAACAGGAGCATGGGGAAGGAACTACTTTGCCAACACCTTGTAAAACTATGCTGTAAATCTCTGGTCTTCGCATCAGATGCATATGCACAGGCTAAAACACAGGGGTCTTTATGCCTTTAACTGGGCATCAGTCATGTTAGGTCAGCTGTAAAATACAGGCACATGGCTGAGTCATCAGAGGAAGACGCAATTGTTTACAGAGTAGTTAACACGGCTCCAAACTGACCTTGACCTCCAAGCATTATACACAAATCCTCCAAGTAATAACAGACAATAGTACTAAATGGGGCTATCTCACTCTAAATTATATCTGTTCTATATTGGCCATCTGTACTGAAAGGGGAAAGTGTATCTTAAATTAACATTAAACTCAAAAGCAGCAATAAAAGTAGTTAGGATTCCTCTCAGCCAACCTAACTACCCAGATTCCTGGGTAGTAATTCTTAGCAATAACATAACTACCCAGATTCCTTAAACAAAGCATGTTTCCTTTGACAACAAGCTATCTCGGATTGCTCTCTTACAATGGGATGAACTGCAGAGGTACCTGACTCTGTATCTCTCCACTGTACCGAAATCAGGTAACTCTGATCCAGGCATCTAATTTTTTGGTGACTGAAGTTAGGCAAGAATAATTGCACTTGTATTGTAAGTGTCAAAGCTGGACATGGTTACATAAAAACCCAGGAAATATAACTGAAAAAAATACCCAGAACATGCAGGACACAGAGAAATGCCTTTAGGCAATCACAGAAGAAAACATTTTTAATTGACTTGAGAGAATGAACTCTGGCTGCAAAGAGCAGCAAGTTGAGTTTTCATTCACATTTCTAGTCTCACCAGGCAATGGGCAAATCGTCAGGATTTTTTTCTCTTAGTCTGAATGATATTGTAACCAAAGAAAATGTAAGCTCAGCCAGGGCCAATAGAATCCTCTTTAATAGCTGTGACCTAATTCTTTCCTAACTGCATTCCTACATAAGGACTTAATTGTATGTGACCTAAGTTCTACACTCACAGGCCTAGATGGGGAAGGAGAGGAGGAGAAATGAGCTGGTAAGCACAGATTTATCTTTTCGTAGGACCTCACACAAGGCTGTCTCTGTCATTTAAGAAAAGAAACCAAAACCATCCACAGACACTGATACTTGACAGATATTAATTGATTTGCATACAAAAATGGGACTGCTTCTCTTTCAACTGAGGAGGAGAAGTTTTGGTGAGGAAAAATATTGTTTAAGCCATAAGCATCAATATGAGGCAGTAAATTGCTCAGCACTAAAACATCAGTTTTAGTCCTTTAATGACTCACTATAATGCTTTGTCAGATATTATTGCCCAGGCTGTCTCCCATTCTGGTTTGGACAGTTTCCTCCTTGAAAACTCACTTAAAAAACCTGTCAGGTGTGCTTGTGTGTGCACCTGTCAGAAAAAAGTTACAGTGACCTTACCATCTGCATCATAATTCACTTAAAAATGGTAAGAAATGCTTAGTTACTGTCAACGAGAAATGCATGCCAAACATTTCTGCTACTGCATGATATTTAATACAGTATTTTAATTTACAGTTACAAAGAACAGCTTGTTTTGTCTGCCATGTCTTCGGCGAGGAGTTCTTGACATGGGTTAGGAACAGTGCCACTTGCTATTCTAAATTCTGCGCTTCTAAATTCTGCACTCATTTTCCTCTATTTCAGAGGGTGCCGTTGCAACTGTATGCATGAAACAGTTTTTCTCCTCATTTCAATGGCGTCTTCATTGACAAATGAAGAAATTGAAGACATCATGCTGCTGCATTGAAACCAAATGAAAAAATACTGACTCAGATCCACAATACAAATCTCTGATCTTTTTTCCTTTTCATTTTGCCATATGGTTTTTGCTCTGCGATGGAAAATTAGAATTGCAAAGGGATAGTGTCTCAATGCCATTTTCTGACATGAATCATGTCATCTGCACACCTTGTAAAACGTGTGAATAACGTAACCTGGACACCCTGCAAATGCTTTATCTGCTCCTACATGAAAAAGGCATTGTATTAATATCATTTGGTAATGGGCTACTTCGAGGACAAGAGACAGAGAAAAAACTGCAACAGCCTGCTGCCTTCTCCTTTTCCGAGGGCAGAAAATCAAGATGCAATTTATGAGGCAAAGAGGGAAGGTTCACAAGCCCTCAGGAAGCAATTTTAAGTAAGGCAGCATGTCAACATGAAACTCCAGAATACCTTTTAGAAAAGCGTAGGAGAATCTTTAGAGAGACTAAGAGAGCTATGGACAGCCTTGGAGAAGTAAGCAAAGAAGAAACTTAATCTGCAGGTTCATATTAATCTGATTTTTGCCAGAACAGTGTTTCTAATCCCACAAACTGGGTACCACTGTGAGAGCGTGGAAGGTGCATAGCAGAACGCCTTTGCTCTGTGTACTTCTCTCAGCTTCTTCTGGAAGTTATCTCTCACTTAAAGATTCTCTTCATTGTCATTAAACGGCCTTGTCCTCCACAGAGCCTCTACAGTCCCTGCATAATTAGCTATGTCTCAGATTAAACAACATGCATCTTGTTCATTTAAGGGAGCTTAGTGTTCCAAGCTGATTTCCTATTAACCTTTCTTATATAAAAATACCGGGATTATTTATTACCTCTGCCATACAAAGACAGCGTGACATGTCACTTTTTTAGTTTTACCTGATGCAAAGTGGAGAGGATTTTGTGTTCCTGTAGCAGGCTAATACCTTACATGTATACACAAACACCTCTAACACCAGGCATGCTTAAGTAAATTAAGATCAGTTTCACTGCCAGAATTACAGTGTTTAATCTTGCTTCTAAAGACAAAACTGACATGAAGGAAAAATACAAAGAAAACAGGTATCTATTTGAGGCAAACAGCTGTTCAGAAAGCAAACAGGCAACTTTTCTCCTACTCAAGTTTCCATAAAGGATACAATCCAGCAAAAGTTTAGTAAGTGACTGGTACGCTGACAAATCTTGCATTTTAGGTATTTGATTGTATGAAAAATCTACTTCCTAAAGAAAAAAGGAGACAGAAAGTTACTTTTTTTTTCTTCAACACTTACAGCTGTCTTGTGAAACTAAATGGCTGCTACATTAAACTTGCGATCAACGGTGTGGAAGAAATAAGATGATCATTAATATTAATATTGGGACATAAACAGAAAGGGTCTTTTTTATGACACATAGAATTCACATTTGGGGAATTTCCAAAACTATACTTTCTTCCAACAACATTATCATTAATGGTCCTGTAATTATGCATACATATTAAAAAAACTAACAGAAAAGACAAATACATGAAGGTCGTATTTCAGAACAACCTCCTGCTTTTTATAACCCAAAGTGGGCTACAAGAAAACAACAGCAAAGGGAAGACTAGCACACAGCTACACTTCAAGAACGTGTTTCACAGTAATGACTGGCACCAGTCAATTTGAAAGGCAGGAACTGATCCCACTAAGGGTCTGATGAATTCGACAAGCAAGAAAAAAATTCTGGCTATATTTACCTCTGGCTAGAACAGTCAGCTGTACAATACACCTTCCCATGGCATGCCAAGGTTCAGAGTGTGAGAGAAAATAAAAGACTGAAATGTGCAGTGTAAAATACCCAAACATTTGGAAAAGCTATCAAATGTCAAATGAGGCAAGAAAGAATAAGGAAGGCATAAAAATTCACTTTTGCACACATCCAAGTACAATGTCTAAATTAGATTTAGAAATCCATTTTGAATTTAAACGTATACAATGCATTTTTTTTTTTGCAACCTACCTTGAGATTTTTAGGTGGTTTAAAAACGAAATATGTAGTCAATTCATTGTTGGAAGCATTCAGTTCTAGTAAGTAAGGCATGTGACTAATACAAGAAAGATCTGGTAACAAAACAAAATGTCAAATCCTGTACATGAATGCATAGGTAAATGCAGAGATCATCATGTCAAAATGTGGCAATTATGTCCAATAGCAATCAAGAATCAATTTGTAGTGACACATTCAGAAAGCGATGTTTTAAATGCAGAAATCAGATATATTAACACCTTCTACTAGAAAAAGATGGTTTCTAAACGACAAAGAATAAATATTCAAGTTCTACATTAAATTTCCATTATGTCAACTTATGTGTCTATAAGCCAGAATATAGTTTTATATTCTAGCTACCTCTAGAATGACAGAGAGACTATTTCTGTCCAAAATTATTAATTAGCAGAGAAAAGTATTTAGGCCACTACTAAAGACTAAATGACTAGTGGCTATGGAAAAGTCCCTGCTCTGTTCAGACCTAGCCTTCACAGACAAACTGTTAGTTAAATGACCCCGGAGAAGTGCCGCCTTATAAAAGTGCTGCTATTATTGGACTCCAGCACCTCAAGTGAAATGAACTTGAAAGAAATAATACAACAGGTTGCCCACCACAGCTTATTCCTTTTGATGTTAAATTAAAAAATGAGTTGGGGAGTACGGGGGAGAGGGAAGGAGTAGAAGATGATGGAGTTTACCCCAGCCTCCATTTGTTACCTTGCTAAACCCAGGATATAATTTTTACATTCTGTCACCAATGGGAAATCTTGACAAAGGGAAGCCCAAGGCTGGGAAAACTGTACCAGACATAACTTTAAATATTATGTCATCTGCACATGTAAAATCTCAACCTTAATCTTGTATTGACGTGCTTGCTTGCATTTTATCTTTGGATAATAAACTGGACAATAATCTCCATGTTCCCACTGATAAGCATATGCTGGTGCAGCTGTCTGAATGGTCCATACATCATTCTCAAGATCTAGCCATTGCCTCAGTCTGTAGAGCTGGAGTACTTACGCCACTAAAATGTAGGCCAGGCTTTGTGATATTAAAGCTACACGGTACAGTGCATTTCTCATCTTAAATGATTTCACAACCCAAGAATTTACTAGTGTATTTACTACATACCATTAATTTTATTATATGAAAGTTCCAGCTTCTGTAGGTGAATGTATCTGGAGAGAATGTTAATGTCACTTAACTCACGACCCTGGAAAAATACAGCAAAAAGACTTTAATAACTAGCTGTATAACCTCAGCTGCTCTCCCAAGAGATACACAGTAGCAGGAGACATTGAAGAGGTGCCCCAAGGTCCCTCCAGCTGGATATGTCAGAACAGGATGACATATATAGAAAGAGATGTTAGACCTGCAGACCAGCCATGAATGGAGAAAACGTCAAAAGACTTTAAAACACAACCAGGAGAGATAGCTGTAGCTAGGAAAAATGCCAGAAAACCAAGGCTGCACAGAAAAGGGAGCAGCAGCAAGTAATCTTCAAAAAGACACAACCATTTTATCGTTCTGAAGGGACAATGAATGCAGCATTCTCAGATGTTTAGCATGTTTCTCTATTTTTTTCTCCAGCTGGCTAAAGCAGGAAGATACATTTTCACACCCAAAGACTGGGTAAGGAAAACATCTTACTGCTGTTGCTACTAAGTGAAAAAACCAATATCGATACGGCAGTTGTCAGCAGGAGCCATGCTGTGTCTTGTCAAAAGTCCCATGTACATGAAATGGCATTGACAGGTAGAGACAAAAATTTGCCTCTTGAAATTTTTTTACTAGACCAACTATTTGCTGTTAAAAACAGGAAACCTTTGAGCAGCGAAGCACTTTACAAGGATGTTCTTTGCTTATACTTACTGAAAGTGACAGATTAAGATAAACGTATTCGATACCAGGGGCTGAGCGCCCCAGCTTGTGCAGTCCCTCAGCCACAGTGTCTTCATCCAACACTCCATCAAACTGACCCTATAAAATACCAGAAAGGGGGGGTCAGGGAGAGGAATGGATTAAGGGGAGATTTATGAAGCAAAATTCAACACTTGGTAGAATCTGGGGGCTGCTTGGGATGCAACCGGGAACAGAGTTTAATAAAAGTCCTCAATCAAACGCTGCTTTCAGTGCTCCATCACCCTACTAAGGCACTACACATTAGGAAAAATGATGAATACAGCCCTCAAAGCAGATAAATAGAAACATGTCATGTACTAACTCTATACATTTGAAAAGGTTCAACAGTTTTTTGTTGGGGTTGGTTTTTTTTTTTTTTTACCTTCTGGTTTAAATGCACAGCTTTAAACAGGACCTGTTTCCAGAGATGTTGGGCCATGAAACTCACATTGATTATGGATGTTAACATCTCAGCAAATCAGCACTAACATAACCCCAGTGTTGTACCCCAATATGCACATTATTGGAGGCCCTTTAAATTTGTTCAGCATGAGCAGCTAGCGCTACTCTTCAGAGAACAATCTTTGCCAAAGAAGGTACTTGACAGATGGCACTAATGAACCACTGCATAGGTTTAATGAGAAAATAAGCCAATGGCTTGTGAAATTCCTATAAGCTTGGAGAAGTCACACAACAATTGCTAATCTAGGGACCAAGATAAATAATGTTTCAAATGGTAATCATCTAAATTATAGCACCTACATGTTACAGCAATGGAGATTATAGATGCATTACCACTAGGTAAAAATATGAGGTGATAATGCTGTGGCAGTGGACACTTCAGAGCCCAGCAGAGCAGGGATAAAAAATTCACTTGGTTCCAGGGGCCTACTGAATGTCAGAGCTGGGCATATAAACAGGAAAGGGGTTTAATTTGGCCATCCACATGCCACCTTATCCTTAGTCTTTATATTACAAGAAGAGAGAGGGCTAAATCCAGAACTATCCTGGACACCACAGAGATGTAAGGGACCCTACGAAAAGACAGAAATGAGAGGTGAGGGGAAACAGACCAAACCAGCCTTTCCCCAATTTGGGGAAATGAGAAATCACTCCCACCATCTTTCCCCCACAACTACACTGAGTGATGAGGAGCTAAAAGGGCTCTTCCCTCACGAGCACACCCCTCCCCAGATAGCTGCGGGGCACTGAGCTGAACCTCTGTGTGCTGTGACTCCTCTTCGTCATCGGCCTCCTGCTTGTCTTCTTGGTGAGGCAGGCTGAGCTGTGGCTGCCGCAGGCTGGGCCTGTCCTGGGGCAGCTCCCCGGGGATCCCCTGGGAGAGGTGCTGCGGGGGCCCATGAGAAGGGGGAAGCAGCTCACCGAGGCCGCCCTCTCCCCTCTTCTCCTCGCCCCCCGCCATGAGCTGTAATAAGAAGCGAGGACGCGGAGGGAGCTGCGCTATCGGTGCTTCGCACTCGAGAACCACCCCGTCACCCCTCCGACCGGGCCGCCGCCATCTTGTTTGCTCTCCTGTTGTCGTGGAGACGGGGGAAGCGCCACTCCCCCTGCGCGGAAGAGGACTCGGGCCAGCCTGAGAGCCAGCCAATAAAAAGCGGCGGATGGAGCGGTGCAGGATGGGAGTTGTAGTTCCCTGCACGGGGCTCACTTGTAGGCGCCGCCAGACCGCAGAGCATGTTGGGAGTTGTAGTCCGCCTCACAGGCTGTCTCCTCAGGCGGTGCCACCTGGCTCGCAGAGATGCTTGTGTGGCTGAAGGCACCGCAGCTTCCCTCATGCAGCCCATCACCCTTTCTCTTCTTCCCCACTCTTCCACTGCAGGGCTTTGCCTGCATTTGTGTGTTCCAGATCTGGACACAAAGTCAATACTGTCAGACAAATAATCTTCAGGGCAGCGTTATCCAGCCACGAAGCGCCAGGCCAAAACGGGCTCTGTGCAAGATGGCGGCTTTGCTCAGCGGCACCGTAACAAGAATAAGGGCCGTGCAGTCTGTGGCCCTGACTTCCAGCCAGCTCTTTTAGTCACAGGCCAGGCTGGGTTATCCTAGTTTTTGTCTGGGAGGACTGGTTACATTGATAATTCATATTGGGAGTCTCTGCCATCCGCTGGGGTGAGGGTCTGGGTGAAAGTAATGAAATTGTGAAGTAATGCACATCCTTAAGAAAAAAGTACTATTTCAGAACTAGTGGAAAAAAAATCTATATAATTTTGCTGGAAACATTTGGGAAAATGATGAGCGATCAGGCTGTCACATCGGGGGGGGAGTAAAATGACAGCTTTTGACATATCTTTGCTTATTGTCTTGTTTTTTTATCACCACAGCCTGACTGGCTTCTGCGGTTGATTTGGGTTCGGGGGGCTTGTGGACCCGTCTTGGTGCAGTGCACCCGTGGGTAACAGCTGCTAGAGTGAGCAGCGGTGCCGCAGACTCTCTGGGGTGACGGTTTTGTTTAGCCCTGCAATCACTCCTGCACTATGTTTAAAATCACTGATTTGTTAGCATTCCTTTTTGAAGCAACAGAAAGCTCGTCACACCATGTTTTGGAGGAAGAAATAAAAATCCCTCATCGTAGCAAACAACAAGCTTTGGGCCACAAAAAAAGGTCTTACAGATACCAATCCACTCAATATAAGTCTTAAGCAAAGACGCGAAAGAGTTTTGTGCAAGCATGTTTGGTGATAAGTGGAGTTGTGCGCAGGAACCGCTTGGCTCCAGTCATGCCCTGTGGCAATGAGTTCCACAAGTTCATTAGTGCAGAGAAAAAAAAAGAAAAGTTATTTGTTTTCCCTTGTTTTAGGCCTCCCCTCTGTTCCCGGTCCATCATCAACCCTTCTTCTTACATTGCAGAACAGGGTAACATAAGAAAGTAAAGCCAGAAAATAAAGGAGGGGAGGAAGAGAAGATCTGCCAGAACATCTCTAAATACAAGTCCCTGTGAGATAAACATGGGGAGGGCACTGCTCCTCATGGTAAAACAATTTGATGTTGGGGACAAGGAATTCCTGTCAACTGCAGCGGGTCTCCAGCATGGGTTGTGACAGCCAGGTAAGCCTTGAGAGTCTTGTAATTCTGGGTTTCAGCATCACATAATTGCCTTCTCTGTATTCGTAAAAATGACACCCGTCTTTGACTGCAATGGCTATTGTGTAAAAAAAAATAAAAAAAGGAAGCTATAAAAACTCCTTATGGACATTACCCACTGACTTTTATCTTTGTGCTTCAGGGAAACATTATGATAACTGCAATAAAGCTACCCCAAATTACCTTCCTTCATTATCTCGCTGGCCATAAATGTTAAAATCCTTAATGAGATTTACTCCTTTTCCACTAAGCACCCCGTGCCTCCTCCCACAGCCCTCTGGGCACAGAGGCTGCCCCGCAAAGGCTCTTACCCAGACGGTGCATGTCTAGGGCTGTGTTCAGGGATGGGCAGCAAAGGCAATGGCTGGAGAGCTCGGGAAAAGATGGAAAATCCTGAAAAAGAAGGAGGGATCCTATCTGGGAGTATGTTTTGGGAAGCTTTCGGATTTGTTGTGATCTAGGAGAACAATTTCTGAATCATCAGAGCTACAAAGCCAAGTAGGAGCTGCTCGAAGACAGCAGCTACTTGCTCCGTATAGGGCTGCTGTAGCTGTTTCAAGTTTTCATGGTATCTAGGATATTCTCTTTCACAAAATGACACCATTTTATAGGCTACAACTGCAGATTTTGCCTTCTGCAAACAGGGAAAGTCACTTTTTGATGTGAACCCTGCACTCCCCGACTGCAGGATTATCAGCGCCTGCTTCCCTCCTGCTCTGGGACTCCCTGTAACCACAGGACGTGGCTGTCGGCCACCACGTGCCCTCCTGGCAGCCCAACACCACAGTGCATGGCTGAAATGACTGCTGCCTGTCCCCACCACACTCCTGCAGTGTCAAGTCACGCATTGGGCTGCAAACGGCATGGGAAGGCTGAACCTCACCTGATCGGTCAGTCTGCTCTGGCTGCCTGCTGCCATCCCGTGCAACGAGCACAGAAGCACCATCAGCCAGGTGGGCTGAAACACAGGCGGCAAATGCTGAGCCCATACAAACATCCCCAGCGCTCACTGCAAACCTGAAGCACCAGCTGCTTCATGGCGCCTTACACTGCACAGACCTCTTCAAAACAACTTCCTGTGCGTAAAACACCGCTGCAATGAGACAGGACAGTCCTGCCGTCTCTTTCAACTAGCATGTTTTTTTTTTTTTTTTTACTGTGCCTCCCACGTTTTCAAACAGAGGGCAATTGGGTCACCCCCAAAGAAGGTGGGACACCTTTTACCCAACTGAGTTGTGGAAACATCTCTCTTTAGCTGGGGCTTGTTCAAAGGACTGTTAAAGCGCTTTGAGCTAGCTGCAGTCTGGGAAAGCTTTGTGCTATGGAAAAGCTATGAAGTTTTAGAGAGAAAAAAAAGTGCAGAGAACCTTTTATTCTAGATCACAACTTTGGCTGAGCCTGACATCCTGCGACCACACAAGGAGCAGCACCCTGCCTACAGAGCCAGGTTGCTACTGCAGCCGGAAACACCTACAGCAGCAGAGCCCTACCAGGACCTGGTACTGCTCCTGTGGCTTTCCTGTCACTTAGCTTACGGCTGTTGGAGACTCAGGGCAGAAGGAGATGACTTGGAGCCTCGCAATTGCTCTGGAGGCTCCGTCATCTGTGGTGGGTGGCAGTGACAGCCACCAAGTGCAGACTGTGCCTGGCAGAATGCCTCGCCCCCCCAGTTTGTGGGGCGCACAGGGTGTGTGATAGGACAGAGAACACCACTGCAGCCTGTGCAAAGCACAGTAGTAACATTTGGCTGTGTCTGGGCTTAAATCCCTTTGCATGCATGTACATATATGCCTTTTTTTTGTGTCTTTTTGTCCAGTGCTCTGCCTTTGCAACCTGGAAGCCAGCCAAATGCCTCACTATTCCCCAGACTCTGTGCAGGCAGGGTAGCTTCGACTGAGTGGTGAGCAGATGGGTGGCATGAAGGCAGCTGAGATGCTCGGATTAGCGTGCAGTAGGTTTACGGGAAGATACTTGCCCGAGCTCTAAGCTCTCCAAGAGGCAAAGGCCACACGTAATCAAATTAATAGCTAGCTGGGCAGCTTGTCCGTGTAAGATGGGGCTGGAGATTTCATGGGAACAGATGATAGAAAAAGGGCAGGTCCAAATACAGTTTACATGGACTGCCATCGAGCTTGGAGCAGAGCCAGCAGGGCTAATGAGTTCTCAGCATCGAAGTGTCCCAGAGTTTATTTCCTACCATCTGGAAAATGCCTGCCCTTCCACTGGGATTTGTGATGATTCAGACAGGAGAAGGGATTATTAAAAGCTCAGAAACACACTTGTCCTCCCTCCCTGTCTCCCCCCACCCCATCTGTTTGGCTTGGCAGTGCAGGGACCGGCTGCCTGCTCATGCGTTCCTAGATAAAATGGCTCCTTTAAGACCCCTCTCCGTGGGAGATGGCAACTGGAGTGAAATTAGCCTTATGTATTTTGGGCTGGAGACAGATTGTTCCTGAATGGGGCCATTAAAAAAAGAAGCAGACTTGGGAAAACAAAATGCCTAGGTGGTAATGGTAATTTTGGTGGATGCGGAAAATAGTTGGGATGGTGGGAAAAGTCACCCCAGACCTCGTCCTTCCAGTGCCACACCCCTGGTCCAGCACAGCACATCCAGCCAGGGTGTTACAGAATATCTCGAAAGACAAGGTCAGAAACAAGTGAAAAAGAATGGAAAGAATGTAAAGAAGATACTTCACAACAAATGCACCTGGTATTTAGACATATTAAAGATGAAAACTGTCTCCAGTAACTCTCCACTAACTAGCAATAATGATTAACGCAAGGATGACTTTTAGAAAAATAGAATAGAGTGCCAAAATAGTGCCCTAAAGTTAACTTGCCTCATTATAATCTCATTATAATGTGAAAACCACACCTCCTAGCTGGAAAACACCCCCAACCCAAATAAGCCCCCTACTTTCTGAGCATCCATAGTGAATTAAAAGAGAACTGTATCTTTAAGACGAAGTAAGAAAAGTATTAACCAATAGTTAATTTAGGGGTAGGATCAGTAGGCGTAACTAACTTTGTTAACTGTTTTAAATACCTGTCATGATTTTAACCCGGTGTGCATGTTAGTAGGAGAAATCCCCCATGCATCCGGTGCTGCAATAAACCAATGTCGGCTTTCTAAACTATCATTTGGTTTGGAGAGTTTTCTTCGTTACAATTTTCAGTAACAAAGGGCTTACCCAGGACGTGGTCTCTGTCCTTAAAAGAAAGGATGAAAAACTGAGCTTTTTCCTCCAAAAATCACACAGTGCAAATTGCACGCTGAAAGCTAAGCGTGGCCATCCCAAAGGGCTGAACACTGTCGGTCCATCTTCCTCCCAGAGCCACATCCATTTTTATGCCTTGCCAAGCATTTGTGCACTTCCAGCTGCCTCCACGTCATCCCTCTGTGTCCCTGGCAGCTGCCATCACATTTTAGCTCCAGCTTTTCCATGGTCCTGGGTGAGTACTATTTCCTGGCAGGGTTTGGTGTTCCCACCCCCAAAATGTTACCCTGCCCCCCTGGTTTGCTTCATTATTGTGCTCATCTGGCCGATCCTGGAAAGAAAGGGTGGCCAGGAACGTTGGAGAAGCCGTTCACTGGCAGCTGCCCAACACCTCCACGGAGAAGGGTCAAATCTGAGGGGCGCTGCACAAAGTTGTGGGGTTTGGTTTTGTGCTGGTGCCTTTGAAGTTGTCAGGCAAGCGGGGTGGGGGTTTTAGCAGTAATTATGTACATGTAAATAACCTTCAAACACCACCCACGAGCTGCTCTTTATTAACACTTCAGCAGGCGTTAGATCCAACTTGAGCCTGTGTGCCGTGCAGGCAGCCTTTGCCACCGCAGGGCAAGCACGTGCCAGACCGTGCTCTTCATCTCATCACGCATGTGGCATTGAGGGGGTGGTGGTGGGTGCTGGAGCAGGTGGTGGTCTCAGCCTCCAGGGAAAGGGCTGTGCTTGCATCTTCATGCAGCTCATCTACAAGCTGTCTGTTTCCTTTGGTGCCCGTCCTGTTTGGAGATTTTTGTACCAGCCTGCCTTGTTCCTTGGCATCTGTTTGCAACCAGCTCTCCCGGCCCACTGTATCACTTTCAGTCAAAATTTGGGGAGGCAAATTTGCAGCACAGCTGCACAAGGAACTGTTCTGTTGGGATGAACAGCCATGGATGGTTTGGGTGAGGAATGTGACAGAAAAGGCCGAGTGCCATGATTTCATGGACTCCCATGGCCACCTCCGAACATGCAGGTCTGCAGGATGTGGGGCTTCACATCATAACATGGCAACTTTTGTCCTAGCAGCAGGAGCCCTTACTCACCTGAGTAGCCACTCTGGCCACAATGTGACATTGTACTGACTGCCTCGTTGTGACCACTGGATCTATGGAGGGGAGGGAGCATCTGCCCATATTGCTGCAGAGATCTGTCAGGTCCCATCTCATCATCTGTCTCCATATTTGACCAACCATCTGTAAGGTGTCCCCTCCAGTCCCATGTTGTCATCTCTGTGCCCAGACCACTCTTACTCAGCCTTTCCCTCCTCCATGTCCTCCACATGGCAGGGGTGACCCCTCTGTGGGAGTCGGTGGCTGTGTGCCCATCGATATCTTGGTGTCCTCCCATCCAACGTCTCTGCATTTGGTAATGCGGACTCTCTTGATCCACTAAAGGGAGGGGGGAGGATGGCACAAGAGGTTGTCTCTGGTTGCCCAGAGCTTTTGGGGTAATCTACTCACGTTTAAGGAATCATTAAAAACACAGGAGCTGTTCAAAGAGTGTCCTTCTTCTCTAATCAGCTGGGAAAGAGCTAATCATGCAGATGAGGGACTTTTACAGTTCCCCTAAACGCCTGGGCTGCTCTTCTGAGTGATTAATGAGCAACAGCTCAGTATGCAGGCTCAGTTATTCACAGCCTTATCTGACACGTTCCCATGTGAGAAGGGAGATTTCTGGATGCACCAAGGAGAGATAAATCTTCTAGGCCAATGTTCGATCAGGGGAAGGAGAATGGCTGTCCAGTAGTGTATTGGGTCTGCGTGGCGAGGTTTTAGTAGGGGGGGGCTACAGCAGGGGCTTCTGTGAGAAGCTGCTAGAAGCTTCACCTATGTCCGACAGAGCCAATGCCACCGGCTCCAAGACGGACCCACCAAGGCCGAGCCCACCAGCAACGGTGGCAGTGCCTTTGGGATAACATAGTTAAGAAGGCTGAAAAACAACGGTGCAACAGCAGCCGGAGAAGAGAGGAGTGAGAACATGTGAGAGAAAGAGCTCTGCAGACCCCAAGGTCAGGGAAGAAGGAGGGGAGGAGGTGCTCCAGGCGCCGGAGCAGAGGTTCCCCTGCAGCCCATGGTGAAGACCATGGTGAGGCAGGCTGTCGCCCTGCAGCCCATGGAGGTCCATGGTGGAGCAGATATCCACCTGCAGTCCATGGAGGACCCCACGCCGAAGCAGGTGGATGCCCGAAGAAGGCTGTGACCCCGTGGAAGCCCACACTGGAGCAGGCTCCTGGCAGAACCTGCGGAGAAAGGAGCCCACGCTGGACAGGTTTGCTGGCAAGACTTGTGATGGGACCCACGCTGGATGGAGCAGTCTGTTCCTGAAGGACTGCACCCCGTGGAAGGGACCCACACTGGAGCAGTCTGTTGCTGAAGGACTGTCTCCCATGGGAGGGACACCACACTGGAACGGGGGAAGAGTGTGAGGAGTCCTCCCCTGAGAAGGAAGGAGCAACAGAAACAATGTGTGATGAACTGACCGCAACCCCCATTCCTTGTCCCCCTGCGCGGCTGGGGGGAAGGAGACGGAGAATTCAGGAGTGAAGTTAAGCCTGGGAAGAAGGGAGGGGTGGGGGGAAGGTGTTTTTAAGGTTTGGTTTTATTTCTCATTATTCTACTCTGATTTGATTGGTAATACATTAAATTAATTTTCCCCAAGTTGAGTCTGTTTTCCCCCGTGACGATAATGGCTGAGTGATCTCCCTGTCCTCATCTCGGCCCATGAGCCTTTCGATATATTTTCTCTCCCCTGTCCAGCTGAGGAGGAGAGTGATAGAGCGGCTTTGGCGGGCACCTGATGTCCAGCCAGGGCCAACCCATCACAGGTAGCCAAGAGGGTAAGAGAAAGGGCAACCGACATCACAGCCAGCGTGGCCCAGTGAAGATCAGTGGTTTGAAGTAGATTCAGCCCCCCAAAATGTGTCTCAAAGAGCCCTCACTGCACTCTGCTTCTCAAGGTGAAAGCTCAAAGGGGATGGAGTAGTTCAGGCAGGTGAGAAGTGACTCCAGCTGTGCTAATGAAGGAAAACTCGTTAATCTGCTGTTCCCTCATTGCCAAAGGGCCTGATGTGGTACAGAGGGTGAGAGATGTTCCCCCAGACATTCAATCTCATGTCGTATTTCGAATGGTGCTTGGCTGTGGTGTGAAACGTTCCTCAAATTCTCCTGGCTCTGGAACAACAAACACTGAACTAAGGATTAAAAAAAAAAAAAAACCAAACCAGAACTGAAGCTCTAAATCAGCAGTTATTATCCTAATAAAACCTTCCCACTATTGACAGAGGGAGCATTTCATACTCAGGAGTGTTAACGGCAAACGCTGGCCTTAAATACATTGATTTACTATTCAATTATAAAAACAATCAGCTCCCAAACACATGCCACATGCAAAGCAGATTTATAGGCAGCCCTAGCACTCTCATAGTTCTTTGCACTTGCAAAAGCCCCATGCAAATTCACTCGGTGATTCACCAAGCAATAAAAGGACGTAGGGAGGAAAGGGAAATCTGAAATGCTGCCTTCGTGCTCCTGGGCAGGAAGAGAAGCCAGGTGTAAAACAGGCAGCTTGCATGCCGCTCAACTCATGCTTAATCCAGCTTTGCAGGTCCTAGTTTTCATGGTGATGGGGCAGAGGTGTCAGTCTATTTGACACCTTCCCTTCAGCTTATTCCTATGGCTGTGTTATTGCTAGTCAGCCTGCTGGGAACATGGCCAACATCCCTAAATCAGTTCCCTGCAGCCAGTGGCTTGGGTTTACTCATTTCCCCTTGATCGTCTTGTGCTTCTTGCTGCACCTCCCTGAGCTTTTCCACTGGGGAGTCTCATGGGGGGTGTGTGTGTCACATCTGAGCTGGCTGCCTTGAATTTGGAGAAGGGACAGCTGCCAGCACTCTGCACGAACAAAGCAATAGTCTTAAAATTCTTGGATGAGGGGTCAGAGGGGCTTGGGGAAGGAGCCCAGGACTCTCTTCTCTCTCTCATCAGCTCCCTGTCTTTCTGACAGTCTGACCCCACTGGGGACTTTGCCCATGAAGGCAAGGTGGCAGTGGACTTCTTCCCTCCTAATGTCTGTCCCACCCCGGAGATGGGATCCCCCTTACTTCAGTCCAACACCCTGTCTGCACCCAATCCCTCACATCCCAGAAACTCTGCTCCTCTCTGGTCCCTTGCTGGTGGTGGTGGGATGCGTCACCAGCCAGGGGACAAACAAGGCACGGTGGGGGATCAGAGATGCCTTGAAGGCTCTCCCTTTGCCTTAGGACAGAGACTGTGACAGACAATCCTGCTGGAGAAGCACTGTAGGTACCACGAGAGAGCTGATGTCTGGTTATCACAGAGCTGATGGAGCTGGCTATGTTCAGAGTCGTGAAGCCACTGCAATGTCATGTGTTGCTGCTTGTCATTGCAAGGTGTCTTTAATAGGGCAGGGGGCCAGCAAAGAGTACAGCTACTGAGGGAGGGAGAGACCTGTGGAGAGGTATTTCACCTCCAGGCCCATTCCTCTTGCATCTTCCCCTTGACGACCAGGAAAATGCAATCTGTATAATACAAATATCACCAGTTCTCCATCAGTCTCTTGTGGACCCTCTGGATTTTAGTCCCTGTAACCCTCAGCTCAGGCCTGGCCTGCCTGTGCTTGCCAGAGTCCAGCGATGGAGGGGGGACTTTGCCAGGAGCGACAGCAGTAGCGTTGCCTCACCTGAGTGGCAGAGGCATGAAAAATAACTGTGATATTCGTTTAAGTCACCGCAGGCCTTTGGAAGTGCTCAGCACCAGGGTGGGGATTCAGGCTGCTTTCTATTTCTCTTTCCTTTTCCCCAGACCTGCTTTCACCTCTCCGGTTGTCAGAGCCACAATGATGGCTGGACGCCACCGGATGAGCACACTGAGCTGTAGCAGCGGAGGGAGTGATTTGTCTGTGCCAAATGTATTTCATGCTGCAACTTGGTAGAGGAAATTACAAACACTGAAGTCCAAGGCCCTAACGGTCCAATTTTCTCCACTGATTGCCACTGTGCCTAAGCCTAACAGAGTAAATAATGAACACCAATGCAATGAACTTCCCAATAAATCGCTCCTGATGAATTTCACACAGGTCATCCAAAAGCAAATTTAATGATTATATGCTGGCCGCAGCTACCTAATTTTTTTTCCTGGCTCAGTTGTTAGATCCAATCAGCAAAGGAAGGAACATAAAATAAAATAAAATAAAATGCCTTATTTCTGAGCACGCTCCCTATTCGATGCAAAAAGCCACAACGAACTGCAGGGCACAGGCAGCTCCAGCTCGGATTGACAAGACAGCTTTGCCCGGTAATGAGAGAGCAGGGCTAGTACACCAGGGACCATGGCCTGGAGAGCAACATTTGACTTCCCTGCATCTCAGTTTCCTTTTGAGTTTATCATCCGTCACGCCTGTTTGGAGTGCAAACTCTTCAGGGCAGAACATCCCCTGCTATGCACATACACAGCGGTGGACATCCAGCCTTGCCCGAGGCTCAAGTTGCTACTGTTGATATAATTGATGTGGGTCACTGGGTATTTAAAGTGCGGTAGGATGAATCCTTGGGTAATAAATCCCTGAAATTAGAGCACAGTCAGATTTGTGGCCAAGGCCTGCAGTGATGGATGGGACTTGTGTATTGCAGTATGTTTCCACTATGGGAATTAATCCCCAGGACTAAGGATCAGTGTGCAAGTGGCCATCTGTGTGACTTCTCCATGTCTCAGCTCAGTAAAATGACTCTCTTTCCCCCCCAAAAAAAGCTCCCTACTTGTCTAAGAGCAATAGAATCAACATTACTGCAATGCTAATTTCCTCTTGGCAGCTCTGCCCCGCTCCCTGTCTGAGTGCCCTCCCCTTTATTGCTATCTACCACGTTCAAAAAGAAATTTGCAATTATGACTCATGCTAATAAAATAAAAATGCAGCCAATAAAAGGCAAAAAGAGAGTCTCAGTGGAACGATTCCTCAGCAAACCTTTCCAGCCGGCGCTGTCTCTGAATGGCTGCGCTCATCACATGTATGGCAGATTATGAGGTTGGGGGCACCCACACCATGATATTCCTGTGGGGCTTATCTATCTATCTATCTATGTATCTATCTATCTATCTATCTATGTATCTATCTATCTATCTATGCACATGTGTGTACATACATATATTTGTATGTATATCTGTCAGACAGACAAGCTTATATCATCCTTAATCAAGAGGGTGTCAAGAGGGAGGAGGCACTTGGGAGAGGACGAGCTGGTGACTGATAAGCAACTGTGAAAGGAACCAGAGCAATCTGCTTTACCTTCCACTTCTGCTGTTGTGTCTGGCACAGGCTTCAAAATAGTGTGATAATTAAAACCCAGTAAAGATTATGAGGCTGTAAAGAGGAAATTGTGAAACCCTCATGAACTTTTACAGCCCCCATGAAAATATTTCGCTTTGCGGTCTGGAGAAGTATTTCCTTGTCTCTTTAAGCACCAAAGGGCCACATCCATACAACGATTACTCTCTAAGCGCTGGCGGAGCTGACAGCATTTCATGTTGCATTACAAAACCAAACCTCTAGGCCTTGTCCATAAACCATTGTGTCCTGCAGGGTCATGTCAGGACTGCAAAACCACTTGTAGGCAAGAACTGGTGCAGAGAACATCTGCGGTCTTGTAAGAACGTACCAGATTGAGGATTGGGTCCCTACTTCAGGACAGAAGTGGGGTAATTCCTGCTGTGCGTAGCTCAGATCTAAGATAAAGGGGGTTCCTGGGTCTTTGCACAGTTTGCAATGCCCTCATGTGTTTGTTCCCTTTGGGAAACCATCTTCCATTGTGAATGTGCTATAAATGCCCCGTCTGTGTGACCAGGTTCCACAAGTTGGGATGGAGAACTTGTTACCAGACAACAGCACGCTGAAGAAAGGAAAAGTAAACGCTGGCAAGGTAGTGTCAGAAAGTTTCCCGAGGGCTGGTACTCTGAGGAGGCTTGTGCTTCTGTTGAATCTGTAAGAACAGATAAACTCAGGACAGCCAGAGTCTGCCAAAGCTGCACAAGACCACGAGCACATTCCAACATCAGTAAGGGGCTGTGTGACTCGGACCATACCCAGGAGGGTGTTGTCTGATATATGGAGATGAAGAATACAGGACTACAGACGCCTGGGTGAGACAGGGTGCTCTCAAGGGACTTTCCAAACACCTACTTAGAAGCCACTGGTGCGTCAGTACCACCCTCTTCTTCCAACCACCTTCAGGGCTGGCCTCCCAACTGTGGCTCCAGATGGGTGCTTATGAGTGTGTGTGTGGACATTTTGAGTGGATAAGCCAGCCTGTTGTCTGAATAGTTATTTACTATTAAACACAACAGCTTGACTCTACTCGCAATAACAGCTTCATGAACAAAAAATGTTCCCAAAAGATCTCTCCCCCACCCACTCAATCCCCTATTAGCGAGAGAGGATTTGCAACAAACACCCTTGCAAGGGGACTCTCTTTTTCCAGGCAGGCTTGGTGCCACAATAGCCCCCTCATTTCTCATATTCTCCAGGTGCTTTGTAGCAAGTGGGCTGCTGCCATGCCATTAGCGCGATCTGGAAACACACGTGCCGCGGGAAACTTACTGGGAGATGGTTTAGCAAAGCGTAACTGCACTGTGCAGAGGATGGGCCTACTGATTATTTAGCGCTCTCTCGGAAAGCAGCAGGGAGAGTGGGTGATCCAAAACTGACACATGCACACACAAAACTAGGTGCATTGCCTAAACATGAGCTATCTGGAGACCTCTATGCTTCAAAATTATAGTCTTCATTGTGTATGTTATACTTCTGAAACACCTGTTGGCAAGAAAACACAGTTCATTCAAAAGCTACCTTTCCGGAAAAAAATATTCAGTAAGGATTCGTTAAGGCTGACGAGGATTCTTTCTGGCAGCATCTTCTTGTGATGCAGCAGGAAAACATCTGCAGCATATGTCAATGGGTGGCTGAAATAAGTCGCTCAAGGTCTGGATTCCTACATGCCACAGGCTGCTCATGCCTTTCTCCGGCTCCTCTGGCATCCCTCACTCCCTTTGTGCCCTCGGTGTGACCACTCCAATACACGGAGAGAATATTAACTTCCCTTGTGAAGGTTTGGAGAGAACTCAAGAGTCTGAACACTTGAGGAGACAGACGCAAGCTAATTATGGACTGTAATTACCTCAACTGCAAAACCTTTTCTTTCCTCTTCAGCAGGCTCTAGGCAAGTCCCTGTATGTCACCGACTCTCTTCTCTCCACGGTCATGCCATGGTGTTCTTCTGCCACGCAGTCCAGCAAGTGCCTTCTCACACCTCAGGCCAGTGCACAGACATGAACTAGGGCTTTGCATTTACGTCTTGTGGTGGTGTGATGGACAATGTGAGGCGCGGTTCAAAGAGTCGTCTTTTAAATAATTTGCTTTGGAAGGAAACATACTTCCAAGTTTGAAATTTTCTTGATTTCATGCAATCTGTCATGGCACCCGCCAGCACAGCTGCTTGGTGGGCGGAAAATGTGGACCGCAAAGCTCGAGATCAGCCATGTGAAGATGAGGCTGAGCCTCAGATTATTAAGCAACTAAAGATGGAAGAATAAAAAATAGTCTAACATTAGGCCACAGCAGCCCAGTCTGAATTTAGAGCTCCTCACACATCACTTGTGTACCTCAAAGGGTCTGAAATCTGTCTCATGTGTACCAAGCATCTTCTTTTCCATCCTCCCATGTCTGGACACAGAATAGCCTGCTTGCCTGCATCTACACTGCAGCACATCTCGATGTTTGAGCAGATGAATATAGATCTCTTGTGTCACCCCAGAAAGACCCCCACATCCTCATACGTGTTACCATGATGGTGTTCTCCACCCTCACTCATGCCAATTCATCAAGGGAAGGAAGGAACTCTTGTAGTTAATGGCCAATATCGGCGTAAGAAAAACTGGGTTCCTGAATAAAATGAGAATAGAAACCAGAGAAGATTCCTAACAACCAGAACTACTGGGTTCTGCTTTTAACATGGAGGCTGAGAAGCTGCTTGTCCAGTTGGCCCGTGGTAGCTGGGGATTAGACTGAATGATTCAGTAGATCACTTCCACACTGACATAACCTTGGAGGACACCATATGAATTCGGACCTGGAAGGGAATCTTTTAAATACCACAAAAATAACAGCTCTTAAAAAAACAAACAGACAAAGCACCAGAGCCTTTGAGGAGTCTTTAACCATCCTTTAATTTTGCAGTTTCAAGACTGACACACAAGCAGTTACAGAGCTCAGAAAGAACCTATCTCAGGACGTGAAACCCATCCGGCTGACAAGTTACTTGACAAATACAAGTGCAGTGTATTCTCGCTTTGGAGGGATAGTATAAACTCCTCAGCCTCAGTGAATACGGAACCTTTTACCAGTGGCTTTATATGGTCAAGGCAGGGCAGAAATGGTAACCTGAGTGTGCCTCAGACTGCCGAGCTGGGATCTGCCCTCCTCCTGCCCTTGCTGATCATTAGTGCTGAGCTACATAAGCCTGCGGGTCCTTCCAGTACATCAAACGACGATGACAAAAATCTTTTGAGCTGGGGAGACTCAAAAGATATATTCAGAAAAAGAGAATTAAGCTTTGCTGTTACCTTATATTGGCAATTTTCTCCTACATCTAGCATCATCCAGTGCAGTATGCGCTGTAGAAAACGATGCCATATGGCTCTGTGATAATGAAAAAGTAGAAGTGGAAACAAATGGTCCCCTGTTACCTCCCACTAAGAGAATTGGCTTATCACTACCCGAAGGAATAAGCAACTAGATCTCTTTGCAGTGGAAACAGCAGAAAACTTAATGCATGTACAACTGTCATCGAGAATAGTACTGACGGAGCTGAAATAGGCTTCCCATGCAGCAACGCTGTTGGAACGGCTTCAAAGCCATCAAGATCTCACATGTGACCAACAGGTCTGTGCTGGACTGTTGTCATGCTGTTTACTGTAGTGTGGTCTGAACTTTCACTGAAGACTCTGACTTAACCCCGTGTGAAATCTTCTGTTTTCCCACCCTGCCAGACAGCAGCTTGCCTTACCTCTCCAGGCAAAGCAGCAGCAATAGAGCAAAGCCAAATATCCCACCCAAATCTCCGCCAGGATGCTTGTTCCTGCACTGCAATCACTCTTGGGAGAACATGTTAAGGAAGCATTACGTGATTACACATCAAAACCCCCCAAACAACCCCAAACCCAAATCTCAAATGGCATTTCCCTTCTCACTAGTACAATGCCACCCAGAAGATACGCGCTTTTGCCTTTGATTATAACAGAAACGCAGAGGCTTGGACCTGCAACCTGACAGCCCCTGCTGCTCAGTTAATACGAGCGACACAGCAGATTACACAGTGGTGATTTTCTTGTCCTTGGTGGCTTGTTTGATCGCAGCCTGCTCACAAATGATCTCCTTCAACCGCTGCAACCTCATGTTCTGGGTGGTTTGGTCTCCCACGCCCGTCTGGCTCCGGTGCAGTAAATTGAGGGCATAGATGTATTCCAGCTCTGTGTACTTCACCCCTTGATCCACCACGAGGTTTAAGAGCTCGTCTGCTGTGTTGTAGAGCATCTCATAATACTGCCTGAAAAGCAAGCAAACAAAAAAAACCCCAACTCTGGTGAATAGTGATACTTGGTGCTCCAAACCTTTATTTCTGTAGAATACCATCAACTGTTACTTTTATTCAGCAGCGCCACCAGCAGAGAAGGCTGCGTCAGGTGCTGCACAAAGACAGCGCAAACATATTCCTGTTGAACATCAGGAGATGCCAAGTGGGCACGTACATGCACAGATCTCACAGATCTGCTCCCCACACTCTTCCATACTCAGCTAAAACACAAACGATGGGGAACTGAGGGCTCCTCTTTCCTAATAGTTACCGTCAGCCGAGATGTCACTGTTTGGTATCCAGCATGTAGAAAGCAGTATATAGATACAGATGCATAAAGATACATATACATGGTAATGTATGGATGTTTATCTAGTCACTCAGCCTGCAAGAACAGGAGTCTTCTGGAAAGGGAAGGAATCACAGCCCCAATGCTACTGAGACACACAGTTTGAGAGAAAAAATATTAAATAATGCAAAATAAAATTTGAGCCAGGAGCCGAGGTGCCTTTTTTAATAAGTAAAAGATCATCTGAAGAGAAGGCATAATATAGAGGCTGCAGTGCAGGCTGGTTTAAATTAATGTAAAGTGGCATTAGTGAAAGAATGGATTTCCAAGGAAGGGAATTTAAGCAAGTACTTACTGGAAGAGAAAACGTGTCACGGGCCAAGGGAAGCAGTGGGGCAATTCTGACAGCTGCCAATCACTGCAGAAAAAATGGGCTGGGACTGGATGTGCGACTGGAGTATTTGCCCTGATCTGTAGCCCAGGTGGAAGAGTTAAAACTAGCGAGAGCTGCTGGGATCCTTCAAGACTTTTTCTTCCCCTCCTTCCTTTATAGCACAAACTGATTAAGATTTGAAACCGGGAGAACAGCGTGTGACTCTTGGAAAGCACTGCCTACAGGTCATGCAGCAGAAGGGGAATCAGGACTCTGGTGCCCTTTATACAGCACTTTTGTGAATTCCTGGCACGGCCTTTCCAGTTCACACAGCTGCGCTCTGTGCCTCAGTTTCCCCATCTGTACCAAGGGCTAAGATCTGGTGTCAGGAGCCTGTGGTCTGGATATCGCCAAGACAAAACATCCTGTCTAGAGGGAGCTGTAAAAATACAAGGCTTTACAAAACTTCTTTAGGGCAGAGAGGTTCCCAGCCCTGGGCAGACCCTTCCAGGTCAGACAGAAGGGGAAGGTTCTCACATATGACTCCACTGAAGCAAGCTCCATCAAGCAATCAACCTTGGCTGTGGGTTTAGGTCTGTTTGCACTATCAAAAACAAAAAAAGAGTGGTGCATGGATGGGAAGTACCACTTTTTCTAGAAGAACTGCTTAACTTTATAGCTTCATGCAGATGTTTTACACCCTTGTAAAGAAACGAGGATCTCAAAAGCTCAGGGAAGGAGAAGTGAAAAGATCCCTGTCTGTCTGCATGCATCACATGGCAGCGAGCGCTTGATTCAGTCAAATACCCAGCACTTCTTTTGATGAAGAGCAAAGCAAAGCAGAAATGTGCCAGAGCAGCTGAAGAGGAGGTCCCTGCATGACTCCTCCATGCTTCTGCAGGAGGACAAGGGCAGGCTGCAGTCTAATCTTTAGGTCTTGGTGGAATAAATTATTTAAAACCTAAGAGCAAGGGCTCCAGGAAAAGTTATCACCTCCCTCCCTTTCTTCTCCTCTTTGAATGCATTAAAATAGCAATCAGGGCAAACATGGCAAAGCTGCATATTAGATTTCTCTTGTTCTTTACTTTGCAGGCTCTCAGGTCTGGCTTAGCTGTGCCTTTGCAGAGCATCCTGCATGCCGCCAGACTGCAAATCACTGCAGCAACGACTGTAACCGGCTGTAGCAAAACCACACTTTTGGAGTGTCTCAGGCCTCGCCCCTGCTAGCACGGCCAGGCTACCGGGCTTCAGAGCTCTGCATTTTTATCTCCTCCGTCTCCTTCAAGACATGGCCTGCTGCTGTGACCTGAGAATTTGCTCCTGTGGTTGAAAGTCTGCGTCAACGCAACTGCTGCCAGGGGCCAGCTGAGATCAGGCGGGAGGGAGGGCTGGCGGCGAGAGGAAGAGGACTCCAAAATCATCAATTCAGAGAAAAACGGACTGACAGGATTTGGGTTGTGTGGTCAAATGAAGGGAGTGTGCGTGAGCTGGGGAGGATACACGTAGAAGGCACAAGACACAAATTAAAAATAGCTTCTGGGGATGAAGATAAGCTGAAAAAACAATCAAGCTGTTAGGCTGCACACATCTGAGATACAGGCTAAGACTCTTGGAGCTGACGGAGGAGCAGTTCACCAGCATCGCAGACTGCCCGAGGGGACTTCGAGGTGGGCTCTGCTGCAGGGACACATTGTTCCCTCAGAAGCAGGGGGTAAATGGGGCAGAGAACTGTCTAAATGAGACTATTATTTCCCTTGGAAAAGAGAGAAACCATGCAAGCCACTTGAAAACTGGCTTGGTAATGGAACTCCAAATCCCCCTGACTTACTACATGATAAAAAAGGATGTTTGTGCAGCTCAAAAGGCAGGTGGATGGGTATGTATGGGGGAGACCTTGCACATCCCTGCATCAGCTGCTATTTGCAGAAGGCTTTTGGCTAATCCCTATAAGCTACAAACTCATCAGGTTTGGGTAACACCGAGTCACCCTGCCTCGGCTACTGATTTCAGTTCCCGTGCCTATGACGGGGAACCCAATGGCACAATTTGTGGTCCCCCAGAAGTTATTTGCCACCACGTGACATGACACGATTTACTGCTGTACTCCCCTCAACGTTTACATCTCTTCTTCACTCAGACTGTGATGCTGAACGACTCCAGTGTTTGACACAGGGATTGAAAATACCTATGTGCCTCAGACAGGAGGCATTTTGCAAGGCTGATCTGGTCCCCTGCAGAGCCACAGCATCGAATCTCAGCTTTTGATAAAACATCAATAGCGGAAGCCACAAAACCTTGGGAGGGTATTTCTCAGTACTGGATTCAGAAAGGAGGAGACTAAACCGAACCTTATCTCCAATCACGGGAACAGATTTAGCAGTTTAATTGCTAATGATGCTAACACTGTAATCCCAGCACAACAACAAAGCCCCAGCACTCGCCTGAGAAACACATGGAAAACTCCCTGAGAACCTCTCGGTACGGAAAAACAAGACTTGGCTCAGGAGCACATCACGGTAAGGCCTGTGTGTCCAATCCACCTCCCGCCATGCTGATGGATATTCTTTAAATCTTGGCTCCCCTTGCAGGTAGACACATAAACCCCTCAAAATTAGCAGATCTCATGCAGTTCCAGAAGCGGCAATGCAGTGGCAGGCGACAGAGGCACAGCAGAGGCTCAGACTCGTCCTCCTTGATAACACTGACACCACTGTTAAACTCTTCTCTCAGCCAGAAAAACACAACTCATTCTTCAGCTAAAGCAGTTCAGGGGACATCTAGTTACCGGCAGGGATTGCTAAAGCCCTGTGGGTCAGCGGTCTAAGGATGGGTCTCTTGAGCTTTAATTTCAGCTCCCTTCTTCAGCTATAATTAGTCCTGTAACTTTTATGCTTGAACTTGGCGCAATTAAATAGTTGTATCTGGGACCTTGCAGAAACTAAGATCCCAAGTTTGAATGGCAGCTACCTACCAGTCGGCTCTATAGCATCCTTCTGGCACCTTGATGTGTGGCTCATTCACTGAGTGCCCAGAAGCTGCTGTTAGCCTTAATACTTTAGAAGATGTGGGCATTTATCAAGATGCTTCAATACACAGCCAGAAATCTCATATAAGGTTAGCTTTGATAGTATTGGCAATATCTCAAGTACAGTTATACACACAATGTGTAGGAAAAAAACCAGTAAGGTTGCCAAGGTAAACATTAAGATTTAGGAAACATTGATCACCTTCAGGGAATTTATGCCGAGCAGATGTGGAATGAGATTTTTATCTTTGCCAGCTCTGGCTGGGTTTTCAACAAAATGATAGAGAGGCTATCTTGGATGGTGCGATCTCTCTGAGAGATGGCAAGTCTTTGCTCCAAAGCATAGGACTCGTGGCCTTCCCAATATGACAGAGCCCCGTAAAAGAAGAAGGAACAAGAACTGAAGCTGCTCTGTCTGCAGCCCAGACCGATCACCGGACAAGCTCAGCAATGCAAGCCCATCTTTATCCCATGTCCTTACAGCTGCCTTCCTTTTTAGCCTGTCCCAAATCTTGGATTACTGAAGAATTCTGCACCTAATAAACACAGGATTCATCTGTCACTCTTTTCAGGATCAGATTATTTTTTAATTAAAAATTTCCTACAAAATAAAAAAAGAGAGCAAGCGAGACAGTACGAGTGAGCGAAAGGTATGCATTTTTAATTGGGTGCAATTAAAAAACTGCCGCTTTGGCATGGCATTGCCTTCGGCCAAACCCTATTTGCATGAGTAATTATTCACTCCATTACGAAGTCTGCTCAACTTTACCTCCCGTGTCTTTGAAAGTATTAATAAATATTGATCAGACACACTCCTGTTTGCCTTTGCCCAAGCAGCTCTGATGGACTCATCTTCTGATGTTATCAAATAATGAAATATGAAAGAGTGAGTGGGATGAGCCTCTTGTTCTGTGATTTTTTATTTAGGCTCTTCATTTTATTTTCAGAAGTGTATTTGTCCCTGCCATTATAAATGCTCTTTTGATTATCAAGAGGAGGTTGAGAAAAGCAAGTTAGTAAGGGGGAAATAAATGGACAGGTGAGGGAAATCTCTATTCAGTGAAATGCTGGCAAACTGCTTTGTTTTTTTTTAAAGTTGAGATTTAAAACCAGAGAGAAGGATTAATATTTATCAAAAGCTGATTCTATCATCTGACAAATAGGTTAATAAATAATAATAGTGGATTAGCATACCTAACCAAAAAGCAAATTTAGCTTCCCAAGCCTTCAGTTGCCTTCTGTGTGAGCACAGCTAAGCACACAGAAGCTGATTTACCCTACACAGATCATCAGCCTGGGCAGAAAGATCCTTCCAGTGCTCAGCGATGAGATTCTTTGGGGTAAGAAGAGAACAGATCAAGGCTGAACTCACAAATCTTTACTTACCCGAAGTCAGGAATGCGGCTGATGGGAACAAAGTGACTTGGGTGATTCACCTCATCAGGGGAATCTTTTTGTTTGTGTGCTTACTCGCACAGTTTTTATTTATTTGTATTATGCTGAAAAGGATAGATGGGGCTTGGTGAGTTGACCTGATACGACAGATTTTTTACACATAGATGTGGTACAGGTTCTTGCAGAGCATCTCTGCCAATTTGCTATGGAAGTACTAACAATTGCTGTTTTACAAGGGCAAGGAAATGTTAATCTGGCTCCAAGCCTTTAGCTCTTTAGGATGGTAAATACCTGGCCAAACTCTCCACTTATGTTTTGCTTCAGTGTTGATGGGTGTATTTTGGGGGAGCGAGGAGCGAAGGACTGTCTAAGGTGTCCGAAGTCCCTACTATCCTCCTCACACGAGATGATGAACTAGTTTTGATGGCTTGTATGACAAAGACTTGTTCTTTTTTAAAAAATAAAATTCATCCTTACAATGCTCCTTCATGTGATTATCTCACGTCCCTGCAAGTCAACCATGTCTGTGACTTGTTCCTCGGACTATTGGGTTGAAAGTTTGTGAACTAACCCTTGAATTCTTTGGGCATTTTGTAGGACAAACACATACCTTAGAGCAAATAAGGCCTAATCCAAAGCTCAAATACAACTGTATTCTTTCTGCTCACTTTAGCAGGCTGGAATTGGCCCAGGAAGATCTACCATCACCTGAAGAACATCTTTGTACTAAGAGCAGATAGAGAAGGATAAATATCACTGGTGGAAGTGGTTCCCAGGTGAAAGAAAAAGCATCCCACGGGCAAATCAAAACTGAAGAAGCCAATGAACACACAAAACAGTTCTGCGGTTTTTTTTACAATAGCAGTTTTAAAACAAAACGTCAATTTGCCAACAATGAACCCATTTTGCAAGGAGATATTTTGAGTATATATAAATCAAAAAAGATGGTCTCTTGAACTCTATTCTTGGAGAAAGAGAAAAAAAAATAAAGACACTTTCTCATTTGGAAAAAATCTCTGGAAAGGCAATCAGGATGAAACAAGCTCCTCTGAGGGCTATTAATACCGTTCTCCATTTAAATGCTAATGTTAACCTATAACCCAAGGCCTGCACACAAAAAAGTTTTTCAAAAGATGGCCAGGTGAATTCAAAATTAAATTCTGATTTCCCTGAGAATGACTTGATCTCTTCTTAAGAGAAGGACCTTCAGACGAACAGTGAGATGTTTCAGAATAAAGAATATTACTTTAATTATTCCTTCATTATACAGCTGGGTGCCAACCCTATAGTGCAGACAGAAACAGATTCACAAGGCAAGAACTCAGATCTGGGTGCTGACTTACCCAAAAGGAACAAAAAAATTCTGTACCTTATCACCTACCTCCGGTTTTGGGGATCAGGGAGTCACTTTTATAGCACCCACAAATATCTTAGGTACTCTAATAAGAAAATCAAAAAGGTTAAGTATGAAGCACTTACAGACTAAATCTAGACAAAAACCACAAGACAGACCAATGAACATACAAGCGAATAGGAAAAAAGACCAAAGCTGCCGTTATAAAGTCACTCAGTTTTGCAGATCTTGGTGGAACTATGACATTTAAATATATGGAGGAGGCGAGTGAGTGCAAAAAGGGAAGATACAGCAAGAAATGGGCAAATGATGCCCAGGGAAGTGTTGCAGTCACCCTCTCTGGAGGTATTCAAGGAACATGTGGACGTGGCATTGTGGGACATGTCTTAATGGGCATGGTGGTGGGTTTTTTTGGTTGATGGTTGGACTTGATGATCTTACAGGTCTTTTCCAACCTTAGTGATTCTGTGATTCTGTGAACTTCAGTTCATGTAATGCAGGAGAAATGGATTTTCAGGACTGGCTTGACCGAGAAGAAAAGCCCATGGGGCTTTTCTGTCCCTGGAGCAGGAGACATCTGAAGTGGGAAAGGGAAGAGATGAGGACGGAGTTGATGGTTACAGGGCACCGGAGATGGGGCAGGAGGGATGAGCTCGAGCATGCAGGATTTTGCAAAGCAAGTTCTGAAAACTTGAAATACCAAGCAAAGGAAAATCCAGATAACCCAGCAATTACTGTAATTTCTACACCTCATGAAGACGGCAATGATGTTTGCATACATGCGTCAGTGATCAGCATTTTAAAGCAAGAGTCTGCAAGTACGGATGCTGGTTATTCTTCCACCTTGGGAGCTTATGATAACAAAATAGAAACTAGTGATGGAAGGTATCTGCTACATCATACACCCACTCTCTAACCTGCTCCTCTTAAACTGCATCCTAAAACATACAATAGAATATCATTACCCTCAGGACACTATTCCACAGGGGAATGTATATCCTGATCATCATTTCTCAAGATTTCTTTCTTGATTTTTAATTAACCTGGAGCAGTTGTGGGGACAACAATAGTAATGTCCATTTTCTGCCTCCAGAAGAACCCAAAGTGCTTTAGGGGAATTCACACAGCTTTAGATGTCCACATCAGAGATGCTATTGCTGTGCTAGTCAACCTCAGCTCCTCTTACAAACCATGCCAAGAAACGGACATCTCTCATGTCTGCCTGGGGTGAGATGATGAACTGTGGCTGAGAAGCATCTATTTGTCTCCATGGACTGTAGAGTGAAACCAGAATGAGGCAAGATCAGCCAAAAATGTCTGCTTGCTGCTATCATCTACATCTTCTCTAGGTGCACCAAAGCCCACCTCATTCAGAGCCTCTCGGAAGCCCAAAGGCAGATGCCCCATCACCACATGCTGCAACATGCGGCACAATTTGGGGCAGGACGCAGAGATGGCTGTGAGTTGTGATATTACAGGAGGAGAGCATCAGGAAAGTAAAAAACACTTAAAAAGCTAAAATGTGCAAACACCCAAGATGTGAAATGGTTTGTGAAAGAAAATAAAACATGAGAGGAAGAAATAAAGTGAATTTATAATATAAAGGTGCTTCACGCTCCTGTGGTACCTGTGCAAATCACAGCCCTTAATAAATAACCAGGGCTGTGATGTAAGAATAGTATTAGCTTTTTTATACAGCCAGAAGAACTGAGATTAAAATTAAAAGTCATTTGTCCAAGGTAGAAAATAGTATCAGAGATGGGAAGCCCTCGCACCTTGATCGATACCGTACCTGCTTTTGGGACTGCAGCTCACAGAACTCTGATCAGGGTGCCGAGCCCGGCAAGAAAAGTGGGTGTGTTTATTCGAAAGGGTATAAGTACAGTCTTCTAATTGAAGACAACCAAATTACAAAATCCAACTACTTTCCCTTTTAAAACTTAAACCAGAGACAGTGTATGAAACACTAAATACAAATCAGCTCACCTATGCGTTGGCCTTTATACAGATTAAGCAGCTTTGTTTTAATGGCTGGTTTTGGAAAAAAAACCCCAGCCAACACCTTGAGGTGCTACGTGCAGCTCTGTGTCACTGAAGCATTTGGTTTTCTCTCTACTGCAAATATTTTGGTAAAACGCAGATGATAAATCACCTGTAAAACGTGGCACTAATTAGCAAAGGAAAAGGTTAAGGTACGTGCAGAACATAACTACTCTTCCAAAAGATCTCTCCTTTTCTCTCTCCTCCTTTTCATCCTGCTATGCTCTGCCTTATCTACTACTTTCTTTCTAGTATTTCCTTCTTATTTCCTCTCCCCTTCCTCCCGTGGTTTGTCACTCGTGACTTGGACAATGTTGCCCTGCTGGGAACGCGTGATGCACGGGAATCTCTGTGCATCAGGCGGAGTCATCACAGAAGGGAACACGTGCACGTAGCATTTAAAAACCATTCCCCGAACAGCTCCAACCACCCTCGCACTCTGCAGCGATACACAGTAATTACACGGCTTTTCAAAGGAAGGATAAATCCATTAAACCCCATTAAATAATTTTTCAAAAACAATGTCTGAGACACTCCTTGTAGCTCCATACTGGCTGATATAACGAAGAATGGAATTTCTCACTCTCCAAATGGAACTTTATAGGGTATTAAATAAGCACCCTCAGCACTTATCTAAATCTTTAATTAGTTCTATAATATACTGATGATATCAAGGCTAATTAAATTTATACAGATAAAAAGCAATGAAATTCTAACCAAGTGAGCTGGAAAGTACATATTAAACAGTAAATTTAATGGTTCAAGCAGATAAATGCAATTTTATATAAAAAAATAAATTCAATTTACATGTTGTATTAAAATTGATTTTGAGTGTGCAAATGATTGGAAAAAATCTTTTTAATAGATCAGTAAAAGTGCTAATCTGGCCTGTTTAAATATCAGTTATTAATGCCAGCATTTGCAAATAAGCCACACACATTTGCATTTTTACTGCATATAGTAAAAAGAAAAAATTATCTATACCATATGCCAGTTTATAAAGAATATTAAGCAATTTTTCCCCTTGCCTCATGCATAAATGAGAGGAAATGTGGAAATGAATGTAGCCCGAAAGAAGAGAGAGAGTCAGCAGTTCGATGGAAAGTACAGCAAAGATTGCTCCAGTCAGCAAAAAAGAATACAATTTCAGCTACCCTTTGGGAACAACAATTACTGTGGCAAAACCCCCCAGCCTTATTTAGGATCAAGTGGCTTGGAACGGGATACAAAAACCTGACACTGTAATCGTGGAGATGCTCAGTGGTGCAAGTTTGCTGATTTTTAATAAAACCAGGAATGTTTGGTAGCTACCGATGGGGGAAGGACACATGTGATGGGGTCTGCTTGCTAAGGGGCAGAACAGGCTGCAACACGTGAACTATGGTAGGAAATTATAAGGTCCGACAAGTCAGAGTCTGTCTGTAGTAGGTTGTGGTCAGGCCTCGGTGCTTCAAAGGAGGTTTGAACCACTTGCTGGAGTCAGGTAAACAGCCCAAAATTCTTGAAAACCCCAGTTTATGGTTTTTTCTGGCTACCTTTGTTCATTTTGTTTGAATGCTGCAGTGGCTTCAGAAATGAGGGAACCGAGATTTTTTGTGGACATGCTGACACCAAATTTGGTTTGTTATCATTTTTTTTTGTCGAACATGTTGCTGTTTCTCATGGAAGAGCCCTTTACTGGGTTCACTTGCCTCACGGCACTATCGTTTCTTCTGGTAGTACTGTCCAGCGTCATTACCTCGTGCCAGCCTACAAATCTCTGAGGTTGGGGAGGGGACCTACAGACCCCCGCTCGCTCAGCACTGCGCACAGATCTAGCCAAACCAGGAGGAAAACAAAATGGTGCAGCAGCCTCAAACCCTCCCCACCGGCTCATCATCATCAGTTACCACCACCACCAAGACCTCAAGGGGATTGATTGCCATGATCTCCTACCTATGAATGGAGAAGAAATGGGGTGAAGCCATTTCATCCCACACTAAAGTAGTTATATTGGGTTGAAGTGCCCTGTGGAGGTTGTTTATTATAAAGAAACCAGGCAGCCAGGATGGATTCGATGCCAAATTTTTAGATGGCTGAAAGGAGGGGACATCAACATAGAACTGTGAGTCTCCTGGATGAAGGAGTTAATGCTTAGGAGCTTCAGCACTCCTCTCCATGCATTCTGCGTTGGTCACTGGCCAGATGAACATTTCATCACACCTAATACGCCAGTTCTCAATACTTCTCCTGATGCTTAGAAACCTTCAGATTTGCAGGCTAGAGGTATTTATGGCCAGCTGCTACTCATTTGCTCTTGCAGCAATATTTTTGGTTGAAATGGCTTTTCCCTCTCTAATGTACTCAGGGCAAAAGACGTATTCACAGAAGGAAGCCATTGCCTCTCTAAGGTATTGTAGAAGCAAAGAAGCAAGAAGGCCACTTTTAATTGCTCCTTTTGAAAAAAACTGCTTCTGAAAGACCATTCACCTAAGCCAGAGCAAGTACTGACACTGCTGTGTGCAGTACAACTGTGGCCTCTTCTGGCCATTCTTGGTGAAATTTTAGCTCCATGATCTCAACTTTTTGAGTCAATAGATCTGCACTACAATATTTTTTGCCAGACAGCACAAACCCTTAGCATTTAAAATGAAAACATTATCAAGGCAACGTCAGGGCAGGATAAGACCCACAGCCATAGACGTAGTTTCTATCTCCATTCTCTACTGCATGGAAAAAACCAGGTCTGCTTGTCTTACTGATGGAGTATTTCGGAGATGCATCCTTTTGCTCACCACTCCTTACGTACAGGCTGCAAAGCCCAGCCAGACTCCACTGCAGTGTGACAGGGGCTCCTTGGAAACAAAGCTGGTCCCTATCGAGTGAGAAGGGAAGCCCAGCACTGCTTCTAACCTGATGGAGTAGTTCATAGCCATGAAAAGCAGAGAAATTGCTCTGAACTGCTGTTTTTATCTCATTCCAGGAACGCATCCTCTAACCGTACAAAACCTCCAGACTATCAAGAAGAACCCTGCTGTGAGAACTCAACCTGTATTTTTTTGTATTAATTTATTAACCCCTCTTTCCATTCCCGTTTGTACATCTCAAAGCAATTTAGAGACACTGAATACAAAACATCTCTGTTTTCTCAAAAGGCTGCTTTGCGGTTGAGAAAAGGAAGGTCTGTTGAGTTTAAGGGGTCAGAGTGAAGTCCTTTGTGAGTGCAATGGGATGGCTACAGCCCAGTAACAGCCGTCCCCACGCTGATGCTCACTGAGTAACCTCCCAGGGCCAGCTTCCCCACTGGTGTCCACCTCTGAACCTCCCCCCAGAGACAAAAAGCTCATTTTCCTGACGATTCTTAGAATCTGCACATTTGCATGCTACAAGTGAAGGAAGAATGAATTTCACACAGCGCACCAAACAGTTAACAGATGGCAAAAAATTACAATCATTTACCAAGTGCGTTGGGCTTAAGAAAACAACCTGGAATACGAAGGCACTGAATCTTATTAAAAAAGGCACATTTTACATATTGCTTCTTCATAATACAAGCTGTTCTTCATGAAAGCATAAAACTTGCTATTATTTGCACCTCTTTTCTTCTTCTCTTTGTTTTTGCACACATGACAACGTGAAAAACATATCTGATATATGACTTCTGCATGCACTCGAGAGGCTGACTTCAGCTTTAGATGTTAATGCACTCAGGTGATGTGAGATGTCATCTGAATTTTATATCTTTTCTATATTATTTGATCTCAGATCTGGAATACAAATTGTAAAATACAAGGCAAGCTTTACAGCCTTCAATAAAATCCCAGTAAGAGATTACACGCTGGAGACCATTCCCTGAAAGCCATACGTGTCTGTATATGTTGACATCATATGTGTCTATTCAAACGCAGTGCTCTGGATGTAATTATTTTAATATCTTCTTAAAATACAAGAATCGAGGTTTTTGGTCTTTACCTGAGCATACGGATTTCTCTTGGCTATGAAGCCCAGGTTCATTACGGGACAGATTTAATTGCTACATCAGAGTTTGTGTGTTGATATTCTACATCTGATGTGCGAAAGTTCAGGGACGCCAATCAGGCACGGTGCAGATGCCACTCTGCAAAATGTTCTCAGACAGTCTCCATCTGTCAGGTATGGTAATACTTGCGCTCCATCAATAATTCACCTCCTTAACTCCATGTTTCCTGCATTTGAGTCAGAATTTTTAATGTCAGCCTCACCAGAGGATCTACCTTGGATAGACAGGAATTGCCTGATCTGCATTCCCCATTCAGACTCTGTGCTTTTGTGCCCTGGAGCCAGTCGCCTTCTGCAGTTGAAGAATCATCTCTCAGTTTACTCAGTTTTTTACTGATTTAGCTGCAAAAAATCACAGCTTCCCTTTTGGGGCAGCATTTTAATCTCATTCGAGGATGGAAGTCAGAGGGTATTTATGACAATCATCCAAAATCCAACTCAGATGGACCACAACTTTTCTGGGAAAGCTCATGGTGAAAAATACCGGGGGGGCTGAATACCGAAAATAGGATGCTACTGTATCAGCTTGAGGAGGGAAGAAAGGGGGCGGGGGGGGGGGGGGGGGAGAAGAAGATGTGGAGCTGCTCCTCCATGGGTCAGAAACTGCTGAATGGCAACCTGTCCCCATGCGAAGCAACTGGCCTCATGGAGCCTGCACAAATTTGGTTAGATCCCAGAGCCAGGAGATGGGCTCACTGGTGGTCTCCTCTTTGTGTGGGGCTGTGGCTCCTTTGGGTACCAATCAGTGGTCCCTTGCTCTAGAGGCAGGCATAGGAAATCAGCTGGAAGTGAGAATATTCCCTAGCACGAGGGCAAATCACAGAATCACTAAGGTTGGAAAAGACCTGTAAGATCATCAAATCCAACCATCAACCAACAAACACCACCGTGACCACTAAACCATGTCCCACAATGCCTCGTCCACACGTTCCTTGAACACCTCCAGGCATGGTGACTCCACCACTTCCCTGGGCAGCTTATTCCAGTGTTTCACCACTCTCTCAGTAAAGAAATTTTTCCTAATATCCAATCTAAACCTCCCCTGGCGCAACTTGAGGCCATTTCCTCCCATTCTATCGCTAGTTACATGGGAGAAGAGACCAGCACCCACCTCTCTGCAACCTCCTTTCAGGTAATTGTAGAGAGTGATGAGGTCTCCCCTCAGCCTCCTCTTCTCCAGACTGAACAACTCCAGCTCCCTCAGCTGCTCCTTATAAGTCTTAATTACCAGCCCAATCATCAATGGTTCGGCACCAGTGAGAAATGAAGGTTCCCAGGTGCCCCAGTTAGCATCAGCCCCAGCTTTCAGCATTTGAAATGTGGAATGACAATCTTTGAACTTTCTTTGGTCAACTCAGATGCAGCATGTGACACAGGAAAAGAAATCCTGATGATACCATGTGATAGCTACAAGTTTTTCAGATCCCATCATCAAGAATGACCCATCATCTGGAATGACCTGCCCATCCTCAGGCACCAATCTTCATCAGGTGGAACGGAACTACTGGTTGCACAGTGCAGCTGGTGGAAATGCTTCTTGAGGGACACTGATAAGGGCATGTGGCTTGGCAACAGAAGGGCTCACTACTAGCCTTGAGTTGGCCAAAAACTCCAAAACAGACTAAAAGTGAATGAATTAAGGAACTTGCTGGTTAGAGAGTAATTTATTGCAGCGGGAAATGGAGGAACATGTCTCCATCTGCCTGAACACTGGTCACATACCTATGCTATCCAAGGGTCTTTCAAATGGCACTATATTTAGGAAAGTGAATCACGTCCTTAGCAAGTCCCTGGTAAATCCGGGAACAGAGCCTGCTCCTGGTAGGGTCAGAGAGGTACTCAAGCCAGCTTTAAGCAGCAGAAGCAGTTCAGCCACTTTAGCACGGCAATCTGCTTCTCGGAGAGGGACTAACCCTGAGCAAAGGCCATGCTGAGATGGCACCATGGGGGGTACAGCCAACCTAAGGCCCTTGAGCTGTGTTTAGTCCTGAAGCAGTTGAGCACGGCTGCCAAGCCTGGAGGATGTGGCATGGTGAGCAGGTGTGCTTGTGCATGTGATAAGCGTATATGTTGGAACGTGTTGGCACAGGGGTGCTGGCTGCAGGTATCCTGGGGTCTGCTCCTCCCTGCAGTGGAAGACAAGCACCCAGGGAGCTGCCGTGCAACGCAAGAATGGTTGTTCTAGGCCACACCATGGTCCACCAAAAGTCTATGTCCGGTTGTCCCACCTCTGACTGTGGCCAACAGCACCTGCCCAGAGAGGAGCAGGTCAGTGATGCTTCTCTAGCTCACCATCCCAGCTACTGGGGACTCGCTGAGCCAGAGAGATGCCTCTGAGACACCCTGAGAAGTGCTTTTACCTCCATGGGCATGTGCTACACAACTTGGGGCTCCTGGCTGTGGAGAGACTTCCATAGGTGACTTAAAGGAGCTGGAAAATTGGCTGGCCTTGATGTACAGTTCCTGGGCTATAGCTGCCCTGGACCCTATTGTCGAGATACTTTGCTCTGCCCTAACGCTATGTCATGGCTTGACCCTGTCAGTCCTCTCAGTTGTGCTATTTTTGTCCTTTGCTCATTTTCCCTCTTCCCTCCTATATTCCAGCAGGAACTGGCCCTGGGCCATTGCTAACCCCTGCTCCTCTCTCCTTTCTCCTGTCCTCAACTGTGACCTTGAAATCACCATTCCCAGAACGCCCTCCCCTGTCCTCTTTGGGTCCTAGCACTGGTATTTTACACCCTACCAGCCGTGCCCTGCCTGCTCGTACACCTTCCAAGTGAAACATTTCTGATTCCCGGATGCCATTGCATTTGTAGCTTGAAATGCTCTGCTCCCCAGCTCAATCTAATTAAGAGAGAGACCTCTGCGAAAGATACCACTTTAGTGCATAGAAAAGTGATGAGCAGTGACTCTTAAAAATGTATCGCACAGCACCAATATCTGTTATTTCCTAGCAGATTACTGGGTATGAAGCATTCCAGTTTCTAATGAGATCTGACTGACAGGGTAAACCAATCTGCTACTTAAGGACTTGCATGTGTCTTCCTATCTGTGGGGCTCGTGCTAGAAAGATGCAGCCTACTGTGAAAAAGGCAGGACATTTTTCTAATTGCTTCGAGTTGCAGGCTGGAGCTAGGCAACAGAGATGCATTTCAAGCTGACAATCCAATAGTTACCTTTATTTCAGCTGCAGACAAATGCCTGGGATGGTTGTTCTTCACACACTGATGGTTCTCCCTTTCTTTGCAATTTTTTTTTGGTGTCACGCCAACTTCCCTTCTTAAAAAGTCCGTCCTTCCTCTAACAGCTCTGTTTGCTGTGCTTTTAAGCAGAAGCTCCCAGCACGCTACCACACCTTCAGCACACAAACTCAGCACAGACAGAGCCCACCTTTAAGCATGGGAGCAGAAAGCAATTTCTAGATCAAATAGCAGCTCCAAGCAGGTTATGTGAGAGCTCAGACATGGAGTTCACATTCACATATACTTACAGGGGTATCTACTCCCGTGGGATGACTCTAGATGTTTGTTCAGGCTCAATCTGGAGTCTGGGGCTAAATTTTGATGTTGTTTGATCATTGTCAATCAAGGCAGTCCAAGGCTAGACAACAGAGAGACCTCAAACCAGAACTATTGCCACGATGTTATTTGTCCCTTTAGGAACTATAAGATGTAATTGGAGATTTGCTTGTTACATCCTCATCTGGTTGGCAAATTAAACAGCGTTTAAATGGCCTTCCTCCTCCCATCCCTTCCACCTTCTCTTGGCAAAGCTTCCCTGTAACACCAGCCAGCTCTTATGGCTCCCAGGTGAGCATGGAGGATCTTACTCCAAAGAGAGTAGATGATCCACTGAAGCCCACTCCTTGTGCTGGTAGGTGCCACTCTTTGCTACTGTAGAGTTAAAAAAACCCCTTAACTAAAAGCAAAACCAACTGAGTTCCTTCACTTCTCCCTGGACAGCGATCACTTGCAAAACAGTAATGATCACAAAAAATTATTAAAGACTGAATTGCAATTTAAATACATAAAGAAATCCAGCTAGAGATGTTATTGCACATCCATGGGTTCAAAAACATGCTTGTCACCTTCTACGAGGGTGGAGAGAACCTCGAACACTCCTCTCCTCGAGCTCTGCATGGTACACAGGCCCTGATGTAAAAGGTCCCTCTCCATCCCTCCTCCGGGCTCTTTCTAACACAGAAATCTCTGCCACCAACTCTCCTGAGCTTTGCTGGGCCACCAAATTGCTGGAGGGAGAGCTGCAGGCAAAGCTTTACATGCCCACCCTTCCTTTTTGGCCATTCTGCTTTTTTTTTGAATTAGAAACCAGCACGCGTTTGCTCTGCAGGAGAGCCGAGCCGCTCCACCGGCTGCACGCACAAGAGGTGACAGCCGCACCAACTGAACAACAGCCATTCACCACCAATGCGTGAGTGAGGACGCAACGAGTGTCACCAGGAGATCCCAGTGAGATGTGCCACTGCGCTGCAGGAACAGAGAAGGCTGTGACCCTTAACAAGGGATGGATGAGGACGTTGCTGCCCATTTCGGCACTACTCTGCCTGTGCAAAATCAACTTTTGCCCCTTGGAACCGTGAAACACAGAATGATGTTCCCTTTTCTGGATCTCTCTCAGGTCGCTTAGGAGATCCAGGGTCTGTGATGACATTTAGGATCCATTTCAAGGTTGCAACCTTTTAATAAAATCGTTGCTACCAACCCTTCATCTTCCATGCTCGCGTGGCCTGCCTGCCTTCACACCCCAGCTGTTGTATCTCCAACCAGTGCCACGTAGGTCTTTCATATTTCAGCCAGCTAAGCTGTGACCAGCAGTGCTCAATACCATAAATACCACGCCAGTTCCAGGAGGGATGCTGCAAAAGCCGTATTTTCACAGAATCACAGAATCATTAAGGTTGGAAAAGACCAGTAAGATCATCAAGTCCAACCACTAACCCAACACCACCATGCCCACTAAGCCATGTCCTGCAGTGCCACGTCTACATGTTTTTTGAACACCTCCAGTGAGGGTGACTCCACCACTTCCCTGGGCAGCCTCTTCCAATGCTTCACCACTCTCTCAGCAAAGGAATTTTTCCTAATATCCAATCTAAACCTCCCCTGGCACAACCTGAGGCCATTTCCTCTTGTCCTGTCACTTGTCACTTGGGAGAAGAGACCAACACCCACCTCCCCACAACCCCCTTTCAGGTAGTTGTAGCGAGCGATGAGGTCTCCCCTCAGCCTCCTCTTCTCCAGACTGAACAACCCCAGTTCCCTCAGCCGCTCCTCATCAGACTTGTGCTCCAGACCCCTCACCAGCTTCGTCGCCCTTCTCTGGACACGCTCCAGCACCTCCATGTCCTTCTTGTAGTGAGGGGCCCAAATTTTCATTCCACCTTTAATGGCTCTGCTCAGATCACCATTGCCATCCCTGCACATTGCTGCCTCAGCATCTCCAGTGCAGTCATGGTTGCAGCCCAACACCTTCTGTGATGCTTGATGTGATTTCCATAGCCTGAAGCTGTGGAAGTGCAGGGGACCAAGTGAAGACAGGAGAAGAAGGTCCTTGGACTGGAGTGAGAAGAGGATTGCTAAAATGTTCCTATGGCATTTTTAAAGCAAGCAAACAAATAAAGCTGCTCTCTATGCACACAAAGGCCTGCCCAGCCCCTTCATGGCTAAAGTCAGTGGAGTAGCACATATATTTTATGCTTTACGTGGACCTGGAAATGAGCTTTCACATTTGTCTTCATATTTCTATGGTACAAGAAAGCCTGTATTAACCTGGGCAGTTTCTGGACACCATGGTGGGGCTGTGATTTTGGTCTCCTGATCCAGACTGAGACCTGGTCTGCAGACCGTGAAGGCTGGGGAGCTGGTGGGAAAGCCCTGTGGCCTCTTTCCAGCCCACTTATTTCATGTTTCGTGAAAAAAACAAAGTGCAAGGAGAGACTGAAGCCCCCCTGGGTGGGATGGATGCCCAAGGCTGGAAAGCGGGCAGAACTCCTTGGCCCACCCATTGAGCCCAGACCACACTATTGCTGACAATGTACAACTCGGTTTTCGCTCCGCATTTTTGCTATGATCACCCACATACCCAATTGTGTGGTGTCAAATAAAGCAAATGTCGACAAGTACTCTGGGATTTGCAAGAACCACCATCAAGATGATAGCGAATACCAGGACTTACACCCACAGGATGAGTTTTCAAAACCTGGTCTGCAAAGAAAACCAACACCCACCCTACGTACTGCAGACCTGGATAAACAAACCAATCCAATTCCAGCTGGACAGCCAGAGTTTCCTAAACTTAGACCTTATATTAAAGCAACTGCACTTCTACAAGGAACTGGTCAGTGACTAAGTACCATCACGGAGGCCAAAGTCACTAGCGGTAGAAATTAAGAAGAAAAACTTCTAACAAGAAAAATCCCTTCCCTTTAATTACCATTAGCAATGCAGCATGACAGAGAGAGATAAACACACATGCACCTACACAAATAAGGAGCTTGGGAACACAAAGTAATTACTTTCAGATTTTTTTTCCCACCGACATTCAAAACTTATTAGTCTCAAGAAAGCACATATCAGCAAAAGACTGTCACCTCAGGGATAAATGAGGAATTTGTTTGTAATTCATTTCCAGGAGAATATATCCTGATGTTGTTAATGCAGAGTAGGAACGTGCTCTGGCCAAGTCTAACAGCCAAAAACACTTCTTAAAAATGTTTATTCACATCTTCCTGAGACTGTGTCCCTGGAAATGTGAGTGCCGGTTTCTGCTGGCTGAGAAGTTCACCTCCATTGATTGTTTCACTAACACACCAAGAACCAAGCAAAGAAAGTCAATGAAGCCTCTCAGTTTTTTAGTACATTTCCAGTTTAGGAAAATTGAATTAATCTCTTTACTCAGAGCAACTCAGACATCCACATTCAGGCAATGAAAATCATTACAGAGGACACTAAAACCTGTATCTTTAAAGGTTACAATGCGAAGATTAAAAGCACCTCTGGGAAAAACTGAAATGGCTGATCAAAATAAAACCGTTGAGTCAACAGTGGAAAGCCTGGGCAGGACTGGCGCCTTCCAGCACGGACTCATATTTTAAGATGCTTTCTCTGCTGTATGGAGCGATACTGGGGAAGAGTGGATGCTATGTGATTTCACACATCGCAGCGTATTCGGACATTAGGGATGTAGGAACTGCCAAATTAATTCAGCCCCATAATTCCATTAATACACGGCTGCTACTGCATGTAAAAACCTACTGAGGGCACTTGTGGATTGATTTGCCCACCTGCAAACCACCTCCTGACCCCAGACAGCCAAGGAGGGGTTCATCCTGGAATGGCTGATAGATAAGAGCTCAGAGGGTTGTGATTAGTGGCACAGAGTCTAGTTGGAGGTCTGTAACAAGTGGTGTTCCCCAGGGGTCAGGACTGGGTCCAGTCCTGTTCAATATATTCATCAGTGACCTGGATGAAGGGATAGAGTGTGCCCTCAGCAAGACTGCTGATGACACAAAACTGGGAGGAGTGGCGGACACACCGGAAGGCTGCGCTGCCATTCAGCGTGACCTGGACAGGCGGGAGAGTTGGGCAGAGAGGAACCTGATGAAATTCAACAAAGGCAAGCGTAGGGTACTGCACCTGGGGAGGAATAACCCCATGCACCAGTCCAGGTTAGGGGCTGACCTGCTGGAGAGCAGCTCTGTGGAAAGGGACCTGGGAGTCCTGGGGGACAACAGGATGACCATGAGCCAGCAATGTGCCCTTGGGGCCAAGAAGGCCAACGGCATCCTGGGGTGCATCAAGAAGAGTGTGGCTAGCAGGGCGAGGGAGGTTATCCACCCCCTCTACTCTGTCCTGGTGAGGCCACATCTGGAGTACTGTGCACAGTTCTGGGCTCCCCGGTTCAAGAAGGACAGGGAGCTGCTGGAGAGGGTACAGCAAAGGGCTACGAAGATGATTATGGGACAGGAACATCTTTCTTATGAGGAAAGGCTGCGGGACTTGGGTCTTTTTAGTCTGGAGAAGAGAAGACTGAGGGGGAGCTTATTAATGCTTCTAAATACTTCAGGGGTGGGTGCCAGGAGGATGGGGCCAGTCTTTTTTCAGTGGTGCCCAGTGACAGGATGAGAGGTAATGGGCACAACCTTGGTCATAGGAAGTTCCATCTAAACATGAGGAGGACCTTCTTTCCTTTGAGGGTGGCAGAGCACTGGAACAAGCTGCCCAGAGAGGCTGTGGAGTCTCCTTCTCTGGAGATATTCAAAACTCGCCTGGATGCGTTCCTGTGCAACCTGCTCTAGGTGACCCTGCCAGGGCGGGGGGTTGGATTAGATGATCTCCAGATCCAGAAGGGTCCCTTCCAACCCCTGTCATTCTGTGATTCTATGATTCTGTGATCTTACCTAGCAATAGATGTCTGCTGTGGATAATTCCACCTGAGCAGGTCACCTCTGCTCCCCGATCCTTGTGAAGAAAGCAACAGGGACTCCTAGGAGGCCCTTCATCTCATTTCAAAGAAAATTTAAACCAATTCAGAAAATTGCACTCTAATCATGCTCACTTCTCGCTACTTGCTGTAAAGGGAACTGAGGGCAATCAGCTCCAATGGAGACGTGACTGTGCCAGACCTCTAGTTATAGAGCAAGTATTCATCAGTTCAACGGGTCAATGCATGTATCTGAAAGTTAAACTCAGGCTTAAATACTTTGTTGGACTTGCGTGCGTGTTCTTCAGGCTGCCACAGCCCATGTGTCTGTGAAATGCCTGGTGTGGTTTTAATTACAAAGCCAGCAAAATCCCCTCCTTGAGGAATTTCTAATCCATGCAGTCACCAAAGGAAGGGGAGTGATGCGCTGTCATTACCTGGTGGTTCAGCCACTTTCTTTCCATCTTCATGTGCTCAAGTGCTCTCATTACGCAAAAATTACTTAAGGACAAACACAAGAAATGTCATCCCCCAAGAGTCAGGCTCTTTGCTTCCGAACATCTGGTATGTCACATTAGGGCATTTTGGAGTTTTTTCCTAATGTGGAGAATCAGCAGAAGGCAAGGCATTTCCCAGACACACGCAATGAATAAGAAATCTGCTGCTCAGCAAACCTGAGGACAAAAGTTGTCCATCCTTAGGCTGGAGTGAGGCCAAATGGCCCAAAGACGGTGAGGGAAGATCAGTGACTTCTGCATAAGGACATGTTCACTGCTCCTGCCTCCCCTCTGCTCCTACCTTGAGCAATTCCTTCTTCACTCCTGATGTCTTATCCTAATTTAAGACAAAGTTCCATTTTCAGGAACATTATCATTTCAGAGCCTTACAGCTCATTTCCTTGTTTGTTCCCTCTTCTTCAGTTGTGCCAGCACAGCTGTTTGCAAAGCCCGCTGTGAACCAGACCAGAGAGCTGATCCTGCCAAAAAAAAGAAAAAGCTGATGCAAAAACCAAAACACAGCCCTTCCCCCCAAGCTGGATCATTTCCCGGCTCTAATTTACTGTGCCCCATCAGGGCCCGCTGTGCAGAGAACGAGAAGGGGAAGGTGGTATTTGCCGAGGTGTCGGCATCGCGGGCTATATGCAAGCACAATCACAAATTCTCACTAAGCCTTCAGAGCTGGATGCTGCTTTCCTCCTATACAATGGTGCGCTGTAAAGAGCTGCCGATCTTTTCTTGTGTACTGACTACACATTTTGCATAGCAAATAAAATACAATATGTTTTGGGGGTAGTTTTCCAGATGAGGCCAATAAAGCACCAAGTGCTGTTCTAGGGAGTATTTCAGACCTGTACAAACCAGGGGTGTTTGGATCTACTCACATCCGATGTCCATCGGGATGCCCAAAGGTGGGAGAAACAAAGTCCTTCCAGCAGCTGATTTAACTGATCTACTTTGGGTGTATTGACCCTGCAGAAGGGGATAGGGCTGAAAGGACCCGGGTGACAGAAGACTGGCCAGAGCACCGCCCTAATACAGATTAGCCTGGGAATAAATTCACCATCTGCCATCACCCACAGTGAATTAAAAGGAATTTTAAGCCTTCAGACTTCAGGAGAGAGACATCAGCCGGAGATAGCATAAAGACCCCATCTCCAAATGTGCCAGGACACATCAGGCTCCTGGTTTTGTGTCAAAGAAGAAATAGCTGGAGAGGATGGTCATGGCTCAGCAAAGAAGAGTGCAATTCCTGGCTTTGGGAATTCTTCATCTGCCAAAATGACAAACCTGGGACAGCAAGAGATGGCTTCTGAGCCCTGGGGGGACATGGGATTCAGAGCATGGGTCCTCCTTGCTCTGGCAAGATGACCTGAGAACCATTTTCAGGCTTCAAGACAAGGGTGTTGCCTTTCCTGTACATCTCAGCACCATGGGCCAGTGATTCAAAGACTGGCCAAACTCCTCTCTAAAACACTTATGGACGTAAAGCTTAGATCCGAATTTCACCAACCTCTTATCCCGGAGAACAGAGGAAGGGACAAGGAGAGTCTTTTGGTTCCCGGCACTGCAAGGAGATTGGGTGCATGCATGGGACTGAAAACAGCCAATTTTGGCACAGATATGGTAAGTAGAAACGCTTGACCCATGATAAACTGGGACCCATATGAGATCTCCAGTCTTGGGCATCAAGGTGAGCTATCTGGGAATACCACATCTTCCAGTGTTGTGTCCATAAATATCCATAAAGCTTATGAGCCAGTCAGAGGAACCAAGACCTTTTCCAACATACGAGTGGTTGGTAGGGCTCGGTGTGGGGTATGCTGATTTCTACCATGTTGAGTGGATATCTTGACAGGAGACCTGATTCTCTGCACTGCTTTTACTCCACCAGCCCAACGAGCTCTTTGGTTTCTTCCTGCTCTGTTCTGACCGACCAGATGAATTGCATGGCCAGCTATGAGATATTTCCCTGTGCACCTCCATAGAGGAGAGCGGACCAGTGATTTGGGTTTCCCCAGATCAGTGTAACATCTTCCAAAAACCCCTCTCGTTTCTGTGCTGAGGAGCTGAGCAGCTCCAGCAAAGGACGTGGCCGTGCTATGGCTTCCAGAAGCTCATGCAGGACTGCAGAAGCTGAAAGTTTGGGAATTCTCGAGCAGGCACCTTGCTGTAAATGTACTGTAATGCAGAGAGCAGTCAGAAACCCCAAGAAGCACTCTATGAGTTGTGAAGGCATAAATTGGTGTCCTACTAAAACTCAGAGCAGCTGCAGATTTAACTGGAAATTAAACTACACGGATGGGTGATTTGTTCCAGCGTAGTTTTAATGAGTCCGTAAGAGGGCAGCTGTTTGGGATGCACGGGGCATCACCCAGCAGCACCCGTCTGGTGAAGGACTGTACGGGGACACAGTCTCTGATCCCCCAAAGCCCATGGGATAAGCAAAAGGAGGAAGGGGAGGGAGGGGGCATCGAGCTGAGGGGTGTTTTTTAATCCTCTGTGGTTGGGATTTTTGGTTAATGCAGTGAAACCACTAATTACAGCTAATTAAACCTGCACTGAGATCAAAGCTCAGTGGAAACTACAGGGGGGAGAAAACAAGAGAGAAGAGAAAGGAAAAGAAAACAGGGATTTTGCTGTAACCAAGTCCTTAATTGAAAACTAAAGCAGCTTTGTTAATTAAAAGCAGCAAAAACAAAATGAGGGTATGCTCCACAGATACACAACATGAGTCCAGCATTGTGACGGAGATAACACGCCTTTCCCATGCTGTCGGCAAAGAGAAGCTTTTCTTCTAGAGCCTGTTCTGCTTCTGGCTCCTCTACAGGGAAGGGTCTTCCTAGGATCCGTACTGCAAAGCATTGGTGACTTTTACCTTCCACAGCACTGAGAACCTTGGGCTATAAAGTGGGGGGCGAGGAATTCCTCCAGACTAATACATCTGCAGTTTTTATGAACAAGGAAGAGTTTTTCCCTCCAACACAGAGAAAAGAGGGGATGGCTCAGTGACCAGCTTGTCTACAGGAGAATACGAAAAAAACCCCATTGGTAGCTGATTGCAAAAGGAAGGGGTTCATTCTGTAGGGTTGTCTAGCCCTGACAAGACATTATAGGATATATACGTGACAGCCATCTGCTGTCCCTGCCATGCAGAGATAAAACATTTCATATGCGCTGAAATTTTACCCTCAATCTTGACACCCATCAATAGCGACTGAACATCTGGGAGACCATCATAGCTATTTCATGATGGAAGTGGCTCCACTGCATCTGGGAACCAAAAATCCTCACACCTGAGCTGCGGGAGAGATAATGAGTGAGGTCAACAGGGACTCAGGAGTCAACCCTGGACCACAGCTACACCTCAGCTACTTTACTTTTTCTCTTGTACCCATGCCCCTCATGTCTGGGTCCACATATTATCCTGTTATTCAGTGATTAATATCTCATGGAAAATGAGCCATGGCAACGTGACTTGTTGCAGTTTGCCCCCTTTTCTCTGCAGGTGAGCCCCATGATCCCGAATGCATCATGGCATCTCCCCAGCAGCTTTCTGGGAATATCAGCCCCCACAAGCAGGCTGCTTCTAACACAGGGGCAGAAAGGCACAGCTTTCAGGCAAGGAAACTTTGAAGCAGCAGGACTACTGTGTTTCCAGTTGCTCCAGCAACAGGGAGGGAAGAAAGAACAGATCTGCAGCATACTCAACCCCAGCTGAAGCTCAGTTCCACCTGAAGTAGAAAGATACTACCTGCAGTATCCTTTCTAGTGGTCTGCTCCATTTGCTTTTGAATATCCTAAGTGCTGTGGAGGATACATGAGTTACAGTGCCTGGTACCCAAGTTGTCTACCCAACTAACGTGGGTTTTACTCAGACTGAATCATCTTAAACACCCCAAATTGTCTCCTGGCTTGAGTGCAGCCGCAAGGGAGAACATCTGAGATACCCTTTTCATCGAGTTCTGAACCACAAGTGAAGACAGGCAGCGGAAGAGCATCACACAAGCATTGCAGAGACACCTGAGAGCAGAAGAGCAGTTTGCCACTGAAGGAAGGGGATCCAGGTGAGGATCCGTTGGACCTGGGGTTCAATGTGCACAAGTCAAGCATCAAGAGTGGCTCTCGAAGGAAGCCTCCCTTTGACCAGCTACATCCTCAGGCAACCTGGGCACCCAGGCAGCAAATACAGCCTGCTGTTTCTGTATTTATCAAGAATGAAATCAGAAAAAGAAATAACATTTGGCAATGTAAAGGACTTCTTTCAGAGCACTGGGATGTCTGAGGAGTTTCTAATGCACACTGGCTTCTCCTTCCCTCTGCAGCACCCAGTAGATGGCAGCAAGTTATTGCTTATTCCTCCTGCCTGGGACAGCCTTGTGCATTAGGAAAGAGGCACAAATCTCTCCTGCCCCTGTATAATCAAACAGAAAAAAATCGCCTGCCTGCCAGTCGTAGCTGGAGAGGAGCCCTGAATGCTGAGCATCCGAACCAGAACTGTCCTCTGAAATAAAGCACCCTCTGAAATCCCGCTGCTGTGATTCGGAGATTGCTCCTGGTGGCATTTTCCAATTGTCCCCAGGCAATAATTGGAGCCAGACAGGGACAACCCTGTCAACTCCATGGATGATTGTGCTGAAAGCAATGGGCCTGTTTACACTGGAAAATCGTAGCACAAGGGCATCTCTGCCTCTTGTCACCAACTGAGCTAGTCCTAAACGCGGAGCGTCTATATCCACTCTGCTGCTGTGATTCACTCAAACTTACAAGCAAAAATAGAGTGCTTATTAGGTGCCAGAGCAGAGGCAGATCCACTGCTTCCCAAACCCATGCTAGTCCCTTCCCATCACACTGTGTGGCCCTGTGCAGACATCTCGGCACCTTGACCTTGGTACCCAACCCAACCAATGATGCAGCAGTTTGACACTGGTTTGAAAGAAAGCTCATGCTCCAGCTGCATCCTCCTTCATCTAGGCTCTCTTCTGCACCCCAACTAAATACAGACAGGTTTTGGGTAAAGGGTATGTTTCCAGGACCCATGTAGGGTAACTGGTGTTAATTGTAACTGCTTCCTACAAATGCCTTGGCAGTTCTCACTTACTTTGAAACCAGTATGAGGATGGTGCCGTTCTCTCCTGACTCTCTGCAGGTGGCTGTATGGGAGGGGGGAAGATGTTTGCCCCGAGAATATAAGAATACAAGCAAGTACATGTACATTGTAGCCTCACAGGTGTCACCAGGAGAGCACAGACGCAGAGGAACAAGGTCAGAGCAGTAGCTGCGGCTGTATTTTGCTGGGGAGCAGAAGCAAAGGTCATTCTCTTTTGTGAATGATAAAAATTCAAGCAGCCCTTGTATACCGATAGACACATTTGATCACAGGCATCTGAACTACATTTCAAGGGCTTATTCATGGCCGACCTACGAACAACCATCTGGCATGCTGATGGCTTCTCCCCATGCCTTCTCACTGGGGACTTCTCCGGAGCAGCTGGGATCCACCAGCAGTGACAATGTAGGTGCCAGATCTACTAGAAAGATGTGGTCAGAGCCAAGGGCCCTGGTAACATCTTTAGCAGCAGGAGAAGAGACTCCTGGTCCCTGCGGGATGGATGGCCATTGCAACCGCTCACTTGAATGGTAGCAGCAGGGAAACCTCCGCTGTAACTCTTAGGTGTACGGACACCTCTGGTTCAATATGCTGCAAACCATTAAAGGGATGAAGGACACTTTCAGATCCAGTAACGAAGAGTAGCACCACTCAAAAACCTTTATCTCAGAGGTCAAAATGACACTGTGTTGTATGAAATGTTCACATTTCATCACTGGTCTCTCCCTTCCCCTTGCAACCATCTCAATTAACTTTCAAGAACAGGGCAATTTTATCACTGCTGTATGTCTGAGAAAGTTTTTTTTTCCAATGAAAAATGAACATCTAAGAATGGAATTCTATTTTATTTAAGGATAAGTCTGAAGCAGAAACCTAGCCCGTTTTGACTACATCTGATGAAATTTCTGCATAAACATGCAAATGTGATTTTTGGTGGGGATAGAGGGGGAGTAGGAAAGAAGGCACAATGGAAAAAACCTGAACTGGAATCCAAATTTGAAGCTGAATTTTATCCCTCTAATGCCATAAATCTAATTCTGGGTCTGAAAATTCCAAAATTTGGAGGTATTTGGAACTCACGCTCAGTCCCCGACTTTGCAGTATATGCCTAGGTATTATACACGGGAAGAAAATACTGCTTTTTCTTTAATTTAGCAGTGGATGCTCTAACGGTTGACTGCATTTCTGCTGGCCTAGATACTGAACACACATATAAGGGAAAAACCTATTAATATTTGCAGGAAATTTAGCAGATGCTACAAAGCCTTTTGCGACACCTCAGCAGTCGGAACCAGCTTATTTTACCCTTTCTCCTGTCAGTGGAGAAACTCCTTGCTAGAACTCGCAGAACTAGGCAATTTATACTTTTCAATGGAAACGTGCCCTGGCTCTGCTTCGTGATGCTCTGCAGAGAGTTTCCCTGCCCCGCTCTATCTTAAGCTGAAAATCTCAAAGCAAAACTCATTTGAAACAAATTTTCCCCCTGCCATGGTACTACTCCCAAAGCAGCAAATCCTGCGGTTGTCACCTGCAGGTTACAGTTCTTTTGAAAAATGTGGTTTAAACAGCAAGAGTCTCACCAGAACCAGCGAGTGTTACATGGGTTAATATTTTGCTGTGAATTGTCAATGTGATCCTGGCTTCAGAGGAGAAAGATCTTCCCCCTCTGGCTTCCCTCGTTGGGGTTTCTACTGCCTACGGCACCAACTAAGAGAAGAACGAGGATGCCCAGTGCTCTTTGGAGCCCATAGAAAGCCTTGAAGAATATATAAATGGTGAAAAATAAAAACAAAACCAAACCCAAAATCAAAAGCATGACACCCAGGAAAATCTTGAAAATCTTTTGGCCCTTTCTCAAATGGTCCGGTCTTTCCTATAAACTTGAGCACATCAGACTTTAAATGCATTCACTTTCAGAAAAGGACCACCCAGGACCTGTTCCAGAATTAAAACTTAACCTATGAAGAGTGATCATATGAAGAGTGATGTATTGATCGTTAATTGTGGCTAATTGCTTCTTGAACCCCGAGTGTCACACTCTCATGGAGAAAGAAATATCAAGAGGGCAAGGGAGCAACAGGGGCAGCGAACTGACTGTCCAGGGGAAGCATGAGCCAGTCGGCTTCAGATGAGGCTTAGGTCCAACCTGGAGGGCAAAGAGCTCCATAACTGCCTGAGAAAATCTATTTTTCTGTGTATGTGAAAAAAAACCACTAAAAAACCTGTTAAGTCTTTCCCTGATGAAAGGAGCCCATGACTTCTAATCAAGTTCCTTAAAGAAATTGGAGTAAATGTTTTATTTATTTATTAATTTGCACAAGGGCAAATGCAAAGACCAGAGATGGGGCCATGAGTCCCAAGCTGGGTTAGACCCACTTCAGAAATTTTCTCTCCCATTCAGTAATGATCACCCAGTTCCCTGGAGAGGCGAGGCAGGGAGGGAATTTACCCCAGTTACCAAGAGGTGTAGGGGGGAAGGAAGAGCAGGTGAGTGAGTATTTCTCCGTCAGCTCTGCCACTGCTCCTGTACGTGAAATAACCACTTGCTCTCTGTTTCTCATCTTTAAAAAGACAAAACTGATAGTTAGCTACTGCGCAAACCATTTACAGATTCCTATATGAGCTATATCATAGAAGTACAAATCACTTTTATCATACACTGATGTTATTTTACGCTTTCTGGGGGTGAACTGTTATGTTTATTTTATAGTTTGAACAGACCTCTGTAACTGGAGTCCCTGGGGTAACATGAGAACTTGCTCGGGTAATTGTAAATGCAGGTGAGCAGGGCAGGGTTTGGATGCACGAGACGCCTTGTTTATGTAAAAGGGGAATCTGGATAATAAGCATTCAAGGAGTCATTTGAAGAATAAAAGAATAAAACATACTCTCTAGATCACAGAAATCTGCCCCAAAACAAAGAGGAAAGCGATGCAGTCATGAAAGCTAAAAAGAAACATTGTTGAATTTATATTATGGGAAGAAATCTGCATCACAGGTACCACAAAGCAGCTGATGCTGCTGTGCAGAAAGCTCAGGTATCTCTTCCGAGCTTTACAGCTGTTGATGATGGTACCCAACAGCTCCAATGGCACAGGAGAGAATCTATTATTTGTCACGTAACTCATATATGAAGAAGGCTGGTATGTGTTTGATATTGTGAAAACTGCTGGTCTGGCATATCACCCATCAAGCAAGATCAGGAGGGGTGAACACGTTCCCTCCTCACCCTTCCCTTTGAACTCCACATCAAATTATGCAGCACTACGAGTCAGAGCTCCACGGCTATTCAGCCCTTACTGCAAAGACCTCTCCAGAAAACGACCGGCCATGCTGTGCCAGCCTCCAGCAGCGCTTGGTCAGCGTTTCATTATTTGGGTGCCAGTTGCTGTCAGCACATGCTCAAGCTCTGTTCTGCCTGCCAAAAAATTGGGCTAATTTATTTAGCATTTCAACAGATCAGGGAAAAAAAAAAGTTAAAAAAGGAAAGATTGAATTTGGGAACTCTATTCCTTGGAGAGTTAGTAATGGATCTTTCTCCCTCTCCCTCCTCCAGGCCTCAGCATTCATAACTTCTCCATGTCAATGTTATTATAAGGAAACTAATTCAATAATGAGATCATTCCCCATATGAGAACCCAAGTAAATGAGGCACTCAGTCATACCTACTCTCCCTCATCTGAGGGAGTCATGCTTCTCTCGTAATCTGGTCTCCAATAGTGATGGCCAAATGATGACACCAACTATTTCCAGTGGTTGTGGTGGGTCACATCCGAGTGTCACGCAAAACTCTGTCATTTGACCTACATGCTTTAATTTGCAAGTTCCAGACTCTTCCTTCGGCTATTTCTTGGGCTCAGCTGCCTGTTGCTGAACCAGCTGCTGCCACAGAGGATCAGTCAATACAGCTACTGGCAGTCAGCACCCTAGGTCCATGTGCAAAGCACACACCGTTTAGCGTTTCCTCATTCCTCAAATGATCCCCCTTTAGTCAATAAAGCAGCAAGATTGGTGAGAAACTTGCAGGGGACCTATCATGTCCAGTTTTGTTTTTATTTTGCTATTACTACTATTTTAAGAGCAACAGAACTTGAAGGGAGACAGCATCTGGCATCCTTGAGGTTCACACACGCTGTTCTTGTGAGCTGATAAAAGTTGAAGCCTTCAGCAAACCAAAGTATTACTTATCTGGGCATGAATCCAGGCCCCAGATTCATCCAGTTTAAGTTCCACCCAAGACCTATACCTAGAAGCCTTTCCTTGCCTGGGTTTTGATCTTATGAGAACCACACCAACAAGAAGCCCCAAGCACAGATGCTCTGGTGGGACCTCCACTTTGAGCTCAAGCTGAGCTCAAGTGATCCATGTTGCTCTCAATGTTGCTCAACAAGGCGGAAAGTGAGTATTACGATTAACACTTCTATGGGTTGAACTTGATATCCATCCAGTTGCACGCACAAGTGGTGAAACTTTTGGAAGGAGCCACCTCTGTACATGTGGACATCAAAACAGTAACAAACACAACATGGGGCTCTCTGCTCACCTTGCAAAGTCCAGGTCAGCCTCACGTGACATGGTGATGTTCGTCAGGTTTTGCTGGAGGATGAAGATGTTCCTGCACATTTTCTTTATGCCAGATTCACTGATGCGCTTGAAGTAGTGGGCGCCATTGATAAGAATGCAGGAGATAAGGTGGCCCAAACCTGCATGGGTGAGGGGGTAAACAAACAATAAAATCACAGGAGAAAGACATTTAGTGACAATAATTCATCCAAAACCCATGAATGAGCACTGTTAAGTGGCACATGTGAATTGAAACGGAAGATACACTGGACTGTACCTGGAAACAGCCCTCAGTATCTTCCCTGTGCATTTTAGGTGGACTTTCCTCAAGATTCCCTTCTTCAGTAAAAATACAAAACTGCCCCAAAACACCATGAAAACTCAAAGTTGCATTATCATAGTCACTGACATTTCCAGGGCACTTCCAGATTTATAATCAGGCTTTGCATAATGTCCCTTTCAGTCCCTTTCTCTGTCTGGGCAGAGCAATGGACCACTGCTGCTCCTACAAAATGATAGTATTTCAATCTGTTATCAAGGGTGGTATTTTTCCTTGGTAAACTCACAGTCTGCAAGAGCAGAATTGAACTGCATTTCAATGCACTTGATGTGCAACCTCTCTCTGATCAGTCTTGAACAGTTTCTTGTGTCGGAATGATGTCTCCATCTTTCCTCTGCTGCTGAAGGACGCAGCCAGCTGCTAGAAGTCACAGCCACCCCAAAAATGATGTATCCATTCATGTTGCATTACAAATAGCAAAAAACCCCAGCTTGATTGACTCAGTACACAGATCTGTAAAAGACTAGATGTCAATTAAAAGTCCGAATTAAGAAAATGTGTTCATGTATAGGCCACCAGCATGGGGTATAAGCAAATGCCCAAATGGGGCTTAAGAGGTGCCTACATTTCATGAAGACCATGTGTATGAATTTCAGTCTCCTGGCTTAGCGAGATGTGAATGGTCCCCATGGCTCTGTGTGGAGTAATTTCACTCTCCTCGAACAGACACGGTAGACCTGAGCTGTAAGAGGAGCTCTACAAGGTGCTTGCGATCACTCAGTTTGCCATGGACACACACAGCTAGGAAAACATCTGATTAAAAAATGCTCCATCAGTAGCTACATGGGTACAGGGGGGAAGTACACAGATACTGAAAGCCTTCTCTAAGACTACTAAGCAGTGGCCAAAATAAGCCTAGTCAGGCTTGCAAAGCCTTCATCCCTGCTGACATATTATATTGGGCAATGGGTGGATCTCCAGGCCCCACCTTCTCCTGACTTTGAACAACGACCAAATATAAGGACGCGTATCCTGGTGCGCAGGCAGGAGAACTGTGCGTCAGCGCCACAAATAAATACAGGGGAGATGAACCAAGACATGATTTATATTCTCCAAGGTAATCACGACAGATGAGACATCAGAAGAGCTAATGTTCTCTAAATTTAATTTTAGAAATGGAATGGCTACACTTCAGATAGGAACTGTGCCATAATAGAGCTGTGCTTGTAATATATACACATGCCCTACGGCTTCCCGAAGAAGAACTGTCCTGCACGTACATCAACTTACTGCTTTCCTACTCAGCATGGGCCTGTTTCTCCTATTCAGCCAGATACGCTCAGAAATGGTATGGAGGCAACAGGGTTTTTGTGTGCCCTGTGTTTGCATGGGTCTCGCTTATCAATCTGTTGTAAGTGGCAACAGCCTGCCTTACCCTTGAAAGGAATACTGTTGAGCTTTGGGATGAGAATGAAAAAGTATTTTGTAAGAACCAAACTCTTCCAGTAAATGCCTGACCTTCGAAGATGTACTGGAACTTGTGCTGCTGGAGGCTGGCGCTCATGGCTTCCTCGATAGCACTGATGTCCTTATTGAGCCGGACGACGAGAGGGTCATAGTCCATGCTCTCCACGTTGGCGACGATGGCATAGTTCCCCTGTTTAGCCAGAGGGATCAGGTAGTGGAAGCAATGAACTCTGCGGGACAGAAGAGAGAAATGTTACAATACAACAGCCCTGATGTTAAAGTATCAGCGGGTATGCAAAGTGTTGCCTTCTTATTTTCCTTCCAATGTTCAAGCTAGGAAAAAATAACAGTAATTTTAAGAAATGGGTGGTTATGTCTGCATTAAATGTATCCTTCTTTTGACACTGTCCTATCTTGAGAGGTGAATACAAAGGACCCTTCATTAAGAGATCTGACCTACGTCATCCCAGTAAAGCGGCCAAGTGCCTTTTTACCAGGTTCTCCAACCTCACACATGCCGGTTCAGCAGCACTTCAATACCGATGCTCAAATACGAAGTCCTATGTACCATAAAGACCTAATGATGGTTATAACTGGCAGAAGAAGCGAGCCAGGGCACATGAAATGATAATTAGCAGGTCAAGGTTGTGCCTATTCCCAAGCATTTAACACTATTGCAACTTTTTTCTTTTCTGTTCACCTGCCTGGTAGGGCAATGTGCCCAACCATCATCCCTCCATCAAAGGAGAAATTCTGTGCATTCAAATCACCTATTAGTGTTCTGCAAAAAACTATAATTAAGTAATTTCTCTCAAATCTATATAAGGAAGTGCTATGACCAGCAAAGTCGATAGCAAAACTCCTTCTACTTTTGTAATTCCTGGGTTTCACCCACATCACTCAATGGGGACAGGAGATTGGTTGGGTTCTTCTGAATTTCATCTGTCAGGGAAACATGGCCAAATCACAGCCTGGATGAAATATCCCTTGCGTTCAAAGCATAACTCAGGATCAGCACACTGAGACAGAAAGTTCACACCAGACTGACCCAAACAGCAGGGAGTTGTGTTGGAGTGGGAGAAGCTGAGACGAGTACATCCTGGTTTTCATGTCGCCTGTCCTCCTGGAAAACATCCTTGAGGTGGCCGTCACAGGCAAGTTCAGTTTAGGGCAATTACAAGAGTAAAAACATCTGTTTGTATTCTTTAGTGCCCCTCCTATATAATACTATATAGGGCTTTTTATAGGAAAATACTGAAACAGACATTAAGTAATCTAAAACTCCATCGTTATATGTATAACAAAAGAAATGGTTAATGATCTGAATGTGCCAACAGATTTCCTTTAAGGAAGCAGATATAAATCCAAGGAGCAGGATCTCAGTGACCACTATCCTCAGGTCATGCCCACATGGTACTGGAGGAGGAGAAGCCAACGCTGGGCTGGTGCCAACCTGCATCTGGCAGAGCTGTGAACAAATGGGGGGCCCTAAGGGAGGAGAAATACAAGGGGATAATTGCCTCGTCTCAAATCCACTTTGCTGTTTGCTGGTGTTTTCTTAGACTGCACCTGCAACAGCAAGAGGCCGGATAAATTCCCAGGGTCTTTACAAATGTGCTCTGAGTGCTTGCTTAAAGCACAGGGTTTCTGTGAATGAATACACATTGTACTATGCACCTTGGCAATGACACGGATCTGGGGAGTTGGCGTAGGAATCTCAGAGAAACCTGCTAGGAACAGCCATCAGAGGGACTGGGATTTTTCTCTGTTACTGCAGGTGGTTGCAAACGCAGAGTGATGAATATGGGGAAGCTCCCACCCCGCTGGGGATTTTCCTGGTTGTTAGCATCTCTCTTTCTCAATCCTTTCCAAGCGTTGCACAGAGTAACATGCTTTGGTGTGTATTTACACCATCAAACTGGGCCCCTGTTAGAAGCACTGGAGGAGGTGGGAAATGGTCTGCTCTAAAATGACAGCAAAATTTTTTCCTGAATTACATTTGCACTTATTTCTGCTTAACCCAAGTGTGATGGAAAGCCACAGAGGACTGAGACCAGAAACCCATTCAGCCTGGTGCCCATATCACGAGTCCGGGTTAGCTCAGGCATCACCTCGTATTACGTCGCAGCTGGAAAGCTGCTCCATTTCCATTCCGTAACAATCTTTTCCTCGAATCCTTCAACCTCCGGCTCATCTGTGATGCCTGCAACCAAGTGGTCAGCAGATGATGGATAGCAGGGTGAAGGACTGATGACAATAACTAATGTGTATTGTTTTTTAAAGCTACATACTGACTCCACCAGAACTCTGCCAATGTACACAAGGTCACAATATGGCTCAGGATATGTCACAGAAGAACAAACTGATGGTCCATCAAGTCTCATTGCCTGTCTCTGACATCCACTTCTATCTGATGCTTCAGAGAAAAGGGAAGCAATGAAAATACACCTGGCTGATATGATGCATAAGGGAAAAATGTCTTCCCAGCCAGTGGACAGCCGGCAGCCTGGAGAAAGGGATTTGCTGCCTTTGATCTTTGCACGTGAAGTCAGAGATATCATAAAATTATCCACACCTTTAAAAAAATCCAGCTGGTTTCCCAGTTTCTGTTACCATTTGAAAAGGTAGTAAGAAAAGCTTCTATTTGCAATCCAAAGCGCAGTGGCTAATAAATGTGCAGACACGTGTTAGACTATTAAACATCATTGTGCAATTTTCTAAGGACAAAGCCCCCCAAACCCCACATTTTTCCTAGTCTCTAACACATAAGACACACACCTCCCTAGGAAATTCTGCTTTTGGTATCCTGCCTCTGTCCCACATTTGGCCATCCGTGGTGATGGGATCTGGCATTTCTGGACTGACCTTTGATGCTACAGCAGGCAAGTGTATCTGTCTCAGATGCCATAATATGTACTCTGGACACAATCTTAATATAGCCTCCCGAGCTCACCCGCAATACCCAAATTCAGGGCTTTTACCTGACTTCCAAATGCAGAACCAGCAGGCAGCGGTCAGCCATCTCTTGAAAAGACCTGGCCAGCTCACTCAGGGTTTGTAGGATCTGTTCGGATGCAGGAAGGTGTTCGATACTGGCATGGCTGTCCTGGCCAGGAGACACGGCTAGCAAGAGAAGATAGTATAAATTTGTGACATACTTCATCAATATTGCTCAGCTTTAGCAACCACAGCATCTTGTCTGCTTCCATCCTAAATATGTGTGTTCTCTCCCACCTTTGGCTGAGCAGTAGCATCTATAATTTGAGAGTGTATGAAGCAACAAACTGCTTCTGCAATTGATTAAACTCCAAAGTGAATCTGAGGGGTTTAATCAACCACCAGAATACATTTGCTTGGGAAGATATTGCTCTGTGATGAGTTTTTCTGTAGCTACAGAATCCAGGAACATTTATCTTGCTCTGCTCAGAGTGAGAAAAGAGCTGCTCGGGAGCCAAAGCACGGCACCAACAGGAAAGATGGTCCTTCTTGGTCACCATAGACTTCCCCATGTAATCTCAAGTGAGTCTTTGCCTGCCCCTATCCCTTCAGAGGCATCTGGGAGGCTTTCTTCGTTCTTGTCAATAAAACACAGCTCTTAGGCAGTAAAGCAATTAAAAAGCAGGCAACAGGTATGAGTTGGTGGTGGACCAACTGTTTCCCTCCCACTGAGACCTCTTTAAAAAACCACCTTACTTTATCCCAACCACAAGAGCATCATCTTTCTTGGAGAGGTGTCAATGCAGATGTAACTCTGCAGCCCCTTAGATTTTATCACAGTCCCTGAACCCTGAACCTTCTCCCCTGCAACACAAATCGCTGCCACTTGAGCTAAAGAAGTAGCTTCACTAACAAGAGTAACACGCCGTTATCATATATTCTGCCCTAATTCGAGGAAGCGTATCCCAAATATTCAAGTCCTCGCTCAAGCAGTGCTTTAGAAATGACTTCCTGCATATGGTGATAGGCAATGTTTGAAATTAGGCAGCCCCGCCTAGACAACTTCCACGTGAATTAAATAATGGGATTGCAAGGGATATCCTGGATCATCAAGTCCAGTTGCTACAAGCCCTGCGTCCCAGGGCCTTAAGTATAAACTTGTGTGCCATATTAAAGTTGTTCAGACTTCTACCCTGGCTGGCTCCTTCAAACCATCGCTTCTTTAAAAGTGAAGTTAAAGTTTGGGATCTAATTTCCAGCCTAAACTTATTCACTGATGTTTTATATTTGGTTGTTCATACACCAACATTATTCTTTGCCTTATGGAGTTCTCCATCCCTGGCATCCCTCTTCATAGAATCACAGAATTATTTAGGTTGGAAAAGACCCTTGAGATCATCAAGTCCAACCACAAACCTAACACTGCCAAGTCCACCACTAAACCATGTCCGTAAGCTCCGCATCCACGCATCTTTTAAATCCCTCCAGGGATGGTGACTCAACCACTTCCCTGGGCAGCGTGTTCCTGTGCTTTACAAAAGCAGCTCTCTGCACCCCTTCTGATTTCAATTAATTTGTCTTCAACCCGGATAACCAGAGCTGTATGCTGTATTTGAGCTGCAACTGGTGCCACAATGGGACTAGAGATTTCCCGTCTCCCCTGGATATACGCTTTTGCTCTGCCATATCTGCTTTTTTTCATGGTTGCTTGACATTTTTGGCTCAGAGTTGTTCTGTGATCAAGCTGAATAATGGAGGTATGCTATCTGCTGGGTTTAAGAACCATCTCCTTCCTTCTTTCCTTGCATTAATGTTCATTACACGATAAACACTTAGCCAGACACCGATGCAACTCTGCACAGAAAGGATTTGTACATCACAAGGAACTGTTGACAACAAACTTTCATTTTGATAGAGACTGATTAAGTAAATGTCACTTGCCACTGCTTGTACAGGCAAAGACCTGCTTTGAAAGGGGAACCTATGCTGAGCTTTAGATTCGCTCCTAAGATTAAATACACCTTCAGATCTATTCTGAAAAGAAAAAAAAAACAAAATGAGGAGACAAAAAGCCCCAATCTATTTTGTGCAAAACAAATTGAAACAGAGATAAACATACAAGACAGAACTGTACAATTAAAGGAGCGCGACAAAGCAAAAGGAAAAGATTGCACACAGCGAAATGCCTAATTGTGCATCTAAATGTACTGTGAATTACAAGAGAGAAAAGTGTGCACAGATGAAGCCATGTAAAGCACGGCTCCTGGAAGTAGCCTCCTTCAGCAACTCCTGCAATCACAGCAATATTGATGAAGTTTTTTTTTAACCAAGGAACATGGTGGAGAAATTCATAGCCTGGCAAATACTGCTGAAAATAATTAACTGGCCTGGAGTGTAAAAGAAATAAAGAGAGAAATGAGAGCAACAGTCCACCCAGGGTGAATGGGAACAACAAGAACATCCCCTCCCTAGCACACCCCGACACTTCTCCAAGCTCTCCTCTGCTCACTGAGGTCTCTCCCACAAAGAAAATGAAATCATTAGCGAGGGGGTAATGGGCTTATTTACACAGCCTCTAATTTCCAGGTAACGGTGTTAAGAGATGACTCTCGGAGAGTGCTTTGGAAGAGCTGTTTGTCCAGCTGCCACCCACCTTTCAGCTGTGAGACCTCCAAGTGACATTTGTTTCCCTGGAAGGTGGCAGGACTTCTGGCTCAGGATCAGGGCTAGGGGTGCTTATTTGGTCATAGTAGAAAGCAGGAAACCTCACCTTTATTATGGGGGAAAACCCCATCTGTTTTTAGTCAAAAATCCTACATTGTGAGAAATTTCTATCAGCCTCATTCCTGGAGACGTACTCGCTGCAAGAATCATCTCTCTTTAGCAGTGCCAGGGCTGCAGCCTCGGGTTCGATCGTGCCAGCTCGCTCCAGCGATGCCTCCCTGCAAGCGGTGGAGATGGATGGACCCATCATGCAAAACGTAAGACTCAGCTAATTTCTGCAGTGGAGAGATACATGCACATTTTTCTGCTCTCCAGAATTCATTTACAGCAATTTAAGTGAAGCTGTAATTATATTTGTCAGTGGAGATAAGAGGAGGAGGGAGACAGGGACAATCTGTTCCTTATTTAAAGCCAGAGCTCTAAGGTCCTTCTGGGTGTTCAGAGCCTCCTCGGAGGGGAGGCGGGTCAGGTGCTGGCTTGGGGGATGCATACCAATTTCTCCCATGCACAATGAGGACACTGAAGTGTACTTCTGCTTTTCGAGATCAAAGGAAGCCTTTCAGAGCCCATCAATTTTCCTTTCTCCTTCTTTGGACATCCAGAAAGGACCTTTTCACAGCCAACAAGAAAACCTCATTTCTTTAAGTCTCACTCAAGACAGGTTTACTCCATCATCCTTGGCAACATGAACAAACAGAAGGAGCTGTAGCAGAAAAAAATAATCAGAGCCTTCTTCAAGGCTTTTTCTTCAAGAGGCCTTGAAGAGAAAATGTCATTTGGAGCTGGCTTTGGAGCTGGCCAGTTCTTTGGGCAAAGGGTGACCCTGCATTGCATGGACATTCAACCCACCAGAGCACACTCTGAGGTCTCTGCTTAAAGAGGGAGATATCTCCAAGTGAAATGCTGGAAAAGCAAACCAGCAGATCAGCAGCCATCCACTTCTTCTTCCCCTTCTCTTCCTTCATAACCCATTTACATTGAGTTGAACATGAGCCCTCCTGGCCAACAAAATACCCAACGGTTGGGTAAGCAGTGGCCAACAGCTTGCTCCATTGGCCGTTACCATCTTGCAGCCTAAACAGATGAATTTAATTTGTCTTAAGTGATCCTCCGGTGATGCCGGGTAACAGTCACGGTTTTGTTTGGGATTTCTTCTAGCTTGCTGTAAGCCCAGCCAAGATATCTCAGTCCAAAGAGAAGGAACGTTTCATTACAGCAAACCTGAGGAAAATAAACTTGACACACTCGTTGTCACCAATGATTTCAATCATTTTGCAATTCAGTGTGATGCTGGTGCCTCTTGACAGATTGTGCCTTGTAAATCGATGGATGTAAATTACCAGACCTCTGGAATATTAAAGAAAACCTGCCACGTTGCCCATAAACAAACCTCTGTAGCCAATCAAGGTCTACAATAGCGCGTCCTGTCCGTTCCCTGCTTGAGCAGAGTGACTGCTAACAGATTTGAATGATTTAATAGCACAAGGAGAAAAATCAATCTAAGGTTACAGGCTCTGCCCTGGCTCTGGTGCAACCTGAACCTGAGAAATAAGCCTCCAACACACTCAGGCTTTACATAGCACTATGTGCATTTGCTTTACAGGGGAAAGGAGAAAGGCTCACAGAGAAATTTTACAACTCTGTTGGGGAAAAAAACCCCTTATTTGGAAAAGAGATGCAGTATGAAACGTTTGCTGTGCCCCACAGGTAACACTAGGGACCAGTTCACAGCTTTTTAAATTTTAATTTCTTACTCCTTTTCTCTCCAGAAGAGGAAACTCCAAAATAATTGCAAATACACAGATGCAAAAGGAAATTTGCTATGGGTTATGTGCTGGAATATGCCTTTGGAGACTCAGGGTTAACTCTTCTCTCTGCTGTAGACTCTTCTGAGGATCTCGTGCACTGCTTTTCTTTCTATGCTTTAGTTCCCCACATGTGAAACGTGGATAACATGTTTTTATCCATCACTGCCATTCAAGCTGACTCTAAGCTCTCCACATCTCCTGGTCAAACAGCTTTTAGCATCATGAGGTGACAATGCCATTGGGAGACAAAATCGCTACTCTAACACCAACAAGAAGGAAGACTATCTGTTTCTTTAAACCACTGGGTGAAGTTGGGAGGAATTAGATATGTGATTATGTGGGGTTTTTTTAAAGGAGATGAGTACAGCAGTACAGCGTGCACATTAGATGCAACATCAAGGACCTATTTCGGCGAAATTTCTGAAGGAAGAGGTATGCAGGAGACCTCTGTTTTCTCAACCCAAACAGCAGGAGGAAACTAATATTTTTTTAAATATGTCACCATTAAATAAAACACCTCTCCTTCTGTTAAGCCACAGTCTGTCAATCTGAACCAGAGCCGAGTAAAGGAAAGCTGCTGCTGTGGTGATGCTGGTGAGCAAGGGCTTTGGGCGGCAACAGGAATGTCGCTGAGATGCCCACAGCCCTGCCGAAAGGTGACACAAGTGGCATGGGGCATCGCCTCCACATAGTTCTGTGGAGATGGCTACGTTCGGCAGCAGGAGCTGGGAGATACATTAGGACTTGCTGGAGATTAAAGAGCCTAAATAACCAAAGAGAACCAGACAAAGCAAATCAACTCAAATGATTTTCTCTCTGTGGGAATAAATACCAGGATCCTGCTCTCAAGCTGCTTTTCTTTTCGTGGTTACACATCTTTCCTCCCACTTTGATCTCTCATTGCTCTCGAGATGCCGTCTCGATCCAATTTAGAGTGTAAGCTCTCCAAGGAGCAGGGGCCTTCTCTTTTTATCCTCTTGCAAAGCGCTCTGTACACCTGTGGTGCTCGAGAAATAATGAACAACAACAACTATATGCAACCCATATGGCCATTTGGACACGTTTCTGGCTGCAGGAGCATTATTTGAAGCTGTAAGGCACAGATCACTCACTGCCTACCTCTAAATTGGTCTGTTTGGGGATCTCAGAGCTGCAGCTTTATAGAAAAGAACTGGAATGAGCCATAAAATCTGGAACTGGATTTTGATTGTCCCAAAGTTCACGAGTTTCATTTCAGAGCTACAGGAATTCAGGAACCAAAGCTAGATTTTGGGTTTGACATCCTCTTCCTTTTCCAAAGTGTGAACCTTTGGGCCTCTTAGGTATGGCAGGATACTTAAAATATTTATGCAGATATTGCTGCATTGCTCCTTTTTACCTAAATCGTTCTCTTTATAGATTTTAAATCTGGAGAAGAAAATCAGTAAGAGCAATGACATCTCTCAAGACCTCCAAGATCACAGAATCATAGAATGGTTTGGGTTGGAAGGGACCTTTAAAGGTCATCTAGTCCAACCTCCAATGGATCTGGCATCTAACACTTCGATTTTTGATGTCAGCTGTCTTCTTTGCATAGGCTCCAAACTGAAAGACAGTTCCTTAAGCCCTGCAGCTGGCAAGGGTGGTGGCTCTGCACATCAGTGCCCTGACCTTCACTTCCACAATGATGGGTAAGATTAACTCTTGATTCCAAGACGAGCTTGTCTCTACAGACGCTTGTTTCTACAGACACTTGTCTCTACAGACAAGTGCGGAGGCTGATGAGCGAAGGTGATGACAGTCAGCACCCACCTAAGCCAAGCACTGAGTCTCCCATGCAATGGCCGCAACCCTCCTCCTTGACCCTGACCCCGGCAAAGCTCCAAGCTATGGAGAACATTTACCACGCACACACGGGCTGAACGCACAGCTGACCCTATTGATTGATAGAGAAACACAGGAGAGAACAGGGATTCTTGTTAAAAGAAAACAAATACCAAGAAAGGACATCCTCTAAGAGGTCAGGACCTTTCAAACAAGAGATGGGAGGATGGAATTATCTAAATACTCAGCACTGGTCCAGCTCGCCTTTTACTGGGATCAATGGCAAAACCACTCACTGGTGCTGAAGGGGCAAAGTTATGCCAACACTTAAAGGACAAGCAGAAGTAAAGAGAAAGCAAGCTCAGGGAGAGCTTCTCATTAATATTACTCATAGCAAATTCCTACTAATGAATCTCGTTCTCTAGCAGAGGCAACCAGGATCATATAGGAAAATCCTTAAGGAAGGGATTTTCCCTTGCAAATCTCCTTGAGATTCTGACGAGGATGGAGAGAGAAGGAGACTTGTGCCCAAAACCCATGAAAAGCAAGACAAAACTGAAGGCTGGCATTGAGAGCTTCCTTCCATGCCTCTCTGCCCTTCACTCCATGTTAAAATTCAAGTGCAGGATGGGGACAAGGCAGCCGTGCTGGAAAAAAGCATCGCGACCTCATTTGTGATGAGTGGTGATAAGCAGGCTGGGCTGCAGTCCCCATCAGTTCAGTAAACACTAATGATGAGGAGAGCACAGACTGTCACCAGTGATAAAGAACAGGCTAAACACTCTATTAGTTTTTCATTTTGTGAATTAATGTTTTTTATGGCGTGTGTACACTCGCTAGTTAATGAATTGTCTCGTTAGAGCTGCCTGCGGAGCTCCTCGTCTGCCTCTGCTGGCAGGCATAAATTTCACAAGGAAATTAGCACTTTTAAAAAGGCAATAACTCCTCTAAAAGTGGTTTGTTTTCCATTACTTTTTGCAAATATGCCACCTTGGGAAAGGGATTATCAGGGGGAAAAAACCCAGGTGTCTCTGAGCTAGACGCACAGGGCAAAGAAGTGTGTGGGGAGGTTCTAGCTCCATCATACAATAACCCACTGGAAGGTTTAGTTGCTCAATGCTTTTCTTCAAGTACTTTGTATTCAAGTCTGGAAAAGGCTTGAAAAAAACCCAAACCCTCTTGGTTCATTTACAAAACTCTGAAGAGCAAGTTTTTTCACTGAAGGAAGCATAATTGTGCATGTGCAGCTAAGAGCTGGAGAGCTATCACAGTTGAAGACTTTGGATATGGAAGGATCTCTTTGAAAAGTCCAGGGTTTGCCGTTCCGGTGGTCCCCAACTACGAAAACTCCTCTGTGCTAAATTTTCTCGTTTTCAGTAATTTATAATGCAACTTTCCCCTTCCCTACGCCTCTCAGAAATATTATTTCTTGTGCTGAATTCTATTAGCTCAGAAGCAAATTGATTTAGAAAACTTAGTAAAACCCCATTCATCTGCTTTTGAGTTACGGAAAGTATTTTTTTGCCTGTTCTGTGTTTCCCACCCTTCTCTGTGCTTGGTGAGCCAAAACCAGCCACGTGCTTCACCTAATTTTCATTAAAGACAGGGCAAAATCACAGCTGCAGTGAAGTCAATGGAGAAGCTTCCATCAATCTCCACAGAGCCAAAAATTCAACCCCAAACTAATTTTTTTACTCATTTGTGACTGGTTTCAATAGGCGGAGAAGACCTTTTAAAAATTGTCAACATTTGTGAATGAACAAGCAAAAATGAGTGGAAGGAAAACAGAAAACCTCAGGGCCAGCTGCTTCGTACAAGGCACCATGTCCTTAGAGCTGATGGAGATGATTTTAGCTCAACTGATAATAAAGAATGCTTCACAGCACTCAGAATAAACATAATGTACGTATCATCAAATTAATGATATTTCAGTGGTATCTGACTCAGAGCACGCCAGCTCCGCTGTTAACTCACTGGCGAGCATTGGGCAGGAACGCTGGGCATTTGTGAAAATTACAGAAAAAATTACATTATGTGAATCGAGTTAGAGGGGAACAACAAGACATTTATGTACCGACTTCATGGAATATCCTCCACATAGCTGTTAGGATGTGTCCTACATGAATTGAAATGATTAATTTTTTGGCAGCTAAAAGAATAAGGAAGATGAACTTTGGCCATCAACTTTGGATTGATATAAAAAACACCCCAAATCTATAAAGAGCTGTCAACAGGCACATAAGGCTTCCTCAAAACTAGCAAAGAAAAAACAGCGATTGGTATTAGGGCATTTACAGAGCAGCGTAACTGAGTCTTGAACTAAGAACTGAGGGATCAAGATGTTTTGTTAAGGGAGTGGTCAACTGGGCCAGGAAAGGGGGTGATGCTCCAAAGCATCTGAGATTCCACGTAACTTCCCTTGCAAACAAGCATAAATTTAACTTCTTCCTTTCTTTCCTCAGAGTCCTCCACGATATTGAGCTGCACCTTGCCAATAAACGCCCTCAAAACATCATTGCAAAATTTCTCTGGGTAGTAGATGTCCTGAGAGGGACGTGTTTCTAAAAGGACCTTAAACCTCCCAGTCTATTGGACTCACTGGAAGAGCAAGGAACAGAAGTCCTGAAGTCAATCGGTGTCCTGATGCCCAAGAGCAAAACTGCTCTTCTTTGCAAGAGGCAGGGATGAGGTGTCGAAAGTGTAATGAAAATAAATACAGTGAAGTAGATACCTTAAGGATCCTTTTTTGGACTGTTGACAATTATAGATAGAAGTGGTTTGGGGCTGTTTGTTTTTCATAGATTGGTTTGCAAAGCAAGAGGAGGAGCAGCAGGGAGGTCTGTGCTGGAAGACAAACAAGAATGAATGAGTCTTGTCCAGGAGGATATAGAGGAAGGTGTGAATACGAATATCCATGGGAACTACAACAGGTTTCCAAACGCAGGCTGAAGAATGGGAAACACACAGAATCCACTCACAGGAAAAGAGACAAGCACAAAGATGACCTTAACGTCAGCAGGAACATCAGTTACATTTTGCATCAGCTGCAGCAGACTCATAGTCCGACTTCTCCACAATTCCTGCTTATTTAAGAGTCATTTTCCCCAAGTCCCATTCGAATATAAATGCCGGTTAGATCAGAGTGATCCTATAGCCCACGCATGGTGGCAAAGTGACTCACTGGTGACATCAACGATTGACCATACTTTTCAGTCCGGTCACCTAGTTTTGAAAATGATTTTGCACCTTCCACAGTATAGTAAACGGTCACCTCTAACAAACCAAGGAGAAGCGGGTGGCCTTACTGCTGTTAATCTTTGATACCAATGAGTCATTTTCCTCAGAAGAGATAAACAGATCCTAATGCATTGAACCAACTGGAGTGGACAGCAGGCTCTTTGGAGTTATTTCCACAAAAACCTTGATTTGCTGGTATTACTCATGAGGGATCCTCATTGTAAAATGGTTTGAAAGCACTGCTAATTAGGTCACTTATTTACATGACAATCCCCTGTGTTTAAGGCTGGTGGGTGGGAGGAAAGAAAGATGGAACAGGAGTAATTAGTGTAATCATGACGGTAAGCTAAGTGCTGACCCCACGGCACCAGATCAATACCGGGGCTGCATCACGGTGGTGTGCCTATTTTGTGAGATAAAGAACCATAAATGCTGAGCATCCAGGTCAGAAAAACAACATTTCATTTTCTAACCATTAAATATTTGATGTAAAGCATTGAGGCTGGGGAAAGCTGCAACCGCTAATCCATATGAACAGCTTCACTGCAGACATTCAGGGGAAAAAAAGGCACTGAAAGGCACTAGGAGATCACTTTGACAAGAAAACAAGAGCTTTTCGTTGGCTGATGACTGTGTGGTTTCATTCCCTGAGATCCAGCAAAACAGACCCATATTTAAGCTATGAAATTTTATCACCAAAGTTATAAAACAAACCAAAAGAATCTCTTAATGCTCAGGTTTACCAAAACAGCCACTTTGTCTTCACGAGATCAGCAGTTCCCCACTGGTCTTGAAGGTTAGCCTTAACACTTTGCTGTCCCTAACAAATTTTCCATGGTTTTAGTCCTCCAAAAGCCAACTCAGTTAAGACGGTACCAGCTGGAGTCTTGTCTGCTGCCTGAATTGCTCTGCTCAGCTCTTGGTCAGCTTCAGTTGGTGTTAAGAGACCAATAGACACAGCTTTACTTTCGGATCCAAGACAATTTTGCTGAATTGGCACTTAGAGGGGAAAAAAAAAAATCCCATTTTGGTATGTTAAGTCAATCCATTCAATCCGGAGACTCTTTGGGAGACTACATCCGTAGTGTTGCTGATGGCTCTTGGAGTCATTGATAAAAGGCTCATAAACGCTCTAAGTCAGGATACCTATGGATACTTAGTATTTCCTCTCCAAACCTCTTCTGAAAGGCCTCTGCACTCTGTCACTGGTTCCCCCATTAGGCTTTTACCATTCAGCGTGGAGTAACTCCAGGTGACATGACGTATCTGCTGAACCCACGATCTAAATATTAGCTGAGTCTCCAACCTGTTTGTAGCAGCTTTACGTAAGTGTAAGTATATTTGTAGCTTCTATTAAAACTACAAATGGTGATTAATTAGCAGGTGATCACAGATGGTTTGGTTTGGACTTGATAGATCCACATTTTACTGAGATGGCAAAGCTCCCCTGTCCTTGCTCAAGGGGACTCCCACCTGGGGAAACCCATGACTCAAGGCAGGTATCTTGTTTCTTGATTAAATACCAGCCCCAAGCATGCTGTGGACAACGGTGGGGTTTGTAGCAGCAAGGAGATGACATTGGTCATCTCTGCAGCATCCCAGAGATGTCAGCACAGGAACAGGCTGAGCTGTGGGACTGACAAGAGGGAGCTGTGTGGATCTGAGCCATGGTGATGCAGATGAGATGCCCAGGAAGTCCTCTGATTTTTGGCTTCCTCTGGTTCTCCTCTGAACCAACTAGATCTGAATGAAGATGTCCAACACCATTTTGAACCAGCCATTCCCAGGCCAAATTAATACACTCTACCCAGGTGCTGGGCTTGACATCTTGAGCTTGTTGCAGGACTACCCACATTCATCTAACTTGTGGTCAGCTCAGGGCATGGGCAGGGTGAACTTGCGTTCACCTGTAAAACATTCCGTAGACACAAACTGGTGGGCATGGTGGTGTTGGGTTGATGGTTGGACTTGATGATCCTACAGGTCTTCTCCAACCTTAGTGATTCTGTGTGATTCTGTGAACATGATCCTGATCAAACAGTCTGCAAGGCAGAGGTGGAAAGGGATGACCCCAGGACACCGGATCTCCATTCGGACTATGTGTGCACAGCTATGAGATGGAAAAAGACATTACGGATGATCGTATTATGAAGGTTCAGAGCACCTGAGAAGGGGATCTGATCACATTTTGTGCGTTTGCAGAAAAGCACCAGCTGTTCAGTTAGTGGAACAGAGAAAAAAAGGTATTGGAAAATGAGACTGCTTAAGAAGCTAAAATGGAAAGCTGTCATTTAGACTAAGTTACACTGAAGCAACAGATATTCATCAAACAATACAAGCACTCAAGATTTATCTTTTGAGGTTAAGGGCAGATGTTTTGCATTTGGAAAATAATTGCAGCTTTTTCCTGTTTTAGAAAAATTTACTTCTGTTGCAATAATGAAGCAACAGCATTCACTAAGTCCTTCTCCTGCATGAGGTCAGGCACGTGTTGATCATCTTTAATCTGGCTTTTAAATAAGGTTCTCTATTAATAGATCTCTACAAAAAAGTTCCCCGTAAGCAATCAATACAGCAAGATGTGTTACAAGTTCAGTGACAGAACAAAAATAAGCTCCAACTTGAGAGAAATATAGCCCCATTTAAGAGCTGAATTCAGTTCATTAGAAAGACCAGGGTTAAACACAAAGACCTGTCGGAGTTCACCACTGCTGTGTGGCCTGACTACGAAATGAAAGGCATCAATTTTACCACCGCATCGGGCCTGATTTTCATTTGTACTGAGACCCCTTTACACCACTCTGTCAGCAGAAAGGGGCCTTAAAGTGACTGTAAATTATAGCTCCTTTACTCTGGCAGAATGGTATAAAGGGGCTCCGCCATCCATTTTAAAAGGCATCACTTTCTCGAGTGTTGCAGGATGCTTTCTATTAGCCATCAGAGCCTATTTCAGAACGAGGAGGCATACAGAGCCAGGCAAAAGGGGAGGCTGACCCTCCGGGTGCAAAGTGGTCCACGATAGTCTTGATCCCGTAATGGCCTTCACTAACCTTTTCAATGTATTTTGAGATCTATGGCTGGAAAATGCGATGCAAATGCTCACTGTTACCATTAATAAGAGCTGGCCAGCGGCAGATAGCTGCAGTATTTCGTAAAAAGCTGTAGCACAAACCTTTTTTTCTTCCTGCTGCTTTTGAATGAAGTCATAGCTCACCTGAACTGCTGCAAGTCTGGAGGGTGAAGTGCTGCCCACCAGCAGAAGAAGTGGTGAAGGCGTCTTCCACACGTTGCCCTTTGAATTTGGGGTGAGAGCACCCCTGAACAGGGGAAAATAACCTGCTTTATCCTGGATAAAGAAGCTAAGAGGCTGAATGCCCTTTTAGATACTTCAGAAGGGCCAAACTCTGTCCTTGCACACCCTGCAATGCCCCTAAATAAATCTCGTCATTTTATAACACCTTAAAAACACGCTACTAGACCAAACTGCATCCTGATGGTGTTCGTAACCAGACCCAGCTGCCAGGAAAGAGCCATGCTCTTTTTGCAGCATAAATAGGTGAAGCCAATGATTCCTAAGCTTTATTGTTGGTGTCCTCATTGTGATTTTACTTCTCAGTGTTTCTGCAATTAAATCTGACTGGTTCACAACCCCACGTGAGATTGAGGCCTCTCATTTGGAAACCACGGGATTACAGTGCAATGTGCCGGTGGGGATTAAGGGTGCTACAGGAAAATTGTTGCGTTCCCAGATGAAGCCTGTGACAGTAACAAACGCCACACTGGCTTTTTGTATGGTGCAAGCTATGATTTCAATTGCCTGGATGGGTGAAAAAAAAAAGAGATAAGAATCCAATGGGAAAACACTTCCTTGGGAAGAACAAGAGGGATTTAACTCCCAATCTGCGTATTGGCATCTGCATCATTTTGACATATTGACATCACATAAAGACCCTGCTTATGGCTGTCATGGTGGCACTGACGGCAGAGGTGGGGGCAGGAAGGCCACGGTCGGAGGGGGCAGTCAGAGTCCTGCCTGGAGCTGGGTCTCTCCACCCCCCCCAATACGGCTCGAGTGAAATGGGGAGGGAGAGCAGCAAAGTCACATTCTCACAGAATCACAGAATCACTAAGGTTGGAAAAGACCTGTAAGATCATCAAGTCCAACCATCAACCCAACACCACCATGCCCATTAAACCATGATCTCCCAACGGTCTGTGCAAACCCCCCCGCTTTCAAAAGGGAACGTGGCATTTCCACATTCCTCGTTAAACCTGCATGCAGCTGGCTTAACCAAACACAGTAATTAGCTCCATCTCTAATGCAAGTCGCCGGAGCGGAGACCCAGCTCTGCCAGTGAGCAACTGCAATTCATGTCTGTGGAGTGACAAGTAGGTAGCGGAGAAATGGCTTCATCCTATTTGTCTTGTTGCGGGTACAGCTTTGCTACCAGCAGCAGGGTTGAGATGTCCTCAAGCGCACGGCAGTTCCAGCGACGGAGTGAGCCCTCGGAGAAGGTCTCCCATGCATCTCCTGTAATACTGGGGTGCTTCCCCCATAGGTAGGCAGGGTTGAGCTGCAGAGGTTAATTCCAAATATGTAGTCCTATTTTTCCTCAGTTATTAAGAGTTCACCTGCTAGTTTCTGCCCCTGCAGAAACAGGGTCAGCCTGACGTCTGTTTGAAGCCAGGTTTGTGTTGCAGACTTCGAATCTTTGCTTCTTAAGGGATCTTTGCTCCAGTGCCAACTTCCAAGGGACACAGGGAGGAGCTGGTATTGAAAGTCAAGAGCTTTCACAACTGTCAAAGAAAACATTGGTTTAGGTCTGGTTTTAAAAACCAGTATGTTTTGAGTCCTTCACGCTTTTGAAGCTTTTCTCCAAGAAAAAGGGTAAGTGTGCGTGTATGTGTGGTTTTCAAATACAGTAAGATCCTCACCCAATTACATGAATCCAGGACCTGGGGTGCTACATAAAGCCAACAAACAGTCCACAATAAAAACACTCGAGTTTTTTTCCATTTCTGCCTTGATTTCAATACCCTCCTGAGCCAGTGCTTCCTCTCAGGCGGTTCCTTGATGCCTCTCCCTACTTTGACTAAATATTGAACCTCAGGATCCGTTTCTAAAGACATTTTCTTTTTACGGACAAGGAAATGACAGGAGAGGAGATGTCTTTCTTGAGACTACTGCCATAGTCCTGTTTTTCTAGATAAAACTGCTAAGGTACTAAAACAGTATTAAAAATGTTCTTCATTAAGGATGAGAAAGAGAAAGCACGCACAGAAAGTGAACAAGATAGTCTGAGCAAACCTTTGGGTGGATGCAAGAGTATCTACTGATGTGTAAACATATGCGGACACATGGTACACATGCAAAAACTTTACTTCCAAGAAGCCATCTAGAAGAGAAAGACAATCCTGTTTTATGTGAGCTCTGTGAGAAAGTAATTTCAAACTCAGTGTTTAAGCCAGTCAGTCGTTAACTGCTGACTACAACGATCAGAAGTCATGAGATGCCAACAGCCGGCTGAATTTAAAAGGGCAGCTGCAACTCGCTAAGCTAATGGCTAATCTTTCATCTTCCTACCTACACACAGCATGCAACCATCTTAAAAATGTGAAGACTGTCCCAACTCCTTCATCGTGCATAGTAATTCCTTCTTTGTAAAATATTCAGAGGGCTTCAGAAGGCTGAAGCTCCGGCAAGGGAAAAGGATGAGTGTATGTTATATCTGCACATGAGAAGGCAGAGAAGCAGGAGAGGAAGAGGAGAGGAAACCCTACTTCCATTTTCATATATAACCTATTTAAAATTTACTTGACTTCCTCAGTTAATTCATCTTCTTCCAGCAACTTTAATCCTTAAATGGTTATTGTTAAAAAGAAGTTTGTATTCCCTCAAAAGACAAGAGAAAAAGAAAATGACTTTGTCATATCTGACTGGTTCGGAAAATATAAAATCCAATTCTGAAGGAGTGCAGATAAGGGAAGAGCTATGGAAGAGCCATCAGCTTAGCAAACACTAAATAATGAAGAATGCAGAGACTGCCCAGCATGATAAAACACTCTATTAGCAAGAATGTTTTTAAATGAGTGATAATTGTGGCACATCCACAGCAAAAGGTTATTGAATTTTTATCTCTAGGAAGGGGCCTTTTGACAGCCTAACCAAAAAGCCACCAACATCCCTTTTTGGGATTTCCCAAAACATATCCATACCTGCCCAACACCACCTGTGGTTTCTGAGAACTTATAGCTATGCCTATAAATTGCCCATTTGCAGCCAAGGAAGTTTTGCTGGAAAAGCTACCAACTTTCTACAGGGAAGGAATACAGGGCCACCACCACCCTGTCATGGACTTGTTGGAGGTAATGGTATTTCTGGCATTGCACCAAAAATTCTGGTCCCAGTCGCTCACTACGTGCTTTGATGATGCCCTGAGTGGGACCAAGATTTAATCTCAAGTTGCTGGGTCAGAAGAGAGAAACGATCAAGGACCTGGATGTGTGTTCTCATCATGCATACCAACATGTGGTAAGCATGGAAGATAAAGCCCCACCACTGCTACCAGTTAATGACATTACTGCTCTTGTTCAAGCATAGACCCTTCAATGTAGCATCTAGTCTAAGGAGAAAAATAAAGCAGAAGACAGAGTTGCTCAATGGAATTTAACAGCTGCCATCTGCCCAAAGCCAGCTACCCAAAAAACCGAGCTGGGTGACTAACGGCCCGTTGACTTGCGTATAACGAACCACAGATTCCAGTTGCATTGAACTGGAATGCTTGGGCTTCATGTGAGCATGTCTTAAAGTCAAAGTTACAGATGCTGAAATGACAAAGCTGGCTGCGCTTATGGTGATCTGAATCTGAATTTGGTGAGCTTCGGTGTGTGGCAGAAACCCCCTTTAGTTAGCTTTACTTTTGGTCAGCTATTTCCCTCACTCCCTCCCTTCCCCTGATGCTCATTAACATGCTGTGGCTTCCAGCAATGAGCTGCTCAGAAATTCAGATGATCAAACCACGACAGAAAAGAGCAAAATAACTCGTATGACAGTTGAGCGGTACGGCATTAACATTGTATGAAACTCTGAAACAATAGGTAGTTTTAACTTTTCCTCCTCCCAGCTCAGTCCGAGCACATTTGCGTTGCTCTTCTCCTCCTGTCCAGGTGGGATGGAAAGAGACGTCTCATCTCATTTTTCCTCTGTTGCTTATTCTTCCTGTTCTTCCCCAAAAGAATTGCACTCCCCTGTATATCATCATAGCTTGCTGGATTTGCAAATACATCTGACTTACACCACCACCTCTGCCCCACGGCATCACTTTTTACTTCTCCCATATAGATTGCAGTCAGCTCTACTGATGTTCCATTTATGAGATATACTCCACCAGGTTTCATTTATAACCATGAGGTCAACAGCCTCTATCATTTTCTAACACTGCTCGTTCTTCCTCTTGTTTCAGATACTCCCGGCATTTGTCTACAGACATTTTACTGCATTGGTATAAAGTTATTACAAAGGAAGATGAATTTTTATTGTCAGGAGGATGCTGCCAAGTGAAATATTACACTTCGTACTTTTATGTTTATTCACTGCTGCGTGTAATGTCCTCTCAGAAGCCTGAAAGTCACTCTCATGCCCTTTTATGTTTGGAAAATATTGATTTATTAAAAAATTTGAGTTTCAACTAGAACTGAAATTGTAAATGATGTTTTTATTTTTAACAACTTTGACTGCCAGAGCACAACTCCTCACCGCCAAGAACTCTCCCAGTAACTACAGTTCTGTGAATAAATATTTGGCTACTGAACTTTGACAGTATTTTCCATTGGGTTTTGTTTTCTTTTCCTTTTTTTTTATCATCTTCTAAAGTACACCCTGTGAGAGCACAGCAATTCTTCTTGTCAGTCAGGTATTGAGAACTTGAAGTATGGGTTACAGGAATATTAAAGCTATCTGTAGTACTCTGGGTCTTTAATTGTTAGGTGATTGTATAATCTTAATTATCCTTTTGGATCCCAACAAACTGATCACGGACAGCTGGAGTAAAGAGTTTAAAGGTCCTGTTCTAGAGCAGAGTTATAAGCCATAGGAAGGATTGTCAGTCAACCAGAGATGCTCTGCTGTCGAGGGACAATTATTTTAACGGAGATATAACACTGCAACTTTATTTAGCACCAGAGAATTTCCCCCATCACTTCCCACAAAATAAGGCTGAGGTGATTTTCAATGCCAAATTCCCACGAGACCACCGAAGATGTGGCTGCTCGCAGTCCTGCTCCGCTGTGGGCACTTTCCCCCAGGACTCTGCTCTGTATTTGCATGACAAACTGCAGAAATGCCATGTATCCTCGCTACGTCCCCATGTGTCCTGGGATCCCACCAAACTGTGCGGATTTTTTTATGCAACGCTTTTCCTCTCCTTTGCTCCTCATCTACAGCACAGTGTAGATACCTCCTTCCACACCTGAGGCAGCTGCATTTAATACAACCCCTAGACAACAGGGCATGTTCAATATTTGTAAAACGCACAGTAATTTATTACAGGGATTTAGGGCAATACGAGCTGCTCTAACAAATGCACGGTCACCTCCCCAGGGTCAGCCTGTGACGCAGGACAGCGATTGGGAATATCTCGGTAGGCAGGTGAGACCCAAAGCCCTGGCCCTAGGAAAAGCTTAACCCCGTGTCAGCTGAGCTATAGGTGACTCCTCGCGAATTAATAACAGTGGAAAAGCGTCAGTGGGAAGCAGCAGAGCTGAGGTCTGTTTATGTCGAGCTCTACTTCTGGGGCACAGCCACAACCCTCCTCCGAACGTGACCCCGTGCAGACAACGCCAATGACAGCCCTAAGAAGAAAAGCAATGCTATTCACGTCTCTAGCACTTTCCAGACAGAAAAAATATCACTATTCCCTGGGGGAAGGAGCGAAAGCTGAAGCATGGAGAAGTGAAACGACCTCACAAAGGTAGCGCGGGCAATCCTTGACAGCCAGGAGCAGACGTGGTGTCTCCAGGCTCCCCCGTCTCTGCCCTCCTGGCACCTCGGTTCACCAAGGGTTGCTTCTGCCTTTGCAGGCTGAGCATCAGTGCCCCAGTGACATGCACGTTAGGGCATTCCTCATTAAACGCTGTTCAATTTCTCTACTGAATTTATAATCCATGTATATTTTTAAATATTCAGTGATCTAGCGATGCTTTAAAGAAAATGAAACCTGTCTTGGCACTGATACCTGCTCCTGTGCAATGTCATTAGCAGGGACAGCTGAAAAGCTCAAGCATTGAAAGACCCTTCAGAGCTTATGCTAGAAGTGGTGCTCCTGGCACCCTCACGTGGTGCCCACCACCGTCTGAGCAGATGTCACACCACAGCATTCACTAGCAAGAAAGAGATGAAGCTGCTTTGCTTTCTACTTCCCTCTGACATAAACCCGCTTTGAAATCAAGAACAAAAGCTGCCCGCTCCTGCTAAAATCGCATATTTATGCTGGTTTCCATTTCTAAGACAAAGGCTCTCCTATGGGAGCTACTTACTCTGGGTGGCTGAGAGGTTGGAGAAGGCTGCCTTGGTGCGACCTGCTAACCACTCGAGGCTCTCATGCATGTTGGCCAAGGCCTTCAGGTCGCTGACGTCCCGCAGGATCTCCTGTTGAGGGATGAGTTTATCTCCCAGGTTGCCAATGAGAACTTCTGATTCTTTGCCGAAAGCAGCCCTGAAATGCAAACCAAAGCCACCCTCAGAAATACAGCACAGGACTGCAAGCGGGAGACACCAGTTACACCACGGAGAAGGTCAAACCAGCCAAAGTAGACCTGTTCCAGCGTGGGGTCTCAAGAACATTGTCTGGTGGAGTTTTTGAAATCTCTTTACAGCGAATGACACCTCTGTCTCAGGGACGTTCTTTTCTATCGTTCTCCCTCCATTTACAATCTTTGAATTTCACTTCATTCCTCATAGTTACAAACTTCACCCCAATCAACTCCCACACCTCTTCCCCCCACCCAGCATTTACACCTTGCTGAGACAGGCAGGCGCTTTCCGTGTCTCCCTGGAATACGTATAAATAATGCACATGCAGTACTTTTGATCTTTCCTTGTAAATCAGCTCTTCCAATCCCTGATTCACTTTTTTTTCACACATCTATCAAAAGAAATCTCCTGTGAAACCTGATGGCTTATCATGACAAAGTGACAAACAAATAATTTTGAATATCAGTCCGTGCATTATTTTACTTGCACAGAGATAGCACCTGGTGAAAAATGATGACCAAGACAAACGTGTTTACCCCCAAAAAGCTGAAAAAAGTTCTGTCAAGGTGTGTAACTGCTCACTCCACTGTCATGCTCCATCTTTTGCATTCAGATCTAGCTTTCCCAATATTTGTCTCCACGAAGAGCATGTTTGGTTATGTCCCAGAAGTATTTGCATGGCAAATATTCTCATCGCTTTTGCAGGTAAAGGAGGAGACTCCGGCGTGACTTTTTGTGTACCATTAGGATGGAAAAAATCAGGACATGGTTCCTAGATCTAATTACAATAGCTCCTGGCTGAAACCAAGTGCATTTCATGGAAAGCGTCTAAGTGACGGCACATTTACCCTGGTCCTCAGTACACTCTTCCCATCATTAGTTGCTCTTTTTGTTATGAATTTGCATTCCACTTTCATTCAACTTTGCAAATCTCCACTTCCTGTCATTAGCTCTTTTATGAACTTACAATGAGGAATCATGCTCCCGAGCATAATAGCTGCAACGAGCTGCAGCAAAATAATCCCATCAGTGGCATTTTATATACTATCTAAGCAGTTTTATTGCCAGCGTCTCCCTAGATTTGTGGGACTTCACTGTCACTTCAGGAAAGAAAAAAAAAAAAAGAACAACCCTGAAATGGTTTTAAATTGCTCAATTGAATTCATTAAAGGCAAAAAATAGAAATAGCCTTCATTAAAAAAATCTCTTTGAGGATTTTCTTCTGCTTGACAATAAAAAATATACTGCCTTAGGCTGTATCCCGCATACTACGGTTTGGGAGGAATCCTAATCTGTTGGCTGTGTCTGAGGACTGAGACAGAAGAACATATCCGACTCCAGTGGACTATGGCAGTGGTAATTCAGCTGTTCTTCCTCTCTGTAAGATGGGATTAATTTTGATCCGTTCTGGCTATTGGAAATAGGTTTGATCCTTTCTGAACTTCAGGAAAGCTCTTAACAAGCTTCCCTGACCCGGCATTTCTTCGATAGTCATCAGAGGCTACAAAGCTTTGGGGAGTGAGGATAGCTGAGCAACTCATCCAAAGTCCAAATGGGCATTTGAAGGTGAACACAAGGTTGAACCAGGTGGACAAGCTCATAGCTGGGCCAGAGCATTTTTCTTTTTTTTGGTAAAGCACAGTCATTCTTTCAAGTAAAACACGTCATTGACTTCTGCAGCAAACATGAAACACGTCACTTAGCTCTACCCAGCTACAAACACTCAGATATCCTCATCTGTTCCTGTGGAGCAGAAGACATTTCATAGATACGCTTCTTCACCTTAACCAAACCACTCCTGTTGACTTAGACTATCAAATCCCACTGGCAACTGCATTAATCACTTGGAAAAGTAAGAAATGAAACATCTGGTGAATTTCTACCTTCGTTAACATGGCTTTCCGATACAAAATGCCGTAGAAAAAGCACTTTTTTGGGAACCACAATTTGAGAGCTGTTAAATAAGAGTCACTACCACGACGCTGCCCACAACTGCGATTACAAATTCGGTTTTATCGCAGGGACAACTCTTCTGCCTTCCCACACGCAAAGAGAAACGGTTTTGGCACCGCTTTGGATGGACAGCCTGTGCATGAATAAAACAGTGCTTTCAGTCAGGCTGGGAAAAATCTATGTAATACAAAGCATGGCGTATTTCCTATTTTTGCTCCTGGGAGGAATACAAATAAGGTCTTCCATGGGAAGCTATACTCTAAAATGTTGTTGGGATCAATGCGATTCTGCCACTCGCTCTAAAACAACAGAAGTTTGTATCAAAAGGACAGCGAATATATTTAATTGTTTTCTTTAATACAAATCCTCGACTGCAGAAACCCCAATTCACTCTTTCGCACAGACGGAAACCTATAATAGAGACAACCTTCAGCAAGTAACTCCCTTTTAGAAGATAACTTTAAAGAGTTCTGGTGGATTCCTGGAATTTCAATTTAAACGTGCTGTTAGCAAACATCTCCCTGAAGCAAATTGTTGCTAGTGTTCTGGATGCCTCCTTGAGAGAATATTCACTACATGCCTTTCTTTGTCTTTATTAAATTTGCAAGGCTAAACACTTAATGGGAAGGATCTAAAAACCCAAATCCACTGAATACCCAACCTTAACTCTGCTCTTTTGAATACCTGGATTAAAATTGCATCTTCAGACCTTTGATTCCCATACAGTTTCTCAGCCAATACTTGTCACATTTGTATCTGTAAGTGTGTATCTAAGTCAGAGCCAGCACATACAAAGAGATCGGCAGCCACCTTCTGCATTTAATTTATGAGTTTTTGATGGTTCAGTGGGTACCTTTGGTTTGAATTGCCATGATTTTGAAAAATCAAATCCCATCCTACCTTACTCACAAACTTTGCTTTGGACTTTGCCAAAGCTTCTGAGAACAGTAAAAGATCCTGCAACTTTTGGTGACCACCCAAAGATGGAAATTTCCAGCCACGGAGACGATATATTTTAGAAAGCGAGACGAACTCATAACCAAGTGGTTCATAACAGAGTGTTTTACAGAACTGTATCAAAAGGCAATGCTCCACTCTCCTGCGATTAATTCAGCTGTGCATATACCCACGCTCAAGATGGAGATTAATATTGCATGTCAACGACACTGCGAATAAAGCAAATTCAAGTGCCTTTCTTCACTGTCCAGCTGTTCCTTTGTGGGAGCTCCCTCTTCCTTATACCGGTATCTGATGCTGATGCCGCACTGCTTCATTGCCCTTTAGTCTCGATTCCCATGGGATTTGTGTGCACCGCAATAGGGTTCACTCTTAAATCTCCGCTTTGTCAGAGCAGGCCGGCTGCGCTAGCTTAATCCTCGGATTAACTAAGCACTTCATTTTGTTTCCCTTTGTTAAACCATCTTAATATCTCTATATTTTTTTTTACTTTCCAAACACAGCGACCAGCAATGCCTCAGCTTTAGATCCACCCTGTTCTGGATACTGTATAGGATGCATAGCGCATCGTTGGCATGGTACCGGCAGGGATGGGGAGAGGCCGCTGTCCTGGTTCCCCAAAGAAGTCTTCTGCAGACAGAGCGGCTTCCCTCTCCTCCAGCAGCCAAGAGCAACGGTGATGTTTTTAAGGGATGAGCTGTTAACAAAATTAAACAACCTATTGAGCTAAACAGCCTGGAAACAGAGGGACTGATGACAATATATGAGGCTTCCCCTCATCCTTATCTCAGCATATAGATGAGAGGATGGGAAACTCATACGTGAGGAGAAGAAAGGCCAGGGACGAGCATGTGCGATAAATCAAGATGACCTGGGCTACGTTTAAGGCGCTCTGACCGTGCCAGAGCAGGGCTGAAAAGCAGCCAAGCGTCCACATCAGTACTGCAGAACGCGGAAGGAGGTCTCTGATGTACCCTTGGCAGCAGCTTTACGTTCACTTACTGCTCCTCTCCCTTTTCTCTGCCAAGAAATTACTGTCGATTATCCCTTTGGCAAATAACGCCGAGGAAAAAGCTCGCTGGGAGGGTGTGTGGAGCTGTAGGAGGAGGGGGGGACACCAAGCAACCCCCTTGGGAGCCCCCCAGGAACACACTGACCCAACAAGGACCTCCTGTCCTTTCTCACACCCTCTCGACCGCAAAACTCAGAGGGATGCTTTCTGCTGAGCATTGGATGCTTGCAGAGGAGGAGCAACAGAACGAATTCAAACCACAGCTGAGAGCAGCGGGCAGAGCTATGGCTGTAGAGGAAATACCCTAACAATATCTGTTAAAGTGTGAACAGGACAATGATGCAAATGCTCTAGGAAGAGCCGGCAAAACAAGGATCACTGCTTTGTCATGGTGTTGTACCAAAACCACATTAAATTGAACATCCATGAAAACATTAATGAAAACAATTACTGGGTAAAAAGCTTGCCATATAACAACTCAATATGCTACCTAATATAAAGTGCTTAAAATACGTATAGTGTATTATATATACAGTCTCAAAACATGATACACATTATAATGGAAAGATTATATCGATATATTTGCATCAGTTTCATTGCACCTTTGCAGCTTCTTTTGGATCAGTAGATTTTTCTATGCATTTATGTCATACAGAAATTTCTATAAGCCATTTGTTTTCTATTCCTGCACTTGAGCCATAGAGTCAGCCCGGAGATTGTGCTTAAAAACTATGTATAGAAACTACCCAGGCAGACAGATTTTCCCTTGACAAATTCAAAGAAATTCCTATTATGGTCTTATTTATAAAGAAAAAGAGAAAAGGTGGTTTGTTGCTTCATCTTGCACCAGAATTTGTTCAACAATCGTAACGAAATCATGCAAGCACCAAACCAAATAACCCACGTGGGCTTTTTCTGCAAAGGGAAGCCCTCTGAAATGATTTGCTCCTGCAAGAACAATAAAACCCAGCCCAGCCATCTTCCTGCAGAAGACACCGTTTCACTTGCTTCAAAGATTTCAGCACCTGAAGGTATTTTAAAAATTCAGCACATGAGGACACTTTTCACAGCACATCCAAACAGCGCTGTAGTCCCGATAAAAAGCTGCTGCAAAGGATCCTCAGTGGATATAAATTCACCCCGCCAACCTGAGGTATTCAGCTTTAAAGAACTAGCTAAATATCTAGCCCATCCTAAAAACGACCCAGATTTGAGGTTCATTGGGATTTGCGAAGCCTCGACAACAATTTGTGCATCTCTATTAGGGACCGGCGTGATCGGCGCCAGCGCTCCCCGGCAGCTCCAGATCTCTGCTGAGAGGTTGCGACACTGTCAAAAAGCAGACATCACTAATTGACAATTTTAAGCTGTAACATCACACGCCATCTTCTCGCTTAAATTTATTTGAATATTCCGGTCTTGTTAAGTTTATATTATACAATTTATCACAGAGACAAGGAAGTGTCTTGGAGTATATTGTGTAGCTCTAACAATGTGATTTAGTGATACAGAATCTTGTTAAAGCTGGAGCTGTTATTAAATCTTTGTGGAGAAGCTGAATCTCCATGTTTCCACTCTGTCTTCCCCCTCCATCCTGCTACGCAGTTTAGGGGTGCACACACATTACCCCAAAAAAGGATATTGGAAGAGCTGGGCATTGCTGTACTCTTTTCAATAGACAATGCAATTTGTAGGATTAATGAATCTGAAGCTGGGAGATTCTTCCTGGATTCAGGTTCAGATGACATGTAATCCTCAAAAAACCCCAAATCCAGCCCAAATCCTCCAAAATTTCTTTTGCCTTCGCAGGACAAGCAGAGGCAGAAGGAAATTTCTCAGATACAGAGGTGCCCTGTGAAGATCAAGGTGCTCACTCAATTTTACACCTCTCGGATGAGACTCTCGACAGCAATAGGATTTACTATCAGTTGTGCTCATGATGAGGCACATTTTCCTGTAGGATCCACAAATGAGATGTAGAAACCCATTTCATATAAAGAAGCAGACTGTCATCAAATGGAAATGACTCACACCTATGGTATGCTCAGATTCATAGTCCCACTAGAGGGAAAAAAGGTCTACAGTCTGTTGCCAATCTTCCAAAATCATCGTTTCACCCATTAAAAGTACTGTGAATGTAATAAATAGAGCCTGAGAAATTGGAGAGGGAGATCTTTCATTCCCGAGAGAGAAAGAAACAAGGAAAGAGAGACAGAAAAGCTACAACTGAGAATGGGACGGAGAGCTAAGAGGTAAAGAAAGGGAAAAGCCTTCCATAAAACACCAAGTTTCAAAAAAGGACCATGCGGCAGGAGAAACACTAAGACAGCAAAAGAGAATAAAACCAATGGAAAGCTCCAAACCCACCACTACAAAACCCACCCATCAGACAGCAGATGGAACAACCCGAGGTTTAGCTTTTGATGAAAACTTGGCCAGTGCCTCCTGGCTGCCCAGAGAGGTGGAACAAGGGAAGATAACCCTTCCCCAAGGTAGGACCTGAACTCCATGCTTGTGCCATCATGGCTCTCCCTTTGCACCAAGGGAAGAACTTGATGATCCAATGCAAATTGTCCCAGCTCATTCCCAGTTCCGCTTTCTGGGCTTGCACAGACTGTTTATTTACACAATGGGAAGTTTACAGAACATCGATCCCTTTGGAAACAGCTGAAGCAATTCAAGCTGTGACCAGTCCTAGGAGCTCTGTACCAACCTCCTGAATTTGCTTCCCTCGAGGGAAGAGCTCACGGGAGCCTTTCTAATTCACTGCGGTGCAAAATCATGCCTCAGATCACTAGCTCCTTTAACACTGCATCTTGCTCCCAGGGCTAACCAAAGCTTTGTGTTTGGAGTAGAGATGTGCTTCATCGCCCACCATCAGCTGTGCGCGCTCTGCCCCACGAAATGGAAAGGAGAGGAGATTTCATTCTCTGGAGGGGACCCCGGTGTCTTTGCTGCCGTTGGATGGATGATGTGCTCTCCCAGGGCACAGGCGAGAGGTGCTCCATGCCTCAAGGGAGCTGAGGTGAGTTAGTGGTTCCCAACAGTCCAAATATATATCCAAAACTGAAGGGTACCTTTCTCGCTCCCATCATGACTTCTGGAGGGACACCCTTTAGCCCATCCCTGCTCCCCCCCTTCAGCCTGACATTTCTTTCTTGTCCAACAGTGACACATTTCCAAAGCAGACCCACATCTGTTCAGTTGTTCAGTTTTGGGCCCCTCACTACAAGAAGGACATGGAGGTGCTGGAGCGTGTCCAGAGAAGAGTGACGAAGCTGGTGAGGGGTCTGGAGCACAAGTCTGATGAGGAGCGGCTGAGGGAGCTGGGGTTGTTCAGTCTGGAGAAGAGGAGGCTGAGGGGAGACCTCATCGCTCTCTACAACTACCTGAAAGGGGGTTGTGGTGAGGTGGGTGTTGGTCTCTTCTCCCAAGTAACAAGTGATAGGCCAAGAGGAAATGGCCTCAAGTTGCGCCAGGGGAGGTTCAGGCTGCATATTAGGAAAAATTTCTTTACTGAGAGAGTGGTGAAGCACTGGAACAGGCTGCCCAGGGAAGCGTGGAGTCACCATCACTGGAGGTGTTCAAGGAACGTGTGGACGTGGCATTGTGGGACATGGTGTAATGGCCATGGTGGTGTTAGTTGATGGTTGGACTTGATGATCTTACAGGTCTTTTCCAACCTTAGTGATTCTGTGATTCTGTGATCTGGACGGAGGCTCCAGTTTGACATTGGAAATACAGCCAGAGGATCAGCATCAACTAAACCAAGGGAGAAGAGATCCCAAAAAACAGCAAGGATACTGTAACTGTCCTGACCAATACCATTTGGGATGATTTGGGGAAGGATCTGCTGTTGCACAGGTATCCTTCCATGTTGCTCAAATATACCCTCTCCTTTTGGTGCAGAGCGAGTGAGGATGAGCAGCCTCAAGTGAACAGGAGATGGAGGGGAGGAAGCAGCAGGCAGCTGGAACACACAGGCAGCTGTGTTCAGGGTTATCCTCGTTAAAAAAACAAAAGCAGTGAAAGGAAAAGTCATGTGGTACATGGAGATGCTGAGAAGTGGGTTTTTATTGCTCCATTAGCTTTAGCCCGAGAATTTGATCCCACGTTCAGTGTTCAGGAGCTTGCTGGCATCAACAGGTGAGAGGGAAATCACCATCCCCCTCCTAACGCAAGTTTGGTATCTCACATCTGCAACCAGAATAATCTGCGCTGTGGTGCGATCTTCAGACCAATGTGGGGTTTCTAGGGAAATGTGTTGCCCCACGAATTGCCAGCACACCTTCTTCCTCAGCACCCCGAAGACGTGGTTTCCCTCGGGTGCACAGGGCCCCTTGCCACCCCTGTGCTGCAGAGCTGCACCGAAAAACAAGTATTTCTGCTGTAACTCGAGCGCGACCAGATCTGCAGCTCTTCTTACATTGCTTTTCCTCATCAAAGGCAAACCTGGAAATGATACATCTTTGGGTTTTATCACCAACATATCTGATTCAGTAATGAACTGAAGGCTAACCTTTATAAAGCGATAAGGGCAGCATATTTCACACTCGCCCCAGTGCCAAATAGCCTTCAGAGCTTTAAAAACTAATTATACGAATAGAGGCATGACTTTTCTTTCCTTTCTCCACTTGCCAAGTTCTGAGCTACTATAATATGCTCAATCAGGTCCCTTTGTCTGGCCAACCACACCAGAATATTAATGGGGAGATTCTGCTAGTATCTTACCCTGCCTTTTGACATCTATTCGCAAAAGAGATAGTGGCAGGTTAAGACAACAAAATCAATCACTGTCAACACAGATATGAATGAGGTTTTTTTGCAAAGACATCGCGTTTGGATGCTTCTTTTTAATTAAACAAATGAGTTACAGGAAACCTGGGAAGGGAAAGAAAACTGTGCACTGTTCTCTCTTCCTGCCACAGTACCAAAACTGGTGGTAAACTTTCAGGACGTATTTAATTAGCAACTTTCAAAAAGGGATGCTGCTGAGTTGTTCAAGCACTGCTGTCAGCCTTGTTTTATGTCCAAAAAGAACATGCTCCCATGTTTCATTAAGCTTAAACCTTCCTTTCCAGGAAAGGATGCTTAGTCCTGTCCCTGCTAGCTGACCAGCGGGGTCCATGAACACAGGTGGGTATCTGTATATCAAGGTTTTAAATATCTTGGATGGTTAAAGTGAGAATGAAATGAGCTCTCCCATCACAGCCATGCCCCTAATAACCAAGGTATCTGCAGGACCCATTTCCCTTTGGCTCCACTCCAGTGTTGAGGCAGTGATGGCTACGGCAGAATTATTCCCAATTCATCAGCAGCGCCAAGAGGAAGAGAAAGAAGCAACAGCGGCGAAGAAATCATGTTCCTTTGTATTAGAAGAAAGTCTGAAAAAAGTCTGCTTAAATGGAAAGAAGATGACAAAAAATCGGACAAGCAATTAATTTTATTTCGAAGCTTTCAGGAGAGATCTATTTAACTATGCACAGATTCTTGAGGAAGTTTATAAGCCATGCCGCTTACCATCAATGGCTAAAAGTGGCCCAGACCAATTATTATCATTTAAATTAATGCTACAGGAGCATTCACACGGCACTTTGAGGAACGTGGGAATACATGATGCTCTCTGCAAATAGATACCGAGAAAAGATCTTTGTCCTAATGTCTAGGCTAAAAAAAAAGACACAATACAGGAGCTTTTCCCAGTGAATTTGATGTAGGTGACCTAATAGGCTTTCCATTCTAACACGTCTGATACCATTTCACAAAATACTTCAATTAATGGACAGTAAAATGACAATATTGGAATAAAATGCATATTAGGATCAAAATGTTGGCACTGCTAGCATCAGACTAAGCTTGGCCATCAGATTTAGCCTGGCCAGGAATTTACACTAGCAGGTTATGCTCAGCCAGTACTACCCAGCATTGCATCCACGGGAGCTCTGGTGTCCCACGCTAATGGCTCAGAAATCAGAGTAAGAGCCAGGAGGGCATCCCAGCACCTTTCTGTGCCAAGAAACAAAGGATAAACGCGAAGGCAAAGATGGAAGCTAGGACTGAACCCATGAATCTCAAAAAACCCAGGGACTGCACAAAGACCTCAAGGGCTCTGCATCCTCACTCTCCCACTATCACTGAAGATTTTTTAAAACACTGGCAAAGCTGATTATCCCCACTGCAGTATGAGCAAACATTTCTGTGACTAGACATATTTTATACTCTTCGTTGTTCTTCTCTCTAGACTGCATCATCTTTATGTTATTGTGCTTGCATTCGGTGAATACGTAAAATGACAATCTGGGCAAATTAGACTTTAATTTTCAACAGCTTCACTTACTCCTACAGTTTTATAGCCAAATGCCAATCAAGGAAGTGATGAATAGCGATGGGAATGTGCAGACAAGCTTTTTGACTCGCTGGAATAACAAAGAGGACCTGTTTCTTCAGGATGCGTCAACGATTCAGAGACTAAGCCATTTACAGCGTGCAGGGAAAGGCAACCTGCCTACTCACAGGCTTTCATTTGCCTGAAAAGGTAGCAACAATCTGGTTTGGACACAGTAAGTTGCCCCTGAAAGAATCCCCTCTGGAGGTACCGATATTTTTCACTTGACTCTCCTTACATAGCTCCTGAGGTTGGGATGGAGGAGAAACACCACCAGGTCACGGCTCAAATGGAGGACAGCTTTGGTGACACCACCAGTTCTGGGAATTCCTGCCCAGTACAACCAGTTGGCCCCTCCATTAGGTCGCAGACTGCTGCTCTCTTCATTGCATGCGTGATCAGGGTAGCACCATCAACCAGGACAAGGATCTGACTGAATTAAAAATAATCCTTTCTTTCCCTCCCCTATCCCACCCACTTCCCTGACTCGGTTCACAGGCACAGTTCTTCAAACAGCCTTGTTTGAACAACAGAGTGAGCAGAAATGAGCAATAAGGGTAGAAAAGCAGCAAGCTGGTGCTGCCGCTGAAGCCTCCTTATTGAACCATGGCCCCCCTCTCTTCTGTCCTTCCTGCATCTGAGAAGAAGCTCTGCTTTCTTCTGTCTCTTGAAGGATAAAGAGCTTCAGGATGGTTTATCTACCAATCCATCACATGACAGTCGCTGATAAGAAAGGCCCAGGAACATCCCCCAAACGGATGATTTCCCTAATGATTTCTCGTTCTCAACAGAACCAAAACCAGGCAACGCACAAGAAGGTCTCAGTTCAGCAAAGCTAGTGCCTGGCTTTAACTTCACGCGGTGTAACGGCAAATGGACTCAAGTTTCATTTACTCCACTTGAGGAAAGACCACATCTCAATCTCTTCTCACATCTGGGGACACCACAGCTATGCAAACACCATAATTACTGTGTTTCCAGCAGGTTTTACCATTGTTGCTACTGTCCTTGAAACCCTTTTACAACTTCATAAAATACTTTACCTTATGAAGTCTTCCTCCTCCTCTCTCTTGGGTCTCAGTTGCTTGGGCTGAGCCATGTTGCTCCAATTGGGCAGAGATTTCAGGAGCCTGCTAATATCGTCATCTTTAGCCCAGGATGCGCTGATCACCAGCTTTTCATCCGACTGCACGATGCTCCTAAGGGGAAAGCAGCAACAATCACATTAGCGCAAAGCAAATTGTACTTTTCACGCAATTCTGCACATAGCCATTAAAATCCCTATCACATACAAATGTGCATTAAGCATTAAGGAAGGGGTCCAAAGAGGAATTCAACAAAGAGCTCATGTGGAGGGCACGGCGACATGGGTGGACAGGATATAAAATTCTCTCAAACTCACAACTCTTGATGTACTTTGATAGAGTCCTTCAAGGGAAAAAAAGGCTGTATTCTCCTCATCCTTGAAATCATTCAACTTACAACCGGAGGAGGTCATTCTGTACTAGAAGAGAGAGAAGGTAGTCTCTCCATGGCTCATTTCTTCTCTACAATCTCAGTCGAGCTCGTCAGCCACTGTTGATTGCGTTGTGACTGCAACGTGGAAACCTGCCCAGGAAGACCTGGGTGGAAGCCACCAGCTCACCGCACACCAGCTGGTCCAGCTTGGGGACCAGGTCTGAAGCAATGAAAGGAAATGAAGGATCTCCTCTCCAGTCATCCAAAACATCTAATAATAGAGATTTCAGCTGCATTGTATGTATGTGTGAAATTGAATCAAAGATCACAGCATATTCCAGTTATGAAGACTTTCCCTGTTTAATATTTTTGGCAGTTTAACTAATCTGAAATCCTCACTGGCAATTGCAGGAGACAAATGGGATGCTGTATTTGGAGGAGTCAATTAGCTGCCTATTTTATGTGTCGGGATTGCTCATGAACAACCATCGGTATAGTCCTTGTCAACGTTTGCTACTTCACTGGCACGCTGGTGAGCAGCAAGAGGAAAGTCCTCTCCCACTCTTGGGTTGTTCAGTAGACTGCAAGGGTCTGGGAGGTGTTTTTCTACGTCTTAGAAAAGGCAAGTGGGAGTTAGGGATGCTGGCATTTCCTTCTAGATCCTATCACTGATTTCCTTCTCTGGTGAGCATCTGCAAGGCTCTTCTTCTAGGAGGTCCTTGCACAGTGACCAGTTTGGACTGCTTCTCCAGTCCAAGAAGCAGGTGTTACCCATCCACATCACTGAAAGCAAAAGCATGATGGTGACCTCTCAGGGCAGCAGTGGGATCTTTTCTGCCCTCTGTAATGGGAATATGGCAAACCCACCGAACAACCGGCACTGTGTGACTTGAGGAAGGAAGCATCTGAAAGGACAAGGTCTCAGAGGTCCTGTTCTATGGAGAGGCTTAGCTGCAGGATGAGATCTCCCTCATGCGCTAAGAGACTGATCACCTTTGTGTGGACAAGGCATTGTGGGACACGGTTTAATGGGCATGGTGGTGTTAGTTGATGGTTGGACTTGATGATCTTACAGGTCTTTTCCAACCTTAGCGATTCTGTGATTCTGTGATACTATGCAAAAATACAGAAAAGGCTCCGGGACCTGTGCTTGTCCCTCAAACACCCACCACCTCTTGCTCACAAGGCTACAGACACCTAGAAATAATGCATGTTTGCTGTGTCCTACAATGCATGGGGCTGAAGAACTGTAAACGCCAGATAGATCTTTTTCTGTTAGTGTCTCCCAGAAGAAACGGCTTCTCCAACATGGGTAGAAACTTTGTGCATCAAAAAGATGCACAGATTCAACACTGGATCTGTCAGTCAAGAACTGGAGTTGCTGGGTGCTGCAGCATGGACATATCTGTGCTGGCTCAGTCCATGTCAGCTCAATGTGGACCTTGCACAGCCCTTTAGAATAGGCTAGAATAGACTATTTTTCAGTTGGAAGGGACCTACAATGATCATCTAGTCCAACTGCCTGGCCAATTCAGGGCTGTCCAAATGCCTCCCAAACACAGACAGGCTTGGGACATTGACCACCTCTCTAGGAATCCTGTTCCAGTGTTTGACCACCCTCTCAGTAAAGAAATGCTTTCTAATGTCCAGTCTAAACCTCTCATTTACTCGGCTGCACACTTCTGGATCCAAGCCAGGACGTTGCATGGGGCAAACTGATGCTCAGAGCTGTCACTAGCATTGAGGTGGTGAGTTTGGGAAGGGTCATGCAATATCACAATAAAGATCCTGCACATTTCTAGGGGGTTATGTGGATTATCCAGTCTTATTTTAAATTTCCTGAAGGGTATGTTTTGGTCAATAAATAGAAATAAAAGTAACAACACACTGCATGTGTGTGGTTTGAAAAGGAAAACGGTGGAAAAGGCATTGAGATAGGAGCCGACGCTGATTTATCTTGAAACAGAGCAGATTACTTCTTTTCCCACCAGCACGGAGCAACCTATCACTCCTTTCACCTACCACCAAGAAAACAACCTCTGCTCAGTAAGTATACATGATTTGTGAAAATGAATTTGTCACATGCACTTACATATAAATTTGCCTTCTCTTTAAATTTCATGTTCAATATGCCACAGACAAAAGAATGAATTTTGTTTCCAGCCACAGAAGACCTCAGCGTCAAAATTTCAATTTGGCCTTCTGCTGCTGTTAGGAACTTGGTGTTTTTCCACTTATGAAAAAAGGCCTCTTTTTTTCACCCTGGTGAAAACCAAGGGGGAAAAAACCCCTCCACCAGAATCTCTGACATCCGAGATGGAAAAACTGAATTTGATGATATCTGGCCATTTCTCTGCCAAGGCAAGACAACTGTTCCACTGAATACATTAGCCAGTGCTTTGTCCTCTCCAGATTTAAATGACTAAAGTAATAGTCTCCTTCCCTTGGGAGTCTATTTCACAGTTGAACAAATCTAACTCTTGGACAAGAAAAAAAAAATCCTGATACTGTGCCTGTGTTTTATTTTACTCAATTCATCCCATTACTCCCCGTTATTTCCCCTTACAGCTCTCACCACTTTCACTATTTACTCTCTTCAATTATTTACAGCCTTATCATAGCCCTTCAGATGTCTACAAATGCAAGTCATCTTTGGGAGTCTTCTGATGGAGTTACACAGAGGACAGAGTTACCTCTCTGTTTTATGATCCTTGTTATCTGCTGTCCTCAAAAATCCTATTGCTTTTTGGAGTGGGCGATGGGGGAGGAGAGAGGGGAGGATTTTTGGCTGCTATAGCAAGTTGCAAACTGAGCTTGGTGTCTTTGCTTTTCCAGGGTCAGTGTTTTCCAAGAGCCTAACCCACACAATTCCTGCTTTTCTCACCTTTCGGCGATGTGGTACTCATGGGTCCATGGGCCACTGGAGCCCTAAGCCAAATTCTCCATTGAAATCAATGGGGAGCTTCAAATTAATCCATGTTGGGACACTGCTGCCACTACGTGGGTCCCTTGGAATTACGTCCCCATTCTTTCCCATGATTGCAACACCTCCTAATTTTTATCGACAGGCTGGTTTTACTCCAACCACCCCCTCATTAAAGAAGATGTTAAATAAGGTGGTACAAACCCCGATCTCTGTTAGATGACCAGCCTTCCCCATCAATTACAGACTCCTTTTCCCCCACCTTTTCTTTCTAGCATCTCAGCCAGTTTTCAACCTCCGTAACTTCTATCAATGTCAATCTAATTTGGGTCCTCGAGTAAATTATCACAAGACAGGATGACATGTTTTAGTACAGCTCAAAACGCTTCTTTTCAAACACCCCCCCTTCTCCCAAACTGTAATTATTCCTGCTGCTGTAATAGGGTTACTTGCTACCACCAGTGCCATAATCAACTAATTAATTCACAGCTCAACGGGCCAAGGAAAATGCCATCTGTTTGTACTCAGCTCCCGGGAGCGGGTAGGGAATAGGTGTAACACTTACACAGGTGATGGCACATGAGCCAGGAGGGTTCACCCCTCCACAGCTCAGTGGGTTTTATCCAGAAAACATCTGCTGGTGGTAATGGTCCCAGTTTTGCACCACTGCCACCCCAAGCTGGGAGCAGAGCGATGGGGAACGTCCCTGGACACAGCTGGGGGGCCATGGCTTTTCATTTGGAAAACATCTGGGAGCCACAGGGGCTAATTGGACTACGTTGCCTTGTGCCAAATGTATTTTTGAATAATTTTTTTCTCTTCCCAGGGCCAAGGTGATGTTTCTATGCTGAGCTCTGCTCGCACCGCTAACAGTTTGAAAGCGGTGTGCTCAGCCTGCGCGAGGTACCTAACAGCCTGAGGGAGACAGACCCCTGCCCAAAACCAGTCAAAAAGACACCTTAAAAACCAAAAAGTTAATGCAAGAAGAGGAAGATGCCAAGAAGGAGCAGTAAACTGAGTGGCAAGAGCATTTCCTAGGGACTCGAGAAATCCCGTTTGACTGCAGACCCCACACCTGGGATGAATTCATCTGCTTTTCATTTCCTTATCAGTAAAAAGGGGCGTAGTTTTATTTTGCCTGGCTGGAAAGCAGGAACCTTGATTTTTCTCCCCATAACATTTGGAGAGATACAGGCCCAGTTATATCCCACCCAATCTTACAAATTTAGCTGAGACAGTTCAGCCGGGAGGCTGGTCACCATAAGCTGCCTTCACAGCTGATGGAGAGAGCTGGGCACCTCCAGAGAGTTTAGGCACATTTTAATTAAGGCGACTCACTCTTTGGAGATGTCCATCTCTTTTTACAGACTGAAGAGTCATTTGGGTGACTGGTGCCTTTACTCAGACTCTTCAGATAGGTTGAAAAACGTGCAAGAAGATGGTTGTTCAAGGGAGAAAGGATGAAGATTGGTAAGAAGGGGGTGAACACACAGAGTGGAGCTTAAACTTGGACAGCAAAACAAGAATGTGCAACTTCAACGTGAACGTAACTAAACATGGCGCCCACTTCTGTAGAAAGATATGGAAAGAGATTAGTTTTAGCGCTCAAGACAGCAAAGCTTGTCTGAGAAGGGTGTTGGCAAGAGACTAAAAAGAAGGACTTATGTTAAGGGTAGCTACCCTGAACTGGTTGGGTTTTTCCCTGTCCCTGTGATTCCTTCTATGGCCTTTCAGTATTTCCCAAAGCCTCATAAGAATGGTTTAACTATACAGGCTTAACTCATGAGTAGACCTGCTTTCATTGCAATTTGCTGAAGAAGCAGTTAGATGTGGGCTGGACAAGACTTAAGAAAAGCACTGCCAACACAGCAGGAGGTTTTGTGGCTCTGTCTCCCATTTTTGTTTTCATTTTAATCCGCAACTCCTCATAAACCAGTCAGAAAACATAGCTCACATTTGTAAACAGTTTGCATCAAACTGAAATTGCGCTTCTTACAAACATGTAATTTGCAGAAGACATCTCACCTCGATCAGATTAAATAAGCTCCCGAAATTCATCATCAATTAAAACAAGAAAATCCGTAGTTGTTACTTACATAAACGTCCAATCCATTCATATCCAGCCCTGTTAGGTTTTTTTTGAATTCACTTGAAAATCAGAGCCAAATGGAAATCAAACATGAAAAATCTCAGCTGTGCATTTCTTAGCGCTGACGTCCTGACAGAGCTATCTGTTCTGCAAAGGACTCCGAATAAAACAGGAGGAGCCTGTATTTGAATACATTTCATCCACGTTTGCTCATATTCCCCTTCAAGAAACACATGCACATGGGGAACGAACGAATGCCATGTGCAAATCTTGCACAAACCATCTCTCTGGCTTCCCAAATTCTCACTATCTTGACATCTCAAGAACAGAGACACACTCTCTGCTTCGATAGCCTCGCCTGCTCGTATTAATGCACGGCTCTAGGGAGTTTATTCTGATTTTAAGCAGCTCCCTCCACTAACTTTATCAACATGAGGATTTATCCATCTCAAACCCCCAAGGAAAACTCTGGTCCAAAGGGCAGGGCTGCACGGAGCCGTACCGACGCGAGATCCCTGCAGAGGGCATAACGTCCCCGCGGATGGAACGGCTCGTCCCGGGAAAGCTGGGTAGCTGCTATATTCCTCTGCATCATTTGAAATGTATATAGAGTTCTATTTCAGTCAGTCATTTGCTAGCAGCAAAACTAGAACGTTTCCTGTTTTTCCTCCTGCTGTAATCAGGATATTGCCAAATTAGGGCTGTCCTAATTACTCCTCAGCAGGTGCCAAATCCAGGAATGGTATCAGCAAAGGAAGGAAGGAAGGACCTTTAAGTTCAAGCCAAAGAAATTACATCTATTGTCTGGCTCCAGTCAGTGAAGTTTCATATAAAATAGGAGCATTTTGGACAACGGCACACGCACAGCTACCAATTTACACGAGCGCTCGGACAAAGTTTAGCCCACATATGTGCTCACTGCTATTGTTAGCTTTATTAATAATAATAATGAGCCCGTACGCAGCCGCTCGCCAGATGAAGCTTTTCCTGAATGAAATCAGGCAATAGGAAATAATTTCTTAATGCTCTTGGTCAGAAAACACAAGGGGCTTTTTCAGCTTCCCCTGCTATCGCCAGCCTCAATTAGCCATTAAAGGGATTATGTATAGCAGCTATTATAGCCCACATTGCCGCAGCATCTTTAGTGTCTTTCAATACAAGTATTTATCCCCGCGGTGCGGTCCTGGCCCCCCTCTCCACGGAGGGCCATTTTACAGATGGGCAACAGGGATGTACAGAGAATAAGTTACTTATTGACGGTTACCCAGGAAATCTATGATAAAGCAAGTACCCGAAAGACGTGCCCAGTGGGACCACACTGCATTCAGCTTCCGCGCCGCAGTTGGGGAAGCAGATCACAGATCACCCGAAAACACTGATAAACAGAGACAGCTCAGGACAGAGGATCTGATGACCCCTTGAAAGAGTAAGTTTACAGAAAGGTTTTGGGAAAGTTTCACAAAACCCAGTGTGTGTGTATTTATATGGTGTGTTGTGGTTACTGATTCCTACAACACCATCAGATCTGAATACTCAAAGCTCAATATGGTTAATTAAAATGTAGCTGAATCTCTTGGGAAGACTCAAATGGAAGAACCTGACTTGCTTTACAAGAAAGCAATAGCTATAAACAGGGATTTATGATAAAGATGATGCTTTATACACTCCATCTCCAACCTGAGGTCACCTTTTGCCTGATTAAGAGAAAAGCGGTGTGGTTTCTAAGCTCTACTACCACTGTCATCCACCTTTAAAGAGCCCAAACCACAGCGTGATGTGGATAAAGTCACTGGGAAGCCAAGACTTTTCATATGCCAATGATCATTATTTCAGATTTTTTCCCCACCTAGAAAGAAATATCCTTGACCATCCCAGCAGAGATGATTTCTAGAAGTAACACCTGCCTACTCATGGCAAAACAGCGAAAGCCCAAGAGCAGTATCTCCAGCATACAGTGGTTTCCAAGCCTTCCTCTACCTGTAGGCAAGGGTGCAGGTGTCCTTGTACTCCTGGAGTTTCACACACACCATGTTGAGGAACTGATCTGAATAGGCGCTCAAGTCATGCATCAAGTTCATCAGGTCTTGAACAGTCTTCTCCACAATTACCGTGCTCTGGAAAAGAAGGAAAAGCACAAGTATGAACAGCGATTCAGCGTATATATTAATTTCAGCCTTCTCATGTTTTGCTAATTAGCGTCACAGATGCAACCGTAAAGCTGATGCTCCCTGACGCTGAGCAGATGCTGGAGCAGCCCATGCCACCGAGTAACGTAAACCAGAACAAACGAGGAAAAAGCAGAAACCATGGAAGAGATGAAGGGGGGTGGCTTAGGGGATGAATATCAGGTCTGAAAGTTTTGATTTCTGAGCCAGTGGGTCAGGACCAGTGGAGTTCATCAGGTCTTTCCTTCGCTAGATGAAACCTCAAAATGCGAAAGTGTGATTTTTAGAGGAACCAGGTACCTGCAGCTTTGCTGAGCTCTGCTTGGATGTGCAAGCCCCCAGCATTTCAGCCTGACCAATAATTCTGGACTCAGAGAGTGCAGACTATCCTAAAGACCAGGGACTTCACCCGCCGCTCCCATTCATACAAACTGCAGGTGCCAAGCACAAGCTTTCGGCTGGACGCTGAGGTTTAAGTAGCAGAGAATCACAGAATCATCAAGGTTGGAAAAGACCTGTAAGATCGTCAAGTCCAACCATCAACCAACACCACCATGCCCACTAAGCCATGTCCCACAATGCCACGTCCACACGTTCCTTAAACACCACCAGAGATGGTGACTCCACCACCTCCCTGGGCAGCCTGTTCCAATGCTTCACCACTTTCTCTGTAAAGAGAATTTTCCTAATATCCAGCCTAAACCTCCCCTGGCGCAACTTGAGGCCATTTCCACCTTGCAATCCTTTTGTTACCCCAAGCAGCAAATTACAACCAAAGGAACAACAGGGCAAATCTACAAACTGAAATGCTGCTCCACACCCTATAGATGAGCCAGTTTGGACAGCCTACAGAAGGAGGTATGATGTATCTGATAACGGATGAGATTTAAACAGCCCTGTATGAATTTTGGGATTTCTGAGGCAACCCAAGGTGACTTGGGTGTGGTTTGTATTTATAACATTGCCTGCTGTATTTAATTTGGTTGCTACAAACAAGACAGAAGGAAGGTTATGAAAGTCCCAGGCTGATATAAATTGAATTAATATTAGGCTTGGTGGAGTGAAAGGTTATTCCTGAGCTATGCACAAAGGCAAAGAAGGAGACTGAAGCATTTGGGAGCCCTGGTTCATTTGAGAAATTCTGGACTCAAATTATACGGGAGGACCCCAGGGACTTCGAGAGAGCTGCATCAAGGCTGAATCTAGCCCCTTCTCTGTGTTAATCAGGACGTGAAAAGGAGTTAGTGACTTAGTTGTTTGCAGAGCAAAATCTCATCAAACCCCAAATCGTCGCCTCTGCCATATCCCCACAAGCCTAACTTCCGCCCCTCTATTGATTTCCAGATTAAAGTGCGGCAGCATCGCCCTGATCCATAATCCTGCTCCTCCAGAGCAACCCTTGAGTGACAGGAATTGATTCTGCGCCGCTACCTGTCCCTGATTTGGTAAAAAACCATCTGCAAACCTCATCCTCATTCAGAGCACACATGTCTCCTTAGCATGTGGGGGTTTCAATGAAGGCTTAGTCACTGCCTGTGCTCTTCCCGGTACGTCCTTGGCTAACAACTGTACTTGGAGGAAAAAACCCAACTTCTCTTTGGTTGCTCTTGTATCTTATTAAGCTTGCTCTTAAGCAAATCACAGGAATTAACCCATCTTTCATATTGTAATTAGCAACAATTAGGGATTATTTTGTCCAAACAAAAATGTAGTCTGGCATATCTGCCTCTCAGATGCTCTTGTTTACGCTGCTTCTCTTGTTATTACAAGTGTCTGTGTTTTAATAAATATTCAATTCCACCCTGGGCTTGATGCGCACAGAGGAGAACAACCAACCCTAAAGGACTTGCAAACTGGAGTCACTGCAAGCAAATGAAGCAGACAACTGCATGGAGAGGCTGCAGCAGCCACGGATGCTGTTTTCATACTGATGGGCTCCGAGGTGTGAGCACAGCTCATTAGCTGCAGGATTCAGATGTCTCCCAGGCTCTTTGCTATGCCTGCTCGGCTGCTAGCAGGGATAAGAATCCACCCAAATGCCACTAAAATGGGAGACCGATCTGGCACCTTTCCCTTGAGAGTCAACTCAAATCCACAGAATCACAGAATCACAGAATGACAGGGGTTGGAAGGGACCCTTCTGGAGACCATCTAGTCCAACCCCCCCGCCAGAGCAGCGTCACCTAGAGCAGGTTGCACAGGAATGTGTCCAGGCGAGTTTTGAGTATCTCCAGAGAAGGAGACTGCACAACCTCTGGGAGCAGCTTGTTCCAGTGCTCTGCCACCCTCAAAGGAAAGAAGGTCCTCCTCATGTTTAGATGGAACTCCCTATGCCCAAGTCTGTGCCCGTTACCTCTTGTCCTGTCACTGGGCACCACTGAAAAGAGACTGGCCCCATCCTCCTGGCACCCACCCCTGAAGTATTCAGAAGCATTAATAAGCTCCCCCTCAGTCTTCTCTTCTCCAGACTAAAAAGACCCAAGTCCTGCAGCCTTTCCTCATAAGAAAGATGTTCCAGTCCCCTAATCCTCTTTGTAGCCCTTTGCTGTACCCTCTCCAGCAGCTCCCTGTCCTTCTTGAACTGAGGAGCCCAGAACTGGACACAGTACTCCAGATGTGGCCTCAGCAGGGCAGAGTAGAGGGGGAGGATAACCTCCCTCGACCTGCTCGCCACACTCTTCTTGATGCACCGCAGGATGCCGTTGGCCTTCTTGGCCCCAAGGGCACATTGCTGGCTCATGGTCATCCTGTTGCCCACCAGGACTTCCAGGTCCCTTTCCACAGAGCTGCTCTCCAGCAGGTCAGCCCCTAACCTGGACTGGTGCATGGGGTTATTCCTCCCCAGGTGCAGTACCCTACGCTTGCCTTTGTTGAATTTCATCAGGTTCCTCTCTGCCCAACTCTCCCCCCTGTCCAGGTCACGCTGAATGGCAGCGCAGCCTTCCGGTGTGTCCGCCACTCCTCCCAGTTTTGTGTCATCAGCAAACTTACTGAGGGCACACTCTATCCCTTCATCCAGGTCACTGATGAATATATTGAACAGGACTGGACCCAGTCCTGACCCCTGGGGAACACCACTTGTTACAGACCTCCAACTAGACTCTGTGCCTCTGAGCTCTATCTATCAGCCACTTTTCAATCCACCCCACTGTCTGTTCATCTAACCCACACTTCCTAAGCTTGCCTATGAGGATGATGTGGGAGACAGTGTCAAAAGCCTTGCTGAAGTCAAGGCAGACAACATCCACTGCCCTCCCCTCATCTATCCATCCAGTCATAGAAGGTTATCAGATTGGTCAGACATGACTTCCCCTTGGTGAATCCATGTTGACTACTTTTGATAACCTTCTTTTCCTCCAGGTGCTTTGAGATGACACCCAGAACGAGCTGTTCCATCATCTTTCCAGGGATGGAGGTGAGGCTGACCGGCCCATAGTTTCCTGGGTCCTCCTTCTTGCCCTTTTTGAAGACTGGAGTGACATTGGCTTTCCTCCAGTCCTCAGGCACCTTGCCTGTTCTCCAGGACTTTTCAAAGATGAAGGAGAGTGGCCCAGCATGTACATTGGGCTGAAAAATGTGGTGGGAACATTATCTAGTAATTTGGGGAAATAATTAGATCCATTAGATTCACCGGGCTAGAGGTAGGGCATAATCACACCTTCATTGCATTTGGGTGGTGAAGGAGCTGCTGTCCTTCAACCTTCAAGCACCAACAACCACAGTCAGTGCCCGGGGGTTAAGCAGACGTGCTTCACTTTGCACCTACATGGCTTCAAGGTGCTGCCATGACCAGTGTTTGTCTGTCAGCAGAGGAAAAGGCGACTCTCCAACCTGCTGACATGAGCCACGAGAACATTCTGATTGCACAAATGGAAAATACAGAAGCTGCTGCGCAGCTTCAGTCTACATCCAAGTCTCCTTCTGGGGGCTGATCCTGATCCTTAAGGGTGAGGCATTAAAGTTAACATGTATACATAGGGAAGAAAAAACCAAAATCCTTCCTAACTCATGTAGGAACCTGGAAGACAAAAGTGATTTTTCTCCTCTTTGCGTGGATAATCATACTTTTCATTTTCCACTGGTATTTCACTGGTGAGAGGTGGGTGGGATTTTCGGCAGACCCATGCTATTAACTGATCTCTCCTAGTTTACCAGGGAAGGATCTGTCCTTCCAGGCATCATTGTGTGATAGCAAACTTCGTGGGCTGGATGTGCAACCAGCTGAAGAGGAATCAAACTCGGTCTCAACCTGCCCCATTTCTATTTCTTTATGTAACTCAACATTTGAGCAAACAACTTAAAAATCCAAAGATTCTATGTTAAAAGAGAAGGTATTGCTGGTTTCTACGTAGTTTCTCCCACTTACTTTCTCCTCTCTACAACAACATTAAAATCACAGCTAAACTCCTGCCAATATCTTGATTTTAGAATAAGATCTTTGGATTTAAAGGAAATACAAAGCTACTTGCATGATTTAAAAAAAATAAGAGAGGAAAAAGGCGATTACCATATGAAAGAAGACAGTCCCAGATATGTAATGGCTGTTTTTCTGTAACATTTTAACCTTTTCCAAAGCAATCCTGACACATCTGCATGTGTCTCTGGGGACGCTATGTATGAGGATGCATTAGGCCACGTTAATACAGCTGGATTCGTTAGCTGGGCCAGCGCAGGATCTTCTGAAACTCGGCGCGAGAAAATGAAAGGCAGTGCACGTATTATCAGAGAGTTACAATCCAGTTGCCTCTAACCCATCTGGATTCGTTAACAGCAAATGGATATGATCAAAGCATAATTTTATGGCAAGACACTTCAATGAAGCCTTTTAAAAAAACTCACACTAACAAGGAAACTCATCCACAGAACAATATTCATCTCCTCGCACCTGAAAACGCTGCGTGGTGCTGAATCCTAACATCACGCCGAGGGTATGATTCATTACTCCCACAGCACATCGGGGTGAAGGTTTTAAAACAGTCTTAAGGCTACTAAAAATAAAAAGAAATTCCTTCTTACGACCTCCTGTCCATTAGCTACTGTTGAGGTAATAGGATAAAACAGAGCAGCACCACTCATTATTAACAACCGTGGGTTTTATCTTTAACGTATTTTGCAAACATTTATCACTACTCCTTGATACAGTCCTTATTCTCAGTTATGCTGAAGCTTTAGATAATGTAAAGCAGCTCCGGGGCAGGTATAATTTATGCTCCAACCGTAGGGCTTCCACCAGCCCAGGGAGATGGAGAAGAATAAGCAGACCCAGAGGTATTATCCCTTTGGGATTATTGTCTTGTGCAACCCCACCGAAGTTTTTAAAATGACTCAATTCCTCTACAGCAAGAGGGCACTCGATGTAAAACGATGCAGCCAGAAGTATGTTTCCAAGGGTCCCTTAAAATGCAGTAACAATAAAATGCAGTACAATAAAACTGGTTCCCCAATGATTCCCTGACACACACAAGCTCAAAACAAGAGGTCAAACCTACACAAATCTTCAGGTTTTCAATCTGTCATTTTGTTTTCTCTAACTTCTTGGCGAGAAGCACTACATTAGAGGAACAATCTCCACCCTGAATAATATTTTCTGCAGAAATCAGAGCTTCTCCCATGCCCGTTCACCTGCTTCATTTTCCTGTGGGAAGAAGGCAAAGATGGTAATGTACCTGTGCAGGGATGTATTCACCATGTGATGGGCTCTTGAAAACACAGCAGATGGAGGAAGAGACCTTGGCACTGGAAGGGTTGGCGATTATTAGTATCTTATTGCCCATCACTTAAAAATCTCCTCGAGATGCCTTGGCAGAGGAAGGCACCAGATGAGTGCAGGACATGGCTGCCTTAAAGGAAAAAATTAATAAAGGCTAATCTAATCTTTAAGATGGAGTTTAGCTGACACCCCAGAATTTTAAAAGGACCATACGGAGCACAGCTGTAATTAAAGGCAGGACAGGAGAGATGAAAGCTTTTCTAACCTCTTCAAGGTCAGTGCTGACCCACAGCTCCTGGTTTGGGATCGGTTCCAAAGATGGTTATGTCTCATGCTGACACTTTGATGTGCAACATTCATTTGTGCATTTTCTTGTGGGGGTTTCTATTAATTACAGCTTCTCCACTGCCCCCCAAAATGTTAAATTCGTAGCATCTGCCTTTCCAAAGCAATATTCATCCTCCTCTCCCAGCAGCGAGAAGGTGTGTTCAGCAGAGGACTCCAGTGACCCACGCTGGGCACTACTCTTCAGGGAAGAGTTGCAAATACATAAATCACCATGTCAGAGGAGGAAGCCTTCGCCTGCCCCACCAGGAACGCACCATCCATACAGATTTGTTCCACCTGATGCAGCCTCACCTGTCTCGGGTTGTTCAGTCTGGAGAAGAAGAGGCTGAGGGGAGACCTCATCGCTCTCTACAACTACCTGAAAGGGGGCTGCGGAGAGGTGGGTGTTGGCCTCTTCTCCCAAGTGACAAGCGACAGGACAAGAGGAAATGGCCTCAAGTTGCGCCAGGGGAGGTTTAGATTTGATATTAGGAAAAATTTCTTTACTGAGAGAGTGGTGAAACACTGGAACAGGCTGCCCAGGGAGGTGGTGGAGTCACCATCACTGGAGGTGTTCAAGGAACATGTAGACGTGGCACTGCAGGACATGGCTGAGTGGGCATGGTGGTGTTGGGTTAGTGGTTGGACTTGATGATCTTACAGGTCTTTTCCAACCTTAATGATTCTGTGATCATCCATTATGGTGACCAACTTCCCCATGAATTGCTCCGATTCCTCCCGTGGAGGCGGGGTGCAGAGTCGGTGGCTGCACTTGGAAACCGAGTGGTTGTGGTTTAGACCATGGAGTGTCTCCTTTCCTGCTGGGAAGGCTGGCATTGCTTTCACAGAATCACACAGAATCACTAAGGTTGGAAAAGACCTGTAAGATCATCAAGTCCAACCTAAAAAAAAAAAAAAAAAAAAAGAAAACCACAAAAAACCAACCCACCCAACACCACACAGCACCATGCCCATCAAGCCGCATCCCACAATGCCACATCCACACGCTCCTTGAATACCTCCAGGGAGGGTGACTCTACCACCTCCCTGGGCAGCCTATTCCAACTCTCTCAGTAAAGAACTTTTTCCTAATATCCAGCCTGAACCTCCCCTGGCGCAACTTGAGGCCATTTCCTCTTGTCCTGTCACTAATCACTTGGGAGAAGAGACCAACACCCACCTCTCTGCAACCCCCTTTCAGGTAGTTGTAGAGAGGGATAAGGTCTCCCCTCAGCCTCCTCTTCTCCAGACTGAACAACCCCAGCTCCCTCAGCCGCTCCTCATAAGACTTGTGCTCCAGACCCCTCACCAGCTGGTACTTTCTTGCAGTACCTGTGGGTTTTAGGCTGATTCCTTACTCTGCGATGAGCCACAGAAATTAATTTGAGGAGGTTTCCAGACAGGTTGGGACGGAGGCAACAAATCTGATGGGCACACAGGGAAAGCTGGCTCCGAGTCTGTCTGAACGCCAGCAAAGCGTGGGGTGATGTCTGGCATCTCACCATCGGGTCTAAGCATCTCGCAAAGCCGTAACCCAGGGTCCCGGAGGGATGCTCTGGCTCGGGAGCCCCAGTGAAGCCCTGTTGCTATCCCTGCCCCACGGCGTGTGCTGGGGAAAGCCGCATGCCAGGGAAGTGACCTCCAGGATCCCAAGGGAACAGTATCCAGCAAATATGCATTTCAGGTTCTTTTCTTATATCAAAACATCACTCTTCCTCATTCGCCTCTGGACCCACCCTCCGTATCGTAGTGTTGGCCGTTCCCATCCCACCTCTCCAAATCTCTTTGCAGTTAGCTGCCAAAGTGCTGCCCACGCCATGCCCAACGCAAGCGTTCAAATAACAGAGGAGGTTTAGGCAAAATGCTCCCACCAGTCCCAGGGCACCTGGGATATTATTTAATTTTTATTTTCCGTCTTTCTGCTCAGCGGCTCTGTCTCACCTGCTTCCAGGTTGGAAGCTGCTTGGCCTGAAATGGGGCCAGAAGCTGCCCAGCGTTTCCCTCAGCACAGCAACGCCCGCGGGAGTGCTAAGGGGATGGAAACTTTTGGAGCCTGGCTCAGCATCGCCACTGTTGGGTATCATCCCAGCATAATGCCACCAGATGCAGTAAGATATAATGAGGTTGTGGAGAGAGGACCAAGCTCGATGTTCTCTTAGATATTGTCCTGGCATACCGAATTCTGCATCAAAATGTGTAGTCCCTCAAATACAATATAGGATCCGGTGTCTGGGATCCAGGATCTGGGGTTAATTTTATTATGACATTATCCAGTACTTAAAGGGCAGCTACAAAGAGGATGAAGGGTCTCCTTTCACAAGGAGCCACAAGGAGAAGACAAGGGTCAATGGGTACAAGTTGCACCAGGAGAGGTTTCATCTCGACATAAGAAAGACATTTTTTACAGTGAGAACAATCGCTTGCTGGAACAACCTCCCCAGGGATGTCGTAGAGTCCCCATCGCAGGGGGGTTTCAAGATGTGACTGCTGAGGGTGCTGGATGATCTCATCTCAGCTCTCTTGCCCACAAGAGGTTGGACCAGACAATCTTTTCAGGTCCTTTCCAACGTGGGCTGTTCTATTCTACGATTCTATGATTCATTATTATTATGATTAATTTTATGAGGACATTTACAGAGACTAAGGAAGTTTCAGCAGCCACGGGAGCTTCGCCAAAGTCACATCCAAGGCAATCAGCTCTAAAATAGGAAACCCATCCTGCCCGAGCTGCATCCCCAGCCCGTGCCCCCTCCTGCCATCCTGCCTCCCCCTACGCTCTGACCCACGATGCTCTGCAGCATTAGGCTGCCAGTTGCAATTTGGTTATTCTGCTGTCAATTAATAACGGTTTGTTACTTGGCAGGCGGGTGAAACGGAGCTCTGCACTGATCTCCCAGCATGTGCTTTGCTTTACCGGTGCTTTGCTTTACCAGTTGAGCTGCTTAAATACCTGGACAGGCTTTTGTGAACTGATAAATATCAAGTGCTGTCAGTGCCTTGAAGGGCAATGGGAGATGGAGATAAAAAACCACAAATGCATTTACTCCCTTTGCCCAAATTCCATCGGTTTAACAAATGTCTTGCGAGGCCACTGAAATAACTATTATCTCATTAGATGATACTACATGTTAGTAGAGCAGAGTTAGAGGTGGAAATCATTCAAAACTGAAAACCAGGAGCTAGGGACGCAGTTTTCCCTGAATAGTTGTTGTAAGTTGGCTGCTTAAGCCTACCTGATGTCTAAAAAATAGCCAACATAAGCCCTGTGGCCGCAGAAGCAGCCATGGGCTGGGCAGGAGAGCTGGGTGCTGCCCCAGCTCCATCAATGCCATGCGGAGCCAACCTGCACCCCTGTTTCAGTATATCAGCACTGTGGTTACCCCCACTAAAATAGAAAAACAACCCCAACCCTGAACCACCTAAAATTTTTTTTTTTTTGGCTAACAGAGGAAAGATGATAGTCTAAATTGTCTGGTTTACCGATTAGCGGTTATTTCACACTGAGCGATAAGGGGGCTTTTCAATTTGTTTTCTTCTGTGGCACATCCAGGGTTTACAAAGGGCTGGAGTTTTTAGTATGTATCAATTCAAATACGTGTTTAAATGCAAAAACTCTTTTTACGGTGTCAGAATCTGATAGCCTGCTTTTCTCGTACAGCGTTTTTTTCAGCAAAATTCATTATTCCAGTATCAGTTCTGCAGAATCCTGCCCGTTACTATGGTTATACTACATCCTACTACAACTTTGCTTCTCAAATGCTCCTAACTCCGAGGGATTTTTTTTTTTTTTTTAAACTAGAACTCTGCCTGTTTCACTGCAGGTGACATTTTTCTTTTTATGGGCTTTATTCTGAGAGGTCCTGAGTGCCTTCATCCCCACAGATGTGAACGGGAGCCAAGGATATGATGTGTTTCTCTCTCACCTTTAAATGCAATGCTGCAGTAGCCAAATGAGTGCACAACCAATGTCTTGGGTAGTTCTTATTTACCTGGCACTGTGTGATCCAGAAAACATTTGCTCCAGTGAACGAGAATATTGATGAAGAGCAAAATCTACTTTTTTATTGTAAAAAAATGGAGAACATGTACCGTAAAATCTGCTTACTACTGTATTACCTTTGACCATGCAGAAGAACTGTTTTCTTCCTCTAAACACTATATTCATTATTTAGGATTTCACAGATTTGAACACATGAGCCTCTATTATACACAGTTAACATTAACTGCAGCCAACCCTGCTGAAGTCCAGTATGTGCACAATCAATCACAACTCTTTAAAGCATAGAAAGAGGAGTCTGCCACGAGTATTTTCAAACTATGCTCTGCAACGATTTAAAAAAAAGGTAAGTGATACTCAACGGCTCTGCAATTTGAACAAAAACCCACACTGTCTAAAAACACACGTGCCTTTTCTGCAACACATGAGGCCAAATCCCACAGCCCGGGAAGGCTGGAGAGGAGGCACAAGGATCATGCGTATGGCTGGATGGGATTTTTCATCATATTCTTTGTTCAAATTTGATACAGGCTTGTGCTCCAGATTATACTTCACAGCAAAGAAAAGTTTTCTTAGAAAGATTTTCCCAATGTCTAACTAAATTGAGTCCCTTCTTACAGCACTGCAGGTCAGAATCGGCCAACATCCACCTTCATAGAGTCATAGAATTCATAGAATCACAGAATCATTTAGGTTGGAAAAGACCTTTAAGATCATCAAGTCCAACCGCAAACCTAACACTGCCAAGTCCACCACTAAACCATGTCCCTGAGCACCTCATCCACATGTCTTTTAAATCCCTCCAGGGATGGCGACTCAACCACCTCCCTGGGCAGCCTCTTCCAATGTCTGACAACCCTTTCAGTGAAGACGTTTTTCCTAACATCCAATCTAAACCTCCCCTGGCACAGCTTGTGGCCATTTCCTCTTGTCCTGTCGCTTGTCACTTGGGAGAAGAGACCAACACCCACCTCTCTACTCCTTTCAGGTAGTTGTAGAGAGCAAAATTCATGCTTTCTCATGTCATGCAGGATATGGACTTAACATCTGTGTTGCAGTTCAGCTCTTCTTCACTATCCTTAGCGACCACTGTAGACTGATGCTCATTCATGTACGAGACTACGGCTCATTTGTCCCACCAGCAACCGATTTTGCCATCCTCAAGACAGAACAATGTGACTAGATAACTACATATGAAAAGCTTTTTCCAATGAGAAATGCTCTGCTCAACTGCCTGCTCTACGTAGCCCGGATGAACTGGACTTGATGGTTATCATGACACTTCTGTTCAGACATTTGCATAGAAAAAGGAAATAAACCTTTTCTTTTTGACCTCCTGAATGCCTATGATATTAGAATATTGTTCAAGCTCCTTATTTATTTTATTTAAGCCTTCTAAGCCAGCCATAACGAGATCCAGCAGATGGGAGTTGAAGCTGGATCATACCAGTGCAGAAATGAGCTACATGTTTTTTAACAGTGAAGGTAATTAACCACACGAACAGCTTGCGATTGCGTGTGCTGGATCCTCCATCTCTGCAAAGCTCTAAAAATCAAGCACAGGTGCTTTTCTGAAAGACAAGCTACACTGAAACCAGAGTTACTGACTTGATGCAGAAATTACTGGGTGAACTTATACAGCTGATTATACTGGAGATCAAATACATTTATTCCGATTTTGAGCTCAAATACATTCCATGGCAAAAGATGCCCAAGGTATGCTTAAAAACAACTAGCCAAACAAAACCACCTTGCCATCCCAGAAGCTCTAACACAGAAACATCTAAAAGCAGTTGCATTTTCTTCTCCAAAACTCCAGCAATGCAAATCTGTCCCCCCAAAAGACACCGTAACTATTCAAATCCCCTAAATTCCCCACAAAACGGGTATTCTCGGCACATCAACTCTTAGCTAGTGCCCAGAAGCTTGCCAGCATGCCAAAAAAGTGATTGGATACAGTGGGTCCATCCTGCTGGAAATGGACCATCAGCAGAAGCCACTGAGCATCCCCTGCCAAGGTGGTTCTCACCTCTGAAAACGCCGCCATAAATCACAGCCACGGGACCAGAAGTATCTGCTTGAGGAGACGTCTTTCGACAGTTTTCAAACAAACCAACCCGCATCCCCGATACCAAGCAGGCTGCTAACTCCGCATTGTTACAAGCTTAAAAAGCAGGAAATATAAAAGTTAACACTTGGGTAAGGATTTTTGTCCATTTATTCCCATTGCACATCCACGCGTACAGCGCAGGAGACGAGCAGGGAAGGAAAAATTAGGTTGCACACAGGGGAAAGTTTGCGACAGTCCAATCTTCCAGCCTTTAGATTACTCTCCCATCAGAGACACTGGCACTTGAGACATTTAAATCTTCACTGAATGATCCGGTAGTAACTGCATAATAAGGAACACTGCTGCTTTGGCAGGGAGATGGACTGGATAACTTAATAGGTCTTTTGTATCTCTCACTTCTCTGATCCTGCTGAGTTCTATAGCTATTATTAAAGGCATTTTTTAAGGTATTTTAATTTACTTCTCTAAATGGATTTCCATTCATTCACTCCCACCAAGTGAATGTTGTCAGGGACATTAGCAGCATGATAAAATAGCTGTAGCTTCATGCTGGCTTTAATGTGTTGCATACACAAGAAAAGTCATTAGCTCTTAGCCTTTAATATACCCTCTTTACTGCTGCATAACTGTTTATCACTCAAAGGTGCCAGGCACAGGCCACGCTCTTCCTTTATTAATCAATATACATTTGTGCAAGGCTGCAATGAAAAGGAGTAACATCCAGTTATTCCAAGCATGGTTTGTACTGCAGGAGCTGAAAAGCTCATCCCTGACATTTTCAGCCCCCCCTGAATATTCCCAGAAATGGCTCTTCTTAGGATTTTACACAACTCTCCCAATTACAGGTAAACTCATGGCAGGGTGACGATTTATTTCTCATGTATGGAGTGGCAGGTTTCTTTCTCCTTTGTAATATCTGCTCTAGAAAATCATTAGCAGCTGCAACATGATACAAATTGAATGTGGACCATGAAATTAATGATGCTCAGAAGCAGGCCATCAATTTTAGAAGCGGAGAGAACCTCGTTTTTTAATAAATGTTTTCATATGGCTAGCCCAGTTTGGAGAATAAGACCCATCTGTATTATTTTTATGAATACTCTACGTGCTCCGAGGTCTACTTTCTTCAGTCACGGAGCCCCAGCATTTAAAGCATACTTACCTATTAAAAATTTCTTGCTAGAGAGAGGGCATACGCATGCCCCATGTGGAGGAGAGATGCTCCTGGAAAGATACAGTGACCACAACAAGGGCAGCTGGCTGATGAAAAAACAAAAGTAATCAGAAAAAATAGATGGAGAATGGCTTAGCAGGACTGAGGCCCCAAAAGAAGATGATATTGTGCCCTTGGATTTATGCTGTCTATGTGGACATCAATGCAAAGACTGTAACTATGATCTAAATTCAACAAGAATTAATGAAAATGCAAAAGATCATAGAATCACAGAATCACTAAGGTTGGAAAAGACCAGTAAGATCATCAAGTCCAACCATCAACCAACCCCACCATGCCCACTAAACCATGTCCCACAATACCACGTCCACATGTTCCTTGAACACCTCCAGTGACAGTGACTCCAACACTTCCCTGGGCAGCCTCTTCCAATGCTTCACCACTCTCCCAGTGAAGAAGTTTTTCCTAATACCCAGCCTAAACCTCCCCTGGCGCAACCTGAGGCCGTTTCCTCTCATTCTATCGCTAGTTACATGGGAGAAGAGACCAACACCCACCTCCCCACAACCCCCTTTCAGGTAGTTGTAGAGAGTGATGAGGTCTCCCCTCAGCCTCCTCTTCTCCAGACTGAACAACCCCAGCTCCCTCAGCCGCTCCTCATCAGACTGTGCTCCAGACCCCTCACCAGCTCCGTCGCCCTTCTCTGGACACGCTCCAGCACCTCAATGTCCTTCTTGGAGTGAGGGGCCCAAAACTCAACACAGCATTCGAGGTGCGGCCTCACCAGCACCGAGTACAGGGGCATGATCACCTCCCTACTCCTGCTGGCCACACTGTTTCTGATACAGGCCAGGATGCCGTTGGCCTTCTTGGCCACCTGGGCACACTGCTGGCTCATATTCAGCCGGCTGTCGACCAACACCCCCAGGTCCTTTTCTGCGGGGGAGCTTTCCAGCCACTCGTCCCCAAGCCTGTAGCGTTGCATGGGGTTGTTGTGACCCAAGTGCAGGACCCAGCACTCGGCACTCCAGCCTGTCCAGATCCCTCTGCAGAGCCTTCCGACCCTCGTGCAGATCAACACTGCCACCCAACTTGGTGTCATCTGCAAACTTGCTGCGGGTACACTCAATGCCCTCATCCAGATCATCGATAAAGATATTAAACAAGACCGGCCCCAAAACTGAGCCCTGGGGGACTCCGCTTGTGACCGGCCGCCAACTGGATTTTGCTTCATTCACCACGATCACTAGAAACAAAATGGCCAAATAAATACATGAGCAACATGTAAAGGCTTAATAGTTCACCCAGGCTGAGCTTTAAGAGCTAACCTAGGCTGAGCTTCTGGGATCAGAAAGCGGTCATTTCACTGAAATTACAAGACCATTTGTCAGATTTTGGAACAAGTGTCTACAAGTCTCATCTGTAGGGCTAAATGACAATGTAGAGTGACAAGAGCAACGTCACTAGTGGGTTTCTAGATGGTAACACCAATATAGGGGGGGATCCCGAAAGACACAGGTCACTCAAACCTCACCTTAGAGCACCGCAATTCACATTTCTGTCTTACTCTTCATTAAGCCAACTGTAATTAATGTGATTAAGAAGTCTGTATTTTCTAAAGCAATCCTTGGGAAACATGGGGAGAGAGCAGAGGCCCTCCGAGAGGGTCCAGCTAATTACATGCAATGGAGTCAAATCCTATTGTAACATCCAAAAGTATATTAAAATTGGCTGTTAAATTTATTGTACTGTTTTCTGTGGCTTGACTTTATAAGCCAGCGCAGATGAAAATGCAGTTAAATCACAGGAATGGTGTATGTTTTCTTTTTCCAGAGGCAGTTGTAAAAAACAGTAGACCAACTGAGCCTTGTTTAAGCATCCTCAACTAGTTAAAAAAGCCTTTTTTCCCTAAACAATAGTTTGGGGTTCACCTGTAGATGATTCTTTTCTAAATGTAGGAATTATAGAGTAAAGAAAAGAAATCTCAGATATTCCAAAATGCTTTTAATGGTCACCTACCAGCAACTAATTTGAGATGGATTTCTGTAACTCAGCGGCTGTGTTTTTGCTGAAGTCCTTAGTATGTTGGTTTTGTTGAGAACTTGCTGCCACACGTAATGCAGCCCCATGCACACAGGGCTGGACATTATCATTGACAGCTATGATTGATGGGCCACATCAACAGCCACCAACTCCCAGAGAGCTCTCCTCAGGTTGGAGCTATTGGATTCTGCAGGGCTAAGGCTGATCTTAATTTTAAAGGAAAAAAAAATATTTATAAGGGGAATTTACACCCCAAAGCACACAAGAGGCTGGAGATGGCCAGAGGATGACAATTTGGTTTCACAGCAACCTCTGATTTTTCTAATTTAGGTTGCCCCCAATAGAATGGGCAAAATTAAGACCTTTTCCAGATTTCCATTAGAACAGACCTGTGCTGAAATGCTATTTATAGACAAAACTGATCTCTGCTTGTCTCAGTGGTTAGGAAATTAATAGAAAGGAGAGAAATTTTTCTCCTCGACCATTCAGTCAGCAGAAGGACTTGAACTTGGATGTCTTATTGCACAGGCCAATGCTCTAACCACTAGATCTCCAGGACAAGAGAGATGTTGGACTCCCCAACCCTGATTTCCTTTGCTTCCAAAGGATTTCAACCAAATACATTGCTGGTATGGAGAAATCACAATACAAATCAGCAAGAAAATGCCTTCCAACCACCTCCAGACATAAAGAGGTCTTCTCAGAACAGCTTCCCCTGCTCCTCCTCCCAGTTATGACTTAGTAAGCGAAAAGCAAAGCCACTAGGAAATGAGAGGCAATGTACTAGAGGTAAAAATTAACACACATATGTGTCTACAGACAGAAACAGAATCCAAATATCCTTAGTCTTGTGAAATCTTAATTTTATAAAACCCTTGGCATTATGCAGAGCTTCCTAAGTTGGAAACTCCAAAAGGATCAATTGCCTCTTCTCCTGCGAAAGGAAGCAGAGGAATTAATAGCTCTATAGTTTCATTTATTCCCTTTGTTTACTTTTCTGCATCTACTCATGTGGCATGAGCAGGGTTTGGGTTGACCAATTTAAGGGCAACGCCGGATGCCCTTGCACAGCACTGGAGTCCAGCGTCAGCCCAACAGCAAAGATGTGTTAAGTGCTCTGCCCAAAAAGCAGAGAGGAGAAAACTCATACGTTGCACACGATGGTATCACTTGTGATTCATTCAATAAATTAAGCCTCCTAAGTCAACGACTAAGGAGACCACAGTTCTGTCCCTGGATGTCCCCAAAGGATTATTTTGAAATTCCTCATGCATGGAGCTTGTAAGCAGGTCTCTCCAAGTATCTGATAGCTTGTATTAACATTACATTAATCAAAACTGAGTGACCACTTAAAACCCCTGGAGATTCAGGTCTGACAAATTCTTCTGCTCGGGAGATGGGAGAACAGACAACATCAGCTTTTGATTCTTGCAAAGAGAAACAGCAATTACAATGAGACTCGCGAGCTGTATGCAAAATTTAAACACTATTAAACCACTATTTTCTCCTGCTTGAACAAAGCCATTTGCCTCTTCTTGACTTGGACCCTCACCTGATGACAGGTCCAACTGTGGGACCATTTCTGAAGCAGGATGCTTCCAAGTGTGAGTGATGGTGTGAGGATGGAAACTGAGAAAGCCGTACTCACGTACCACACTTTCTGGGAAGCAGTGATGAATTTGGAAAATGCCGTTAGCCTGCAGGGCACTTTCCCTTTCAGATTGACCATCTCCAGTAGGAAAGGTTGGTGTGGAAATGGGATCACTTGGATATTTGCAGAGAATCTCATAGATGGGGCACAGCTACCCCCAATGTAACTTTCACCATCCTATTCACACAGAGAGGGATGGAAAAAAGAAAACCTCTCCTAGAGCTCCCCCTAACACCTTTCAACATAAAACAAGGTCTGGATGGGGGCCAAGCTCTGCGATAAATATTTGTGTTAGAAGCCAGCTGCACTGTTTGCCCAGCATTATAAAATCAAATGTCATGTGTTGAGGAACACTCCTATAGATAAACCCTGAATTACACATCAGGGGAACCCTTACTTCATCCACCTTTGTCCTCTCCCCCTTTCACAACTACAATACCCAGGCTGACAAGACCCCAACTATGCTGCTATGGTATTTTATCACAGTCTGCCTACAGACCTCTACACTAATCCAAGAAACCAAACCAAACTTGAAGCAAAAAAGTATTCTGTTGCACTTCACAGTTTCCCACGCTACGTGATGAATATTTCTTACTCCTGTGAGGTCTCTGCAAGGAGCAAAAAGAAGTAAATGAACTACTCAGCAGTTTAGCAACCATCTGCTCATAACTCAGGAACTCCATCGTAGCAAAGAAACGCAGAGCCCTGCGCAACCACAAAATCCCGCTTCCAAAATACAGCAAAAGGGCAGTGAAAAAGAAGTGGTCTTTTCCCCTAAATCACATTCTAGGAGGAATGAGAAAAAAAAAAAAAAAAAAGATCAAATTGGGAAAAGAAAGACCCACTGGGTCAGCTCATTACAAGAGATGTCTAATAACAGCGGAGATGCCATTGTTCAATTCCCAGCCAGAGCGGGCAGAGCAGTAATGAGCAGTCCCACTCTGCAAATGGTCTGGATGATACTATAGATCTTCCCTTCCCATCTCTAACTTGTGTATCATTTCCTGACAGTCCCATCTCCCCTTCCGAGCAGATGGCTCCCTACAGTACATCTTTAAGAGACCTCCCAGGCAGTTATGGATGGCAGAGAATGAGCATTTTGTTTTGTCGCTTGCTCATACATTATTTTCCCCATGCTAATGACAGTCAAGTTATTGTCCTGTGAATAAATCCATTTAGGCCTCGCAATGTTGGCTGCAAGTGAGAAGGCGAGGGAGCAGAGGAAGCCAAACTTGGCACCAGCAGAGCACAGATACAGTCATCCACAAAACATTCATCTATTAACCAAACAGCAGCATTTCCAAACCCAGCAGGGTCACAGCGGAGCCCTGCTGGGAAACAGAAATTAACTCCGAATGGAGATAATTTGTCTCTTGAATGTTGTCATATTTGCAAGATCTCTCTGGCAATGCCGTGCTGCTAAGAGGAGCGATATTCCCGACAAGTGAACCAGATGAAATGCAAGCTTTATCGGGAAGGCAGGTGGCACTCAAGATCGCTCGTGCCGTCTTTCTGCCTCTGGGAGTAGTGCTTTGCATGCAAAGAGAGTGGAGCAGAAATTTGTCTCCGACGTCAAGACGTTGTTGCAACTAATGGCAGCAGATTTGATTCAGTTCCATGTAGAAGGAGCAAATTAAAGTAGCTCAGTTACTACGAGGCTGCTACTCAGTTACTGCTTGCTTGGTTTTTTGTTTCATTCCTCTGTAGGAGAAACATTTTTCTTCTTATCCAGAAAAAGCCGTGGCCAGACCTGATGGGGAACATGCATCGGACGTACCTTGGCAGTGAAAGCAGTGGAAGAGTTTGTATAGGGCAGGAAGCAGTTAGACATGTTGGGACTGCCACCGGACAAAAAATGTGGGAATTTTTGGAGATCAAAGAGTCATTTTAAATATTAAGTGCTTAAAAGGGGAGATGTATTACTGCAACACAGGGTCAATCTGTATTTATGCATCTTCCACTCAAGCAGCATGAAGCAGGCTGATGAATGTGGCTATATAATCTCTCCAAAAGGAATATCCTTAACTCCCTGCAAGTGAAGAGCCCACTAAATACCCTTGAGAATCTTTTTTTTTTTTTTGGCCAAACTGTGTTCACAAGCTTTCTTCTCTCAGCAGAATCACTGCCTGTTGCTACAAAGCACCTGTCTGAAAAAGCGAGGAAATTTTCCTGAAATCTCTAACTGTGAAAGCAGTCAGGCCACGCTCTGTTTCTCAAGAAACCAACCCCATACTTATACTGGCAAATTTTGCAACTTCCATGTCAAGAGAAGCCAAAAACTGGAAGATTAGACCTGGATGGCACCGGTGATGAAACCTTTTCCTAGTGCAAGACTTCTGCTCCTAAAAACAACCAGTGTGGCCGTCACGGGCTGCAAAGACATTCTCACGATTGCCTTTCTGCAGTGAAGGGTACTCTTGATGGTGGAACACACAGTAACACATCGGTAAAAAATGATTCCATCGCCACTTTTCAGACAACCTGAGAACGCCTGCACCCTGCGTTAGTTCAGCATCTTGATGGACAACCATGAATTGAATCAAGTAGCGCAAGTGACACAGCCAAGACTTCTGTTGTCCTGCCTTATTGTCCATGATTAGGGGGTGTCATGTCTAATGCAAATGTCCCTCTCACTCTCTCTTATTTGTTTCCAAGCTGTGAACAGGGTGAGCAGAGAGCTTGTTCAGTGCAGACGGCAAAGCCTATGAAGTGCTGCACAACCACACCTGGCAGCAAAGGCAGAAGGAGAACGTGCACAGCACATCCATCACCCCATGTCAGATAAATCTCTTCCTCACTCCTGTGTCCCATTCACCCACGAGTCATCTCACTCACCGTCACACCTTCAGGTTGAGGAATTCAAAGGTGGAGAGTGTTTTCTGATAGACCTCAAGAACAATAGTAGCTGAGGTCAAGTGCTCAAGGTGATCCTGAGTAGTTCAGTGATCACAAAAATAAAGCACTCTTCACTACTGAATCTGGAAGTCCTTCCAAACCATGGTTGCTAAGACTATGCTTTGTGACCAAGAAGTTGGAAATGGCTTATAATAAGCCTGAGTCCTTTGAGAAATAGCTCAACTTTCTGCTAAATAAATATAGGCCTCTGAAAAGGTTTCGTTGGTCCACTCCTTAAGAAAAAATTACTAAAATTAAGTCCCAGAGCAAGACGCAAAGTTTTGGCTCAAAAACTGGCCAAGAGACAGCCAAAAGTATTGCCACTGAAAATGTCCCATTTGCAATTGAGGAAGATCGTCTTAAGCCTCTGTATCAAATCTCGTGTTGTTTAATTTACTCATTACTGAGCTGCAGAAAGGCTGAGTAGCTCCGAGCAGATGCATTTGCAGATGACTCCAAGTTCCTACAGCACTGCAGCCCCACGGGAGAGACAGCAACATTCAGGTGGACCAAACTCAGCAGCCTACAGGAGCAGGCACTGATAAACAGCCTTGAGTATTATTGTTGCTTTCGAATTAGTAAAACACTAAAGCAATATTAACTCTACATACCCTTCAACAGGAGCTATGGGGAACGAAAGCCTGGCTGCTTTGAAGACAGACTTAATATGGTTATGAAAAGCAGATTATACGATGCTGTGCATCTGGTGGCAGGGACCAAGACTTCCATGACCCAAGAGTTCTCTCAGCACTGTGCTTCTAAATCCAGCCTAGAGGGAAAGTATCAGACCTATTTTCACACCTCGCTGGACTCTAAATTAATTACTGGCAATTCCAAACCAAAACAAGCAAATAGTTTTTATTCGACGTGTAATGAGAGTTTAGAATTCACTTACACGGGAGCGCGTGATTAGATTCGGCGACGGGAGGTATCAGAGAGGCACGGCTTTTGGTGGCATTCACAACGGGGCTGACCATTTACACATCTATCAAGGCAATCCAGAGCTGTCAGACTTAATGTGATTTGGAAAGGATATTGCACGCAGCGTTTAGGGATCAAGCTGAACTATCAGAGACCATGATGAAGCCTAATGAATAGGGAAGATTTCCTGCAGTCTATTTTATTTATTTATTTTTTACAGCAGGCTCCAACAGCACTTCTTGCTGACCATTCCCAAGATGGAAGGGAAGATTGGGTAAGTCTTCTTACTGTAGCCCTTACGTTCCCCAAATTTTTACTTCTGGAAAAGAGCCAAAGTGTAGACAACATCCTTACAGCACCACGTTTGCCATACAAATCCACCTGCTGTCCAAGCCATGGGGCCAGATTAAAAAAAATCATCTTTTCCAAGTGTAGGGGCTGAAGAGGAGTGAGCGGGAGGACACAAACCTGACAACCTTCAGCATGGGATATACAACAGTTCTGATTTTCTGAGGAGCCAAGCATCCTGCACCAATGGCATGTAGGAGTGCAGATCTCAAAATCTTCAAGGGCTCAGAGAGATGAGGCGATGGATTAAAATTAGATGGCCAAGCCATCTCCTCCATTCCACTTGATAGCATCATCTAGGGATATCTTACCCACCTGTGAATCTTCTCCCAAACCTTCACAGCACTCCACATCATATATTAAGGTAAACTGAGATCAGAGTATGTCTGCTTGAAAATATCATGAAAACTAGAGGTTTTCAGCAACTGATTCACAAGTGGATCAGATATCCTCACCTTTCCAGCAACAGCCATTGAAGGGACAGGGCAGATGGCTGGGGGCAGTAAGTCATTCAGCCATGTAATTTTAATTTGCTGCCACATGTTTATTAGAGCTTTCAGAAGATACAGGCCCAATCTGCACTGTCGTAAGTGATACTGAATTTTAACATTCATAGGAGGTAATATAAGAGAATATAAGGCATATTTTTTCTGAATAATATCAGTATGATAGAAAACGTGAGAATGACCACAAGGAAGCTCTGCTGCGTTAAGATTATATTGGGTAGACATCACTGCTGTGAGAAACACCCCTGGTCAAGCAGTCTTTCTAAAAGACAGAAAGAAAGGAGAAAAAAGGCCCGTAAGGATCAATATGATAGAATTACAGCTTGCCAGACTTTTTAAAATCTTTCTCATTACCCCACACCAGCGGGGGATATGGGGCCAGGCAGGCCCCATGGGTGATTTCATTACTAGGGCACACTCCCGCACGGGCCAGGCTCTCAGCCAGCTTTTCAACAATGCCTAATCTACTCCAAGAAGCCAGAACATGTTTTTGTGTCCCCCGAAGTCCTCCTGAATACAATTCCTTCAGACCTGAAGACTCCTTGGGCAATACTGGGCTCCCCTTGGAGATAAGTGTTTATCCTACCCCCAGTGAGAACTCCTGATGGCTCCTTCTGTCACATTATTTGAACCCTGCAGCAGAGCAACAAACACTCTGGGGAAATGTAAGCACAACCCACATCAAGTGCTTTTTAAAAATACTTTGTTTCTAACAAAATCGGAAGAACTGAAAGCAAAACATTATTCTGTCTCACGCAAACTCAACAGCAACAGTTTTATAAAATAAGTGTTTTCTAACAGCTGCACCTAAATTTCATTGACGTGCTAATAAACACATTAAATAATAATCACTCTGAATGCCACATTTCTGAAAACCCACCTTCGTAATTCTGTGGTTACCCAAAACGTAGCCCCGTTAACTACAATGCATTCAATCTTCTTTTGCTGACGTGTTTGACTTAAATGTGAAGGATGTATAGGAGACATAGAAATCTCATTATCCCTGCGTTAAATCAATGTGGATGCAAATGCCCATGAAAATATTACTTATAGATGTGCTTTGGGCAAGCCTTTGCTTGGCATGCACTACCAGACTCATTTACCTTTGTCTGCCAGCACACTTTAGTCCTGAGCTACAGATATTCAATCATTTGAGCCTTAAGCTGTCCCAATATACAACAATTTAGAGTTGAAGCGCTGCGTCTTCCCTATCCCTGCCTGCCCAGGGTACCAAGCACCCCCAGCACACTCTGCCAGTGGGTTTTTAAAATTGTCATTTAATAATGTCCTAAAAGTAGATGTCACTTACGGTACTAGAAGATTTATTTTTGCTTAAAATATCTTTTTTTGGGAAACCTTCAACATGAAGGTTTTTGAGCCATTCCTGGAATTTCCGTATCATAGGGAAGACTCAAATGGCAACATCATGAACAGGGCTGCAATCAGGCACTTATACAAAGATACGGTCCCTTCTCATCTCTCCCCTAAACTGAAACCACGATCTTCAAGCCTCTCCTTTCTGTTCCAGGAACCATGTAGCCCTACGGCCACCACCGACACACATGTCCCTTCCCATTTCCTGATGCCAGCGATATGCAAAGCTACTTGTGAATGCTAGAGCTGGGACAAATCCTGATGTTTGCCTTCGCAGACCTTCTTACCTAAGGAAAATTCAGTGAGCGATCATGGAGTAAACTCTGAATAAAGAAAGTGAGGGTTTCACCCTGTGTTGTGACCCCGCATATGTCGCCCAGAACCAATTTATAAAAGTCACCCAAGAAAAATGGTGCTAATCCATTTACAGCAAAACACACAAAAGGTCCCAAAAGGGTCAGCGGAAAGCATACTTTTATTGACCAATTTCCACCAGCCTTACCTAAATATTCCCACCATCCGTTTAATAATTTGCTGCACCAAGGATATCTACGTTAGAAGACAGCAGAAAAGAGATTTGAGCATTTTCCTGCAATAAGTTGGAAACATAAACACATTTTTAAATGCTCTTGCATTTTGTTCCTACAACAGGACTCTAAAATTGATTGAAAAAGCAATTACAGAATTCAAGTTTTCTCTGCTCCTTCTATTTTCATTTTCCTTTCCTAAGAGTGCGGTACACAAAAATAAACCAGGAAGGATGCTGGAGGCTTCATGCGATCATAAACCGATGGGAAAGCTAAGAGAGAGCAAATATGGACAGCTATCCGATTGAAAAGAACAGATCACAAAAGTGAGAAATACTTTAAATTGCGACTTGACTGCTATTTTTACCATGGTAAAGGTGCTTAAAAATGGACTGCTCCAGCTTTATTACGCAATGAAACAAACAAAAAAAGAATTTGGGGGCATGAACTAACACTCGTAGTAAATGACCTGTACGTTTAATTACTGCAAGGATAGGGGTCCAGCAAGCAGTAGTGGACTTACCGTTGTCTGCCATATGTTCAGTGAGGTGGGAGATGAGGCAGGGAAGAGGCCTTGGATACCTAACGGCACCTTCTGGAGATGATGTTCTCATTGAAAATCCACCTGCAGAAGGCTGTCAGCTCCCAAATGCTGCCTTTCTCCCCTCCTGCCTCTGGCAATTTTCCTCTATTCCTCCCCATCGCCTGCGGATGCCAATCTCCAAAACTGAAGATTTAAGGATAGATCCACAAACTTCCGCCACAACCTTTTTTTCCTGCGTTAGACCTTGTCTACACTGACCTGCGCCGTGAAGCCACCGTCAGAATATCAACCAAACTAAAATCAGCTTCTTTTGCCCAGCAATGCATGCAACGAAAATTCAGCACCTTGAATTAGATGCAAAAAACCCCAACCCAGACAAGCTGATTTTGACCCTGTTTGTATGACAAACTCAGCTGTCAAGCCGCTCTGTAAATACCTGCTCCTTGCCTGTATTGCCATGAACTTTCCAACTGGCCGTTTCCCAAGTTCCCTTCCACTCCTGCAGAATCCAGTAAAAAAAGAGAAAGGATTATCTGACAACCTGGACCTGGAGCTGAGTTTTAGCAGCCTCTTAAAAAATTTGAATGCGCAAAAGGAATCAACGGTAGGGATGGCAACTGAACAGCTTCCTTGGCTAGATATGCTCTGCTCCCTCCAGGCCACTACACCACTCTCTGCTTTTGTGTTGTGTCCTCCTCTGGTACCAACACTAATGTTGAATGTGTCATTTATCTATCTCCAGTATAATTATTTCAGGATTTCTATGATTTCTTATGCATGGAAAATCCTCCACTGGCCCACCAGGTCATTGCCACCTTCATTCAAACCTCTCTTGAACCCTTGTTCTACCACCACTTCTGCAAGAAATGATGCAACTAAAGAAGGCAAGTAAGGAATAATCTATAAATAACCTCAAATTATGTCATGGCTGCAAGTTATAACCAGTCACTGGGGGTTTAGGGAAGGAAAAGGGGAAGGGAAGAGGCGATGATGCGTACCATCTCCTGCAAAAGCAAGTGGTCAAGTACAGATCTGGTACTGGTAGCTGAGGTTGGCGTGGATGGTACCAGCTAGTGGAGATAGGCTGGACTTAAAGAGGCCACCCTACACCTTCAAGAGCTGTTTGATGGTTAAGAGCAAAGCAAAAGAGCAAGTGCAAGGGAATAAATCTAGAAGAAAAACCCAAAGCCTGTCAAGAAGCATGTTTTTCACCACCACAGTAAACTCATGGGGAGATGCTCCCCTGTCATTATTTCATTACATCAATTTCAACACTTGCTAACCTGTTAGAAGAAAAACATTTAAAATAATTTTCCTCATCAGAGGGAAAACAACCTCTCTCATTACCTACATATGGATCAGTGCCAAATGACACAGGGTGGAAATGCACTTTAAAAGAAAAAAGCCAAGCTGATACCCATGCAAAAATACCAAAAGAGGTGTTTGGGGAAACAGCCTGGGGGAAAGGCACCTGCACAGAAGTGAGGGTGGCTCAAAACAGCCCACCACTGAATATTTGGAGAAGATCTCAAGGGGGTTCAATCCCAATACCGTCAGCACATGTTTTCCCTCTTCCTTCCTCCATTCTTCACAGCTCAGTGCCCTGGGGCTCAAGTGCAAGCTACCATAAATAAATAAATAAATAAACAAGTAAGTAAATAAATAGCTAGCTAGCTAGCTAGCTAGATAAATAAGATAAATTATATAGATATATGTATTTTACACCATTTTTGGAAGGCTTTGTGCTGCTGCAGATCTGGCATCATTGTCTAAGCCCTGTCAAAAACTTTTCCTTTCCAATTCATGTATAAAGGAGTTGGAGCACTAACTCAGCTGCAGATTATCAAGGGACTTTGCTTTCTTGGCTCCATTAGGGCAATTTCTTTTTTTTTTCTTAAAGGTTATAAAACCATGTCAGGCTAAGACCAATGCTCAGCAAAACAAAAGTGAAGGTGCTGTTAAATGCTGCCTTCTTTTCAAGGCTGGATTGTTTAATGTTCAAGAGCTCTTATTCCCATTACATCACAAATGGAGTTCATTTGTGAAGCTCACATCTTTCCAGACACCCAAACCTACCTGCCTGAGCATATCAACTCCTGGGTTAAACTCTCTGCATAAGCTCACTGTCAAATCAACATTTTGATTTGAAAAGTCTTTCTCTCCTTTTCAAAACTTCAACCAGCTCTTCGTATCTCCAGTGCTATGGTCCTGGTGAATTATTAATGTACAAATTAGCAGGAGGACTTGTTCCCCCCTCACTTGAAACCTGACTTGATATAAAGCAGCTTTTCTGGTCTCTTTTCAGCCTATCTGTGAAATGCAAAGCCGAATGTAATTAAGAGATGCTCAGCCCGTATTACCGGTTTGAGGCCGTGATACAGAAACTTCAATATGCATTTATGTACACACAGGCAATTCATTTCAATTAAACGAGATTTTGTTGGCTTGACAAACCACGCAAGTGTTGCCAATTTATTTTTAAGAACCTAAAAGACCAAGTAAGCCCTGACACCCTCCAGCTATTTGTTGGTTTACACTCACCAGCACGTAGATCCTGCTTGCCTGAGTCCATTTGTCATGGACATTCCTCCCTGATCTAGTAGCAGGTTCTTATTTTCAGAGCATCAGCGGCTTAATCTTAACCTTTTCTCTCTTTTCCTCTCTTTCTTTTTGGTTTTTTTTTTGATAGTTCAGACCACAGTCTCTGCTTCGCGGCATGGCGATTGCTCTAAGTCCCGTTCCTTGTCCCTTCCAGTGGTTGTTGGCAGATGGTTCATAGGAAGGGCTAAAGGCATCATCATGGCCAGAATGATTTCACAGAATCACAGAATCATTAAGGTTGGAAAAGACCTGTAAGATCATCAAGTGCAACCATCAACCCAACACCACCATGCCCACTAAACCACGTCCCACAATGAGATCACCTGTACCAATCTGGGAATGGATTTCACAGAATCACAGAATGATGGGGTTGGAAGGGACCTCTGGAGATCATCTAGTCCAACCCCCCCACCAGAGCAGGGTCACCTAGAGCAGGTTGCACAGGAACGCATCCAGGTGAGTTTTGAATATCTCCAGAGAAGGGGACTGCACAGCCTCTCTGGGCAGCTTGTTCCAGTGCTCTGCCACCCTCAAAGGAAAGAAGGTCCTCCTCATGTTTAGATGGAACTTCCTGTGACCAAGTTTGTGCCCGTTACCTCTTGTCCTGTCACTGGGCAACACTGAAAAAAGACTGGCCCCATCCTCCTGGCACCCACCCCTGAAGTATTTAGAAGCATTGATAAGCTCCCCCTCAGTCTTCTCTTCTCCAGACTAAAAAGACCCAAGTCCCGCAGCCTTTCGTCATATGAATATCTCCAAACATTTCTTTGAAACCTACACCCCCAAAAGCCTGCAAATGCAGCTATTACACCACAGCACCATTTTCTTACATCACCTACTGGGATCCGACACCGTTCCCTGATGGTTTGCAGACCGTGCCCTACTGTATCAGCGGCAACGCAAACAGCAAAGCCAAAGTCTTTCTACTTAGAGGACAGGAAAGTTCAATAACTCTAGGAAGACCCAAACCACATATGTTTTTTTTTTTCAGTTCAATGACTTGACTAGGACCTGGATGAGAGCTCTAACACACCAGCTCGCGTATATTTCTGCAGTTAGTACTTCTAGGTAAATGGGTCATCTTCACTATTTTGAAGTGTCTAACTAGGAGAATGGCGATGAATAATATTTTTCATTTTGTGGCCGATAAAACGCCATGGAAAACAAGAGAGCAGGAATTAAATATGAAATGCCATGTTGATACCCAAGAGGGGTGTTCAACCTGTCACCAACCTGCCCTTAATACAGTTTCTGACACCACCCTAAAATGAGAAAAAAATACAGTTAAGCAGAGAAATCTCAGTGCCTTCTACTAGAAGTGCCTTGGCGCTCCCTCCCAGGCTTGAATGTTTTCTTTGCTTCATTTTTTCAAGCTTGTTTTTCTTTTAATTGTATGCAACTCAAGAGGTTATTGAGACTGATGCTATTCATGCAAACAGGAGTCAGATGCAGCTGTATGGCCGTATCTTTTTCTGATCTTTAATGTTTAAAATGACTGACTACGGACATTATTTAGTGCTAATGGGCTAGATCTCATCTCACTCACACTGGAAGAAATCTGGTGTAACTTCAAGGTCAGCGGAGATTGGAATCTAGGATACCATCTTCGCAAATTCAATGCTTTTAGTTCTCTCGTCTTTACCTTTTCCAGCAGCTATAATCAGCACCTAATTAATTAAAATAGAACACAGCCCAGGGCAGGGCTCTCCCTTAAAGTTCTATCATTTTACTCTACTTTCACTCCATGTAGCAGTTTACTTTACAGAGACACAAGGTCCCTGAATATTTTAATTAAAGAGCCCATCCCAATGGTTTTAAATTCCCCAGCAAGTTCTGGATCAGACCCACAAGGGCCAGAACTCGGGGCTGCAGAACCTGGTACCCCCCGACACCTTTATGGTGCCGCTGCGTGGGTGACGCAAGGGAAAAGCTTTTAATTTCTGTACGGCGAAGTTCACGTAAGAAAAATCACAGCACAAAAGCAGATAGCTTGCAAAAAAATTACCATTCTGACAGCTTTGTGTGCGTGAGCGAAACATTTTATTTTATTTTTTTGAAATGGAAAGGGTCTATTTACAGATTAGTAGCAAGAGGGAAAACTTTTAATTTACTGCCTTCTCTCAATTCCTGCAGATGTAATTTAGAGTGCTATTAATGTTTAAGCTGCTAGCAAAGTTTATACACTCTAGCAAGAACCTTTCTCTCTGCCAGAGGAGGGGAGGAGGGCAAACCCACCGTGCAAGAAGGAATACTCCGATCGCAGCATCTCTGCGTCTGTTTTTCATTTTTTAATTCTCCTGTTGACAAGTCCCTTCCTTCAAAATCACAGCTACTTCTTTGCAATCCTCCCACTGAATGCTGCTTGTCAGGAGGGGCAGCCCCCGACAAAAAACAATAGAGCTTCTTTACCTTTCCTTTGAACAATAGATTAATCTCTCTTTTGTTCTCTCTGAGAACCAAGCGTCGTATTTCAAAATGCACTTTTAAACCAGGTATAATTAAACCTCTGCAAAAGGAGGGAGGTAGAGAAATTAGCAGCAAAAGTAGTAATAAAGGCATTTTAGAGCCTGCGTGAGCTGGAAGGTACTTCATCCCTCCCCCTCGCCGCACATCTACAATTACACTCCGCAGTGGGGGGAAAAAAAAAGTAATTATAAAAATGAACTTTTCTTCAAAAAATGAGCACGTTGTAAAAGGATTACTCCTTTGAACATCCGAGCACTTCAAAAGGAGGATGAATTAGTGCTGACAACTCAATAAAGTAGCCATCAATTATTTAAAATGCGATGGCTCTTCTCATACAGCACTTGTGATTAGGAAAACATTTCAAAAACTAGAAATTAGAGTTATTCTTCCTAAAGAAATGGGCCCAGGCTTCAAATGCAAGGAAAAAAAATATGAATGTGACTTTCAATGGGCCTGGCAAGAACACAGGAAAGTTTCTTCTCTTGAAGCCATCTATAAAGTGCGTTGCATGAGATTGTGTTACAGACGGGATTTGGGATTCACAAAGCAAACCAAGCAGGGGAACGGTATAAAAAAATCTGCGCTGTTCTGATAGAGAGACACAATCATCAGCTGTTGAGTGCACAGATAGTGATAAAAACCCCAACCAAGACCCCAACCTCTGCCTCTGCTGTGTTTTGAAAAAGCAAGTAATTACACTTTCCAAGTGAAAAGATATTTATGACAGAAACTCCTGGAAAGCTGTTGGTGATGGAGCGATACGGATCTCATTTAAGTGCAATTCATCAGACTCTGCCTTTGCAGGTGCTCACAAGTGGATGCTTAGAACCTCCTGGACACTGCAGCTATGGTCCTCCAGAATCACAGAATCATTGAGGTTGGAAAAGACCTGTAAGATCATCAAGTCCAACCATCAACCAACGCCACCATGCCCACTAAACCATGTCCCACAGTGCCACGTCCACACATTCCTTGAACACCTCCAGTGATGGTGACTCCACCATCTCCCTGGGCAGCCTCTTCCAATGCTTCACCACTCTCTCAGTAAAGAAATTTTTCCTAATATCCAGCCTAAACCTCCCCTGGCACAACTTGAGGCCGTTTCCTCTTGTCCTGTCACTCGTCACTTGGGAGAAGAGACCAACACCCACTTCTCTGCAACCCCCTTTCAGGCAGTTGTAGAGAGCGATGAGGTCTCCCCTCAGCCTCCTCTTCTCCAGACTGAACAACCCCAGCTCCCTCAGCCGCTCCTCATCACACTTGTGCTCCAGACCCCTCACCAGCTCCGTCGCCCTTCTCTGGACACACTCCAGCACCTCAATGTCCTTCTTGTAGTGAGGGGCCCAAAACTGAACACAGGATTTCCATCACAGAGACAACCCTAGTGAAGTTAAAACAGCAGTTTAAAATTGAAGAAACACCGAGGAAAAAAGGCAGCTGGAGGGAAAGAAGGAAAGCCAGGTGAAGTGTCGCTTCTGTGGTTGCTGTACCTGAAACTTCACTCTTACTTCTCGGAAGCAGCCCTGGGTTAAGGAGAAGGCCAGCTCTGCCTCCGCAGCCCAGGGACCTGCTCTCCTGCCACGGTTGCAAATGAGAAATGTGCAGTTTAAGCTTTAAAACAAACAGGAGGGTGGCCAAGCTAAATGGCTTCTCCTCTGGACAGAAAGATAAGAGGGGCTGTTTCTGACACCAGCCGTGTGGGCTCAGCCATGTGAGGCAAAATGAGGATTTATGAGTGCAATACTACTGCTGAAGGAGCCTGTCTGGGCTGTTTTGGTAATTAAAATAATCTATCAAGGCCTCTGACTGCGGTTGGCACAGATACATGTGGTTTACTCTCAACTTCTGAAAAAAAAAACAACTGCAAGAAGAAAGAAATTAAAAATAAAATAACTCACAGGGAAGTTGTAGTGGTTTTACCAGCCTAGCGACTACTCGATGAACTGCCACTGAAAAACAGCTGCAGAGTCCACGGTGAGGGTGAACACCGTAAATGCCACGACAGCAAAGGTCCCTGAAAAGGGTTAATCCTGCAAGATACGGATGCTTCTCTGCATCACCTTCAGATGCTCACCGACAGCAGCGGGAGCTGATGGGCTCAGCATCCCAGAGGCATTCCCAGCACCACGCTGGTGCATCTCCCACAGCCTCCCTATGTGAATTGTTGCACGCTTCCGTTGACTTCTGGTCAAGCCAGAAAATGTTGCGTGCATGATGATTGCAGGACTTTAAAATAAAATCCTATCAAAAAGAATGGGAAAGACTGAAGCAGACTATGCATGTAGTTTCTCCCATCACCCCAAAATCCTATATTAATTCAGGAGCAAAAGAAAAGAGATGAAAGCCCCACCAGCTCAATAGATACTGCATCTATGGAGACAGGATTAATCCTAAAGCTGTACAGGGAATTGCAGTGACACAGACAGGACCTGCTAGTGAGATGTCAATCTTCAAGGCCAAGAAGACAGTGACAGCTATTTTTTCTTTTTTTCTTTTTTTTTTTTTTTTGCCAGGCCATGTCCAGCGTGTGAGGACTGGAGTATATTTCTCCTTCCACTTTGGCTGGAGACTTATGACCACTTATAAGACCAATGACCAGAAAAAACCAGACAGAGACAGAAAATGCACAGAGGCAAAGCCGACCTCTCCTTGCACCCATTCCAGCTCCCAGGGCGACCTCGGGGGCTTAACGCCTCTTCTGCTCCCTTAGATCAGCTGATTCCTGCGAATTCGCGTTGGTCATGCAGCTATCCCCCTCCCCCTTGACTGCCTGCTGCTCTTCCCATTCAGGCCAGAAACTGGGGACGCCTTTGATAGCCAGTAAAATCAAATAGGTCTCAAAAAAGGCAGCTCTTAGAAGATGGGATTGACAGAGTGCTAATGCAGTTCAGTTCCTGTCAGCAGATGTGTCAGAAACCATTACTTCTCTCCGGCTTGTCCACCAAAAAGTCTTGCTGCAGAAAGATCAAACGAGACAGCAGCTGGTCTGCACCCTCCAGCCCACCCTGAAAACACAAGGTTTGACCCCGTTCCAGCCAGGCTTCTCAGCACCAGTAGCTCAGGAGGTTGTGCTTTTCCAACACAAAGCTTCTGCTTCCCAAGGACTTTCAGAGCAATGGTCATCGCTTTTGCTCAAACCCGGAGCTTAAGGTTGGAAATAGAGCTTTCCTGGCTCAGGTCATCTTCTAAAATAACCTGGCAGACAGAACCGCGAGCAAGCAAAGCAAATGGGATGATTTTACCCTGAAGTATCAGCTCTTGGACCATAGGAACGATGTTGGCTGATGCACTACAAAGACACAGATACAGAGATAAAGCCGCGTTACAAAGGCAGTCTTTGAATAGCAAGTTTTACCAATTAAATTAAATTCTTGAAAAAACATTTAAGACTTACTAATCAAAAGCACAATGTAATTCCTAAAGGATATAAGACTGGGTGATCTCTTTTTATTAACTGGTCTGTTTTGCCCATAACATCTTTTGATGAGACTCATTGACACAAGCCCTCCATACACGCTTTCATCTCCAGTACTGTCGAGACCATTGTGGCTAGACTGACCCTAGTAGCACAAAATGGGGAGGTATATTTTAATAACACCAGAATAATTTAAACTACAGATCAGGCATAACAAGATACAACCACAAGTAGAAGCGTGAAGGCCATAATGTGGTCACTGGATTAGTTATTCTGCTTCACACCTAATGTGCCTTACACAGATGGAAGAGCTGCACTGTGTGTAGGCTTCACATTTCCACAAATAAAAATGATACATGACTTGAAGACTCCTGGTCTGTTCTATATATCATACATGTGACATAATAAGGGACAGAAGCCAAAAATTGTGGTTAGGAAAAAGCCTTCCAGTAGGAGAGTAATGCAGAACTGCTGCCCAGAGGATCTTCGTCTCTGGAAGTTTTCAAGACTCACTGAGACAAAGCCACGACTGACCTGATCTGGTGTTTGCCAGACTTTGGTTCTGGGCCAGAGGTTCAGGCAGATGAGACCAACTTCCAGCAGTCCCTTGCAATCATTACAATCCTATGATACTGGGTATGTAAATACTAAAAAAAAATGGTTATTAAAGAACTGGAAACAATGGTAACCCATTATTTATAAAGTCCAAATCCAATCTGGGTCAGTATGGGCCAAAAATTGCTGTCATATGACAGATACTTGTTGAGGTGAACAAAACAAGTTGGTGGTCTCAGGTAGGACCATGATTAAAGACATTCTGCACCCAACTCTCACTGCTTTCAATCAAGACTTAGGCTTTTACATTTCCCTGTGGTGCTAATTTCTAATAGAGCATGTTCCAAGTAGAGCAGCTGTGATTTTACCAGCTCTCACTAAGTTTGTTTACATGTGACAGCGATTCTCACATGTTCTAGATAGAAACCACATGGCCAAGACCAGGTTGGTGTTGAGCCTCAGGTCAGGAGAGATGGGTAATATTGACCTGGATTCAGCACTGAACAAACGAGGGTTATACAGATTCTGGCCAACTCCAATGCAAGACTGCACCTACCTATGGAAGAGATACCCAGTGACTGCAGGGATTATTAGGCTACAGAGACCTCAAATGTGCAACTTTTTCCTTCGGGTCAAATATGAGTCACATCTGTGGGATGGTTTGTGCAGCCTGACTTCGCTTTTCCAGATCCGGAGAGGAAGAAAATAATTCTGCCTGCAAGGTGTGCTGCTTCAATATATCCATATGCGACTTAAAGACGTCTCCTACCTAGGCTTTACTGAATGTGCAAGTTAAACTTGATTTTTAAAATAAATTGAAGCACTGCCATAACAGTTTGCCTAAAGCTAGCAATTGCTTTTATATAACTTACAGCTCCACGATCAGTCTCAGTGGAGAACTTACACATCTGCAGATGACTTACACAGGAGCCTTGTAAAAGCTTCCACAAAAGGCAGTAACCACACTAAATGTTCCCCCCAGAGGAAAAATTACCTAAAGAAATATTGAAAGCAATAGGGAGAGTCAGACTCCCACAGCGAGATAATTTTGTCTCTCATTTCAAACTGAAAAAGAGGATTCAGCCCGAAATTCAGCCACAGACTCCATCGGTGGGTCTTAACCTCTTGACATTTTGGCTGTGCAATGGACACAGATATACCACTCAAGAGGTGAAAACATCTGCAAAGCACTTCATACTGTTTTAGACACCATGTCACTGCAAAAAAAATTGAAATATGAGGACCAGAACCACAGGTGCTGCCTCAAAAGTCACACTTGTCCTTGAATGGGAAAAAAACAATTGATCAGCCATGTCTGCTCCTTAATGGATTTTGATCGTTGGAAGCCAGCCTGGAAAAAGAACTAATTTGTTTACACTAATAAATAATAACATCCACTCGCTATCAAGGCATGCACCCATCACTACTGGTGAGCCATTTAAACGCCACTCACTGTGAGCATTCTTCTTCCTAATAACCAGCAATTTGACGGGAAGAAAACATGCCAAAGCTACCAGTGATGTCTCCTTGGAAAGTCACAAGCGAGTGACTTAGTGCGTGGGATAAGCGATGCGGGCGAGGGGGTAATTAGCTCCAGCAAGTCATTATCCTGCAAACAGCTGCACGCTCTGACTTTTGAAGGAGTTCTTCCGCTGGATTTTCAGCTGCTGGAGCTTGGCCAGAAAACTATCATGCCCATCATCTACACAATACTGCTGTAAGAAACGAACAGTCACACTGATGCTTTTAAGGAAAAATCCCGCTCTGCTGCTATAGAGCGGGAAGATCGAAGCAACATGCGCTTTTTTGTTGGACGGAGACAGGGCAAGACATTTTTAAGGCCAGTATCAGTAGTGACCACCTAGCTGGAAAGATTTATCAACTTGACGTGAACCGTACAGGAACAGGCTATAAGAAGCTGTCAAGCTGCTTGTAGCCTAATTTAGTATTGATTTAAACAATTACAGCATGAAGTTTATGCAGAATAATTTTGAGACGAATTAGTTTCATGGTTATTCAGTCACTCTTAAAAGGAAAGGGATTTACAATATTTTAAATTTAAGGATGGAAGAATGGAAAACACCACCATCCTCCTAGTTAAATGTAATATTTACAAAGGGCAGCTACTTTTTTTTTTTTAAAGCATAATCTTTACAGTAATGGATGATTCATCTGTGAGGACATGATGGCATAGGATGCTAGAAAAGCTCTTATCTATAAGCTAATTCTGTTCAAACATGTGCTGATAGTTATCTAAAAGCAGCTATTATCAGCCTGTGCAGTGGGAACTGATAAATTCTTGAGTCGTGTTCAAATCACAGCGCCGGCTCCTGCTGCAGAAGCTTCAGAAAGGTCTTCAGGATAGAAAGGAGTGGGATGGTTGAACCACGAAGCCCTCCACGAATGACACAAGGCAGGAAAAAGTAACACAGCGCTGGGAGAGAGGTGCAAGGCTCATTCATGCTATACACTGTATTTCTATCGTACCCATGAGGTGACGAGGGCAAGGATTTCAGGCTCCAGCACTGTCAATGCAGAAATCGCCTTTTTTTTCTTTTAATGTAAAATCAATAAAATTATTTTAGGGAGCTATTTGGATGACTTGGTTCAAAGAGGCAGCAATTTTTCTTCTCTTTCACAAAATTACCCTTCTATAATGTCGGGAACAGGCAGACCTTCTGACCATGTACATTTTGACCAAGAATAATTCAAGTTCAAAATGACTTCCATCCATCATGAGAAACAAATTATAGGAACTGGACGAGAAAATTCCAAGCCATTCTGACTCTTCAACCCCAGATGAACTTTAAGAAAATATATCGGTATTATAGAACACATTTTCATGGCTACAAATGAAGCCACAATCCACAAAAATACATTATCGCATTAGAATCCAAAACAAATTTGTAAGGTTAACAGCCACCATGGTCCTGCTCCAAAGCTTGCGTGCTAATATTACCATAAAGTGTTTTCAGCTCTCAATAAGGTCAGACGCCTGCGCAGGCTGATTTTGTGTTCTCATTCAGTTTAATTCTCATAGGAGAAAACAAAAGAAAGGCAAACAATACAAAACACAACACAGAATATACCTATTTATTTCCAGATCTCTTGAAACGAACTTCAAATAACATCTTCAATGGACTCCTCAGTCTGTGAATAAGTAGAATTTTGCTTTCTATTGTAACTCATAGTTTCAATCTTCAGATACTTTTCCTCTTGTGGAAGCCAAAACTGCCCTAAAGTGTTTTTTTCAACCCTGTTCTGAAAATCAAGTCTTGGAAGACTTCTACCTATGTCACAGATTTGGCATATTTTGTTTTTCCTAGGCACTCGCAACGGTGAGGAATTACCGGCATTGCAGATAACTGCAAAATGAGGGCAGACTTTGTAATTTCTTCCCCAGCGCAGCCCCCCTCTGCTGTGCTCCTGCCATCCCCGCTCATGCATTCGAGTTCTTGAGCTACAAAACCCCTTCTGCTCTTGTTAAAGTTGTTTTCAATGCTCTTGTTTCATGACTGTTCCTGCTGCATTTTTACTATCACATCTTACACCTGATCGGCACCACTTCTGCAGCGCCAAGGGAAAAAAAAAAGACAAATCCCATCAAATCTACCTTCAGCTCACGAGAGGGCTCAGCATGAGATACCCAGACTTAACCTGCTCTTCGGGCAATGCCCTGTTCTCATCTTATGTCGTGTGCGCTCAGTGAACATTGACACTGAAACAATTTTTATGTTGGTAATTATTTACAATGGGTTGTATCCTTCCACTTTTTGGTTTCGATAACTGAGTTCCTGAGAAGGTTGGTAAAGCTGTACCTTGGGAAGGAAATAGTGCAGGGATACCGTGCTGCTCCAAAACAATATTTTAACTCATGGAGATTTTCTAAATGGTGTAAAGAAACTTTTGGCCCCCTTCTAAGGAAACTGTCCCCCTCTAAAGACTTCTGAAAAGTCTCCACTGCAATCTAATTTTGCTTTGCCTCTGAAAGAACCATCCCATACCCGTGGCACCCAGACAGGAGTAACGTTAGTGACCATTAATACATGCAAAAATCCTAGCGATTTCCCCCAAATACTAACAATAATAATAGTTATTACTATTAATATATATCATTATAATATACACATGTTTTACAGGTATAAACTAAGATAGAAAGTGGCCATATACATGTTGGAAGATGCATACTACTTCCTAAGAACTTTGGAAATATTATTCATCCACGAAGAGACGATTTTACAGATAGGAGGGAATAATTTAAAAGGATTAAAAGAGCTTGACCCAAATCACAGCAACAGTCAGAGCTGACAGTCAGTTCATTCCTTTTGGTCCCATGCAACACGTATAATTCCGAACTTTTCTGGGGGCTTCCATACTGTCCTGTTACCCATGTAGTTGGGATGAGAATTGTGCTTGTTGCTATTGTCACTACTCCACATTAGAATTCAAAAAAGCTGTTTCAAAAGAGTTTTCTCATGTAGATACTCTAACCTCAAAGCCAAGTCTCTCAAATCTCTCTTATCTGGCTGAGGAAGCAATACAGCTGCCTCGCTGTAACAGCGTCACATCAATCACGAACACGCTGCACTTGGGAGGCAGCAGACCTCATCTTTGCTCCTCCTGATAGTTTGGCACGTGTATTTAGTCTGATGGCATGGCTCTATGATTTGCAGGTGTCCTCAGAACTTCTAAGGGAGGCACACATTATCGAAAATCTGGAAAATAAACTTCTATGATAGGGGTTTAAGAAAGCTGGTAACAATTTGTCGTGATGGCTACAAGGTGCTTTAAAAATGCCACGTCCCAGGCAAGATGCAAAGATGCCGCTAGCTTGACATACGTAGGACAAGAGACCTACCACAGAATCACAGAATGACAGGGGTTGGAAGGGACCTCTGGAGATCATCTAGTCCAACCCCCCACCAGAGCAGGGTCACCTAGAGCAGGTTGCACAGGAATGCATCCAGGTGAGTTTTGAATATCTCCAGAGAAGGAGACTCCACAGCCTCTCTGGGCAGCTTGTTCCAGTGCTCTGCCACCCTCAAAGGAAAGAAGGTCCTCCTCATGTTTAGATGGAACTTTCTGTGACCAAGTTTGTGCCCGTTACCTCTTGTCCTGTCACTGGGCACCACTGAAAAGAGACTGGCCCCATCCTCCTGGCACCCACCCCTGAAGTATTCAGAAGCATTGATAAGCTCCCCCTCAGTCTTCTCTTCTCCAGACTAAAAAGACCCAAGTCCCTCAGCCTTTCCTCATAAGAAAGATGTTCCAGTCCCCTAATTCTCTTCGTAGCCCTTTGCTGTACCCTCTCCAGCAGCTCCCTGTCCTTCTTGAACCGGGGAGCCCAGAACTGGACACAGTACTCTCTTGCACAAGCAAAAGATAAGAGCCTGTGTATACCTACACACCTGCATACAGAGATCAGAAGAGGAAAGACTAAACAGTGCCGCTGGAATACATCGTAGTTACAGACTCAATGTTGAGACAAATTTTGTCGGTCATAGCATCCTAGAATCACAGAATGGTTTGGGTTGGAAGGCATCTTAAAGACCATCTAGTTCCAACCCCCCTGCCATGGACAGGCACACCTTCCACTAGATCAGGTTGCTCAAAGCCTCATCCACCCTGGCCTTGAACACTTCCAGGGCTGAGGCATCCACAGCTTGCTCTGGAAAACCTGTTCTAGTGCCTCACCACCCTCACAGTAAAGAATTTCTTCCTAATACCTAATCTAAAGCTACCCTCTTTCGTTTTAAAACCGTTACCCCTCGTCCTATCACTACAGTCCCTGATGAAGAGTCCCTCTCCAGCTTTCTTGTAGGCCCCTTTCAGGCACTGGAAGGCTACTATAAGGTCTCCCTGGAGCCTTCTCTTCTCCAGGCTGAACAACCCCAACTCTCTCAGCTTGTCCTCACAGAGGATCATCTTCGTGGCCCTCCTCTGGACCCACTCAAGCAGGTCCATGTCTTTCCTCACTGGATATATAGCCAGGTCATGGCTAGACATGGACAGTAAGGGATTATTGGCAGTTCACTCAGCTCCTACCTGCAGAAGAGGCCGCTGCACACCTAGGATCTTCATGGTATCTGCATTAGCCAGTATTTTCAGGGGATCAGATGCCTTCGTGACACCTTCGATCTCTTTATTGATCTCAGCCAGGACCTGATTGAGGAAGATGTTCTTGATGTACATGGTGAGGAACTCACGGAGCGGACACTGCTTGGTTGGGCCAAGCTCCATGGCATGCTCTATCTCCTGGATAAATCTGGAAAACAGAAGGGGAAGAATGCAATGCAGTTAAACCATGTAGTTACTCTAAATGCGTTAGCGTTGCCTTTGCCATTACTACATCTGAGAGCCAAGCACCGGCAGTGGGGGAATGACTATAGACTGCGCCGACATGAGGCATGAAGGGTAGAAAAGGTCTATGAGGTAGCCTTCAAAAAAAATACAGTAAATGCCAACAGCTGGTGAGACAAAGACTCAACGGCTGGGGAAATTGGTGAAAATCCACAACCTAGGCATGATTTGTGTTTATCTGTCCAAAAATCACTGAGTGCTCTATTTGAGACATACCGGAAAGATGTCTTCTTAAAAATGAAACCCCCATAAAAAAATCAGGATGCCAGAAATCCCTTTGAAAAGGCAAACTTCCTTCTGGGGTTGGTCACTCAATTCCCACAGGTGGGTTCCCCATGTCTAAACTGAACAGCAGTAAATTCCAGCTCGAAGTCTAGAGATATCACTGAAAAAAGCAATGCTTATGTATTATGCTGATATCATACTGCATTATGTATGTCTGTATTATGCTATATTTTTATTATGCGTTATTGTTTCATGCTAGGATCCCATTCCCATGTACGCAGAATGGCATGCTCATTCTGGGAATATTTTAACACAAAATGTTTGCCATCTCCTCCTGTAAGACATCCTTATCTCAGTGATGCCATCTGTTTAACACATAGGAGTTTCTTCTAGAAATTACCTTGTCGTTTCTTTAACTTACATCCGAGGTAATGAAATTAGTCTTCCTTTCAAAATTGTATGTATCAAAATACTTAGGAATTGAGTATCAGGAGTCATAATGGATCGAGACATGCTGTCCAAAAGGGAGAAACATGTATAGTGTTTACACAGCCCTCTTCATCGATGCACACAAGTGCCTCGCAATCGTTTGTATTTTAATCCCACTCCTGGACAGGCTGGGATTGTTTTTATCTGTTTAACACAGCAGCAGCAGAAGCAAGCGTTTGACCTTGGGTCTCCCAATATATGTAGCAACACCCTCTGCACCCTGAAAGCCACCTCTTCTTCACTGGGAATGACTTTTTTTGCATGAGACATCTCTAACAGTTCCAGCCGGGTTAGCATTTATCAGAGATGCCTTACCACTAACCATTTTCCCAGACACTACAACGAGGTCTGCTTAATTGTCCGTAATTTTCTACCTCCACGTTCAGCACTCCAGAGGCGGCAGCTTCCCTTCAGAGGACTGACTGAGGAGCTCCTGTCAATTGTAGTAGCATGATTTCTTTCAAATCTGAACAATTTGCTCCCTAAAGCCTCTGCAGTGTTGACTTCATCAGTCTAGAGTGACACATTTGGGCCGATGCAGCTATTGCTTCCGCGGGGGGACCCATTCGCAGTTAAGTTTGAAGACTGCCTCTCCAAAGAGAGATGCTGCATGGAGGGAAGTGCAAAGGATGGCAGTTTCATTCCCTGGCTTTCACAGATCGATAATGTTAATCGGCTTTATCAAACAGGGAAACAGCAGGGTCATCTGGGAAGAGAGCAGAGAGACCACCACCAAGCTTATCTCTGAAATAATAGACCTAACATCACCAGCTTGGAGTGACAACCATTGATGCCCTTAAGGGAATGTTGTCAAGGTTGATGGGACCATATTAAACTAACTTATTGTATCTTCTCATGTCTGCCAATAAATTTGCAATGTCCGCCACTCTTTCTTTATAAGCTAATTTACACAGCGCTTGTGATGCGTAGAACTCTCAAAAAAATGTGAATTAACTCTTATAGTACCTGCACCATGCAGCCAAATACCATTATCCCTCTTTCAGATGGGAAAGGAGAGGCACAGCAGCTTGAACTTGAAACAAGCAACTTTCAGTGAAGTGAAGGGAACAACTTTTAAGCTCCTTTAAAATCCAGCACGTGCTTAAAAATGGCTAAACCAGCAGAAATAGAAGAAAACTTTTAGAGGGAGAATGGCCACATACAAACTAGCAGCAAACTATTAGAGCTGAGATGTGCTGACCTATGGCAACTCCTTATCCCACAATAGCTTGATGGTGTTTCTAAGTGTTTCCTGTAACAGAGGCTAAATTGCTTGTGTGAGGCTGTAGGAAAGGTCAGTGGTAGCGAAAGGTGTAATCAAGAATTTTTGATTCCCAGTACCTGGCATTAATCACCACTTCAGATCTCTCCTAAAGACCCGTGCCTTAATCTCCACCAAACTTTACCTTGATTAGAGAACTGAGTCCTGGTGGTTGACATGTTCTAATAGGCTTTAATTTCTTGGCATAAACAAAACAACAGTGCTTCGCTTAATACTGGTAAGGATCAAAAATATATCCCTAGTTTACTTGATATGAACCATAAAGTAATCACAGATTACAAGAAAGCTGCTAGATAGCAATGACTCTGCAAGATGGGATTTTATGAGTGCTCAGCAACATTTGTGATAAAGAACAAATGGCCAAGAGCTTAGGAAAGCAAATTTAAACTTGATATCAGGAAAAAGTTATTAAGAATGAAACTGCATGGCATGGGGGACTAGAGGATACAGATGAGAGACCTTAAATTTGAATGTTCAAGGATAGTTTGATTAAATGATAAAGGTAATGAAAAATACACAATTTCTGAAGTCTTCATTAATCAAAAGATCTCTACCAATGGAAATGCAAGTAGAGAAAAGGTAAAGAAAAATGTAGTATGGATGTCAGAGCATGTCTTAGAGTAGGGAACAGCCCTAGGAGTTCAGAAATTTGATATTCCAATGGTACAAGTACATTACCACTTAGTAGAGCCTAAAAGAAGGATGACTGGGATTCAATTTGCTATGATCTGCTATGGTTCAAGGATGACATCATCATGTCTTCACCGGTCAGGATAAGTCCCACATCTGCTCTGCAGATGGAGCACCCGAGGCAGCCACTGTACAGCTCCAACCTTCATCCTACCAAGAGGAAAACCCCACTGAGCACACGACCAGGGTGCCCAAGCGAGTATCACAAGGCTCCAGATATAGATGTACAGCAGATTTGCACCAAGAATCCTTCTAGCACAATACATTGCAACCGTGAGGCACCCTACGTGTTCTGTATTGGGAGGATTATTCATAATGTCATAAAGAACAGTTTAACCTAATGGAAAACATTAATTTTAATGTATTTCTTAAGAGAATTAAGGATGGAAAGTCCAACACTGACAAGTCTGGAAAAGCAAGGATTGGAGTCACTTGTGTCACCTTAATTTGGCCTGCTGTGCATGATGTTGCGGTGTAATTTTTAATTACCCAATGGCACACTATTGCTCTCATCAGCAGATCCTTGTCTTGTCCTAGGAACAGGATGGTCAGTGTTCGGACAGCAAATGTCACAGCGTTGGGACTTTGCAACTCTCTGCCGCGTGACTGGAGTAACACGCACCAGCAGCCAATTGTCATCTGCGTGAATCCCTGTGACACCAAGTGAGACACATCCGCCACAAAGTCACAGCCACAAAGTCCCAAGAGGTTCTCTGCACGGCTTCCAAGATTCATTCTTCCTGCCTTCTCATTTCTTCACATGATTCCTGTTTGTGGGAATTTGGCCACCAGTTCTCTTATTTTCCTTGGTTCCCAATCCCACTTGTTCATCCTACGTTTGTCCTCTCTTCTTGGCACTTACATCAGGAAGCATCCTCCTCCAGGCAGTTGGAGCCCAGCAGGTAGAGAAGCCCAAAAAACGCTGTGAGGGGAGGCAGTCCTTGGCTCAGGGACCAGCACCTTTGCAAGGTCCTTGCCCTTAGCTTGCTCGTGGTTAGCTATGGGCAGAATGGTGCCCATCAGGAAGTTCAACTGCTATGAACTGGAAGCCTCTTACGAGAGTGTGAGCACTATGCTTCTTCAAAGGTGTATAACTAAGCCAAATTTTGGTGTATTTTCAGGGGAATGGCAAAAGGCGCACCCCGTACACAACAGTTTTTCTTACTGAGAAATGTGAAGATGCAAATTCCCAGCCAAAGAAAAGGTCACCAGAATTTGCCAACATGTATGATGTATTTTTTCTTATTCTCAGAAAGAACAAGTATTTTAGACACATTTTTCTAAAAAAGTATCTATCCCCAGTTGGCAATGAAAGACCAGCCAAATTACCAGAAACTGAAAATGAAGTTTTTGAAATGGGAAGTATTGGGTGGCATTAAAGACCTAACAGATATTCTCTATTTTCTGCTTGGCAGACTTATACACATACATTCACACTCACACACCGTGCTATTTATTTATTTAAATTTCAAATACTGCTGGCTGACTTATTCAAACATAATTCAGTCTTTATAAAGAAAAAAAAATGTTTAACAGCATCTAAAAAAAATATTCTAAGAGTACTTTCCAAAAATGTTCCCATTTTACTCATACAAGCTATCCATGTAACTATTAAGATGTCAAAAAAGCAATTTGACCCATGGCTATCCCAGAGATCAACATTTATGTCTGTGTGTGAACCGGTGTATATGATAAGAAATCACATTTTGGTCAACGACACACTTATATAAAATGTGTAAAAATCAAAGTGGAGGAAACTTCTTGGCATTTGAATAAAGCAGAGCTCCAGGCAAGGTCTGGACATGATTCCTTAAATGGGTTTTGGACATACCCGCACGTGTGTACATCCAAATGACCAAAAAAACCTCAATCAAAAAACATTGTGATGGTGAAAGGCTCTGTCACTGAGCCCTTTTATACCCTACTATTTTCTTTTTACTCTCCAAAGAGTGAAATTTGAGATACAGCTCACTGTAAAAAGGGGCCATAAAGAAGGCCTTGGAGGAACAGCTTTGATTCACTTTCCATTTGCTCTGATTATTCTACTCAAAAAAGAACCATTCAGTTGTAATTTAGTAGGGTTTCTGAAACAGTATCAACAACCGCATTTAAAATCATCTCTCACCGTCACACAAAAACTGAGGGAAAACCTATAAACGTTAACACGCCGTGGGGCGTATTCTCTAAATGCGAGAGAATGAGCCACGTGGCACATTCAGGATGGAAAATTCTCCTATCGCTGAGCAATTATACTGATTTAACATTACTGCTATGTATGTCAGACCTGCATAATGTGAAAATGCTTTCTCCGAATAAAAAAGCAGAGTGAGATGTGTCACCAGGTTTTGGATAATAGTCGCTGTAGATAGCCCTGGGAATTGCCTGAAATCCTAAAAAGGCTTGTAGGGATGTCACTGCTCTGAAGGACACTTTTATGAGATGTCTGGCCAGGATGGACCTCTTGAAGAGAGCAGATGGGAAAAAAAATAGAAATCTGCATCTTATTCTGAAACCAGAACCTGCGTTTTCAAAATGATGCACAATTTTTAACTTGTTTTATCCTCCTATGAAAGCATTTGAGGTGATTTGAAGCTGCAGTTAAGCATTCCCCTTAGACAGAAAAGCACTTTCAGTAAAATGAAGTATCTTTTTGTAAATGACAGTCATTTGGATTAAAAAAGAAAAAAAAAAGTCAAGCCATTTCAGAAAATTTAATTCATTCTAACTCATGACTTAATTGGCTACGAGGACTGTCTTACCTAGGCTGAAAGTGTGTAATAAAATCATAAAACCTAAAAAAGCTATACGGATTGATTTAGAAACCTACAACTCTCACCTTCCCTAGGCTTTCTTCTGTCTCCTTTTTATCAGATGTCTTCTAAAATACCATTAACAGAAACTGCAGGCATGTCATTGAACGCACATAACATCAACTACTCCGTTTCTTAATGATGATGATAATAATATCTGAAATTCTCTCCTCAAACAAATGAATGACAGCAAAAAAATTAAAATATTCTGAAACCTTATTAAGAAAATTTTTACAGACATCCAGCTGAAATTTACATTTCAGCTTGTTTCATTTTTGTATGATCCTAAACTGTTCTTTTCCCTCTATCTCAGTCATAAAATGTCCAAGTATCCGGAAGGAACCTTTTGGTGAGCTTACACAGAGCAAGGAAATACTAAGGAAACGTCAGAAATCCTTTCAACTGGATACTGGTCACCAACAGAATGGCAAACCCCAAACTGGTTGTTCAGACTCAAGGCAATTAAAAAAAAATATCCAAGGCTATAGATTCTTGAAGGTTTGAAGACACATTCAATGTGAGATAGACACCTGGAAGATCCCAGGTTGGCCATTCCCCATCCAGAGAGCCTTCCCACCCACCAGCTGGCATTTTGGGAGAGGGTCAACAGAAGGGACAGCCAAAGATGATGTTCTCCTGCCAAGCTCTTGGATAACCAACAAGGTACAGCTCTGATTCCTAATTTACCACCCTTTTGATAACGTGGCCAGGCAAAGAGGCTATTTCCACAACTAGGTGCAACCAAATTGGTATATATTTCAGTATATTCACGTCACATAATGATCCAGTTGGAATAAAACCTATTTCTCATCTGTTCCGCAGTTTAGTCCGTCCTCTGACTCCTCTCTCCTCTGTCAAAGTGAGACCTACCGATGCTCCCGTACCAAAAGGTACTATTATAGACATACTGAATACAATAAATACAATTTAAAAATTCACTGCAGCACATAGACCAGAGATCATTTATTACTGAAGACCAATCAAATAGGTACTAAAGTAATAGAAAGCACACTATTTTGCATAAAAACTTGACTACAGAGAATAATTTTGGTTACATTATCAGTTACCCCAGGACTGATATTTCACTGAGGAGCACGCTGCTGATAAATAGATAATAGAGCTGCTTCTGTACAAAGTAAGTCCAACGGGAGCTGTATGCAGGGGACAACAGGAGGAATAAATGTTTAAGCTCTTCTCTAGGTGACCCAAAATGTGATTAAAATTATAATTATCATAAAAAAGTGTAAACAGCTCTGGGACACTCAATGGAGATTTAGCTGTGCTAAGTGCATTTAAAATCTTAGCAAAAGCAGACAAAACCCCAGCAACCATCAGACAAAAAGCATTCATTTTCTGCTGTTTTGAAATATTGTATAGCATAGAAAACATCCAGGAAGGTAACAACTACGGAAAATGACTACTGTTAACAGAAAACACCAAATTTTGGGCATTTTTCACTGAAATATTAAGGTTTCAGCTTAACACAAGTAACTGGCCGTACCAGCCAGACTGCTGTCCGTAAGACCAAGCTGAGTCTGATGGGCTGTTTCGGGCAAATGGCCAGATTCTACTGTCAGTCCCCACCACTTCAGTCCCTTCCCTATACAAATGGAAATCCCCAATCAAAAAAAGCTCAACTACTTGATATAGCTCTTTTGGTTAGTGTCAAGGCTGCTGAGTATGTCCTCATAGAGCTGACAGCTTTAGTGCTGGAAGATGAAAGAGTCCAGAACTTCTTTTTTTAACAGTAGCGAAAAAATATAAGCTTTAAAGAATTGATTTCTGTGTTGTAGTTGCTCATCCGTGAGATTGAGGTAAGAAATACCTCCTTCCCATGCAGGTGTAATATAAAAATAAGTATTTCGTTGCCTCTGAGGTAGTAGAAACACCACACACGCTCAGAAAAAAATTAAATTGTAATTTAGCTATCATCTTGTGCTAAAAATATTGCTTATTTAGTGTTCACCTATCACCTGAAGGACGCAACTTTCTGGCTTAGTGCAACTATCTCAGGACAGATCAGGTGCAATTTCTTCTGACGTCTCCAGAGGGGAATACTGGCTAGTATTTGGACCACAAGATGTAGAGCCAGAACTAACTAGATAGAAAGCTTCATAATGTATAGAAATGCATATCTCGTACCCTGCAGTTCAGATGCTTCTCACCAAGCCAGAACCATGAGCAGCATCAGCAGAACCATGGTGGATTTCTGTTGGGGAGATCGAACCTTGGAGGCAAATTTTAATGTGCTGATTACAACCTTTCTAACTGCATAATTTGAACAGCACCCCACATTTTCATTCCCCTCCTCATGGCCTCAAAACTGCTTTTATTTCCTTTTGGGATTGTAGCCGAACATCTTCATTAACACCCACCAGCATGAGCATGAATGAAAACATCCTGCTCTGATCCAGCCAAGTAGAGGTGATGTGGGCGCACCGCCACAATGCCTCTTCCTTGCTTTTCATTTTTACCTTGTCAGAGGTAAAACTCATCTTCAGGAGTAACGATTTCCTCAACAAAGCCGGCACAAGGTAATCTATGCTTTGCAAAATATTAGCAAGACCCCACGTGACGGAAGGTTTCTGGCACGGCAGTTGGACTGATGCTTGCATCTCGTGGTCTCTATCCTCTCATCTCTTGCGAGGGCATGAGCGAGCTTCAGGAATCAGCTGCATTTCCATCCGCTGTCAAACCTCAGCTAACTGCCAGACGTGATTTTTCTGAAAGTGGTAAATCTGAGGGAGGAGCAGCCCGGAGTTTTGTGACCCTCTCGGAGAAATTGAGTTTCAAAAGGAACAAAATGGCATATCTCGGAGTCGTTACTGTGAAATGAAGGCTATGAAATGTGTATCAACATCACAGTCCAGGGCAAAACATGGGAAAACAGACCACTGGAACGGGGCTGCATTACTTAGGAAACAGAAACCAGGTAGGTTTTGAGCCTAGTTGTAAATTTGTAAAGGCATTAGCCTGCAGAGTTATAAACCATTCCACTGGCCTGTGAATTTACAGCAGTGAAAATATAACTTTATTCCTCTTCTATCTCTAGACGCCATTCTTGCAAAGATGTTATTTCCCTTTCTGCAGATGAAACAGAGCAATTACCAGCACCACAAATCTGCATATAGCTTTTATACGTCTGGAAGACCCATGAGCAGCTCCCTCTGTGAGCAGATGCGGTACAGCTGCTTCTCTTTGAAGGCAGGCAAAGGAAGAGTAACTCAAGCGTGAATCACATCAGCTGGTTCTGTTAATGAGGACGCACCCGAAATATGAATCACAAGTGCTACAGGGAAAGCAACATGGCCTGAAGCTGTGGCAGCAGTTGCTGGTGGAGGTTTTGGGGATTTACCCCCCTGCCCATGAGCCCTGCACATGATGCAACTGGTCTGCTTTAGACCAAGGTGGCATCTCTATGCGGTATGGAGAGATGATCTCCGAGGTTGAGTTACGGCTTACCAGCCGAGCTGCAGTAAGTGGTTGGATGTGTCCTTACCCCTGTTGTGAGCTGGAAGCGTGACTCACGGCTTACTCGGCATCCAGAAGGGGCCCGAAACATGCGGCTGGTGGGCACTAAGTCATTGTCACCTGGCTGTTGCAAATGTACACTCAGAATCACAGAATCACTACTGTTGGAAAAGACCTGTAAGATCATCAAGTCCAACCATCAACCCAACACCACCATGCCCATTAAACCATGTCCCACAATGCCACGTCCACACGTTCTTGAACACCTAAGATACAGGGTTCACTGTCAGTCCTGTCCTCACCTTGCCCTGTCCTGATGCTAATGGCCCACTCGATCCACTTTCCACACTGTTTTTCCACCCGTGCTGCCTCTTTGTGATGAGGTTTAAAAAGTGATCAGCAACATCGCTCTAGCTTGGTTGGCATTGCATCATTTTTTATTACTGAGGCTGAATGCCTGACATCTTGACTATTCGCAATAAACAGCAAGCGAGAATCCTAACTATCGGTGAAAACATGGCTGAGATGTGGTTGAACTCTGACATGATTCTCAAACGCAGCCCAAAGAGCACACTTTAAGCATTAGAAGCATTTAACAAGCATGAGAAGGCAACGCTTACTAACAAACACTGAGTAAAGAGAAGACTTGCCTGTCTTCTACAACCAAAATGCAGTTGCTCTTCGGCCTCTTCATTTCCTTCTGAACTCCCAGCCCGTAAAAATACTGGAGGGATCTGGGGCTTCGGAGCAATTGATTTATCCTACAAGGTGTACATCTCATGAGAGAATCTACAAGCTCACACCTTCTCCCTGAGAGCACCCTTGGTGTAAAGCGGAGAACGGTGGCTTCAGTACCTATAGCACGGTATGGGATGTAAAAGCAACGCACTGTCTGTGGCTCCTCGCAAGAGCCGTCCCTTGGCATCGCCCTTTCATCCCCCTACGGCAGATGAATCCAGTTTGCTCCACATCTTCACGGAGGTCTTTTAGATCAAACCTGAAAAACTAGAGCTTTGTTCAGATCCTAAAGACCCTCCGCAGCATTGTTAAGAGACAGGTTTTCACCCCGCAGCACCGAGACAAAAACCTCTTCAGATGTCACTGGTGAGCAGCGGGTTATGTTTGCTCCCCTCCACGAGGCTGCATTTCGGCAGAGCTGCGTGCGTGTCTGCGTGCGTAGCTATACGCACCAGCATGTAATGGAGTCTCCTGTCAGCCCAACCTCCACGGGTGCTTTTGAGAGCCGACTTCCACTTTTATTCTGCTCACCCCCTACAGACTCCGAACCTTGCTATGAGGCCTCTGAGTTCATTTTGAGAACAAATACAAAGTAGCTTTATTCCCTATATATTCCCTATTCCCTCCTTTTAATCCTTTTGAGCAGGCACAGGTTCTTTACAATGTGAGGCTGGAAGCAGGAAACCTGTGGTCGAACGTTTTTGTCTCCTCCTAATCTATTGCGGAACTTTTTAGGGTTGTTTGGGTATAAAGAGCCTCAGTTTCCCTATTACTGCAACAAGCAACGAGTGTTTGCAAAGCAAGAGATCCCCAAAACTGCAGAAGTGTATGGTATCGTTAAGATGCCAACAAACCCCAACTGCGCACATCCAGGTAAGAGGAAAATGTAAAATGCTGCACCTCCAGCGAATGGGGCCAGCAGAGCTGCGGTGTGCGGCTCAGCGGCCACGGCAACATGCTTAACCTTCAGCCTGAAACACAGCTTTGATGAGCTACTACTTCATCATTTGCCACTGGAAAAATAAATAAGTATGGTTTTATGTGTTTTAAGTTTATTCCGAACTGAGCAAACACAGCTCCTATGACCAGCCACCCCTTTGCTCTTCCGAAGCTGCACCAACCCGCTCCAGCCCCTGAAACCATAAGCTTCTAGTGCAAAACTAGAACAACGTCGGGCAAAGCCTGCCAGTTGCCTCAAAGTTACAAGATTGCTTCATGATGGAGATGATAATCCAAAATGACCACTGAACTAAATTACCCACTGTCGATCCATTTGTAATTTAAATCCAATCCTGCAGAAGCCAGAAGATAAATGTACTAACCATGGTCAATCAATCTCTCTCTCAAGAGAAGTTCTGCGATGTATTTATTTTACGTGAACCCAGGGCACGTGTACACTGAGAGGCACTTTCTGCCCATGAGACGAAGTCAAACCTGTAGGATCCCACTGCTTCTTCTGTTTCTAACTCACTATAAAAGTAAGGGCAATGCTTTAGTTCCCATGAAACTACAGCAGGTAAGACGATTTCACTACTACTGATGTGTTTGGAACTGTGCAAGGTAGAAAATACACACAGCCTTGCTTAAAAAGCATTACGATTTTAAACAATCTTGACAGTCAATTCTAAATGAATTCCTGCTTATCGCATAGAAACATTGCAGCATTTCATTAAATGCGTATAAAACACTTCAGCATCATGCATTGATAAAGATGTTAACAGAACCATCATATAATGTCATCCTGTTACACAAAGTGATCTGAAATACGAAGTTCACTGACTTTAGCTTTTTGTATTATTAAATCCTATTTCCTTTAATGCCATCTCACATTCAGTTTGTTAACCACCACTGAAATGTAATGATACCCCCCCTCAACTTCATGTTCTCTCCTGAGCACAACAGCTTTGTAAAAATTAACTTATTGTTCATATTATTTTTAAATCTGATCCGGTGGCGCATTCTTTGTGCTCAAACCCCACAGCTCTCAATCTGGCCCCTGTAAAAAGTGACATATGCTGACTATAAATCTTTAAAATGGCGCTATTAATAGAGTAGCTGTGGTGACAGCTTTATAAATGGGCACCATCTTTATGCAAACTGTTTTTTATTAGATTGCATTATAATGATTTGTAATACAAATGCAAGGATGGCTTTGGAGCGGACGGCAGCGAGGAACAACTCCAAGCAGCCAGCGGTTTCAAAAGCCCGTGAATTTGGTGTGGCAGTTTGTGTGCGCTTACAACAACAGACACTATCAGATTAGCTTTGCTACACCTCTCTGCTCCTCTGCTTTTCCCAATCAGATAGCAAACAGTCTAATAAGGGGCTCTGTGTCTGTCAATCCAATTACTTGCTATTTGCTATGTGCTGACAATCCATTAAATAAGCAGACAGATGGCGTGATCTTTCATTATCATCCAGCTGACTGATTAACCCCGTGCGGACGGGGGTATGGCCAATCAGTTAAACCAGGGGTTACTCCAAAAAACACATCAGGCAAATGAAAAGCCCAATCCAAGAGATCGTAACTCCAGGGCCCACCCGGGAACGGCCTAGAGTATCAGGGCTTGATGGAGCTACTGCCTCCAGGAGAACGTAGGGCCAAGTTTAGACATCCTGCTATAGACGCCTAACTAGACATCACAACACTGTGGCATCTATAGTGAAGGGCTGATGAATGATTCTGGCTGTCCTCTCTGCAGCAGCTGGCTTTCCTTTTAGTCAACGTGGAGAAAAAGCCAGGAGGCCCAGTTCGATGACCAGTTGTAGGATGGTCACATCCCACAGCCCTGTGTCCTTGCAAGTATTTGGGAATACAGACGCAGTTCCACAGACAGCCCTGCTCTCTTCACACGTCTAGACCACTTCCATTTTACAGTAGGAAATAAGGCACCGCTACCCCAGAAATCTGTGGCAAAGCATGAAGTCCCTCTATCCCAGTCAACATCAAGTTCACACCTGAACCCTTCTTTCTACTTTTTAATCCTGTACGCAATATTGTCAAAGATATGGCCCTGAAACACAAGTGGAGAACAACATCGATCCAAGATCATTTTCGTGTACCTTATTGCCTGACTTGAGAATCTGGATGGGACAATATTTGGCTGATCGAGGAAGTTGACAATATTTGGCTGATCGAGGAAGTTGCCCTGTGTTTCACAGAATCACAGAATCACTAAGGTTGGAAAAGACCTGTAAGATCATCAAGTCCAACCATCAACCAACAAACACCACCATGCCCACTAAACCATGTCCCACAATGCCTCGTCCACACGTTCCTTGAACACCTCCAGGGATGGTGACTCCACCACTTCCCTGGGCAGCCTGTTCCAATGCTTCACCACTCTCTCAGTAAAGACATTTTTCCTAATATCCAGCCTGAACCTCCCCTGGCGCAACTTGAGGCCATTTCCTCTTGTCTGTCACTCGTCACTTGGGAGAAGAGACCAACACCCACCTCTCTGCAACCCCCTTTCAGGTAACTATAGACAGCTTCAATAAAAGCCAAATTCACCGACGATGCAAGTCTACTCACACACCACAGAATATTAGTGTAAGTGAAAGAGGAGATGTTTATAAGTAAGGAAACTGAGGCAAAGGGTAGCTAGCCATTGCCGAACACCCAGGAACAGGATGCACGTGTGCAACAGGCCTAGAAATGAGAACACAGAAGCCTCCCAAGGTCACGGCGTCTCCATAGCCAAGTCATGGGCAGACCCAAGAAACACGCAGACTGCCCAATGGTCAGATTTATTAAGGAGGGAATTGGCCAGACCCATGCTGCAAAGACTTAGGTTCGTCTTCTGCCTTCCTCATCACAGAGGATAACGACTCAGTTTGGTAGGATCTTGAGACTGCCTGCCATCTCGGTACGAACAGCAATATGCAGAGGGTACCAGGACCCATAAAGGCACGGCTGGAGCAAACAAGGGGGTGATTGCACTAGAAGGAGGGAAGCATGAATGTGCTAAGCCACTTTAAGCAGGCAAGTTTAGAGCTCTTTAATAAGGATAACAATTTTATGGTCTTGGTTCAAGGAAAAAACCACGGTCATTAAGTACATCATCATCTTTTCTAAATTATTCTGTTCCATACTGATTAGGGAGTAGCTATATTCCGCAATAAGCCCATTTCTGCCTGTTCTTTCCCTCTTCTCAGGACAAACACGATAAGCCCAGGGCCACATCAAAATTAGAAGCAATGAGTAAATAAATAAGAAGCCTCCTTTGAAGATTCTAGTTCCTTATCAGCCTGTCATAATGAATACCTGTTGCTCTTTAAAGGGAATTGAGAAGTGAGGAAAGATGTTGGTCTGAGAGCCTCAGGGAGAGAATTAATATATTGACCTCCAATAAAAAGATGCACTAGCACCTCTGATACTCCTCCATCTGACCCAGAGGGACCTCCGAGGAGATTTCAGTTACTGTAGCTAATTCAGCTCCTGAGATTTGTCAATTAAGGGATCAAATAATGCAAATCAATGATGTTTTTTCTCCATGTGTGCAAGTAACCTACAGAAAACAAAATGGGATCCCTACTGATTTTCATGTAGAGCACAGCATTGACCTGAGATGCTACTGAGCTGGTTTGGGTTTTAACCATACTCAATCCCACTAAAATTATGAGACAAGAGTATGCACAATACAATTCGCTCCAAGACACCCAGGTAAGCAAACATACAAATATTACAGTGCAGTCTGAGCACAATTACTTTACTCTCTCACTGACCTCGGGCATGCGACACCATAGAGGAAAGCTCAGCGCCTTTCATGCCATGAATCTGGCACCCAGCGTAGCTGTGTCCGTACTGCTGAGTTACAGCTATTTGCACAGGAATGCAAAAATCCTGTATATAAATAGCTGCCAGCGTAAAGATATTGCACTTTTGAGATCTAGATTACAAATCAAGCCAGGCGATGTTAAGCTACACGCAGTTTCAATCTAATCACATTCATTAGTAAGTTGGCAGAAAAGCTTAACTCAATTGGGGCACACTAATATTGCTGTTTAGGAAGGCAAGAAAAAGTGATCAAAGAACCAGCTGTGCTCCAGGCTCTAGTCATTAATAAGTGCGCACCTTGCTACAGAGCCAGAGCTGCAGAAAAAGAAACGACGGAAAGTTTATCACATGCCCTTGAAGATATTTATGGCAGGGAAATTACACCACAATTTCAGTAGCCACCGCTTTTTATCTGAAGGGTTAGGATGAGGCTCTGCAGGCTCGTTTTACAAGAAGAGATGCTTGCAGAACGTGTTTGGGGAAAACAGAAACAGCTTCCAGAGTAAATACAGCTGAAAAGCAGGTATCTGAATTGCCTCTGATCATCCATCTCGTTTGGCATCCAGGGTCTGGTCCAAGCTAATGAGGAAAATGGATTTGCATCATAACAGACCTGAGCAACAATGTTGTGCTACTGGAGGCAGCAAATTTGGACAAATTGGATGCTGTACCTTCATTAAAGATCTCATTCCTCTTCTCAAAAGAGGAAGGGTATTTACTTCAATGTCCTCAACAATTTCTGACACCAGGAGTTCCATTCTTCCAAATTAAACTGGTTTAACCAGTTAAACTAATTCCCTGTGTAGTTCCATTTGTGTATGACATTTTTTCTCAACTCCTGATCTTAAAAATTGAAATGAGGAATTATGGACAGATGATGTCTTCTGCCCAGACAGTTGGTTTCTGTCCACAGAGTGACCCTTATAAAACACACGGAATTCATTAGCCTAATAAAGTGAGTGAAGTTGCTGTAATACACAGCATAAACATATAAGGGCTGTATTGCCATTGGGAAAACTATTTTCTGACCCTGGTACACGTCATTTTATGTTCATGTGTGTGTCAGTTTTATTATCCTATAATTACTCTGCACAGATTAGCAAAGCATTCAGTTCTGTAAACACATAATTGTACAAAATGGGGCTGTAAGAACAGTCCAAGGCACACTACGACTCTTGATTACAGACTATCAGATTAAAGGACCCACATTTTAGAGTGAGACAAAAGTATCTTTAGACGCAGACGCAGAACAGGAGAACTGAATGCAGCATATTGACTAGTCACGCTCCTTACCAAGCTCACGAGTCAGGGCTGGAAGAGGCGAGTAAGATGTTACTGAGGTTGTAGAGCCTTTCCATCCATGATGTGGGACACAAACTGCTCGGTAGCGCTAACGGTGACTCAGCCGATGACTTCGTCCTCCCACTACCATATATCAATGCTTGCAAATGCACAGGTTAAATCATTTCTGATGGCATAAGGTGATGTGAATTGTGCTTCCCTGCATCTATGACATCTCCTGCGACGTTATGAGTTGAAAAGGGAACTCTCCTCTGAAACGTGCATAAAATCTCAGCGTGGATGGGGAAACTCCTGTTTATGAATGTATGGGAATTACACCAATTAAGGATATGTAACAGATGGGCTGATATAAGAGGCTTTCATCCATGGTGATCCCACGCTGCCCTGCCAGCCAGCACCCCTCCAGTTGAAATGGGATGGCAGCTTTCTGGGATCTCATCTTCCCAGCTAGAAAGCGTACTGTGATGGGCTGTGGTGTTACACTCAAAATCTTACTATTTGCAAAAGGGACACACCACATGCACAGAGCCAGGAAGCTGTTAGCCTAATTAACTCTTAACTATCTATCAAAATACAGCAAAGAGTTGTTATTAGTTCTTATTAGTCCACTTACAGTAACACTATCACGGGGTCAACGCAAAGCTTGTGGCCTTCTGTTAGGGATGGCAAAACCCACACATTTATTGGGCTACGAGGATGTTTCTTACAGCAATAGGGGCAGGCATTCTCCCAGTCTGAATTCAAAAATCACCCTGTAAATAAAGCCTCATGTTTGTGTTTCTATTCCTCCAAGGCATGACAAATCTCGGAGCAAGTCCTATGAGCTTGGGAAGAAGGTAGAAAAAAATACTGAAAACCACGAAGATATCATTCAGCAGAAATCTTACGAAATATGACTGTTTTTCTGATATAAAATCCTACCTTTGTGGCTACCTGCATTGTAAACTGTGCTCAGTTTCTTCACAGTCTCTTCTTGCAATTCTCACATTTTTTCAATTACCAAAAATAGGTAAAAATGTGAGTACAATTACGAAAAATACATCAATGCAGATTCTGCAACTTCAGGGATAGGATAGATGTTGCAGCGATTTTATTTTGGATTTTTTCCACAAATTTTATTTTCCTGCATTGTAAAAACTGCACCAGGAATCAGGATGCTAATACTTGTCCTAACTCAGCCAGCCTGTGTGAATCATTTTAGTCCTCTGCATTTCATCTTTTTCCTCTAACTAATAATGTGAATAGTGCTTGAATGCCGTGAATAATTTATTATTATTCCAAATTTATTATTGTACCAAATTTATTCATGTAAAGAAATACATTTTCAGAAAATACTGATTTTAGTTGTCAAGTACAAGACAATTTAAAGGAGCCCTACCTTCAGAAAGTACCTAAAATTTGCTTTTTGCCAATGAAGCTTTCTGAGCTTCATTCATCATCAACTAAAATGCCCCAGATCATCATTTGCATTTGAAAATATGTATGTTAAAGCACTATGATGGTGAAATCCTGACATGGAAAGCTGTATTTGAAAATATGGCATTTGCACTTCATCTTCTGCAGCTGCAAGTCTTACTGTACTGCAAAAATACCCAGGAATTTATTCTTGTACCCCACAGAGCCAGATTATCAGCATTGATAATTAGGCTCCTCTTTATCCCAGTACAGCTGGAAAGATGAGAAACTTCCCCTACATTCCTGTGCCAGAACACATCATCCGTGACCTGAGGAGGACAACTTTTGTGTGAACATGTATTTCAGTCTCCAGGAATATTTAGTCCGTGGACGTCCCTGCTAAAACTCTCAACTGGGGGCAGCTGTAGTCCAGAGATGCCTTAACCCAAGCCTTTCCTTTGTGCTTTTCCAATGCTGCCTTATAGAATCATTATGAATCATAGAATCATTCAGGTTGGAAAAAAGACCTTTAAGATCATCGAGTCCAACTGCAAACCTAACACAGCCAAGTCCACCACTAAACCATGTCCCTAAGTGCCACGTCTACACATCTTTTAAATACCTCCAGGGATGGTGACTCCAACACCTCCCTGGGCAGCCTGTTCCAGTGCTTGACAACCCTTTTGGTGAAGAAATTTTTCTTAATATACAATCTAAACTTCCTGTGGCGCAACTTGTGGCCATTTCCTCTTGTCCTATCGCTTGTTACTTGGGAGAAGAGACCAGCACCCACCTCACTACAACCTCCTTTGAGGTAGTTGTAGACAGCAATAAGGTCTCCCTCTCCTCAGCCTCCTCTTCTCCAGGCTAAACAACCCCAGTTCTCTCAGCCGCTCCTCATTAGACTTGTGCTCTAGACCCTTCACCATCTTCGCTACTCTTCTTTGGACACGCTCCAGCACCTCAATGTCTTTCTTGTAGTGAGGGACGGATTCCTTACATCTGTACTGTAAAACCTATTTCTTCCGCCTGGAAGTCTTGCTTTCCACCCCAAGCACGCATGGCTGAAGTTGCGTGATTTAGCACAATACAGCAGCCAAGGTGGGATTGCTCTCACTGCAGCAAAGTAATATCAGATTTAAGAGCTACGTTAGCAAAACACTCGTTATTTAACCACTTGGCCAAAATGCCTGGTAACATGCAAAGTCTGGTGTTGCTGGTTCTTCAGCAAGGGGAGAGACAGTAACGAAGAAGGAGGGAACGGAGTAGAGGAGAGGAAATTGTGTTAGCAGCTGTGTGCTACGCTGAAGCATTAACTTAACACTTAAACATTCATGTAAACACAGAAAAAAGAGATCATAGAATCATGGAATGGTTTGGGTTGGAAGGGACCTTTTTAAAAATCATCTACTTCCAACCCCATTGCTGTGGGCAGGTATACCAGATGAGCGCTGTCCCTGTGCTAGTGAGACTCTAGGTATCTCAGAAGGTCAAGGTGACATCTAGCTCATCTCCTGGCATTATCACCAGGGATCACAGCCCCATCATTGCCTCCTGTCTTCCCACCCCCTTGCTAAAGCCATAGCTTCAAAGCTCAGTTACCCACAACTTGCTTCTGAGTCATCTTGGACCTAGAACAGCACTCATGTAAAATGCTGATTGCAGAGAGGCTTTCAAAGTTTCAGGACTCTGTTCCTTATGAATACAGAGACTTTTATGCAGAGAAAAGCTCAAAGATGCCTTTTTTCACCCCACTGACATGAGTTAATCCAGGCCAAGGTGTGTGGAGGGGTCAGTTCTTGAGATGCTCTTTCTCACCATTTCATTTCAGCTTAGTGGAACCACTTCAGTTATGGGAAGGGGATGTGTCCATGCACTAAAGTAGTTTTTTTCCTTCTAAAAACCAGAATGACATCTCCCAGGCTGAACTAGATGATGTTTGGTCTGTGCGAAGTAGCACAGACCCAGAAAAGACAGGTAGGTGTTGGCCCAAACTGAAGTCCACTAGTAGAGAACAACAACAATGGCTGCAGCATCTATAACACGATCTACCGTTAGCAATCCTACTATTTTCATAGGCAAAACAAACAAAAAAAAGGGGGAGAACACACTTCTGCAGTCTGCCACATCTTCTACAGGCTGTCCCTTGGATGTTAAAAACTGATGACTGGAGCGGAAGTCACACCAAAAATAATCCCATTTATTCCCTCCAGCCACTGAAAAGAAGAAGAGATGTTGTTTTAGATCAGGCTGTGGTATCATGATTTGTTTCTTTAATACTTATCCTAAAATAAATGTTGCTATTCGGTTTACGTACACAGCACCATAGCTGGACTTGACAACTCTACAGACATACAACACGGCCTCTCATAAACATGAAAGAGTTAGTCAGACTGAAATGAAATCAATCTAAAAATTGTAAAAATTAAAAAATAGGCTTCTTTCTTTTTCATTTGCTTTCCTATTTATGAGCCTTTAGGGTTCATCTCAGTCACAATTTCAAGCTGACTTCCATAGGCGTAGAGGCTAGAGAACAACGAAGAAGACACAAACCATCCCTCTCCCTCCCAAATTCCTAGATGATGCATTGATGGTGTTAATGTAAATCTGTACCACAACACCTGTGAGCAGTAGACATCACCTGGCTCATATTGCTGAAGCATGCGAAGAACTGCCTCGTGCCTTGCAGGTCCATGCCAACACGAGCACATCCCAGCAGCACCTTGACTTGCCCTCTTTTTTGAAGGACATGGTATTACTGACCCACGCACAGATCAACTCTCAGTGTGCACAACTGCTGCTTTGTACCTTTTGTTTGCTGCTTTTGAATTACGTCCTGGGATTTTTTTTTTTCATTATTATTTCTGATTTGGCAAGATTTTTTCTATTCGAAGCTTGTGCTTCAACACACATACCGTCCTTTCAGGGTTGGCATTGCCTGATTCAAAGAACCTAAGCTCTGAATGACAGTCAGCCCTCTGAATTTCCCCAAAGTTTTCTCAGACCATATATTTTTAAATGAGTGTGTCTTTGCCACAAGTGTGCACGATGCCTGGACAGCCAGAATACAAGAGCCCGTACCCACGCTTAATGAGCCGATAACTCATTTTTGCTGAAAATAGGGACAACGTTATCTGTTTGTATCTTTGCAGCTCCCGGGGTTTCTTAGCTTTTGGATTCAGGTTTTTTTTTCCTTCTTTTTTTAAATTAGAGTTACAAGGGGTAATTTTCCCAATGAGTACACACAGAGCATCTGATCTATTTTTGGGCATAAAATAGATGCGGTACATACTAAAGCTTAACTTAAATCTTTACTTAACACTGTACGATGCAGATTAAGATTGTCTTTCCCACAATTGCAGGTCACCATTGCTTATCTGCACATGAACTGCAGTCGTCCTGCCTAAAGTCACTCTTCCTGCAGCTGGCCAGCGTGGTGCATCCTATCATCACAATGGAGGGGAAGGGCGAGTTCATGACATCTTGGACCGTAGCAGTCTCTGATGAATCGGAGGAGGAGAGGAAGAACAGTTTAGAAAGAAAAGCAGCTTGGGAAGAGAGTAACTGGAGAGAAAGAGTATATGATTAAATATTTCAGAATAGTACAGCTGTGTACATGGCTATTGAACACCTTTTTGATGTCCTTATCATCTATTTCACAGAATCAGAATCACACAGAATCACAGAATCACTAAGGTTGGAAAAGACGTGCAAGATCATCAAGTCCAACCATCAACCAACATCACCATGCCCATGAAACCATGTCCCGCAAATGTATGTGTGTGAGAGACACGCTTTACTGGTGTGTCTCTAGGACCCCAAAGAAAATGGGGAAAAAAATACCAACTCAGAATAAGGTAAAGCCTCGAATGCTTCAAACTTGAAGGGCAGTTACAACCAGAAATCCTCCTGCATGATAAAGCAGTCCCCTCCTACTCATCAGATCTCGTCTTTATCTTACAAGTCCATAAACCTGCTCGATCTCTGAAAAGAAACTTTCACCTCTGCCTGCCCAGGTCCAAGATGGCTAGAAAATGTGGTAAGTATCTTCCACTTAGAGTAGCTTAGAAATTACAACTGTAGAGGCAATATTCCTAATGGTTAAAAGGTTAGAGAGAGAAAGAACAAAAAATTTATTCTCAGGTGTGTCAGGTACTTTTCAAGCACAAGAAATTAAAAAAACCCAACTTTTTACATGGAAATTAGGGTACCTGGATAGGGAATCCTTCCAATGGGATGACTGAATTTGATAGTCCGTGTTGTAGGGGTTTTTTTGCATTTAATTTTTTCATTTATCTGTCTAGGAGGCATCATCAGATTGAAAGTAATCTACTTTTAAAATACACTTCCTTAGAGATGCTTCTGATGTCCACAAAAATGACTCAAGAGAAGAAAGAGAGAAAATATCTAATTACTTATCACCACTTCATAATGCTTATTTCTGCTTCTCAGGCTTTGTAAAGAAAATACATCTATTAATTTCAACTTTTATTCCTCTGCAGTTTCCCCCTTTAGCACTCACGCATAAACAAGTACTCTGTTTGGACCACTGCCCAAACAGTATATACAGAATACTTAAAACCCCCCATACATACTGCTTAAAATAGGCATGCAGAGATTACAGACACACACACATGTACACACACATGTATACACACAGCTACAGCTCCCTGAGCATAGCAGGCTTCTTTTAAAACTACTTTTCAGGTCTTAAGAACTTGAACCAGTAACACACTTACCAGCCTACAACTCTTCCTACAATGAACCATGCTCAAGCAGGTTTAAAACAGCTTTCCTGGAGCAGTTCCACACTTGAGTTCTCTAACACTCAGAAACATTCTCCTCCCTTTAATGGGATGTTTTAGCCTTCTGACTTTTACAGCAGATGCATTTAAGACTCCATGATGTCATTTAATTACAGACTTAGGGAAGAAAGCTGAAAGCTTTATTACAACCAGCCTGCGATGTCAGCTCTCCAGATGGAGTCACAAACTATGCCATATTGCTCCGACAGAAACTCCGACGAGGGGAAAGGGGTACTGGAGGGAGGAATCCAATAGCTCACTTCTCCTTGGTTTTTCCCTCTTTAACATTAGCATGCAGCATTCAGGCCCTGATGAAGTAATAGCTTAAGATTAGCCTCTTCTCAGTTCCTCTCTCTCTCTCTCTCTCTCTATATATATATATATTTACACACACATACACTTATCAATATAATCGTAATTGCACAGATAGCAAAGCAGAAGTATATGCACAGCAGCAGACAGGCCTACGTAAAATTTTAAATGAACGCAAGAATCTGCCAATTCTATGTATCCACCGATTTATAGATTTTTTTTGTATCGCAAGCCCACATTATTTGAGATAGGCTCTACCTAAGTAGCCACGGATCAGCTTATCTTTAAAAGCCGAGAGTATGGTTCGGGAGACACACAGTTTTCAGTAAGAGTATTAAATAGAAGCAAAAGTGGAAAGAAACAGGACACAAAGTGATGAAAAAGGAGAAATAACAGAAGGACAATATAATGTTAACTGGCTGGTCAGTGACTATGGAGAAAAAAAAAATCCAGGAGAGGAAGTAGAAAGGGCTTGTTGAAGAGATGTAGGTATTCAGTGCCTTTGTCTTTCCCAATAGATCCATCACCTGGGAGAGGCATCCCTGAATTTGTCCCTAGGCATCACTGTACAATAATATGAATGGGAGAAAGAAACAACCTATTAATCATCGAAAGCCTCCATCCAGCAGTGAGCACAAAATCCAGGCCTCCAGCACAGAGGGTATTAAACCAACAGAGATATTAAAGGGACATGATGTTGGACCTATGAGAAGGGGACTGAGGAGACAGAATACAAAACAAAGAATATATCAAAGCCATAGAAGAATACTGCTGTGAGAAGCAAATTCTCAACTTCTCCTACCCCATCCGAAAATGCTTAACAGTATTTAGCAAAACTAGCTGAAAATTGAGGACATGCATAGCTCAAGGATGCTCTGAGAAAAAATAACTGCAAAAATTTAAGACCCAGCTGAGGAAATCAGCCTAAACTGTGAATCCTGGAGCTGTGGTGGACCTCTCAGTTTCCTAAGAAAAAAAATAATTGGATTTGGTTGGAGGTTTGGATTAAAACAATAGAAAAGAAAACCTTCTGCGCTTCTTTACCCATTTAATTCATCCCTACCTTAGGATCACAGTATGGTATATTGAAAGGTAATGGATTTATAGCTCAACAGAAGATGCATTCAACATTAAAGAGGCACTGACTCTTGATCTCAATCCAAAAAAATCCTCATCACTCTTTGGATTTACAAAGCCTTGTGTTGACAGTAGAGTAGTGCCTGAATAAAGTCAAGAAAAGTTAATTAAAAAATAATAACGTCCCTTGTATTTTATCCCTCTTGCTGCTCTCTGCGTTCACCTCCTTCTTTTTCTATGACCTTACAGAACTGAGTACCCCAAAATTAAGTTAATGAGAAAAAAGGATGATTGAAGTCATGCAAGAAAAGGCATGCTGAGGAAAAAAAGCTGTTTCCTTCCATTATTCCATCCTCTGAACAAGAAGTGGTCCTACGATTAATTCTTCCTTGCTGATGAGAGCTGAAAATATCTTCTCGGCACTTGGCCAAATTTCAAATCTGATTTGAAAGGCTATTTGATAAAGACGGAAAGAAAAGAACTGCAGCACATGCCTACTTTTGGGAGACCCAAACTCCACTCCCACCCCAGGGTTCCCACGCATGGTGCAGCAAGAGCAGTAGCACCAAAGTCACCCATTCATGCTCAGGCCCTGGAAATCAATCCATGACAAGTCTGCCTGAAGACTGAAGACAACAATCATTAGAAAACTACTTCGTTAGTTTGTTGTGGTCCCTTAGACTGCTCCTTTTCACCAGAACTGCTCTTCCACCACAGCCTGAGCAAGCAGGACCAGGACTTTATGAGATTTGTTTCCAGGAGATGCCACCTCTGTTTCAGTTTGCACAGGGAGAAACAAACCTTGGAAATAGAAATTAAGGGGAAACTCAACAAACATGTATTTAAATCCAGTTGGGACTGTGGTTCGCTATTTTAATTCGTGGATCTAGCTAAATTTGGAAGTACCCATGTAAAAGCTGGTTACTTCCTAAGTTTAACTATAATCCTCTCTAACCAATTACTACGTTGCCTTCTATTTTCAACCTCTCATCAATATATAAAACACAGGGAAATAAAAAAACCTAAGTAAATACAAATAAATGTTATTTCAATAAAGGGAAAAACTGTTTGTTGCTTGGAAAGCCATTCTAGCAGTATTACCTTCTTGCTACCGACTCCAGCGATGGGTCCACCCCTGTGCGATGTTCTGTATTAGCCCACTTCTGAAAGCAGTTTTAACCACCAGATCAACAGAGAAGACCATCTTGAACAAACCCCAGTAGCAGTGTTTAAGCTTCTTCATTATGATCATGAGATCAACCAACACCTATCTAAGTAAGTATGTGGTTTCCATGGACAGATTCAACAGGAACTTCAGAACATAATTATAGATACACTCTTGTTATGTTTGACTGAGCAAAGTCCTCCTAAACTTCTACAGAGATGCAGAGAATACATCTATTTCCCAAACAGGGTTTCTTCAGCAGATAAAGACTTTTATGAAAGCCAAACCATCATGCATTCAACAAAGCAGAAGGAAAAACTAAGATCCTTAAACCTATTCCCGACCTTCAGTGTGGTACTACATGACTTGCACAAATTGTTGAGTGGGTTTCCCTATTTGTAGAACGTGGGTAGTAGTTACCTGCTTTCCAAAACTTCTTATGAATTAATGACTATTAGAAAAACTAATGCATGGATGAAACCCAGAGAATGGTGACAGACAGCCCAGATGCTAAGCACTGTCCAAAATAAAAAAAAAAGCAAAGACAGAGCATGGAAGACTCAGCACCTCCTCTTGTAACATTGCACTCATCCAGTAACAGGCACCTCACCAGCAGGGAACTGCCAGTGGAAGTCTTAGTTCCTTAGAAATGCATGAACCCTCACCCTTCTCCCAACCCTTTATCTTCTGGAGTCCACACATGTGACTGAACACAATTACCTTGAGCATGTTGCATGCCTGTGCAAGATAGAACGAGAGGAAGTTCTATCCTCTATCCAGGGGAGGTTCAGGCTGGATATTAGGAAAAATTTCTTTACTGAGAGAGTGGTGAAGCATTGGAACAGGCTGCCCAGGGAGGTGGTGGAGTCACCCTCACTGGAGGTGTTCAAGGAACGTGTGGACAAGGCATTGTGGGACATGGTTTAGTGGGCATGGTAGTGTTGGGTTGATGGTTGGACTTGATGATCTTACAGGTCTTTTCCAACCATAGTGATTCTGTGATTCTGTGAAGAAACTGCAGCTTCAAAGCCAGATAATTAGCTAAATTCCTACAATGGCAATACAATTGATGGCAAACTCAAGCCAGAGTGAGAGGGTGGACAAGAATGACATCCTCATTATGCAGACCCCTCGGTCACTCGGCTAGAAACTCCCTTTGATTTTGGAAATGAAATCTAGGCACACTTTCACACGAGGCCAGATGACAGACAACCCCTGATGTGCACACAACAGCTCTCATTTTCATACCAGTTCTTGACAGCATAAAATAGGGCTAAAATTTCTTGCATTATTTCACGCTTTTTTTTCTTCAAATAAAGCCCCAAGTGGATGGTGATGAAAGAGTACACAAGGATGAGAGGATGTTGAACAGTCCCCAGAAAATCAATTTCTGGCTGCTGTTTTCGTTATTTAGATTTAAGAAAAAACCCACACACGTACAGGATTGTAAGTTTGAGCTATTGAGAAACCAGAGACAAAACGTAAAAGTCAGCAGCATTGAGTAAACTATTAAAAAATAGCAATCTATAGACAGGGACATTAAATATTTTGTATTTAAGCTTTTTGCTTGTACAGTAAAATGGCAACTGGATATAAATTTCATGGTCTTGAAAAAGCAGAAGCTTGTAGCCTACAAAAACAAAATTATAATGCAACTTTGGAATGGAAATTTAAACTCCAAAGGTAATTTTCCATTGACAGTGCTCACTGATGCATGAATTATACTCTCAGGGATGCGTAAATAGGATTTGTTTGATTGCTTTATCATCCCTCCATTATATCAAATCTTCTAAAGCAGTGGGAGACATCATAGGGCTGTTTGTAGATTCCTTGTTTGAAGACACAGTGGGGGCAAAATTGTATTGCTCCTATTGAAGAACAGGGCCTGACCATGAAATCATAATTAATGCCATAACAATCTACTTATAAGTCTCTGAAGCAGCCAGGATGGGGATAAATTAGAAGCAAAATATTGTTAGCATTTTATTTAAATTAAATTAAAAAAAGTCTAACATGACAGGAACCATATTACAGGCTAATAAGAGATTAGATGAAGCAATTACAGCAAAGGGGGTTTTTTCGATGATGCAAAAAGACACAAGCTTTGTCAACATCACTGCTTTGAAGCTACAATTCCACATTTTCTGGAGTAGCATGACACCTGCCAAGAGCTGAGGTTTTCAAGAGAGTGTCTCAAGTTTAGAAATCCAACGAGGTGAATTATCCTGCCCTAAGCCCTAAAATTCCTAGCAGAGACTTTCCAGTTCAGCATCTTACAGATCCAGATACGATTTCCACGTCACTGCTGAATCACAGCAGAAAGTGGTCAACATGGGAAAGAAGGGTTGGCAAAACAACCAGGAGGAGAAAACATTTTGCAGCTGCCTAAGTACTATGGTAATAAAAGAGACAATTAAGCGTCTGCCATGACCTTGGCAAGGGGAAATTCAGACAGGACAGCAGAGAGGACTGCTCTCACCTGGAAAAACCAAATTGTGTAACTGGCTTTACTGAAAAAGGTTTTATTCAGTAATGATTGCAAAAAACCCCCAAACAAACCAGCACCGCCCCCCACTCTAGGATTCCTCCACTTATGCCGTGCAAAGCAACGGAGGGTGAAGACTCACTCCGAGCTTCACTGAAAGAACAAACTGAAGGCCATGCTGGTGCCTTCCAAACATCAACTGAAGACAACTTTTTTCCCACCAAACCTTTATTATCAGTGTTACCATACAAACCAGACAAAGAACTTGTAGCCCTCAGCTCAAGTAAGACAAGGAGGAAAAAACCTATAAAACCTAAACCCAAGGCAACATCTTGAATAATGGACTTTCAAAAACAGACTGCATTTTAAAGCTAGGACTTTTTTTTTGGGCCCCTCACGACAAGAAGGACATTGAGGTGCTGGAGCGTGTCCAGAGAAGGGCGACGAAGCTGGTGAGGGGTCTGGAGCACAAGTCTGATGAGGAGCGGCTGAGGGAGCTGGGGTTGTTCAGTCTGGAGAAGAGGAGGTTGAGGGGAGACCTCATCACTCTCTGCAACTACCTGAAAGGGGGTTGTGGTGAGGTGGGTGTTGGTCTCTTCTCCCAAGTGACAGGACAAGAAGAAATGGCCTCAAGTTGCGCCATGGGAGGTTTAGGTTGGATATTAGGAAAAATGTCTTTACTGAGAGAGTGGTGAAGCATTGGAACAGGCTGCTCAGGGAGGTGGTGGAGTCACCATCACTGGAGGCGTTCAAGGAACGTGTGGACGAGGCATTGCGGGACATGGTTTAATGGGCATGGTGGGGTTAGCTGATAGTTGGACTTGATGATCTTACAGGTCTTTTCCAACCTTAGTGATTCTGTGACTTCCAAACATGGTAGCTGAGCAATTGGTCATTACCTCAATAATGAGGTGACCAATCTAGAAATCACGATGATGATGATCTTCAGTCTCTGGGATGCTTTTGCTCAGTTTCTCAATTGATGAGCTATTCTGGTACACAGGTCCTTGGTCTTGCCTGCCCAGCTGATGGGCAGAATAGTGGCTCAGCAACATGGTTTCCAAAATCACATGGTGGCACATGGTGCCTCCTGCTCTACTGGCAAAGGCCAGAGATACATGATGGGCAAAGAGGACGGACACTTGATATTTTATTGAGATGCTTTCTAAGATTCTGACTGCCAATATGGATGGCTCATATTTCCTGAACATTGATAACTACTGTCTTTGCACTCTGGCCAGAACAAACAAGATTTGTCCATAATGTTGTGCTACATGGGAGTATCAGCTTTGAGACCATAATGAGGTCCAACTGTCCGTGTACAGTCCCAGCAATCTGGAGCTCTAACCCAGATGCAAATGCTTCTCTTCCAGTGTTGCTATAACTCAACTGATTTGCACCTGGTTCTCCATCAGTAAAAGGAGAACTACATTTAGCTACCTCCACGAATCCTGCGAGGTCAGTTAGTTGGTTTCTGTTCTGTACATGTGAGCCCTAACAGTACCTAAATATCCACAATATTTATCCTCAAACCAGCCTGTGATCTATAGAATCTAACACCCTCACTTCACATACCAGGAATTGAAGGACATGTGCACGAGCAGAAAGAGTGCAAAGAGGAACGCAGAGAGAGAAAGACGTGTGAAGAAGAGAACTTGGTTCTGCGTTACAGCTACTCTTGTAGCCAATTTTCCTGAAGCATCACAGTGAGCACCAGAAATAGCTGGGAATCAGGATTTTCTGAATTATGTAAAAGCTTACATGAGTGACAAGAAGATTACCTCCTTCTAAGAGCTTGACCCACACCTTCTAAGATAATGACTACCTAATGGTGGAGGAGGAGAGGAACACCACCGGGGAAGACCTGCAGGATTAGACATCTCTCGAATGTTATAAGGCTCCCCGACAAGTAATCTTTGAGAAAAGCTGGAGATCATAGAATCATAGAATCATTTAGGTTGGAAAAGACCTTTAAGATCAAGTCCAACCACAAACCTAACACAGCCAAGTCCACCACTAAACCATGTCCCGAAGCGCCTCATCCACACGTCTTTTAAATACCTCCAGGGATGGTGACTCAACCACCTCCCTGGGCAGCCTCTTCCAAAGTCTGACAACCCCTTTGGTGAAGAAGTTTTTCCTAATATCCAACCTAAACCTCCCCTGGCACAACTTGAGGCCATTTCCTCTCATTCTATCGCTAGTTACATGGGAGAAGAGACCAGCACCCACCTCACCACAACCTCCTTTCAGGTAGTTGTAGAGAGCGATGAGGTCTCCCCTCAGCCTCCTCTTCTCCAGACTGAACAACCCCAGCTCCCTCAGCCGCTCCTCATCAGACTTGTGCTCCAGACCCCTCACCAGCTTCGTCGCCCTTCTCTGGACACGCTCCAGCACCTCAATGTCCTTCTTGTAGTGAGGGGCCCAAAACTGAACACAGGATTCGAGGTGCAGTATTTGAGATGGGAGGAACTGGGAAACGTTCCTCTGTGCTACCAGGAAATCATATCCCTTTCCCTTTGCTGCAGTATCCACACACATAGAAAACACGTAGGGCACAGAAGGAGTTACAGTCCTGCTTCATGGCAGGCAGGGAAAGGCTACGTTAACTGTCAAACTACCGTCTCATATATTCATAGTTAATTCTGGCAACCGATTTCAATTAGGGCAAGGAGGGGGGAGGGAGTTGTTCTGTCCTTCACGTTACTAGACATGTATCAGGAATGACAGCCTATGATTGCTGCAGACAGCACCTAATTAACTGTCATTATAAAACACATGTCAAAGCCCGGGGCCTATGCTGGATCCGCTGTCTAATTTAGCTCCAGAATATTAAAAATCCCCTTGAAACAAGCTGGTGAATGATTTTGTTGTCTTATTAAACATTCCCTACCCCCCCATTCCTAAGCCCTCCTTCCTCTTTGGTACTCAGTACTTGGAATAAATGATGGATTAAAACTGTTTCTTTTCTTCCTCCTTACTGTAGTCAGCCTTAAAGAGAAGGATTACAACACAAATATGACATGAAAGTGGAAGCTGTCTGCAGAAGTATTAGATGACTACTGAAACAATTATATCTAAACAACCACGACAATTACTTGTGGAGCTTATTTTTTCTGTAGCGCACTGCACAGTCAGACCTTAGTTCTTTTTTTTTTAATTAATTAGAACAAGCATCAATTAATCCATCTCTGTTTCTGCAAACATTATGTGCATGGCGAAGCACAGTGGAGGAGCTGGATGGAAACCTCTTCATTAAATTCCTGGTGGCATCTACCCCTTTGCTGCACAAAGTCACCCAACATAAGAGAACTGTCTTTATGGAGGCAGGCATGAATTTAGCGGGGTAGAAGGGAAGGAACACAGGCCAGCTAAAGGGATTTTAATCCCTCCTTTAGCACAACTTGATACAAGCAGTTTATTGTGGCTTGACATGCAAGCAACCTGCTATTCCTACCCAATTCTGGAGAAAATGCCAAGAACACAATGACCCTAGTGACATAACACCAGAGTATGTGACCTCATGAAATGTCATGCTTTAAGAGCAGCCAGACTTCATTTGGAAGCTTTTTTTTTGGATAAACCTATTTACAAGTGGCATTTCTTGATTCAACTGGGAAGTGTACTTTGATGTTGGAGTCCACCCCTGTGTTAACAGCACAACCTGCTTGGAGAAACACAGGCATTTCTGGAGTGTGTGGGATATTACTCCCAGAATCCCAGACAAACTACATATTCTGGAATTGTATTCTATCCGCTTAATTTTTTAGAGAAACCACTCATTTTCCCTGAAGGCTCTACAGTGTAGACCTTCCTTTTCCAGTCACAGATTACACCTACCAGAAGAAAACGAAGAGCTGATTATTCCCAGTAACAATACCTAAAAGGCTAGGAAATGACCTTCACTGTGAGGGCAGTCCAATTTTGTAATAAGATGCTCCAAAACCCATAATCCATGAATATTTCTCAATATAGCCTTCTTTCTCTTTCCCCGAGGTAAAAATTGACCAACAAGAATAGTGTCATTAAAGGACGTTAGGATAATGCAACAAAAAGTGCGCAGAAAATAGCTCCTAGTATTAAAGTCTTATTGTCATAATCTAAGGGGTCTATGTGATCACTGCCTCAAATAACTAGATTTTCTCTAACTCTGTTTAAGTGGCTATAACATGCATTACCTCGGAAAAACAGGATAACAAACCCAACAAACTAGCTGTTGCCTTATAGAAATGCATGGAATCCATCCAAACGTGCTTTCTTTACAGAAATATCCAGTACTTTCCCCAGTACACCACAGGACGGTGTAATGTGCCTTAGCAGAGCAATGCAATTCAGGTGTTCGCAGCCCGCTTTCAGAAACGGAATGAAATTCAGACACAACCTCCAGGCAGAAAGGAAGAGCCAATCTGTAAAAAATACCAGCTCAGGGGTATCAGAGAGTCCATTAATCATTAAAGCATGAAGTTCCCTTGCTCCACATCTCTGTTTTGTGTTTGTAAATATAGTACCTGGCTATAGTTAAAGCTCGATATAAAAAGCGGCGATAGTGCCCCACTACTGAAGAGCTTGATGTCCTACATCCAACCCACCTGCGATCTCTCAAGTTTAGCACTTGCTCCAAACAGTGTTACGACAGACACCATCCTTTTGCACCTGACCTTGCTAAAGAGCCTTGCAAACTCGCTGTTCTCAAGACAGAAGCCCAAAGATACTTTACAGCTTCCAGAGCTGTGATTTAAATGTACTTCCATTTCCTTCAGCTTGCTGAAGACGCCACATAAAGGATGGCCTCGTCGTTATGGGACCAACCCAAGGTGTCGGCAACCTGGGTTCAAGCATCTCATCTATGCAGATACCGGTAGGCAAGATATTAATTTAGAGGTCTATATGTAAAACAGGGCCAAGACTACAGCAAATGAAGGTGCTAGAAGTGCTTTACATAGGGTAGTGTGCCTAAAGCCTTCACGTTAATTAGCCTCTCTTTAAAAGCCGAGTTCTTTCCATGATAAACTGTTTGTTTATGCCATGTCAACGAAAGGAAGGAAAGTAATATTTAGACAAAGCATGAAAAGTAAAAAAAAATGCTATTCCTGGAAGAAGGTTTTAGGCTTTGAAAATATAGCCAGGAGTTTAGTCCCAAGACAGGTAAAGAATTTAGTCTCCTTGGGAACTTTTTAATTTCTGCAAACTAGCAGATAATATGGGGTTTTATCAGTTTCTGTTCTCTGAAAGAAAACAAATCTCTGTGCTTCCACTTCACAAAGCCTGACTCATGTTGCCTCACTCATATATTTCACTTTATATTTGACTCTCATATTTAGTTATTTTCACCCATATATTTAACTTTATTCTCTGTCTTGTCTGCTGTTACCAGATTAGCAAAAATCTCCGAGACTAAAACATTTCCACTCCTTTGCTAAGTACAAGCCATCAGAGCTGAACTCTCCTCAGCACAAATCAAAGACTCTGCACAAAAGCCATGGACACACTAAAGCTAACTGGGTTTTTGCAATGGATTTCAGTGGAAGGAAGACTTAAAACTATAAAATCATGTGTAGTGCCACTAGTAGCTCTGATTTTTATCCTGACTTGGAAAAGAAAGAAAATTATAACCCTCTTGAGAGCTTTGTGAAGTGCCAAGGGTAGGTGGGATATCTGTTTTAGCAATTCAGTCAACTGGCGTATGGGCTTGCGGTGGCTGTGAAAAGTTTTGACCTGGTTACTACCTGCTCTGGGACTTTTTTGCATTCACTGCCTTGTGAGGGTAACATTAGCAAGTCTCCACCACAGAAGTCTTTCTCATCTTCATTTAACTTTTCCTTCAGGCCAAACTAATGAAATATTCCCATCCCCTTCTCCAGGTGGACAACAGAAGCGGAAAGAGACTGAGTGGGCGATGTGATGTCTTCCATGCAACCTGTGTGAGAAAACGTACTGCTGTAAAGCAGAATCCTCTAATGAATCAAGTTGGTCTTGGGGAACCGGGTTCACATCTCTGAGATGCTCCTTGTGTGGAAAGGCAGCGGTACTGCTTTACAATTGAAAATGATTCCCCAAACAGTGGTGCCCAGAGCCGTTAACAGGCTTTTCCAGCAGTTCTCATTAATGTTACTATTGATTCTTCCACTTCTCTATTTTTCCTCCTGTGATTCTGAAATTTCTGTATTTTTTTTCCTTGTGATTTTTCAATCACAGTATCTAACAGCAGACTTGTGGCCTTCATTCTGTATGGAGGAGTAAATCACTCATTTCTTTAAAATGCTTATTTCCCAGTAGATTAACGATGGTGATTTTAACTGAAAAAATGCACTTTAACAAGTCTGGCAAAAACGTATCGCTGTTCAGCAAAGCATTTAAGCACATGGCATGGAAACACTTTGCAATTCTTACTAGTTTTACTACTCTATTCCCAAGGTATCTCAGTCACAGGCCAGCATTCAAATGAAAGATTAAAAATGCTACAATTGGATGGACATAACCATGCGCCAAGTTCTGCACTTGCGTTTTAAAAAAACTCTTTCTGTTGATTTTGTGGCATAGTTAAAAATGACTAACTACAATTAGTGAATATTGAAGAAGAAGAGACACAGCTCCTGGGTAATCTGTGGGAAGACCTCAGGAGTGTTTGTATGATCTGCCCAGATTCATTTCAGTGATTACAAAGACATCGAAGAGCCTTGTAGGCTCACCACACTCATTAATATTCTGCTACTCCACCGATCAAGTTCTCATTCAACGGCACATTTTGTCTCAAAAAATGCAAAGAAACATTCCTAACCCTTCTTGGGATGAGAACAAATCCTCTCTATCTTGCTACATAATCCTGGCCATGTTTATATTTTGCTTTAGAAGAATTATTTCTTCCATCTGCTCCTATAATGTTAGTCTATTGAGTTGCTTCTTTCTTGCCGCTTTCCTGAGGTTCTCAACTTAAATACATTAATATACTGTGGTTCAGTGATCCCCCAATACTAAACACATTTTGCCGTATTGATCAGCAGCTCACTGCTCAAATGAGAAACAACCTACAGAAGTCAATGCTATAAAGATAGAACAGTAAATTTGCCAGATATATAGAGAGACGATACATATGGGTGTGGGTGTATGTACATACACAAACTCTACCCATGTTGTGTAGCATCTAGTCATCCAGTCGCAGAAACAATTAGCTATTTGGTTATTAGCGTCCTTATTGAACATGATTAAAGACATTTATGTTATCACTTTCCGTTCAATTATAGGGACTAAATATAAATTCACAGATCAAAATTAGAGCTAATGGGCATAGTATTAAGAAACAAATAGGTCCCTGGCTGTATAATATGTTTATAGTACTCTACATTTTAAAAAGTAATTAAGGGCTTGGTAAAAGGTCAGAAGTTCCACTAGGTTACATTTTCTAGCATGAGAAAGTAGTTTCCTTCCAAAGCCTCACGTCAAACAAGACAAATGTACTTTTTCTTTGTCAGATGGAAAAAGGTCTTGGTGGGTGATAAATAGCAGACCCACCCGATTTTGTAATTCAGTAAGAAAAAATAATACATCTTTGTGCTGGAGTACAAATCAAACCAGGTTTTCCTCTCTTTGCTTAATCACCAACTAAAAATATATTATCTTAAGTTTCAGTTAGTCTAAATTGAATTTCATTCACATTAAAGAATGCAACCTATCATTTGACCAAAATGGAGCAACTATTCTTTCAGAAAGCACACAAAATCAGTAATTTAATTTAACTAGAAAGTGCACAGCTTTTCTGAAAAGAATTACACTGTTGATTGTGTTAAGCAAATAATAATTAACGCAAGTACATACAGCTCTAATTAGCAAGGAATTTAATTAAACAAATACGCCAACATAACAAGATGCATAACAAAGTAATTGTACTATGTCTTGCCAATGTAGTCTTTACTACTTCAAAGTTTTTACACGGTGATTATAAAGCAATTTTGAACGACTGGGTACACAAGAGTGGCAAACCAAGCACTATGCAGCCCCCCTGAAATGCACAGACCCCCATAATGCCAAAGCGTGTCAGAAACAATTACACCATCTGCTTAATTCCCTGCACCGCTCCGTCACCGTGCCTATTTTCTATGTCCTGGAAGGGACGTACATGAGCACTTTTAACAGTGCTTGGCTTTCAGGATTACAGAGGAGAATTCCTGTTCCCCTAAATTAACAGAACACAAAAGCCAAAGTTCTCATTGCTGACCTTCTATCTTGTTTTGAAAGCCTGGAAAATGTAAAGTGATATCAAGGCATGGAATCAGAGAAGAGTTCGAGTTGGAGGATCGTTCAGTTCAACCCCTGCCCAAGCAGGGACAGCCAGAGCAGGTTGCCCAAGACCATGTCCAGTTGGGTTTTGGATATCTTCAAGGATGGAGACTCCACGACCTCCCTGGGCAACCTGCTCCAGTGTTTGACACCCTCACAGTAAAAAGGTGTTTCCTTATGTTGAAGTGGAATGTCCTGTACTTCAATCACTGATACCTTCAGGCCTGCAGATACAAAGTCTATAGTACCATGCTTGGAGCAACTTGGATTTTCCCAGCATTTTCCCTCTGACAGTCAAGTAGGCCTGAAAAGTTTGCATGAAAAAGGATTCTACAATCCTTCTTCCAACACAGTGCGGCTGACATGGTGCTCTTCTCAAGGTACTATTAGTGCTTTCCTGAAAAGTCTCTCTAACCAACCCAAAATCCTTCGACAGCTCCCCCACAAAGACAGACCATCATGATCAACTGCAGGTAGTTTATTCCACAAAAACTAAGAGAATTTCTTTCAAAACCTACCTCTAATTTTGCTAGGTGAAAGATCCACAAATCCCTGGAGTCAAGAACAGGTTTTTCAATGATTTCAGTATCCTTTAGATCAACATTTGCAAGTGCTTACAATTGCCCTACTACCCAGCTCGCTCTCCACTTTCATCAACGCAACCACCATTGCGTTTGTGAAGAGCAAGATGATGGTCAAAATCGATCAGCATACTCTGAAACAAAGTTCTTCTGCCTGTGGAACGAACTTCAGTGAGTTTAGCATCACTGGTAGGTCACCAAGAGTCTGAAGGAAGATGCCTTCCACTCCAAAGATTCACTTATATTTGGGTGGACATCTTGGCCATCAACACAGGCACAGCTCCTCCACAAAGGAGAAAAAATCCTTGGGTAGTAAAATCCCATTTTCTCCAGACCAGTTTCATCCTCAATTTTTTAATGCACGGTACAGAGCTACAGGGTTGTCATTTTCTCCTAAATTATTTCTACAAACTACATCGTAGGAAAGAAGATTTTTGCCTCTGTCCCCCCTTTAGTATTTCCAGCCACAGTACAGACATTTTCAATCAGTAAAAATAGAAAATTGAGGGGAAAAAGAATACGACGAAACTAGATGCTTTGCAGAGCTCTTTATGACCTAGGAAGTAGGGAAGAGTCATGGGCATCTTTGAAACAAATATGCAATACCCAGACTGCATCAGTTAATATCTTTTATGAGTCTATTTCAAAAACTGCAGCAGAAGTGGTATTATACAGCCTAATTAAATCAATTCATCTGTGTAACTTTGCAATGGTTGGACTTTTTCCAGAAGGGCTCCTTGGAGCATCTTTTGTTCATTCTCTGTCTCTTCCTAAATTTCTGAGGTAAACAACAACAACAACAAAAATGTTAATTTTTTTCCTGACACTCTACAATCAGGGAAGCTTGAAGCCCCAAAGGATTTTTTCTTAATGTTAAACTCTCTGCTTATCAATCCCATTCTCAGCCTAAAGCTGAACGCCACTATTCTGCACTTTATTATTTCTTAATTTATTATTTGTATTACCGTAGTGCCTGCAGGCTTTAAAGTGCACTGATTTAGTGGTGGTTTTTTCTTTTTTTTTTTCTTTCTTGATGGTAAACTGAAAGATCAGGCTTCCTATTGGCATAAAATTCACTGAACGAGGACCCTGGAAATTCGGTATCGCAGGCACCAGGCTTTTCTCAAGGTGATACTGGTGTGTTACCACAACAGGATGTTTTCTATTACCATGTGTCACAACGCAAGCACTTGCCTGTCAAAGATATTGACATCTGCAGCAAGAAAGCTGCTCCTACTTACTTTTTAACTTGTTTTTCATGTTTTGATTGCCACACGTATCATGTCAGCATCTACTTTTGTGATTAAAAGAATCGAAGAATCTGTAGGCAATTTAATGAAATGTAAAAAGCTGCTGACATTAAGGGCTACTGTACATGACTATAAGCATGCTGAGTTACAGCACATCAGAGAACTGAAGCAAGAGACAGACACACTTATCTGAAAGCCAAAGACTCTGGAAATTGCTGTTTTACTTGCGTTGCATGTTATGTCTACAGAATCCCAATAAGGCTGGTCTTAACACCCTTCATCACCAGGAAATCACTGGTCCTAAAGAATTCGGTCTTAATGTGCTCAGATCCAGAAAAGTTACTGTGAGGCAAATCAAGGTATGAATTCACAGATCAACTACTGCTTGGTCATTGGCAATGTATATTTAGAGCCATGCAAACTTATTTCTCCATGGCAATAAGGTCAGCTGCCATGCACTTATCGATGGGTACAAGCAGAAGAGCCGATATGTTCCAAGTTCATAGCCCCAGATGCTAAGTAGCCCACGCTCATACAACTAGGGGCAAAGAGAAATAGTATTAAATACTAGATTAAAGTTGGTAAAAGAAACTTAAAATAGAAAAAACCCCCAAACAAATAAAAACCGCTCTCTAGGTCTCCAAAGTCCCACCTCATAACAAGACCATCCTTTCCTTGTCATACTCTTGTACCTTTACAACTAGACCCAGTCACTGAATACGGATATCCCACATACTCAAGTCATTGTCCTCTTTTAATCCTCCATTCATTTCACTGTGCAGCATTCTCAGAATTTGATGGTGATGCGTATTTCAAAAGCAAAAAAAAGGGGTGAGCTGTGACAGGGAGTTTCTGATGAAGGAAAGCTTAAAGGAACTTGGTCTGGGGGAAGAAAGGACGTCGTGCAAATAAACCCCCTAAAGAAATGAGATATTAAAAAACAGAGAAAGGTTTGATTTTATATGATGTATGCAGATGACCTCAACAGCAGAAACAATATAAACACAGGTGCAGCTATTTAATCAATGCTGCCTTATAGGGAAACTTCTCCAATTAAACTAAAACAGCAGCAGAAATACAATATAAAACTCCTTTATCCTTCTTCAGCTTCACCAGATACGGTATTAGAAAGTCCAAGTAGGCTATTTAGCATTAACATTAGACCAAGATTCAAGCTCTATCCAATCTGATGGAAAGATAACCTTTGGAAGACGTTTTCTTTCCCCCACCTTAATCCTATCCTGTAAAGCTGAAAAGGCTAAGCAGAACTTCAGATTGTTACACCTAACAAGAATCATTCAGAAACACATGCTGAATCAATACTCACAGTAAAAGAGTTCGGCTTGGGCGCAGGTTCAGACGGACCCTAACTTCCATTTTGTTGACTGTGTTGAAAAATTGTGACACATGCCCCCAACCCTGTGAGCATTTTGCACATTTTGAGCGTTACACCCAGGAACGGTGACCTGTGTGCAGAGAGGGGTGTCTCCATCCAGTTCTTGGCCTGGAGTTGTCATCTCCAGTTTCTGGCTGGAGACAGCAGCTTGCACAGATCCATCCCCTCCATGTCAGCCTTCGTTTCGCTACCAGAAGCCAGCCAACCTTTTTTTTACTCTGCTCCTGCAGAAGAGGTTTCTGCTCCTGTTAATAGCTTCTCCTTCACACCTTTTTGAAGACGGGTAATAAGAACAGGTCACAGTTATCACAGGGAAAGTTTCAAACATGTCCAGTGTAACAGTATTAACACTTCTCATTAATACTTCATTAATTTCCTAATGAACATGTTTCCTAGATCGCATTCGCCTTTTTCACAGCTGTAGCACCCTGGCAGATCAGTGTCACCTTGTCTAACACACACCACGTCTTTCTCCTCCTCCATGGTTTCCACCTCGCCAGCCCTCTGCCACATCTTTCCTAACACCCTTTGCTTCTCGCTTTTCCTTCCTTCAAAGCCACCGCAAGAAATTTTGAGCTGCTTAAGCAGAGCAATAAAATGTTATTACGTTCAATAACTTAGAGCAGAATCAAATCCTTTCTCAGAAACAATCTAATTCTGAAGCCAGGATCCACCACCGTTCCTGCGAAAGCACGATATATTGGAAGGAAGACCAACCTCAGCCGCCCTAAACCAGGATGTTAACGCTTGCTTATCCTCTTGCTCACACCGGCAGAAATCTCTGATAGGCAATTTAACATAGGTACGTTGAAGAAAATGCACAAAGGATTTCTGGGAAAGCATTTAGCCTCTTGTGTTACCTCTTGTAAGTAAACAGATGATCACAGAATGGGATAAATGGCTTTTTCTCTGGATAAAACACGCTTTCTGGAGTGATGCAATAGACGTGATCAGACGAAATCCAGCTACACCAGTGTGAAAGGTTTCGCATAATAGATTAGTAAAAACCTTAATGCATTATATACACAGAGCAATGCAGTTTACTGTTCAGCTTGCGCAACAGTTTTTAATGGAAGCACGGAGAGAAACATTATCAAGTAAATGCAAAAGTGGCGTGATGGATAAAACAGAAATACCTTAACTTTTGTAGTGTTTCACTGTTAATAGTCTCACTAAACAAGATCGGGCTAGGATTTCATAAGGACAATGGAAATTTGTGGGAAATTTTGCTTAACAAGCATGGTGACAACTAAAAATCTATGCTAATGCAGGCAATTACCCTAGTACTTACTTTCAGTGACCCAAGTCCTTACCCAGGTGGGACAGAGAGCCCATCTGCAATCTCTCCTGCATCTCCTCTTCATTTCGAGGAAATTATCACCCAGTGCCTTTGCAAGGTGCGACGGAGTGCGGTACTGGACTGCACAGAGCCATTAACCACAACTGTAAAGGGTATTAAAGAACAGCAAGTGTATTACATAGCGCCAGAAGGCAGTTCCTTTTCACGTCCTCTTTAGAAAGCAGCAAACCACCCTGTGGGCTTTGGGTGACCCATTTTCAACACACAGCTCTGAAACATAGGTATCTTTTTAGAAGACACGGTCCCAAGCCGAGTGCCTTGCTAAGAAAGAAGAGGCAGGCTGAAGGGAAGCGGCCATCCCCAAAGCCGCGTGGTGTCTTGGAAGTGCCAGTGCTGTGTCAACCCTTCTCTTCCAGTACCCTGTCTGCTCCACGGTTTGAAGTTCATTAATAGCATTTCAACTCCATTCTACCTATCAGTGCCAGGAAGGGAGAGAGGGAGGAAGTCAGACTTTACAATCAGGTAACAACCATGGTTATCCCAAGGCATATATGGAAAATCATGCCAGGATGATGTGGCCACACTTGGCCCTTGCATCCAACCTCTGTACTGGACTCATCCCAACTCTGTAGACCTAGACATGACTATTTCCAGTGTTAGTAGCCAAAAAGCATTTCCCTGTCCCCTGTCCCTATACAGGTGGTCAAGAAAAAGGCAACCCAGATGTCCGTGGCATACTCTGCCCATGCCAGGCACCCACCCCTGCATGGGGTGATGGAATAGTTAACAGCCAAGACTGAAAAGATCATAGACACTGGTGTTAAGAGAGCTGGCTGACTTTGTTCTGAAGCCACTCTCCATAATCTTTGAGAAGTTGTGGAGATCGGGGGACATCCCAGAAGACTGGAAGAAGAATAATGTCACCTCCATCTACAAAAAGGGGTTAAAGGATGATCCAGGAAATTACAGGCCCATCTTACTTCAGTCCCTGGGAAAGGTATGGAATGAATCCTCCTGGGGTCTATCACAAGTCAAATGAAGCACGTGACTGGGAAAAGCCAGCACGGATTCACCAAGGGCAAATCATGCTTGACAAACATGATCGCCTTCTCCGGCAAAGTAACCTGCTCGGTTAATGTGGGGCGAGTGGTGGACATCATCTACTTGGATTTCTCCAAGGCTTTCGATACGGCTTCCCATAGCCTCCTCCCAGAGGAACATGCGTCACAGTCTAGAGAAGTGGTCTGTGTGGTGGGTGGGGAACTGGCTGACAGGCAGCACCCAGAGGGTGGTGGGAAATAGCTACTTTTCAAACTGGCAACCTGTCACAAGTGGGGTGCCCCAGGGATCAATATTGGGCCCTATGCGGTTTAATATCTTCGTAAGTAAGCGATCTGGATGATGGGATCAAGAGTACCCTGATGAAGTTTGCCAATGATACCAAACTGAGTGGGGAAGTGGACACTTCGGAAGGGAGAACCACCCTGCAGGAAGATCTGCATAGACTGGAAGAGTGGGCTAACAAGAACCTCACGAAGTTCAACAAGGACAAGGGTAAGGTCTTGCACTTGGGAAAACATAATCCAGGACTGCAGCACAGTCTGGGATCTACTTGGCTGGGGAGCAGCTCCGTGGAAAGGGACCTGGGGGTCCTGGTGGACAACAAGCTCAATATGAGTGAACAGTGTCCTGCTGCGGCAAAGAAAGCCAACAGGATGCTGGGCTGCGTCAACAAGGGCATCACCAGAAGAGTTAAAGAAGTCATTATCCCACTCTACTCAGCGCTTGTCAGGCCACACCTGGAATACTGTCTTCGGTTTTGGTCCCCGCTATACAAAAAAGATGTGGACAGGCTGGAGAGGGTCCAGAGAAGGGCCACAAAGATGATCACAGGACTGGGAAGCCTGCCATGTGAGGAAAGGCTGAGAGAACTGGGTTTGTTCGGCCTTGAGAAACAAAGGCTTAGGGGAGAACTTAACACCATGTTCCAATACTTAAAGAGTGGCTACAAAGAAGATGGAGACTCCCTTTTTACAACGAGTCACATGGATAAGATTAGGGGTAAGGGGTACAAGTTACTCCTGGGGAGATTCCGATTGGACAAGAGAGGAAAATTTTTCACAATGAGAACAATCAACCATTGGAATAATGTCCCCAGGGAAGTGCTGGATTCCCCAACATTGGACAATTCTAAGATTCAGCTGGACAGGGTCCTGGGCCATCTTGTCCAGATGGTGCTTTTGCCAAGAAAGGTTGGACCAGATGATCCCTGAGGTCCCTTCCAACCTGGTATTCTACAATTCTATGATCTGCTTTATAAAGTGCAATGCAAAGAATCAGGATGTTTCCCTCATCGTGCAAGTAATGAGGATGGCAAATGGTGCCCAGGCAGGAGATCAGAGGCAGGAAAGCCTCAGCCTGCTCGAGGCCTCTTGTTTGCGTGGGTCTTTCACCCTCGCTGCATCCCAGATACTTAGCTAATTGGAGTTGCGTATTTCCAGCATATGTTTTCAACTGTAATTTGGTGCAGCTGTTTCACACTGTAACTCCAATCTGAAATGATTTATTTATAACATGCAGGCATCAGGAACAGCAATGAAATCACAAATAATGACCATACAAATGCTAATAAATGCTACTTTGTTGGGATGGAGAGAAGCACGAAATTACTTCACGGGAGCAATTCAAGGGGTTTTTGTAAGTAGGAAAATGAACTGGCCTTCAAAACATTTTGATGGTTTCATTTGCAGATGAAGCAAAGGTCTGTTAACAATTGGTGGGCGGAGAAAAGACATATCTCATGGCAAAGTTGCAAGAAGATGTTCATGTGTGGGGAAAAACGCAAACAAATGAACACAAATAAATCGTCGCTGCACAGCAGTATCAGGTTCAGCACATTTGTAACAGCTTCAAACACAGAAAAGCCCCTTTGAAAAGCAAGGAGTTGGAGGAACTCCGTATTTCCTGCAAGCACCAAGGGCACATTTTGCTAACAACTGCAAAGCCCTTTCGTCATCAGAAGCCTGACTCTGCTCTTGTTCAGGTCTGGTGTCCGTCCTGCAATTTCCCTTCAGTTACTCCCATTGAAATCTCAGCGGCATCTCAGAGCAGAGCAATCCCTATCCCATGTAAGTCCCATACCTCACATTACTCTGATTTCCCATCAAATTTCTACAGCCCCAACAGGAATAGAACCCGAGACGTTACAGATGCTGTGGCGCTTTTACAGAGCAGGCAGCAATATGCTGTATCCTGCACAAAATCTGAGTTAACTGCAGTTTGTGGGAAGAGTATTTCCCTTGCTATTTCAAGGCAGTACAACATTCTCCAACACCTGCCCTCGGCAGGTTGGGCGACCATCTGAACAGGGAGAAGATGCCACCTGGAAGAAATGACATTCTAGCCTACATACCTACAACTTTTCAGACTTCGTCTGTTTTTGGACATTTATTTCCAAAGCACTTACAGAACCTTCAGCAGGAAAACAAGGTATAAAATGTATTACAGCAATTACAATAGGACATATTATACAAAGGATTGGGCTGGCGTTTAATGACAATATTCTCTATGCCTTGAAAAGCTGATGCTAAGGATCTCCTGTAGCTTTTCTGATAGCATGACTCCTCCTTTGCCTCCATGGAGAAAGGTATGTCACCCTGGGTAAATGTGACAAAGTATGTGTGCAGGGGGGAGAAGTTCACCCTCAGTAAACGCATTTCTAAATCCCACGTTTTGTTATTGCCATGTGTGACTCCAGTAAAAGCCTTCGTTGTGTGTAATTTGCAAAATGTTATAATGCAAACTTACAGCTGCGATTCACTTGGCTTCCTTGAGCTGGAGAGGTAAACATGACAAGGGAACAACACTTGCACAAACTTCTTTACACATCAAAGGGGAATCATTGGAGACGAGCTTAAAAGGGCTTCATCTATGTCCTCACTAATGCAAAAAGCACAACAAAGCTGCAGTTCAGTATGCCCAGTAAATTAAGAGAGAAACTGCAGGATCTTGAGGTGGGCTTTGAAACCTGATTTGCATCAAATAGCCACTCCAAAGGGAGGTGAATGTTGAAGAGCGGTAATAAAGACAAAGCGTCTACATCGGCATTAGGCCGTTTTGAAGTGAATTCCCCATCGTCCCCCTTCCCTGCGTGGGTCCTGCTCGCAGAGCTATTTGGGTGTGCACAAACAAGACTCCTTTGGTAGAAATCAACCTGCAAGATTTGCACCAAACAAACTCAGGCAGCTAATGAGAACATCAGGGACTGAATCGTTGCTTGGTCCTTCAGACATCCACACAGCAAATCCGTGTGGTAGGAAAGTTTAGCACACAAGACCAGGTTAAGTAGTCCAGAACAAAGCTCTCAAAACCACATGTAGTATAGCAGCAGGGGCCTTAGCACCAAATGCTTTGATCTACTGATCTACCCAAATCAAGATTACTTTCTTGTGGGAACTGAGACGTATGTAGTCTCAGCCAGAAAAGCAAAAGGAATTACTGAGTTCTGCCTTGAAGATCTTAAACAATGGCTAAGAGCATAATCTCATTTCATTTTCTCCTTCTGCACATGCACAACTGACGATTTAGCCCAAGAACTCCAAACCTTTACCTGAAGTAAGATTTACCTCCAGATTCAGATACCTTAATTTTGGTGTCTACATATGAGCTAAAAGCTCTGCTCAGTTGCCAAGACCTAGACAACTAGTTCTATTTGAGATGCCCTCAGGTATCTTTGCTTTGGCCTCCAGATCCCACTCGAGACCGACACAGGTCTTCTGTAGGTCATGTCTGCTGGTCCATGGGGATGTGTAACTGCTAGGACCAGGCGAACAAAATGAAAAGCGATGTTTCCCAGAGGAAGGAGTGTGCCATCTGCAACATAAGTTCTGATTTACCTTACTGAGATAAACTCGTGTCATTTCACTGGGTTTTTACCATGTGTGTTCTCAAAAACATAAATAGATAAGACAAAACTATAGCACTCCTGTGCCTCTAGAAGCAACGACCCTGGGCAGGGCAACACAGAAGAAACCACTTAAAGACACCAAGTGTGTAAAACTAACTTGAGAATTAGAGAAAGCAGAAGATTTCCTAATGAGCAGCATTAATCAGCTTAAGGGCTGTAAAGAAACATTCACGTGCCTGAAAGTAAATTTGCTTGGAGAGATCCAAGCCAGCTTCCAAAACACGTAGGGGAGAGATGCCTCATCAGGTCTCCGTACCTGCAAATCATCCCCATCACCAACTGAAATATTTTACAAGTCTCTACCATATGATAGTTCTAGCAAAGGCAAGATAACTAAAAACCACTACGACCTAGACTGATCACTGGAAATGATGGTTGACCTGTTTTATCATCTTAAAACTAGCAGTGCTCCCCCACTGCGAGGAACCCAGAGTTAGTCCTGCTTGGCTGCAGTCCACCTCCAAGGACAAAACTGAGATTTTTTTCATAAATGCACATCCCTTTACATAAATTCACAGACTAAGGCCCTTAGCGACCACTACAACCATCTAACCCGACCTCCCGTGTACTCAGGCCACAGTATTTTCCCAGAAGCTGAATTAAGCTTACCTTTTTGAAAGATGGCTGTAACTAATCTCCATTACCTGACAGCTTTTATCTTCCTGGTGGCTCACCTACCACGGGGTAATGTGCTTATGCACAGCCGAGACACCAGGTTTCATGGTCAGTGTGAAAGCTACCCGCTTCTCTGGCTTAACAGCAAAAAATGTGATCCTTTTTTCAGAGTTTAATATAGGTGAAAAGATTACCTTCAGATTGGCTCCATCTCACAAATGGCTTAAATCCCAAACAAGCCTCAGTCCTGCTTTGTCTGGGTCAAACCATACTCTGCCGCCTTGCACAACTTTTGTCCCTCTGTTCCGCTCTTTGCGCACTGACCACGTCAATGAAAGTGTAGAGGAGCCAACTCAAACGGACGTAAGTCATCCTGGAATTAGGAGTGATTCAATTCTGACAATACCCTTGGCTATCACTGGCATAATATTACATGTCCCATATACGTAAATTGATTAAGTTCATCAAGGTTGTCATTACCTGTAAGACTGCCAGAGATGCCAGAAAATAAACATGTAGAAGCATATTGTTCTCAGAGCATTACTAAATCCTACCAGGACTGGAAGGGATCCCCCAACGCTACTAAATCTAGTCCCGGCTATTTAAAATACAACCAAATTCTGTATTTAAACTAGATATTCATCCAAGTAGATCTGGTAGATGTACAGGTATTCACTAAGTCACTAGGGAAAAAGTTTTCTGAGTAGTTTCCGCATCTCGAGTCTCTTGCATCTTCAACTCTCCTACATGAAATCCAGTCCCTCAGGAAGGAAGCTCAGAGAAACTTTTCTTTCTTAGCACAAAATCTGATGTTGCCTTTTTCTCCAGTTCTAAAACGGACCAATGCCAATTGGTGTTGGCAATAGCACCGGGCAACAAGTGACTTTTCAGAGGAGAATGACCTTTAAACTCATGCCTTATGGTCAACAGCAAGTAAACATGATCTTAAAGGGAACCGGGGGAAATTTTTAGGATCCTGAGATCAGTGGGTACAATACTAAAAAATACTGACCCAATATTACTTTATATGGCTCATCTAGGCCGTCAATATCCAAGTATTTGTCATCTTTTGTCTTAAACTACATAGATCTAAACTATAAGGTTTGGGAAAAGGGACCATCTTTTTTCCTTCATTAGAAAGCATCCACATGCTTGACTGATTATTAAGGCTTTCAGATTCCAAAATAAATTAAAAGGAGAAAACAGAGGGATGCAATTATGTGAAACTCTTACAAATCACACTGAGCAACTCTTAACATCTTGAACGCCACCTTTGAAGCGTTCAGTCTGTTACTGGTCTATGCCTTGGCTAGTGCACCAGGAGGGTGAAAGGGGGCTACTCCTTGGATACAGGCATTACGATTCAGTGATTTCACCTCCTTTCCCAGGAATCTGCAGTGTAACAAGGCTGCCAGTAAGCAGGGAAGCCTGGGTCACCACCATATGGCAGCACAGCAAGAACAGACCACCAGAACGTGGAAAACAGAGATTTTAAAAAGCTGCCTTGAATCTTGAGAAATGACAAAAAGCTTCTGTACATTTGGAAAAAGAAGAAAAAAATAATCTTACATTTCTCCACAGAGAGCCAAGCTCTGACAGCTCTTTGGGGGCTTTTGCAGGTCCTAGTGTTTTTACAGCTGTGTCTACCAGTCCTCCTCACTAACACTTTCAAATTAATTCCAACACTTCCCACATAAAAAGCAGAACTTTTGGAAACAGGGATAAAAGAAAGTGTGATAGATTCAGCTGTTAAAAAAAAAAAATAATTAAAAAGTCCTGCTCCTTTCTCCCTTTTTTAATGACTGTGGTAAGATCTCTCGTGAACAAGAAGGTGCTGCTCAGGGCCAACCAGAATTGCGTGGGCCCCATTCCCGTCCCTCTGGATGCAGGAATAATACAGAGGAGACACAGGCTCTATTTCCACGGCTTTGAAATGATGGAGAGAAATGATGAAAAGGGCTCTGCATCCCTTTTGAATCAGTTCAGGTACCAGTCTGCTCCTCTCCAGCACGACGTTGCTCTTACAGCACAGCTTGTTTGGAAAATGAGATTCATGGGACACGAGACCCTTTTTTGAACCCTGGAGTAACAAGTCAATTTATGATGAAGCGAAGAGAGTGCAGGATAATGAAACATATTTTTTTTTCTCTGCGCGACTACAGAGGTGTGTGTTTAAGATCGAAAGCCTTAACCAATCTCACCAGGGAAGGACCACTAAGTGCCTTTCACACGCTGAAGCCGAGAAGCAATAACGTGGTCTCTAGACGGAGGATGGAGAAAATGCCCAGCAGACAGGAGGATCCCAGGTTTCACATTATGTTAAGACATTATTTGACTACCTATTGCACAGTGAAGCCAGCGTGGATACAAAGACTCTCCAATGCTTCACGGAAGATGAAACAGATCTTTCTCAGGAGAGATCAGTGTGATGCTTGGAGACGCCTTTTACTCGCACACACATTCATACATATATATTTTTACCATAAGTGACCATCAGGTTTAAAAACAGCCACAGTGGGGTTTAGGGGATTTTTCCCTCCATTTAACAATGAGTTTAACATGACCATGGCACGGTCTTCAAGCCATCCAGAGTGTTCCTCCTTAGCAGTTGCGTGTTCTCTCTTCAAGTGATGCAGAGTAGAGTGCGAAAGGTCGCGCTTGAAGTTTTTACCTCTTGCACAGGGCACCCCCACTGCGGTCCGACCCCGGCCTTGATCTCTGCCGCCTCAGAAAACCTCTGCTGATGCAGTGATGAAGACCTCAGGCCTTGTCCATCATGATGGATTCAAGCCTGCTTGAGCAAGGGAGTTATCAGCCAATGACAGAAAATGCCGTGGCACATTTTTAATGGAGAGATGGCTGATTATTCATTGCTGAAGCACATGGGTTTATGTATTTTTTTTCCTCCCATCCACAGCCCAAACAGCAGCACTATCACCAGAAACCCTGTTGTGGACAAGCCATAAGCTCCCCCTTCACTTCTGGATCTCAGAATATGACTGTAGGAAATAAGTGGCCTCAGAAATATATGGCTGTGGCAAAGACAAGGAGAAGCGAGCAACACATTCCTCAAAACTTCTTGTGTTCCTCCAGATGGTACATCTCCCCAGAGCTCTTCTGAGAAATGCAAGCCCCTGGGTTACTGCCAGGGGAGTTAATGTTACAGGGCATGAAAACGAGGACAAACAGGTAAGAGAGAATGGCACAGCTGCTAGCTGGCACCATCTAAAAATCAAGACTATTCCTTCCCTGCCTCCCTGTGAAGCCCCCTTCATGTGCTGAAACAAAAAGTGCTAATTTGACTTCCTGCTTGGCTTTGTTGAATTTTGACACGTCCTCAGTCAAGCAAAATCCCCTCCTTCAATCAGACACCATTTTCTTGAGACGTTAGAAAAGGAGGAAGCTAAAGTAATTATTGAAAACTCATAAGCAGCAGCTTTAGCCTAATTACCATGACTCCTTTTTAATTTTTTTTATTGATCACCTCCCGTGAATATGCAAGTATTGACTGAACTCGCAGAGTCTTGCGCTGCTGTGATAAGAACAGCAGCCAGTGAAAAACAAAATGCAATTAGGTGACCCAATATCCTGCTGAACATTTGGGATTAGAAAGAAAGAAAGAAAGAAAGAAAGAAAGAAAGAAAGAAAGAAAGGAAAAATTAAGCCTGGAAGGAAACACACACTTTTGTGCCTTCCACAGTCTGCCACAGACTTGCTCTCTGTGCTTTGGAGCAATGTCCTTGTCAAGAGAAAGCGAGTGTTTTATTTCCTACATTGCCAACATGGCTGTATTTAATTCCATATTGCCAGGGCTTGACTCAAAGCCCAAGTCTAGATGACCTGCTGGCTTCAATGATTTTCGGATGGGGGGACTGACCATCTCTCCCTTTCACACCTAGCAAAGTGTGCCTTGAAAGGTTGCAATCACCACAATGCCTTGCTGCATAGAGACCTTAAAGCCAGCCAACCAACTTAAAATGCAAACAAAACCCCCAACCAGTTATCGTGCAAAAGCACAGCTCAGAACTGGCCGTTCTCCTCTATGTGCAATACACCACATGCATTGTAACATGTTCCTATTTATTGTACTGTTCAATTTCTTTGCTGGCCTTCTTGGCACTACGGATTCCCGTATTAACCCAGATCCATCCAAAATATGGTGTGGCCAAATGAATTTTTGTGTTTTTTTTTGTTTGTTTTGTTGCTTTTTTCCTTCTCCTGGATCTATCTAGTTCTTTGAGCTGCTCAACTTACTTCAACCACTAAAACAAAATGAAACTTGATCTTCTTTTCAGATGTTGAACGGCCATCTAGTTGGGTTCTGTTCTTACCACCAAGTAATTTTAAAAAAGCTGCTTCATTCAATTGGAACAATTTAATGAGTAATTTTTATCACCCTCATTCAGTGGAAAAAACTCTTTATTCCATAGCAGCATCCGCAAGTGTAACAGTAGAAAGAAATTATATCCTGACCCCCGAGATTCATATGCTTTCAAACAGACAAGGCAACTTCCATTAGGCTTACATTGATAAGCGCTGTTTTGACGTGGCTAGGGATTACAGGAATTGATTTCCTAGGTTTTTTTCAGATATGATAAGCATAAGTAGTGGAGAAGAACTACTGAGTTAGCAGATATCGCTCTCTTTATCACTGCTCCATTCCAGGGGAGAGCTAGTAATGATTTTTGTTTTAAAAGAAAATAAACCATGTATGAATTCTTAGCATTTAAAACTAATATTATGTTTCCTACTCGGCCCACCGCTAGAGCTACTGTGGCTTCTGAACCATGCGGCTTCTTGACTACACATTATACAAAAATACTCTTAATAGCAGATCAAAGAAAAAGAAGGTATTTTCATATTTTCTAAGCCCTTCGGTTAATGTGGGTTCTGTTAAGTTGTAAAGTGTTGTTACAAGCAAAACAATGGTTGTCTACAATTAAGTTTGAACGCAGCCATGTACAATGAACATACACTATGAAAAACTCATTGATTCCCCAAATAAACTGAGTCGGTATTTGCAGGTTCTCTTATATCTCTCTCCTTTTCTGGTAGTCTAAGGACAGCGTGACATCAACAACCAGGGAAATGAAAAAGTGTGTGACTGTGGTCAGAGAATGATGAAAACCAATGGAGATTCAACAATTTCATTTCCACGGGATAGAAACCGCATATTGCCACTGAGCAGACAGCTGGTGGCTGGATCCAGATGCTAAGCAGACCCCAATGACTGAAACAGGCCAAGCAACGATCTCGGCAATGTTAAATAAATGAGATATAGGTAAGGTTCCTACCACTCAGGAATGACTTCAAGCCAATTAAAGAGAGTTCCCCGTGTGCTTCAAGGAAGACTTTCATGCTCTTATTCTGGGTCAGGTTTCTGCTAATCAGTTCTGGGGTATGACCGAAAAAAAGTGAAGGAAAAAAAAAAGTCACCCTTCATTAATTTACTGTCTCATCTTTCCACCCCCTGCAGTCAAAACGAACTTAGAATACCTGCGTCCTTGGATGAAGCCAGAAGTTGAAGGCAGAACTGTGCGTGGAGCATATCAACTGCACACACAGGCAGAAAGGCCAGTAAATTATTACTGAGTAAAGGCCATCCAAAGACCTCATTTAAAAGGTGCCAGTTTTTGTTTAATCCTACTGGAAGATTCAATCTATAAAATGCCCTCCTCTCACCTAACACAATAACGACCACAGAAGATGAAAGTTGGTTCAGTCTCTTCTTTCTCTGGAAACCTCTAAGTGACCTGTGAGGATGGATGGAGAGCTGGGAAAGGGTTCCAAGGACTGTCTGAGCAGCTGATGGGACTTGTCCTGGGGCCACAGTTCAGTTCATGTAATACAAAAGTGAATAAATAAAAAAACGGCCCTTCTTCCCTCTCCCTCCCCATACACTCATCTTCGATCAGCCAAAGGGAGAGAGCCACCAGCGCCTGGTAAATGCTTTGGATAAAAATCCATATATTGAATTCAGAGAAATGAAATAAAATGTGAGCTCTGACAGAACATCAATTATGGGGTTTGCAAAATGGCCCTTTCTTATTTTTAGGTTTTGAAAGTTGTTAACTTTAGCAATTCCCAACATCAGATGGAACTACATTTCAATACATCATTCCAGCCATACTTAGTGAAGGAACGCAAAACCACCTTCGTGGAAGGAGAAAAAACCCTCAATACAGCAAGATGGGGAGCTACCCGGGGGTCTGACTGCCTTTAAGATAATGGTCCAAAACTACCAAAAATATACACACACATGTATGGGTTCCTCTATTATACACATGCATCTGCACTGCAGCCACACTTCTTGAAAACAAAAATTCACTCCACTTCCACAGTAATTTAATATCTTTCAAATAATAGACTTCTCTTCTTTGTGCCGTGGGGGAAAAGCACTCCAAAACACTCTTACATCACTGGAGAAAAACAAAAAAGCATCATTTTTAATAATTAAGAGCTGATTGTAACTGAGCCTACTCATTTTACTAGACTTATAAAACGGATCATTAATGACAGAGAATGGTCTGGGTATGGAAACAGCAGTGAAAAACTCCCATCGTGGCCACCAGTTAAATGCCACTGTAAAAAATGTAATACTTTCCCAGACTTATTCTACTGCTTTTCTATTTCTTTTTTTAAAAAATAGAATCATGATAAACAACATCTGTCGTTGCCCAAACAGCTGTGTGGTCACCGTTGGGTTGCTAAACCAGGTCAGAAAAGGACAATCAATCCAACCACTTCAGGTCTCCTTAGGTCTCAACCACCACCACATATCACCCGAGACTCTGAGTGCCTATTAATGAGGCAAAGATCCTCATTTATAATTATCATTCATACAACACTTAATACTCTCATTCAAAGCATAAGTGGTAACATCAGGTTTCCACACACTATCAACATCTCCTACAGAGCTATTTAAGAAAATACAGTGTTTTGCATTACAGAATAAATTAGCTTTTTCCCCCACTTCAGCATTCAGGGATGGGGATGTGGCACGGGAGGGCAGTGCCATGGCGGGTATGGTACAGGTTAAATAAACTACTCCGCTTTTCCAGATGAACTAATGTTAATGAGATATAGACAATGAACAATAGAATATTAAGATGCTTTTAACACATTATTCCCAACCGTTTTTTCAGGGGGAGAAATCAGCAGGTGTAGTGAGATATTTAAATAATACATTTAGGGGTAATTAACAAGTGCAACAGGCTATCCAGGATTTTTCAGAGATATTAAATGCAGGGGATGGGATGGGATGGGATGGGATGGGATGGGATGGGATGGGGTGGGATGGGGTGGGGTGGGGTGGGGTGGGGTGGGGTGGGATGGGGTGGGCTGGGCTGGGCTGTCAGTGCTTACAACTTTTCACTACATTCAGCTCTAAGTAATATAACTTCACAATAAAGCAAACTTTTAAAATGAAAAAATATCTTCCAAGAAGATTTTCCCCCTCTGCTTCACAAAATATTGACCTGCTCCTTCTGGTTATAAAACCAAACTAAAATTAAATTTAACTCAAGTATTAACTTTTTTTTTTTTAGTGAAACTGGACAAGGAAAGTGGACAGTCAATTTAAGACTTCTGTCTGCAAAAAATCCCCAGCACTAATACACAAGCTCAGTACAAACAATTTCACTCTCTGCAAATATGTTGTAAAATGAAGTACTACGGCTGTTTCACTGCAAAAGATTATAATTTCTGTTAGCTGAGCAAACACAACTGCACGCTGTCGAAACTACAGGCACAACTAAAGTAAAGAGCATGTCGATACTGGAACTCAGGTAGAGTTTTCACACATTGCTCTTGCTCGAAGTGTAACGGGCATTTTAGTTCAAAAAAGTGAATTTTACCACCATTTCTAATTGGAAAGACAGAACGACTAATATCCCAGTATTTCCAAATGCTAAATAGAGATAACCATTTAGCACTGGTTCAGAGGGAGTGATTTCCCCTTTGCATCATAACAGATGTATTTTTCAAGCCCCCTTCCATCCCAGTTGATGAGCAGGTCCAGTTCTGCCCAGCCGACAGCCTTCAGAGAAGATGCCAGTTGTGCACGGGATGGACAGAGCCTTTTTGCTGAACCACATCAGGCTACAAAACTGTTTTTATTTCTCCATACTGCTTTTCCGACAAAAATACAGTTGCGGGATGGGTTTTTAGTCAAGACAAGTACATATACTCCCTTGCTCAGTCTAACATTGAAGGATGATTTATGTTATTCTTGAGAGCTGTTTTTGGAAAGACATTAACTCTCCCTAGCAAATCACTTGCTTGAGGCAAGAGAAGCAGCTGGAATCATACTCTGGTCTTGGACTTCTGTCCCTGGAAGGAAGGTTTAGGTATCAGGAATGCAAAGCCCATCTTCGCCTTAATGGCGGGTTTGTTTCACTGTATTGGTTTGTTTTGCAGAACTCCACAATCCCACACCCAATGCAGCTAGATTTGGATTTACTTTTTTATAAACGGTCTTAAAGGAAATGAAACACATTGGGTATTAGCAAAAATTTCTTCACCAAAAGGGTTGTCAAGCACTGGAAGAGGCTGCCCAGGGAAGTAGTTGAGTCACCATCCCTGGAGGTTCTTAAAAGACGTGTAGACGTGCCACAAAATAATGAGAATAATGGTAATGATAAAGGGACTGCACCACAGGCAGAGGCTGACTGACTGGATTTTCCACGCCAGCTTTCCAAGCTCTAAATTAAGCCCCAGAAATGCTATATAGCTACTTAAAGCATCTAGTTAATGTGCCTATTTGTGCACTAGAGTGCTTGCGCAGTTGCGTGGTACCAAATTCTTACCCTCCCATATTGAATTTATTTTCCTCAGGCTATACCTGAAGCACTACTGACTATTAAATAACAGCTACAGAATAAAAATGCAGTTTCCCCTGTACGTCCTTCCTTTCCCAAAACCTACAAGGCAAATTGCATAATAAGAGCATCACAGGTCTTCTCACGTCCCTTGGTTCTTAAAATTAATTTGGAAGAAATCTTTGAAACTAGACAAAAGATAAAGACAAAGGGAATGACTCTCTCGTGCTTGCATACCCACACACACACGCTCCATCCACTTGCATGTGAGCACACGTACTGTATCCCTGTAGGAAAAAACCTGGGGCTGATGATTTTTGTGCAAGAAGGAATGAATTGCTTCTCCTTGCAGTAAGGTCTGCAAACTGTTATCTAAAGATTTACTGAAGCTTTGCCCCCTCTGCTGCGCCCCCCTTCCCGAATCTCAAAGAATACATTTTTAATGTAACGTTTAAAGATTTGATGAAAAAGTTATAAGTATTGACTTTTGCTCCAGCTCATTTCCACTCAGTATCGCTCTGCTGATGAACAAGAAATGCGGTTCTTCACAGTACTTCAGAAAGGGCTACTTGGGGACCTCCTAAAATCATGGAAATGAGAAACAGTAGAAGATCTCAATGAGCACTCTAAGGTGCAGTGGAGGATAGCTTGTACGAGCCTCGATTTCCAGCTCTGTTAGTTCCAACTTTCGATTTCCAGTTCCAGTTGCATTTGTGTACTGCTCTTTTCTTTTTTCTTTTGTAATCCTATAGCAAGGGGCGCAGCCGATTGATGAAGTACAGTGGTTTTGTGACAGATAAACAGCTGATTAGTAAACATAAAGAGAAGAAACAACTTGTTCCCTATGAACCACCAAAGTAGGTTGCCTCAAGTTCTTAGATCCCCCAGTGCACACTGGACATCTTTCACACAGCAAAATCATAGAATCACAGAATGGTTTCAGTTGGAAGAGACCTTTGAAGATTATCTAGTCCAACCCTCCTGCCCCAGGCAGCGACACCTTCCATTAGATCAGGTTGCTCAAAGCCACCTCCAACCTGATCTTCCACTGATGGGGCAACCACAACTTCCGTGGGCAACCTGTTCTGGCATCTCACCACCTTCATCGTAAAACATTTCTTCCTTATGTCGATTCTAAACCTTCCCTCTCTCACTTTAAAACCATTATCCTTTGTCGTGACAGTACAGGCCGTGGTAAAAAGTCCCTCTCCAGCTTTCCTGTAGGCCCCCTTCAGGTACTGGAAGGCTGCCATAAAGTGTCCCCGGAGCCTTCTCTTCTCCAGGCTGAACAACCCCAACTCTCTCAGCCTGTCCTCACAGGAGAGGTGCTCCAGCCCTCTGACCATTTTTCTGGCCTCCTCTGGACCTGCTCTAACAGGTCCACGTCTTTTCTGTGCTGAGGACCCCAGAGCTGGATGCAGTACTGCAGGTGGGGGCTTGCGAGAGTGGAGTAGAGGGGGAGAATGGTAAAACATGCATTCATAAACACCTAATTATTAATTACTATTAACATCATTGCTAAAATAACACTTGATTTAAAGCTGCTGCTTGAGAAGAAAGTAACCTTCGACTTTGAGAAATATTAAAAATAGAGCAATCTGCAGGGAGATGATGATTGACAGAGGGAGAGGTAAAGAGCAATCCTTAAATAATATATGTAAACCTGTAATTCAGCCTGACACAAATTCATTTTTCTTGCCATGACACACAGATGTAATCCAATCAATGAGACAGTCTCCGTGGCAAAGCCATTATTTAAACAAAGGTAGCTTGGCTTAAAAATGCAGTAATTTGGGACAATTTAGGACTGTGATATTATGCACCATTTTGCATTGTGATGTGCTGAGAGATCCTACATTGATCTTGAAACAAAAAGCCAGCAACGTTTTGATAGTTCATAGCTTTCCCCCCTTCTCTTTGACTCCAGAACCCCCAAATGTGTTAAATAGTCCAGCAGCTATCACCTCTGCTTACCGCACCGGGTTTATTATCAATAAAAGCTGAACTGGAGAGCCTTCTTAAAAGGCAGACTAGCAATAAGAACATATAACTACTTAAATGCAGCTTCAACAATAGTGCTCTCTCCCTTTTGAAATAAGCATCCTTTTTTTCAAAATGTATTTGATTGCTGTCTCCAAACACATTACCAAAGCTGTACAAAACAGCAGAGGACATGGGAGAAGAAAGATTTCTTGAGTTGGTGGATGAGATTGTACTTAAAGCACAGAACAGGGAGTTGGGAAACTTTGGTTCAGCTCCTGCTTCCATCCATAAAGCACCAGGGCTACTCCTCAATTAAAGATCAGCAGATGCTCATGCTATTCGTTAGATCAAGGCCAGAGGAGTGCAGAGCTCTACACGATCAATCCCTTAATCTTCCCAGGTCTTCATTCCCCATCTGTAAAATGGGAGTTTTTATCCTTCCCTCATCCCTTGTTTGCCCTGTTTAGCTACGTTATACCCTCTTTTAATCCATCTATGCACTGCTGGGTCCCTGGTTGAGGTTGAAAGCCCGATTCATTACCATAATGCACATAACAAACAGCGATACTGCACCGGTTGGATAATCTAACATGCTTTCTTCACCTCTGGCTTTTGTAGTTTCCCTAATCAGAGAAAGTACGGAATTATCTCAATTTAACAGATGTTGCTGTGCCACCTACCACTGGTTAAACTGGCTAAATACTACGGTGACTGTGCAATAAGTAGACAGGACTAGAGGCTATTCCAATACAGCTCTAAAAATGTAATCGGATGTAAAATCTCTGACTAAAGCAAAAAGACTAACTTCTTTATTGATTTACAATGGAATTTCAGCACTGCAGTTTCAATGGAAAGATGAATTGTCTACGGATGCAGTTTGACTCTAAATGTCTCCGGAAAGACAGCACGCACTTGCTGAGAGCTAATCTTTGCAAGGTGAAATCCATTTCTCATATGCTACTTTGTTTTCAGAGATTAAAATCAAAGTCCTGGGAGTTTATTGCTCCGTGAATCAGCAATTGCAAATGCACTGCAAAACAATGCCAACCCAAAGTATGACAGCTCTGAAGCAACTGTAATGCAGAAGGGATTTGGGAGTTTACCCTGTAAAGCACTGAAAGAGACATTCCAAAGTTAAAAGAAGTTTTCGAGGACTTTCGTCTTCAAAAACTCTTCCCGTTTTGAAGTGTCAGTGCTGGCTCATGTCAAATAATCACAGAATCACTAAGGTTGGAAAAGACCTGTGAGACCATCAAGTCCAACCATCACACGGAACAGCCAGAATTATGCTTTTTACTGTCATGATGCGATCGAGAGCAGGTTTCCCCGTGCCATTTTTGTGCGAGAGTTGTAATACCACGCGGTGCACAGAACAGATCTAGCAGTAACTCAACAGGAGGTAGACCCTTGCTGCTCCTGGCAACCCTGTGTGATGGTTTTGGCAGTGCTCAAAACCGGATAAAAGCTATTTAGTAAAGTTGGGGCACCGTTCCCTTAGCAGACGGCCCTGTGCCGCCCCAAGACTTAAAGGAATCTGCTGCTACAGACTAATAAATAAAAATCTCTCCCATCCCTCCACATCCTCCTTTCCGCTGCTCCAGCTGAATGCTGTTGACCTTGCACAGCTAACCAAAGAGCCTCCGACAGACACAGCCTGCCTGGTCAACAGCAGAATTAGGGAACATTAAAAAGCTCGTAAAGCCTCAATGCTGCTGGCAGAAGGGTACCCATATGGGCTACATCTTTTGAGCTGTATGTGGATAAGATCTTCAGCTGCGTAAGTCAGGAGAGATGCAAAGACACCCCTGTGTCAAACCTCGGCCGCAGGCAGGAATGGGAAACGAGAAATGAGGTCAGAGCTGGCAATTAATATAAAACTCATTTGAAGTTTGTGTAGAGGGACTTATCAACAGAAGAGCATTAAGCGTGAGTGTATGACGTCATGTCTTAAAATCATGGTGTAATGATGGAGAAGGAAGCCTTAAATTAGTTCGGCTAATCCTGACAGGTTTAGCTGAGCTCCTCCTCGCCACCCCAGCACGGATCAGGAGTGGCTGCAGAAGCAATGCTTTGCTTGGGCCAGGGGCGGCTGCATGGAGTCTGGTCCATGCAGCAACAGGAAGACCTTGTTCTTACAGGAGGGAAGTGAAAACTACTATTATTGAAAATGCAATTAGTTAAGAAGAACAGCTTGAAAGGAAGGCTCAAGAGAAGACAGGAGAGTTGAGCTAATGAAGAAAAGTGTTTCTACCAAATTGCATTGAGACAGAAAGTGCAACCGGGATGAGATTCTTCCCTTTGCTCAAGGTTAGAAGTTGGAGGCTCCTGTTGCTGCTTGAATTATTTAGCAATGGCTGTTGATCACAGAATCACTACGGTTGGGAAAGACCTGTAAGATCATCAAGTCCAACCATCAACCCAACACCACCATGCCCACTAAACCATGTCCCGCAGTGCCACGTCCACACATTCCTTGAACACCTCCAGGGATGGTGACTCCACCACCTCCCTGGGCAGCCTCTTCCAATGCTTCACCTCTCTCAGTAAAGAAGTTTTTCCTAATATCCAATCTCAACCTCCCCTGGCACAACTTGAGGCCATTTCCTCTTGTCCTGTCACTTGTCACTTGGGAGAAGAGACCAACACTCACCTCTCTGCAACCTCCTTTCGGGTAACTGTAGAGAGCGATTAGGTCTCCCCTCAGCCTCCTCTTCTCCAGACTGAGAATGACCCCAAAACACAGATAACTCCGAACGAGCCTCTGGGCGTTACTGATTTCGAACAAGCCCAAAACACAGACCTGGAGTAGGAACTGGCAGTGATACAGATCTTCGGAGAGGCTGGATTTTAATACCACTCCACTCCTCTCCTGAGGAAGCCTAATAGCTTTTCATGATCAGGAAGAAAGTTAATAGACAAACACTATTACTATTAAACTAGATTAAATTTGGAACCACCATCCCTGACAAGTAGCTTTTTAAGGTGTAATTTGAGAATCACAGCAGGTGAAAATAAAAATAAAAAGCCTGGCCTCAGTTATATTGTAAAGCTGGGTTATAATAAGCTCCTGTGAGCTGAGGGAAAGAGCAAATTGCAAGGTGATACAGCAGACGATAAAGGCACCAAGTGAGGATGCCTCTCTTAATCAGGATGGAAGAAGACAGCCAGGCTGTGTGCAGCCTGCCTGCACCCCACCGTAGGGCTACGCCAATAATTCTGTGCTGGGGATAACAGGTTTCATGCATTACTCGTCCTCTACATCCTCCATTTTCCCTTCATTTAGAGCCGCTTGCAAGACAAAGCCTGCGGAAAGCATGGGAAGAAGTGGCAGCAAGATGTTCCCAGTTTTGATCTGGTTTGCTCTTTTGCTAGTTTATTTACCTTGAAAAGAATGGGTGCACCTTATTTGTTATGGATGTTTCTATTCCTCGTTTACCAAATCCACTCTAGAATTGGGAAACTCAACTCAGAATGCTTTTGCCTGAGTTTAAAAAGCTCTGCATGCCAGGCAGGTAGGATGTCTCACTCAACCAGGGGTCCCAAAATGAGAGTGCCCTGATTTCCCCCAGGTTGCTCTAAACTCATTCTCTTCTGTTCACCGCGTTTAAAGCAAATGGTCATTTTCAGAGAGAAAGCGTGGGTTTCACGTTCATTCAAAATTGATGCAAACCACCATAAAATGTTGTGGAATGTGAGAAGGAGTGCACATGGGCCAAATCCTGATCAGATTCTCTATCTCTCAGTCCTTTCAGACGTACAGCATTGCCCACTATCCACAATTTCCAATACCACCTTGAATTTTGCCTTTGTTTTTTTAACTCATTAAAGTTTTAAGACAGAAGGCTTGCAAACTTCAAAAATCCTAATGCAGGGTTCTCCACGACATGACTGACCTGCATGGCTACCACACAAACTCTCCTGGAACCTCCTCACCCTGTATTTTCCCAGTTTGGAGTGTGAGACAACATTGATCTGCTCAACAGGGTAAGCTGGAAGAACAGCTCTGGACTTCCTTGCTGTCTACAGTTTAGAAGGATCTAAATAGTGAATGCAACATTTATTTTTATCATAACCAGGTGACATTCAGAAAACTCCAGGCATTGATCCTGATCTCAATTAGGAAAGTAGCAAAGAGCAGCTCATACCCCAAAATCCACCTGAAAGGACTCACTGGTTGCCACTGTTGAGCCTGGAAGAGTTGCTGCTTCTGAAGGTGTCATTTTTATTGAAGTTAAAGCAGTTATGCAGAAAAAACACAATGAGGATCTAATATGATCAAATATAAAAGGACATGAAGACTTCAGAAACAGAGTATCAATGCACGATAGGATTTTATAATTTGGATAGATTTCTCTCCCTGGGCAAAGTTGCAGAGCAGCATCCCCAAGCGCTTCAACTACAGCTCAGCCACCTCCATCACTTCCAAACCAAGCTCTCACCAAAATTAAAATGCTTCTAATTAGAACAAAAGAGACAGAGGCTTTGTAATGCAGGAATGCGATCATTTGATATGAAGCAGCAGAACTCAGGCTACTTCTTATGAAAGACACTACATGAACCAAAATACCACCACTCCTTCATTTAGCAGGTTTCTTTTTCCATCTCATCTCTTTCACAGTGATGCTACTTTTTTTTTTAAAAAAAAGGTAAGTTCTGTCATCTAAAAATAACAAAATGTTCTTCAGTGTTCAGAGCAATCATCGGCTAATAATTACAGATCATCACCTTGAAATTGCAGCTAAAGCTGCCGTGTTGACTGCACTGTGCTGCGTTAGCAATACAGTACAGGCACAGCTATGGGTAAACACGGCTGATCTGAGGTACTGGCTGATCAGTTCTGATTTTCAGATAATTAATCATTGTCCTGGATATTGTTTTTCACCCCAAAATGTAGAATCTGGGAATGCGCAACACGCCAAATGGAGCTACTCACTTAACAAGACAAATGGATTTTATTGACTTAATCAAGAAGAGTAACAACTCAATAGCTCATTTCTTCATAGCTGGCTAGAACGAACTCTGGGGGCATGAGGAGAAGACGTAAAACACAGTCTATAAATTATGAGAGCTTATTAAAGAAACGCCAATGGAAACTGCTTCAGAATTGAACGTCCACGTTCTGCAAGGCTTCCACAGCAAGTGGGCAAAATATTGACTTACAACAAATGAGGCAAGCAATCTACAGATAATATATCAGAGGAAAGTCCATAATTTTTCTCCTTCAACCGATGAGATTATTCCACCGCACTGTATTTGATGGGATAGGAAACAAAAGGTTATCACATTTTTTGTTACTGCTGTTCAGATGACAGCTTGCTTTTGTCCCAGCGCCTTTCCATGCAACTACCCTGTCTCTGCTTCCCCGAATTAGCTGAGCGTGCTGTGGAAGGAGCAACCTAAGCTCAGATTTGCCAAACTTGGTCCCTAACGTTGATGGCTCTGAGGATTATTCCTTCAAGACCTATAGACAGCCTTGGGAGTCTGTTCACACCCATCAATCTACCTAAAACCTGAGCTATCACCTTCACACCCAGGCATCTGTGACGTGCTGCCTTACTTGTAGATGGGGTCTTCATGGGCATCACCCTTCTTCAGCTAGAAGAATGAGGAATTCATGAGCGTGATTTTAGGGCAAGCATAAAAATCAATTCATTCAAGAGGAATGGTAGAGGCCATCTTGCCAGCACAGCTCCCGACCTCGGCTGCACTGAGGACTCTGGGTGCAAAGCTCTAGACACCAGGATGCTGTCCAGAGCCACAGGGCAAAGGAAGACCAGAAAGCCCCAACGCCTACTTTCTGCAGAAGGGAGCACAAACCTTCCTATGAAATCTCTGCTGCCAATGATTCCTCGGAAGCGAAAACCACAGAAAAAACCCCAATGGCCTCATCCAGCATGGGGCAAACGCTCAGAGGCTACTGGATGAGTGAAAATCCTGGGAGAGAGCCTTTACATCCCATTATTGAGGTGCACAAATACACAGGGAGAGACAATGAGCAAGATCAGTGAAAGAGGATAGAGCAACTAAGTGCAAAGTGTTAAAGTACAGATTGCACCTGCTAAATATTAGCAACAAGCCTCCAAATTACCGAGACTGAAACGGCTTCTTTGAGATAACTTAATGCCTGCATTCAAAGCTAAAAATTTTATATCAGAACCGAAGAGCTATTATATTGATTTGTACGCAGTGAGCCACAGGAATACAAAATAAATGAGAATGAGAAAAAAACCAGAAAAAAGAGAAAATGTTTCTAACAATTTCATATATTCCTCTCAGGGGTCCACAGCAATTAAGGTAGAAGAAACTTCTGTTCAAAGAGGGAATGTTATGCTCTTATTTCCGGACAAATACAAGCAAGACTCATTTTTTTTTAACTAATCGACAAAATTTCTAAACAGAAGTGAACGCTGAAGAGGACCGCACACGCTAGCTTGGCTATTTACTGTTTCTAATGGGCCAAATTACACTGCTGGTGATTAAGACTCAAGCCTCAGAGGACTGTTTGTGTCTCAGCTTGATAATGAATGGGCTTTTAACATACCAAGCCTTTAATCTCTAGGACCCTGGACTGGATCCAAATCGAAGGTAAGTGAAAGTATTAGGCAGCTAATGGGGTCTGTTATATGGCCAGTGTTAGCTGATCACCTTTAGTTAGTTTTAGCCCATTTTAGGATGGGCTGGGCTAAAATCTGGCCATACACCCCGGCAATACCTGGGAGCATTGCATTACCACTGCTTTTGCTCTAGTGATATGGATTTCTGCTTTGAAGAAGTTTTTCTGAAGGGAATCAGAGCTTCTGCATGATGATCAGAGCAGAAGCAACTGAAAAAAACAGTTTCAGGAAAGATGGTATCAAGGCTATCCTCAGTCACCTCTCCTTAGCCTCATTTCTTTGCCTCTCGGCTGTTGCTGCTGCCCTTTGAGCAACACGGTGCCTTGAGGACTTACGACAGCATTGCATGGGCAGCGGCCAAAGCAGTTTCCAATTCATCCCATTCTCCATGTTAAATAGTCACATTTTGAAAGAAAACTTGTTTCTGGGTTCCTACAAGTGCATGAGACATTAAGGGGCAGAGCCCAAAGGACAGAGAAAGTTTTTGTTAACAGCTTTACATTCAAAGCTAAATATAAAGGTCATCCCTTGGACAAGGAACAGTGTAATGGACTGCACGCACTCTATAAACTAACAAATTATTTCTCTTATTGCTGTGATTGTTTTCAAAGGCTTGAGAAGCCTTCAGATACACAGCGATGGAGAAGGTCTACAGAGGTCAGATGGAGGGAGATGAGAGTTTTACTTCTCGCTGTGCCAGGTTATTCGTCGCTTCTCCTACACCTCTACTTTTCCATCTCCATAAAAAGGGACAATGAATCCTTCCAAACACACAACTTGCCAGGTGTTTCACAGTCTTCAGACGGAAGCCACCTTAGAAATAGGCTGTCCCCTTTTAAATGCCAGCAGACTAACCAGTTGAGATGCAAATGCTCAGAATTATTAGCAAGCGATTAGGAGGACATCCACTGTGTTTCTAGCTTTAGGATGAACTGAGTGAATATGAGTAACAGACACTGGATGAACAGCTTATGCCAAACTCTTTCAAGTATACCAAGTCTAAAAATAAAGTTCTGCCAAGCACAGAGGCTGTGAAATCAAACCTCACAATCGAAAGGGAATGTCAGGTTAACATGGATTTAGACATCCACACAATGCAAAAGTGCTTATCGATACCCGCTGAGAATATTCTACTTACAAACACCATCCACTCGCTTTATGTCACGTATGGTTAGGAGACATGTGCTGGTGAACGCAGGTCTTGTCAGAGGATTTGTGTATGTAATGCCTTCCACAAAGGCTCTGCTTTCAGCCTCAGCCAAAATCATCTCTCTCATTTTAGCCCGAGCATTTCAATACAACTCCACAGGTAGCAAATTGAAATGTTCAGTCCTCCATTGCGGGGAGATTGAATCTGAGAAGCAAGCGGCAGTAAGAATGAAGCAAGGCATCAATAGCCCACGCTAAAGCTCTCACCGACGACAGCAATGATGTCAGATGAATGATTGAGCATTTGTTAAACTTCTACCATTGTGAAAGCAACCTATTATTTTCCTGGTTGTGCTCTGAAATGCCTCAATCACTGACAGAAGAAGTGAGTGAGAAATAATACCGTTCATTTTCGATTGCTTTTGTTCAATAGATACATTGCTGTATACCGTATCTCCCATTGTTTCATCAACAACATAGATAATATTTTTTTCTCATCCCCTTTTTTGATATCATGTCGTTAGACTGATGACTCCTCCAGCTGCGTACATCTTTAAAAATCACCAATAACATCCTGTAACACGATGCGGTGTTCAATTCAGGCCTGTTTTTGTAAAGAAAACCACGATGCTTCGGCATTCACGTGAAGGCTATACACATCAGCTAGTGCAAGAAAGCAGCTTCCAAATCACTGTGCTTAGCCACAGGACATGCTTTGACATCTAAAATCCTGTCACAGCAGCTTAGCTGAGTAAGGCTTTGCTTTTTCACAAGCTCGAGAAGTGGGCCCATGCGAACCTCATGAGGTTCAACAAGGCCAAGTGCAAGGTCCCGCACCTGGGTCAGGGCAACCCCCAGTATCGGTACAGGCTGGGGGATGAAGGGCTTGAGAGCAGCCCTGCGGAGAAGGGCTTGGGGGTACTGGTGGATGAAAAGCTGGGCGTGATCCAGCAATGTGCGCTTGCAGCCCAGCAAGCCAACCGTATGCTGGGCTGCATCACAAGCAGCGTGGCCAGCAGGTCGAGGGAGGGGATTGTGCCCCTCTCATCCACTCTGGTGAGACCCCACCTGCAGTACTGCGTCCAGCTCTGGGGTCCTCAGCACAGGAAAGACGTGGACCTGTTGGAGCGGGTCCAGAGGAGGCAGCAGAAATGACCAGAGGGCTGGAGCACCTCCCCTGTGAAGACAGGCTGGGAGAGTTGGGCTTGTTCAGCCTGGAGAAGAGAAGGCTCCGGGGAGACCTTACTGCGGCCTTTCAATATGTAAAGGGGTTATAAGATGGAGAGGGACTTTTTACCAGGGCCTGTAGTGACCCGACAAGGGGCAGAAGTTTTAAACTGAGAGAGGGAAGGTTTGGATTGGACATAAGGAAGAAATGTTTTACGATGAGTATGGTGAGGCACTGGCACAGGTTGCCCAGAGAGGTGGCAGATGCCCCATCCCTGGAAACATTCAGGGTCAGGTTGAATGGGTCTCTGAGCAATCTGAACTAGTCGACGATGCCCCAACTCATTGCATGGGCGTTGGACTAGATGACCTTTAAAGGTCCCTTCCAACCCAAACTATTCTATGTTTTTGTAGCTACAGATTCAAATCCCTCCTGGTGTCCTATGCCACTGTTAATGTGGCCTTGCACGCACGCTTTCGAACAAGATTTTAATCCATGTCTGTAAAACATCCAGAGATGTTTCTACAAAATGTGGTAGCAGCAGCACCACCACCACTATCAATACACACTTCCAGACATGCAAGCTGGCAAACGCAACTACTTAGGGGAAGGCGTCAAAGAAGAAAAGCAATGACCATAATCTCAAAATTCTGTTTTAATTAATAATGAAATGTAATGTGAGCTGATGTGGGACACTGTGGAACATGGTGGGATTGGAGGGAATGTCACCTGGGTTCTTCTGCAGCGCAGGCACCTCTTGTTAATTTGGACCAAGCTAACGCACGTCATCATGAACAATCACTGGAGAGGTGGGGTACTGGCATGTTACAATTCTGATTCAGATGAAAGGAATAAGGAAAAGAACAAATTACCTGCAAAACCAACAGGCTGAAAGCCACAGAGAAGAGGTGCCGCTAATGAGTGCCGCAGCAGAAGTCAGTACACTGCAAAACGCCTCCCAATTCTGGGCATCTCCTTTAAGCCCTTTAGCATCAAATGAGACTTTTGGTCGCATGTTTCTCCCCAGAAGGAAGAGTGCCATGCAAAGTGTCCCCCAAAACCAAACTTTTCTCTAAAGTTCTTTTCGAACTCTAGGCATGGTACTGTGCCAGTGTTTAAAGAAAACGCCATCGTCTGCTTGGCGGCACATGTACAGGGCAAGCAGCTTTCCAGAATCCCACCACAATGATATACGGGTCTTGGAGTAACATGGCAGTTTTATTACCCAAAAAAACCATAAAAATGATGCTCTTGGGACTGCCCTGAGGAAAGTGTTCGGATGCCAAACACTAGAGCTTTTAAACAAGCAGAAATAACCTTTTCCTGTCCAGTCCTCGCATTTACTATGGACATCCAACGTCTCTAGACACCTCAGTCCACTGTCCCTCTCCTGTGCTGTGCAGATACCAAAGGCCCCGGACTGAACATCACAGGGATTAAATGAGAACCAGTTGGACAGAAGGATTCAAGGAAGAGATGAGATCTTCAGTATACTGGTTCCTTATTAGAAATACAAGCTACAGCGTGTGAGTCAAGAAAACTCTTGCGCTGCCAAAGGCTTTTGTTGATTTTCCCAGCTGCCTTTTGAGAGAGGACAGGGAGGAGAGAAGTTCAGGGCTCAAGTCCCCTTCCTGTTGTAACTGCAGAAAGAAGACAAAAGTTGAGCAGCTGAAGTCTTTTGTCACTTTTTCAGTCACCTGTGAAAAAGTGCAAAGGTGTGCCTTTTATTTGGGTTAAAAAACCTGCCTGGGAAAATTAGGTGTCTCCTGCGAACTCCTAGCACACACCCCGGCTGGGTGGCAGTGGGCCAGAAGTGTCCACCTCCATTACCTATAAAGTCATTTGGAACAATAATTTCCTTTTCTCCCAGGATTTTCACACTATTCCCTATGAAAGCAAGTATTTTTCTCTGGTTCTGCATTCAAAAATACCAGCTTTTGTTTCCTTCTCCATCTCAGCATGAGCCCCATGGCAATAGGACTAGGAAGCCCGTTGGGAATGCTGCAGTACAACACTCAACTGACGTGCACTCCAGGCGTCGCTTTGCCTTTGCACGGAGATAAGAAAGAAGAACTGAGATTTACCTGCCCAAAGGCATCCTAATGTATTCAACAAGCAAACAAGGTAGAGTTAAGACAACAGAACAGACACTGGATTGATCGTCGAAGGCACAGAGTGCTTAGTTCCCTCTTGACCTCATCCTTCAAGATTTCTTCTGTCACTTTGCAATCTGGGACAGTGCATGGATAGCTCTGGACAACAGTACTTGTTTAGCTCAGAAAAGATGTGGTCATGCAGAGCCGCTCCTTGTGTGCCTCTGAGAACAAAAAGGCGTTCAAAAAATGTGTAGATGTGGCACTTCGGGACATGGTTTAGTGGCCATGGTGGTGTTGGGTTGATGGTTGGACTTGATGATCTTACAGGTCTTTTCCAACCTTAGTGATTCTGTGTCATTCTGTGTGTGTATGAAAACACATCAAAACCCAGTTTCTAACAGGAGAGGAACAACAGACACACGGGGAGAAAAAGTGGCTTATTATGTTATTGCCATGTATAAATCTTTAGGAGGGAAACGAATGTGTAGCTGGTATGAACAGGAATGAGGATGGGCTGGAAAAGGGAATGGAGGTTAGAATGGGAAGTTCAAGCACATTGAAACCAATTCAGCCAGTGAATGAGAAAAGCTGGCATAGCTAAGGCAGACTGTGGGTTTTCACCATGGCTGGACTACGGAAAACCACAAAAAAGAAAGCCATCAGCCTCTCGCAGAAAGCTACAGATACTCATGGCTCTACAGATAGGATTTAATGTCTCCTCCTGAGGACAATAAGTCATCAAAAAATATGTTCGAACTGTTTGCAAAGAGCAGCTCGGGGATCCCTGGAAGCTCAGGAACACACTGTGTTTTTGTGCAAACCTCAAAGAACGATGACTTCTTAGCCATGGAGCAGCAGAGGGTTGTTTTTGGAGTCTGAAAGGCACTGACCTTTGGTGGTAGACCCAAAGTGAATTAAAGACGAGTGAACCTCCCTAATAAAGGAAGCAAACGAAACAGAATTTATATTTCTATCTCATTTAGTTGACATGAAAATAAATTGCTATTGTCTCTTCGCAAAGATTCACTGAGTTTCATTATTCTGGGGGATCACATTAGCTTTGGTCTTACTATGTGTTAGGTCTTGAATCTCTCCTAGCCCAATCTGCCTGTAATAAGACACCAGCCTGCGATCAAAGCGTGGCAGAAGGATCCATATGTCCCACTGCAGCTGCCTTTCACACGCAGCGACTGCAGCCATACTCCAAGTTTGCCTTCCGGAAACAGTTTCCTTAAAAAGGCGAAGGGCTACCCTTCTAAGAATAAAAATGCACACTGAAATATTAAAATGAAGATCTCGAGTCAGCCCATTGCAGTCAGCAGAATCAATCTAAATACAGACTGATATCATACCCCAGCCCTTAGCTATAAGGTTTCTGGGGAGCAGAGCAACGTGTGCAGCAATTCAAAATCACTGCTAATGTAGAAAAACAGTTCTAAGAAACTGGGAATTTCTGTGATTCTAGACTAAAATGCCATAAACTGGAGTAACATTAGGAAAATAACTGCTGCACTGGCCTTATCTTTTTTTTATTTTTAATAGCCTGTTTTGTCTCCATCAGCAAAGAACTGCTCTACAATAATTGCTCTAAATGACTCTTTGAAGACACATCTCTATTTGCAAACCTCATCAAGTTACATGTTAGATGAGTCCCAAATCTTCACTTCTTAATTTACAGTAAGAATGAACAAACAGAGGGAACTTAATGCAGTAATTACTGTTAGCTTGGCTCAGAGAGAGGTGAGTTACCGGCCCTCTTGCTATTACCAACATTCAGAGGGAGCCGCTAATCTCACCCAGTTCTGGTTTTACATAGGATTTAAGGAATCCAGGTAGGGACTGTACAGTAATGGCAGCAGCTCGGTAGCTAGCAATGCATCTGAGTGCATCTCTCAACAAATAGCATCAATTTGTGAGATCCAAAACCTTGTAGTTTCTTCTCAACAGAGCGTTCCCCAGCGGTTATTAAAGCCAGTAACAACTCAATTGCACTTGTGCTCAGCTCAAGCCTAGTGAAGGAGAACAATCATATTATATGGACCTTAAAACAAAACCCCTGTTTATTCTAGACGCCAGCATAAGCCAGTACAGGTTCTCAAAGTGCTCCTGAGCACGGGATGCAGGCTGAATCATCCCAGGACATGAATAAAGATGAGAGCATTTAACACCACAACAGACTTTTTACCATGTAAACTACGTCACAGATAAGAGTTAGATCAAAAGTGTTCATTCCTTCCTGATGTAGCTTGGCATATAGTACATTATAAAAACTAAGAGAAAGATTTTAACCTCAACAATATATTCTCTTACCTGCAGCAAGCAAAGAATAAATATTAAAAGATTTAATAGAGTAATAATTCCTGTCAAGTATATGCTAGAACAGAGAACAAAATATAGAGTGCTCACTCTAACCTCAGTCACTGTCTAATACAAATTGAGAATACATTTCACTTTCATATTCTTACATGCTGCACAATCTTATTTTAGAAAGTTTTAGAAAGGCATCGTATAGAATTTGCAAGCTCTTCCCATTTTATCTTTTAATACAAACTTCGCAACTCTACAGAAGTTTGTAAATAAAGACAGGCTGCCTTCCAGAGTGCCAACCCCGGTGACATTACTGAAAAATGACGGGATTGAAGTGTATTTGAAAAACTGCATTACTTGGGCCTCTGCAAACACAGATGTCTAGACTGGGTTTTCTTTCTTTATATATGTGAGCCCCAATTTATTCTTAAAAAATAAACAACCCTGCTCCAGGGTTTGTAAAGTGACCCTATACGCTTAGTGAGATCTGATACTCCGCAGATAAGGTCTTAAAAAAATACAATTCACGATGAAAACACTGATCTGCACTTCAAGCATGAGTGTTGCCCAGCTCTGCCCAAGCATACCCAGAGCGTTCTCAATTACACCGTCTTCATATACGTGTTTTTATCGAGCTGGCATGCCTGGCGGGTCCCTGCAAGCTGTTGGCAGCTCGCCCCGCAGTTTGGGGCAAAAGGAGCTGGCATAGCTTCAACAGGCTCCTTCACAGCTTTTTGATTGATGGCTAATGCCATCAACCTGAAGAGATCTAGAAAAACAACCAAATCCAACCCCCTCATTGGGCTTCACTGATAGGACTGGGAATACGGCCATGAACTTCGCAGTTGATGATAGATCACATAAGCAATGAGGTTTAGAGCTTTTGCAAAGAACAACAGAGCTCCCTTGCCATAAATACTCTTTGACTGCTGAGTGAATATTCACGAATTTTGAAGTACAGAATTTAAACAATTTCCTTCCAGTTCAGAGGGACAAGAAAGCTCAATGTTAGCTTCAAAATCCAGAGAGCGGGAGAACATTTTGCAGAATGGGAAAAAAATACATCAGTTTTTAAATCGGTTCACAAATTACCTTGGAAAACCTGGCCTCAAGGTGAGGTTGGACAGGGTTTTGAGCAACCTGGTCTAGTGGACGGTGTCCCTGCCCACGACAGGGGCGTTGGAACTAGATGATCTTTAAGGTCTCTTCCAACCCAAACCATTCTATGATTCTATGAGAATGTGCCAGTAAAAGAAACTCTCTTATTCTCTCTTTTTTTTCACCAGCAAGTACAGCATAAGCGTAAATTGCAAACGTCACAATTTCATATCTCAAGTTGAGATCCTGGAGCCCTGACTGTATCAGAATTTTAGCTCCTATTTAATTACAGCAAAAAGGATTTAAATCTTAAGATTTTGAAGACATGCTCAATGTGGCCCAGTAGTAACCAGCACTAGGAGATCTGCTCTGGCTTTAGAGAGGTCAACATAGACGTGTTGGTTTCTGGGAGGCAGATGATGAGCATGGGGGACCAAGCGCACCCAATCAACCTCAGCTGGTGATGAGCACTGGTGCTCAACACGTCCCGTCCTGACCTCCAGCCTCACTGCATAATGCCAGCGTTCCTCACAACAGGCAAATTTTGGAAGTAAGGCCATGCAGCTTGACTGAAAATCCTGCTAAAAGGGAGGAGGAGAGAGGAGAGGGGATGCAACCTGAAGATCCAGTGAGAAACGGAGGTGCATTAAAAAAAATAAGATGCTTCAATCAAGAATGAAGGCGTGAATCTACCAGAAGGAAGGGATGTACTGGGTGGGAGGTGATTCAGATATCTTATATAGGGATTATTCTTATCTCACTAGAAAGAACATAGCAAGCGTATTTAGTCAGTTGATCACCACAACCCACAGAATCACAGAATCATTAAGGTTGAAAAAGACCTGTAAGATCATCAAGTCCAACCATCAACCCAACACCACCATGCCCACTAAACCATGTCCCGCCCATGTCCACACATTTCTTGAACACCTCCAGGGATGGTGACTCCACCACCTCCCTGGGCAGCCTGTTCCAGTGCTTCGGCAAACCATGTGAAGTCTTGGTTAGGGGAGCGAAGGACCTTACTGCTTTTTTTGGCTGAACCCTGGTATGCAGTGGCTTAAATAAATCACAGATTATTGTGAATTATTATTATTATTGGGAAGATATTACCAAAATTCAGTGGGGTCCTATACACATATGCCTTCTTCACCTCACAGCATCACAGACCCATAGTATGGACTATGGCCCTAGCTCTCCTTTCTTAGAGCATAAAAATTTTGGTGTCCCACAGACTATACTGCTCTACTGCAAATATGCAACAGCTTTACCAAGCTACAAAACTGGACAGTCTCTTCCAAACCAGATACCCTTTGGTAAGGCGTGGGCAGGTGCCCTTTTTCTAAGAGTTCAGGAATTTCCCAGTCTTCATGCAATTTATTAAGATAATCACAACCACATTCGTAGATAAAAATTATATAAAAATAAACCACCAGTGACTTTGTAGATCTAACGGCAGTGAGATCTTGGCAAAAATTACATGGTCATGTAGTCAGGCATGAATGAAACTATCTGTTACGTTGCGGTTCAACCCTGGTCCTGGAAGTCAACCTTTCCTTGTGAAGGGTAACATCAATTTGAAATGATGCCACTGTTGTACACAAATTGTAACAAAACTTTCTGCTTTAAACGGAGATACATATTATAAAATTGGTGAGATACTAAGCCTTTTTTTTCTTTCCCTCAATTTACCACAATGTGAACTAATACACTTATAGATAAATACAAACACATAAATAATACATTTATTTTCATGGACCCGTCTCTTAGCTAATATTTCACAAATCAACAGATATTCAGATTACCTGCCCATTCAGAGATGCTGCATCCTACTGACAGGCAAAAATTCATAGCTCGCCAACTTTGCTGCTGCTTTGCCATCTGATCTCAAGATTTAGTCATTTTGTCTTACTTTGCTTACCCACAACATGGTCTGCTTACAAAAAAAATGCCAGTGAGATGTTATTTATTAGTACTTGTAAAGTTTTGCAACATCTGAAATAAATTAAAGTAGTAATCATTCCTAAACCGTGAAGAGGATAATCAAGGAACACAATTGTACAATGATGGGGGGGAGAACAATGGAATTAAGACCATGAGACCTGCTTTCCATGCAAAGACTAAACAGAAAGGAAAGACAAGTCTTCAGGAGAAAGCTAATAGAAGGGAAAGTAAACATTTTTCCATCAAACTGCATAAAGCCAACACAGCCAATACACATTTTTGGCTTAGTAAAAAATAAAAAGGTACTTTCAGACACCTTGGAACAAAGCTTTCGTTTTAACAATCCCATCTCCCGCTTCGTACAACTTTATTAGCTTAAAAACACTGCTCAACTCTGCCCTTTGGCTCCCCAGTCACTGTGCCGCTTAGCACGGAGAATAATAATGAGCAACATAATGGAGCACCATTTCTATCTCTGCCAGTCTCTAGGGAAGAGTAATCATCTCTGTACTGTCACTGCTAATGCAAACTACTATCGCTAATCCACTGGGACTCCGAGTAAAATACACAGGGAGATTGTTTTGCTTTTGCCCACCCTTTCTTCCTTCTCTTTTCAAAATCCATCTCTCTCTTGCAGGAGTCTCTGAGACATTATTAAGCCCACAAACACTGAAACATGAAACGAATGGGGCAGACAGATAAACATAGCCTGATTTCTCTGCAAAATTTCTTGTGAAGGTTAACCACGGCACAGACCTAACGTAAGCCAACTTTGTTGAGGGCTATTATTAAATTGCACAGTTGCCTGAAGACGCCGCTATTGTATTATATGACTTGATTCACAGATTGAATTCCAAGCCATGGAAGTGTGAATAGAGTGTGAACGGTTTTATCCAGTTCATACTGTTGACAAACATTCGTTAATACAGCAAAATGAATGATACCCTTATCAACAACCTTATTTTTTCAAGCTGCATGAAATAAAGTGATAAAACAAACAAGATTTGATTCTTCTTTTTTGCTAATAAGCAGGGTTTCAGTAATGACACATAAATAGAGATACCCACAGCACAGATTATCTTGAACAGCCAAGACCTAAGCTGTAACATCTTTGTTTTACACTAAAATATTAGGCACACACATTTTATGCTGTTTATTCCACTACAGATGAAGAACAGAGCTGCTTTCAACATACATCAAAAATTTTCATTCAAAAAATGAATTTAATTATTAAATTATTGATTCAACTTAAAGATCTAAAGGCAAGTTCTTGGCCTTTAGTGTAAGGTGAAGAGGGATGTTCATTCAAACACCTGCAGTGAAGATACACGGACAACCAGTGGAGAGTGTCAAAAAACGGAAATGCCGTAAGTGTGCAAAATGACATCGTGGAAACAACCCAGTGGCATCTCCCAGCCATGGGGATGGATCTGTGATGGACTGGCAGAATTACTTGGAAGAGTTAGAAAGAAAGACAAGCCAAGCTGGTGCTGATAGAGCTTCTCCGCCAAAATTTCAAATACCTGCCTTGACTATTCTTATGATTTTCTTACCCTGTTTTGCCCAGAAAGACTATCTATTAAAAACCCAAGAGATGCAAAGTCTAGGGAAAAAAGGGGAAAAAACCCAACCACCAATTCTTCTCTCCCCTTTATTCCAAATCCCCATTTCCTTCAAAATCAGTACTCAGCTAGTTAAACCCACACAAATTCAAACTCGGGCTTAGCTGCAAAGTTGGTATTGATCAATCTCACTCTTAGTGAGCAATCAAAGAGCACGATCATTGGGAACAAACCTGTTGACCCAGAAGAATTTGCACCAGTTCCCCCACTAATCTTAGTCCTCTAATCTGTTGGATAACACTAACAAAAGGTGTCAGCCCGAATGAGGCAGCTGGAGGAGGAGGAGGAGGGAAGGCTCACAAAGGAAGAAAGGAGACCTCAGAAGAGAGGAGATCTACAAGGGAAAGGAGCGGAGAGAGAAAGGCTTTACAATCCGAAAAGAGCAGATGACATTCAAGAGGGTCACGGTGTGCAGAAAATGAACCAGGAGATTGAAAGGTTTTGGTGGAAGTGCTGACTTTGAAAACATCCCTTGATCTCTTTTTCTTCATTGAAATGTTTTCTTCACAAGGCCCAAACACCAAATCCTAAAGGATAAGCTGCATCTACCCACTGAAAATGAAGGAAAATGCATTTGAAAGTTGTATCAACTGCTTCTTTTCCTGTAAGCCTCCAATTTAATCGCACATTAATTTGTTTCCATTCTGTTATGCATTAGGAAAACTAGGCATGAGGTACAAAGCCAGCTTGGCGTAAACCTCTTCTCTGGAACTCAACCACATTACACATTTCTTACTCGTTATAATGCAACTCAGAACCTGATCCAACACGCAGCCTCTTATACTCCCCCAGGCCAAATCGTCCGCTGGTTTAAATTTGTTTAATACCATGGAAGTACATTTATTTTAACTAAATGAGGATCTGACTCCAAGTTCATTCTACTGTGAGTTAGTAAATACGAGGCAATATTGAAATCCTAATTCATTCAAACAGTAGCCAAAGGCAACTCTGGACATCAAAACCTGTTTTAAATTAGGAAGAAACGGCCCTGGGTTAATTACCAGCGTTAGGGGATCTTTAGCATCACGTGGACAGTGCCACCAAAGACGTTTCGGCTTGTAATTCTGGTGTGTCACGCAGTGCTCCCATCTAGGGGAAGAAACACACAGATGGAAGATCTTGATTTCTCAGGCTAAAAAGCAACCAGCAACACTGGTAAAATCAATAAGAACAGGAAAAAAACCCCACAGCTATTTTTCTACTGGGCCTGAAACTGTGATTTCTTCCAAGCACAGCATGTAGGCCTGCAGTTCAGGCTTGCGTTTTTCTCTTCAGTATTCCTCCTATCCCCTTCTTCTGTTTTTTGAGTGTTTTGGAAAAGTGAGGCTACGCTCCCTTCCCAATCCTGCATATCCCCAAAGATTTTATCATTACTATTTTGAGTTCTTCTTTGTAGAGCCTCCATTTCGGAAATTACACCTGAGCAGCCACAGCTGAAGCCCTACTACCACAAAGATCATTCCTCTTTCTGAGCAGTCAACAAAGGCAGTTCATGGGTACGCTTCCAAAATTAGGAAGGAGGAAGCTGATGCCAGCATATGTTTCACAGGAGGGTCTTAATGTAGATCTCATCCCCTTCTTTATCATCTCATCCCCTTCTTTATCCATCAGAACCACTTTTATCTACCTACAGGGAAGGTTTCAAGGCTCAGCTCTTCATTCTGGATTCTGCTTCAGGAAAGAAGCGTTTGGCGTGCTTCAACAAATAAAACTCCTCATTTTCTCACTTTCATGGAATATTACAGCAAACCCAAAAGGGAAGGAAAACATCTACAAGCAAACTGAACCTCAAAGCTACACGAGTCTAAACAGTTACACTCCCCCAGCATCAACATTTAAACGTCTTGCGTCTGTAAAGCATCTTCTTGACTCATACTAATGGGGCTGATTCACACTTGTATCATCACAGTTTCACTCTATTCTCATCACACTGATGTTGAAGTGCACAAATTAATGCTGGGAGAAAACAATGCTGAAGCAAGGGCCCGATTCACCAACTCAGAGCAGTTAAAATCAGATCCTCTCAACGCACATTGGGAACTGCTGCTGGTAGCTACACCCACCCATACTCGTAAGTATTGAAGGATTTGGTCCTGCTCCCCTGTACACCCACAGGTTGGGAAGAGTTTTGTATCAGGCCAAAAGAAATGGGGTTTGAAATTACAATTTCCCCAACCGAGTGAAATATTTCGGAAAATAAAGTTATATAAAATCAAGAGCACACAATGATTTTTCTATAGATAGCAGCTTATTTAGTTAACCTTATTCATCACGGGGGTAAGGTGTAACCGAGATGCACGCAGGAACTCAGAGACTGATTTCAAAACTGGAAAGCACTCATAGGTCCCATGGCGTATTAGAAACAACAATATTAACCAAGAAGGCATCAGCCCTGGAATGACTCAAATTTAAACTTAAAAAAAAGGGGTCAAAACCATTAAATTATTTAATTTATGAAGACATCAGAAGACCCAGTAATGGCTGTCTTAGTGAAAATCTTCGCAATGGAAGGGGAGCAGATGTCTTCGTACAAAGGGGCCTGATGAATTCAACTGCTCCTTTCTGCGACCTGCCATACCCTGCTCACCCTCCTCATCTACAACTTATGGTTTGCACAGAGCTCACGGCCCTTGATCTGTAGTGAAAAGGTATTACACTTGGTAATCTGTATATGTTTTAACACGTGTACAAATGTAAAATGTTCAGATGCCTCATTGATCAGGAAATTAGAAAGACTTTATAGCAAATACCACAAGGTTTTAAGGATTATGTGTTCTCCTTACAGAAACACTCATCAAAAATCTATTCAAACTCTAAAATTTTTGTGTAAAAAATTTGTATAAGGTGACATAATTCCCAGACCAAATATTTCTCATCTAATGCTTCAAAGTCTGCAGTCCATAGGATGCTTTTTCCTCCAAGTACTTTGTTTTCTACTACAGCACATTACAGCCCACACACGCACCTCTCATAATGTGAACAGTCACAGAGAGATTGATGGGATGTTTGCCTCATAATTCTAGACAAATGCTTTTCTTCCTAGCAGCGAAGTGTAAAGGTGATCCCAATGAAGTCCTGAATGCATCTCATTCTTCTGAAGAGCTTGCATTAAAACCAATGACTTTGTCCTAGAAAACGTGTGGATTATTAAACCGGATGACTACGTATCACTCTTGTGCTATGTAAGCCACCACAGAAAAGAGCTCACTCCATATGGAGGACTCAAGGCTCAAGGGATTAAATGGAAAACTATTTGTAGATTTGGACAGGCTTTAGGTCAAATTCCTGAATATTCTCCTTGAATCAACCCAAGAGCATCTGCACATATGTCTGCAGACAGGTTTATCTTCATACAAAACCCAGTTCTCCAAGCCAATGAGATGTTTGTCATCCATGGAAAGACACCAGATAATATTTTGGAAACCAAGTAACAAAGCCTCAGTTTTCCCATCGTCGTTCACTGGTCACAGTCAGATTTTTCCAATGTGTTTCTTGCTAGAAGCAAAGCCAAAAAGGTGCAATTCAGCCAAATTGTTAAAAGGAAAGTTTTCATTTGCTTCATAGTTTTGTTTCTAGGAGGTCTACAACCTATCTCCAGTAATAAACAGCATTATTAAAGAAAAGAGAAACTAACTTTCAGGAGCAGGTAAAAGTAGAAAATCGTGTAAAGGCCAAAATTGCTTCCCCTTTTTCTGACATCAATCTTTGACCTTTGATGTATTTCTCCAGCTTGTGTAGATCTGAGCAGGAAAAGCTAGGAAATTAAACCGATTTCTCCTCCGTGAGAGTAGCACAGCTCCTGCTGCTCTCTGTTTCTATTTTTTTGAAGTCTGCACTCCACACATTCTTCTCGCTTGCGGCCCCAATTAAAGTAGCAAGAGCTAAACACAGAGCTAATCCTAAAGTCATAAACACCCAACGAGATGGCCTTTCCTTTAGTGTGCAATTACAACTGGCTACAGTAAAACCTTTTAATTTTTTTTGTTTTAATTGGGGTACAAGAGAAACACAAATGAAAGGAGGAGGACTGGAAAAAGGGTCCTTTTCCCCCACAGGATTCACCCTTTCTCTCTAAAAACATAAATAAACCCAGGACTGGTTCAGCAAAAGCAACCTTCTTTGTTGCCCGCAATGATGTACAGCCACCTAAGAAAGACCCTGCACACTCCAGACTTCCCAGGCACCCAAGAACTGGCCATTTACGGCAGCGTCCCACGCTCCCCAATCCATTTCCAGAATCACCATCTTCCACTCTCATTTCCAGACCTGCAACCCCACCCATGATGGCAAATAACCTTCTTCCCTTCCCACAACCTTCTGCTTCTCAAACAAAAAACCAGTAAGAAACCTCATCCGAAGCCAAGTTTGCTGGAAATATGAGCATTTCCTTCAACTGACTCCGGATCAGGCTTTTAGTACCTAGGTGATACCAGAGCAAGCAAGTCATCTTTACTGGATTCACACCCTTTGTATCCTGTTGTCACACCTAGAAGACAACAGGGCTGCAGAGAGTGATGCGATTCCATAAATGAGAATGAGGCAGACCCAGACACACGGAAATCAGCCTCACTCCCGAGGAGCAATTAGAGTTTGCTCACTCCCGCACCTCCAAAACCATCCAGCATCCATAAATGTGCCATTAGGGAAGCCTGCAATGTCCCTGAACTAATTTACTTAGTCCGGCAGTTGATTCCCCCCCCGCCTCCTCTCCAAACAATTCTTGTAGCAGAGGTTTTCTGCAGAGAAAAAGAGAACAAATTTTGCCCAGGAAGGTGGAAATCTTGGCAAAAGCACCTGCGTGACTGTAATCAGCCTGCGCGGGGTTTCCGACTTCTCTTTCATTAGGCAGCAACTGGCTTCTTTTATTCAGAGATGTGTATACAGTGGCAGAAGAGATCTCTCTAGTGGTTTTGCTGATGCCATCCTCCCCCTCCTAAAAATAACCAATTGAGGCTATTCCTGCAAGATGCCTTTCATGCGCTGCATGAATAGCTTATGTGAAATAGCTCCTGCATACCGAAGCATACAGAAAGCTTTATTCTCATGCACGGGAAAGGATTTATTTAACCAGAATGAAAAAGAAACTGAACAGAAGACACATATCCTCCTAGACAACTGGGAATTCCAACCGTCTGAATGATATGTAAATTATATTCGTTTTTAATGTGTGGGCCTAGTTGGAAGAGGGCCCAGGCAAAAGCAGCCCCCTTCTCGTTCAGCGTATCTGCTGCTTGCGCGTGCATGGGGACTCAAGCAGATTTGATGACTAAGGGTGGTCACAAACCATCTTTCAGATTTTTCTCTGGAATTAATTTTCTACTAAATGTTTTTGTTTTCATTAGACGAATCCATTTTCTCCATGAAAAGCTGATGTTTTGCTGAAAACAAATGGACGCACCTGAAAACAGAAAACATTTCAACCAACTGCAAATTGAGTCAATGTGCCTCGTTTTTTACTACTTCTAATTCTCTGGTCCGCCTCTAGACACGCTACGTCTTCCATGACGTGGCGAGATCTGATCCCAGCAGATCCTCCTAGGATGCTCCAGGGTGGCTCAGCCACAAGGCAAAAAGTTTTAGCATCTTACCAACTCCACTGCCGACAGCTGGAGGACGTCTGGACTCTCTACCATGTCCTCTTAGGCTGAAAGAGTCAAGATCGCTGAAAGACAAAGCCAAGCTCTATTTTCTGTTGTGTTCCAGACCAGGATTATTTCCCCGACTGAATATACCCACTGACTCGGAGTAGGCTGAAAGGCATTGCTGAGAAACTAATGGTGAGATGAAAGTTACTGAAACGGGAACAACTGGGGACAGAATTGTTTGCTCCTGGAGGGGGTGGAAAGCAGCAAAATCCAGAAGGAGTTAATTTGTAAGATACATGATAACAAAAAAATATATTTTATTTTTAAAACACGGGATGTGCTGGATTGTTGACAGCTTAAAAAGCACATAAAAATTGAAGTACAAATCACTCCATTATCATTTTACCATTTTATTCTGTCATTCAAGTTTGTACTTTTCAAATGCTTGATCAAGAAATAGGGAAAAGAGTCTCCAGACAGGTTGTTATTACTTTTAATCCCAAAGTATAACTGCTTAGACTATGCCAACAGTATCTGGATTCTGATCTTGAAAAATTATTTGCAAGGTCTCTTATATGTGTATTTGTTGCTTAAGACTTCATGGATGTACAACCTAAATCGAGTGTAAAAGTCTTAAGGTTTTCCTTTTGAGTAGAAATCCATTCTGAAAAGCAAGTGCAAAACCAGGAGAGATGCGAGTGCTGCAGCGGCAGCTGGGAATCCGTGTCATCCTTGGTCACTCCGAGCACACCATGACCAACACTCCCAACTTTTATACCAGAACAGGGTCCAGGCTTTCTAACTAAGCCAGCTTTTGTCCCCCTGCCGCTAAAATTCCAACCATGTTTCAGACCTGGATAATCACAGGGATAGAATCAATCAAGTTTCTTGAAATTAAACAAATAAATAAATCACTTGCCAGCCTTGTGCAATTTTGTCATTTAAGTCTTGACCAGCTCTACAGCCTTCATGTATGCTCGTAACTGCCATAGTCCCGCACTATGTTTGGCTAGAAAATCCAAACACATTTCGAGAGGTTTAAAATCCAAACCCCAAAATAGCCTTCAGCAGAATATTTTAGGTACAGAGCAGAAAGCTTGCCCTGGACTGGATTTTGCTAGCCAGTGAAGAAGAAAGCGCAGGTACGCCAGCAAATCCCACGCTGATGGGGCATCAGATCGCTTGCAGCTCTCGCCGTCCACACCTCTGATGTGACGCTTCAAATTTAGCTAATACGGCTGTACATTCCTCACTGCCGGTCTCATTACATTCAGATCCCAGTGCTAAGCACGTTGTTAAGTATTGTAATTCTTTCTTTATTAGATTCAGGTATATAAATGGCATCCCAGGGAGCACTGTGAATTTTGATCATTATTTCTTTACTCGAGCTGTGTTCATCTGCCTGCTGAGAGGATGATCACCAACTTACCCCACGCCCCTGTGGGACCCATTATTTACCTTATTACATTTTACAGTGTGGAGTAAATAAATAGCATTAAAGTGCTAAATTTATTCATCGAAATGGGTTGCATTCGCATACTGGAGCCATTTCTTAAATCAAGGAAATGCTGTTAATAGGCACTCTATGAAGATGTGCAAAACATTCATTTTAATATGGCCGTAATAAAGCAAGACTGCTATGAACTGATGATGACATTTCACATGTGTGGAGAAGGACAGTGACACTTTAATATCTCCGCTTCCTCAGATCACTTCTATCACATGCAGCCCAAGAGGGCTGTAGTAATTATTTTGGTGTCATTTCTAAGAAATTAATTTCAGTCATTATTAGAGCACGCACATTAAGCAACGATTGCTTGGCTGCTTGAGAGATGGGCTCAGAAAATCCTACACACTGGGAGGAAATATAAGCATGGTGAAAACTAGGCAGTGACACAACCATTTCTATCGCAAAACATTTTGCAATCATTATGCAATTAGTCGCCAGGGAACCACAGCAGAAGCAGGTAGGGCACGACACAACCTTCACAGGGCAGCGAGGCAAAGCAGAGGCAGTGACACCATTTTGTGCTGAAGGTACACGTGGCGTCAGTGGGAGATCTGTGATTAAGACCTGGGAGGAGTAGGGACCCGTTTTTTTGATTAAAGCAACTGACTGACTGACATCAAGTGTGCGCCTTACTTAAAATTTGTTCTTATGAAGAAAAAAAACCCCTCGTTTTCCCAAAACTGATCCAAAGCAATAATGCAGAGAGAGTAACATCTTGGTCCTTCTGTTGCATTAGACTTAATGCAAAGTAAAACTGAGGTCTCCTTTAACTACTCTTAAATTATACAAGTCACCAGGGTAAAATTTATACCTGGAATGGACTTTTTAAAGCTCTACGTACTGTGCATGAAGACATTACACAAGTTATTCTCTGTTAAAGCAAGCATTACTTCAACAAATGTTGATCTTCTGAGAATTAGGCACCAGGATGCCTGTTTCTCTTCCCCATCCACTCTGGGGAATATACCATACTTAGACCATCCAAGTGACATTCCATTGTCATTTTATTTTTGACCTCTAAAAATTACATGCCCAAGCCAACGAACAGAACAGGTTACTCCACACAAATAGTCATCCCATAGCTGTATTTAAGAAGAGCTGTCCTTTAGAGCTAGCGGCATGATATTGCTTTGTCTCCTATGTCATTTTAAATAAATTGTGTTATTAAAACAATTTTGAAATGAAAAAACTTAATATACAAGTGCCAAGAGTGTTGTCACCAGATATCTGAATAAGCAGCAAGGAAAAAAGTAAGACAACAAACTGTGTCTTACCAAGGGATGGAAGGGAAAGGTTATATCCATTCATTCCTCAGCCAACACTGGCCAAGTGGCTATTTGCCCTTCTTCGCATTTACTCATGTGACATATTTGTATGTAGCAATCACGTCCCCTGGTTCAGACTTAATTTTGCTTCCTAATTAAATGCAGGAGAGGTGGCCATTACTGAGCCAAACCTGTACAGAGTGGGCTCTTATTCTGTATTTCTCCTGTGGTAGAGGACTTCGGCATAGAGTCAAAATACAGCCAGGACATTCCTGCGATGACTTGTCTCATTTGCAGACTGGGCAGGACCATCCTAAGCCCTGCCAGGTACCTCCATCAGAAGTTGGCCACTCCAGGAAAACCCAAGGATAGAAATGGTCAAGAAAACTGTTCTTTCTTTCCAAATACATCAAAACTCAACCAAAGTCTACAAATGGTTTACCTTCAATCTGTGTTAGGTGACGCCAACAGAAAGTAGATAATATCATAAAAAGCAGTTTATTAAAGCTAATCTGCAAAGACCAGCAAGTATAGACAAAATAAATGTGAAAGGGTAGAGGAGAGGAGGATAGTCAGCTTAGGACTGGAAAAGGAGGTGTTCTTAATATGTTGTTACGCAAATGAGCGAAGCAATGCCATGACAGAAGCACTCCTCCTGTCCAGCCAGAACAATTTCTCTCAACATGACACAGTAAAATAAAATTTATAAATGTTAATAAATTTTTTTAAAGGTCAGGTCAGTATTTTCTGTAACATGTGTCGGGGGGAACCAAATACATCTCAGCATCAGGTCACCATGGGACAGCACTGACATTAAAGAGAGGAGGAACCGCAACTCTTCCAGAAGTGAATTAGTTCCTGAAATAAGGTTTGCTTTCCCCTCCCTTTTGCTCTGGTCACTCTGATGTGGCAGTAAAGTAATAGAAAGTTTAGAGAAATGAATCCTCAGTACAATGGTGATGCCAATCTGTGCCAAAATGGTCAGAAAAGCTGAACAGCTGTTAAAAAAGTAAAGTAAGCCAGAAGTGGTGTGAAATTTCAGTGATGTATGCATGATTCACAATGGCAGAGAAGGCAGCGAAGGAAAAGATTTCTTATTAAAGTTTAAAGTCAAGGATCAGACTGCCCTACTCTTTGAAGCTCAGCTATAAAAGAAAGGAAAAGTAGCAGGGATTTCGAGATTTGTCGCCACGCACACACATCACAGGCTGAAAGGCTGTGATTGCGATGTTCACCCTTCAATGGCTTTGATTTGTCTTCAATGAGGGAGTTATTTTTGTTGATCACTCAAGTGATTGTTGCAGGGTGAAGATGACATGTGCTGTCAACGGAGGGTGTCCAATTGGTTAAACCTGAGGATCAGAGTTTGTAAGGCAAAAAAAAAAATTATATGGTGCAGATCTCACTGACACCTCAAAGGCTTGAGACACTCAAATTCATTAGGGGAGGGGGAGAAACAGAGTTGGTGCTGTCATTTTAGCCCATTTTGACAATAGGTTAATCTTTTCAAAGCAAATGTCCTACCAGCCTTTAATAGCTACATACAATTTGATCTCAAACCTAAAATCCTTTGCCCCCTGCCATCTTCTCTTAGAAGATTTCCAGTGGAAAATTCAAACGGAGGGAAAACAGCAATACAAGGGTGCATTTCATCCAGACTTAAGATTAACATAAGAGTCACTGGTGTCTCAGCCCTACAGGGCCTGACAGCCCCCTCTTCCCAGAGACAGCCCTGTTATAATTAACTGTTTTGAAATGCAGCCAAAAGAAATAAAAATTTTCCACCCTCACCGTAATATGCATCTTAAAACATATTTATTTAAGCATAAAAATAATGAGAAGAATTATTATAATAATAAATTATCCCAACAATTCTAGTAAATAGAGTCACTTAATATTTTTGGATACCGTAATACTTTGACTAGAGAAGTCTAAGGGATAGCCGTAAACTCAACATGAGCATTGTCTGCATTTAAAGTAGAGATAAAAAGCTTAATGGAAATTTTTACATTTCCTCTATGTGCTTCTGTTCCCTCTCCTCCACAGACACACTCATTTCAATATATTTAAATGCCTTATGAAAAAATTAATTGGCACTGAATGTAAGGGTCTTCAATGCAGTCTTGAAAGAAGACCACAGGTTCCATTAAAAGGAGACATACAACACTATGCCATGGCAAACCCAAACAAAGCCAAAAAAAATGCTTCTGTTTTCAAGGGTATTGAAAATTCTACGATATAATAAAATTAATGGCAAGTGCCCATTTCCTTTCATGATGTCTACTGCACTAATCCTTTGATGAGCTTATAAATAGCAATCCATAGGCCAAGAAGAGTGTCAGACCTATAAACAACATAAACTCATGATTCGAAGGAACACATGTAAATACAATGCACACTATCTCAAGACAGCATAATTATTATTAGATCCATTAAATTTCAAGCCTCCTCCGAATTCTTACACATTTTCAAAGCTCCTTTGCCTGCAATTAACGTTTCAGTTCATAATGTCCAGCCCTTTGCAGACTGGCTCACCAAAACGCTTTATTTTTTGTGCTTGATCTACAAGCATCAACTTGGTGTCGAGGCAACAAAGGAAGTGACAGAATGAGAAATGGGATTACAAAGTTTGAGGTAAATGCAAAGTATCTATTAACATTTCACTTGGGACTTTAAACCCTGGGACTGACATAGTCTGAGCTTAACCGAAGGGGTTTTTTAAAGTTTACCAACATTAGAATCTTTGATTCCTTACCTAGAAGACATTATTTGCATGTCATCACATAATTATAATACACATAGATACTTCATCACCCTCTTTGGTGAATACTGAGATTATGGAAATTCTAGGATCAATGACAAAAAATCAGTGGTTTTAAAAAACACCCACAAAGCTGAAAGAGTTCATATAGATGGAAAATGGGAAGCAAGATAATTAGGTCGTGTCCTTTCTGACATTTATTTCAGTAAGCAGAGAATCAGATGGTGCTCTCTCCTTTATATGCAATTCAGAAGGTGAAAGAGTATATTCACACCCTACTTACCCGTGGATGGAATTTAACTGTGGGAATAGATATTCCCACCTATTTGACATGCAAAGCAAGAGCAAATTTCTCACCACAGTTATAAATATCCTAAAGGAAAATGTGCAGATTTCATTATCAGTTGAGCTTTGTCCCTGTGCATGAGATGAGGATGTGACTGTCCAGTAAATGGCCTGACGAGCCCTTGCTGAGGCTCATACCTACACAGACATGCGCTCCTGGCCACTTTTGGTTCACTTCAGATTCTGGACCCTCATCTATGAGACAGGAGGAAAATCACAGAATCACTAAGGTTGGAAAAGACCTGTAAGATCATCAAGTCCAACCATCAACCAACACCACCATGCCCACTAAACCATGTCCCACGGTGCCACATCCACACGTTCCTTGAACACCTCCAGGCATGGTGACTCCACCACCTCCCTGGGCAGCCTGTTCCAAGGCTTCACCACTCTCTCAGGGAAGACATTTTTCCTAATATCCAGCCTGAACCTCCCCTGGCGCAACCTGAGGCCATTTCCTCTTGTCCTGTCACTTGGGAGAAGAGATCAACACCCACCTCTCTGCAACCCCCTTTCAGGCAGTTGTAGAGAGTGATGAGGTCTCCCCTCAGCCTCCTCTTCTCCAGACAGAACAACCCCAGCTCCCTCAGCCGCTCCTCATCACTTGTGCTCCAGACCCCTCACCAGCTTCATCGCCCTTCTCTGGATACGCTCCAGCACCTCCATGTCCTTCTTGTAGTGAGAAAGAACAGGGTACGATGGCAAGTTCAGTAAGAAAGAAGTTGTCAGCTAAAAAACCCTCAATTAAAGCAGTGTCGCAAAGTTGTAGTCACCTGCTTCCTTAGGGTGAAAAAAGCTTGGTTTGTGGATATTTAAACAAAACTGCCTGTGCCCAGAACCTACATTGACACGTTGTCCACCTTCTTAAGAAACAACACATGCCAATGAGATTTTTCTTGCTGATGTGCCATGGAATTAACAGGCAAGGCTCCATGGCGCTGAAAACTATGGGGACTGGGAAAAAAACTCCCAAAGCATCAACGATCAGGTCTTAAAGTCTACAAATAAGACAGGAATTTAAGCTGTGTTTCTTATTCTGTAATCTGTAATGTTAAGAACATCAGTAACATCTCAAGGGGAATAGAAAGAAGAGAACCAACCCTCAGATCTAATCTTCCCATGCAGTTGTGAAATTGGGCAGATGTAACTGCAGACCTGCTCCAGGGCATCTCGCTCCCATTCACACCTTCAGACCTAACTCTTTGTGGTCCCTCTTGCTGAGCTGGTTTTCTGCTGCAGTTCTGCAGCAGCAATTGCATGGAGGAGAACCTCAGTGCTCTGCATCTCTTGGGTGATGCTCTCATTGAAACCATCTCCGTCTTCTAACTGTACCTCAAATATTCCTGGGGCACTGACGATGCAGTCAAAAGAACCTGTTTGAGGACTCGAGGAAAAAGTTGGTTTGACTCTCACACTAGCAAAGCTCAGCACCTCCTAGTAACTCATGAATATATGTCTTTTTAATTCATCCTGCTCTGGATTTTATAAAAATAGACAGACTGTATCCGTATTTAGTTTCTGCAGTAACTTGTATTAAAATAAAAAGAATCTGATAGTTTTTATGCTGTGTTTCTAAGACTTAATAGTGTCCTTAGCGCAACTGAGAAATTTTTCTATAGAAATACACAAAAAAAGGGACAGTAGTACGTGAGAAGAGGGGGCATCTTTTTGGCCTATATGTTTTTGTGCTATTTGTTTCACAGCAAATAGCTAAGCAAAGAAAAAAAACCCCTACGCATGGAAGTTGAAGTGCAGTAAATTGTGAAAGGCAGTGATTTTCCAGCTGAGGAACGCTGACCATCTCTGCTAGCACTACAGGGAAGCTGCGATAATGCAAAGGCCTGAGGACACCATCTCAACATATCCATCCCCATGTGCGCTGGGCACACTCCGGCATGAGCCAACCCTCGCTCCTGCCCCAGAAGGCTCCCTTGAAGCACGCAGGCTTCATCTATCTCCGTAAACCAACACTCCCTATTAAAACCAAAGTGACACTGAAGTCACGCAACCCTTGCCAACAATTTGGTACAAGTGCCTTCTGGGCCAATAGTGTTTTCGAGATGCTACACGAGAGAGACAGCTCTTGAGCTTCAAACTTCACTTCTTGCTATACCCCTTGGCCACCTCTATACACCTCCTAGATAAATATCGATGGAGCTGAACAAAGGAAAAAGCCACATTACGCTTTGTGATGATGAACATTAATGGTCTGTGACACAACTGCTCTCTCTGGGGTGGCTTGTTGCACAAGGTGGGAATTTTTCCCCCAACTTTGTAATGACATGGATATCAAAAACGTCAAAAGATTTACTGTAAAAAGCACCTCCAGGCCAAGTTTAAGGTGATTTCCATGTTCGTGTTTTGCTTTTCTTTTTTCTCCTCAATATATTTAGCTTCTAAAGGGGGATATTACACACACAATTATAAACCAAAAGCTGCGAGGAAAGGACTCTTACTTACATGCCCCCAACCACTCCACTACTCCCAAAACCAGATGGTTCCTTGCTCTCAGCACACCTGCAGCTCCATCGTGGCTCTCTATTTCTTTTTCTCGAGGCTATACCTACTGGTTCTGTATCTTTTAAAAAATTACACTGTATTTCTTATTGTGCAATTATTTTGCAAATGTTATATATCAGTTCTAAAAAAGAGCAACAAAATGACAAGACACAGGAAATGGAAGAATTCAAACATATGCTTTATATGTCACAAACAGCAAAGATCAGCACAGTAAAAGCCACCAGAAACTGGCAAAAACTGTAAAACTGCGAAATATAATTAGGTAGTTAATTAGGACACCAAAGCATTACTAATATATCCTTTAAAATTTGGGAATTCAAAGCATATAAACTAAACTGAAACCTTTCTATTTCTGTATGACTATGTGCAAAAAAATTATCTATAAAAATAACTCCCTATGAACCACAGTTTCGACACCCTTGGGTAGCGGCACCACTTTGTATCTGAAAATCTGGGAAAAAAAGGTCTAAATAAAGCTCCCCAAATCCACCTCTCATAGAGAAAGGAACAGAAAAGGAATATATTTAAAAACTCCCCCTCTCAGACTTCTGCTTCAGTGGTTACACTGGAGCAGCAAAGATCCTGGTAGAGATGGAATTAGAGTGCTATCGCAGCAGAGCTTCAACACGGACCTTGAGCAGAAGAAGCCAGGACCACGGCTCTGGAGCGATTTTGCTAGAATGGCTGAATCGGAGGGGTAGGGAAAATGCACGTGCTGATACAGCTATGCAGCAGAAGCCTTTAAGGCTAGACCAAATTCTCATGCTCTAGGAGACAAGTGATGAAGGATTCCTACCTGGACGGTGCTGGTTGAGAGACCTCGTGATAAAACCTATACTAGACGATATTAGCTTATTTACCTCCTACTTAATCAGTCCCCTCATTCCTTTGTCAAACTGCTCCAATTAACAATCCAGAGGTTCCTAATCAGAAACCAAGCAACAAATCTGTGGAAAGGGTGCTCATTTATAAATACAGGCAAATAGCATCATTTAGCATTGACCTGTTTCGTTTTACAAAGAACAATGGAAACAGGGCAACTACAGATCTTTCTCAGGCAATTCATTTAAAATGCTACTTCACTAAAATAACAGTGTTTGGAGACTACCTGAAAAAAACCAGAGGTAAAACAATGCAGAAATGCCGTGAATCAAACGGTCTGATGTACTGAAGTCGGTACGTCCTAAATCAACCAGTTTCAGCAAAGCTTACCTACCCATACCCCAAACGCCTGCATCTCTGATGAAATCAAGCTTCAAAACGCATCCTTGGAGATCTGGATATAAAAAGACCTGCTAGAAGTAGCAAAGGTTCTGGCAGAGCATGGAACTGAACCTCAAACTCCTAAATTCACCATTTCTTTGCAGCCATAATCAAAAAGCTATGAATGGGTTAAATCCCGGCAGTTTTGTACAACATCTGATTGTCCTACTTACTTGAAGAAGAAGAAAAAAAAATCATTCCACTGAAATTCCAAAGGGGGAACTCCAGCGTGAAGGTCTATGAAGTGACAACCACTAATGACTTTTGACAATTTGACTTTTTTCTGTGTTGAGCTGCTGGGACTTGCCACCAAATACAGGGAAGTCTTAGAAAATGCCCGTTGGCGACACTGACATCATCTTCTCCCCGAGCTGGGCTCTTCATGCCTGATGTTAATTCCATCCAGAGAGAGATTTACGCCTATTAAGCTCTGTAAAAACCTACTGTCAGCCCCGGTTCTCTCAGTTTGATTTTGTATGAAAAGGAGAGGAAAACAACATATTTTAAATTGCCCTTAAAATTCGGCAGGCCACCTGAACGTCAGACATGTCTCTGACAAGATCTACCTGAGCTTCAGGAATTTGAAAGAATTATAAGAAAGATTTTATTTCATCTTCTCTTTGGAAGAAGAAAAATGTCACTATTGTCACACCATTGGTCTTTTCATCTTTCTTTTTTGGCAACGTATGTTAAATTAGAGGAACAATAATTTCTTAAATGCCATGGGCTAGGGGAAATTCTGGGTCATGATTTTAGAGGGTTTGCAATCATATGAGTCCCATCATGAGACCACACATATACATGCGCTTCCCTGCAGAAAAAAAAAAGATGCGATCAATTTAAACCTCTTAATCAAAACTACAGGCTAAAAATATAGACTATATACATAATGTTTTAATTTACCTTTCATCTGATGCTTTGTTACCCAAATAAATTGCACATCTGAATGCGCGTGGAGTTTCACTTATCAATGCGGGTTACTTATCATAGAGTCATAGAATCACAGAATGGTTTGGGTCAGAAGGGACCTTTAAAGGTCATCTAGTCCAACCCCCCTGCCATAAGCAGGGACATCTTCAACTCGATCAGGTTGCTCAGAGCCCCATCCAACCTGACCTGGAATGTTTCCAGGGATGGGGCATCTACCACCTCTCTGGGCAACCTGTGCCAGTGCCTCACCACACTCATCGTAAAAAAATTCTTCCTTATACCGAGTCTGAATCTACCCTCATTTAGTTTCAAACCATTACCCCTTGTCCTATTGCTACAGGCCCTACTAAAAAGTCTGTCCCCATCCTTCTAATAAGCCCCCTTTAAGTACTGAAAGGCCGCAGTAAGGACTCCCCGGAGCCTTCTCTTCTCCAGGCTGAACAACCCCAACTCTCTCAGCCTGTCCTCACAGCAGAGGTGCTCCAGCCCTCTGATCATTTTTGCTGCCTCCTCTGGACCCGCTCCAACAGGTCCACGTCTTTCCTGTGCTGAGGACCCCAGAGCCGGACGCAGTACTGCAGGTGGGGTTTCACCGGAGGGGAGTAGAGGGGCAGAATCCCCTCCCTCGACCTGCTGGCCACGCTGCTTGTGATGCAGCCCAGCATACGGTTGGCTTGCTGGGCTGCGAGCACACATTGCTTCTATCATACATTAGGCTTTACGACACCAAGGATGGAAAGAATGTGAAAAGGTGACAGTTCACTGGTGTTAATCCTTATGAATCCAGAATATTGCTATGAATTATAATTAATTTCTGCAGCAGTAATGGGACTGTGGCACGTGGTTTCATCAAAATTCAACTTTGCTGATTAAACATCTTCAGGAATTTGGTTGTTCTACATCAAAATTATAACAGTAGGTAAAGGTCATTGGGAGCCACACTTCTATTCATTAGACTTCAGATTTTTTTTCCTCTCCCTCCCCTTTTCTTTGCCAGACTAGGCACACGACCGAAGCAACTAAGCATACAAATTTGGTAGTTCAGCCTGCTCAGCTTCATTTGCATCTGTTGATTCATTTGTGCGCGTAGATAAGGTCAATGCAAATTGAAACCTCTGCCTTTTTAAAAAACTTTGTCCCATCTACCATTTAGCACGATCCTTTCTCACGCAGAATTAGGGGCAACACTACCTAAGAGAGTTTTTCTTTCCTACTATAGCAAAGCCAAAAAGAATAGTAATCCCTTTGGGTTTGAACACAAAGAGGCTTTCTGGATAGCGCTTTATGCAAGACGCACAATACTTTTCAAACCAGGCGTGTGTGCAGGGAACTCTGAAATAGCTTTTATTTATCAGCCCTCCAGGCATGTTGCTTATTCTGCCAAGCTTTCGGGATGGTTTAAGGGCACAGGAAGAGTTTATGGAAAAAACCCCACCATCTTCATTTTGTTTATCTAACTGACTTGATTGACGTTTTTAAATGATATTGTACTCTCAATAGCTATTGCCTTCAATTCAAAGAACTTAGCTACGTTACTTCAAAGATCATATTTTTAACATTGTAAAACGCTTGATGGCGGGTAATTACAACACATTATCAGAATAACTCTAATACTGCATATACTACATTACAAATGACAACCAGCAATTAAACCCATTACTGCCTTTCATCAAACTAACCAGAAAAAAAACACTTAACTATTGGCCTGGGCGTATCTAAAACTGATAATAAGTACCCATTCTGCTTACTCAAACAATAGTTCTCTGTCCTTGACAACTTCTGTTTGGTCTTTTTAATATGGAAGGGGTGCCAAACATCTTCTTTAGGAGGCTCCTGAGGGATGCACATGGCAGATCTCCTCCCATCAGACAACGAAAAACATGCTTTTCACACGGCTGGAATGGATGCACCTCTTGTGTGACCGGACACATGCCAGCGGTGGGGACTTTGGGGAAAAAGGCAGATGAGCAGAGGTTGGATGAATTGTTTTATCGGCAGATCACATAGCAGCAAGTTTGGCACCTCTTATACAGAAGAAAGACTGACCCGGATCAACAGGAAGCAGAAACTACTCCCAAATACTTAAAGAATTAGGAAGAACGCTGCCTGGGAAGGAGATGAAACAATAATTTAGGAGCCAGGCAAAGGAGAGAGAGCGAAATACCAATGGTAAGAAAAGATAGCAACTAGCAACCTAGAGATTCTTTGCAATTAATTAACTTCTATTGCTTTTTAACAACAATTTGCTTTCAGATCAGATTAACAATTTACATGTAGTGCAGGCCCAGTCTGATTTTCAGAGTGAATTGCAAGACCCGTTTTCATTAAAATCAGTTATACGGTATGTATTGAGAGGGATGAGTTTCACAGCAAGGAATGGATTGCAGTGATAAACTGCACAGCCCCGTAAAATAAAATGAAGAATGATTCTAGACTGAAGGCTTGTCTTCACCTTTTGTGAAGATGTAGCGAAAGAGGATGGGTTTATTTCCTCCCTGTAGTATTATAAAAGTTCAGAGCATTTAAACTTTCCCACTCCATGTAGCAGATTTGATTTTCTGTGCTGTGATTTCTCCACCGTCTGGCCATCCACCAGACCACGGTTCTCCGTGACTGTCCCTCGTCCTCCTCCAAATGCAGCAGAATGGTGACTTTCTTCTGAGAGCTCCGGAGACCTATTAGAAGAGAATCAAACCTGACGCTTCCTGATATTTCTCTCTTCTTCTTGTATTTAGTGTTATTCCTGAAGGTCTCCAACTCTTCTCTGTATTCAGAACAATGACATCTCATGTCCACTGAACCTGGTTTAGGACTAAAAATTATCAACTTGGGTAACCCAAAATCAAGGAGCAGACAATTTTTGAGGGATCTGCACTTATTTAGCAATGTTATTTGACCTTACAGAGTATAAACATTTTTGGTTTGGTTTTTTAACTTTGAAAACACCCACTCTCTTACTGTTACTGCAGAGATAATGAAATTACTCAAAAAAGTCACCAAAAATTATTAAAGCCACTAAAGCCTTCAGTCAGAAGCTGATCATCATTACATTTTACAGTATACACAGCACTGCTAGCACACTGCCTCCTCCGTAGTCTTTTCATCCTATGATAAATCAGCTGGGGCAGCCAAAATATAACCTAAATAAAAAGTGCTTTTGTGTTCAGAGGAATTATTACATCAATTAGCATCCCTGGTACCACCACTCTGTTAGTTTTAAGTATTATTGCCAGGATTAGTTCTTAAGTCACAACAAAGACTGGGAAAAAAGAGATGCTGTTAGCTTCTGCTATTTTGTAACATTTGTTTTAGCATTTCCACAGCAAAAAAACCCAGAAACCAACTAATCTCAAGGTACAGAACTAGGGCGAAGGCCTTAACTGGTCCTACTGGGCTCCTGAAATCTCAAGTCACCACTATCATGAGCAGCAATTGCAGCTAAAGGTCTGTTTCAAAAACTAAATTCCGGGTGATATGTCACTGTCTGGATTTTCTCCAGGAACAAAACTATTTACTGGTGTCCATATACTCAAATAAACATCCATAACACTTAGACAAGCTGTGATTCACTGGAGTCCACCTCGATAGAAACACAGCTTCGTACTCTCCTGTTCATGCCCTGTCCCTGAGTGTAGAAGCACTTAACTGTCCATAAAACCCCACACCACAGAACAGCCACGGTTAGTGGTCTGACAGCGCTATTCATCTACAGATGAGAAACTACGGAACTGCCGTGTGGAATAAGAGTTATCTCCAATTTACAGAGAAGGAAGCAGAGGCAGAAGTGATTGAATGGTGTCAGACACATGGTCTGAGACCACTTCCACTTGGCCTTACTGCTACCACGTGGGAGTGGGTTCACCAGCCCTACGCTAAGAGGCTCCCAGCATTTCATCTACATTTCAGACATGGTCTCCAGAAAGAATATTCCCATTTTCAAAGCCAGCAGAAGAATCTGGCTTTAAGGAATGCAATGACGAGAAGAAAGCTGGCGTTCGTACCACGTTGTGCTAGATGTAGTCCTCAGAGTTGACTAAGTCACCCAAGTGGAAGTTGACTAAAGCACCCAAGTATGAGCAGGCAGCAGAGCCGTCGCTATCAGGCTACAGAAGGACTCTCAGAGCTAAACTAAGCTGTCACAGACTTGTTGCACCCCCCAGAACAAACCTATTTGTAAAAATACAACCCGGAGAGACAAAGTAACAATAAAATGGAAAATCTGGACCTTGATTAATAACAGTGGGACTTCATGACTTTCAGTTCTGTTCTGCCTATTCCAAATCTGCACAGACTTTATGACTGTTCAACTCGACGCTTCATCCGCAACGGCTTCATCCCTGGCAGTCGCATAACCAGGACTTTCACGTATAGAGCAATTTCACACTGAGGTGTTAATGAATTGACGTCTCTGAAAAGCTTGGAAGTTATCAGACGAAAGGAACCTCAGAAGTGCTTAGCAGTGGTATTACACAATGTGCAATTACTGCTGATCTATCCAGCATTCAAGATGCCTGGGATCCAAAATAACCTAAATAAGGGCCAACTTCTGTCCTGCAAATTTATTTATGGCTGTTCTGCAGATCTCTAAAAACTAGCAGAATTTAAAATTAAACTCCTAAAGAGTATTTCAGCAAAAAACAATTCTGTATGTCTGAAGGCATCTCCTACCATGCTAACAGGACTTCACTTTCGCCATGCGCCTTTGGGGCAGCATGAAAACCCTGCAAGTGGTTGTGCAGCCACAGCCCATGTGTCCGGACCAAAGAACCTGCTCTATAAAACAGGAATAAATGAGGGTCCCACACTGTAATATCCATGACAGAATTTAGCAGAATGGGAAAATGCAGGTTACTGGTGAAGTAACTTGAAAACAGTTAGTTTTAGCTCTGTTTAGCAAACTGAAGAGGGTAATAGTTGAAATAAACATCTCAGATTTTACTCTTTGAAATCACAGGTGAAATTTAAATACTTTGAAAAATCTCTTTTTTTCCCTTTTAGTATCCCTGGAGGAGACTGAAATTCACCTCTGTGCTCTAACCGGGATTACAGCTACAGTTTCCCCAGATTACAAGATTTTAAATTCTACGTAAGGTTTTAAACAGCTTTGCAAAAACCCAGCAAGAATAACCTAGCTAAAACGCACAGCAGAGAGCTCCGACATGAGTGGCCCAACACTAAAGGAATTCCAGTTCACTACCAAAGGCTTTTCCAAGAAGACCCTTTGGCTAAACAACACGATCTTTATATAAAAAAATAACACTTATAAAAAATTTAAACAATTTCTTTTCATACCCATGTTCCCCTGATGGCTCTACGGGGGAAATGGGGTCCAAAAAGTGTTGTCATTCTGGGCTTTATATCTTTATTTTTAACAGTAAATACAAAATACAGGAATCACCTTTTTTGTTTTCGTCAAGAAACGGGTCTCCTGTATCGCAACTGAAAATTCATGAAGCTTTATGAACGTAAGCACATGCGCCCTCCCAAGCTTTTCAGGGCCATAACGCTGTAACTGGGACTTCAGCCACACTAGGTTTTCCTCCTTGGATTTCCCCTATGATATTCAGGGAAAGCCCTCACAAATGTATTTTCTCACCAGCTTCCAAAGCCAGATTAGAAACTTAAAATTTGTCAAGTTTTTTTCCCCTTTTCTTCCACAAGAAAAATGAAGGATGCTTTTCTATTTTTGCCTTGTGAGTTTTTTCTGTTGCTTTGCAGATTTTTTTTGCAGCGCCAGAGTAGCACTTGCTATATTTGAAATTAAAGCTGGTGCTATTAAAGCATGTTTTCGCTGCTGGGGAAGTTCATTCCCCGATGCCAACTGAGCTGCTAGAAAGGCACCAGCTCCTGCATGGCAGAATCTCACCTTGCGATTGAAGAGATTTATAGTGTCTGATAAGCCAAAGCATTAAATGCGGATCTCTCTGAAACTCAGGCTCCTGAAAGCATTCCAATGTTAAGGCATTTCGTACCTAAGATGGTTGAATTAAAAAGATGGATCCAACTCTTCCCTTCCAGCTTTGCTAAATGCTTTTCTGACCAACAGGTTTTTAAGTACCACGATGCTCATGCTTCTGGGGGGACGGGGGGGGAAGAGGAAAAGAAAGAAGAAAATCTATATACTTCAATGCATGTAAGACCCATTTCAATCATATTTAACGTCTCATTTCATGAATATACCACCTACAAACATCTGCAGAATGTTCCGTGTAACACATTAGCATGTAACTAGTAAAATAAAAAAATAAAAGTGCAATTTTTGGTCCAGGCTTCTCCTAGACCAGCTCCTTTCCTTCCGTCTCAGTTGCAATCTGAAAGATGACCTTCTGCTAACAAAGGAAGGTTGCTCCCCGTCTCTAATCAACTTCTTGCACCTATCCTGCTAACAAGGTGCCATCAGGCGATGATAATTTATAGCCAGTTTGAGTACGCACATGATCCAAGTTTCTTTCGAAAGCAAGCTACCCGTTTTACACGCCCTGTCTCAACTTGCAGGTCCCCGCTACAATAATCTGAACTGGTTCATTTGTCTGCCTGGGTAAAGCACGGGCAGCAAATCAGTCGGTCAGTGTGGCTGCCTGCAAGTTCTGTGTCGGAGAGGTGTGGATTAATGGAAAGAAAATAATTCTCTTTCCCAGGTTTGGCGTGTTTTTATATATTTTTATATATATATTTTGCCAAACAAATTTGCAGACATCATATGAGTATGTACAGGTAAGATACTTCATCTGAGAACACCTTTGTAAAATTGTAGAATTAGCTAGATGTTAGTTAACACACACAGTTTTACACGGAAACAGAGCTAAAAGAAAGCCAAAGAATTCCAGGTATATTACACTCTCTTAAGGAAAAACACATTTTATTTTATTTTTTAAGTGTTTAGGCCTGGAAAACGTGCTAGTGGAGCTGACTTTCAGAGGCCTTGGCTAGCTGGCTGTTGGGTAAGGAAACACTCCGACCTAAAATTAGATCCAGTGATGTGGGAAATAGAAGAGGAATTCCCCAGACTACTTGCCACACCTGGCATCGGACAAGACCCACCAAAATGAATTTCCTCAGATTTATTGTCTTCCTTCTTAGGCCTTCTGCAAAGATTTGCTGGTATCTGTAAGACCCTGGGAAGACCAGAGTAGCTTCTGGTGGTGTGTTGACCTTGGCTGGTTGCTAGACCCCCACCCAGCTGCCCTCTCACTCCCCCTCTTCTAAGAGGGCAGGGGGCAGAAAATAAGATGGAAAAGCTTGTGGGCCAAGAAAAAGACATGAAGATCCCTTACCAATTACCGTCATGGGCAGAACAGACTTGACTATTTTTTTTTTAATTCAAATATTAAAGAGAATTAGTAGTAACTTGATAATCTGGTCTATAAATCCTGGGTTTTTTATAACTCTATTGTAATTTCACCATAAGTCTACTTACTAATAATTGTACTATTTTGATTAGACTTAGTAAAACACCAGTTACATGAACAATAAATTCACAAGTCCATATACAAGATGTGCTGGCTTATGTCCATGTTAAAATTTTGTGTAATGCTACAGCAAGCTCAAAAAATCAAAAATAACCCTCTTCCAGTCCAACATCAACTCCTCTAATGGTGGGAAACCCCATGATTATTACTCTTTGCACAGGATGAAACCAGCACTTTTTGCAAACTTCTTAACCCACATCCACCAGCCATGCTCACCACCTCTTTGGGAAAGAGCCAGATGAGCAGATCTACACATGGTTTGCGGGCGTATCTCAAGACTTGCTGTCATTCCTGCTGTATTTAGCGTTGGTGTGGCCTCACCCTGAGTCCTGTGTGCGGTTCTGGGCATCACAATTTAAGAAGGATGTGAAGGTACTTGAATGCGCCCAGAGGAGGGCAACAAAGCTGGTGAAAGGGCTGGAAGGAATGTCCTATGAGGAGCAGCTGAGGACTTTGGGCTTGTCTAGTTTGGAGAAAAGGAGGCTGAGGGATGACCTCGTCGTTCTCTACAGCTTCCTGAGGAGGGGAAGTGGAGAGGGAGGTGCTGAGCTCTTCTCCCTGGGATCCAGGGATAGCACGTGTAGGAATGGTTCAAAGCTGCTCCAGGGGAGGTTTAGACTCGACATTAGGAAGCGTTTCTTTACTGAGAGAGTGGTCAGACACCGGAACAGGCTTCCTAGAGAGGTGGCCGATGCCCCAAGCCTGTCAGCGTTTAAGAGGCATTTGGACAAAGCCCTTAACATGCTTTAACCTTTGGTCAGCCCTGAAGTGGCCAGGCAGATGGACTGGATGATCACTGTAGGTCCCTTCCAACTGGAACTATTCTGTTCTAAGACATAACTTGGGTCTTGTGACACAGTATTCAAAAGGAGTAAATAAGTCCCTGAAAACTCATATGTCACCATAAATCTCTACTTACACTATAATAAAAAGTGTTCAGCAATATGGGGAACCTTAATCCTGCTGCATGAGTTAAATGCGAGAACTAAACTTAAGCGCGCTTCTATTAAGAAATGAGCTAGAAGTACTTTGTTGGCTTGACGAACATAATACGGGTTAGAAGTAATTCATTATCATGGAATTGAATTAACACTGTTTTCAGCTATTCAGTGTAAGTTCTTGCAAATGTCAAAATTTCTATGTTCCTTCAGGTTGTATTTCATCTGAAGGAAAGGAGGAGCTGGAGACATGTGAAGTTTCTGACAGGCTGTTGATTTCCCGTATGGATGAAGCATGTTTGAAAACTCAAAACTTGACTGATCTGCTGAAGCACATTCTCTGACAGACAATATAAAATCAATGCATCACATATTAAGAGTTTTTTTGGCGTGTAAGAGTTTTTGTTTGTGTGGGAGGTAGTGGGGGGATTGCTTTATTTTCTGTCATCGAAAATGAACAGCCTTACCTTAAGGTTTTTATAAACTGTCATCTTTAATCAGACACACACAGTAAGACTGTCAGTTCTCATAAAGCATCGGGGTGGGGGGGAAGCACAAAATGTGAAGCTGTTCCCCATCCCCTCCCCATGCGTGTGCCCCGTTTCTGCGATGGCCTCAGTCAGAACTAAACCTTTTCTTAGCGGTGTCACAACAAGAAGCTCTTCTGAAACGTGTCTTTATAATTCAGCGACGCAGACTTTATGAGAGCTTGTCAAAGAGAAAAGAGTTAGGATTCGCCTGCAAGAAACATTCATTCTCGCTGTTGACAGATATAAAGTACTAAATGTCAACAGCAAGGGACTCGTCAACTAAATGTCTTCTAAACACTCATTAAACCAAGGGGAGAAAACGAATTCAGTAGGTGGGTGTCAAATTGCTCCCTTGAGATTTCAATTCAGGTCAATTGAAGTAAACAGCGAGTGTATGGAAAGTTGCATCAAGCATCTGTCACACTCAAGGATGAGTATTAACGATTCCAAAATAAAGATGGGAATATCAAGCATCACGGTGACTACCAGTACCGTAACGAGAAGCAGGAGTCGAGATCTCCTGATTTGAGCCCCATTTCTCTCGCCGCGCCACAGAGCCTGGGGAGAGGCACCATCTCCCTGCCTCCACAGCCTCCCTCTCCGAAGGGAAGATATTTCCTGCCTAGCAGAGCGAGATTTAGATTAACTAAGTGATTTTTTTTCCCCCCTCTCTTTGAAGATAAGGGATATGTCTGAATGTAAGACTTAAAAAAGAGAATTCATGGAATCTGGATGGTTATATTTTTAAGGGGTCACTGACTTTAGAAGTTTGCAAATAACATTTTGCTGTGTACATAACAGCATCTCAGACTTTTTTTTTTACTTAACCCCTTATCCCCTGAATATTATTCAATCAGAAATACCAACTTTAAGCAGTTAATACAATAAGTTCCCCCTCCCTGCCTGAGTCAGTTTTATTGATCTCTCTAAAATGAAGTATTTCAGGTTCGATTCCAAAAAGCTAGAGACATCAGCTCTCATTATTTAGCACTATCTGTGCCCTAAGATTATTTGTCATTTTCCATCTACTTTAATAACAATATTAGACTTATTAGACTGATAAAATACCACATATTTTTCTTAACATACTTGGTATCATCTAACATAGTCTAAGCATACTAAATGTAACTAACAAACTAATCTAATTCTCACACTCCTTTTGCTTCCCAAATAACACATTCCACATATTATCAAATAGTAATTTTATAGTACACAACTACAAGATATTGCAGCATATTTCAAAATCAAATTAGTTGTTTATTATTATAGCTATACAAATACACTAACTAAAGGGATTATCAGCGGGGTACCCGCGGGTTCTTAGTTACACACACAGTTTTTTATCAAGTACAGTTACGTGGTTATGAACGCTGCTCAGCTGCAGCAGCAGTTGATGCTCGCAAAGACCGAAGGACACAGATGCCCCACAGGAACCGATGACAACTTTGCCACCCCCTCCCAACATTTCCAAAATAAACAGAGGATCTAAATTCTACGTACAGTACCTTTTATCTTGACATATCCTGAATTAAATGGAAGCTTGACACGATTATTCCCAAAGCATGGAAAGCTAAACCAGCCCTGCTAATACATATGTACCTGCGTGTATGTACATATTCTGTACATTGTGCACCTCCCTCCCATGGACAGGTTACCAGTGGAGTCTGAAATCTCAAATTTGACCTTCAGCAGTTCAGAGCTGATTGCCACCAGTTGGTGAAGAACATGCCAATATCAACAGGCAGCAAAAGTAAATTACTATCCTCCTTGATTATTCCCTAAAGCATTTATTTTATTTATTAAAAGAGCAATCACTCTTTTATTAGCATTAACATAACTGGAAGAAACAGGAAATTCCAAAAATGCTATCAAGTTAAAAGCCTACTGCTTTAAATGGTGGAAACCAGTATAAATGAACATAATCATTTAATTGTTAAATTAAAATGTCAAATTATTACCTGCTCTTTTCCCCCAATCTGATCAATCCAAAATACCAAGAACAAGCAAACTTTGCAGTGCCTTGGACCACGCACACACCGGAGTGTTAAACTTTAGTCTTTGCATCCCAAACAACATCAGCAGAGTCAAATCAGTAATTTTACCTTTCCTTCTTCCCCTTTTTTTTGGTACTCTAATACATCAACACTTTGGTTTTCACTTTCTTACTCTCCAGACTTTGAAATCAAAGGCAGTGATTAGAACATCACTGACATGGTGCAGTTCTTCCCATCCGGCAAAGGGCAAGATCCCCCAAGACAGACAGTGCCCGTTCCACAGAGAGGTAAAGGGTGCCAAGCCAAGTTAGCCTCTCCAGTCCACTTCTTCCCAAGGACACAATCTTGCTTAGAAGCGACTGCTTCTTCCGAATCGCTGAACACTTTGCTTTCTCTTCCATCCTACAACCCTTTTAATTGCTGCTTGATCTTAACGAAGTGTGGCTGATATTAATAAATGGATACCCTCGCAGCCTTAATACCCAATATCCAAACAACGTTCAAGTGAGTTAGCATCAGCGGTGCTTTCACGATTCCAAACGCCATCATCCCCTCCATCTCCGGTCCCTCCCGTCCCTCCCCCTTAAGCCTCAAGACTGTAGACATCTGTTCTTCAATTGTCTGGTAATAAACATACTCTAAAAAGCATATGTAAAATGATTATTACCCTGAAGAGCCAAGTGCCTTTCAAATGCCAGCTGAAACAAATAAACAACAACAACAAAAAATCCCCACCAAACAAATGTTACAACAGACATCACTCAGGCTGTTCAATATTCCACAACGTAAGGGCTTCAGCATTGATCCCACACGTTTCCTTCCTCCAACGGGAGATGTTAGTCCACAGACCAGTGACACCAGCGCTTTCACGATCCAAGCAGATGCTGATTAGCAGCGAAGGATGAAGAAAGCAACTGGACTCTTTTGGTAACTTTTATACTTTGACACCTCCCGCAATATGTAATTAAGGAAAATCAGATGTGTATTCCTCTTCAATTTGTAAGTGCAATTAGTTTTCATATGTAGTTAGTGAAATCTATTCCCAGCAATCATCTCTGCTAGAATACCCACTTGTCTTCCAAAAATTCACTATTCATTTATTTCGTGTGTGGTGGTGTCATTAAGTCCTGGTAATTAATCTGGGGCTTGGTGCGCCTCAGTTGTCCTAGTGGAAATTAGGGACCCACATCCCAAACGACATAACATCTCACTTCCCAACTCTGGCTCGTTGCTCTAAAGTAATTTGAGGGAAGGAAGACTTTGAAAACCATTTGTGTGTATTTGCCCTTACACTCTCCATGGTTCTAAGTCAAGAGTTTCTCTAAACAAACTTTCATTACTGGAGATATGGGGGTTAATGTACAGCCCCCTGCAAGCCTGCTGACTGTCTTCTTCAAAAGGATCTGGAGCCAAGCTTAGTCTCAATTTGTAAATTAAAAAAGACCAAAACCAAAAAAAGGCTATTCTAACCGGTAAACTTAACACTGTGATCGTGCAACTCTCTGATGGGATAGACGACACTTTTCATACCAGTAGTATAAGAGAGAAATTCAGACTGATTAATATAAATGCTCTGGTTACAACTCCCCACCAAACATTACTGTGCTGAATTACATTTTAAAGCCATTGCTTAATGCCCTGCTCAGGCTTTAAATCATCACACCAGCATCTGGTTTCTCAGTGATCCAGTTAGCTTAATACTTTCAGAAGCATTTGGCTTCCTAATAAAATCAGCTGGACCATACAGTGCTAAAACTTCTCCGTCAACATATTTATGTGAACTTGATAAAAATAACAAAAAAACCCCCCTTCTAAATAAAATATTGATCATTTTGAATTCAAAACAGATTCATCTTAAGCCTGTACGAACGACATTGATGAAAGATGATTGAGGCAGGCCATAAAGAACCTTGACAACAAATGGAAAATAAAGCAAGTGAAAACTTCACACCTCTGCAGCAATTACCTCCTTGAGAGCTTGACGCTTAGTACAATAATGTCTAGAAAAGGGCGACAAAGATCGAACCATAAGGAACGCACACATAAGATGATGTGCTAGAAATTATTGCAAACATCAGTATTTTAGCAAGTCCACCGTATTCAGCATTTTACAACCACAGCCTGCAACGTATAGCCAAGTTGAACAGGAATGAACGGGTAAGTCAGTTGGCTGGTAGGACAGGTCATTGCTAGCGACTCCCATCAGGAACAGAATTCTCTGTAGGGTATTATTATCAACAAAAGAAATCCAGTCCTATGGTCACCCAGATACACTGCCTCCCGTGCATCATGCGCATGCCAAAGTTGAGGATCACGAGTTAAAACTAAGAGAGCAAGGACTCATGCCAAATAGTTACTCTGTCGATCATCAAGGTAGGTAAAAATCACATTTTAAAAGTTTCTACAGTCTTCACCTACACCCAAACTCACCCCATTCTGCAGTGAGGAAAGGGTAAGCTGGGTCACGGAGTACTTTCTTTCTCTTCACGCAGTTATTGATGAACTACTCAATGCAAGGAAGTTAAGATGTTGCAGATGCTTGGCATGAAAAATATATTGTACGCAGATACCTTAATCTTGATGCAATTATTTTTTATGAAGCAAATTATTTCTACTGCCTATCTGGCAAGCTGGTAATGAAAGTGAAGTGTTTGTGAGAAGTGCTATTTAAAGCAGAGCACTCATGTTAGACTCGGATGGCAAAAAAAGGGGGAAAAAATCAAGCAGGAAGGCAAATAGAAAGAAAGAAGTATTTTCAGCAGTTTCTAAATCAACGTGAAGCACCTCATCAATAAAAATAAGAGCGTTACCACCCCCCTCTGTGCTTGAAAGAAGCCTGTAAATTCATTAAAGGTGAAGAGACTGAAGTCCATATCATAGTGGTCGTATCTTGAATAGCATATTGCATCCTAACCATTGTCCATCTTTTCTCATAATAAAATGGCTGAAAACTATAAATTATGCTCTAGCAAATTTATTTTTAGGACATTTCTTCCATTTTAAAAGACAGAGAGGTTGAAACAAAATGTGCTTATAAAATTATCCTTTTCATTATGGGCATCTAGCAATAAACGAAGAGCGTACAATCTATGCAACCCTTTTTCCAAGGGAATTTCTGAAAAACCGTAACAAATTTTAATATGTCCTCACAACAGGTGCTGTTCTCAAGATTATTCTAATATCTAGAGTCACCACATCAGAAATTTAAATTTGGAGGAATTTACGCACTTTGCCTCTGCGTTTTTAAGTCCTGAGAAGTCACAAATGACCGCATTTCTCAGCTAGCAAGACAGCTGTCAGAATATTCCTTCATGTGGGGATCAGATTCCAATTACTTTTTATTACTATTTTATTATTGCTTGTTTTTAGCGCTGGAGAAACATGCCCTGTTGCCTAAGTGACTCATGATAGTGAGTAATACAAACAGAGCGAAGGAGGGAAATGCTCTCTAAAGGTGCTAGCACTGTATAGGAAAGGACATCTCTGACAATAAAGGAAAACCCTGCAAGGAAAAAGCAGAGGTGGAAGATTGACACGAACCGAGAAAAATGTCATATTATTTAATTCCGGCAAAACTAAGAAGATGAACTGTGAGATTGCAAAGTAAAGAGAGCAAAATTAAAGTATCAGAGGTAACTGGGTGAGAAGAGGCTTATTATTGACTTGCTCTGTTTTAAAGTTCCAGCAGTCTTTGATGAGCTCTGAATTTCTAAGATTTTAGTAACTGGCACAGCACTTTAGATCAGGCATTTAATTTGCAGTCCATAGGTTATACTTGTTTTATCAAAGAACGAACTTACCTTGCAGTTCACAAAGTATCCTTCTGACTCTTTAACAAGCATAATGGACAGTCACGATAAACAATTTGTGGCAGGCTGCAACTAAACTTTTCCCAGCTTGGGTCAATAATAAATTACATTGTTCAACGAAACAGGGTCAGGCAGGCAGGCAATCCCACTTGGCATGCTAGTTAATTTTGACAAAGCTTAAAGAGCATCGGCGACAAGCTCAACTAGTGATTACTTTTTACACGTGTGCACCTCAACAACTTTACAGCAAGACCATTGCTGGGAGGTGTTATCTCAGATGTGGCAATATGCCCATGAAGAAAGGAGGTTAATTCTACTTATTCTAATTATTTGCACCTGTAGAAATATGTAGAAAGTCTTGCTTACCTGAGGAGGGGATGAAAGATGATGGTAATGTTCCTGGCTCCCGGTTTGCAGACAAACTTGGATCCGCCACCTTCAATTAAGTTATCATCTGGTCCTCCTGGAAAATAACATGAAACAAGTTGTCTAACAGATCTGAACATCCCTTGAATTTTAGATAGTAAGTGATAATTAAACATTTAGGTCTGCCTGTAAATGCTTTATTCCTGGTGAAAGATCAGTAATTAATGTGAAAATACACTCTTTCTATCCTCTTTGTGCTCAGAGAAAGTACTCCTAATGCAACAGGAACAATACAGATAGTATTTATACATTACTTTAGGCTCCTCTTTCCATAGTTAGCGACAGTATTGCAGAAAGACTAGTAAGTGCAGGTCTCCTACGGCACAGGACCCAGTTTCAACTGCAGAAGAGTTTCCCACCCACCTGAGATGGATTTACCAGTTGGGCTGAAGTCCAGCGTACTGGACTGGAGGTGCTAACACGACACCTGTCACACAAATGAGAGATGCCCAGACACCATTAAGAGACTTGAGCCTCAGGGTTCTTCAAAGCTTCACCCCGCTGACAAATGGGGACCTCAAGCCTGAATTTTCAGTGACTTTAGCAGCTATTGGAAGAGCCCCAAACCAAACACACAGCACACGAGCACACACTTAAATCATCCTTTCTCAAAAGCACAAGGGCCTCCATCTCGTGTAATAAACACCCAAGGTCTTGTCCATGTGGCTAAGATGGATTTGGAAGCACACAACGCTTGGAAAGGGTTTTAAGAGCAGTGCTTCACTGAATTTTGCTGCTTCCATATTGCTGTATGGAAGGCTCCTGCACCTCTCGCTGATGATGCCACCGTTCAATCCCTTGGAAGATAGCTTGGTTTTGATTGCCAGTGACATGAATTTTTAACTTATTTATTACTTTTAACACTACTGGGTCTCTCAGGAGTCCATGTCCTACGCAGAGTCTTCTAATTTCCCAGCAAAAGCCGCTGTTGCCCGAGTTCCAGTTGTGTACAAACAGGCTCTCAGCTACGTGAAAAATAAACGTGTTGAGTTTGGCACACTCCTTGGTAGTACAACACAAGCTCAGAGAGCATTATCCGTACACCTCAGGCCCAGACTGAAGGACTTCGAGTGGCATGAAAACACCCACCAGCATGTCATCACGTCTGAACCAAAGTTACTTCCATAGGCAGCTCCTAAGACCAAAAAGACCTTAAGCTAGGACACTGAGAGAGGAAAAAGGGGGGAAGGCAAATCTCAATTTCCTGAAACCCTTGCATTTCCCGATAGCAACAAAGTCCACTTGTCACCCTTCCAGAAGAAAACATTTTTAGGAGAACGCACCAGATGCCCTGCACATAAGCAAATGACAGCATCAGGAAAAAAATCTCGTTCTGAAATGAGCAGCAATTCAGCGCATAATCCCCTGTATTTCGGTCATATTCCCTTGCCACAAAGCACAGACCATCATCTTGCTGGTATCATCTGACAAGTAGCCCTAGCAAGTGTGGTTTTGGGCTAAAAACCTCAAATAACCACAAATATGAACTTGGGCAAAGTCTGTGTATCCCAAATGTTACCAAGTCCTTTTCATTTTGCATGTGAACTCTCCTTAATGATTGAATAATAATAAATACAGAACCTAATCACATTATTATGATAGCTTTATAGGCAGGAAAATGACAAAGTACTTGAAATCAAAACAACACCAGCAGATTATTGAATTTTTTGACCCTGACATCTGTCTGCCTCAAAACGAGACGAAAAATGTCTCTAAATTGGGAAGTGTAAGAGGAGGAAGACAACCGATGAGTGACTCCGATCTTCTTTTCAAAGTCAAGTTTATGTGCTTTAGGCCATTACGTGCAACCAATCTACCAAAAAACCTCTTCGATGACTTGATTTAATTGACCCTCCTGTTAGCAACCTCACAGCAACGTCCAAGGACCAAGCAGGTCACCGATGCCAGTTCTTCCGTACCCAAAACGGTCCCTCCAGGTCAGGAGTGTTTTGTACAAGAATTCACATCACTGGTGTAGACTCAAAGATGCTGTTTCAGTGCCCTGGTAAAAGAGTCGATACTAAATTCCCTGTGGAGTGGGAAATCCCTGCAAACTCTGGATACTTGCAGTGGCAATATTTCCAAAAGCAAATTCGGCTCCCCAAATGCGTCATTAGGACACGGAGCTTCTTGATACTTTCTATGCTAGCATAGGGCCTCATGAAGTGCAAAGAAGCAGCTGAGAACCGAGCTCATAAAACTTTACTGGTTGTATTTAGAAAGAGGTAGCTCTTAAAAAAAAAAGTTCAGGGATTTCGTTATGCATTTTAATAAGTTAACTTGCTCAATGTGACAGTTTAATCGTGGAAAAAAGATGCGCAACTTCTAGGAAAAGAAAATTATTCATTTCCTCTATTAATGTCAGACCCTGCAATTTCCACTGGGGTCCGTGTCTTAACTGACTTATTGAAGAATTCATCCAAGCATGAACTACTGAGGCATGAACTAGGAAATATAGGCTCACATTAAGAAAGGGGTGTTATTCTTGTTACATCAAGTCACCCTGCACTAATCAATATTATTGACTGGGATGAACTCCACAGCAAGGAATAAACCAATCTGTCTTATCTGCTTGGCCATATTATGCGAGATTTGAGAAGAACAGGACACCAGCACTGAGAAAAAATATGCTTTTACATCTTCTCCACTCTTAGCTTTCAATTATTAATAATGAATGCTCTGCATGTAAGTGTAAGCTATGAGGAAAAGTAATTTTGTTTGTATTTAAATATTTTACCTTGAAAAATACACTGAGATGTAAATCTTATCCCTGATGATGCCCCGTACATACCAATAACAACCCAGCATTGCAACAGTTCTTGCTAATGCCAGCAGCCTGCACTGCACCCCTTACCTTTACTTCTCTTGATGCTGCCATCGTGCCTCTGCGGACCCTGAACTAAGTTGCTGTAGCCCGGCAGCAGCACAGCTCCATCCGTGCACGGCCACCGTACAGAAAAGCAAATGCTGTCGTTTACCGCAATTCACAGCGCAGCAGTTCTGTTATGATAGCCATTGCAGAGAAGCCCTAACTGGAGCAAGAGAGAGCTTATGATGCCTTTGCTGGGATATTCAAGGGGAAATTCAAGGGGGAATCTCTAGTGGGGACTCTCCCTGACCACATCAAGGTCTGAAATGTGCATTTACATTGACCGGCCAACATAATGCCTCCACTGCAGACTATGACCTGTGCTGGAGACCCAATAAACATGTTCATAAAAACACACCATGAATATGCCTTCATCCTTACTGATCCCTGCCAAGAGCATCTCTTGCAGGGAGGTGAATGATCATTTATCCAAAGAAACCAATACCAGGCAGCTCCACAGAAAACAGGCAGCAGATGAAGGAAGAGGGGAAAAAATGCCCGTTGTTTGCTTTTTTCCTCCTTGTCAAGATGATTAGCAGAGTCTCTGAAATAAGAGCTAAGCATGCAAATACTGTACTTACTGCTGGGCTGTCCCGAACGCATGCCACAAACACATGACCAGAAGAGAAGAATCCGCCTCATCAGGGAAAAGGAGCTGTAACGCCTAATTCCCGGTGAGCACCGAAGATTTTCAACTGTACGTAAGTGCTCAACTTTATTGCCATGACAGCTGACTGCAAGCACTGACTACGGGACTAACCGTCCACTCGCACTGATGCAAAACATCACGACGTCCACAGCACTCCAATAACCATCCGGGCCGAGTATACACCATCACTTCAGCAATGCCACACTACAGAAATCGTTCATTTGGGTTGCACAGTTTGAGTTTTTGTTGTTTTTTTTTTTTTTTAGTGTAAGGCAAGAAACTGTAATAGCCGTATTTCATAGGTACTAGGAAAAAAAGCCCAAACTTTCACAGCTGTCAGAAAGTACTATTGTTGTAGCAGCTCCTTACATCAGCAAGCTGGTGCTTTTAATCTGTCTAGTAATAAATTACGAGACAAAAAAAAAAAAAAAAGAAGAAAAACTTTTGATGTGAAGTGAAATTTGTCATACAGTTAATGATAACCTCACGCCGTGCTAGCAATGAAGTGTGCCCACCTGAATACCACTGCGAGTGGGAGTCAGAGACGGGTCCATTAGTAACGCAGCTGAATGTTTCTGAAATGGAGCCTAAAATGTCATGCTTCAATATGAAAAAGCATTAGATTACCAAGAGAGCCAGAATCTCTGCAGGCATTTAAAGTCTGAACAAACATTAAGAGTGCTTCAAGTTTTCTATTCTGCCTAGTATTTTAAAAATATAAATATTCTTCATGGATATGTCAGGTTTACTGCTAACGTCCTGTTATCTACATACAGAGCAGGTCTCAGAAGGATGATGGCAAGATTTCTTGTCCCACAAGGGATCTCCCCAGAAAAACGGGAGTTTCTTCTGCCACGAAGTAACTCAAGTTCAAAGTTGCCCTCCACCATTTGAGGCATACCTGGACATCGCTAATTTACTCTGTATGGAAAACATACTGAAGCACATCATGATAGAAATGCTAAGGATGAGAATTCTTCAGAAAGTGTCTCAGGGTGCTTTGCAAATGAATTAAAAGTTCTTCTTGGTATTCCTATACCTATTTTGTGCACTGAAACAGTACCGAAGGCAAACCTTAAGTCAGATACACACCATCACACAAATCACGGCTCCTCATTTAAAGACAAAACCCTGGAACACACTGCAAGGAGCTTCCTGATCTGTAATTTCGCAATTAATGTAATGCTGGTTACTTTCTTTAACCAAGGACTGCCATGGCTACAGAAAAAGCTTGATCCTACTTTGTAACAAAAGATCACACTGAGACACATCCTGTGATTTCCTCATTTATCGAGATAAATTCTCTACCACTAAATTTAAAAAAAAAACAGAGATAAGAGTGTTTATATTTTTTTTTCCTAGATTTTCGGGGTTTTTTTAGGTTGTCGTTTCTTATTTTTTAATTGAAACAATTTTCTCGATAAAGGTCCAAGATTTATATGGAAATTATTACTCTTAAACAGCATGTCTGAAGAGGAATCATCACAACCACTCCCTCTCTTGATCTGTTACTTGAAGGACGTGAAGACATCAGAGAGGAGGTAGCTCAGCATCTCCTAAGAGGCTCCTTGCACCTTTTAAAATCATAGTAAGTAATAAAGCAATTCCTTTCTTTTAACAACAATGTAAGGAAAGCTCTCTCTGCCTCTAATAAGAGTACTTTTAAAAGGTGAGATTTCTTACACTGTCACTTCAGAGCACCATAACGCATTACCTAATTGTTTCGGAGCTGCATCTGTCTTAATGCATTTCATCCTCAGCCCCGATACACTTTAAATCCTATCAGACACAAAAATCTTTCAGACACAAAGATATTTGTCTAATACGTAAACCCCTTTCCAAAACATCCAGGAAATCTTAATTTGGTCTCAACGGAAACAGCAAGCACCCAAAAAACCACGAGGAGTGTAGGCAAACCTCTGGTCGCTCTCTTCCCCTCCTATCCGCCGTGTTAGCACGGGACAACTTCATTAATCCCTTCGTGACTGCAAACTTTTTCAGCAAAACATGTTCCAGGCACGTAGAGAACAATTCTTCGGCACCTCTCTGTGATCAAAGCGCCTTTTCTAGTGAGCCACTTCACGTTAATCTATGCAACCGTAAAAAGAATAAAGAAACAGGCTTTGAAGCCACAACAATCAAGCAATCAACACAGCTTGCAAATCAATGCCACCTCCTCCACTCTGAGCATCAGAGCAAACTTGGAGGAGAAAAGAAACCAGTTTAGATGTTACCGTCCTTCCAAAAAGTTCTTGATTATGTGGAGATCAACAACACAGTTATTACCTGTATACCATCTTCAAGGTATGGAAATACAAATTTTCATCTAGCATGAAAGGGAAGAAAGCAAAAGCTGCTCAAAGACAGCAAAGCAGGATATCATAAAACAGAGCTCAAGAGAAAAAAGTGATTGACCTGTGCTATTACAGAACAGTAACTACGGAGTTTTATAATGGAAGTCTCCTGCTTTTTCATACTTCTGTACATTAGGACTCTTATTACTGCACCCACTTAAACAAAGCCACACACAACACAAGCATCCAGTCCTGGTTTTGCTATACTGATTCGCAGCAGTGATTCAACGTACTGGCACGCACATTTAAATTCATTTTATAAGGAAACAGCCATAACTGATCTTCTCTAAAATTCTTTTGCATGTCTCGAATCATCAAACTTAACTGCATTCAGGCCATTTTTCAAACTGCTCTAAGATACCTGCTTTAGTAGAGCCCACATGGTGCAGCGCAGGCTTGAATTAAGGGCTCAGCAACCAGCTGTCCTGGCACTTGCTTTCCTACGCCTTCAGACCGCAGCAGGGAAGAGGGGAGGGATGGGGAAGGATCTGGTCCACTCTCCAAGACCAGGCTCCACCGAGGAACCAAGCACATAGGGAATCCAGCATCCTGCACCTAAAATTAGCTTTTGTGAGCGCTTCAAGCACCTTGACCTTAGAGAGGCAGCCCTATAAGCAGTGTGACAGAATCTAGGTAGGTCTTCCCTGAAGCTGAATAAGTTTATCCAAGTGAACAAATATAACAGAAACCCCAGAAATGTCCGGCCCCGTGTTTCAACCAGCCTGTGTTTCCAGACCAGCTCCACAGAAAATAATCCTTAAACTTCCAAATCCATAGACCCTTCCTTTTGAACAAACACCATCTTTGAAGACTTATACTTTTATTAAGAACACTGTTTGGCAGGCAGCCTCAAAACATTGCACTTTCCTGCTGGTGTAGGTCAACTCTGGGTTAATGCTTTCCTGTTTCTCAGTCATGTTCTCTTCCCTTCTTGCTGGACTCCTACGAACCATGCGCAGGAGCTCTTATGGGTCTGTCAACGCAAATGGAACTGAAATTCAGCACTCCAAGTAAAGCAAAGGTTATTTCTAAGTGAATGACACAAAATTCTTCTAGAAAGCCCTTCAAACACCAACCATGTTAGGATTCCGCAGACTCAACAAGAGAGATCTCATCTTCTAGTGGCATCTAGTGGATTATTTTAGGCAGACTATTCCGTCTACTCCTATGTAGCAAGGACGTTCCCTCTGTCCTCTTCACCCACAAACTGCAGTAGAGAGAGCACTACACGGCTGCTGTTTCTGGCAGTGACCTACCTGCCCGCTGACGCAGCACGTGGGGCTCCTATTCCCTCTCTCTCAACAGGAGGGAGAGAGAGGCGAGATGCACCAGACAAAAAAAAAAAAAAAAAAAAAAGAAAGATCCACGTGTTATCAAGATAGACAAGAATAAGCTCTGGCCAGTACTTGATTACTTCCTTGCTTGAGGGGAGAAGCAATTTAGCAAAGGTTTCTGACAGAGGAAAGATTGCATTTCTTGTTTGCTTCTCAATCACATGCTCTTTTTTTAATCATGGCAGCTGTGAATTTATAGACCAGACCATCAGGAGTAAGGGACTGATGTTTAAAAACACATAGGCACCCTACCTTCTACCACAATCAACAGAGATCAGAAAGATGATGACATTGGCACTACAAGAGACCCCAAATCAATGGGAATTAGGTGGCTAACTACTTGTAAAACACTGGCTGTCAGTCCTTGGGGCGAGGGCTCTGCAGTGGTACAAGGGAGCTCCAAGATGATTAACTGTCTCAAAGGGCAGCAGACTGTTCCCAGCTTCCACTCTGTCCATCACTTGTCACTGGCACTAAACCCTGCACAGGAGATACTGACACGGCCGTAGCCAAGTACAGGAACACCCTAAATCCACATGGATTATATACTTCGATCTGTTCAGTTAGTTTGCAAATATTTTTCTTCTTTGTCAGAGAGGTGGGGTGGGAATTAAGATGAAAAAGACGTGAAGTGGGGGAAAAAAGACAAGGAAGCTGACCTTTAAGGTTATAACATACATCACATTTAATTTCTGTAGTATTTCCTTAAGTGAAAAAAATGTCAGCAATTCTTCCAGAAGCAGCATTTGGGGTGACGCTCCATAACACGGGTTGCAGAGCAGCTTTCCAACCTAACAAGCTTTCACTGGAAAACCACAAACGTGCCGAAATTCAGGCAGGGCTCCTCGCTGGTTCTCAGTTTACTTCATGGAGCAACGGGGCTGTTCTGCCGGGGGACTAGTACAGACATAGGAGTCCGGAGCTTCCAAAATATGCACCAACCCTGTTTGCTGTGGGGTTGGGACCATGTCAGTCACCACAATGATCTTAAAATCCCAGCTGAAGTCAAGGCTGACGGCTGGACCATCACAAATCCCTTCCAGGTATAAAACTGGGAAAGAAAGGAAGAGGGCTGTAGCTTGTATTCAAGTATGTAGAGCACGTGCTCGGCCTCAAACCATGCTGAAGGAAAAATAATTTCCAAAAGCAGGAGAGGCAATACTGCCACGAATTGCCCCTCTGCTCAAAGGGAGCACAAGCACAAATCCTACTCACCATGACAGCAGCATGGCATTTTAGTCTGTACAGGTACAAAGTTGCCAGCCATGAGAATACATATTGCTATCAAAATCTTAAAAAAAAAAATAAAAAATAAATCAATCCAGAAACCAACAGGCAGCCGATGCAGACCATGCAACCCAGACTTCATATAAAAGTTTTTACTAGCACTCAACTGCAGATCTGGATTCAAGTCATGGGTCTAATACAGCCTCTCTGACCTTGATCAGGTTTCTGTGTTTCAGTTTCCCAAAAGGAGAATTGAAATAGTGACTCCAACCCTCCCCTGGTAAAGCTATTTTGAGAAATGCTGTAGACAAAAAGGAACAAAGGTTTTCGTCGCTGTTCTTAAATTCACGCTTAGACTTCAGCTTTCCATTTATCACGGAATCTGGCTCCAACTTACCAAACTGACTGCACCACCTATTCCAATCACTGCCTGAAATTTCTGCCTGAAACAGCTTCTCCTGCTTGCTTTTGACCAACCGTCACTACCCTTCATTTACTTCATAGCAGGGCTTCAGAACAAGAAGCTGATTTGGATGCAGTCACATAGCTGGTGCACAGACATATTGTTCTGCTGATGTTCCCATGCCCAATCCTTTTACACTCTCCTATACTGTCTTGTCTGAGATCCAACACCATATGCATTTAAATAAGTTGCTCTTTAATGTTTCAAAACCTGATTTATTAGTTGCTCACACTCCATCTGCCTTGAAAAACTGCAGCGTGCCTTCACTTTCACAGGCTGTACAAAAGGTTGAGGTTCAATTTGACTCTACTTTATCATTTGATCAGTGTGTCAGCCACATATGTAAAGTCTCCTTTCAACTACAGAAATTGTTTCAAAACGCATACTTATCTTTCTCCTCTTTTTTTTTTCCACACCACACGACTCGGCACCAGGCACTTTGATTAATGGATTTGTCAGCTCGCATATTTACTATTTTGTTGGCTTCCCTAAAACTACTGTGTACAGATGTAAGCTCTTCCAAAGCATGGCTGTAGCATAAATCCTTATCCGAAGCCAGGCAACATGCTAGAGCTAATGAACTGTGATTACTTACACACTGCATTCACTTTTCCACTATTTTCTTCTTAAAGCTTTCTTTCTTTATCTTATCTCCTGTAGTGGCAAATGGCTTCTACCTGAATTTTTTTTATATTCCTGACATGTTTTCTATTCAGTTTTAATGTCAGAAGAAAAAAAAGCAGTGAGCCAACAGAGAAAGCAAGTGAAATAAGACAAAGATATTTCCTGACGTACAGTCGTCTATTGGTTTATATTCTTATAACCTGTTTAACTCTAAAACTTCCCACATTTCATCTTCCTTTTTAATGCTTAAAAGTTCACGGCCCTTTTAGACAACACAATTGGTAGTTACAGCAGGACATATCTGGCGAGGCTATAGGCTTGTGGCATGACGTTGGACAAGGCTGCCTCTCCACTCACCCACTTCTGAAATGAGGCAGATTTGCTATAGCCCCTTTTATGGGCCTGGTATGAGAAATAATGAAATAAACAGTGTAAAGCGTCGTACGGTCTTCTAGAAAAAGTATACATCTACAAAAGTAAATTTTGCACATGAGCACACAGGAAGGAAACCGAGGATTTAGAAACTGTACGTAGCTGGGACTACAGTAACCATCATGCTGTCCAAGAAAGCTGTCATAGACTTGTTTTCCACGTATTAACGAACACATCAGTTCTAATGAAGACAAATTTGCCAATCTTTTGACAAGTCTTGAAAATGTTACAAACCTGGCATGTAAAACAAGGCAAAATAAATCCTACTTGGTTATTCAACACTGTGATGCCTCTCTATAACAACAAAAGAATGTCCTTACTCCTCATCTGTGCATACACTAGTGTGAATTAATTCATTTTCCAGCAATATGCAGAACGATCCCTGCTAATAACATGGGTTTTCCCCAAGGGAACTGAAATGGATTGTCCATGCCAGTGCACAAAATGCACAAAATGCACAAAACAGCTCCCTGCGCCAGCAGAAATTATCAGATTGCTCAGAGTATGACCTGTCAGGCAGCATTTTTCAACCTGTTCATCCATAATCTCTTTTAGATGGGTTTCCCCACCTCCTTATCCTCTTTGCTTTGTTTTGCCTGCAATTCAATCAAAGATGAATTAGACTTTAGAGAACAACCAACACCGTGGCTATTAAGTTGCACTGGAAATTCTAGACCCCTGTGTTAATTTTGCTACAGCTTTTACTTCTTGCATTTTAATGCAAAACTGCTTCCCCCCTGAGACTGCCACCAATATTGGCACGAATCGCATGGGGCTGTAACAGAACTCAAGCGCCAATAAAAAGGAAGGTAACTCAACTCTCGGCAGACATTAGCAATTGCAGGAAAGCAGCCAGAACTTTAATCACAATTCTTTCAAATGCAGCCAGGGATTTAGAAATGCTGTTATTCTAGGATATGACCCTAATACAGTGCTTAATCAAAGCCATTGCTAGCACAAGAATAACCTGGCGACTTTAATAAAACACAATTTCATAGGAGCCAATATGTCAGAATCACGCTGTATCTAATATAACAAACTCGAGAAAGAAGAATGACCAGTCCTTTCCATATATGTTTCTGTACATTTCTATAGACAGGAAACTTAAGATTTCTCCTAAGTGATGACCAAGACCTCCTATGAGCTCTGTTCTACAAAAATTTCTTAAGAGGGTTCTTTAAATTATTTTTTCCTTTTACTTGTTGCCACTGCTGTGCAGGTATCAAGGAGAAGAAAAGCTCAAAAGGTGCATGTTGAAAAAACTATTCAAGTACTCACCATTTTCTTATTTTAAATTAAAAGCATTCAACAGTCATAGGCTAAAGAAGCCAAAATTTGAATCTTTTGGCTTCATCAGAAAAAAAATTAATGTGTGCTTTCTGCTGATTCAGCAGGCTCTATGAACAGCTTGGTGGACTCTTACCTACATCTTGGAATACTCTGTATTATAATTTCACAATTAAAACAAATATGGCCTCTTCTGTTCAACCACGAGAAGCAGAAGCGCGCACACTAGTACAGAGCAACTAGAAACAGCAAAAGCAGAAATTAAACTTGGCATCGAGTGCATAGTTTAAAAGAAGGTGGAGGAATGGGCACAAACCAAAGTTGTTCCTATGCCTCCGAGTACATTCCCTAAGCGTGGAAGCTGCTTCTTGCAGTAACACTGAAAAGTCTGGACAACGCTATCTCCAAGCTGTGTTGTACCACCTGTAACTGCAGCCTGCAAATCCATCATTCTCTCTTTAAAAATAGATGTAAGCCATTCTGCATCTGAAAGGAGTACTGAGTTCAGAGGTCCCCCTCTGCTGTGGTCCTAACCTTTCAGCTTCAAACAGCCACAAAACTTACTTTGAAAACTACTGCTCATCAAGAAAAATCAGAAACAGAAGAAGCCTTCTGCGATGGAGGGAGTATTCAGAGAGCGCTTCCCCTCCCTCCATTTTTCCCCTACAAGGGCTACTTACAACTGAGGAAAGCAGCCAAACTATAACACAGGAAAAGGGTTGTGTTATTCGGAGCGACACTCAGTAATACAAAGGGTCCCACAACACAGGAGAAGCTGCAGATCTAAAAGGATTCCCACCTCCCACCAAATTTTGAGATCTGTAGTGTACGCCTAAGGCAAGGTGCCGTGTTGCGGGACATCAAGAAAGAAGTTATCGGCTGGTGCCGAGCAGCGGGCAGGCACCGATCCTCAGCGTACGCTGCACACCAGTAAGCGAAGGAGCCCAACAAGCATGTGCTTGGAAATCACGATGATCATGCTTCAACCCATAAAATTAAATATGAATCAAAGCAATAAGAGCATCGGCAAAAAGTTGCTTGCTCATTCTTACAGAGGACTTGATATCCTTTTAAATAATGGGATTGGTTTTTTTGTAGGGCTGTCGCTTGGCTCAGTTTTCCAGGCTTTTTTTCAGAGCAGTGAAAAATCAAAGGATTTGGGGCATCAAGATGACACTGTGCCGCTCACCATCAGCTGATGGTAAGAAGATTTTCCACCCACCGCAAAAAAAATTCCGTTGTACTTGACCAGGTGAAATATTAGGAGGAATCAAAAGAAGGCTGGAAACCATCTGGTCTCAGATGAAGACCTCTATCGAATGTAAAATAGCTTTATACCATTAAAGAAAGTGAGCCATGCTACAACTGGTTAAAACTATAGCCTTGCCTGTAGAGCTATGATTACAGCGGGGACTTTGGTTGTAGAGGATAAGACTCCCTAACATCCCCAACCGACACCGCTGTGCTGGCAGAAAGCTGTGAAGAGCTGTAATGCTGTAAACTCTGCCAGAAGACTGTTACCCATTACCAGAACGCAACGTGACATGCCTTTCATGGGATCATCGCAGATGAAGGTGGAAAAATATCTACTCTGTTCCCCTGCGAATAAATGACAAAGCCTTCCAATGCATCAGATGAGCTAGCTTGCTGTGCTACCACTTAACTCAAAGACTGCAGAAAAGAACGGTGAAGAGAAGCAGCTGAAATCAGAAAAACATAGTACAAACATCCATTATTCTTAAAATAATGGGCTTCAGGAACAAAATTGTCTTAGGTGCTACTTTTGAAATATTTAATATACCTTAAGCCAGGCCTCTGAGTAACCCGCTACTATTTTTACATCTCTCTTTTTACCACGTAACATCCTTTCCTAATGACAGTTTTAAACGTGCCCATGTTCAAGGGACTATTGCTTCGTTCTTTTTTTGGCAATAGATCACATGTCCCAGTGCTACATACTTACACACTATCACATAACCTCCTTTTCCAACCATCTGCTTGTTGAACTAATTCAAACTATTACCAGTTTTACCTACAAGAAAAGACACTCCAAGCTTCAAGGAGACGGCTACAGTTTCACCAGGGGAGGGGAAATAAAAAAGGCAACACAAAGAAGCTAGTCTCACAATGAGAGAAATGTCAAGAAATAGAAATGTCAAATCCCTTAGGGTGGGAAAAAAAAATAAATTCCAACTCCAGTTCATCTCCAAGCACTGTATTTTGTAATGAAATTACACTCTATAGTCTTCCCTCAGGGAAAACCTGCTCCAACTAATCAGACTGTTGGTTTTTTAAAGTTCAAAACAAATGCAAGAATGTCTATGCAGCATTCACGTCCTGGCTGTCAAGAACTGCATTTAACTCTTTGTAAGCAAAAAGGTCTGAATCTTGCCACCAAAACCTGCAAAATGGCTCAACATGGAAATATTTCAAAATATCTCCATGTTCTCCTTTCAATGCTTACCACTTCTGGCATCTTCTCTTTGTTTTTTAAATCACTCGGCAAAAGCTCCCCAAGAGTTTCCTTAGCACATCAAACGTTCTCCTGAATCCTCCAAAAGCCTTTGCGGCGGCAATCATTTCGGATGGTGTCCCTCATATCCTTGGCAGTGCCAGCTCATGCTTCTGCTAGCTTTTTTTTTTTTAAAGAAAAAACAAAACCACACGCTTATTTACACATAGGACAACTGGACACTGATTTACAGTAGTGATATTGAGGTGGTGGTGTACAACAAGTATGCAATAGTTGCTTCCCATCCCTCAAAACACTTTACTCTGGATACAGAATCACAGAATCACTAAGGTTGGAAGAGACCTGTAAGATCATCAAGTCCAACCATCAACCCAACACCACCATGCCCATTAAACCATGTCCCGCAATGCCTTGTCCACACGTTCCTTGAACACCTCCAGGGATGGTGACTCAACCACCTCCCTCGGCAGCCTCTTCCAATGCTTCACCTCTCTCTCAGTAAAGAAATTTTTCCTAATATCCAGCCTGAACCTCCCATGGCACAACTTGAGGCCATTTCCTCTTGTCTTGTCACTTGTCACTTGGGAGACGAGACCAACACCCACCTCTCTGCAACCCCCTTTCAGGCAGTTGTAGAGAGCGATAAGGTCTCCCCTCAGCCTCCTCTTCTCCAGACTGAACAACCCCAGCTCCCTCAGCCGCTCCTCATCAGACTTGTGCTCCAGACCCCTCACCAGCTCCGTCGCCCTTCTCTGGACACGCTCCAGCACCTCAATGTCCTTCTTGGAGTGAGGGGCCCAAAACCGAACACAACATTCGAGGTGTGGCCTCACCAGCGCCGAGTACAGGGGCACGATCACCTCCCTACTCCTGCTGGCCACACTGTTTCTGATACAGGCCAGGATGCCGTTGGCCTTCTTGGCCACCTGGGCACACTGCTGGCTCATATTCAGGCAGCTGTCGATCAACACCCCCAGGTCCTTTTCTTTCAGGCAGCTTTCCAGCCACTCGTCCCCAAGCCTGTAGCGTTGCCTGGGGTTGTTGTGACCCAAGTGCAGGACCCGGCACTTGGCCTTGTTGAACCTCATACAATTGGCCTGGGCCCATCGATCCAGCCTGTCCAGATGCCTCTGCAGAGCCTTCCTGCCCTCCAGCAGATCAACACTCCCTCCCAACTTGTTGTTGTCTGCAAATTTGCTGAGGGTGCACTCGATCCCCTCATCCAGATCATAGATAAAGATATTAAAGAAGACCAGCCCCAAAACTGAGCCCTGGAGGACTCCGCTTGTGACCGGCTGCCAACTGGATTTCACTCCATTCCCCACGACTCTCTGGGCTCGGCCATCCAGGCAGTTTTTTACCCAGCGAAGAGTGCGCCTGTCTAAGCCACGAGCAGCCAGTTTCTCCAGGAGAATACTGTGGGAGACAGTGTCATACCAACAGCGGGAGATCACCTTCATTTCAAGCACTGTCAGATGCCTTCAGCACAGCTGGGATACAAGGTGGCTGAAGCAGTCGTGGCTTGTTCTGCAGTGGCACAGCCAAGACATAACACAACAGGAATTTTCACGAAGGTGGGCCTGGGCTCTCCCTGGCACACACCAAGAGAGTAAAACAGAGATGACATCCCCAGGCACAAAGTCTTCTGCTATCACAGTGTTTAACGCCATCCAGATCTACACCGTAAGCCAGAAAACTACAAAAAGTCAAAACTCTCTTAAGAATAGCAAGCATTTGCTTGCTAGCCAGGTCATTTACACAAAATGCTATAGTCTTCAGTCACCTCATGCAACGAAATCCTTATAAAAGGCAAGATACTGTAGGAGTTGGTGTGGACTCAACTGAAACGTATTTCTTTATGGGCATATCTACATGGATGAGTTCCTACAGATATTGCAGGAGGAAGAGGGTTATTAGCTCAGGCACAGAAGTGTGCTAGGCGGTAATGTGACCTCCGGCACAGGGCTGGTGTTGCCTACAGCCGCGCAGAGCTTGGGTAGAGCGGACACCATCACCCACTTGCATCCATAAAGACATATCTCTATTTTCCATGCACACTCTTGAGAAAAGGGGCTTTAACAAAAGTATGAACACTCCTTTTCAGACAGAAGTCTAGAACTTGTATATTAAATTGGGTCTGTACAGAACAATGACCATAAAGCTTTTGGAGTTCAATGTCCCTCTTCTACGACCAGGTGAGAAAACTGATCTCATTATGTTAGCCAAGGGATCTTTCTGGCTTGCTTACTTTCTGCCTGGCAGTACTCAGTCAAATTCAAATAAGAATTTTTTTATTTCAGTAGCTCTGCCAGTGGTACATTTCTATATAACAGATAATGCATAAGGCAACATTGAACTATGGTTGTTCTTTTGCACATAAAAGCATTGAACAGAAAAAGTAAAAAAAAAAAATAAAATCCTACATCAAGCAGGTCTAAGAATTTGCTTCCCCTTATTAAAGAAAGAAGATGTGATTGATATAGTATGTACTGCCAGTGCATCAGTCCTCATAGCATTCAGGCTTTTGCAAGAGGGAGCAAGATGAGGATGCAACAGAGGGAGCGAAGCTGCTCTGATCAACACATTTCAAAGACCAAACATCACTGCGGTATGTCCAATCTTCTCTATCACAAATTCCTTTAAGACATCAAGGTCACCAATGAGCCTCTGAAATAACTTCACATCGACCCTCTACAGATGCAGCAGCAGACCCCAATCCGTTGCCTCTGGGGCCACGCGAGCCTCTCTCTTGCCATCACAACCAAGCCCTGAGATGTCTGCTTTTACCTGAAAGAGAGCCACAGCCTCCAACTTCAACATTAAAGAGCACATTTTCAGTTATTTCTACAGTATGCTTAGTTGCACACAAAATAACAGCCAAAAGGCTTGTATCCATTCAGTTAATTGTCTACCCTGAACAGTTTAATTATTTTTGGTCATATAAATGAAACGTATGTCCTCCTCCCTGCTGATAAATAAAAAACCGCTGGATCTCTTCTGTCTGGTTATTCTTAAGGGCTTGCTCTTTATGAGCACAATCAGTTGTAAGGGTTAGTTGAATACTTTTGGAGCAACCATTCATTTATGTTTTACTATTTTAAGATTTTTATTCTCTTCTTTAAAACTATTTACAAGCTGGAAATAGTTACTAGCTGCCTGCGATCAGATACATTTAGTTACCGATGAAACCTTCAACTTCCTTAATTTAAAGCCAGCAGATCGGTTTAATTTCTTTGACGACACCAAGCATGCCCATTGTAATGACACTGGAGAAGTGAAATGAGTACAGTTGAAGATACGACAAATCATCAAAACCAGCTAAGAGCTGCAGGAAAAAGCTGCCTTGCACAGGTATCATAGGCAGAGGCAGTAACTTGCACCTACAAACGCAAACAAAACATCACTGCAATGTGTTTGATGGTGGTTTCAGGTCTGCGTTTAAGGGTAAGTCAATCTCCCCAACTCCTCAGCAAGGCTACGGGTCGCTGTTGGAGCAGCAAGCAGGTACAGCCAGACACAGGGGCACAGCAGAGGTACCCAAAGGTCTCCTTTCAAAAACTAGCACGGCGTGAACGCGGAAGAAATAACATCCTTCTGTCTTCAAGGGGAACACCAGCCTCTCTGCAACCTGGAAACAAGAAGGCAATTCCTTTTTGACCTCCACTCTTCATGGCATTTAAATAAAACTGTTTATGGGTGTTTGGAGACCTAAAACCCAAAGTCTCAGTCTGCCAATAATATTTTAATTGAAGACATGAATATTCATCATCATTTTGCTTCTTTAGAGGACAAGAAACGGTAATTAAATAATTCTAATATGTAAATGTGTTCCTGTCATGACACCTTGCCTTCATCTACATTACAAAACCAAGGCATTTTTAGCTCTTTCATTATTTATGTAATTCTGGTTCTTTCGGCTTTTTTTTTTTTCTTCCAGACTAACTAGGGCTCTTGAACGCAGACGGCACTTTCTCAGTTACAGGCTCAGTAATTATGGAGTATTTCAAAGTCATCTGCCTCTCTTGACATTGGTAGTTTCAGAGGATTTTTATTTGGGGGCTGGTTTGGTATGATACATCTTCTGTTTCCAAGCTAATTTCAACAGCACCGCAAACACCTGATATTTGCCACAAGCCCAGGAGAACACGGGCAAGCACAAAGTTATTAAAGATTTCATCATTTCTCAGACTTCAAGAATGCTCCAGTAACAACAAAAATGTATTGGTTTCTATGAGAGACAACAGCGGTAGCTGTTTTCCAAAATAAATACAACATTTCTTTCATTTGCAGCTATAACCAACAACAGAAAACTCTGGATGAGTCCAGCAAGTCTTCCCTGTAATTGCTTTGAAATCCCCCCATTTAAATACAAACTGAACTAAAAACCTGAAGCATGTCGAATGAGGACAAAAAACGGGAAAGGATTTCCAGGGTCATTAAGTTCTCCCTTCCGCTCCTCTGAATACAATCTCCTGCATCTCTCCCTTCATACCTATCTCAAGCTCAAACCAAGTTTCTTGCCTTCACTGTTCAGACCTCACTTCTCTACTTGTTTGAAACGTTTTTCCAGTTTCCAGATTCAATTTCTTTTTGACCAGTTTATTCCTATCTGTGGAAACATGATTTCTCAGCCAACAGCTCTTTACCACCCCTTCAAGGTGCCTGACACGCCTTTTGTAAGCAACTGTATCTACCTTGCAGACTACTTCACTCCAGCATGAAATACTCTTTTTTTCCTCAATATAAGCAGCAAGAAACAGCATCCAATATTTCAGATGACTTCTAATCAGAGACTTGTACAGTGACATTAACACTTTCCGGTCTCTGCTGGAAATACCCTGCCTGGGTCGCATTTGCCTTTTTCCAAGCAGCATCGCTTTGGCAGCTCACAGCCATTCTGTAATCAGCTAGTACCACTTCTTATCCTCCATCGTTTCCAATTGATTAGCTCCTAGTTTAGAGCTCAGATTTCTGTTTTCAATCCCCAGGCGCATGACCCTGCGTTTAGTACTACTGAATTTCATCCCCTTTCTTTCACTCCGGTTCCTAAGGTCATCCAGCTTCTGTAGGTTATTTCATCATCGCCACCATGGTTGCCACCACTATAAAATGTGAGTCATTAAAGTATTTCCCAAAACTAACATAATGAGAAAGCAGAGTCCTGGAGGCCAGTGAAAGACATCAGGCAACAGACTGCCAATTAAATACTAACATCATTTGAGAACAATATTTGACACAACTTCTACTAATTTTGCATAACACCATCTCTTACAGAATTAGAGACTCCAAACGACACAGCAAGGGAAGGACAATTCGGCACCTCAGACAGGAGCGTGCAGCTGCCGACAGAAGGAAACCATTCCCAAAAATATACTACCACTACATAAAGCTCACGCCACAGTTGAAAAGTACTTCTGGTTTTAAAATCAAGTAAGTTTGGTAACAACAAATCCTGCAGTAAAGCCCAGTACTGCTGTGAAAACAGCATCTACTCCATCCCAGCAGACAGCTCCAAGCTGCACGCGGAGAAAAGCAGATGCTTAAAAGCCTTACATTGCCCTCAGCTCACCTGAACGTGACCTTCCTACCTGGAATATTTTCTATGTAAAATCACTTAGCCACAGACAGTCATGGTGGTTGCTACACATCTGAAGCACTTGACTTCAGCTTTGGACTGGTGTTGCTGGACTTTCGTGACATGGGTTGAGCACGGCAGTCTTTGACAACATTGATGTCCTGCTAGTTAAACCGGACGGGTACATCCTTTCCTTCTCCTTGGCTTTATTTGGTCCATTTCAATAGAGAGGGGGGAAAAAAAGTAACTTTCAAAAGCAATTAATCTCTCCAATTATCTTAGAAAACAAAGAACAGTAGGCTGAAACAGAGCAGTCTTTGACGGAAGTCTGACTTGATTGCAGAGCCATCAATCCCACGACTGACTATCCAAAACAGTAGATCAAATAATCTGGAGCAGCTACGCTGGGGAAGAAAAGAGCATCACAAGCACTTGAGGCAGTCAAACCACAGAGGGTTTCCCAGCGGCGTTCAGAGAGCTTTCAAGTCTCCTCCAATACAAAGACACTTAGCATAGATACCATGGAAGGAGGCCAACAGCTGCTGCGTATTTGTGCCGTCTCGCCAACGCCTGCGATCGTTGCTGAAGCTGGCACGCTCAAACATTTCCCGGTGAGCTTCATCATGTCTGGTTTGGCTTTCCTAATCGGTACCACAATAACAGATCCCTCCTGACGCGTACCAAACAAGCATCGGTTAACACCTGCACAGGGTTTATTCCAAATGAATATTTTTATACATCACTTCTTTCCCTGAAGGTGAATATCATCTTTGATAATCACAGCACATATACGAGTCTCAGAGGAAGCGATGAAAATCTTCTTTCGAGTTACTCAGCCTTTTAGCAAAGGCCCTTGTGCAAAGCGGGTTACGGCATGCCTGTACCACTGAAGTCAGCTGGGTATAGAGATGCCCAAAAAGGTCTTGAGCAAGCTGGATCTGCAGGAAAGAAGCGGGATGGTCTTATGCAGTCCACACTATTCTCCAGATATGCCCATGACCTAAGAAAGGTTGTCTCTGCCTGGCTGTGCTGTGCCATGCCAATGTGCTGGTCTACCGAGGAGTGTCTCAACACGACACTTCACTCACTAACATGGGAAAGTTCTCATACTTTTAACTGTTCTGGTCAAAAAAAAGCTGTGAAACACCAAGAAAACACAAAAAGATTCCCCATCTCCCAGCTGGGGACATGTTTCAGTGTGTTGATGCCAGCCTGGAATTAAACAAGATTTCCTTCAGGTGATGCAATTACCACTGATTTAAGTATCCAGTTCTGGACTGAGGCACTTGTTCAGGAGCCACTTTGAAATCTAAGTCCTCAACTTCCAAAATATAGCTTCAAAGAAAAATAAAAAAAAGCAGTTGAGAGAAGCACTAAAGATTACTTTCACCTGCTCCAATATTTTCCCACTAAATGAAAAAAAATAAATGCAGGGACTGAAAATTCCAAGCCAAGGACAAGGAGTAGCAGCACTGAGGAATTCATGAATGAAATTAAGCGAGAAACAGAGAAACGGAGCCATAGATCTTTTCAAAACAGCAAAATCCCAAAACATACACACAGACCCCAAATCAGAGGCGAGCAGTGAGAGCTGCCAACGTGGCTCTGGTCATTGAGCTTTGAATCCACACAGAATCACAGAATCATTAAGGTTGGAAAAGACCTGTAAGATCATCAAGTCCAACCATCAACTAACACCACCATGCCCCACAATGCCTCGTCCACACGTTCCTTGAACACCTCCAGCTCCCACTGAAAGATGATGCAGACGGTGGCAAACCTACCCATCCTCTGGCCCGTTTCCTTCGTGTATCTCAGGCGATCACATAGTCCACCCATATTGAATTATTCCTCCAAATACATACATATATGTATACACACACCTCAGTTCCTTTTTTTTCCTAATTAAATCTAGCACACTACGCAACCAAAATAAGATGTTGACTAATTTACTGATTTAAATGTACCCTAGCTGCGTCAATCTCCTCCCTCTAGATCTTCAGAGCAACCTTCGCTCTTAAATAAGGCCGGGGATGTAATCATCTCCTCCTCCTTTTCACATATGCAGATAGGACAATTATCTAGACGTCCATCAGAATGGCTCGCAACAGCAAGAAACTCATTTTTAAGCCAGTTTGCCGCATACACTAGCTGAATACACAAACCTGATCCAATGTGATAAACCTCCTGAAGCTTATTACAGTACTCACCTCAACGCTCAGCAGAGCAAGAAAAAAAATCTGAGATAGCCACAAAAAAATTTGCCCATCCTGGTCCATACTCGTTGGCTGACACTCCCCCTTTTACAGCAGCACTATGCCAGAACCTGGATGTGTTTTGAAAGACTACCAGAAGCTTTTTTACAAACAGAAAATGCATCATATTACTGACATGTAGGAATGGTACAAGAATCCAGTTGTACACGGACAGAAACGTGCCATAAATATCACATTATTCTTCTCATCAGAACAAGAGGGGGATGAAGGAATCTGCACAAAGACACTAGAATTCAAGAATATGCTATTTTGCTTTTAGAGTTTGTGGGATGGAAAAGCTACCTAGAAAAGAAAACAATGTCAAATGCTTCAAAGCAGGAAAATATTAGGAGTAACTGTGTAAGAGTGAGTATGTCTTCCTTACAAGTGGGTTTTACAAGTCTTGTAAAAGATTATGTAGCATGCTGCAGAAAGTATCAAATTCACATCCTGCAGGTCAGCCAAGCCATCCTAACCCAAGGTTTGCAGGCAATTTGTGGGTCCACGAAATTCGGATGGGTCACATAAGCTGACTTACCTTGTTTGCAGCTACTAAACTGCAATAAAGGATGCCATAAATAAATTGGCTACTTTCCCACCGCCTCTTTTTTGCAACTCCAGAGCTGTCACAGGACTGTTAAATGATTGAAGACCATCACTTTCAAAAAAAAAAATTAAGAAGTCCTTCCAGCAATAAAAATAAAAATGAGATTTATGACTGACCCAAATGCTATTTCTTCAAAGACAATATCTGCCAGCCCTCACAAAGACTACAGACCCTAATATTTCCGCTCTGGGCCATATGTGCCATTCTCAGGCAAAAATAAATTTGTTAACAAGTCTGCAAGAGCAGTTGGCACTTACTTATGCCAGTCTGTGCTAACATCTTGAGACTTTCTTTAATAAGAAAAAAATAAAAAAAAAAAGGGAATGTTTCAGGAAAGTACAAACCCAGCAAAACATGCCTAAGATGTAGGGGAAAAAATAGTAATTCAAGGAAACATTTTAAATTCTTCTGCTAATAGGCAACAGAAATGTTGGCAAAGTTTGCTGTTCATGAGTTTAGGGATCATCCAGGGGTCTTGAACATTTTAAACATTCAGTGTGACCATCTGTCACTGACATAGTCACCGAACAGAACGAGCAATTACTGAAGCCCTTCTCAGACATAATCTGTCAACCACATCCAGTTGGGCTGCCAAAAGAAATCAAGTTGAGGACTATGAGAGCAGACTGCCCTTACAGAAAATGGGACCGCTCCACCTGAGAAGGTGAGCAGTGGCCAGGAAGCAACCTGCATCCAAAAATCTTCCGACAGTCCCCTGGTGCTCATCGGGTTGTGTACCACGTTTTTATGCGTGCTGGTGTCTCATGCTCCATCCCCTGTTCTGCAGAGCGAGAGAGGATGAGCAAACCATGCAGAATTGAAAGGCAAAGCTAAAGGCCATTTTAAGGATGGTGGCAGTAAGGACTTAGTCATGGTTTACAAAGGTGTTCGCAGGTCACCCAGGAGCACCAGAAGCACCTTGATACTCAGAAGTTTAGTGCTAAACTTGTCTTAAGGACTTCAATCCATCAGAATCACATCCAGATAGACTCCTCCTCTTCCTCACCTTCAGCATAGCTACACTGATACGTTGCTCAGGGACGTGTTATAACCGCAGAGAATGGTCAAACCTTCTAATAAGAAGAATAAGCACTGCTGACATTCCTAATTGCTGTTAATTTTTGTCTCACCGGCCCAAGCTGCAGCATAGCAGGAGAAAAAAAATGCAATAGACTGTAGAATAATCCTTTTAAATAACTCCTGAACCCATATAAAACAAAAATCCCAAACATTTCCTAATGGAAATTCATGAAGCTCAATGTATTCATGGAGCTTAGGGCTGGACAGGCTGGATCGATGGGCTGAGGCCAATTGTGTGAGGTTCAACAAGGCCAAGTGCCGGGTCCTGCACTTGGGTCACAACAACCCCAGGCAACGCTACAGGCTTGGGGACGAGTGGCTGGAAAGCTGCCCCGTAGAAAAGGACCTGGGGGTGTTGATCGACAGCCGGCTGAATATGAGCCAGCAGTGTGCCCAGGTGGCCAAGAAGGCCAACGGCATCCTGGCCTGTATCAGAAATGGTGTGGCCAGCAGGAGCAGGGAGGTAATCACGCCTCTGTACTCGGCGCTGGTGAGGCCGCACCTCGAATACTGTGTTCAGTTTTGGGCCCCTCACTACAAGAAAGACATTGAGGTGCTGGAGTGTGTCCAGAGAAGGGCGACGAAGCTGGTGAGGGGTCTGGAGCAGAAGTCTGATGAGGAGCGGCTGAGGGAGCTGGGGTTGTTCAGTCTGGAGAAGAGGAGGCTGAGGGGAGACCTCATCGCTCTCTACAACTACCTGAAGGGGGGTTGCAGAGAGGTGGGTGTTGGTCTCTTCTCCCAAGTGACGAGTGACAGGACAAGAGGAAATGGCCTCAAGTTGCACCAGGGGAGGTTTAGGCTGGATATTAGGAAAAATTTCTTCACTGAAAGGTTTGTCAGACATTGGAACAGGCTGCCCAGGGAGGTGGTGGAGTCACCATCCCTGGAGGTATTTAAAAGACATGTTGATGAGGCACTTCAGGACATGGTTTAGTGGTGGACTTGGCAAGGGTTAGGTTTACAGTTGGACTTGATGATCTTAAAGGTCTATTCCAACCTAAATGATTCTAAGATTAGATCATTTAGACTGGCCTCTTAGAGATAAGAGTCCATTCAGTTTTTCTCCGTAGCTTGTTTTTAACCAGACGTCTAGGTAGCATCTAGAGATGATTCAGCCAGCCAGAGACAGAGAACCTGTCACTCCCCTTACAACTTTGTTGTAGTGCTACGTCAGCTCACATTTAAAGATGCCATCTAGTTTGAATATATCTCACTTTACCTTCGAGCTACTGTTTTTTCTTATATCTTTGTGCACCAAAGAAAGAAACAGTCTTTCAGCACTCGGTATTTTCTGCCTTTGAAGGTACTTCATCTTCTTTTCGGTATTACTTTTTTTTTTCCCCTGGAGACAGCAGAGAGACTGCATTTTCTGTATTCTTTAACCGTAATTAGCTCTCCTCTGCACCTGTCCAATTTTTCACCATTATTTCAACAACACAGGGAGCAGTCTAGGCATAGGATCGGTATGACCACTTAAGTCTCCTTTAGAGTTGCTGCTTTCAGAAAAGAGTGGTTTACGCTCAGTCCTTCCACATGTAAAATTTTGTTACTTGGTTGCACAAAACCAATGTCAGAACAGACAAGAGTTCACAAAGGAGCCAGATCATTCTGTGCAATGGTGTAGCCATTTTCCCCTCTAAGTCTTAATACCCACAGCCAAGTTCTACCAGTAGCCACTTATACTTTACAAAGACACAAAAGTAAATAGAAAACTGCCTAAGTACACTTATTAATCGTTGGGTAGTTATACAGAAGTTTTGATTCCTCAGGAAGCCAGGCTAAAATTCTTATCAGAGAGCGCAGTAGGATAGGCTAACACAAATTATCCACCCACCCAGAAAAGCTTCCCTGGTGATTACTTGAACCCATTCCTAGCTTTTGTTGAAGAATTTATCGCGGATCTTCAGAAACATTATGCTCCTCTTCCTCCAGGTTGCATAAAACTTAGCTAGAAAGAAAAGAACTTCAAATTAGTTCTCCCCTTATATATGACTCTTCACAGATGAAAGGATGAAAGGCAAAGTCACAAGTTGCAGCAAGGGAAATTCTGATTTCATATTGGGGCAGGAATCTCTGAGATTCCAGGGTGGGGAATCTCAGAGTGGTCACACACTGGAACCTCCATTCTTGGAGATCTTAAAAACTAAGCTGGACCAAGTCAGAGTAAGCTGATGTAACTTGGGCATTGACCCTATGTTGAGCAGGGTGCAGGACCAAAAACCTCCTTAAGTCCCCTCCAACCTAAATAACTATGAGAGAAAGGCTGATCACGCTCTTAAGAGCAGCCATACTGAATCAGGCCAACGAGAGGTCCATGTGGTCCCAGGATGCCGGGGAGATCATGGCTAACACGGCTATAGCTATCTTTCACCTATTGTGTTTATCACTAGTCAACTGATGGAGCAGCATCTCTGTGCTGACTAGCCATATGAGCACACTGCAGACAAAGGATTAAAAATGTAAATCCTATGATATAGGTGTCAAATCAGAGTAACTCTAAAGCCTGGAAAGGAACTGTAAACCAGTTGTTTTTATCTGGCTCAAAGTCCCTGTGTAACAACAGTGGAAAGTGGCATTGCTGCCTCTTTCAGCCCAACAATGACCAAATATGATGTGGAAACAATAGAAAAGAACATGCTAAATGGTGCAGGGTGGGGATTACTCCACTCCACGAACCATGAGCAGGACATGAAGGACATCCAGCTCTTTCTGAAGCTCTGTGTTGTCAAGGTTACTGGACTGGCCATCTGGTAACTTCAGCTAATAAATTTCTTTAACACTAGGCACAAGACACACACCGTGATCAACTACATCCCATACCAATCCCCAATAAAGAATGTGCCGAAGATCTAGGTCCTCATTAATTATTTGGTGTACCAATACAACCTGCTCTGAAGAAACTACCAGTACTGCTGCGAAGGGCCAGAAGAGATGCTGTAAGAAGCTGATGTTACTGTGAAGTCTCTGAAATCAAGTTTTGGGAAACAAAGAATCCAAAACTGAAAGAATTCAGTGGCCAAGTTTCTTAAAACACACACTCAAACCAGGTTTCTTAAAAAATACTTTCAATGGACCTAACAGATGTAATAAAAGTATACATTGCTTAAGGAAACCTCCAATGTGGAGAAGGTGGAAATTGGGAACATGACTGTGTAGTGCTTAATAAACTAGAGGAGGAAAAATAATTACTTATGCTGAAAGAACTTCTGGATCGCAGGAATGGTTACTAATAAAAATCCTTAAGGATGAGTTTATGAGATATTCCCACTTAGTCTTTAATCACAACTGCACAGAAGTTAATGTGCAAAAACCAGTTGCTGATGAAACAGTTGCTGATGAAACCAGAGATGGAAGTTATTACCAACACACATAAGAATCGGATACTCTACACCTTGACCATTGGAGGAAGGGAATATAATTTGATACTGCATATTTCAATGCATTCGGGTACTAATAATTTTTGCCACAAGGGACTGCATGGCTTGAAATTTTACAAGCCAGAGTCAAGTCTATCAGTCAATCACAGAAGGACCTGGGGCCATACAGAGGATGCAACCATAAAAGCAAACATGATCCCAGATATGGCAGGTGTACTATTTCCAGTAAGGTCAGGAGGGGAATACTGTGAATATTTATGGAACTGGTGAGGCACCACCTGGAACACCAATTCAAATTGAGGAGAAACCAGAACAGAGACAGAAAGGCTGTTCAGATGCCAGGAGAATGATCAGCACATCTTACAAGAAAAAAAATTGATAGTTTGGTTAATAAAATAAAAATATCAGGGAAGTAAACACAAGGGAAGACAAGAAATTATTTAGAGACAGTATTAAAACATGAAATGTAATTTGACCAGGATAAAATCCTGATGGGATATCAAAGTGATGTTTATAAATGTCAAAGCAGCAAAGTCCTGGACTGCTTCTCAGCAGGAGGACAAAGAAAAACCAAGTCTTGATAAATGTGTTCCTCTACTTGCGTGGTTCATTGACTGTAATGACTGGAAGAGGACTGGATAACTCAAGTAGCGTCTCCAATTCTGTCTTCTTGTAGTTAGAGATGATTAATGGAAATACTAGTTTCTATTCAGGCTCATTCCTGCAGAACTTTGCTACATTTCTCCAAGCTAATATACTTTGACAACTATTGGGATACATCAGCTATAAACATCAGCTATCAAAATATCGACAGGAGCTTGGCAAATACTAAATGAGAAATAATGCTTTTTAATTAAGTAATTAAAAACTACGGTATCAATATCTAGGAGCCTAGATGTTGATCAGACCATTAGCGTGCTCGTCACGGCGTAATGACAAAAACACGCGTGGTCCCCTTGGATTTTAGAAGGGAAGTGTAATTTAAGGCAAGAACAGATGGATGCAGAGTAGAAAGGATGAACATGGTAACTCTCAACTGCTTAGCATGATAGGTGTGGGTCTCAGAACAACACAGATCTAGCAATTTCCAATGACTTTTTTTGTGGCACCCAATACATCTTCTAAATTGGCTCATTTATTACAGAATTGACTTTAAAACAACTTTCAAACTCTTTTTTTTTTTTTCAAGGAGACTTGCATTTTCTCACTGCTAATCTGCCTTATGGAACTTGGATTTTAACTGAAAAGTACACCAGTAAATTGGCATCCCCTACTGAGAGAGATAAGAGCTTCAGTCACTGAATAAAGATGCAGAAACAGTGACAGGTATTTCTGAAAGCTCTTTTGAAAATTCCTTTATAAACAGCATTTATTTGGCTAAAATACCCGATCAGTGCAGCACTTCTGTAATATGAGTGTTTGCAAAGTGCTTTAGTTCTCGAGATAAAAGGTGCTACAGAACTATTAGTATCACCTGGAGAACGAGGTTCCACGTACACGTCAGAGGCATTGGTCCCCGGCGAGGTCTAATTTCATGGCATTTGGGCTTCTTTTGAAACCTTTATTCCTGAGTTACCCTGGTACACAAGGCACGTGTGAAAAACGCGTTAGGCTGGGAGCAAGACTCCAAAGCAAAAGAAAATCTTTGCAACAGAAAAGCCGATGCCATTAACTGCATTTGTACAGACCTGTTGACAACGAGACTAATACTTTATCAGAAGAAAGCACTGCACAGGTACACAAATAATTTCTTCTCCATAGTGTGCAATCATCTCCCCAGTCTTTGTTACCGGGGTATTTACAGCCGTGCTCATTCTGCAAAGCAGCTTCCGCCAGATTATGTTTCTCCTACCAGAGGCTCAGCATTTCAATTATTAAAGAGTTAACAAGTCTTCACCAAATAATATCTCTGCAGGTGTCAACTCCTTGGAAGCAGATAGGTCCAAAGGGCAGACACATCGTTATAATGAGAGAAAGATTAAGAGGGGGAGAGAAAAGGAGACAGCATGAGGCATAAGAAGTGCTTTGATGAATGATATAGCCCAGCATTAATGAGATCTGGTAATTTTACATTTCCAGAAAGCTGTGGTCGTTAGGACTACGAGGATCATCATTTTATTCAACTGGAACAGAGAAAAGTTTAGGACAAAAGCTGGCTCATCATGAAATCAGTCTCCTCCTTTGAGTTAACACAGCTGTGATTTGCAACATTTCCCATCCCTGCCAGTACCCAGCGTTTGTTTAGCTTCTCTTTTCAAAACACACTAGCTGCTGCTACTGCTGCCCTCAACAGACCAGATACACGTTAGCTAATAACTGTCCAAGCAGATTTTCTAAAAAGAAAAAAAAATAATGTTATAATCTTCCCTGGCTGGAGAACCGTCCCTCTCAATGCATTTCCCATCAGCCAAACTCTGCAGCCTTTTGCTTATTGCCACCAGCTCATCTCTTTTCCAGGAAAACTCCGACTCTTCAACCATTCCAAGGTACAAGGGGTAAGAGCTCAACATTGGGTTTTTTGATTTTCAGTTCTGTAGCTTACCCCTGTAAAACCCGTGCTGTAAACCACTGCAACACACAGCAGACGTGACACGCTAAGGGTCAAGTCATACAAATCCACATCAATATGAATTTAAAGCTTTGTGGAGGTTGTGGCAATGCTTTTGCTGTTTTTTTCAGTAGCGAAAACAAGATCTATGGTTATAAAGTGATTGGTGTGATCAACTACCTCCAAATACTCTGATGTGTTTTTAGGTTCTTAAAAAAACCTGCAGAACTTCAGTAGCATCCAAGGGCTTATCCCTGCTGTGGTTGGGAAACTGCGCAGCCTGCCTGCCTAGCCCTAATGGCCAGAAAGGTTGAATTTGGGAAAACATATAGGACAGAAAGGGAGTTCAACACAACCAGCTAGCCAAGGTCAAAATCCAGTTGCCCAGATCATACCCCAGCACCACAGGGCAGAGCAGAGCCCTTGTGACATCTTTGGGGCATCCTTGGCGTGTCTATTCCAGGCACTGTGAAAGGTCTCACGTTCACGCCCTTGAATTCCCTTTTACGCCTATTCTCACTGAAAAAAAAGTGTGTTTGCGTTTTTTCTCAGCCATGACATTATACAACAAATCAATTTGATCAATTTGTAAGCCGCTGCCTTCCATTTCCAGTCTTTTTTTTCATTTTCTCTCCATTCAAGAAAGCATCGAGCTGATGCTCTGCATGCTGGAGCGGCTCCCACCGTACACCGCCCTCGCACGTCTTCACAGAAGTGACGCTACAACACTTAGTATTAAACCACGAGTAATCGCACACACACACAAAAAAAGCCCTCTAACCAAACCTTGATGCTTTCTTCCTGCCCTCACTCGCTTCAAACCTAAGATTCATTCCAAATGATCCACCTTTTTATGAATTTGAATCATTGTGAACAACTCTGGGTGTTGTGATTGACACGAAGCCTTCGGAGATGGCTTTGCTTCCTCAGTAGCACCGTTCCTCCTCATAAATATTTATACACAATTTTCAGTTTTTAAATGAATTCCAAATATTCATACTTATTTTAGTTGAAGCTTCCCCATATCTTGAAAAAGAATTTTAACTGATTCTTTTGCTTAACATGTTTGTTTTGCCACAGCACATGGATAATGATGTTCACCACTGAGGAACAACACTGAACAGGAGTCATCCACATCTCCAGTCATCTCACACGGACCTGCTCCAACACTCCCATACTGTGCAGCTAACAAAGAAACAGCATTTAAAGAAATGTTAAAATAAAGTACAGCAAACGCATATACTACCAAAAACTAAATCAGTTAAAATAATTCCTTAATTTTTCTAAATTTTCTTCTTTGCTTTCTCGCAGTGTTCAAGCATTTGAAAGTTACAGTTTGCGCTTTGGCGATTGTTCCAAACCAAACCCAGGCAAATCTAATTATTACAAAAGGATTAAGTCGGTTTCTGTTTCTCACAGGCTGGCTCAGCTCCCGTCCCACATTTCACACTTCTCAATTTGGTCCTTTCGGAGTTTAGCCAGATTTCAGAAATCTGCAACATCTGATCACCTGCTCTGGTGTATCCTTCCTTTTCCGTATGTTCTTCTTCCTCCCTTAAGAATTTTTTTTTTCCTGACATCTGTTCCACCACCTTCCTTTAATAATGTTAAGCCAAATCACTTGTATGATGATATGCTAAATATAAACCTCACTCTTACTGATATTTTACCTTTTTCCCAAAACTCTCCATCTTCTCCTGATGCTGGGAGCGTTCGTGGGTGGTGCTCGAAAAACATCTGCGTATGTTAAAACACATTTTGAACCTCTCTTCTGCAGGCTGCTCTTCTGCATCATTTGTATTCCCTTGACTTCATCCCATAGCCATTCCTCTCTTCCCTTCCAAATTTACTTCCCCAGCCTGCGCCTCACCACTGACTGCTTTTGCAACAGCCTTTTCACACTGACTTTTCCTGGCTCTATTTTCCCCTTAAAAGAAATGCATGGCCTGTGAAAAGGCCAAACATTAACCAAATTTCAACTTCTTTCATTTTCCCCTCCCTTTTTCTTAAATTTCTTTTGTTTTCATCTAATTACTCTGCCAGGCTTCAAAGACATAAATACCTGCCGGACCATTCTGGCCTCCTAATCAGATGCTACGCCAACTGCCCTCCTACCAACACCGGCTGGGACTAACCCAATGTCGTGGTTTAACCCCAGCTGGCAACTAAGCACCACACAGCCGCTCGCTCGCTCCCCCCAGTGCAATGGGGGAGAGAATCAGAAGGGTAAAAGTGAGAAAACTCGTGGGTTGAGATAAAGGCAGTTGAATAGGTAAAGCAACAGCCGCGCAGGCAAGCAAAGCAAAACAAGGAATTCATTCACCACTTCCCATCGGCAGGCAGGTGTTCAGCCATCTCCAGGAAAGCAGGGCTCCATCACGCATAACCGTTACTTGGGAAGACGAACGCCATCACTCCAAATGTCCCCCCTAGTTTATATGCTGAGCATGACGTCATATGGTATGGAATATCCCTTTGGTCAGTTGGGATCGGCTGTCCCGGCTGTGTCCCCTCCCAACTTCTTGTGCACCCTCAGCCTACTCGCTGGTGGGGTGGGGTGAGAAGCAGAAAAGGCCTTGACTCTGTGTGAGCACTGCTCAGCAGTAACTAACACATCCCTGTGCTATCAACACTGTTTCCAGCACGAATCCAAAACTCAGCCCCATACTAGCTACTATGAAGAAAATTAACTCTACCCCAGCCAAAACCAGCACACACCCAAATGCCCCGAAATTAAGCGTGAACCTCTGCCGCACGGGGGAATTTCTTAGGAGATCACAGTAACCAGCAACCAGAGTGACCCAGCTGCTAGAGAGGTCACTTCTGTCCCACCTCAATGAACATCTACCATTTAGACCAGTGGTCTTACAGCACACTGGACTTACTAATCCGATGCCTTCAAACCGCTTCCTCCACTGAAGTAATGCCAGCTTCCCCTCGACTGAGGTTTATCTACTCCAGCCTGTATCATCACCCGCCGGTTCCAAAGAAAAAGCACCAGCTGGTCTTCATCCCTCCCACAAACAGCTTAATCCTTCCTGGCAGAAGAACAAGCTGGTAGTATAACTGGTCATTAACAAGTTTCAGCTGGAAATTAGAAAACAGCTTCTCCCCATGGGGAGCAGCGAGGATCCGCATTACCCTTCCAATTGAAGAGGGAGGACAAACGTCCCAGCCACCGCCACCGCCACGGAGTTCGACAGGTTTACGAGCAAAATCAAAAGATTTCACCGCCTAAGAAACGTGCGGGAGCTGGATTCAGTGACGCAGGCAGCCCTCCAAATCCTGTAATCTTAATTGGAGATACCAATCTCTAGGAGAGAAGCCAGTTAACAATATTTTCTATAATAATATATTCTATTCTGTCATGCAATTATATTCCAACCCCTGAAATGCACAGAAGTTTGTTTTCATTTTGATACAGTAAATATTTTGGCAAGAAAATGCCACACACTTTGCCAGATGTTCCATAAAATGTTATTGAGTTTTTAGACTTTTTTTTTTAATTTTATATGTAAATATATATTTGCCTTGCTCTTTGCACAGTTTTTCCCCCTAGCTTTTTCTCTCCACCCTTCCTCTCTAAAAATATTATTTCTCATAATTATAGGTGCTTCTTGCTAAATTTTCCTAATTTAGGTTTTGCAGAATCCAGGACAGACTATATGACTTTAACAATGTTAATACATGTTAACGTACCTACCTCTTTTCTAATATAAAGTGCATCTTTACCTTGAAAAAAAAAAGAAAAAAAATCTAAATCTGCAGAACCAGTTTTAATGTTTTAAATTCAACAAATGGTAAAAAGAAACGGTTATTTAATTAGTAGCCAGGAAAAACGACCAGGGTCTTTGTGTAGAAAATAATAATAGTAAAAAAAAAAACAACCAGTTGGGCCATTCAGTGGGTTTTGTACTTTGAAATCATGAATCTCTGGCAGGTCAGTTTAAGGCCATAGTTGCACCTTCTACCATCCTGTTGTCATCTAATTCCGCTCTCTCTGCCAATGGACAATATTGAGGCCATAAGAAAATGACAACCAAACTAATTCTTTCTATTATTTGTAATGGACTCTGAGGAGATAAGTAGTACTAAAGACCCACAGTTATATTCACATCTCAGCTGGACAAAAGAAAAGTCAGCTGAAAAGAGTTTGTCCTTTCCCTTCTCACTATTCAAAGCTGTGTTCTGCTATATAAACCATCCAACTCTGCCTGTTAACTCGTTCAAAAAAAAAAATTGAAAAGAATCTAAAAATGGGAAAAAGCACAATGTAAAGCAAACAAATCCAATAAACCAAGTTCCCAAACACCTTTCACACCCAGCCTCCATCCCCACAAGCAGCTGGAACCCATTGATGCTCAGGCACTAAGAGGATGCTCTACCAGATAAGCCCACTTCTCTTTAGGGCTCTTTGAAGGGGATTTGTACATGTTATTATTTACTTTTTAACATTAAAAAAAAAAAAAAGAAAAAAGAACAAATGACACCAGGAAACCACAGGGAAAAGGAAATGAGATACTGAGATACTAAGTAGAAAAAACCCAAACCCCTCTCCCCCCAAAGCTACAATCAGAGCCAGCTGTAGGCCAATTAAACTCAACAGTTTACAGATGTTCACAGGAGAATACTCATTCACAATTTAACTAAATTGATCCACTTTCTTTAAAAACTCTCGGGACTTGATACACAAAGCTTACTTTTCTTTAGGGCTCTCAAAATAAAGTTTATAGCCCCTTTTACTCTAACATATGCCAGCAAAACACTCCCTGGAAAAGAGGAGCTCAAACTCCACGTTTAACCCTTCGCTGCCAGCACCTCTGTGACTCCTCTTCCACTGCTTCAGGTCAGAGTTATGAGAAGTTCAGCTGAAACTCCAGAAATCATTTCTCTTTCATTCCTGTCAGTCTCAACCATCCTTTCTCCCTGCAGAACAACACACCTCACTAATGATTCTTTCTATTATTAAATTTAATTAGGAAGGTATTTGGTTAGGCCACAGGGGGCCAACAAGCAAAAAAAAAAGGGGGGGGGAGGGGAAAAAAAAAGAAAAAGAGGGATGAGTCAAGGAATTAAAGTTAGAAACCCCTATTAAGAGCCATAACAATTAATAGTGGCATGCTAAGCTTTTATTTTTTCCCTGGACTCCTTACACAGTTTGATCAGTATGAGAAAGGAGATGCATAACTTGCACTATCTGAACTACTTTGTATAAATACAGCTATTCTTTTCTAGGGGTTTCTCCTGTTTTAAACAGACTTACCCAGGATTATCTCAGTTTAACCCAGGACTTGGGTTTAAATTTTCTTTTCTCCCTCTTCAGACTCTTTTACAGAAACGCTACAAGTAAGACCAATGTTTTCATTCATGTAAGAGAGCGCCGTTATTAATAAATATTACACTATGGACCATTTTCCATGATTTCTAAATATTAACAAATCAGTCTTCCCAATCAGTGAGGTCTTATAAGTCATCAGTGTCATTATTTCTCTTCCACAGATAAGGAAATTATGGCCCAGGATACTTGAGCGGTTTCTGTCACAGGACAGTTAGACAAGGCAGACGCGAAAGGTCAGCAACTGCGTGTTCCAGCAGGCAACATTAGGACTTAAATCCCACAGCAGTCTACATTCAACTTGCTTTAAGTCATACCGTCTAATAAAGGGTGTCAAGTCGAAGCTGATGATCCCTAAAACTCAGAATATTCTTCCCGCTGAAGCTTTTGTTTGCCTGACGTTTCATGGAGCCAAAGCTTTTTGCTGCCCTTAGAAATCCATGTAACATTTGTAAAAGACTCCTCCTCCCCCAGTCTGAACGAACATCGGACCGGTGAGCGCCCGATGCAGCACTCGACCGACGCTCTCACCTTGAAGAAAACAGCACAGCTATTCCTGCACGGCTCTTCCTGCCAGTCCTCTTCCTGATGGCAAACAGAAAGGGTGCGGATGAGCTACATACCTACACACAGAGACAAGGTGGAGGTGGAAGTACTCCTAGGAGGCCCTAGGTCATGCTTAAACCATATGAAATGAGTACCTATTGCTCACATTACGCAGCCAGCAAGGCACAAAACCTAGTTTAATGCCTCGCACCGAGCTAATTAACCTCAGTACCACACCGTGCTAATTCACACAACTTTTGTCTTGCCCATACTCCATGTTTGCTCAAAGCAAAAAGATAATCACACAATTGTCTATCAAATACTCCGCTGACGTATATTTAAGGGTACTGCAGCGGTGCTCGAAGTCCCCAGGATGCTCCTTGTCCTTTGAAGGAAGCCAGCATAGTGTGCAGCCTCAGCAACCTCAGGGGTGTTCATGTAGAATCTCTTGAAATCAAGATATCTGATTCGCAAGAAGCAAGAGTGAATTTTTATATGCATATACAGGCTAGTGAGAAATCACAGCTCTGGGGTGGGAAAAAGAAGTGTATGTGAGGGACTTGAGAAAAATAAAGTTCTGCTGTTCTCAGACACGCTGAACACTTCTACGGCTTGCTTGACTACAGTGGAGGCTGTGGAACAGGCGAAAAAAATCAAGCTGAAAGTCTACAATAAAGATGCCTTGTAATAACTAAATGCTATGTCCATTTCCAGTTCCAAAAAACGTTTAAAGATCAACATAGAGAAACAGATGTGTTTCCTTTGTCCCTTCAGCTGCCCACACTGCAATATCCATAAATCTGCATACGTTCCCTACAACGTTTGCCCAGGAGACACCATCAAACGTGGGTGGTTTGAAGCTCTGTGTCTTGTCCCTGGTCAGTAGCTTCTACTAATCAGAGCGGCCAAGATTTACCTGCTTTTCCCTCACTGTTTTTCTCCTTTGTGCAGCTGCTCGTGGTCACAATTTTTTTTTCCGCAGGAATTGCATATGTCTTTGCATCTTCTGCTTTTTTCAGATGTGGCTGATATCCATCACATTAGTGGGGAGGGACGGACAGAACCATCATTTCCTTTATGATAGGACTCATTTCCTAGGAAATCAAGCTAAACCCATAATATAGCTGCTATCAACTGAATTTTAAATCTACATTCATCTCTTGGTAAGATAACATTCATTCCACTCACTTCTAAAAAGACAGGGTTATTTTTTCCCAAATCAAGAGGATATTGAAGAAATTATCATTGATATACCGGTGATCAAATACCTGAAAGCACAGCCACGATCAAGATACCAATTTCTACCTTCTATCAGTCATCTTTCACGTAGCAGAAAATCATCACTTCAGCACTCTGAGAGGGATGAGCATTTCAGAAAGAGCATACAGTGAACTACGTATTTATGAAACAAGAGCATTCAAGAATACAAAATAATAATGGAAAAAAACTTATATTCCCTCAAGTCCCACTATAAAGGAGCATTCCTCCGGTTCCCTGCGTGAGAGATTCAAGTCGCATCACTTAATGCTTTTCTGGATATTCACACTCTGCAGAGACAAGGATTATTTGGAAAACAGAGTCAAGGAGAGAAGGAAACAAATCACATGTATACTAATTTGCATTGCTGGGAGAACGGTTTCCCTTAAACTACCCCTTAATTTCATAAATATTGAAGATGTGCAAAATTCAGCATCAATATGAAACAGATTGATAGCAGTAGAAATTTTCTCATGCTAAAATTTACACAATGTAAAGCTTCATTAAACTTACACAGCTTTATAGTATATAGATAAAAGAGTATTTTCTTGCCTCTTTTCAGAGCCCCACTAAGTGTATGCACCAAAGCACCACTGCACAACACGGACAACATATAAACTAACAATGCAATTACTTTCATTTACCTTCTTCCAAATCCTCAGTGATTTAAGCTTCATGTCAGATGCATAAAAGTCACCCACAAAACCTCAACAGACCTTCCCCAACACTTTTATGGCAACAGGAGAGGGAGGGGGAGGCCTTTCTCATTTGATGTCTCTGTTGATGACTAAGGCTCATAAAATGATAAAAATCCATTAAAAGTATCTCAGAGTAACATTGTCCTGTCAGTAAGTCGAGTCTCTCAGTTGTTTCAAGTTTTAACTCACTCTGCTTTTATTTCCTCCATTTCTTCCTCCCTCCTCATTATTCATAGAATCATAGGCTCATTTAGGTTGGAAAAGACCTTTAAGATCATCAAGTCCGACTGCAAACCTAACACTGCCAAGTCCACCACTAAACCATGTCCCAAAGGACCTCATCCACACGTCTCTTAAATACCTCCAGGGATGGTGACTTAACCACCTCCCTGGGCAGCCTCTTCCAATGTCTGACAACCCCTTCAGTGAAGAAATTTTTCCTAATATCCAGCCTAAACCTCCCCTGGCACAACTTGAGGCCATTTCCTCTTGTCCTGTCACTCGTCACTTGGGAGAAGAGACCAACACCCACCTCTCTGCAACCCCCTTTCAGGTCGTTGTAGAGAGTGATAAGGTCTCCTCTCAGCCTCCTCTTCTCCAGACTGAACAACCCCAGCTCCCTCAGCCGCTCCTCATCAGACTTGTGCTCCAGACCCCTCACCAGCTTCGTCGCCCTTCTCTGGATATGCTCGAGCACCTCAATGTCCTTCTTGGAGTGAGGGGCCCAAAACTGAACACAGGATTCGAGGTGCGGCCTCACCAGCGCCGAGTACAGGGGCACGATCCCCTCCCTACTCCTGCTGGCCACACCATTTCTGATACAGGCCAGGATGCCGTTGGCCTTCTTGGCCACCTGGGCACACTGCTGGCTCATATTCAGCCGGCTGTCGACCAACACCCCCAGGTCCTTTTCTGCGGGGCAGCTTTCCAGCCACTCGTTGCATGGGGTTGTTGTGACCCAAGTGCAGGACCCGGCACTTGGCCTTGTTGAACCTCATCCAGTTGGCCTCGGCCCATCGATCCATCCTGTCCACATCCCTCTGCAGAGACTTCCGACCCTCCAGCAGATCAACACTCCCGCCCAACTTGGCGTCATCTGCAAACTTATGTTGAACTAAAGCTCAAATTCTACAAATGAGAGACCTTAGAGGGACTCAAAGATGCACAAAGCTAAAGACAGTGCCCTGCCTCAGCAAGCTAATGCCCTCGGTTTAATGGTGAAATGCCGTAATAAATAACACAAAGTAATGGGAAAATGAGAGGATGTTGCGCGAGGCGGAGTGACCCGTGCAGACTGTGGAGAGGTTCTGCTCATGCTGCAACGTCAGTGATTTTGCAGAAGTTTCCTTTCCAACTGATCTCGGGTGAATCCCCTCTGCTCCCAAAGAGCACACCAAGGGTGCCTCTGCGCAGGGTACGTGGGGAGCTGAAGAAGATCAACTGGATTGCATGAAGTCTGTGTATGTCAGATGAAGTTTAATTGAAAACAGAATAATCTTTTCAGGTATCAAATAGCTTTAGACACCTCTAGCAAGAGTCTGTCTTCATTTCTGTAACACACACTTCTGTAGTATTCTATAGTAAATTTGTATGTCTAAATAAATTTCTTAGACACGTCAGATTATAAGTGTCCCATTAGGACTAATGTGGGAAAAAATTAGTATAGACTAGAGCAGATTTTTTTTTTCCTGCAAGCTGTTTAAATTACTTGCTTTATTAAAAAAAAAGGATTTCTAAATTATTTCCATGTTAGTACTCACAGGCCTTGATCCCACCAACAATTAGGCATACGGACATGTGATTACTCAAAATTACTTTCATACATTTAGTGACATTTTTACAGTATGTGGACATATGGCAATATTAAGCGATTAAAATCAGTCAATATTATTAATACAAACTTGTCTCTGAGAAAAGGAGGGAGAAAAAAAACCTTGAAGGTTTTGATTACCACATACAGCTAATACTGAAAACTGAAAAAGTCATTAGCCCTATTGAAACCCAGCTCCACTTTATTTAGCCTCCATCTATAATATTCCTCTTTAAGGGCACTTTTAAGCTCAAAATCAACAATAGTGAGGATTTTCTGATGATGCCAGTTTAATGTGATATCTCCAGTTAAAAGTTGAGATTATTTTACCTGTGTATCTTCCCATGATACATCACTAGCTTTCTTCCCTCTTTTCCCTGTGTAACTTCAAAACCCAAACAGAATGGTCACTGTATGTAGAACATCTATTTTCTATTGTTGCTAAAAATGCACACGGTAAAAGAAAGCTCAGAGTATAACCACACTGCGTGCAGAGAAGAGACCTACTAGACGATTGCTTCTAAGGAAAATGCAGTTGCAGCAACTGCATAATACATAACACATCCTACTCTTTAGAAACGGGGTGAAGAACTAGGAGGAGAAAGCTCCTTTGGATGTTAGAAGAATTAGCTCCAGACACATATGGAAATTCCATTTAGGATAAGAATCAGTGACAGGAAAGAGCCAGGAGGGACTGTTTGTACTGAAATACAAACCATTAACTTGAGCCAAGCTAACAGCAAATGACTGCACTGGCAACTGCTGGCTGCAGATAATTAGTTTAGAACCTGTTTTAACATGAATATTTTATTGTGCAGCACAAAACTCGTTATGGAGAAGAATTAGAGAGCCAGGACGTCTGGAAGCACTGGAGAGGTGATCTGTCAGGTCCCTGTAAAGAGCGTTCCTGAAGAAAGCAAGTTTAGTGATTCAGCGAGACTGGATTTCATTAAAACTACAACAATCCATTAAGAACATATCTGGTGGCAAGCTCAGGAGTGCAAGTAACGGACTGTATTTTAATGACTTAACTATGTGCTGCCGTACACATACACAGAGATTTACAGAATCACCCCAGCCAGTACCCTTCCTCAGAGACATGGTGCTCGTTTTCATCATGAGCAGCTAAAACATTCAGTAAATTCTTCCTGGGAAATTTAACAATTTGCTCCTTTTCAGCAGTGGAGCTAAATGTCCCAGTATGTGAAAGCCGGACTGGTGCATTGAAACCTGTCCTCTACATGCACAGTAAGGACACCAAACTGCTGGGCGAGGGGAACATTAAAAAGCTGGCTCTGATTCGTATTTGGTACACTGGTTGGAAAGAGAACAAAAAAAAGTTAATTTCATGGGACTTCTCTTTTTTTTCCAGCAGACAGAAAATTAAATACAGATCAGATCCCCAAGACCTTGAGTATGCTCAGTCATAAAGAATGTTTCGATTCATAGAATCATAGAATGGTTTCGGTTGGAAGGGACCTTAACGATCATCTAGTTCCAACCCCCCTGCCATGGGCAGGGACACCTTCCACCAGACCAGGTTGCTCAAAGCCCCGTCCCACCTGGCCTTGAACACTTCCAATGATAGGGCATCCACAACTTCTCTGGGCAACCTGTTCCAGTGCCTCACCACCCTCATGGTGAAGAATTTCTTCCTAACATCTAATCTAAATCTACCTTCGTTCAGTTTAAAGCCATTACCCCTTGTCCTATCACTGCACGCCCTTGTAAAAAGTCCCTCTCCAGCTTTCTTGTAGGTCCCTTTCGGGTACTGGAAGGCTGCCATAAGGTCTCCCCGGAGCCTTCTCTTCTCCAGGCTGAACAACTCCAATTCTCTCAGCTTGTCTTCATAGGAGAAGTGTTCCATCCCTCTGATCATCTTTATGGCCCTCCTCTGGACTCCCTCCAACAGGTCTGTGTCCTTCTTATGTTGGGGGCCCCAGAGCTGGATGCAGTACTGCAGGTGGGGTCTCACCAGAGTGGATTAGAGGGGCAGAATCCCCTCCCTTGACCTGCTGGCCACGCTGCTTGTGATGCAGCCCAGGATACGGTTGGTCTGCTGGGCTGCAAGAGTGCACTGCTGGCTCTTGTTGAGCTTCTCATCCACCAACACCCCCAAGTCCTTCTCCTCAGGGCTGCTCTCAATCCATTCTCCGCCCAGCCTGTATGTGTGCTTGGGATTGCCCCAACCCCCGTGCAGGACCTTGCACTTGGCCTTGCTGAGCTTCATGAGGTCTGCACAGGCCCACCTCTCAAGCCTGTCGAGGTCCCTCTGGATGGCATCCCTTCCCTCCAGCCTGTCGACCGCACCACACAGTCAGTTCATTAGCTGAAAATACAGTATTTTCAGTCTGTAACTGAAACTGCTCTTCTAGCTGGAACTGAACAGAAAAGCTGGGGCTTTTAAATAAGACAAGAGGTAACAAAGTAAATGCACACACTTGAATTTTTCCATACCACATGCAGTTACTTCAGAAGAAAGGCCCTTGCAAAGTAATTGTGTAGACATAGCAAAACCAAATCTTTTCTGCTTTGTCCTGAAGTCGTTACCTATTACATTTGACTCTTTAAACTGCCTTCATCATTTAGAGCCTCAACACCATCCAATATACATTAAAAACAGTCTTATCTAGATGAGTATGTGCCGCACACAATTAGCATCTGTGGCACGATTTAAATGCAGCCGCAAGCGGTCCTGGAAAGCAGAGACCAGAACTTCAGATCTCCAGTGCTCCTTCCCTTGGATGATAAAATATTGCATACCTCTCTCCCACTGCAATCTGGACACCAGAACAAAACCTAAGAAATGTAATACAGTGCCAAAACTACAGTGTATTGCAAAATCACATACAATGTTACTTAAAAAAACCCCCCAATGTTAAAAATGAGATAGTAGAGATTTTTTTAATATATCCCATAAGAGAGGAACCAGATCACATCCCAATGCTCAACTTCTTGTACCAGTACAACACCTGCAACGCTGTGATGTAACAGCACCAGCACAGAGAACCTAACTGCTAGTGTTAGCAAACGACACATACTTGGCAGAAACTGGCCTATGTTTTACCTCTACTTGTTACAAAGACTTTCCAGATCAAGCTTCCTTTGCGTCCAAGGATAAGGACTTGGGAGGGCTCTTGTTCTAGTCAAGGGAACCTGCCCATCCCAATTCTAAACCTGGTTCCACAAAGGTAAACCCATTTAGACAAGAAACAAAACAGATCTGGAGAACTGGAATCCAAAAAATTGAGGTTTGGTGCTACTCATCTCAGTAACAGACGATATAAATGCATCTCAACCATATCCACCCATGACAGCTATTGGCAGAACATGCTTAGCTCCCTTTTACTCTCTATATTACACTTCATTGAATAAAAATACAGTTTCTCACAGCTTCTGCATTCAAACCGATTCACAAAAATATCCTCCATTGAGGAAAGACATGAAATAAAAAATTGGTGGTACCAATTTTGGTACCAATAAAAGATGGTACCATTATCACCAGCTATCAATGGAAGAATTTTAAAAGACAGTCTGAAAAACATGAAACAGCTATGCCATCCCCATAATATCACAAGAACAACCTATATGCATGAGAAAAGTAACCGATGGAAACCTGCAGGAGACAGAGCAGTGTGCTGGTAACAGAATAAGAAAGAGAGAAGACATCTACAGGTCTTCCTGTCTACAGCAGATCTATGAGAACTAGAAAACACAGTTGACTGAAGCAGCCCAAAATCGTATCCTTTGACTCTGGCCTTCAAAGATATGAGGTCACACTAGCCAAAACTACAGACTGCATCTGCTTTTTATACCACCGACACCTTATGTATAAGCTAGATGTGACCCCATAGATCAGGAAGGCCCCAAACCTAGAAGGAATCCATCCGACAGGCATTGCAGAAAAACGTTTTCTTTAACTACAGATGGTGGGTTGGCCAAAACTGTTCAAAAGACGTGACGAACCAGCACTAGCCTCGTGTATTTGCTTATTGACATCTGGGGAGGCACGCACCGCCACAGGAGTGTTTTAACATTAATCCCTCTTTACTCAACAGTCTGCCAAAAAGAATTATTGGCAAGCCGAGTAAAACGTAATGAGGGTGTATACTTACTCCATCACCATGCTATTGGATAAATATTCCAACAATTAGCTGTGATGCAACTGTAGGTCTTTACATCACCCAAAGCCGTAACGAAACTGCTTGAAAACAAGACGGGATAAAAAAAAGATGTTAAATATACATATATACACACACATCATTTTATATATTAGATTTATATTTTAAAGAAATTCACCTTAACAGAATAAAGCTACAGCAAATCATTCATAGGATGTATTTTCTTTGCTTTTTTGTAATTTAAAACTCTAAATGTTATTTGTCACATCATTATTTCTGAACCATGAAGACACACGTAAACCAGTTCACAGTATTACTTTTAAAGACAACCAATGTGCTTTAATTCCATCTTCTCACAGAAGCTGAATCAAAACCAAAATTATTTTGTCTTTTTGGAGACAAAAAAGTGTCTGGAGCCCATCTCACCCCCACTAATGAGGCGTTGGAAACACTTGTTCCTGGATTACTGACATGCTCATTAAATCCATTTGTTTATTTTTTTTTCTTCTTCTAGTAATTACTGTAACAACAGTAAGTCACATAAAACTTCAGTCTTTACCACTGCAATCTTATTTCGCTGCTCTCCTTATTTTGCTTTATCTCTTGGGCAAATTCAGTGACTGAAAATCAGCTTGGCTACAGGTGGTAGAAAACCAGAAAGAGTCACCATATGGAGATCCATATGCTTTGGCACTCTATCAGCATGTGACAGAATACTGGGATAAGATCGCAAAACAACCGAGGAACACTGCATTACTTCTTTCTCCGACTGACCTCGAGTATTTAAATTTTAATCCCATGCTACAGAAAGCATTCAAAATACTGTATGAGACACCAAGTGTAGAGCAGCCAATTTTTCCTCTTTCACTAACGTGAAAGCTCCGGAGCTGGGCAGAGAGTGACAGAGCCAAATCATGGAGGATTTTAATATGCTCTTAGCAGTAAGCACTTACACAGTCCCTTTGCAACAATACTACACAGATACCAGCTCCTAGACATCAGGCTTGCTGCTATGAAGAGCCACTATAAAGTCACCACAAGTCAGGAAACGGGTCCAGCTTTGCAAGCTCCCACCTCGCTCTTACGTATCAGCTAGCAGAAGAATATGACTACGCAGAAGAGTTGGCATAGTGCTTGGACAAAGATCCCACACAAAGATTTGTGCCTAACTGTAATACAACACATTGAAACTCAAAATAGGAACTCAACTCGCTTGCTTGGGCTTAACGCATCAATGGTTTTCATGCATCTCACTTTAATCTCAAATAGACATTTAACAGGCACCTTTTTCGCAGCTAAAAAAGTTTTCGACAGAGCTCAGCTTCAGATCCCCTGGCTTTTATCACTGGTACCAGGCAGAGTAAGAAAGCACAGAATGAAGAACAAGATTTATCCCCCTAATAACCTAAATCTGATCTCCATGTTCTTTCATACCGCTAAACGCAAAGATAACTAAAACATGCTCCTCCAGAAAAATAAACCGGGAAGATAACAGAGCATTTTTTACAGACTTCAACCCAGCGGATCAATATCCTGTTGCTTAAGAAAAGGAATGTAAAAAAGACGGGGCTTTAATTTCCATTTCAAGAACGGGGTTCAACATCACCTACCATTCAGTAACAGCTAAAGTGCTTTTTAATTTTGTCCTCGTGCCAAAGCATTCAGAGAACAACAACCAAAAGGACAAAGCCAAAGTTCAAAGACTCAAGATACAAAGCAGAGCTGAAGCTCTTGTACAGATGGGACACCGAGCTGTAACCTCGTTTAATTTGTTGCAAGGAGATGTACTCAGAAATTCCTGTTAATGGCAACGAAAGAAAAATGAAACAGGCACTTAGAAATCAAGATGTTGGAATCAGAGAATTTAGGGCAACAGCTTTCACACAAAGGGGTAATGAGTGTTTGGTGGAAATCACTAAGATAGGCCACTGTGCCAAAAAGCGTTTTGCAAGAAATCCATTTATGCACATGTTGAAAGCGTTACAGAGACTGGGGTGAAAGAAGAGAAAACAGAGAGGCACTGATTTTTCAGGTCACCCGAAATTTAAGAAATTGTTGCTGGTCCTGTAATGAATTGAACAGTTGGGATCATCCTATACTCGTACCCGACCACAGACAGGAGTTTATACTCAGCTTTTCCCCAGGTACCATATTTGGGGCAACAGAATAGAAATGAGGAAGAAAAGCGTATCATAGCTGCCGACTTGTCCTACATGGCTGCTTTTAGTAGTTACATAGAAAATAGCTCCTAGATTACTGATGGGCAGTATCATTTGATTCTTTCAAGACAGCAATACCAAAAATAGGTCACAATCCTACTGAATCCTTTGGGAAAGGTTTCAAAGGGTATTAAAGAAATTGTGTGCTGAGCCAGGGGAGTCCACCCTTTTGCATCCACCCCTTGCCTGCCGGATCAGATATATCCAGGGATCTTCCTCCACTATTAGAGGTGGCACTGGCCTATCCTCCTCCTCCTCCCTCTGCTGCTAACCTGGGGTATAGGTTAATCCTTGCCTGGGAAACTCGGACCCTAGATGAATAGCAAAATGCTGGAGCAAGAGAGGGGAATGCTACAAGGTGGACCCAAGAGAGAAAAAAGCTTCCCTTCAGTCCAGTCCTCTTCCACTGTTCAGGCAAAAAGCCTACAAAGGAAGGCACAGAAGGCAGGAACCTTTACAAAGAAAAATCGAATAATCGAAAGTCAGAGAAAGCAAGCAGGAACTGTCCATAACCGCACAGTAACCGATCCCAAAATGAAGGGGTTTGTACCCGACAAAGTATGGAAGCAGTTCAACCCACGCAGAGATGCTGTGGGTTTTGCACGATCCACCATGAATTCTGGACAAGCCACTCGGATAATGCGGATCAGGACATACCCAAGCCAGCTAAAAGAGTCTGGCTATACAATACAGCCCTTGGGACTGCACGTAAACGAAGGAAAAAGCCTCTCTGCTCTTTCTTTTTATTATTCTGTAAAATTGACTTAACATTAAGACACTTTACACAAGGCTTACACGGACTAATTAGGAATATTTCTATAATACTTCAAAAGCCCTTATATGAGGACAGTATTTAAGAGGAAAGCATTTTGTTAACTTTCAGTTTTGTTAACTTATAAAAGCTGGAAATGGTCTAGAGAAAACAGGGATAGTTAGCATAATATATGGGAACTCTGAGACTAAACGAGTCTAAGAAGAGAGATGAGAAAAACAGAGTATAACCAGGAGGATAAAAAAACATAACTAAATCGTGCCTGCGTTAAGGAGATTGTACTGTTTGCAAAAAGCCTTGGGAATTTTCGGTAATAAACACAACTTCAACTCAGCAATTAAAAAAAAAGTGTTTATAAAAATAAAGCTGTTCTTAAACTCACAATGTTCCTTCAACAGTTTCCTTAGGGAGCAGAGATGTAATTGCATATAAACAACTGAAATTACTCTTGTTTGTAAATTGTGTCATTGCTTTTCATTTCCCCTGTGTGGCGGTTCCAGGAAAATCTGAGCAACGATTCATTGATAAATTAATTGCCACAAAACCTGGTATTTTTTTTCCACCATAGGTGGATAGTATAAAACAAGGGAATGCTGGGGTTGTTTTAATCTATAAGCATGATGCAGCTTACAAAAAAGAAGTGTATCAGAATGCCACTCATTTATGATTTAGAAGCCAGAAAACTTATATAAGGATTCTGGGTTCGATTAAAGCCTTAGACAAACAGGTACCACCACATTATTTATCCTCAAAGAACAATCCTCCTTTGGTAGTCGTGATTCCCATACAACTACAACTCCATAACACCTCACAACATGAAAGATGTAAAATACATGCTGAGAAAGAAAAGCACTAAACATCTGTCCTTAGGTGATCCTTCTGTGCTCAGTTACACTTATTTTTATGCCTTCCAGACTCCACTACAGCCTCAAACCAGATGATAAACCCAAACCTAAGCTGATTTTAGAACCAGACATGAACTTTGTAGCTATAACCTGCCTTTATAGCTGCTGAGCTCCAGCATGAAGTTTTCACCTGCAGATGCTGCTATGGCCATTTGGAAACACTCCTGAATTATGAAGTCCATTCGGTTTTGCAAGTAGTTTCTGTCATTCACCTTCACCAGGGATCTTGAGACCAAAGGCTTTCTTTCCACGCCACAAGAGACTTCAGAGGATAAGGCAGGCTCTGCCACCACCCTTGTATACTTTATATTCCGTTTAGCCCATGTCTATGTTAAGCACCACAAGTTTTCAAACACAAGGTCTCCCTCCATCATCCCTTTTCTCATTTTCTTCCAGCTGCTCAATGCTGTTAAACCAGAGCTTCACTCATCTGCTGCTTCATATGGAAGAACTCAGAGGCAGGAGATGCTGAACGCTGACAAATCCCAACCCAGGTAGTACACTATTTGAGTGTGATTGTGAATATATCCTACAAACAAACCAAAAAAAAAAAAAAAAAAAAGAAAAGCACAGGAGGAAACAGGGGACTTGAGCTTATTCCTGAAGAGTGGTTTCTTTGACAAGCGACTACGTCAGCACTGGAAGCAAGACACCAGGGTAAAGAAGCCACCAGGGCTTTCTGGTTTAAGGACTCCAATTAAATCCAGGACTCACTAATGAAGACTGCACGCAGGAATTAGTTGTTTCCAACACATGCGTGCTCTTGTACTTTGTTGGTTTTGTTAAGACGGAGCCTGCATTTTCTTTTTTTTTTTCATTTTGACATTGTCTTTTGAGGGTATAGCTAGGAAATCAGACCACAGGTCAGGTGGGCTCTTGGGAAGACGACAGTGCCCTGGAAGGACCCTGGTGCCAGAAGCAAGATGTTAACCTTTAACCGGGTCTGATGACAGCTAAAGAGGATGGAAGCACCTTTTAGCTGCCATCATAACTGGTTAAAGGTTAACTGTAACTCTCCTCGACAGAGCAGATCTGCCACTGACAAATACCGTATGACAGTCTTTTTTCTTCACTTTAACGAGGCTTGCATGGTCTGTCATTCATTAAGTCTAATGCCAGCGAAGTCTACGGCAGCACTGACTCAATTATAACACTAAAAGTTGGGCAGAAACTCTTGAGAAAGCACTGCCCGCAGAAGCTGAGGGAGGAATTGGGGAAAACATGCCTTTGCAACTCAGCAAGGCATTGCTCAACTCACTTCAGCTAGAAAAAGTCTGGTCTTTAGTGCAGAAAATGCATTACAAACCCTTTTGCCTGATGCTCATTCCATCACGGAGTCTTAAATGTATCTTTGCATATAATTCTAGCATAAATATACTTTTCTTGCTGTGAAGAAATTTAGAGGTTTACATAGGCATTTAATTTGGTGCCTGGCTAGCTTCATTCTGTCACTTCTGACTCCTGTTACGCTACTGGGCACCACTGCTGGCTAACTTGCAATTTCAGCTCATAACTAATAAATTACCAAAATGCTCCTTAATGCTGGACTGAAACCTTTTGTGCCAGTTGGGGAAAAGCATATTATTCTTTAAAGGACACGTGATGGGTCCACAGGTAGGCAAGTGCCTCCTCTGAATTCAGTAGGGCACTGAATGATTTGATGAACAGCAGCAGTCATAAGATCTTGTAATAATACTTCACACTTATGCTTGCAATCTACAGAAAAAAAATTTCAGTTTTTTATTCTATACAATATTACACCTCAGGACATTCACCAGCTATCATAGGTAAGGGGGAACATTTGATATATACGTGCACAGAGCCACACACAACTTTTGACCAAGAAATGCAAGGCACAGGCTGTGTTTCTGCGAGCACATGCGTGGTTGGAGGCATCAGTGTTGGGTTCCAGAGCCAGGGTCCTCCCACCAGTTCTGCACCAACCTGAGCATCACTTGCGCTTCCGAAATCACATCCCACCATTGTTCCTGCCAAAACATCCTTTCTGCTGAATTGTGGAAGCTTTTGTCTATCCTCTGAGCCCACAGAAGTAATGATGGGAAGGCTGAACTAGAAACCCAAAAGCTTTACCTTGTACGTTCAGAGCAAAGTGTTAATCACCCCGAAACAAATTCACATATAACCTAGTTTGTAAATATGACTGGACCACTTGTTCGGGCCAAAACTAGTACATGACTTGGGGGAAGCGAGCAAGGTAGAGATGCAGGTAGAGAGCACAGGGAAAAGGGAAAAAAAGAGAGGCAACAGTCAAGAAAAACCCAGGTTAATGATGCAATGAAGATTTATCCCAGGGATAAACCAGACAGCGCTCAGACACATGGTTCTCTGCACTAAACACAGTTCATACTCCCTCCCTCCTTAATGATTTCCCACCTTCCCAATCTTCACAGTCTTAAATACCAATTCTTAAACACTTTGCCTCATTAACATTGAGGGCTTAAGCCATTAATATAACAAATGCTTCAGCGTAAACCCAGGTTTCTGCTCCAGTCCTGATAGAGTGTGCATTAAACAAAAACATAATACGTGCACATGTTAATGCAATTCAATAGCATGAGGATAAAAACCAGCAGAGAAAACAGTTTACGAGCCTTTGATTACGGCCTGCATTAAACTATCAGGCCCCATCAAAAACCCCGTTGATGAGAAGCTATTTGGCCACACACAGAGCTGTGATTTCCATCCACTTTTATAATCAGGGAGTTCGGATTTACTGTTAATGTGACATTGATGAACAAGAATGACGCTAATGTGACATTGATGAACCGGAGTGACAGTTCAAGCTTGATTAAAATTAGCCACAGCTCTTCAGCACAGGACAAACCAGAAGGGCTTGACATGTAACTCGCAGCTCACATACTTCTGAAGCAAAAAGAAAGAAGAGGGTGAGGCAAAGGACAACGTGGGGGGAAAGCAGCAGAAGGCTGCTAAAGAAAGCCAAAGGGTTTTCTGCAATTAAATCTAGGGTCCTTCAATGAGGCTCATCGTCTCAAACCGTCCTCCCACTGCTCAATTCATCTATTTTTATTAGTCTGTGTGCTCCTACAAAAACTAAACCATTCTACATGTTCTCTCTTCAAATCTGCTTTCTAAAAGCTCAAGGAAATTCCCCCCAGCTTGGTCCCACCTGCCAGACGTTGCTTCCCCCTCTGCTCTCTACCCATTCTCCTGCCCACGCTCCACAGAGCTGGCATGCCACCTAGGTGGCATGTAACATGTTCATTAAGTGACGTATTGCCTTAATTCCATTTGAAGGTCTCTCACCTCCTAACACATGACTCCACTTGTGTAAATCCCTAAATTAACAGACAAAAGAGTCCGAGTTAAAACGTTAACGTTGAAGGCAGAAGGTGGGCACCTGCCTCGTACTCACATTTCTAGCTCCTAGGGACCTCACCGGGTGTGAGCGCTTAGCTTCAGCAACCCAATACTAAAAGTACAAGGCATGAAGACTTATCAGAAGCTCCAAAGCAAGCCAGCACTAGACCTGGAAACAGGACAGAGCAGTTCTGCTTGAGAATTAGAAAAATAAAATTATGAAGTTTAATAAGCCAACCCCAGCCCTTCAAAATCAGACTTCTAACATTAAACCCTGTTTCTAAAGGAAAACATATAGTGGCTCACCAAAACTGCCTGAAGGATGTTCACAAAAACACTAAAGAAAAACTTAAGGAAAAATATCAGAACACACAACTGCTCTGGCCTGGATTCTGTTCACTAAAACATTTCCATAAGGTTTAAATTTAGTACGACCACTCATGGACTCTCATCAGAAAGTTCATCTCCACAAACACCAACCCTGTCCACAGTGAAGGTCTGCAGATGCTGCAGCTACTTATTCACAGGATAATAGTCTTGTTAAAAACCCAACGCTAACATCTCAAAACATACAGCATTTATACCACAGTCAAAAGCAATCTCCCAGATTTTGTTTCCAGCTGCGAGTTAGCTGAAATGGCCCTAACCTTCTGTAGTTACATTACTTGTTCCTTTTATAAACAAAATATTCTTTCATTCATGATATAATTTCCTAGATTATCCATTATTAAAATTCTCCTCTCAAAAATGAATTTACATCTGAATTATCTCATTACTTCTGAACAAGCCAATTATTGCCTCTAGTGAACAAAATAATTAGACTTGTGCTCACTGCATTCGAGATCTTCTTCAGCAGTCCCAGTGTAATCACAGTCCCAGAACACAGAACTACAGAAAGCAAGAGATACAAACACATACGTGCATATAGAACAAGTAAATGGAGCAGCTTTTTTCTCCGGAATATCGTTTATCATTTGTATATATACACTCATATATTGAGTGCACAATGCAAACCAGAACTGTAAACTCTACTCATCGGTTGGGGTTGATAGTAGCAAAGAACTTAACGTAATTTGTTTCTCCCCAACTGGAGTCAGAAGCCTTCTCTCTCCTTTGACATTTTGTCTGACCTATACCGTGTTATCGCAAATACCATAAAACACTGCCTGAAGATGGGAAATGTTTTCTAGACGATGATGATGGGATTCATTTGCAAAGAACTAGATTTTAAACTATATTTGTAGTAGAGAACACAGAATTTGCAACATTTAAAGGTTTCCTCTAATATCCCGATACCGTCTCCTTCTATGAACGGCTGGCATTGTCAGCAAGCCTTTAAGCATCTATTTTCACTACAGTATTAATACAAATGCTTCAGTATAGGATTTCTATTTCCAGGCTTTGCACCGCAATGAAATACAACTGTAGCTTTCCCTTGCTAAAATATCCTTTACAAATTCAGAATTAGATCTTAAGCTCACGGGAGCTTGTTAAATCAAGCTACTAAATATAGCATCTGCCTGCCTGGGTATTGGTGAAGCCCCAAGTTCTAGTATTCAACTGCCTTGCCCACGCTGCATGTTGGCCAGAGGTACAAGGGGTACGGGGGCTGCCTGTACTTACCCTAAAGCACTTACCCTAAAGTCCAACGTGAAGCCGGCATCAGCTGGAAACAGAATCCATCCTCAAGTCCAAGTCCAACGTTTCACCTGAGCAACCAACTTTCCCAACCCAACAAAAGCTTTGCGTTTGGTTCTTTCTCAGATCTTTGGCCATGTAGATATAAAATAATATTTAGGAAGAAGATAATTCTCTATGGATTTTGGTATTTTTACAAGTCTTTATGCTTTCAGGACTCCTGCATTCTCTGGGTCTTTAAAAAAAATGGAGAATGTCATCGGAACCTGAACACATAACAACACATCAACACGGGTGTCACCCACCTCTTTCCTTTTTTTTTCTTTTTTTTTTTTTTTACTATTATTAGCTTTGAAAACCTTTCAATAAGCCCCTGAACTTTGCTGTTTGAAAATCAGCTGACACCCCAACTATGAAATATGATCGCTCTATCACTCTGATTACTTTCTTACATTCCTTCCCCTACACGTCAGCTCTAGCATGCTTTTAACAGCTAATACATCACAAATGTGTACGGGCAGAGGCTAATGCTTTGTAACATGTGAAAACAGGGTTTCCCAGCAGCTATCAGGTGATATAAATCACCAATTCCAAGCTCTAGTGGTTCTTGCAATAGCTGTTACTAAAAGCAGGCCAAAATGGATGTGGGGTGACCAGAGTCAAAATGGCAATTAGTGATATACATATTTATGGTCCCAGATCATCTGACATACTTGGGACAGAAACAAATCTGTTTTAAAATCTGTGGCACACATAACAGAGTTGTTTCTCTCCACTGAACACTGTCAATAGGAAAAAACCCCAGAGCTTCCCAGCAAGGTCCTTCCTGTATTCACTGCTGTAAGCGCGTATACTTCTAAACACACCTTTTGATAAGCTTCAAGCTATGCAAACAATACGTATTTAATACTAATTTGACTCCAACACGGGACTCCACGAGTCCTTTTTGGACAAAGGAACTGAAGTGGAACTAAGTAACATCTTTGTACTTCTCACAGCAATAGACATACGAATAAAATGGAAGCAGGTACTTGCATCGCAAAGCAGGTGGAGAAAAACGTCACTGGAAGTTCAGCATCTGAGAGCAGTTATACCCTGCAAACCATGTCAACATTATGTTGAGGTGAGCAAGGTGAACCAAAAGGCAAATATTCAAAGGCGGATGGAACAAGACCTTACCAACAGACAGGTCGATATTCTTTTGAAATTACTGCAAGATAAAACATAGCAGACCTTCTGCATTTTCTTAATAAAGAACTGGAAGTCAAAATGACAGGACAAGAGGAAATGGCCTCAACTTGCACCAGGGGAGGTTTAGATTGGATATTAGGAAAAGTTTCTTCACTGAAAGGGTTGTCAGACACTGGAACAGGCTGCCCAGGGAGGTGGTGGAATCATCATCCCTGGAGGTATTTAAAAGACGTGTGGATGAGTTGCTTCGGGACATGGTTTAGTGGTGGACTTGGCCATGTTAGGTTTACGGTTGGACTAAATGATCTTAAAGGTCTTTTCCAACATAAACAAATCTGTGATTCTACGCAGTTATTTTCTAGGTCTTCAAAATCTTTCTGGTTTAAAACCAATGCCTACGCTGCTGCAGTACCAACAGCGCAGTGATTTAGAAACCACACTTTCAACCGACCATCAGTGGAAGATCAGCTGGAAGTAGAGATCTTCTACAGGCTGCAAAACTCATCTGGAAACAGTCAAAATGAGTCTGTGCTAACCTCTGTACTGTCAGCGCCTGATGACTATCAGTGCCTTAATTTACGGAGTATTAGCGCTGCTAGAATGGTCCAATTAACTATGCTCACCCATTTTTTCCATCTGTAAAACGGGGATAATGTCGCCTTGGCTTTGCAAGTCTTTGTGATGCACTTTGCTGAAAATCATCATCTCTCCTAAGTCATAGGATAGATAACTGAGTATCAAGAGCAAAAATAAAGACAACTGTGACAAGGTTTATTTTATCTGAACTGGACTGAGCGCTCAGGTTACCAGAACGAGGGATGTCCTAAAGGGGCAAGGACACAAGTGGTAGAGAAATACATGACAGGACTTGCCACGAAAACACGTGTCCACCGCTCATCTAAACACCGGGAGAGAAGTATAAAACACCTCCTGTCTGAAGGAGTGTCCTTTTGCCAGATGAGGACAAGAAGAACCAAATTTCATGCTTAATTCCCCTGTAAGTGACCCTGAAGGTGTAAGATGAGGGATGCTGGAGGAGCCGGGCTCACCATTTCGTTAATGATTTGCAAAGCCTCTCTGCCAGCTGTCAGAATGAATGCACAGCTTTAACCTCAAGAATCTCTGAAGCAAAAAGATTCATTTTTATCTTTTGTATATAAGTTAACAAGCAGAGAAAATCAGATACCTCACATCTGCTTCTGGGGCCTCTTGGATACTTCAGTGATTCCCTGGATTAGATACAGCAGGAATTTCTCCTGCCACTAAGCATTAACAGCACAGCAGACAACATATTGGAGTATAATAAAAACAATGCAACCCTCATTTATCAGCTGGATGAGAAGCTGTCAAGGCAATCAGCTGAGTAAGATGACCCATTGAGAAAGTCTGAGAAATGGAAGATGAAGAGGTTTGGGGGTTTTGCCCTTCAGTTAGAAACGACACAGTGCCCAAGCTACAGTAGAGATGACTGTAAGCGAAGAGAATTGGAAGGAAAGCTTTACCTCTCCTCCCTTCCCCAGCACTATTTATGTAGAGTGTTTGACAGGACCTCGTGCTCTCACTTGTCTGCCAAGTGAGGTTTGAACTTCTCTCACTCACTTCTGCAGTGGCCCTGCCCTCCTCTGTGCGATCCAACCTATACTGCACATGCACTCTGATGTATTCTGTTTCTCAATTTTTGTTTTTTTTTAATTAATCAGCTATTTCAAATGGAAGGTGAAAAGCAAAGTCTCCTTTTCTTTTTGGAAGGGCGCTACAATAGCACTGACAGTACCAGATGGCTGTCTTCTTAGAAAGCCAGACAAAGCAAATGCATCCATAAATGTCCAGAATGTCAGATGTAGGCATCAAATAGAAAAGGTCCAAGCAAATACATACAGTTATTGCTTCTCAGAAACCAGGAACATTTGCTAGTCCTGTCAAAGAACAGATTTGTATTTTTTTTTCCCCCTCCAATACCCTGAAACTTCTGAGCAGAGCTGAAAACACTGAGGTGTCTTGGTCTCACCAGGGAAATAATTTTCCACAGCTGATTTGATGTGTGAAAACATTAACCTAACAGCAGCAGCTGTGCTCAAAAAGCAAAGGACTTCTCTGAAATGGCACAGCACCGGTCGTCTCGCAGGCAAGTTCTCTTAGAAAGCTTACAAAACCCAAACGGCTATTAATTTGATGCGTGGAGAAAAGCAAAGATCGTGGTCAACCAGTGAATCAAAGTGTCAGTTCTGGGGTATCTACTGGGAACAGAAAACAGTGTGGTCCAAACACATGCAGTTTCCTCCCCACCACCTCCAAGGATTAGGTTATTTTTAAATGCTTCAGTTAAGGTGCTCCTGAGAGCTGTGTTCAGAACGCAGCACTACCTGAAATAACTACAGAGAAAGGCTGGAACCTGCATCGCTGCCATCTAAACCATCTTTGCCCTGTTGCTTAGTTTGGTCTGAAAATACATTTTTTTCCAGTATGTTTTCCTGGACAATCCCTAACAGCAATATCTGATCAACTTAGTTCAAAACCATCTTGTTGGAAAAAATCTGGTTCTGCTTGTGTCTAAGGTCACTTCCTTGAGAAGAGCAGGACAGACCCCGGGAGATGTGAAAGGCCTCACAGCACTTGTGCTTCGCGACCAGACAGCTCTGCAGACAGCCTGATCCAGCATCAGCCCAGCCCCAGCAGCCACCTCTTCTCCTCCCTCACCCTAAAATACATATTGCTTTTTTGTCTTCACTTCTCTGCTATGAGTGCTAACAAAACCCTAAGTAAATGCATATTTATGTTTTTTTATACAAAACTTGTTAATTAAGAGAGCCATAACATTATCCTCCATTTGTAGCTAATTTCTGCGGAAAGAAAGGTTGATACAATTCCGTTTGTCGAGGCACCCCAGTCTCCTAATCCCTTCAATGACTCTCAGGCCCCCAAAAATGTAGCAGAGACACAGAGACCTCCAGGATATGAAGTTGCTAGAAGCTTTATAAAAGACTAGAAGGCAGAGGCAAGAGACCTCTGATGAACATCACAGCTGAAGAAAAAACTCTTGACTCGTCCCCTTCTTCTTACCAAGAGGCAAGGCAGCATATTTCTATTGACCACTGCTAAAGACAGAATTACGGACCTTTGCTCTAAGCCGTTTCCGTGTTACTGATGAGCAGTAGATTTGTCAGTTAAAGCATCACACGCCATTCAGTTAACTCCAAAACTCACAGTTGTATCCCGTATATCCCTTAAGAAGACACCTCCCTTCAGTATCTTAGGCAAGTACAACCCTCTTTCCCCTCTATAACCCTCAGTCCCACGTATTTGAATTGATGTATATACATTAGAAATTTGGGTGACAATTATTCAACTCTTTACTTTTGCTTCACCACTTGGTTAATTCACACAGTGAAATTCAGAGACTGTACCTGTATTTCTTAAAAAGATCAGGCACCACAACTGGAGGAAAGCTATTTTCCCCTCATTTCTACAGCAACCAAGGGCTCAGCCTAACCCGAACACAAACATCACAGCGTAAGAGGTGCTTTGTGACATTGCTGATACACTGAGGAAAAATGGAAGTATTTTAAAGTAAAATAGGTCAGTTATGTGACTTTGACAGTCAGGTTCCACTTTTTTTAAAAGAAAAAAAAAAGAAAAAGTACGCATCCCAATTTTCAGGACTCGTTTGCTTTCTCCAAGTGATGATTTTCAAAGCCTTGGAAAGAACTTCTCAACCAGGCACCGGCTGATCAAAAAAAGAAAGGGAGAAAAAGAAAAAAAGGTGCCAGAATACCTCTTATAGGAAAGTTGCATTTTGTCCTAATGCACAGTGTTCTTCGAAGACATCTTCCTTTGCTCTCAATATGCTTTCTGTTGTATCACTTTACATTTCTCCCGTGCCCGTCCAGCTGTTCTGATGATCAACCTCAAGAGACCAACTTTCCTGGCTGCTCTCCCAAAGACAGCAACGGTACAAGCCACCCAGCCAAGGAACTAACTAGGGCTAAGCGGTGATAATGGGAGCACATGGCTCCAGCACTGTTTCTTGTTGGCATCAGGTGAATCAAAACTACAAGGGACTAAATCAAACATCAGAGAGGCTGCGTCCCATCCGCCTACCCCCAACACCACACCCCATATTTGAGACAACTGCCTTTGTCAAAAAAACACTTTTCCACCTGCCATCAGAGTAAGGAAAAATACAACTCTACATCCAGTTAAAGGAAACATTACTATTTGGTATTTTTAATCCTTGACACCCAGCAGCTTGTCTTGTTATTAAAATAGATATTTACACCTTTTTCAAAGGAACATCTTTGCAGGCAGTCATTAAAAAAGGTCTAGTCTGTACGGCACCGTAACTGTGTTACAGCAGTTTACTCCCATCTGCTTATTTACCTTGCATTAAAGGAAAAAAAGAAAGCCTTTCCAGAATTAATGTTTTCTGCCTGTATTCAGTGCTAGTTATGTTTTTATTTGTTCACGCTACAATTTGACTCTACAAAGATCACAGGTTCACTTAAGTCCTGTCCAACTGTGGCCCAAGTTTCCTTAGAAGTTATCGATCACTCTTAAACCAGTCTTCAACCAGTGGCCTAAAACCAACAGATCTAAATCCACTTACCCTATTTTTGTTCACACCAAGAGGTACTGCATAATAAAAGAAACACCACTAAGAAATTAATGAATAAAGTGTCAGTATCAAGATTCAGAAAATGACATTACAAACAGTATCTGTGAGCACTATTTCTTTACATTACAGATAGCTGTAATCACCAAGATGATGCTCTTAAGAACAGTCAGAAACACATCTTGCTACTGACACAAGTGAGGAAATAAAGTAAGCCAGAATCTAGTGATGGGCAGGAACGTGAAAACAATTGAAATGATTAGGCAACTTAATACAAGGTTAACATTAAGGCTACTTAAGGTTAAAAATAACAGACGCGTCTTTTAAAACACAGAAATGGACAGGCATTTAGTCCTGTCAACTTCCCAAATGAGCTAAGGAAAATAGATTATGAGAAGACGATGTCTCATTTGCCCAAATCTCCAGAGGAACTGGCTGTTTTCTGACATGCTGTCTCTCCATGTAATATGAGTGATGGTACTTGAAACGCAAAAAATATTTTCAATATCAAGGTCTCCACTGAAAAGTACTTATGCAAGACTTGGCAAAGCTTTAACAGTCCTGTTCTTCGGTAAACTCTGATTCTTACTGAAGTTGCCTACAAATATGGACGTATCGTCACTGGTTTTGTCACTTAGCTTATGCTTCACTTAGCCAGTTCAACTAAAAGAAACTGAGACTCTTTCTATTCCTTCTGAACACCAACAGAACCCCCTATTAACTCCCAATCTGTTTTACCTGGGCAAATCTGTCAAAAGCCACGGTGCTGAGCAGGTATCACTGACAGCGTAAGCAGAAAGCAACAACCTTCCAGGGGTTTGCTTAACAGGATTGCTCCTGCTCGTTTCCCCAGCGGCACCGGGAAGACAAATGTTAAAAAGTTCTGCTCGTACAAAGTCACGCGCCATCCTACAAAATTATAGCATAGCTTCAGTATCAATAGCAGAGCTCCGCAGCTGAATAAACTATGCCAGCAACTAACTGAAGGTTCAAGCAGGATCAACACAGCCTCGTTCTGTTACTTACAGTCACATCATGGGATGCAGAAGACTGGATGTTACCCAGCCGGTACTAACCGAGGAGGGCGTGCGGGGAAGACCAACACCTACGAGGCAAAACAGAAGTCTCGCCGCTGACTTTATATTATGCTTATACATGTTCCTGCAAACTTTGCTAGTTAGAAAAATTAAAAAAGGAAAATAAAAGAAAAACTTTGTCACAAACATAAGCAAAATCATACTGGAAACCAGTTTGGAAGTCGAGCACAGCCATTTTCTCTAGGTAAATATCTTCCAGATTAAATCCCTGCTGTGTTCTCCACGGGAACATCAGCAACCGGATGCTGAGTGCACCGTATATGGCTATTTTCCAATTTAAAAAATTCCATGTTTCTAAGAAGAAAGGGGGAAAAGTGAAGTTAAAACACTTCCATCCTTTGGTTTTCCGCGTAAGCACGATCAGAAAGCATTAAGTGGGTTAAACACATTAGATAACTGTAATAATCTGCACTCAGGGTGCAGAGTAATGGAGTCTTGCATCAAGGCCTAGAATTAACCTGCTTAATTTCACTGGTATTACATCCACCACATCCATCCCCTCGTTCTGCTTCATAACCGCGTCATTAACTTCCTATATAGACAATCCAACCTATCACTCCAACTTGCCACTTTTTCATCAAAATGTATTATAATTTGCTTATCCACTGCCATTTGCATCAACTTCCTATTAAAACGGAGAGAAAGAGGTTTCAATCTTCTTTCCCCACATTTAATTCAATTGTATGGCATTACTTAGTTTTAATGACTCTCGGTGCGCAAGGCATGGTTTATGCTTGTTTTAGACTAATTCAGAAGCTTCAACACCCAGTAAGGGAAAAAGGACTGAAAAAAGAAGGAGCAAAGCATTTTCTGTACTGTGAATGAGGCATCTATGGTTGTATCCCCAACAGAGAACTCATTTCCTACAATCTGAGCCATAACTGGCAGGTGCATCGTCCAACACGTAAACCCCAGAGCTCTGTGCTCAGAACATTTCCAGCATAAGCTACCAGAGAAGTGAAAACAATGAAATCAGCTGAGACTAATGTGGATTTCGTTTAGTCCAGTGGGTGAGGAGGGAAATTCATTCATACATTCCTTCTGTGACTTAATACAATCTACGTAAAAAAAAAAAAAACACACTCACAAAACAACACAATCAATTGTTGTTTTCACCTAAAGCTGGTTCTGTGTAGCCCCGAGAGATCAGCTTCGTCTTACTAAACCAGCTAACAAAGAAAGCCTGGTACTATTTTCTAGTAATGAGAAGGCAGTAAACCAAGTGTCTCCTGGATAAATTAGGCTAACTAAAGGTCACTTTTAAGGCAATAGGGATTGTGATATTATAGCATACAATCAGGGAATGCAAAAACCTGAAAGAAATTTTCAACTAAAATCTCCAACTTCTCTTTTCTCTGGTCTTCTGTTAGAGGATTCACAGTGCTCTCAGAAGACCTCTAGCTAATCTAAATATTTAACAAAGCAAGGTGTGTAATTAAGGTTTTTCCAGCTTTGCACACTGCTGCTCTACTTAGAAGAAGACAGAGAACCACATCTGCACCAGGGTAAGCTAAAATTTCTAAAATCACATCAAGATCATACCCAGGCTGTACACATAAGATGTCACAGAAATCTTAAATGTGGGCTCCTGAAATACTTCTTTCCCCTGGTCCTCTGGCAGGACCTAGCTGGCACTGTGAAAGTTGATTATTCAACAGCCAGACCAAGTCCACTGAAGTTACCGACTGCCTTGGTGTGATGTTACCCCCAGCCATCACAAGCAGCCACTTCAAATCCTGAAATGCAAGATTGGGTACTGTTAGCAAGTAAGTGCTGAGAAGGATTGAGTTAAAAGCCTTACATACATTAAAGCGTATCTCAGTGGTACAGCTAAGTGAGCATGGTACCGCCCAGCCCTTCTCATGACAGCACAACATAACTAAAAATAACTAAAGATGATGCGTTCCCAACTGGCCATGTGCAGTTTTCACTTCCATGCAAGCCTGAGACTCGACCGAGGCCATGCGGCAGTCTGACAGCAACCTCTTGCTGTGATTTGTTCTTTTTGAATGTGTCAGTTAATCCAGACTCCATGTGAGATACAAAATAAATAGCACTTCTCTTACCATTTCCTAGGCTTTTCAGGACTGTGTAAAAGCAGTGCTTTCTGTACTCTTCTAACCATGAAATTATAAAGTTTTATCATTAAAGTAGGTAACCATTACTGTATCAAAAAGGGTCCAAAATAAATAAATTTGTGTCAAAGGCAGGACATCATGGGAGCGGCACACGTCTCAGAGGTACTTCAAGGACAGCAACGTTTCGTGGAAATACGTAAAAAAAAAGACAGACTTGCAGGATAAATAACAAGTAAATAACTCCGTACTAGAAGAGCTGGTGTAGCAACCAGGCCTAAGTGGCAGATATTTATGAGAGTTTGGTCTAAAGAACGGCAATACGGAAACTGGATGTAAAAGGAAGAGTTCTTAGACGAGTGCCAACACTAGTAACTGGAATGGAAGATACAGTATTAAACCAGGAGAACATAAACTTCAAACTAACTATTTTTTTTTTTAATCACTTCTGCCTGAGGAGAACGTGTATAAACTCCGCGACAAAATAAAAGAAGAGGTATCAGAAATGGTACCTTGGGAAAGATGTTGAAGGCCGTACATACCACACTCCCCAACTGCTTCAATCTCCTTGAGCAGACCAGGCAGGATTGTCTCTATACGTTACGAAGTCCTTCACTTTAGTGCCTTGCTGCATATACAGACCAAACTCTATCCAGGAGGGCATATAAAATTTTAAACAGATAAATGGTCAATCACCAACTAGGCTACAGCTATATATATTAGCAGATATTACCTACACAGCAATGCATCTTACATGTTCAGACTACTTAAAATCATTTTGCAACATAACACCAAGTTTTCTGTGCAAGGACTCTAGTTTCCCAAAGGACTAAAAGCAGCAGCAGAGAAGGACACGATTCAGAGATCTGGCAAACCTCCATCTACTTTTTGTAGCATCTTTTGACTGAGAATAGGGCATCTGCTCTTCTAGCTCCCAGACAAGAGATGCTGTATTTTTTTTTCCTGCCTCAAGCAGATGTATCTCTGTATTTCAGATCTCTGTCCCCACTCAACAGGAGAAAATAAAATTATTCTCCCTTTTTTTCTTTGTAGTTGTAGCACCTGAAATAGGATAAGCGCCTTTTGTCATACAAAGGCAAAGGCCAAGTTACAGTGGGTGACTTTTTGTTAAATTCCTAAATTGGATCCTCTAGTTACAAAAACGGTCTTAAAAATAAAGCCTTTAGCTAGACAAATGATTCTTACCTGCAGGATACCAAATGGAATTAAGGTGGATAGATGGCACAGCACCATTTACACATAGCCCAGTATCTCAGGTTACCCCTGCCCCAAACCCCACGTGTCACTGCAAACACAAAGCCCCTTGGTCTGAAGCTGAATTGTTCAGACACGCAAATGTATGAACCGGTCATTATTTCCGGATGAAAAAGGTAGGCTCCGAAAAAGGATCAAGTAACTGAGGATTATTGATAAGAAAGAATATAGAGCATTTAACTATAGCGCAAACCAAGATAAGCCCTAAAGCAATTATATAAACTTTTATAAATGAAATGAGTTCCTAAACAACAAGAGGGAACAAAAAAAGCTATAAATATTTTCAGTAAAAACTACCCCTGGCTTTTATCTTTAATACGCTATTCTACATTCCAAACAGGCTCTAAGAGAATATACCGGTAGTAAGGCACTATATAATTACAGACACAATATAACAGTAGAGATAAGTGCTCAATCTGGTATAGTTAATGTAATGATGCCGAACTGGTCTATTGAAACTAAAAATTATAGCCTGACATCTGTGTTAGTAAGAGTCATGCAACTGGGTATTCAGACACAGCACACCTCCTTATCACACCTCTAAATAAACATTTGACTTCTTTCAGTTATCAAGCAAGCTGACAAAGTAAGGGAAGGCCTTTTGTCGAGCTTCTTTTTCCCTCCAGATACGTGAAACACCCAACACAGCGCTGAACTCATCAATTAGGGATAACAGACGTGTATTAACACCACCAGAACTGTCAGGTATTTATATGGCAACGTATCTTGCAATACATCATGTCCTCTTTATATACACACACACGCCAGCTATTACCACTAAGAGAGTCCTAAGTGCTTCTCTTCCAGGGAACTAATTAGAAAGCAAAAGGTTCCAAGAAATACATAGGTATCCAGATTCCGAGGTGAAGGTTGCATTTAGAAATATCTAATGGTTGATTTAAGTCAGAAAGGGGAATAATATAAGAAGTCACTGTTGGTGAATTATTGAATTATTGCTTGCTGTATCACAATGTTCCACTTACAAATTAATTCAACAGATAAAAAAATAAAGATAGAAACAATGCACGGAATGATACAGCCTGTTATTCCGGCGACAGAATAACAGAATCATTAAGGTTGGAAAAGACCTGTAAGATCATCAAGTCCAACCATCAACCCAACACCTCCATGCCCACTAAACCATGTCCCGCAGTGCCACGTCCACACGTTCCTTGAATACCTCCAGGGATGGTGACTCCACCACTTCCCTGGGCAGCCTCTTCCAATGCTTCACCACTCTCCCAGTAAAGAAATTTTTCCTAATATCCAATCTAAACCTCCCCTGGGGCAACTTGAGGCCATTTCCTCTTGTCCTGTCACTTGTCACTTGGGAGAAGAGACCAACACCCACCTGTCCGCAACCCCTTTCCAGGTAACTGTAGAGAGGTTGCTTCCTATAAAACGTGCAATAGCTTTACGTTACAGGCTAATTTAGGTGTCGGAGGACTTTTCCTCCCTCTTCCCCTCTTCTCCTCAATACCAATAAATCTCACAATTAAGAAATTTCTCTTTTGCATATAAACCCTGATCCTCCAAAATGCCTGCTTTAGGTACTTAATATTAAGAACACAGACATCAAAACCAAGCTTCGGGCACAATTTCATATTCAATACAGAGACTCCTGATTAGGTTTCTCGAGACACACTCCATTATAAGCACAATTTCAGCACACCTAAAGCCTTCCGGAAGATGTTTTAGAAGAGGCACTTTCCGCAGATGCTATGTCCAGTTTTACCGTGTTAACAGGACCACACGCCCAACGAGGGGACACCCGAATGACCCAAGGGCACAGCATGTTTCTTGGCTGGGACATTTAGATTATAAGACTGAGCGCTGTCTTTCCTAACTCAATCTTGTACACTCATTTTTCCAGCTGTAAAATTCCCCATTGAGCTCTGCCCAATATTTTAACAGCACAGATTTTACAAATGCTAGTTTTACTCAAATACCACTCTATTTGAGGATTCTGCAAGGTCACTGAGAAACTGCCTGGTCCTCTTGGGGTGAAATACTGAACGCATAAAAAATAGGGACATTTCCAGATGAAGTGGGTTTTGATTGCTTTTTGCATAGTAATTATCTTTAAAATGTAGTTAACACCCTTCTGGGCATGCGCACCACAAAAACTATTTAACATCATGGCTCCCGAACTCTTAAAGACTTCAGATTTTTCCTGCTTGTGGTGCAAATAACTCTCAGCCAGCTATAGATAAATTCTCACATTTCCACGGTAGTTAAAAAGGCACTAGCGCTTAATTCCCCACGGCTGGCAACTGACCCCAAGCATCATGATATCGTATAACCACACACTGGGCACGTGCTTCTTCCTTACTTAACCTGGGGTGATGCCAAATTGGCATCTTACCTTGCTGATGGAAAGCACCGAGTGCGCTATAAACCAATTATTACTGGAATTACGGCTTTTCTCCATAATATCAACATATCTCCCATTATGAAAGAAATACATAGTTAGAGTCTAGGGAAGAGGCCATTTGAAATCACTTACATATTCATTAAGCAGACAAAGAAAGTGCCATTTGTTACATTTGTTCACACATTTCTAGATGCCATTGAGGTACAGTGAATACAGTGCTTATGCAAGGGATCTCATCCAATAACTACTGACGACAATTAAGTCAAACACAACCACATGATCCGTGCAATTAAAGTTCCCAAAGAGAAGCACAGATGCACTCTAAGCCCCCAGTCACTTAGACTATTTTTGATATTATGTAAAAGAATCCAGCTACTGAGCATCAACTCTTTGCTATTATACTATTAAGTAATTACAATGAAATATGAAAACACTAATGAGATCTTCAGCGAATATTTACTGTACCCAATATTTAGAGGAAAAAGAATCAGTCTGGGTTTCTCCAGCAAACTTGGAACAACCTCCTCCAAGCAGCTGCAGAAGTTTCATACGGAGAAAACACACAGAAAAATCTGTTTTCAAAAACTTCTCTGCCTTTGTGGTGACTGCATGGCTCAAAAGACTGGCAATGGAAGCCTGAAAATTTGGGAAATCTGTATACAGAGCGCAAATTTAAATTCAGACCCCGCTGTGCACATGCATGCGAGGAACTGCAAATGCCACTTTGAACATGGAGCCTGGTTACCCTCCTTGTCCTCTTTTCTTCATGAAATCAGACACAAACATGGCATAGTAGTAATGATAAAGAGTGATAAACCCTTACTCAAGATGAATTCTTGGGAAGAAAGCTTCACATGCGCACCTCTCTGCCAAAACGAGCCAATTGATCTGATCCTGATTGCCACTGGAGAAGCAAAACCCAAGGATTCTGTGGCAGTATTAAGCATTTGCTGAAACTGTGAACCCGCTGATGAAAAGAAGAGAGACCAGTTGTCGTAAGCAAAGAGGCGCCTCACCGTTTTAGGAGGAGTCTGGGTAGGAACTGAAGAGAGAAAGCACCCACAGAAGAGAAGCCACCTCAAGACAGCAGTCCTGGGACTCCCAAAATTCCTGAACACTCCAAAAGCTCCAGGGAGAAGTGAGGCAAAGAAATGTCTCTCATTTTGCCTAAAAGCTTATTTTTTGGTGACAGTTAAAATGGAAAGAACAGAGTTTAAACCCTTACGAAGCACCTTTCTTCCTGCTTCAACCACCCCATACCCTTACGGAAGCAGCTTGCAAGCTCGGGTCACTCAAGTATCTACAACTCCAGCAAAAGGACAGGCAAAGCTACCAGCAAATTTATAAGGTTCAGAAATAACCTCTGAGGCCTGGGAACCCACAGTCCAGCCTTCACCTCTGTATAAGAAAATGGCCTCGCGCAGGACATGTCCCAAAGAAAGAGCCGGCACAGCTGACCACACGGGTCATGACCATGGCGCCTGCACACATCACACTGTTCTTACCCGCCCAGAAAGATACTCGGGTTCAGTTTGAGAGGAAAGTACACTTTTCTCAGCGCAAGGTTGTTCATTGAATTGTTTTTCCATTAATGCATCCAAGTTCAGACCTTTGAGGTCAATTAAATTGGACTAACCACCAAAACAAGCTCCTATTAAAGATGTATCCAACATACACACCACGTCCTTCTACGACTTCTTCATCTGATGGACCTTGTAATAGCATCAAAACAATGAGGTTCCTCTGTTATACTCCAGAAATGCAACCACCTCATTTCTCTAGTGACTTTAAAGAACGTGAGCACAACAGGGAAGACAAAGAACAATTTCTCCAAATGAAAAGCAATATGAGGTCCATTTGCATTTGGTGCATTGGCCAGGTCCTTGCAGGTGATACTGGCCTTGATCTGGTGAGCCGCTATGAAACGAAAAAGACCAAACAACAAAAAATGAAATGAGGAGGGAACAAGAGGCCAGATTTTGAGTCAATCAACAGCAGAACAGGGACATTTCTACACGACGTAGAGATGCCAGGTCTCTGCACTGTAACATGCGTACAAGCAGCAGTCAACCTGCTATCCCAAACCGTCCGCCGCGATACAAGCAGGCAGCCATGCACTCCTGAATGGCCAATTCCTTTCACGCTCCAAAAACAACAACAAAAAGCCAGGAGATGAGAGTTTTAAAAGCCCATTGACAGGAGGCTTCAAAGCTCTGCTGCTTCTCAGGGGCATTCCCTTTCTCCATCTCCAGCCTCCATAAAAATACCCTTTTCCCTATCCATCTACTCATTATTACTAGATGCAAAACCTTCTTCTGTGATGCTCTCCTCACCTGAAAAATATCCGTATTTCTGTCTTCTGATAATATTATAAATATTATAAATATATATTATAAATATTCTAATACCATACATGATACATTACGAAAAAACTTCAACAACTTATGCACTTAGCCCAAAGAGCCCTTCAGAAATTGATAGCCTTTGTATCTTCAGAACTCTGAATCACGTCACTTTATTGATTAAAGTCACATCTTTATTCCACTGAAGGAAAACACCTTCTCAACACACATTTATCTCTCTAGAAAAGGCAGAGTATCATGGATATACGAAAGCTGGTGCCATTTTTTTTTTTTGCACTAATTTCTGAAATATCATACACAAACAGATGTACAGGATAACGACACCACACCTTCAATTCATATGTCGGACAAAATGAATAGCAGCTAACATAAAACCAAAATGTGTAATATTTCAATCCTTTAATTAGGTAAGAATTACTTTCTTCCCAACAGTTCTTCCTTATTAGGAAAAACTCAAGACATCTACAGATCCTCCAACTGTTACTCAAACTCTAAGCCACAAAAGTCTTTCAAGCATCTGGCGTGTTTTATGCTCTGTGGCAGTTTCGTTAGCTTTGAATTGAATGATTTATTACCATATAACCTAAGCCTCTGATGAGATTATGCTGCCAATTTGTGCCTTCTTTGCGAAGAGAGGTCTCCTGGAACCCAGGCTTTGGACTGAACGTGGTGAATCTCAATTAACGGGTGACCTTTACAAGACAAGGGAAATGTTAATTCATGCTCACCTAAATGGCTTTAACCCTACTTGAAAGCAGGGCTTTCTAAAGCTGCCCACTACTCTGTCACTGTAAAGTTTCATTTCAACATTATCAAGATAAAAAACTCTTCAGTGTAAAAAAAGGTATATATCCATCCGTCAAAGCCAAAGGAGAAAATCCAAATGCTAATATAGCTGTTCCCGGTGCATTTTTTTATGCTACTTGAAAAACAATGGATTCGCATTTTTAAGGGACTTCAAATACAGATTAGAGGCATTAGAATGACAGGGCCAGAGATTAAACACTTCTTTACCCACTGAACAGGTACCAGACAAGGCAAGAGCAACAGCTACTGCCTCCACACTCACCCTTAAGGTATGTGTTGTAATTTGCCATACCTTGTGATATCTAACTGCTTTCTGGAGAAGTCTCAGCTTGGAGGGCATAAAATTTGCAGAAGAGGCAAAAAGGCAGTTCAGTCTCCATACAAAATTCTGTTTGAGGTTTTGTTTTAATTAGGATTAGCTACTCTATCAAGCAGGAGAAATAAAAGCAATGTTTCAGCAATGTATTTATGGTCTTGCTAATTAAGTTGGTGAAAACAAAGAAATTACAGACCAGGAAACAAGAATTTGACCCACATTAAAAAATGGATCTGGACAAACTTCAATATGAAAAGAAGTAAGAACTTGCTGAAAAATCCAAATGTCAGCAAGATTTCAACATAAGCACCTAAGAGCATCTTAGGACTCCAGACTATTTAACAGGCCAGATTCAAAAAAATAGATATACAATGCCATCATAGCAATTAATCATTCTAGAAAGGATATAAATTATATAAATCTCTTTCAAAAACTATGTATCCTCTTCAAGGATACGTATCGCAGTTTTGGCTAACCTGTTTGCTACAGATCCCAAAAGAGTAGGATTAACTGGCTAACCTTCACCAGGTCGAATTCTGACCCAGCTGATTGTATTCAGCTAATCCGCATTCCCACTGGATATTTTTATTCTTCATTTTACAACCTAACTCTATGGTGTTGCTTAGCATTTAGCAATTGCCAAGTCCTGATTCAAATGGCTCAAAGTTATTATCATTAACAATAACAGAAGATAAGTTTCACCCTTTTTCACTCTTTCAGGTTGTTGCAGCCCACTTCCACCAATGCAGCAATGAATACTCCTCAAAGCAGAGTAGACTGTCAGAAACGAGACCTGCTCATACCAAACTGAGAGAATCCTGATCCTAAACAGCAAGACAGAACGGTTTTAAATAAATGGTTTACTACTGAACTTTACACAAAAGCACCAATTCCAGGAGAGTGTGAAGCTCTCATATGGAGAGAAAGGAAGAGCATATTATTTCAGATCACAGTAAGAAGAGTACCTGTTCAACTGCATCATAGTTATTTTATTGCTGGCTGTACTGATGAAATGTTTCCGCTGTCCTTCAGAAAAGCAAAGCATGATTTATCTGTTCCAGGCTGGGACACATCTTACGCACTGACATAGCACGGTCGGCTGCCTGGTGCAGACTAGCCCAGAAAGCTGCGCACTGGATGATACAAGGGAAAAAGGAGAGAAGATACTCTCCAGTTCAGGTAAGTCACATTACAGAGAGATGCTTCCTTTCATTCACGCCTGAATTCAGATCACTTCGGTTAATTTATACCCAATTAGAAATTAAACATATGACAACATACAGACTGATTTTAATGGCTATCAGGACGTGAACATCTCACTGAATGAAGCTGAGATGGCTCAGTACCTCCAAAAGCCTAGTCCTCCTGAAAAAAACCTCCAGGAATTGATACAAACCAGAATATTATAGTTCACAGGCATAAACGTTTCCCACCTATTCTGTTTTAATCTGCGTAATACGAGATAATTCCACAACGTCTTTGTAAAGTCACCACAAAGCCCCCAAATTCTTTAGTAATCCAAAACTCAAAGCTGAAAAGAAACTGTAAATAAGTACCTTGAAAATCAAGGATTGCTTTCCAAACACGGGACTGTGACACAGTGAGTCCCAGAAAACCCGAGAGTCTCTCTGCCTGGAACTGTAACAACACAACCCAAACCAGACCTGGTTGGAGTAGCCTCTCAGCAACATTAGTACAACTGAAGCATCCATTTGTGGGAGTATTTTATAAAGCGAGTACTTTTTTCAACGTGCTTCCTCATATCCATAGGGGAGCGAAGCTTAGCACTAGCAGGAGAGTCGTGAAGGTGGATAACCCAAGCTGATGACAGAACTCATAACTGATTCCATCATCTTTGATTTTCAGTCCTTTTTGAGAAGTTCCTCTACTGATACGACACTTTGACACCCTGGTATTTTTGGTTTTCATATTAAAAAAGGGACCACGTGGCACCTGACAATCTGCATAGATTACCAGAGTTCCTTCTTCTCTGAGGAGATCAGTGTATGAGACCAAAGACTAAAGCAAGAGGAGCTTGAAGTCAAGACCCAGGACTTATTTAGAAGCCCTGACCAGAGACCCAAAATTGAATCCCGAAGATTGTCACGGTTGAAGGTCGGAGCGCATTGCCAAGGCCACCTCAGGCAGCAAAGCACAACTGAGGTGAGCTGCCAGGCCTGAATAAGGTCCAGCCTGTGAAGATAAATTGAAGGTGCATGCTAAGAGTGAGCTGCCTTAATAACGTGACTGCTGCAGAAAAGGATGCAATAGCTGCGGGCACTGCCAGTTAAGATCCAGGACCAAGAATGTGGCTAACGTGGCTGCTAGCAACAATTACCTTCATAATAATTTGCTTTCATGAACAATTTTGCTCAAAAATAAGTAGTAATAAGAAGAATTGTATGGTCATTTTAAAAAGCAGGCAGATGACGGCTGATTTCCTGCTCTCTTGCGGAGATGCTAACTGGTGCTCTCCGAACTAGCTGTAGTCAGCAAATACCAGTCAGCTATCGAAAATGACTCGTACTGCCTTAGCCTGCTCAAAGTCCCCGACAGAAGCCAAAGAAGAGATCTGGCAGCCCAAGCCTGACTTTCAACACCCCGCATCTCCCTGAGAAGTGAGAAGAATTAAGTGGGAGATCTAAAGCCCCCCCAAACCCTTAAGTGGTCTCTAGAAGCGACAGAGATGCCCTGCTGCTTTTTCACCGACCCTGACGGCTGGCCAAGGTCAGCCTTTAATAAGCAGTGACATACAGCCTCGGACACCAGCAAGGGATCAAAAAAATTGTTTAACACACACACACGCCACATACGGGCTTCAAGGAACTGAGACAAAGTGACATGTCTATTAAAGGAGTTGCATTGCCTCCTTCCCCTGGATACAAATATTTTGAATATTTAGAAAAACCACCGCAGGAGTCTCAAAACACATCGATCGGAAAAGGTGGATTAACCTGTTGCTGTAAATCAAATGCAAAGCGCACTCTCACTAACGCCAGGATGAGGAAAGCTCTTTGCACAGCGAGGAGGGCACTAACGAAGCAAAGGGTCTCTCCTGCTTCCATTTTGAGGTCTCTCCCTCCTCTTTTTGCCTCCCTCTGAATTTGTCGTAGCTTTAATAACAATCTCAGAGGCAAAAATCAAGAAACAAATTATTTTCTTACACATAATCCCCCTTTTGCTGTCAAGTGCCTGACCCCAGTTTGATAATCTCATTTCCTGAGAATCAAAATGCTGGAAATTTAAGCTTCCTAGAGTGTTAATTGCGGCCCTGCTCCATTGCTAATCAAAAAATTGGATGTTTTGCATGAAAATGCTGCTCTAATTAATTCTCAGTCATAAAGCGCCCCGGTTTTAATAACCCCTTCTTGATTGGATAGCCTTTGAAGAGACAGTGCAGCTAATCCGCTAAACCAGAAAAAACACACGCAGAGGAAATAATAAGTGGGCTTACAAGGTCTGAACTAGCTGATTGCATTAATACTGTCAAACCACAAAAAAGCGATTCTCTCCCCTCTCCTTCCCCCCCCAAGCTCAAAGCAAGCTGTGATCCTGCGCATCACGGGGAGACAAAAGCAGCTGCCTGACGGAAGGTTCATCACAACAAATCGTCTCCCCCTCCTTAGCATAACCCACTTGCTGATTCTTCAACTGGTTATCCCCCATCCTTTTCTAAAAGGTATTTTTAAGCGGGACTGTCCACTTGTCACCACGTCTCCTTTAACCAGACAAGAATTATATTGCTTCCCCCCTCCTCATTGCCTCTGACTGACAACATATTATCATACACATCTCTAAAAGGTGCTGAACCGAATTTTCATTATCCAAAACGTCAAGATTCGTTTTTGTCACCGGCAAACACAGCTGGTTCCCTCCGGCAGCCCTTTGGTGAATCCAAATGGAACAAGGCACCTACAAATAACTGCATTTTCCCCGGACCTGGCCTTACATTGTGCCCTTGTCATATCAGATACCATTTGCTTCTGCTGCTATTTCTTGGCATCAAAATCTTAATTAGCAGAGTTTCTTTTTTATTTCCTTAATTACTTAAAGCCTTATGGCGAGAAATTTTCAGGCTTGGACTGAGAATAGATGAACAGCATACCGGTGAGTAACACAAACCCACTCTCCAATCTTAAATTTGTATCGCAGGGATGTTTGGTGCTTTCTATTTATCACCTGGCCAACAAGAAAAAATTCCTTGGAGGTTCTACTTGTAAGAAATAAGGTTAAAAAACCAAAACGGATCTATAGTCTCATTAGACCTTTGTTTCAATAGACCTTTGTTTCACAGCCTGATTTGCCATCCTTTGCCAGAGCTGGACATGACATGCCTTTAGTTTTGTAGCCCTCCTACCAACTCACCAGGGACCACGCCTGATCCTTTAAACTTGCAGAAATCGGTTAATTCTAAGTACCAACAGTTAAGCCGGAGCCATTCAGCCAAGGTCCAAACTTCTAGTGAGACCCACCGCAACCCAGGAGATGAACGCATGGCCAATATTAAAAGACATTTAGATAAGAAAGATACTGTTGCACACGGTAGCTGGCAAAAAAGAAATCTTATACATGATGTATAAGCTGAACTACCGGACAACTTTGAGATATTTGAGTGTTGCGTATTTAAAATCCACAGGAGACTCTTCCATTAGATTTTCATTTTAGTGTTTAAAAATTAAGTTTATATGATACTCTACTACCCCCACCAAGAGAAAAGTAACTACGCAAGAGTTCCGGGTATTTAAAACCACCTCTGACAAACTAAAACTTAAGAAACTTAGGAAAAATGAAGCAAAGGGAACTTACCCAAAATTTTTAAGAAGTAAAAAGCAGCGTACCTCATCACAGGGATGTTCTGGACTGAAACAGCTTAAATAACTTCATAAAAAAATACAGAATGTTTGCTGTTTCAGTTCAGCACACAAAATGTGCCCAGTAGTTGGGGGAACACTGCTTTAGGGCATGAATTTCATTCTTTGTTCTATTAAAGACTTTCTCCGTGAAGTCACTTAACTTTTTTCTGACTCCCTTGTCCAACAAGCACTGCCCTACCTTCCAGTGACAGTAAGGGCACAAACTCAACTGCAAGATGCCCAAATAGCAGCATCAGAGAGGACATAATTTCTTAAAAAAAAAAAAACCAAAGGCACAATGATGACACAAGAATATTTTCAATCCTCTTACACAGCACAAAAGCACTTGTAGGCAGTGATTCCTTGAGGGGAATGCACGGCAGCATCCTCCTGAGCTCCCACCGCCAGGCAAGGTGGCACGCAGACACTGGGCGCAGCGGCAGCCTCCTCCTTCAACATACAGCCGTGTCGAGCGTGCCCAAGCCACCATTTATTCGAATATACATTAATACCATAACGTATTCAGACTCAAACCAGTGCGATCTAACAAAACACTGAAAGGTGACTCTGGGATTCTGACTCTAATTCTGTTCCCATCGTCCTTCCCAGGACAACGTGTCACGTACCACAGCTTGCGCAGCTATGATCCAAATAAAATCCTACTCCGCAAAGACACTGAGAAGTTTAATTAATGCTAAGTGCACTGAGCTTCCAGGGTGAAAGAAATAGCAAGCCCACATTTTAAGAGGTGCTGAGCAGCTGTGGCGTCCATTAACATCCATGGGAACAACAGCTGCTCGGGAGCACTTAACATTTCGTTCTTAAAAATGGCCCAGATGTACAACACCAGCAAAGCTGACCTCGATATGAACTACCAGGGCCTGCACGCGCACAGATAACGGAGAAGCCGGATGCTATTTTCCATGCTGATCAGCACCCTCGAGGCTCTTCAGATTTTCACAGCTTATTTCCCATTTCTACCGATAAACTAAACTGAGGCCACGGTTACAGTGAGCACAATATACAGCCACGTGAATTCCCTATGGCCACAGGACTCTGAAACAATACCCGACGTATCTAGAAGGCGTCTATAACCGACACCACCTTTGACAAAGTAATACCACGCTAGAAATTATCAGGCAACAGCGAGCAGCACGGTGCATGGCTGCTGGCGAGACACCTCATGCCCTCACAGCTCTCCTACCCCCGGTCTTCTGAATCCCACGCACACGAGGCTATCCACGAGGAAGGAAGATGACTAGCTCAGATAAGGCACCTTCTGAAATAAAGATTCTCGTCCACTGAGCTTTCCATTTTCAGTTATGGCTCCTTTCGCTTCTGTTGTTGCCTTGTATTTATTTAATTTTTTTATTTTTTTTTTTAATTGACTGGCATCTGCAGAATCCAGCTCCTGCCACTGCCCCTTTGCCCTAGCCACACAAAATGTAGACATGTAAACCCCTGGAAGACAGACTTCAAGGCACTTGCACAAGGCAACTGTGCTGGTGAAGGCTGCTAGGGCATGTGAAAACTAATCCTTTCAGGTATATACAATGCACAAATCATGTATGTACCACGCTCAGTACAATGAAATTAAAAAACTTTGGTTAGTGCTTTTAAAAAATGTTACCAGAACATGCAATCAGAAATCCAGACATGCACAGATACTATCTAGAATAGTAGGGGTCTTTCTCTTTATTTCGCTTGTAACCATGTTTTCCAGATACCAATTACACTCAATTTATTGAAAAAAATTTCAAGGCCCCTGTAGACTCTCTCCTGCCTCCCTGTGCAGCCCCAGTGACACCCTCCTACCATCTACTGTCCCCTCCCCGCAGTCCTTGACCTCCCTCAATGGCAAGAAACCACATTTTTCTTGTATTCCCAAGAAATCACTGGTAATTGAAGGCAGCAGTGGAGTGAAATGAGGTGCACGCATGGGATTCACTCCACCAGTCAGCAACAAGCAACCACCTCTGCAGTGAAATACAGCAACATTTTAGCCTGGTTTCTGATGAAAAAAAAGAGTTATCTGATCTTCTGCCTGACCAGCTGGCTGTCCCATCCTCACAATTGAGCTGGTGAGCCACTTTCTGCCAAACATGGCAGAGGCACAGATCTTAAAAGCAGTAAATTCGTAGAGGTTTGGTGAAAACAGACAGCCATGCAGACGAAAGCAGGATAAACGTGTGCCTCCAAGGAAGGAAAAGCTGGAGCGAGGACGTGTTAGCTCTCCACGCTGTTGGACCTACCAGCCAGGCAGCAACCTGCACGTTTGCTTCCACGGCACGGGGCTGCTTGCTCGGTACGTACTTTGCTTGATCCAGCCATGATACATGCTGCTTTTTGCTTAGTGGGTGGTTCGGGGACATAGGTAGGCACTGGTGGGTGCTGGGAAGAAAGAATTGAGGGGGATGAAGCAGGATTAAGAGACACGGTGAGAAGTCAAGGCTTCAGTCATTCCGCTGCTCATGGAATAAACCTATTTGTTTTTAAAATATACCTCCATTATCTACGACAGTCTATAAAAAGAACATCAAATTTGACAAATGGCAGGAGGGGTCCAACAAGGAAAATGTAAATTCCCCAGCCAGCACGTGGCCAAGACAGGCTCTTGGGGAAAAAAAGAAATAAGAAGCTTAATGTTGGTCATTACTCGTTTTGTACAGAAGAAACCACCTCTGACGTACTGCCGACAACAACCTGGGGCACCACATCTATGTTAGCCTAAAAGGAGATATTTCAGTTATGTACTTGCTTCCCCCCCCTTTTAAATGACAATTGTCGACTTGTGTGTCCAACTTCAAGGGAAAAATACATGGCCTAAGCCTTCCTCCTCCAATTTCAGTGGAATAAGACACAAGAATTAATCCTTCCATCTCTAAATCACTTACAGCAGGTCCCTTTCTCCCACTGAGGGAAAATGTGTGCCTTATGAACTGCACTATTTCGGTCCAAATGAAAGAGGTTAATGACAAAGCATCACTCTGATCTTCACACATTTTAAGGCTATTTAAATTAAATTCTTATTTCAAAAACTTGGCATGAGCCAAACTTGAAGTTCTTTTCTTTTTTTTTTTTAATGCATATGTTTCTTTGAAGATCTTTTCAGGAAAAAGATTTCCTAACAAGCCACCCTCCCCCTGCTGCCACTGAAACATCATCCCTGTGGATAAGGCTGTCAGGAAGAGAAACTGTGTGGCATTCACAGAAGAGAGTGTCACATGCCTGCCTTCCAGTAACCTGATTGAACAATTAAATTGTATTTCTCTTTAAAAGGGGTAACAAAAAATAAAAAAAAAAAAAATAAAATCAAAATGCAGATCTTGCTGTGGTCGGGGATTCGGGAAGATTAATGAGCTACCTAAAAGGGAACAGCAGCTCATAATAGAAAGAGAGGACAGTACATTTTTAACATAAAGTTCAAAGGGAAACTTTTCTTGATGGATACACTGCAAAGATTTCTCAGCAAAGTCATCTTATCTATTGTCCCTATTGACTCCCTACATTGACTTTTTGTCACCTATTGCATCACGTTCAAGCTCTTCCAATTCATCCAGAAAGGGCAATATAATCTTGTCCCTGTCCACACTAATTCCTATATTTTGTCCTTTACTTCTTTGTCAGCTCGTAAGCTTTGTTCTCTCCAACCCCGCGCTAGCTCAGCAGCTGGAAGCCTGCATAGCTGTCTTGCATCCTCCTCTCGAAAATGCTCACAATCTCCCGCTCATGACAAACGTTGCCTCAAGATTTGTCTTATATCAATAAGGAGTCACTCTTTCATGAAATCTGGCTGCGCCCATCAATAACGAGTTCTGAACCCAGGAAAGGAGCTATTTAAAAACAAATCCTCAGTTCAGCCTAACAGCAGCGGTAACCACAAAAATACCCAGATCTCAGCCACAAGGTACCTGGAAGAGGACACAGACATGGAGCGAGTCAATACTCTTCTCTACTGTGTTTTTAAAGCAACATGGACAACAGGTCCAGGGTGTGGAAGCAACTGGGAACAGCAGAAGGCAACGGAACTCATCCCAAAGAGACCTGAAATTGTTGAGGTAAGTGTTGCAGGATCCCTAATAGCCCCATCACTGCTCCAAACTTAGTGCTCTCAACAGCTTCAAAATTCTTGGCTTTGAACCCACATTTGTCCCATGCAGTTTGTAGCATAGAGCTATTAACTGCGGAGAAGGAACTAATTAAATCCTACTGCCCACTGGTGTAAGAAAATGATGGCGGAATATAACAGCTTACACTTTACAACATCCTACTGAACTGCATAACTACGTTCAGTTGATCCTGGGCACAAGAGCGTGTGACAGACTTTGAGGGTGAGAAACTGAGCCTCAAAACGTACAGAACTGTAAAAGCTAAACACCTTCCAAGTGTGTGTTGAAATGGTAACACCATAATTTAAAAGAAAAATATCTCTACTATATTTTATTCCTCTATGCTGTCAAATCACAGCATGGGCAAATGTCAACTTCAGTACGTCTTTATCTCAGATTCTGCCTCCATAGTCCATCCAAAAGTATCTGAATATTCACCATAAAGTGCATCATTATATCCTTAACCATCCATACTACGATCATCATTGTAGTCACCTAAGTGAAGCAATTTGTCCAAAAGAACACTGTATATCTCTCAACGCTTCTTCTCACAGTGTTGTGGGTTTAACTTGTCGCTGAGGACAACTAAGTTATAAAAGGTTGAAGGGAACACGAAGTAATCCAAAAATTCTCTTGTAAATTATGAAGCATCCTCAATTAAAAGCCAACTGAAAATTATCATGAGTAAGATTTCAAGGAGAAATTCTATCCTGTCCATCGCTGTAATATTTGAAGAGTATATATTATTTTCTTGTTATGATTAGCCCACTAAGAAACTAGAATAGATAATGCGAAAGAATTTAGTCCTGCTATACATTATCATGACAGCCTTAAGATTTTCCCTTGATTTTGCTCCCAAACCCAACACTTTTTTTGAATTAGACCATTCAGGAAAAAACCATGAAATGGTGCCATGCTCAGAGGAGAGAATACTTCTCTGTGTATATACAGCACTTGCCACAAGCAATATAAACCAGCAAGAGTAGTCCAACTCTTTAAATTCACCATTTTCAAGCACTCTGCAACTCTTCAAGTGTTGTACAACAGACACAGAATTGGTCACTTCAGTCCATACAACAGAAATGTGGAACTTCAAATATAAGATGGCTGAGCTTAGCTCCCAAAGCAATCCAGGGTAAGTATCACATTCAGCATATGGAGTAAGGAAATAAACTGCAGATAAGGAAGCAGACATTAGCTCCAAGTATCCAAAAGCAGCGTTCCTGGTGAGATTGTTGGCATTTCACCCATTGTTTTATGAATATCTTTTAAGACCTGGACCTCTAGCTGAAAATGCAGAGAGAATAAAGAGAAACTCTGCTGCTTCACAACATAACAAGAATAAACAGAGCTTATAAACTGGAGAGAAATAGCAGCCCGCGTGGCAAAGTAGAGAGGTATTAATACCCTGACGTAGCATGGACAGGATATTCAAGTTCCTGCAAAAGAGAATTATCCAAACTAGCACATGATCTATTTCCCCACCTTGAAGTTCTCCACTTCTGCTGTACAGCTCCCTTCTCTGCTCACGCAAATAGGCACTCATGCTAATAGCATGGGAGGAGGACTCAAACCTGTAATTAAAAAAAAAAAAATAAAAAAATCCCATCAGTTAGCCATCCATAGAAGCATCTTTCTTGTAAGCACCAGTCAGCTTTAAACAAAAAGGACTTCCCCACATGTTGGAGAAAAATTATCAAGGCAGACAAAAGCACATTTTTCCTATAAAGCTCCATCACTGATGCACCACATTCTGCCACCTCCGATCAACACAGCTCTGCCAACAACCACCCGTGACACAGACCTGCCCTCAAAGCACAGAAGTACCTGGGAGCACCCAGGCCATTTAAGTAGGAATGACCCCAAAAAACAGTAACATCCAAACCAAAGCCATAGGCTAGCACCATCTCAATTGCTACCTGACATATACATAAAAATTTAAAACTAATATTCTCCTGGAAACTAGGAAGCAATGAATCATTAAGCATTTATCGTATGGCTCTAATACTCCGCAAGGACCAATCTGGGAGTTGTGGTGAATGGAGCGAAATCCAGTTGGCAGCCGGTCACAAGTGGAGTCCCCCAGAGCTCAGTTTTGGGGCCGGTCTTGTTTAATATCTTTATCGATGATCTGGATGAGGGGATCGAGTGCTCCCTCAGCAAGTTTGCAGATGACACCAAGTTGAGAGGGAGTGTTGATCGGCTGGAAGGCAGGAAGGCTTTGCAGAGGGATCTGGACAGGCTGGATCGATGGGCCCAGGCCAATTGGATGAGGTTCAACAAGGCCAAGTGCCGGGTCCTGCACTTGGGTCACAACAACCCCAGGCAACGCTCCAGGCTTGGGGATGAGTGGCTGGAAAACTGCCTGGCGGAAAAGGACCTGGGGGTGTTGATTGACAGCCGGCTGAAGATGAACCAGCAGTGTGCCCAGGTGGCCAAGAAGGCCAACAGCATCCTGGCCTGTATCAGAAATGGTGTGGCCAGCAGGAGTAGGGAGGTGATCGTGCCCCTGTACTCGGCTCTGGTGAGGCCACACCTCGAATCCTGTGTTCAGTTTTGGGCCCCTCACTACAAGAAGGACATTGTGGTGCTGGAGCGTGTCCAGAGAAGGGCGACGAAGCTGGTGAGGGGTCTGGAGCACAAGTCTTGTGAGGAGCGGCTGAGGGAACTGGGGTTGTTCAGTCTGGAGAAGAGGAGGCTGAGGGGAGACCTTATCGCTCTCTACAATTACGTGAAAGGGGGTTGTGGTGAGGTGGGTGTTGGTCTCTTTTCCCAAGTGACAAGGGATAGGACAAGAGGAAATGGCCTCAGTCTGCGCCAGGAGATGTTTAGGCTGGATATTAGGGAAAACGTCTTTACTGAGAGAGAGGTGAAGCATTGGAACAGGCTGCCCAGGGAGGTGGTGGAGTCACCATCCCTGGAGGCGTTCAAGGAACATGTGGACGTGGCATTGTGGGACACTGTTTAATGGGCATGGTGGTGTTGGGTTGATGGTTGGACTTGATGATCTTAAAGGTTTTTTCCAACCTTAATGATTCTGTGAGAGGCAGAGGCAAATATTTTCCAACTACTGTAGCCCCATAAACATGATTTTTGCCTTTGAAATTAAAAGGCCACAGACTGGGCGCTGACCTGACACCACAAGGACTCAGGACAGCTCTGGGCTTGCTATGGCTGGAGCTGGATCTCCCTGTGACCACAAGTGTCCCATGGCCCAGGACTCATTCCCAACCTGTCCAAACTCAGTGCTGGGGACACCCCGCACAGCCAAGGGCTGCCACCCCGGGCTGACACTGCCCAGCAAACACCAGATCCTTGTGTGCCCGGTCTGGGTGCTGGGCAGCTTGGCCACCGGTGCCAAGGACCAGGGAGAAGGAAGCATGCTGTGGGAACAAAACACCTTGAAATAACCCAAGTGGACACAAGACTTAGAGGGAAAGCATCTTTCACGAACACCAAACTCCTCAAGGTGAAGACCTCAAGATGTCGATGATTTGCTTTAACACCCCTCGCCCCCTCCCCAACCCTTCTGCTAAGGAAGACTGAATCAGCCTTAGTGCCGCCCAGAGGGACACTGGAAACATAAGCATCATACCAGAGAAAAGGGGAAAGCTTCTGTAAGCTTTCTTGTGTGACAGTGTTAAGGTTATTACTATTAATGAGGCTTTTCTGCTTTAATTTGGACTGGGAGTGTTAGTATTATTGCAACTGAACTAATAACAATCTATCACAATACAACAAACACTTAAGACTTTAATTAAATGAACAGTAAATTCTTGGCTCCGTATTTATGATGTGCTCCCTTTTGCCCCTTATGAGATATTAAGCGTAACACTATCGCCATGGCCCAGAAGACTTCTCCAGGCATCAAAACCAGCAGCTTCAGGTCAAGGCAAACTACAGCAATAAACCTCAGTCTCCTGCTTGAGACAGCGACTCAGATTATTCCTCAGAGCCCTGCGCTGGCTTTTGCTGCAGGATCTCATCACATTCGCTTCTTTCTCACAGCCATCCAGTTACATTCCCCTATTTCCCCTCCTCTGCTGTCTCCTTGATCTGCCCTTCTCCCACGTTCCTCCTTACACTTAACTCCTCTACTCTTGTAACTCCTTTCCCCATGCTGATCCTCCCACAGCAAAGCTTTCAAAATACTTTTGTTTTACATGGAATTACACATAATTACAGCCAAGCCTGAGACTTATATATTGGGTGTTGAACATCTGCTCATACAATTCACTCCTTTCCCACCAATACCCAATTTCCATCTTGCAAATCTGATCTGGAGGGAGATGGCAACCTGAACGTGCACTTGGCTACCTTTTGGAAGAGAAGAAAGCCAGGTTTATGATGGCGTGAACTATCTGATTTCCCAAAGTACCCCTCACCTGAAGTTCTCTTTTTTAAGCCTACGTTAAACAACTAAATATATCATGACTTTTTTTATTAAATTACACCCATTTTAAAGATAGGGAAACAATGATTCAAAGTCTCTTCCAAATGCTAGCTACAGATTTCCAGACAGCACGACACAACTGAGTTCTCATTCTTCCCACTATTGCTAGAACACACAACCAGCAAAAGTACATAGTATTTATAAAATTAGCTTACAGCAAGCTATCACAGGACACGGCACAATCACCTGCATCCACCTGTGAGTAAAACGTGAGGTGAAGCCCTGCCCTAAGACACTTCTGAAGTGAGGAATTAAATGCAGATATTCTGATGACAAGTAGAAGTCTCCTCTGATTTGGACGGAGCTAATGGAAAAGCAAGAAGAGCCTTGCAGCCTGGCACGACATGCATTGAAGATGGGAGAGGAGACAAGAATAACACTCCATCAAACATGTACATCCCTCAGTGGACTGAGAAATTCCATTTCAACGGAGATTTCCATAGATATAGTGACAGCTGACAGAAGACAGATAGCCAAATAAGAGATCCCAATAAGTGCTGCTGTCACTGCGGTGATGGCAATGACTTGGTGACAAGACCATGAGTGGTAAGAGACATGCTGCTCCCATGAGGTTATGCACCTTTGCTTTAAACAATTATACCCACCTTCACTCTCTGCTGATAGCCTAATATACAGCCTTAAACTGCTGTGGGTGAAACAGAGCATCCTAATTCCTCCAACTTAAATGGTCCAAGTACACCCAGGAACAGACACAACATGAAAAGGGCTGCTCAAGCCCTATTTTGCTCCAATATACATCTGCAAGTCAGAGTAAATTCAAAGAGAGCAATTCTCAACCTAAACAGCCACGTAAATAAAAGGGCAGAGGGGAATAACCGGGGGCTGACAGGGGCGGGAGGCACCTCTGAAATCCTCCAGGCAACAGTTAACCTTCTAATAACAGAGGATTACATAGCTCATCCTGTGAGAGGGAGAGAGGGCAGCGCAGGAGACATCAATTTCTAACTGGGGCCTTAGGTACTGTGAGAATACAGCCACCAGATACCCATGCCCATGGGGCAAAGCACAGGGAGAGTTCTGGATAATCAAGAAAAAAAAAGACCTCAACAAACAATCTGTAAAGAGGAGGCAGAACACAAAACTCCCCTCCCACTTGCCCGAAACAGCCGCTTACTCTCAGCCTTTCCCATTACTGAAGTTCCTGCATTATTTCCCTGCCATATAACGATCTACCTCCAATCACAAATGAGGGGTTCTTTTATTAAAAAAAAAAAAAAAAAACCAACACACCCAGTCTTCATGGAGCCCCATCTCCAGTAAAATAAAGGATGAAAACACCACCTCACTTCCAATCGCTCCCCCTCCAGCAAATATTCCACTGTATTTTTTTAACCTTGGACTCTCTCGACTCTGGAGAGCAGAGCCTCGTAAGGCTAAGCACTGCTCGGCTGGGTAGTGAAAGACAGCCCAAGCCCTGCAGCAGCTTATAGCCCAGAGGGGTGCTGAGGACCCATCAGATACACTGCTCCTGCTGCAGCTGAGCAGAGTTAAAAGGTTAATGCCTCAAGCTGCTGGTAACTCTCTACCACTGCTCCACCCTGCCATTCCCTTGAATCCACCGTGAAACTCGCTTGTTCCCTCACCAACTGTTTTTGAACAATCTCATTGTAAAAAAAAAAAAAAAAGTAATTTAAAAGATTATTTTGGTGGTACGCAGTTAGGGAGCAACCACACACGCAGTTCAGCTAGCAGAGCTGAGGAAGCTGTAATCTTTGAACCTGGAGCACCCGCTGTCAAAACAGCACATTTTGGTACCCCCCAAAATCTTCAAGAGGCCAAAGAGAATGACTAACACATGTAGTCGTGGGAAGAGATGAAAATTCAGCACAGCTCCCCTGAATGTAGGTGTAATAACCATCTCTCCTCTCCTAACAGTGCTGCTCACCAACAACTCCTGCTCACCAACAACTCCTCCTCATTTCTTATTCTTGCACATCAAATTTGTTCCCCCAAATCCTTCCCTTGGCCACCTAGCCTCTCACCCTCTCTCTCACACTTTTCTCCCAACCACTTAATTCTTTCTACTCGGAACGCTGAATTAAAGGAGTTAGTGATAGGATTAACCACTTAGTCTATCTAGTAATTATACAGTTATCTTAATTCTCTTTGTCCAGCCTCCTTTATCACTCTCTTTAACAGGTCCTGAATTTACCGTGGACAAAAGACAGGCATAATATATCAGTGCACGCTTTGCGGCAGCTTGTATAATGGGATCCCAGTCCCAAGATGTGCCCTGGAAAGAGATACACTTTAAAAACCAGCAATGAATCCGTAACAGATATCTTACTGAGGCTTCAGCTTTGGGCATTAAATCTCCATCTCAGAACTTACACTCCTCTCACACTGTGAAACTGCGATTAGCAGCCAGTGTCGTGCAGTACTTGAGGGACCAAAGACAGCTTAGGCACAGCTTTAACACTGTCCCAGCACTCACTTGAACAGAGGGTTTTTAGGTCTTTGCGGTTTCTTCTTTGCGAAGAACGCTGCAAATTCTCTCCCAGAGCTGGCGTAGCTAAGCTGGGTGGACGGCTCCGAGGCGGTGCGGGTGTTCTTCATATCCAGATACTCTGTCAGCAGCATCTGCAAACAGAAGGAAGGGGAACTCAGCATTCAAAATAAAACAGCATTATAATGTAACTTGAATGTCTAAGATCTTTAGGTAGTCTATAAGACTGGAAAATTAATAACAATCTCAAAAATTCTAGTTAACAGAAACCCAGCTTTATTTTCAGAAATGTGATCCTCATGACTTACGTGCCACTGTCACTAATTTGGTAAAAGCTCGTTTTACATTACTTGACCAACTCAATCGGCTACAACACCCGGATGGTACCAAAGGTATCTTGCAAGAAGTCCCCACTCCTCCCAAAACTGATTCTTTCAGCAGCAGCAACAGGGAGACGGTGGGTGGGTTTTTGGCTGGCCTTTACAGACTGATTACATACCACAGCTCTTAAAAACATACAGGTTAGCAGTACTGGTCTGTTCTGTTACAAAAGCATATTTTATATATGCGTATGCATGCCTATATATTTTCTATATATTTATATGTAGAAATATAAAACATCCATGCGTGTGTTCGGGTGCACGTGCTGCAGGTCACGTATGCTGTTGGAAAAAATCCCGGGAATGTCGCAAAAATTGCCCTTTAATAGCTCCCAAACCAAACGCTCTGCTTTTACCGTTGAAAAGACGAATTCCCACAGCCGTCAATTCTGCCAGCATAGTTTAAGATTGATTTTCCTCTAGCCCAGTACACTCAGGAAGGGGTTGGGGGGTCCCTTTTTGAGACCAGGGTCCCCTTTGTGAAACCCTTGCAGCCCTGAGTGGTGGCCCGATACTTGATGCTGTTTAAGCAACTCCCCGTTGCAGAAGCAGAAACAGATTTCAAGTCATTCACTTTTAATTTCCTTGTGTCTAAAGATGGAAAGAAACCCCTTAAAAATTAACTTTTGTCAGTGCATTCAGAAAGTCTCTATTTATTTTCAGAAAACTCTACCTACTTGGAGGCTATTAGTAATGTGTTCCATTTTAATAATTAGCTAGTCAAAGCCCATCAAAGAGAGTTGTCTGTAATGAAAGGAATACATCAGTACTGTGCTGTCTAGGTTTAAACAAATTACATAGGAATAAATATCTAGGCAAATGGTATCATGCCCCTAATTAGAAACAATTCAGGATAGCTTGGGAAAGAAAAGAAATACAAACACAAAGCAACTTCAACTCCTAAAACATCTCAATTAAAACTTTACCTGAGCGCAAGCTTTTAAAATGCATGCTTATTGTTAAGAGTAAAAATAATCACCGCGCTAATTTTTAACAGTAATTTACCAAATCCGTTTGTATTTGCGTATTTGCATTTCATCTTCTCGACTTGAATTAACAACCCTAAAATCGCCACAAAAACGTAATTAAACCCTCAAACTTAATCAAGTTTAAAAAAAAAGAAAAACACTTAGCAATTTGTTCTCCCATTATGGATGAAACCTATTTATAATGGCTTGCACGACTCTGATGTCACTTTATATCCAGGACTAGGAAACGTAAAGCCTCTAATACAGCACATGGCTCCAAGATTACAATAAGCCAACAGAGGTTTCAGCTAGGAACATAACGAATTATCCCTGTTGGTTAAAAAGTGAAATAGAGAAATAAAAGATGAATTTGTGGTTAGATATTCAGGACAGTTCTGAAAACAGCACAGATCAGGAAAAAGAAGAGACAATTATTAATTTCTGGTATTACTAGATAGGCATGGCAGGATGGTTAGACGCAAGGCTCTCAAATAGTAAAAAGCTGTAAAAGAAGTGAAAATAGCTGGTTTTGATAACTATTCTCGAAGTTCATCTTTAAGTTATAAAATTCGGGCATAGCAGAAACCGTGCTAGACAGATCAAAGCTCTTTCCGCTCCAGTGCCCTGTATTCAACAGTTACACAAATTCTTCAGAATGAAGTAATTAAGTGTAAGCATGGCTGAGCAGTTACAATAGACAGCCCAGCAGGAGAGAAGTTAAGACAGGAGAGATCTTCAACACACAGTACATTTGGCTTCTAAATACAGCATGAAGATTAAAACCATTATAATTTTTAAGCAATATGATGAACATGTGGGCCGGTCTGAAAATCTTGCCAGCTTCTTACCTCAAAAACCAGCCTGAAGTCTTTGTTTCTCATTGTGTTGTGCAATGCATGGCCTTCACCCAATGTCATCGGCCTCAATTTATTCCCTACGTCTGGACACTCAAAGCTATCTCATAGTCCTAATAGAGGATTTTAGTAAGAACTGTATTTCAGTGTTAGAACTTGTGGCCTGGCTGTGTACTTATTAAAAGCCACAGCAAGCTAGAACTTTTAAACCCACTGAAAAGAAAAGAAAAACCAGACATTTCCCTGCCTAAGCGAAGCGGAGCTTGCCTTAACCAGCGAAGTAAGGGATTTCATGATCTGGTCCCGTAACACCTGATTAGTAGTTGCGAAGCCATCAATCAAAAACCTTGTTAGACATTAATCACATGGACATACAGCAAGATTTACGAGTGACTGTAAAGTTTGCAACATCCCATTCATCTATAACAAGGACTTTTGACTTTCTGTTCAGTGGTTGAATTCTGCCGTCTGTGTAGTATATTTACATCAACGTCAAAGAAATAAAGCCATACATAAAGCAAGAGAACAAAGCACTCTTTCTCCAACTGCTCTTTGGAAATGAAAATGAATATAAATGTTTTATTAAAAAAGCAATATTTATGGATTTGGAGGCTTAATTAAATTCTCAAATTTCAAAAGGTCATATCAGTACGTGCAGCCTGTCTATCACGTCGATCTGATACAGCTTGCTCTACACTACCTTTCTGAACTGCAACGGGGCAAGAACAAACTTCCTACTGTGTCTGACTGCTGCTTGCACTTGCTGCGACTCTCCACATTTTTGTTCTTTGGCTGAGCCCCACGAGAAGTTCTGTAAGTCGTTATGTCTTATCATGCTCGAGATTGACCTATGAACAAAGCATGGGTGATAAAACATGCCTGGCCACAGGGCGACAGCTAAATTCATTCATTATTTGTACCTCTTGTGAGGTTTAAGAAAGGAGGCCTGAGCTGTGAATAAGCTCTATTCCATCTATTATAAAGCTGTAAAAGGTATTTCACATCCTCATATACTCTGAATTAAGACAGATGCTGCAGTGTGAACAGTTTGCTCCATCAGAAAATCATGACAGTTTCAAACTCTACACCACCAACACCGGTTTTCATTATGCCTTCGTATATTTGGGGCATCCAGAAAATCAAATTAAAACTAACACCATACCAGGAATTTTGCAAGGGTAAATGGGATGACCAGGTCATTACTGGCCTCTCCACCTCATATTGATCAGAGACAAAAACCACAGAACAGATGATAGAAGAGACTATTAAAAAAGAATTAAGGAAGAATAATAGAATTCATGCCCAGCGACATGGATTTACAGAACACCGATCTTGGCTAACCAGCATTCTTATGATGATGACGAATTTAGCTTTAAATAAACAGAGAGATGAATTTATATTTCCACCAAGGATCTGACAAAAGCCAAAACACTAGAAGTCAGCACAGCATCTACTAAAAGAAAAACAGGCAGGCACAAGACAAGATCCTTAACATATCGCTAGCAATGAGGAAACCACCAATATTGGATTTTGCAAGGTCCCAGAAATCTTAATTCCTCTGAACTCTCTGAACCTCTGAATTCCAAGGGAAATACAAGACAATTCCAGAGCCCCTCTCTTTGGTTGGATAGAAATTTCCTTATTTCCAGCCTAAGTTGGGTCTGTTTTCATTTTTAAAACAACAGGAATTAGAAGAAGCTTAATCAGACAACGAACACACATACAAGAGCGGCTGCAGCAACCATTTCAAATTCCCATTTCAAACTCCTATGAAAACAATGACTGCAGAACGTTTATAAATTATAATGTTTTGGAGGAAAAGTGGTAAATAATAAAGTGAACACAGCATTAACAAAATAATACAATTTTCCTTTTTATTATTATTATTTTTCATAATATAATCAATCTACTGTAAGAATTTCAATGTCACCAGAGGTAAATCACTACATCTAGGGAAAAAAATATTAAAGCCATGATCTATAGGATTATTGTGTAAAGCAGTAACTCTAGCCAGTTTGGGAATACTGAAGATAATCAACAGCAGAGAAGGTCCCACTGTGACGATGGGTATTAAGTACCTAATTAGAAATGGCTATATAAAGCAGAGAGCTTTGTCAGAAGTAAAAGTTTACAGCATTGCTCTGCATTGGTCTCACATCTGGAATGCCAAACAAAACCCTGGCATTCATAAACAAAGAGAGATCAGGGAAAAAGCGGGTGGAAGGGTGCACAAAAGCAGCCTGGAAGTTATTAAAAGGCTGGAAGGCACAACTTACAGCAAAACACCGAGAAGCCAGGAGCTCAGTCTTGTTAGCTTAGCGAAGCGAAGGCTAAGAGGTTACTGGATCAGTCTGCAAGCATGCAACACAGAGGGCACAGAACTGATGAAAAAAAATCTTCACTAATGAATTTTTTAAAAAAATCCAAAGGCCGGAAAGTTGAAGCTGGGGAGGCTTTGACGAACAGTTAGGCATTTATTTCCAGAGCATAATTAATCACTTACATCAAAGGTTACACTGTATTGTCTGTCACTGATTTTTTTAATTTGCCCCAGTCAAGACTGGATGCCTTCCTAAAGCACGTGCCCTCTTTCAAACAGGAATTAATTCAAGAAAGTACCATAGCTTGTTTTACGCAGAGGTCAAACGAGAAGATCACAACAGCTCCTTATAATCTGGGGATCTTAATAAAGCCGTCGCACCATTCAGTGCCAGCTCGCAGGCTCCTGCACGAAGGAACCATTAGTGTTCAAAGTACTACTGCTGCACAGCACCTTTAGTTACCATTTCGAGTTGACATAGGACATAAAAAGCAGCTACTGGTAACGTTCCTGTTGGCTGAATGAGTTTGCGCTAGCGGAAACTTCTCACCCGGGCCTGTCTTTGGCAACCGCAGGGCATGAGACTACAAATGAAGATCACCTTGCTTGTACTTTGAGGAAACACTAAGAGTCAAAAAACGCACGTAACTAATACTCTCACCATCTGAGAATGTCTCTAGTTTTTTGCTATGCAGTACTGGCAACTGAAAACAAGATTTCTTTTCAGTTTATTGCTCTGACACACTGGGCAGCTGCAGAAATGTTGGCACTTCTGCTTTACTGATGCACTGTGAACTCCTCCTGAGTTGTATCAGCCTCTGAGAAGTCTTTGGAGTTACATTTTAGTTAGACCTAGCAGGAGGAACCAAAAGCCGAGCTTATAAAGCAGAAGAGAGATTTCCTAATGGGATTTCAATGAGGAAAGTTGGTTAAAAACCGAAGTGCAGATTCAAATTATCCTACATCCCCTAGTTCAGCAGGGGTGCACGGAGATGCCCGGTGACAGCAAACCACGGTGCATGCATTAAGGAAAGGCACAACATTCCTTAGCAATGATGATATCCAGATGTAAATGGTTTCAGGGGCAATGAATCCTGAATTAAGAAAAAAGAAAAAGCTGGGAGTTCAAGTCGGATGCACTACTGTGACATGCACTTACTTCTCTGTAAACATATGAAATGAGGCGTCATTCTTGAAGCTCTGGAGATGGGAGGTAACTACTAGTGAAGTGCCAGAATACGGCAAGAAAAGCAGTGGCACTCTACGCGAGACAGTAGTCTATAGATAATTACCCAGTAATTTGCTGTATCAAAATTACTAATAATTAAAATGCTGCAGTAATCATGGAATTTAACAGGAAAAAAAAAGTAACAGTTGAATTCTAAGAGCACTGAGCTTTCTGCGTAAGTTGTACCACATCAAGAACAGGAGCCGAATACACACATGGCAAATACGACAAAGGACAACGCAATAAGGTAAGTCTGAAAGAACAAAAACAATTTTTAGGTGCCGTGAATACTGTTTAATGCTGCACAACCTGCTTTATCTAATCCTCTTGTCGCCCATGAAATTAATTTAACTGAAACATAATAATAAAAACCCTTCCAGAATTAATTCTCTCAAGGCATTGCCCAATTCCATTATTGTACAAGCAGCAAGAATTCCTTTTGTTTTTCATTTTTGGGAAAAAGTAAAAAATAACCCCAGAACTATTTAGATAATACTATCATTGCCAGTGCTACTACGTTCATTATCAAGGCTAATTGTCAATTAGTGCAACTATTACTGTAGACATGTGAATGTGCATCTACCTCCAGGGAGGAAGGCAGGGAAGGAACAAACCTCATAACTACTTTAAAAACACAACTTCTTAAAAGCTGTTTTAATTGGCAATGAATCGTACACCTGCTTGGGTTGCTTTGGAGAGTTTAAAACCAGAACCTTTTCATTTCACAAGCTTTTGATAACACATGCATGGACTTTATAACCTCAGCACCACAGGCTCTGACTCTGCTTGGTGTATGAAGTCACTTGAGACATATATACTAATATAACGGGTTTCACAGTTGCTAGCACAGCAAAAGGAGAAACCACAATGTGCTGTCAGAGCCGTCAACATCAGGCTGTGGGTTCCTCGAACCAGCCAGCACTCATTTCAGTTTGCCACTCTTTACGCAAGCTGCCACAACAGCTTACACATCTATCAGTAAAGGGACTTCGGTTCAGTAACAAGCGCTCAGCATAACGATTTAAATAGCGGTGTTTTCTCCAAGTGTTTGCTAATTAACCCTCTGATGTATCAACACCCCTGTGACATATCATTATCTGATTGAACAGATTTAAAGTGAAACCCTGGTGCCGCTACAAGCGCCAAGACAAACATCGCTGACGTGTACAGGGCAAGGTTTGCATCCACTGACTTTCTCAATTGCTGAGAGCACGAGAGATTGTGTCTTACCGCTGACAAACACACAAGATAAAAGGCCTCTTATTGTTACTAGCTTTACCTCACTCCCCTGTGCCACATTGATATTAGAAGTTTCATCTTAACTTAGACTTGTGGCTCAGAAAATAAGCAGCTAAAAGAAAAAGCTGCTGAGAGACTACGGCAGGTAACCTTACCTTCTGCAAGATGTGAGCAGGTACGTGATGCTGAAAGAGGGCTGCCTCTTCTCCGAGTCCTCAAGGGGGGCTTTGCAATTGCTTTCTAACTTTAGTGGCTTTAATAGCCATATAACCAACAATCCAGTGCCAGCTCATACAAAGGTACATGAAGAAGGTCATCTCCAGTTTAGTGATGTATAAAGTTTTAAGACATTTTCACTGAAATATAGTCATCTGCCCTTCACAAGGAAGAACGGGAGCTGGGCTGTCCTTTTCTTCCCAGTTTTCCCAGCACTTCTGCGTTTTATTTATTTATTTCAATAAAAGAGGAAGAAATACTGACAACAAATTTAAGCTACCCATAGTCAACTTGAATAACTGGGTCATAAAACGAACGGACAACATTTAATTTTCTCCAGGCACATCAGCTGTTCTGCAAATACAGATTATGCTAGCAGAAACGATCCGAGTAACAAGGCCGCTTTCTCATTTTAGTATCAGGCTCTTATCACCAAAACAAAACACAAAACAAAACAGAAAGAAGGTGGGCGGCACGGGGAGCCAGTCAGGATTATTCATTGCCTTCAAAGAAAATCCATGTTCTGATGCTGCTTCCATAGTAAAGCAGGCGTTTCATCTGCACGACGACAACTGGAAACGGCAAAACCTACATATTTAACACAACTTGGAGGGTTTTGGTTGAATATTGCACAACGCTTCGGGAGAAAAAGAAATCACAGAATCATTAAGGTTGGAAAAGACCTGTAAGATCATCAAGTCCAACCATCAACCCAACCCCACCATGCCCACTAAACCGTGTCCTGAAGTGCCACATCAACACGTTTTTTGAATGCCTCCAGCGATGGTGACTCCACCACCTCCCTGGGCAGCCTGTTCCAATGCTTTAAATCCTTCTGCAATTTTTGACAACTAAACCCAGTTGGGCTCTGGGCAGTAACTTGTAATTCTTAGGACTGTTTGATGACTAAATAAAAACATACGTGTGTGTCTATGTGTATAAATATACATGTGTGTGTATATGTGTGGATTTATATATATATATATATATACACACATACATGTATATCTTTAGCACATGGTCCTTCTCATATGATTGATGAGAACTTGTTAAATACCTATGGTCCAGTACAAGCCAGAGGATGGCTGACCAGCCAGCTGTATTCCAAAATGGACCAAAAAGCAATGAACTTCATCAGAAAGGCGTAATTATCACCTGCTTCATAGATGGCACAAAATGAAGTCTTTCCCTGCAAGATTAAAACACGCTGTCTTTCAATTTGACTGGGCTTTCTTCTGTTCATGTAGCATATAAAAAGGTCAAGGAGGAGTGTAAGAGTTGAACAGGTACCTGAGTGCAGATTTCTGCTCTGCAATTATAATTTAGCTAAGCTTCACTGGTTCTGCTCATTTTGGAGGTGGGGAGGATACAGGTAGAAACTTATGTTTATAACGGAAGCAAAGCTGAACATTTTTAAATCACAAAGAAAGAGGATATATTCACTCACGTTTAATGTCTGCTATACACCCACCTTTCAGAGCATCCTCTGTCTCAGGGAAGAAATGTGCAATTCTAACGCACAGGAGAAACAGTGCTACGCTTAACCCAACTGATCTGAGCTTCTGCTACTCAAACTGGCACATACAACACAGCGGCAGCGAAGGGAGGAAAAGGCAGCATGCTGTTTAAATACCAACCATGTTAACTCATGGATTATACAGCACACTTCATGTATTTCATGCCTTCAACTAATTGCTTAAGACATCCTGCTATAGTGTGGATGGTAACAGTAGTGTGCCCTCAGTCTTCATTAAATGCCAGCTCTTAATAACAGACTCCAAAAGGGCTTTAATTGCATTTACTCGCAGCTCCTGAACTTTAAAAGTTGTTAATCAGATTTCTATGTAAATGGAATGACGATTAAAGGTTAAGTACAGGTTTCTGAAATTTCAGCAGTTGAAGACGCATTGCCCTTACCAGGAAAGAGAAACTACCAGCCTTGACAGGAACTAAACATCTTAATTAAATACTCAGAAGTACAGTACTTATTTCTGCGTGAAGTTCTATTTTCAAATGTCAAACTTAATCAGGCACTTGACAAAAACGTGCAATATCCCTACAGCACAGAACAAAAATGTCTTGGGATTCTTCCCTGAGGAAACACCTGTACATGTCCAAATCCTCAGCTGCCCACCAAATTCAAGTTCTCCAGGCTACTTGTCCCAAACAACAAGAAGGAAAGTTTTATGGCTCTAAAACTGCAGGAGCTCAGTTGAGAAATAGGATACAACATTTTTCAAGATGTCAGCTTTTCTCCTGTTTGCTCAGTTTATCCCTGTAACAAGCGTCATGCTGCCAAATAAACATAAGGGCCCTCATAAATCTGACTTGCAGAGATTTATTTCCCTAGAGGGTACAGCCCATCAATTATCACCAGTCAAAAGTATAAAAACTTCTTCGTCAGCAGTAAATTTAGAACGTCTGTACGGCGCTCTGTAAGCGGCTTGTTGCTCTGTGTTTTGGTGCCGAATACTACTGAGAGCATCCAGGCGTGCTGCCTTCTGCTCCTGAACTTGAACCCTGAGCTACCCCAGACACTCACACTGACGGAGCAGTTCAAGCCCTGTGCTCCCTCTCTCGTGCTGCCGCTGGTAATTAATTTACCTCCCATATTCGTATCCTATGGACTCATTACAACAAATACACAATCTGAATACTCCAGTCAGACAGAAGCCCAAGCCCCGTTTGAAACCTGACTTGCGATTTATTCCAATTAACTAGGATTCCAGTCTCCAATTTCAATTAATTTGCATAAATATATGAATTTTGTTGCGCTTGCATAGGGGGCTGTACAACAGTCATAAACATACGTAAATGGGATCCACAATAGGATACTTTATGCCAAAACATTACAAAATAAGAAGTCTTTCATCCAATTTGGGGTTTAAATTCTGATCTGAGCGAACAGCAACTGCACCTGGGATTATCTCAGAGGCTGAATCAGGGGCTCCAGGACCACAGACTTTTACCTCAGGTCATACAGACATTGGGATCAACTGCCAGAGAGACTGACCCATCTATAGAATCACAGAATCATTCAGATTGGAAAAGACGTTTAAGATCATCAAGTCCGACTGCAAACCTAACCCAGCCCCTAACCATGTCCCAAAGCGCCTCATCCACAGGTCTTTTAAATACCTCCAGGGATGGTGACTCCACCACCTCCCTGGGCAGCCTCTTCCAAAGTCTGACAACCCTTTCAGTGAAGAAACTTTTTCTAATATTCAATCTAAACCTCCCCTGGTGCAACTTGAGGCCATTTCCTCTTGCCCTGTTGCTTGACACTTGGGAGAAGAGACCAACACCCACCTCACCACAACCTCCTTTCAGGCAGTTGTAGAGAGCGATGAGGTCTCCCCTCAGCCTCCTCTTCTCCAGACTGAACAACCCCAGCTCCCTCAGTCGCTCCTCATCAAACTTGTGCTCCAGACCCCTCACCAGCTTCGTCGCCCTTTTCTGGACACGCTCCAGCACCTCAATGTCCTTCTTGGAGTGAGGGGCCCAAAACTGAACACAGTATTCGAGGTGTGGCCTCACCAGCGCCGAGTACAGGGGCACGATCCCCTCCCTGCTCCTGCTGGGCACACTGTTTCTGATACAGGCCAGGATGCCGTTGGCCTTCTTGGCCACCTGGGCATACTGCTGGCTCATATTCAGGCAGCTGTCGACCAACACCCCCAGGTCCTTTTCTGAGGAGCAGCTTTCCAGCCACTCATCCCCAAGGCTGTAGCGTTGCATGGGGTTGTCATGACCCAAGCGCAGGACCCGGCACTTGGTCTTGTTGAACCTCATACAATTGCCCTCGAACCATTGATCCAGCCTGTCTACATCCCTCTGCAAAGCCTTCCGACCCTCAATCATTTCACATACATAGTAATTTGAATATACAGCAAACAAATTAGCACACATCTTCATATAGTCTCATGCATGTTAACTTGTAAAAACTGGAAGAATCTGAGTATTTGTATAACTAGATACAAAAACGCAGAATTAATATTTAAAAACGGATTTTAAGTCTGAATCGTTTTTAATGACAAACTACAATCCTAGGAGAATATATTTTCCCAGTAAGCTAAATAGTAACTACAGCAACTGCTAGCCCACTGCAGCAGTGCTGCATGAGAGAGAAAAATCAGCCAAGAAAAAAAAATGTGTACAGTGGAGGTGACTATTATACTTACAACCCAGAGCAGGAAAGAAATTTAGCAGTGGAAGCTGCAGAGACAGACTCTGCCTTCAAGCAGTGTCAAACAGAGGGAAAGAAATGGTGTAAAGAACAATGAAAGTTAATTAAAGCGAGTAACAGAACTGTAGAGCCACCAGTTGCTTTGCCTTCTTTCAGATCAATTAAAAACTTCATCACAGTGACTTGAAAAACGGAGGATGAGCAAGGGAACTTCCACCCACCTCTCTGTAATACGCTGCTGAATAGGTGGCATTACCCACAAAAGTGATTTACCGACTAGTGTCAGGCATGCGAAGGAGTAAAAGTGGATTAGAAAGAGGAAGTCTGCTATAGTTAAACCCAGTATTGTTGCTTCATTATACATAAAAGGCTTTTAAACAGATCTTGGCGGAACGGCTATGACGTCGCATTTAAAAAAGCCTGCACATTGTAAATTCATATGTAATCTCTTGCATTTGTCAGAATGAACTTGAAGACTTTCAGATCTCACGCCTTTCAGACTGTCTTAATAAGAAGATAGCACCAAACAGCCCTGTTTAACAAGCACCAGACTACTAAAAAATGTTTCTCTGACTCTTTAAACACATGTTGGCGTTTTCTAATTGACCAAATCCTTGAAGATCCAACCACATCCGAATCTACAACTGTGGCCCAGAGGCAAAGCACCGAACAGAGAGAAATGGCCCATAAAATCAGTTGCGTGAAGGGTTTATACAAAAGAGCAGCTAAATACTAGGGCAGCAAATGCAGGCTTCTGTACGAACAAGCCCAGTGACTCCAAGACGTCGATAAAAGGGCATGTTCCCCTTTGACATCAACCCAGCAGCCACCATTTCAAGCCCAGCTTATAAGGCCACTGACATCTTTGAAATGACATCAGAACTAGAGACCCTCTTTGTCAAACTTACAGTAAGTATGGTTTCATATTCCTCCCATTCCCAAATGGATGGAAGCGCGTAGCAGTGCAGTGCTGTCAGCAGTTTGGTTTTGGAGGCTTAAAAATCACACTTTAGCAAAGAAAGTGCCCTGGCCTTATTCCAGAAATACGTATTTCTGTAACGCTTCAGGGCCTTTGACATTATTACAAATATCCTGATGCCAGCGGGGGGAGCTCACAGCATAGACAAGATTCCCATTTTCAGGCTTGGGGGAAAAAAAAACAATAAAAAATTCAAATTGCTCACAGCTCTTGTGCGTGAGCCGTTCCAGCCTTTTAAAGTACCCGTCAGGTTCGCTATCCCTTCTGCCTTTTATGCTGCTCTACAAAAGGTACAGCACCGGGCCACCAAAACGCCAACGTTAAGCAGATTATAACATTTCTGAGCATGTTCCATTACAGTTGATACTTGAATGCCTTTCTGCATCAGGGAGCCTTTTCCTCCCCCTTTCATCAGCTTATCAAATGAAGCTAAACAGTAACGCTTGCATCTAATGATACTAGGGACCTTGTAATGGGATTAGGAAAACCACCATCATTAGTTTCAAGGAGGAATGTGACCTTGAAGACATTTCTTACTCCACGTTTTAAAGGAATACAGTAGGAACAATGAAATTAATTCCTACATAGGGACGAGGAATGAGCAGGGAGAAGCAAGGGGCTTTCAATTCCCAAGTAGATACTGTCTTTCCTCAGTAAACGGCAGGTAAAAAAGCAAATTGATTACCAGAATGAAACCTGGAACAGCGAAGTTAAAAACAGACCCTTCCTAAAGCCAGTCTGAAAGGCTCTTGGCTCAACAAAAGCCATTTTTAACGAAGCATCGAACTTCAAACCAGTACATGCAATGGCCAGTATGACACTACGGTTTCTCCCCTGACACCCTCCGGCACCCACTTATCTGACGCCCCAGTTAGATCAGCAAGTGGCACTGCCAAAAGCAACGAAGGTCCTTGCTGGGACACGGCATGGGGGCTGCAAGCACACAAACAGCAATGCCAGTTGAGCTCTGTTTTTTCCACAACACTGACGGATGGTGCAGTTCGACTCTTCAATAAGGACTCTGCCGACAGCCGCCCATCAGGACGACTCACCCGCAATCCCGCCCGAGGCCTCCGGTTGGGAAGTGCTGAACCCCCCAGCTTCATTTCTGAAGTACTTCTCAGCACTGAAAATACTCTGTCGCTGTTGAAACACATTCGACTTGGCAAGTGTTCAAAATATTTTAGACAAAATTTCTCCAGCAAGACCTGCAACCATTGCTTTTGTTTACTCAGAAAAGCCTAAGTGCTTCTGGAATCACTATGTGGCTTCCAATATCCAAACCAATCATGCATGTCATTGTTTCCTTCAGTAAAAACATTTCTTTAGATTGCCAAAAGGAAGTGTAAATGCAATAGCAACAGGAATCCATTTTAAAGCTAAGAGCCTGACAAAAAACACTGTGTATTTTTATAGGATCTAAAGCAAACAATATACCGGTACTGTTGCTCAGAAAGGAGCGCCTCGTGAACAGCACCGTGACACCTCCATCCACCCTTTTACTACCTTACTGCAAAATGCCTCTCTTTCATTCTTCAAGATGCAAGATGTGAATTCAACCATATTTTCCCCAGCAGGAATCCCAGAACCTGGTCCTTTCTACTGAAATTCTAGCTCACATGAACATCCTGACGCTACTGCCACATAGTCAATTTTTAATGATAATATTCTTCGGTTGCACTGCAGTTGCACAATAGAGGTGGGGATTTATTTTGTTTGTTTTGAAAAATGAAAGAAAACCAGAGCAATATATATGGTCAGCATGCAATCCAGTCCAGAGGGCTGGATATTTGAATTCAGGTTCCAGCGCTGGCTCCAGTCTCTCTGAATATTCATTTTACTGGTGCATGGTATTGAACAGCATCAAAGATAGGGACTGGGACAGGTAAGTCCAAACAGAAGCTACACTGCCTGGGACAGGAGCAAAAAAGCAGAGTGCATTTGTACGACACCTTAACCCTTGAAAAAGTCAACACTAAATCCCGTACCGACATCAAATCCCAGGTTCACGCAGAAGTCTTTGCAATGTGGGTGAAACTGGCAGGGTAATGCCACTGGGTGGAGCCAGGATAAAGCAGATGGCTGCCACATAAATTTCACCGCTCTGCCAATCATGCTACCATTTAAGTACTGGCTTTTGAGAAAGAAAATCTGCCGCTACCATGGCAAATTCTGTCCTTTGAGATTCAACCAAACCCCCTGCACTAATTCCCTCCTGCTCCTAAATTTCAGAGATGAAAAGTGTATTTGTTTACTCAAAACACCGCATAGACACCAGCCATCACTTCATGCTACCACAATAATTAAAGCAATCTTCTTGCATCCCCTGCAACACCACAAAAAAACCAGAGGTCTGTCAAATTCAACTCAGCTGTGAAGGGATGACCTACCATCTCAAGCTTCTGGGCATTCATTTTTAACTCTATTATGTTGTAATCTGCAAAGCCCATCCTTCACGGCACACGACTGCAGTCGGACATACACACCTGGCTCAGTAATGCCATCGTAGATAAGTCTACATGTGCAGTTACGCCATGGTACATTTAACATGGATACATATAAAAGAATGAAGTACTGCATGGTTTCTAACCATGACGAAGAGTTAGAAGAAACAAATAGACAAAACCTGCATTAAGTTGTCTCCATTTCAGATAATTACTTGTGAGGTTTTTTTAAGACATTTGTGACTCAAGAGGGAGTCTGTAAATTTACTGTCTTCTGCAATCTAATAACGTTGGCAGTGGTGAGAGTTACCTATTTATTGATGTGTGACACCAACCTATCTTCAATGTCCTCCATGGATAAAAAAAGCTGTTACTTAAGAGTTCTCCCTCCCCCTTCTAGTGTTCACACCATCTAGGGAATAGAATTTCTTCAAAAGAAAAAAAAAAAAAAGAGAACAAGTAAAATGAAAAAAACAGTCCACAGAAGTTGATAGAAAAGCGAAGAGGAGGATCGAGGAAGTTATGTTATGTTACTCAGCTGGGTAACATGGCGGGGAGATTTTGTCACTTTTATTTACATCTGACAAAACAGGGAGGCTTAGAAGAGACTACACAGGATGGAACAAAGCTACTGGAGCAGGAATCAAAGAGATCCAGAGTGTATTTTCAGTTCATGTAGCAGTTTGCAGCACAACCTTCGTTTCTTCTCTTTCTCAAGTCACGTTCTTTGTCTCAAGCAACATGTAACAGAGAATTTTTACTGAGTATCTGTTGAGTGTCAAGTATACCAGGGGTCTGATCTTTGCTGGAGTCTCTTAATATTACTGAACTGCAAATAAAAATGGCATTGATAATAGATGCATCTAATGTGGCTCCAAGGAAGGGCCACAAAATCCAGGACCACAGTTACCCCTACAAATGCAATCCCTCCCAAGGTAAGATGGTAGGTGAGAGTAGGTCACAGTCAAACAAAGAAAAGGCAACAGGCACATTTTAAAATACACTGTGCACTTTAAAACCTACACACATACAAATCACTGTCAAGTATGAGCCAGCAGCTCCCTTTATTTCCTTCCATTAGTCTGCTGCTTTTCCCCCTGATCCTATCAGTCATAAATGGAGGACTAATATATACCTTTATTTTCAAAAAGTTTAAATGCATCACAGTCCAAGTGTAAATAATTTATAAATCAAGGCAAGTAAGATTCTGGTACATGGCTGAAATGATGATAAAGCTTTTAAGAGGAGAAAGATGAGTGCACATCCATATAAACACACACACAGTTTGCCACTGCCAACGAAGACTTTACAAGGAAACCACCACTCCCCCTCCCTCCTCCTTCAGATTCCCTTGATTTTAATATTGGTCCTTCAACCAAAAGCTCATTACTAATCCAATTTTAATGTCAGCTGAATTCTTACAAATAAGGAGACCACACAGGGAGCTGATGATTTTAGTTCTGGCACTTAAATCAGAAGTGTGAAGTTAAATGCAACACATACCCTCCCCCTTTCGTTAATTCTACATTTAATTGCAATGTCTTGCTCTTCCAAATCCCAACTTGCAAGGCAGTATTTAGAACTAAATCAAACAGGCAAAGTTTCAAAGCTTTGATAACCCGCAAACTAGTGGATTGGCTCTTTAGCATTTCATCCATCATTGTGGATGGCAGGACTATAATCCCAGTCATTTTCCTGGAATCACAGAAAATTGGAAGAGACCTCAAGAGATCACCTCGTCCATCCCCACGCCCCAAAAAAACAGTTATGTTGTCATGCCTGACAGATGCTTGGAAGTTTTTAAGGATGCGACACAACAACAATATAACATCCCTAAATCATTCACTGCTTACATACACTAGCCAATAGGTTAGACATAAAGACAAGAAATAGTCAAGTCTCCCTTGCCAGTCTTTAAGCTCAGTACTTCCTATCCGATTATATCCTGGAAAACACGTGATTCCCCTCCTCTTTTCAACTCTCTTGATATATTTGAAAGCAAAGGCCTGCCTCCACCCCTTAGTCTTCTCGTCTATAAGTAAATGGATTGTTCATTTTTAACTCAAGTAATTTTTTTCCCTAAATCTCTGATCATGCTGGTTGATCTCCTTTGAATTCCCTCCCTATTCTGTGGCTTCTTCCTTGAGACCATGTCCTTCAAAGAGACATAGGACCACACCTGAAATCTTTTCAACAATGACTAGAACGGGATTATTTCCAGACGTCCTGCAGGCCATACTCCTCTGGTAGTCAGCAGGGCAATACTTGACTTTTTTTTTTTTTGGTGACATACTGAGCGACATCCTGTTTGTGATCCCGTGCACCACACAACTCCTTGGCCAAAGATGAGACACACCCAACTATTCACTTCACATCCACACATGGAAATAGCCAAATGCATACCTCTCCTTTTACATTTAGTTTATTAAGATCTTCCAAATTCTGATTGTATTCTCCAACATGCTTCCAAGCCCCGCCTTCCAGCATGGTATTTGCACATTTTACGATTCTCTGCTGCATTATTCAAGACATGAATGAAAAGATTGAATGGTACCAAGGCCCAGACAGAGCACTCCAAAGAGCCATTAGATAAATCCCTTAATAGCAAACCCTTCATAACTTCTCCTTTTCCAGCCAGTTGTTTACCCCACCTCATTACAGTTTTATCTACACCGTAGTTTCCCCAAGTCAGTTATGAGAAAAAGCATATGAAACGCTAGCAGAAGGCTTACTGTAGCCAGGACATAGACCACCCACTGCTCCTCCCTCCTCCACAATCCCTGCCACCAGCTCTCGGAAGGAAATTAAAATCAGTTGACAGCTTATGCTTGACATACAGCAACAGTAATTCTTCCTCTGATTTTAGATATTACTTAGACAGTTTATAGGTTTCTACATTTTTTTTTTGAGAAGTCAGAGTTAAAACAACTGCTTTAGAAGTCCCCGGGCTCTCCCCCTGCTTCCCTGACTCCTTTTTTAAAAGGCTGTGTCTAGATTTTCCTTTTCATGGTCTTCCAGAATCTCCTGAGACTTTTGAAAGATGTTACTCTCTTTGCATGAAGGTGTTGCTTATGCCATGATTATTACAGAGCAGAAGGGAGAATAATGATGATGACCAAGGGCAGGTTAGGGGGAGAAAAGAAAAGAAGACAGAGATAAAAATAAAATAAAATACCACAAGTCCTCTAATGCCCTCATTTAAATCCAGCAGGGTTCTTAAAGGGAAGGGGAGACTGGACACAACTGACTGAGAAAGCCCAGTAAAGTCTCGCTGCAACCGTATCCTTGGTTAGACCTTGTAGAACGGGAGTCTGTAGTCAGTACATAACAAAGAAAGGGGAGAAAGGGAAGAAGAAATACATGTACATATTGAAAGAATAAATCAGTGAATTTTGGAAGCACTGTATCTTTTCATGTCGTAAAAACATAATCCGCCTTTAAACTACTGAATTGCAGAAAAAAGTTATCCCATAATTGCTACACGTTTTGCCTGGGATTTGTAACTGAGGCTCCTCACATTGTCGTTTGTTAACAGCACAACGTATTCTTACACTTCTCTGACAATACAACAATTCATTTCTTTTTCAGCTGCTTAGCAGATGGCATGCGAGAAGCCTGGTTTTCTGTGGCATTGGTTCTCACAGTTGATTCATCTCATGTATATCGCAAAACATAAGCTCTGGCTGAAGCGTCTGCCATGGTGAGGTCATTCGCAGTACCACTCTCCTCTGTAGGTTTCTACACATTTATTATCCTACAGTCTTTCACTCAGAAGCAGCACTAACCAGGTCACGTATCTACACCAAACCTGTAGAAATGGTCAAAGCTAAATTTTAATCTGCCAGTCAAATATGAATTATCGAGGTTTTAGAGAACAGAACTTGGACAACACAAAAGCAAAGCTCTCACATGGGCACTCAGGCTAAAAATGACACCAAACCTAAACTGCTACTTTTCCTATTCACAGCATATTTCCTGCATTTAGGAATTTTTTTATTCTTTAAGATTTGGTCTTTATTTTCTCTGGATGGTCCAGATTTGCTCTGGTCACTTCTCTAACAATTAATTCAGTATTAAACTTCCAGAAAGAAGATTATAAAAGAGGACAATATCCTCCCCACATATCAACTTATCTTTACTCAGTTTGGGCCTGTCAAGTCCCATTAAAGAAGGTGTATGCAAAACAACCATTAAAAATGTTTTGTCATTAACTTACACAGTCTTGTACCACTGGATTTCATGGTATTTTCTTCAGATTTGTTCAACTTTTCAGGTAAGTATTGATTTCCTCAGACTTGAATTCATTTATGGTACTGCAGAAAGAGGGATAGTAGGGCGCCAGCTAGTACAGACTTGGATGAAATTGTCTGCAAGCAGAAAACGAAACCCACAGAGAAGCATCTAAAATACATGGATTTGATTATTTTATTTAAATTTGACATTTGTCAGGTAGAGCTAATAAGGAATTTCATTCATTTCCTTCATGTGTAAGTCTGCCCATCACAAGCTTGTGGGAAACACGGACTGTTGCAACATATTTTATGACCAAAGATCTACCCAAGTGCCTGCATTCTTCAGTTCATTTCTAGTTATAAATTTTAAACCCATAAAGAGATAATAAATTAGGAAGATCATGGACCTTGGCAAAGTGAGGTTTCATTCAAGCCACAGCTCCTCCGTTCAACTGCAGTCACACAAAAAACCTACCACTTTTTACCCACTACCTGCCTCTTAGCTGTGCCGAAGACCCTTGTTTCGTGTTCTTGGAGCAGGAAGAAGCAGAAACTGCCACTTACCCTTCCCATCCCACCCATTATTTTATCATGATCCTCCTCATTTATTCTCTTCCTCAGGGAAGCAAGGCCTTTTCCCACCTCTCTTCAGTCGGCACTTTGTAAGTGTGCTGTGATCCCCCCTGCACCTCTCCTAATCCCTTCTTTTTCTGCAGTATCCTTCAAGATGAGCACAGACAATTCAGGGCAGACACTTAGAGATGAGGCTTGCAGCGTTCATTTCTATGAAGGCAATATGAAATTTAATTTGATATCCATCCTTTACGCACCTTAGTATCTTCCTAGTTTGGACCACAGTTTGCACATTAAGAGTAGGCTCTCACTGAGCTTTTTAAAGATGACACTCACTTTCCTGTCTTTGGCTAATTTAGAGCTGAGGAAGCTCAACAAATAATTTTATTTTCTCCCTCAATAGACACTTGCTAACTTATTAAAACATCTCACAGACTCATCAGTCCCTTCTTCTCCCAAATAACTCAAAAGATTTTGTGGCAGGTGTCAAAATTTGCTGTCTTCCTGCACAGACCTTTTTGAAGACCATGTATAAGCCTGATAACCACCATGAGGGTCATCAAAAAAACAGAGTTAACCTTTCTTCTTTCTATTATTATAATTTTTCACTGATTGTTACTTTACATCTCCTGGTCAATTTTTTAATCAATTAAAAACCACAATGAACAAAACAATCTGCATTTCAACCACTGGCTACTTTGATTTGTTGGCAAGTTCTTTATCCCTTGCAAGTGCACTAAGTGAACTATTAAAAAATAAACAAAACAAAAAAAACCCAAAACCAAAACCACAAGACCTAATTTTTCCCCTACAGAAATAACTTGTAGAATCCTTTGTACAAGTAAGACATTTCTGCTTATCTTCCAATCCTCAGCTGGAGGCTTTAAGGAGAGGCTGCTTATCTTTTCTGGCATCTCAGTGACTTCATACTTCCCCTTCCTAAAAAAGTCTTCTGATATACTGCCTTTGAGCTTAAATTAATTTCAAAGTTCCTTCTAAAGCCTCTAGCTCTGCCTGTATGTCTTTATTATTGGAAGAGCAGAGTTTCTGGGTAGCTTCCTCGTCTACACTCTCAAAACTAAAGACTGCTTTCAGAGAAATCATTTCGCTTTCCTGTAATGTTTTCTTTTTTTAACACATAATCTTGTACAATTCAACAAAACCACGATGTCTTTCTGCAGGCGTCTTGCTTTTAATGGTCTAAAGATACATCAAATATATTTGATCCCTAAAACCGACAACGGTCGTCTTTGCTTCCCTCCTACTGCCTACTCTAAAAAAATATTTCAGCTTATTAGCTTTCCTAGGGCTTGATTTCTAATTTTTAAGTTATTTGCGCCAAATAAACACACCTCCAACCTTGGCAGCCGTACTGTTTATCTATTTGCTGTTTTTCTTTCTGTTCAAAGGAACGTAATTCCAAGACTGGACAAGTGAAAACCAGCAGCCAGCTAAGAGGTTTTGTGCTTCCTTTGCCTGTTTAGGACTTTGCAATTTGGCCTTTTACTTTACCTCCTTTTCTGTCCATTTTATTATTTGATACTCAGCCTGCTCCTCTGGATGCTTAACGTAATTATACTCTAGGAACTAATACTAGGCAGCTCAAATTGTTCATTTTGAACCAGCCATGGTACACTATGTCAGACAGCAATCCAAGATTTAACCCAAAAAACATCTCCCTCCACCCGTGGGCTCTTGAACCAGCCATTACAAGAACCAGTTAAAGACAAGGTCTCCATCAACAGGTTCTGACTCTTCTACTTACCCAACTTAAACATCAGGAATGGAGGATGGCAACCACCATAATTTTGTTAACAAGTGCTGGTTTCTGATCTTTTTAAATAAATAAATAAAATACACTCCATTTCCATCCCTCAAATCCACAGACTAATAAAACCTGCTAATACACTTCAGTTTTTACAGCATAGTATTTTTGTCCCTATATGTGGTCCTCTCTACTCTGAATTTTTATCTCACTAGACAGAGGAATTCTTTAAATAAAGCCATGTTCCTCCACCTCCTACAACAAGTCTGTCTTCCACGCATAGTCTGCAAACAGCTTTACAGATTTCCACTGACATTTGTCGTTTCACCACCTTTGCATAACGCACTCTATAACTTGGTTTTCTCAATCACAAGGGAATCCAAACACCTAATTTTTATTTAACTTGGGTTTTAGTTTTATTTGGTTTCTATTTTCATTCAGTTGCTTCATCTTTAATTTTTATGTAATTTCATGCATCCTCCTTCTTGCAATATGTTGTTGTTTGCAAGCGATTTGTTCACTGATGGGGACAGTTAGATAGCAAATATTTACTTTACCACTGAAGACAAATATTTGACATCTATCAGCACCCAATTTTCATATGGATAAGAAAATAGTCCCTCTTAAATTATCATGACAACTAGACGCATCCCCATAATATCCTGTTCATCCACCCCTGACTGAAGAGCCATCATGTATTTTAGACATTTTCATTTGTAAAGATATAAAGAGAGAAAACATTAGAATTCACTGTTCTCTTTGTCACTGCCCTACTATCTTTAAGATCACATATTTAAGTTATACTTGCTGAAAGGGCCCATTATTCATTTTTTTCCTCTTTAAAAAAACCCACTTGCTCTCTCTAAAAAATAATAAGCAAAAAATACCCTTTACTCTGTGCCCTTAATCTGTTAGGTCACTGAGTAGTCTCGTCTTAGATTTTATTAGAAAGAAGATGCCTCATGCCTTCTTTAATTGCTACTTACATTCTGTAGCAAGTTTTCTGCAGAATGTTCCATTTCATTCAAACTCTCTCAACCCATACCATGCTCCAAGTCAGTTTTTTAAGCTGAGTACTTCTGAAATGCCTTAAACATGAACATCCTAGAAGCTGAATAACCCTTGGGTTCAAAAAGTCTTCCCTTTTTGGGGGGAGAGCCCACTAGTTTGGAGAATCAGAGTGTATTTAAGAAAAAAAAACCCCAAAAGACAACAAAAAACCCCCAGCCTCCTCTACTTTGCCCACAATGTTCTTCCATTTCATTTGAGTACTTGCTGGACATCAGCTTGGGTGCTTCTCTTCCTATTCTTTCTCTTGTCTATTTAGGTTTCAGGTAGGACTGTGATTTCTTGGGAATCTGTTCAGCAGGACAGGAATTCAATTTCAGCGGGAGCTTCCCGATGTGTCGGTGCAGACAGCCTGGCTTTTGATGAGGATGATGCATGAACACAGAACACTCGAATTCTTGGAGCAATTAGATGCCCATGTCTTAAAAATCAATTCCCCATTTTCACTGCATACTAATATTGGCAGGGCTGAAAGCATAGGAGAAAATGTTGTTATCTATTCACATATGGAAACAATATAGCACTGACACAGGTGCCTGGCTCTATTAGTATACCCGACCCCTTCACTTTTTGAGGAATGACATTTTTAATCCCCAGCATGACAGATTTTGTTAAACAGATAGTGAACTGTTATCTGCGGATCACCCCATTTGCAAGTTGACAAATAGCAGAATCTAAATGACAACTTTATTCATTATCCTCATAGTCCAGAAGTGACGGAGATATTCAATAAACACACAAAACTCCCTTGAGCTACTCTGAACCTTGGAGATTCAGGCTGGGCTATTTCCCAGTAAAGATTTGGAAACCAGCTTCAATCACCTTCTGAAAAAAGGTTCTACCTTAGCTTATTACAAAAATATTGTCTTCATCCTGCAAGGTGCTGGGCAATCTGGCCGTAAGCCAGCAAAGCACTTAAGCACACACACAACTTAAAACATGTGAACGGTCCCAATCATGCCATACTTCTAATTGCTTTTCTGGATTAGGGCCAAAGTGCTCAACACATTGTAGATCAAGACCTCACTGACAACACTGATAGCCCCATATGTGCAAATCTCAGAGAAAAAAACTCCGGCAGCATCCTTGAAGCCTGTTCCCAACTGCTGCTCTCTCAGTCTAAACACCAGATAATAACACATCATTTCCGAACTATTAGTTCCATCCTAGGAATGAAACGTTTAATAAGAACCCATTCAAATTCTGATAGATTATGGCACATGGATTAATCACTTATCTCCACAACTCAGAACTTGCAGGTCAATATTCGCGAACAAATCTCTCTCCACCTCAAAATACTGCTTTTCCCTTAAAGTCTGCAGAAGAAGTATTTTACTGATCAGACAGTGACTAAATTGAATCTCTTGCTGCTCTGCTTTCAGTAAATGGTTTGCAGAGTAACCCCAAAATGGGATATTAAATTTAATTCATAATATAAGATTTTTTTGAAACAAAAAAGCTTTTCATGCTGTGCTGAAAACAAAGCCTACCAAAGAGACAGGAGTGCACACAGTGACCTTAATAAAACGACAACAAATAAGAATATCAAACCTCTTCAAAGCAGGTTACAGAAAAGATTTTAAATGGTCCTCTAGATCTTAGGAAGCGCAAAACCTTCTCTGACCAAATTACTTTCAATTCCTCACAACCGTGTTCAGAAGAGGAAATCATCACCAACACAGAAAATCAATAGGAAGTGTTCCAGACAATAATGCAGCAGTAAGGAAGGACCGGAACAGTAAATTCAGGGAAGATAGGAGTTTGGGGAATGAAGAAAACAAGTGAGCTAAACAAGAAAATAGCTACTGAACAGCCTCTGCATCCATCTGACACTCAAAAATAGCATGGCCATTTGTTTCATCAACCAGACCATATGAGAATAAAGATCTGAAAGGATATTACAGGAACAAATCCCCCAAAGAAAACAAAGGGTCTATATAAATAATGCACAGGGAATTTAAACATTAAACCACAATAGCCTTTCCATTGCCTTTCACAGCCTTCGGTTTAGCACACATTATTATAAGGCAAACTATCCACCTCATTTCAAATGAGCAACTTGTCCAAGGTTGTACAGAAAACCAAATGCAGAACCAGGACTGACTCCCGCTGTTCTCCAACCTGATACTCTGTCTGGTATAGCAAGGCCCTCTTCAGACAAGAGGAGTCTAAAAACACTGATTAATGCCTTGGAGAAATAGGCAATTTACAGGCTTTACCCTTAAGATTTAAATACAAGATTTTCTCATTCCATGCAAGAAAGCAACAACAGCAAGTTGCTTGTCACTGTACAACATGCATGAATATTGATAGTTAGAGCATGCCCTTACCCTACAGTAATATACAATGTACAGCATGTAACGGATAGTAAAATCACTAAATGCATGAACAGATTAACCTAACAAAGGTGATCATAAATCAAGGATGAGCAGACTCAGAAGCTGAGGGAGAAGCAACCAGAAGTTTGGGAGCAGAGGAGAAACTGTGGGAGGGTGGGGAGGCCACACCTGGAGTGCTGTGTCCAGTGCTGGGCTGGACACGGACATACAGGATAGAGACATGGACATACAGGATAGAGTCCAGCGAAGGGCCATGAAATTGGTGAAGGGACTGGAGCACCTCACATATGATGAAAGGCAGAGACACCTGGGACTGTTCAGCCTACAGCAGAGAAAGCTCAAGTTGGGGTCTTACCAATGTGTACTTAACAATGTGTACTTGTTCAAGGAACGTGTAGATGAGGCATTGTGGGACATGGTTTAATGGGCATGGTGGTGTTTGTTGGTTGATGGTTGGACTTGATGATCTTACAGGTCTTTTCCAACCATAGTGATTCTGTGTATAAATACCAGAAGAGAGGACACAAAGAGGACGGAGCCAGGCTCTGTTCAGTGGTGCCCAGTGCCAGGACCAGAGGCAATGGGCACAAACTAGAACACAGGAGGGTCCCTCTGAACATCAGGATCCACTTCTTTACTGTGAGGATGATTGAGCACTCGTACAGGTTGCCCAGGGAGGTTGTGGAGTCTCCAATCTTGGAGACATTAAAAATCTGTCTAGACACGATCCTGGGCAATCGGCTCTGGGTGGCCCTGCTTAAGCACAGGGGTTGGACCTAATGACCTCCAGAGGTCCCTGCCAACCTCAACCATTCTGTGATTCTGTGAAAATTCAGAGACAGAATGAGGCAGATGAGGAAAAAAAAATAAAACAAAAAACAACCCCAAAGGCTCCTTTAAAACAAATGCAACTACCTGAGGCTACTCTTCTGGTGATCAAAATGAGAAAGTCAGCTCTGTTTAAGAGAAACTGTAATTTGGACCTAACTTTTGTCCAAAGGGATGGTCAGTCTCCCATCAATTAATGAGCCATTTTCAAGATTGCAAAAATAAGCTGAGGTTCAGCAAGTAACTTCGTGGAAATCATTTCAGATTCATTAAGTACACCAAGTCAGCTTTATTCTGCTAAGCCAGCACATAATTTAAGTGAAGTTTCACAGGCAGTCTTGCTGGCCTTACTTGCAAAGCCAAATTAAGCAGGTGCATAAATGCCAGCATCATCAGGATCTTACTGAGGTGCTGGGACTGATATTATTTTAACACAACCATCAGACTCTTTAGTAAGGCAAAAAAAGGACAACTATGAATCAATTACAGCCTAGCGCATCTACAAAAGTTCACATTCACCCCAAAACGATCAATCTTTCCCCTTGGATGGACCAGCCATTGCTTTTTTTTTTTCTTTCCCTAGCGCCACACAGACCCAACACCCCAAAACCCCCCAAATTTGGCACTCTGAAGCTCAAAAGGAGCAAAAATCTCTGCAACCACTGTCAGTGAAACATAAGCATTTTCACTGGGCTACTGCAGCTCCTGCAGTATCATGTAGAGCATTTTCAAGCAGATAATGACATACAACAAGCTGAGCTCCAAAAGTTTTGATTCCATGCTCATAAAGGTATTTTCAATACTCTACACACCTGCAAGAAGTTTTACCTTCCCAATATCTTAGCCCCGACTACAGTGAAAAGATAAAGACATTTTCAGCAGGTGGAATGCATGGATGCACAATGACAGGAAAGCCCTCTTCAATACAGAAAGGAACTGGAAAGCGGAGAAGTAGAGGAGCTCTTCAAAAGATCTTTTGTCCACAAGATCAAAAAATTTTCCATCATTTTTTGAAAAAGTTTGCTTCTCCACTCCCATTCCACTAGTGAAGGTTTCACAGAATTGGGATTATAATCGTACTACCATTAGATTACCTCTGCATCGACCTGGAAGAGTTGCAAACAGTACCCTATATATCCAATTAAACCATTCAGCACCAGAGAGACTATTCTAAGAGTAAAAGCACAAAAAAACCCACTTAAATACCACCCACTCCCTTGTTCTTTCCTTGCCAAACACGCACATGGTTGCACGTAACTTTAGCAGTCTATCCCAAGCTCTAAATTACGTCTGCGTAGCAGACCGGTGTGCAGACACAGGAGTTACTTGGGTGTTGATAAATCGGGACTACCTTGAGCAAACAGACTGCCCAATACCTGAAACTGCTCCTCTCAAACTGGTTCTGGAACATCTGTCCTGCAAAGCAGCTGGCGTCGTAGGGGCCATTTGAGGGATCTTGACTTCTAGACTCTTTAAAAACTGAGCTCATCTGCTTTTTCTCATTAAAGGTATGTTTTGACTTTGATTTATACTATAAAAACCACATACTAATGTCTGTTCCCCAGCCAGGAAAAAGAAAAAAAAATGTAAATTAATAAATTTCCCCTAAAGTTAACTGTATTGCTCTACCCTGAACATGTTTGCTCACTGCACTACTCTTGTTTTCCAGAACTTACCCCTTTAGCAGATACTGAGTTAAAACTCTGAGGGGTCTCCAGCAGAGAGATGTTAAAGGGATTCACATTCCTTCTACACAACCTTTCAGAATGAAGCCAAAAACACTCAGGTTCGTTAATACAGCACAATATTATGCATCCAAAAGAACATGTCCCTAATAGATCATGCAATAATCTTACACAGACCATGAAAAACTATTACAGGAGACTGTGTTTCTATACCATCAATTAATATGTGAACCTTTAACTCAATTTTTAAGGAAACTGTTAATGATATAGCTCACAGCAAAACTAAATGCAAAAGAGAAGAATGTTTAACAAAACCTTCAACCTGAACCCTTGGCCTTAAAAAAGCACTAACAGAAAACACAAGGCTAGCACTTCTCACTAATCGCAGGAGGCTGAACCGTTGGGAATGTGTAGCACCAGTTAGAGCATGCAATGAACAATCCACTCAACATTACAATAAAGACTTCTCAAAAGGCAGAACACATTTTTGTGACCTTGGAGATAAGTCTCATAATCTCATTCTCATCTGCACCTGCAGAATCCCTTCACTCAGGTATTTGATGTTTGGATTTTCGTTCAAATGACTTTGCAGAGAATGTCAATACATGTTTAGGTGGACTGTAAGAACTAGGAAATCATTTTGCTTCTGCTGGTGTTTGACTACAGAATACGTTTAAGCCTGTCAATGCAAAAATTCAGATTAACATCTGGCTAGTTTTCAGAAAACGCAGTATATATAAAGTAAAGGGAATATAGGCATAACAGTAGATATGAAGCATAAGTAACAAAAGAACATTTCTCAAACTCAGTCTCTGAAGAGTATTAAACCAAAGAACATGATGCTGAAAGAATCGTTGCTACGAAAGGGAAGTGGGATTTGGGAATACAAGGACCAAATTCTAACCTGCTTTATACAAGCTGCAAACTCAGAGAATTTAAAGGAATCACACAGGTTGCCCTTAGGGGAAGACTGACTTCAAGTTGCCGTACGAATTTCTACAAATCATATCTTCGGATCTACATATACTCAGATGCATTAAAGTACCTGTTGCCCAGAGGTGCAGAGGCTTTCTTCACCCTTCCAAATAACTCTGAGATACTAAGATTTGAAAATCACAAATTACTAATTAGTGTAAGCATAAAGAGAATCACAATTCTACTTTAAGCAAAGCGCTAACTAGTTGCTGATATAACAGTCCTGTCTTGAACCACACCATGCGTGAAGGTAGTGACAGAAGTCTCTCTCCATTAAGACTACTTCCCACTACAAAGCTGAATCAGAAGGATGTTCAAATTTAGACTGCAACGTGATGCTTTCTAGGGCCTTGGCCTATCCCCCCGCCAAGAGCAGAACCAAAACCTAAGCACGCACTGAAAATTATTGTCACAATTTAACTGCTGATACAAGTGTCCCACCCCCTGGAATCCTTATTTTTTTTCAGGCTTCCTCTGAGTGTGAAGGCAAAAGTGCAGTTTGTCTGAAATGTATTTACAAACCTATTTTCTAATTGCCCAAGCAGTGGATGTTAAGTACTAAAGAACTGCAAGGCGTGCAGGACGCTGAAACATGTGTTGTTGAGACGAATGCCTCAAAAACATGGCACCTGAAAATTCCACCTGTCCCACTGGAAACAAAAGTGTCCTTCAGACAAGATTACCCAGCTGCATTCGCCTTGCAATGCAGAAGGAAGCTGAAGCTTCTAGAGTGGAAAATATGGCTAACTTGAAAAGAAAAAAAAAAATCTACAGTTTCTTGTCTTACACGATACTGAAGAGCTACAAGCAACACAGTTTTAAGAAGTACAAACTCTGCTTGCTGTGGATGGAATTGCAAGAGTTGAATTGCGTGTCTGATACCACGCTGCAGACAAACCGAAGGACATCACTAGCTTAATCTCCAGTCAAATGCAAGGATCTGTACATACTAAGAGGGAGATATTAGCAGCAGTGTTACGGAGAGATTATGAAAGTTTTCAGAACACTCTCCACCGCAGTTGTCACGCCCACAGATCTTTGGTAACGTCTTAATTTTTCCACACTAGGATCAAGACGGGCTCTAAAGGAAAGACACCATCATGAATTAAGGCAAATTATCAAGAGAGGTTAGCGTGAGAGAACAATTCAAAGGCACCGTCGTTTATCACTTTGGCAGGTAACGTGGCTGGGAAATGGAGTTTTTCTAACAGGGCACCAGGCATGTGACACACGGATTAAACAGCCAGGGAATATAGCACCAAATCATTGTAATAAAGTGAGATCATCCTTTTTGTATCCTAGCTAATCATGTGTAAATCTACTGGTTTATTTCATTGTCCTTTGTGAGTAAAGAGGGAAAGATTTTTGATATTATGCTTAAGGGAGCACTCTCATTTATCTATTTCCCGACCCGCTGGGAGGTGTAACTGATTTGGATTATTCTCCCCGTCATATGCAACAACTTCCAACCTCTTAAGCCTAGGAGAGAAAATTAATGACACGATTAACCTTTCTGCAATTGGAAAGAATCTACCAAGTGGCAGATAAGAGTCCTGTTCGCACTTTCATCGTGGGTATTGCACAAGGCCATAGGTCAGCCCTTGGAAAAGACAGCAACCAGCTCGCCGTCCTCCACCCTTCCGTCAGACCTCCTGCTCCAAGCCTTTTCCAAAGGAGGTTCAACACAAGAGACTCTGCCATCAGCAAGGCCAGGCAAACAGTTCCCCTGTCTATTAAAAAACAAAATAAAAAGTTACACAAAGTGTTATTTTTCTTGGAGGTTTACCCCCCTCTAAAATCGTGTTATTATAATGCAAAATTAGATCTGGGATTTTCAAAAGAATCTAAAGTAATTAGTTGCCCAAGTCCCACTGGATTGCCAAGGGATTTAGATCCTAAATGCCTTTGGCACTTTTGGAAAACCCCATCCATCACAGAAATTCACAGCAATGGCTCAATAAAAAACACAGAAAAACAAGTACTGAGTTGAGCACAGTTTCAGAGTTATTTTTACAGCACTTTACAGGGCCTCTCAGCCACTACTACACTGGGAATAGTACGCACCACCACCAAGTTTTCCACCAAAAAAGCTCTGGGAAACAACGTTTCACCCACAGAAACCACGGTAAAAAGTGATCAGTAACATTACGTCGCTGTAATACTAAAAATAAAAGGCAATGCTCCAGTAAATAAAAGCCACAGAACCACACCACTCAAAACCACAGCATCTAAGCTAAGCACATGTGTATTTTTCATGCTCTTCTCCTACTGCTGCTCTTTGACATTTTTTCAAGCAAATGCAAAACAGAGGGAGTCCAGCTTTTATTACTGGAAAGAATGAATTAACAATGCAACACATTTTATTATTATTTTAATCAGTTTCCAGCTCACAGCTTCACCGAGAGTACACCAACAATCACACATTTCTTAGGCCTTTTCCAGTAAATGAGGACCCTGAAGAGCTTTACAAGGCATTTAATTACATACTAAGAGTAGAACGACTGTATACAGGCCACATTTAATTAACTAATTCCCTCATCTCCCCCTTTTCTCAGGTGAAAATGGGTTTCCATGGTTCCTAGCATGGACACAGTTACTGTCTTTTCCAGTCATTTGCTTACAAGCAACAATTACCACGTTGATTCTAGAATAAATACTGCTGTTATTTTTGCACATATCAGAATCACAGAATCACTAAGGTTGGAAAAGACCTGTAAGATCATCAAGTCCAGCCATCAAAATACTCTATATTTTGATAGATATGGGTCTTTCCTGTTCTTCAAGTGGGTCTTCAAGACTGCAATATTTGAAGCTATATCTAGGGCTGTGCTGAAGACCCATATTAGAAGAACACGGAGGACAGAGGAAAAAAGGGTTTGTCTACAGACTACCAGCAGCCTTACGGATGGCTACCATCGCTCGTATTTGTTGCGTGAAATAGGAAGCCTCGACATTCAGTCTTGCTGACTTTGATCATTGACTGATCAACCATAAATACAGCAAACTAATTTTGTAACGTGGAAGTGAAGAGCAGTCTTTTCAAGCCTGGAAGCTCAAGGTGGATGTTCGTAGCAGAAGAAATCTCCATACAAAACCCACATGAGACCTACCATCTCTTTGAAGTCTGCACACCAAGACAAGAGGAACACAGATAAAGGAGGGAAGGGAAAGACTACAGGCAAGAAACTCAGATCTAGTAAAAACAATGTTTAAATACGCAAGGTATTTACTATGGGCAGAAGACAGAATGACCACAAAAATGAAGTCCCATCAGTATTATTTTTATCATTTTTGGGAAAATGGGGTGGTTACAGAAGATTCTCGGCATTCTTTTTAATGGTTCTTAGTGGTCAGCTTTTGAAGAAAATCTTCAAAGTTAAATCTTTAAACAGAGGGAATGCATATTTCAATATTGAAATTTTACTCTTTTAAACTGGAAAACCCACTGGGGTCCTTGGCCTACCAAACCTGTAGGGCCACTGACATCAGGAAATCATCAGGCTTACTTCTCCCATTCCGCATTTCCTCCGGTGCACCAGACTGGCCAGCATGGGGCAAATTGAGAATTAAAATAATCATGTACCTGGAAACGAAGCAGTACTGACTAAATCAATTCCCTTTTCCTGCTCCCACAAGTTCAGCCTGTGGGCTCTTCTGATTTCTCTAAATCCTATTTTGGTGGCCATGTTTGGTGAAGGCATATGGGTTAGGAGTTCCACAGAGCGCAGCCTGCTAGGGAAAAGGGGTTTGCAGAAACACACTGTAATGTTATTTAGAATTTATGTAAATCCCCGCATGAACTTCCATTACCTACTGTTGGCTCTTGGCCAGTCAAAACAGATATACAGACTATGTGGTTAGAGAAACACCCATTAAATGATCATGCAAATCTGTATCCCTCTTGATAAGGCAGAGAAGTTGCATATTTCACATTTAAAACTTGATTTCTGGTGTTGCAAATGACAAAGGGGTCCAAACAGTAGGCCCGTCATACCTGTACGTATCAAGAGCTAAAACCTGTTACTGATTAGTAAACCTTCTCCAAAGAGTTTAAAAGCATTGCAAACTAGATTCTTAACTACATGAAACAAAATTAAATTTTTATTTTAGCTCAGATTTTTTAAATAGCCTTTTTTGTTCATTTTAAAAAAATGAAATCAGAACATTTATAATAGAGAAATAAAAATCAGCCTATTTCAAAGTCTGTCTATGTCATTGTGGAATAATTGCTGGAAGTAACTTAGGAATTAAATTTATATTAAAGGTACAGCACTGAAGAAATCTTCAGGGTGGAGTGTGGCGAATATGCAAGGAATCCATCCCACAGAAGTTTCCTAGGCAACCTAAGGTGTTGGCAAGGCCAGAGGAGCTTGGTGTGCTGATGCTAAGAGAAACTGCACGGAGGGTGGAACGGAGCGAAGACACCGCGGCCAGGCTCTGTGATAAGACGGGAACTGGAAGGTACTATGGAACTGATGAGCTGCATATTTACCACCCTGAGCCAACAGCCTGTCATTTTTTGACAAAATACTATCCTTTGGGTGAACTTTGCTCATTATAATCTTGTTATAATACCAAAAAACACACCTCCATCCCAAAGCTACCCACCTCCAAGGCGCGACCACCCCTCACTGAGCTTACGCTCTGGATTTTTCTTAGTCTATACCTTTAAAAGCAGAACAAGAAACTTTTACACCAATTACAATAGAGGTATGTATGACTAGAGTCACTCAAGCTCCACCTGTAAGGACAAATAATATACAAATGGCTTAAGAGAGGAGGGATGCCGGGGAAGATACCATCACAGACCACCTCTGACACCTGGGATCAGTCGATGGGCTGAGCCTCTCTTCCCCCCCACAGGGATGCCTTTGGGTAAGATTCGAACACTTGGCTATACTGAGTGCTTCCCCGGGAGACTCAAAAATCTCTATAGAGTTGCTTTATAACTTAATGCCTTTGGAGCCAGGCTATATTACTCATATTCTTGGTATTTACACATGCTTTGCAGGCAGTAATTTTATCACTGGCAATCCAAAAGAACTTGTGCGTCTGTTGCTTCAATAAACTGCACTATTCACTAATCTAGCCGTGACAGTTCTCATTGAACGCCACCAAATCCCTTAAGTGTGGCCGTGCTAGTTCATGGAATGCAACTAGACTGAAAGCGTATGGTGTTACGAGTGTATGCGTAATTGTGAGAGTTCAATACATTGAACACGACCAGACTTGTTACACAGAGAATTAGGCATCACTCAGAATCTAAGCCCAGCCGCCCCCAGCCCCTCCGATATCGGAGGACAAGCTGGAAAGCACGGGGGTTTATTTTCTGACAAATTGCCTTGCCCTTTAACGCAACAGTCATATTGGCACTTTTGAAGCACATGACATCAGCACTTCCCACAAAGAAGCAAGACAGAAAAGAGTTATGAAGTGCAATTCAAATTTTCCATTTCAGCCACCAGAATAGAGAGGAAGCAGCCTCTCCCAAGTTTATTTCTGACAAGTCAATCAGGATATCTTTTTTTTTTTAAAATTCATGTTTAGATGTCAAAAAATGCTGACCTACAACGCCACTACCAGAACACCGCTGAGTGTAAGGGAAGGATTTGGGGGCAGATGGGGGTTGTTCGTTCTCAACGTAAATTGGGAATTTGTCATTTCCTGCAAAGCAGGCAGGCTTCAAGCTCTTCAGCCGCTCTCAGTCCAGAGATCACCGATCATCAGCCACTTGCTGGTGGTTTGTACATACACATTTGCACAATATACATAGAAGCAGAGCCTATGTTCTCTTACAGTCGAGTACTTTGGCTAAAACTTGGTGAAAGCCTTGGACAGCTGAAATTGCTTAAGCCAAAGAATAAATGCAAACTAAGTAATTAAGAAAAAATATCAAGGCTGATTCTATGCTTAAATACTTTCTCACCATGTCCTGTCAGTCATGTACATACCCTCAAGCATCACAGTCGAATCACTTCAGACTGAAGTCTTCATTATCTATAACCATAGTTCGCACCATCCATCGAAACACTTATGTATGTATAAACCCAATGACCTATCACTCAAAAATCACTGAGAGCTATTTGCATACTTCCTAAATAAAACCACTTCAAAAGGCAGCTGGTCAGCATAACCATTAAAAAAAGTACAAAATAAACAAAATATCGAAGCCTGCAGATCATCAGCAAAACAGTCATCTCCAATTTTTGTTGGGTGCTTTGCATATTCATGTCCTGATTCTCAGTGGCGCAGAGCATCCATAATGTCAAGAGAAACAAACAAACAAACAAAATCCTAGAAACTCTTACTAAAACCAACAAAAACCTCACATGATATACTCCCTCCTTCTACAGCATCACACCAGGCACACCAGAAATAATAGAAATACTTCCAAACCTTTCCGTTTGTTTCACTCATTCAAACATTAGCTCCCCCATGTGTAAAATACAGATTGGCATCACCCTGGTGAGATCAGATGACTAAGTCACTTTGATGATGAGACGCATGCTGTGAAGTAGATGTTCCTAAAACGTTTTATGTATACTACTAGTGATACACAACAACTTTCAAAATGGTGCCTATGTGTCCAGACCTGCAGCAGCAACAGCTTCCAAGCGCACGTGCACAGACTTGCAGTTGCCTTCGCAAGTGATAAGGAGCTGCCATTGTCCTGCCTACAGTGCTGGGTCATGACATACGCATGTCCATAAATGCGGCACCTTCTCTTCTTGCTCGGGCCCTGGAGCAAGGCTGAGAGTGTGGTGCTGATGAAGAAAGGGAAAGAAGGAATGAAGATGGGGGAAAAGTGTAAAGGGATGCACATGTGTGAACGGAGAGCAACAAGAGGCAAGTAGCAGGGCTTGCAGAATGAAAGACAAAGAGAAGAAAAAATTAATACCCTTGCAGCCCCTTCTGAGTGTAACAGATATAAACTTCACGGTTTTTATCTGAGCAGGGCTGAGCTTCTTGACGCACGTGGTCTCAGTCCTAGGAGTTCATTGCTAGGGGCTCACCTGCAAACATGCCTGTCTCTGAGCAAAAACCAAAGAAAAGAAGATAATGGAAAGAGAAATTTTAGAAAGGATTTTTGCTAATGCAATTCTGTAGTTTTCTATGTCACAAATAATTACTAAGAAAAAAGCATATAGCCCCACCTCCCCAACAAAGTTGAGATTTCATATCAGGAAAGAAACAGCAAGAGCTGGTAAACTTCAGGGGAAACAAAGATTCTACCTTACAGTTTTGTAAATGTCACGCATGGTAAACACAAGTAGTACACAGCACGGAAGCGGAAAGGCTTTTAAGCAAAACAGTTTCCAAACATTTCCCTCGGATAATCAGCTACTCTCTAACATTAGCAGGAATTTGCCTGCATGAATCCCTCATGCACTGCTGTCAGATTAGACGTCTTGCAGTGAGGACATGATGAGCGTTTGGCCTTTTCCCGTTCACAGTATTTTTACGATGCTAGAAAGAGTACGACTCACTGCCTTTAAAGCTAGTCACACAGGGACTAAGTGTGAATAAGCTCAGCACATCAAAAGAGACGTGGTTTTATAGTCCTATAAAACATGCCTACAAATGCTGATGAACTACTTGTAGTCTCTCCTAATTCTAGCTGACAGCAGGAATAAAGTGCAGCGGACGTTGATAGTAACCAAAAAAAAAAAAGCACATCAGACCTAACAAAACTGTTCAAGAATCTAGGGAAATGGTTAAAATGAAAGATACTGCACATATCTGCAGCCAAGTTTCCATTTCTTCTACATCATCCCATTAATTAACAATTCCAAGAAGATGAAGGTTAACAAGCAATTTACCGGCTGGAAATTTTGCACACTTTACTTGGAATACCCATATTCCTGTTGGCAATTTGAAATGCAGACTTCACATCAGGTGTGACAGCCACTTCACAACCTTCTTAGTCCTTCTCACCAAACTTTCAGCTCACAAAAGAAAGGCTTCCAAGTGACATCACTGGAACAAAGGCTGCAAAAAATTCTGTGCTATCAAGTTTTATAAATTAGAAAGCATTTGACAACGGCCCAGGATTCAAAAGGCGCAGGTTTCACTCCAACTGCCAAATATCAGAGTAGGGAACATGTCATTCCCCCATTCTGTATTCCCAACCTTTTCCTCAGTGCAGACTTTCTCTTAGCCTAACACCTAGCAGAGCTGACTTCTACTTTCACAACTACGTTAAACAGCTTTTTGAAATTATTTACTGCTGGGGCTCTTTACAAGAATTTGTGCACCTTTATCTTCCTTCAGAAGACCATCTAAGTACATGCTTTTAACTCATGTGGATTTAGCTACTTAAATATTTTAGGTATAACTCCAAAAACCCTTTGAAACTATAACTTTGTAACTATGTTCAACTATTAAAAGGAAAATCCACCTGAAATGAAGAGTCCTTCAAGTACAGAGCAGCTTGATGCTCTACAGCACGGACAGAAGAGGATGAGTTTTTTCCTTGCTCACATACCTGCAAACATTCCATTAAATGAGCTAATCTTTTTTAAAATCTCCCAAACCATAAGCTTGGTGACCTCTTCTACAATAAACTGCACAAGTGACTGTACGCTGTTCAAACAATTCATTTTTATGCAGGGCTTTATCTCTTTGGACTTTAGAGTAAACGTTAGTGTTTATGAAATACATTGGCTCAACAGCTCCAGGATAAAAATGATTCTCAAAACGAAAGCTGTTAATGCAGTCGTATTCGCACAAACTTCTGCTGTGTCACCATGCTAATACAGCGCAGTTCAGTTAGCAAGGACCATTCCTGGGAAAGACAATAATCCAATGTTCGCAGCCAGCTCAGCTCTGGACCTCTTCCAGGTACCTGTTACCAAAGCAATTCAGTTAGTTTTAAACACACTTCACTTCAGCCAGAATCATCCAGTTAAAGAGAAAACAGATCAATTTTGTGCGTTTCTACTTCATATTCTTTGTTTTTAAAAGGACAGTATGCCATTGCTATCTCATTCTTTGCCCTTCTAGCTGCCTAATACATCCCAATGCTATGAAACCTCTTTGCACTTGCTGACACACTTTTTCACCTTTATCAAGGCAATTTCCACCATTCCGAATTCCAAGTGCATCTTCTTCAGAGTTTAAGAAAGTAACTTGGTACCTTTCTGTTTCAAAAAATGTAAGGAGAAGACTTGAATTATTAGTTGGAGCTAATCTAGAAAACATTTTCACAGAGAGGGGAGGCAGGACAGTACATACCTTCTTGGCAAGACCAAAATTTAAAGAAAAACCTTCCTGAAAATAAACTCATCCCTTCCTAGATTCAGAATAGATGACACTCTTCCTGGACCATAAACTTCCACAGAAATTCTCATGCGCTTTGTATTTGCAGAAAAAAAAGTTGTGTAACACTCACTGTGCTGGATTTCTTAATGTATGCTCTGAGTTCACGTCAAACAAGAAACAGGGGGGGAAAAAGTGCCCAGTGACCTACTCTAATTATCTAAATTCCATTTTTAAATACCAGCATCCTGGAGAGTAGAATGCTCTCTCTCCCTCCTTCATGCACCAAATATTGACTGAAACTGTATTTTTCAAAAGCTGCAACAAATCACTTTTGCGACCATCATCCTCGCAGCTAAATGAGAGACGAGCATTAATGAGACAAACCAGTCAGGAATCCAAGGGCATCAGTTCCACACACTTAAGACCATTTAAAAGGAGCCAAAAAGACTGTGAGGCACATTATTTTGAGGACAACCACAAAACCATTAGATTTCTGTAAAGAGACCTTCTGAAAAATAACGTTAGTTTAGGTTCAAAATATTACCTGGTGAACTTCCCAAATGCAACAGAAATTTCATATATTGCTCTGACATTTCAACCAGTATTTATGGCGTATTAACACTAACGCCACTCATCCGAGAATCTTATTTTACTTTACAAGTATTAACAGTGTCACAAATAATTCATTCATCATTTAAATGCAAAGGTTCAGCAAAAAGAGGTTTGGTTACCTATTCCAGGACACGCTTATTTAACTGAAGAGTCAGACTGCATCACAACTGCGGAGAGATTCAGAGCTCGCGACTGGACATCATTCCTAAGCTCCTGCTCTTAACATCACAAGCCATTTTAGTAAGTGTTTTGCATGGCTCTCAGACCTGTGCTGAGCCACCCAGGGTAAGAGCAAAAACCACCTTGTTTTCCCATGAGCGGGTACCTTGAGGTGCCACTCCACACAGCAGCTTAGGCTGATGAAAGCTGCAGTTGCCAGGATAAACCCTTCACCTTTCTTCTTCGCGGTGCATTCCCTCTCGCTCACTCCGGTGCCAACACTGACACAGTTCAAGGACCTGAGCAAGCAGAAAACGCAGCCAGCAGAAAATACTTGGCCAAATCAGCTCCCTCAAATTAGACTACTGTCAGGAAAATGAGCAACACTGCCAGAGCAAGGAAAACATCCTGGGCTACAGAAGAGGAAAAATAGGATCACAGCACAGCTGGCTTAGATCTGCATAGACTGACATGGAGTTGAACCCTCTACACCTTTTCCATGAGGATGTAGTGGGGTAAATTGAGTAGTAAGCCTGCTGAACGCCACTGTCTTTCCCCCGCTCACCTGCGTGCCTAAGAGAAGCAATAATTTTTGCTATTAATTCACTTACAAAATCACAGAGTGGCTCAGCTTACAGCAGCAGAGCTGTGAAATATATCTCCAAGTGCTCTAGCAGCACTCCCGGAGAAGTATGGCACAGCAAATACAATTTAAGTGCAGCTTTTCAGCAAGATCACTCACGTTGCTGGCCACCAGACCTAGCTGTGTACCGCAGAACTACTCCATTTCCCTGCTCAAATCCCTCACTCTAGTGCCATTCCTCTTTATAAAGAAGGATATGTCACACAGCCTTTGGATGGAGGAGCATCATATGCAAAGAGAGAGGCTTTCTCGATCAACAGTTTCTGCTACCTCCAGCTCTGCAGCAGCAGAACAGTAGTGTGTGGGCAGGGAGCAGGCTTCCATTTCTCTTGCCCCAGTTTTCTTACGGTGTTTCAGCAACGTTTAGGCTGCTAAATCACACTATTTTTGGAAAACACCCGAAAGCATTAAACAGAAGACCCAAAAAAAGGAAAGTAATAATTGTCAGTGTCTCCTCAGTAGACAGACCACCAGACAGTCTGCTAAAAAGATGTATGTCCCAGAGCACATATGTGATTTTCCCTCTTTTCTGTAGAAGCAAGAAAATAGATATTAACCACTCTCAAAAATTTGAGATCCGTCAACTACAAATACTACCACCACAAAAGGAGAGAAGATCCCTTCCTTAGAGGCAAATAGCACCAGCCTAAGCTGATGACAGGATACCGAGCACACATGGAGATGTCTTTGGTATTTTCTCTAGCAGGGGGGTACTGCACTGAGATAAAATAGCTGACAGCGTGATCATCCTATCACTAGAAAGGTGACATTTCTGAAGAAGCTGAATGAACACTGGTATTATTCAGCAGGGACAGATACCTCTGTCTCATCGTGCTATCAAAAGACAGTGCTAAAAAAAGGTGAAAGAACTGTTAGAAGTTCTGAGCTACCAGCAGTTGGTCCCCCAACACTAATACAACAGGACAGAAAACCCCTTACCTGGGCTATAGGGTTTTGGCCTGGACTGAAAAACTGAAATGATACAGAAAGACTGTGCTGCACCCAAAACCTTCTGCCTTTTTCCCAAGCGTGTACACCACTGTGCCTTTCACACAGCACAGCCTTCATAATTTGGGATGGGATGATGCAGCATTTACACTGAATTGTGCCAGAAAACCTCAGAATTCCTCATTGCGTTGTCCTGAAGCAACTATTCATGTCACTACATCCCTAACTGCCGTTGTAGCACAGCTCACAGTTCTCTCCAGCCAAGTACTTGGTCCTACAGTAATTATGCTCTTCAGAAGGATATTCCACCCACTCCTACACTGAAGAGCTAAATTAGCTCTATGCACAAAATGCCAAGTTAAAATTTAAACAAGTTTCAAATCTCTCCTGTTGGTACGGCAATACAACTACAGGCCATGCTGGCTCCAGTACAAGTAAATAACTTCAAACCATGTTTTCCTGAACAAGGCTGCTCTAATATTTTGACAAACTGATTTTTTTATTTGTTTGTTTTCTAGCACTCCAGCACCCAACTCTAAAAGGTCACTCTGTCTTCTTCCTGTCAAGTTCAGCATTACTCTTCCATTCTCAGAGAAGGTCAAAAATATGTAATATCTGCATGTTCGGTATCTAAACATTGCACAACATTGTGCCACCTATCTAATACTACACTGCAGTGCTCAGTGCAGTTATTAGGAAGCATTCAGAAATCGAGCTACAAAAACAAGCTGCTGAAAACAATTCTCTCACATTTCCCACAAAGGATCATTTCCAGCCAACCATGAGCGCACATTATTACTTTTGCAGAGAACTATAAAGAGATAACCTTGCTGTAACGTATTTCACATGCAGAGATTCACAATGTACATGTGCGAAAGACTATCCATGTGAATTGCAGAGTCACGTGATGTTGTTCTAGCATGATGAATAAACTTCATTCATTACGATCTGCAGGAACTGCATTGTTTCCCTGATGTGCCTCGCCACGAACCCACTTCCTCCAAATTCTCATCCTCCCCCAACAGCAGGCACATTTAAATAAACACTTAAAACTGAGTTTTCTGTTCCCTCTGCCGCTAACGTAGGGTCTCCTCTCAAAAAATTATCCTTATTTGGTAAAACAGGATAGAAATAATTTAGTCTTAGGATCAAAGGTTTTCTTACAGTGTAAGGTAAAAAACTTTTAATCCACACCAATGAAACTAACATACAAAAAACCCACAAGATTTTGAACAAAGAAATGGAAGATTTCCTCCTTTCCGTGTCAGTCACTGCTCATCTCTTACCCTAAACCAGCAAGAGACTATGGATCTTAAAGTGCTGCTTTTATGCATTGAAAAAGCTCTTTTAGAAGCTTTTCTGACTCCATCCAACACCTCTGCTGTCAGGCCAATAGCCACAAAACCTTGACAAGTGGGTTGTTGTATTTTTCTTGGCATGCATTTCATAGAAAGCTTGGTCAAATATTTTCTCCCCCACAGGGAAAGCGCATTCACTCTCTATATGTGCACACCTATGCATGCTTCTGTACAGAAGTTCTATCAACATTGTTTTGGAATAGCCAGTATAACTCACTCCCAAGTTCACCACTCACGAGGAATGAAACCACCACAAACTCTCACTGATAAGGGGGAATTACCAGCCTTGTCATTCTGCTTCACTGAAGATAAAATTTTGGAGGAGTCTCACTCCCAAGGCTTCGTCCTCCTGGAGCAAAGTCTGCAGAACTCAAAGCTCTTAAAGTTTTTCTATACCTCACGGATGACAGTAATATGGCTGGAGGTATCCCACACCAAGCCCGGTCCTCATGTCCTTAAGTTTAATTCTTCCCTTTAACGGGGCCAGACAGCTTCAATTCTGTGACATTCTTTTGTTTAGAAAACCCATCACTAACCTCTGGTTGGACATTCCCAATCAAATTTTTGCAAGAACAATACTGAAGGGAGGTGAAAATCTGTATCATGGAGAAAACTGATCAAGATTTCTTTAATAAAAATACTAACTGCTCTAGAAAGACAAATAAGCGGATAAGGAGACAGTGGATGTGATCAAAGGCCCATACCTTACATTTACCATGTCCAAGAAGTATCTAAATGCACACCATGCACACAGCTGGCATTTGTGTAAGCAAAAAAACTGTGCATCACCGCACAGCCAACCAAGCCTTTAGAGCAACAGCTAAATAGACCTGTGCCCTACAATGAAAAACTGTATTAGAGTAGGAGGCAGAGAGCATTTTTCAAGAACAGGCCAGGGGTGGAACGACCATCATAAATCTTGCCACCTCTTGTAAATAATGCCTGGCTCATTTCTTTGACCTCCTCTATCAAATACTGGGTGAGGTGTACATCTGACTACTATATATAAAGGCAATTCCAAAATAAATAAATAAAAAACTCTAATGTGCATGTGTTAGCCTCACAGCAAGAGTGAGGGAGCAGACATGTGGCAGATGACAGCTCTGCTGCTTGCAAATCTCAGATACTAAGGTGATAGGCACGGTACCAGAATAAAGCCTAAGCAAGGTACAGCTTTAGTACGCTACAGTTAAGAGTAAGATCAAATAAGAATTCCCTGAAAACATGCTGGCAGCAAGTGTCTCAACTGACTATAACCAAGCCATAATGACAAGAGACGACAAGCGATTAGAGCTGTGACACTTTATAAGACAGGCATGACATAGTAACACAGAACAAAAATGTCACTGTTTGAAAGCTCCTGATAAATCACTTGGTAGGCAGAAGGAATCAACCTTTCCATACACCATAAGGATGAATCCACAGAAATTTTTTTGCTGATATTTAAGCTCTCTGGAATTTAACAGTCTGTTATAAATGTGGCCACTTACCAAAAATCAAGACAAATTCCAGCATGGCTGTCTCTTGAGCATGACAGGTATTCTCTGGCATTCTGGTTAGAAAAGCTGTTTCAAGCTGAAAATGTGCCCACCTGAAGGATTCTTACCTGCAAGACATCTTGGATCTTCACCCACACATCAACCATGTCATAGAGCTTGATATCACCATCATACTGGCTGCAAGGAGAGGCCACTGTTTGCTGAAGGTGTCCAAGGACCACAGAGTGCGCAGCGGCCACAGCGTTGAATTTGTCAAAGAGAAGCTCTAGCAGCTCCAGCAGTAACCTGTAAACCATCAAGACAACCTTCACTCAGTTTCCAAAAGACACCAGAGGCACGCTGTCATGCAGCACATCAGAGCAGCGGGCCAGAGGTCAGAAGACTGTGACTTCATACCCAATTTTGTGACAGATCCTGCATGCAAGCAGGGAGGTCACCTAGCTTCAAACCCTCTCAGGGCTTCAGGTGACTAACTTCAGCTGTTAGCAGCTCAGGTTTGGTACCTAAATACTTCTGAGGATCTTCCTGTTCACTCCCTCCTCTATACCAGAGTTGCCCACCTTTAATGTGTTCTACTTGGGGGTATAGGAAAGATAAATGCATTAGTAATTACACAGTACCTACACTTCAGTACTGTGATATTAGAGAACATTTTAAGTTCCCAGACAGAGGTGCAGACAGGGAGAGAGACTACCTGCTTTTTCTCCAGAAGCAAGAGTGTAAATTCAATAAAAATTGATTTACCCATACAAACAGAATACAAGATACTTATTTATGAGTAGTATGGAAGGTTTTAAACAACACAAAAGATCAGAAACCGAAAACATCAAGCTTCCTCAACTGTGTCAGTTATCAAGATTCCACTACTATATGGCAGGTGCTACAGCTATAACCTCACCTAAATGTACTACACTTCACCGGCTCCTACAGCTTCCTTGCTGCCCAATTATTGTAATTAATGTACCTTTGCAAAGTCCTAAATATTTTGTGATAAGGTGATGACTCATCACATTTTTTATTATTTGGGAAAAGAAAAATTCTGATCAAGTTCACTGCCGTTTAATGAGCAACTCAAGTACACATGTAACCCCAACAAAATGTGAGGATAACACTTCCCAAATCCATATGTTAGGCACTTTCTAGCTCTGACAGACAGTCTCCATCACATTTCACTGCAGCAGCTTAGGAGTTAGCACATGCTTTCTGTGTCTACCCATCAGAAGTTGCTATCCCCAGAGCAGGACAGAAGATCTACAGTAGAATCAGAGCTGCACCCACTCCTTAACCACCGCGCTTCAGTCTTGTGTTCGTTTACGATCACTCTAAGGCGTGAAATGAAGTGGCCAAGGCCTGAATGCAGAGCGCTGAATATCTGCATACATCCACTTTCATCAGCTGTTTAAGCCAGCAGCTGGATAGTTAACTGGAGTAATTAAGAAGCTGCTGCACATTTGCTGCTGTTACCGCCAGACAGCAGGAGTGGCCTGGCATGATGCTGTGGCTAAACCCACCTACCTTAGCCTACAGCAATCCTAGACTGGACTTCTGGTCTGCGAACGACAGAAGGGGGCTATTATTTAAAAAAAATTACTATCAGCTTACTGTGTCTCATTCATATACTACAATTTTACATATATAGATACATATGCATTATACAACAATCTCTCAGGGATCTCACAGGGGCCATTCACCTACCAATGACATCAACTACACAGCTCAAATGATTAAGCAGAAGAGCACCTTGATTCAATAGAAAGAGCCATTGGATAACTCTGGGAGGGTACAGCGAGGCAGAGCAGAACAGGTCAAGTGGCCAGATGTATGTCATATTAAAAATAAAGATGCGGTCAGGAATCGCAGTACTCATAAGAAACACAGGGACATTATTATTGCCATACCTTAAGTGACTATAGAACTAAGACACGTATTTAAGCGATCCAAAAGAAACTGTGTATATCAATTTTCTTCTTACTTAAGTATAGCAACAAATGCCTAAAGAAAAGCATTGTTGGTACTATGAGAGAAAACACTGCTTTTTTACGGGTCTTTACAAATTTAAATAAGACGCTGGCAGGGGATAAACAGAAGTATAGAGGACACGATGGTAAAGACAGCACCAGAAAAGACAGCTATTATCAATATTAACAGTATTACATTTTCAATATGGTTAAGTCCAGCGTGGAAAAAAAGCCATTCTCCTCCATTTAGGCTTTGTATAAAACTTAATAACTATCCTGTCCAAGTGAAACTGAGAAGTTGCTACTGTGGAAAGACCTATACATCTTCTCCTTCCCTAACTACCGTCAGCCCATCACCAACGTTATCGGTGAAGGCGACAAGACAATAGGCAGATGAGGCTGCCTGAAAAACACCCTCCATCGCTGTTACGCAAGTATCTTCTCCAACCCCCTCTAGGACACGGGAGAGGCAACTATTGCTTTGACAACCCCAAGAGATATATAGAACTTCTCATAGCAAGTAACAGAGAGACAGCTGGGGCAAGCGGCTGGTCAGCCAGAAGCCAGACAAAAATATGGAGAAAACCAGTTGTATACATTCCTCATCTATCCAAATTCTTCATGTTGGAGGAACTTATATACAGCCTTGGTTGAAATACCAAAATAAATAACGTTATGGGAGCAAATTAATTATATGCCACTGAGAATATTTATCAGTGCAAGCCCAACTACTACCAACACCCCATTACTGATGAAAATTTAGTTATCCATACCTCCTTGTTGCCCCAGGAAAGTACAATTTTGCAGGACCAAACCAGCAGGATAGTTTGACAAATTCATTTTTATTGTCCTTAGGTGAGCCTCACCTCATATTATCAACTTGTTTATGGAGCCATTACTAAAATAATATTATACTGAACAGAATTATTTGGTTTTAAATTCCAATGCCTTCCTTTTCTCATGTTACAGACTGATAGATATGAAATCTCCCCAATCCATGTTCTTCGGTGGCTCTAACTACCACCCCATTACATTTTCCATTCTCAACCACATCGTATTTCCATGTCTCCCTGTTTTCAAATTAGCCAGCACCTCTTATCTTAATTTTCTTTTCTCTAAAAGTCTTCTAAATCCGTCAGGTCATTTTTGAAACAAGGTGACTCAAAAGAGACACGGACACAGTCCGTGTCAGACAGCTAACAAGACAAAACAGCATAAAATAATATGGCCTAGATTTTATGCATATGGGGTTGCAGCACCGAGTGACCTAGGCAGAACACATACAGAGAATGACAGCAGACTGGCTTAGGCAATTTGTCAAAGCAATCTCATAACCCCTTCACCGAGAAATATGGTAAATATGTTGAGAGACAGTGACACACACCCAGAAGCAACTCCTATTGTCCGGGCAATAACGGAGAATGAATTGATGCAGAGTGACTGCTGACACCTGAACGAGGTCGCTAATGACAATTCATGCATTTTAGCAGCAATAATGTCCTTTGCCTGGTCAGAGTGTTGGCGTGTATATAATTTCTGTATTTATTTTAAAGGCTCGAGATGAGGTAAAAAGACAGAACTGTTTTATGAACATATAGGGAAAAGTGAATTGAATCCAATCAATAGGATTTATTAGCAAAATTCTCAATACACCATCTCCTCCTGGACCAGATTTTCAGTGTATCCCTCCCAAAATCTTGTCCCAAAAATCTGGCCCTCGAGTAGGCATGCGTCCAGATTATTATTATTCTTCTAAAGTCAACAATCTTCCATAATTCAGAAGAAACCCACTGGTTCACGTAGTAGTACCCCAAGCTAACACAACACGGCCTCTTCTATGATGCTTTGTCCTCCACAACCCAAGATACGTATTCCTAAACACGAAGGTATGAGGCATGCTCTAATGAGCCACTAATTAAGCATAAGGCAAGGGCAATTCCTATATTTAAGCCCTTTTTCATAAACTTGCTCCAAGCACAGACATCTAAAAACTTTAGAGAACTTACCTAGGCTTTAAAAAAAAGTCCACTTCAATTAAAGCTGAGGTCAGCTGCAGCCAGGTGAGATTCATGAATAGTTTTCAAAATTATCTTCTACCAGTGACAAGGAACTCCTAGGAACTTGCTACTGCCCTTGATCAGGTTTTACTGTCTTTGTATCATTCACATTTCATGGTGGTAAGTGCACATCAGTGAAGAGGGTTTATATTCCTAGCAAAGTATCTTACAGCCAAAGATGTTCTATCTAGTTAGGCCTATCCTAAGTCTGTTATCCTACATGACTACATCCGTGTTGCGTGTTTTAGGAAACTTAAGAACCAGCTGTATCACAGAACCATGCAAGTCTTTCCTTTGTGACCCCACTGGTGAAAAATGTATTTCTGCCGTTATATGGAGGTCCTTAGCAGGGCTAGCGTCATCTTCAATAAACGAGCCTTTCCAGTTTCACACCAAATCTACTCAGCTAGACTGCGGAGTGCTCAAACCAAAGGACAAGGACAATGTACCCATGACAGAATGGGCCACACGTTATCAACACTGCAATCATTGCTCAGTCTTGTGCATGTGCTTATTAACAAGCCTGGTACACAACATCTAGCACAGCATGGAGAATACTCGCTCCTGGCAGTCTTACAGGGGCTACAGGACTTCCATGTGAGAAAAGAGACTTCATGAAGCTCTGAGGACCTGACCCAAGAGCCCACTGCCTGTTGGCTCTATGGAGAGAACAACCAGAGGTGCATGAGACACATCACTACTCTCTGGGATCTAGTTGGAGTCCTAACAAAAAAGAATACAAATCTTGATCTTAAAAATTTGAGGGCAATTAATAACGTTCTTACACACAAATGTAAAAGGTGGCCGCACAAATCCATATGGAAAAGCTTACTACACAAGGAAGCAAAAGGCAGTCAAATTTAAAAAATAAGAAGAATGAGATCAGCGTCTCTTCAGACTCAATGGCTGTTATCAGATCTGCAACTTTTCTGGCCAGGTTCTAGAAATTATTTCTCTCTTGTAGATTGAGAGGGCTCTACACAATTGTTACATGGGGTCTCAAAAGGAATTACACCAGAACCTCCACAAGCAGATTATCAGCCTCATCCTCAAGTGGAGGGGAACACCATTCTTTTCATATGGAAAAAATAAGAGTCAACCTTTGAGAGCCACCACACAGCGATGAAGAAATGCATATAACTTGTTCTGCGCATACCAAATGAGCTGCAGGGAACCTGTCCAGCAGAAGGTTCAGTCTACGGCCTCAGACCCTGCAGACCTCTCTGTCATCTTATTAGTCATTTTATTTGCCAGAAGTGAGAATTTTTATGGATACCATTTAAAGTACAGTAGCTGAATACAGGCACTGAGCTCAACGATAGAGACTAAGAGGCATCCAAGTGTGACTAGATTTAAGGTGAACTGAAAAACATTTTACTCGCTGAATCCTGAGGTCCAGCAAGCATTGTGGCTGACAGCCTAATGAATAGTTAAGCAGTTTTGGGCGCTGCATCATGCTCAAATTTGGGGTCTTACAGAGCTCTCTTGAAATAGTAGGACCTTGTTGTTCAGATTTATTTTTTTCCTGACAGCAGGAAAGTGGCTTAGTTTTGATTTAAAACTGCAGCTAATTTAAGGGGCGGTATACCTTTCCATGCTATAATTTACTCTTTTCAATATAAATGAATTCACCTCCTTGCTGTAAACTTCACATGCGATTTAGGTTTAGAATCAATTCTAATTATCTCCTTATTCAACGAGAATTCAAGACACTTTCCACAGCTCTAGAATATAAGCATCTTAAAGGCTCACAAACTCCTATTAAAGACATGCCAAAGCCCATTAAACTTCTTTGTACCTTACTCAGCCTTCTGGGCAAGTTAATGTCATTAAAATATGATCTGATCCAATTTATCAATTTCAATGGACAACCAGTAGCCATACAACCTCTCAAGACTGATTCATAAAACAGGTATCAAGCATACGCTATGCTCCCTCTTGGCATCAGAAACTAAAATTCTGCCTTCTGACCCACCCAAAAATCTTATAATTTCACCAAGTTATCAGCACTGTAACTCTACGAATTTTTCAAAACATTATTGTTTCCACAGCAATGATAATGTTAGGAATTAAAAAAGAAGCCTTTATCAAGCTGAAGTTTTCCTTGGGAGTGATTTTCCACTATAAGCATTATATATAATGAAGACACACATTTTTGTTTTCATTTGTCTTTTCCACCAGTAATTCCCTTTGGACAGTGATCATTACAGTGTGCAGTATCACAGATTAATATTTCAGCTAGAAATGATAGCTAGCCCTTATGGAGTCCTATCTTCCAAAGAACAGTTCTAGTGAATCCTGAGGAATGGCAGAAACATAGTTCCCGTTGGCTTCCACACCTTGCTATTAATGTAAATGGGGCTGCAAACCAGTTAGAAACTTGGCCATATATTTACTGATATAATTAGTTCCATATATGATTTCAAAGCTTTGCACCTGCATCAAAGTAATTGGACTGTGCTATACTTGAACTAAGTAACTGAGCTGCATCTTCTGTTTTCAAGTCATACTATGTAGGAACGTAAAAATTTCTTTGGCATCAGCACCAGTGTAAAGTCATGATTCAGTGCAACACGAGAAGATAGTATTTGTTTTGGCACCAAGTGTTCTTTACACCATGCATACCAGCAATCTGAAACAGCATTACATTTCAATCTGTTGAAGCTGCCTAAAACAAAAGGTTAGCTTAAAAAAAGAGAGTCAAGCACTTAACATAATGCACCTTTTGCTAGTTAAATAATCCTGGCTTCTACTGTGCTTCCACCTTCAAATCTGCATTTCAAACATCCGTTTAGCCAAAAGATTCTCTTTCTAGGGCCAAGCACAGAAGGAAGCAACTCCCTTTCCCAATCCTTAGCTGAGAAGCAACAATGCCTCCCTTTTCTGAATATATTTCTTAAATTCCAAAGCCTTTCAGGTGCTCAAGGCACATCAGCCTTTCAGTAAGACACAGGCGTTTCTGAAAATTTTACCATTTCAGATCCCTGCTACTGCAAAAACATTATTGTCATTCCTTCAAATGGCAATTAACAGACATGCCACCCTTCTCCAGACTTCTTTTTGCAGCAATCAAGGTTCAGTGGTTGAAATACCCTTACCTAGGCTGATTTTCCTGGGAAAGATTCTCCCCTCTCTGATAACCATTGTCTGCCACCTGGGTTGTGGACCGCTTAACAATCTGCTTGAGTTCTTGTTCTAAGCGATCCTGGATGGCTTTCACTGTTTCAGGGATTTTTTTCAGCTTGGCCAGCCCTTTGATGAGTATGCCCATGAAGACAGTGCTGTTCTCCTCTGGATCCAGCTCCGTATCTTCTTTAATTTCCAGAAGGTTTGTTTCACGCACTGGAATAGATTTAAAAAGGCATAATGCAAGATTTAAACTTAAAACCAACACTTAGCGCCATGTAGAAGAAGCATATAAACTCCTTTGCCTTCACAGAACTCCCACCACTTTGAGCAACTAAGGAATAAACAAGGAAACCAGCAACTCTCAGATTCCGGGGGGAGGCAGTGGATATTTCTGTTTGCTTGGGGGCTTCCCTATACATAAATGCAACAGCCTGCACATTTGATTGATTTAGAAACAGAGGTCATGGTGTAAGTTATGCATTAGTCAGAAAACAGAGGAAGTCTGGTGCAATTAAAATATCCATAAATGAGAAGGTATTGTATCACTACAGATCCCCCGAATGTGTTTCAAGGAGCTAAAAGCCCTACATTTCTAACCCAGCTGTTCTTCTTCTATATATGCTGCACAAGAGAGGAATTTTCATTATAAACAGTATCAAGCTTAACAGACTTCTGATGAATTCAGCAAAGTTTACACTGCCAAAATGAATGATTGTTTGATGTTATCCTATTCTGCTTTATTACGTCTGTCAAGGGGTTGATGAAGTTACTCAAATCTTTTTGCAAGGCTTCTAGAAAGGAAAAGCAAGAAGAATTAAGAGAGGGTATTGTGGATACAGTCCTCCTGAAGTAACAGGGATTGCACAGGGAGAAATTCTGTTGCTAAGCGACAAGGAAGAGAAAAGCAAGAGGTACTATGCTTGTTTTAAGTATTTTCATTAAGCCACATTTATTAATTTACAGATAACACCCAGCAACAACAAAAGCACGTCTCTGTTAAAGGCTGGGTGAAACATTTAATAAATATATTCAAACACTTACGTGAAGTAAGACTCTTCAAGGCAAACTCAACTAAAGCATCTTGGAAGATCGACAGTCACGCGGCTTGTTAACAGCCGGAGTGGCAGTACAGGGACAAACGGCACTCAAGTATTTGGCTGAAGCTGTGCCGTTCACCATACCATAACCTTGCATAGAAATTAAAACCTAACGGCTGTTTCATCTTACTGGTACTGAACTCTGGTAAGGACTGTTGGATGACAGATGACTCCCGTGGCTTCCACTGCTCAACAGATTTTTTTACTTAAAACTTATCCAAGAACCTGAATAAATGTCAAAAGATCCACCAGAAGGATTTAAATGATGTGGCAGAAATGAAAAACGGCATGTCACAAGTAACATCCAGCCCTGTAGCTGTCTAAAGCTACGACACTCTGAGCAGCAAAGCATCAGCACCACGTAAGTTAGCACAAGATCAAGAAAACAATGTCCCAAAGAGCCCGTAAGGTGCCACTTCATAAACAGCATCACGACAAAGAGATAACACTTATTTCAGCATCAGCTTACACCAACCTCAACAACAGAGACCGTTCCTTTCCATCAGTGTAATCCCAAACACAGCACCTCTAGCTCAAACCAAACTCACCATTCATGCGCTCTCGCATTTCAACCTAGTGCACCAGCAACACTGCCAGGTAAGAGCAAGGTGAGAACGGATCCTGTGAGGTCATCACACGTCACAATGGAGAATGACATCAGGTTTTAGGCAATCAACATCAAGGGCATCAATCAAATGGTGCTTTTTTACTCTCTCACACGCTTTTTTTCAATTAAAGTCTACTTAAACTTGCAATTTGGGGAAGTTATGGGGTTAGCTTAGACAAACACCTAGAAACACCCAGAATGCATTGATTTAAAAAAAAAAAGCAAGGATAATATAGGAAATACTTTAAACACACATAAGCAATAATACCAATTAGAAGTTACCAACCAGATGCATACATATTTCTGCCCAAAGCTCTCATCAGTTGCACACCTTTCAACCCATGAGGCTGCAAAGCACGTTGTGTGCTGCATACACAGTGTACCCACTTTGTTAATGCTACTTGTTATTCTCAGAAAACCACAGCATGCCAGGCACAAACACAGAAAATGAGCTCTTTGGAACAAGAGCGGTGGAAAAGACAACACTGGAAATGCTAGAGGAAGAAGGGTTTTAACTTATTATTTAAAAAAACCCCACAAGTATCTTGTTGCTCTGAGTTTAATGCAAAGATTTCACAGCCTAAATAACCTTTCAGAGGACAGGTTCCTGTCATTATGCTGCAGCCCCTCTGTAAGCAGGCTGTAAATTATTCTTAATATCACACAATGAAAACCCAAGAGGGACAAAATACTGCTGTATCCAAATGTGAGGACAGCATTTAAGTGGACTAAAGGCAGCAATCTTGCTGAAAACTCTGCCAGCACACGAAGATGAACGCTCTTCCATTTTCAAAAGAGCAAACCAATTTTGAACACCCTCAAATAGCCAGGACATTGATTTACATCTCTTACAAACAGCAGCAAAGTGAATAGTTCAATATGTAGTACAAACACACTGGCATATAAGTTTTCTTAGATCTGGTCTTTTGATAGAACAGTAGGGACTGTGTTTCCTGCACATTCTGCCTATTAAACAGGTATCCTGGGTAGCTTTGGGGGCCCATTTATCTGGAAGATCTGACAAGATCCCAGCCCCGGGTAACTGAAGATGTTCTTCTTTTCCTCCGTCTTCCCCACTTCAAACATCCTCTTCTGCCATTTAATGTCATCAAGGGGTTATTTGACCACAAAGCTTGGCCCAGGAATGAGCCCCTCCTGTCCCCCACCTCTTCGAAAGAGGCATCAAAGTAGACAGGCATTTATAAAGAAGTTCACCTTTAAAATTGCAATCCCACATGCTTTTCTCTGTGGGCAGAGGAGCTCCACGGGTGAAGGAAGATGTCCCTACAGATCAGCTCTCAGAAGTGAAAGCTTCACCTGTATTTACTCTTAAACCAAGAATATGAATAACTAGTTATTCATTTGTATCAAGACAAAAGCACAAGACTGTCAGAAATTATTCCTAGCTTTCTACTTTAACTAGTTTCTACCTGAAATGCATCTATAGAACACACGTCCCTTTAAAGAGGAAAGATCATCGTTCATGCCATTAGAGCTTGCTTTAAGTAGAGAAGCCATGAAAAATTAATTTATCCTATGGATGTTTGCAATGATTATTTTTATAAATGGTTCTAACTTGTGGGTCTGCTACTTAGATTTGATTTGATTAACCTCTTCTCCTTTGTGATTCATCAAAGAGAAGGAAAAAAAAGTCCTATTTTAATTAAAAACAGCTTTACTATATTAAAAATAATACAGGTAGAAAACACCAAAGAAGAATTCCATGGGATTTCTTCAGTGATACCAAGAAGTAAATTTCCCCACCCTCCTTGAGAGTATAACCACTGAAATGTTATGTCAGCAAATAAATATTCTAAAATTTAAATTAGTACTGTTGCCCTTCTCCAACATAATGAAGCCTTAAAACTTTAATTTGCAGTTTTATGCTAAAAAAACCAGCTTCAACATACTGCTTTGTTGTCCCATCACAGCTATTAACTCTTGTACGTAGCATCATGCAAACCAATAGAAATACCAGATTGCACAAAGCCTGGTCGAGGCTTTTCCAGATCAGTTTGACACATAACTTGAAATGTTTTTAGCTAAACTGACCTCTTTGGAAACCTAAATTTCAGTATCACTTCATGATTTCAAGTGGTTTTCATGGTTTAATTCCATTCAAAGATGACACCAAATCACAGAATCACCAAAAATGTTTGAAGTTGGAAGGGAGCTCTGGAGGGCATCTGGTCCAACCTCCGCACTCAGGGCCAGTGGCCCAGGCCCGTGTCCAGATGGCTTTTGAATATCTCTAAGGATGGAGATGCCACAACCTCCCTGGGCAACCTCTGCCAGGGCTCAGTCACCTTCACAGTAAAAAAAGAAAAAAATCAAATATTTCCTGATGTTCAGAGGGAACCTCCTGTGTTCCAGTTTGTGCCCATTGCCTCTGGTCCTGGCACTGGGCACCACTGAACAGAGCCTGGCTCAGTCCTCTTTGCACCCTCCCTTCAGGTATTTATATAAATGGTTTAGATCCCCCTTGAGCTTTCTCTTCTCCAGGCTGAGCAGTCCCAGCTCTCTCTGCCTTTCCTCCTAGGACAGATGCTCCAGAGCCTTAATCATCTTCATGACCCTTTGCTAGACACTCTCCAGTCTGTCCATATCTCTCTTGTACTGGAGAGCCCAGCACTGAAGCCAGCACACCAGTGCTGAGTAGAGGGGAAGGACCACCTCCCTCGACCTGCCGGCAATACTTTGTCTGATGCAGCCCAAGATACCTTCAGCCTTCTTTGCGGCAAGGGTACTGTGCTGGCTGCTTATGTTCAACTTGGTGTCCACCAGCACCCTCAGGTCCTTTTCTGCCAAGCTGCTTTCCAGCTCGGTAATCCCCAACACGTCCCAGTGCCTGGGGCTGATCTTCTCTAGAGGCAGGACTTTGCAATTCCTCTGGTTGAACTTCATGAGGTTCCTGTCAGTCCATTTCTCCAGCCTGTCCAGGTCCCTCTGGATGGCAGCACGACCCCCTGGCGTATCAGCCACTCCTCCCAGTTCGGTGTTATCTGCAAACATGCTGAGGCTACACTCTGCCTCATCATCCAGATCAGTAATGAAGAAAGATGTTGAACAGGACTGAACTCAGTAGGACCCCCAGGTGTACCCTGGGGTACACTGCTAGTTACCGGCCTCCAGCTAGACTTTGTGCCACTGATCACCACACTCTGTGCCCGGCCATTCAGACAGTTTTCGATCCACCTCACTGTCTGCTCATCCAGCCCGTACATCAACCGCTTCTCTATTGGGTTCTTATGGAACACAGTGTCAAAGGCCTTACTAAAGAGCAGGTAGACAATATTCACTGCTCTCCCCTCGTCTACCAGGCCAGCCATTTCATCGTAGAAGTTTATTAAGTTTGTCAAGCATGAATTCCCCTTCGTGAAGCCATGCTGACTAGTCCTGATGATTTCTTTGTTCTAATGATCTCTGAAAACCAATTATGAAGCAGAACATTTAAATATGGTTTCTCAAAAGCCTCCCAAGACAACAACCTAAAGGAGTGATGATTTTGCCACATTCTCTAATGAAATATGCAGCCTTTTTCAAAAATTTTTCATCACTGAAGCAGTGCATCTGAGAACGCACAACTTCCTGTTTAAGCAGTCAAAAATCTACCCGCAGTTTAAATCACTACAAAGTTGAATCTTGTGCATCACTGATTCATCATCTCCATAGTTACAAAGGTGGAAACTTCTCTGACAGCTCCCTGGTTTGATGACGCCCGATAAAAACATCTGTTCCAATTGATGATACCCTCATCTGTACAGTTCTGCCACTTCACAAGAAAGAAACCTACTGCAAGAGGCATTTTAATAGCTCCAGTCTGATCCCCAGAAAAGCCAATGTTGATAACTCATTTAAGCAAAGCAGCTAAAGAAAAGACTCTTGGGTCTTGTTTTCCATTCCAGTGAATGGTCAAGATTTGCTGCTACTCATTACAGAAGATTTCATTAGCTGTGTGCTTTTATGGGCAACTTGTAAAATTTAATGTACTATTTTCCATGATTTACGTCCTTTCTGATTATACCCTTTCTGCCTTCAATCCTTCTGGAGAAAAGGATGCAAGTTCATAGTGCCCCAAAGGCATAATTTAAGATTTGAAGAAACGTCACCTGCTAATTTCTAGTGCTGAATCCTTGTTCTGACCCATGCATGGAGACAATGAGCAACAAATGGATAGTTACTTTAGAAATGGGTCCTTCAAAAATTTTGGTCATTTTCTTCTCTGCCTTACTACCAAGCCCAGAAGAAAATGGGTCTCAGGGATCAATAACCTCAAAGCCTCAAGGCAAATCTCCTCTTTCTAAAAGTGTTATTCACACAGTTCCATCTATCGTTTTAAGGATGTTGGTCTTTCAAAAATAGAGGCATTTTAATTTGACAAGGCCACTCTTTCAAATCCATTGTAACAATATTTCATTGTGAGAATACTGTACAACACAACTCTGGGAGCCATGTTCAAAATCCTCCTAATACACACAAGCATGAAAATGAGTCTTCAAATACAATAAAAAAAAATAAGTGTACGGTAGTCAAATATCTTACATCAGGACCACCTATAAGAACAACTAATGAAATTATACAGGAAGAGTGACTAAGCGTTACCCTCTTGGCTTTCATCACAAGGATTTAAGATTTCCTCGATTTTCCCCTCCCTTCCACAAACACACCCACAGCACACAGTGCTTGGCGCCAAGTCAAAACAAGAACCATTAGTGAGGATCAGTGAAAGAAACCATGGTCCTGCAAAAACAGACACACAAAAAGTTACTTCATAGGCTTTCAGTTGCAAACCCTTCTTAAACTGCAGGAACAGACTTCCTCTTAAACATCCTAGGCACAAAAATTTACAGATAGAGATAAGAACAAACTCTGCTCTTTGTGCAGCACTGCAATGATAGCGGGAGAGAATCAGACTCACTGCTGGATTCCCACCACCTTCTGATCAAGTCCTCAGCTGGATTTGTGCAAATGCAAAAAAAGCTAAAACAGGAAAACTCCGGTTCAGAGAGGGGATCATTTAATTTTTAGTACAAATGGTAGAGAAAAATCACCCAGCTGGTGTCAGATCCTCAGGTGAGGTTAACAGAGGGAAAAAAAAATCTTTTATGTATTTGTTGAGCATGTTTGAAGTGGAAGCAACTGTGACAACAGAGTTCCACAATGGCATTTCTAGAGCCACCTTTAAAATTGGACCTTAAAGCTCCGGCTCCTGCAGGTGTTTTGCAGGGCCAAGTTCACAGGTGTCCATGTGTTTTCACCTACACAGAAGTACTCCTGTTCTTGAAGAAACAGACCCATGACCTTAGAAGCCAACATACTGCTTGGATCTAGAAGCTACATTTTTCTCTGAGGGCCGAGAAGTATGTGTCACCGAAATACATTATCCGTTCAGCATAAAATTTACATATGCCACCAATAACAATATTAATTGTCACCACCTCAGCTCCTATTCTGTGGGATTTCTAAAAAGTATTCTCGGGAATTTTTCAGGATAGGGAACTCTTGGGTTTGCTATGTACTGGGTGAGCACGTTTTATAGTTCCAGGAAGAGCCTGGCAACGCAGGAACCTTCATAAATACTCTTCAGAGTACAGAAGGTTCAAGCAGAAAAATATAATTTAAAAGTGATTTTATTTCTCCAAACTGGCATGAAGGGAAAATGTTCCTGGTGAACTGCCGTATCTACAATCCTCAGGTGAACATTACTGAAGGTTTTGTTTATTTTAAGTGCAGCAGGAACAGCTTTAATTTCCTTATAAAGATTCTACAGCACAAGGTAACATCTCCTGTGGGAAGCGAATGCAGAAAGGACTCAAAATTTTGGCATCTTTGCCGAGATGGGTTGAATGAGTTAGTGCTTTATAATGACACACATTAATATGCACGGCCACTTTGTTTCATCAATAAAAAGCCAAAGAACTTAAATGACTAAAGGCAGAAACAGCTTTTGTTATGCATACACATAAGTTTTAAATTCTCTAGTAGTTCTGCGGTCCTGGAAAAGGCTACATTTAAACAAAATTATGTGGAAAAAATATACCTAAGTACATTGTGCACTTGAAGCAAAACCATATGCATACTTTATGCTGATCAAATGTTTTCTATTATAATAATCATCCTTCCCAGTCTGAGGGACACTTGCCCAGTGCTTCACTGAATGGTACAGAGTGTAACAAGGAGTCAGGTAAGACATTTTCTGGTGCGTTGGGCATGAAGAGCAAGAACAGATCTGTAGAAATGAGAATTTTTAAGGCAGATTCTCAACTGATCTATACCTATTTACTAGATTTGAGGATGAAGCCATCAGAGCCTTTGTTTTCAGGCATTTGGAGTGAAAGGAGCAATGCCATTTTATGTTCACAAACAAGCTTGTTCTTAGAGACCACTACTGTGGTTCTTACCTGTTGCTCGTACCCTAGAACCTTCATTCAAATACAGTATGAAATAACTTTATCGGGGCATGTTAGGACAAGTGATTTTAAACACCCATCAACATTGCATCAAGCAAATAAAAATAGAACTTAGTGATTTTTAGAAGTCTCAAATGAGTCAGAAAACACTTATCTAGCTCTATGAATGTTAGAACCACTTCTTGTTCTGTTGTCACAGGTAATTAATAACACACCTTTTTCTCTTCTTACACATGCAAACACTGCCTGGTATACCGTGGAGGGAACCACTCAAAAAAAAATAAAAAGGAATAACCTCATAACCTTTTTTTATTTTAGTCTCACTACTTGTATAAGAAGAAATGTCTGAATGGCCCAGGTAAGCAAATCCCAAACCTCCCTATTCTAACTGGAGCTAATACATTAAATAGGGGTCCCAGGTCCTATTCTAAGTAAAAGATGGTGGAAAAGAGTCTTGGCTTCATCTCTGCCAAAAAACGGAATCAAACTAAATAGCTTGCACTTCGCTCCTTCCTTATAGAAGGGCCATACTTCACAAGCTGGTTTACCTATTTCATATAATGCGCATCACTCATGCCTTGTAGAAGGTATCTTAGGAAAGTTTATAAACAGCCCTGTCAGATGGATAACCCAGGCTTACTTTCAGTTCATTTTGGAGAAGTTTTATCAAAATCTGGAATTTAGATTTAGTTCCAACTGCAGCAAGATAAGCAGTTATGTTATCTCAAAACTGAAGTTGGTTATTTTTATTCTGCTCCTCAGAAGACTTCTGTAACCAACAACTGTGAGTCTACGTACAGGATGACACTGTTTATTCCTATATAACCTTGTTATCATACAAGGTCATAATCATGGTGGGCAAGACTATCATGGATGATCACAGTCAATTCAGTACAAAAACTATACCCTAAAAATCAGTGCAGTAAACTTGAACTGGACTCTGCTCAAGGAAAAAAGGGCAGTACATAAATGGGAACACTAGGGTCAGTGCTCATGAAGCCCTCAGCTCTGAAAAAGCAGTATGCCTTGGGACTTTCCTTTACAGATAGAATTGCAGTAGTCCATCATGAACAGTAAAAATGCATTTATCTTTACCAACAGGTTTACAGCTGGCTAGACCTGGGGGAAAAAAACCCCAACTTCTTGGCCAGCTTCGCATAACAACAAACCTCTTACCAATCTCAGCAGATGCGACAACAATTGGCTAGGCTCTCTAAGTCTTCAAAGGTGACACATGCCAACAAAATTCTTTTCAGAGAATATTTAAGGTTTGTATTAAACTAGCAATAAAAAAACCAACTAAGGAAGACACTAAAGGTACTGAATGAAGGACAGGACTCCCATTCTTCAGTAGGTGCATCTCCTGCTGTCTTTTCCCCACCATAAGGCATGATGTGAGATCCCTATCAGATCCGTAACTTCAGACTTTTTTTTTCTTGCTATACAGAGGACTAATATTTTAGGTGGAAAACTATGGCAGACACTGTACAACTAACTCACTGAAAAGGAAGTAGGTTAGCATTTACAGTGGTGAGACTGGGATTCAGTTTTTGTGCTTTACTTCCTCAGCTCCCCAAAATCACACGATCTTTAGCAGGAAACTGAACTTCTCACTGATCACAGGGCAGAAGAACAGAAATTCTTAAGGTTTTTTTTCCCCCCGAATTTTCACACGGTTCTTCTCTTCCAGATTTCCATGACCAAGTTGCAGTTCCCAGCTCTGAAAGTTTGCACTGACATGTCACAAATGACTCCTGACAAACCTCCACTATGTAGAAATATAGCCTCAGGCTCCGAGAGACTAGCCAGCCCTACAGGAGCAGGACTAAATAACAAAAACCACTACAAGAGCGAAAGATAAGAATGATCAAACGAAAGAGTCTAGGAGGCAAGCATGACACGAAAAACCAGAAACAAGCAGTCACAAATAAGGACAAAAGAATTAATAAGGATCAGAAGAGAAGGAAAGATTCTCTGCATTTGAGGAATATTGAAACAGTTGAGTTTTGAAAGGAAAAGGGGGAGAGATGTAGGTCACTTCTGTATTATTCATTTGTTAAACAAGGACAACCCCACTTATTAATCTACTGAAACAATACAAGGATTAATACCCCATCTGTGCAGCACTTTCAAAGCCTCATACAAAAGCACCAATGAAACCGAATGTTTTGCTCAGTGTTTGCTGTAGTAACAGGAATACAAAGATCACCACTAGATTACTCCTGTGTATAGACAGACTTAGCCAAAGTTATAAAGTTCCCACAAGGAAAAGCTTTGACCTTTTGGCTCCAACACAGCAAAAAAAAAACCTTCTGCAACATCTACACATACCTGCCTGTCTATGTTCTTTAATGTAGAGGATATCTCTATGCAAACTGAACTGACTGCAAATATCTCTTCTGCCCAAGATATCAAGAACGTGATCAAGAACAGAACAGGCACAGAAAACTAAGTGTAAGGGGGGCGAGGAGAGGGGAAGGATGATTTGCCAAAAGAAAAATGCAGATATGGCCAAGTTCTGCCCCTGGACATACCACTCGTTCAGTTCATGACATTGCACAAATTGCTTCCTAACTTCTTGTCTCAGGACCTCCCATCAGCAGCCATCCATGAAGAGGGGATGATATGCATGCTACTACTCCTGTAAAATCAGCTGAAGATCTACAAATTCTGTGAGGAATGCATGTGACAAATACTCACTGCTGGTGCTTCCAGGAGTACTGAACTGGGAAGTTTCAAGGAATTTTCGAGGTGTAGACAAGTTAGTAACATCCATAAGAGGTACAGGAGAGGCATCTTTCACAAGTGAACTGTGTGAGGGGAAAGAATGAAAGCAAACAGTTTACTATTATTTACAGTCTTAGTTCACAACAAATAATCCATTCATTTCTTAAATTTGTAAGCCTACGCAACAGATATACATAACGCACAGGTTTGATACAAGAGGTTTACAAAACCTAACTTAAAGCACAAGTCCACAGAGGAATACAAGTGGGTGTGTATATATACACACATTTGAGGGAAAAGGGAAAAAGCCAAAAAAGCAATGATGAGGCAACATTGTCATATCAAAGACAAAATTCGGTATCCCAAGGCCTCTCTGAATTTTATAGCACCCTAGACTTGTCTGACTGGTGACAGCAAGACAATCAGGACACAGGCATGTTGGAGCTTGCCATAGCATGGGATTATTTCCCAACAGACACATTCACCTCCAGCACAATTAACTACTGCTAGCACGGTGATTAATTAACATGAAATTGTTAAGACCTTTCTGGAAAACTACATATTGAGGAGAAGAGATGCTCCCATTTCCATGGCTTCTGTCAACTACTTAATCCTTCAAGCTTTTCTAGTTCCCACCAGAAACCTCCACCCTTTTTCCTCCCCTTCAAATTCCTGCTCTGTGCACACCTACATGCACCCCTCTCCGAATGAACCTTCTTACTCAGAAAGGAAAGACTTTCTACTTAGACATTTTCATAATAAATTCACATAGAATTATTTGCCAAAAACGTGTCATGCTGCCCCAGCTGCACAACGGAAGGCATGAAGCTGGATGTGGCAGGGGAATGCAAGGAAGAAATCATTTTTAAGAGAAAGCAGTGGAGAAGGCTGCTATAATGGAGTTCACTATGGTCCCTTAGAGGTCAAAATGCTTACAGAAACTTGCAAAGACAAGGGCTAAGCTTACTATCCTGCATAAGAACCACCTATACTCCGTATACACCTACAATACCATACTTAGAGGGATTAGCTATTCATTCCAGCTTAGCAATGTTAGATAGAAGTCACTTAAAACCAATACAAGAAATAAGTCAACAAACAATGGTCAACAGCCAGTCTAGGGCAGCACACTAAAACAAAGCAAGAGTCCTTGATGCAAGAGTTCACGTTATCGAGTATCGATGTGCAACAGGGAATGTGAAAAACAACAGAAAAAGATAAGGGTTCCTGCAGCAGTCATACAAAACTGCAGTTAATTAGCAGTCGCACAGTACACCAAAGCTTTGTGTCTGTTTTTAATTAATAAGATGAGTAAAAAAGAGACTGATGACTGGCTAGCAACCCTCCTTCATAGGATTTTTGACTTCAATCAATCCTTTATTTCATAAATTCATTTAATGTAACTTACTCTCTCTCCTCTTATTTTTGGTAAGCATTTTTTATTCCTTCTCTTAATAAAATGTTAATTTATCTTTCCTCTGCATCTTTATCACGTGCTGGCTCCCCTTTTGCTCCCCATCCCTGTTTATTACCTCTCCTACTCTACAGAAATTATCTTCCAATACTGTGTCTCTCTTTTCTAGCCACTATCTTTCTTGTTTCCCTCCCAACAACTCTATTGCCCTCAAACTTAGAATTCACAAAATTAGGAAAAAATAGCCAGGCACCTACAATTAAGTGGAATTTCCACTGATCAGAGGCACTAACCAGGTAAGAAGTTTCAACATCTTTAAAATATCTTAGAAACACAACGCAGCCAAGACACTGCTCAGGCACTTCAATATTGCGGCCTCTGGCTAGTAACCTTATGGTTAGCTGGAAGTCTTTTAAACCTTGGACATTTGTTAGTAAAGATGAGCAATTTTTCCCTGCGTTCTTCCCTTTGCCTGACCTGAGCCTCACGATCATCACGTATGTAGGGAAGGTATATGCATCAGAGAAGGAAAAGAATGCTAAAAGGAATTGACCTTGTCATAATTCTGTGGGAAGCAGCAAAAACCCAACAGAATCACTAAGCACAAGTGAAAGAATGAGAACAGACTGTTCACAGGCTCAAAGGTGCATCAACATACTTGGAGTTTTTCTGGTCTCCACAGCCATAAGCATGAGAAATTCGCTTGCCAAAAAATGAAAGGTTGAGGTGTAAGTCGATGGCACTCTCCCAAGAAAGTTTCTACTTATGAAAGGAGAACGTTGTCCTCTTCCCTCCCAGACCTGTTGCCCTCAATCAGCATCACACCAAACCCACCTTATTCTCCCTTTCTCCTTGTTGCGCTGTCCTACTCGGTTAGTTGATTTGATGTAAAGATGACGATGTAATTCATCGATCAGGACTAAGTGCATGTTCATCTTCTTACTGTGGAGCTCCAGTCTCAGATCACTCAATCCCTCCACCTGAAGAAGGGGACCCTCCAAGGAGTCCACCGCTGACACCTGGAAGGAGAACACATGTGACAACTTTTAGAGGTCAATTCACTCAACAATCAGGACTTTTCCCTTTGATTAGGGGAGTGTCTGAATACCATAATGATTCTACCCATAAATCCTTTTAAAGCAGAAAATGTTTAAGTAGTATTTCTTTATTTCTATTCCCAAAAGAAAATTCAATATATAAAAAGGGTCCAATATCCGAACAACTCAGATTTAATGAGCAGTATTCAAATACTTTGAGCATATGTATACAACAAGTTAGTTAAGACACAGTTCGCTAAATAAAAATCAAAGCACAGTTTATCACAAAACAAGAGGATTATCAAGTAGAAAAGTGTTAGAAAAAGATACTGACAATGATGTTTAATGGTCTTTATTCTTTTCATTACAGAAACATGAATAAAACATTATTCCCAATTCCATAAACAGAGAGATAATGGCTTAAATTTTATTTGCCTAAAGTGATGCCATGACATAGCTGAAAAAGCTTAGGAGGCCACATCTTCTAGCCTACGTAGCTGCTATGTCATGTAACTACACAATTTAAATAAACATAACCATCAGATTAATGAAAGCTATTGCTAGTTCAAAGGTACTTTTGAACTCTAAAGAAAGTGTGGGGGTTTTTTTAATGCTCAATTATTAAGGCTCAAATTAAGGAAAATAACTTTATACAAGCAACAGAGTAACAGAGAGGGATCTAGACATGCAGTAACGCAAACAGGCCATAGGTAACATTTCTCTGCTGATGTACGTCAGTAGTGACCAGCTGACATCCACTGGGTACTAGACTAAGGAACCTAATTTCCATTTATATCCTAAAAACAAACGTGGACAAAAGCCACCCGGAATGACAATCAGTCCATACAAGCAACACAATCAATTTGCACCTCTCCCAGTTTACTTGTTTTTCATAACTATTTAGCAGAGCACTTCCACCGTTACTGGGGAAAAAAAAAAAGGGGGATCCCTCTGCAATTTCCAAAAATCTCAGTGCTGATGTTGTAAGAAACTAGAAATAGCACATTTCGCGTACAGAGATTTAAAATAAAAACATAAAAAAACATCATTCCCTTACAACTGAAGATACTATTAGTGAAATAAGACATTTGCTTGCGCTTTAGGATTTAAGTTTATAGCAAACCTGTCAGCTAAACATTAAAAAGGAGATACAGTAAGTAGACAGCCAAGCTAAGGTCTGGTCCCTTAATACCAGTAAATATTAACTATACTGAAAGAACATCTATCAACAATGGATTACTTTGCTTGTCTCCAAGTCAAGAATGACCCTGAAATAGCTTTGGGGCACTCAGGGTTTTTAAATTAAGAGCAGTTTCTAAGAGGAAGCTGCACTTTTTCCTTCCTCCTGAAAAATTTTGCCAAGAAGTCCCTAACTACAAAACTCTTTTCTCAGCATGGATGATGAGAGTGTGCACTTGCTGCCAGTCTTTAGGATAGAGCTCAGTCTTGAGAAAGAATTTGTGTCACGGTATTATTCACAAAGGACTGAACAGGCTCCTCCTAAGCCCACCAACCCTGCAACTTCGACAGCATTTACGGGGTTGCTATCACTCGACACAAAGCACTACCCATCCTCTTTCTTCCCAGTATCCATTTGTGAACAGTTACGGAAGTTTGGCCATAACACATCACAAAACCACACTTCAGACAAAGCAAAAAAGCAAATTTGCTTCTCTCCAAAAAGCTGACATGCCAGAGTACATGCAAATCGAGAAGGCTCAGCAAGCATGCAGACACAGCTTGGAAACCTTTGGCAGAAGTATAAGTGCTAATTTTTATCTTCTTCCTTTGGCAGGTAGAGATGTACCCCAAACTTCCCAATTCCAAAGGCGCTTTAACCCCCCCCAGTCACTTCAGGGGAGTTGCAGACATTCATCACTGCCCTGAAAGCTGTCAGCAATTGCACCAAAGCAAGAACAAGATCAGGAACAACATTTGTCAAACTGAGAAGCTGAGAGATAAAAATGCAGTGAGGGAAGAACTGAAAGCAAGCAGGAAAATGACATTAAAAAGGTTCCAAGACATCTAAGAAAAGTATTATCTAAAACACAAGCAGGAAAAATTTAAAGCTTTCCACTCAGATCATTCCACTCTATTTTTATCCTCCCAGCTCCTAAAAAGTTAGTTATTCTCAAAACTAATTATTAAGACCAACATACAGCTCTCAAACACGTTTTCTGAGAAATAAATGGAACAGTCAATTGGTTTTTGTACTTTAAAAAAAAAAAAACAAACCCAAAACCCCCTCATTGTTATGCACTGAACTTTCTTCTTCTGGAAAAAGCTGCTTTTGGGTTTTTTTTTGGCGGGGTTTGTTGGGTGTTTTTTTTTTGATGGCCTTTCTCACACTTCATATTTGCAGTCAGACAAGCTGGAAGTTACGTCCTTGATAAATGCCACTTTGCCAGTGATTGAACTCTACAGGTAAATAACACAGGCAAGTTTCAATGTTACGCACGCTCGGAGCCTTTTAACTTAAGGCAGCCCCACTCCAGCAAAGCCTCACTTAACCACTGTTTTCTTTTCTGATATTTCATTTCCCATCACCACCAATTACCAACACAGAGCGCAAGAGAAAAGCTTTAATGTTCAGAACAGTTTGGGTCTGGAACGGAGCTAGGGGCTCAATCCAAGTTCGTGGAAGTCAAGGTAAGGTCTCCAATCGGTTTAAGTGGCAACAAGTATAAACTTTATGTTAAAAAAAAAAAGAAACCAAACACTTTTCCCTTCTGTAGTTTTACTTACAGAAAGATGATTTAAATCTTGGCAACAAGCAAGCTATAAAGCAGCACCCCAGATTATATAGATAATCTCATAAAAATATGAGATTAAAACACTCATCTAATTTCTGTGCTGGATAACCTACCACAGAACGGTAGCACAAGCAACTAAAATGATGCAAAGATGTATACAAAGAATGCACAAAATTAAAAATACACTACAGATAGATCTAACAACGGAACTGTTACAAGAGAGACCTTGACAAGCTTGTGTGCCACCCTATTATGCTGGTAAAGATCAGTCCTTAAAACTCATTTTCAGCAAATAACCACACTGCCATCCCAAAGGCTTTGCTCGCCAGAAGCAGGGAGATTAAGAGTTACAGAGATGGATGGAAAAGAAAGGGAAGCAGAAAGTGAATAGAAAAAGCAGTAATAATGACAACAGCTCTGTTGACTACTTGGAAACACAAGCAGAAGTAGTTTACAATTGGCTTTATTTAAAGTCCAAGTATCCAGCTGGGCCATGTTAACAAGACGGTCAACTATCTTGAGAAACAGCGAGGTTACAAAGGGACTTGCAAAATCACCACGGTGGGTCAGCGGAGAGGACGGCCGATGCCACATGCAGCCAAGAAAAAAGGTGAGCACTGAGAGCAAGACTAAAAAGAAATAAGACTTAAAACTGAATTCATAACAGGTACTATGTCTATCATTGGCAAAGTTTAGATCAAGACCAGCATTTTATGCTGTCACTGAGCTAGTAACACACCATCATTTGTATTATGCAAGAGACCCAAATGTATGGTAAAAATACTTCCAACTTTGAAGATCATAGAGATTTATTTACTGTTGTGTTATCAACTCATCACTCAACTTGGGCATATCATTTCAACTAGTTGTTCTTAACCTTTTCTCATTTCAAACCCTGATACGCAAAAGGAGACAGATGAGTGGGAGACAGGCTGCACAAAGCAGTAACAGGTCAGAATACAACAAATACTGCTCTGCAAAAAAGCATTGCTGTTCCTCAAGTTAGTAGTGATTCCTCCAGTTAAAGAACCTTCATTTAGGAGAAAACCCTTATTTTTGGAACTCTATTTTTTATTGTGGATGCTGCTCCTCTGCTTATGGTATAAAGAACAAATCAAAAAAAAAGTACATTCTAGATAGAAACCTAAGTGTTGGGGGTTGAATGTATTTATATTGCTAGCACCATTCCTAAACATAAGTTTTTCACATTTTAAATGGCAACTCTCTCTCTCCCTCTTGAATATTAAACTTTAAAAACATAGGGATTTTCTATTTAAATTGTATATATTATTTTTCCACTTGTTTATTACAAAGTTATCTGGAGTCCCCAGACAGACAGAAGCCCTTTACTTCTGTATTTGTATCACTTATTAGGATTTTAATTTCATTACTTTGAACAATTAAGAATAGAAAAACCTTACAAGCTACAACATTTCCACATTGGTTTTAATATTTTCAGTATATTATAGCAAGTTTTGGATTTTTTCAGTTCACCAGCAGCGTTTTGAACGCTCACTTCAAAAGAAGCAGTGCTGGGAAATTAAACAATTCTACATTTAGAGAAGTAGTATCAGCCGTCCTCTTGTCCACTGCTAGAATGACCCAGCTTCTCTGGTCGCTATCTTCTTGCACATTCATCTCTGCTTTACAGAACTTGTTGTACATGAAAATTAAGAGGCATTTGATCCATCTTATACAGCACCTGCTATTAAGGATAGCGGTGAGGCCAAAGGCTATGCACACCTACCAAAGAGTAATCTCAAACGCACAACTGCACAATCCCCATACACTAGGATGAGAAATGATTGCAGTAGCTCAAACGCATGCTGTGGTCACTGAGTAAACACTGCCATGTAACGGCAATAAGCACAGACTTCAACATTTTCCATTAGAGCAAGTCAAAGAATTCTGGAATTCAGGAATCCGCATTCATGGTGTTGCTAGAATAATATACTGATTCAGCTCGGAAGGGACCTCCGGAGGTTTCCAGTCCAACCCCCTGCTCAAAGTAGGGCTAACTTCAACATTAGATCAGGCTGCTCAGGGCCTACAGTCAAGGTTTGAAAATCTGTAAGCATTGAGATTCGCACTCTCTTCGGTCTCTTGCTCCTGGTGTTTAACCCCTCTCATGGGGAAGAATTTTCTCCTTATGTCCAGTCACTTTCTCCCACAGAAATTGTTGATGGTTGCCTCTTGGTCCTTCCCAGTGCACTTCTGAGAGGAGCCTGGCTCCGTTTTTCCTCTCTTTTAGCTGGTCACAGACAGCAAAAAAACCCACTCTTTTTGTTTGTTCAACCACAGGCTGAACGAACCCAGTTACTGCAGCATCTTCTTACACGTCGTGCGCTTCTAACCCCCACCACCCTGGGCTGGCTGGACTCGCGCCCCTTCCTTTCCTTTCCCATGCAAGAAAAGGTATGTACCTTTCTTGTAGAGGGGCCCCCAAAACTGGACGCACTGTGGCACTCCAGATGCAGCCTCCCAAGTGCATAGTTACTCACCTTGATCTGCTGGCTACGATCCTGCAAATACAGGAGTGGGACATCCAAATAATAGGACACAGCGTGATTCGGCACAATACTGTGTTATCCCAAAAGTCAGCAAGGGAACCGAACCTTGTTTTCCCTGTCGTTGCCACCCTGCACATACACTGAACTGAAGGTGCGATTAATACACCGCCCCTGCTTTTTCCTCCTTATCCTTGCTCTGGTAGGTGTATTAGATAATGAAGATTAAAGACGCTATAAAACATGAAACAGTATCGCATTTAATCAGAGATTTTTCTCCTCTTCGTTTTCTCTCCTCAGCTTAGACTAGATTTCCCAAGTAGTTACCTGGTTTTTAATACTCCTATTACCTACCGTGTGCTATTCATACTAACAAAAGGACTAATAGATGTAGAATTGTATAGAGAGGGGAAGAATTATCACTACAAGACTCTGGTTAAGACTGATAATGGAATAGCAGCCTTTTTCAGAGAACCTGAAAATTAGACGTACAGAAGAGAACTATGAGTGGTTCAAGGGTACAGAAAAAACACCTGAGGGTCCTTCAAGCCTCTTTCCTACACCCACCTGGCTTAGCTAAATGGAAATGAATAAGTGATTCTTTTTTTTCTGAGGTTGGAAGGTTGGGGTAGATAATGGCATTGTGTTTGAGTACTTAGACACAAAGATAATTATAGGTAATAGAGCTCCCCAACATTTTTCTGTTGGCAGGGTCTGAGGAGTGGAGAGGAGCTACAGCAAGAAATAAGAGCTGGAAGGTGAATCAACAGACAAATTATCTCAGTATTTTTCTTTAACAAGCTGATTTACCATGAGCAAATAGTACCAAAAGAAATGGTAGGTAATCCCCACCACCACCTTTTTTTTTTTTTCACCTGAATTAAATTCTGAAAGAAGTCTGGCTCTCCCATTGAAAGACATACTTAAATAAATAAATACAAAATAACTGTATTTAGTCAAATAATAATAAAAATATTGGCCTGCATTACAACAAAATTGGGGTTATATAATCCGATAGTCATTTCTGATGTTAAAATCTACTTATCTATATCTACTTATTACTACCTACAATAATAAGTAATGGCCCTTTAGAAAATAAGGATCAATGAAATAAGCCTGAAAAAAGAGCTCTGCTTTGTATGAGCTAAAAATCGCAAGTTTATTGAAAATAACCATGGCACCAGAAGCATTATGCAGCTTGTTTAAAGGTCACGGTCAGTTTATAATAGGGCTTAATTGCCTTAAAAAAAAAAAGTAGCTAAACATTTCCCTGTCATAACATCTAATTTGGAAGGTTTTAATTTAGCGTTTTACAATAAACTAGAACCTAAGTACTAGCAAGATATTTGTTAAAATTCTTCTTTCTTTCCTGACTTGGGCCAAAGTTTTCAAATCTGCTTGCAATTAAACCTACATATTCCCTTAAAAGGTTTTCCAACAGTATTTTAGTTTTCCAAAAGGCATTGTAAAATAGATGTGAAAAGGAAAAAAGAGGAATTTGTTTTATAATTCTAGACCTCCACAATCCTGGAAGTTTGTGAGCAGAGAGAAAATGGAAGCCCTCAACTGGGTGCTTCTTCAGGGCAAAACCACAGAATAATGGTTGTTCAAACTAGAAAACTAAATGCTTTCTGTCTGGGATACCAGCCTATTCTGAGTTCAGACAACAGATATGAAAACATGAACAAACAACTGAGAAAGGTTAAAAGAAAACAATGGTCACAATTCAAAGGAAAAAAAAAGTCAAGTCATACACAAACGCAGTATCACAAAAGGAAAAAAGCTGAACCCAGTGAATAAAACAGCAAATAAATAGCAGCAACCTAGAAGGTTTCAGGTGCCTTGCTGGATGAATAAAGACAATGCTGACATTTAAAAGGAGGAGAATTGTCTACTGCTTTTACAAGGAACTCAGTTTCAAAAGGTACAGGAAAGGAAAATTACTAAAAAAATGGCTTAAATCTGTGTAGCCAGATGTAAACAAGCAGTCCACTGAATTCAACTTACACCTGACCTGCATGAGATAAGGATCTAACCTGAAAAGTTTGCTTAAGAAACAGGAAGGTACTCACACTCCAGCTGTTGGGATTTTGTACCGGGGAAAATGGCAGAATACCTACAAATTATGGTCTGTATTCAAAGAATTTAACACGTGGTAAATTTAAGAGCAGATGATGCATTAGAGAACTGACCCTCCAACCTTCTAACACTGCAAATGTATCTAAAGGACGACGAATTACACGTGACAAGGAGTTTTCCAGCGGGTCATTTTGGTTTGGGGCAGCACGTGGCACCCCGTTTCAATGTATTTAAAGAAACCAGCAACTGCAAGCGGCTGGAGATGCACTCTTGGAGAGGGAGCACTCTGAGGGACTGTGGCATGGGGATGACCCATGCTGGAGCAGGGACACCCTCAAAGGGACTGCAGTTGGTGGGTGACCCACATCAGAGCAGGCACTCTAAGAAAAAGTGTAGCAGAGGAAAATCTGAAGAACCTAAGTGCTGCAGAGGAAACCAGTAAGAAGCAGAGTACCAGAAAGAAACCCTTACAGACGACAACGACTTTCTGTGCCACCCAACGTCTCATTGGAGGAACTGCGACAGATTGAGCACAAGCCATGGAAAAAGTAAGTTGAGGAAATGGAGTGAAGTAAAGGTGTTGGACTTAAATTGCACCTGGAGAAGAGTGAGAAAACATGTTTACTTACGTGTTCTTTGATTGTGTTCTCTTTTTTTCCCACCTCAAAACCCAAATCACTGGTCAGAAGTTTCTGTTAACTAGCAATAAATTAAGCAAGAGTTCCAAAAGTTGAGGCTGTTTTGCCTGCAAAATTCCCATGTTTTCCATGGACAATGGAGAGAATCACAGTGGCACAGAATGGTTTGGGTTGGCAGGGACCTCTGGAGGTCATTGGGTCCAACGCCCCTGCTCAAGCAGGGCCACCCAGAGCCAGTGGCCCAGGCCCGTGTCCAGATGGCTTTTGAATATCTCCAAGGATGGAGATGCCACAACCTCCCTGGGCAACCTCTGCCAGGGCTCGGTCACCCTCAGAGTAACAAAGTAGATCTTGATGTTCAGAGGGAACCTCCTGTGTTCCAGTTTGTGCCCATTGCCTCTGGTACTGGGCACCACTGAACAGAGCCTGGCTCCGTCCTCTTTGAATATAAATACCTGAAGGGAGGAAGCATTGTAAAGATCCCCCTTGAGCCTTCTCTTCTCCAGGCTGAACAGTCCCAGCTCTCTCAGCTTTTCTTCCTAGGATAGATATTCCAGTCCCTTCATCATCCTTGTGGAAGGGGCTAACATCCAGAAAGCAGAAGACTGTTGAGTACTTTGAGCCTCCACTGCTGGAAACACGTAATGAGTAACTGATTAAGCCTGCTTTTAAACTGCATTTTTTAATTAGAAGCTTGACGTAAGTCTTATCAAGTAAGCCTGTATTTCATCTGTAAATTTGTTTGCTATTTTGGATGCAAGGTAAATCAAGCTGAAGCTGAAAAGTTACTGCCTTGAGGGTGGGACATCCAAATAATGGGACACATGGAAAACTTGCACCCAAGCTGCACTTAAGAAATCCAAAGATTGGGAATTGTCTGCTACTCAACTGCCACAGGTCACTATACAGCATAGCATGAATTGGTATCGAACAACCAGTGAATGTGAGCTAGCTAAGATGACCCTGAACTTAAAGAACACCCAAATGGTCCCAAAGCACGGAGCCTTGAGCTAAAAAGCATAGAAAATATGAAAAGCACACAGATCAGAGGTAGCTATTCCTGACTGTCACTGCCTCCTTCCCCTTAAAAACAGGAAAAGGAGAAAAGGTACACAGGATGTGAGGATTAATGAGTAAAACACTGATGATGAACCGTACCAAGTGTTGATTAACATACTGGATATTAAGATGATGGAAGAAATTGCTACCAATTTTGTTCACCTTTAAACAGTCTTGTAAGAATTAACAAGCTAAACACAAACAGCGAGCTATAAAAGTCTGAGAACTAAAGAAGGTGACTCCTTTGCAATATTTTGGAAATAGCTGAGGTCACTCCCCCTCTTGAGATAAACGGGTTTGCTGACCAAATGATGCAGAAAGGGTGAGACTGATGCAGATGACTGAAGCAGAAAGGGGGAGAAGTTTGAAAGATTAGTTTGAAAGATTCTGAGCTACAGACACAAAAAAGCGTTCAGGTTGCAAGAAAACAGCTCATCCTGAGGTCAGTAGTCAGTGTAAGCTAATTTGATGGAAGGACAGGGAAAATGTACATATGGGAACAGGGTAAAAGGGTTACTTTTTGTTTGTGGGGTTTGTTTTCTCTTAAACATAGCGCCTTATCTTAAGATTCCCACCAGCACAGTCATCAATATCACTGAAATGCAACCACTTCTACAAAAGGAGGCAACAAGCAGCCAGCATATGGCACAGTGCCCAACAGTGAGAAAGAATATATGAAGGCTAAGGAGTAACACAATTCTTTTTTAACGCCTTAACAGAGCAGAAGACTGTTTTCCAGAGAATCAAATTCCAGCAAGCCGACCTCCACAATTTTGCTTTCTAAATCAATCATCCCATCTAGTCTTACCTTTTATTTTTTTTTTCTCCCCTAAAAAGAAATTTCAATATTATCCGTTACAAGTACAGCAGAGGTCTATTCGATGACGCAGCCATTTTCCTACCACTATAGTACTGCCTTAATTACGTTATATTTTACAAAAGCTGCTTTTATATCTGTTGCTGATAAGACTACTGCTCCTATTTTACGAAAACGTCAAAGCAAACCTGTTATAATCACATTAACACAAAGTGCAAATGTCCTTTATTTTTGTTCAGTGTTTAAACAGCAATGACTGAACCTAACTTACTGTCTTCCTCTACAAACTTTAAAATATTTATAAAATTATGTTTCTCTCTTGCTGTCCTTTACTCCAGCTACATAAATTTAATTCTTTCCAATTTGCCTTAGTCCTGTCACCCATCAATCATTCTACTTCCTCCTCCACTCGCTGTAATTCATCAATGTCTTTCTAGTAATAAAGTGCTGAAACCAAAAGCAGTGCTCAAGGAACAGAGTGGCTAAAAACCACGAGAGAGGATTATCCAACTGCTCACTTGGATTTTAACACAGCACATGAGCAATTTCAACAACAGTATGGTCAAATGACTTCCCTGAAATGGGAAAGTCAAGAGTATCTATTGGCATCACAGAATTGCCCCAGACTTTTCCCATTACAGTGACAACTCGACAGAAATGAGACATGTATTGCCCCAGTAGCTGTGATAGCCGTGTGCCTCGAATCCTCAGTAGCTCCTGGGCAATCAGATGAAATTAGCAACTCAAAGATTCACTATCATCTACAAGAAGCACATCAGACAGGTCAGCTACGGAACTCATTGCCAAAGGACAGCGTCGAAGCCAAAAGTTTAAACTGGTGCAAAGAGTGACAGGGACAAGTTCAAGGAAGAAATATCTATTGAGTGCTATTCAACACAAAAGACATCAGCTTTTCCATCAAAAGCTGCATATTGCCAGCTGCTGGAAGCTTACAGAGCATTTGGGAAAGGATTGCTGTTGCTTGCTCTGTCCTCACTCTCCCTTCTAAGCATCCTCTGCATCAGACACAGTATTGGCCTAAGACCACCTTTGGTCTGACCTTGTACAGACATCTATATTAAATCTCGCTGGAGCACTGCCATGGACTAGCAATACAGTTGTAGGTATTGTGAAGGCAGCAAAAATAATAAAAAAGGCTTTTGCTTCACTTCTCCATACTTTTTTGTCCCTTGATTTAATGCATCCTCATTTAGTCTTAGTTGCCATTAAGAAAAGTGTGTTTTTTCAGGACCACCTCTGTCCCAAAAGTCTTCTTTCTATATGAATGATGTCTAGAACAATGGAGTCCTAATGCATTAAAATAAAACATCAGGATTTTCCTTTTAATGCAAACCTGCAGTTTCCCCAAATTGATCCTCTTGCTGTCTTCAAGATGATATTTCAAACGTTTTATGCTCTCTGTGTCCCATCACTCTGTTCTTAAAGGAATCTTTAACTCCTTTCAATTAACTCTTCACCTATGAATTTACTAACTGATTTTTATTACAGAATTCATAAAATTACAAAAGGTAATATTAAACTGTAGTGTAAGACAACTATTGCCTCCTTCTCAACCAGGGACACTGTCCATACATCTTTATTTATGAGCTATTCAGCAGAAGTCTTCCCCTAGGTCTACATGGAAATGTTTCTTTTATCAAACCATTTTGAAAGTTGCTTGGTAGCATTGTGCCAACTTCACCAGACATAAATCAGTTTACTTCAGTGGAAAACTTCTGTGTTAAATTCATCCCAAATGTTTCAAATGCTGTACTAAAACCTAAATCTATTTCACCTTCTCACCCACCATTCACTAGCTTTTAAGTTGCATTTTTAAAAATGCAATCAGATTTATCTAAATTATTTTATATTGTCCCATAACCCCATCTATCTTCAACAACTTCTCTTGGTGTTTGTTCCAATATTTTACTATGGACATAATTATGTCTGTACAAACCAGAGTTTAAAAAAGAATTCATGGAAAGACCAGTGGTTACTGGAAAAACGTCTGCTGTATTCAAAGATGAAGTAATAAATATGTAAATATCTTACAGAATACAGTCCATAACATACTTTAATAATAAAAATTACCAACAGCAATTAAACAGCAAAAGAAATATTAACCTGAAGGTACGTAATACGACCAGGTTCATGAGTTAAAAATGAAGTAAATGTAAACTAAGCCACAAAACTCTCAAGTTGGTAGGAGAGCACTCCCAAGAAAGGATGCATCATTAAATGGTAGGAGCAATTGCCTTGAACAAAGGCCTTCTTGTCACTGCACCTATACTATAATCAGGAAAGATTAAATTTGATGTTCAGAAATCCCCATTCCCAAAAGCATAGATCATAACGTTACAGATGCCTCTCACTTTCATTAAGGACAGTGTTTCGTCGTGTAGCTGCGGCTTACTTTCACCATAAAAAGATGCTAGACACCTCTACTCCACCTTCATTACAGCATGTTTTCTTATTTAATAAACTTTCATCAGCTTAAATGAATGGTTGTTATTAGTAGAGCTAACAGCCACAGGATAATACTCTAGAGAGGTATCAGTGCTTGTTGGTGCATTAACTAAGAGCGGAGGGGTTGAGGTCAAGCACGTGTCAACGCAGATGAAGCAGGATTAGGCACTAACAGTTTAATGCAATAGACTGCCTCAGATAATGGAAATTACAGGATAAAAAGAATGAGATAAAGTTATTGATAAGTGTACTGAGGACAAAAATGATAAGATATTTCAAAGGGAAAGAAACTCTCCACGTTCTAATATCTTCAAACCGAGCCTAGCAAGTCTACTTAAAAAAAAGAAGAGATCAGAAAACAGAATTTAAAGAAAAAAGAAATAATAAGGGAAACATACAGAAAAGAGGTGAAAATTGTTCTAACAATACGTAGCACCAATGCTTCTCATATAAGTATCCCACCAAACTTAATTACTTAAGCTTTACAATGCTCCTTGAAGGCAGACAAATAATACGAATAAACCCTAGCATCTGAGTAAAGGTACAGTATTTTAAATGCATGAGCAGCAGACAGAAGAAAGCTCATGATTTCCATGCTTATATGTGAATCACTAGAACATATCCTATGCATATATCAGCTTAATAAAAACAAAGCTGCCTTCTTTCTCATCCGTACCTCAACCATACGTGGTTTGCCAATCATTAAAAACTAATACAAAACAGTTCCTTTAAGCATAAACACTTGTACACCTCAGTAGGTGATCTGAAATGAGACACAACCCTTGAGATATCAGCTTCTCAATTTTGTTTTCTAAAAGGCTTCTTTGTAATCAATAAGGTCAACAATGACAAGACCCAATATTAGCTGGGGAAGGACTTCAAGGCAAGAATTATTGGGAAAATATTACTATTTTTGTAATTCAGAATAAAGAACTTCAAGCAGGGACAAAATCTAAATTTTGTAATAAAAGCATTTCTATAGAATCCCAAACCAACAAAAGTCTCTTATTTCCACTTATGGCATAAATTCCAAAATATAAAACCGTTCCACAGCAGTACCTGAATCCCAGCTCTTCAATAAGAAATACAGAAACAAAACGAAAGACTATTTCTATTGATTTTCATTGTTCCAGTTAAAAGTCAGACAGTAAATAAAATGCATACCAAGAACTGCATTGCAATTTTCTTTTTTTTTTTTTTATTTCATTATTCCAGACTACTGGTAGTCTAAGAACTCTGCTCACTACACGGTACTTTAATTGAAAGACTCTTCTCGTACTATACCGAGGCAAGCCACAGGTAGCAGCCACATTCAAGTAACAAAAATTAAAACTCTCCTCAACAACTGTGCCCAGGGCTACAAACACCCAATGTTTTCTCGGAAGATGTTAATCACTCCAAATGCCTTTGTAGAGGATTAACATGAAGTGCGTAGAAAGGTAGGGGACACTGTTATCGAGTCGGATACATTCATTATGGGATGAGCAAGAAGAGGCCAAATATGCACATGTGCACACACACACAGAGCAATATCCTCTCTTTGCTCCTGAGAAAACATTTCAATATTTTAAGCTCCTTGTTGGACTCCTTGTTTGAGGTCCCTTCTCCTCATACACTATTCTCCAAAATACCTTTACCCATGCCTAGTCTTTCCTCTATTTCCTTTTCCTACACCACCTCTCCCTTCCGACTGCCTCAGTAGCTTTATGATCATTTTCACACAGCATTTCCACTTATTAAAACGTCTTTGACTTCTGCCCATGTTCTCACCCACTAAGTAGCCCAGTTGTGTTGTAAAGCCCCGCAGTTAACAAAGAAAAAAAAAACCAAACACTTTTTTGTAAAATGCTTTGGCATGCAGACAATGGAGCTGGTCAGCATCTCGAGTTCAGACTGGTATGTACCTGATATAAAGGCTAGATTTCACAACAAAGTAATGCTCTTAAAAAAATTAACCCAATACAGGTCTTACAGTCTATGGAGCTGAGCAAAAATACGTTTAATGCATCATAAGGATGCCGGTGGTAAACTCAGTATGCTTTAACTATGCTGCATCAGCACAATTGAAAATGACCTAATTTACCTGCAAACCAACCTCCTCTCCTGTACAGCTGGATGCCGCGCCAAGTACATTTAAATTAATGCAACAATAACAGCAACTAGCTCCATTCTAGAAACTGAACAAACTGGCAACAATGCAAATTTGCAGTAAGAAAGCGGTCAGCTCTGAGAAAAGCCTGATGCTATTATTCACTTCAGAAAGCAGAGCAGGAGATATATATTATTCTTTCCCTGACATAAGAAAACTGAAATAGAAGTCCTTAACACCGAAAAAGAAAGAAAAGTAGGTGTTGGAGCATTCCCTGGCATACTTCTTGAGAAATAAATTACTGTCACTTCAGCTTTGTATTTCTTGGGACAAAGACACGCAGGCTAAAGGAGAAGGATGTGCTCATGAGTAAAACACACATACACATCAGTTCCTAGCTCTGTAACACAAGGAAGTGTGAAGTTAAGCTTAAGTGAAGACTAGTCAGAAGGCTCTATACTTCCTTCTTTCTACCTTCATTCTTCCTTCTTGTCGTCCTCTGATCAAAAAAAAAAAAATTCAACTGGAAATACCAGTTATCGTCACTCCTATCCTATGGATGTATTTCTGTAGTTTCATGGTGTTTTGTTACCTGACACAATCCCACCCCAAAGGAACTATACTCCCGCACTAATAAATCAAGTTCAGAGTAAGTGTTTCATGGTCTACTGGAATTAAAAGATTTTTTTTAAAAAGCTCTATATACTTTGACAAACTGGTATTAGTTCATTAAAATTGCAAAGCTAGACACATAAAAGCCAGGAAATGCAAAGAAAGTAGCCTAAGCAATTTTCATTTAATCGTATTATGATATGACCTTTAATTACTTGATTCAACAACATTTCTTCCTTCAACTGTTTTTAGTATTTCATCTCTTAGATTATTTAAACAAATGGAAAAGATTAATTTCTCCCTATGGGTATCTCAAGGGTCAACAGTAGAGCCAGAACAATTAGATCAACACCACAGACCTCTACGATACTTGAGTTAATTAAGTGACTGCTAGGCAGAGCATACTGCCCTTCAAGACACAGCCCAGTGCCGGGGGAGATGACACACGGAACTGCTTCCTCCAAGCAAGAACCCTTCTGTCCTTGCCCACCACTGCCCATCCTGCTGTGCACCCTCTGCTTCAAGTTCGGGCTTGGCTATAGCATTGTGTAGCACATCTAAAACACCTCTTCTAGAAGAATTTGGATTCCTGCCTTCCAGCAACCAAGCTCGTGCTTCCAGGCCAAGTGCAAGCTACACCCCCAACCCCAACTTGCCTCTGCCACCAGCTCTGCTGCTCTCCCTTTTGGAGACCGTCCACAGTTTTTCTTAGGAAGCTCCTTCTGCGTCAGAATTCCCCTCTCAGCACCTGATCATAGAATCATTTAGGTTGGAAAAGACCTTTAAGATCATCAAGTCCAACCGCAGACCTAACACTGCCAAGTCCACCACTAAACCATGTCCCTAAGCGCTTCATCTACACGTCTCTTAAATACCTCCAGGGATGGTGACTCCACCACCTCCCTGGGCAGCCTGTTCCAATGCCTGACAACCCTTTCAGTGAAGAAATTCTTCCTAATATCCAGCCTAAACCTCCCCTGGCACAACTTGAGGCCATTTCCTCTTGCCCTGTCACTTGTCACTTGGGAAAAGAGACCAGCACCCACCTCTCCACAACCTCCTTTCAGGTAGTTGTAGAGAATGATAAGGTCTCCCGTCAGTCTCCTTTATATGTTTTCAGTTAAACAGAAAATACACGCGCATATGTGTGCATGCGCACTCAATTGCCTCATAAAAGTGAACATCACTTTTAACAATGAAGTGTGTGTGAAAAAACATATCCGATACAGAAAAACGTACAAACTCATACTTTAAAAAAAGCATATACAGAAATTGAAAATAACTGAAATGTATTCGATCTCAAACAGGAGTTCTATCTGTTCCAGACCCTCCTAATTTCTCCAAAGCTTCACAATTCAAGGGAGGTTGGAACTTGTGTTCTTTTAACACAAACTGTGTAAGGTGCAATTACAGAACAGCAAACCTGATCCTACCGGCTCTGCTCACCGGAGTGTGTATTATCAAGATGCTGGCGGAACACAGAACGTGAATACATGATATCTGAAGTTCATCTGTGCTACTCTAGATGGATACAGAATCAGAAACAAAAAAGCTGCCACTTAAAATTTTTAACTTCATACAAATGTAAACTGTCACAAAATACCTATGCATTGTGTTCATACTACTGGGAAAAGCTGCCATTCTTTTATTAACAATTCTTCCCAGCATTACTCAGTCACTGCACATTAGAACCAGCAGCTGGAGAGTTTTGAGTGATAATGAAACCTGTAACAAGCCATCTTCAGCTGTCTTTTCCAAACAATAAGGGAATTAAAATTTCAATTTAAATGCAGAGGTTTGAAACACGCTTCAGTGGCAAAATTACTTCAATTAATGTGAGTGGAATACAAAGAACAGACTGGAGAAATGTGATGCACCAACCAGAAATTATGCCATTAGAGAGCTTGCATCAACCTAACACGACGACTGCAAAGGTCTAATTTCGACTGTACATATCACAAGGCTACAGGCAACAACATTAATCAGTGCTCCAATTTCAACGTGAAGGATACAAGCTCCCTGTCAGATCACTTTGGGCTTTTTCTAAGCCATGAGCATCTGTTTACCTTGAGGAATGAAACAAAAGGACAGAGAGATCTATATACACTCTGCATCCCTGACAGTTTAGTAATTATTTTACATAATTTTCATATCATATAAAAGGAGAAAGGAATTATCCTGCAGCCAGTGAGCGATTACAACATCACAGTTGTGCAGAGGCAGTGTTAACAGAAGATGGCAAAAGCCAATGAGCCTGCGGCGATTTTTATCTATGAAAAAGCTCCAAATGCAGGTAGGTTCCCATTTCTCTATTACAGGTACACTTCTCTTCAAATGAGAATTGCAAGTGTCAATGAATGGCTGAAATAGCGTGTTCAATTTTCACTTGAGGTTTCTCTGCATTCCTTGATACATTAAAAAAAAACTAACAGCTGCTTTTTATATCGTTATCAGTTGGTTTCTTAGAAAAGATACTCTATTCTGGAAAAAAAAAAACAATCAACCAAACACAAAAACCAGCATGGTGTACTACAGAAGTCTGTACTTCAGTGAGGTCTAATACTGGCTCTATTTATCTCATAGCCTTGGGCAACCTTACCTACACACACACACACACACGTGTGTATGTATATAAGCGTATATATATGAAAACAGCACATGCGATATATGGCCAACCAATAATATATAACAAACACACATATTGCAAACCATTTCTAAAGCATATTATGTGATAAATCCTAAGTATTGTTATTTTTCTTCTTACACTTCCTATCTTATATTCCAGATAGGAAATTAATTACTTAACTGGAATTTCCTTCTGAAAAGAACTTTTTTGAATTTAAATAAAACCAAACCAAGCAAACTGATGGCAAGTCCATCAGTAAGAAAGCACCAACATTTCGACTGATACTGACATTGACTCTGAATACCGTGTCTTCCTCCCTATACTGAATGCCCTTAATTTACATCTACTTCTTTATCTCTCACAATTGGAAATATCAGACGAACACCACACTCCAATTTCCCAACAAAAGTTTTGGCAAAACTTGACTGCGCTCTTCTCATATATGCTGCCTGAAGTCACTGCATTGCTGATCTGTTTTCAGGAATTCTAATAGGTTTTACATAACATTTTATAAAGTATCATAAAAATTCCACTCTACATTACACAACAGAAATGGACACATTACCCGTCCCAGATGGCTTACAACACGGTGAGAAAGACAGTAGTTCATATTAGAAGGACAGTGAGACTCTAAGGAGAATAAGAGTGAGAAGGTTCCTAGAAAATGGTTTTAAAAAGGAAGAAAGGGAAAATTGTGACCAGATTATAGAAAGACGATTGCACCAAGTGCAATGCGTGAAAACAGAATATGAGCAACAGAAAAAACCAGGAAGGTGATGGCAGAGTGAAATCAGACAAGGGGATGTGACAGCAACAACGAAAATCCAGATAGGGCTACACATGCCGTCAGAGCAAGGGACAAGACGACTGACATCAAACTGCTGAAAATGTTTCAGAGGGAACAAGGTAAGTTTTAGACAGTCACATTTAAGGTAAAATGAGATAAAACAGAAAGAAGGAAATTAAAGTTCAAGTCTGGGCTCTAGGAATATGAGGTGACAGCACTAAGATTTCCAGCTCTTTATCCTGGTGAATAATGACTTATTAAAAAGAAGAGAAGAAGAGGCACAGCTAAGTGAAATACAAAGGACAGTAAAGTTGAAAAAAAAAAAAAACCACAACAGTAACAAGCCAATGAAAAGATTTCCTTAAAGGCATTCTCTGGCAAACACAAAGAAGAATACAAACAGACATACTTCTTCTGCCTTCACTTTTGAATCACAGAGTGCTTAACGTTGGAAAGAACCTCTAGAGAACATCTAATCCACCCCCCTGCTCAAGCATGGTCACCTAGAGCCAGTCACCCAGGACCACATCCAGTCTGGTTTTGAAAATTTTCCACAGATGAGGACTCCACAACACCTCTGGGAAATGTGTTCCAGTGTTCAACCATCCTTACAGTAAAAATGTGTTTTCTTACATTGAGTTTTTAATTACTGGTAGAAGACAGTTCCAGGAAAGAAAGGATGGGAGCCTGGTAAAGAAGTGTGCTTGTTAATTTTAGAAACAAGAGAAAGAAAAGGATTGTTATTAGAGAAGTTCAAGAAACTTCTACCTCCACCACAGGACTGGAATTGAAAGGTATGCTTGTAAAAGAGATGGAACTGAAAAGGAAAAACACTTGAAGGGAGGGAGAAAAAAGATGAAAAAAGAGCTGGAAATAAGTAGAAAGGATCAAGAGTCCTGGTAAAAGACCTAGAGGAAGACAATGAGAGGCAAACACACCCAAATGGTGAAAGACAATCTCCCCTCTGAATAATGACCAAAGTTGTGAGTGTGTTCTGGGAGATGAAATAGGAGAGAAACAGGATAGTTCTTCCATAACAAAAATGGGTTTGAAATAATTGATAAGGTATAAAGAAAGAAGATGATAAAGGCAGTTGTCTGGGAAATTAATTTTAAAATAAAGCACCAGGTTGCAAAAGCAGAAGGAAATCCTATTGCAGATCAAATGGGTAGAGAACTAGATGGTTATGGAAATCATCAGGGTCAGGACACGTAAACAGGTAAAGACAGCTCTGAAAGACAAGAGCTAACCGAACAGGATGGGAGACTGTAACCCAGTCAGGAAGGAACAAACCGAAACCAAATGGAAATTCCAGTACAAGAAAGCAGCAAATGACAACAGAAGAAACTAAGCAGAGAAAAAAGCAAGTAATAGCACAGGCGGCAGATCTGTCTGCAGACGATCAGACAGCTGACCAGTGTGTTTCTGGTAGATACTGGCCCAGCACCATGTACCACCTCTTACCAGCATGTCTGTTGCGTTGAGGTAGTGCTTGCTGGCCATGCACTGTTCCAGCTTCTGAGGCACTTGCTTGATGTTCTCTATCTCATCCAGCAAATTCAGGACATGTTTGTGCTCAATCCCTTCAATCCACAGCTTGCGCAACTCATCCCGCTTGCAATGCAGCAGCATCTTGCATGATAGCAGATTCTCCTTCACCTACAAGCAACATGTCAAAAGATTAATGCAATCTGTCCCAGTAACTGGCGCTTCTAACATAGATCAGTGCTTTCCTACGTTTACTTTATTAGGAATCCCAAAAATATCACAAGACTATAACCAAATCCAAGTTCGTTAAAATTTCTGGTTATTCCTTTGGCTGAAGGGAAACATAGTACATACAAACCGGAACTGCTTTCATAGTGAAATGTTTTTTAGTACAAGTTTGGTACCACTAGTGAAAATTTAACTGAATATCAAAACGTGAACAAACACAGGATCCTATTAACCACGACCAAAGACTTATTTGCACGTTTTCAAAAAAATCAGTTTGGTATTTTGGCATACAGCAAGAATCCAATTTTCAGTGAAAGCAAATAAGCCACTACTAATTTTTCTGCTGTAAACATTTTCCATCTGCCTATTAAATCTTTTGGCACATCTCCAAGTTTGGTGTCCATTTCTTGAAACCTGACTATCTAAGAGTACAACCATTTTCCTAGTACCTCGAGCAATACCAATTTTTTTTGTAAGAGATATGGTTTCACCAAAACAAATAGCAGTCAAGATACAGTTCAATTCAGCATTATTTATCAAGGCAATTACATCACCTAGAGAAACACCTTGGTGTTTGCCATTCAGTTTGGTTTTGAGCCTCATGCCTTCCTCTCTAAATGGCAAAGTCTCTACTATTCTACTCTGTTTGGGAAACATCAGGAGTTTTTCTTCTCCATTCTTTCTGTTCAAACGCACAGCCTGCCTTCCCTGCTTTCAGGTTCTCCCAATGTCCTCTGGTAAGGTCAGTATAACCTAGCTTTTCTTGCATAATGCAAATCAATAATACATATTAAAATGTGGAAGCAATTAGCAACACAGCTTCACACATTGCTTTCACACTACTCTTGTTTCTGTGATAAGTTACGAATACTTAGGGTCCAACCTTTTCTCAGGCTGAACTCTCACTGAATTACACATGAAGAGAGACTCTCAGAAGTAGGCCCTTCAATTTATTTTTAAATAATGAGCCTGCAAAGCACTCCAGAAATCCCACTTCAGCTGCACATTCTCCTACCTTGTTCATCTAAAGGCAGTTTAAAAAACTACATGCGAAACACATAGATGGACCAAAATACAGACAACCGGTAAACAACAATAGCTACATAAACCAGCCTCCATCCAGAGTCAGAAGAGACTAAGATTTCAATACAGTAACATTGCACTCTGAAATGTCCTTCTGAAAAGGAAAACAGAAAAATCCTCAGCCAACAGAAAACCTAATGTAAGTGTGTCATAACTTGCTACAAAAGCAGAGGCAAACTAAAATGCATACCGAGTTCATTTCAGACCTAATCCCTGTTTAATACATTAATTTAAAATGTTTCACTGACCTAGCACACCATCATCAGTGGACTGCTATTACACAGAGCCAAAATTAGGTCAGCAAAACAATCGTGGCGCTAGAAGGAATCTCACAAGACATTCCTACTCCTGTCCTTGCAAGAAAGAAGATCAAGTATATCTACGTTTGGGAGCAGGGGAAGGATTGAATACCAAGTCTTTAAGAAAGAACCTCCCCTTGGTAGGCCGAATTGTTTCTACTTTGTAATTCAGTTTCACAGTGGTAACACCTCTAAAGCTAGATTCAAAACAAAGCCTTTCCCAAAAGGAATTCATACAAGAATTGACTACAAAAGGTAGGTACACAAAGGGATCTGGACTATCTATCACTTCCACAATTTCTAATGCAAGTAAACGCCTGTGGGATCATCTACCTTCCACAAGAGGAGAACATCAAAAGGAAGTCTGATAGTGTAATACAGATTGATGACAAACCAGATCTGGGGCCTCCCATGAGATTAGGTCAAAGCTACTTCAATACATATTGACCAAAACTAATAAGAAAACTTAAATATCAAAAGGTCCTTCACCCTTACAGTCATTCTTCTAAGTAGGACCAAAAGGTCACACCCCTATACGTTTGTTTTGACCTCTGCAGAGCTTAGTATACTGTGTGAAAATAGGCCACTGGCTACAGTTTATTTCAAATTTAGTGCAATTGATCTCGGCTTTCAAAGTGCTGAGCTTTGTACATAAATCCTAGAATGAACTCTTACCCTTGGAAAGCATCAGAATGGTCTCATTTTCTCTGAAAATGCTAAATGAATTTTAAAAGCCAGAAGGGTAAAAGCCTACTGCTCCTAAAGCGCTGCTGTGAAAGGTTTTAAGCTGAGACCTCCACAGAGTCAGGAAAAAAAAGCCGGAATAAATCTGGTGCCTAGTTTGCAAAGTTTAGGTACAGCAAACTATACAGGAAGTAAAAGATGAGACAGGAGACCAAAGAATTAATCTATTGCTGCAAGGAGAGAGCAGATGGAACAAGTCCACAACAAAGAGTGCCAGAGTTATTTACTGGCATGATACCGAAGTGTGAGCACTCAAAATACAGAAAGATACGGGGGCACAGAGTTCATGTACATTCACACAACAGAACTGAGTTTGGAAATAGCACCAAAATTCATATTCTCTGAGCAAAAAAGCTAGCTGATGAATCACCCAGACTATTTAGGAGGTGGTTGGAGGCCAGCATATCAAAACATGAACAGATGAGATGGAAAGGTGTTAGCTTAGCAGCCCTTCGACTTCAAAAACCTGACTGCAACATGCCCAGACAATAAATGAACAGGGGGCACTGCAAAGCTTTGCGCTTCATATCCACCTCTCATTTTGCTTTTTAATTACTTGCATTCTCAAACAACAGCAAGAGATCCTATGCAAAACATGTTGCCAAGACGATGTAGCCTGGGACCACTATTAGGACTGGATGGTCCGCTCCTAGCCATGCCACAGAGAGACTTGAAAATCAGGCCTACTTCAGAATTAGTGGGTAACAGCGCTTTCTCAATTCAATTTTTAGTTCAGTTCAGAATGATGACAAGTAACTGGAAAAAGGGAGACAGAAATAAAAGGTTAAAATGGGAGCTTACAACATTACACTACTAATAAAAGGACAGTACACAGGAAAAAGACAGAGGAGTTGCACAGATCTGTACCCAGAATACACCCTGTGGAGCGGATGCAAACACAGGAACACATGCAAAGTTAGTCTTCACCTGTTTGATCTTATTGCGCGAGTTGGTGATGCGTTCAGTGATGCTCTGGTACGTGCGGATCGCAGTGGTGAGCTCGGTGTAGTGCTGGACAATGAGCTCATCCAAATCGCGGTCACATTTCTCATAAGCTTCTTCCAGGCGGCCTTTCTCAGTCTCTCGGTCCTCAACATCATCACTGGTAGACAAAGTCCTAAGGACAAAAATAGGGATATTTTGAAATTCTCTACAAGGACAGGAAGCCCGTGCCTAGAAAATGCACTACCTACCGCAAACCAGTCACTCTTATTAGTCAGTACACTTCACTGAGTGAAGTTTATTTCTGGTAAATGTGCCTGTCTGGTGTTCAGTAGAGAACAATGTACTTCAAGAAAATAAAAACACATAAATACTGTGTTTTCTTACTTCCCCAGTTTTCAGATGCTTCAGAGCTTTTTTACTACACTACTGGATTTATGGAAAGGGAAAGTTATCTATTAGTTATCGTATTTCCAGAGAGTCATTAATATGGGCATAGTATAACATGTGAAATATATCCCGATTTATTACTTACAAAGATCCATAAAAAAGAAATGCTACTTTGAACTCAGGGACCAGTGCAACTATTTGTCAGGAGTCTTGCAGTTACTACTACTTACCTGCCAAAAGTACACTAGGGATATCACAAGTACGTAGAGAAATACATCAAAAGCCTACCCATGCCTTCCAATAGTCAATCTGTTTTCAAACATACACCAGTACAGTGAAGAAGTCAGTACAATCATGAGCCCTTATTTCGCCCCCTCATTTATTTAAACTTCAGAGTAACATCATCTAGCAAGATTCTTTTTTTTTTTTTTTTTTTTTTTTTTTTTTTTAAGATCAATGAAGTTTGAGATTCCAACAAAACTGTTGAAAAATTAATGAAACTGGCACAGGAGACAAAAGTTTCTTGCTGTCACGCCAAATTTCTGAGATGTACTCAAGAATCGATACAATCTTCTCTTTCTCCCTCTCTCTCTTCACTCCACTCATGCCCTTTTGAGACCCATCCTGCCACCGGATCCAGAAGCCCGTACCTGGAACGACTCGATCACACTACCAGGAAGACCCAGGAACCAGCAATAGCCAAAAAGACATATTCTTATCTCCTACAGTAGGTAGCACTCAAAAAGTTGGTTTCTGCAAAAAAGTCATCCTGAATTTTCCTCTTCCTTTATCCTTGGAAGGGTAGCTATGGTCCATACAGGTTTCTGGTTTACATCAGCAATATAGACATTCAAAACTATATACTTCATGGAGAAAAAGAGATCTGTTGTAGTAGTTATGAACAGAACACTGGTATATCACAACCTTAAGAACGAGCAGGGACGAATTCTGTAGCTCTACTGGCAACTTCTGAGCCACTTTAAAGAACTTATGAAGAGAAAATAAGCAAAAAATAAAGATATTAACAAAAAAAAAATCGCTGCATACAAACTGTATCGGATCATACGCTTGAACAGCATGAAACAATCACAACTTTCAAAGAAATCCAGAGCATTTACTTGCTGAAAGTGAGATGCCTTTAAAAATAGAACCAGTAGAGGATGAACACGTGGACACTATTATTTCATTTAAATCAAAGCGGTTTAGGCCTCTGAACTGAGGCACCATCTTAAGATGGTATGCACCCTACACTGAAAGAGTATAAAAATAATAAGAGACTAGAACAGCCACCGTTTCCAACCCTGAAGACTGAAAAAATACACCGCCAGAAGTAAGAGAGTACTTCTTGAGGTTTTTTTCAGATTTTTTAAGCTATTTGTGTGGAAAAGGTCAAATAGTTGGAAGGAGACAAAAAAAAAAACCATTGCTGAACACTGCTGCTGCTCTCTGCTACCGTAACGGCTTTCACTTTAGATTTGTTCAAGCAATGAGGTCCAGTCAAACTAAAACTGGTATCTCCTCCTGTATCTCCTGCTGTCAAGTAAGAAAGAAAATATCAATTTTTCTTGCAATAACAGTCACTTGTCCTCTACAGTAAAAGTTAGAAGGTAAGAAATAACTGCTTGCACATCATTGAAAAATAACAAAGGAGAAAAACCTATTTCCTTATGGTTTCTTTAAGAGTATCTTCAATGACAACAAGCAGGACACAAGAAGGGTTAGTATTTGATAGATTTTTCTGAATTCTTAAATACCATTAGGAAAGTAGTAGGAACTCAAGTGCAAAAGCTCTTCTCAAATAAATGTAAACAAAGAACTTCCCTCTAACATATAAGAAATACTCCCTCTGTCTCAGAAAGTCAACAGAGACATACCCCAAACTTCCACTTCACTATTCTCTCTTCCCTTCTAAAGAAAAACAACAGGTTGTACCACCTACTCAAGGACTCCATCTTTAAGAAGCAAAAAAAAAAAAGCCATTTCACAGGGGATCATGATCCCAGAAAGAGCAGCTAAGAAATCTCAAGTGAGCAAGCAAATCTGTACTACCATATGGAACACGGCACGAGAGGAGGACAGGAGCACATACACACTTGTCCTACTCAACTACCAAGGACAGAGGAATTACAGCCAAAATATAGCCTACAACACCCTGAATGAAGACAATGTGCCCAAGCCATGTATTTTATTTTACACAGTTTTAACACTCCTTTTCAGTTTCAGATGGCAGTGGCAGAAGGCCACAACAGATACCACATGGAAATGAGGAAAAGAGATCATCTTTGTTTTGTTACGCCTCAGACTACCAGCGTGGGTGCCTCACACTCTCTTCCCTGCCCCCAAATACGAAGAGCTGCACATCTTACAGGGGATGCAGGTGCACCTCTCCTCTTGCACAAAGAACACGCAGAGATGAGGACACCCCTCCCCATTCCACTGACAGCAAAGCTTCTTCCAGTGGATGAAATTTATTTGTAGCATTTCAAGTTCCGTGCTTCGTGGTAGCTACAGAAACAGGAATGCTTTCTAATGTTACTACATTAATATTCCACTCCCAAACATTCTTAGTTGTGTCTTAAATCATGTTTTCACAAAAGAAGATATTTTTCTGAATTAGTACTCTATGCAAAGCATTTAATATCATGCAAAAAGGACCTGGAAAGCAAGAACAGTAGTACAGCGGTTTGAAAATAAGCCAGGAATTAAGAAATCTGGGTTACAGCCTCTGCTCTACCGCAGCGCTCTGACATTGTGCTTCCAGCTCCCCCACATTGCAGACTGCATCTTGACACTAGAGCATGAGCTACATGCAGCTCGTAGCCACCACAGACTCCTGATGTAAATATCTGCATTTCAGGGGAATGGGCTGAGCAGGCAGATCCATGTCCTTGTGGCCCAGTTTCCCTTTCTCACCTGGGGAATACACAGCACTGGTTCCTAAAAGAAGCAAGCTGCGATTACGTGCACTAAGTACTACTGAAACACTCCAACGCTGTTAGCAGAGGTCACATAAACACTTCAGACAAAGTAATGTATGAAGATGTGCTAGGGAACAAAGCTAAGCATACAGTTAATGCAACAGTATTAAACATACAGTACTTGTGAGACGCAGTGAAGTTTGGGTTCACGCTGTAATAGATGAATAGAAAGCATGTACAATAATGTGTTTGGCAGTAAATCTCCCTCCATTACGAGCTCTTGCGGACAAATATGTTTCCTTTGTGAAGAACTGCTGATTTTTGCTAGAAGAATGTTCTTCAGCATGGTTACACCGGACACGAATGTATATCCTTTTTAGGAATTGACATATTGTTTGAGTTTGAAGCTGAACGATATTGCTCGTCTCAGTAGTTAATGAAAACATCGATTCTCTCTAACCTGCGTTATGGATTGCAGGAGAATCGTGGATTGCTACAATGTAGAAGCAGAACCAAACTGGCCTATATCACGGACTAGAAAAAGGTTTTCGTTTTAATTAAACAAAACTCAATTTCAAAACTCTTGATTTGCCAAAGCTGTTCAAGCTTTGGCTTGAATCCATCCGCAATGCCAGCAGTTCGTTACAAAAGCTAAAAATCTTTCTCCAAGGCTGACTGTGTCACTGTAATGTCAGAAGCCTCTTCTACTGCTTCAGCAAGCTCCTGCCCAACTTAGGCTTCCTGAAAATACAGATGTGACTGAAAGTTGTCGATTCAAAATGTGCTTTGTTTTGCTAAAAACACCAGAAATCTGCACAGCCAAAACAGATGTTTATGTAAGAGTTCACAACTGGACCTATATCTTAGAAACCACAAAGCATGTTGAAAGAGGACAAAGCTTGTATAGCAGGAAATCAGAAGCCTTTGTGAGATACTATGAGCTTATTCCTACTGAAATGATACAATGACAATGTCTAACTAAAAGTATTTATTTTAGTTGTCATTTTGCTATTTGTCCGCTTAGATATATAATATACATTTGCTGCCACCTTCAGCAGAATCAAGATGCTTTAGGGGGTGGAAAAACAGCCCATCTGGCTAAGCACTACACACCATCTCACACAGCCTAAACTCCAAAGACCTCAGCATTTAAACCCACAACACAGTCAGCACTGGCATGAAAATATTGCCACCCTATAGTAAAAAGAAGGGTAACAGGAATACAGATGTCTTAAAGCTCCAGTCCATCCAATCTGACTTCAGGAACCTCAGCAGCACATGCTAGGAAAGTACTTGCCAATTAAGTCTTTTTCTACACTTACAGTTCTCGGAAAAATGAGCTTAATACGCAGCAGTAGCCCAGAATCCAACAAGATGAGAGCAAGACAAAGGAAACAATCTGCTGCTGTATAAAACCTTATTATGCCCATACTTGGAGTGATGTGTGCAGTTCTGGTCTCCTCTCTCTTCTGTTGCCCTTGGAAGGGCAACTAAAACAACAGAGGGAATGAAGCAACTGTTGTCTGCAGAGACATTAAGGTCAAAACTCTTCAGTTTGGAAAAGAAAAGGCTGAAAAGAAATATGGCTGAGGTCTGCAGAAGTCAGAAACAAGAGAAATAACATAAATGCAAAACAGTTTTTCACCAAATCATGCACTACTAGAACTAGCGACACTTGTTGAAACTAACAGATCAGTTTAAAAAAGGATAAAGCACGCTTATGCTTTAGGTAGTGAAATCCTGAACCTTGCTGCAGGATTTGAGGGTCACAGCATCACTGGGTTCAAAAAAAGGACTTAAATGTATTCACAGGCAGCAGGTCAAAACAAATAACTGAATGAAACTAGCTGGAATGTATTCTCCAACATCTCTAACTCAACAGCTGCGGACACTAGGGAAATACAGAGGCACTGGACACCGACAAGTGGCCAGGCCTGCATCATCTCTCTAACATTTGGTATTGCCACTGTGGGAGACAAACTACCGGGCTGGAAGAGCCATTAATCTGCCTCAACAGAGCATTTCCTTGCTCTTATCCTCTGGAAGACTCCAGTAATTTAGACCACCTAAAGCTGAGTAATGTTTTGGAGGTGCTGCTACCCGACTCCTGTGCATGTACACGCACACACACAGAGTAAGTGCCAACACAGGGCCTTCCCTCCACCTCACCAGGATATTTCAGCATTCAAGCCTGCAAGATGACAAGACAACCATGACCCATTCTTGCAGAGTTCCAGGTGAAACCACTGTGCTGTCAGGCAGCAGGAGCAGGTAGAAGGGAAGAGTTACGGACTTCGGCCAAACGCTGCTTTGTACATCCCAGGGATGCGCTCACCAAGAACAAGACCTTATTAACACAATGTTACATATTTTTCCAGCCTGTGATCCTAACTTGCAAGACTTGAATTCAACGGAAATTTCAAGCTCAGTCAACTGCCACGTTCCAAGATTTCCAGCTGGCTCTGTCGGATGCACCAACTGGGAAATCTTCCCAGAATTAACACCTGTATTGGGAACCTCTCCTTTTCTTTAATTACCTGTTTTGGGAAAATATTGTAGAAACAAGCATTACTAAAAATACCATACTCATCGTTTTGACCAGAAAAAAATACCTGTATTTACAGCCTTTTAGTCTGTTCTAGTTTAAAACATTAAAGGGACCACTTACTATGCCAAAAGGGATAAATAATTCTACACAACAAAGAATTTAAGCCTAAGAGGTTTTTTTTCCCCTCCACCCACGTCAGTGTGCCTTAAATACCTGTAGATTATTTCTTTATGGATAAGACAAAAGTTTAAATCATAACCCAAGATCCAAAGGGAGACAAGCAACATCAGAGACTGGTTTTTCATGTATTTTACTGAAAGACCAGCAAGTTTCAGAAGTATAAGGTTTTGTTTTTAGGACTTGGTTATTTCCAGTCATTATGGGAGTCTGGATTAATGGCTGGAGAACAGAAAAGAAGTGCATGTGTGGTTGATCCATCCCACGATCATGTACTGAAGAAGCATCAAAGAGCACTTAGAGAAAAGCAAACCCATTCTTCAACGGATGCGATTAGCAATATATAAACAAATAAGAGGAAGTGAAGCTGGTTTAAGCCAAAATGTCCGAAACAAGTGTGCTATAAAACGGAGAATGCCTCTTCTGGATTTTTTTTTAAAAATCATATGAAACCTTTTCCCAGGTAATAATTTACTTTTTTGTCCACCACAGCTGTAACATATAAATTTCTGCAACATACTCAAAAGCAGTATGAGTACTTACAACTTCTTACAGCCACCAATAAGACCCTTCTGCTCACGTTCTTTTCAAGTCACTATATCAATCAGATGAGCGGTCACCTTACCTACTTAAACCAAAATTAACTCACCAGCCTCTCTCTACTCCAGTAATTCATTACCATGTATTTTACTCCTTCAAAACCACAACATTAAATCCTTGAAGTCTAGCAGCATATGTAACTACAAAAAGGAGCGATGTCACTTTGAATCTGAAACATTACCTTGTACACCTGAATTTCGTACTGAAGCCCCTTGGTACAGGAGCTATTTCTTTTTCTTGCTCTGCACAAAGAAAAAGCAAAGCAAGGAATACTTAATATTCTTGAGATTATATATGTTCCTGCTAACACTGCAGAAAAGTAAGCCAAGGGCATCTTTCCTCATTTCAGTTCTACTCAAATGTGTGGCAAGGAAGAAGAAAAGTCAACACACTGTTTGCCAAATAGAAAGGATCAAAATTGTTTGGGCAAGGAACTTTGCAGAAAGAACTTTGAAGGGGGAATTACAAAGCAGGACAGGATTATGAAACAATGATAAATATACATTAGCTTTTTAGAACTCCCTGAAAAGCAAAAGCATTCAAAACATATGATAGACAGAAGAAATGTCAATTTAGAAACCGAGTACATGTAGGTTATGAACTCAGTGGGGATCTCCCTGATCAGTTCACTTGTTTTTTAATTTTCATTTTTCTAAATGAGAATCCGCCTCCCCTGTAAGATACCTGTAATTTGTACTTGGCAGCTGGATGGCTGCATATGCCTGTCTCATTAGCAAGAGCTCAATAGGATTAGAATAATTCCAACTGGATGTTAGTCTGTTAAGAGACATTTTTATGCTACAGTAAAACAGAAATTCATTGAGCCAAATCTCATTGACTTTCGATTTTACATAGTTAAAAATACAGATTACACAAATGCAAAATGCTTAATTCACTGGAATCACTTCCATGTGCAGAAGACAGGATAGAGGAGAAGATGATCAGACACAATCCTCAAACGTTTTTATCATGGGATGTACAGCCTGTTTCATACAAGGGAAAAAACCAAACCTTGCTCTTCCCCCTGAGGCCAGTGAATTTACACCGGAATTAGATTAATAATAAAAAAAAATCCATTGGGACTATGCATTTCAGTAGAATTTGATCTGTAGATCACAAGCAGTTTTCGTCTCCGCTTTCCAGCATCCAACTCAAATAACTAGCACAGGGAGTAGGTGGATAGACTTTTACAGGAGTCCTGACGCACTGTCATTCTGCAAGACGCCTAAAGCCTTAAACTGCTTGCTACAACAGCTCGTTTCAAAGACGGGACTATCTAATTTCCAAAGGTAAATACATAAGAAAATGTATTCACATTGATCAAATATAATTGCCACCTTTACCGTTTCTGCAAGAGGCTGTGCCTTTCTAGGAAACCGAACAAACTCCACTGCTCCAGAAGAGTCCTCCCTTCCTCAGCACCACAGATGAAAGAACAAAGTGTCTCAGACACGTTGGCTCAACTAAGACCCAAAAGTACATTTGAACCTACCCTCACCTGTTGCCTTACAGCAGTTCAACAGACTGTAGCCATCAAAAGCTAAAGAGTAATTCAAGGCACTGGGAGGCAAGATTTCTGTCTTATGGAAGCTTACCTATAAATGCTCAACATGGTATTTGGAAGTAGTTGGAAAACCCATTTGAGTCGTTAAAACTTTTTTCTCTCCACAGACCTCAGAGTCTCAGCATTTTCCTCTGAGCTGCAAAATGAAATGCTTCACTCACTAAAACACTAAGGAGCTTCAAGAAAGTCACATGATATCTCACTTTTATAATGCAGAAAAATGCTACGGACTATAGCTACTGTTTACGATAGTAAACACATACAGTGCTTTGAAAATGAAACACATTAAGTAGGGATGAAAAACTTTTCTCCAAGAACCAACGTAATTAAATCCGGTCCTAGCAACAACTAACACCAGCAGACTCCATACACTACATAACAAGTTATTCACACCCTACGGACTTAGTGTTGGCTATTTCTTTGTGTTTTGACAAATCAATGTTTTTCATAGACCTATCCAACATCCACAGATGCCCGGACTGCAGAGCTACGGCACAATCTCCTCTCCTCTGGAAATTTACTCCTACAGTGTGATGCATTAATTTGGGGAGGAAGGGAAGAAAAAACAAAAAGGCGAATTCTCCAGCATTCAAACAACACAAGAAAAACCACAGGCCGATGATGTAAAAGGACAGAAAACAAGCCATAATTTCTTCATAAGCTAATAAATTTCTTTTGTTGTTGTGAACTGAAAGAACATGATGTTTACTAAGCTATTCAACAGCAGACGAAAACAAACACCATTGTACTACCCATCATGTGGCACAACAGATAACTACAGGAGTACAGAAATGCTATAGAGAGATGATGAGCTGCAAAACTATGAAGCAATTCACCTCCCTTCCTAACATGCTATTTTTGAGCTTCAAATGCACGCCAGCCCCAAAACAGGATTTAACATCGTAGCTCCCAGCACCACAGAAAGCACACCACACACAGATCAAGCTTTATTCTGTGTAACACTCAAGTTCCTGCAAACGTGCACAGCTTATCCACACCAACAAACTACTACAAAATAAGCTTTGTTGCAAATGAAGTGCACAACCGAGTTCTTTGCTCAGTCCCCGTATCAAAAAGCTTAGCGCAAACTGAGAATAGCCACAAGGGCAGTTACTAAAAAATGCTTTTTTTGGGGTATCCTGTGACACTCGGTAGGAAAAGCCTTTGCAAAGCCAGCAACAGGCATCACTGCAGGTGCTTTAGGCAGCCGCAGTGCCAAAGAGCTCAGGCTGGCGATACGTGCTGCTGAACCGCAAAGCTTCAAGGGGACTCAGTATTTTGTTCACATACAGAGACATGTGCAGCAAATGTGGAAAAATTTGGGTTCCTAAAGAAATCCTCTCATCTTCCTCTCAAAGGGATGCATGAATCAATGAGTCTTCTCCATCTGCATTTTCAAATTTGTTTTCCTGCTTGACAGTGAAGATTTCATTTTTGCATATGCTGTCCTACTAGCGTACATCATTCTGAAGCATCAGAGAAACAACTCGGCTTTATTTTCCCCTCCCTTTTATTCTGCAAGGACCAATAACAAAAATAGGTCAGTCAGAAACAAATCCATTAATTTCTCAGCTCCAAAGATTATTCCCATTTTGTTTTGTGATGTGCTGAATGCCCTTATGGCACACACAAGCTCTCAGTCTTCTGAACCTGAATTCAGTGTGTGATTCACACCACTCCTGCTTCACCTTGCACACTGCTGCTGCATATCCTTCACAAGAGTGGGTTTTTTTCCACCAAATCCTGAGTTTAGTTGTCCCCCTCCCATATTTTGCACTGTGGCTAAATGAAGTTAACAACAACTGTTAAGACTGACTATTTACAGGCACCAACCTGAAAATTACAACTCCAGCAAGAATCAGATTTGAGACTCAACAAGAATTTCTGTTTACACTGAGAAGTTTTGTATTTCCCCACACAGCTTGTATTATCAAGGGCTTTGGTCTGTTTTTGTTTTCCAGGGCAGATAAGTAATTTCTTTTGCCAGCCCACTGTTAGCTTCCTACCTGCCCAATAAAATGCCAAGAGAATTAGATTAAGTGTCAATTTTAAGAGAAAACTGTTAACTTTAATGAATAATAAATGTTTCATTTCTGCAAATTTGCTTTTTCTGATGCCTCCAGCTCAGTTGGGTGGGTAACTGGCAGCCTATTTTACCTACCCTAAGGCCAGCCCTGTTAAGTGTGATTACTGCTAGGCTATGGATAGTAAACGAAGTCTTAATTATCAATTTCTTGACTAGAGAATTTGTTTCACAGGAAGAACATTGTAGTAACAGTATGTGGGCAGTATGCTTCTGTGGATTTTTTTATTAAACAGAAGTGAAAAAACAGATACTGCGTGCAAAATGCAAATAAGCATTTTGGAAAACTAAGGCTAAGGTAGCACCTGCAACACACTAGACAATTCTTACAGGAGAGGAGTGTTCTAGTCCACACTGCTTCTGACCATTGCTGTAGGTGTTGAGCATCTGTGTACCCCTGTAGAGCCCCTCTTCCTCTGCTCCACAATATCAGAGCAGACATACGCAAGTATTTGTGGTTAAAGGCAGAAAGAGAGTATTACATGATGCACAGGTGCAGCTTGGAAATCCAGGAAAAATCTTCCATTACTTCTGGATCAGGCTCCTTTAAGCGTACAATTCACCTGCCTTCACTCAGGGTTGCTTATTCAAATGAAAACACTCAAAGACAGTAGGAAACACTAATAAAAAAAAGGCAAGCCAATCAAATTTAAATGTTTCTCATCTGATCAGGAAAATGAACATTTTAGTGAAGTGTAATTGAACGGAGTGCTGAATCACTGGGGGGATCAAAGCAAGCTCCAATTTTAACAGCAAACCACAGTAAACTTTCTGCCACCTATTTCTACGGTGCTCTGCACTGTATCACATGCCTTGTTAAGCCTCCCAGTTCTTAGCCACAATAATACAGACAGCTTGTGGTATCAACGGCACACAACACAGCAGGGCTTAAAGCTTGCCGTGGTGAAAGCTAAGGCTACGTTCAGAAGTGTGGCCAACTTACAGGACTCACGTTCTAACCTTTTTCTCCAGTAAAAACAATGCCAGGAATCTGTTTAACAGAAGCAGCTTCTTAAGTACATGCTGCAGCTTTGGACAAAATCCAAAGTTTAAGGGATACACTGTGATCCATCCCTTCCAAAGAAATCGGGCAAGGTTTTCAATGTTTTACAGTTTGGATAACACTTGAACAATAATTCCTGTTGTCTGCCTTTGAAACCTGCAGATAAAGAGTGCTGGGTAGGTACTACATATCAGTATTATAAAACCTCTCCTGAATACGTTTCACAATGTATCATATATACTTGCATCACTCCAGACAATAAAATTAATAGTACAGCACTAAGATTATCAAAATTACCCTTCAGGAAGAAAACATGAGAGGGGTGTGTGTTTGTTTATTTATTTATTTATTCTCCATTTTACACCATACCAAGGACCTAAAATACAAAGCAGAATACAACAAGCCTATGTAAGGTACAGAAAGAGGAGGGAAAAAAAAAATGAAAAAAATCAAAAGCATGGCCTTAGCCAACACAGACAATTTTTGACCAACAAAGGATTTTTGGAGTTAAACGAAGAAAGCAGTTGCTAGAAGCAACAAATAATCATTTAAGCAGAACGCTGTGGATGTCTAGAAAGACCAGTCTCCTCTCTGCAGGAAATAGCTGCAATGTGCCAAGGAGACTTCAGTATTAAAAAGGAAAAAAACAAAAAAGCAGAGTAAAAAGAAACCCATTAGAATCTAGTTACTTTTCGTAAGGCACCTCTTGCTGATGACCGTGGCCACACACCAATTACAGTATTTGCTTTCTCATTTCAGTTTAAACCGTTGTGATCATTACTAGACATTTATAGCGCACTAAGGCCAACCACACAGCTGCCCCATTGAGCGGCACCGCTCAGACACACAGACCGACAGCGCAAGCCCTTTATGGCAGGAAATCTAAGAGACTAGAAACAACAACAGGTGAATAAAAGATAAGAGGTAAGGATGTGAGAGAAAGGGAACAAAATAACTGAGATGAGAGAGAGCATCTGTCCCCATCTCAGCCGTCCAGCAGAAGCAACCATGAGCAGACAGTTACTCAGGCACTGTCAGGTTGCAAATTATCACAAGAATTGCAGCAGTGGGTTTGAAGTGCAAGTTGTTGGGAGGATCAAGTGTTCACTTCACAGATGCATGGAAGATGCATATGAGCACTCTGCAAGAAGAAATACTGTATGATAAAATGAACTAATTTGTTAGTGCCTTTTCCTCCCCAAAAAGCTGTAGGGAGAAACAGAACATTACACAATGGGTCTGATCCTGATAATTTCAAGGACTAGGCCTTGTAGTGAAAACGTCAAGCAACACCTAAGATCAAACATGCATTTTGGAAATGTTTATTGGAGGCACCTTACTAGCATTTAAGCCTCGGAGTTAATCAGAATAAAATGCATAAGTGAGGAAACAATAAAATCTGGTCCCTTCTCAAAATCAGGGTTTGTTTGGGTTTTCTTTCCTCTAAGCTTTATTTTTATGGGTGTAAAAAAAATCCTGTATGGGAGAAGAGCCTGTCTAGCGCAGTTCAGCAGGTTTTCTTCCTCGCAACTGCTGTGCCACAGTCTGTGTGCCAACCTGCGAGACCTTACAAGCAGCTGTGTTTCAGCAGGGCACAATGAAGAAGTTTTGTAAAGCACCCCAGGACGAGAACAACTGTACTTCAGCACACTGTCTACACTGCTCTACAAAATTCCAGAGGTTCATTAAACTAAATGGACTTATTTGAATTTTATAATTGAAAACTGTTGTCTGAAAGGCAAGTCCCAAATGGGGTGATCTACAGCTTCTAGCAGTATTTAACCTCAAAGCATATAATATTATAATATATGTTTGGAAACCTCTGCAGAGTCTCACTGAAACCATTGTAAAAGTTGGTTCGTACGAAACAAAGCCAGCCAGAAGGAAAAGAAAAAAAAGAAATCCAAAAGGTATTTAACAAATTAACTCTGTAGCAACGTGTTGCATGTTTTCTCATTATTTTCACAGGTTAGTTGATTGTTCCAAAGAAATTCTGGATTTGAGGAAATGAATCAAAATGTTCAGGAGACAAACGACTCCCTTCATGGAGACAATGAGGTGCTGGAAAGAAGGTAGTAAAAAATTGCACCGTACAAGTCAGTAGGCATGGGAAACGGAGTGCCACTGTAAACTGACTATAAAATTACAGAATCACACAGAATCATTAAGGTTGGAAATGACTTGTAAGATCATCAAGTCCAACCATCAACCCAACACCACCATGCCCACTAAACCATGTCCCGCAGTGACACATCCACACGTTCCTTGAACACCTCCAGGGATGGTGACTCCACCACCTCCCTGGGCAGCCTCTTCCAATGCTTCACCTCTCTCTCAGTAAAGAAATTTTTCCTAATATCCAGCCTGAACCTCCCATGGCGCAACTTGAGGCCATTTCCTCTTGTCCTATCACTTGTCACTTGGAAGAAGAGACCAACACCCACCTCTCTGCAACCCCCTTTCAGGCAGTTGTAGAGAGCGATGAGGTCTCCCCTCAGCCTCCTCTTCTCCAGACTGAACAACCCCAGCTCCCTCAGCCACTCCTCATCAGACTTGTGCTCCAGACCCCTCACCAGCTTCGTCGCCCTTCTCTGGACACGCTCCAGCACCTCAATGCCCTTCTTGGAGTGAGGGGCCCAAAACTGAACACAGCATTCAAGGTGCAGCCTCACCAGCGCCGAGTACAGAGGCACGATCCCTTCCCTACTCCTGCTGGCCGCCACACTGTTTCTGATACAGGCCAGGATGCCGTTGGCCTTCTTGGCCACCTGGGCACACTGCTGGCTCATATTCAGCCGGCTGTCAATCAGCACCCCGAGGTCCTTTTCCACCGGGCAGCTTTCCAGCCACTCCTCCCCAAGCCTGTAGCGTTGCCTGGGGTTGTTGTGACCCAAGTGCAGGACCCGGCACTTGGCCTTGTTGAACCTCACACAATTGGCCTGGGCCCATCGATCCAGCCTGTCCAGATCCATCTGCAGAGCCTTCCGACCCTCAAGCAGATCAACACTCCCTCCCAACCTGGTGTCATCTGCAAACTTGCTGAGGGAGCACTCAATCCCCTCATCCAGGTCATCAATAAATATATTAAACAAGACCGGCCCCAAAACTGAGCCCTGGGGGACTCCGCTTGTGACCGGCTGCCAACTGGATTTAACTCCATTCACCACGACTCTCTGGGCTCGGCCATCCAGCCAGTTTTTTACCCAGCAAAGAGTGCGCCTGTCTAAGCCATGAGCCGCCAGTTTTTCCAGGAGAATACTGTGGGAGACAGTGTCGAAGGCTTTACTGAAGTCCAGGTAGACAACGTTGACAGCCTTTCCCTCATCCACTAGGCGGGTCAACGGGTCATCTATGAGGAGATCAGGTTGGTCAAGAAGGACCTGCCTTTCATGAACCCGTGCTGGCTGGGCCTGATCCCTTGGGTGTCCTGCACCTGCCCTGTGATCGCCATCAAGATTAACCTCTCCATAATCTTCCCCGGCACCGAGCTCAGGCTGACAGGCCTGTAGTTCCCCGGATCCTCCTTCCGACCCTTCTTGTAGATGGGTGTCACGTTGGCAAGCCTCCAGTCGTCCGGGACCTCCCCCATTAACCAGGACTGCTGATAAATGATGGAGAGTGGCTTGGCAAGATCATCTGCCAGCTCCCTCAGCACCCTTGGGTGGATGCCATCAGGCCCCATAGACTTGTGAATGTCCAGGTGGCATAGCAGGTCGTTAACTACTTCCTCCTGGATCATGGGGAGTTTATTTTGCTCTCCATCCTTGTCTTCCAGCTCAGGGAGATGGATACCCTGAGGATACCTGGTCTGGCTATTAAAGACTGAGGCAAAGAAGGCATTAATTACCTCAGCCTCTTCCTCACCCTTGGTGACAATGTTCCCCCCTGCATCCAATAAAGGATGGATATTGTCCTTGGCTCTCTTTTTTTTGTTAATGTATTTATAGAAACATTTTTTGTTATCCCTTACAGCCATGGCTGGTTGAGCTCTAGCTAGGCTTTTGCCTTTCTAATTCCCTCTCTGCATGTCCGAACAAGATCCTTGTACTTTTCTTCAGTTGCCTGCCCCTTCTTCCAAAGGTGAACTCTTCCCTGAGTCCCAACAAAAGCTCCCTTTTCAGTCAGGCCAGTCGTCTTCCCCACCAGCTCTTCTTACGGCACATAGGGACTGCCTGCTCCTGTGCCTTTAAGATTTCCTTCTTGAAGAACGTCCAGCCTTCCCGGGCCCCTTTGCCCTTCAGGACCATCTCCCAAGGGAACCTCTCAACCGGTGTCCTGAGCAGGCTGAAGTCTGTCCTCTGGAAGTCCATCGTAGTGGTTTTGCTGACCCCCCTCCTTACTTCACCAAGAATTGAGAATTCTATCATTTCATGGTCGCTAAGCCCAAGACAGCCTCCAACCATCACTCCTCTCACAGATTATAAAGGATCTTCCCCTTAAAAAAAAAAAGTTAAATCCTGAGGGCAGCATGCTCCATCCACACCAAGGGGAATACAAGGTACCCAGCCCGCAGATGACTAGATCTCCATTGTGCAAACAAAGAAGTAACTCACTCTTCACTACAAGGAACGGCAGAATCGAGTCTGTTCAAAATGCTGTTAAACACACAAAGTAAACACAGCATTATAAAACATTTTCCTCCTCTACTTACATTCCATTAATCTTTCATGCCACTTACACAGTTGGTTAGAGCATTTTCAACAGAAGTTGATGATCTTTTTATCATTGAGGACTTGCAGATGTATGCATGATAGCTGCAGTGAAAAGGCTGAGCAGCCTACAGCCATTTCAATAAATATCATCAGGGAATTTGTTATTTTCCTAAATTAACCAACCCTTAATCAAATTTCACCACACCAATACAAACGATGCAGGCATAGCTAGGGATCAGCTGATTTCTGAAACGAACTGCAGTCATTTAAGATGATGACTTCAACAGAAGCCACACTCCTTCAGATGTCTCCAACAGCAGTACATTAAGATGAAAAAACAATCCCGCACAAGCAAAACCCTAACAACACCAGCTGCACACCATTTTCCATCTTAGAGAAGGCATGCAGCCAGCAGACAGAGCCATGAGATGCCAGTTACACTGCCAGGCGCAAGCAGAGCGACTCAGCTACCCCTCCATCATGCGAGAACCTGTCCAGGGCTATCTCCATGTGCAGGAGACCACAGGTACCAACTCTCTACCTTTGTTTGTAATTAACTTTGGATCTTTGGCTTTTTGGATCTAAAGCTTTGACACGAATTACTGCATTCCCAGGAGAAAACTGAATTCCTAAGGATCAGTTTTTTCAAATCTGCAAGAGGAGAGGCTGGGAAATGCTACTCAGACCTGCCACCAAGATGATTAAGAGTATTGAAAGAGCCATTTGCCGCCTTGTGCTATGAACCCCTCCTTGAAATCACACCACATCAGAACAGCAGCCCTGCATGAATCAGCAAGAGGCTTTGGAAAATTCATTATTAACCTGAAGGTTTCAATACTGCAGTGGAATGAAGAGCTGTCATAGGCAATGTCTTCAAAAGGGTTGAAATCACAGAACTTGTAATCATTTATTAACAAAACCAACGATTTCCGCTGCCTGGTTTTGTAAGGGGAGGCTGAACTCCAACTCTGTACAGCACATTGTCTAAAGCTAAACTAAGAGCTGAAAAATAAAGTACCTTGAGCTTTTAACAAGGTATGGTCACACATATTGTCCTTTCGCATATGGTTGTGTATTCACATGTGCACCCTCACCTATTGTTGCTATTAAATGTAACCAAGTATCTGTATCAAGCTACAACCCAACACTTGCCAAATACACGTACATTTTATACAAGTGCCTCAAGATCATTTCAGGAAAATTTATAGTTTAAAACCATACTCTGCCATGTACAATTTATTCTCGATGAATTTCTGAGCTACTTGTCTTGTAGAAGAACCGCTACCTTTATAGCATTTGAAAACACCATTAGCAATACAAGTGGTTTTAAGAAACTGTTACAGTACATATAGATCAGAATAACTCGGCTTTATTTCTCATAGCTGCTATTTCCCAAAAGTAACGACGAGTGCAACAGCTATACATCTGTCTTTCTCACTCTACATCACAAACTGGGATGCCAATTCTATTGCTTTAGAGAGAAAAAGACCAAATGCCACGTTATTAGTAAGAATCTATTAACAAAGTTCACTGTAAATGTAATGAAAATAATGGCCAAAAAGCATTAAAAAGAATTCCACTTGTGAAAAATAAAATTATGTTCAAGGTTTTTTGCCTGTAATTTCAACTTCTGAAAACATGAAAGTAGGAAATGCACTATATCTTGACTCACTTTCAGTTCTGCTTGACATCTGTCATGTATGTTTGCCTGTGTGAAAGCTTAGCACAAAGATTTCAATAAGGTCTTATGGAGTCAATGCTAAAGTTTGTTTTCTCCCAATTAAAACAGCTATTAAAGGCCAGTTTTAAAAAATAGCAACCTTTAATTGGAAAGAAAAATGCCTAACAATGAATAAAAGGCAGACACATTTACCAATTAAAAATCTGGCAAGATCTCTCAAAAAAAATAGCATTTGCTAAATGCCAGGTTGCTTGTTTCAGAGTACAAAAGCTGCTTCAACCAGCTACCAACAAAACAAAAGGTTAAGAAAAATCAATATACATACACGTGTTTGTCCTCTGAAAGATAAAAAAAAAAATTCCCCAAGTTGTCCTCCAGCAGATGAGCAGAATTTTCTCCATTCACCGTGCTATTTTTTAAAAAGACACTGCCAAAGCCCATGTGATCAGCATTACACTTCTACAACAAAAGCTCCAGTGACAACATTTTGACCTTACTAAGTACCTTTTATTTAAGGAACTTGAAGGATCCTTCTCCTATGTGAAGGAATTAGCACATGTTGAAAGTGGGTGTGCTGAGGCATGAGTGCAAGTGCTGCACTTTCAATCATCCAGAAGAAGCAAGGGGACAGAAGCTGTAAAGTCCTGATATCCAATATCCTACTCTAGAAGTCACACCAGGAGCTATGTCTTCTTGCAGCAAATAATAGCCATTTCTTCTCATCAATGTGAGGACAAGGGCAAATCGAAGATACTCTCGTATCCCCTAAAGGCACAGGGAAAAGAAGGAAGGTTCCTTTGAGCCGCAATGAAGGTGGGGATTTTAATAGCAGACTTCGCAAACATTCATTAAGCTTCCCAAACACTCTTTACTTCTGAAGGATTGTTACGAATATACCTACCCTCAAAACCTCTATTTCTCCTTTAGAAGAAACAAGAGGGAAACTGTGCCCAAGAACTCGGTGTAACCCAGCAGCAGCTCTGCTGAGGGTATGGCTACGCTACCTCATAACTCAGCTCCCCCAGTGACTCCTGGCTTCTTTCCGAATGGATCAGTCCTGTCCCAGGGCAGCGCTGCACATCGCTCGCTCCTGACAGCGGTCCTACAGGTAGGACAGTCAAGGTACCAGGTATCGCTCCATCCACTGAATACCGTTTTTTAATATCCCAGGAGGTCTGGTACCCTCGTCCTCCCGTAACACTGGGCAGGAAACACAACTGCAGCATAACACTACAAAACATCCTAGCTGCAGGCTGCAAGACAGGTTTTACAATGGTAAACAACCTGAACTGCTGTTCATAGATATGTACAGGTTTTGGAAGCAATGAGATACCACAAGGATCCCAAGAGGAGACCCGAGCTGGGTGGTTTGCTCTGTGGACATGGCCAGTCTGCTCGAGTCGGGGCTACAGGGCACCGCGCGGCTTGGGGGCCAGAAATCACCCCTCTGAGCCAGACGACACCTTAGCAGGGTTATCATCACCCAACAGACCTTGGTTCAGCTCAAACACCAGGATTTTATTTTCAGTTTTGTACTCGACTGAGCAGCACACCTCCTGCTTGGAAACAACTTCTTCCAAATTAGTCCATACTTGAGGCTGCCTTTAGTCTCTATTCTCGGCAACAACCGGAAAACCAAGGTGAATTTGATCAGTACACGAATCCTCCAACAGGAAACAACTCCCAACGAACAAACCTGTTCCCCAACACAACAGGAAAAGCTGACACTTCACTGGGACAGAAAAGAGATCAAAAGTGGGACAGGCTTTCCTGTTGGGTCTTCCTTCATCTCGGAGTTTTCCGCATTCAGAGCTGCTGAAAAGCAATGCTGTAAAGACTAAGGACAACCCCAAATTTCCAAACTATACCAAGACTGCAATCAATAACACTGATGAAACCTAGACGGCTACACTGACATTTATGCAATTAACTTTCCTGAAGCAGCAGCACCCTGATTTTAGACTAGAGCCCCACCTCCCATAAAATACCATTTCTCACTTGATTTCAGTGCTGCTATGGTATGTTAAACTTTGTCAAGGATCCGGCCCCCAATACTCTCCCTGAAAGTGAGACACTTTTTCTCCCAGGAAGTCCAGTGAAATAAGTACAAAAATCCCTAAATCTAGTATCAGAGGAAAGTAAATTATTCAGCCTCTTGCAACAGAGAATCTAGTATCAGAGGAAAGTAAATTATTCAGCCTCTTGCAACAGAGAGCTACTGAGCTTGAGTAAATATCAAAAAATATCTCTTAATTAATAAAACCCTTTATATTTATAAAAGGCCTTTCAGCTTCACATTTCAAAGCATTTTATAGACAATCACACTAAACAGATTTTGCAGACCTAAACAACGTTTCTTTTTGAAAGATATAACTCTGTTATAATCAAGTAAAATATCATAATACCTGAAGAAGCTCCTCTGGTTTTGTTTGTCTACAGCGGAAGAATGTAATCAAAGTTTTGTTAGTTTTCATACTCTGTCTCCTTTTATGGGCCTTTCACAGAGCAACAAGAGAGAAATAAACAGTCTTCTAAATAAACAGGGAAATGCAAGTGTAAAACCACAAGGATTGGCAGAAGACTCTGTACATAAATGTTTTGGAAATAAAGCTATCAAGAAAAGAAAACTTTGCTACATTTCAAACCAATAGCCTACTGTTAAGATTTGTAAATATTTTTCTGAAGCTGAGTAAAGTTATAAGAAAGATACACGTAACCCACACAGGTCTAAATTTGTTTGCAACAGTAGTTTATGAGCATACAAACCAGCAAAAAATTTCACCTGTTGCTTAGCAAATTCATCCTCACCTGAGCTATTATATAAAAACAACATACAGAAGAAAGTGATTTAAATTCCTTTCCACACCATTTGCTTTTTGTACTTGGCTAACCCTAAGAAACGTGAATATTATTAACATAACACTTTTTCCTTCCTTTGCAATCAGTTCTACTTTCAGGTTTTCATGGTCTGGCTCAACGTGAGCTCTGCAAAGAGTCTCTACATCCAAATCAAGTTCTAATTAAATTCTGGAGGTTTAGTTATCAGGCTGTTCTATTGAATAATTTTAATTTCATAAAGTCAATAACCTCAATGTTGTGTCTAAACACTGGACCTAAACTAGCCAAGGTATCAGTGCCTGTAAGCCAAAGATTATTAGACAAACATGATTTCTTATTTGGAGAACACAGCAACATGAGCTCAGTCTTATTTTATATTACAAATGAAATAACAAGTCCAGATTTATTAAAATAGAGATACAAAAGGAGGCCCTTAAGATACTCTTGGAAATTATAGGAAACATGAAAAAAAATAATAAGGACAATTACTACAGGAAATGCTGCAGCCATCAATGCACATATATTATTCATTCTTCCACTGTCTACAAATTGCTGTATTTTCCATAAATTAAGGTTGTCTAGCTACAACTCACCATGTTTGCCTCTCCAACTTATTCAAACTTGAGGCTACTAAAGAAACACTATGCACAACACACTTTAAATCCACACTATTTATCCTTGTCCAAATTACAAGGTATAAGTACCAGTAAAAACTCAAGATCAAGGTGAGAAGCCTGATTTTTTCAAGTTTTCACAACTAAGCATGTATTTATTACGCAAACGGTCCACGCAAACTCATGAACAATTGCACCCATGAGTGTTTGTAGGCCTGGATATAAATTCTGCAGGAACACTACCCATCTTAATAGTTACGTATTTGGGTATTGGCTTCCCATTCCTTTCTCTTTCAACATTTGTTATATACGAAATAAAGTCATCTAAGTACACTACCTGCCACTGTCATACCTCACGTTTATATGAGGTCATACCAATGTATGCTTTTCTCCATCTGCATACATATATACGTGTAACTCCAACCTAAACAAGTCTGGTTTTGTTAACAGTTTTTCTTGTAAAACTAATGAACCACATATACTTGAAATTGAAAAGTCAGGCACCACAGTCTGTGTTAAGCATCACCTTTCAAGCATTGTTCAGTGTGATTCTTTGTTACCTATTACCATACAATTCAGAAACTTAAGTCACAACCCCGGAAAGGCTAAGCAGTTCTGTGAACCAGCTGCTTTTTTTAGAGTCACCATCTACCTCACGCTTTGCAAGATCTGAAAGACCAGTTTTCAGAATAATGAAAAAGAACGGAATTTTGTCCTAAACATTATCATTCATAGAGGATTTTAAAATCAGCTTGTAACATGTCCTAGATACAGAACAATTGCTACAGTAACTTCTCCAAAGTAACAGAATTACTATAGTTTCTGGCAAAGACACTGAAGTAGGAACCAAAGTTTGAAAGGTCATTACAACTCACAGTATCATACTGGTATGACTGTTTGCTGCCCACACCCACTTTAGAGGGTGTGCGTAAGGCTAGCATTTAAAAGTTTCACTGTGGGAAATCAGCTGCCAACACACTGGTTATAGGCAGCACAGAAGAGATTCACAAGCAGTTGAAAAAGGCACAGAGGGCAATTAGTGAAGTGAATTCAGGTCCTTGCTTGCCTCCAAGTGTATCACAGAATCATCCTCTAGCAGAGAAGAACAGAGTGCAGAAATAAGGGCAGACAAAAATCAATAGTCTAAACATGACTAGATGCAAGTGCTTTCCTTTCATCCCCACAAGACTGTTAGACTCAGAAGAAGTAGCACTTTTTCCACCATTGCATCCTAAAACAGGATGGAGTTTGCACACAGGACTTCCTAGTCCTACAGCTTTTCCAACCAGCCATATTTTACTCAGTGCTGCTGTGTGTTTATGGATGGGGGTCAGCTATGGACTCCACAGCAGTAAGATGGTGCCTTAACCCTCCCTGTACGGCATAAAGCTAGTGCTAACTGCAGGGCTTACTCCTCTGACCCCAGGATACAGCAAAATAAGGGGAAAAGAAGGGGGTGAGCCAGACAGGGCAGGAGCATGGGGGGACACCCCTCAGGAGAAGGTCTGCTGCAGCACTGAGGCCTCCCCTCCGCTGTCAGGGCCCTGGAAGGACCTGAGGCTCTGGAAGCCCGGCCCGGGGAGGCCCCCACAGCACGGCAGGGCCCGCACGCGCCCCTGGGTCACCCCCAGAGGCCCAGGCAGCACCCAGGAGCGGCCCTGCGGGCGGGACGGGAGGCTGCGGAACGGGGCCGCGCCGCCCCTACCTGATCACAGAGATGAGCAGCCCCGAGGGGTCCTTGCTCTTGCTCATGCTGCTCCGGTAGCGCCCCGCCGCCTCACCAGCCGCCATCTTGCACCCCCCGCCTCAAACACAGGGCAGCCACCCGTGCTGGCGCGGTGCAGCCAATCAGAAGAGAGGAGGCGGGCTTCTGCGGATCTGTGACCCAATAGAAGGCGAAGGAGGCGGGGCGCGCGGCATCACGCTGCTATGCAGCGTGCGGCGGCGCCGCCGCGGGGCCATCTGGGAATTGTAGTTTTTATAGCGGCGGCTCCGGCCTGCTGCGGTGTCAGCGCTACAATCCCCCCCCTTCGAAAAGCGGTTAAAATTGATTAACGGATCAAGAAATTACCGACCAGACAAGATACAGCTGCAAAGAGGGCTGTGCCCAAACGTCATCATTCGCTCTGGAAGCTGCAGAAAATGGGGTGGGAGCGTGAGGGACCACAGCCACCCACGCAGAGCCCGGTCGCGTCACCTCAGGGTGCCTGACGTGCTCCTGGGCCTTTGCTGACTGAACAGCGAAGGGTTTAAACGTTTAGGGGGTTTAAAATGAACAAAATGCCCTAGCTACTTAGAGTAACGTGTCCTACGGAGTAGCTAATGCGAAATATTAGCTGTGTGCCACAGCCTGGAGCTGATTCTGATTGCACGTACGTCTACAAGGGGTTGCTGAAGCATCCCATCATTTAATGTCTTTAAGTTACTGTGGTTTTAAAAATAGTTTTCCCCTGTTTTCTCCAGGAAGGTGGTGAGGTGAGCTGAGCTGAAGCAGGCCAGGCGATCTTCGAAGTCGGCTCCAAAGGCAAGCCTGAGCTAGTCGGAGTTGTGCGTTTGGATTGTGGGGGTGACAAATCGGACTCAGTTCACAAACTGTCCAGGAAGCGGCAGGTCTTTGACACACAACACTTACTGCAGGCCAACTTACTTGCTTGTAGTCCGTCTTGCCTTACCATTGAGGCGCTCCATCTCTTGCCATAGGATCATCTTCTTTAGGAAAGGAAAGGTGCATGTCACCGTGTTCAGGGTTCAAAAACAAAAGGTTGTTTTTCACCGGCTTGCTGGGCAACATAGAACAAGTCATCTTACAACCACAGCCTCGCTTCCCCCATTTGCAGATGAGGGATAACGATACCTCCCTGGTCAAGTCCTTTGAGAGCTTGTGTTAAAAGCATCACGCAAGACCCAGGTTTGTTATTGCAGAGGGAGGAATTCCTTAGCAAGTGCAGTAACAGCCAGGTACTAATAGCTGCTGGGTGTTTTCTAAACCAGGTTCACTCCATCATGTCAAAGACGCTGCTCCTGGCTGCTATTCTGGAGTTGTTTCTTCAGCCCAAAGCTGCACATTAACAATTTTAATTGCATGAAAATTGCTGAAATCTGTAGGTAAGTTGACAGTATCCATTTATACAAACTGTATTTGAAATACAAGGTAATTGGAAGCGTGGTATTCCTAGCGCTTATTTTTATGGGGAAAATTTGCACAGTAGCTGTTGTGGAAGAATCTATTTATTATCAACGGCTGTATCTATTATCATTAGCAGAATGGCAAAATAAGAGCATGGGCACTTTAATTCTGAAATAAAATACTTTATTCCTGAATAACCAATGTGTTTTCAGAACAGAATAATTACTCCAAAGTAAAGTGATTTTTATCTCCAGATAGGGTGTGCACTTGAAGTGTGTTCCTGTATAGCTGTTCTGCTCCATTTCCCCTGTGCAGGCAGGCTCTCAGCTCTACAATTTGCTATTCAGCTACGCCAAAAAAGCTCATCTTCGTTGATTTTCTGGGCAGGTTTGCTAATGCCTTTGCTCAAGGATGGTGATTTGAATGGCAGGAGTTTTATGCACTGGCTGGAGGGAGTTTTTTCTCAAACTGCCGACTTGCCAATATTGTTTTTTCGTTAATTGGCAATTCATATTGACTGCTCTGTACCGGCATGTCCTGGAGATTGCAGTGGGGATGGAATCAATGTGCCCTACCTTTTCATTCCTGACAGCTACAATAATCACCTCATTTAGTAGGAACTTCATCAGGACAAACAACAGCAAATCTCCCCCAGAACTGTAACCTTGCTGACTTTCAGTGCTGGGCTCTAATTGCTAAACCACTATCCTGTTTCATTTACAAGCCCTTTCCCTTCACTCCCAAGCCAAGCAGAGCTATAGGTGTGAATTTATGTTTTCTTTAAACAAAAGAAAAAATCAACGTAGTGCAAGCTGATGCAGCACATGAACACTGAGGTCTTTCTTCATTAATAATATATGATACAGTGAGGATGAAGGGTTACGAGAACAGCATTGTCTACTTACACAGCTTGCAAGAAAGGATTTCAACCTGAAAAGTGAGGGATTGGAAATCAGGGGACAGAAATGTACTTTTCCTTTTCACATTTCTTTCACATAGCGTTTTAGTACTATGAGGTATATCTAGTAAAATGGGTGGTTCCTTGACTACTCAAACCAAATAAAGTCCAAACTGACCAAAAAATTTTCTTGATGATTAATTAATCACTGTCACAACTTGTCTGTAAATATTAGAGGGGCTCAGTCAAGGATCCCCCCCAAACCAAAGGGACTGGGAAGCACAGGTGGTTTTACTCCTCCTCTCCATCCTCCCTTCATAAGGAAAGCAAAGACAAGGGCTCAGTGCGGAGGCGAGCACATACTCTGCCATTTCTCATCCACTGGGCCAGTTGCCTGAGGGAGCACCGCAGTGGCCGAGAGCTATGCCGAAAATAAGCCTAAACAGGCACAGGCAGAGCAGTTCTTTTGCAAATATGGCTTACTCCCTTTGGGAAGCCTTTACAAACTCCACTGGCAAAAGAGCTCCTTTCCCCATATGAGTTGTGTGGTACTAGGGGATTGCTTTCCCCCTTTCCTGAGAAAGTTTTACCTGCAATCCTTTTCCACAATTTATCCACTGGTATTTTCTAAGCGTTACTTGTGAATTCCTAAATGTAACAGATTTACCAACGCTCAGTGCTGTTGTACACACAGGTCTCTCATCCACAGGTTTAACATTTTAAAAAAATACCACATTTTGCTTCGTTATTTCATTTCAAACATTAGTAGAAATGTCAGAGAAAAGGGTTCAGCTCACACCAATATCTTACAGGTGTAATTGCCTTGTCTGTAATGTGTTTATATTAGTTATAATGAAATTACCTTTGACTTGCATCAGTGTAAATGGGAGCAGAGTGAAGGCCAGAGTTTCCATCTAAGACTGTAGGAGCAATTTTGCTTGTAGAAAGCGAGCATAATTCAGTTGGCATATATCAGTCAGCTTAATAAAATATATTACCTCTTCTTACAGAGTTTGTCGCCCTGACATCAGCTGCATTGCACTGAAATTGGTCCATGGTCAGAGAAACAGATCCCAGGCCCCCACGTCTTGCAATAGACTTAATTCTGTTTTTCTTCTGAAGCTTTATCAGACTTTACCACTCTGCCTGAATAAGAACTGAATAAAAGTGTGCTGAAACACCAGGATTTGTCCCTATCGTTAGTCACTCGTCTGGATGACCTTGTTATTCCTATTTACCATTATACAAGTGTGTACACATATAAAGGTGTTTTAGGTTGGGTTTTTTTGGATTTTCTGCATGACAACAATCAGTATCTCTTCCCAGCACGTAGCTGCCATCAAGTCTTTCTGTCTCAGCTTGTGAATAAGAAGTAAGCAACCCGTGGGGATGGAGAAGAAGTTGCCTGGCTTAATGCTGGAAATCAAGACAGAGATATAATTCAAATGGCTTCTTATTGTTTTTTTGCCTCCTGACATTTCCCAAGTTGCACTGTGTAATGCTGCCACAGAAAAAATAGTAACTAAGACTAAGCTAAATGGAAAAGTACTGCTGCTTTTCCAATGTCAAAGCCACAAAACCTACGGTAATGCAATCTCTGAAGGAAATCAGAGCAGAAGTATGAGGTGTTTCTCTTCACCATGCAAGTAAAACACTGTGAAGGAAGATGAGCTGTTCTCCTTCTGTAAACCATTAAAAAACCAGATTATTGGGGTTTATTATTTCCCCTTTATTTTACTTATCTTTACTAAGGGAATGCTGGTTTTGCAGTTGTGCAATCCATAACAAAACAGAGAGGTGAGACTGAACCAGTTAGTTTGTTCATGCAGTTGATGACCTGATTCAGACCTGGCCAGAACGGTCTTTTATCATGGCTTGTTTTCTTAATTTATTTCATTCCCTGGGAAACAGTAAATTGCAAGGTGGTAGGGCAGTTTTCTAATCTAGTTATGCCTTAACACAGTTACTGAGTCATGTGAAGCTTGAGCCCCAGAGCCTGCGTTCATCTTCCAGGAGCTTGAACACACTCCACAGCCTTCTCAGCAAAGCATGTCTATACTTTTGCATGAGGGCTTTGTTCAAACGGAGAATTTTCTGGTAGTAACAATAAATATAGGAATATCAGCTTTTTCATCATTATTGGGTATTGTAGATACACCAAACCTTGGGCTTAGGAAGCCTAAACATGACTTATCAATGCTGCCTTCCATCTTTTGGCTAAGACAGACCTCCCATTTGATGTCCGGCATCCAGTTGTCCTCAGTTATCTTCCAAATCCTCAGCCTGTCTCTCCTCATCTCGTTCAGGTGAACAGCTGCAGGTTGCATAAAAAGCAACACTCATATCCTGACTCTCTCGTGTTTAATTGTGCTTTTTTTCCCCCAGCCTTCTGTAAGGACTTCTTAGATCCTATCCACAAGCTTCTCATTTTAACCCAGCTCCATTAAGTTCCCCGTGTCTAGTTGACCATCAAGTCTCCATGTAATGACTTCTGCATTTGTTGGGCATCAACACTTGCCTCAGGTGATATTTGAGCCAGTAAGTTCCTACAGTTTGGGGGAAAAGAGGTGGCTGGGTAGAAAAGAAAGTCCCAGATTCCTGCCGACACTGAGGGGGAGGTGGAACCGCCTGGCTGGTCTATTCCAGCAAATTCACGTGGGAGGGAGAGGTAATGGATGCCTCAACCCCAGGAAAAGCCCTTAGATCAGAGCTCCACATTATTAAACCTTAGGTAACCAAGCATGACGTACGTTGGAAATAAGACTTCATAAATTCCACCGCTCGCAGAAGTATTTCATCCTGCTGAATACAGCTTTGGATATTTTCTGTTTTGTGTAACTAGCAGCTTCAGGCAAGAGAAACAACAAAAACTTGAACCGAAGTAAAACTCTCAGTACTAGCAACGCGCTCTTGTATTTTCAAGAAAAGCAGCAGTGGTATCAATCCTTCTGAAATGAGACATCAGACATCCAATTTCAAGGCTTCCCTTGCAGAAAATGGGGCACAAGTTTCAGCAGCTGAACAGTCCTTTTGGCCTCAAATTTAATTTCCTCTGAAGTGATATAAGAGAAGGATAATATGACAGTTGTTGTACTTCTATAGCACTTTTGACAAAGTAAATATATCACTGGCAAACATCATAACCCTCATTTTACAGGAGAAACTGTGACCCAGTGATAGTAAAATCAAGCACGCAACAACAAACCCCGCTTACCCTACAGTCTCAAAGTTTTGCAGTCAAGGAGGAGACGAAATTGGAATGATCTATACTCAGTCTACAGTCCAACACATTTGAAGGACGGCCACGTTGAAGGACATTACAGAGAGTCAATGGTGCCTCTGAAAGGGCTTTCCACAGTGCCCTCCTACGTCTTGGACATCTGAGCCTCCCCACTGTTTGACTAGCACCTCTTGTCCTGCATTTTCACTAAGACAAAATATCAGTGAGGAAGAGTTTCTTTGCGGGGGGTGTTCTTTAATTAAAAACCCCTGCAGGCTCTCTGCTATGTAATCCCACAATACCAGAGCAGCAGCATGCTTCAGGTGTCCACGATACCAATGGCGCTATATCTGTCAGGTGTTGCCGCTGTGTTTTTTAGCAATGTTTGCTCCATGTTGCCTTTGATGGGGCCAGCCAACTCCTTTGGTGTTGCCATCCTGACCGCTGTTGCTATCCCTCCCCTTGCCCTGGCCTGGGACAAAGTGATGTGGCCAGACTCAGCACCACAGCTTAGGTGATGGAAAAGCGTTGACTTTCCCCTCACCCAGAAACATTATCACCCATCACCTCAGAATTATTCCAGTTTGGTGGGCAAGATGAGCCCTAAAGAAGTGGTCACTGGCCTGACTCTCAGGCTGGACAAATCTAAAATCTCTGGACATACCCATCAAGCAGCCTCAAAGTTCAGATTGGAAACTGTTCAATAGTAACCAATCTGCAAGATGGCAGTGATGGTAACTCCCAAATATTTGGTGTCGTGAAGTGTCTGTGGGTAGTCAAAGAGTGAGGATGCTCAGAGAGCTACAGGCACTGCAGCTTTGAAAGCATTGTGATAAAGAACTAACTGAAGCACCAAATCTACAGGAGGAGACTTAGATCAACTTTGTTGTACAGCAGTGTTATGTGGGCACTGAATAAGGCTGAAGATAGATGTCTTTAATTTTTTCTGTTATTGTCAGCAAGAAGGACAAAATCAGCAAGACAGATACTTGCAGATGAACCCCACAACTCCATCACCACTAGTGCAGGGTTTGAGACAGACACGTTAGGATGGAAGGTCACTGCATTTTGTACTGTTTCATCAATGATCTTGCAGTCACCAGAAGACCGGACAGGGGATTAAGAGGTGTCAGTGGAGTAGAGCCAGTCCATCGTAATAACCTTACCAAAGTGGGGTCCAGGTGGCCTTTGAAACACAAGATGGATGGGTCTTTTGGAGATTTGCTTTATGATGTTGCAGGAATTTAAGCTGTCAGCACACTTGAAAGGTTCCTAGAGATGGTGGTGTAACTAAGTAATTTCCTAATGATGCAGCAAAGGTTTTGCAATTCCCATTTAAAATCTGGTAAGGTAATAAATGCTCAGCAAGAAAATGAAGTGTAATCTGCTGTACATCTATAAAATGAAATGTAATGCAATAAAATTAACTAAAAGGTCTTATCATCTCTACTTTAAAGATGGCATTGGTGTGACTGGTGTTGGTTTTTAACAATTCCCCTTCAGGAAAGGCAAGCCCTACCATCCATGCAATATCATTTTTTTTCCTATGATCTTTCTGGGTTTGGAGAAGAAAAACATTTCAATGAGTATCCAGCTCCAGGGATCTGGTGAAAAATTAGGTCAGCACAACAAATAGATATCTGTCACAAACTAATAAATATCTGTTACAACAAGTGCTGAAGACGACCACTCAGATGCTGAAGACCATTCAGCTGCTTCTTTTGCTACGTTTCATCACCCCTTCACCACTACCCTCCTTTCCCCATTCTTCTCCAATTCATCTCCTACCTTTCCATTCTGTCCTCTCTTCCTTCATCTTTACATTTCACTAATCCCTTCCACTAAACACCATTGATATTTTTAAAATTATAACGACACAACTTAAATTTACAAATCATTGTGCTCCTTGTTTCTGTGTTACATCCTTTTCCTTCTTAAACTCATGTCTCTCATCTATTTAAATTATAAACTCATCAGGGCAGAGGCCACATTTTAACCTTAGCATAGGGGAGGTTTATGTAGCATAATTAAGCAGGATCATAAAATACACCTCAGTGAAGGCTGAAATCTAAGTAAGTTGTGGAATTCACATTGGTTTCATTGCTCTTAAGGTGAGAGGTGAACACCGTCACGACGTTGTCTAACTTCTTGCATAACTTAGACCAGGGGACTTCATGCAACGAGTCCTGCAGGAACCTAACACTCAGGAAGACCTGCTGATGAGCTACTCACTCAGTGCCATCATAACCTGTTCCAACAGAAGTTTGTCCTTCCTACTAAAATTGTGTCCCATGTGTCCTGTTTTAATTTGTCTGGTCCAAGCCTTCAGCCATTTGATTTTACTATGCCAGAAGATCCCCAGACCTCTCAGCCTTCTTCTGTCCCTGTGCCTGCGACTCCATCATGCAACTGTGTAATCTGAGGCTGCGTGATGTGAAGAACATCGCAGACTAAATGAATGGTTAAACTATTACAGGGACTTCATATTATTTATATATGCCACTTCCCTAGCATGCAACAACCTTTTCTGGTGTCCTAGATATTTACAGAAAATGGGGGCTTGTGCTACAACTGCGTAAAATATAGACCTGGCTTTGGAGGAACAGGATGCAGAAGGCAAACTCTTTACATCTCATAACCAATGCATGTGACTTGGCAAATCTGGCTATGAATCTCTCTGAACTTTATCCACATGTCCAGAACCTGGACATGTGCTGAGAACAAACAGTCATGCTTGATTTGTGTTCTTCTGAGATTCTCCTTATTTGTAGCAAGATGGCCCTGTTCCAGGGAGCAGACTGGCCCCACCACAACCGTGCACAAGGGCCCGCAGGGGGTTATACAAGCCAGCCGTAGACCATGGATTCAGGCAGATGATAAGGAAAGAGACAAAAAGCACAGAACAGTGAACAGCATGTCTTGCGTGATTTCTCACTGAGGTAAAAAGGAATGAGAGAAGATGTAACACATACTTACTTTCATTTTTCCAAGGGAAAAAGCAATAAGTGCATAGCCTTGGGTTATGAACATCCTGATCGCTCAATCACAGTCTCGGCGACTGGCTGCAGTCATTACAAGCTCAGTAAATTTTGGAACCTTTGGAAAACTGCTGCTTCCTTTTCAGTAAGAAACCATTTGTCTGAAGTGGTTTTAGTTCAGTGGGTCCAGAAGTCACTGGGATGTGATAGCAGGAAAAGCCATGGGGGTAGATAAATATTTCAGTGTATTTCTACCTTCAGTCCTTACAAAGACAACACTCCCCTGCTGCCATGGAGGTAAGAAGGGGCTAGGATATCTATGAGCATTTTATACCCACCACAGCTTGAAATATAAATCAACATGCTGCAGAATGAAAACTGGCGGCTCATGGCTTAGACAGGCGCAGTCTTCACTGGGTAAAAAAACTGGCTGGATGGCCAAGCCGAGAGAGTCGTGGTGAATGGAGTTAAATCCAGTTGGCAGCCGGTCACAAGCGGAGTCCCCCAGGGCTCAGTTTTGGGGTCGGTCTTGTTTAATATATTTATCGATGATCTGGATGAAGGGATTGAGTGCTCCCTCAGCAAGTTTGCAGATGACACCAAGTTGGGAGGGAGTGTTGATCTGCTTGAGGGTCGGAAGGCTCTGCAGAGGGATCTGGACAGGCTGGATCAATGGGCAGAGGCCAATTGTGTGAGGTTCAACAAGGCCAAGTGCCGGGTCCTGCACTTGGGTCACAACAACCCCATGCAACGCTACAGGCTTGGGGACGAGTGGCTGGAAAGCAGCCCAGCAGAAAAGGACCTGGGGGTGTTGGTTGACAGCCGGCTGAATATGAGCCAGCAGTGTGCCCAGGTGGCCAAGAAGGCCAATGGCATCCTGGCCTGTATCAGAAACAGTGTGGCCAGCGGGAGTAGGGAGGTGATCGTGCCCCTGTACTCGGCGCTGGTGAGGCCACACCTCGAATCCTGTGTTTAGTTTTGGGCCCCTCACTCCAAGAAGGACATTGAGGTGCTGGAGCGTGTCCAGAGAAGGGCGACGGAGCTGGTGAGGGGTCTGGAACACAAGTCTGATGAGGAGCGGCTGAGGGAGCTGGGGTTGTTCAGTCTGGAGAAGAGGAGGCTGAGGGGAGACCTCATCGCTCCCTACAATTACCTGAAAGGAGATGGCAGAGAGGTGGGTGTTGGTCTCTTCTCCCAAGTGACGAGTGACAGGACAAGAGGAAATGGCCCCAAGTTGCGCCAGGGGAGGTTTAGACTGGATATTAGTAAAAATTTCTTTATGAAGAGAGAGGTGAAGCATTGGAACAGGCTGCCCAGGGAGGTGGTGGAGTCACCATCCCTGGAGGTGTTCAAGGAACGTGTGGACATGGCATTGTGGGACATGGTTTAATGGGCATGGTGGTGTTGGGTTGATGGTTGGGCTTGATGATCTTACAGGTATTTTCCAACTGTAGTGATTCTGTGATTCCGTGAAAATCCAGAGGTTTTTTTTCTTTTGTTTGACTTCACTCTTTCTCTGTGTTTCCACGTGGCTCCCAGACACTCAGCTCTCCCTGAGCTGAGAAAGAGCAGTGAACACAGAAAACAGTCTGGAGCCACCAAGGATCACCAGGCTAGCAGCATGGTAAATAGAGCAGGGAGGGTGGCACACACCTGAAACCTCTTATAATATGGGTCCAGCTCTCTCCTCTATAGGGTCTCCCTGTGTGACTTCAGGCACAATGATGGAACTTGGGTATGCAGGAAAATTCTCGTCTTTAAAATCCCTGCAGGCTCTGTAAGTGCCTCCATTTTCACCAGTAACTGTCCCTTGATACATAAAGTTTTCACTTTGCAACTCAGAAGCATCTTTACCCCAGCAGAGCTCCTCACTGCCCTTGTTTTCACCCAGAATGAAGAAATTTTCTGTCTCTCACTTAAAAAAATCTGATGTTAAGTTACCCTTTATCCATCCAATGCACACCAACATGAACGCAAGTGTTGTCTACTGACTGTCTGAACCCCTGTCAAAGGAAGAAGTGGCCTCCTGTGGTAGCACAGGGGTTAGAGCGCTCATCCCTGCCCTGCCCTGCCTTGAGCAGTGCTTCAAACTCCTTATCTCCTGGGGAACATCCAACCCCACACTGAAGTCTGTAAGGGCTCAGGAGGGGGAAAGATGTTTACTTCAGTCCCGGGCTGAAGTTCTTCTTTGAATTGCAAAACCCACCCAAGAAGCCGATTTCATGCTCAGGGCAGCAACTTGGTCTCTTCTCCCAAGTGACAAGTGACAGGACAAGAGGAAATGGCCTCAAGTTGCACCAGGGAAGGTTCAGGCTGGATATTAGAAAAAATTTCTTTACTGAGAGAGAGGTGAAGCACTGGAACAGGCTGCCCAGGGAGGTGGTGAAGTCACCATCACTGGAGGTGTTCAAGGAACGTGTGGACGAGGCATTGTGGGACATGTTTTAATGGGCATGGTGGTGTTGGGCTTAATGGTTGGACTTGATGATCTTACAGGTCTTTTCCAACCGTAGTGATTCTGTGGTTCTATGAACTTACACTGAGTTACTTTGGGCTGGGCTGCTGTCAGCAGCTGAGATAAGTCACGGTGAGCTAATTCAGAAGTGCCTACCTGGGCTGCACACACAGCAGCAACTGAGATGTCGGGGTTCAGGAAGGGACTAATGCCATCCACATTATTAAGGAACAACAGGGAAGGACATGAGCATGCCTTGTTATGCAGCTGAGCTTTTCCTTTACCATAGCTCCCTAATATTTAGATTTGCTATTTTTTAAAAAAAATAGAGCATTTTTTTTCTCTGCAGTGGAATACGCCTGGTTGACATCTCTGGTAGTGAAGATCCTACCCAGCCTGTGTTAACTGTGAGAGCAGAAAGAAAGTAGCATATACTTCCACCAGGGTCCTGTGTCAAAATGATAAAAACAAATGAACAAAAAAAATCAAGATCTGGCATGTAAAATTCCAGTGCTCCAAACTCATGCAGGTATCAAAGGAAAAAAGAGAAAATTCAGGCCGAGAATGAGGGACGCAGAAAGCCTTGATTAGGGAAGTGGCACTGGGGGCCTGATGAAGGAATGAGAACATTGCCAGTGCACGAGAGAGTTTTGAGTTAAACACCAAGACCTGATATCAAAATATAGACAGGTGAAATTATAATATGATGGAACCCAAGCACAGAATAATATTCTGCTGGGGATTGTTTTACTGTGCCACAAGGAGCGAATTTCAGACTGTCTCTGCTTGAAAATCCTTTAAGCAAAGAAGACATTTGGCAACTCATACCTGGATTTGGCATTACAAAACAGCAATAGTCCTCAGGGATTGCAAAACTCTTTTTAGGCTACTCCTGCCACATGGAAACAGGCAGGAGGAGGAGACAGGTTTTTGGAATATGTCTCCAAGGCTTGTATTATAATGGAAACATTTATGCTGCAATTGGAGAGTGGCTGTAGACCATGTAGATATGCCTATGAGAGCTTTAAATAGCTATCGGGGGGGACAGAGAGTAGGGCAACATGTACAACGTGATGCTCAGTGCCAGTTGCAAACCCTGCCTGAGACACAGCAGAAATGCTGGAGTGCTTAGCACACAGTATCCCTCCAATTAGCACTAGCGGTGATTGGCTCTGTAAGTTAAAACAAGAGTCTGGCAGCTTGGTTTCTTTGAAGGTCTTGACCCAGGTGTCTCCAAAAATCAGCTGGCAGAAACCAGCGGGGTCCTTAGCTGGAGGCATCTGTGTGTGGCTGCACTACAGAGGACAGACTGGCCCACGTGGGGCCCTGGAGCTGCAGCAAGTGACCAGCAGCATGGAAACCTTTGGAGAAGAGATGGGTCCCTGGAAAAGCCAGGTTCAGGAAGGTAAGATAATTGCTTGGCTGATTTTACAAGAAAGAAGGAAGATTGCGATGTAAAGGAAAGACTCAACCTGGATTCTAGAAGTGGTCCATGGATCACTCCCTGTGGTGTTGAGAGAAGGAGCCAGCAGCCCTCCAGGAGACCTAATCCTTTGCTGTTTTAGCAGCTTGGTTTAGCCTTCCTCCCAGCGACTGGCCAAATGCCAACAGGACTGGGAAAGGGGCTCAGTGGGGCAGGAGGCCAAGCTGCAGAGTGAGATTTCATAGGATAGGTTGAGTCATTTAGGAGCATCTCCAATGCTGGTCAAGTGGCTGTGATCCTCTCCCACCTTCCTTCCATCCCTTTCCAGATCATTCCCTGACAGTTCAAGAAATTCCTGTGTTTGCCTTAGTATCAGCATTGGATACTGAAGCAGGAGACAAGCGGCTGATAAAGTTTCCTGGAGCATTTGCCCAGCTATTCACAGCACACAAGTCGCAAAATGACTTGGGCCAGAAGACAGAATTGAAGATTACCATGAGATATCAGATCCTGAGGTAGTGGACAACTCTGCCATCAGCAAATCCTACATGCTGTCCCGTTCCATGGTGCAGGGTCCTGCTCAAGGGAGACGAAAGCTGAGTACCCACACACCACTCACTTCGCTAGAGGAGAAAAGTATTTTCCTGCTAAAAATAATGAACGGCCTGAGCCAACTCGTGGCCAGATGGTCCCAATCAGCAGTTGTTTATACCAAGACCTGGGAGAGCAGGTCAGTCACGCCCCCTGACCCTAATATTGTCTGTAGAAAAATAATCAATTTACAAGGCCAGGACGACTGACCTGTTAGCCCTGTTTGTTGATCCAAGACAAAATGGCTCAATAGCTTTAATTATTAAAGCCGGTATAGGCAACCATTGATCCTCCCACTTAGTGCCATCGCTCTAGCCTAGACCCCAGGGGTTTAGAGCAAGGGCATTTGCAGGGAAAGAGAGAGAACCAACCACTTTGAATGACTGATCCACTGGCATCACCTCAATTTTGGATGCCAATATTGAAAGTCTGGCTCCCTCCAGTCCATCCATTACACCTCCTCAGAGCAATCAAGCGATGACCCTTCCTTGAAAACACAAGTCCCTACTTTTCAGCTAACAAGACATTGAAAAGAACATTTATAGAGTTGACCCAGATCATCTTTTCTCTCCAACAGTTCGAAAAGCAATCGGCGTAAAGGACATTAATCGAGTTGGCGCCAAGAGGTAATTGAAGACAGTAATTACTCAGTTTTTATAGAGCTCGAAATGTAATAAGGATTTTAAGAAAGTAATAACTGAAGCTTTCTGCAGAGAGATCCCCTGGTGCATACAGTTTAGCTAAGGGCCTATCTTTTTGAAAATACATTTTCTTGTAGTTATTACATCACTGTCTTGCTGGGACATCTCTCCTGAGCCTTTGTAAATGTAATGGGCTTTGCTAAATCTGAATACACTGTCTCTCTGCATTCTGAGTTTCTGTGTCGGATTGACACATCTAATGCAGCAATAATGCAGGAAACAGAAAACACCCACATTTGTATGCTTTGCCTTCTCCCAGCTCCTGGCTTCCCTGTTCAAACCTGGCAGATTTCTGTCAGTCACCCAGTTTTTCTTTCTGCTTTGGAAGCCATGTCAAAAAGGATCTGATTAAATTTCCCAAAGGCGCATTCAACTCACACGGCAGCTCCTAGGCTTTGTGGTTAAAAGTTGATGCAAATTTTCCTAGCAGGCTCAAAGGGCATTTCAACTTGCTCTACATTTGCTTGCTGAAATCACAAGACCCTGCAATGGAAAGAAAAACTCTGATGAAATGGCAAATTTATCTTCACAAACCTGATGAAATTTGGCAAAAGCTCCTCCTTTAAGCAGAGCACCCTGCATTCAGCTGAAATGCTGGTCCAGTCATCCCCTGCTTCCTGGGACATCTTCAGGATCCAGCCCACGTCCCCTCAAGCGTAGGACTCCTGTGTCCTCTTCCTTACTTGGGTACCGATGCTTTATGGGCTCTGAAGCAAGAACCTACATAGCCCCACACATTTGTTTCTGCACCCTGACTTACTTTTGTCTGAATTATCTACTTAGTTCTTTGGGACTGGACTTCTCTCTTGCTGTGAACCTGTACTGCCTACATCAGTCCGTAACTAGCTTGGATTGATGGGTTGATCCTCCATAGCATTGTTGAAAGAGCAAAGAAAGCACTCTGGCTCCCTTCCCTACAAGCCAGTCTGTAACTTTTTGTGGGGCAGAATTCGTATTCCACTGATGAGGTCCGGTCAAACAGACAGACAGACATGCTTGAGGGCCATCATGGTGACAAGAATGTACACCCAAGTGAAATGAATGTTTGCTCCTATCTCCTGTGCTCTCTCTCTGCAATGTTTACCCCCTCTAAAATCACATTATCTAGTAAAATATGATGGAGACCTTCACCTTGGAAGGTGAAGGTCCAAAACCATAATGTTTTTAAACACAAATTAAACCTCAAGTTGAAATCTTAAATTTTCAGAGTACCTAACCAAACAATAAATGCTTCAGAGGCTCAACAGTTTCTTAGTTATGACCAGTTTGGCACATTTGTTGTGTATTTACTCAGTGCTTAAGGTTTAGAATGAGCGGGCCCTGGTCCATAACTGTTGTCTGCACTGAAAGTAATAAAAAACATAATAAAAACCATAACTACTCCTTTAGGTCTTTCAGCTTGATTTCAAAAACAAAAAACACTGTTGGCAGCTAGAAATATTGAGTGGATACTCGTATTTTTGTGAGATCCATGCATGAAAGGTATGCTGAACGTGCTGAGCTCATTTACTGTTTCCTTACAGGCCCCATCAGCTATAGCAAGAGTCAGACCCGGTGCGACAAGAGAAGCATTGTGCTCAACAGTACCTTCAAAAAGTCCAGACTTGTCCCTTGAGTTACTGATGGAGACCGTAAACTCTTCAAGGCAAGTAGCAAACGTGTTCTGAGTTTGTACAGTGCTTTGCACAACGATGCTGGCACAGTTAGGTGTTGCTGTAATGAGAAGCATCATCTCGGCTGAATTATCTACAGCTGATGGGTGTGAGTAGGGGGAAGTGGTGAAAAGATGGTGTGATGCCCCAGGCCCACACACTCAAGCTCATCATGTGTTGTATTCCTGTATTACACTGTTGCTACAAACATTTTGTAGAAGAGCTGGTGATTGCATTAATGACAATCGTGCCATCCAGCTTTGATGAACCCTTATACTGAATGGACTGTGGCACCCACAGAGTTTTACTGCCTAACACCAATTGCCGAGAGCCGAGGGGTGTGCGTCACACCGGTCTCCCAGGACTGCTGGGCGGCTGTTGGTGCCAGCACCTAAGGGTGTGAAAAAATGCACGGGGCAGCATTCCCTTGTCTGATTCCCAAGGATGGAACTGAAAATTTTGCCTTCACCCATCTTCTCCACTCATATGTGGGATCCAATTCCTGTCTTGCACGATGGCGTCAGAAGTTTTTCGACCACATCTGATATTAAGACTCGACAGAGCCCTGCTTCTTTTACAGATGTTTTCATAAACAATCCAGCTACATCTGCTTTCAAACGTTCTGGGCTGGGAGGACAAATTCCATTCCATCATGCCGGGAGGTAGCTGCAAAAGGAAGCCCAAGTCTGATGACATCATTTGGGTTATGTCTGGTTCTGGCTCTCCTCCAAACTCAGACAGCTCATTGCTACCAAAGGACTTCTGTCCTGCAGGGTTTAGTGGCTTTCTGGCTCAGATCTTTGACGAAACTTCATTTCATGACAGGTCTATCCCCAGTACCTTCTTCCTAACTAGGACTATTCCCTCTGGTGAGAGAAATCTTCCATGCTCTTTGCTGGGATGGGGCCCACCTGGACTACTTAAATGGCTCTGCTTCAACCTCTTCCCTGCCGCACAGCTGGCAAAGTTCTCTGGATCTCCAGGAAGAGAAAATTGCCTTTGAATTAATCGCCTGTGGTTCTAGATGCAGAGCTTCCCAGCATTTTCTGCATCACATAACTCATCTCTGCATTCACTTGTTAATCTCATTAGTTTTGATTAAAATTTGGTGGGGGATTCTAAGACCTTCTATTGACCCGTTGTGGTATATGATGGAAATTTATTCAGGTCAATTAGACATCTGCCAGTTTCATATTCAAAGGCCATGACATATGTTTGCTCAACAGGGTACTGCAACAAGGAGACACTGAATTTGCATCCTGAGCAAGGTGGCACAACGATGTATCGATATCGTTTTTTAATGAGATTTGCTGGCTTTCACAGACTTGAAAAAGTGTAAATTTATGCTAAAATGTCAACAAATGCCAGTCAAAGAAAGTTCTGTATCATGCCTGAATGCAAAAGACACAGAGGGATACAGTGAGTCATTTTCATCAGCGCGTTAACTCCAAGAATTACATCGACTTGCATTTGGCTACACTTGCCTAAGCTAAAAGCCCCTTTCTGCTACTCTGTCAATACCTTTTGCCCACTTCGGAGGGATCTGTTCTATCTTTAGGAGACCCGTTTCCCCCATATACATCACCTTCATGTCAGTCCACATTTTATGACGATGTGAGCATCAGGTGAACCACTGCGAGACATCAGTGAAATAGGTGGGTGCCCAGAAAATATTGTTGTTTGTATAATAGCAGTGCATTTCAGTGAGACATAGATATCCATGCTGCTGGGTAAGATACAGCTGTCTGAATGACAAGGTGCAGGCAGGTAAGCATAACTTAGCTTTGAATAGCCTTTCTCTGCAGAGCTAATTAGGGATAGCAGTTGTCCTTGCTGAACCGATGCAGCTCTCCTTGCTCTGGTTTCTAGTTTCACAAGGTCCCATTTCAGGATCTTTGTATCATCATACTACGCTGTGCCGATGTCCCCTAATCAGAGATGCATGCCCGACCCTGAACAGCTGATAATCTAAATGGAAAATACTCCTGGGGCAGCAGAAGCACAAAACATCACAACAACTTGCCAGGGTTTGGGCCACAGGGTGGTGGCAGAGCCAGGAAAAGAATCCAGAAGTCCTGAGTGCCCCGTAGCACCGGGCTAACAGGGATTCTCCCGCTTACTTAAATGTATAAAGTGCAAACATAGACACAATCTGTAGCTATGCATGTTAAAAACATAAAAATATATAGCGTATTATTGCAGCTCCCTAGAACACATGTTGGCCTTTTCATTCATCAGGATTTTGGACGGAGGCCACTGTCCAATTGGTTTGAATGTTTCCAGTATTTCTAATTAATTTGGCTTATAAAGTAGTTTCTTCACCAGTTTAGCTGAGTAGCCTTTCTTTGCCAATTGTCCCAAATGGAGAGTATTGTACACACTTTACATAATTAGCTAATTTAACCAGCTAATTTAACATTAATAGCAAATCTGTGAGTTGAACGCCAGCAAATGAACTCATTAAAAAGAAAAGAACCAGTGCCTTCTCCTTTCTTCTTTTTTTTTTCCTTTAGTTTTGCACTCTTAGCAAGATGCTCTAGGGAAATCAGGATTTCAGGGAAATTCAGATGATCAAATAAATAGGGTTTTATTGATGAATTAAAAAGGATGCATCAGAATGTCAAAAAACTTCCACAGTAAGATGCCAGCCTCATCTGTTCTGTTTAGGAAGGACCCAAGGCTAGAGGACCCCTCACAGCCTTTTTTTCATTTATTCTCATTTGCGCAATGAGGGTCTCGTAGTCTCCTCAAGTGCTGCACACCTGTGATGGGTTGGCCCTGGCTGGACTCCACGTGCCCACCAAAGCCGCTCTATCACTCCCCTCCTCAGCTGGACAGGGGAGAGAAAATATAATGAAAGGCTCGTGGGTCGAGATAAGGACAGGGAGATCCCTTATCATTGCCGTCACGGGGGAAAACAGACTCGACTTGGGGAAATCAGTTTAATTTATTACCAATCAAAATCAGAGTAGGATAATGAGAAATAAAACCAAATCTTAAAAATACCTTCCCCCCACTCCTCCCTTCTTCCCAGGCTCAGCTTCACTCCCGATTTTCTCTACCTCCTCCCCCTGAACGGTGCAGGGGGACGGGGAATGGGGGTTGTGGTCAGTTCATCACATGTTGTCTCTGCTGCTCCTTCCTCCTCACACTCTTCCCCTGCTCCATTGTGGGGTCCCTCCCACAGGAGACAGTTCTCCATGAACTTCTCCAACATGGGTCTTTCCCATGGGCTACAGTTCGTCACTAACTGGTACTGCATGGGTCCCTTCCATGGGGTGCAGTCCTTCAGGATCAGACTGCTCCAGTGTGAGTCCCCCACAAGTCCTGCCAGCAAACCTGTCCAGCGTGGGTTCCTCTCTCCACGGGTCCACAGGTCCTGCCAGGAGCCTGCTCCAGCATGGGCTTCCCACAGGGTCACAGCCTCCTTCGGGCATCCACCTGCTCCGGCGTGGGGTCCTCCATTGACTGCAGGTGGATATCTGCTCCACTGTGGATCTCCATGGGTTGGAGAGGGACAGCCTGCCTCACCATGGTCTTCACCACGGGCTGCAGGGGAATCTCTGCTCCGGCGCCTGGAGCACCTCCTCCCCTTCTTCTTCCCTGACCTTGGGGTCTGCAGAGCTCTTTCTCTCACATGTTCTCACTCCTCTCTTCTCCGGCTGCTGTTGCGCAGTTGTTTTTCAGCCTTCTTAACTATGTTATCCCAGAGGTGCTACCACTGTCGCTGATGGGCTCAGCCTTGGCCAGCGGTGGGTCCATCTTGGAGCTGGCTGGCATTGGCTCTATCAAACACAGGGGAAGCTTCTAGAAGCTTCTCACAGAAGCCCCCTTGTAGCCCCCTCACTACCAAAACCTTGCCATGCAAACCCAATACGACGCCTGAAGTGACTTTGTGAGCCCTGAAGCACGCTGTGAACACTGATTATTTGAGAGACATATTTGAGGACATCAGCATGACAGCAGTATTGGCTCTTTGATCTCATCGCTCTGGCCTGTTTTGCCCCTCTGAACAACTCAGGGTGCTCAGATGGAACGTGATTCTTGCCAGGAGGGAGCTCCACTCCACCACCCTTCTTTCCAGCTCCAAGAAAAAGCCCTTTCAGACAGTACTTCAAGTCTCCCTTTCTCACACACCCTTCTTCTCTCACGTACCAGCTTACATTTTTCCCACCTCTATGCTCCACACCTCCCACCACTTGAATAGGGTAAGACAGCAAGGGGGCATACGGGAAGCTGTATGATGGGAAGCACGCTAAATAAGGGTATTGCGGGAAAAAAAAGCACGGAGAACAAGAGTTTTGGGGCATAAGAAAGCAAGGACAGTCCTTGGGGAGCCATGGGACCGGATGATGGGAACAACCCCAATTTTGTTCTCATAATTCATTGTTAAGAAGCCACTTGTTATAAAATTAAGTGTAATGCAGGTCCTCACATTAGTGTGATTAAGGACATAGGGATGCAGTCATCTACTCAGCCAAAGACTTCCAATAGTATTTCATTACTTCAGATACTGGGGTTGACCAGATGACCTCCAGAGGTCCCTTCCAACCTCAACTATTCTGGGATTTCTTCTGTTTTGCTGTTGTCTGTTTGCAAAATGGAGGTAATAATACCAGGGACTAGTACAAATACATGGGTTAAACACTGAGATGCTCAAGTAGGCCAGCCATGGAGTGTGAAAAACTCTTTATTATCTCTAGATACAAGCTCTGCGCCTGAACTGTGTCTGGATGAACACACTGCAGTTGTGTTGGCGTGAAGATGTGTTATCTTCAAAGGGACTAAGGCACTCCTGAAGATGCCTTGGGTGAGAAAACGTGTGAAAGGTTTAGGGATCTCAGGAGGAGACGTACGAATGGAGGTTTGGAAGGAGAGGGCAGCTCTCCATCTCACTCCATCGCAGGGTTAACGAAGCACAGTCAGCACGCCTACACCAACAGCTTCTCGGAGAGATGGTCATCCAGTGGGAAGGGGCACCTGGTAAACATCACGCTTTGCTTCTCTCAAAAGCTGATCCCAGTCATACCCTATTACTTCAGCTGGTGATTCCTCTCTTGTTTAGAATAGTATTGGAATATCCTTGCCCAACTTTGAAGCTAAATTAATCCTTGGTTCAGTGTATGTGCATATGTGTGTGTGTATGAATAATAGATTTTCTGTGCTAAACCTATCAAAGGCTCTGGCAGGCAGCTGCTCGGCTCCCTTGGGCAAATATCTTAGAAAGGAGCTGCAGCACCAGACCAGATTTGCATGTTTGATGCATTGCCGTGTCTCGGTTTAAAAGGAGGCAATCTGTTGGGTCTTACTTCATTGCATGCCCGTTGAAGCCTAGGCGCTGGACTGCGGCACAGTAGCAAGGGTGGATTTTTTTTTGAGACATGGAGAAATTTTTCTCTCCCGGGAGTGCAATTTATATCTTGATTAATCTAGAAGTTCGGGGGGATTATGCTGAGGGGTGCAGGGTGGGATTTTTTAAGAAGCGTGGGTAACAGTAAAGAGGAACGGAAGGCATGCGCTGGAATCGCTTTCATACTGGAAAATCAGCTATGCTGTAGGCAAATGCTGTGCCTCAGTGGAGCAGAGACAATTTCAGGTAATTAATGTTCTTCCTTTACCAGCACTAGGAAAATCACGGAGTTTAGCAGGAGATTTATACAACTTTATGTCAAAGCTTAAAGCAGCTGTGGAAAGGGGGTGATTCATAAGGGAAAGTTCAGAATCTGCATGCAGGAGCTAAGCCCCAAGTCAAGGATGCTGAGTTGTAGCTGACGAGGTTTAAGCCATTTTCTTCCATAGGTAGTGAGTTGTTCCAGCCATTTTTCTTATTCTGACTCAGACATCCTGCTAACAAAACCATGTCTGGCAAATGGATGTGGTAAATCCCTCACATGCCCAAATAGTAGGGAAGCAAACCCTGCTTTTCAGCTCCAAAAACGCGTGCCTCCCCTGGCTGACAGCAGGGGAAGGAATAGATTTTTTTGTCATCTCTATGGACAGCTTGATCAACCAAGAAAGTTTCGTCATGGAGGTCAGAAAGAACTGCCAAAAGTCAAGCCGAGATAGATCCACTCATGGAAATGAAACCAAATATTAAAAAGGTCCCTATAAAGTGGACTTGCTGTGGCATAAGGATGAGGATTTAGATTGAGGATCAACAAGATTTCCCCACCTGCTCCAAACACACAGACAAAGGAAATAGTTTGTCTAAGTAAAAAAATTTGTCTGAGAAAACCAATTTTGATCACAAAATCCTCTTTCAGCCAGCCTGCCCCAGGGATACAGAACTTGCTCCATCTCGCTTGCCATCACAACTCACTCTGGGTGCTTTCATTTCAGAGCAGCCTACCCAGCCCCTCTCCCAGGCACACAACTGCCAATCCACGCTGATGATTTGGCTCTGTTCAACTACATGACAGACTGGTCCTTGCACCTTTGCTCTTGTCCTTTGATGCTGCCTCTCCATGCGAAGCCTTTGGTCTTGCAAAGTCCCTGGTCCTGCAAAGGGTACTCCAGAGACATCCTGCTAGAAGTCCAGAAAAAGGCAGAAAAAGTTAATATTGTGGTTTCTACAGCTTCCCAGATTCTAATATAAAGAATGTAATTCCTGTCCTCCACCTTCTAATGTGTTGTCCATTCTATATTTGATCACATGTGATTAGAGTGAGAAGAACTTTTAGTCCCTTTGAAGATAAAAAGTGCACAGATGTCTTAAGTCTTAAGTACATTTATTAGCATGTCTACAAATTCTTCATCTCTGTTGTTACCTGATGAAATAACTAAGGAGACTTTGACAACACCATCCCATGAGACCATTACTATCTATTTGCCTATAACAGGTTCTGGGTATTCTTTCCAAACTCAGCAAACAATCTTGTCTCTGCCTTGAAAACATTTCAACCAGAGACAGATAAACAGAGAGAGGACATAGAATCATAGAATCATAGACTCATAGAATCATTTAGGTTGGAAAAGACCTTTAAGATCATCGAGTCCAACCGTAAACCTAACACGGCCAAGTCCCCCACTAAACCATGTCCTGAAGGACCTCATCCACACGTCTTTTAAATACCTCCAGGGATGGTGACTCCACCACCTCCCTGGGCAGCCTCTTCCAGTGTCTGACAACCCTTTCAGTGAAGAAGTTTTTACTAATATCCAGCCTAAACCTCCCCTGGCGCAACCTGCGGCCATTTCCTCTTGTCCTATCACTCGTTACATGGGAGAAGAGACCAACACCCACCTCACCACAACCCCCTTTCAGGTAGTTGTAGAGAGCGATGAGGTCTCCCCTCAGCCTCCTCTTCTCCAGACTGAACAACCCCAGCTCCCTCAACTGCTCCTTATCAGACTTGTGCTCCAGACCCCTCACCAGCTGCGTCACCCTTCTCTGGACACGCTCCAGCACCTCAATGTCCTTCTGGGGCCCAAAACTCAACACAGTATTCGAGGTGCGGTCTCACCAGCACCGAGTACAGGGGCACGATCACCTCCCTACTCCTGCTGGCCACACCATTTCTGATACAGGCCAGGATGCCGTTGGCCTTCTTGGCCACCTGGGCACACTGCTGGCTCATCTTCAGCCAGCTGTCGACCAACACCCCCAGCTCCTTTTCTTTCAGGCAGCTTTCCAGCCACTCGTCCCCAAGCCTGTAGCGTTGCCTGGGGTTGTTGTGACCCAAGTGCAGGACCCGGCACTTGGCCTTATTGAACCTCACACAATTGGCCTCAGCCCATTGATCCAGCCTGTCCTGTACATGGCATGTAGTAAAACCCACTAATAAAATTCTTAGGGCTAAAATGTACCACATTTAAGGAAAGTCTCCCTCTTATCCCTCTCTTTCTGTCCCCAGTTTTTTGTTAAATCAATGTTAGTAGTTCTCTCAGCTCCCTTGTCCTCAACTAAATCACGTTTCCTCCAGGGACAGCTCCACGCAGTTGCTTCTGGAAACCATCTTGGGGCTCACGACTGCAGTTCACTGTGCACTAAGCTGACACTGGTCAGTACCGAAGAAGATTTCTAAGTGCTAAATGCTCCCCGAAGCTCCTTCTGCATGGGACAGTCTGCCTGTCATTGTCTCAAGAGAGGACAGTCTGCTCTCCAGAGAGATTGGATGGTAAAATGATTAAGATTGATGGAGACGAGGCTAATATAAAACAGCTAGGACAGGATTTGGTTTTAGGACTCTTGACTTTTGCTTAGCAGAACATCCCAAAAAGGTGCATGAGTAAAGGCAGGAGATAAAGGTGAGCCTACATGAGTGGAGATGGAAAACTGAATTTTGTTTTCATGTCTGTTTGTGTGAATCCATTGTTTTTGACAAGAACTTCGAGTGTTAGAGGAGCGTCTCCAGAGTTTGGTCTGAAAACAGAAATAATCCTTTTATAGATTTTTGTACTGGGGCAAGAGAGCTGGCTGAGGAAGAGGTACATGGACCCTGTACCTGTTCTAGGACTAACCGGACAGTGTCATTGGTTATGATTGACATGCCTTCTGTTTTTACAGATGTAAAGTTTACAACCAACCTTTCAACAAACTGTCTGTGTTTATCCTTAACAAGAGGAGAAAAGGAAAACATTTGCTTTTGTAGCTCATACGATATCATTAGCTGGAAGGTCTGTGAAGGTGCCTATTGATGTTCATAGGTTACTTCCTCTACAATTAAAACCATCACTATTCTGTATATGAGAAACCTCTTCCCTGGACTATAGCTCCACTTCCAACTTGTCTGACCTTTATATCTGCAGCTTGATGAGTTAAATCAGTGTCACAGCCCATGCAGTTGCGAGGTTACTTTGACAGAAGCACAGAGACACTGTCAGTTCTGGTTTTCATGCTTGAGGATCTCACCTCTCCCATAAGATGCAATTTGCACTCCCTTCACTTGCAATACCTCAGGGCAGCGGAGAGAGCACACAGGGGGGATTTGGCTCTCCAAGGGGCACGGGAGATTGTTTTGTACGGGGTGTGATCCTACGGGTGGCAGAAGGATGAACCAAAAGACCAGGCAGAGTCTTCCTCTTTACCACCTGCGATTTACAAAGGCATTGCTGAGGGCAGCTATCAAAACCCAAACGAATCCCAAGTGCCCTCCAAACAAAAGGCTAACATAATTTCAAATTGATTTGCACTTTTGGTACAAGACACTTGATTTTGTGATGTTCAGCAGTAGCATAAAAATAAAAAGAGCATCTAACACTGATTAACATCTGAGTCATGGATTGCTGGGGTATGTTACACCAGCTGAATTTAGCTATTCAACTGGCACGGTAACTCCTCTACAGTATTAAACTTTCCTGGCATAATTTACCACTCCTTCATTCATTTGTGCATATGCTCAGCACATGGTCCCAAAGCTCACATGATGATTTTGCCATATATAAAAGGCACACCGACTTTTCATCAATAAGATGCGCATTGTTATTTGACAAGAACAATGTGCTCAAAGAACAGGCTCACAATAGCTTCTATCAATCAAGCACTCTGTGGAAAATCAAAAATGACAATGAAACCTACAGCATTAAATAACCCACGGTGCTGGAAATTAATCAGGAATCTGGTGTGCTTGAAAAACAAATGTGTTTTTAATAAATTGGATTTGAGTATCACTTAAAAGTCATGGATTACCAGCTGAGCAGAGACTGTTTTGATTTGCACTGATAAACTCTGGGGGAGCTTGCCCATGTATATGTTCAAGCCATTGATGTCACCGTAAGCCTGCTGGGCTTGGTGACATTTAAGTGATGTGGACACTATTCTTTTTAATACATACAGAATACATGCTTATAAAAAAAAATCCCGAGCCTCTGATCCTGCTCCCAACTATCCCCAAACAATCCAAGGGTTAACAATAATATCTGAAAAGAAAATACTTCCCACATAACAGTTCACCCCTTGAGGAAAAGATGAAAGACAAAGAAGAGCATATGACATAAATTAGCGGTGTCACTGGCTGTCTGAGTGGAAGGAACTTGGGTGCAACATGAAAAGGGAGGGATAAGACCTCTCCAGAAATAGTACCGAAGGTAAATGACTCCAGTATTTTTAAGTGCTCACTATAAAGCTACTATTAACTCACTCCTTCGAGCAAGAGCGGGATAAGCAACTGCTGTTTTAGTAGCTTTTCCTTCTTGCGTCAAAATTTCCAAAGCCCAAAATGAGAAAAAAATTGTTCATTCTATTAATTTTCAGCAAGTTTGCTATCTACCTGCAGCAGACCCTCTCCCTGCTTTCCTCCATCACAGAATCACAGAATCACAGAATCATTAGGGTTGGAAAAGACCTGTAAGATCATCAAGTCCAACCATCAACCCAACACCACCATGCCCTCTAAACCATGCCCTGCAGTCCCAGGTCTACACGATTTTTGAACACCTCCAGTGATGGTGACTCCACCACCTCCCTGGGCAGCCTCTTCCAGTGCTTCACCACTCTCTCCATAAAGACATTTTTCCTAATATCCAGCCTGAACCTCCCCTGGCGCAACTTGAGGCCATTTCCTCTTGTCCTGTCACTTGTCATTTGGGAGAAGAGACCAGCACCCACCTCCCCACAACCCCCTTTCAGGTAGTTGTAGAGAGGGATAAGGTCTCCCCTCAGCCTCCTCTTCTCCAGACTGAGCAAACCCAGTTCCCTCAGCTGCTCCTCTCAACCCAAGACGTGTAACAGCCGCCTGAGCCACCTGGAAGTCAAGTGGCACTGGCTGCCCTCAAAGACACCATCAGGAATTACACAGCCCACTGGTCTCGTCATCTATGAACATCCCCACGTGCCTGTCAAAGGCTTCTGATTTGAATAGGAAGCTCATTCTTTTTCAGGACGACCAGCTCCAGCATCGTTAGATGCAAAAGCAGGTACATTATCTAAGTCATTCTCATCCGTAACCAAACTGCCATTGACTTCAGTAGGAAATATCACTCCAGCCCACATCGGATTAGCAACGTTCAAAAAAAAGAAAGCACAAGCTTGGCCATTTAAATCCCACTGATCTCAGCCAGAGCTATGATCATATCAAAAGAGAAAGAGCCGGACCCCTAGCTTCTGTGGTTTCTTGTCCAGCCCAGCCATTCTCATGCGTCCTGGGCTCTGCTCTTCTCCGCAATTAGACTGATAATTAAGAAATAACAGCATAATATAAATGGATAGTTGCTGGCTAGCACCGCTAACATCAGGGATAAATTGAGCAGTAATCTGCAAAGGATGTTATTGCTATTATAAAAATAAAGATCTGTCTCCCCAGCCAATCAATTCAGCAGATATATACCAACAATCAAATTGTTAAAAATGACTTCTATAAATTACCCAGTCTTCCATCTAATGGAGCTAGAAACAGCTGTGAGACAATTTAGAGCTGATATAACCATACGTCGGGAGCGCTTTTTCATCCTGATGCCTTTCCATTCTCTTCAAAGCTGTTGTACTGTAGCAGGCATCTTTGTTTAATGCACCCATGTGAAAACAGACTGTATTTCACACCGTGGGTTAGCAAAGTAATTTTGGCAGAAATGCTCAAGAATATATGCATTTAATATGGGTGGAATAATTCAATTTCCTCCCTATTATTTCAGCTATGCAGTTACAATCTCCTTAATTCTTCATTAAACCCTCTGGGCTTGGGGGATGTTGCCGTGTTTTATGATCTGCCATACTTCTTTCAAATGAACATGGAAAGACACACAGAGGAGCAGTTATAATCATGTATTTTTTAGGCAGATATAGCAGTGATTTCAGCTAAATCAGAGCAATTTAGCACCTTGCTTTGGTCATGGCAGCGCTAGCTATGTGGTGTGTTCACGCGGCTGATTGCTGGCACTTGGGCGTGATCACAGAGCGTATAATGGGATTTATGGGTGGCATGCTCTTCCTTCTGCACCTTCATCCTGGCCATGCCCCAGCACAGACTGCCCCAGCTAGAACCACCAAGTGGCACTTCTCCATCTGCAAGTTTCTACCAGTGTGTTAGTTTTTGGAAGGGACAGGGTGAAATGAATACTGTCCATGCTGGCTGCTCTATTGAATCCTTACTGAAGAAAATAAGGAAAATCCTGGCTGGGGAGGGTAGAGACCTTGCCATTGTCCATGTGGAGCAGTTGCCGTGTCAGGGCTCACATCTCAGGCAATCTGCTCCCGTGAGTTGCAGGGGAAAAGAGGTGGTGGCCACTCAGTTGGATTTTCCCAGTCTCTGGAAAGCACCTTGACCATTGTTGGCCAAGAAACCCTCATTAAACTCTGCTCTCCATCACACATTAAATCCACATGCTGCTTCTCAAGGCCCTGGTGATATTGCTTCTCCCTGGCTGTCGAACTACTGTTGCTTTTTGATGCACGCAGATGAGGAGAGATAATTTTTCTGTCTGGGCACAATGTATGATAATCTACATTCTCTAAATGAAATTTGGACTGCGGTTTAAGTATAGAGAGACTCGGAAAGACCCATAGGTGCCAGCAAGCAGACGTTGCCATGATCAGCTTACTGCAGAATGGACATTGGATGGGAATAAAGCTGAGAACAGTTTGGTCTGAAATCTCATCTGTGTGCAAATGTGCCTTTTCCTCATTTTTCAAATAGGACGTGAGCAAATGGGACCTGCTCTTTCTGAAGCTGTGCAACTCTCATGTTGGTTTAAATTAACTTTGCATGAACCTCACTTTCAAATCTTAAAATTAGCTCCAACTTCCCCGTCTCTCTCTAGTTTGCTCTATAAACATTTTCTTCTCCCTTGCCTACGTCAATTCCACTTTCAAAAACACTCTTGCCTCCACAAAAAACACTCTCCTAGATTCATCTGCGCTTCCAGCTATTGTCCCATCTCTCTTCACTTCCTTTTATCTATGTAGCTCTCCTGCACTCATTTTTTCCCTCCCCATTTACCCACTTCCATCCAGTATACTCTGTCTCCATGGAAACCACTTTGGAATGATTCCTACCAGAGCAAGTGGCCAAAACTTTGCTTCCTTTTCATCCCCCACCACGATCTTTCCCATTGAGTTCTTGCTTTCTCTAGGGTTCTGCAACTTGGTGTCACTGTCACCTCTCTGGGTGCTCTCAGAGTATTTCTCTCCGCAGCTGTCCCCTTCTTCCTCCCACTTTTCCTATAGTTTGGAATCCTCCTCCGTGTTTTTTTTACCCATCAACTAGTAGTTTTGGTCCGAGGCAGGTTTGAAACTGTCCTCTCCATCAGTGGCTTGCAGGGATCTGTCTTCTGTTCTCCAGTCCAAATCTTCTGACTTGCATCTTCCAACATCTTTCTGAGCTCTCAATTTGTATATTATTCCATCTGGGGAGCACAATTAGGTGACTTATTTATCTGCTTTGGCAAACCTCATTTCATAGTCAGGGCCATGTTTATTCCATCATTCATTTTCACCTTGCACTCATCTGCAGTTGTTTACAACTTTATTTGAATTTCCACTGGGGCATTTCAGAAACTGTTGAATTCAGATCGAGCTTCCCAAAGGACTCACTTTCCTCTCAACTCTTTCTATTACCTCTGTTAACTAATACACTTAATAATAACACCATTCTTCTTCTTGCATTCTGGCTGATTAAACTGAAGATCATGTTTGACTTCCATTTTCTCCCCTATTCTACTTAATTCTGCAAAAATCCACCCCTCCCTTATTTGTCCTGACAGCTAAATTACCTTCCCACCTTTCCTAAATCAATATGCCGCCGTCTAGCTTTGCTTCATCAATCCCTAAAATTTTGCTATCGCAGCACTGATGACAAGGCACATGCTATTCCTGGAACAAAGTACGCTGAGATACGCAACCGATGCTGAGCGACTAATCAGTCATAAGCATCCTGATCTGTGTCCCGTATTGCCCAGACCCTCTAGACGTGCTGAGATGCTTCACTTGCTTTTCTGAGGAGGTCAAAGGCTATAGAGCAGGTTACGACGTGCTTAATTTTCTGGTTCTGCTTGGTATTCTCAGCCAGGGACAAGCAATCCTGTAATGGATTACTGATTTCACTGTAAGTGTCCCAGGTGCATCTATTTTGGGCCAGGTACATCACTTTTCTGCAAAGCACTCAGTAACTTGTTTTATGACTAGGAGAGTGACAAATAGTAGTAATAATTTCAAATGTCAACTGGCAGAAAGCAGTAGCTCCTACACGCACCCAATCCAGATACAGTCAGTTATCTCTGAGTGTAGGAGGTGTTTCATACTTAATTCCACCTGGACCACGTTGTTCCCAGAACTGTATTGCTGCTTCCACAAGTGGGTAATTTAAGTAATAATGATGTAACCTAGACAATCTGCCTTGCGACCATTTTAGGCTGCGTTTCTGCCTTTTTTTTTCGTCCAACTTTTCCAACATGTTTACCCATCAAGGACGTCTTTCTCGGAGGCACGCCAAGAACAGCTGGAGAGGATCAGAAGTGTCAGTGGTATCCTCTTGCCATTAGGCCAGCACAGCAGGTGTACTCTACATGGACATGCTTGATATATTCAGCAAAACAGCAGGTGCACTGTACATGAACATAACTTTAACTTTCAGTAGCAACCGAGCAGTTAAGATACACAGAATAATAGTGGTAAAATAAATTAGACGAAAGGAGGAGAGGGAGGAGGAAGACCAACACCATTCCTGTTCATTGCATTGATACTGAGCCAGGGTAATACTGGTTTAGATATCACAGAACCACAGAACCACAGAATCATTAAGGTTGGAAAAGACCTGTAAGATCATCAAGTCCAACCATCAACCCAACACCACCATGCCCATTAAAACATGTCCCACAGTGCCACGTCTACATGTTTTTTGAACAGGGTGACTGCACCACCTCCCTGTGCAGCCTGTTCCAATGCTTCACCGCTCTCTCAGTAAAGAAATTTTTCCTAATATCCAGCCTGAACCTCCCCTGGTGCAACTTGAGGCCATTTCCTCTCATTCCTCTCATTTCACTAGTCACTTGGGAGAAGAGACCAACACCCACCTCACCACAACCCCCTTTCAGGTAGTTGTAGAGAGCGATGAGGTCTCCCCTCAGCCTCCTCTTCTCCAGACTGAACAACCCCAGTTCCCTCAGCCGCTCCTCATCAGACTTGTGCTCCAGACCCCTCACCAGCTTCGTCGCCCTTCTCTGGACACGCTCCAGCACCTCAATGTCCTTCTTGGAGTGAGGGGCCCAAAACTCCTTATTTGATAATACTATTCTGCAATGTATATCCAAATACTAAAAAGCCCACTGACGTAAGTATTTACATTGGCTGAATTGTTTCTACAGGCAGTGGAGAGAGACTGGCTTCTCCAAGGGCATTGCTGAGCAAAAGCATAAGTGAAACTAGAGAACTTCTCCTTCTTCACAGCAGAAAGCAAAGAGTAGCTTCCCAGCTTGTCTGGTTTGACATGGAGATGCGGATACCTTGCAAGGAATACTTGTTGATAGCACAACTACTGCAAGCATGGCCTGGTCTAAATGGAGATCTGTCTGTGTGCAAAGTTAAGCACTCCAGTGTATAATGAAGTGCTCTGTGTCATAACATGCCATGTTACATACCATTATGACCTAGGTTGATGTGATCCAACTTAACAGACTGTGTTACCCTAATGTTACATGCTGGGAACATGTGGCAATATGTCAGTGCACTTAGTCAGGCAAGGTAGTAACATAAATAAAATAAAATGGAGCTCTTCTCTTAGCAGCTCTTTCTTTTTTCTATTTGCAGTTGCAATTGGGGAGTAACTAATTTAGTCAGAACAAAGTGGACATCCCCGGAATGGATGCGCAGCTGCTAAATTTCATGTCATGCTACCACCATTTGCTTTTAAAACGCAGAATGAAAACACGAAGTAAAATCACCTTTGGGAGGAAAAGACAAATGGAGCATTTCCTAGATGGAGCAACACATTACGTGAAGAACCTGAGGTCTGCATCAAATGCACTACAACAATCCCCATTTGGAAGACATCCCAGCGGCCCTGTTACTCCAATTTATTCTGTGAATTGTGACTTCTTCTTCGATATGAAATGTGTCTCAATTGCCAGGTCTCCATTTTAAAGCAGCCACAGAAAAATGGGGGAAAATGGGTCATTTCACTGCAAATAAATGGTTGGGCTTGACCTCTTCCTACTCATTTAAGGACCTGAATTTTGCACGTGCATAGACAGGAACATAAGCACAAATATCCCAACTCAAACTAAAGGTGTATCTTCTTCAATATCCTGCTTCTGAGAGTAAGCACCCGAACAGACTTGCTTAGTATGCTCTCCCAGCCTCTAGAAATGTGCAGATAATGAATTCTGTGAGTCTTAACTGACATTTTAGCATTTAACAAGCTTTGGTGGGTTTTATCCACTCATGCTTTTCTGAGCTCCTGGAAAATTTCAGCACCCACATCTTGCAGCAATGAGCCCTGCAGTTTAACTGTGCCCTGTGTGAAGCGTTTCCTTCTCTGCTCTGAACTAGCCACCTCCTCATTTCTTTGATGTCCCCTAGTTCTTGGCTTAAAAGAGTCAGTGAACAACTGTTTCCTATTCACTTTCTGCATGACCGTCATCTTTTTACAGATCTCTGTTATGTTTCTCCCCATCTCCTTATTTTTTCCCCATTTCCCCATATACAGATATCATCTAGCCCATGTGATCATTCCTGCCGTGGAAGCCATCCCATTGCTTGTCACCCTTAGAATAACAGAATCATGGAGTGGTTTGGGTTGGAAGGGACCTTTAAAGGTCATCTAATCCAATCTCCCTGCAATAAGCAGGGACATCTTCCACTAGATCAGGTTGCTCAGAGCCCCGTCCAACCTGACTTTGAATGTTTCCATGCATGGGGCATCTGCCACCTCTCTGGGCAACCTTTGCCTGAACCTTTTCTAGCTCCACTTTATCCAGGAATCCAGTGCTGTACGCAGTATTCAGGGCACGCTGAGGATATATTCAGTGATATGACGCTCTACTGTGTTTTTACACCTGCCGTTGGGAGAGGATACATTGGCACTGTGCAAGTGGAAAAGCCAAACAAAGCAAGAGCTAGGAGCTACACAAGATCCTGCATGCTGGGTGGTGGCAGGGCCCTGTTTATATCGGGATTTGGGGCAATACCATCATCAAAGACGTTAGCTTAATGGCTGGTAGCACGTACTAGCAGCTAGGTAATATTGGCATTCGGTAAGAGAATGTAAAGACATCAACAACGGATCTGTGGCTGAGGAAAGTGAGGACAATAAGATGTCTTAATAACAAGGCTCATGTAAAAATACCAGAAACAAATTAAACCTTTAGGATATGTATGATACCAATTACGGCTAATAAAATTGGTGATTGTGGTTCAGAAAAAAATGAAAAGTTTCATAAATATTTCTTTTTTAATAGAAGTCAAATTTTGTATTCATATCTTAGGGTAGTGAGGAAATACTTTTGATTTTAAGAGTAACTAGGAAGGATATTAAACAGCAACTATTAAAGTTGAACATACTTACATTGACCATATAACTAGCTCCTAAGAGTATTTAAAAAGTGGCTGAAAAGTTGTCTAATCCATTAAATGTTGATTTTTCATAACTCTTGTAATATTGGGGAGGTTCTAGAGGACTGGTAAGGTTTCATGTTGTACCAATACACTACAGGATAAAGGGGATGGCCTTGAAAGCTCCTGCTCTGTCTGACTTCAGCAGGGGGAAAAATTATAGAAAGGCAGATACGGACTGCAATCAGTACAGGCTTTTAGGGACGTAGGATAATTATGGCAACCAATGCTCCTGTGTGGAAAATAGCTCTCCTCAAACAAACTTAGTTTTTTTACTGGTCTACACGTTTGGTTGTGAAAGATGACTGTGTTGGCATAAGAGATTTACCACAAGGCTCTGATAGACAGGCGCTAGAGAACCTTGCTGTGACAATTTAGGACCTGGTTCCTCTCAGATGCCCGTTTCCCTTCTCACTGCAAAGGTTACTGCCCTAGAGCAGAGCTGATGAAGGTGATGTGCGTGAATGGTGCTGTTCCTGTTCAGTCTCTTTATCAGGAATCTGGTAGAAAAAGCAAAACAACTCCTGGGCACATTTGCAGATGACTTCGGAATTGAAGAAATTGATAATGACCAAGCTGGAGTGACCTGGTGAGACGGGTTGACTTGAGCCCGCCTGTGAAAGGAGTCACCGCAAGGACGTACAGCCAGCTCTGAAGAGTGTAGGTCACGCTGACAAGACGGGAGACATAATCTGTGACGCCACAGCCGGCTTGGGGCAATGACAGAAATTCACCCGAAGGTGAGTTCACAGTGTGATGCCGTAGCTCGGAGAGAGGATGTGATCCCTGAGTACACAAACAGGGAGCAGGAATGGAAGAAAGGTGATGTTTCCTCTGCGTAGGGCATTTGCAAGACCATTACTGAATATCTGCGCCCAGTTCTGACGTCCGCACTTTGCAGAGGGTGTTACAAGATGATAAGGGTAAAGAAAAGAGCAAGAACAATGCAAAAACTCTGCCTTACAGCGAGACGTTTGAGAAGCATATTCTAATTCACGTCTGCAAACTGCGTCCTTGCATGAACTCCCTGTTAGCTTTGTAAATGTTGCATTATATTTTGTCTTTGAGAGATGGGGCCTGGGAACACAGCAGACTCTCTCCCAATCCTTCCTATTTCTGTGCTCTTTTCTGAATATTGACTTCAACCCAGTTGCAAGTGTTGAAATGCTTTTAGGAGCTTGGTGCTTTAAAATTTGGAGTGCATCTCCATGGCTCAGGGAAGAATTCACAACGGAGAGCCCAATATATACGCATGAAGTGCAGTTCTGAAAGGCCACACTTCTTCTGGTGCTTGATCTGCGAAGCCTATAGCTAGCTTGTACATATCTCCAAGATGCTGTGTTTTACTGTATTGGCAATAACCTATGTCTGGAAAGTAGTGACAGCAAAATTATTGCCCTGCTTGGCTCTTGGCTTCACACATTTGAAGTATGTCTGAGTAAGAAACGCCTCTGCTATGGCTGATTTTTGTTTCTTTACTCACTTGTTGTTCACGAAGGGTGAAACAGAGCTGCTTTGGATAGGTGCAGGGAATATGGGGAGAATTTGGATCAAACAGCCAGACAGCACTGGCTGACAAAGGCACCAGGCAAAAGTGCAGCACTGGGGCTGTGTTTGTGAACCCACCAGAGAAGAACGCTGTCAAGTCTCGACTGACAGACAGAGTGTATCAGGATACCTGGCCACCATATCAGGTTCAACAGCTTCTTTCAGAAAGTGAGGTGGGCCAAATTGTCACAAGATGAAGAAGACTTGGTCACAGTTTGCAGGTGGCTTACCTTTTCTCTAGCAGGCAAAGGGAGAATGGAAAACAGGAGCTGGAAGGTGGCACCTCTTCCACAGGCAGGATTCATGAAGGAGATGGATGGTGGTGGATCTCAGTGTTTTTCTTCTGTACTTTTTTTCTAGGTATGGAGCTGGTGTTACTTTCCCTAGGTAGCAAATATAATTGCAGTCCTCACCCCAGCATAGTCAATGGTCTTCCCAAAGCTGAAGATGGCCTGACTGTTTAAACCCTCTCCCAAGCTTTATTATATAGGGTTAGAGCTGTTTTCACATCAATATTGGAAAAAAAGATTCTGATGTTTTATGAATTACATGGTCTCGGGACAGCAAGCTGCACTGCAGATTCATGTCCAACACTTCCCAGAGTCTGAGAATACTTATTTCTTGGTTTGAACCAGTCACCAAACATGAAGAAACACTTTGCTCTTAGAGCAACTTCCATTCCTAAAGCATAAACCTTCTGCAGGCCGAAACTTCAGAGATAGATACATCGTAGATGTGTTGAGCTGCTGTGACTGTCTAAGGATATGAGGGAGGTCACGGGAGAGGGAATGGAGACAAATTTATTAGGCAAACTGGCAAAGTTGGAAGAAACAGGCAAGGTCTGAGGGTCCCCAGCTCTCCTAGAGATCATGCAAAGTCACAAAGAAGCAGCTATGCGTCCAAAAGCTTGTTTCCTACGGATGAATCCGTTGTTCTGATTAAGGATATTGCCTCGCTTTGCCACACACCTTGCCTTGGTATAAATTAGGATGTCTCTGGTGATACCGGTAAAGGTAAGAAAACTTTTAGCAGCTGAGCATCTCGCTCATTCATTTGCAAAATGTTCAGGGATTACTAGAGGCTAAGCATACTCTATAAATGTCAGATGTCGACAGCATTACATCCAGCGATAATAGACATTAAGCAGACGAAAGTTCCCTTAAAATATCAACCTTTCACCCAGCAGTGCTCATTTAACAGTTTAAGAGATGTTGCACATTACTGGCCCATAAATAATAGTAGTGAAAAGGTCAAGCAACCTGTTAGGAAAATCTTACTGTCCGGTGAATGAGCTTTCTGAATCACAGCCGGTATGAAAAAACAGTATTAGAGCTCTGGCTCATTTGTGCCCAGACCGCCCCAATTCACGCTGCTAAACCCTGTCCTTGCTGAAAGCTGAAATGAACTTGAAACTACGGTGACTGCACGACGTGCCAGAGTTGGGTTAGGCAAAACTTTGAAACCATTTTTACTGGTGAGGTTAGCAATGTCTTCAATAAGAATGCTTTACTCTTTAAAAAAAGTGCCACATCTTTTCCTCTTATGGGAAATATTTCAAAAATTTTTGAAAGAAATATTTAATTGGGGGAAAAAAATGGCCAAGAAGGAAAAAAGCTGCAATAGAGACGAGAATACTGAACTGGCCACCAAAAATATAATTAAAACCTTTGGGAAAATGTTGGCTTAAAATTTAAAGAGGAAAGATTAGATTTTGTTGATTCCTTCATTTTTCCATTGAAAGCAGCATTTTAAGAGTAGATTTCAAAAAAAGACAGTTTAAAAAATACAGAATTGGGATCCAAACTTGTAGGAGTTAAGTGGGATCCCCAAAGGTCAGAGATTTCTCCAGGAGTTCTGTGGTTGTCACAGTTTGGCTCCACACAACCACCCTCAGCACTTGTTCATTAAAGGTGTTTAAAACCACCTCTCATGACCACTTATCTCCTCATTTCTCTCTTACATCACATCTCAGACTTTGCCGTAGCTATTGTGATAATTACGTCCCCATGTCTTTATCAGCAGTGCAGTTCACTGTTGGACGAGGTTCTCCAAGACCAAAAGAGGTCTTGCAGAAGTCTTTTAAGATGTTTTGTTTTGAACTGGTTTAAATAAAATAAGAAGCTGAACCCCAATCCTTCAAAATCTTCCACTATGTGTTTAAAAGCAGAACTAAAGGCAAAAGATTCAAAAGTTGCCCACACACTAAGACTGGGAAACTGTACTTCTCCGTTTTATTGCATCAAGAACATACTTAATTTTATTTTTTGAAATTAGTTTTAGTTTCATTTTATATTTTCCAAAAACACAATCTGGAAGAAAAATCAAGTTATATGAAACATTTTCTGACAGAATCAGTCTATGTTAAATATTTTTGAAGGCTCAACAATACAATTATTTAGGCTGTTTCATTGAAGATATAAGATCTTCAGGGAGGTGGTGGAGTCACCATCCCTGGAGGTATTTAAAAGACGTGTAGATGAGGCGCTCAGGGACATGGTTTAGTGGTGGACTTGGCAGTGTTAGGTTTGCGGTTGGACTCGATGATCTTAAAGGTCTTTTCCAACCTAAATGATTCTATGATTCTATGGTCTGGGTCAGATATACAAACCCGTTAAGACACCTGGCCTTAGTGCGTTCACAATGATTTGGGTACGCATCATCCTGTTTTGGGTTTGAGCACATGAATTTGAAATGTAGTAAGGGAGATGCAGCACGTAGCCCACCTTTCTCTCCTCCCTCCTCTAGATTCCAGCTGTCAATCATTTGTCACCTCAAGCTGGGAAGGGAACACAGGACTCACATCTCCTAATCCTTTTCTAACCGTCAGACCACTTTATTAAAAAAATATTAGTTCAAACAAATGATCCAATTTTTTTTTCCAGTACTGCCAGAAAGCAACATCTCTTTTTTTCTCTTTTTTTCCTGTTGTTTCCAAAAGCTGAATATCTATGGGAAATAAGAAGTGAGTAAGAATTTACAGCAGGTTTTTTATTTTCCCTGTTACATTGCAATAAAGATTAGGTAGGTCAGTGCTGTGCTGTTCAAAAGTTTATTTACTTCACACTGTGATTTCTCTTTGAAAGAGTAAGGGCAGAGTAACCTTTGGATCTTCAAAAGCTCTGGCACTGCTGTGATTTCTCCAAGAGAAATTTGTATATTGTTAGCTTGGCAGCAAGCCGTTCAAGCCTGCAAGAGATTCAGGTGAGCTGAGAAGAGCTACAGTTACTTGGATGTTTCTGTACTGCATATCATTAATTAATCTACTACAGCTAGCTCTTTCTGAACCATTGTATATTCCCTGCTTATACAGTCTTATCGACCTGACCCTGGGGAAAATCAATTCTTGTAATCTATCTTATTACATTTAAATATATGTACAGAACCTGATATAGTACAACAGCAGTGGGGCTTGAAAGAGGCAAGGAAAAATGTCCAGGAAGGAGGAGAAAAAGGAGGAAAAGCGAATAACACGTTGACCCATTGGGGTAAGCCCTGCAGATCTGCCCTAATTTAGTTTTTCCAGATTCACACCATTATAAACTAAGAACCGGGTCTTAGGCAGAAGGGTTATATGCATCTCATGTACAATGTGGGGCAAGCACAACCTGGGCATGTAGGTACCCAGAAATCCATGGCACATCTGGCCCTCTTGCAGCATCATCTAAGGATCCTTAAGTCTTACAAAAGTCCTTGCGGTTCATGCTTTTAACTCTTGATGTCCCTGCTGTGTTGGCCCAAATACAATGGCTTTAAAAGCAAATCCATATTTTTTTATCAGTCCAATAAACCCTCCATCGTTATCTTGCTTTTGTTGTTATTAAGACCTGTTCTCATATTTAAATGGAAATGGATAGATAAGGCGACCTGAGTTTCCACAAAGATTAGGCTGATAAAAAACATAAAGGCCAAAAGGATGATCTGGGGATGTACAGAATGGCCAGACTCACTTTGGTCCCTGGGAAAATCATAGTATGATTATTCCTGTAACGTATTTCTGGGGACAGGAAGGAGAATAATGTAATCAGGAAAGGGTTAGCATGGATTTACCAAGCATAAATCATGCCTGACCAATTTAACCAGTCTCTTCATGGTGATGTATTGTAGGAGGACCAGAGACAGTGGACAACTGAAGCAGGAGAGGTTCAGACTGGAAGTAAGGAAAAACTTCATCACGATGAGACCAGTCAGGCATTGGAAGAGGTTTCCCAGCGATGCTGTACAGTCTCCATCCCTGGAGGTTTTCCAGGTGCGGGTGGATAAACCCCTCAGCAACCTGGGCTGATCTGAAGGGTGACCCTGCCTCGAGCAGGAGGTTGGAGTACAGACCTCCCGAGGCCCCTTCCAGCCTGAATGGTTCTGTGAATCAGCGGCTCTACAGGATCGTAGTAGTGTCTAAGACACAGTTGCAGCCATGAAGAGGATGGCAAAAGCTCCGTTTCCACTCGGTGGACACACCCAACGTGAGCATCACTCTGCTCTGACTTGAAGAATGGAGACGGGGAGTCACAGGGTGGCAACCAAAATGTACCGGTGTGTGAGCAGGCATTGTATGGGATGATACTAAACTGCGAAGAAAACTTACTTTGGTCATTGCTGGTAATCTTGTCCCTGTACAAAAGGATCATGTGTAGATAACTGAAAGTAGGAATTCTCTTACAGTCAAAAAGGAGATAATTGATTCTATAGTCATTATTGTTACTTTCATTAAGTGTGAGGAGTAATGAAACACACCCATCAAGAGATTAGAAGTTGATGCGCAGGCACCACAAAAAATCTCTAAATACAGAGGGCAGGTACGGAAAGGCTGATTTGTAGAACAGATGGAATTGTTGATATGAGTTGATTTTTTGTTTAAAAGCAGTGAATTCCTTAAAAACGGTCAAAAAAAGCCCTGGGGACTAGCCACCTAGGTAAAGGCAGCACGGAGTGCTCATGCCTGGTGCTGTCCCATTTTCATCTGTGCCTTTGCTTGAGGTGGAAAATGGGTGAGGCTACCATAGCAAGCTGAATCCAGAAAAGCCTTCCAGTGACCCAGAACCATCCTAGGGTAGATAAAGGTGGGTGCAAGTGCCCAGGATCAGGGTAGTGTATACCCAAATGATATGAAAACACAATTTTATAACAGGAATCTATGCAGGCAACGAAGATGTGTCAGACAGGTGCCCTTCAGCCTTCTCCTCTAACAGCTTTGCCCCTCTCTTTTGTTTTCTCTTCATAAGCCAACTTTAGAGAAAAGGGATCGGAAGATCTAAAAGCCTTGCTTTGGTTTTCTTCCCTCCGACAACAGAGGCAATGACAAATCCGAGATGCTGCCAGCCCTCCTTCAAGGGCTGGATTGATGTCCCTGCCTCATGGTTAGACCCAGCTGGGAGAAGGGGAATTAGGCCTTGTCTTTCAATTACTGCTGTTTTGCTCAGGGCCGCACATTGAAGTCTCCCAGCGGAGAAGTCCTTCTTACCGCTTATAATCTCTGAATTGTATTTGAAAATAAAGCTTTTAATTAAAACTGGCATTTCTCAGCTTCCCACTGGCAGCCGACATCTGCCTGCAAAGAAATATCCTTTGTGACACTTGCAGTACAGAAGCCCAGTGTTAAAGAGAGTCAACTAATTCCCCGCTCTCCTGCCATCAGATGAGATGTGAAAGACAAGCTCCTCAACGCTTGCGTCCATTAAAGATCCCACAGCATTTCGCAACAGCAAGGGGGTTAACCCCAGCGACCTGGCCGGATTCCAGCACAAGTAATCTCCGTCTCAGATCCCCCCTCCTGCGGTTTCTTACGTGACATAATCTCCTTCACTTCCTGCGCTCTATCATTACCGGGAGCTGTTGATGCAAAGAGTTAAACGGCCGCTCAGTTGGCTCAAAGGTGACAGCATTTCACAGGTGGGTCCTTCCACATGCACCCAAAAATAACGTGATGGCATCTCTTCCCAACCCCAACGCGTTGCCCCCTGATCTGAAGGCAAACCTTGCAAAAAATTCAATGCCCAAAGCAATATTTAGGCAGAGTCTTCAGCAGCTGACAGGGAGCGTTTCAAATGCTATAACCTAACCATTTCCATAATGCCGTCTGTATTATCTCACTTAATTAACATTCAAGGATGTAGAGAGTCTTAACAGTATTGGCAAAGTTCTTTAAGGACTTCAATTGCACAATGATACAATTGAATCCTCTTATGACATCTTTTAAATCTGATGGGAGTCTTTTTGTGTTTTAAGTGAGGATCTTGACGGGTAAATTAATTTTATTATGCCTGTTTCTCCAGGGGTCCTGAGGGCAAGGTTTTTTCCTCTGCTCACAGTCGTGTATTCTGATGTCGGCTAATCGTCTCTCGTCCTTCTCCCGGCAGCAGCCTGCACGTCAGGCATTTTATGTACCAAATCTGTCATGTGCAGCATAATCCTGGTGAGGCAGAATGGCGAGAGGGCAGATTGAAATGACTTATTGACAATATCTCTGATAGAGGTCTATGCTGTGAGTTTTACGACGAGTTTCATGAAGTCCTGGAATTCCATCAGCCAAAAAAACCCAGGTGAGAAATGGCGAGGATTCAACACCAGAAGATAAAAATCAAAATCACTTATCCTCCAGCACTGGCAATCCCAAAGTGTCATGAAAATCAAGGAAAAACAGTAAGTAGAAAACGAACATGGCCTCAGGAGTTTGTTCATAAATTTATACGGCAATAGCACTGCATGTTCTCAAAGAAGAAATAGCCTCAAATAAGGTATTAAAACCCAGAATCATCTCTGCTAATGTAACATTTCTGTCTGGTGCAATTGAGATTACCCTGTAGTTATTTTATGTTTTTAGCAGTTTTTGTCCTCCCATCATTAAATATTTAATATTCCTAATTTATCACTTTAATATTGAGTTGTTTTGGCTTAGATGCTTGGGCCATGAGCTGAATTGCGCAGATGGGAGGAAACTCTGTGCACGTTTATCAGAGTTACATACCGAAGAAGGATACGGTGTGCTTACCTCTCCAATGCCTTGTACCACACATGATCACTGATATCAAAGGAAAATGCATTTAATACCCCTCATGTGAACTAGTACCACTTGGCACCAGCTTTGCCCATTATTGCTATTTATATTCCCCAAAAACGTAAAACTGCTGTAAGAGATCACGGCTTCAGTGTGCCGGCTACCCTACAGACACCAGGAATGGATGGAGCACCTCAAAATATGAATGGGCAGATGGTGAAAAGAGGGAAAGTGCCCCAGGATCTCAGGCCCTGTTCGATGCCCTGTGTGTCAGAATAGAATCATACAATCATTTAGGTTGGAAAAGACCTTTAAGATCATCAAGTCCAACTGTAAACCTAACACAGCCAAGTCCACCACTAAACCATGTCCTGAAGCGCCTCATCCACACGTCTTTTAAATACCTCCAGGGATGGTGACTCCACCACTTCCCTGGGCAGCCTGTTCCAGTGTCTGACAACTCTTCAGGTGAAGAAGTTTTTCCTAATACCCAATCTAAACCTCCCCTGGCGCAACTTGAGGCCATTTCGTCTTGTCCTGTCACTTGTCACTTGGGAGAAGAGACCAACACCCACCTCTCTGCAACCCCCTTTCAGGTAGTTGTAGAAAGCGATAAGGTCTCCCCTCAGCCTCCTCTTCTCCAGACTGAACAACCCCAGCTCCCTCAGCCGCTCCTCATCAGACTTGTGCTCCAGACCCCTCACCAGCTTCGTCGCCCTTCTCTGGACACACTCCAGCACCTCAATGTCCTTCTTGTAGTGAGGGGCCCAAAACTGAACACCGTATAAATGGCTACGAGTTAACATATATAATGGCTACGAGTTAACATCCCCGGCTTCTGGTATATGTAAATCCACTTGTTCTGGTGTTGCTCCTCGGTGTGCTGTGAGATCCAAAACGCATCTGCTACACCGACATCTTTCTTTGATGACAGTGAAGCTGGCTGGTTTAAAAATGCTATAAATCAGCCACAGTCAAACAGTCACCGTCACCAAGACATAACTTTACTGAAGTGTCTTAACAGAAATTTTAAGGGAAAAGGCTTCTCCCAAGTGACAAGTGATAGCACAAGAGGAAATGGCCTTGACTTGCACCAGGGGAGGTTTAGGCTGGATATTAGGAAAAACTTCTTTACTGAGACAGCGGTGAAGCATTGGAAGAGGCTGCCCAGGGAGGTGGTGGAGTCACCATCACTGGAGTTGTTCAAGGAATGTGTGGACGTGGCACTGCGGGACATGGCTTAGTGGGCATGGTGGTGTTGGGTTAGTGGTTGGACATGATGATCTTACAGGTCTTTTCCAACCTTAGTGATTCTGTGATTCATTAATGGTCAGTATTAACAGTGCCAAGGAAGAAATGAAAAAATATCATCATCATCCCAGGGATAGATAAACCTCTGAAATCACATGCGATATTATGTGAAGCATCAGAAAGAACCACTTTGTGATGCTGTTAAGCAAACTGGCTGAGGCTAAAGACTACTTTCACCTTCATCCTCACAGCAGGTCATCATGAAAAGTTATTGACTTCACCTGGCTGCGAGCACCGGTGCTAAAAATTGTCTTAGTTACAGTCTTGGTGGCTCTCAGTGGTTCAGATGTGAGTCACTAATTGTGAGGTGAACTTCTGGGAGGTCGGCTATGGGCCTGAAGTGCCTGTTCAGATCCCAAACCAGCACCTCCAAGTAGCCCTTTGCAGCCAACTGCACCCCAGTGAGAGAGAGCGTTTCAAGGGTGAAGCAGTATCATATCTTCTTGGTGTCCTTCTTAGATCTCTGCATCTCAGTCAATGCATACAGGTAGTGGAAACTGATCCTATCCAGGCAGAGGATAAAACATAAATAAAACCAGGAAATCTGGGAAAAGACTTGACCATCTCTTCCGGTGATACCTCCTACCGAGTGGACACATCTGCAAAAAGAAAATGTTCCTCCATATTCAACTGCAGCAAAATGGGGCCTGTGGCCTATTCTGCGATAAAAAAAAGAGTCTGATTTGTGCACTTCCCAAAACGACTTGAGTGAGGGAAAGAAGAATTATATTCTCTGCAGGCTTTTTTGAAAAATCTTACCCTTAAAGTATTTTGAGGTCCCTGAACAGCAAATGTGATAGAAGTGGACATTTGCCCACGGGATCTGATGCTTCAGGTCTTAGCTGTCTTTCAGTGAGGCTCATTTAATTAATCCGGCCCTGTTCTGCTGCCGTCAGGATGTTCTACATTCAGAACAGGGCTCTGACACGGCTGCTATATACATGTGCTAGACGACCATTAAAAGATAAGAACCGTAATCCACATTTGTATAAAGATCTGAACAGACGGGATGCAAGTGGCATGAAAGAAATAAAAGTACAATCAGCATTTGTGCTAGCAACCAAAATACACTCATGGGGTCTAAATCTTTCCACAAGCTCAGTCGTCTGTGGATGTAGCACCATTCACTTCTGCTAGTTGCCTGTGATTGACTGGCAGTGAAAATCAGAAAGGAGGACTGTCCTCAGACTGCTTTGTGAGATGGAAAATGAATGTTTGAGTACAAGTTGTCAAATACCTTGGTTACAAGGGAGTATGAACAAATTGGTCTTATATTTCTTCCCATTTACATGTAGAAAATCTCTGCATAGCTCACTGCAGGAAAAATACAAGACTGGACTGAAAAGTGAACCGAGATCTGAGCCAGATCTCAGATCTTCCTCAGATTTCACATTTTGTATTTTAAAACTGAGTCTCCAGATCCAAACCTCCCAGTGCTCTAGAGTCTGGGCTGAAACTATAACCTGGTAAATACGATTTTGGCCATCACTAGCAGAATGCCACGGGCTTTATGCTCACCGAACACCGCCGGGTCTCAGGATGTCTCTGGGCTTGCCATGCCCTGAGCTGGGTGTCCCTGTGATCACAAGTGTCTCGTGGACAAGGACTCGAGCCCGACCTGCCTGAGCTCAGCGGTGGGGACACCCCGCACGGCCGAGGGCTGCCGCCCCGGGCAGGCACTGCCCAGCAAACACCAGATCCTTGTGTGCCCAGGCTGGGTGCTGGGCAGCTCGGTCACTGGTGCTGGGGACCACGGGGGAAGGAGCAGGTGATGAGGAGAGGGGGGATGAAGATACCCCCAGGGGGTTCTAAGAGCGAGGAGGAAGAAAGCCCACCATGGACATCACCCTCCTCCCAGGCAAGACCTCAGGGTGGTGGTGACTTGTAACCTTCTCTGTGACTGTGGCTGAAGGAGACTGATCCTGTCACCCCTGGGATGCAGAGGGACACTGACTGGCAGGGTGAGCATCACACCAGAGATAAAGGGCAGAGTCTAGGAAGGCTTTTTTGTATAAAAAATTAAATTGCATTATAGATGAGACTTTAAAAAAATTAATTAGGAATTTCTGAATATTTCACTTTCAAAATCTTAATTGGACTAACAAATTCTTGGCTGCATTTATATTGTATGTTTCTTCCCCCCCGCCACAACAATACTTTGGAAGGAGAATAAGGTATCCCGGGTTTTTGTTATCTTAGGGCTGAGATCTCATGAAGCTACTTCCATTCTGCCTTGGAGCATTATTTCCAGCTCTGGGTTGGCTTTGAATTTAGCCAGGTACAGATTCAAGGATATCTTAAAGCATCTGCCTTTGACTTGGCTTAATCAGTAATATCAGCCCCTCATCTTGCTGAGCAAAATTTTCTACTACAAGCAAGGACATTATAAAGAAAATGTTCACCACCTGATTTTCCAAAGGGAATTAAACACCTCTCTCACCCCTCTTACGTCTAAGCAGCACCCCAGGCTGAATAGATGCAGGAGTTTTCCTGCCCCTGGGAACAATCTCTCCCTGAGAACAAAACCCCACAAACTATAATTTGGCTGCCAATGTCATCTCCAGCATAATCAAGTAGTGACTTAATTAGAAATCCTTTTAAGTGATGCATAGGGAGAAAAACACATTTTTTTTCAAAGTGTTCCTCATTTGTAATTATTATTTCACTTGTGAGTCTTCCACACTCCATTGAAAATGCCATATGGAAAACAAATTAGTTTGCTACAGTGACTAATGTTTACTGCCACTTCTCCTCTGAAGTTTTGGGCCAAGTTTTTAAATCATCAGTCCTTTTTCTGGCAAAACTGCCAATGAAGTTGGTCTGTATGATCAAAGTCTGGATATAAGTAGAAGCACTTCTATAGGAAATGGCAGTATGTCCCACCTGGTCACTAAGAGTAATCCAGGAATTTAATAGCAAGCAGTTATTTATTTAAGCAGTTGCCTAAAACTGTTGCATCTGCTAAAGATGGTAGAATTGAAATTATGCTGCTTTCATTGAGAGAGGGACAATATTTTCCGGCTGCATCGTGTGGCTGATTGTGGGGAGCTTCACGATCTGCTGTGAGCTTCACAGCCCTGCAAGTCATTTGCACCTTCCTTTAGCTCAGTCTCTCCACTTGGAATAATATAATACTTAGTCCTGAAATACGATTTGCTTAATTATACTCTTGTATTGCACCTGTCACTCCACTCTCATATATCTCCCCTTCACACGTCTGTTCCCTGATACTCCAGGAGAACACTGAGTGCATTTTTTTCTCGCAGTATTCTTCCCCTTAATTTCACCGAGCGTAGGCGTTGCTTTCACGGAATAGTGACTTTCGGGGTTATCCTCCTTCCGTTTTTGAAGACTGGCCTTAAGTTGGATTCTCTCCCACCTTCTGCTGCTTTCTCAGTGTACTGTGTACTGTTTCCAAACAGTCAGTAGCACAAGAAGTTCATTTGTTGTGAGCGATTTGCCTTATAACGCACACATTTGCTCAGGTAGAAGCCATCGGCTCGCCTTCCAGCCACATCCAGGTTATCGCAATAACCATAAAAGATGGGATTTCTCTTTTCCTTTCAAATGAACACTTGAATTCTGTGGAATTGGAAGGGGCCATCTGGATAAGAGTGCTTAAGGTCGGAGAGAGTTTTTGCCTCCTCTGCTCTGGGAATTTAATGGAAGTTTTGATTCAAGTTTCTATGGCTGAGTCCTGCATGAGCAAGTTCTGTTTCTAATGGCCATATGGAATTCCCATTGGTGAGAGCTCATCTGGAGGATGCCGATAGGATCTGTATTAAAAAAAAATAGTGATTGGTAGTGCAGATCAGAAAGAAGGACTTGGCTGGGGTGCAGTAAAGCACTTAGTCATCCAAAGATAGGAGCACAGAGTATTGAAGAGTGTGGGAGCTGCTTAGGACTAAGGACTTCAGGGTTTGGACTGTTTGTATCATTATTAGGTATTATTTATTAATAATAATATATCTAATCACTATTTGGAGGACAGGACAGTTGGCAACGGTAACTCTATTAGCCAAAATTATGAGCGTTTCAAAACACCATCTGCTGATGGTTACCTCTAAGCAATGAAAATAGAAACCCAATTTATATACTGCTTGGCTGTGGAGCCCCTCCAGGGCTCTGACTGAGGGCGCGCTGCTGGGCATGGACTTTGTGATTCAAAAGCCAATCGCTTCCCACTGTTCCCATTCATTTCTGTATGGACCTCCCGGCTCCTTCTTCTGCAGCGTCAGATAGACTCCAATACTCTTGTCAGGTACTGCATCTCTGTGGTATGTAATAATTTATTTACTAGCCCTAAATAGAAGTATAGGACAAAAATGTTCCCAATTATCACAAGCAACCACATCATATGGAGTGGAAAGTACTCTGCTACTACTACCTCAGCAATCTTTGAAATCAAAGGAGATATACAAATTTAAGCTTTCCAGCCAGGACTAAAACCCTGCATTAAAAATATAGGACACAACACACATCTTTTTAACAGAAAACACTGTTAATGTTGCAAAGTAAAGCACTTGAAAATTAGGGAATGCCAGATTGATTGTTGCCATGGAGAAGTCCTTGAGAGCATTAATCACTGCCTTGAGAGCTGGGTTTGAATAGTGTGCAGAAAATAAAGCATGGGGCCACACACGGAACCACAATGCGAAAACAAAACATCACATAGCTGCTCGTTAAATGAACTCCATTATCCCGCGCACTGCAGGTAGGTGTCCTGCAGAAAGAAACAGTACGGGATCATGTAATTAACATTCCACCGTCATGCATATGCACAGCAAATGATCTGGGAGCTCGCCAACATGTCTGAACTTTTGAGTGCTCGACTATGCAACGTCCTTCTTTTATGCGATTGTGTTTGAATGCAAACTTTGCATTTGTTTTTCCTAGAAAAGACGTGAATTGACAGAAGATAGGTCATTGTTCGTACGACTTCATTTCAGCCCCCGGGTCCTCATTTAGAGTGGAAGGAGGGCAATGCTCAGACTACAGAACACGGGCTTACGAGCCTGGAGATTTGGGTCCTTGCCAGCTGTGTCTTCACTGTAAGGCAGGTGAGCTCTGTTATGGGCTTCCAGCTGTGGCCCCCTTCAGGGTAGGAGACCTTGTGGAGCACACAACGGAGCTGGAAAGAAAAGCATGGAGTAGGGAAAGGATGAGGGTGTACATTAGACTAGATGTCCAGGATGCTCCACAGAGTGCATCTCTCCATAGTGTCAACGCTGAGGACCTCTCAGCTCTGCCACAAGTGTGTTGTGTGATCTTGAGCAAGACACTCTCCTGCTCTGTGCCTCACTTCTTCTATCTGTAAAATAGGGATAACGGCGCTTAACTTTTCAAATGTCTTTGTGAGCAATAGGAAAAAGGATATTTAAGCTCGATACATTATATGGATGTATTTCTCAATGTTAATTAAAGCTTTTTCAAAATATAACCTGCATTTTGGATGGCCATCTTTGTTTCTCTCTCCCTGCTTTGTTAGCTATTTGCCTTTTCAATTGATTAAAAAAAAAATCTTGCTCTTTCACTGCCCTTTTATGTAAGCATTGGCTGCCCTTTACTCACCACTCAGGTTTAATATTCCCAAATTTTATTAACCAGTTATTTACAAACTGCCAAATCAAACAGATTAGCAAGCAAGACTCAAAACAAGACAAAAGATCCTGTGTTAGTCTCTCACTGAGTAAATAATCTGCTTGGGTCATGTATAATTAATCAATCTGCTATTTCACAGAGGACTCAACCATTCTTGTCCATCCTGGCAAAGAACACAGTACTCTGTATGTTGCTATGATTGTCTCTGTTGCACACGCAAGCAGTTGAATGCATGCTTTCTTCCAGAAAGGAAAAGGGCAAATTTAACAGAATGACTCTCAGGAGAAGCTGGAGACCTTGCTGCACAAACTTGAGACCACTGGGGTGTATGAGTGATACATTAGAGATAAAAGCGTTCCCCAGAGGGGATCAAACATCTGCGGAAACATGGTATGATCAAGCATTCCCCAGCCCACGGCCACAACAGCTACTACAGAATCATAGAATCAGAGAATGGTTTGGGTTGGAAAGGACCTTTGAAGGTCATCTAGTTCAACCCCCTGCCATGGGCAGGGACACCTTCCACTAGACCAGGTTGCTCAAAGCCTCATCCAACCTGGCCTTGAACAATTCCAGGGTTGGAGCATCCACAGCTTCTCTGGGCAATCTGCTCCAGTGCCTCATCACGCTCGCAGTAAAGAATTTATTCCAATATCTAATTTAAAATCTACCGTCTTTCAGTTTAAAACCATTACCCCTCATCCTATCACTGCACTCGCTGATGAAGAGTCCTTCCCCATCTTTCCTATAGGACCCCTTTACTGGAATGCTGCAATAAGGTCTCCCCGGAGCCTTCTCTTCTCCAGGCTGAACAAGCCCAACTCTCCCAGCCTGTCTTCACAAGGGAGGTGCTCCAGCCCTCTGGTGTTTTTTGCTGCCTCCTCTGGACCCGCTCCAACAGGTCCACGTCTCCCCTGTGCTGAGGACCCCAGAGCTGGACGCAGTACTGCAGGTGGGGTCTCACCAGAGCCAAGTAGAGGGGCAGAATCCCCTCCCTCGACCTGCTGGCCACGCTGCTTGTGATGCAGCCCAGGATACGGTTGGCTTTCATTCATAGGCTTTTCATGTACAGAAACATTAATTTTAAGTTTGTTTATTATATCTTAATAAGAACTTATTAAGAAAATAATTTAAACATGTGCTTTGCTTTAAGCATGTGGCTAGATCTGTTGATGTAAGAAATGGCATGACCAGCAAATGCAGGTGGTCCTTTTCAAGGTTATGCCAAAGAAAGGAGCTATCAAAGTTCTTTTCCACTTTTATTCCCACAATATTTTTTATGCTCTTTTCCTATTTTAAGATCATCATGGAAGGGCCAATATGTGACCACTGTTCCCTCTCTGTTAGATTGAGTCAAACTCAGCAACGGACCAGAGAGACTGTACCAGCAACCGCTAACGCTGAATGCTCTGGCCTCCAGTGGAAGGAATAATGCTTGACAGAAATTGGTGTGACAGGTTGCTTTGAGGCATCTGGGGCTCAGCTAGCTTGCATTTCTGGAAATCACAGGTTCAGCATAGACTGGCTGAGGTGTTTAACGCAAGCAATGAGATAGTACAGTTCCCCTAATTACACCCTGTTGTTTCCATAGGATGCTCCCTGTTCCCGGCAGAAAAGGACCTGGGGGTGCTGGTCGACAGCCGGCTGAATGTGAGCCAGCAGTGTGCCCAGGTGGCCAAGAAGGCCAATGACATCCTGGCCTGTATCAGAAATGGTGTGGCAGCAGGAGCAGGGAGGTGATCATGCCCCTGTACTCGGCGCTGGTGAGGCCGCACCTCGAATCCTTTGTTCAGTTTTGGGCCCCTCACTCCAAGAAGGACACTGAGGTGCTGGAGCGTGTCCAGAGAAGGGCGACGAAGCTGGTGAGGGGTCTGGAGCAGAAGTCTGATGAGGAGTGGCTGAGGGAGCTGGGGTTGTTCAGTCTGGAGAAGAGGAGGCTGAGGGGAGACCTCATCGCTCTCTACAACTACCTGAAAGGGGGTTGCAGAGAGGTGGGTGTTGGTCTCTTCTCCCAAGTGACAAGTGACAGGACAAAAGGAAATGGTCTCAAGTTGCACCAGGGGAGGTTTAGATTGGGTATTAGGAAAAATTTCTTCACTGAAAGCGTTGTCAGACTGCCCAGGGAGGTGGTGGAGTCACCATCTCTGGAGGTATTTTAAAGACGTGTGGATGAGGCACTTCAGGACATGGTTTAGTGGTGGACTTGGCCGTGTTAGGTTTATGGTTGGACTTGATGATCTTAAAGGTTTTTTCCAATCTAAATGATTCTATGATTCTATAATTCTATCATATCTGAGGAGATACCTGACTTTCCAAAGTATGAGAGCCTGTTCCTTGCCTTAAACTTTCACGTGCCCATGATATGCAGATTAGTTGATGATTATGAAGTCCTAGGCAGCTGCAGGTGTAGTTTTTTTAACACCAGTGGAAATCATTAGATAATCTACTTTGACCTCCTGCCATGGCGTTTTGTTCACTTATCAATAACTTCTGCCTGTCTGAGGGATACCCCATAGTAGGCACCCAGGCAGGACACAGAAGATTTACCTGTTCCTTTGGGTTTGTCCCAATGCCTCGCTGATCCATCTTGTAAAATGAATTTCTCTGCTTTCAACACACATCCTCTGTTATGCTGCCTTCTAATAGATTGAAAAGCTCCAATATTTTCTTTTTGTGAAAGTGCTTAAGCACTATAATCAAATAACCCATCAGTCGTCTTTTTGTCAAGACAGAAACACTGAACTCCGACTCACTCTCAAGCTTTATTTTAACCTCTGAATTGTTTCCTGGGCTCTTATCTGCACTGCATCTACCTCTAGAATACTTCTACATTTTTGGGGCAGAATGCCATTACTAGTGTCACTCATGCTGTATTCAGAGGTAAATTCACCTCCCTAAATTAGTTGCTATTCTCCTGAGTTGTTTAATCTCCTGTTTAATTATTACGGCACTTTAGCAACTTAGCTGACAGCCTCTTTGAAAATTTACTATTGGAAAAGCAAACAGTGCAAATGGAATGCCCTGGATGGCAAATAGAGGACTTTTCCCCATTGATTCCCACAGATTCTGTCTTGTTTAAAGCTACTATAATGAGATAAAAGAAATACAGGCACATTTCAATTAAAGCACTATGATCTCCTTGGGGAAAACTCTTCAAGAAAATTGTGTAAAGAAACAATCTGACTGCTACTCCATTTTGGTTTTGGATACATGACATTAACTTCTGTTGAAAAAATGAAATACTTCTTGCTTTAGGCAATTTGTAGTGAAGTGATGTTGATCCTTTTGCCTCCAATAAAGCTTAGGCCATTGGATTTGGCCGAAAGTTTACCTTTCTCCCGAAGATCAACCATAAGATTGAGGCTAGTTCACCTGGCGTGAATTTCCCTGTGGAAATGACGGTAGGAAGGGTTTCAATAAAGTGAATATCCAGGGCTGCTAAGTATCACTTTTCCTTTTAAGTAGCAAACTACCAATAATGACCTTCCTACACCATTTTTAAGTTGCATCCTACACCATTTTTAAGTTTCCTGCTTAGCGTATGAGAATGCTATTTCACACTATGTTGGACAACACGTTGGACATGCTAGACAAGCTGTGTTATAGCAAGAAAAAAAGTCCCTTTTGGTAACAGTGGAGGGGATGTCCCAACTCGTGATGACTCCTCTCACGTCTGCTGGAGGAACTAGGGATGGGATTCAGGGTAACAGCAGTGAGGAAGTAGAAAGATCTCCCCATGTTACTAATAACTAAAGAGACAGGGCACAGTAAAACTGTCATTACAGAAGGGTGAAGACTGTTAGTATTGGTGTCCAAGCACACTGAATTTTTTCTGACCCCCCTTTGCTATCTTGCTGGGAGACAGTAAATGACTGCGCCAGCCTGTATGACCTCTGAGTTTTTCTCTACATGCTCCCTCAAGTAGATCCCAGCTTGCGTAGTAGAAAAGTAGTTTCTGTTCTAATCTTTCCTCTCTCTTCTTCTGAGGAAATGGCCTCAAGTTGCGCCAGGGGAGGTTCAGGCTGGATAATTACGAAAAATTTCTTTACTGAGAGAGTGGTGAAACACTGGAATAAGCTGCCCAGGGAGGTGGTGGAGTCACCATCCCTGGAGTTATTCAAGGAACGTGTGGACGAGGCATTGTGGGACATGGTTTAATGGGCATGGTGGTGTTGGTTGATGGTTGAACTTGATGATCTTACAGGTCTTTTCCAACCTTGGTGATTCTGTGGTCCTGTGATTCTGTGATCCTGTGATTCTGTGATTCTTCCTCTCTTGTGCCTTTTTCATGCTGGCCAGACCATCTCTGGGCTGAGGCCGAGCTCATCAGCAATAAAGGGTTTACTTGGGATGTAGCTTTATAGCTGTCCAGAGAAGCAGCCTCCAGGTCCCCATGGACAGCCTATTCCTCCAAGTCTATACTCTTGCCTACTTCTACGAAGCTCACCACAACCATGCTGTTGATTCCCATTTACCCACTCTGACCACTGTGCCGGCCATGACTGGTCTTCCCAGGTGTTGAGGAAGCACAAGTAATAAACAGAAGCATCAGATAATAGTTTTCCAGAGAGGAATCTGGACAGGCTGGATCGATGGGCTGAGGCCAACCGGATGAAGTTCAATAAGGCCAAGTGCCGGGTTCTACACTTCGGCCACAACAACCCCAGGCAACGCTACAGGCTTGGGGATGAGTGGCTGGAAAGTTCCCCTGCAGAAAAGGACCTGGGGGTGTTGATCGACACCCGGCTGAATATGAGCCAGCAGTGTGCCCAGGTGGCCAAGAAGGCCAACGGCATCCTGGCTTGCATCAGAAATGGTGTGGCCAGCAGGAGCAGGGAGGTGATCATGCCTCTGTACTCGGCTCTGGTGAGGCCGCACCTCGAATACTGTGTTGAGTTTTGGGCCCCTCACTCCAAGAAGGACATTGAGGTGCTGGAGCGTGTCCAGAGAAGGGCGACGAAGCTGGTGAGGGGTCTGGAACACAAGTCTTATGAGGAGCGGCTGAGCGAGCTGGGGTTGTTTAGCCTGGAGAAGAGGAGGCTGAGGGGAGACCTTATCGCTCTCTACAACTACCTGAAAGGGGGTTGCAGAGAGGTGGGTGTTGGTCTCTTCTCCCAAGTGACTAGTGACAGGACTAGAGGAAATGGCCTCAAGTTGCGACAGGGGAGGTTCAGGCTAGACATTAGGAAAAAGTTCTTCACTGAGAGAGTGGTGAAACACTGGAATAGGCTGCCCAGGGAGGTGGTAGAGTCACCCTCCCTGGAGGTATTCAAGGAGCGTGTGGATGTGGCATTGTGGGATGTAGCTTGATGGACATGGTGCTGTGTGGTGTTGGGTGGGTTGTGGCTTGTTATTGTTGTTGTGTGGCGTGGGTTTTGTGTTTTGTTTTTTTTTTTTTTTTTTTTTTTTTCCCCCCCCCCCCAGGTTGGACTCGATGATCTTACAGGTCTTTTCCAACCGTACTGATTCTGTGATTCTGTGATTCTGTGAATTGCACATTTCAGCTAAGAAAAGTTGAGGGAAGGAGGGAGGTGTCTAATGATGCGGTGGAAGAAGCAGCGAATATTAACTGACATTACTTCAAATCTCTCTCTGTCTTCAGGCGGAGCAGACAGGACAGATAATGATCAAAAAAATGCTTCTGGAAATGCAGCTCCTAGCCCTTGTGACTCAGGCACCAGCGGAGTGAGGCCAGAGAGACTATCAATGCTAAGTCCCCGAGTCCTTGATGCTCTCTGCAGGAGGCACTTGAATGTGGCCAAGATGATGCTACAGCCCAGCCAAGTTTTCTGATGAATAACTCCATAGGGGGCAGAGGCCTGTTGAAGATCATGAAACATTGCTGCTGACATTGATGTTAAATACTAAATCCTTTTGCTTTTGTACTGGAGCAGCTGGAACCCAGCTATGTGCTGCAGTCCCTGCCACTCGTGTATTCACAAAGGCAACTGCAACGAAGCCAGGCACAGAAGACCACCTCTGACAGGCAACCCCCTGTCTTCAGTGGTCACCTGAATCCATGGATCTCTTTGTGGCATCCAGTACAATCTGTCTGACATGCTGTTGTAAACCTCTACTAAGCAATTCATTTTTGCAGTTCCTTAGACCTTTCTGTGTATTAAAGAGACATGTTCTAGAAAAAAAACCAATATACAAAGTGGAAACAAAAAAGCTTCCTTTTTGCCCTGTATTACCAGAAGCATCTTAATTTATTAAAACCAGATAAAACTGAATTTTCATTCTTTGTTTTCTATAGGCTTTTAAAAATTGAAGTGAGGGGAGGTTCTGCCCTACACTGTGTCAGATTCGAAGACTACTCTGTATGTCCAAACACGTTTGTTTCTTCCAAGTATTTTTGCTAGTCTAATTTTTCATCCTATGACCTTGTCACTTTTATACTATAACATGATTTTTGCCATCAGTAGCAGAAGCCACGGGCATTGCAGTGACCTAACGCTGCAGGGTCTCAGGACATCTCTGGGCTTGCCGTGCCCTGAGCTGGGTGTCCCTGTGATCACAAGTGTTCCGTGGACAAGGACTCGAGCCCGACCTGCCTGAGCTCAGCGCTGGGGACACACCACATGGCCGAGGGCTGCCGCCCCGGGCAGGCACTGCCCAGCAAACACCAGATCCTTGTGTGCCCGGGCTGGGTGCTGGGCAGCTCAGTCACTGGTGCTGGGGACCAGGGAGAAGGGAGCAGGTGATGAGAAGAGGAAAGGGGGGATGAAGATACCCCCAGGGGGTTCTAAGAGCGAGGATGAAGAAAGCCCACCATGGACATCACCATCCTCCCAGGCAAGACCTCAGGATGGTGGTGACTTGTAACCTTCTCCGTGACTGTGGCTGAAGGAGACTGATCCTGTCACCCCTGGGATGCAGAGGGACACTGGCAGGGTGAGCATCACACCAGAGATAAGGGGCAGAGTCTAGGAAGGCTTTTTTGTGTAAATAATTAAATTGCATTATAGATGAGACTCTAAAAATATTAATTAGTGTGGACCACTAGACTGTTGCAATGTTATCTGGGCTAACAATAAATTCTTAACTCTACTCATGAGGTGTGTTCTACTGTTGCCCTGTCGTGGTTTAACCCCAGCTGGCAACTAAGCACCACACAGCCGCTCGCTCGCTCCCCCCAGTGCAATGGGGGAGAGAATTGAAGAGTAAAAGTGAGAAAACTCGTGGGTTGAGATAAAGGCAGTTGAATAGGTAAAGCAAAAGCCGCGCAAGCAAGCAAAGCAAAACAAGGAATTCATTCACCACTTCCCATCGGCAGGCAGGTGTTCAGCCATCTCCAGGAAAGCAGGGCTCCATCACGCATAACCGTTACTTGGGACGACAAACGCCATCACTCTGAACGTCCCCCCCTTCCTTCTTCTTCCCCCAGTTTTATATGCTGAGCATGACGTCGTATGGTATGGAATATCCCTTTGGTCAGTTGGGATCGGCTGTCCCGGCTGTGTCCCCTCCCAACTTCTTGTGCACCCCCAGCCTACTCGCTGGTGGGGCGGTGTGAGAAGCAGAGAAGGCCTTGACTCTGTGTAAGCACTGCTCAGCAGTAACTGAAACATCCCTGTGCTATCAACACTGTTTCCAGCACAAATCCAAAACTCAGCCCCATACTAGCTACTATGAAGAAAATTAACTCTACCCCAGCCAAAACCAGCACATGCCCATAACAGGAATTTCAGTGCAACGGCATCCTAAGCCTGCCATGACCACTGCCAGGTGATCAGGTTTTTCCTCATAGTTGTCTTCATAGGTAATACCATGAGTGTAGCCTTGCTGAGAGTGTTGCTGCAAGTACCTGAGCTGTCAGGAGGGCCTGAGCCTGATTTCTTCAGCATAGACACTTGCTTGACTAACTACATTAGCAGCAGAAGGCTATTAGACAACTTAATTTTCGGCACATAACTGAGATGTTGTCTTTAGCAATGCAGTTGCCCTGGGTTGCCTCTGTAATCGATGACGAGTCATCTCTAAAGGTAGTTCAGGTTTTGGGTGTCTGAATGAAGCTTAATTTGAGTTTAAGACTAGAGGACCATCCTCTAGAGGGAGATGTGAGCTGTGCACGGGCCACGACATGTGCTTTCTGCATAACAGAAACATCATTCAAAACACGGAGTCTCCAGCCGGTTATAGTGTGACTTTTGTAATGGACTCATACACTGATCTCCTGCGAAGTCTGAACGCCAGTGTTCTTCCGTCTTCTCTACCAGAGACACCTCACACTTGACTAGAAGAGTAATTCTCTTAGCTAAAAGCAGTGGTATGCTGTTGTCATAAACTGGATGAACCACTTACGAGAGACCGCAGGCTTTGTACTGTGTGTCTCTGTTGAAATACCTTGACAAACCCATTCGTACAAGCTATACCAGACACTTTGAAATGTTCTCAGATGCTTTCCAATTGGAAAAGATATTTACATAGCCTGTAAATCTGAGAATATAACCTAGGTGTAGAAACCCTTTCATGTGACTCATCTGACCAGCCACAGTGGCAAGAACGAACGCAGAGAGCAGCCGGAAAGCAAACCATAGCCTAACAACCGTACTGCCGAAGTGTGAGTTCAGCTCCCTCTACGATACACCCAGCTGTGCCTGGATTGCAGATGTTCTGCCATAACAAATGTTCTAATAATCAGTTCTACAAATGATAATTTGATTGGTTTTTTTGGCCAGAGCCTTGGGTTCCCTTTAGTGGTACACCCGTGATGTTATATTCTTAGCTTATCTCTCTGTTGGCTCCTGCTCTTGCTCTGAGCTCCAGCTCAGAAACTCCTAAGGTGGCGCAGACCAAGGGATGTGTGCGGCGCACGTCTGGCACCTAGGAAAACTAAGCCTGAGTTCTTGCTAATATCCAACACTGGTCTTCACATGCATAAATGTTTTCAAGGTAGAACCCCTACTGCAACCACTTTTCCTGGCACAGATTCAAGTCCCTTTCCACAGTCCACAGGAGATTGCGATCCCTCCTCAGTTTGGGACTTTACCTCTTTCTTTTGGTGTATCAGTGCTTAGCACCACGTCTCTTCTGGTTTTCAGCTCCATACATCAGCGTATACAGAACGTCAAGAAAATATTTTTGCTGTGCTTTTGTGCTGGAAGACCTTTTTGCAGTGCTTGGGAATTTCAGAATTATTCCCGCAGTCATTGCTTGGAATTGATCAAATCAGGTGCTTCTTTCTAGTCATTCAATAAGTAAAGAAGGCTGAGTTCATCAGCTGAACAGACAACCCAGATAAGACAAGTTTGGGAAAGAATTTTTACTGTTCCAAAGATTTAGCATACAGACATTATAGACCTGAGTAAATTCTAATTGTGTTTCTAACTCTACATTTAATAAATGGACCATGGAGAAGGGAAAAAAACCAAAAGGTCTGTGAGCAGTGGGAGGAAAAACAGGAAATGAGACCATGAATCAAGTCTGGTCTTGGAGATGACAGTCAGGCTGGCTACAAATTCTGCAGCTCACTTGCTACTGACGTGAACCACACCAGGCAGATAAAAGTATATCAACATAAATAATCACATATTAATGAGACATAATCTTAATATATTATGCATTGAAGTCCATAGGTAAATCTGAGGGTCCTGAACTGTGGATACGCATTAACTAAAAAAGCTTTGTAACAGCTTCCCGTGGCCAGTGCTGCAAGGCTTGGAATCCAGGCTGCCCGCTGTGGAAAGTGCAGGGATCTCTGGGGTGATATACGTAGTCATAATCCAATATACAGGGTATAGTAGCCAACAGAGAAATAAAGACTAATGACGTATCCCAGGTACTCTAAAACTGATCTCAAGGAAGCGTTGGTGGTCTGCAGAGAGCACACATCTCATGGAGCTGTCTCAGAAGTCAACTAGAAATCCAGCCTCACTCCTGCAATGAAGATGATGAGTTGAACTCACCTTTTTATTTTTTTTTCTCAGAAAGAGAAGAATAATTCATCATTATTCATTGATCAGGTTGTTAACCTTGATGACTCAGGAAACCAAACTGTGCAGATATGACTCGCTCTGTGATATCAACCGGTAACTGTTGTCCAAAGGGTGCTACTGAGTATGTGGCAGAATTCAGACACACTCTTATCTTGAACTAATGAGAATAAAACACTGACTGTGAAAAGTGAAACAATGATTGAAGCATCGATTCTGAGATGACCCATGAACCTTCAACCTCTGCAGGAGCTGAATTGGGACTGAAAGGGAAGGTATTCTGCCCTCCGTACAATAAGGCCTTCAAATATGTTTGCAAAGATCATTCAGAGGAATTTGATGGCTTAGCTTAATTTGCCCTGCAAGTATAACAGGTACTCAAATTTGTGCCAATAGCACCAACAGAAGCAGGATTCGGCACACCAGGAAGGTACTGAAGACAAGATACACTATTTATTCATCTTACGGCAGAAGGCACTGTGGACTCTTGCATCCAAGAGGAAAGAGTAATTTCCAGATTTTGAGAACTTGCAGACTTTGCTATAATTGTCATTGCTGATAAGGAGGAACCTAGGTACTATCAAAGTCCTTCCATGCTGAACATTTCTAAGGAATAGATGACCATCAAGGGATAACCAGGTAAAGTCATACGGTACAACATGCTCACCGTGGCAGTGACCGAGCAAGATGATCCTCCGCGGAATAAAAACTCACAGCAGGTGTGCAATGAGCCTTTATATGTCACCTCACCTATCAAGTGTTTTCACGGTGTTTTTTTAAGTCTTGAGACAAGAGTCTGAAACTTAATAGTAACTTGTTCCTGGGCTCATTGGGATTTATTTGTTTGTGAATGTCTGGCAATGCTGTCCTTCACTGCACTTTGGCTATACTTCATAGTGGACAATTTGAGTGTTAAGTGGTACAAGAAATACTTCTACCACAAAGGAATATGTCCAGTCAAGGACAAACAAGATTGGACAACAGCGTTGCTTTTTAACAATGGATCAAGCATTTATAATCTGGCCATAAAAATGTGTAGGGTATGTGGAAAAGCACAGAGCACCACAAGAAGTGAATATCTTTAACCTAAAAAGATACTGCTTGTTTTTCGGATACACAATGAAATACCTGAAGTTTACCAATTTGAGATGGATTTTCTGCTTACACAAATCAGAAATGGGTTCAGATCAAACAAGAATCAGAAGCAGATAATAGGTTTGTATTGATTGCTACATTTTTATTTGTCATTCTGCTCTTGTGTTACCTTTTTTCTTGGTAGAAATGTACTCTCTAGTAACCACTGAAGAGAACTGATACCAATGTCCTGCTGCTTTGGCACTGGATGACCTTGGGCATATCACTTCATCACCTGTAGCTGTGAAGAGTTTTACTCTGACTGGAGTGGAACGCAGGTATTTGGGGTAACACACATACCAAAAGCACCTGGCTTGGCTGCTCAGAATTCCTGTAGACTGATTCCTGGGAAGTAACAAATTATTCTATGCTGAGCTCTGTTTTGATGTTTTGATTACTGCTGCTGCCTGCACTAGCTAGTTTAAACTAGGTTGGGTTTTTCTACGCTACGTAACAGTCAACTCTGTGTACCATATTGATAGACACTACTCTTAAAATAAGTGTATTATTTATGTGAACACGTAAATTGTTTGAAGTTATACACAGAACAACTTATTTTTCTATTTGCAGATTGCTTGTGAGAGTTATGAACTAGACATGAGTTTGCCAGTCGTTAACGAATTTTTTTTGGACTGCAGATTTGTTGTAGCCTTTTCTAACATCAATTTCTAATACCTTTTTCATCTAGCAACGTCCTTGAAAGACCTCTCATATAGGTTTGACAGTCCACAGAGAAAAGCTTCTAACATATAGATAACTCTGGCCTGCAGCAAACAGTCTTTCATTTCCACCTATTATAGGGGAGCCATATATTCTGGGGTACCTCAGTCCTGCTCTTTCTACAGTGAGTGAACCTTACGGATACATCAAAATGACCCAAAGCAAATTTGAGATGTAATTCTGCCCGTTTGTTCTTTTTCCCCCTGCTGAAATCTATGCATATGTTACAGTGTTCTGTAATTTCAAAAGTCATACAAAACAATCATAAAAACCCCTGGTAGAAAATAGCTGTTGTTAAAATCTTAATTCCTAAATATAAATCTTTCTGTTCAGCAAGACAAGAGTATTTTCTCAGAACTCTCCCAACAGAGGACAAGTATATTAGAAGAGCTGCTTCTGATTTGGAGATAGGCATTTCCACAACAGTTACGTCACTAACTGAATAAATACAATTTGACCCCCTAAAAACATTCCCAGTGCAGAGAAAAATAAAATTCAATACCCTCAGTTTGTTAGCGCTCACACAGTATCAAGGCAGATAGATGCACAGTCCATCTATTCCCTTAAAAACATACAGTTACCAGGATGTTGAATTCTTAATAGTCCCCCCTCATAGAAACTGGTTTAACATCTATAAAAACAGGCATAAACATCACGTCACATACCTCGAGAGAACAGCTTATGTGTTCTTGATATATTTTCAAGCAATTTTGATTTGGTAGTAAAGTGGCTATCAGCCAAAGCTTCAGCGGTATCTTAAGCCCCAAGGAAGGCAGATACTGCTGAAATGTTGACTGATAAACTCTTTACATGCAAACAAAAATTGCTTGAAAATATATCAAGGACATGTGAGCAGTTCTGTTGGTGCAACCAACACGATGTTTGCATCGATTCAGAGAAATGAAATGCGTCAGTTGACACAGGCTGCAATAATCCACAGCATGCTCCTGGAGACACTGGCGGCTCGTGGCTTAGACAGGCGCAGTCTTTGCTGGGTAAAAAAGTGGCTGGATGGCCGAGCCCAGAGAGTCGTGGTGAATGGAGTGAAATCCAGTTGGCGGACGGTCACAAGCGGAGTCCCCCAGGGCTCAGTTTTGGGGCCAGCCTTGTTTAATATATTTATCGATGATCTGGATGAGGGGATTGAGTGCTCCCTTAGCAAGTTTGCAGACGACACCAAGTTGGGCGGGAGTGTTGATCTGCTTGAGGGCAGGAAGGCTCTGCAGAGGGATCTGGACAGGCTGGATCGATGGGCTGAGGCCAACCGGATGAAGTTCAATAAGGCCAAGTGCCGGGTTCTACACTTGGGTCACAACAACCCCATGCAACGCTACAGGCTTGGGGACGAGTGGCTGGAAAGCAGCCCAGCAGAAAAGGACCTGGGGGTGTTGGTCGACAGCCGGCTGAATATGAGCCAGCAGTGTGCCCAGGTGGCCAAGAAGGCCAACAGCATCCTGGCCTGTATCAGAAACAGTGTGGCCAGCAGGAGTAGGGAGGGGATCGTGCCTCTGTACTCGGCACTGGTGAGGCTGCACCTCGAATGCTGTGTTGAGTTTTGGGCCCCCCACTCCAAGAAGGACATTGAGGTGCTGGAGCGTGTCCAGAGAAGGGTGACGAAGCTGGTGAGGGGTCTGGAGCACAAGTCTGATGAGGAGCGGCTGAGGGAGCTGGGGTTGTTCAGTCTGGAGAAGAGGAGGCTGAGGGGAGACCTCATCGCTCTCTACAACTACCTGAAAGGGGGCTGCAGAGAGATGGGTGTTGGTCTCTTCTCCCAAGTGGCTAGCCACAGGAGTCTTTTCCAAACTTACAGGTCTTTTCCAACCTTAGTGATTCTGTGATTCTGTGATCCATTGCGATCACTGTGTAAACACTTCGGGACAAATTTCTTGTAAGGGAAGGGGAAGGCTGTGGTGTCTCTTTGGTACAAATAGGCTATTCTTCTTTGAGCCAAGCAGATGAAGGGCTTGGAAGGGGGAAAAAGAAAAGATAAAGTTTCCCAAATATCATTGTTGTTATTTGTCTGTTGCCAGTGTCAAGAAGTCCCAGCAGAAGACTGGTGCTTCCCTGGGTAAAACAAGTGAAGAGGCCAGATGGTAGGAGAGGCGGAACAATGTATATTCATGTATTTCAGCTATGTAAAGGTAATTCTTGTTTCACATTTAGGCTAGAGAAATTCAAAGATATGTGGATTCTGGATTGGCATCCAGAAGGCAGTATTTTTTCGGATATTATACACTAAAGAACACCTTTTTCACCTTTCAGACGTCTCCCCAGCATGCACCTCCGTGATTCTGGCCATCAAGCTCGGCCATGGGATCTATGGAGGGGATTTTACTCGCAGCACAGCCAGATCCAGATGCAGTTAATATTGTAGGCTGGAAAAAAAACGTATTACACATTATTAACATTATTCATCTCTTGGAAAGAGAATCACATGCCCAAAGGGGCTATGCTAATCCTAATTTTATGCCGTTATGATGTGGAAAAGGGGATGAAGCATCCGCTCAGGCCCAGAGCTCCAGCAGAAGCCTGGGCCACCCACCTCACACCCGGCTGCCCTGAGCCACCATTACCGTGGCCTCGAGGACGGAGGGCAGCGGCACACCGCCCCTTAGCCCCAGCAGAACGAGCAGAGCTGGGGGGAATGCGAAAGACCCCTCAGAACGGGGCCGTGCCCCGGGAGACCCCGACGGGCCATGAGGGACGACACCTCCCCGCCCGCAGCGCGGTCCCGCAGCCAAAGCACAGCCCGGGGATGGAAAGAACTACACTACCCAGCGGGCACCGCGCAGGCGCACAGCTGACGCCCGCCCTCCTCCTGGCGCTAAGCCTTCTGGGACTTGTAGTCTGCACTCCCCATGAAGTTTAGACCGAAAAAGTTTCCGCACCCTTGCCGGGTACCTCGCCGCTCTTCAGCGGGAGGTGCGCGGTTTCCATGGCTACGGCCCCAGAACCAATAGGGAGCAGTGTTCTGCGCGCGGGGGGCGGGGTGGGGCGAGCGGCGGGCCAATGAGGGGCGGCGTTGTTGCAGGGCGCGCTGGCAGCGGGGGCAGCGAGTCTCCTTGGGGCCGTCCCTGGCCGCGGCCTGGTGGCGCCGGGCGAGGATGGGCGGCGGCGGGAGCACCACCCGGCGCGTCACCTTCGAGGCGGACGAGAATGAGAACATCACGGTGGTGAAGGGCGTGCGGGTGAGAGCGGGGCTCCCCCGGGGCTCGGGTTCTCGCCGGGACCCGCAGGGACACTCGGGGCCTGGCTCGCCCTGGGCTGCCCCGAGCTCGGCCCGCCCCGGTCCCTCTCTCCTCTTTTTGTGCCTCTGCGCTGCTGGCGCCCGTCCCTGTCCCTGCAGCTCCGTCCCCTCACGCCTCGCGGTTGCTCTCCTCTGTTTCCATCCCCTCTCCCGCAGTGACATCCACCCCTTTCCCGCCCCAGCTCTGCTTTTTCATTTGGGTCTCTCCGGGGACCGGCGAGCCGCGGTGCTCAGGGGCAGCCTAGAGACGTCTGTCTTGGCAAGAAGCACGCCGTGAATAGGAAGCTGCCATCGGGGAGCCTTGCCCTCAGCCTGGTTTCCAAAGACAGGCGGCAGAACAGTTGTAGGAGAGATGTGTAACTAGAAGAGCTTGTTTTGCCTTTCCCCGACCTCTACGTGTGAGAGCTCCTCCCTTTCCCGTATTCTGCTCTCTTACATGCGGCATAGCCGACTTCCTGTGTCCCTGCAGGAGCATTCCTGTTCTTTCCCTATTTATGGCATGCTGTTGCCTATAATATACCAGAAGATAGTTTGTGACACAAGACACTTTGAGAAATCTTGCAGCTTAGAAATTTTTCAATGGAAGACACCATGAAGTTCATACCAGGAATGATAATAAGTTGTCTTTTATTTTTCATTACTGCTTATAGGGAGGAGTGTTGCAGAATGAACCATGATAGTAACTGCTGCCTATTTCAACAGACTAATATTTTTCAGTTCTGGTCATTTAATGCTCTCACGCAAAAAGGTGACAGTAATGTAAGTGTTCACAGGAGAGTTCATCTGCTCTGAAACATGCTGAAATTTTGGGAAGGGCTATTGGAATTTCTCTAAAGTATCCTGGATCTGAAAATATTGGGAATAAAAACTGAATGATAACACACGTAATAGGAAGATCTAGCTTCACTAAATAATGTTAGTCACTGGGATATTCAAAAGTGGATCTGTTTACATATGTAGAACTAACTGAAGTTAAGTTGAGAGTTTTAGGGCTGGGTTAAGAAATATTATGCTGAAGGAATTTTACACTTTTGGTTGTGTTTTAGATTACAAATCACAGCAAAATCTTTGCAACACAGATTTCTACTGGCGAGAGATATCATGCTCCAGATTTAGTAAGAATTTGCTAATTAAAATTAATTCTCATGGGCAGTCAAAACAGTATTTTGATAAGTTGGTGTTCGAGGAAACCAATAGGAAGTTATAAGTTGGAAAACAAAAGCTTTCACGTTATTACTTCTTTAACTTCTGTTATTTTTTTTCTGTGGACTACAGTAGCTCTGAAAGTGGGCATTACTTTTATTCTCAGTTTGATTCTGCATAATTTGTGACAGTATTTTTGTGCGTGCATGTGTTAACGTTAGAATGAACTTAGTGGTTGACTACACGTGCTGTGACCACTTGTGTTGCACAAGTGTTTTGAGGGCTTTTTAAGAATGAAGTTCTTCCTGGGTTAAGTGCTGTGCACCTGCACAGTGTGATATTTGACTCTCATCCAAATAACTGAGAAAGGCAAAAAGGCTGATTAATTACAAGCAACGTGTCAAAGGATGTTGTTTCCTTTACTGTTCCCTGTGTCGTGTATTTTGTCATATCAGTTTCTCTTGGTCTGATAAAGCCGAAATGATGTTGTTCAGCCTGATTGTTTCCACTCAGAGATGAGTGCTCACCCCACAAAAAAGGGAAATGCAAAGTTTATTTTGCATTGTTGATAAAATTTTAGCAGCTGTCTTATCTTATTTTGGGGCTCTGTGCTTTTTTTTTGAAGTTTTACTTCATTTTGGGGGGGAAAGAGAGGGATGATGGGGAAAAAGAAGGAGATGCAGTCTGACTCTGTTTGGGTCATGGGTTTTATTTTTCAGCTGTCTGACAGTGTCATTGATCGTATGAAGGAACCGTCTTCACCCAGTGGAAGACCGCAGTCTCAGCACCGATCAGCATCTGGTGCAGGTACACCCACGTTTTCTGTTTTTTAATGAGAGGAAGAAAATCAAATGTGCCTTTCAGAGCGTTGTAATGAACTCGTTGCCATTTTGTAGAGGTGATTTTTTTGACCTTACCTTTTTTGCTCCTTTCCTTTTGAAGAAGGAAGTAGTTTGTAGGCTTTTAGAGGAGTTATATTGCTCTTTATTTTCTTCCGCCTGACATTAAAATGTAAACCGCAACTGTTTATTTGACTTGGTTTTCTAAGGTATTATCCATTGTTAAAGACTTTTTTTTTTTTAAAAAAAAAAAACAAACAGGAAAAGCAAATATCAGTTCCAAATATGTATTGAGTTCTGAAGTGAAAACTCTTGCATACTTAATCAACACTAATTTTTAGTATAGTCACCTTCTGTTGAAATACACATAAGCGAACATTAAAAGAATAATGCGCTATTTTCCTATCATGGAAGAGTGGAAATAAGTCGCATACAGTTTATACAGATCGATGGCTCAAAGTGATGGCTTCCTTCACATTTTATATTTCATTATTGAGGCCTGTTCAAATGCACCAAACGGGCTTCGTGCCAGGCAGCCTGTACTCTGATGTAAAATACTTCAGCACAATGAACACGACGTAGCTGCTGAAGGAGCGAAAATGAATGGCGGGGATCGGAGCATGTGATTTATGTTTGTCAACTGTGTGAAACCTGTAAGGTTTAAGTAAGGCTTCTTACCAGTGTTCCAGAAATATTAATGAGATCTGTATTCCCTAAGGGCCTTTTGCTTTGATACTTACGAAAAATCCCACCAAAACTCAACACCCTGATTAAAAACAATTCCTGTGGCAGTAGTGGGCCTTGCAGCAAGACCTGAATGAGGAGAGCATAGCATCTTTCATCTGAAGCATAGAAAGTTGATTTCCTGTTGCTTAATTGAAGGTGTCTATGGTGTAGGTGTCTATATCCAAGCTGGACTCCCTCTGTCATTAGTAGAAAGAAAAAAAACACTTTGAGGGACAATTCACCTGGCTTATTTGAGAATTCTCCTTCAGGATGAGATGAATTGCCCTTTAGGAATACCGGGGTGAAGGGGTCAGATGTAAGCATCCAACGGTCAGGCGAGTCCAACACAGGATGTTTTACAAATACTGGGGCTCCCCAGTGATGCTGTTTTAGAGGTTTGTTTTTCCACTTTATGAATAGGAAGACTGTGGCATAGTGAAGGCAAGGAAAATATCAGTGTTAAAAATTACTTAAACTGTCACCTGGCTTGTGAGATGTAGTTTGCCCAATAAAAACGCTTGGAATCTAATGCTTCCTTAAGTAAGGTTTGAATGGAGAAGGGCTGTAGTTTCATGCATAGACTGCCAATTTGTCCGCCTTTTTTTCCTTTTAAATAGTAGCCTTCTCATTATATATATGTATTTTACTGTGGTGAAGAAATTAATCTAGGTAAAGCATTTATATGAAATAATACTTGCACATCCTATCTACTTCCATGGCAGTGCTTGTTGCTTTTTCATCCTTAAACCTGGCTTATGGAAGTAGTTTTGTGAATAAGCATCTGTGATTTTTGGGATGCGGTGACTAGAGATGAAGGCTGTAATACCGCCGTAATTCTTTGCTAATTCACAGTATGTACATAGCTGATCCTTTATTTTGTTTCTCTTTGTGTGTTGGAAATAGTGCTCTTTTTTTTTTATTTATTGAAAGGCGTAATGAATTGCTTGACCCTTCGCAAGCTTGAAAAACCTTATGTGTATTTTTGCTTTAAGAACTAGTGATTTAGGTGAAGTGCTTGTATTTCCCCAGGAAGGCATAATCGGTGTTATACCTCAGTTGCTAGAATGATTTGTATTTAAGAGGATTAAATTATACTTAAGTACATGTTACCATACCATCCATTTCTCTTTCATTGAATGTTTTTTGATGAAGAATTACAAACTATTGAATTTCTTTGATGCTGTAAGAACAGTCAACCTATTTGTTTATTTTGTAGCTACATCTAACCTGTCAGAGTCTGTGTTTGTCTGATAAGGTGTCATTACTGGAAGGGCACTCGCTCCAAAGCTAGTGCTCTGATCACTTAATATTGAACTACTCTCTGTTGACGGCTGTGGGGGCTGGATCCCAAATCTGGAGATTTGCCTCCTGTGATGCAGCAGCGCTGGGGCTTGGTTTCTCGGCAAAGCCGCTTGCACAGTTAATGAGAGACCTCTCGCCAGGCAGCTTCTCCCCTCCTGTTCATGAATCTGGTGATAGTGACTTCTTTTTCACAGAATAATTAAGGTTGGAAAAGACCCGTAAGATCATCAAGTCCAACCATCAACCCAACACCACCGTGCCCACTTTTCTGACAGAGTGGATCACTCACTGCTTCTGAAGAGAGTTTTCCAAGGATGGTGGTGTTTGGAGGCTGGCTCCGGCTTTTGGATTACCAGCTGGGCAACTTTCGAACTTGACAGTTTGTTAGCCTGCATTTATATCTTTATATATTCTAGACAAATAACACTTTCCTACAAAAATAAAAAAGATGTCTAGAGGGAGAAACATTAGAGCTATTAAAAACAGCCCTTTCTTTAAGTCAAGTCTTTGATAGCTTTTGGTGGAGGAATAATGGATTACATTACATGAAGGAATGTGTATCTTGGTGCCTGCCAATATATGATACATTTATTGACTTCAGTTTGGGGTCGGAAAATGAAATTGCATACACTTACAATGAAATCCGACATCTAAATACTATGTCTTAAAGCATCCTAGCTTGCTTGGATCATTTTCTGACTTCTGAGTAATATTAAATGCACTAAAATATTTAACAAGTGTAAAATCTTTAAAGTATGTCTGTAATTCCTAAAGCAATATTGATGAAAAATAATTTGGTCAGACAACGAGTACTTTTTTTTTTCTGAGTGTGTATTATACCTAAAGCTTTAGTCATAACAGACAAAGGGAATGATTTAATTCATTTTAGCTTAGTGGATATCTGAAAAGCTAATAGTCTATTATGGAAAAAAAAGAACAACAAATGCTTAAATTATCAAGAGTCTCTGCATCTCAGACAGCCATTTTTTTTTCCCTTTGCAGAAACAGATTACACTGAGGATACAGAGGATTTTTGTCTGTCTTTTTTTTTTTTTAACTGTATTATTTGTTATTGTTACTATACTGTCCTCATGAAAACAAAGCAGTAAAGGACCCGTGGCATAAAGTACTATGTATTGTGTAGGTGTGTAATAAAGTGAGCACTGCTGAAGACTCTTCAGAAATTGGGTTAGACCTAGCATGTTTCCAATGGAGAAAAATATATTTCTTAGCCGTGCTCATTTGTGTGGAATGATGCCTTTTAATTGTGTACTCTGTTGTGTTGGTGTCCATGTATTTTGGTGGAGTTTCAGTGGCCCAGAGTATCTTGGCTCAATCAGAAACATACAAAGAAGCATTATTGAGATGTACAGGAACGAGTATTTGAATAATCGGGTTCTAATTTGAGATGCAAGCAGGATTTAACTGAACTTCAGGAGACCAAACTTCAGCTTATGAAGAGAGCTACTTGGTGGGATCCCATGGGAGGCAGCTCTGAGGGATAAGCTCAGGAAAGCTGTAAGGTCCTCAGGGACAACCTCTTCCTAGTGCAAGAACGGTCCATTGCAGTACTTGGGAAAATTAATAGATATATTGGGAGGCTGGTCTGGTTAAACAGGAAGCTCGTGATAGAGCTTCAGTGTATAAATGAGGTCATCAGGAGATGGAAGCAGAGAGAGAATGTGAAATGAGTGGATTTGTGGGTGAGGGGAAGGCAGTAGGTGTCATTTACCTCAACTTCAGCAAGGTGTTGGACACCATCTCTCCCAGTATTCTTGTATCTAAGTTAGGATGTTGCAGTGTGCGTAACTGGACAACAAGTTGGGTTAAAAAAACTGTTTTGGATGGTCAGGTTCAGAGGGTTGTGCTTAATGGGTCATACTCTACCTGGAGGCTGGTATCGTGTGGGGTTCTGCAGGAGTTTGTCCTATTTAACAGCTTTATTAATATCCAGGAGGAGGAGGTGGACTACATGCTCTTCAGTGCAGAGGACCACAAATTGGAGGCACGCAGTCAATATGCACGAGGGCAGGGTTGCTATCCAGAGAGACCTAGACCGGCTGGAGGAATGAGCCAACAGGAACCTCATGAAATTCAACAAGGGCAAATGCAAAGTCCTGCACCAGGGAAGAAGCAACCCCTTGCCACAGTGCAGGCTGGGGCCTGCCTGTCTGGGGTGTAACACTGCTGAAAGGAGATGAGCTGGGTGTGGGCCAGCTTTGTGCCCGGGTGGCAAAGAAGGCTGGGAGCATCCTGGGCTGCATGAACAGGAGCATGTCTAGGAGACAGAGGGAAGTGATTATCCTCTTCTATTCGGCACTTACAGATCACATCCCGAATACTGCATCCAGTTTTGGGTCCCCCAGTAGAAGCCATTGATCAGCTGGAACAAGTTCAGCAAAGGTCAGGGGCTGGAGTGCCTTCCCTGTGAGGAGAGGCTGAGGAAACTTGGCTTGTTCAAGGTTGAGCAGAGAAGGTTTTTAGGCGTCCCAATAGCGGCCTTCCCATACCTATGGGGCTTATTGAGAAGCTGGCAACAGGCTTTTCTTGGTGATGCATTGTGTGAGGGCAAGAGGCAGTGGACATTGAAGCAGGAGAAGTTCAGAGTGGCAATAAGGAAAAACTTTATCATGATGAGACCAGTCAGGTGTTGGTTTCCCAGTGAGGCTGTGCAGCCTCTGTCCTTGGAGGCTTTCAAGATGTGAGTGGATAAACCCTTGAGCAATCTGGTCTGATCTCAAGGCTGATCCTCCTTTGAGCAGAGAATTTGACTAAATGACTTCCTGAGGCCCCTTCTGACCTGAATGATTCTGTGATCCTGTGATTTGATGGTAGGGTGTGAAAATAAGTTTGCTCGGTGCAACAGAGCATTTTTAAAACTTACAATGTGAAAAGGGACTATTGTGACCACCTGGGCTGGTCTCTTGCAATGTGGAGCCCAAGAGAGTGTGGCTAAGAACTTTTACACCGGAGTCATTGCCCTTGTTCCTTGTCTGGCTGTTAGGAAGATATTTTTTTTTATTTTTTATTTAAAGAATTACAGCGTGTGCTGATGGCAGCAGTAATTGTGGATAGTCAGATGCTGCATGATAAAAAGTAAAACTCGAATACCTCATGATAAATGTTGTGGGAGGCTCTGCTTTATTGCTCGTAACTTTGAATTGTTTTGTATTTTCACTTTTTATGAGTATCTGGAAGTTTACAGATTTTGGCTAAATTTATGCCGGTTAAGCAAGAATTCTCTGCAAATAAATCCCGTTAGTTCTGTGCCCCTTAATGTATTAATTGTTTTCATCTACCTTCTTGTTGCAACAACACTTCTTCTCTGCAGAAACCTAAAGTAAACTGACATTTCTGTGATTTTATTTTGTAAAATTCCTCTTATTTTTAGAAAAGGAGAAAACCAGAGCTTTAGAAAGATGTTTTGGTGCATGAGTTTCCCTGCTGTTTATCTTGTTGTGAGACACCATAAATCTCAGGCAGTTCCTTTCAGCCACTGACACGGATTTGCAACCTTTCTTCCTGCAGCAGCAACCAGGAGAGCTTGGTGTCTCCATTTGGTAATGTTTATTTTGCCCTCCTCTAGGTACAGTTCTGTGTACTCTTTAGAAGGAGGTTTTAAAGTTACCTGGTACCAAAAACCTCTGTGAAATAATTCAAGTAGGAATCCCCAGTCAACAAACTGAGCTGGTCTGTGGATCACTGGTAGCCTGGAAGGCCATGGTTTGCATCTTATAGAATAATCACAGAATGATGGGGTTGGAAGGGACCTCTGGAGATCATCTAGTCCAACCCCCTGCCAGAGCAGGGTCACCTGGAGCAGCTTGCACAGGAATGCATCCAGGCGAGTTTTGAATATCTCCAGAGAAGGAGACTCCACAGCCTCTCTGGGCAGCTTGTTCCAGTGCTCTGCCACCCTCAAAGTAAAGAAGGTCCTCCTCATTGTTTAGGTGGAACTTCCTAATAATATTTGGTTTGTTTTTAATATTATACTTGTGGTTTTGTTTTGATTTCCCTCTGATGTCTGGGGAGGGAGGAAAGTAGTTTTTCAAAGGGATGCAGAGACATTTGTGAGAAATACTGATGACTTGTGATAGGCTTTTGGTCTGAAAATCTTGGAAGCCTCTAATGTAGCTGTCATGCCAAGAATATATTCCAAAGAATATTTGGCAGTTTTGTTGGGTAAGGTTCATCCTACTGTTCTTGATGAAGGAAGTAGATATATGGTGTAATACTTTGACATGTGGAGGAAGGGCAGCTTCATCAGAACATCATTGGTTCTGACACCAGGCAATAGTCTGCTCAGGGTATCTATTTTTTGATGCATGACCTAAATTTGAGCAAGCCATCTTAGGTATTCTTGCACATGTGATGCTGCAGTGCTTGCTTGCTATATTGCCACTTAGTTGTCACTGAGTTTCTTGGAGATAACTTTATTTTCAGTGATGTGTATTGATATTCTTTGGGTTAAAGGTTCAGTATTGATGGAAGTATTTTATTATCAAAAGGTGAAACGTCTTGTAACTCACTAGACTGCTAAAGACGCCAAACTTTTAATGCTGTCACTGTAACAGCAAATCTTTAGTTGAGCCTGACATTCATGTCACTAGATTGCAGGAGTATAGGGAAGATAGAATTATGCATGGGAGATGAAGCAAGTACTGCATAAATTAAAGTTCTCACTGTCTGTGTGACATGCAAGGTGTTCTGTGAATGCTTTCAGGTGGATGGGTATGTTCTTGTAAAATAGTACTGAAATTAGAAGGAAAAACTAGCAAATAATGCAACTTGTACAACTGGTTTTTTCTTTTAGTTCATAGTAATTTGGAGTTCAGGGCTGTGGAAGGGCTTAATTCACTCCATGTCCTCAAAGTACAGTATTGACCTCGCCAAAAAGATGGTGTGTAATTAATGGAGAGTTGGGTAGGCATGATGAGAATATTAGAGTAGGCAAAACGCCGTAATTTAATTGTTTAAAAGACTTGGATTGTTGAATATGGAAAAAGTACATCATTGTATAAGAGAACATGAAATGCTCATCTCGCTTATGAACAGAAATTTTTTAAGGTGCGAGTGAAAAAGCCTGGATGTGCCTGGGGTGCTCTCTTGTACTATATTCCCAATGTTTGTCCGATTCAAAAGTAGTGTTTTGATTCTTCATTGAAAAACTGTCTTTGAGATGTCATGAGGACTGCACCTTTGGGCTGCCCACTTTAATTGTATTTCGAGTGCTTATATATCTTGTGCAACAACAGACGTTTTAAACAAATGTCCAAAGATAGAACAAGAACAAAAGGCAAAAGGTGTTGGAACTTCTCATGCAAATGTCATATATTTAGGGCTATAGTCTGATGTTACAACTAATCTCATCTAACGGTCTCACATCTGATCATGTCTGTTGCTATAACAACTTGGTGTCCAGTGATCTAAACCATCCAGAAACGCCCCCCAAGACGACTTCTGTACCAGCTTAGCTCCCTCAGTTGAAACTTGTGTATTTAGAGGGGGGAAGCAAGGGGCAACGGCATCGCTTTTCCTTTTTCGTGATGACCACCTTTTGGAACAGCTTTGCAGATTATGTCAAACTTCAGTTTTTCTTTCCTGAATCAGCTGCTTAAGCAACTTCACCACTGATTGTCGAAGTGCCAGTGGAAGGGAGTAAGCCTGATCATGCAGTTAATGGAGCTGGAGAGCGCATGGCTCAAGCAGTCTGGAATACATCTTCAGAAGGAGAGTGTTGTGAGGTGAAACAATCCTCAAACTTTCGTAGACTAGAATTATTTTTTTTCTCCCTAATACTTACGCTGGTCAAGGAAGGATTTCCCCACCCCCCCCCACCCCTAAACAGAAAAGAACTTTTACAGGTAAATTAGTAATAACAATTAAAAAAATCCAACCCAACCAGCCCCCTGAAATACCTTATTTATATCTCAGTATAGTAGTGGACTGCATGAAATACATACACTTAAATACACTCCAAGAAATGACATTGTGTTAATGTTAATCCGGAGTTTGACATGATATAAATTTGGCTTAATTTTGATTGTGCTGTTGGAAGGATGGGCCAGATGTAGACGAGGTCTCTCTGTCTCTCATCTCCTCCTCTCTCTTTCTGTTTCTTTCTTTCATTGCAATGAAATGATCACGTTCAACTTTGTATGAAAAAAGTGGCCCGTGTGTGGGAGGCATTTAAGGCTAGAATTGCAGTAATTGATTCCCATCCCTCCTCCTGCTCCCACTATTGCTTTATTTGTTGTTATTCAGTGTTGTAAAGGGAACTAAAGAAACGAATTCCGAGGTTTTCAAGGGTTCTGCAAATGGAGGAATTAGATTTTAGAGAGCTTGTGGGATTGAGTTGTGGGGTTGGTTTTTTCCCCCCCTACGTGAGGGTTAGGGTGAGAAAGCCAATATATCCCATGAATATTGTCAAATACTGGGTGGACATTTGATTGATTTATTTAGGGGTTCTCATTTTATAACCGATAGAGAACTTGTGGTATTCCAAATGAAATTTAAAGAAAGACCACTTGATGTGTCAGGTCCTGTCCTCCTCGTATGCGTAAGTAACTAGGTCTCAAGTCGAGGTAGATTCATTGCCATGATAGTCAGCTTCTTTTATAGTTTTTTCTTTTACAAATGGTTTTCTGTGCGTGTGGCTTTTTGCAGATAGGCAGAATTTATCTTTCAGTGGGCATTCATTTAGAAGTGTCATTTTTGTTTCTATATATTCTTAGAAACAGGTAGTTCTTATGTACCGCATACTGTGTGCTTTTTGGTCTCTAGTGGATTTGTCGAAATTAAATTTCATGCTATTCTGCTTAAGGCTGTGTGTGCTCTATTAGGGTTTACTGAGTGCAGACGTTTGCTCTAAAAATCTTTCGGAGGAGTTGCATGGTACACATATAAAGCAACTTTTGTCATAGCTAGTATAACAAGCATATCCAAAGTACTTACTTAGAAATTGCTTGTGAGTTAGAGGTTAGAACCACCTGCTTTTTGATGTGGAAGCACAAGATTCATGCATGCTAAAACATAATCTTCCAGTAGTTAGCAGAAAATCATGTTGAAAAACAGCTGTTGGTGGCTGGTATGTGATTCTTGTATTAATTTCTAGTGCTGCAGTAAGCTTAATTAAGAAAGCCAGGGAAACTGTCTCTAAAAACAGAAAAAAATTAACCTGGGAAAAAGAGATTGTGCACAGTTCTTGGAGTCCTTTGCCAAACAGCATGTAATAATGAGTTTTAAGAACTAAATGGTTATGCATTTATGCATGGAATTGCTGCCATTGCCTTTTACTAGTTCCAAATACTGAACTGTTTTGTAGTTAAATCCTGGCAAAGTTTTAGACCTTTGAGCATAGACAGTCGGAGCCTCGCCTTAGGCTGAACTTTTTGAAAATGCAGCCAGAGTTTATCAAATGTTTATGAGGCAGACGCAGGGAAAGACAGTGTGGGGGGTTTTTTTTGAGTTTTGGTTTTGTTTTTTTTTTTTTCATGTTAGAATTAAATAAACATCTATCTGGCAACATGCTTCCCCCCTTTCATTTTTTTCTTAATTTCAGTTCCATTATCCATTAGAAATCTGAATTTGACAGAAGAAAATGCCTGTTGCTGAGACATATTTGTTGTGGTCCTTGTTAGAAATCTCCCATATATGTTCTTGCAGAAATCGGAGTTCATATGTGCTCAAGTTCTTGGTTCATATTGAGAGTTAAATATGCTGAAGATTGGCAGCAGTAGGCATTGAACTATTTAATATTTCCTCTGAAATTTCAGCCTTTGACTTCTCTAGTCCATGCTGCGTCTGGGCACCAGAATAAAACCCAGCTATTTCTCCTTTGTCCTTCGGAGACCTTCCTGGGATTATAGGTCAAAAAGACCAGATAGCTGGCTAAGATAAAAGGGTTTGTAATTGAAAGGATTGTTGGGATAGAAATCATTTGGAGCAGTTTGAGTGATTTTGCCATCTTAAAGAATAAAATAAAAAATATTGATAATTTTAATGAAATAAAACCAATGACTAAATTAGAACTGTTTGCTTTCACCAGTATTAGTCTTGACAGCACTGTGCAAGGAAATTGTCATTCTGCTATATAGCATCCTCTCTGGTTTTATAGTAAAATGCATTTTCATCCAAATTATCTCTCCACTGACTACAACTGTCAATGAAATGAAAAGAAGTGAGGGACTGCTATAAGGGGAGAATGTATCAAAATATGTCTAAACTAAGTCTCCACTGAACTGGTAAGAGATTGTTGTGCAGGACAAGGAGACCTCCAAGTAATAAAACCTTGTGGTTTTAATAGTAAATGCTACTTTCCATCACAATTTATTTATCTGTTAGAGAATCTTCAGTGTGATACTAAAGAATACTTTAAATGTATGGTTTATCGCATTAAGAGGAAAAGAAAAGCTTTGTTTTATTCTTTCATCTTCAGGCTGCAGCGAATTGTTACTAAAACTCTTCTTCACTTGTCAGATCAGGCAGGTTAAGTGTATTGTATAGTGTTGCTTCTTGAAAGCTTTGTACTAGTTGTTTTTTAGTTAAACAGGAGGTAACCACTCAGAGACTTTTTTTCTTCTGCCTCAGGGGAACAGTAAGCATTTTCAGCTACTGCTACGATTTTTTTTCTAAGACTGTTTTGCATGTGTACTAAACTCCTTGATTTTTCAATGATCTCATATTGAGATATATTACTAAATTTTTGGGGAACACCAGACTGAAAATTGCATTTTTCAGATATTACTACCTGTTTTTTGAAACCTAAATGTAAAAACTAGAGGGAGAACATTATTTCTTCCCTTGGATTGCAAGGTTTGTTGTGTACCTCTGTCAATGCTTCATGAAGCCAGTTTTTCTGATTCTCATTTTTAGCTTCATGAACCATGTTTGATTTCACCTAATGTTAATCATCTGAAAAATAAGCATCTAAACGAAGACAATCATTTAGGCCAGGGGTGAGATCATCATAGAATCATAGGATGGTTTTGGTTGGAAGGGACCTTAACGATCATCTAGTTCCAACCCCCTGCCATGGGCAAAGACACCTTCCACTAGACCAGGTTGCTCAAAGCCCCCTCCAACCTTGCCTTGAACAATTCCAGGGTTGGAGCATCCACAACTTCTCTGGGCAACCTGTTCCAGTGCCTCACCACCCTCATGGTGAAGAATTTCTTCCTAACATCTAATCTAAATCTACCTTCGTTCAGTTTAAAGCCGTTACCCCTTGTCCTATCACTACATGACCTTGTAAGAAGTCCCTCTCCAGCTTTCTTGTAGGCCCCTTTCGGGTACTGGAAGGCTGCCATAAGGTCTCCCCGGAGCCTTCTCTTCTCCAAGCTGAACAACTCCAATTCTCTCAGCTTGTCTTCATAGAAGAGGTGTTCCATCCCTCTGATAATTTTCATGGCCTGCCTCTGGACTCCCTCCAACAGGTCTGTGTCCTTCTTATGTTGGGGGCCCCAGAGCTGGTCGCAGTACTGCAGGTGGGGTCTCACCAGAGCGGCTTAGAGGGGCAGAATCCCCTCCCTCGACCTGCTGGCCACGCTGCTTGTGATGCAGCCCAGGATACGGTTGGTCTGCTGGGCTGCAAGAGTGCACTGCTGGCTCTTGGTGAGCTTCTCATCCACCAACACCCCCAAGTCCTTCTCCTCAGGGCTGCTCTCAATCCATTCTCCGCCCAGCCTGTATGTGTGCTTGGGATTGCCCCGACCCCCGTGCAGGACCTTGCACTTGGCCTTGCTGAGCTTCATGAGGTCTGCACAGGCCCACCTCTCAAGCCTGTCGAGGTCCTGCTGGATGGCATCCCTTCCCTCTAGCCTGTCGACCGCACCACGCAGCTTGGTGTTCGTCTCACACGGTGGTTTGTTCCATCCTGTGAAGGGCTTCTATTTCTCCTTAATCTCTGGAGCTTTATACAGAAAAAGTTGAGATGAGTGGTTCGTTGAAGATGCTTGACTTTTTTTTTTTTTTTCCTCTTCTTTTATTTTTTTTTGTTCTCTTTCTTTTTTGGCAAGAAGGAGGCAGCTTATCATGAGAAAGGACTGAATTATCCCTGATGTTACTAAGTGACATTTCTCTCTAGGGGGAGATGGCACTGAGTTGTCTGAAATTTAAGTAGAAAAAGTAGTGTCTGCAGAAATTGGTATAAAGAATTAATAAAGGCAGTGATTATATGGAAGACTGACTTCAATGCTAATCAGCAACCTAAGGTAACTAATTTTTGGAAAAGCAGCACTGGATATCACATCACTTTGGTCCTCAGTCAAAACTTAGTTGACAGTCTTCTGTTCTGTGCCAGTTTGTCTGTTGAAGAGATTGCTGAACACACTGGCTTCTTTTAATCTGCTCTGTCATTTGCAGAAGAGAGGAGAGAATGTTTTACTCAAAGAAAAAGTGAACCTCGTGTATTTCTGAATTAATTGGAAGCATCTTTGCTGACAGTCAGATTATTCTTTCTCCTTAGGATTTTCGTATTTGACCTCTTGCCCACTAGACCAGCCTCTTTCTTCTTCCCTGCACCTTTTAGTAAATTCCTGAATTCACTTTCTGGTATTTGAGACGCTACTAGCTCTTGCATTTGCTCGTTCATGCTGGGTTAACATGCGACTTGGTGACTGCTCAAGGCGGTTTATTCTCAGAATGGAATTTGATCTGCTTGGTTTTGGCAATACTGCTACTCACTGCATCCTTCTGTAGTATCTTGTTTTCCTTACTGCTGACAGCTTATAACACTAAAAAGATATCAGTGGTGGAGATGGTGTAAGTATTATATCAGTTTAGAGACCAGTCATTTGTAAAAGTTGTTTTTGTTAGCAGATCTCATTACCCGTTATTAAAAATGTAGGTGTTAAATTATTGTTGTTGCAGGAATTTTAAACATTTCATCATTTGTCCTTTATTTTTATACAATTTCTGAATAATGAAAATAGTCATAAACATCATAGTTCCATATTGTTTACAATCAGTTTTCAGTTTTTACTACAAGCAGTAATGGAGTGCTAAATATTGGGCTGAAAATACTTAAGTTACCGCATTTCACCGTTGACAATACTGTAGCTGTCTCCTGACAATTAAATACAAATAAATGCTGAAGTTGAAGGAAGATACGTTACAATGCTCTGTAAGTCACCTCCACTTTCCTCAACAGAAACATATCCTTGTTCCTGTGCAAGGAGTGCAAGTGCCCTTGATACTTTTGTGGTGCATATATTTGAAATGTATACATTGGCTATTTCTAATCTGACTTCTTGTGTCCTGCCATTAATATTACATGGAGAAAGTGTACTGTGACTTTGTTACTAGACTTTCAGATTGTTCTCTAGAATAAACATGTTGCTGTATGGAATGTAGGAAACTGGAAACGTTACCCTTGAGACATAAGAAAGTACTTAGAGATCCTCCTGCGCTTCCCTTTCTAACACTGATCCTGATTTACAGGACCTTGTTAGGAATGCTCTTTAAAGGTTCTTATACTTTTGACTTGCATTTAAATTCTTTTCCTTGTACCCTTCTCGAGTCAGCAGCAATGAGACCGAATGTGCCGAAGTTTGCATCTGAGCTGAAGAAACAAATTCTGGAATTACTGTTTTCTCTGCACTGATACAAAACATCCATGTATCAGCCTGTTGTTATAACTTGAATGAATGAACAGGAGATAAGATTTGAGTGCGCCACAACAGCTGTTAAAGATCCACTTATTTATCACCGCAGGCTTCTTTGTACCTAATTTTAGGTGAAGTGATTTCCTTCAGACTTTGTGCACAGTTTCAGTACCCATGTTATTGATAAATAAAATCATGACTTGATATGGAGATGGTTACACTTTTTTTTGCTGAATAGTCAGCCTCTACCGGAAAATTTTTACTCCCTTTAAAATTCAGGGCAAAGTTGTTAGATTGCTTTAAATGTACAAAGTAGAAGTTTGGCGTCTTGATTTATCTTTCCCTGCAACTCCAACCACTGAGAAATCTGGTTAATGGGATCAGCAGATGTATTGATGAGTGTTATCTTTGGGTGAAACACTTCTTATTTTGTCTTTCCTGAACTTTTGCCTGTAAAGGCACACTTTCACTGCTTGTTTTTTCACAGTGTCTTTTATAGAACTTGTTTTTATCTTCTATCTTTCCCAGAATAACTTTCAAAGTTAATAACCAGTTTTATCCATACAGGTCAGAGAGCTAGATTTCTCAAGGGTAATTAGTTTATTTACATGTTTTCTGAAAATTTGCAAATGGATTGGTGACACTGGTACTATGTCAATGTTTCCTGATATGATTATTGACCAGCGTTATATATCATAGATTATCTTCATACTGTTGAACTGATTTGCAAAGTGAAAATAACTACCTATGTATCCTGCAATGCATGTTGCAACCTACTTTATTTGAACATAGAGATTTTTGTTGCACTCCTAGAAATGTCCGCAAAAGGATGTGTCCAGGACAGAGGGGGGAAGCTCCTTGCTGGATGTGGATCTGCTGCCGAATGGTTACAAAGGTCTCTCTTTCCAGCAAACACCCGTACCTTTTCCATCGTTATTGTCCGTACTCTTTTTCCATCATTATTGTCTTATCCTAGTGTAATTGTAGATTAGCTTCTCTGGATCCCATATACTTCCCCTTCCACTTTATCAGTGCTTTGAAATTTCTGTATTCATCTTTCCATCCTCCTGCTTACTGGATTTCTTCACCAGTCCTTTCTTTTCTAAAGGGCTGGTCTCCTTGGCCAGGAGGGGAATGGTACCTCTTGCTGTGTTAGCCTGTGCAGAACCCTGTCTGGAAAAAATTCAGAGCATTACTGGTGAGAAAGGAAAGATGGTTTGATGATAGGGTTGAGCTTGGAGGAGATAATGATACATGGAGACTTGCAGCAAGAGCTTCTTGCAACCCTGCCTGATGCATATAGAATCATTTAGGTTGGAAAAGAGCCTTAAGATCGAGTCCAACCATAGAAAGGCAGAGGCGGGGGAATCCTGGAGAGTTACAAGACTGTGGAAAAGCCTGTGCATCAATCACAGAATCACAGAATCAGTACGGTTGGAAAAGACCTGTAAGATCATCGAGTCCAACCTGAAAAAAAAAAAGAAAAAAAAAAAACAAAAAACCCAACACCAAAAAACCCACAAAAAAAAAAAAAACCCCACAAAACCCACGCCACACAACAACAATAACAAGCCACAACCCACCCAACACCACACAGCACCATGTCCATCAAGCTACATCCCACAATGCCACATCCACACGCTCCTTGAATACCTCCAGGGAGGGTGACTCTACCACCTCCCTGGGCAGCCTATTCCAGTGTTTCACCACTCTCTCAGTAAAGAACTTTTTCCTAATGTCTAGCCTGAACCTCCCCTGTCGCAACTTGAGGCCATTTCCTCTAGTCCTGTCACTAGTCACTTGGGAGAAGAGACCAACACCCACCTCACCACAACCCCCTTTCAGGTAGTTGTAGAGAGCGATAAGGTCTCCCCTCACCTCCTCTTCTCCAGGCTAAACAACCCCAGCTCCCTCAGCCGCTCCTCATAAGACTTGTGTTCCAGACCCCTCACCAGCTTTGTCGCCCTTCTCTGGACACGCTCCAGCACCTCAATGAACCTGGGGGATTTGGGAGAGCTTGGGTCAATATTAGGGGGGGTGATGCTTTGGGGCAATGCATGCAAATAGGCCAGATTAGGTTTTGGAAGGCCCTGGGGCTAGTGGTTGTGCTGCTGTTCTTGGCATGCTTTCTAATGCTTGGCTGTTACACACATTTGAAATTCAGCAGCTGAAGGGAAGGAACTGGGTGCAGAAAGTCACCATTCTTTGAGAACAGCTGTGGGATAGGACAAACAAGCGGTTGCTCCCCTCTTCAGTAAAATTCAAAGACAGCTTCTTAAATTTGACATGTCTTGTGGTAGCCTTGAGTAGCAGAGTAGTTACAAGTTAGTGACTGATGCTAGTATCAGTGTGTGTTGATATCGGTACAGGATGGTGATTTGGAACCACAGTTTCACAGCGTTACCTATTGCGTGACCCCTCAGGAGGCTGGGAGCCCCACGAATTATGCCCTACTACAGGACAGGTAGGCAAAACTCTCCTGTAGTATGTTGTGCTACTGATCAGTCAATACAAGTGCGCTGGTGGGCAGTCGCTGCATGCGTACCTTTGGGCCAGCTGTAAAATTCACCTTCTTTGTTCAAATAGTACGGTGACATGAGAGAAGGTAGGGTTATTGTGTATACAAGAGGAATAGAACCTAACTCCACAAGAAGCCCGGTTATCATTAATTTAGTTGCTCATGGGAAGGAAAATACTGTTGGTTTTTAATTTCACAAAGCAGAGAGAGCATTTCCTTTGGCATTTGGAGTGGTGAGTACGCAGCTGGCTTTGGAAATCGTGTAAGCAGTAGCGAAGGGGTTGAATGTCAGGAGGCTGATGAAGCATCATCGTCATGAAGCTTTGTCCTCCAGCAAATACCAGTCTTTGGTTAGCTTTCTTTATGTTTATTTGCCTTGCCCTCTTTGTCCTGATCGATTGTTCAGATTGGTGTGCTACGAAAGCACAGGCTCTATCGTAGGGCATGATAAGATCATTTAAAGTTAACGATACGTGAGTGTGAATGGAACACAAAATTTCAGTTTAGGTTGAAAAGTTAGGTGAATAGAAATTTATATTTTGCAAACATTTATTTGTGAAAAAGAAAAAAAAGGAGGGGGGATTGTTCCTTATAAGTGTGTACAGTCATTTGCACTGTGTGTATAGATTGCATAATGTAAGAAAATAACATTATTCTTTATCCAGTTACCTATTCATGCTAACTCATCCCATTCAGTCACTTGTTGGAAGTCTTCGCTTACCTTCTTTGGGTAGCAAGGCCCGTACCCTGTGCTTTGAACCACATTTACGTAAAAGCAGAGCCTCCTGCCCCCCCTGCAGTAGGCACACGGACATTTGACAATAAAATTCAATGCTTAGAGCTACTCTGAGCTTGCATTCCCACCAACGGAAAGGTATGTGAAAATACCCTCAACAGAGGGCTTTCTGATTCCGAGTGAGGAGCAGCTTTGTGAAGCTTCTTATTCCTCTCCAAAGCGACTGCAACCCCGAGCTGTAATTGGGTAAAATTGACTTTTCAGTGCCACTGATAGCGTGCAATCACAGCTGGAGAATCCTCTTTAAAGATGATGGTAGTAGATGAACTGAACATCAAAATTTGCTATTTGTGTAGCCTTGACAGTACGGAGAGTCCCGTGTGGGAGTGCTGGCCTGTGCAATAGCAGTTAGTAATTCTTTGCAATTAGCGGTGTCTTCTAAATGTAAAACTAAAGAGATGTTTTAGTTTATAAACCCTTTTACCTAGCGATTATGTGCAGCAATACATGATTATTGTACTGTCCTCTTTAGTGATAGATGATGTTCATTGAAATTCATGTGGTGAAAGAATTTGGGAACTATTTTATCCAAGAGAATAAAAGGGGTACTAGTAAATTTCCCCATACTGTCAGATAAAATAGCTTTGCAGTAAACTTATGAACCATAAAGATCAGAAACTGGACAACTTAAATTGTTCTGAAAGAACACGGCATGCTTAATCCTGTTGAAAGCAGAATCATAAAATCCTTCCCATCATCGCTTACAATATGATTATTTTTTAAAAGTTGAATTACAGAATCCTGATGCTTTTATCCGTTGTATTCAGCAAGAAAAGCCTTACAGTGTATGTGTAGTAGGAATTACTAGCACAGACAGCTGAAATAGCAAGTCTCTCAACTGTTGTATCCAATCGAAGGGTATTCTGCCAGTGGTAGTCTTGTAAAGGTATGTGACACTCCCGTTTCATTTTTTTTTTTTCTGGTTATTTAAAACAAACAGGACAGTAAAAGACTTGTGGCTAAACAGCTGCTGAAATCAGTTATTTCATATATACACACAAATTACGGAGGGGGGTGAGCAGGATGGGTTATTAAGAAGGTTCGGTTGAAATGATTTACAACCTTGTGAGGCCACTGAGAACAATTTTAAAAGTCACAATAAAATGTGTAGTCATGTAGCTGGCAGAGCAGGAATTCCTAGAGAAAATAAGAATTGGGTACCTTTTTACGTTAACTGGCTTCTTTAACTCAATCCACTTACTGGTGGTAAGTGACTTATTTTATTAGCTGTCACAGGTTTCAAGATATATTGCCCATATTTCATGTTTCTTCTCTTGCAGTGCTTCCCTGTGTCTGTCCCATTAGTTCTAACTGAAGTCCTCTAAGACAGGATGCTGCTTCTGTGTCAAGCATGCATATTTTTTGTAACGAATTCTAATTTTCTGGAAGAAAATTCTTGACAGTCATTTTTGAGGTTTCACTATACTGCGTTGAAATTCCTGTAACTTTTTTTTTTTTGAATAATCATGAAGTCTGATGGAAGAATCACACAAACATACAATTTTAAATTTGTGGTGAGAACCTCCGTCTATTCTGCCACCGCGATTGTCGTGACTCCAGGACATTTCTGCCTGCCTGCATTCAGGGCTGACAGTCTGAGCTTAGCATGAATGAGGGAGAGGTTAAGGTGTTTTCTGGGCGATGTGAAAACCCAGACTGAGTGTCACATAAGGATTTTGTAGTGGAAGAGCTCACACACTTATTTTTAAGCGGTCAGTGACTGGAAGGGCTGGCTACTCAGGCTCTTTGGCACAGCAGGATGGCCTTGTCCTGCACAGAGCTTTGCTCATGTGTCCTTGCTTCTTAACTCCTACCACTTTATTCTTCCATGCTCCATTTCTCCTTTCTGTGTTGGTTAAAAGCACTGATTCTAAGTTTTAGCCTTGGGTTTTTGTATTTTTTTTGATTTTCTGTCTTTCTGCGGATTGTATACATCCATTTCTGTTTGTTTACTTACTTTTTTTTTTTTCTGTTAGCTTATTAGAATGTAACCTTGGACATGCTAGGGAGTAATGGAAATTCGTCTCTGCTTTTCTTGTTTAGTTGTGAATCTCAAAAATGAGTTATTCTTGTTAAATATAGCTGTTAAGCACAGGCAGATAGAACCCAAATCAAAGAATGGCAGGGGAAAACCTTGTAATCCTGCTCTCCCCTGTTTTTTCCAATCCCCCTCATAAGTTTGTTGTTGGGATTTACTGCTAAAGTCACAAAAATAATGGGATACTGAAAAGAGGATGTTGCAAATTTAATATGAACTAACTTTGCTTTGCTATTTCTAGATCATGTACCATCTTGTTTCTAATTTAAGTTAGTATAAATTGATTGATACCCACATTTACGTTGTAAAATAGGTAATGTAATATATGCAAGAGCACCTTTGGAAACTAAAATATTAAATATTTTCAGATTATGCACACTTAATTGCATTGTTTTCATATTTAATTATCTTATGAGCTTGTTTAAGTATTGCTGCACATTACCAATATTTAACAGTTGATAGAAATTTCTGTCCTTGGAGGCGCACTTTATGTTTGCACTGAATCCATGATCGCAGGAAGTGCCTGTAATTGTGAATTTAAATGGAAGAGTTGCTGTATGTGTTGGTAGCTAAATTTGTATGAGTCTGAAAATAGAATTTATTCTTAGGAATGCTAGTCTTTAAAAATAGTAATTAAATTAAAAAAACCCAAAAAACAACAGTTAAAATGCTGACTATGCCTTGATCCGTGGCTCATATGAAGAAATTTGAGAAATTTGTAATAAGGTCACTCATGAAAGCAACTGTTCTGGCATACGTAGGTACTTGTTTCTGATAGTTCACCTGTACATATATCAGAAAACTTCCCGAGGGTCTCTAAGGATTCCTTTGTTGTAGGGAGAGACAGGGAAAGAAACAGGTACTTTGGTCTTTAAGGCAAATAGCTTATTTCTGAAGTTTTTTCTTTAGTGCTGGTGGAATGAAGGGATGGTTCATTATTTCTTCCATTGAGTGTAAGGCTGTTTTGGACTATTTATAGGGTTAAAGACCAGCTACAACAGTGTTTGAAAATCATTAATTTTTTTAAAAAATGTATACCGGGAATACTGATGTACTAACAGTTGTAATACTTCCTTGTTTCCCTCTTGTATTGTGTTACCGGCAAATCCAGGCTCTTTCAAAAATAATAATTAGAGAAAGAAGAGTGTATTTAATGATGTCATTGACTTACCACCTAATTTAAGCACATGAAATACATTTGCTGCAGCTTTAATCAACATTGAAATCATACAGTTTGATTTCAAAACTAGTCTTAGTATTGAAAGTCTTAGTATTTTTTTTTTAGTGTGCAGTGAATATTTATATGGCTTTCTTAAAAACTCGTGGTTTTATGAGTCCAGGATAAGAGTTCCTTGACAGTGTTACTGCTCTCCAAAGCGAACTAAAGAATGTAATTCTACCAGCGAATTTTATGCTCGTAAGAGTGACCTGATTGACAGCTCTGATGAGCTGCAGCTTCTACGTATGCACAGACAGGTAGCGCAGCATGGGTACGTGTAGATGGACTGTCTCGCATTGATTTACCCGTGCACTTTAACCTGGACCTCAAGTAACCTATTTCAGGGGTGAGACAAATTGTGTTTCCATGGTTAGCCGCTTGAGACAACTTTGAGAATGTCCGGAAAGGTAACAACATTTTCTTGTTGCTTAATTGAATAAGAAATAAAGTATATACCTTTTTTCCCCTGGTCTAGTGGAAATTATTGTATGCTACTTGAGTGCCTGTCATTTGTATAGCCAGTTACTCTTTCTAAATTAATCTTAGTGGATTTGATCTTTTGTCTTTTCTCTGCTGTTCAATTTAAATGGCTACTGTTGATATTTGATGTTTTTTGTGTGATGTATGGAATTTAGATATGGAGCAAACCAGAGTGTTTATTAAGTAGAAAGAATAAATTGAGGGTATTTGCATGTTATAATATTTGTGTATTATGCATCTTAAATTGGAACGTGGGTGGGAAAAGTGTTTTAATTGTGAAAGACCCATAATGTGTTTATAAGCCCATAGTTCGATGTTGTGAAGGTACCGGGTTGCTGACCTGTGCTTTCTGATTCAGTGTTTATGACTGTTAGTGCGCAGTTAGGAATTTTACTTGTGACATCTTCATTAACTTCAATGTCTACAAAGCTGCAGTTGCCCTGCCAGCTACTGAGACAGATGATGGGTTTGAAGACAGCCCTAAGATATGTTGTCCCAAGTGAAGCTGGTTGATGTTCATGCTTAATGTGCACAGGGACATGAGAACTGCCTTGTTGGATCAGATCAATGGTTTGAATGCCCTGATGCTCTGTTGTCAATACCAGAGGCTACAGAGGTGAATGCAAGAAATTATGCAGTAAGTAATAGTGAAATAGTTTTTCCAGCAATAAAGAAGTCTTCCTGTTTCTGGCAATGGTTGGTACGTATCTTGAAGCAGTGTTCTCCAACTCTGCTTCATGTATTAAGTAGCCTCTTGGTGTTCTTTAGTCTTTTTTTTTTTTGTTCTCCCTTGATTTTTACTTACTTTTGGCTTCAGCAAAAAGAGTTGACAATATATTGTCCACTGTGCATTTCAAATACTACAAAAATAAAAAAGCTGCCCTATCAGCTTTTTTGTGAGCCTTTTTAACAATGTGTGACGGAAGAATGAATAAAAGCCCAGAGCTGCCTATTTTATGTTTTTATATTCTATACCATGTCTCTTCTGTGTTGAGCCATTTCAGGTTTTCTTTCCATTATTTCTATGTGCTTTCCCAAAGGAAGAGAGTTGTGTGGTAGTGCCATACATTCATCAGTTGCCTTCTGATGACTTCTGAATTTATTAATTGATTTCAGCCAGATCTGGCTAAGTGGGGGCTGAAAGACTCAAGGCCCTGATATTTCTATAGGTTTTGATAAATCAAGGGCTGGGTAGAAAAGAGACAGTAAGACAACTGCCTTTATGGAGAGAAGGTCTCCAGCTGCTGGGGCTGTTCTCTGAAGGTTTAGTGCTCCACACATACGCAACGGCTGGCAGATTGGCACGTGTTCCGTGAAAGCAACTACAGCCTGTGCTGTGTATCGCCAAGCCAAGCTAGAAGAGAGAGCTGAAGTGTAGAGACTAGAGAAGTGCTCAAGGAAGACAGTGTCGTAGGGATGAGAGAGACCAGCTTAACTTAATGTGAGGACAGAGAATGTGCAATGCGGATCTGTGAGAAACCAGTCTATGTTAGTGCTTCTGATGAAAAAACAAAACAAAAAAAAAAAGCCACCCCAAACTTCTCACTTTTTCTATGCTTTGTTTCAAAGACAAAAAATTTTGTAATGTTTCCCTTTTGCCTTGAGAGAAAGAAAATAATAACATAAGCTATTGGACAAAATAGTTTGGAGAACTTTTCAAAGTGATTATTGTGTTAAGCCCATAAATTTTGGTGGAACTGAAATAGATGTCGGCAAAGCTTAACCTTGGCTTTAACTGTTGTATGGAAAGACTGATAAAACAATGTGCTTGAGAAAGTGTGGAGGTGCATCATCTTATATCTATCTTTCATATTCTTTCTCTCTCATTCTTTACGTATTCTATACTTACGTTGGAACTTCTTTTCCCCTTCTACCTTCTTCCCTCTCATGCCCAGCTGGCCATTAAACAAATTTTCTTTCTGCAGTACTCAGGACTTACATGCGACAGTGGTTGATTTAAAAGCCAAGCAAAATGTGAGATAAAATCCCATTATGCTTTCCAGTGTGTGTGACTATTCGTTTTTCAAAACTGAATTTGTATACTATTGTGCTGCTCAGCTTGCTTGGCCTTATTTTCTCCCTTTTAAAGTTTTCCAGTCTTGCAAAGTCTTGATTAAATTGATTTTAGACTATTCACATGCAGAGTTTAAAGTCTCTGTCTAGCTTTCCCGTTGCTAGTGCTCTCTGTCCTCTGTTTTGTCTTAGCCTGTTTCTAATTCATGACAGTAACTTACCACTCATTTTATAACTACGCTTTCCTAGCGGCCTCTACTGAGTGCCCATGTAAAAGATGAACCGAATAGCATGTGTAGCTTCTTGTGTGCTGTCTTGTTGATGCATTCAGGGGCTAATTTGAAGATTGTGCATTCTGGTTTTGTGTATCTTACCCCTGTGTTAGTTCTCTGGATCGCAACCAAGCCATGTACTTAATTTAAACGGCACGAGTTGTCCTTCCTTGTGACTTATTTATCTGAAGGTAGAAGTAGCCAGTGTAGCACCAAACTCATTGCAGAGCTCCTTGGGTGAAGGAGTAGTGGTCTCAAACTTGAGAGGAGAGGCTCAGGGATCTGGACTTGTTAGGCTTGGAAGTACCCTTCCAGCAAGGAAGGTACTGAGAAGACAGAACTAGTCTCTTCATGGTGGTACATGGCATGAAGACGAGAAACAAGGGCAAACAAGAGTGCCTGTAAGGAGAAGCTTTTTTGCCATCGGGTCAGTCAGGCATTGAAACATATTACCCAGAGGCGTTGTGCTGTTCCCATTCTTTAAAGTATTTTTTGTAAAAGCAAACTTTTCTCTCTTTAAGGAAAATGGTCAAATGGCCTGGAGGACATCTGTGTGATTCTGTTCCGGCCTTTGAGAAGTTGCTCTCTGAAGGACATCCTGTTCACTGGACATAATTTTTTTTTTTTTTTTTTTTTTTTAATTAGCAAAGCTGAATGAAAAGGAAATGTGGAACCATTTTATTTTCCTTTTTTGGGGTAAATTCATTCTCTCAATGTTATTTACCTAAGTATTTTCTAAAAGACGTTTGATTGTATCAAACCTAAGTGTCTCTTCATTAATAACTTAATGCACCTGCCCTTTCAAGAGTGTTTAGTTAAGGTGCCTGATAATAAATGCTGTTTCCATTAATGATTTTCTTGAAAATGCAAGACTAATGGGTAGATTCCTAGCTCCGCAGGCTGGAGGCTATTTGATTAATTTGTCCATATTGTATTCCTGATTTCTTAGGCTAACCTTTTTGAGGCTGCGGGTGTCTGCTTTGCCTAACGTGTGTTGTTTGCAGCTTTGGATGCCGCTTTCTTGCTGTAATCTTAGTATCATGCTGAAGGTTTTTTCTATGAAGTGACTGCTTCAGAGTGAGAGGAAAAAGGTATGGAATTAGGGCTTTTGACTAGCAAGGGCAGAGGAGTTGGAGAAAAATACTATGAGAGTAGCTGAGTTGCACGTACCCTTATGCACCAACCTATAGTAGACCTAGGAGATAACATTGTGATTGCTTCTCAAGAATTGTTGTCATTGTGTGAAGCTCTTGGCTTTGCTCCAATACTGCTAGTGGATAGTCTTTGAAGTTTGAAGATGAAGTGCATATTATATATCTGAAACCTCAGTAACTGTTGGTAAGTGTGTAAGCTCTTCAGCACCCTTAGCTCCTCTGTCCTCATCAGTTGTCCCTGTAATTATTCAAAGCTTTTTGGACCCTGGGAAACATATCAGGTGTATGCTTTCTTATTAATTTGAATTAACTTTATTTTGAAGCACAAGTGGAGACTCAATTATAAGGGTTAAGCAGATGGCATTGCACACTTTTTTTTTTTTTTTTTTTTAAAACAGCAATCAGGTTAGTCTTTACCTGGGCTACAGAAAGCGGTATCATATCCTACGAAGAAAGGCTGAGAGAGTTGGGGTTGTTCAGCTTGGAGAAGAGAAAGCTCTGGGGAGGCCTTACAGCAGCCTTCCAGTACCTGAAGGGGGTCTACAAGAAAGCTGGAAAGGGAGTTCTTACAAGGACATGCAGGGATAGGGCAAGGGGTAATGGCTTTAAACTGAAAGAGGGTAGACTTAGATTAGATATTAGGAAGAAATTCTTCACCATGAGGGTGGTGAGGCACTGGAACAGGTTGCCCAGAGAAGCTGTGGATGCTCCAACCCTGGAATTGTTCAAGGCCAGGTTGGAGGGGGCTTTGAGCAACCTGGTCTAGTGGAGAATGTCCCTGCCCATGGCAGGGGGGTTAGAATGAGATGATCATTAAGGTCCTTTCCAACTGAAACCATTCTATGATCTCTACAAGTGGCTCCCAAAACCATTTTCATAGGTTTTGTGGCCTTTTTTAAAAGGTGGCAGAATAAGCCTTCTTCGGATTTGCCGAAGGGTGTTGGATGGATAGGAATCTCATAGTGTCTTCCTTGTTTTGAAAAGGCTGAACAGAAGCGTGTTGAAACACAGCTATGGGGAGAATGCTCTTACGCTTCCATAACTGCCAGCCTGCTTTGTGTGCTTTTCAAAATAAAACCCTGTCCTGGTGCGAGGTGCTGTCACACCCTTTCACTCTGCACATCTGTCTGATGGCATAAAGCCAACTAGAATGATTTGGTAGAAAACTTGAGTAAATGTGCTGTAACTTTTATTCTGGAAGTTGCCTCTCTTCTATTCGTTGGGCATGGTCACAGATTTTGGCCAATAAGATATGTATTGGATGTAACTTATAGTTTCTTCAGATGTCATCTTTGGCTGTCTTGTCCTCTTTCTTCCTGGCTTATAAAGTTCTGTTTTAAATGTGAAAGAAGCCAAATTTACCGTTCTGTGTGTGTACGGGGAGGGGAAGTTAACTGGACCAAATACCTATATTATCTTGTGCTTGCAGTACGTGAAAACAGTTTAAGTAATAACAATTGGTTAATTTATACGTACTTTTTTTTAATTTAGAATCTGTGCATGAAGGGGAGGAAATACATCATGCATTTGCACTATAATATTAGGCATAAATGACCGTGTCTTTCAAACTTTTCCAAAAGAGTAGGTGGACAAATAAGAAAGGTCAGGTTACTGCATCCCAGAGGCCATCAAAATGGCAAAGTGTCTGTGTCCGTTGATAGTCACGGCTTGGTCTGCCAATATGCAGGCAAGAGCTTTGTGTTTTGTATCATATACCAGTATTCTGTGTCTGTGGTGGTGTTAGATGGAACAGTCTGGTCACTCTTTTAAGCGTTGTGCAACCTGCTGCTAGATCTGAGCAAGGTAATGAGCCCATTGGCAATGCAGCTGGTGGTACTCCGTTTCCATTATCCTGAAGAGAATAATGCTTATCAGACACCTATCAGCATCCACCCTTCACATGCTAAGAGGACAGAGAAGAGTTATTTCTGGCTGTAGCTCTATGGCTTTTTGAATATAGTTCCCATTACTGACCATCTATCTAAATTGTCTTGTGATGTGAGCTGTGCATTAGCACATTCAGACTGGGGAAACAGTGGAGCTGCATTCATTTTATGCCCTTGTAGGAGCATGAGAAAGCACTGGGATTCACGTGTGACCTTTCTAAATGTACTTGACTGAAAATCTTCCAAGTTTGTCTGCTGTGGGATGCACTTACAATGAAGTTGACACTGATTTCAGTATCCTGAAGAACTTAAAATACTCAAGGGGGTGATGGTGGGAATGGCTGCATAATTTTTGGCAACTGCTGTATACGTATCATCTCCGGATCATGCTTATTTTAGCAGTCATGTGCCCACCAGGTTCTAATATTCGCCAATGGTCAGCCGTCCGTTTTTAATGCCGTGTAGTCTTAGCAGATTGCCATCGGAGAGAAATGTTACTGCTTTTATCCTTTTTTTTTTTCTGATCCTCTTTCTAATAAATTAACTTTTCTCTTCTTAAATGCTTCTTCCCCTAGAACAAATCCTTCCTACTTGTAGAACTGCAATTTTTTACTGAAACATCATAAAGTTCCCATTTGGGAGCTACCCAATTATATCTTACAATAATTCTATTGAATGATCTATAGCTCCACTTTTATTCCCTATTAGTATGTGGCTGATCGATGGGTAACCTAATTGATTGTTAAGGTCAAATGTCTTTATTGGCTGATGCTTGAATCTTTTCTCATTACGACTTAGAAGACTGTTCTATGGTCTGTTAGAGTTTTTGTACTCATATTTGCACACCAGAACAATAAACTTCGTTATGTAGATGTTGCGTACATATATTCTTCACCAGCATTTTGTGTATTATCAGGTGCAGTATTAGAAGGACATGAAATACTGAGGTATCTGGATTGAGCAGAACTGCAGTAAGAAACACTTGATCACAGGTTTTCAGATTGTTCTGTGAATGAGGTAGCTGTGATGTGAAATAAATTCTTTGCTTTTGTGACAGCTTAATCATTTCTAAGTGTACAAACGCAGAACCTTAACTGCTCTCGTTTTGGCTTGGCTTTGTGATGCTTACTGAGGTGTGGCGGAGATGAGTGTGTGCTGCAGTGCAGAAACGGGATCCTTGTGATTGCCTGATATTTGGCTAAACTTTTTTTTTCTTTTGGCAATACAGTTCACTGTGACGAAATGTACATTTGGAAATGTACGGGTGTGCTGTAACAACTCAGTACCTTCTCAAACAGAGTGTCCTTGCATAGTCTCAGAGGACAAAATCGTGGAGCAGTATCAATAGTCAGTAGAGATAGTCCCAATAAAATGGGTTTTTGCTTTTTTGTCCAGGGTTTGGGACAGTAGTCTGTTACAAGATTCATATTTACCTCTGGATTTTCATATGTGTTAATATGTTTTTAGGCTGGCGTCTTACTTGCCATTCACAAGTGTCCCCCCATTTTCCCCAATGCGACTGTGTGTCTGTCATCGAAGCATTTGCTGCGTCTGGCAGGATGGATATTGATTCATTCCACTTTATTTAAGATCCTTATAACTGAATTAGTTGGCTAAGACTCCCATATAGTTGATGAAGCCTCTTCATTCATTCATAAAATTCCCTATTTTAAAAGTCTAATTTAGAATGAGAAGAATTGCACGCTGGACTCTATTAACTATAATGGGAAAGTGGGCTAATGATATTGGATAATGTTTGCAGATAAAGCCAACTCCTGGAGACAAGTTCACTGAGATACACGGCTATTTGTCACTGTTTTTTTTATGTGACTTTTTTTTTTTAAAATCTGATTGCTGCCTAATGTAAAACAAATAACTGGTTTCACAAAGGGGGTACTAGAATTGGAGGCTGTCTCAGTTTTGCCTTCTAATCACTGGGCACCCTCTAAGGCACTTTTTCTTTAGCTTGATTTGTCAAAAAAAAAGAGAAAAAAAAAAAAAAAGGTGTATCTGCTTAAATTAGACGGTAGCTTCATGATGAGAGCACTTTCCTGGAGTGTATACGATGTGTGGACTCAAACTGGTCCATCTTAGGAGGATCTAAATTCCAGATGTTCCACTTTCTGGGCAAACTATCAGCTTGCTATGCAGAGGTGGCTGGTGGCTTTTCCCCCTCTGCCCCAGTATCTCCACAAGTTTCCGACTGCTCACAGTTGTTGAATGCTGTCTGTAGGCATAAATACTTAACACAAACGCAACCTCTAAAGAGACTGCTTGTCATCTCGCAATTGCTTCATGTCTTATATTGCCTGAAAATGTAGTTCTCCGGTTTTTAGCTACCTAAGCAAGTGTTCTTGTTACGGCTTCTGAGGGCACATGAGGGGGATCACATCACCTTCTTGAATTTAACGTCTATGTTATGTTCAAGTGTAGGCATTTTGCAGCGAGATTACATGGTGTTTTAGCTCTGTGGTTCCATAGAGTGGAATTTGAGCCAGATGCTTCATATAAGTAAGGGAATTATCTGTATGCCTATACTGGAATACTAGAGTATTGCAGAGTTAGAGGTACAGCTCAACTAGCGTAGGTGTACCCTTATTCCAGACAGGTGGGTCTAGATTAAGATTTATATTGGAATAAAGCTGGAAATAATTACTTGATTTTTAATCTCTTTCTACATCTGTACTTTACAGTTTTCCTCCTCTAGGAAAACTCACTCTTACTGACTGCTGCAAATCAACATTTTGTGCAAAGTTAACAGCAGTTCTACTGAAGTTGGCATAACTTTTGGTTAGCAAGCTACTACATTTTCCCAATGGAAAATGTTTCTCTTTCTTACTAAATGATGGGGCATTTTAATTTTTTTTTCTTTCTTTAATTCCTGCTCTGTATGTGTCAAGTTGTATTTGAATAGAGGTAAAACATACAAAATCATTTCCAAAGGTGTGTGTGTTTTGGTTTATCTTTGGTTAGGGTTGGGGTGTGGTGCTTTTTTTTTTTTTTTTTTTGTTTCTCCCAGGCTGAAACAACCTTTTCAGTATGGCTTCTATTAAAGGAAGTAACAACAAACTACTGATCTCCTTGGGTCAGCTTTTTCAGAAGCATGCAGTTGTCTATAGATGCGGATAGTTAATATTGAACGGTGTCAGTGTAGTAGCTTGGCATGACTGAGCCCTTGAATATCGGAGAGAGTTGGAAATGAACCTGTTTTGTGTTTCAAAACCTTATTGAATGGATTTTGGTACTCGTATAGATGTCTTTCAAGCTTGTAGGATTAGTGGCTCTCACACTTTCCAACTTTTATGTGGAAAGGTTTGTTCATAGACTTGAAGAAGTTGCTTCCCTGCTTTTTCATTTCTTAACCAGACTTTCAGCTCATTCATTTCACATAAGCTAAATGAAGAAAATATTCTTTCCACATCTGCTTGTTTAAAAAAAATTGGGAGAATTTGAGGCAAAATGTTTTTCTACCAATAGAAACTAGAAGTATGGATATCTAGGAAGTTGTAAGTGCTTTGTTGGGTAAAGTATGCATCTGAAAATACTTGATTCATTACACAGGAAGATCACAGAATCACTAAGGTTGGAAAAGACCTGTAAGATCATCAAGGCCAAGCATCAACCCAACACCACCATGCCCATTAAACCATGTCCCTCAGTGCCACGTCCACACATTCCTTGGAACACTTCCAGGGATGGTGACTCCATCACTGATGTTTCGCTTGGTTCTATATGAATAAAAAGCATTTTATGATGATTCTCAGTCCCATCCCACCCCCCCACCCCCTGATTTTACTTTATAAAATCATATTTCTTAAGAAAAATGTATTTAATTTAACATATATTGTATGTGTTTTTAATTTTCGAAAGATCCCACTAATTGGAAAGTTCTTTAATAAGAGTAATTTTTAAAGGCTCTCTAGTGTTGTATGCTAAAATTTGAAAGGTGTTTAAACCACAAGAAAGCACTCCGACCGCTTTATAGAAAAAAGAAAATAAATAAAATAGAGCACTGTATTATGCAGTTGTTTCTGTAAGTAGGAATATGTTGTGTTCTGTTAACATTTCATTTAATTTTCTTTTAATTGTAGTTAATGATGAAGAACTAAAGAAAAGAATAGCTGAAGAACTGGCATTGGAACGAGCCAGGAGAGACTCGGAAGCTCAAAAGAGAAGGTTGGTTTGTTAATAACAATATTTAAAACAAACATATACTTAATGCCTTTATTGCTGTTATTCATCTACTTAGGCTAAACAGTTGAATTTGGTACCCCAATACAAAATGGTAGGTAAGACCTTTGGGCTATATAGCAAGTTTTGATATTAAATACATGTTAAAACAACAAATTAACTGCAGTTTCCTTGTAAGAGCTGATACAAATAGTTGATCTAAATCCCTTTTGACCTCATAAGCCTGACTCTTTTTTGCAGTCTTTTAAGCTCAGTCTTCATTGATTTCTCCTGAGTCCAAATATTCACTTTGCAGTGTAGAGATAGAAATAGCTTGAGAGCAATGCAGAGGTGGGTTACTTATAACCCCTCTGTCTGATTGAAAGGTAAATTTAAACAGCAGTAGGAATGGTAATTCTCGTTATTTCTGTGAATTCTAGATATTTCTGTGAGCTGCAGTATGTTTTGAACTGCTTTAATGGTACAGCATAGTCCTTTGAAGATACAAGTACTGTATTAGAACAGTTTACTAGGAGAAACCCCTTTTGACATCCTTTTTCTATATTACATTGAAACATTACTTTCTTCTATCTGTCTTTTCAGAGATTGTAGTTATTGTGAAAGACTGGGTGGAATCATACAGAATGCAGCGGCAGGCTTTGGATGCAGTGTTTTTAAAATATACTCTGCAATGTTTAGTATGGTACTGTGGGTTTATTAGCAATTAAAAAAAATCCCGTTTGAATTTGAAATCGAGTTTGGCTGTATGGTGAGCTTGATGGACTTGTGTGTTAATTTGTACTTTCAGTGATTTTCCTAAATAGATAATATGATATACTGAATATAAATATTAACCTACACATTGTCCTCCATTCTGAGAATAGGAAGAAAGGCTCATTATGATGAATTAAAAGAATTAGAATGTAATTAGTACTGCTTAAACTGTCTGCATATATATCAGTTGTTTCCTACTCATCATTATATTAATTGAGTTAGGTTGATGGAGTATATAATTAGATAGGACTATATAAATGTCCCAGCAAAAAAAATCAGGCTTGTTTTTTTGAATCAGCAATAAAGGAAATCAATATGTTACAGTGAAATCTCTCCTCTTTTGAACTGGGCTTTGACAGGAAAACTTGCATTACATTTGGACTTAATGTTGATTGCTCAAGAGTTCACCTAAACATGATGATTTCAGTATGGAAATATTTGTTTTGTAACTTCAGTATTTAGTCATTTTACACTTTTCAGTAATTTTCATTAAGTATTCCATAATTCAGATTTCATGGGTTGTGCATTGATGTGTGAAAGGTAGGGAGCAGATTGGATTGTCGTATACCTGATTTTTATATTTTGTAGGGAATAATGCTGGCAGTCTTCCTTTTGTTTGACTAAGGATTAGTGAGGAAGATATTACCTATTAAAAGGATGCTGTAAAATCTTAGAATTGTTGTCTTAAAATTAGGTCTGTGCTTTTGAAATGTAAACTATAAAAATAAATTAAAAATATAAAAAGAATAAAATGACAAATATCAAGTCTTGTTAGCAGCTGTAATCCTTTTCTAGTTTTGATTTTTTTTTTTTTTTTTTAGCAATAAGCAAGGATTTCTTATGCTTTCTACAATCTGGTTAAAATATATATTTATACTGTGTAGAAGCTCTTTTCATGTTGGATGAAACAACTTTAAATGATGCAGATGTTTACTTAGCTATTACTTGAGGTCTTTATGGGCTGAATTCTGGTTGAGGTTTGTGTTTTAAAAACATTCAAGAAGCACTGTACCAAATGTGGAGCTGTTCTCCTCCGGATCATACTCTTCTGAGAACAAAGTGATCGCTGCTCTGGTGATTGCTTTAGGAACAGATTTATGTTGTTCAGGTTCAGCATACCTACCCCTCCTGTTTTCTTCTAGTTGAGAAAGCAATCTCTCCACAATGCAGGGGCATGAGAAATGTTTGTGCAATGTTCTTCTTCAAGTCAGGATCCATACTTTCAGGTGAAAAAAATACGCAGTCTTCTGTACAACCTCCTGTGCCAGTCTTCTGGATGCTCATGCACTTGGGTATAATTTTTCATCATTATCGGACTTCAATTTTCAAGTACCTACTTAAGAGCTAGATACACATTGTTCAGATAAAGTATTTTGTCTTGCGTGTCTGTCCAGTGCAGAGTGTTCTAGGTAATATAAACATGAAAAGATTACTGTCAGCTGTAGTTATTTGCAATAAACATACAAACACATTGATGCAGTGCTGGAAAACGGAACAAAACCTGAGTTTCCAGCTATACTCCACATAAAACATATAACGGAAGGAAACTGTTAACAGAGAACGGTTTATAGTATTCATATGTCAATAGTTGCACATGGAAAAAATGCAGGTTTCATAACCTGGAGGGATGCAGTGTACAAACGCACTGGTGCTGTCCAGGGCCCATTGGCCTGAAGCGTGATGGTGTCTCTGTGAAGAGTGACATGCAGAGCTGTGATCAGTGGCTCTCTCAGCGCCAATGTCAGGTTCTTTGATAGGGAAATGAGTATAATGAAGCCTGACCCGCTGAACGTAAGATTTGTGACTTGTATTTAGGAAAAACAAGTCAAAGTGCTGGACTTGCACAGTTTTTTTTTTTTTTTTTGGAAGAGGTATGGTAGGGGCATAAGTCTGTCATTAGTGAATTTAACTGGTATTCTGATATTAAAAACTACTTGACCTTGCACTTCTGATTTATTAACTGTTTAATTTGATAACCCACTACTTTTCTTTGTTGACAGTCTTTGAAGGAAAGATTTTTTGTTTCTGCATTCGTTTTATGAGATTTTTTTTTTACCATAGATGGTGTATTTTGCATGTGTACACTTTCATTCCTTTCTCAAGAACATTGTTTTTTCCAGTCTTTTAGTGAAACAGCACTTAAACATGTAAGTATCTGAAACTTGCAACTGTTTGTTGTGTTTGATTCCAACTGTCTAATAGCTAATTTCAGTACTGTTTCTGTATGCAGTGTATGACCACATTTCGATCTGATTGAGGTGTATTTTACTCATTTCAGACTGTGAAGGAAATTTTAATTTTAACTTGCTATATAATTTATTTATTCACACATACATGCACAGTACAGATGGACTACTCTTACTATATAAAGTGAAGATCTGTGCTTATTTCTGGAATTAGAGCTAAAGGCTGACTCTTCAAATTGTATTTTAATGCTGTCAATGCACTCACAATACATGAATTACACAGCTCTTGTTTAAAGTGACTTTGAACAGTTAAACATGAAGTAGTGATTTAGACGCAGTCTTAGAGCGTATGTCCAAAATGGTATGCCCATTGGTCTTTTGTATTATTTCTATATGCTTCTTCATGTATTTTCATCTCCTTTTTTGTGTGATGGAATATGGTTACAAACCCGTATGTTTCTTTGCTGAGAATATGAAGCTTGCCTAAGCTTTTGGCTATACGAGAGTAAGATGAAAACCAGGAGGCTCCTTGGGAACTTAAATTTCCCCACAAATAATGATGAACCTTTACGGGATTTTCTTCCCCCAGAATTTGAAGTCCATATAAAGGTTGTGGAAACGCTGTAAGCTGATGCGAAGATTAGTAGCTACCGTTATGGGAACACGTGTGGCTTCTAGTGTGTTGATGGATAATTTGAGCATTACCAATGGCTGAATTCCCCCATGTTTGACTGTCCTGGGCCAGGACACCGCCTCATCTCACTCACTGTTTTTGCAGTCCAGCTAATGGACAAACGTTCCTCGGAGTGCTTTAATAAAGCTGCCTTTCAGCTGATTGTCCGCTGGGAATATACCTGCTTGTTCGGAGGCTGGATGAATGCAATCACTGAGTTGTACATGAAGGAACGTAGTCTACTTGTCTTGTGTCTTACATTTTCTCATGTATCTGCTGGCTAGTGTTGGAGATGGGGTATATGAGTAGGTTGGACCTTTAGTCTGACTGATGTAGGTATTCTTATGCTCTCCAAACAATTGTGGGAAAGAGGAACGTGTTAACTCTGTCTCGCATTTCATAATAAAGTCATATTGACCACAAACCCTGCTGAAGAGCTTAAGTTGATTCTAGTTTATTCCTTCTTTTACTCAGCCCAACTATTGTTTCTCTTTGGTTTTTGAAATTTGAAATGTTTCTTCTTAAAAGTATTTTTGTTTAGAAAAGTTAAATTGATTATTATTTGATTGCAACAGAATTTGCAGTGACTGCATTAGCAGATGTGACCAGTTAATGTGCCAGAGCTACAATCTTATGATAATACTCAAGGTAGTGTACAGGTTGTAATACTATCAGTATTATAGCAATAATACTGTAATAATACTTTTATTATTACAGTTGGTGATACTAGAGAGCTTCTTCTACTTCTGTTCAGAACATAAAGGAAGGAGTAATGTGCCTTTTCCCCCTAGAGAAAATAGAGCTTTAGTATTCCTACAGTCTGTTTTCTGTTTCATGTCAGTACCTACCGGTACCTCCCCAAAATATTCCCTATTCTTGTAGTGTTACAGAGAGACTCCACTCACTATAAGGTGCTGGGGAAGATTATGGAGCAGATCATCTTAAATGACATCACGCGGTATGTACAGGTCAACCAGGCGATCAGGCCCAGTCAGCACGGGTTTATGAAAGGGAGGTCCTTCTTGACCAACCTGATCTCCTTTTGTGACAAGGTGACCCACGTAGTGGATGAGGGAGGGGCTGTGGATGCTGTCTATCTAGACTTTAGGAAAGCCTTTGACACCATTTCCCACAGCGTTCTCCTGGAGAAACTGGTTGCTCGTGGCTTGGACAGGCGCACTCTTCGCTGGATGGATGGCCGGGTCCAAAGGGTTGTGGTGAATGGAGTTAAATCCAGTTGGCGGCCGGTCACAAGCGGAGTCCCCCAGGGCTCATTTTTGGGACCGGTCTTCTTTAATATCTTTATCGATGATCTGGATGAGGCGACTGAGTGCTCCCTCAGCAAGTTTGCAGACGACAGCAAGTTGGGCGGGAGTGTTGATCTGCTGGAGGGTCGGAAGGCTCTGCAGATGGATCTGGACAGGCTGGATCGATGGGCCGAGGCCAATTGGATGAAGTTCAACAAGGCCAAGTGCCGGGTCCTGCACTTGGGTCACAACAACCCCATGAAATGCTACAGGCTTGGGGAGGAGTGGCTGGAAAGCTGCCCGGCGGAAAAGGACCTGGGGGTGTTGGTCGACAGCCGGCTGAATATGAGCCAGCAGTGTGCCCAGGTGGCCAAGAAGGCCAACGGCATCCTGGCCTGTATCAGAAATAGTGTGGCCAGCGGGAGTAGGGAGGTGATCGTGCCCCTGTACTCGGCGCTGGTGAGGCCACACCTCGAATGCTGTGTTCAGTTTTGGGCCCCTCACTCCAAGAAGGACATTGAGGTGCTGGAGCGTGTCCAGAGAAGGGCGACGAAGCTGGTGAGGGGTCTGGAGCACAAGTCTGATGAGGAGCGGCTGAGGGAGCTGGGGTTGTTCAGTCTGGAGAAGAGGAGGCTGAGGGGAGACCTTATCACTCTCTACAACTACCTGAAAGGAGGTTGCAGAGAGGTGGGTGTTGGTCTCTTCTCCCAAGTGATTAGCGACAGGACAAGAGGAAATGGCCTCAAGTTGTGCCAGGGGAGGTTAAGGCTGGATATTAGGAAAAATTTCTTCACTGAAAGGGTTGTCAGACACTGGAACAGGCTGCCCAGGGAGGTGGTGGAGTCACCATCCCTGGAGGTATTTAAAAGACGTGTAGATGAGGCGCTTCGTGACATGGTTTAGTGGTGGACTTGGCCATGTTAGGCTTATGGTTGGACTTGATGACCTTAAAGGTCTTTTCCAACCTAAACGGTTCTATGATTCTATTTACTGAAAATGGTGTAAGTTAGTACGTTAATAGTTCAGCAAACTGCACATGTATCATTACTTTGGGCATCTTTAAAAGGCTTTCTTGGTGTGTTTTCTTTTATTGCCTCTGGTATGTATGGTCCATTCAGACCCACTGAAGAAGCCGGCTTTTGCCCCCTGTGAAATATGTACCAAACCTGCTGTTACAGAACTCTGTAAGAAAAGACTCTTAAAAATGGGAGAATAGGCACAAGAACTTGAGTTTTACACTAGTGACAGGTAATAAATGATCATTGTTGACGTAGTTTCTTTTTTCACAATGTTGTTAATTTCATTTCCAGTGTCATAATAGAAAGAGACACAGAGTTCGTGAAACTAGTTATTTGCCATGACATGAGATGGTACAAAATATGTCAGTGAAACTTCTGAATCCTTTAGCTCTTTGGATTTTCTCCTGAGGTATAGTCTTACAAATGTAGATCACTACACTATGTCTTGTCACAGCTGTTGAACTCTTTTATTTTAATCATTTTGTTGATGTTGGTGATGAGAGTCTGAAATTGCTGTTCCTATTGAAATAATTGGAAGCATTTCTTCTGATAGCACAGAGGTGGCCCCGCACCATACCAGATGGTGCCATGGCTCATGAACTTCAGCGATGAGGAGCTGCTTCTGGTCAGCAAGATGCATCTGCTCCATCGAGTTCCGCAGAGAAATCTGCACAACTCAGTGGACTAGTAGGCATGTTCTGGGACAATACGACAGTAGTAAACTAGCACTAGGGATCACAAAATGCACATTCGGAGTAAAGAGGAGTGGTATTAGGCTAAAGGGGTTTATCGCCAAGAAATTAACTTTATCAGTTATGAGATTTTTCCGGTTTTAACTGTTGTGTCTCAATGTGTGTCTGGCTCGCTCGAGTTTGCCTCTTACTGCCAGAACGTGGTACTGGAACTGTTGTATTGTCCCTGTTAACCTGGATGTTTGAATCTAAATATGTAATAATAACTTAACTTTTGCCTTTTCTATGCTTATTCTGCACAAGCTCAGCAAATACTTATTATTTTTCCTAATTTCCCAAGAAGTCAATGAGTAAAAATTTTTAATGTTATGGCTCTGAAGAACAGGCATGGGGGCATTAGGTGATTTTCCTTCTCCTCCCATCTTTAATGTCTAAACTGAACGCAAGTTTATCTACTACATACACTAACTTCGTTCATGAGCATAAAACTATTCATTTATTAAGAGTCCACAATACTGTACTGATGGTGCTCGATAAATCTTTTCGTTTATAAAGAGTTTGCATTGTGAAAGGCATACACAGAAGAAAAGATTTTTTCAAAAAGCAAAAGTGAAGAACAACTTGGATCATCAGCATAATGGTAAAATTATAGCTACTGTCAACCCCATCAGACTGCTGGATTCCTCCACTAAAATATACACAAAACAATACTTAAGAGGCAAATGAAGGATGTGATTTCACACAGAAGTTGAACATTCATGAAGGATTACTTACCTTTTTTTTTTCCCCTTGAAAATGGGGGAAATTTCAGTCTTATTTATTTTGCTAATCATTTAGCTTAGCCTAACTATATTTGTGGGTTTTCAGTCTCTTGCTTGGCAAGTGTTTCCTAGCTTCCGCTTTTTTATATATGATTTCGTACATGGCAAATATTAATTATATTTAGAATGAGGTGTTTTGCAAAATGCAGTGCATGACAGTCCCTTCAAATTGCAGAAAGTTTATTTTGTTCAAGTCTTCAATACATACATGCATGTTTTTTTGTTAGCATGCCAAATATACATCCTTGTGCAGTTTGCTGATCTATGACTGTCCCAAGAGACCCAGATGATTGTTTTCCCTATGCTTAGGTGTACTTGGATTCTCCTATATCGGATCTCCTGTGATTCTGGCATTTGTTTGTTAAAGTACTACTGTAAGTAGGAATCTTACGGCAGGGAAAGGCTTAAAAGTAGCCTTTTGTTTGGTTTGGTGGCCCTTCAGTAACTCTGTTGCTAGGTCGGCTCTAAAATTGTTTAAGGCATGGCAAAGGTTAGAAAATTATCAGGACTAGTGCTGAGCATTGTGCAACTGTTGCTCAAAATCTTATTAAAAAGGATCTGACGTATGTAGAAGTTGCATAGTGTATCTTAAATCTTTTTTACAATGTCTGTTTAGACAGTCTTAACCTTGCAAGATTACTTCTGTTTAAATTAAGATCATGGACATGGGTTAACTTGATTTGATGAACATGCTTAAACTTCTCCAGCTGACTTCATCTGAAGCTGAATGGGACACATTCCTGGGATCCCTTGTGAAGGGAATTGAATGGGTGGCAGCTGTCAGTGGATGGGAAATGGTGGGTATCTGGAGATTAATGGTTTCAACCAGCAGATCCAGAAGAGAAGCGTTGCCTGCAGCTTCATGAGTGTTTCAGTGTCTCCTAACTACCTAGTACTATAGGTACAAGCCTGCATTTTCTTTTGTAGTCTTATTCAGTCCCTGTCCAGCTTTTGGGGCCTTCTAGTGGTTGCCTATTGGGATCCCTTTTATCCCTTCCCTGTATTGGCTTCTGCTGATTTCCCAGTATGGTCACCAAAAAGCCAATTAGCAGAACAAGAAAGACATGGACCTGTTAGAGCAGGTCCAGAGGAAGCCACAAAAATGGTCAGAGGGCTGGAGAACATCTCCTGTGAAGAAAGGCTGAGACAGTTGGGGTTGTTCAGCCTGGAGAAGAGAAGGCTCCGGGAAGACCTTATTGCAGCCTTTCAATATATAAAAGGGACTAATAAGAAAGATGGAGAGAGACTTTTTACCTGGGCCTATAGTGTCAGGACAAGGGATAATGGTTTTAAACTGAGAGAGGGAAGGTTTGGATTGGACAGAAGGAAGAAATGTTTTACGACAAGGGTGGTGAGGCACTGGAGCAGGTTGCCCAGAGAAGTTGTGGATGTGCCATCATTGGAAGTGTTCAGGGTCAGGTTGGAGGGGACTTTGAGCAACCTGGTCTAGTGTCCCTGCCTATGGCAGGGGGGTTGGAACTAGATGATCTTTAAAGGTCTTCTACCCCAAACCATTCTGCAATTCTGTGATGGCTTTTGATAACTCTTAGGTTTTGCTGTGTTTTGACTATCTAGTCTCCTATGACAACTTTGGTAACTTTCGTTTGGAAAGCCACATGAAAAATGCTTTTCTTGAGTAATATAGATGATAGATTTTCAAACATTCCCTGGTAATGAATTGCTGGAGTGTGTTCTACTTGGCTAGCTGGGCTCTATATGATGTGGCATTTTATCTGTCATTAGCTGGATAACTTATTGCAACCTGTGTATTTCTAAACATCCTCATCTGTTTAAAAAAAAATCTTTCTAAACTCTAAATCAGCTTTTAAAAATACGTACATGCTGGTGCACGAAGGTGGCTCTCAGTGGTAGGTTATTAGATTGCAGCCATTAGCTTCTTTATATTTTTTTTTGTTGCTGTTGTGCTTGTGGGAGGGTCCCTATATAACTGCAATTCACTTTACGGTTTAATTGATACTCTGATGCATCCTGAGTGCTTCCCCCTGACCTTGTTTTGTCATGTCTCAGCAGTACATTGCGTATGTGACAAGCTCTTAGTAAACTTCTTGGAGTAGACAGCTTTTGCAGAAGAGAACAACAAATTCACCAGTGAAAATGTAAAGTGAAAGAAGAATGAAGAACAATATTAGAGAAGAACCCTTTGGGAAACTACACACCAGAAATGTTATATTAAAATCAATACGGGGGCTTGACCTTTTTGTGCTACTGTATATTTTAAAGCTTACTATTGATTTCTGTTTTAATAACATGTTTATTCTAGTTTACTGGCATAGGTCTGAAGAACGTAAGGAAAAAATAAAATGATTATTTACAATATTCATTCAATATTTTACTCAAGTAAATTTATGAAGAGCATAGTACTATCTCTTCAGTTCATATGGCTAGTGCACTAAATGTGGTGTAAACTTTTTTGGAAGTAGATTTATTTTCCTCCTAAATGATTATGTTTTCCCGGGTAATTAGCTATGTTAAATTGGGAGACTGGCTTTTTCTTGCAGTAGTCTTCTCATGGGGCACAAGAAGCTACTTTGTTTGAAAACAGTTGTAATCTACTCTTCTGCCACGGGGACCTCTTGATAGGTACATAGCCACATTTATGTAGGCTATGGATAATTATTCTATCTTTGTTCATACACCTTTATACAGTATGACTTGTCTCCCACAAATGCTGGGAAGCTTAACCTTTTTCTAATATGACATTCAGTGTATCAGAAAAAAACCTGGTTATTGATTTGAGAGAGCAAAATTTGGATATTTTTTAGTGACAAACAGGTCTTTGAAAGATAAGTCATAAATTGCATATAAACTGGAAAGAAAGGCTAATGTGACATCTGATAAGGGCCTCCCATCTCTGAACGTGACATGTGCGTGTGCATGATGCTCCTTCCATATCTGAAGATGTAGAGTTGGTAGAGAGAGGACTTAAAATAGTAATTGGGTAAGATTGCAGAGTAGGCTTTTCTGGAGTGTAAAATCAGGTAATGCCGGGCAGTGGTGAGGGCTGTTCATTTACCGAAACAAAACATTCAAGTTTGCTGTGTATAACTGATTTTATAAAAATAAAAGTAAAACCTATTTCCTTTGGTGAGTGTCTAAGAGGCTGCTTCAGCCTCAGGGTGGCGAAAACACGCACGGAGAAAGTGGCAGGTTTTGGCATCACTTCCACAGGTTGTTTGTCCTATTCTCCCTTCCCAGTCATGTCATCTCACAGCAGAAGTTTCCCTCGTCCGATATCACACTCAGCAGAAGATTTAGAAGTGAATTTATTCTTTGACAGCTGTAATATTACTGAGGTCTGGAGGATTATAGGATAATACTGCTCTGTCACAGGAAAAGAAGGAATGAGGAGGGTCAGGCTGGGTCATGACTGTCCCTTTGCAGGCAAGGGAAGAGGCCAAGATTAAGTGTGAAGACATTACGGGTTCGAGCAGAGATTTACCTATAAAACAAGTTCTGTGATCAGGTGAGCTGTTGTAGCTGATGCCTCTTTGGAGAGCCCTCTGTTGAAAAGATAATTCTATTATGGAAGCTCAAGTCACCTTCTGGATGGGGTTGCTTTGTACCCTTTTTAAAACCATAAAAGTTTAGCACATGATCTTACCTACAAAATGCCAAGGAAGCATAAAAATGTTTGCAGCCATGCTGCTTAAGAGGTTGAGGGTTTGGAAATATCAAGCTATCTTAGAAGCCTGTTTTACTTCCCTTACTGTTTTCTGGGAAGAAAAAAAATAGTATTTGGCAATCGTTAAAGTTACTCTCCATGATTTCTGTTACTGGTCTGACTCTCCATTAATACCATTATGTCTAGTTCTCGGTATACATAGAGATGAATCTTGGAGACAGGAAGTGGAAATTGGAGAAAGCAGCGCTGTAATTCACTCCTACCTTTATAAACTCCAATTTTCAAGGGATTATTTTTCACTTTGATTTTAAAACTTGGCATCTCAACTGACAGTTTGTATACCAAGCTTTATCTTGATAAGCTTATTTCTAGGAGGGATGGGAAAATGACTTGAAGCCAGTGAGTTTATTTGAGAGAGCATCAACAAAAATAATATTGCTTCATAGTTTTAGATTCAAGTAGGGAGGAGAGAAATTATTCCCCCCGGCAATTTTAAATAAACCTTTGCTTTTAAACAGCTGAGCTCTTTATTTTGAAAAGTAGCAAATGAGTAGACATAGGAGGGAAACACTTAAAAATAATAATAATAAAAAAATTTTGTAACTGTCAGTTCATTTTAACGGATAATTAATGTTGTCGTAATTTCATGACTGCCTTTGTGGATCCCAAGGGGAGCGATATTAAGTTCGAAAGTAGTTTCAAGTGGAGCCATGTGGATATTGGGAAAAGTCTTATCTAAATACGTATACAAATAATGTAAACCAGTTTTATTATTCTGACTTAGGTTCTTTGCATGCCTCTGGCATAAAGGTAGAAATTTGTTCATCTATTCTGTCTTTTATATAATACTGATCCATGTGCACATATTTTAAAACCTGTGGCTTTATGAAGTGTAATTACAAAACCCCCTCAACCAACCTTCTTTCCCTCCTACTCACCCTCCTTCCTCTTAACACCCAACACCCCCTCTCCCCCCAAAAAGACCCCACAACCCAAGTATCTTAATAAAGAAAGTCAACTCAACTGTCTTCTGTAAGGTATGAGCAGCCTTCAGACTGACGAGAGTCAGTGTCCATATTGCGATACCTATTAACAAGCTGTCTGTGGAAGTTTTGTTGTTAAATTGAAGAGCTGTATATAATTACGAGTTTTGAAATGAGTGTCTTTGATCTTTTGATCAAGGACTGGCACATAAAATAACATGGCCATTAGCAAAGATTTTTCAATTGATGGGTGTTATGCTGAGGCTGGAAGGCAGCTGGAAAAAGGAAATGAATGAATATGTCAACTGAACGTTATTACTTGGACCTCATTGTTATGGGTGATTGGAGAAGTATAGCATTTGAAGTAGGGGGTAATTGAGAGAATGGAAAGAAATGGTTAAGTGGGGCAAGGTGGAACATAGTCTTAACCAAGATAATTTGTATGAAGTTCAGTGTTTTCTGGGTTTGGATAGCAGACTTCAGCCTAAAGAAAGAGTAAAGCAAAGCACTTGATACCTTGCCCTCCTTGTTATTGCTGCTGGACACGTCCGAAGGTAATGTGAGAATTGTAAGACAATTTGGGACTGACCAAAGAGAAGAGTGTAATGGGACCTATTGGAGGGAGGAGTTAACGTTATGGGAAAAGTTTACTTGCTGCTTAGGGATCAATTTTGGACCCAGTATCACTTTTATGTTTCCAGTAATATTGCTGATGACTGATGCACTAATTTATATGCGTGTATGACCAGCATTAAGGAGGGACAGGTCACCATGAGGAAGGAGTGGATACGCAATAAAGTAGTGGAGTTCTTCTTAAATTTAATAATATGAAGTGCAAGCATAGAGAAGTAACAGTAATATAGTGTAAGATTGTAGGAAAATCTCACTCGGATTGCTGTATGCTGTTTGAGGTAGGTAGTCCAAAAATCCCCCACATGAAACAGATACTGTTCATACTTGTTTTCCTTGCATTAATCGGCAAGTTCCAGAGATGCTGGTAGCTCCCATCAGAGGACAGAAAGACCTTCCCCACCCATATCCTCAGTGTGTAACTTGGCCTCTCTCTTTCCCTCCTCTTCCTTCTGATTTATTTCTTTATTTTAACTTTGCTCTGAGCTGTTGGAGGTTTCCTGACTTCTATGTTGTAGCTGTTTTAAGTCAGCTGGGATGATTGCAGCGGTACTGGCAAAGTGCCTGGTTGCGCTTTGCTTACGCAGTAAGGGGGGAAGCCAGTCGCCAGGTCTGGAGTACATCAGGTTAGAAGTGGAGGGCTCTCTTTTGCAGCCTGCCGGTGCGTAGAACAAGTTGTCTTACTCGGAGGCATTCAGTGGGACAGGGATTGCAAGCATTATTGGTCCCTCGATCTCTTCTCTCTTCCTGCGTGCACCATAATCATGAGAGCTCTTGATCGTTTGTAGTGAATTTGTCAAAGAATTTTGATTGTGCGTGTTGTGGTCTATAAAGTGGATAGCAATTTGGATCCATGTAGTCACGTTTGAATGGTTTTGGACTAAGCACTCATGAAATGATTGCAAATCTGGGTGTGATGACCTGCATCTTCCTTTTTTTTGACTTTATATTCCCACTTTTTTTAAAGCTTTAGCATTTTTGGTTTGCCTTGCTTCCTTTCGATTTTACCAGTCCTAATTCTCGTGTACTAAATGAATTTGTTCAGTACGTAGATGTCTCAAAGACCGCTTGGGTAGAACATAAGTTCAGGAAAGTTATATTCCAATCTTAAATTTAGAGGAGTTTTCTGCATTCCCATAGATGTTTTCTAGTAATGTTTTGGGTTCTCCCTCCAGCCCTCACCCAGGGCAATGCCTTATTTAAAACACAATTCACACAAAACTTTGCCAAAAGAGCAACATAAATTAGAGGAAAAAAAAAAAATATTTTCCTATTTGGGGCATGTGGGCAATATGAGTGCAAAAAAGTTGAAGGCAAAAAATGTCCTTTTTACACCATGGCATTACGGTGCAGAAGAATGACGTTTTCTGTGAACGTTTGCAAAATCTGAAATATGGGGTTTAGAAATGAAATTTTAGGACAGATGTTTCAAGAAAGTGGTTGCTACTAATGCTAGGAGTAGTCCCCTTCACCTGTAGTATGCAAAGTCTTATGTGAATAGAGAATAATTTTTTTAATGTGTAAATAGCGCAAGGAAATAACTTCAATTTAGAAGAACTTTTTTGTGTTGTCATTCTGAGAGTTTTGTGAAGAAAAAGACATTGCCTTTCAGATAATTTGTTTGCATATCTCAGTCCTTAACTATGTTTTGCAGAGGCAGATGAACTTTAGATAATTTATCTGACTTTGCAGTCAGGTGAATAATCGCTTGCTAGAAATTGAGTAGGAGAAATATCCATTTCACACTTCTCAGACCTCAGTTCAGGTTGAAGTTGTTTTTCTGGTGTCTCTTGCATCTTTTCAAATCCCTTGGCAGCTACAGTGATTTTCAACCACAGCTTTCTATGGCACGTTCAGCATGCGCTCATTAAATATTGAAACTCGGTACTCAGAAACATTATTCATTCATTAATATTGCATCATGGCCTAAACTGCATTGTTCAAAACATTTTTGGATGTTATGCAAGTCTGTCAGAATGCATTAACAAACTTGCTTGTGTCAAACTAAACAGAAAAACCTGATGAACAGTTTCCACTGTAAACACATTGTGCTTTTATTTTTAGTCAGTGTAAGCTTTTTGAGTTGAGGGGGTATCATATAGAAATGGAAGTGTTCGGAGATGAAAGATGAAGGAACCTGGATAAAATTAACATTGATAAAAAAACCCCAAAACCTCATCGTAAGAAAGCATACAGATATTTTCTTTTTCTTGATACTGAATTGTTTTAGTTTTATGTCTTCTTACATGGAGTTCATATTTAAGGATCATTTCCAACTTTGAAGCCTAATACCTCTTTATAGATTTTTCTGCTTTTTATAGAGAAGAGGAGAGGATCATTTTCCTGAGAGTAGACTTTGAAACAGGAAATGTTTCCATTTTGGTTGGTTGGAGGTAATGAAAAATGACACAGTTCATGCTTTGGACTTGAATGAGTTTATCTTGGATCACCACAGATCCATCAGATTGTGTAGCTTGGAGACTGTAATAAAGATATAACAACTGGCAAGTATTCATTTCCCTGAAAAGTAACAAAAAGAAAATGTTTAATCTTTGATAGCGTAATAAATTTTCAATATCCGGAATAAGGGCTGAAACTGATATATTGCTGTATTTGCGTTTAATATAGTATTGTTTACCAATATTAGATTTCCTATGGATTCTGGATTAATTTATAATAAAATCTGTAGTGGCCATCGAAGCACAAAACTAATGTTTTTTTTTAACATTTCTCAGTGTGTTGCTGTTGTCTGTGAATTAAAAGGTGCTTTTTCCGTAATGATAATCTTTAATACCTGCAGGTGTTTTTCAAGAATGACAGAAATGGATATTTTGAAGTAAACAATAGAGTGAATTCTTCTGGGTTGAGAATTAAATTATTCATCTTGTTAGTGGGGCTAACATGTTTCGTGCTGTGCAAGATTACAGTACCGTGTCATAAATTCACATGGTAAAATTAACAATTTTCTTCTCTTGAGCTCGTTTAAGAAATGGATCTGAAAAGGATGGGAATCTTTTTTTCGGTGTGCAGTGGAGTTTTATCACGTGTTTTTTAGAAAGTATTTTTGTGTTTCTTAAGAGATACAGAAAACAGATGAGTTGTCCCATCAGAGATGCTTGTTTGTTTGTTTCTTAAATTTCCAATGCTGCTGTACAGAAATTGGAGAGAGGAGCTAGCTGTGTATTTTGACTTCATTTATTTTGTTGGACCCTATACGATAGTTGCCAGTTATTCATTTTAAGTCCTTACATAATTGAGGAATTATTTTTGTTGTTACTATTTTATTTTGTATTATTTTATCTTGTTACTATTGAATACTAGTTTCATTTGAATAGAAATAGTGACTTTGTACTGATATATACAGAAAATACAAAATTCTGAAAATCTAAAGAGCAACTATCTGTGTAAGCTTTTAAATATAGATGTATTCAATCAATTTATTCCTTAACATGCATTAATTTAGGCACATTTACTTTTCCTCTACTCTCAACACTATTGAGATTATTATTATTTTTTTTCCATGGTGCTTGTGATGGTCAACCATAATTGATGAGACTGTTGTGTGCAAGCTGGGTGCTCTCACCTGTAGCCTGTTTGTTTGGTGGCAATGCATGGTACAGCGTCACTGCTATGAGATTCCAGCTGTTCTTCGTTCAAGTTGGGGCTAAATCAATACCACTAGCTTGGGGAAATGCCGTAATTGAATTAATCTGGGCTCTTCCATAGCTGCAGAGAAAGAGGTTTTGCTCCCAGAGATGCAGGGTAAGCATTTCAGGCTGTCTTAGATAATGCTCCGAAACGTTCGGTGTATTCACACGTAGATTCTCTCGTACTTCATCTTGCATGAAGTATGTTCATAGCTAGTTGAAAAACTGTATAATAACAAATACCACCTAGAATCTCACATTCACTGCTTTTATAGGAAAAAAAAATATGGATAAAAAAGAGGAATGCAGAAGCAGAAGGGTTATTCTGCTTAAATCGGGTATTCCTCATTTGGCTTTGGACTGAAGTTCTGCTTCAGGAGATGGTTGGGGCAGATGTTTTGTTCACGTGTATAAGTTATTTTGATTTTTGCCTCTGTCCCTCCTGCCCACCCCTCAGAAAATCTAGATCTAAGAACAAATTGGCTTATGTATGTGAGAGCATCTTTCAGAATTCTTTTCATCTGTCTGCTGGTGCAAGATTGTTCCTTGAGAATAATGTGGTAGGTTTTGTGTTCAGTTTTAATGGAATCTGATTTAGGTGGAGTGTACTGCAAACATTACTTTGATTAAAGTGACTTCAGGAATAAAACGGTCCAAAATTTGTCTTACAGAGGAATGTAAATATGATAATAAGGTAACAAAAGTATCCGAATTCTTATTATGCCTCTGTTTGTACTGAGATCCATAACTCTTTGGTGGTTGGTGTATTTTTTTTTTTTCCCCCTCTTGGTGACAGCAATGTTCAATCATACTTCTGGTTGTTTTTTTTTGTTTTGAGGAAAGTCCAGACTTTATATATTTAGGTCTGCTTCTTGAGTTCAGTAATTTTAATGCATGCAATGGTGTTCTGCTCTGAGTGACTCCAAGGGGCTGCTGCCTCCAATGAGATAAGAATTACTTGAATCTAGAAATTCTCTTGAGAGGAATCTGCGGTCAAGTTTTTCATTCAACTAGATAAGCTTCATAACTGTCACAGTATTCATTTACAAAGGAAATTAAATATGTTTGCAGTGCTGTGAAGGCTATCGGTACAAAGTGTGTCCAGTTTTAGCCAGTATAACTTCTTTTCTTCTGACAAAAGCTTCCCCCCCCCCCCCCCATTTTAATGCCCAAATATTGTCTATATGTATAATATCTATATTCAGGAGATGACCCAGTTCTCTACATGGAAAGCATGCTTTTATTAAAACATATATAACAAATGAATCTCTGCATCTTAGCACAAAAAAACCCCAGGAAGTTTTCGATCAGTTTTCCACTAATACATTTTTCAATTTTAATATTTGCAAGTTTGGGTTGTACTGAAAACAGATTTCCAGAACAAGGACAGGAGCTGATATGAGTATGTTGGTTTGAAGTATCATAGTTATAAGAAGTATGTCCAGTAGGTTAATTATGTCAGTCATTGACTGCAAGGATGTACTATTGCTTCCAAGATAAAAACAGGTTGAAGTACCACTGAACAAGCTAAAAATCGAACTTTGTGTGTACTTGATTGTTCAAAGAAAAATTTCAGGGTGGTATGCACACATTTTCCTGTCTTCAGTCTGTAAACTTTGTGTTCACATAAATGGCAAAATTGAAGATCTTGTTCATTATTTTTGCTATTGCTTTACTTAACTAAAAGTAATTAAGTCTTTACATTATCTACCAGCAGATAGATCTACGGATAGATGGAGATGTCTGTATTTAAATATGAATACCAGAATATAGTGTTAAAATCAACAACAGAAGTAAGAGTGGGTAAGTGTGGACACACTGCTAAACGGAGCAGGGTCGCTAGTGACAAAGGAAGTAGAGAAGGTGGAGATACTCTAAAGCCGCCTTTGCCTTATCTGCCTCTGTCTTTACTGTTAAGGCCAGCTTTCAGGAATCCCAGGACCCTGAGACCAGAGTGTCGGGCTGGAGCACAGATGAGTTAACCCATAGTGAAAGAGGATCAGGTTAGGAACACTTAAACAAACTGGATGTAGAGAAGTTCCATGGGGACTGATACGTTGCACCCATGAGTGCTGAGGGAGCTGGCTCATTTCATTGCGAGGCCACTCTTGATTGTCTTTGAAAGGTTGTGGTGATCAGAAGAGGTTCCTGGAGATGGTAAGAAAGCAAATATCATTCCCATCTACAAGAAGGGCAAGCAGGGAGATCTGGTGATTAGGACAAGAAGCAATGGAGACAAACTGAAACACATGAAATTCCACCTAAACACAAGAACACACTGTGAAGGTGGTCAAACACAGGATCAGGTTGCCCTAAGAGGTTGTGAAGTCTCCATCTGTGGAGATATTCAAACCCCAACTGGACACACTGCAGCCTGCTCCAGCTGACCCTGCCTGAGCAGGGAGTTTGAGCCTGATGATCACACGAGGTCCCTTCCAGCCTAAAGAATTACGTGATTCTGTGGGAGCTGTGGACTGCACTTTCTACTTTATAAAGTAAGCGGCAATCATCAAGCATTTGAAGGATGGGTGAAAGAAGTTACGTTGTAGAATTTACGAGTGCCAGAAGCTTTAGGGGTAATAAAAAGATAAATGAGTTAATCATTGGGTGTTTGTTTACTAAATTGCAAAAAGTACAAGTGTCACGCAAGAATAAATTTTCTTCACAGCTTCACAGAGCGCTGAAGTCCTAAAAGACAGTGCTGTAGAAAGGCAGGAGTTGTTGCTTTCTGTATATGATTGTATGCTATAAAACAGTTGAGAGCATGAAATACCGTGAAGTGTTAATCCAGACTTTAGTACATAGAGGTTCTTGTTAATGCTTTATGTGTATTTTCAAATGGCGCAATGGAAAAGTGATAGCTTTGCATACTTTATTTCATTAACTCAGCTACTGTAACTAAATAGCTGTACACTTCTTGAAACAGTATTTCATAATTATTTAGAAGTATTTTATTCAAACTATCAACTGTGTAGAAAAATGTATTAGCCAGCAGCCTTCTCTGCTGTTTCAGCACCTTTTTGTAAAGTACTTTCTTTCTGTATAAATGATCAGTGTAACGCATAATGTCTCTTGTCTGTTAACTGGAGCCTTGTGCTTAAACGTGAGAACCATTATATTGAGCCTTTATATTTGTTGTAATTAAAAATGTCATTTTAAGTGGTCTATTTATGTGGAATTTTTGGAGTAGTGGACTGTACTGACAAGTTGTGCTATTTAGCTCCTTATAAATTGCAGATGTGCATCCATCTATTTTTTTTACTTTTGGCTAGATAATACTATAATTTATTACTGTAGATTTAGCTGATGTTTGCCTTTATTCAGCAGCGGTACGTGCTGAATGCCAGTAAAATGAATTTGTAATGTCAAGGAAGAAAACTACTGTAAGTTGATGCAGGCAAATGTTTGAGATCAGCACGTATCTGCTTTGTGTTTGTTTCATTAAGCTCCTACAAGCCACCCAATTATGTAACTCAAATAAATGAAAATTACTTCAAAATCCTACTTCTTTTGTTAAAACTCCGGTGAATTTAAATCAGTTGAGATGAGTATTTAGGACTTTTTTGTGAATAAAACTTGCTCTAAGTGAGGAAGTCTAGTGGGTGCTTCAGGAAGTTACCTAGTTATATTTTTGTTCTGCAGGTATGATGAGATACATTCCTGATCACATGAATGAGGATTAGACTGGATAGGAAAGTCTTAAAATTTTTGCTTTAAGGTGCTGCTATGAGCAAGGCAGTCATGGATGTTTTTGAAGAACGTAAACCAAGTACCTTTTTGGCCTAAATTGTATAAAATTTGATCATGAAATGGTATACATTTCTTTTATGATAGAATGCCAGGCAAGGAAGGGGGGGGGCTCGGGAAATCATTAGAACGTTTGGTGTACAGCTTTCTTTGAGGTGACCTGAGTGTCTTGCTCTAGAAGTTTAATAAAACTACTCCTAAACACATCGGCAAAGCTGGATACACAGACGTCGCCAAGCCTTTGAGCTTGTAGACGCGGTAAGGTAGGGAACTACTTTGGCTTGCAGCTAGCCTCCTGTGAAGGACCAAGCTTTTGCGTCTTGAGAAGAGCACATAAATTGCAGAATTGCTTTGTGACATCAGCAAGTACGTCTTGATGGCAGGAGGCATCTAGGTAAGCTGGTTGAAATGGAGAGCTGATAAACTCTTCATGTAGAGGAGAGGAGGAGGAACGTAAAGGAGAGTTGGAAATTCAAAGACAAATTCAAAGAAGTGAAAAGACAAAGCTCTGAAAACTCTCTAGAATTTCAGGGCCAAACAAGAAGAAAAGTCATGTGGGAAAGAGCTCCAAATCTTGCTGGTTGAATAGCTGTCTTCTAAAAGGATTGCAGTTGAGCAAAAGGTCCACAAGACAGATGGATATGCAGACATATGGATCAGCAAAGAAAGCTTTATGGCAGCAGTCAAGGAGCCAAAGGAAGCCAAGAAGTCAAAATGAGAATTGCTAGAAGCGGAAGTTTTTGTTTTCTTTACTCCGGTATGTTTTAAACTAAATAGATGGTTTTTTGTGGTTTTCTTTTTGTTCACTTACCAAAGAAGGATGTTTTTGGGGGAGTAGAAGGAAATCCAGACAGCCCTGGAACTGTTGAAGTAAATTTAGTGGCAAAGATGTAACAAATCTTGAAGAGACGATCTGTTACTGACATAGAAGGGAATGGAAAATAAGAGACAAAATACACATTTACTAAAGGGAAGAAGCAGCAGAGAATAAATAATTTGATTCCCCAACATAAGAACATAGCTACTTGAAAACAACAGAAACACGGTAGGCCTAATCTTGTCAATGGCTACTAAAACACTTGGCATCCTTAGAAAATCACTGGTTAAACTGGAGAAGGTGGAGATTTGTCGCGAATGATAAATGGAGATTATTAGTCTGGAAGGTGGTTGGTAATGGGATTTCTCGGAAGGCAGTCTTGGAACTAATGTTAATAATATTTTTATTTCTGAAAGATGCATGTGGTACAAAATTTAGCGATACTATTGCAAAAGACAGGTTAAGGTGTCATATGCGAGGAAATAAATGACTGACTCCTACTATCTGGGAAGTGGTATGAAAGTGCAAGATACTTCTGCTAACAAACTAACGAATGTTTTGGCATTGTAAATCTTCGCTCTAGAAACAGCAGGGATTAAAAAAACTGGGAAGTATTAGTTAATCACCAAAGTAAAATCCTCTGGAAATACAACATGTAGTTGTTCAGCAGCTGCAGGGAAAAGCTGATGGGTTGATCAGAGAAGCAACATTTCTTATAAAAGGCTGAAAGAGTGGATTTTGTTTGCATGAAAAATGGAAGATGGAACAGGGCACAAGGCTGGTGTCTTAAAATGATCTTTGTTCCCAAAGTGAATGTGTTTAAATGGAGCAAGTATAAATTGAGTTTGGAGATTACAAGAGCATTCCTGAATCTCCAGAAGGTGAACTTCTGCCACAGCCTTGCAGGTGGAATAGGGACAGCGGTAGGGTTTGGGGTGGTTCGGTTTTTTTGTTTGGGTTTTTTTTTGTTTTTTTTTTTTTTGTTGTGGTGGTGGTTTTGGGGTTGGTTTTTTGGTGGTTGTTTTGGATGAAGTTGATCAATTTATGCAAGGCATTGCTGCTTAGTTGCAAAACTGTTAACTACCTGATGACCCGGTAAATGCTTTAACAGTTTTGTGTTTGGATATTTATGCTGACTTTTACGCCATTACAAGTGCATTTTTGAAGACATCAAGAAATCCCGCTTTAAGGAAGAAGGGCGGTCTGTAACTAAGAAAACTGAATTTGGATGAACAGTTATGAACAACATAGATAAAATCTTTCCATTTTTGATGTAAATATTTCACATCATTATTGGTATTGGTATCAATGAGCAAGCTTGTATTAAATACTGATTTTCATCTCCATATATTGGGAAAGAACACATCACTTAACTGTTTAGGAATATCATTTTACACACGGAGTGGGGGGAAAGAGGAGGCGGGCAGATAGTAATTTGTTAAAAATGTATAATGCATTATTACCAAAGGTGGGAGTTGGAAGTGAGGGACTTTCCCCCGTTCCTATCAGTTACTCCGTTGTGTTGGAAGTTCCTTGGGGGGGACCAGTTTGGCAACGACAGTGAGATGCGATTGCCAACAAAGGATGGCACAGAATCCTTTTTCTGGGATTTTTATCACATGGTGTACTCAGCAACCAGTAACTTACAGGGTTATACAACTTTGGCAGGGATTTTATAGGTGCCAATTTTGGGTGTCCTATCCCCATCCTTTCCTCTCTTCCTGTGGTAGGATACAGCTGTTCATGGCCAAGAATATATTCAAAACTGGAATGGCTACAAGGTAGTATTGAGACACCTGGACTAATTTTTAATGGACTGGTTAAGGTCGAAATAGTCTTGCCCTGAGTTCTCTGCTTGTGGGAAACCAGCGTTATACAGCCGTCCCTTCTGTCACTGGTGTGGCCGTACTCATAGCTCTGTCATTGTCTGCTAATTCTGTGGGATGTCAGAACTCCTGATGAAAAGCTTTTTAACGGCTCGCTGGAGGGCGGGGAGTCAGATGACTCGCAAATGTAGACGAGATTCTGGGTCATGGTCTTGTAGCAAGTTTGCAGCAAAGGACACACAGAGTTTTGGCAAAAGTAAAAAAGAACATCCCGTCCCTCTGTAGTGTGCTTAGCGGGGAAGCTGAATGTAACAGCAGTCAGGTTAAGCCATCAAAGGGTTTATCTTGACATTAGGAGCCCATTATTTTTAAGTGTTAGGAAAACTGACTTTCTTCTTTTTGCAAGAGAGGTTGAGAGGAGACCTCGCGAAGGCTTGTAATTCCAGGGGCAAGAAGGAGAAGACTTGAGAAGGCTAACTGAGCACGTGTCAAATATGGGAATAATTTGCTAAGAATTGGATATAAACATCTAAGTGTTTGTGTTTTGTTTTTTTTAATTTTGGAGAGTTTGTAATGTGGAAACCTCTGGCAGCCTTTTTCAGATATTATCTGATTTCATATACTTTAATTACTCTGCTAGGTACAGTATGCATCAAGAAGTGACATTTTTAGGGGAAAACCACTTGTGGGAAGTAAAATCCAGAAGGATGAGGAAGGATCTTACTTCAGTCTCTGGAAATGCTAAATGCTTTCTTTGCTGTCTCTCACAAGAAAAAGCTGCCGAGACTTCTATTTTGACACTTTTTTTCTTTTTAGACAAAACATGATTTCTCCAATCGAAAAGACAACCAGCGTGTTTTGACTGCACCCTTGATTGTGTGAAAGATTTGTTATATCAATGCTGCTGGAATAATTTGGGGGACCTTGGGAAATCACTTAATGGAATTTGGTCCATGTCTGCATAATCTGACTTTTTTGCTAGAGTAATTGAAGATGCTGCTTAATAAACTTTTTATAAAGATTCCCAGTTGGTTGCTGTGTTTCAGAGGGTTGCGTCTGAGCACAGAAGTAATACATCTTGTAATTGTCTTTTTTCCTCCCCTCCTCACTTAAATATTTTCCCTGGGGAAGAATCTAATGTACTGTAATGCTGGTACCTTTTACAAAGTGACCCTACTCGTTATGATTTGTTCTCTGAAGCTCCCTTGACAATGTATAAATGCACTGAGAATACTTAAGCTTCCTCTCCATCCCGCTTTCAAAAATCTATTTGAAAACCAGTGGTTGATACTGCCATTACTATTCTGAGTTCCCTAATGCTGACTCTGTGTTCAGTGTCAAAACATACATGCAACAGATAAGTTTTATTAGCTAAACCATTTATATCTATGTATTTTCATGAAAATTAGATGCGATGTGCTTATATCAAGTACTATAGTGAAGATTTCAAATATATTTATGGTTTGTGACATATAAATGTTGAGAATTTTCTGGGACTGGATTTGCCTTTATTAACTCTGTTGCAACAAGTTCAATAGCTTTTTTCATCTCATCCTCTCAAATCGCTGGGAAAGGTTTATTGTGGTTGTTCAGTCTTTTTGCAGCTTGGTAAATAGATGCAGTATTTGGGTTTATGTATGTCCAGAGATAGGAAAGCATTATCCCATTGCAGAAAAGAACAGAGCTTTGAGCTGGAAATTGGGTGCCCACTGGCTGGTAGGGAGAAGGGTTTTCCTGGAAAAAGCTTTCCTTAAAAACAGAACAAAACCAACCAACCAGCAGACAAACAAACAGAGCTTCTTGCATATTCTTACTCCTTAAAGATATATTTTCATAAAGCTCTTGAACGAATTGTATTTTGTGTGATTTAATAGTGTTACTAAGACTTGTTAAATTTGTGTATTCTGATTTTGACACTTTAATCTGAAATAGGCTTCTGGAATTTTTAGCAAATACTCATATTCAGGTGTCTTTAAGCCAATCGTAATTCATTACAGTGACTGCTTTTCACGTGACTGTGCCTATGTCCTTTTAAACTACATTTGGAAAATATCCCTTCAATCTAAATTTCCCTCCACCTTCTGTAGATTGAAACAAGAACAAATGTATGTACGGGATGAGTTTGGCAAACTTCTGGAACGAGAAAGGATTTCTTCAAATGAACATTTGACTCGAGCCATTCTGCGAGAGAGAGCTGCGACAGAAGAGGAGCGTCAGAAGGCACAGCGTTTTGTGAGTTCAGAAACTTTTATAGAAGTCTCAGATTTTTTCAAACAACCGTGTCTTCAGCCTTGTTTCAAACTATGGGTAGAGAAGGAAAGCAGATCTCTTCTTGTTATTTTTTTTTTCTTTGTTACTGGCTAATATTATGTCATTTTATTTTTTTTCCTTTTTTTGTCAAATATCCCTGTCTTAAGAATAGCTGATTAGAAGGAGCCTAACCTTTCTGAAGGTTGCAAATACAATATGTCTTCTTGTATGTGTGGATAATATTAAACATCTTTTTTTCAGAGGTTGGAAAAATACCGTGATAGTCCAAGTCTATTTACTACATTTGGTTGTTCTATGTTAAGAAGTTACAGAATACAAGAGAACTTTTCTAGAAATTAATTACTTCATATTTAAAGGAAATCCATAATATTTCTGGGCTAGAAATCTGGCTAACAATAAGAATTCAGAAAGTATCGCTTCTATGGGCTAGGAAACAATAACAAAAAGTCTAACTTTTGATGATTGTCTCAAACCTTGGAACCAGTTTAGTGAAAAATTCTGTATCAAAGAATCATATTTCATTAGAGCTGATGTATGGCTGGCTGTTTTCCTCTGGAAACTGACACTTTATATTTCAGTCCATTTCAAATGTCTGGCAGATTTATAACTTCTTATATATAGCGGTTGCTTGCTATATTGAGTCTGTATTGATGCTTCTTTGTAACAATAGTCATTATTCTCTGAGGTATGAATATGCCTTCTTTTTTTCTTTTATTTTTTTAAATTACTTGATTATAAATAGTGAATCAATTAGTATTTTCAAGAAAAAAGTTTAAAATACTTATGTGAGCATTTCTGTTAAAATAAATGGGATTACTTACGACAGCGACTATATAAATATTTGTTTGGCCCTCTGTATCTGAAATACAATCAAAGCTTTATAAGGTTTATTGGTTGGTAACATAGTAAACCAATCAATTTAATAAGCAATACCTTTATCTGTGCTGTGTAAGTAAAAAAAAATATTGCCCATGTTGTTTTTCCAAATCACAATTTAAAACCAAACAAATTTCACCTAAGTACACCTGAGTATTAGTATCTTTTGCAGTCGTTTCCCAATGCTTTTTCACCTCTATGGTAATGTTATTGTTGAATAATAACAACAGTGTGGTAAACAAATGTTTAATACTTCATCATTTTAAAATATGGGAACAAAGGAAAATTGAGAGGAATTATGACCAAGGTACAGCCTTAGTCTTATGCCTTAAACCCTTGGATTCTTAATACTGTGCAGGAGAGAAGAGGGTTTTGTGGCCTCAACCTAATGAGGAGCTGAAGATTTTTAATGGGGACTATTATTTGCATAATTACCAGGGGGTTTGCGTCTTTCACTTACTACTGTAGTTAGCACTGTGCTTTTGAGAAGCACGTGATACCTTTCTCATCAGCCAAATGCTTCAGAGATTTCTTATTACGGGTATCAAACTGGTTTATTTAGCCGTTATGTCAATTTTATTGTTAATTTTTACTTACTCTAGAATATTTAAGTTAGCACTGCCTATGTGAAGCAATCGGGAATTGCTGTTAACTAATTTTCAGCCTTACTATCCTGGGGAGTGGTGTTTCAAGGTGTGTGCTGTCGCTGCACGTTGAGTTGGAAGAACAACACACAAATGCTGCTAATGAAATGAAGGAAGCGCCTTAAAATCCTACACGATGTTCCCTCACGTGGAGGACAGCGTGACTTGCTGCCTTTTCGTGGTGACGGCATTGCTGCCTGGCATTTTAGAGCTGGCGACCAAAAATATGCTTTTGTGGAAGCATAGGCATGTCAGGGCATAGATACTGCGTGTCAGAAGAGAAGCAAGGTATCTGAGCTCTGCTAGTGACTTATGGATCCTGGCGTAGTCATCTCGTTTTTGATCCACTTACTGTTTTGATCCATGAAATTAAAATATCTTGAGGTTCTTTGGTAAAAAATTGCTATGCACATTTGCTATTACTACTGCAAATTTGTCATTTCCACTATAGTTTTTTCATTCTTTGAAGTGCATCGTAAGATAACAAAGTAGTAAGTAAGCTTTGTGTGTTTGTCTCTTTAAAATGAGTCTAAAACATTGAGTAGTTCTCACCTTCCTTGCAAGTCCTTCTTTAAGTGGCCGCCTTTTTTTCCTGTAACTGGTCAGTTTTTCAGTTTTTATTTCCTTGGCTTCATTGCTTATGCTAGCTGTTTATTTGTTTCGTGTGTCCAAGCTGAATTTATAAAATCTGTAACACGAGGGGAATATATCTGTGTGTACCATTTGTCACGTAGAATGAGTAATTCCATGTTCTAGTAAACTGCTACGGTAGGTTTGTATTTTATGTAGCCTGGGTTTGATCTGGCCTGTCAGATTCTTTTTGGAGAAAAAAAGAGTGTTTCTGAAATGTCAGTAGCATTATCTACAAAATTAATTCCTTTGCTGCAGCCAAATAGTTTAAATAGTAAACAGGAAAAGGAATTACGGTTAGAAAGGAAGAGTTTTATTTTTTCTTTATAAAAAGGCTGCTAATTCGGTTTTAATAAATAGACATAAAATTGTTAGACTGAAGTAAGATATCCCATTCTTAAACAATTTTAACACCAGTTGCTGCTTATAGTTTCAGAAAGAAGAAATTTTTAAGTGTTAACACCCCAAAAGTTAGCATTAATTCTTCATACAAATGAAAAAAATGGATAAAATGAAGTTCAACCGAACAGCTAAATGAGTAAAAGCTTTGCAGGTGACAAGAACTACAGAAAGACGTAATTTGTCTCTTCTAAGTGAAAGTATTCCACTTCTCAAAGAAAGAAACCTAAAAGAAGTCAGCAGAGCTTGGACAGCAAGGTAAGGTAAAGGAGGAGGGCATCCTTAAAAAGTATTGCAGATTTTTAAGTGAGCAGAATGAGGAGGATTATGACACTTGTTAGGCTAATTGTTAAAAAACCAACCCTCCCAAAACATCAAATATGACAAAAAGGATTTTAAAGAACAATTAACAGAAGGTATTTAAGCTAACACACACACACATGCATGTATGCACACTCACACCCACCCACCATGGATCCTACCAAAGACTGTAGACCCTGGAGAAGATCAGGGAATACGAGCAGCACGCAGAAGAGATGAGGCTGTTGCAGCAAAACACCCTTAATTATTTTTTTCACGTGTCTCTTCAGAGTGGAGGAACTCCTGAAAGTTCCCATGCCAAAACTTTGCAGAAATCTCCTCAAACAAGGTCTGAGATGTGAAGTTTCTGTAGAAAATGTTAAGGGAAATCGACAGTTTTACCAATAAAAGCTCTTCAAGCCTGGATGGTCTTCATAAAATCTCTGAAAGAAATTCAGAGGTGATAGATGAGCTAACGATAGCTGAACTGCTTATGTGCTGTGTAAGCTCTTAGAGAAAGCTCCCTCAGTACAAGTGGACTGGAAAGTGGCTGATGGGATGTCAACTTCTTCAAAAACAATTTTGGGGGAGATCCAGAGGTTTACAAACCAGTAATTCTGATGTTTGTACCAAGCAAGGTAGAAATTACAATTTAGAGTGGAATTTCCAGACCCTGACCAAAGCCCTAGAAATCCCTCGTGCAGTCAGTCTGAGGATTTGTTCAACTGTTGATGCTTAATTCCTCAGAAATAAATGCAGCTGCTGTTGATTCCTTTAGTAATGCCTTTAGATGTCATTGACTTCGAGGAGTATTTCAGACATAGCCTAACTTTCCTTATCCTGTGGCATTTGGTTCTAGCCTTTAAAATGCGATGCCAGTGACGCTCAATTCACTGAAGAGCTGGTGAGGTCTTGCTTCTCCTCTGGCTTCTCACCCGTCGCTGGCTGTGTGATCCTCCTGTCTACACGGCAGTGGGGCTGATATGGCTGAAACAAGCTGATGTGGTAGAAGTTAATTCTGTTTTGTTCCCCCCCCCCCCCCCCCCGGCAAGTGATGTGAACTAGCTTATTTTGAAGAGCCAGATGTACATCAGCGTTAGGTGTAAGGGATGCTTTGCTGATGAAGAATTTCTTTACCTCTTTTTCTACCCGTTTCCATCTCTGCACTGCAGTTCACCTCCTTTTCTGTTGTGTCAGTGTAGATGTTGTGGACTGAAACAAATGCATTACAAATCTGTCCTGGAGGCTTTTTTCAAATGCAGACGTGCCCACAATCTGCTTTATAGCTTGACTACAAAAATAGCTGAATTGAGGAAATTGCAAACTGTGTATGGAGCGCAAGTTGTTGGGGGAAGAAAATGAAAACTTCTTGAACTGGTCTTGCCACCAAAGAGAGTGTTTTTGTGCCTTTAGCTTTACTTACAGCTGGTTTTGAGATGTGGTATTTGCAAAGTATCTCTGAGTGTTTTCAGCGAAGGACAAAGTGCACTGTGTGCTTGAAGTCATACTTGTGAACTGCCTGTAGCAGTGCAGCTGGTAAAAAATGTTTCTTTCTTCCATACCCTTAGCATGTATATGATATATTTTTTTTTCCTGCCTATCTGTCTTGAAGGAGGACTTCATAATAAATGAAATCTTTTATTTCAGTCTAGCCATAAAGAATTTCGGTACTGGTGTGGTCCTCTTCAGCAAGACCGGTGCAGTTGAAGGCCCCATTCTTCTGACCGCTCCAAGAATACTTGTATTATGTTTTACTTGCATAGGGAGCAGACCTATCCTCCTTTGCAGTATTTGTTATTGGAGATCTTTGCTGCACATCTAAAAATTGTGGATAGTTGAGTTGGGCATAGTCTTGTTGAGTGGCTTTAAGTGTGGTAGCTTTGCCATAAATAGCTTATTGATGTTCCATCACTTGAGTCACTATGTGAGTCAGGGTGAGACGTAGAGAATATGGAGTAAAAAAATCAATAGTTATCCAAAGTGCAGAGGACCTGTTGTATTTCCATCTCCTTATAATGACCTGGAGTTTACTGTTAACATATGTGCTTCACTGTCTGGACTGAAACGAGCTGTCATTAAGACCCTGTATGTTAGAAAATGGTTTTATTGAGCTGCCAATGACATTAAAGTCTCATTTCCCTTTGAAGAGGCACAGAAATATTGTTCTGTTCATTTGCTGTAACCATAACATTAAAATTTGATTATTGCTATCATTAGAAATCTGTATCCATACTAATATAATTATATGTATTTCCCCATGTATTGTTCCAGGCTTTCATTGAAGTACCTGTTAGAGAATGAAATCTGTTGTTGCTGAGGTATTTTTTTGTTTTGCAAATTATTTTCTACACAAGAAGGTCTATTAATAAATTCTGTGTTCAAAAAATCAATTTGGTAGAAGTATCCTTATATTAAAAACCATTTTTTGCACCTTAGGTGAATGTGGTAATCAGATTATTGGATATATTTTCCTAGCAAAATCATATTTGAGATGTATAATTCTTCTTTTACTTTTCCGAGTACTGAAATCAATAGACAAAATACATTCCTCAATATATTAGAGCTGAAGCGTGTTGAGTTATGTCAGGAGTGAATTTGACCTATTGTCATAATTGAATACATATTGTTAAAACAGAGTGTTTCACTCTTCTGTGTCTCAACTGTTTAGATGTTTTCCCTATCATCCTTGGGTGGCTGGCCCAAGTCACTCCGTACACGTGCTGTGCCATGACCTTAGCTTTAGTGTTGCATTTATTTTTCCTGTCCTCAATTCATTAGCTTTGTCCAGAGGAGGTCCCCTATTTTCCATAAGCAGATTATATTCTGCCCCTTCCTGCTCCTTCCAAACAGTCCTGTGCTAACCATATTTTAAGGATGACTTCACTAGAAAATACCAGGGGGAAGAATTACTAAATGAGTTAAGGCATTAGTTCTCAAGAGAAAAGAAGTCTGTTTACAAACCTGCAGTATTTATTACATACCTCATTTAGCTCATTCATCATTTTAATAGAAAAATGAATCTTTTTAGATGATTCTGAAATAATTTGAGGTAAACTACATAGCCTGAGGCAAAACGTGATTGCTTACTGTCGGGAGGGCCAAGCTGTTTCTGAAGAGTACCGTGTGATTGGTGACTATAAGTCACAGTTTATGCTAGTAAAAATATTAAAGGCTCATATTTGAAAATTAGACTTAAGGTTTGGAAACTACATGGTACAAAATTAAATCTAGTGACAGTTGTTTTGTCTCTTGTTCTTCAGTTTGTAATTTAGGACGTAGAAATTTCTCTTGAAATCTCCTTGAAAGTAGGTAGTTCTGGAGATTTACTCAATTCATTCAGTTTACGTACATGGTTCTTTTTTGCCATTCACTGTTGTTACTGCTATTCAGAAATAGCAGTTTGGTTGCAGCAAATAGTCTTTTTGCATTAGTACTCTTGCGATATAGGCAACGGTAACTCGTTTGGGTTTGTTTCTTCCTGTTGTAGAAGACAAGGTAAAAGACAAGAATGGAGGAAGCAGTTATTTTTGAGTATTGAGGATGTGATCTGTCTTGTTTTGTTTTGAAGGAGAGAGGTTTGGTTGGTTTTTTTAGAGAAGGAAGTGGGATACAATGAAGAAGTAATTTGCATTTTGAAAATATTAAACTTCATTGCACTGTACATGCTCATCTTCGTTTGAATAAACATAATATCACGGATGTGGCTTATGTCTCTCCTGGCACACATTTCTTTTCTCACTGACTCCCTCTCCCTCTCTTTCTGGCATTTCTGCTGCAGTGGTAATGTGTTTGGGATAGGAATCAGGCTTTCTGTCTTTTCTGGGATGTTAAATAGATGATGTGAAACTCTACTGTATGAAAAAGAAGCTGTTGCTATGCAAATAGAGATTAATAATGTGTTTTTCCAGCAACGCAAGAAATAGGGCTTCCTACCAAATATTTGCGAATCATGAATGGTTTTCTTATCTGGACAAATATATGTGCCTTGAAGAAATGGTAAAGACCCACTTGCATGCCTAAAATTACTTCATTAATAGGAGTGAACAATTTCCTCCTTGCCCTTCCTTGATATAGTTAAACAGTAAAAATAATTTAAAATAGCCTGTGGGTGATAGTACTCTTCGTGCTGTAGGTTGTAATCCCAGTACTATCTCTGTCATATGAACTGTTAAGCAAATGTTTTATTTCCTCTCTGAAACTGCCATTAAGTGCCTGTGAACTAGAATAAGAAGTAGCTTACCTGTATCTCTCTTGTGTCCCTTTACAACGTCCATTCTGACATTTAAAATATTTGTTTCAGTGGAACAATACAAATAATCTTCTCCTTTCTTCAGTTTTTCACTTGGCAACATGTTATGGATGTATATTTTTAAAAATTTTTTATATTTAATGGTTAATTTGTTTGGTTTTTTTTTCCCCTCTGTCAGAGTTGGCAGGTAGGAAAAAAACAGTAAAAATAGAAAATTTTGAAGGCAAGTAAGGTACATACAGTGAGCATTTACTCTCTTTAAATATTTCTTTTTGAATGGTAAGAGGAATGTGTTTTGTTAGTCAAACAGCATTGCTATTTTTTTAATTCTTACATAGCAAACCCCAAGATATTTGACAGAAGCAAAATTAATCACTGTGTTATCTCAGCATCCAGATGAAGATCTAGTGCTTTACAAAGCCTGCTGCTCCATCAATTTGTTCTTTTGGTTGAATTCAAATTGAGTTCATTTTTATAGATTCACTGCATAATGCTCTCCTCTCTCCTCCCTCATTCATTAACCAATTTGTTCTTGCTACTCCCTTTTTATTGAATGGCTAACAAAATTGCCGTGCTATCTTTTCAAATGAATATCATCATTCCTTGTCATGCATGGGCAAAAAGTAAGCATATTAATTCTTTTTACGTATACCTTCCCTTCTTCCAGAGAGGAGACTCATTTCTGCCCTCAAGATATCTTGAAAAGAATGTTTTAAATAATGTTCTCCTTGAAGCTTTGAGCACAACGCTTGTTTATAAATATTCCTATCTAGACTCCTTTTGATTACTTCTGGGCCTTTGGAGCATGTACACCTTGCCAGTTGTATGACACAACAAAAGCCAAATCAAAGAGTTGTCAAGACTTGTCCTCGTACATGACATGGTACCAATACATGCAATGGATTAAAACCTGTTCATTTGACACAAGTCTTGAAACATAATACAGACACTCTCCTCCATTTCAACAAAACAATTTGCTGGGTCTTGAGACTCTCATTCTGACTTCATTTAATATTTGTTTACTCTCAGGTTAGGTTAATTTTGGCTGGGTAAATATTCCCCTTGTCTCTCCTTTGGAGTACTCAAGTTATCTTCCTTCCTTTGGGTTGAATTACAAGAGTTATGAGAAGAAAGGTTGTTTGGGAGGTAGGGGGGTGGAAATTACGAGCAATTTGTTTTGCTAATGACCGTCTGAACAATTAATGAAAATCCTTATTTCATGGTAGCTGTAACTTACCTGAGGACTCTTCACTGTGTAACGTGGGTATTTTGTTTAGGAAGCTGAAAGAAGGGGACCAAGCCATTGAAAGAGGACAGTTTGGAAAGGAATGAGCCACCTATATATATAAAAAAAAGTCACTATTTATTAAAAAGTCGCTGTATTGATTAGTGGTCTTGATGTCTTAGGATATTAACTCTGTGTATTGTTGTAGTATTTGCTGTAATCAGGGTTCTGTCTATTCTGTTGCAAGCAAGTTCTGAGATAAGTGCCCTTCCTTTTGAAATATTGAGCGGAAAAAAAAAAAAAAGAGGATTTGTTGTGAGTAGCAGTAAGGTGACAATGTGGTATGTATCATGTTCCTTATGGCTTAATTTGATAGTTTAATTTCGTAGACATCCCTTTTATTTTTGTGTAACTCCCCTTAATTTTGTATACCTCCCCTTTTATTGAGAGCAATTGAGAATCTGGATACTGAGTTTTGTTGACAGAGCCTGTTTAGGAGTGAGCGGGATATGTGCTTCCTACATCTCAGAAATCCTGAAATAATGGAAAATTTCTTTCCTCTGGGAGACATGTTGTCTCTTGTTTTCCAGGCAGTTTTGTTGTGACGGTATTTCTTGGGAACGGGAGGAAAGAAGGGAGGAGGAGGAGAGGAAGAAATCTTCAATTCTCTTGTAACTGAGAAGATGAACAGACTATGCCCCACCAACTTTTATACTCACAACTATGCCTAGCATTGGGTTTTAAACTTGAGGGTAATTAAGGGTGAGACTCTGGTGGGTAAATAGTTAATTACATGTACGTTGCCTCATTTAAGAGGAGCTGACTCTCCTGGCATTCTTGGGGAACTCGAAGTTTAGCAGTGGATGTCCGTTTGCATCTTCGATCTACTACTTGAAGCTCTTCTGCATTCAGGAGTCCCATTCCCACCCGATTTTTACATCTCCTTCCCATTTAGAAAATTATCTTCTTGATTCTAAGGACAAAAGCTTTTTACTTTTCTTTTTTTTTTTTTTTTTTCATTGAATGCTTATTTTGTAGTACCCTTAATTAGGGAATGGACCCTGTACCAGTTTCCTCTACCTCGAGTGCTATAAGGCATGGAAGTGACCTTCCAGCCATAGTACCACCAAGGCAATGTTAATAAGGTATTTTTCCTTATGGATTTCTGAAAGCTTAAGTCTGGTGCTGTGTTCGTATGAGGGAGAGAGAGAAAATATACTTTAGGAAAGCTCTGTTAGTATCTTCAAACAAAAAAGCACTTTGACTTTAATGTTGGTCAGGCCAAAGCAAGTGGCAGGACCATCTACATTATCAGCATTTGCAACAGTGGCATCATATTCTGCATTAACCAAAACAGAAATGTAAGTGATGCCTGAGACATTTTTATTGGTTTTGGTTTTTAATACTTTTTCTGCTCTATGTGCACTTTGACATATTCTTTATTTATTAGTATAAAATTGGATGACTTGTGTTTCTGCTATGAGTTATTGAAGTAGGGAAACTTCAGTGTCTCCATAGGAGAACTAAATGATGACTGTGAAATACTGTTGCATGCCATTTCTTTCTGTTGTGGTTTTTTATTTTATTTTTCCCCAGTTCAAATGCAGTTTATAAGATTGAAAAGTTCTGTTGCCTCTCCTTATCTGTCAGTTCTCGGTCTTACTTACCGTTTGGATAGCGAAAAGCGTACAACAGGTAATGGATGGTGTAACAGTCGCTTCAGGAAGATTGATTTAACCTTCACCAAAGACAGCAGTTCTTGAGAATTTGTGTAACACAAGTTAGAATGAAACGTGATCAAAAAGTGCCATCTTACACAATTACTATTAGTGTTCTCATAATCATTGCCATAGATTCACTTAGTGTCACAAAATATTCTGGATGGTTTAAGGTACGTTAAGTAGGCTGATACTGATGCTGCTGGAGTTGATGAGAACCTGAATTCTAGAAGAGGCATAGTGATAGGGAATGGTATTTGGGGAAAAAGGGAGAGAGGTGACAAATTAAAAAAAAAAAAAAAACTCCTCAGTTTTTGATGTAATTTTAAGTTTCCGTGTCTTTTCGTATCAGGGTCCCACTAGATGTCTGGAATATGTTGAGATGCTTAAGTATTATAGCAATAGGTGCCAATGTATCTAAAGCAGGTGTATACAATCTAATTAAAAAGGATATTTCAGAGAGAGGGTGAGGAAAGAATATCGAATGTCATGGTTAAGTCTGTGGGTTTGGTGTTTCTATATAGATGTTAAGAAATTTTTTGGTCCTGTTGTGTATTACTTGTATGATATATTCTGTGGTAGGCATGCCAGTGTGTGCATGGAGGAAAAAACAGTCTGCCTCCTTTTTTTAAGGAGGGAAGGGTTTAAAGCTTAAGGGTTAATAAATTGGAAATGTTAATATACCATTTTAGTTCAGTAATAAAAATTATTCTTTCGATAGTACAATCCTCTGAAGACTGAGGGCTGTTTAATTTCACTGTTCCCAATAGCACAGTATGTCATCTCTGTCCTGCAAAGTGCAGGGAGTTTGTAGCTGGAAGTTCAGTCTCCTTCCAAGAACTGTAGCTATGATAGCCTTTGTATGTACAATTGCACGTGTGCGTGCTGGTCTCTCTTTCTCTGAGGTTGTGTATTTGGGGAACCTGACATATGGGTGGCTCTGTTGCTCCTAATAAAAAAAAAATCAATACTTGATTTATACAAGTATTATACAAGTAATGTAGAGAATTGAAGCCAAGCCATTTTCTTTTCAGGAGGTACCACCCCCTTCAAAATACGCTGATTTCAATATGTCGCCTACAAAACTTTTTTTTTTTTTCTTCTTTATAATGGATTTTGAAAGCAGAAAATGGGTTTCATCTGTCAAGTCTGCTGTTTAAAAAATTTCATAGGAAGGCTATGGGAGAAGTTTGTCAACATTCATTTTTGGGAAGCCGTGGCAAAAGGAGGTGGTAATACATGCTTGCCACATTACTTCTGGGTTAATACGGCTGATACTTACAATTTAGTTGTGAGCTTGGAAGATCCACCAGTCTGTTAGCATGGTAAGATACTGCATTGTCTTTTTCATAGATGGTTGAATTCAAATCACGTTTGTAAATAAATAAATAAAAAAATTCATTACTTCTCATTTTCCTAATTATCATGCAGATAAACAGTGGGGATCGTGACATTAGGATAAGTAAGTGGCTTACGATTTTGCCTCGGAGAAAGAGACTCTTGCTGTTCCCCCTTTCCCCCCCTTGGGCTATGCAGCAGTAATAAATGAACAAGTCCAGAGTACTTTATGATAGATAGTTAATGGTGCTGTGCCTGAGCCAACAGGCTTGTTTCCGCAGCAGCTGTCACAATTCATAGTCGTTAGCATACCTTTAATGGTTGCATTTCAAAATAATTTCTACTAGGGCATTTAGCATACATGAGGGAAAAAAGGCATGACATTGAAAAAGGAGTTCTAGGTACAGGTGAATGTTTTTGGCCAAGTGTAATGTTGGAGTGTGTACACACGAATGCTGTAAGAATGAATTGAAAATTATTAAAGTAATTTTGGAGGGAAATACAGGTTGACTTTCAAGGTCTATTTGTGACCACATATCTGTCTTTTTAAGCCTGTGAATAACCCAAGAAAGATCCTTCTGCACAATTTTGTTGGGTGGTTTTTACATTTAGAGCAGCGAAAGACTGCTCTGAAATCTTCTCAAGAGGGAAGAGAATTACTGCATGCAACAGCGATAGCAGACTCATTTCTACCGCGTAAGGCAACTGAAGGGCTACCAAATAGTCAAGTCATGACAGCAGACTCATAGCGTTGGCTTAATGTACCTGCCATTTTGGTGCAAGAGAAGAAATACTTCTGTAGAATATCTATCAGATCTTCTTTTAATGCTTCTGAAGGTAGGCAGGAGGGATGTTGGAAGGAAGGATCATGAGTGGGTGTTGTTTCTGCCTTAGTAATGGGAGACCTTCTAAGAAGTACTCAGATAAATAGGTTAGTTGGATCTTTTGTTTTACATTGTAGTAACTCATGTAGTAACTCATGTAATATTTTAATTTTCCTTCTTACTTTTATCTGCCTGTTTGAAGTGCGGGGGAAAAAAAAAATCATAGTTATTTCTTTTGAAAGTAATGATGTTGGAAGAAGATACTGAACTTGAGAAAATCATTCTTTGAACATGCTACCTGCAAGTGAGCTATTCTACAGCAGAAAAATAGTGCATAGCATTTTCTCTTGCAGTTTGGTATGTCTTAAAAATTCATTTTAAACTTGTATATGAATGGACTTGACCTTAAGGAAAAGGGGGTATTAAGGCAAGCCTTCATTTATTTTAAACAGATTTTCTTGCTAGCCTATGTGGTTTTCCACTGCTGCCAGTTTTATTCCTATATTCCTGTTTGGTTTGGAGGCTCATGGAAAAATTAAGCTGTCTTTTCTAGAAGAGTAACTCAGCTTTCCTGCAGTGGACCAGTAGAAAACTGCTGACCAAGATCCATCAAGTATAAATGCAGTTAAGTAGTTTGTAACAAGCAAAGAGGGTGACCGCATAACTGCTGTCAGTCAGTATGGCAGGGGTGTGCGTTTGCCTTAAAGTGAGAGTAAGGTCACAACCCTTGAAGGATCTTTGAAAACCTGTCAAATGTTTGACATCCTTATTTTTTTGAGATTTTTTTTTTTTTTCCCCGATGGTCAGTCCTGGTATATTAGGAGAGCAGATCCATGTAGCCTTGAGGAGTAAGAGATTTTCTACTGGAAGATGGGCATGAAGTATTCTGATAAGATTGAAATCTGTGGTGATACAGATTGATAGTGTGCTAATGCTGATCAACATTTCCATCAACATTTTTTTGGACAAAGGAGATCCTGAAAAAAACTTCAGTGCCTTTTATGAACAGTAGCTAATATAGTTGTGGATATTATGAATTTCTGTCTTGTCATTATTGCAGAGTTTGAAAATTTGCTAGTTGCAACGTGCTCAGCCACGTGGTAACTTTCAACTATTTGAATTTTGCAGAACTAGTGTACAGTATATTTTTGTGTGTGCAACAGCACTTCTGGCTGCCCCAACAAGTAAATCTGTTAGTCTTTTAGGAGTATTAAGATTGCAAAATCTCTTAGAGGTGGTTAGTATCACAGAATCACTAAGGTTGGAAAAGACCTGTAAGATCATCAAGTCCAACCATCAACCCAACACCACCATGCCCATTAAACCATGTCCCACAGTGCCACGTCCACACGTTCCTTGAACACCTCCAGTGATGGTGACTCCACCACCTCCCTGGGCAGCCTGTTCCAGTGCTTCACCACTCTCTCAGTAGAGACATTTTTCCTAGTGTTACTTTTTATAGAGAGAAAAAAAAATTACATAGGTTTTCATGAAAAATTAGGCTCTAGTGATTTTTTTAGTTGGGTACCCAGATCTAGTGAACTCATTTGATTGCCTGTGGTCTTGATTTCTGTACTCTAAACTCGGTTTGTAAGGGATGTGATATGAAGCATTAATTTATCTGAAAGCACTATAATTTTTTTTTTTTTCATTCAGTATTTCATTTGAGTTGGTATGTTTCATTTTAGAGGCCTGTAGCATCTGTTGGACGTGGAATATAAGGGTAAAAGCTGTGTGCAATTATCTATTCAGAAAGTGCTGACAGTCTGGTGCCCGGAAAGCGTGAAGGTGATAAATACGTTAGATTTAAAGATTACATAAATACAGAGTTTGGAGCTGAAGTTCAACAGATAAGAGATATCAGATAAAATAACTTCTGAAATCGTGGTTTTGCTATGTTACTATTGCTTACTTGTTACTATAGCTTACTTGACTGCAATTTTCTCTGTTTTAAAAAACAAATCTTCTTCCTTCTCCTCTTCATCTTTCCAAAGCCCCATGAAAGGAAAGATGTTTACATTCATGTAAGTTTTTTAGATATTGGGGACAGTGATACAACTATTATTCCATGTGAACTATCGGAGAAACCCAGGATGTTCATCTTGTCATGTCTTCTGTAAGCTTTACAAGTTGTCCTGAAAACAAGAAGTAGTCTTGACAGTTGGGAATTCTGAGTCAATCCGTATTTGATATAGGATCTTATTTGGGTTTTATTTTTTTTTTTTTTTATGTGGATATTTTTTTCCCAAATTCTGTTCTTAAATTGTTTTCTTAGACATCGGTTTCTATCTAAACTTTTCCCAATACTCCAGTTCTTTCTCAAATCTTCTGCTTCTTTCCACCTCTGCCAACTGCTGTAGCTCCCTCCTGCCCTTAGTCACCCCGTTCTTCTTTTCGTTTTCTTTTTCTTTTTCTCCTACTTTCAACTCTTCATCTCTCCCTTTTTTCTCTCCCTGTAAAAGAACCACCAAGTCTTTCTGTTCATATCTTCAGGACAAACTACCGCTTCTTTGCCATGATGCCTTGGAGCTAATTGTCCTTTTCGCTTCTGTTGCCTGATGCTGCAGTGTCTTGGAGCTGGTGGAAGGAATAATTGCAGAAGGAATCGCCTCTAATCTCTGCAGTCCTGGGAGGATGCATGTTCAGCAAAGGTGTGGAGGTCGCTGGGCTGTATAAATTGGCCCGTGGGAGCTCTTGGCAAGGGAATGTGGATATGGCAGACGAAATTTATGCAGAACACTATTGCCAGGCTCTGACAAAAATGTATCAAATCTGATCTGTGTGTGGTTTTTTTTTCTTTTTTTTTTTTTTTTTTTTTTCCCCAGGCTTACGGACACGGCTAAGCTTAATTCGATTTTATTGGAGGTAGAAGGAGGAGGTGCCCTGAAATTGATGTGATGGGCACCATTCTCCTGGCAGGTATCAGATTCCTTGGAAACTACGTGAATGCTCAAACTTCTCAGCAGAACAAAATGAAATTTTTTTCATTAATGGAGGGTTTTCTCTCTTTTTTTTACGTGAATGAAATGAATTTGGCTTAGGCCCTCAGAAAAGCTGGAGATGAAGCATGTAGCATCTTTAACTCTTTTCTTTCTCTTGCTTTTGACACTCTGCGGCTTGAGGCTCTGTGGAGTGGAAAATGAATGGAAAGTAATTTTATTTTGTGGAGAGGATGACACAAAGCTTTTGTACAGATGGTGGAACAGTAAGGAGGCAACTGCTTCTTTTCCGGATAGCTTTCAGTGCAAGTCCGACCAATAAATTGGAGGAAAAATACAGGGGTTTGTTCACAATTATTCACAAAGTAAATTTTACTGTCAGTTCAGGTATGCTTTCAAGTGTGTGATGGTTAATTACGCAGAGGATGAACAAATCTAAATAGGGGAATCTTCAGTCTATGCTTCCTTAAAAGCTTAGTATTTAGGTTTTCTATGTGTAGTGATCTTGCTGTAAGCTTTGATCCAAAGTATAGCTGCACAGTCATTTGCAAGCAGAGGTACATTTTCTCTGCCCGCATTTTCAGCTAGTTACAGGTCTAATCAGCTGTGCCAGAACTTTCCACCCTAGGATCTCTTTATAACTGAAGAGCAATAGGTGCTTTTAGGATGTGATTCTGACCTGTTCCAGATGTCAACTTTATGATGAAGTGGATTGTCTTGTAGAAGTGTCCATTTCTCTGTGTATGACTGTCTGGGCTTGAGGGGCTCTAGCTGGAATGTGGTTGTCTTATTGTGTAGACATCTTATTCAATTAAGGTGATTTGCACCCAAACCATATAAGTATTATAACGGTACCCACATCCATGTCACACAAAATATGCTGATAATAAATTAGAAAACGAGTCACAATGAAAACAGCGTGTTTTGGTATGAGGGGTCTTCCTTCTCCTTAATTTTTTTTCTTGGAAAACTTTGCCTAATGCAAACATATAGAGAGTTGGGGTTGTTCAGCCCAAAGAGAAAGCTCTGGGGAGACCTTATTGCGGCCTTTCAATATATAAAGGGGGCTTATAAGAAAGACGGAGGAAGACTTTTCACCAAGGCCTGTGGTGACAGAGCAAGGAGCAATGGTTTTAAACTGAAAGGGGATAGATTTAGATTGGACAGAAGGAAGAAATTTTCTATGATGAGGGTGGTGAGGCACTGGAACAGGTTGCCCAGAGAAGTTGTGGATGCTCCAACCCTGGAATTGTTCAAGGCCAGGTTGGACGGGGCGTTGAGCAACCTGGTCTAGTGGAAGGTGTCCCTGCCCATGGCAGGGGGGTTGAATTAGATGATCTTCAAAGGTCCCTTCCAACCCAAACCATTCTATGATTCTAGATCAGAACACATTTATTCTTCATAATTTCTGAAGAATTGGTGGGAGTTAGTGGTTTTATACTGGCTTCCTTTCTTCCTTTGTGCTGTGTAGTACATTCTGTAGTTCTGGCTTTTTAAGGTTTTAACTCTTTGGTGTTAAAATCCCTTTGGTCCCATGGGGAATCACGGATTTCTACTCATTCACACATTCCCCGAGATTGGAGCATGTTCTGCAAGATTATGGAGTGAGTGATTGTTGCCACAGCGGGAAATGAAAGTTGATCGTAGTGCATCTTTCCACAATGGTGATTTTGATGATAGGATGTCAGGCTGTACGCAGGCTCGATACAAAGATTTTCCTAAATTTCTGGGGGAAGTGACAACAGTCCTGTGATGTACTTAAATTTCATGCAGTTCAACAGTTCTCTGCAGGATGCTATGATAGCACTTTAAGAAAATAATAAATAGGTGGTATAAGTAATTCCTTTAAGTTAGAGAGTTTATATAGAACAATTTTTAAAATTGTTGCATCTGTCATAATTGTAAATGGGTAGAGTACATTGCTGAGTGTGGAGCTGACAACAAAAAAAATCAGAACTTGTACTACTAGGAGGAAGAAAAAAAAGCTATTTTATACTCCATTAAACTGTTACACATCATAAATAATTTATGCTCAGCTTGCGCTGTTCTGTAGCAAAGATGATAAACTAGTCATTTTAGGAGCATTTTAATGAATATAATAGTTTTCCTGACTTTCTCTGTAACAGAAACCCCATTCCTCCAGTATTCCCCTGGTCATATATGTATGTAACTGGGTTAAGTTATAAGAATACATTTAAAAGTGAGTCCTTGAGTCTCACTCTATGAATGCCATAGGTATCTAGGAATGGATCAAAAATATATGTAGTTTTGTTCATTTTACTTACTATAGTAAGTTTATATTGGCTATTTCTGTCATTAACAAATGTGTGTAAGGACCTCATGTAATATTATGAGGAAGTCTGTATTCCCAGTCTGGAATATTCATAATTTTTCCTAGTTAATACTAAACATTTAGGTAATGCATGCATTTTCTCAGTCAAACTTACAGAGAGGTTTTTAGACTAATGAGTGGTTTATGTTTTTAAATATGTCCTTTGCTTTGTCAGTGAAAATTTCTTACTTCTTCATTAATTTAAAAAAACCCAAAGAAAATAGCATTGCAAAAATTGAAATTGCTGGCAGATTAAAAAAAAATAAAACCTTTCGGACTACAGCATTTTTAAAATACGGAATTTTAAAGTTGGGTTTGAGTCAGATTTTCAGAATTATAGCTACCTCTATATTCAGACATTTACGTTTATCTTGTATAGTGTTTGGTGCTTCTGAGCACATTACTTGTGTATTTTACTGATATGTGCTACGTGTTCTGAAAATCTGAATAGCTGAAATTGTACTTCACTTAGAGTTGCCTCATTTGCTTTTGATAATGAAAGTATAAAATGTGATATTCCTAACAGGTAACAGTCTGTTCAGATGAGTGATTCAGTAGAAGAGTCTAGGACTCATCTTTCACTTTCAGTAACACCGCGGGATTTAAGCATGAATCCAGAGAGTGCGGTTAATAGAAATTACAGTTCAGGTTCAAGTTTTGATAGTGTGAGTTCATCCTTAAACTGGTAATTGAAATACCATAAACTTTTTCTCCATTTTTGTGCGATGAACTGAAATATTTTCAGAAAGCATCTTCTTTCTGACAATTAATTTTTCGTGTTTATGCTTCTACACAAAATACAACGCCCCTTACTTCACTGATACTACTGACAGAACAATTGATACTTCTGTTTAATACCATTTTAGCGTATTTAGCGTTGAATTTAAAATGATGGCATAGATTTTTTGTTGTTTAAAATATTTTTGAATAGGGATTAGTGGGTCTTAGTATTATATCACCTTAAACTTATTTAACTTTAAAAGAATAATGAAGTAGTTTAGGTCTCTTTGGGAGAGAATGGATGTGTAATTATCTCTTAAAATTCTTTTTGTTATTACCTGCTCCTTTAAAACATTTTAAACTTTGCACATCGGATAAAATATTGCAGAAAATAATTTATAGAGAATGAAATTCATGGTACTCTGCCAGGAGATTACTTTGACGAGGAACTGTCCTCTGACAAATTAGTGATCGTTCCCTTTATGTAGTACATTGCAGAAACAGCAACCGCCATATTAAATCTTAATCAATAACAATGTTTCACTAATTACAGGAGCGAGTTTATATATTGGATAAATTGCTGTTTGTAAATGTTGTATTATATTAACTAAAACAGCTAATTACCAGCAGCAGAATAAACATAAGGTTTGCTAAAAGCTTCCATCCGTAGCTTGGAGCAGTCCCTGCTGCCTGATATTTCAGTCAATGTGGAAAATAAGGTAATGACATTATAAATACATTTATAATGCAGGACAATTTCTTCTGAAATGCATGTAAGTATTATTGCTTTACTATGAAATATGATTTATTTAATGCATTTCAGCCCCCATAATATTAAGATATAATTGAGATGGGGGAAAAAAAATTGCATGCAGTCAGAGTCTGCATGAAAGTGAATCATGGTCTAAATTGCTTGTAATTTTAAAGGCACTTAGGGGAATCATGAAATTTATATAATGCAGTCTTTGGTTTAAAAAATGTGAAGAAAACAATCGTCCAGTCTTTCACGTTTTATTTGACTTGAAATAATTTTTTGTATGCTAATGAAAGTCTGGCTCAGAATGAATAAACAGAAATGCTAAAATTTTATGTCCATATCATGATTAAGAAAGGGATCCAGATCTGTTGAGAGATGGACATTTATAGTGAAGACTCAGTAAAATAGCAGACAGTAGTGTGTAATTTGGGTAAAGCCACTGATGCAGCTGTAGGAAGGGAATGAATGATAACGCAAATGATGTCGGTGATCCTAGACAGGAATCATTTAAACGCTGCTGGGAATTCTGATGATTATTGCTTTCAGAAGACTGAAAATCACAGGTCTCGGCTGTGTGGTTTAATTACCTGCTAAACAATTGCTAGTGATTTCACTAAATCACAACGTTCCCAAACAAGTAACACCAGTAACTGCAGCTATGCCTGAGCAATTCCAATTTTCTTGATAATGGCCACCAAACTGTGTTTAGCCTAACGTAAACTGTCAGTTTGAAAGAAACTGGTAGTGTACGTTATCTTCAAGCATGTATTTTGGTCCAAAGATGTAATACAGAGTTCTTAGTAACCCATACTTCTGTGCAAGATTCACTATATCTCAGTAGATGAGAAAATCGGTGCTTGTAAAATAAAGCTTTTTTATGTTTTATGATATGTAATAATTAAACTTCTCTTGGAGAAATGACTTCATGCTTTTAGGACATCTGTAATTCTTTGTGTCAAATATATTAATAATCCCATAGAATATAAATATATACCATTGCACATAATTTCAGTTGGCAGCCAGAACATGACAGGGCTGAAGCCGAAATGGAAAGTCAGTCAGCGTCTCATCCCTATCATTTACTGCCTGGACAGACTCTGGTCTCTTTGGTGAGCATCTTCTTCTAGATCCGGTAATATTAGCGGAGAAAGTTAAAGGCTTCAGCAGCTCCTCATCGTTTCCCCTTGCCAGAGGTGAGCGTCCCTCACCAACTGACCTAGTAGCACGCGAACGCTTCCCTAATTTGCTTTGGGCAGCATCTCTTTGCTGAAATAGTTTAAAGGGATGGTGTGAGCTAAACGGATTCCCCCGCCGCTAGATTCACATGAACAGCTCCGTAGGCACGTCAGTGGGATCAGTAACCTTTTCAGTGGGAGCAGCTGCACCTGGAAGATGATGTTTGAGTCTCATTTGACCCAAATTAATTTAAATCTCTTTGAATGATTAGTTACTTTGTTAGTAGTATGGGCTGGAATATTCTATGAGTCTTTCTAATATTAACTCCAGATTACTGGATGTAATCGCTTTTTTAATAAAGGAGAACTTTGAGGCTGGCAGACCACATTGGTTTTATTTTGTTTGTTAAATTAAAAAGCATGGTAAGGCTGAATAATAAACATAAAGATTTGGTAGCTTGACTGAAACGCCACAACTCCCTTGCCTCTGTATACTTTCTGTACGCTGTTGCCAAGAGATTTTGTGAGGATTGATTAAAATAGTTTGAAATAAGGCACTGTCTATAGAAGTTCAAAGTAATTGGTATAAGTACATTTATTAATAAAGAGAGCTTCCATAGAATGAATTCTATCTTGGGGGCTCTCAAAGGGCTTTTTCAAGTTTAATATATAATTAAGTATATTATCTCACACTATTCACAGAAATATTTTTTTTTCTGTGGTAGCAATTTATGATGTGAAGATCTACTACATGAAATTTTGCTGTTAAATGAGAACAATTCAGTACTAGTATTGTTGAAATTCAGTGTACCAAGATGACATAGTGCAAGACAGAACAGAAAGACGAAGACCAGTATAAGCCCAGCCTAAAATGAATCAGCAGCATGAGTTTAGGCAGGCAAGGCAAGTATTGCTTTCAGAATAGAGGACGTTGAATTAACATCCATTATGTTCTGCAGTTATGTGTGGAGCTTTAATGACCTCTAGTCAGGGCCTTAACTATATCTAGAAGTAGTAATTGCAAGACTTTTTTTTTTTTTTAACATAGTGCTGCACTGGGTAACCATATTTTTGTGTTATGTCTGATCCAGTTTAGCAGTCAATATTTATTTGGGACCGGCTTTGTGTAGAAGCACTATACTGAGCAGAGTCGTTGCGTAGCCACAAAATTCTTCACTTTGAGTTAGTGGAAACAGCAGCAGCACGTGACGGAGGATGAAGTGGAAACTGGGGCTGCTTCTGGCAGGGAGCTGAGGTTGCATCAGAGGAACTGCAAAGTGATGTCCCCCTCAAAAACATTCTGCTCTGGCTTGAAATGTGCAAAAAAGGTAGGGTTGTTGTTCAGGGCTGTACCCATGCAAACGGGTGTTATGGTGTAGAAGCCCACAAAGATGCATGTTCTTTTAGTCCATGGGGGAAAAATAATTAAGTAAAAAAGAAATATTATCTTCAGTAGCCTTACACAAGTAATTTTTTGTTGACAGTAATAACAACAGGTTTTTTGAATAGACTGATTAGCTGCTTCTGTGGTCTCTCTTTGGTCTCATGTATCAGCGGCTTTTCCCTCTTTCGTCCACCCTGGCAATGCCAGATTCTTTGGTAGACACCAGAAGCGACGGCCCCTGGCTGCTCCTCTCCCTGCCCACCTTCCAGCCTTGCTAGGACCTGCCAGTCCTGCCTTATGTGTTACGCTTGATGACCTCGTTATTCTTGCCTGCCTGCTGGCCAGTCAGGCTGCTGTAATAGAAGTGACCTCACAGGTGATGTCACCTCTGTCTGCTTCCGCTCCCTCCTCCTCCCCACAAGCTGCTGTAGAACATGATGGGGACAGTCCAGGTATGGCAGCAGGAGGTTTCTTGCTCAGTGAGCAGCAAACGCTACAGGAGAAATACAGTTGATTGATGCCAAGGCTAATTTTCTTGGAAACCTCCACCTAATGAGCAAAGGTCTGTTTCAAAGAAAACAGAAGACTCTGTGTATTTCTACACTGAAACAAGTTTCTTAGAAATTATTTCTAATCTTAAAGCTTTTTTTCTGTAGCTCAAATATTTTTGGTGTTCTTCAAACCCTCAGCTGGTGGTTGTCGTGACTCCATGCGTAGCAGGAAAAGGGCTGCTTTTCTCACAACACCTCCTCGCTCAGTAGGAGTCTTGTTTTGCAACGTATGACCGTAGTTTGACGTGGTGTGTCTTAGTGTATGAGTGTCTATATTTGAGCTTCTCACTTTGTCATCATTGATGCGATACCCAAGTACATTGACTGGGGGAGAAAACAGATTTCTCTTTACTGGGTGAATTACGTTGTGCTGGATGAAATCAGTTTCTAAAAACAGGAGGTAGTTCTTACACTGTGTACCCAAGTGCTAGGTTGTTACTACAGATAATTTATTGTATTACGCTGAGGCTCGGATGTAAAATCCTGTTTAAAATAACGCAGAAGTGCATTTTTTAATCAAATAGTGGCCTTCAGAAAGATCCATTTCTGAATTGGTAGTACAGTGAAATAAATGGCCATTGATATATACAGAAAAAAAATAGTGGTTTTATCAATGTCTTCTATCACTTACCTTGTACAGTAAATGTTTTTGTACCTTGCCTTTTCATTTATTAGATGGTCTTTTTTTTTCTTTGTGAGAAGCTGACACCTGCATGCTGAGCACTGCTGAAGTTGCAATGGAAGGTGAAGGAATTGGGAATACAAAAAGTACAACTTAGTACCCAAATTATTGGCACTAATGGCAGTTACGGAAAAAGAACTGTTTCACCTTCCTGCTCTCACAGTCCCTAGCAGTATAGTGAAACAAAATTTAATTTGCTTAAAGAATGGGATTTCTGAAATGTAGTTTAGTTTAGACCTCAGACTTACTGCTAGGTGTGAATAAATCTGAGTTCCTGGAATAATGCTGAAAATACCAAGTATGGGATACAGATTTGAAATATGCGCTAACGTGCACGCATACATGTGTGTGTGTGTGTCTTTACATGTATAAAATTCTTTTCTAGTGCACATTTCTGCAAAATAGTAAAGATTCAAATACTGAAAATAGATAAAATTACGGATTTCTTTTTTTTTTTTTAATCTTTTTATGCTGCTAGAAGCAATATACAAATACAGGTCTTGCTTTTGGGGGGTGGAATCAGTATAGTTGTCTAGAGCAGGAGGTTAGTGAGAAATACGTAGGACATCTGTATAAATGCGTATAGTTTGACCTGTCATTTTAAAAATTAAAGACTGAGTTTTTTACCTTTTCCATGTTATGATCTCATGGTTTTTCCCCCCCCTTGTCTTTCTATGTAATTCCCATCAGTTTGGAATCCCCCATGTGGCAATTCCCTGCAGTGCAGCAACCTTGCTGCCTTAACTTTCAGGTTTCATCGTTAATATATTTTGTCAGAAATGGCAATGAGAAGGGATTGAGGGGGTATAAATGGACAGGCTTTACTTAGAGAGAAAAATATTTCAGAAAGCAAATAGAGAATGTTTTGTCTTTTTCCTGCTAGTAGTTGGGTTTTATTTCTTTTTCTGCTTAGGGGGAGAATAATTTTAAAGCTGGAGGGTGTGATAATATGCAAAATACAACCCCCCTATATTTAGCTATAATAAATATTTACAAAAAGAGGTATTTTAGCTTTTCTTTATTGTTTAAAATATTTTTTTTTCCTTTTGGAAATTCAAGCTGGGTGTAATAAAAACAGAGTGAAAGTGACCTAGACTAACAGTATCTCATACTTCAAAAGAAAAGAGTACTTTTTAACAATAAAAAGTATTTTTTGCCTAGCACTATGGAGAATCAAGGCACATGCATGACATTCAGCTTGGCAGTCTCAGTCCTGCACTAATATCTCTGGAGATTCACTTGCATCCCCAGCACAGGTATTTTATTTTTGTTTTATTTTTTAATGTACCCATGAAGAACTCTACATGCATGCAGGTTTATTTTGCGAGTCTGGAGGTTTTCTTTCGCACAGTTGCTTCTCCTACGGTACAGAAATGCGCAGAATTACCTGGAAGTGACTTTTTTCAGGCTTGTTGACTCAGTGGTTGGGGACGATGTATTGTACACAGAACTACTTCTATCATTTTCTTTTCTGTTTCAGTATTACATGTAATGGCAACTTAATTTTAAAAGATAGTTTTGATCAGCTGTTTTCACATCTTGTTTGTTAGCTCAGCAAAATTAATATTAAGGGCTGCACTTAATAACAAAAATTTCTTTGAGGAAACTAGACGTTTATCTTAAACTGGTGACTGCAGATGATAGCTCAGATAGTGAGTAATTTCAGAGACTAAGCTTCAGCAAACTGAACCTTCCTTCCATAATCATGTCTCCTGTATTTAATTTCCGTTTACGTGACCTTCCGTTATCATTTGGGTGTCATCTGTATGACAGTTGTCCATGTGGTAGGTAATCATCTAACACCAACTTCTGTATTTTGGAATAAAAAGAGATAAATTACCACATTCTAGACGTATGGGACTTGTCACGGACTCTTTTAAACCAGGTCCCCAATGCCTTCATAGGCAGAATGGCAAATGTAGTTGAAAGCTAGGAAGATTTTATCAATACTTGTTTGCATTTGGAGGGGAATCAAAGTGCTCAGAGGGTTTCTTAAGTAAGTGGCAAACTTCTGCTGTAGGGAAAGCTAGTCTTGCCCTCCCATATGTAGGCATCGTTGGCAGGGTCAGTAAAAGCTCTTCGCTAAATTGCGTTGCTAGAGCTACTTGTGTTAGTTCTTTGTGCCCTGAACTTCTCCCAGTACCTCCAGGCCATCAGCGAGTTGAGTTCACGTAAGGTTGAGCAGATGACAGAGATGCTTCTTTTTAGAAATGATGTGGTCTTTAATGGATAGCGGAATTATGCCCACAAAAGGTAATTAAAAAGCCCGTACAATGCGTAACCCTTGTGAAATGTCATTTCGTCTGGAAACCACCAGATTTCTGTCTCCTGCCTGCAACATACGTGTGAGAATTTTCTAATGTTACAGATGAAGAAAAGCTACCTTACAAGTAAACTCTACGCCACAGTTGAGGCCTCAAGTAATAGTATTTTGTTCTCCCTTTGGTTGTTTTGGGCTCTTGGTATATAAAAGTGATTTTTTTGATAGTGGAGCTAACGAAAGAACATATATTAGGAGCCTACCAAACGGATAATTTTGGACCTAATGCTAATGTTCTGTGGTCAGCTGTGGTTTGTTCACTAAGTTTATTTTAGTTCAACTGATTTGCTAACTTCTGCTTGCAAGTACGAGCTCATTTGTGATGTTTTCTGCTACAGAAGAAAGGTGTTCCAGAAGTAGGCAATAGTGGTGAGTTCCAGACGAAGATGTAGGCTTCCACAAATATTTTAAACCAAAACTTGATAGACTTACAAAAAAATCTTGAGCTCCTCTTGAAGATACTAATTTTTACCAGACCTGAGCTGAGGTCATTTCTCATAGTGTTTTGGGTTGCACTTGCGATTTTTGGGTTTCTGTTAGACTTGTAGGACTCGCCCCAAATGCTTACGTTGCATTTTGGTCTGGGTGGCGAAGCAGCTGGGGATTTTAGCGCCTCAGCATCTTGACTGCTCAGAGTGAATAATTTTTGAAGAGAGATACTTTTCCAGGGATGGCTACTGAAACAGGTAACCCCAAATTGCCAGTTACTTTGTTCCTCAATAAAAGAGCCATGTACTTGAGGTTCTAGGTGTTTAGCACAGCCTGAGGCATGCAGCCTCCTCCTAAATGTTACTGGAGCAAATAGAAGACTTGAGAATTCTGCAAAGATTTTGCAACATAATTTAAACACGTCTTTATATGTGCAATTATTAAGAATGAAATTATTATCTGGACTTTGCTGTAGCACATACGAGTTTTACGATTCTCTCCTGTTGGAGAAGCAGCCGATAAATCGCTGTGCTGCAGAACCGAGTGGTTTGGCAGCTAACAGTCACTGTACCCAAAGCTGGGCTGCTATTTCCGAAGGGTATATAGTTAAAGCAGTATATACAGTGCAGTCCTGACAACTTCGAATCTGCCAGAAATGAATAAAAATGTGAGTGGTAAGACTGCCAACTTTTAGCAGTTAATAGTTATTTGAAAAGAAAACAAAAAATATTTTCACAGAATAGCTGAGGCTGGATGGGATCTCCGAAGGTGATTCTGACCAGCCCCCCTTCTAAAAACAGTCTCAGCTAGAGCAGGTTGCTTTCTTGTCTCAAAATTTATTTTTAGCAATACTTCTAAGAAGATTAAAACAGTCAAAAGCTTAGTTCTGAAAAAAACCCACCCTACTGTATTTTGAATTACGATATTTTCATTGGCTTATGACGGAGATCTTAACGTAATCATCACTAAGACACTACTCGGAGCACACACAGCTGAGTGAAAAGGGGTTCTGAAAACACAAACTCTGTAAGGCACTCCGAGGTCAAATTATCAACATATTTTAATCTTAATGTGTGTCACATTACCTTGGTTGTATGTAAGAGTGAGCGTTGCTTTGCATTCATAGCATCTTTTTGTAGCAGCCTGTCAAATACTCTATTAAAAAAAGTCACATATCATTTTGTCTTTCTGGAAATAGAGACTGAAATACAGAGAAATGAGTTTAAGTTCACCCTGCAGTACTAATGGGTGGAAAAATGACACTCTTGTCCTTCCAATTTTTAATTTTACAACATAAAAATTCATGCTTCTGTTTCTAGTTTGATTTACTTGTTTAATCACAGTTGCATTTGAGTCAGCTACAGAATGACGTATTAGATGCAACCGATATTTTAATGTGCATTCCTCTTTTCACTGTGGTTTTCATATATGCAGTGATGAAAAGTAATTTTGGAAAGCAGGAGCTTGCATTTGAGAAAAGGATCTGAGATGGGGGAAGAAGGCTGGAGAAAATTGTAATTTTTATTTATTTTTCACCCTCTGACTCTCCTAACCCATTTAATCCATGGAGTGCTCTGCCCTGCTTTCATCTATTATAAATGATTTTCATTTGAGCATGTCATTTTGCTTTTTCTGTTACAATGAAGATCAAAGTGACACAGGTTCACTATGGGTGTTCAGCAGCTCTTTGCAGTCCTGGACCTTAAAGTAATAGGATTAAGTTAATTTGTTCCTGTCTTAGATCTCTCTCAAGGCATGTGACACTTGGATGCTTGGTTATTATTGCATGCCGAGTACTTTGCTTTGTTTTTTGTTATTTATAAATATAAATATACTCCATAGTTCTAAAAAAATATTTTTTTAAAGCGTAAAAAGAAGCTGCGCTAACAAGAATCACTCAAAACTATTACATAAGGAGTGTTTGTAACTCAGTTCTTAATTTTCTTTCTTTAATTTTCTTTCTCCATGAAGCGTTTCAGGAGTTTTGGGTTCACCACCGGTGATTTCAGAAGGGCAGATGCCTTCACAACTTCGTCTCTCAAGCCACAGGCCTGAAGCGATGTTGGAGGTCTCCTGTTCCCAAATGTAGGCGACGGTGGCATGTAGATTATTTTTTCCTGTGGGTTTATAAATAGATTAGCATTTTGTGGAGAAAGTAGTAGGGCAGAGTGGAGTCAGGTTTTATGATAATGAGTTTTATTGATTCACTGCCCTAATATGTTACTGCAAAGGGTGCTTGCATTAAGCCATGAGCACTAGTAGTGGGAATAGTTTAAAAATAAATGGGGAGATAGCCTCACTCTCTGCTGTGTTTCTGATACGATATTGTTAATAAGCAGATCATTAATTTTTTAAAAAATTAATATTTAGAACAGTGGGTAAGGTTCTAGACATAATTTCTCTTTTAAATCTAAATTTCCTTGCCATTATGGTTTTATAACTGTATAAACCTTAGTGATAAGATAATACAAATTATTAACCTATTCCATTTAACATAGTCTCTTAGATGTTTTTATTCCCTTTTATCCAGAGGGTTTTTTTAATACCAAGGCAATCTTTGAATTGCTTACAAGAGTAATTATGAATTTCTGAACATTTCATATCTTTTTTCTAGCACTGAAAATATTAGAAATAATTTTACTTCAGACATCATGAGGAAAATAGTAGCGTGATTCTGTCTTTCACTTCTTCATGCTGTGGGTGCATCTTAATTTAAGAAAATCCATCAAGATCTTACAAAAAAAAAAAATCTACCACAAAACAAGAAAACTTCCAAGAGGTCCACCTGCAATTGCAGTTCAGAATTATGCTTTCCCAAACTGACTTCTCAAGCCATGGTTTGGTATTCTGTTACCAATGTCCTTCAGCAGTGTCCAGCCTCATCTAGTGCTGCCAGGCACCCTCAGCTGAAACTTTTCTGCTGGCACTATCATCTTCCCTGCTTGATTTGCTCCTTTTTGGTAGTTTTCGCTGGTGGCGTATCATAAATCTCATTTGTAGAGCTTGTGTAGACTGAAAAAGTTTTTCTCATCTCCTGCCAGCAGTCTTTGAGGGGGTTAGTTGCTGGTGAAAAAGTGGAAGACGTCTTCTTCTGGCCCATCTCCTTACCTTGTCCAGTTCGCGAGCTGCATTACCATTCCCAATTTGTTTAATTTTACAAAATGACATCCCGCTTCTTTCCACTCGGTCTGCCCGTGTTCAGAGATGAGTATTTAGCCAAGCTAAGTCAGATACAGAGAAACCTCTTGCGACAGTGTGCCAGATCCCACCGTCCTGTATTGCTGCACAGCTTTGTTCTCTTTTTTACGTGATACTTGGTCTACCGGTAAGGCAGGGCTTGTTTTTCATGCCTATGAAATAGAAAATAATCTTCCTCACCTCTAGCACGAGTTTCCATTCCGCCAGTGGTGATGGCCAGCAGTAGTTGGACACTGGCCTCAGTTCTTTCTCTGACTTGCTTTGGGAGGAATCTGTCTTCTACCACCTCACCCACGTTCCCAGCTGTATCATGAAACTTTTAGATCTTTTCTAGCCTTCAGGGAGAGGATTATATCAGCCCTCTGCACTTAGCTGCAGGATCCTTCTGTTTTTTCCCATTTTGCCCTTAATAAATACTTCCATATTTCTTGCTTTTCTCTGTCTTCATAATTTATCACCGTCTTAATCTGAGAATAACATCTGAGGAGGTTCAGGTAGCCCGGAGTAGGAGATGAGCTGTGACTGCGGTTTTACCCAAGCCATCTCTGGTACTTGGCCTCGGATGAATGGCTTTTTGCTCATGGAGCCGTAAATGTCTACGAGCAGATGGAGGAATAAAATATTTGTCAGAATTATTCCTCCCATAAATATTAGACAGAAAAGCTAAGGTATATGCAGGGAATATGATGGTAAAAGCTATTGCTTTCACGTAGCTCAGAAGACCCTGGGTCTACCTGTGCTTGTACTCCCTGATCTGTTAATTTGTACTATTTCTGTGCCCGTTATCTTTTTGAGCCTGTAACTGCTAGGCCAGATCTTTGTCTATCTGTCTTTTTGGGTTTTTTTTGTTGTGCAAAAAGTGCATTTAAAATAGATACTGTTGCCACTTTTAGCAGTTTGGGAATGCTTGTGTTAATGCTTTGAAATTTTTTTGGGAGACGAACAAAGAGATTAGTCAAATATTTAGTGTCTTTGATACTCCCTATTATATTAAAAAACCAGAAGAAAAACTGCAGAAGTATCTAGGTCCTTGGTCCCACTAAATTCACTGGTAGATTTGTAATTAAGTATTTTCACAAAAATGCTGATGCTTTTGAAAATTTTGTCCCCTGTTAGTTACGTACACGATTCCTTCCCTACCAGCGCTCTTTCTGTAGTTTGATTCACGTACGATCCTGCTATAGTTTGGAAGCCTTATGCACAGGTGAGAATGAAAAATGGTTCAGGCTTCAAAAAGAAACCGCTTTCTAAGAAAGCGTCAATGAAAAGTTTTCACATGGTAGTTTGTAGCAACCTTTTACTTTTCTCTCAATACTTTACTTTTTGCGAATGAACATGTGAGGTCTTCACTGTATGTTGTAGTTCTTGAGGTCAAGGTATGAAGAAGAGGAAGGGTTTTTTATATATATGCATATATAAAAATGTATAAATACAGAGATATATAGATGCACATATACAAATTTGTATTAAGTAATATACTTGGGGTGGGGAAAACCCAAACCTGTGTGCCTAAAGCAGGTATATTTGCTTTCCAGCTGTAGCTTTTGATGTAATTAAGAAGTCCAAATCCCTGCCGGCATTTATTATGTCACGTAGCCACAACTACACTATTAGCACTACTTTAATGTGGGCATTCTGAATGTTAAATAATTCCAACATTCCCTGAAAATGTACTTGTTTGCTACTAGAATATTTATTTTGGAGTAAAAGTATGTTGTACAGAGTATTTCTCTGGTTCTTAGAGTAAGAGCCCCTTTGGCAGCAGGAAAACTCCTAAATGGCGAGACCTGTTTGCATAGGAAACTCTGGAATTTGGAGTAAGCAGCCTCTTTTGAGGATTTTTTTTTTTTTTTTTTCCTGAGGTCTGTATTCAGGAGCAAAACTGCAGTTCGGGAGAAAACACTTTGCCCCTGTACTCAGTGCTGGTGAGACCACACCTCGAATACGGTGTTCAATTTTGGGCCCCTCACTCCAAGAAGGACATTGAGGTGCTGGAGCGTGTCCAGAGAAGGGCAACGAAGCTGGTGAGGGGTCTGGAGCACAAGTCTGATGAGGAGCGGCTGAGGGAGCTGGGGTTGTTCAGTCTGGAGAAGAGGAGGCTGAGGGGAGACCTTATCGCTCTCTACAACTGCCTGAAAGGGGGTTGCAGAGAGGTGGGTGTTGGTCTCTTCTCCCAAGTGACAGGTGATAGGACAAGAGGAAATGGCCACAACTTGCGCCAGGGGAGGTTTAGGCTGGATATTTGGAAGAATTTCTTCACCGAAAGGGTTGTCAAGCATTGGAAGAGGCTGCCCAGGGAGGTGGTTGGAGTCACCATCCCTGGAGGTGTTCAAGGAATGTGTGGACCTGGCACTGCGGGACATGGTTTAATGGGCATGGTGGTGTTGGGTTGGTGGTTGGGCTTGATGATCTTACAGGTCTTTTCCAACCTTAATGATTCTGTGATTCTGTGACATTTTTATGGAGGCATTGGAAAGATAGCATCCAGTCTGTTCTTCCTCTAATGAGCTGGTGGTCAGGGGTGGGGGTAGTTACTGCTCTGACGCTGTGGTTCCATGGCAGGCCAGGCTGGAGAAGCACACCAGGCTGGAGGGGACCACCTACCCCGGTGCTGGTCCCATTCCCATCCCGGTGCCCACAGCGTGCCGAGCTGTTTGGGAGTCAGTGCAGGGGAGAAGGAGGAATGGTGACCACAAGTGCAGAAGACAAGACCAGCAGTAGAACGACCTGAAACTAGGATGGACCTGCAGCTTAGGTGGAAAAAAAAATTGTAAGGAATGAATCCAGAGGTCATCTGTCTGGTTTGAATAGGCAGATTCCAATTGGATAATAGCTGTCTTTATGTTATCTCTGATTTTTGGATATGTTTTTGTATTTTTAGGTTTTTAAGTCTTGACTGATGAAGCAGCTCTGTTTACATGGGCCATGGACGATGTGTGTTTTGGTCTTTTTGTTACAGATTTTTTAAAACATCCAGGTTTGTCTTAAAATTAGTTTTTTCTACCATAGTAAACCCTTACATCTCAAATTTCAGGGGAAGCTGCTTTGGCCTTTTTTATTGACTCCAGTTAAGTAAGAGGAGATATGAGGCTATTTCCCCATCATTAAAAAAAATACTGCTCGCTATGTGTTACAGATTAAGGTTTCATAAAAGCAAACAAGACTATCTTTAATTTTAGTTTATAGGAGCTGAATTTATGCATCTGTGGTGATATTATGTGTAATGTAGATTCATGCCTCCGTCTCTCCTTTGGAGTGTGTCTGAGCTGGGCTTGGACTGTATGTCACCGGCGGTAATAACGCTTGTGCTTCTACCACAGTTCCCTTGTCGGTATTTCAGTGCCCGAATACATTTTACCTTCTGCATGTAAATATATTGCTTCCTCCACCTATAAATTGAGGCTGTGAAAGAAAGAAGTGAAAAATAGTCATTGCCTGACACTGCCTATTGAATTTGGGAAGGTAGATTACACTTAACAAAGCTGCCGTTCAGTCAGGGGAATGGGGGACCCCAATTTTTACAGGAGGACTTTAGATGTTTTGCTGACATTTGGTTAGGACACCGGTATTATGTTCCGTTTGAAAACAGTCTTGCATTTCCTTAGCACCTTGTGAGGCACTGGTTCAGTACTATCCTAAATGAAACCATACCAGTTGCTGCAGTGGTCAATGTGGACTTCGCTGTGCTGCCTCACTCGATAACTAACTGAACCTCATCTCCTTAAGTCGTTGAAATCTAACAGGATCATACTACATGGTGGTAAATATCCCAGAAGAAGTCTGTGAGTATTTTCTCACATATAAATAATTTTTATGTAATCTTGAGTGGTCAGAGATTGCTACACAATGAGGTCTGTTCTGAGAAGGATGTGATTTCTGTTGGAAATTTGGTACTTTAGCCTCTCCATCCCTGGACATGTGTGTCAGTGTTAAATAAAGGTAGAATGCCACGTAAGCTTGAATAGCTGTGTTACCTTGCAGATAGATATGATATCTTGCAGATAGTAGCAAGACAATTAAATGTAATTATATATACATGTATTAAAATATATATTATTTCTTGTTTTCTGCGGTGCAATAATGTTTTTCTTTTTTTGAAATCTCTTAAGCTACATTGTATGTGTTACTCCGCTAGACCCAAAATTATAAAAAAGGAGAATCTCTTCAGAGTGGCTTTAGATGCTTGCACACGTGAATGAAGAAGAATTAAAAAAATATTCCAAGAAGAGCACATAGAAAGTCAATGATATATTTCTTTTCTGTTGTTTTGTCTCTGAAATCTGCCTTACCTTACCATTCCCAAGACAGTATGGGGGGGTAAAAAAGTGGGTAAAACAAGAGTTCATCCCTTTCCTGGCATTTTCAGTCAATGTTCCAGTCAACCTGCCTTGATCGTGTCCCTGTGACTTCTGTATTTATCTGACACCAGACCAAGGGCCTTGGAAGACAAAGGAGAGTCCTTCAATCCCTAGTCCAGGTTTTCTTCTTGTTTCATTGCAGATCCATATCTTGTTTAATAACCTGAAACCTCAACAGGGTGTCGTGTACTCTGTATTATGAGGGATGAATAAACATTTTATTAGGTCTTTTTGCCTATTTATGATCAGTCGCGTTTTGTTCTGCAAAATTATTTTTTTTCTTTCCTCTTTAAGGACAGAGAAAAGCTGTTACTGTTCTACCATTTCTGAATTAATCTCATTTTAACAATTCTTTGCTATTCGCAATTTCATGCAAATACAAGTGACATTACTTCTGCAAATAGTTGGTATGTCTCTCCACGTTTAGAAAATTAAGCACTAATTCTCACTGTGGGCTTGAACAGTCTGTATTGCATGACAAATAAGGTTTAAGCATGCATTAAAAAAAACCCACTTTACAAATTCAGAGAAGAGCTTTGCTTTCTAGCACTCAAAATGTTGGGCAGTACACAAAAGATTGTGTAAAATTGACATGTTTTAGCAACTCCCAAAACGTAAGAGCTTTTTTTTTTGCCGTTATTATAAAAGTACTTGGCAGCTCATGTTTTCCTGAAGCATTCTATTGACTGGGATGAAACTACTTTTCTATAAAGCACTTTTAAGTGCTTGCTTTCACTTGCAGACTTTCTCACCCACAACATAAAGTGGTCACGTAAAAATAATAATATTCCTTTATAAAATGTATGGATTGTAGATTCTCCAAGCACTGTACAGACAGCCCTCAGGCTCCCTGAAAACCTCACCGACGCCCTGAAAAAGGAAACGAAAAGGAAAGAAGTATTTTCTGAGGTTGCACAAGCAGTTGAACTGATGGCACAAATTGTGCTCCTGCACCCCGGGACGGTGCTTACTCCATTTTAGGGTCATGTTGCAGCAAGGGCACTATGTTGGACTTCATTGATAGGGAATGCCTTTGAGACAGAAGCTGTTCCCATTGGAATCCTAATTCTCATTTGCTTCAAACTATAAACAAACAAAAAATTAGTGAATATCAGGATAGTCCTGATGACCGATAACATTTACATCTCTGGAAGTTATAATAACCAGCAGCACAAGTTTAGCTTATTTGTTGTTGTGCCTTCTACCACTCATGCTAAGAACGGAAAAAATCCCGAAATATGGCTTATTGGATGTTAATTGTTGTCTGTGGTCTTTTTCTTACCTTCTTATCTCTTGAATATATATTGCATTACATCTCGCAGCTGTTCTTCCTTCCACTAATTGTCCATATTGCATTTGTGCAGTGCTGAACAGAGCTGAATCCTAATCGACGTCTAAGGTTGAGCTGCTCCTTTGTGATACAGCAATAAATAATAAGAAAAACCAACACAGTAATTAATAGTTTCTCTAGTGGTGGATCATAGTGGGACATTCTCATCCATTTCTGCCCAGCCCTTACAGTGGTAATATTTGATTTTCAAGTGATTGACTTCTTAATATTTACATAGAAATTACAGTCCGAATTTATACTCACCCTTGATAGTTATTTAAGTAGTTGCCGTGTCGAAGCAGAGTGTAAGTTATAGCTGTGACAATTCTTCTGGTTTTACGTGCATTTGGGAAGGTGAAGAGAAGAGGGAGAGTGGAAGTGGGAAGAGGCTGGAGCAGCCATCAGTGTTGGTTTGCTACGGTAAACCCAGAGCATGGATTCACTGTCCTTGTCTTCGATGTGCTTCTTGGCACTTTTTCTCTTCTTCAGGCTGGAAAATTGTGCTTTTTGCCGCACGGATTTCTGTGGCTTAAGAACAATAAGGCTAATGGTAGGAAATTTGCTGAGCAGAGAAACTCTGCAGTTTTTTCGTTCTGCAGAAGTCATTTGAACCGGTTTGGCATTCTGGTTTCTGTCTCAGCAGTATTTAAATTTACTTGTTAGCTATTTTTTTCCCTGCTGATTAGATATTTTGTTCCGTTTTATACCTTGAGTTTCATTTAATATCGGTTCCTTACACCGTTTAGCTGTTACCAACACACAAATGAGAGGCAGCTCTGCAAGAAGACTTCTTGAAGCTTTTGGTATGGATCTGTGTAATCCCTATATAAATTACCAACTTGATTGTGGGGGGGAAAAAAAAAAAGTTGGCAGGGCTTATTTAGGGCTTTTTTTTCATTCTTGGTTATGTAAATACAACATCACAGCAGCTGACTGAAAGCGGCTGAGATTTTTGACTCAAATAATGGTTTTTGTCATATGCCACAAGAAACAGAGTAGTTCTTTGGAGGCACTTTGTAACGTACAGGTGGTACAAAACGGACAGGGACTTTCCTCCTAATCTTTTATAATTCATGTGTGACAGATTTCAATAGTTTTAATTGTTGTCAGAACAATGAGGTTTATAGTCCTCAAAGGAATCCAGAGTCTCAGCTACCTTATAGGTATAAGTGCGGATGTTTTCAGAGTTAATACAAACATCTAAACTTTTTTGGATTTTGCTAAGCGATTGGCTTCACTGATAACTTGTGGCAACGAGTTCTGCAGGTTAATTATGCATTTAATTGGTTTCAAATTTGTTGCTTTTCAATTTCACTGTTCACTGAATATCTCCTCGGTCTTCTATTATGAGAAGGAGTAAATAAGAGAGCCTGACTCACCTTCTCTGAACATTTAATTATTCTGTATACCTCTATCACGTACCCTTCTACGTACACAAAGCACTTCTGATGGTTTTGGTCTTTATATATCTCCAGCTTCTTTCTTCTCTGAAGCTTTTGGCTTTAGTGACCAGAGCTCTGGGAGGATCTGGGAGTTCATTTAGTCCGTGTCAAATAATCCAATCTCGGTGTGGTGCTGTCTTCTCTTTTCCCTTTCCTTCATAAATATCTTTCTGGTTTTATTTGTCTGTTATTACGCATGGGACAAGTTTTTATGGGCTTGCCTGCAGGAATATAAAGTCTTTCTCTGGGGCTTTACAATCAGAATAAAAGTGCTTCCCGTGGCTGGTGCAGGCTTTTGCTTCCAAGCTGTAACATTTTCCATTCGTCCTCACTGGATCCTGCCTGTCTTCAGGCTGCCTGATCCTTGTACCTTAAATAGCTTCTTGTGATGTTCTACATGGTCTTCATGAGTTGAGATGATTTCCAGTTGCTATCATCTCAATGTATCCCTTTTTCAAGATGACTGAAGTCATCTCAGTTGTAAACTACCTGAAACATGGGACATTGACCACGGAATCTTCTCTGGTTTGATCCTTTTGGCCATTTCTATGCAGTAATTCTTATTAAACGTTTGAGCATTTCATTGGATTTTATGATTATTTGCTTTACATTTTTCTTTGTGTAAGATATTTTTGAATATCCCATTAGTTAACTGCTTTATTCTTTCCTATTGCGAGAAAAATTTATAGTAAAATGTAGAACCATGGTTTCGTAACAGCCAGTCTCTGCCCTGCGATGTTAATCACCATAAATGTTCTGTCAACAAATTTGCACGACAAGGAAGTTGGAATAAGGATAGAAATGTTAGCATCAGACCCTCTCTTAAATATATTTCCTGCCTCCAATTAGTAATTGACATTTATAAGTTTGGGGTTTTTTTAGTTGCTCAGTCCCAAATTACTAGCACACTCCAACATACACCATCTGAACTGGGCAGGGCTTTTAAAAAATCTTTTAAATTATTTTCATTTGTTTTTCCAGCATGGTCTTTACAAAAATCAGATGTTTGTCTCCATGATGGTCCTGTATTAAGTCTGCTTTTTCCATCAATTTTATATATTTTTCTATATTTTTTGTGCTTAGAATATTATTTATTTCTGTTAGAATGATATAAACACCAGCAGAGCTTGAAGTATAATTCTGTTAAACATTGCGCAGATGTGTAGTGAGTTCCAGGCGCTGCCCTAGAGACTCTGCAATCAAATGAGAAGAGAAATAAAAGTGCAGTGAATGGAAGTTGGATACAGAAATTCAATGACACGTGTTACAGAATTACACAAAAGGAAGATGCTCGCCAATAATCAATAGACAAATCAATCCTCGCTCCTTTCAGAGGTACTCTACTCAAGGCAGTAATTCTCTTGTGGGTTTATTTCAGAATAAGTTGCTAAAACTTTAAAGAGAATTCTGAAAGACCGGCATTGTCATTTGCTAATTAAAATAGAAAGAGCATTAAGTCTTGCGGTATCCCCACACACGCTTCCTGCCATTTCCCCCCACTTTCCCAAGGCTTTGCTTTCTCGTTTTGCTGAATGTTAGGTTGTAGTTAATAATTCAAACAGGTATAGTAACTTTTCTTATCACACGGGATTTTCACACTTGGTTAAATCCTCTAGATACGATGAAAAGAACTATGTAACTGTCCTGTTTGCTTGAACTGAGTTTTAAAAGTGCCGCAAAAAACGGAACAGAAGAACTAAAAAGCAATGACTTATTCAGTGGGATAACTTTGTATAGCCTTGATATATATGACATACCAATTAGCTGTAAATATTTTCTTTACCCTGTCAATTTTTTATGTATCTTGATGAGAGAAGGTCTTTTGTGAAAGATGTTGCGTTCGCAAAACTGACCAAGATGATGCTCCCTTGGCAATGCTGAGGTTAAATACCTAAATATTTTGATGTTAATTCATATGCCCCCTTTAAAAGATCAGCTTGTTGCTGAGCTACAACTTCTGCCTTAAATTATCTATTATTTGCAGGTTTTTTTTATCAGGCTGATTAGGAAAATCTCTCTGTTTTGGAATAACGGCAAACAGTATGGCTGCAGTATTTGAAAGAGAGTCAGTGAGTTTTGTTGGTTTGTTTATTACTAAAGCAAAGAGTTCAATTTAACAGGAGCTCATTTCCAAAAAAATACAGATAATCCATTGTCTTAAAAATATTTTTTAGTGGGGGCTTCTTGAATATCCAAAAATGAAGGTACTGCTTATATGGTATCTTCCAAATTGAGAAACACCTGATGTAGTTACAAGTGATTCACTTTTGTGTCTTAAGCAGAAATCAATAACTTGAATAGCTGAGAGGAAATAAATGTACTCTTATTTTGTATTCAAAAGTGGATTTACCCACTTGGGCATCTTCATTTTTTGTCTTTAGTGGAAATTGGTTACCAGGATAACAGATTGAGCAGCCAGTTCCAATGATGCAACTTCTGTTGGAAGGAAATTATATCAATTCATATATAGTTTTGATCATTTGATACAAGAAGTAGGGTATTGGCAGATGGAAAAAAACATTGGAGAACGTGTGGTCCCTGACGCTGCTAGACCTCTAATAAACAGAGGATGCAGTAAGTTTTCTATGGGATTTCAGATGAGATTGACTTTGAAGTGGGCTTCAATAAGATGTTGAGTTTTCATTGCTTATATTAGTGCAGCATCTATAAGAATTATTTCACTGTTTAGCTTCAGTCTACTGAATCTTCAGTTTACAAGGCAAGACAAAGAAGTTGTGGCTTTGAAAAATATAGTAATGTAATATCAAAGTGTTGACGAAAGATACTGGATTCCTGAAGCAAGGATAAAAGTTCCTAGATGGAAAGCTTAGAAGATTTCAAAATTCTCTTTAGTCGGAATATTTAGGTATTAGGCAACTGAGGTGCAAGTTTCTTCTTACTGACTCGTTTTTGGACTTCAGTGGTGATCTGGAGTGAGAATACCTCCTGGAAGGATGGTGGTTCCTTCTGTTTTCCTTTGTTTTACATGCTGTATTGTTTTAAAGTACATCAAATATTGGCTCACAGTGCTTACTAATTCCTTTTCTTTATCTTTCCATTGTTCATTTCATCCAGGAATTTCAAAGTACTTCTGTAAAATTATCATTAGATCAATACAGAACACAGTAAAAAAGGACACAAATATTTATGACTTACTACAATAGTGGTATAGCAACAAAGCTGGAAGTAGAACATAGTCCTAAATCTGTTTACTGGCAGTTGTTTTTCCTGAATTTTACAGGATAATAGTTCTCTTGCTCCATTTTTATATCGAGAAATCCACTTTGGCTCACATGGAGCAGTCTATGACTGCTTCTTTAAGATTAGTGGAAAACTGTACATATTTGACATACGACTGAAACATCAAAAGCTGTCAGAAATGGTTAGAGACTTTATTTGAATTGCTACAAACACCTGGCAGCAGTACAGATAGTCTTCAAAATGTTTGGTCTTTTTGGACTGCATTAGTTAAATGAAAAGCATGTATACAGTTTCAGAAATAAGTAATGCCTTTCTATTATTCCCGTTGACATGCATATATGTAATACAGATTTGTTTAGCATCTCTTTTTTTCTTTGAACTATGATTGGATGAAGACATGAGGCTTTTCTGCATATTGCTAATGAATCTAATAGTCATGAATATATTTTATGTTTTATTTTCAAGAGAATCTTCAAAATCTGTTGATTTCAAACTGAACAAACCAGATGGTTCACCCAGTGAGGAGCAGAGTTTCGTGACGAATGCAGCTTTTCTTCAGTATTTATATTGCTTATTTTGTAGTAGCTTGGTACAACTGTGTGATCATTCTGCCCTTTGTTTTGTGGATAGGATCATAGAATCATTTAGGTTGGAAAAGACCTTTAAGATCATCAAGGCCAACCGTAAACCTAACACTGCCAAGTCCACCACTAACCCATGTCCCGAAGCGCCTCATCCACATGTCTTTTAAATACCTCCAGGGATGGTGACTCAACCACCTCCCTGAGCAGCCTGTTCCAGTGTCTGACAACCCTTTCAGTGAAGAAGTTTTTCCCAATATCCAGTCTGAACCTCCCCTGGTGCAACTTGAGGACATTTCCTCTTGTCCTGTCACTTGTCACTTGGGAGAAGAGACCAGCACCTACCTCACCACAACCCCCTTTCAGGTAGTATTAGAGAGCGATGAGGTCTCCCCTCAGCCTCCTCTTCTCCAGACTGAACAACCCCAGCTCCCTCAGCCGCTCCTCATCAGACTTCTGCTCCAGACCCCTCACCAGCTTCAGGTGAAATAGTTCAGGCTGGAAGGAACCCAGAGTCCTCTCAAGTGTTTAGTGACTCAGTACTTATCTACTGCTGTTGCTACTTCTACTCCTTGAACCCTGTCTCTACCTAAGAGTCTGGGAGACCTTGCTGATGAAGAAGGCGTGGTAGAGGTTGGTCAGTCTCCATGCTTGGAGGTTTCAAAACCCAACTGGATACAGCCTTGAGGTACCAGGTCTGGCCTCTTAGTTGATCCTGTTTTGAGCAGGAACTACATGACCTCCTGAGGTCCCTTTGAGTACCTCAGATATATGTGTTGACTTTCCCTAAATCATCCACCTCATTGAGCAGGTGTCATGCATCTTCCTTGTTCTGCTTTTTACTGCTAACATGGTAACAGAAGCTCCTCTTCTTGGGACAAGAACATCAATGAACTTCTGCCTTGATGGAGAGCAATGTGCCTCTGTTCCTGTGGCTTACATTAGAAATTGGAATCCATAACTCTTTTGTTTGACACAGTGTTCATTTGTTTTTTTCTCCTTTGGTCTATAACTAGATTTACTAAATGAAGCTTGATGTCACATGTTCTGTATAGACTAGATCCTAACTTGTTCGTAAATTCAATTTTTTCATTTTCTCCATTAGCCTCCTTTTAATGTGATCTCTTTTATCTGCACCACTCATTCTTTTAGGACTTCATTATTTTTAGAAAATGTACTGTAGCACATTTACTGGTAATTGCAAAAGCTTGTTTTAATTACAGTTGTCAAAGAATATGTTTTATGATGCATTATTGTTGCTGCTGTTTCTAATTCACAACTATTCTCTACCTTTACAAGTGGGAATTAGCATAGTTTTTTCTAAGTGATGTGTCTGGATCATTTTTTGTGGTGAGAAATGATTTTGTGACTAGCGAGAGCTTCAAAAAGAAATTATTTTGGGGGGGAAAGGGAGAGGCGTATGTTCCTAAGAATATCCATAAGTTACTTCTATTCCCCATTCAAAATGATGTGTGTATATATGTTGAAATAGAAGGTTAAAATTGAAAACTGTTGTAATCCAACATATATTAAATGTGGAAACTGAGAATTGTTTTACTGGGACGCTATATGCAGTGAATGAAGATTGTAGTTTTGCTGACCGTAATAATGTATATGAGTTAAGAACCTTTTTCATCTTAGATTTTATCAACGTGCAAATGTGACTGCACAGAGCTATACGTGACGGGTGAGTGTAGTCTACTGCAAAAGGGCTTCTGAGCAGAGCGATATAGCGAACGTCAAAAGCTGAATAACAGTTCCGTAACGTGACAGTCATAGTCTGTACCTGAGTGACGATGGTGTCAACGAGCTTGTGAATTCACAGCCTGCTTTAACCTACAGATACGCTCATCCAGCAAACCTCAGGTTGTAAAACAAACAAAATCTCCAGCAACATAATGGTGAAAGAGCATTTTTTGAGATCTGCTCTCTTGCAGTACTGGCGCATCACATTCATCCTGACCTGTCAGCAGTCTTCCTGTGAGATGGTCGTGCTTCTGGAACTGCTGGAGGCCAGCCCTCTGCCACCGCTTTCTTTTACTTAATTAATTGGTTAACCTTTTCTTCAAAGCACATGGGCCCGCCTGAAGGCCTTTAGATATTTCATGTGACCTTTCCCATGAGAAAAGCCCTCATTGCTGTGGTTAGCATTTCATCGGGCAAATCCCCTTAGTCTTGTAAGTCCGTTGTGACAGGCTGCTCTTCCAGCCCCCCGACCCGATGCCTGGTCTGACTTGCAGCCTTGAATGTGGCTTGGGAGACCTCGTGCCTTGGTTGTCCACTTAGCTCGTCCTCTGACGTTCTTGGTGGGGTGTTGAGGAACTGACCACAAAGCGGCTCGGCAAGACCTATACAGAGCACTTTCAGATGACTGACGATACTTTATGAATTTAGTGTAAAACTAGACTCTTATTTTGCATTTTTCTGGCAGAGGAGAATAATCTGTTTCAAACTGAAGCCATCTCAGGGGTGTTCTTCTGTAAGCTCGGTGGATGTTAATGAATTCGGAGCTCAGAGTCTGCACTGAGGGGCAACTGTAAACCTGCGACTGCCGAGTGCTTGAAGACCTGATTTTGAAATCTGCCTACAACCTTCTCCTAAACTACGTGATAATGGTTTATCCCCTGCAACTCCTTAAAGAGTAGCAATTATGGACTGCATGTGCTTTGAACCTTGCTGTATCCGGCTAACTGGATTCCTTTATTTATTTTTTTAAAGATAACTGTTAAACATATGTTTTCAGTCGGCTGCTTATTTGCTCTGTTGTACCCTGGAAAGGACAAAATTAATGCGTATCTGTTGTATTCAGCATGAGAATCACAGAATGACAGGGGTTGGAAGGGACCTCTGGAGATCATCTAGTCCCACCCCCCCACCAGAGCAGGGTCACCTAGGGCAGGTTGCACAGGAATGCTTCCAGGTTAGTTTTGAATATCTCCAGAGAAGGAGACTCCACAGCCTCTCTGGGCAGCTTGTTCCAGTGCTCTGCCACCCTCAAAGGAAAGAAGGTCCTCCTCATGTTTGGATGGAGCTTCCGATGACCAAGTTTGTGCCCGTTACCTCTTGTCCTGTCACTGGGCACCACTGAAAAAAGACTGGCCCCATCCTCCTGGCACCCACCCCTTAAGTATTTAGAAGCATTGATAAGATCCCTCTCAGTCTTCTCTTCTCCAGACTAAAAAGACCCAAGTCCCGCAGCCTTTCCTCATAAGAAAGATGTTCCAGTCCCCTAATCCTCTTCGTAGCCCTTTGCTGTACCCTCTCCAGCAGCTCCCTGTCCTTCTTGAACCGGGGAGCCCAGAACTGGACACAGTACTCAGGTGCGTTCTGAGAAGGATTCGGCTTCATCATGGAACTGCTCTGCAAGTGTCCCTGCAGCCGTATAGGAGGCGATGTAGACATCCATTTCTCCGGTGATGGAAACTCGTACCAGTGCTGTGCTAAATCCAGGCACTGCTTTGGAAAATGAAACCTAGGCTGGCCTTTAAATCTTGGTCCAACTTCCTAGAGATTCTGAAGAACCTGTATTTACTATTAGTGATCTATTTTTGGATTTTAATTTTGGGTAGACTTGGGAAGATGGGCTGCCTCTCAAAGTTGACCTTCTGAAGCTGTTTTCTAAATAACACTCAAGCAAATGCTTTGTTTATTAGACTTACTTTGTGAAGAAGCAATGAACCTGTTCCGATATCTCATTTACAACTAAGGTGGAGCATTCAGCTAATTGAATACATGGCTACTGTTAATTATTTTGTAATGACTAATTGATATTCACTGGGATCATGTTGCTGTGGCCCCATAAATATAATATTACCTTACAGGTTTTTATTCTGCAGTAAATTCTCTTCTTTTGGCATATTTATATTGTCTCCTCTATAAATGAATAATATATATATTTTTTTAAAAACATTGCTCTGTCTGTGTTCCTGTATAAATGCCAGGGGTGGTAGCTATATGGAAGAAACTTTTTTTCTGAGTTTCTTAGTGGCCTGCCAAATCTTCCAGTCACTTTTGCAATATAGGGAATGAAACCTTGGGTTAAATCTATTATTTAGTATTCTTAGAATCTAATATTTCTACTTTATCAGTGATATAAAGGCTTTGATAGGATCAGGGCAATAAGCAGCGTGACTATAATTTGATTCTTGGCCCCCATATTTAGTGCAGTAAAATCCAGCTGTTTTGATCACTAATTGTCTTGGGGGGCACAGAAACAAACCCAAAAATCAACCCAAAAAACTAACGAACTTTCCAGGGCGAAAACTTGCATTCAGATGGATATCCTTGGAACAAATGTTACTTGCATTCCCCTGCTCATATTGTCTTGCATATATTTAAATTTAGCGATCAGATACCATTAAATCAATTCCTTTCTTTTGAATGGTATTTGCTCAGCAAGCAAGACACAGATGAAAAGAATTTAAACTCAGCTGGACCTGGAGGAGAGGATGGGTTTCATCTCCTCTGTCCTTAGTGTGCCCTTGACCTGTTGTGTTTTTACATCCTGAAAATTTCTGCCCCTGTGAGTCGTCAATAATGGGGCGAGTGAATTGTCATGATGCTCTTGCATGGGTTTTATTATATCTTACTGGCTCTCCGAAGTCAGATTTGCTGCTTGGTTTCAGGTCGTCGATAGAATTGTGTGAAACACTATTGAATTCCAAGAACTAAGACTTAACCGAGTTCTCATGAGCATTATAGAACATTAATTTTACGTTTTCTTTGTCACTGGCCTGTTTAACTCCACTTGCACAAAAGGAACGTTCCTGAGTTCACAAATATTTCAGGGATTGTGAGGTGGTTATACATAAAATAGTTGTGTATGGGTAACTGATAAGGCATTGAAGTATTGTATTAGATATTTGGGAGAGGACGGTGTGGGGAGGCACAACCTGCAATGAATTTTTAGCTGTTTCTATAACCACAGCAAGAGGCAGGTTTGAGAGGTGATACAGGGATTATCTCGAAAAAGCAAAACCACGATCAATACAAAGCATGATAGTTAGGCTGTAGAATATTTACTGTAATCAGCTTTGGAAAAACCTGTAATTAGTTCTCTGCAGTGAATAAAGGCTGATTTAAATGGTGGTGGACAGGGCTCTAGTGTGTGCTCCACGGCACTGTACTGAAGATGAGGTGGGTGGCAGGGGGCAAGGTTTGCTTCATTCAAGTAGAATTAAAATTTGGCTGTGCGCTTTTGGTAGAACAGGGATATTTTTGCTGAAGTTGCATTAAAAGAAAACACCTCCCAAGTAGTGTTCTGCATTGTTCTAAATTACAGATATGCCTGACATGCATGCATTTTTCTGCATTCTTTCTATCCACCATTATATTATAAATTTGATTTGACTTTTTGATTTTTTTACATGCTTCAGGACATAGAAAAAAAGGTAAGTAGTTAAGTAAGGCACAACCAAAAATCCAAAGTTATTATTTTATTCTTTGTCTGTCTGCAAAAAAAAGTGCAAATCTTGACAAAGAGATTTAAGACCTGTATCTATAGAACAAGTATAGCACAATGTATGGTTTAAGTAGGTTTTCTGACATGCTTCGATGAGCGTGACCTGGAGCTATCATCATAAGAGTACAAGAGTTTACTATTTTAGTAAAAAGTTCCTATTATAACAAGTTCCTATTTTAGCAGCATTTTACATGATGCTACTAAAATAGGAACTTTTTACAGTTGGCTTTGTAGTATCAGTACCTGGGTGAAAATAACACAGTAGAGGTGAATGACTTATGTTGAATGGGCAGTTGTGGTAATGACCACTGATAGTTAATTAGTAGTCACTAAAGATGTGTTGTTATTAAAACATTATGAGCCTGGAATTAATCTGCGCTGATAACGTAGGCGTTAAATCCTCCATAGCTTGTTAAAAATCACTCGTCTAGTTTTCCCTCTGGAGGACTTGTAGCTTTGTGTGTATTCTGTGTGCTTGTGTGCTCTTTTAATATATTTTAGAATTCTTAATGAGTCCCCTTAATACTACATATTAGAACGTACTACGGATGAAAAGCCAAAAAAATGTCAACTTGCTCAGTAGTGCTGGAAGCAGTGTCTCTTAAATGAATACTCAAGTCATATTAGTATTCAAAAGACAGACGTTCAAAATTCTTCTGTATTATTTTAAGTTACTGGACATGGGTGTGATCCTACAGTAAAGGGTTTCAGCTTACTTAGTTGGGTACTTCAACTGATCTAGGAGTTTCCAGAGGAATAATGACTAATTAAAAAGCACAGCAGAGTTTTAGATGTACTTTTCAGATCTGCTTTTGCAAAGAAATAAGCATTTGGTTCTTTCCAAACATTCATGTGTTTAGAATTAAGCACATGCTAAATACATTCCTGAACTGGGGTTTTAGAGAAAAAAACAGCTACTTCAAAAGAATTCTTTTTACCACTGCCTACAAATGTATGGATGCAAGTTCAGCTTTTCTCCTGTCAAAATGTCCACTTAGTTAACAAATGAAGTTAAATATTCAGGCTCTGCATGTATTTTGTTCACTAGCTTGAGCGAGTTTCCCTAAGTTCAGAAGTGATCTGCAAAGTTAATTTGAAAAAAAAAAAAGATTAATCTCAGCAGGATGTGCTTGGTTCCATCTTCGTGATGTTTCCAAATACATTTGGACAAACTATGGCACAGCTGTTGAGGAGGGAAGGAAAAAACCCAGTACAATAGACAATCTCTTTACATTTTCAATGCAGCAATCATCATCTTATTAATGTACTGTTTGGCAAAAACTAATAGGCTGCAGTTCTCAATCGCTGTATATTCCTTACTGGTACAATTTATAGTAGATGTTTTGCTTTGCAAGTGAGGCTCTTTCTTGATCCAGTTTTATCTTTCTATTTCTTTTTTTAGGCCAAGCAGCTGGAAGAGAAAGACAGAGAACTGAAGAAGCATGATGCCTACTACAAAGAGCAGCTGGCTCGACTGGAAGAAAGGGTAAGCCTTCTTTCCCTTTTAATGAAGAGTTCTCTGTTCCTTTCTGCTACTGACTTTCTGGTTATGTTTTCCCATTAAACAAGATGACTTTTCTAAGGAGATAAAGATTAAAACTCTGGCCAGAGGAGGTTTTTGCTTTTTTTTTTTGTATTGACTGCTACTGTTGCTGGCTTAATATTGCCAAGATGGAGGCTTTAATGTTGCGAATATTGTTTTCTTTACTGAGTTCTCACATTTGCAATGAGATTTCATCTGTGACAGTAATTGCATACAGAGAAGTAATCCAAACGAGATTACTTTCATACCAGCACTGATGAAGAGCCAGTGTAAGTGAATGAGTATCGCCAAGTAGTCTTAAAATCGCATGTGAGGTGTGAAGATACATACTGAATTTCTGCTTTCGTTGCAGTCCACAGTTGCTTTCGCTGGGTGGAGTTAATGCTTCCTCCAAAGCCGCCAGTACGCGGAGAGTTCAATGTTAATTGCAAGTTGTTTATGCCATGTTTAAAAAGCACTTCTGTGTCTTTTTTTCAGAGTAGACTTGAAACTAAAGTGTACAGAACAGTTTAGTAAGCTGTGTGACACGCTTACAATGTTTTAACATGTTGCTGTTAACATTCTTATTCTTCATAGGGTATAATTTTATAGGACGTTAATTTCAAATAATTACTGCTGTCGTCATTTTCTAGATCCCATGAAGGTTGTAACCTTCAGCCTGAATACATTTACCTCTTTTACCCCTCTGCCTTCTTCCTAAGCCTACCCATTGTTGTTGAATTTGAATTCTTTTTAGTTAGTTTTGAAAATGATATTAAGAAGATACTTATTCATTTTATGCAGCTTAGCAGGATAGAAGAAACCCCCTTGTTCTTATGGATTAGGAAGAAGAGCGCGTTGCATGAATTATCAGTGTGTGTAATTGGTCTTAATGAATATGTTAAATAGAGGGCATATCAGATACTCTCTCAGTGTTTTGTCCTGCCTTTTTGAAGATGACATTAATGAAGGCCATGTTCGTGGCAATGAAAAATAGTTTGAAAGGATGAAGGTAAATTAGTTTAATGGTTCTAAAATGGTGCATTATTTAAACAGTTAAAAATTAAGATCCTTCACAAAAAAACCCCCACAGAATACTTTCCTTATTCTCAAATAACTGGCTGGTGTTAGAGGAAAAAGCATCTGCAGTATCTCATCCAAATTGGCTTCTTATGGGGTGGTTGTACCTCTGCTCTTAGTTATCAGCCCTCCATTTTATCGTTCCCGTGCAAGTAGTACTAGAGTAATTAATGGCGATGGGTGTGTGATAAACAGTGATTCTTTGTTTGAAAGCTTTTCTTTTACCCTTTTAAGGTGCTATGCAGCAAAGAAAATTTTACTCTTAGTTATTTTTAATGTTAAAGTAGGTTGCCGATACAGTGCCTTCGCTTGTTCCTGTTAAGTGAAGACTTCCAAGGTGGAATCACACGTTAACATGCATGTGAATACATCATTGTTGTGTGCAAGTGAGGTAATGAACTTTAAATAACTGTATTTGAGTACTTCGGAAGTGTTGTCCCCCAGGTGATGTGAAATAGGTGAACTCTGCCATCTCTTGCTTTCTCTTCTTGGACTTGGAAGACTCCAGGACTATAGCAGGCAGTTCTGGATTGACGGTCTTACGCCGTGGACGATGTTTGCTCTGTCTTCAGAATGGAGCTGTCGTGATGTTAAGGCTTGTCTTTTCATTCTGACTTTTTATTTTTAAGCTAAGGATCGTTTGCTTTGCCAGGTTGTCATCCGTGTTGTTTTCAAAGTACATGTGCGTATCTCTTCTACACAAAAAGTGTTGTTCGAGCTCTGAAAGGAGGTGAGCTCCGTGCTCCAGATCTACTTTGAACTTTTGCAGGGATGTGGAGATTACAGAATGCAAACCTGCAAAAGCAGAGCGGTCGTGTCTCCTGCAATCCCAACTTCGCTAGGGCTGGTGCCTGCAGCCGGCACTGAGGTCGTTTGTGAGTTTGAGGATTGGTGATTTTTGAGCATTGGGATGGAAATAGAGTTTTAAGAAAAAAGGAAGGTCTGGCAAGGCCTAATGTTCTGGAAATTACAGAGCACAATAATAGGCTGCTTGTTTGTTCCTAAACTTGTCCTGATCTCAGTGAAAGGTACACAAAGTCAGAGTATGGGCTGTTCGGCAGAGAGAAGATCAGAACGGGAGGTAAGGTGGGGGCTCAGAGAAGTAATGTCAGTATGAAGAAATGTGCAATATGAGTCTGTCACCTGTGACAAAGAATGCTAATTACATTCTCAGATCATTCTTACATCAAATAAGCACACTTTAAAATTATTTCAGTTCTGCGTATGTGGTATTTCTGTCTGTTGCATCATGGAGTGTCAGAGCTCATCTGTATGATTAATTGGCTTTTTGATTACTTAGCTTTTTCAATTAGAAGCTTCATATTTGTGTTCTTCAATGCTGCTGAAAAAACAATGCAGACATTGATAATAAAGGGAGACGACAACAGAACAGATTAGTGTCAGCACAGTGTGCTCCTTATGGAGAAAATTATTATACATATTCAGTGCCAGATGAAGTCTGTCAATTGTAAAATATTTCAGTGACTGAGTGAAGATGCTCAACCTTTTCAGGGGATTAATACAGGACGAAATAACTGTGCACCAGTGACAGCTGTGATACTAAAACATAAACAATTCTATTCTCCAGGGCAATATCTGTTCATAAATTTGGTTTATGTGCTAAAAACCTTTTGATACTTTCCAAAAACCCAGCGATTCCCCTAACAGCTGCCAGTGTTTCTAGGTCAAAGATAGCACATAAGCTATGAGTTATTACATGCTCCACAGCAGCAAAGCAAAATGAGATAGTTTAACAAAGGAGTTAAAGAATAACCTTCTCATACTATATATCTGACTAGGGTGTAAAGCTGTTATTTAAGAGTTCGCATGTTAAGCTTTGAGAAAAATTTGTCAGTGTTTTTCGTTGTCTGGTTACAGGCTAATGGTGCTTCTTGATGACAGCAAAAAAAACCCCAGATAGCCATATTCAAATCATTGACATATATGTGCCCTACATTGTCTTAACTATTTACTATAATAAGGTGGGCTTAGTGGTATTTTAAACCATTTGATTTTTCTTTTAAAATAGCAGAGCAAGAAAAAGGAAAACGTAACATCTCAGGCAGATTGAGCGGCTTGCTGCCTGGAAGAACAATCCTATGGCCTCTTTCTCAAACATAGTCTCATGTGTGTATCCAGACACACAGAGTCACACGCTTCTGTCCTGTTGTATTCCTGATGGTTCTGTTCAGCTCCTCCACCTCCATCATCCTTCCTTTGTGCCACTGGTTTCACTGTCAATTCCAAGCCTCAGTGGCTATAGACTTCGTAAGTGGCTATAGACTTTGTAACCGTCTTTGTGTTTCCAGTATCGCCATGATGTGTAGGTTCCAGTCAACATCAACAGTTGCATTCATTTAGTGGTCAAGCGTTGGAACAGGCTGCCCAGGGAGGTGGTGGAGTCACCATCCCTGGAGGTGTTCAAGGGATGTGTAGACGTGACACTGTGGGACATGGTTTAGTAGGCATGGTGGTGTTGGGTTGATGGTTGGGCTCGACGATCTTACAGGTTTTTTCCAACCTTAATGATTCTGTGATTCTCTCTACAGAGCAGCTGGCACCCTGTCGTTCCTTCACCCAGTTGCTTTTGCCTTAGAATATTTTTGCTCCCTCTTCTGCCTTTAGTTTTGGCGTCACGCAGACATTCACGATGAGGTGTGTCTCTACGTGCTTCTGTCACTTCAAGAATGATGCAACTCTCCCTAGTTCCAATTTTCTTTGGCAAAATCAACTATTTTCATGTTACACTGCTTCATAATACTATTATGCATCATTAGGAGAATCGTGCCCCTAGTCATAGGAGCAGAAGGAAATTAATTTTAATACGCCGCTGTATGACACAACTACTTAGTTTATCAGTGTGAATGAGCAAGATATGTATCCCCATATTAATCAGGGTATTTCTCACTCGAGATAGGCTTCTATGCTTGTGAGTTTCCTAGAAATACTTCCAGTAAATATGGGGTAGTATGCATGTGAAGATGCATACGGCGTAAGGTAATAAAATTATTCTGTTAGCATTTGGAGGTTTCAGCATTATGTTAGGTACGCTACAGTTTTAGCCATCAACAAGGTACTGCCCTGATGGGTCTTCCTTGCCGATTCTATAACTTCTGCGCGTGTCCTTGCTGGCTTTAGTGGCCTTTGTGCAGGGAGACTCCTGCACTGTACAGGGCTTACTGCCAGATCAGAGCCTGAGAATATAGACGTAAGTTCGGGAAATGTGATCCTCTTATCTGCAGCCATTTTTTCATGACGTAAATTTTGAAGAAGGATTTGCAAATTGTAGGTTCGGCACTTAATTTGGGGATTCTACTTACCACGTAGGCTGTCAAGGAGCATTAACCTTAAGGTAAGATGAGAATGCAGAGCACAAAGCTGTGAGCTGATGGCACGTACTATACCAGGTGTTAAATAGTATTATCCATCCTGCTTGCTACAGTAAATAGGATTTCGTTATTATGATGTGTCAGGATTTTCAGAAAAATCAAATTTACTAGACACTAAACTGCCATCCTCGCTGCTGAGCAGCTTTATTCTGGGATCTTGCGTTCATACTAATCCTGTTGGTAGGAAACGCTTATACCAATTGTGTGGGGAAATTATAATTTAATGATCTCTTCCTTTTTTCTATTGAAGGCTTAGAATGGACCAACATGCTTTGCAGTGATAGCCCCAGTGCTCAGAAAAGGAGATAATATACAGTTCAGCTTCACAGCCAAGTGTTGGCTTTTTGTAGGTGTTTATAATGAACATAAGTGCTAAGATGCAAACAATGCCAGTTCCACATTCGCTCAGATGCTTCAGAGTCTTGTTTACCTTTTCAAATCTCAACAACTAAATAATCAGAATCTGTTTACTATGTTTTTTGTAAACTGTAGTTTGCAAGATGCAGATAACAGAGGGGGACTATTATAAAGCATCATAACTACAAACATTTTTATTCCCTACAACGTATTTCAGCAGTTTAAAGATTTTTGTTTCTATTTAAGTTATCGGCCTGTTTACTTTCTTCGATCTTGCATGACTCTATCAGCAAGAACTTCATAACCAGAGGATGATTCTGCTCTTGTGTTTAGAGGTTTGTATTCGCTAGAGCAAACATGTTTACTCTCCACACATTTGTACTGCATTCTTTCATTGCCTTTCAAAATCAAATAGCAGTGTTGTAGGTGCAGTGTTTTAAGACTTCAGGCTGGATCCAGCAAAGTAGGAAATGGTTTTGGTTGATGATACTGTGTACTGAGCACCTAGGGGAGGCACAGGGAAAGCTCAGCAACCCTTTTCTCGTTGTTCCCGTGAAGAAGTGGAGTTCGCTCTAGCAGAGAGCTGACAGACTTGCTAAGTTGTACTTGTTGATCAAGTGCAATGGGTGCTTTCCTTGTTGGACACGCATAGTACCGGTAGGTTTTTCCAAATTGTCCACTGCAATACAAAATACCACTCAAATAGATTTCTGTTCTAAACGTAAAGTATAGCAACAGGAATAATTACGGTGTTCTACGTTTGCTGTATATTTTGCATGTTTCCTACCATAGGTGAGTAAAGCAACCTTTCGGTGGCAGCTTTAATGTATACTGCCAACGTCTTTTTCGAGAACATGGTCTGTAAAGGAATCTGTTACAACTTCCCCAGCTTTCAGAGTTTCTCCAGATTGCCTCTGTGGAGATGCTTCGTAGTCCTCTGTCCGGAGAGATGAATTTGGTAAATGTGATACAGCTAAAATTGCTTGGTCTTTTTCTTTCTTCTGCTATTTAAACTGATGCTTTCAGTAATACCGGTGTTTTCTTTGACCTTACCAAACCCCTCTATTTCAGAAAAGACTTGCTAAAAGGCAGTTTGCAGACCTTCCTTCTCTTTAAATTCTATCTGGGTATGCCTATGTTATATCACTTAACAATAATTTTGCATTTTAACCAGTCATTATAGCATCAGTCTCTAAATATCCATGGCTTGAAACAAGAGAATTCATCGTTCTTACTTTCCATCCATTTTTATGAGATGTTCCCAGTGTTTTTTTTCTTGTTTCTGTCTATCTGTCTGGCTATCTATTTCTCTCTCTCCCTCCCTCCCATATCAAATATATATATAAAAAAACCCTCTATATCAATATATAACCCTATTTCCAAACATTTTTTCAGATAGAAGCAATAAAATATATTATGGCTTCCATTTGAAGAATACTACTGTATATCATATTATTAATGAATTTTATTATCTCTGTGAAGTTATTGGTGTCTTTTTTTATCTCTGTGAAGTTATTGGTGTCTTTTTTTTTTCTTAATGGATATTCAGCTGTGACAGCGGGTTCTTGCCATTTTCCCCAAATTGGTGCAGCAGGAGACCTGAGTATAAAATCAAGATGTATTAATTTTTCATTTTGTACTTGGGCCAGGAGACTTTTCTATGCCTGAGCTCATATGCTGCACCAATGAGATAAAAGTACGAGTTCATCAGAGTTTCCCAGTGCTTTGTATTTCCATACTGCTCATGAAAACCACCCTTTTTAGTACTGACCAGAGCGTAATGTTTTTGTCAGTTTAGCATAATAAAGCTGTCAACCCAACCTGTGATCTTGCTTCATGTTGCCAATATTAGAAAATTTCTCTCTTCAAATTTCATTATATTTTGGGGATAGAGCTTTTGTTGAACGCTTCTTGCCTGGCAGGTTGAGATTAGGAAACTTGCTACCAATTACAATATCTGAAACCTCAACCTGATTGACGAAGACAGACTGAGCTGTAGCCTTCTGACTGGAGTGCTGCATTAATGCACTACCTCCGTATCTTGCTGAGCCACAACCGTTATTCTGAGCAATTGTTTTTAAGCTTTGATTTTATATTTTTTCCTGCTCGTTATCTTTTATTTACCATTTTCTGAATAAATAGCTAATATGCTAGTTATTAAATACACACCTCACCCATATGGTTTTTTTTCCCTAAGCCCACCAAAAATGCATGGCATTCTCTTCCGAGACATTTTCCCGTTAAAAAACACCTGTTTCAGTCTCATCTTTCACTATCACATATCCAATCAATAGCAATACTGAAATGCCGCTTAATAACAAAATAAGGAGTTGTTCCACGCTGAATACTAGGTGTTGATGTTTCTCTCAATGTTTGTTTATAGATTATTTTTCCATTCTGTACGTGTGTCTTTATATAAATGGAGACTAAAAAGAAGTGTGGTAAACAATATTCCAGGCTTTTTTCCCCAGTGCAGAATGACGCTTGATAACTTTTAACGTGTAGTCAGTAGTTTCATATAGTTTGTTTGCAAACCTTTTTTTATTTACCCAATATGTGCAAAACCATGGTTTGGGATGGTCTTTGATTTTTTTGGTAGTTTTAGTTTGGGGCAAAAGATGGATAATTCTGTAATTTTGTTTTGTAAGAATTTGCAGAAGACCTGGGGATATAATGGTATACTGGATGCAAACTAATAACTAGTCCTGCAGCAGGGATGTGTTTATGTGGTCTTTCAAGACTTTTCAAATATGCTGTGCTTTTTGTTGTGGGGTTTTTTCCTTTACTTTATCTCCAGCAGTAGCTCTCTCTAACCCATCATCATTCTTACAATTTTGTTTTTCTGAGTAGCCTCTGCTTTACTGCATTTTTCTTACATCACTGGCCAGAACTGACTCTGATGTTTTCCCTCCTCTCTTCCTGCGATACGTCATTATGCTTTTTGGCCTGAAAAGCTGTTTTAAACTCATCCTGAATTCCCTTTCTTAGCCTATAGGATGCCCCAGTGTTGTTTCCGATAGGATTTTGGCATTGACATTTCCTCAGCTATGGGGGAAGGTGGATTTTTGAGGCTGCACTGTCTGCATTATGCAGAGATGCACTCAGGGAGGTGGGATAGACTTTGATTGGAAACGTGGATGCTCAAAACCTCCAAAATTCAAACTCTTAAGAGATTTTGGTAGTAAATAGGGGATTTACTGACCCAAGAAACAGGGAAATAATATTTGTGAGGAACTGGCAATTTATATAGTGCTTTGTGTTTATCCAACTATCACGTAGCTTTGTAAAGATGATTTCCTTCATAAACCCATTTCTGTTCCTGCAGCTTTTAAGTCCTCACTGCTTGAATTGCAATTTTTTTTTCCTAACTTTTCCTCAGTTATACCATTACCACTGCTCTGGATCTCAGCATTTACTGACCTCCTACTGTACTTTAGGAATAGCAATTTATTTATGGTCCCATGATAACTGGTCATCGCTAATCATTATTTTTCCCTGAGAGTGCTTCAGTTTGTGTTAAAGTCACTTGAATCTCGGTGCTTGTGAAGTCTGAACACATATGCATGTTCTTCCTACGATTAAAAAATACAAATGAGGACAAATGGTGATGGGAGTGGGAACATATGGGGCAATACTGAAAAATGAAGCAGCATATTGGGCAGCTCCTTCGGTCTCGCTCTTCTTTATTCCCGTGTCCGAAATCACGTTGTCAGGAGAGCTGGATAATGCCTTTCCCCTGCCACGCTGGCCTCGTCTGACGGAAGGGCTGGAAATCACAGCGAGCGGGACCTGACTGCGCGCGGGGCGTGGGAGCAAGCGCGTCTCTCCCGCGGGACGGCTGTCCTGCAAAAGAACGCGCGGATCCTGCTGAGGCTAAGCAGGTTGTTCATCCAGCACCGCTCCCTTTTATGAATGCAAACTAGCGGATGCGTACAGTTAAACATAAATGTGTCAGCGTTGCCCAAGTCACCCTTCGCGATTGGGGCTGCGTCTGTTTTCATTTATAGTTTCAGCTGTGCTTTGCCCCTTCCCCTTCTTGATGAGCAAAGAAAAGTATCATGAGAGAGAATTTTTTTTTAATAGGCAAAATGGAACAAACCGAAGAAATTTGTCATTTGAATGTTAAAAGGCAGTGTTTATCGCATTTCATAGGCTATGGCAAAATGTTTTAACATATGGGTAGTTAATGAATAAGCAGCTTTGATTTTACCCAGGTCTGTTCCCTCCTCCCACCCTCTGCTTTGCAGAAGTTGAAGTTTGGGAACAAACACGGTACTAAGTTAACACTATATTTAAAACAACACTCAGTGAGATAGTTTTCTTGGATTTCTTTGTCGAGGTAACGTATTTAGGAAATACTCCAACTCTAGATTGAACCACGTGACTGAATTTTTAGGATTCCTTTTAGAGATTTCACTGATTATATGATACTTGGAATAATTCCACAGGAATAATCCTTTCGGCTCTTTTAGTTTCCTGGGAATCTGATAGAAATATTGTCCCTTAAATATATTTATCTTTTTAATATATTGCATACTTTTTTGAATAGCCTGGTAATTTTACTTTTGGGCAAGCTGAACACTATGCAAAAAGGTGGAATACAGCCAAATCCCTGTTTTCACTTGTTTTCTGTTCTCTGTCCTTCATGCAATTGCATTTAAAACCAAGAAGTACCTAATTTAAGTGTACTTTCCATTTAAACAGGTATCAGTGACATTATGTGCGTTAAAGCATTCTCTAAGTGCCCTTTCTCTTTAAAACATTCCCTTTTCTGCCTAAGCAGTAGTTAGTAATTTTTCCCATTATAAAGCAATAATGTTTATGTGAACTGTTGCCACTTTTTTTTTGTAAATAGGCTTGTAAACCTAAAGGCTGAAATAGCCTTCCCAAGCATGTACCGGCTTCATTTTCACTGCTGTCAGTCTGAGTGATATTTTAATTTTTTTCTCCCCCTAAAAATACTTCAGTCCCGTAACCGACAGATAAATGAGAGAATCCCCAGGAAATGCTGCAGAATGTTTCTGTTTGCCAGCACAATAAATGCAGAAGCTAATAAATGTCCTCTTACATCAGGAGGAGGCGTATAATGAGTAAATGATGGGAAAAGGAATTTGGGAAATAAATGATCAATCCAATCTAAGTCGACAAACAATTTCTTAATAACTTGGCCTTCGGTGGGAGAGAGGGCTCCGTTCAGCCCGGAGGAGCTGCTGAACCGCAGCGCTGGAGCCAGGCGTTTACCTCTGGCAGCTGATGGATTTTGCGAGGCTGTTTTAGCTTCGCTGAACAATAAGCTGCCGTTCAGACACAGCCTTTTTCTTGTGTGGTTTTGATGGTTCACCGTTTGTGTATGTGTGCATATAGGGAAAAGGGCCAGCGGATTGAATCCTCCTTTCTGTTTCTATAGGGTAAGCACAGAGGATGCTGGTTTTTTGGGAAGGCTTTGCGTGAAGGACACGGTTCACACCGTGCTTGGGGAAATCAGTGCTCTGTGATGTGTCCTGGTACGGTCATATCGTCTTTCTCATCTCATTTTATTGTGCTCTTCATGTGCAAGATACCAAGTCCTGGCCAGGAGCATTTGTGTCTGGTGGTGGTATTTCTTATCGGCAGGGAGAGTCTGGCCGTGGTGAGAGTTAAAGCAACGTCTTAGGATATGACCACATTTTAAGCCCACTGCAGAGAGGGGAAGACAGATGTACCAGATTTTGTATAACATTAATTGTGGCACAGATCTTGCCTTTGGCCGCGGGAGCGAAAGGTTAAATGAAGTTTTTACTATACCGCGTTACCCGTGAAGCTCCCCAGAAACTAAAATACTAGCTTTAAAAGTGGGAGAAGGAACTCAGATTCAGGATGACCAGGAGGATTGAAGGAAGAGAACTGGGCAAAATAGGAGGGGAGAAAAATCAGAATAATGGACTTGGTGATAAGGCTAGGGACAACTCCTTTTCAGCCAAGTTTTTGCTCTGAAGAGAGCAAAACCAATTTGTCTTGGGCATTACCCAGATTCCTTTAAAATCCCTGACTCCCCATTCCTTCAAAAGGGGTGAAATAGATGGCATTGAGTTTCTGTATTTGTGAGATCCTTCCTGGAAAAACAACGTGTCATTTTTACGCTGCTATTTCCAAATTGAAGGTTTCTTCTCCGTCTTGTATTCTGTTTTAGCTGTTTTCCCGGCTGTTTCTGGTTTCGGTGTCGTTGATAACCCGCTCGGTATAAAATAGGTCCAGCACAGCTGCGGAGGGGCTCGTTTTTGCTCTTGTAGTTATTAATTGGGATATCGACACAGCTTAGCGAAAGCGGTAGTGAACCATCCGTAGCTGGGCGAGGGGACAGAAATGATAATGCCAGGCTGGTGGCGTGTTCAGCGCTCTTTAAGCGTGTCAGAGAGAATTGAAAGTTCCCCCATCTTATGCCTTTCTAACTGAAAAGCATTATACCTGAAAGCTGAGACTTTTCAATATGTTTCTATTCACATGCATATTTCTATGCCTCAAAAGGCCTTTCCTTTTGAAATATGGAAAGATAATCATGTGTTTGAAATGAGTAGATACTCTCCTGCCACTTTTGAAATCTTTATTTTTTTTTTCCCCGTGTCAGAGAGTTTAACCGTTTGCATTACTGTGGGCCGTAATCGCGTAGGAATATGTATTTATGCACGCTAAAACACAAAAACATAGCTGCAGTAATTAGGAAGCGAATTCAAACGAACCATAGCAGAGGAGTTCAAACATATGTCTAATTCTCAGAGAAGAATTATAATTTTTTAAAATGCCTCACCTTAAAAACATCTCAGTGTTCTCCATATCTGGTACCACTGTAATCCAGTTAGAGATTTTTTCCTGCAACAAAATTGATTGCTTGCTTGTCTATGTATTTATCAGACATAAAGCCCAAAGAAACTATTCCCGGTTCCCAATAGACTGCAACAATAATGCAGAATATTTTTTTGGTGTTTGAGACCATATGTATTTTTAAAAGCATTGCAGATAATTATTGCTGCGTGCCAGCTCAAATGTCTGTTGGTGCCAAGCTTGCTACTGATTTCAGTGGTTAATCCTCACTAGCCTACGGTTTTCAAAAGTAGAAGCATAGTAGTGCTTGGCAGTGGTTACCATGATATAAACTGTAATTACTGCTTTCTACAGGTATAAATACTTGCATTTTGACCCATGTTATAGAAAGTGCCGCTATTTTTTTAATAAATGGCAATTTTGCCTTTGAGTAGTGAATAAATGTTTGAACAGAAAGTCTGTTTGATGATCCTGTTTCTGTTTCATACATTGGAAAATTCACTGTTTCTTCATTGCCTCAGTTTCTCCAAGCAGGGGAAGAGCAATGTAATCATTGAAATACCATACTGGGAATGAATTCTCTGATGAATTAAACAGAAGACGATATCACGCAATTTATTCTAGAGAAGTAAGCGAGTTATGCAATCTTTTGTATTGACCGTTTTATTCAACGCAATGTCTAGAAACGTGAAGGCATGATTTTGAGTTACTGTTTCATCATTTCTTGCTTAACTTGTCTAACAGGCTTTTAAAGCATGCATCGTAGTTGCACTTTGGAACAGATTTCATTTTTAGGAGAGCAAATCGTTATTTCTCCTATCAGGTGGTTATAGTGTTGCGTGTGTATTGCTGTTTAGTGCATTGAAACAGCATAATGCAAGTTACAAAAGTAGGTATTAAAGACTTTTCTAGGCTGCAGTGAATGATACCTCATGCATTATTTTTCAGCAAACCCTACTTTGTGGGATTTACAGTAGAGTTAGGTGCTGGATGTATGCAAGGCTTTTGTGATTACAATAGTAATACGGAGATTTTCACTCTTTTTCTTATCCCCACCTCCCACTGGGTTTCAGTTTGCCCAAGCTTTGTATTCAGCAGGTAACACTGGAAGTGAACACAACATGCCTAAATGATCTTTTTTAGAAGCTACGTATTGTTCAGTAAAGCATAAAGAGAAAAGAAAAGGTGGTTTAGAGGAACAGAAGAGTCTCAGTCTTAAATCAGGACTCCAGGAGCCCCTTTTTCAGGGGGTGCCATTCCCACCCTGCGTGTCAGGCACTCAGGAGCTCTGTCTGTCCTTACCCAAGACACCTTGATATAGGTTCCTGTAGTTCAAGCTGTTCGATTTGGTGTGTTTATAAGAAAAGCTGTTCTGGACGCGGGAGTCGAATGTACATTAAGTAAGTTTGCTGATGATACTAAACTAGGAGGAGCTGTGGACTCCCTCGAGGGTAGAGAGGCCTTATAGAGAGATCTGGTTAGAGCTCGGCAGTCACCAACCGTATGAAATTTAACAAGAGCAAGTGCCGGGTTGTCCACCTGGGACGGGATAATCCTGGTTCTACATACAAACTGGGGAATGAGAGGCTGGAGAGTGGCCCCGTGGAAAATGATCTGAGGGTTTGGGTTGATGGCAAGTTGAATATGAGTCAACAGTGTGCCCTGGCAGCCCAAAGGGCCGACCCTGTCCTGGGGTGCATCAGGCATGGCCTAGCTAGCCGGTCGAGGGAGGTGATTGTCCCACTCTACGCTGCACTGGTGCGGCCCCACCTTGAGTACTGTGTGCCTCAATATAAGAAGGATGTCAGACTATTAAGAGTGTGTCCGGAGGAGGGCGACCAAGACGGTGAAAGGCCTCGAGGGCAAGAGGTCACTTGGTTTGTTCATCTTGGAGAAGAGAAGGCTGAGGGGTGACCTCGTTGTTGACAGGTGACCTCATCTCAGTCTACAACTTCTTCAAGGGGGGCAGCGAAGGGGGAAGTGCTGGTCTTCTCTCTCAGCGATAGGACACGAGGAAATGGAATGAAGCTACGTCAGGGGCAGTTCAGATCGAACATAAGGAAAAAGTTCTTCACTGAGAGGGTGATCGGTCACTGGAATAGGCTCCCCAGGGAAGTGGTCATGGCACCAAGCCTGTCAGAGGTCAAGGAGCATCTGGACAACTCTCTTAGTCATATGGTTTAGTTTCAGGTAGTCCTGCGAGGAGCAGGGAGTTGGACTCAATGATCCTTATGGGTCCCTTCCAGCTTGAGATATTCTGTGATTCTATGATATCTTTGCCATCTTGTCCCCTCTAATACCAGTGAATAGCTAAACTATTTTTTTGACTTAATGCTACCACATAATTCATTGCCAGTGTAACACTCCCCTTGAAATGAATACAGACCATACTGTATTCATTACACATTTCAAACAGCTTTCATGATCTTCCTTCTTAAGAATGTGCTGCTGCTACTGTCACTTAATTTTGTTGAAACTGTCTTTAATTATATGTTTAAAATAATGTGCGGAATGCTGAAGACTTGAGAGTCTCTTGCGGCTGAGCAGGCAGTAGTATTTCAGTAGGTTTTCAACGGAGCAAAACAAGATATTGCTGTGTGTAGGTAAGACGAATTACTGCGTAACAGTGGAGGTTGGACTTCCTTTTGTTAGGAAATATGAAGAAGTTTCTTTTTTCTAAAATGCTTTTTCAAAAGCAGAAAATGACCCTCTTCAAATTCAGAAAACTTCAGTGAATTTGTTTCTTTGAATTGTTGCCATGAACGGACAAGAGATGATTTCAGATACTTTTAAAATTGAAAGAACTTCATAAAAAAAAGAAAATCCTTACAAGACCTGTGCTTTTATATTGGAAAGCCAAGCGTAAAATTCTATGTGTGTTTGTACCATAGTACGTGTGGAATATTTTTGAAGTGGGAGTTTTACCAGTGGTTAACAGAAAAAGGATTTATGGACAACATTTGAGGGGATGGGTGATGTCTTTTTATTTGACCAGCTGATGTAATTAAAACAAGTTTTCAGACACAAAAACCCTATTTTTATGTGGCTCTGAGTTTAGTGGCAGTATTTTACTTCTCTTCTTGTTCAAGCTTTAAGAAATACTATGAAAGGAGAGCCAGAGTAAGTAGAAGTTTCCATGTGCGGGTAGTATAAATACAGTTCCCTGTGGCATGATCCATAGGACACAGATCTAATACAAATGGGGAATCATCCTTGGAGGTGTTCAAGACTCAACGGGACAAGGTCCTGAGCAACCTGGTCTAGCTGGACCTGCTTTGAGCCAGGGGCTTGGAATAGGTGACCTCTGAAGGTGCCTCCTAAGTTATTCTGAGTTGGCACTATAAAATGAAGCTTGCTGATTCAGAGAATTTACCTTGCCTGTTGCTACTTCTGGAGGATGAATAAATAATTACACTAATGCATGCAGCATTGCAAAGAGCTGCTGTAGTATTCAGTAAGCTTACAATGCTGTAGACCCAACAAGGCATTGCCAGATCTCATAATAACAAAATGGATGTTTTTCCCATAGTGGGTTTAAGATAGCTGACTAAATCAAAGATACGGGGGCTTTTGTTGAGTAGCTTTGGTACTATGGCGGAAAAAAAGAGGAGAAAAAAAATATTGACTATATAAAGTGCATTCTGAGTGCTCCCATGCATTACATAGATATAACGTGTTATGTAGAATAAACTGCAAAACTCAAAACTTGCAAATACTTCCATATATTTATCAGGCAACTGTGTTAATCAATGTAGAGGTATAATTTATCTAGCTAGACCAGTTGCTGTAAGGAATGAAGGAGAAATATAAATGATTGTAGTTGGATTTCTGGTATTTTGAAAAGAGCTGCTATGTGTACCTCTTCCCTCAGTTGTTATATATTATTTTGCTGTTGTATTGGCATAGCGCAAATGCGTAACAGAGTATTTGCCGCAGAGAAAAGTTGGTCTAAATTACAGTGTCTTTGTATATCCTCCTTGGTGAGATTCTGTAGCACTGATGCATTTTCTCTCGCTTAGCTTAAAGTGGAAACAGGTAGTCTGCATTAAGTACCTGGGTTCACTCAGTAGCTGCTGGTGAGAGATAGATGCCACTGAAAGTTGATCAAACCATCCCATCTCGTTGACTGTTGATTATGAGGAAGCGTAGTTTAAGCATCTGTCTATAGGTAGCCAAGGTTAGGCGTGATGAGTCCCATCCTGAGAGACAAATGCTGTGGACCATTGCCAGCACAGGTAGAAGGGTTAGCAGACCTGCTTTGTAATAACAGCAGTGACCTACACAGGCAAATTTTGAGTTCCCAACATTTGCCAATAAATGGACGTAATGGGGGGGGGGCTATGTATATAACACAGTGCATTCTCAAGAAGCAACTAAAAACCTGTTCAGACTAATGAGAAAGAGGTGTCTGCGAAAGGCTGTGGATGTCTGGGGAAATACAGGTGTGTAACACAAGTGATTACTTTGAATGGAAAGGAAAAACAAAGACACCAGTGGGAGAATATACATATGTAGGACAGAACATACACTAAATACCGTCAGGAAGGTTGAAAGGCAAAGTAACGAATCCAGCTTGAAATATGCACTGAGCACTGCGGGAGGGAGAATTGAAATGGATAGTAGGAATAAAGAGAACCTGCGAAGAATGCAGTAAAAAGAAGCCCAGTAAATAGTGAGAATCATCTTTAGAGGTCACAAACATAGTTATAAATGAAGAATGTTTTTAGATGTCTGCATTTGAATTATTTGGCCTAGCGTATCATCCAGCCGTAGGAATTTTGTGGCATGTTGCCTTACTATTTGAGAGGAACGGAACCACGTTTTTAACTTCCAAAGCAATGTATTTCATGCTAATGATTACACTGTGGCATGCTGAGACACTTAATCGGTCTCTTTTTCATAGGTCCTGGATTTTTTTGTTTAGCAGGTTTTTGAATGAGAAGGCCACCTGCCTTAGTTTTGGCTGCATTTCTTTCAGAAGGCTGTTTCCGAACAGAATGGGTCTGCTGGGATACACTGTTGTAAGAGCATTGAAAAATTTTCACATTAGTTTGATTTAAGCATGCTCGGAGCTCATTTTGTTTCTTGCTTCACTAAATATGAGCATAGTTCTCAATCTAGGCTGAGTGTAAGACGTAGTTTTCTTGGATTCAGGTACTTGTTAGTCATCCAAACAAATACATACAATGGTTTTCACCAAGCAGTTTTGTGTATCCTTAGCGTTCTTGTTGTACCAGTCCTGATATTTCCTCACTGCTCGCACATGGTGTTCAAAGCAGCTGCAAAAGACTGTCCTTGAAGTACTTCAGTCACTTCGTAATCACCAAAACCTGTTATTGATACTTAGTTTTTTACAGTTTTGCTTAGCTCTTCTTGTGCATTATCAGCTGTCGGTCAGTTGATATTTTGTGATTGAAAGACTTTCTGCCTTGATGTCTTGTAGATGGTTTGATGTGATCATGAACTTTGAACAGTGAAAGGATGGTCTCTCCTTATTCACCTCCTCTTTACTGACTTGCTGATCTTGACATCATCAAAATCTTTTCACCTGACAGTGATGTAAACAGCCAGATGCCAACATTTAGAATATTTGTGCCAGCAATATCCAAAAAAGTCTGTTGGTCTGACCAAATGCAAATGTTAAAGTAGTCCTGAATAATAAGCTCATCCTACTTGGATGCTGCAGCTTGTAATTCCACGATATGAGAGCTTTGGTAGTATCGATCAAACTTGTTCTTGAATCTCAGCGTAGTATTGGCCTTCGCTGTGCTGAGACAGTTATCCCAGGAAAGTTAGAACAACCTGATATCTGTTCAGAAGACCAAAGACAAAACTTCTTGAAGCTGTGATATAGGGACAGGAACAAGCCTGTGAGATGACACTGTTGCAGGGCTGTTGGATTGGGAGAGACGGAATATTTTAGAATTTCTTTCAAGAACTTTATTCTCTATCTCTTGAGGGTTGGCGCATAAGTGTTATTTGAGGCAGCATTGTGCTTTTCAAAAAATGGTAATCTTGCACTCATTATGCCCTTAGGCAACCAATCTCACTGAGCAGTGATGGTGGTAGATCTAATAAGCAAAGCTAAACCCAGCTACTTTCCATTTATTTGAAAGAAGATATAGCTAATCTGTGATTCTTTATGTTGGGCTTCTGCCGCAAGATGAATTTCACATACAGCTGCAGAGCAGATTGCACATCTACAAGCCAAAATATATTTTCATTCCGGTATCAGATATATCACTGAGTGTAAGCATACATATTCATAGAATTATTTGGATTGGAAAGGCCCTTGGGAGGTCCAACCTCCGGCTCAAAGTGGGACCAACATTGAGAACAGACAAGGTTGTTGAGTGCTTTGTCCAGTCGGATCTTTGACAACCTCCAAGGCTGGAGATACCACAACCTCTTTGGATTCCTGGCCCCCTGCTTAATTATCCTTGGAGGGAAATATTTTTCCTTCTATCTATTTGGAACCTCTATTGTTTCGATTTACAGCCATTGTCTCTTGTTCTCCCCCTGCACATCAGTAAAGAGCCTGCCTCTGTCTCAATAACCTTCTCTTAAGGCTTTTACAGCTGCTGTTAGGTCTCCCCAGATCTTCCTCTCTTCCTGGCTAAACAAGTGATGTTCCCTTGGCCTTTCTTCACAGGGCATGTTCCCCCGATTTGGTGTCACCTGCAAACTTGGTGAGCATGCACTCCATCTCTGAGTCATTGATGAAGATGTTAAACAGGGATGACTGTGGCATAGACCCCGCAGGAACTCTGTGTGTAGCTGGCCTCCAAGTAGATCCTGATAATCTGGCCAAATTTTCACCCATAATTCACAGAAGCAATTTTCTCTTATTCTTTCGACGACTTTAATGGGATATCTGTCTGCTTCTGAAAGCTGACCAAAATGAGTTTGAAACAGGTGGTGTTTAAAGTGATTTTCCCAGACCTTTGCTCTGACTGCAGAGGATGAGCAACATGCTCTTAAAATTACGGCTGCTGTGGTCCCCAGGAGAGCTACCTTGAACTCAAGAGCTGTCTCTGTTACAAGTTCGCAACAACAGCTTCGTGGGTAAGCTCAAATTGTCTTCCCTGGAGTGTCTAACACCACTGGACTTTGTAAAAGTTATTCATGCAGCAGATGAGCTGCAACTAGGCATGAATGTAACAGAAGGCTTAAGCTAAGTTGACTTTATGCTGCTGTAGCAAAAAAAATATATATCTTTTTTACTAGCCAGATACATACAGCCGAATACATTGAAATAAAATATTGGGGCATCCTTGTAAGCCGCGGACAGGCATCCAAGGCTCATGCTGATGCTGGTTTGCTTGTAAGCTGATGTAGTTCCCTCCAGTGTGGCTTTTGCTGTGCAAAAGTGGCCCGTTGGATCTGTATTTAAGAATTAATTCCATAAAGGCAACAAACAACGAGAATTTTAAATCCTGTATGAATGTGCTGTTCCTAGTGCTGCAGTCTGTACCTGATGCCACTGGGAGAAGGGATTCCTCAACTTATGTTTCCTGGGCATCACCCCTGGCAGCAGCAATACCCATTCCTCTATGCCTCAAAGACGGTGCTTGGCAACTTGTCATGTCCCTATGCTGTTTTGGGGGGGAAAGTCTGCTTTAGGACATGGAGAAATAATACCCATTGGTACCCTACGGAGAATGTAATTTATAATATGTAAGAGTGAAAGGAGTGAGACTGAGAAGGAAAGTTGTAAATAGGAATCATTTAGATGAGGCATCTTGTCATCAGCGGGAGACGTAAATATAGTTGTGCATTTACACATGCATCTCTAAGATTGAGAACATTTGTATTAAAGACTGTACTACAATTACATGCAGATTAGATGCTTGGCTGAATAGCTGTAAGAACTTTGAATAGATTTGTCCTTTTCACAAAGGTTTTCTTTTTCTTTGGCAGCTCTGAGTGTTAACAAATTAGAGATCAATGTTCTACTAGGGCAGAAAAGTGAAGTGAAGCATATCTTGGGAGAAACTTTAGAGACATTAATAGTTGCAGTTAAAGGTATTAGTTAGTGGTGCCTGAAAAACAGGATTGGAAATTCAAAAGAAAAGGTCAAAGAATATGCCGTTTTCCCCATTTTCTGCTGATAGCGGAGTTAAGTACTTTGCCCCACTTGCTGCACACTGAATGTATACTCTTCGACAAACACTCGTGTCGTGAAATCAAACAAATGATCTTGGGAAGTGAATTGTCTTCTGGCAGAACATTTGCCAAGGTGGAGCATGTGTTTCTCCTTTGTTTCCTTTGTTTGAGTGGGTTGTGGTACTGTCGCTTTCTCTGGCATCTTCAGCGCTATTTTGGATACCTGGTTGCTTCTTCATCCGATCTCTGTAGAAACAGGTATGGGGTGGCATGGGTGTCCAAAGCCCTCCCTTCTGTCCCAGATAGTTCAGACATCTGTTCTATCAGAGGGGCACTCTGGTCCAGAGCCAATTTCTTCCAGGACATAAGAGGAAGATGACCATAGAGGTTTTATAAAGGCTTGGGAGTAAAGGGCAGAGGAGAGGGAATTGCTCTTGAATTTGAGCCGACACAAGAAATACGCAGCTCTAGGCAAAGTCCACCAAAAACCTGAAAGTAGGTCTTAGCCTTAACTTCCTTACCATCCAGATGTCTTCTGTGGGCTTAGTCCAGGATCCAGATCATTACCTGAGCTTTTTTTTTTAATCATGAGGCTTCTCTTTCAGGTTGTCTCCTCTCTCCCTGCCTGGCAGCTACTTTTCCCCCTTCTTGCACATGAAAAATTCTCTTCTGCTATGAAAGCACGTCCCCAGATCTGTCCGTGCATCTTTACTCTCTGACTATTTCTGAGTTGTCCTGAGCATCCTTGTTATGTGGTCAAAGTCTCTCATCGAGGGATCTGTTGGGTGCTTCTCTGGAGGTTACCTTTGTTGCGGCAGTTCAGAGCTGGAAAACTGGTTTGCTTTGGGCAGCAGCCATTCTGTTATGGAAAGATGCTTCATTTGCATAGACTTTCATAAAAGCTGAATGCCATATTATTTTCGGCCTTATGCCAGGTACAGAGAACTTTCCGGTCCATCCAGTGAGTTCGTACCTTCTGATGAAGGCAAAAGAATACCAAAGGCAATCAGTCCCCTCATTCAAAAAGGAGTTCATAAGAGCATGTAAGAACCCCGACGAGAGCAGAAGTCATAAGTGGTAAATAGGTTCCCTAAGCGCGGAGTTGGACGTCTTTCGTTTCATCTCTGGAGTTGAAAAATGCAACAGTTGGCTGAATCGTGCAGCTGGACCAGATGAGAGAACTCGTAACTTGTATAAAAAATAACTTCCCTAAAAATTCGAGCAAAGGCCTGATCTGATGACATTTTGGAAGAAATTACTTTGTTCATATATCATTTGAATAGCATTTGAGGTAGAATAAAGATGCAGTAATACTGGGGAATCTGTGTGATGTTATACGCTTGGTTTTCCATAGCTTATTAAAACCAATTCAGAGACTATTAGAGGTTTTTAATTCAAATAAAGATGCCATAAAAATGGTCATATATCTATGAAGCTGTAATTTAATTTGGAACTGGGAGGTACACACACTACAGTAGGTAGTCGTATTCTCTTTTTGTTATTTCCCCTTCCCCAGTTCCTCCTCCTCTTGCTCACTTGTTGCTTTTAGTGGCAGCTTCACAGATCAAGCATGACGGGATGCTTTAAGGCTATTTCTTCTAACAGTTAATCTTGCCTTTTTCTTTGTAATCCGCATGGTCTACTTCATAGTTCACGTAACAGTGGGGCATGATTTTAGTGATTGTGCACCTTTCACGGTGTGTCCCCCCGCTACCCAAAACACGCTCCTGCGTGGTTTTCCTTTGCACAGCTGCTGTCACAGGTCTCTTTGGGCAGCGGTGGCCGTGCCTGGCTTCTTGTCCCTACTTCGCAGCACCGGGACAGAATGGGGGCTGTGGCAGTCTTGAGGCTGGATTCAAATCTGTGAAGCAATTCTATAGGCTTAAGAGCTATTCCTTCCTTCTGGCTTTGGAAATCTTCTCTTTTAAGGCCGTGTAGATCTCAGGCTGTGTGTCAACAGAATGAATAAGACAAAATGCTTCATATTATCCGCAAATGGGTTCGTAAGAGATACTGAGATGAAATGGCCAGAAGTTCAATTAAGGGATGAAAAAAAGCTTAACTTCGGCAGAAATGGATTAAAAAGAAGCAGAGAAAACTTTCCAATTTGCCATTCAGGGAACACGATAATCTTTGCCTGCCAATGCTTTGAGTCCTTCCGTGGGGGAGGATGACAAGGAAAAAGAAGTCTTTAAATTAAAAATTCTCCCCTGATTCTCAAAGGTGCCAAACAGCCCAAGCTCTTCGTTCCTTTGGTGGGTGGAGCAGGTGCTGAGCTGCTCTGAAGTCAAGCTGTGCTCATTTTTGTCTTTCACAGCACTAACTTGAAGCAAAGGCCAGATTTGTCTCTTTTGTGTGGAAGTCACACGTCTTTTTCTTTGTCAAATAAACTGTTAACTACATAACTATTAAATTAAAAAAACCACCACCTTAAAAAGGTTGCATGAATGTTACTCTCGTATTGAATCTGTTCAGGGTTTTAAGAGCCAAGGGGCTTAAAAGAAATTTCACTGCCAAAAAGAAGTCATGGTATGTCTGCAGTAAAAACAGTTTCAGCACATTTGTAATAAAATAGTGCAGCTAGGTGATGTATCTTTAGTGAAATTAAATGAGGGCTCTCAAGTTCTCCTGGTTCTTTGGTAACCTTTTATCAGCTTGGATGACACAAGATCTTTCAGAACTTTATCTGGCTGAACATCTGAAGATTTTCAGCAGAGACTAAACCATGCACTTCTGCTTTGAGGTCCCACATGCAGACAAAACAGCTGACCTTCTGAGGTTCTGTAGGAATTTATTTTCTTCAACAGATCTTTGAAATCAGCTCTGTCTAGCAAAATAATTCTTCTTCTATTACTCCACAATATGTTCCTTAAGAAGCTTCTGCTCCTACTTTTGTTTGGGGAAGATTATGTCAGTGGTCAGATCTCATTTTTCTCTACCTGAATTATAACATTATTCATACTTTCTATGGCTCTGTGTATTTCTCAGGGGAAATTGGATGGATTTAAAATTAAAATTCAAGTCCTCTTTTCTTTAGCTTCTCTTCCACAATGCCAGCCTATGCTTCTCTCTGTTCCCTTTTTTGAAGGTAGCTCTTAAAACCCCATTTCTTCCCCAAGAACAACAAATCCTAATCTTTCTTTTCAAAGAAGGGTACTAAATGAAAGGCATAGAAAACACTACTTGCCACTCCACTTGATTGCATCCTATGTGTTATCTTCAGGCCATAAACACTTAAGGAAGTAATTTAACATGTCGTGCTCCTATTCAGGTGAATTAGATTGATGTGAAATTAGTCACTTGACTAAACACTGTGAGTTTTTGCATTTTTTTCACAGAATCAGTACGATTGGAAAAGACCTGTAAGATCATCAAGTCCAACCATCACCCCAACACCACCATGCCCATTAAACCATGTCCTACAATGCCATGTCCACACGTTCCTTGAACACCTCCAGTGATGGTGACTCCACCACCTCCCCGGACAGCCTCTTCCAGTGCTTCACCACTGTCTCAGGAAAGAAATTTTTCCTAATATCCAGCCTGAATCCCCCCTGGCACAACGTGTGGCCATTTTTTCTTGTCCTGTCACTTGTCACTTGGGAGAAGAGACCAACACCCACCTCCCCACAACCCCCTTTCAGGTAGTTGTAGAGAGCGATGAGGTCTCCCCTCAGCCTCCTCTTCTCCAGACTGAACAACCCCAGCTCCCTCAGCCGCTCCTCATCACACTTGTGCTCCAGACCCCTCACCAGCTCCGTCGCCCTTCTCTGGACACGCTCCAGCACCTCAATGTCCTTCTTGGAGTGAGGGGCCCAAAACTGGACACTGTATTCGAGGTGCGGCCTCACCAGCGCCGAGTACAGGGGCACGATCACCTCCCTACTCCTGCTGGCCACACTATTTCAACGAAACTCCTCTGAATGGCTTACTGCCCATGTGGTAACTAACACAACATTACAATATTTTAAAAAATGTTGACTAGGTAATCTTGGAACCTCATTTTAAGAATTTTCTTTAAGGAAGCTAAAATTGGTCAGAGTTTGGATGCTTTCTGGGTTTTAGCTTTTGCCATTCCTGGGAAAATGTGCCTGAGCTTGTCCCACTTTAGCGGGATAGTTGATATTCCTATAAAAATATCAATTCATACATTTATTAAAACAGTGGTCTCTCTCCTCTGGCTCAGATTTTGCTTATCTTACCAAAACCTTCTGCCATACAGATTCAGGTGGGTAAGTACAGAAAAATAGTGTTTCCTACAGTGTATTTAACTGCTTGGTGCCACTGCCCACGTGCTAGCGAAGGTTGAGGATTACTCGCTCTTTGAGAACTTTCACTCTTGGACCGTCAAAATACATGTTGGCCAATGCAAAGCCCAGACGCCCAGAAGAACAGCCCAAGTACAACGTACTGTGCCGACGTCGTGAGACTGCGAGGGATAGGAGGCTTAAGCTGAGGACATCAGAGGCACGGCCTGAATGAGGGGAACTGGGTACAGAAATTTGAAGAGGATGTGAAAAGGCAGAAGTCGGTTATCAGGAGTCTTCTTCTTCGGAGGTACAGGGTAGGAAATAGAGTTAAGAGTAGCCTGATAGAAGAATAAGCTGTCTGGATTGAGGGAACAGAGCAGAGAGGCTGATAGCTGTTGGGAGTATCGGAATCTGTAAGAGAGCTTGGCCAGCAGAAGTCAATCCTACCTGCTGTTTTATTAGTTCAGGTAGAACAGGACTGTATTGAAGATCTTAAGCATCATCATTTTCCAGGTGATGCAAGCTCCATGTCATGATTTCACGTCATGGCATTTCTACCATTTGGTGTTTCTCTTTTTTCTCTTCCCCCAGCTTGCTCTTCACCATTTTATGATTTTTATTTTTTTTTAAGCTTTCCCTGCTGAAAGAATAGCCAAGTCCTAAAATCAAATAGTTGGAAGTTGGAAAATGTCAGCATAGAAGGCAGTGGGCTTCTTTAGATGATATGGACCTCTAACGTTTCGCCATACCTGCTCCTGTAATTGCTGGGGTTCCCCCGTATGACCCTACTTACTCAGTGTGCATGGCATCCGTTATTTATTTCACAGCATTGAAGCTTGGAAAAATTACTGGTTTCTGTGTTGCCATTCCCATAATATTAAGAAATGAAAATGAATTCCCTAATTCCTGTGGAAGATAATTAAGGCTAAAGTTCTTTATGCATGGAAAAAACATGGTGACTAACAGACGTGGCACTGCGGGACATGGTTCAGTGGGCATGGTGGTCTTGGGTTGGTGGTTGGACTTGGTGATCTTAAAGGTCTTTTCCAACCTTAATGATTCTGTGATTCTGTAATGATCACTAGTACCTTTTGTGCTCAGTAAGAGGTAGGTAAGGCATGATGTCTTGCACTCCTTAGCTTTTTCTGGCATTTTGTGTGGTGGAAATAGGACTTTCACTTATTGATTATGGCTGTGTTCAGCTGATCAAATCTGGCATGCTGCGTTCACCCCTGCTGATAGTCATGGTGCGGTTCGGGGCATACCCCTAGGACTAGATTTTAGTTGTCCTATGTGCTGGAGGATCACCCAGCATCACTGTGTGCTGTTAATACTTGCCAGAGTCCTGAGCTGGATGAGTGTTTGGTCTGGTCTAGTACATCAATTTTTATTGTAAAGGTGGGCAGTGTTTCTTCAGTCAGGCAGACAGAAAATGAGGAGCATGCACACAAGTGGGTTAGTTTCCCCCAACTTTAGCAGCTTTAAAGTTAATCACCTATTTTGAGTCCCTCTTTGTGTCAGCAGCGACAGAGTAATTCATGTCATTCTAAAATACTCTGTGAGACGGTGGGATCTGCTACCCAGCAACCTCTGTCATTCTGGAGCACACCTTGGTGATCAGTTTAGACTAGATACTTGACTTTGAAGAAGCTAAAGTTTAGTCATCAAGAACCAAATTTGCTTCTTTATTTTGATATTGAAGTCAAGCAACATGCCCACATTGTGCAAGAACTCTGTAACAGATACAGAAATAGCATCTCCTACATAATATGGGATGATGATTAATCGGCATAACCCTGACACTTCTGTTCCCTCTTGGAGGTTCCTAGTGTCTTTCATAACATGCTTCCTGCACTTTCATACTTCTTGCAGTAAAGCAGACTGTAAAGGTCTGCAGGAAACCATCTTTTTGTTAGAAAGCAACAGAGAAGATTTTAAAGAGGGGAAGATGCTGTGTAACTCTGTAAGTGAAGACTGTTTTATAACGCATGTGCCTGAGGGACCCAAATCATAGAGTCATAGAATCATTTAGGTTGGAAAAGACCTTTAAGATCATCAAGGCCAACCGTAAACCTAACACTGCCAAGTCCACCACTAAACCATGTCCCGAAGCGCCTCATCCACACGTCTTTTAACTAACATGTCGTGCTCCTATTCAGGTGAATTAGATTGATGTGAAATTAGTCACTTGACTAAACACTGTGAGTTTTTGCATTTTTTTCACAGAATCAGTACGGTTGGAAAAAACCTGTAAGATCATCAACCCAACACCACCATGCCCACTAAACCATGTCCCGCAATGCCATGTTCACACGTTCCTTGAACACCTCCAGTGATGGTGACTCCACCACCTCCCTGGGCAGCCTCTTCCAGTGTCTGACAACCCTTTTGGTGAAGAAATTTTTCCTAATATCAAGTCTAAACCTCCCCTGGCACAACTTGTGGCCGTTTCCTCTTGTCTTGTCACTTGGGAGAAGAGACCAGCACCCACCTCTCTGCATGCAACCCCCTTTCAGGTAGTTGTAGAGAGCGATGAGGTCTCCCCTCAGCCTCCTCTTCTCCAGACTGAACAACCCCAGCTCTCTCAATCGCTCCAAAGATACAAGGGAACTTGGTTGTAGTATTTCCTACCATTTTAGTGGCTTGCTTAGTTAAAAGAATCCTAGGAGTATATACGGAGTATCTGGAAGGTAATAAAAGTAGCTGAGGTTTGTATGTTCATGCACACAGTGCTCGATGCAAAACGGTAAGTGGTACTGCGTTTCCGTCCCCTTCCCTCCTGCCCTCCTGCGCACACTTTGGGGAGCAAACAGCTGCATTTGGAGTATCTGCTGGAACTCGTGAAGATCCCCAGGCCTGAAGCAGAGCTTCTCTCTGACAGCAGCAGTGGCAGACCAACCTGAGAATTGGATCATAGCTTTTTTCTTCTCCTTTGGGTTGAACAGTACATGAATATGCAGATTATATGGACAATGTAAATATATATATGTATTTATCTGGAGACTGAGGAGATTATTTATGTTAACAGTGCTATGTTGTAGCACCATTTTTTTCTGTGTTTAGAGAAATGACCACTGCACTCTTATCTTGAGGATTAGGGAGGACTTCTAAAATGAAACTTCATCCCTGGATTATAGACAGTATATCTCTAAAAGAGAACCTGGATGAGTCTCAAAGGAAGATCTGATCCAAGAAACACGGCACACTTTATCTGAGATAACAAATGATTTCTTGATAGCTTGAGTATACTGTAGGATTAAAACTTCTTGGCATATATAGCAGCTCAGTTGATCACTTAAACTGCAATTAGAAAGTAGAACAAGTACGCTCAGAATATTGTTTTTGTGTCAGAAATGCTCCTTCATGCTTGAAAATGATAAAAAATTGCAATCGATCCTTACAACTGTTGTGTTCATCTTTATTGATCAGGCAAAAGAAAGATAAATCGCAGCCCAAATAAGATTATAGTAAATGTTAGCATCGTAGGGGATTGTAGGATGATAGAGAGCTATTCATCATCTCAGATGGTGACCTGTCCGCACTCGCACCATAGTCAGTCTGCTGTCTAATCGCATACCTATTGATTTCATCTGCGTCCAAGGAACCTGGATGTGACTGTCATTGGGCAGCTGAGATTGCTAAACGCAACGGGGTCACTGGTGTGAGGAGGATTTCATTTTCATTTTCTTACTGGCCAATGATGATTTATGAAAAAATAAATGACCCCAAGTCACATGCGTGGATACCTTGATTCCAGTACAAATGAATTATTAGGTCTGAATCTCAGAAGCAGGAGTGCAGTAGACCACCGTGCTCTTTGTGATCTGTGTGTGACCTTTGACTGCAGTGGATGTTACACAATTTGTTATAATTTGTGGTAAAATATTGGACTTGCAATACAATTTTACCCATGTCCGGAGTTGGTATTCTTTTTCAGTGATTTCTGTACATTTCAAGATTATAATTCACAAGGAAGAACCTTGGAAGATGAGATCCTCAAATGGAAAGGAAAAATGTTTTTTCCTTTTATTTTTGTAGACAGCGCTGCCTTTTTCAGCGTTTCCATCGAGTGTTTTTGCTGTAGTGGGCTATCTTACCTGCGTTCCTCATAACATAATTTGGCACAGATAAATGTAGCTCAGGACATGTTTACTAACCCAATGATCAAGCAGACTATGTCATCTTTGACTTTTACAAAAGAATGATCTCTCCAGTTACAGGGGTTTATAATTTTTTTCCCTACCAATGTTTTAAGCATATTGGCTTTTCATACATCAATGTCTTAAAAAAATAAAACGGCGTACTTTACCCAAAATAGAATTGGAATGATGCTTTCCATGGATTGCATCATGCCATCCATGTATGTTAAATGTTTTAAAGATGCAAAATCAATTTTTGTGGCATGAATAACTTTAAGCCATGGTATAAATGGGTAGATTGTTAAAATACGGATTCAAAATGGTTTTTATGTAATCATGCAGCGTGTGTTTGTAAGAGTTTTGTTGCCATGTTAACGTGACTCCCTGGGATGCCAGATGACTCAAGAGCTGCAAAGCTACTGAAGAGTTCTTGCAAGTGCCAACAAAACCTTTCTACATCTCCAGGACCTGTTTGCCCCACCATTCAGAGAAAAATGGGTTTAGAGATCTTTTGAACTGCTTTAACTTTTCTTTATTCCTCCAACTGTGAAGCCAGGTGCCTTAGTTATTACATCTGCAGTCCAACTGTGCTAAGGCTATAAAAACCTCTTTAAAAATACCACATATTTATTATCTAGACATGAAGCATCACAACATCATAGTGATTTGTCTTTGAATATCCTACATCCCACTGGGAAACTTTGCCATTTTTAAGTATGGAAAAGTTTTATTGCTTGATGATTCAGTCTTGTCTTGCCTGCATTTTGGAAATTAATCATTGGGTGGAACTGAGTGAAAGGTATTCCTGGGTTTGGGGGAGATGAAAATATGTTCCGAAGCTGCCTGATTTTAAAATTAAAATTAGCAACTGATTGAAGCGACCTGGAAGTTTGGAAAATTAAAATAACTCACTGCAAGACACATTATCAAGGCAAGGAGCAAAAGAGAAAGTCAAGCCATAGTTAATTTATTGTGCAACTTTGAAGTTTGACTCGAGTATCACCTCCAAACTAGACGGGGATATATGTGTAAGTAACACAAACAGGGACGTGCAGAGAAGTAAGGATTCAGTATTTTGATTTATTTTTTTTTCTTCTCTTTTTTCTAATGGAGAAGCTTCAAAGGCTCCAGCAGCACCTAGTGCTAAATACATGATTCTTATCCCACATCTCTTTACAGTTTTCTCCTTAAGAGCCATCTCTTTTGCATAACCTTCCAGAACCAAGAGGACACACCTATTTAAAAAAACAACAACAAAAAGTTGTCTCTGAAACTTTGTAGCATACCTGATTTTTAAGGGTTAGGGTTTGGGGGGTTTTTTGGGCAACTTAAAAGGATAAAATATCCAAATTAGCGTTTCTAGATATTAGCGTGCATATAATTGATATTATATGAAATCTGAATTATTAATTTTTTTTTTTCAGAGTGCCCAGTTCTACAAAGTTACCACAGAGCAATACCAAAAAGCTGCCGATGAAGTGTCAGCTCGGTTCAAGTAAGTCTTTTCTATTGTTATTTCTGAGCCTGGCAGCTGGATGAGTTCTTACCCGCATTAAAATGCACAATAATTCCCCTTCCCCCAGTCATAGATCCTATCAGTCGGTGCTGGTTATTGAAAGGAGAGAATTTTGAAGAATTTGGAAGCCAGTACATAGTAACCATAAGCGGCATCGAAATTGGATGCGCGGTTAGGAATGTACTAATTAATTTATATTTGATAAGATGCATGAAATATTCAAAAAATATATTCCTTAACATTTTTTTTCTAATGGAGCACCAAAAATCTAGTTCCAACTTTGCATTACAATAGTATTCATCCTGTGCTTGCGTGATGTGAAAGGATTTAAATTAGCAACTTCACTTTGCCCTTAACAGTGAAGGTCAAATTAAATAATTTTTATTAGTTGTGAGGATGGTTAAATGAAGATACAGTAATTGATGGATCAAAGTGACTCTGACCCTTAGCCTTGGACTCTTCCCTTTCTGCTGGTTCATCCATTAGGCAGAAGGTTCCATTTATCATTTTAGTAAGGCTACAGAGAGAACTTTTTATAACCTTTTACTCTCAGCAGTACCCAAGAAATGCTGTATAAAATGAATTATTCTGTGATGATTTTTAGATTTGTGGAGGGATTTTCTTTTGTTTCGCATTTCGTTTTGTTTTTTGATGAGCAAGAAGAGAAAAGTCCTTTTTGAGCTGCTGATAATGATACAAATACGGTCCTTAGCTGTAAGATAAAAATCATTTTATCTCTTAATATCACGAATTGTTAAATATTCTCTAGTGTATATATAAAGTCTTTGTACTGGTTAATGGTGCAGAGTATATCGAGGACTGAATTAGTCTGTCCCTTAAACAGGAGGGACAGGATGACCATTGACTCAAGGTCTGATTTAAGCATAATTTGGAGGGTTTCCCGTTAAGGATGGGAAGCCTGGTATGTTGTTATTCATCGTAATTTTTTTCATCTGAGATAAGATTTCCGTCAAGGGGGTATTTCCCTTTCCTCTGTTACAGTGGGGTATTTTCAGGTTTTGAAATCTAATTATTGCCTAATCTGACTTTCATTCTTCCAAAACAAGTTTTTATTGTGATTTGAAGCAGTTGTTGATCGCTCGAGGTGGTTATTGTGGTCAGAGGTGGGAAGTGGTTTCGGGTTTGGGCTTTTTCCCCCTAATGTATAAATAATATATAAATAATATCCTAAGTAAATCGAATGTTTTTGGGTTCCTTTTTGCACAGACGGAGCTGGTAGGTAGAGCAGGGACCAGTCCTTAGCATCAGGCAATAGCTAAGAATTTTAAGAAAGCCATTTTGAAGGATGTTTCAGTCTCTGCAGAAACCAGAGAGTATTTAATGAAAGGGACTTGGAGAGGGAATCAGAGATTCCTAACACTTGATGAGATTGGTCTTTTCTTAATTTTCTAGAGACTAAAGGTATAAAGAGAAATCACCTATTTGACTAGTCTTCGCTGTAATGCCATTATGGAAATTGCTGTGCTGCTTTTGCACTTGAAGCCAAATTTTCTGAAAAATGATTTGGAGCTTTTTGATGAGTGGATCCAGTTTTGGTCCATTGCCTTAAAAGACAAAAAGAAAACATTATGAAAATAAAAAGACAGCTGAAGTATGCACCTAATTTGCAGTAGATTTGATAAAATGCATGAAATATCGATATTAGTTTATAGTTTAAAAGTTTTCCTTATATAAAATCCTTTTAAATGCCATGTCTTTTTATTGAAGGTTTCAATTCAGCAGATGTTATTTTATCACTGCCTTTTGTATGTAACTTGATGGATAAATGATGAATGATGTAGTGAAACCTAAAGATGCTTCTCTTTGGTGTCACCAGGCACTTCTCATGTTCAGTTTAATTGCATGTGAGGATTGAGGACAGGCTTCCAAGCAGCAGTGTTTAAAGAGCTTGTTTAATTGGCTGTAAAAGAAGAATTAAATAAGGTTGAACTGCTAAATTTTGTTAATGCATAAACCAATGTGCTGCATGTCAGCGTGATTTCAGGTTCTAAGTGCGAGATTAATAGATCTAATTGTGGTATTATTACGAAATAGTCTTACTTTATTTTAAGCATGCCTAGAATTAGTTACTAAGTTTTATTGAGATAACTTGCGTTTCTTCAACTTTTTAAGCGACATCTCTGTCAAGAGCGAAGAGGAGTGGATAATTACTTAAATATTTCCTGGATTTTCCTTTTCCTTCCTCCATTTAGTCCCTGAAATGACATCAACTGTGGCTTCATCAGTCTTCAGGGATAATTCGCCCCATTAAAAGGGGAAAACCAAACATCCCATCTCGACTTGTATCAGAGAACTGGCAGGTCTTCTGTACTTTGTCTGCAGTCCTTATTGATGCCTGCTTATTACCTTCTCCAGCGCTGCCTGGATTAGGCTGATATTCCAAATGTTCATGATAAATGTTTTATCTCGGTGAGGTCCTGATTCCCGTTGATCAAATTCTGAATTATCAAACGGTTCATCTCTTTAAGACACTAATTCACATTGATCAAATCCTAAATGACCAGGTTCAGTCAGTTCCTGCAGTACACAAATTACGTTAAAACAACATTACTAGAGCATGCTGCCTTTTCTAATGTAGGAGTTATGTTACCCGCAGTTACATTATAACCAGAATTATTATATTATGAAGATGTCTCTGTTATAATGAGAAGTTTACACAAGAAGAAAAGAATGCGGTATTACAGGAAGAGCCGGGCTTTGGGCAAAGATTTGAACTTTAACTAATGAAATTGTACGTTTGTATTGTGGGGTTTTTTCCTTAATTTGAAGGGCTGGTAGCGGGAAATTCGGCAGCTGCGGTGGTGACATTTTATTCCCCTGTGGTGTCTAGAGCCAACTAACATCTTGATTATTCTTTTAGGAGTAGAGTAAGCGGATAGGGCAAATTCTGCCTAAAATAAATGTTTTTGCTTTATCTTCTGTGGGTTTTGATTCCTTGTGGTAAAGAATAGACTTCATTGCTGTGCACTGGTGCTTTTTCCAATTTATTTTGCCATTCCTTTCCTGCTCCACCGCTCTCTCATAGGCAACATGGAGTCGCTTCTTGTTGCTGGTCTCTTGGCAAAAACATAGTCCCCAGCCGGCCGGATAGATAGAAAATCCAGGTCCGCTTTGGGGATCAGCTGTCCATTTTGGTTTCTGCTGCCCAGGTGGTGTTTGTGCGAAGCAAAGCAAGGGTGAGGTTTTCCCCGGTATCTCCATGTGTTGTGGCAGCGTCACTTTTAAACTCCAGTGTCTGCAACGAAGCCAAATTTTGGATCTTGTGCAACACGGCGCAGGGTTTGTATCTGTTCGTGTGTTGATAGACTCCTGGATGAAATTATCCAGTGCTAACAGTTTTAATCATGGAGGATTCTTTGCATCATCTGGACGCTTGGGTGTTTATTCTGAATTGCAGATTTTGATGGCTTTATTCCCTTACTATGAGACTTTGTTGATCATGAACCTTGCCATCAGGAGGAATGCCTCGTGGGAACTGGAGGAGCTCGTTTGATTAAACACGGAAAGGTTTGGGATTTACTCAGGCTGCTTCACACGGTACAATCTTCACACATTTGAGACATTTTAAAAACAGTTTTACAAACCAAATCAATACGTCTCACATGATCCTTGATCATTTCTATTGCTCTGATCGCTGATGGAAGTGAGGGCTCGGTGATAGCCAGGCAACAGGCTATTACAACCTTGAAAATACGTTCAGCAGGGGGGTTGATTCAGGATAGAGTGAAGAGGAATAAATGGCAAAACATCAATATCATGTCTTCTTTTAATTGGTGCCTTCAGTATCATGAGGCTTGCTTTATTAATGTTTACTGAAAATAAAATTTAAAGCACAGTTATGTTTGATGCCTATCTGTAAATACATAGAGACACGAAGAGTACTTCGTTTAAGTTGTGTTTTAGCGAATATTCTTTTGAACTGGGAAGTGAAGCTGAGAAAGTTTGTAATGAAGCCACATTAAGTGAATAGCAGTGACACTTCGATCTTCAAATATAATTGTCTCAGAAAGCAGTGATGCCAACCTTCTGGACATTGAGAAAAAAAAAGCAGCATAGAGAGAAAATAAGCTTTTTAATGACAACGTTAGGCTGAGACCAGGGAAGTGTGGGTTTATTTCACTGTTCTCATTATCCTTCTGATGTTGGGCACGTACGGTGACTTTTAAGGGATGCTTCTGCGCTATCAGTAAAATAGGAATATTGATAGTTCCTTAATGCAAGTATCTCCAGTAACTATCATGTTGTACTCACATACTGCTGTAACATAGAAATCCATGTTGGAGACACCCAAGCAAATAGTTTCTGGTTTGTCTCTGCTTGTGCAGATCCACTGGTGAGAAACTTTGTTTTCTAGCACTTCCTTTTGCTACCTTAATTAGCATTCGTTGCTTTTAAATCTAAAGTTTACAGTACAGATTTTAAATTATTTGTGAAATACTACATAGTATTTCATGAGAAAACTGCTCAGAAATCCTTGGACAAGCTGCAGGCTTGCCGCCTTCTAGTTGAGTTCCCTTTGCTCATCCAAAGACGATGGACTTTAAATAGAAACATCCTGAATTAATCTTTTATCTCACAAATATAGGACGTACGCACGTACATGTAGCGCTTTGTCATGAAGCGGTCGTTTCAGTATTGTTTGCCCTGATGATACTGTTGCTGGTAGTATTCTTGACTTCTTTTTTCACATGTTATGGCTGGGGACGATGGTCCTGACGTACCCACGACATCCCGCAGGTGAACGTAGGACTGGTGTGTTTGTAAGTTATGCTAGGAGGAGTGCATAGTGTTAAATACCATCAACTCAGCTTAAACCATGGAGCTTTTCTTAGCGGCAGAGGTATTTGAATGGTCTTATTTCTTTCTACTCTTCCACCCCATCCCCTTTTTCTTCCCCAAAGCTGCGTCGCTGTGTAGCTGCACACAGTTGTGCTCACACCGTGCAGAGAGTGGCATGGCAGTGAGAGTCGCTTACATTGTTTTAAGCAGTGCCGTTGTCTGCTACCTAACGGCATTACGCTTAATGAGCAAAGTCTAAATGGTGTTTTGCAGAGTGATGTGACATTGTCACCCTTCTTAGGTTTAAACCAGTCCGGATTCAGAATGCGTAGAGCTGCTTCAGTTGGGAAGAGAAATTGATAAAGAGACTACAAATCTTTTTGGTCTCTTGTTATTTATCTTGTACATCAAAAATCCTGCTCCTTTTGAATGCAAAAGGAATAAAACAGAATCTGGTTTCTTTGCTCACTCCTTTCAGCCAGTACTTGGTCCTGATAGACTTACCTGAGGGCTGCCGTGGCAGAGCTCATCTGAGCAACGTGTTTGACTTTCTGCTACTACTTTGTATACATGATTTTGCTTTGACCCAGCGTTCCCTTGGCTGGCGAAACCCTGTACACCGTGCGTGCCTTATGCATGCCTTTGAATCGGAGCGAGGAAGCAGGAATTACCTATTTCTGCCTTTCGGATTGCCTTGCCTGTTGCTTTGGCAGCTTGGCTTAATGACGGGACTTTGGTGGTCAGTAGTTACCCCTGTCTCAGTTGCTCTGCAACCTATAAATACAGATAAGAGGATATCCTTGGAACGGGTTTAGAACATCAAAACTCTATAAACCCATTATTCAGTACATTTACGTATGAAATTGTGATTACTTCATAAATGACAACTTCAGTTTTCCCTACAGCAACATAGATGTTTAACTTTCTTCCTTTGATCAATACAGTCCATTAGGAATGAGAGTACGCAACAGAGCTGGATGAAATATTAATTGTGCACTTTTTAGCTAGATGCAGATTCATTCTGAACGAAGTGGGAGCAGGGGATTCTGGCGTAATAGCTGTGTGTTTTTCTGTTAAGCCCAGAATCGTGAGTCTGTTTGCATGGGGATGTGTGCTTTCATTGAAATATTTGAGCTGTAATGTGAACTTTAAATATGCTTATTTGGTCAGGAGATAGGTTGGAAGCATTGAATGTGTTTTTTGAGAGTTATATTAACTTTTAAAATCCATTATTCAAAATTTAGATAGCACGGTAATTAGGAGGGCCAAGACAATTCTTTCTGTGTTTGCCATAATCCTTTTTTCCCTTTTGTTTCCTTTCTAGAAATCATGGGTACCTTCATTAAAGTTCCCCTCAGGCTGTCACCGGTTTTTCACACAGTTAGATACTTTACGGTCTGGAATGGAGAAAGCAATCTTAAAATTAATTTTAGTAAAGTACAAAGTCATGACTAGGAATTTTGTATTTGACATGTATTAGTACTTAAAATACCAAAAGATTTTCTGGCAGGTAGGATAGGTAGAGTAGGATAGTTATTGCAGGGTGTTGTTATAGTAGGATAACCATGTGGGCAAACATGCCTCTCTCTCGGACCATCCCTTTCCTTTTCAGATGTGTTCGAAGGGGAAAGCACGTGCTCATGTTTCAGCACACCGTAGGTTTTCTATATTTGCTTATATAGAAATGATAAGTAATTTTATAGACTTCCTTATGAAAGCAAGTGAGTGAATCTCTTCCTTCACGCATCAGTGGCCAACAGTTAAATTGGCGTGTTCCCGAGTTTTGTGTGCTGGTAATCAACCAAGTCCCCTGAAAATTGATGGATGTGCTCATTAAGGACAGTTCTTGCTGCTGGCTGCAGTTCCGTGAGCCACTCACGACCAACGAGGAGTGACTCTTCGTGGCGTGGTTGGCATGTAACGCTCTGCAGCGGTACATCTGGCTTCGTGCTCCCTTTCAAGGACTAAATCCTCTTGTTTTAATATGCTGAGCATCCTTTGTTGGGATTTTGTATAAACACGAGTAAATGATTTCCCAATTACAGTATTAAACCAAGGAAGGTTAAAACCCACAGTCCCTTCTTTTTATTATTAATTTGTTTTGTATTTCGTAATCTTCTGTTCCTGAGATTTACAAATACCTTTTCTCAGGATGTTTTTTATGAGTCCAAGCCATCTGTAGGATCAAAGCCTACAAATCTCACAGCCCCCACTTCGGCGCACGCAGCAGCAAGCCTCGCTTTCTGGAAGGGAGCATGTTTTGCAGAGTTGATGGTATGTTTTTTTCAAGAAGCGTACACCTGTTTCTGGTTACAGGGTGAAGAATGAATTGCCAATTACCCCTACATGTTAGAACATGACACTTCATATTGCGGGAGCTTGTGCTATCTGTTTCGTTAAGGCCCCCAACTATGTAACCATCCGTTCTGAAATCATGGGGTGGAAGGATAGCAATCCTTGATCAGTCGCTAATATTTGTGCGTGTGCAAGCTGCGGGAGGGGAGGTCAGTGCCACCAACCTTTGTTTTCCCATCAGAGCTCTTGAACAAGATGAAGTGATCAAAGCAGGATGCCAGTACATCAGGACGATCTCATTACATGCAAGCTGCATGCACAGATGCTGCTGTTGCTGCATCAGGCGTCACTGATTTACATTCACAACACCTCCATTATAGCTCATTTGCTGCTACTTGTAATTAACCAGTTCTTCCCTTTTTTTTTTCCTCCCTTTCAATAGTGTTGGGCTAAATCAGGGGAAAAAATAGACTGCAGTCATTCTGCGTAGACTCCATCTAAGTGAAATCACAGTTGTAAAGCCAAAGTATACATGAAACAGTTTAGGAAATAATATCAAATCATATGCTTTGTTGCAAAGTGCTGTCATACTCGGAAAGTAAGGTTTGTAATAATAGTATTAAGATGTCTTGTAAAGTAGTTAAGCTGTCTTCTTGCCTCTTAGTTCACATGAGATTAGTTCAAAAGTAACACTTTTTTCTTTAATTGCTGGTAGTAAAAATTATTGAAAATTGTGGCATCTGGCAGGTGTATTGCACCTACCTTACTCTGTAGCTAAAAGGTAAAATGGTATAAAAAGGCTAAACAATACAAAAATATTTTATTTATTTTGTCTACTATGGGAAAAATGGGTAAGACGTTAGCCATGCGGAGAACAGGTATGCTGTAACGGCTCCTTCTCTGAGCAAAGCCACACATTTAATTGCAGTATATCTTCCAGTATTGCTTCCTATCTTCCTGTTTGCTTAGGACAGTCCAAATTGAGATCAATCTCAGTCAGCTTTGGACCTTGATTAGCAGTCAGGGTTTCAGCGCAATGTGTCTGTCAGGCCTGGAGTGTTCAACAAGCATCTCCGTACCTTCCAACACTCGCCCAGCAACCTGTTGCTGTCTCATTTATATTTTAAAAATAAAATCCCTAGCCTCGAAACATCAGAACAGCAGAAATGCTGCTGGTACCGGAACCAGATTGCATTTATTTAATGCTGGTCCTCACGTGTTCGTGTCTCAGCCCATTGCAGATATTGGCAAGGCGGAGGGTAGAGCTGCAGCTGGCAACATCTGGAGAAGGGGCTGCTGCAGTAGTTGGCATCTGGGAGGGTGGTACCTGGGAGGTGGCTCGGGATTATCATGTCACGGGTGTCGCTTCTCTGTTTTGATAAAGGAGGAAGTTCATTCCTTTGCTGTCATTCTGTGCTGCTAGCAGGCTCAAACAAATAAATATATAAAATTGTGCCAGGCTGCATTTGAGTAACTATTTTTTTTGTTGAATAGAGCAAAATTGGGCAGCAGGCAGTTGGCAACACGTATGCTACATGGATGTTGGATCATGGAGAAGCCTTTATAGGTCTGCCTAGGAGTTATGCTTTTTTATGTATTAGAATGCGTAACAAATTGCCTGCCTAATGTAAATATAGCTTTAATTAGTCTGTCTACGTGCTACTGTAATAAAAATAATGAAAGGACCTGTATAAATGTGACATAAATGCATTCAGTTATCCCTTAAGGTTAGGGGACTTGACTGAGGTCAGTGGGGTAATATGTGCCGAATCTGAGTTTAAAATTAAGTGATTAATGACTGCCGTTTTATACATGAACTTTATAGGCCGTTCTTCCTAATACAGTATATATTTCTTCAGTGACCTGGTTGGTTTGGGTCTCATTTACAGATAAGAGGTTATAACAATCCCCAAACTTTTGTTTTCCATCTTAACTAGAATCAAACAGTGCTACTTTGGCTTTCTTTGTTGATCTTGTCAGTAGCACTTCCAGCATAAGAGAATTTTGTTTTTCAAAAATATAATTTTGTTTCTTAAGCAGTCCTTTTCTCTAGGAGTTGACCAGGGCACCAGAATGTACTTTTTCTTATAGCTTTGAACAGGGGAGCGGCACAAATCCTGCTTTCATGAGCATTACTACTTCTTTCCACCCCCAAACTTACACAGTTTATTAATTATTCTCCTTTGATCAGAGAAAATTTGACATTTTGATAACTGAATTTTAGACAGTAGTTGCCTTTTGTGAATATGACCATTTTGAAATTATTTCCCAGAAGATACAAGTCTTGAAAAAAATTTCTTTCTCTTTTTAGTTTGAAATTTCCAGCAAGCTTTCCCAATGGACGTCTTTCAACATAACTGTATAGATCAATTAATTGATCAGAAAGTGACCTTATCAATCTCTACAACTACCTGAAAGGAGGTTGCAGAGAGGTGGGTGTTGGTCTCTTCTCCCAAGTGACTAGTGACAGGACAAGAGGAAATGGACACAAGTTGCGCCAGGGGAGATTTAGACTAGATATTGGGAAAAATTTCTTTACGGAAAGAGAGGTGAAGCACTGGAAGAGGCTGCCCAGGGAGGTGGTGGAGTCACCATCCCTGGAGGTGTTCAAGGAACGTGTTGATGAGGCATTGCAGGACATAGTTTAGTGGTCATGGTGGTGGTGTGTTGATGGTTGGACTTGATGATCTTACAGGTCTTTTCCAACCTTAGTGATTCTGGGATTCTTCAGCTACTCATAGACCAACTAGTGGACCGTACACACACTTTGCACAGAGTATTATGCCTGCCTTGTTGAAGGAGACTGAAGCTCTGATCCATAGCCTACAAAACCTTAATTGTATCAGGGCTCTACATGCAATGGCTCGTAGGAAATGAGCTCGTTTCCTTTAGACATTTAATAGTGTGTTTCTGTGCCATGTTAGCAGTGGCGCTAAGGGTTAGCCATGTTAGTTGGAACTACTCAGGTCCAACAAGATAGTCTATCTCCCTAGCAGAAAATTCAAGTTTTATTTATTTCCCTTAAAATGCTATCCTGTTATTTAATGCATGTCCTTTACAGGAATTTTTTTCTAATGTTTTGCCTGTGTTTTCTTTAAATTTTGCCCTGTTATTCTCAGTATTCCTCAATGCAAAATGCTAAATTATTTTCTGAACGTGTTTTTTGATTCTTTCAGTGGTTGTCACTGCATTTTTAAAGCATGAGTCCTGACATCTGTAGGAGAAAATGCATGAAATGTCCTAACCAATTTTTTAAAGTTTTTTACAGTGTCTGATAAATGCGTTTTCAGATTTTCTTGAACATAAGCTTCATTCTTAAGCAAATCAAAACTCTTTTATCTGTTGTTTTTGAAGAGGGGATTTCCTAAATGTTTTTGGTTTGCTTTGGCATTTTAAAACATTTTGGCTTGTATAGATGTGATCTGATCATTATGTTCCGTGCTGCACACTTAGAAGCATGGAAAGCACACCCCCTTCTAACCCTAAAAGAACATGAGAAGACACAAAGGTGTTCAGTAGGAGAAATTTTTCCCCATTAGTGTTTGTGGAGCAGTTAAGTGTTAGTGATTTTTGTGAATTCAAGTGCTATGTGCCTCTATAGAGGATCTGTAACTGAAACTGGAAAACTTGTCAATGTTTTAAAAAAAAAAAAAACATATAGATGCCCTCTTGTCTCCCTGTCCTCTGCCTTTCCATTCATCTGCCTGCAATATAAAATCAAAGTATAGTCGTGAAACATTTAAAGCACGCATTTAAGCCTGGGCAAAGAAACTGAACAAAATAGATAAAACTAATATGTGTATCTTTAAGGAGACCACTCGAGTGCCATGTCTGTGGCTATAAGCTTTATAAAGATGGACTCCCCTGTCAAGGCTGTGTTAAGACGGATAATATTCCGTAGCAAATGCTGCACTGGGCCGTATGCATTACTGGGAGCATGAGAAGATCAGGATCGAAAGGTTTTGCGAGACAGGCTTTATAGATCCGTGTGTAATTGACTGCCTCTCTGTCTATACTGCTTTACTTTAGTGAAATCTTGCTCTTGCATGGGCTGATGAAATGCAGTCCCTTTTCTTCCATCACATATATTCTCCCTTTGCCATGACTAGACACAGTACTTTGGCCAAAAAAATGTTATAACCCTCTCAATAAAAAGATGCAGTCAACACAGTCAGTGTAGATTTTAAAAACAAATTCTTTATAGATAAATTCACTGTCAAATGAATCTAGTTCACCAACTTTTCTCTGCTAAATATTTTGGCTCCTTTAGGTAGAGAAATTGCAGATATTCTTCTGGACAGTCTACAAAAGAGGTTTTGGTGGGTTTTTGAGAGAATTGATTAAGGATAAAGCTAATCTACATAATGGCTCTGTCCCAAGTTCTCTTTATTTTAAACCTGGAGACTTGTTACTCCTCTCTGGTTGCATAGCATGCCACTGCATGGGGCAGAAGTTGTCTTCAAGTTCCTCAGTACCTGGTAAACCTCATGTTTAGGGAGATAAAGTTGTTGCTTTTTGGGTCCTTGCAGTACAGATATGTGAAGGTCAAACTCCACCATCAGCCTCTTGTTCTGGATATGCACTGTAAACTAGTTGTTTTCAGATAATCTCCAAATGAGTACAGATCAAGCATTATGCCGCCTTCTCCTCGAGAGGATGTCTGTACTACTGAAATAAGTTTGTTAATTCTTTCAGACTTCAAGTTCAGTGCTTGAATATAAAAATCCTTAATCACATAGGTCTCTGCTAAAAGGAACTAATGAAATACTGATAATTTGCACTTAGAATCATCATAGGGTCGGAAGGGACCTTCAAAGATCATCTAGTCCAACCCCCCTGCCATGAGCAGGGACATCGTCTACTAGACCAGGTTGCTCAGAGCCCCGTCCAACCTGACCTTGAATGTTTCCAGGGGTGGGGCATCTACCACCTCTCTGGGCAACCTGGGCCAGTGCCTCACCACCTTCATCATAAAAAATTTCTTCCTTATATCGAGTCTGAATCTACCCTCTTTCAGTTTAAAACCATTACCCATTGTCCTATCCACTTCTTACTGTAGTTTCTTGAACACAGTATCCATTTTCCTGAGGTCTCTAGTTTGTGCGTGAAAAGTCCTATTGTAGTACAATATACATTTCTCAAGCTAGACCCACTGTAAAGTGTAATCATTTTATTGTATATTGAAAGAAATGAGAAAAGCAGTTATTTCTTTAAAACTTGCCTTGCCGCTTAACACGGGTCCCAGTTTCAAGCCATTTAGGAGATCCATTAAGCCACTGGGTTGCTCCTATGCATGCGTTAGTAACAGACTTGGTATAATATGGAACAGGCTTGCTATATCATGGACACATTTATGAAGATTGATAACAGCCAGGGTTCAGTGTTAACTTTTATTGTCAAACAGGCTGCAGGAGAAACTGCCAAGTATTGCTTTTGCTTTGATTTATGAAAAGGTTGCTGCATGAAAAAGACATCACATAAAATAGCTCTGTTGGCAGTAGCATTCTAAAATCGGGCCGTAAGTACACCAAACAATAACCAGCTATAATTATGTTCATTATTGTCTCTCTCAGCTCTCTGTACCTTTGGTAGGGTGCTTGCACTCGCTACTGCGTTAGCTTTAAAGTGGACTCACCTTTCCCACGAAGTGGGATGAGCAAGATAAAATCCTGCAGTTTTAGATAGGCAGTACCCCCAAAGGAGACCTTTTTTGTTTGTGCTGTGAAATGAAAGAGGTCATTTAGATTTTACCTACTCGCAGAAGTGATACGAGGAGGAGGAGGAGGAAAGGTCTTCAGAAAAAATTGCTGTTTCTGTTACAATTTCCATCACTGAGGTATTTTGCCCGAAATTATTACTGTTCCCTGTAAGGGTTATTTCAGACCTTGTTATATTTAGACCCCTTAAAAACAAAACCAAAAAGCCCAGTGTAATGGCAAAGATCACCAGTTTTCAGCTGTAGATGGCAAGAAGAATTATTTTCTTTCTCTTAGCCTAGTACCATCCTTTCTAACGAGATGTGCTGCAGCAGGAGCAAGTTGAACTCTTCAGTTAGGGACAATTAGCAGTAAAACTTCAGCGAGAACCAGTTGAAATCAAGGGGCATGACCTAACTGGGAAAAATTTTAGTGGTTGATCTAAAGTTTGTTAAACTTGAGATACTTTAACTAAAAAGTGTTCCACTACCAAACTACCTGAAGACCTTGGCAAAAAAATAGCAACTTAAAAATCGTACGTGATAAGGTTATAAAACACAAGCCATAGGAATTACTTTCTTGGATCAGCCTGAAGTTCCATTAAATAATCCAGTGTCTGATTAACACTGCCAGCGCACAGCAAATGCATAAGGAGAAACCTTTATAAGATCTTTGTAAGGTGGCAACGATGTTTCTCTGCAATACCCTCTACCTTCTGGTCTTAAACTGCTTTCCAGGCACCATCGTGTCTTATAACAAGTCTCAGGGAAACATCCACCAGTAGGCAGTGAAAAATTATGAAGTGAAAAATAATTAAAAAATAATGAAAAATAATGAAAATAATAAAAAACCCGTGAATGTTGTGCTTTGCAACTCATCGCTCTAAGTTCAGTTCATGATTTGTTCATGGCGAGAGGTGCATTTTCTAGGATGCTAAAAGGGATATTGAGGGCATTATGTTTTAATGTTTCTGTAACACATTGTACAAGCGCATTAAAACTAAGATATATTCTAGCAAGGTCCAGTACCCACTTACTATCAGCATGTTCGCAGAGTGATTATTACTCTTTGTGTGTGTTTGCTAACACATTATTGTTGTTGCAGCCCAACTGATTATATTTTATGAAAAGGGTGGCTCGCCACAGCCCGCTGCAGGACCTGGGGAAGTGCATGTAGCCTTTGTAGCTTATCAGTGTAAATCCAAGCCTTTTTTGTTAAATAACTTCATGCCCAAATGAAAAATTGGTATTTATTCTATTATCTATCTCTTAAGATTGCAACCTTCAGTTCCCTCAAGTAATCACCACCCACGGGAGCAGTGATGCTTGAAGTGTTTAAGTGTTGATTGCTTTTTCTTTATGCTACTTCTACTCATAATATCTCTTATTTCTGTGGTCACTAACAGGCTTTTGGGCCTCTTATGGCTGAAGAAAATAGTTAAACATATATTGCTCTAGAGAGTAATATTTGGATAATAATGTGCCACAAGTTAGTGTCTTGTGCTTCGTATTGAGTGCAGTAGTTGACCTTTGCTACAGATGAGAAACATGTCTCCTTATTAGAACACATTATATAGCACCTATATAAAGAGAAAGCTGTTTTTTAGTGTAGCAGTATAAGGTGCTGTGAAGATTTTATTACCACGATTTTGGGATGATCATGTTACTCATGAGTTTACAAAGCTTAAAGTGAGTTGTGTAGCTCTTGGGAAGTAAGTGGCAGTAATAAATCTACAACGTGGTATGCTGTCCTGTATTTGGTTTATGCTGCTCGTTTGTGGTTTTGGTCTTTGTTTAGGTTTGTCTATATTCTTTTTGTGTGTGTGTGTGCTTTACACATGCAGTGATGTAACATGGCTGTAGAAAATTTAATGTAGGGACAGGAAGAAAATTAAAATAAAAAAAATATCCATTGGAGTGGATAAAATTATAATGGGCTTTTTTGGCCACCTTCATATAGAAACAGGTTTCAAACTGTTGCAAAATTAATTTTTCCTTTAAAAATTAGGAATATTACATTGTATTTTCACATAGCATGTAATGCTAGTTAATATTTCCAAGTAGTCATGGAACAGCAGTAGTTGCAAACCACTGGCATCAGCCACTTCTATGAGAAATCACAAAATCACTAAGGTTGGAAAAGACCTGTGAGATCATCAAGTCCAACCATCAACCCAACCCCACCATGCCCACTAAACCATGTCCCGCAGTGCCACGTCCACACGTTCCTTGAACACCTCCAGGGATGGTGACTCCACCACCTCCCTGGGCAGCCTCTTCCAGTGCTTCACCACTCTCTCAGTAAAGACATTTTTCCTAATATCCAGCCTAAACCTCCCCTGGTGCAACTTGAGGCCATTTCCTCTTGTCCTGTCACTTGTCACTTGGGAGAAGAGACCAACACCCACCTCACCACAACCCCCTTTCAGGCAGTTGTAGAGAGTGATAAGGTCTCCCCTCAGCCTCCTCTTCTCCAGACTGAACAACCCCAGCTCCCTCAGCCGCTCCTCATCAGACTTGTGCTCCAGACCCCTCACCAGCTTCATCGCCCTTCTCTGGACACGCTCCAGCACCTCAATGTCCTTCTTGGAGTGAGGGGCCCAAAACTGAACACAGTATTCGAGGTGCGGCCTCACCAGCGCCGAGTACAGGGGCACGATCACCTCCCTACTCCTGCTGGCCACACTCTTTCTGATCCAGGCCAGGATGCCGTTGGCCTTCTTGGCCACCTGGGCACACTGCTGGCTCATATTCAGCCGGCTGTCAACCAACACCCCCAGGTCCTTTTCTGCGGGGAGCTTTCCAGCCACTCGTCCCCAAGCCTGTAGCATTGCATGGGGTTGTTTTGGCCAATATGTAAAACAAAGCATCAATGAAATGTCCCAAAGACTACATCTTTCCTTACCATGAGGTGTAACTAGATCTGAAGAGAGCGGTAATTCCCTTGCTGCAGGCCAAACCTCCATAGTGCCAAAAAGCCCCCGAAAGTCCTAATAGTAAGAAATGGCACCACCTGAAGTTGTTTGCTGCGATGATCTTTGACTTCTCTGCTCATAAACAGCTGAGCGAGTGGAATCTTGCCAGCCTTCATTAAATAATTTTTGGGGTGGAGGAGTGAGACAGAGCTCAAGTGATGCCGTGTGCAAACTCTAAAAATAATTTGTCATCTGAATTTACATTATGAGGCTTGAAATGCAAGCGTTGATATGCTGATGACGTATGTATGAAAGCGGGGTGGGTTTGCTCAATTCAGACTGAGCAGATTTGACTCTTGTGGTGGAATTAGTTTGGTTTTTGTTCTGCCGAGTGGTTGGACAGACTTCTCTGTACCTGAGATGGTTGTTCTTTGCCTCTTATCTTGCTGAATTTAGGAACTGGTTTTGATCAGTGTAAGACCAAGAAGTTCTTTCTACATATGGATAACATATAGGTGCATTACGTGGATATAATATAGTCCATGTAGATAAAACTGCTCTTCCAGAGTTTCTTCTGATTAAAGACTGTAGTTGCTATGTTATCGTTTCTACACTGTAGAGGCATGCATGCCCCTGTTAGAAGTCTAAAATTTGTATCACTATCATCCATGTGGTTGTTTATTTTGGTATCCTGGTATTCAATAAAAACCGTTCCTTAAGCTAAAAAAAAATGTGCATCCTAAATTTGGGTAATTCCAACACGTGGTTCCCTTTGCAGCTGCAGGGACCAGCTGTGTGTAAGGTACATTTGTATAATAATATGTTGGTGTACTTTGTATTTTAAGGGGGCTTTTTGTTCTTTTTTTCATGGAGGGGAATTTTGTAAATGAATAGTGGTTTGGGGTAATAAAAGTCAATTAATATAAATTTAAATAAAAATATTCAATCTAATTTTGTCTGTTGGGGTTGATGGGAGTCTTGTATTCATTTCATGACTTGCTCGTCAAGCTCTTTGGAGTACAAGCAGTCACAGCAGGTCAGATCAGAGGTGCCCCTAGCTTGTTGGCACAAGCTGGGGGTGGGTATTACGGAACGCTGTAAAAAAAGGGGAAATACGCAGTGATACCATTTTACCTTCAAACAAGTAGTGGAGTGGGGCTTTCCTGAGCCAAATATTGTATTTTTGCTTATAATCTCTTGATGGAGTTCTGTTTCATTACTGTGTAATTATCTTTTGAACCCAAATGTCCTTGTGATAACCCCAGTATCATCTAGCAGTCAGTACCAGCTTTTCATTATGTGTTGTTTGGAAAAGGCTTGAATTATTTTTTCGTTGTAAATCTACTGCTAGAAATCCTCACTGGCTGCCTCTTTTCGTATGCCATTGATGGTTTCACAGATCCAGCTCACGTTCACTTGCAATTGTCTTTCTCTAGGCTGAAGAGATGTAGTCCTAATGTAATGTCCTCAGAGTCTGAAGACTTACCTTGGCAACTAGTTCATCAGTCTAATTAGGATTCACAACCAGGACATCTTTTCTGGTCCTCATCCTAATTTCTTCCTGTTGTAAGTCCCAGGCCAACAAGGGGTTTAAGAATGTGCATAACTTTGCACATGCAAATGTGGAATTACTCACTTCTTGCAGTTCTGCTCGTATTTGTGTGCTTTGCCAGATTTGAGATCATAAATTCTCTCTGTTAATCTTAGAGGTGCTCTTTCTTCCCGGTGTGTAATAAATAAGTTGTTGCAATACAAGGAACGGTTTCCACTTTGCTTATGCTGAAAGCTGAACCGGTATCCTACCAACATACCAGGTGTTTTATCAGGTGGGAAACATTCACTAGGTGAAAAAAAAGCATCTAAAAAGGTTAATCGTACTATCTGCCGGTCTTTGTTGTTAAATCAGGTTTTTGTCAACATATTGAACTTGACTTAGTACTCTCTAGACATAATTAAATGTCTCTTCAAGCAGTGCATGTGTGTGAATATGCTGGAATGAGTCTTTCCTCCTCTTCTCATCTCCGTCCCTAAATTTCAAAGGTCAGAATGGTCAAAATACATTTTTATTTGCTTTTAAGAAGTCTGGGTGAGAGATTAAATAAATGAGAGGATGGCAAACATTTGCCTGTGGTTTTGTCAGTGCCGGGATTTTAGGTGAAAGAATCTAAAAATAACATGGGCAATAGGAACACTGGAGCTGATCACCAGGGGTACAAAAGATATTCATGTGTCAGCAGGCAGAGTAAGTTGTATTCTGCCTTCTGCGTAAGTCATTTATTGAGTATTACTACACACATTTAGCATTCTCAATTGGAGAGCAGAAACGACTGTGGTTCTCTTCCACCATTTCATCATAGATTCGTTAGGCAAATTCTTTCTTTTACACCTTTTAGAAAACTCACACTATGTAGTCAAGTGTAAATAAAAGCAAGAATCAACTCTACAATACTTGATCTTTTGCTGGCGGCACTTCCCACACGGTAATTTTGAGGGCTCTGTGTGGGCACAGTTTGATTATGGACTGCTTCATAGCTTCCGTTGTAGTTACTCAGAAATCAGATCTGTGGTATTACTTCCAAATGATTTTTAGAAGAACATAACCATTTGGTTTGTGCTTTACATGTTTCATAATGCACTTTCAAGTCATCACCTACTTAAATGTGCGAAGACAATTTTTAAAAATAATTTAATATAAAGAGTAAATTAATTTAAAAACTAAAAATAATGGTGCAGCAGTAAGGACCTTCATTACCATATGCCCTTTTGTCTTTTTTCCCCTATTATTTGTTTTGCAACTATTTTCTATACTATAAACAAGTCCTGCAAATTCACTCAGCAGAGACGCTGTTGGAAGTGACTCTTTTTGGATGAGGTAATCTTAAAAAAAGAATAACCCCCTCACCACCACCTTTTTCTGTCATGATGGAAAATACCACTGTCTTGCTGGTGTTTGACTAATCGCTTACACGTCATCTTTGAGCTGACCTTCTCTCTAGGTCTTTTCAGCTGGGCTTACATTTCGCTCTCGCTGCCTCTACGCAAAATATCTCAGATGTGGCCTTTCTTGTCCATCTGCTCAGCAAAATCCATCACAACTCAGGCTACCAGTTACTGCAACAATTTTTTTCATTATTTTTTGTACGCCCCTCCCCGGCCCTGAGAAGTGAATTCTTGCCTTGACGATGTCTGTTGAAAGCAGTGCTGCAGGTAGTTTCCTACCCCATATTCACATCATCTCATTTCATCCTGCCACTGGCTTCCCCATCAATGTTATCCAGTGGAAGTCACACGCCTTCACTTTTGAAGCCCTGTATGTCCCATTTCTGCTTCCCTGCTGATTCCAGTTCCTCATATACTGTCTCTCTGATCCACTCATGATGCCACCTTCTATCCCTCACTCATCCAGTTTTCAAACAAGAACTGAGTTTCACTGTTTCTTGTTCTTAGAAGGAATTTCTGCTAGATGTAGACAACGCTAATGGATTAACTTCCCACAAATCCCTCTAAAAATCCGCTTGGTTGTTCCTAAAGCACTTGAAAACAATTAGGCCATCACTATGAGTCTTATGAGGAGCGGCTGAGGGAGCTGGGGTTGTTCAGTCTGGAGAAGAAGAGGCTGAGGGGAGACCTCATCGCTCTCTACAACTACCTGAAAGGGGGTTGTGGTGAGGTGGGTGTTGGTCTCTTCTGCCAAGTGACGAGTGACAGAACAAGAGCAAATGGCCTCAAGTTGCACCAGGGGAGGTTTAGGCTGGATATTAGGAAAAATTTGTTTACGGAGAGAGAGGTGAAGCATTGGAACCGGCTGCCCAGGGAAGTGGTGGAGTCACCATCCCTGGAGGTGTTCAAGGAACGTGTGGACGTGGCACTGCGGGACATGGTTTAGTGGGCATGGTGGTGTTGGGTTGATGGTTGGACTTGATGATCTTATAGGACTTTTCCAACCTTAATGATTCTGTGATTCTATACTTAGTGGGCTGCCTATTGCGAGAGTACAGATTGCCTCCGTTTCCTTTTGTTTCACCATCAATTTGTTGTTTCTTATCTTTGTGTGCATGATAAGCACGTTGAGAAAAGAAACATACTCCTGTTTTTTTTCTTTGTGCGTTACCTAGCGCAGTTGGGGTCTGGTCACAGCGTGGCTCCTCTCCTACATCGGTAGGAATAAATAGAACAGGTCAGGACATGGTCTCTAGCGCTCTCCCCTTGCTTGTGCTTTGGGTCTAATTGGTAGCATGTTCATTTACAGGGTTTTGTTTTGGAGCTAACGCTTCCCTGGACAACATTGGCCATGACTGGGGGAACAGCGCGTGCTGGGGACCGTCCCCAGTTTGCGGTTTGGATGTGGATGTGCTGAGCTGCTTGTTCGGAGGGGAAGGCAAGATTTTACACATAAGAGATGAGGGTTGTGTGGTATCGTGCTGCTTGGCCTCGGACCCAGAGGATCATCTCTGGTCTGTTTTATTTAGAAGTACAGAGGTAGGCTTAGATGCCAAGGGTTACACAAATAAAAACAGATGCTTTTGATAGGTGTCAGCATTTTAATGACGAATAAAATTAAGCCCTGGATACTTCTGGCCATCTAATGGCACCATTTTTTGTAATGCTTGCAGGTTTTTTGTTGCTGTTTTTCTTCCCGTATTTTATGACAATTGCCTGAAGTCCTGATCTGGTGGGATTATGCCAGATACCTGCACAGCTGGAAACTCATCAGCGATTCAGATTCCTTCAGTCAGAATGTCAGTTTTATCACAAAACTTGTAAAGCTTACAGTGGTGATTTCAAATTTCCTCTTTAGTAGACATTTTGTTTGAATGCCATGAAGGGGCTCCTTTCTCAGAGCCCCCAGGAGTACAATAAGCTATGCTCTTTGAGAGAGGCTAGATGAGTACAAAGTTACCTTCATTAAATTTTCTCTTCATGCTTTAGCATAGAATATTTCTTTTTAAAATGCTCTCTCATTTTCTTTTGTGTCTTCATCCTATTACCTTTATGAGATTGCGGTGCATCAGCTTGATGGAAAAGGTGGGTGCGCGCGTCCCTCGGAGGTTTATTCCAGCACGCAGAAATATTCTGCTAGTTTGTGAGGTGCTTGAGGAGCAGCTGGAAAAGCGAAAGCAGATCAAGTAATTGTAAACTTAATAAAAACACGTCGTTACTAGCATGCCATGTGGTGCACGGTGCAGATCAGACTGCTGTTCGTATTGACTTTTGCTAGGAAAGGCATTTTAGATTTCATGTGTGTTGATTCTGTAGTTATTGAGTTGCACTGAATGGAGATGGAGATCTGTCAGGGTTCCCTGGCAGTCCTTGTTCACTACTACATTGTGCTTTTTGCCTTCAGTTTAGTTGTGAAATTCCCAAGTGATTAAAAAAAACCAGTAGTAACGAGACAGTTCCCTGCCATGTGTCCCAAAATACAGATCTCTCTCAGGACACCGGATGGTTCAGGGAAGGGACCTCCTGCTCAAAGCAGGGTCAGCTCTGGTACCAGACCAGGTTGCTTTATCCATTCAAGTATTTAAACCTTCCTTGTTTTTACTAGATTCCACATAATTACTGATTTTGCACTATCTGCCTTTTCTTACAAGTTCTTTTCTTCAGTCAAGTCCCACAAACCCTTAAATGCTTCCGTGAAATTACCGTTATTTATAGAAACATTAGGGAAGTTCTCTTTTAGGGAGGTATTTCATTTCCCTTTTGAGGAGTTGCCTTGCTGTTGGCTGTTTCTGACCATCCGTCTGAGAGTCTTGTCATCCGTCACCAAACGGAAATCAATCGCAAACCCTTTGGTGGGGTTACCATAATGCGCATTGCAACCTTCTTTCCTGAACGGGAGATCCTGCAGCACATGGTTTATGGCCATCTAATGTTAGGCAGTAATCTCATTTAGTGTTTTCCCAAAAGTGCAAATAGTGCATTAGAGTAGCGTAACAAGCACAGCGGATCAATACGGAGACGGTGCTCTCCTTCAAGAGATTAATCCAAGAAAATGGACTTCGTTGACTTGAAGGAAGTGGCCCTGTTCGCGTTGACCTGCATCGGGTCTGCAGTGCCTAGAAGGACAGGCAGTGTTTTGAAAAATCACCAGCAAAGAGTCGTAGGATGAAAGCAAGTAACTGTGGGGCAGGGACAACGCGTCTTACAGGACTGCGGTATGGTTGGCAACGTCAAGAGTCCATTGAAGCGTTCAAATAAGGGATAATACGTGGACTTTGAATGGTCACTAATGGTATGGCTCAGGGAAAAAAGCAATCAAAAAAGCTCCTTGATGTGCGTTAGAGTACCCCCGTTGAAATGGCTTTAAATACATTTACAGAATTTATGTAGCAAGTGTACAGCAGCCCATTTCCTTCACACTTCGCTTTTATTTAAGAAGTCACTTTAAAATCACTGGTGAATAAAGGCACAGCTAGGTTTACCGTGTGTATTTTGTGTTAACTCATGGTCTGTTGTATCGGTTTATCAATCCAGACCAGGGTTTCAGGCATTTAAAACAAGCTCTGGTTTAATTAGACCTATATCATCACCGCTGTGAGTCTTAACGTCTGCAAAGAGCGTACATGGTGCTTCCTCTCGTACTCCATCCCGATACAGACCTTGCCATAATCAGTCAGTGTGCAGCAGTTTATGGTCATACGTTTTGATGCCTAACATGCCTTTGAAGTGCTTGCTGATATCAGCAGAGGGGGGATTAAGGGAAAATCCTCATCCGTAAGAGTCTACAGAAGTTTGAACTTTCAGATCATAAAGTGTCTAAGCACCTGGGACTGCATTTGAATTCTGTTTTAGGCATTTCACAGATGCGCGGTAATGAATGAAAAGAGTAAGAGGGATGTTTTATATAGGTATATACTCTAAAATCAAGGCGACTTAACATTTCTTTTTTTGGTACTACATCTTGAGTGATTGCCAAGAAGTCAGTTCCCCTAAGGAACAGCATTGTGTTTCACGTTTCACTTTCTTGCTGTAGTAAAATAGAGACCTGCCTCGACCAATCAGCAAAATAAGTAGGAACAGAATATTCATCTGAGTATACTGTGGCTGACGAGTCTCATTTTTTTTACAACCGTATTAAACTAAAAATAATCTGGGCTGGAATGGGTATTAGAGCAGATGCTGCCAGGCTTTCCTGGTAGGGTAAATGAGAAGGTTAAGTATACAGTTCGCACACATAAAGCAAATGGTTGTTTTCAAGGCATATGACCTGTAAATTTTCTAAATTTTCATATGTTTTTTTCTACCATTGAAATATTTTATCTTTGGTGTGAAAGGGTTTTAACTGTGATTTGATTGTCTCTCATAGAAATGAGTACCTTAAAAAGTATTTATAAAGTAGATGTCCAGTTAGCCAAAAAATTTCCATGGACATTTTGTCTCTGAAACACTTTGCCAACCCCCTTACTTTTGAAATAGGAAAGTATTGTATTCCCATTTTAATTCTGTGGCATTATCAGTGTGGATAACATTTTCTAGATTAATGCAAATGGCAAGATTTTTGTCCAAAAGACGTTGAATTTTACAGGACGAACTAAAGAAGCTTCCATTGAAGGCAAAAAGTGAATTGCATCAGCCGAAAAGATGGCAAGAGTAATGGATCTATACAGTAAAGAAAATAATAGACAAAATTCCTAAATAACTTGCACATCTGGTGTCAGGATTAGAATTGAGGTGATGGGAAGGAGGATGCGCCAAAAATAGAGCATATCATCAGATCAGCAGAAGTAGGTTGTGTAATTTGCTGATGGTAGCAGGATTTTTGTATTTTTGAGGTCAACCCAATGGGTGATTTCAGTTTTGTGCAACAGCAATATTTAATAAGTAGCAAGATGATATGGTCATAGGACCAAAGCGAGGAAGCTTTCCTGTGGTTCTGTGACTGTTTTTCTAATGTAGGTGAGATCAGATGTGCTTCGTCATTTCTGGGATCTTCAGTTAAAGACGTGTGCTCACGTGAAGTTGGATGTTACTTTTTTTCTGCCAGCTGGAACGCGAGTGCTGGATCAGGAGGACACTTGTGTCCCGAAGAGCCAAGCTTCTGCAGCTCACCTTGATGTTTGTGTCTGATGTTACCCACTTTATAACCCATCTAGCTCTAGAAACAGCCTTTCTTTACAACTTTCAAGTGTTTTCTTCACTTCTATTATTTAGTTTACTTCTTAAAAAAAATTAAGAGAGTTGCATCTTTCCTGAAATTTTTTTGAGAAGGAAACCAAAATGTTCTTTTCTCTTTCCCCAGGCGATATGAGTCTCATCCAGTCTGCGCTGATCTGCAGGATAAAATTCTACAATGTTATCAGCAACACGCTCAGGAGACCCTCAGCTGCTCTGCCCTGGCTAGCCAGTATCTGCGTTGTGTCAATCATGCCAAACAGGTGGGTGTAGAAATATTGCCAATGAATTAATGATGGAATGAAGAATCATAAAATCATAGAATGATTTAGATTGGAAGGGACCTTAAAGATCATCTAGTTCCAACCCCCCTGCCATGGGCAGAGACACCTTCCACTAGACCAGGTTGCTCAAAGCCCCGTCCAACCTGACCCTGAACACTTCCAGGGTTGGAGCATCCACAACTTCTCTGGGCAACCTGTTCCAGTGCTTCACCACCCTCATGGTGAAGAATTTCTTCCTTATATCTAATATCTATCTCTCTAAGAAGAGAGAAAGACTATTGGATTATCCAATTAGCCCTTCTCACATGCCAAAACAGTACTGTTCCCAGTATGTACATTCTCACAAGCTCTGTGGAGTCCACTTTCAATTTATTTAAATGCTAGGGTTTCCATCTCTTCCCTTGGGAAGCTCTTGTTTAGTGTAGTAGCTATCGCTGTTGGCAGATGTTTCCTGGCATCTGCAGTTCTAGCAGTAAAACAAAGGGATTAAACTACGTGGTACTATTTGTCATAAAGATGACCACTTTCAGTAAGAAATGAATGGATGTCTCAAACTAGGTTGCTCACCAGTTGGAAGTCTTGATTTCTTTTATGTTATGTACTCTGAGAGTCTAATACTACCATTTACCTGGTCTTGGCATCCTCTCATCCAATTTGCTAGGGTATGGATTGTTACTGTAGATTATAAACTTTAATGCTTTATTAGTGTAGCGTAAGGGAAAATCATGGTAATATATACATCTTTTGGTGAAAAGAAGTTAAAATTTATGAACATGATTCTTTTTCAACAGCTTACATCTTTCACATAGAGAGATGCATATGTTGACCTCGATTGTGTTCTTAAAGAAACGAGTTGCAAATGTGCTTATAGGCCACGTATGTAGTGTATGTCAAAAGTGCTTAAATAAGTCTGTTGATCCTTATTTCTGTTAAAATGTATGAGTTAATCTTGAACATGTGAAAACGTGTGCTCTAACGTGTTAGCAGAGACCCAGCAAGCACGTCTAGTATTTGATAACGATGATTTTCAGTCACGTTAGTTCTGCCCGTACAGAAAAGTAGTAAGACTTTGACTATAAGCATTCACCGTGACCTTTTTGCTGTTACACTGGTGCAGTCTTGCTCTGGTAGTACTGAAGATCTTGCTGGAGTTAACACTGCTCGTGGTCTAGTGCTATGTAAAACGTGGTAGGAGCCAGTGGTTGCGTGGCAGTGCTAAAGCTGTTCCTCAGCCCACAGCACTGCATACATTTGTGCGGTGCTGTTATTGTTAATTCTTTGTTTATACGGTTAGTTTGCTCCTTTTTGCAAGGGCAGCCTGGCTGGACTGGCAGTGCTGGAAGACAAACTCAGCTAACAGCTGTAGCGTGGTTGTTCTCTGAACAGTGCGGGATGAGGACAATTTGTGTGGCTGTCCGGGCAGCTCTAAAATCACTTTATGATATTAAACGTTGTTATCATCAGTGAAAACTTTAAAGAGGATCCGTGTGATGAAATACAGAAGTCAGTGAGATCACCCCGTCCTTTTCAAAATCACCTCCTTCAGTCTATCCTTTGGTGTTTCTCCTGCCCACTTCTTAATGCACCAAGCCACCAATGTGGCTTGCATCATCTGGAACACTAATTTACTCTATTTATAGTTCTATATTATTTTTTAAAGTAACTAGAAAATTTAGATTAATTACTTATACATGTATAAGCTATAACTAAAGTTTGTATCTGATAGGAGTTTCTTCAGAAGACTATGATGAGGATGAATTAATTCATGTTCAGAAGATGCAGGAAAAGAAAATTGCATAAATATGAGCATTAGGTTTTTGAACCCTTTTAAACACCTTTTTTGTTGAAGATCTTCAACCAAGCCTGTCAAGTAGTTAAAAGTGTTTCCTAAATGCTTCTTACTCTCTTTCACACATGCTTCAAGATGAGAATTCAGAGAGGTTTCTCTCTTATGATAACAGAGAAAGAGAAGCCTTTTATTATGGAAATATTTGCAAGCAGGAGCAATTGTTTTTCATAATGAACATCAGTCCTCTATAGCTCATCCTCCATGTGTTGCAGCTGTAATTGTAATTATTTTTACTCGCTGATTGCCCAGAAGTCCAGACAAACAGTTACTTTGAAATAATTGCTAGATGCTGTTACAAAATACTGCAAAATTACCTACTATGTGTGCTTGGTTAGAAGACAGAGGAGTGGGATAAATAGCAGATTCAGAAATGAAAAAGTTAACTGACACTGGCTACAAGAAACAAAGAAAGAGGAAAATTTGCTAGAGGGAATAGACGAAGATATTGAAAACCAAGTAAGTTAACTAATCCGATTTCCTGGCGGTGAGTCTGGGCACTTGTGCTCAGGCTGAGCACACTCTGTGCTTTTCATAAATTGAATTTATTGACTCCTCTTTCTTTCCTATCTTGCTTATAATTATCTCACCCTCTCTTCTGTATGCTCCTTATTTCTCATCCTGTCTGTAATCTCATGTCTCTATCTGTCCTTTTCTCCCCTTGTTAGAAAGGCCCAGAGAGCTGTTAATTCAGAGGAGTTTGACACATTGTTGTATCTTCACTTTAAATCTTTTCCCAAAGTCATGAGAAGCTAGTGAGATAAATTAAACTCTGTTATTAATGTTTGCATTTTATTATAATAGTAATGGAGAGAAGAAACTACTTAATGGAGCCATTAAGGGGAAGATACTAGGATTGTCTGTGGCATGTATTTGTGCTCCCACTGCTGAAGTAACTCCAGCCGGACAAGTCACTGCGCTAATACGGACCATCCAGTGGCATTTTTATGATTTATCCTAGTCTGCTGTCCACTGGTATGGACAAGGTGGCTGTTAAAATACCCTTTTTTTTCCTTTCTTTTTATCCACCCGCCCCGGGCTACGGGGAGTCCTAATTCCTATATGGAAACACAACTAGACTATAGCTTAATGAAGTCTATGCAATAGTTTCCTATTAGACTATTGAATTTCACAGGGATGCAAGTCTCTGCAGGCAGGTTAGATTTGAAAGTACTTCAAAGACTGATTCCAACAGCTGCTGGTGTCTGACAGCCTGGCTACAAAATGTTATCCTTCAGCCTCTTCAGCCTTGCTGTAACCGTTATCTTAATTTGTAGGATGGAGTGGTCCTTAATCATGTGTCCTACTTAGGATAAAACCATTTTTTTAAGCTTCATCCTCCAGTATTTTTACTAGATACCATCTTCCAATCTAATAGAAAAATATGTAAAATTAGTGTAGCTGGAAACACTGTGAACTGAAACGCAATAAAAAGTCATTGTCGTTTATGGCCACCATTTAACACCACCTTGATTGAAGGAAGTTTATTATGGAAGAGTCAGACCAGGTTCCCTTCACGCCTACACGGGTGTCATGAAAAAACAGAAGGAAAATATTTTAAATACGTAAAGTAAATTTGTAGGTGATATTAAATGGCAAGAGTCAGTAAAGAAGACTAAAAAAGCCCCCAAAAATATAGACAAAAGCAAAGCGAGCCCTGGAATACTCCCAATTGTCTGAAGATGAAATTTTGTGGGCAGAAATATGCGTGTGATGAACAAATATCTGCAATTTCTTTCCTTAGGACACTAAATAAAAGTAACACAATTTTTCTCAGATCTTATGGGAATTTCCTGCATTAACTTATGCAGTGTTAAATTTACGTAAAGTTAATATTCAGCCCAGCGATGCCTTTGAGCAAGTTTCTCTAATACCACTGCAAAAAGAGTCTTCCAGTTAAAGTAGCCTTCATCAGTTTTACAGAAATCTCCGTGGGGATGCTGTCAAACTGAGATTGGAGATTTTGTTAACTAATAAAAGTTTCCCTTATTTTTGTTCGTAATAGCACCTATGGAGCATAAACCCGACTCCTTTTGTTTTGTCGGTGTGTACTTCTCTACTATGGATTCTGGAGAATATTTGTGATCACAAGGACATTTACTGTCTTTTCATGTGCACACTGTCCTTCTCCTTGGTACACCTCTTAATCCTTGCAGAAACACTGATTGATTGAGTTGAATGGTTCACCAGGTTATTTTTAGAAATACCATGAGAATTTGGTTGAAGACATACATGACAAGAGGTTTTTCATTCCTTTTATTTTTAATTTTCCTGAGCTCTAACTTCTGTGACTCTGCCAATGCAGTCCAGACGCACAAGACAATGTGCCGTGTCTGGCCAGATACTGCAGCTCAAATACTTGAATCAGCTGTTTGTACGTCTCCTGTAAGATTTTGAGGTTTACATTTGGGCTTGCTCCTGACATAAACCCTAAAAGTTATCAAATCCCTTCCTACCATTTCTTACAAGGAGACTCATAATTACTGTCTTCCCCACTTTCTGAGTTTGGAAGGCAAGAACTTAGTCAACGTCGTCGTCGTGGTTTAACCCCAGTAGGCAACTAAGCACCACAGAGCTGCTCGCTCACTTCTCCCCTGCCCCATCGGGATGGGGGAGAGAATTGGAAAAGTAAAAGTGAGAAAGCTCATGGGTTGAGATAAGAACAATTTAATAAATGAATTGAAATAAAATAAAATTATAATGACAATAAAAATTGTAATGAAGAGGAAAATTACATCAACAACAAAATGAAACCCAAGAAAGGCAAGTGATGTAAATTAAAACAATTGCTCACCACCCTCCGACCGACCCCCAGCCTGTCCCCAAGCAGCAGTCTCCTGGCCAGCTTTCCCCCTAGTTTATATGCTGAGCATGACGTCGTATGGTATGGAATATCCCTTTGGTCAGGTGGGGTCAGCTGTCCCGGCTGTGTCCCCTCCCAACTTCTTGTGCACCCCCAGCCTACTCGCTGGTGGGGTGGGGAGCAGAGAAGGCCTTGACTCTGTGTGAGCACTGCTCAGCAGTAACTAACACATCCCTGTGCTATCAACACTGTTTCCAGCACGAATCCAAAACTCAGCCCCATAGTAGCTACTATGAAGAAAATTAACTCTACCCCAGCCAAAACCAGCATAGTTGTCATCCTCCAGTGAACACGGATGGCCTCCAGCATGCTTCTACTGCCTAGCCTGGCACTGTCCTATTAGATTCCACCTTTCTGTTCTCCTTACTGATCTAGACAAGTAGTAGCCATACATGTCCCTGTTTCTGCAGACCCTTTATTTCTAGATCATGGCAGTAGGAAGTTCTTAGTAGAGCCTTACAAGTCCTTGCAAGTCTGCATTTTCATGGTAGAGGGCAGGACCGCTCCGAAGAGTCCAGACCTTGATGGCAGAGCTCTCTGCTGTGGCAGGAGGAGTAACTCTTGACTACTTGACAGATCTATGCTTTTAGCTCTTGGTGGCCTGACAGTGCACAGGGGGTGAATAATGAAGCGCAAGGTCAGTGCAACATGTTCAGACTATCGAGATTTTGATTATGACTCAGAACACGGGAAGGAGGTAGGTAGGGGAGATACTTCGTGTTGTATGACTTCAGGATATATTGCCTCGAGTATGTAATTGCTGGGAACAGGATTTATCTTATTGTAAGGTCAGACGTTTTAATTTGCTTAATAGCCATAGCACCAGAGCCGTGATAGCATTAGGGTGGATGAGAAGGAATCATTACTGCAACCCTTCAGGCCTCCAAATGGCTGGCTTCTTGAGTCCTCAAATAGCTTCGTTCTGCTTCTGTGACTTGTCCCTGTGATGATGTGTATGTTGACAACGTTTCTTCTATATTTTTATTGAAAAAAGCGCAAATCCTAGGAAGGGATTATAGGCAAACTTCAGGGAGTCTCTGGAATAACTTTGAGTTACTGAAATATGTGTTTCTCCCTCTCTCTTCCCTTCCCCCCTGACCGTTTTCTTAGCAGAGCATGCTTGGGAGAGGAGGATAAAGGCATTGTCCAAATCAAGCACAAGACCATCAACTCTAATTTCAGCAGAAGAGCATTTTTTCCCCAAGAATGATACGACAGCCCATTTACAGGGCAGACCAATAAAGAGAAGAACTGGAAGAGCCATTTCAAGAGCAGCAGCCATCACAGCTCAATCAGTGTGACCGTTTGAAAAGCCAAGACCTGTATCTTATTACATCAGAAATCATACATCCGAAGATACTGTTCAGTCTCAGTAAAATCCACTTATTGGTGATTGAAGGAAGGAAAAGAAAAGAACCTTTCACTGACCTCAGAAAGGGGAAATATCCTTCAAATGCTGCTATTTCATTGTAGAATCTCCTCAAAAACTTCTCTGTGTCAAAGGCACGGGTATGTAACACTTGGTGTGCCGGGACGTGGCGGTGCTTTGTGAGCAAGTCAGCTGCTGCTCCTCGCTGTACAGCCGGTATTCCTTGCTCATATTAAAGTTTTCCTTACACTGTATAATGACGTAAATTGTGCTTTAACTTATTTCACAAATTATGTAACTTAATGAAGTCTCTCTCCAGGCCTTCTGCTGGAATGATGTTAATGATCTGACACTTAAGATATAACATGGCCTTTATTTACGTGAAATGATTCTGTTGTGCTCCTCACTCCTTATCAAGTACTGACGAATATGCCTCGCTCTGTTCCAACAATAAATATATTTTATGCACAAGATTGATGTTTCAGTCTGTCTCTCTTTCCACTTCTCAGAGGCGGATGGTGTTCCCTCTGCTGCGTCAATCATGTTTTCCCAGCAGATGTTATTGCTGAAGCTTTAAAGCATAGACTTCTATGCATAACCAACCCTGGTTTCAGGAACAGTACTTCCATATAACTGTTTTCCATCACAGCAACCTAAAAGGATCCCACGTGATGGTGGGCTGTGATTCATGCACCACCAGAGCTTCCTTTCTTGGAAAGTACTTGTGAATGAAAGGGCATACTGTGCCCAAAACTGCAAACCATCTTTATGCAAGTACCCAGTTTCATTTGGTTTTGTTCAGGTAACGACTGCCGCATTCATCCTACCGAGCAATCTTAGAGAAGATTTTTACGCTATAGTAATAGTAACAGTGTCAAATGAGCAACCTGTCTAGAGCTTTCTGCTATTTATTTACCTGTTCTGCTTCTCTAATTGGCTACGTTTGAACTGCATCCTACTGTACAACTGCGAGTGCACCTGCAGATCTCATTTATATTCAAAATATTGCCAGTGACTCTCCTATTCTAATTATCAAGATGCTTTGCGAGCACAGTTTAATTAAGGATTTTTTTTTTTTTAATGCTACAAAAAGAAGCTGGGCTGTTTTACCCGTGAAGCAACTGTAATATCAGTAGGAGAGGAAAATCCTGGAGTTCAACGTCAGGTGCCAGGTAAACTGCTTGACAGAAATAGCAGGGACATAAGCGACATGTTTACGTGGTGACTTGCTGTAGTGTTTACAAATCAGCTAACTCACAAATTCTCCTTTATAATGTTCTCTTTTGTAACAGAGAGCCAAGAAGTTGGCAGATCCATCCTTGCCAGACTTAGAATTGGCAGCAAAACGCAGCATAGAGGAAAAGCAGACGTTTTTAAGGCCAGATGATTCTGTAAAATCAGAAGAGCTATGCTGGGAAGGAAGGTCTCTGTTATTGCCAAATGTTTATTGGTTTCCCATCCTGACAGCCTTGAGCAATGGGAGTCAGTCTTGCTTGCTTTGTTCCAACTGTGTTTCGGGCTTCATTTGAGATGTTGTGTTCTTTAAACATCTTCTGTATCATCAGTAGCGGCGTCTCTAGCATGTGTTGCTTGAGCTTGGGGCATGCTGATAGCGGCAAACAGGGTGTAGACTTTAAATTGTCCACGTTGTGGACAACTTTTTTGAAGTAGAGGAGCAGTTCTGAACGTTTCTGGAGTGAGCTTCAGTTTGCCACCTCTTCTGCCTTTGCCACCCTGCATACCTGCATCCTAGTCCTTTTGTCGGTCTTTGTCTTCTTCCTTCTCCCCACTTGCTGGTAGGGACGTCAAGCAGGACACTGTTCTTTTGAAAACAGAGCTGAGAAATGATGTTGGGCATTTCTGCTCAAGGAAGCAGTAGGTCTGCCTAAAATAGAGACATTTGCCATCTTTCATTTTGAAACTGGACTAATGATATTTTTAGAAAAATAATAAAAAAGCAAGGTTCACAGGATCTGAAGAAGCACAAGCAAGAGGAGCGTGTGTCTGTAGCTTACTGTTTATGGTGCTGGGGGGAAGGAGAAAAAGTGCTGGGTCTAGTCTGTTCTGGACAGTGTCCTTCCACACAAGACTTACCTTGTCGCTACATTTCGAGATTGAAAATCTTTGAAGTTTCCCATTTTTCTCTTTTTTTAGAATGGAAAACCTGTGGGGAGGTCTCCCTCCTTCTCAGAAATAACCAGATCTCTCTAAGAATGCTCACTGCCAACTGAGAATTTGAACTCAGCTTAATGGATCCTGATCTTAGAAGGGATGACAGGGATGATGTTCTCTAGGGATGATAGGTGAAGGCATGACACTCTCCGCCCATGGTAGAGGATAATTTCAGATGTTCTTGTTGGTCATTCACAAGCTCTGATCAGCTGTAACCAAAGGTCAATTTTACCTCGGGTTTTAAATGGAAAAGCAGTATTGTAACAGCTAAATCAAAGCTTTTCATTGTTCTTTGCTCCGTGTCTATGGAACAAATCACAAGTCTTTCAATGGTGTCAAAATAATCACTGCTATCCTACTCTCATGTAATTTAGCAGTGTTAGACTCTTTCAGCTGCTAGACTTCCTTTCCTCAGGAGTCGTGTGTGTCTGAGACAGATCACATAACCTTGCAGCATTGGGGATTTTTTTTCACCTGTTAGGATATCCCTGCATTACAGTTTTAAGCAGATATTTGGAATTAGCTTTAATATGGAAATGGCTACGGGTTGGGATAAATTTCACAGCTGAAATGGCCACTGCTTTGTTCTTTTTTATATCCTGTGCCCTTTTTGAGAGAATCTAAAGAGGGTAACGGAGTTTCAGGTGGACTCCGTCTGGTGGAGTTACATGTCATCTCTCAAGCTGAAGAAGCGATAGGAGGGGGAGCCTTTCCCTTTTCTACCCTTTTTGTTCTCCTTTCCAAAATAACAGAATTCCTAGACAATATTCTTCTCTGCAAACCGTTGCAAGGTCTTCCCTCCAGCTGCGAATGCTGATCGGGTTTGGGCAAGGCAAACCGATTATGTCTAGTGTTTTCTTTATACGCATCTTTCTATTCTATGAGCACCTGGAGATCCCTAACCAAAACCAGCCATTGATCACAGTAGGTACCGCTGGACAGAGCGAGGCAGCCTTGCTTCCCAAATAGCAGGGACAGAGAAAACTGAAGGGTGCCAAGTCATTTGCCCAGGGTGCCGAATCTCATTTGCAGGACCCAGAAACCATCAGGTGATGACATCATTTGTCCCGTGCCAGTTGATAACACAGTGCAGCTCACCCGCCCATAGTAAATCCTATTTGATCAAGAGGTGGGTGTTGCCACTTAAAATCAGATAAGGATTTAGGTTTGGGTGTCTTCTCACCTGCGGGCAGATGGTTGCAGAAGTGAGTTTTGTAAGCTGGTCAGTTCACAATTTGCAAAGGTTTGTGTTGAGCTGAGACTGCGTTTTGGAAGTTGGCTGAAGACACGAGAGGGGAGCGTGGAAGGAGAGAGCGAGAGAGGGCATGTGCAGGGTGGGCATCCATTTTACAGCCATGAGAGCACTTTCTGTGTTCAGGCTCTAACATCTCTTCATATGAAATCATCTGCAGGTCATGATCAGCATTAATGAAACCGTTTGTGTTCATGCTTTAAGAACAATGATTCTTCCTTAAAGAGCTGGGGGCTGTTTTCAGGGCTAAGCACCCACTGTCACATTGAAGTTCAGGAGAGTGGCGAATGACTACCAGACCCTGGCTCTTTGGAGCCCAAGGCAAGATTCAGGCAGAGGTCTGGAAAACAAAGAGGGAGCTTGGGGAGGGAAGGTCAGTTGACAGCGATGTTCACGTTGGGTTTTGCTGGGTGAACACCCTGCTGTTTTCAACTCTCTGTTGGAGAGGAACGTCTGTCATCTCAAGTCACCTTCCTGTTTGCTCTCAGCTGCTGTTCTCGTCGGAGGGAGCCGTACCAAATAGGGCCTGGAGGCAAGTGTGTCTCTAGTTTGGTCATCAGTGTGGTGGTGATCCCACAGCGCTGTGCTAAGGATATTCCCGCCAGAGAAACCTTTGTGCAGCAAAGGTACTGTGCCCTTCCGTAATCTGCCTGGCAGCAAAACAGCCACTGCAGTGCAAACTTGCCTGCACCAGCCAAGGAGCTTGATCAGCATCTACCCCTCCCTGAGGAAGAGGGAGACATCCTGAATATGGTGTGAGGAGAACCGTGATGTGAAGAGGACCTGGGTCTTCAAGTCATTGTGAAAGAGCCAGGCAGAGAGTATGGGGCACTGAGCCAGGGCTCCTCTGCAAGAATGTCAGCTCCATGTGAACAAAGACGCTTGGTAATTAGAGAGGTAATTAGTTTGGTAATTACTAAGGTAATTAGTTTGATTCTCTCTCAAGCCAGTAACTGCTGGGAAGAGAACACTCAGCCGTTGTGCTGGAGGGAGCACCTTGAATTGCAGTGCTGCAGCAACCCCCCGCCGGGTTAACCCTTCTCCCTCCTGCGTGGGAAGTAGCATCTGACATTGCCAAGAATGGGATGGTTCAGAGGAAAAATAACCCTAAAAATTCTGCTTGTCAGAGGTCTTGTGCCCAAAAAACTTTTGAGCCACCTTCCAATGACATCCAAAAGCGCTTGTGCCATAGTCAGGAGAGGACCTAAGGCAGCAGGTAGCCCAGTGGTGGGGTGGTATTTCTTACAAAGATTTTACGTGCTGTTAAGGCTGCTGGGGGCACCTTTTGGGTAACCATTTCAAAGTGTCACCGTGGCATTGCTGCTCTTGGGAGAGAAAGGTTGTTCCGCCGCTCCTTACATTAGATCCTCCACATCCCTTCACCCGTGGGCTGCCTTGCTGCTTTAACGGAGGGCTTCCGACCAGCTTGGGGTGCAAGTCGGCAACCGGAGGTGAGTTTTTTCTGTTCAGCTGTCGTATGAAACCACAGTTATTTTCTGACCACCCTACGCAGGAAAACCGTCCCTCCTTCCTTTGCAAGTCCCGCAGGTGGATGGGGGTAGAGCAGCTGTCTCCGTTATCCCAAAGTGAGGGTGACTGTACGGATCAAACTGCAAGTGCTCGTTTGGGAGGTGGTGCTGGAGCCGGGAGAAGCGGATCAAATTCCCAAGTAAATTGCAAGCTAAGCAGGCTCTTCTCCGTGTTCATCCGTTGCTTATATAGAAATAGCCAGGCTGGAAGGGGCTTGGCAAGTGTTGATGTCCACTTCACTATTCCGTAAAACCTGCTATCAAGAAATTCTCACGTTCCTTATACCAGGTCATCTTCTCCTTGCAAAGCTGTTCTGCAAAGGGTTTAGTTCTGCAAAGGATTTAGTGGGTGACTTATAGGAGGGGGCAAGGAGGTGAGGTACTGAAGACCCATTAATGGACAGCAACCATTTTTGCTGGGCTGCCCGTGAGAATTTACTGGATCTCTCCCCTGTTTCTTACATCAGATAGTGAGGAATTTTTTCCCCTCTCAGTTTTAATATTATTAACACTCGGGCTGTTTTGAAAAGGTCAGCAAGCTTGAATGTCTTCTAATCTGGGTCTCTTAAAAAATAATCAAACAAGGAATCTATATTCTACTGTAGCTGCCTTTAAATAGCCGAACCTGATGTTTTATGAAGGAGGTATTTGCGGAGGTGAGGGGGGTCTGACTGATAGCAAGCGAGTGCTATGGGTAGGGAAAGGTCTCGTGATCGCTTTGTTTTTGCTTAAGGTTCCCGCTCCTGGAATGGAATCAGGCGGACAAATGAAAATCTCTGCTTTTGCCTGAAAAAAATTAACTTTGCAGGGAGAAGGATCCAAATACAGCTCCAGGAGCACAGAAGAGGCAAAAGGAACAGCACACATATATATTTGTGTTTTTACAACTTAGAAGCTGATCCTGTTGCTTTTATTTATTAGGACTAATGTGAAGTGCTGGCGAAATGCTGAGCATGGGATGGATGAGCTGAGGCCGGAGCAAATAGGTGATAACACACCGACTTAGTAGGCAAAATCCTTCTTTCTTTAGCACCAAATAGGAAGGAAATCTCCCAGCTCCTGTTCTTTGGTCCCAATTTGCCGTCTCGGAGGAGCAGCGAGGGAGCACCGCAGCGAATGTGTGCCTGCGTTGTTTGTTCTTGCAGGTTTGGGGGAAAGCTGCAGAAGAAAGAAGGCGGGGGAGAGGCAGGGTGTCAACAGCAAGAGAATATCAAATAGCCTCCAGTAAAATAAGAGGTGGTTGTGAATCCACTCCAAGCTCTCAGAATGGGTAATGTGCGGCTGCTGCTAATGTTACGGTAAGCGGGGCGCGTTCTGGGATCTGCCTATCGACCCGAGTGCGCTGCCTTTGTGGCACAGGGTCTAGCAAAATCATTCACTCAATGCGCCGTGCGTTTTCCTTGAATGGAGAGTGCACCCATTAGGGAGCCTGTAAAACAGCGTCATTATGAATCACTATCAAGTCTCGCCTTGTTGTTTTTCTTTTTTTTTTTTTCTTTAAATGGAAGCTTTTTAATCTGACGTCGTGGCACTTTTGGGGGTTTAGAACAAAGCTGATTGCTGCTGCTGCAGCTTGGTCTGCTGTTACCAAGAAACCAAATAGCGTAATAAACCCGTGTGTATCAAACCTTGGTGACTCAGGGCTCCCCGGAGAGACAGCGCTTTTTGTTGTATTGCACCTCCTGCTACCTGGGGTCAGCCTTTTGGAGCTAGTGGTCTTTTGTATCTTCTTCCTTGTGCTGTCCAGCTAGGTTTGAGGTTCCTACAGGTCCAAGGGGATCCTGTGCACAAGCTGAGATGGTGGGTCTCATGGCAAGGAATCCAGAAGATGGTCTCACTTGTCTTGCTTCCCCAGGAGACCATGAGTTGAACCAACCGGTTGAACCATTTTGGTCCGTGCAAAGGGTGCCAAGTGCTCCGTGGGGGTCACTGAGGCATCAGGGTATATGGTTTCTATTTTGAGTATTGCTGTGTGTATCATTCAGCTTTTCAATGCCTCTAGTTCCACAGCTTGGTGGAAATAACTCTGTTAGGCTGGAAAATGCTCTGTAGGCATTGGAGGAGAGAATGTGTGGGCATGCAATTTTTAATCTACCCACCAAGAACAGGCTCTGTGCGTGTGTGTTACTCTCCTCCTTTTTTTGAGTTTTGCTTTGGACAAGCTGAACTAAAGAATTGCGTTTGATCTGTCCTGGAGGCACAAGGTGTGTGGTCACCGTCTCCTCCCTGGGACACCCGTGGTTTGTTGGAAAACTGAAGCGGCTCAGCAGCTCCGCCCCTGAGCTCGGCCGGTGTGAAACAGCAGCGCCCGAATAACCACTTTCCCTGGCTTGATTTAAAAATACCAAAACCAAAAATATCTGTTGTCATTGCTGTCCCTGATGCCCTGGGGGACCGTGTGCTACTCGCTTTGTTTCCTTGGACCTCAGCCTGAAATAATGCAATGCACGTACTCAAGGCTACAAGGTGCTGAGGGCAGGCAAGGGGGTCCCCCAAAACTTGCCTGTGGGAAGTTCATGCCCATCAAGCAGAGCCAACCTTTTATTAAATGTGTTTAATGTGGTTGGGTTGGGGGGTGTTTTGTTCTTTTTTTATATACATATTTTTTTTTTTGGAGGGTGATGTACAACGTGGCAAGCTTTGACATCTGACTATTTAAAAACAAACAGCAGAAACGCAGAACTGATGTTCTGCCCCTCGAGGTATCTTCAGCCCCTCCGTGCTCTTCTGAATTTCGCCCATGGACTCTGCCTCCAATTCTTAAGCGATGCCTTCCTCCAGACAGAATTTACTCACCACTTGATTTACGGGATTACAGACACATTCATTTTGCCGAGGTCCATCTTGGCTGTCTCTGGGGAGGCTCATTTCCTCCCTGCCGCGGGAGAGGAGGGGGAAGGAGAGGGCTCTGACTCCACAGCAGGCTCGAAGTGGGCTCCTTCATTTTTAAATCAGGTTTCTGCTCAGAGGTTAATAATTTCAGCTCTTATCCTCCTTAAAAGTGGTGATTAATCCCCTCCACATATAGTAGGTGCATGTACAAAAAAATACCAACATGGCACTGGGCATTTTTCCCCCCAGTAATGAGAGCTATTCATAACCCAGCATTCTTTAAAGATTCCAGTTACTGTGCAGAAGACAGCATTGTTCATAAAAACAATTCAACGGTGTTTTGTTTCCCAGTTTCTGGTGGGGAAAAAGTCTTGAGAGAAAAGTAATTGTTGGCTTAAAACTTCAGCCTGCATTCAGCAGCAATCCATCACCTCCATGTGTGTTTTGAAGCTCGGGTTACTCAATATTCAGGCTGGGAATACTCAGTAGGAACGAAGGGACTAGGGGCAGCATGAAATAGTGCCAGCGAAATTCTCTCTAACCTGCTTTCCTTTCATGCCCTTCTCTTTGCTGAGGGACTCAGTAGAGGGAAAAGGAACAAAATCAAAATTCTTTGTTATGTTCCTGTCCTAGGAAAAGCGGTAGGAATGTGGGGATGTGGGGACCTGCAGTCTGGCTCCCCGATGCCCGTCTTGGCACGCTAAAATGTCCCCCATCCCTGCAGACTGTTTGTGATTCTGCAACAAGGACCAAAATGGCCTCGATGTTACTGCAGGAAGCATCAGTTTTTGAGGGAAAAGAGTTCTTCGTTCCCAGCCTTCTGGCAAAATACCATTTTTGTGCTCTGCCTTTGGGGCCACTGCTCGATCGGGAGATCGAGGCTCATTAGCCAAGTACGTAATTACAAGCTCTGTTGGTCTCAGCTGCCCTGGCCAAGGGCTCTCCCAGCCCTGTGTCCTGGTTGCCCAGGACCCTTTAGTTTGTACAAAGGTTTCTGGCGCTCCCGAAGGCATTTGCAAAAGCTGGGGTTGCCACTGCAGCGAACGCCCTGCAGAAAAGGGTGCCCGCATGGGAAGAGGGATGTGGACAGGAGGAGGAGGTCATGTCCTAGAACTCTGTCCCTAAACTTGTCTTTTTTGGTTTTTTTGTTCTGTAACTTAAAAAACCCACTATAAACCATGATGTTTTCCCACCTTGCAACTCGCCACACCTTTGCTGTGTGAAGGAATGAGCGTGCAGGACCAGGGCTGAGGGCTCTGCAGCACCATGCAGGCAGGAGCTGGCACTGCTGCAGGCAGCCCCTGTGGCTCTCCCTTCACTGAAGGGAAGGGGAGGTGATTCTACCCACAAAACCTTTCCCTTGGTTTCTCCACTGGTTAGACTGGACGAGACCTGCAATCCTTCTGGTCTGATCCCTTATCCAAGATGGGGGCTCATCGTGGCAATGTTGGGTATCTAAAGGTCCTGTATCTACGAGCTCCTAGTCCAAGGGAGTTTGTCTCTCTCTTTCTTTCTCCTGTTGATGAAAGAGGGTGTTTCATTGCGAGGGTGCTTCAGCCCACCTATGAGATTTATATGGACTCCTTCTGAATGTGCTTCCCTTCCCATTGATCTTGGAGAGAGCCTGGACGATCTTCTCTCATACAGGGAGCTGAGGTTAAGTGAATCCCACCCAATGGCAAAAGCTATTCAAGAAGAAGCAGTAACACAGTTCTAGGAGGGCTGGAAGGGACCTCAGCAGTCTGCAAAGTAAGTTGTCCTGTGCTGGACTATTTCTGAAAGAGTAGGGTCATCGTCCTCTTTGCAGATGGTGGAAGTTGAGCAGTAGACCCACTCTCAGTACAGTGCTCTCTGTCCTAGAAGGTAATTTTATAACGTCTTCTTTTTTTATAACTTTTTTTGTTTTTTAAAACCATTCCTGATCAACCTCTTTTCTCTTGGCTGTTCCTGCTGCGGGTTATCAAAGCATAGATCATTTTCCATCCTGGAGCTAAGGATGGAAAGCATGTCCAGAGGAGGGCGACAAAGCTGGTGAGGGGTCTGGAGGACAAGTCTGATGAGGAGCGGCTGAGGGAGCTGGGGTTGTTCAGTCTGGAGAAGAGGAGGCTGAGGGGAGACCTCATCGCTCTCTACAATTACCTGAAACGACCTTGTAGAGAGGTGGGTGCTGGTCTCTTTTCCCAAGTGACAAGTGACAGGACAAGAGGAAATGGCTTCAAGTTGTCCCAGGGTGGGTTTAGATGGGATATTAGGAAAAGTTTCTTCACTGAAAGGGTTGTCAGACACTGGAACAGGCTGCCCAGGGAAGTGGTGGACTCACCATCTCTGGAGGTATTTAAAAGACGTGTGGATGAGGCGCTTCAGGACATGGTTTAGTGGTGGACTTGGCAGGGTTAGGTTTACGGTTGGAGTTGATGATCTTAAAGGTCTTTTCCAACCTAAATGATTCTATGATTCTAAGCCTCCCAGATCCTAAAGCCCATGGGTAGCACAGTCATCCCCTTCTTACAGGAGCAGAGAACCTGACACAGCCATGCCCAGATCCTCAGAAAAGCTTTGGGTACGCTGTGCCACTGAAATCAATGGGCATTTGACGCCTCATTACCTTTGTGGATGGGGATCAGACCAATTCCTGATACAATTAATGGCCATCTTGCTATTTGTGCTTCCACAGCAAGAAGCAAGAGCACAAGCCAGGCATCCCAATCCGTAGCCCTCTGCATGGGCAGCATGATGTTCTTCCTCCTGGTAATGAAATTAAAACAAAGCTCTTTATTGTTCTGATGTAAAGCATGTGATTGGTAACAGGTCTGCAGCTCTTGGATTACTCCGTGGGGCTGGTCTTTGTCGTTGTGCATGTTTGAGTTTTGCTATAATAGACAGGGCAGAGCCGGCTGGTGGAGGAGAAGAGGTTTGGCCCAGGCCAAAGACCTTGCAGAGAGCACTTTGCTGCTGAAAAACTTAATTAGGGTTTGGTGCACAGCTGGTGACTGTGGGCTGGAAAAGAAAGCGCCTGCGCTCCTCGGACCAAGTCAGGGGTTACCCCATGACCACTTACATGGGCGTCTCGTTCCAGGGGCAATTAAGGTCTGGCTGTGATGTCTGGCTAATCCTGTACTGGTTTTAGACCTGTTTCAAATCTCTTTTTCATTGGTGGCTGTCTTCAGCGGTTACTTCCACCTGACCTTTGCAGGGAGCTGCTGGAGGGGTGGGGAAGTGAGGCTCATCACGGGGGTTATAGCAGGATGGAGCAAGGCTGGGAAACTGGGGCTGGAGTCCTTTTGCTTTCTCTGTCCCCATGTCGTCTTTCTGATGGGTGTGTTGTTTCATCAAGGCCATAAAAAGCAGCTGTTTAGGAACCAAAAAGCCCATCAGACCCCATCTGGCTCATGCCCACATGCTCCCAACAGGGACCGTGGTCCCCAGCCTAGGAAGTCGGAGCAGAGAGATTTCCAGCCCAATCCCTGAGCACACTCGCCTCTGTTAAATAGACCTAGTCTGTAGTTTCAGATGACCATCAGCATCCTCGGCAAGCGTAAATAGAAACGTGACTGACAGCAGCTTTGTCCCCACGTCTAGGAAATCTCTCATCAAAATAGACTCGGAAAGAAGCCAACTGAAAGTAAAATGCTAAAGAAGGAAACACAAAAGATTGCTGGCACTTAATATAAATTTACATCATAAAGGCCATTTCAGGCTCCAGCATCTCAGAGATGTGCCTTCATTTGGGACCGACTTCAGTTTCACGTTAATTTGCTGTAGTTACAGCTACCTAAGTGGATGTGCAATGCAAAGTCTTTCATTTCTTGATGATAATTTTTAAAAGCTATTATTGATCCATTTGGTTTGAAAGCTTGCTGTATCTCAAGGAAGCTGGGGAGATGTCTGCTCTGCAGCACGGACAGGATATAAGTGGTTTTTAAAACAATTTTGGCCTTTCCTAGCCAAGTAAGTGTGAGGATAACACGGGCAAATCTCATGCCATTTTGGGTCTGAAGCTTCATGTTACCTGAAAGTTGAGGACGACCGGTTTGTTCCTGGAGTTACGGCTGCTCTTCAGCAAAGGAACGCGCACGCACGGGCACACACAGGTGTACCAATCTCTCCTTAAACTCTACCTCTTTCTTGTTTGCTGTTTTCCATCCCGTGGGGGAAAACCAAACCAGGTCCTTGCTAAGGGAAAAGGCATATTTCTTTCTTTATTTTTATGCAGAGAAACTCTGAAATCTGTTTCTGTGCACCCTTATCTGTTTTTTCTGAGCTCAGGGTCTGGAGAGATGTGGAGATAAATGACTCGCTGGCTGGAAGAGGAGTATTCAGACTCTTTCAAAGTATGTGTTTGATGGGATGGAGGGGGAGTTGGAGGAATAAGCAGCATTGACTCAAGGGCTCCCAGCTATAGGTGATAAGAGAGGGTGGTACAACCATAAAATAAAGTTATCCTGAGGTTTTCTTTCCCTGGATTTGTCTCTGTGTCTCCACCATCTCTCAAAAGCCTAGTGTGACTACAGTAGCTGACAGAGGACGGCACCTTGGAGTTACTGAGCAATCTTCCCTCAAAACAAACAGCTTTATAATAACCATCGCAAGGAGAAACACCAAATAAAAGACTTTCTCCCGGATAAAGAAGTCCTCTGAGTCTTCTGCCACATGTCAGCAGCTGCACAAGAGCCAGCTTCAATGTATCTCAAAGCAGGAACATTTCTGACTGTGGGATGATGGAGCAGGAATGGTCAGTGGCTGGACAGTGGCCTCTCTCATCTTCATCTCACTCACACTTCTTGGTGGAAAAAGAGGTGGGAGAAAGGGAGAATTTCGTGGGCTGTATGTATTTCGCAGTGGCAGCCTTGTATTGCTGTCTCCAAAGAGGTGGCCAATGGCCAGGAAGGGATTGGTGGGGACTGTAACCAGCTCTTTAGCTCGCTGGTCCATCAAGGTGAACAGACCCTCTGTAGCTCCCAAGGTCAGGAGAAGATGTCCACTTGAGGGACCTTCCCAGGCTGTCCTGTGTGCAGCTCTACCTTTTGTTCAGCCAGGCTTGGCTAAAAGCAAATCCCATCTCTCCACCCCATGCCACAGAAGACTTCAAAAATCTTCACGTTCAGTGTGACAAAGGAAAGTGGGGGAGGTAAACCCCACGCCAGTTGAAGGGTGCTCTTGCCACAAGAGCTGGCCTGGGGCTCCTTGCCAACAGGAGCCACAAGGTCCTGATCCCTTCTCCTTCTGCCACGCGTGGCAATTGGAGCTGTAGACACCTCTGTGAGCATTCCAGGGACTGAATCCACAGCTTCGCCATGAGAACCAACTCTGATCCACAGCTGCTGGGACAGGCACAGACCAGCAGAGACGCCTGGGCATGGCAACCACCCCTTTTCCTCCTCTCTTTGTCTTAAATGCAGAAATGAGAAGCTTGGTCCATTTAATAAGACTTGAATCACTGTTTTGCCTCCAGTGTCTCATTCTGCAGCTGATTGATTGAAATGCAAACGGAGCCATCTCGTTTTTCTGCTTTGCTCCTTCTCTCCAGACAGCTTAGGCACCTCGCTCTTCTCTCTGCTGGCAGATGCTGACAGGGATGGGACCCCATCACTGCGGCCCTTGGGAATTGCATAAGCCTATGTATGGGTCCGCATATGTCCATGCTGTCCGGGAGGGGACTGCCAGCTCCTCTTTTCTTGCGGCCGAGCAGGGATTGGCATCACAGACTGCTGCAATCTGAGACAGATAATTGATCAATAATCTGTGGCATAAAGCTGGCCTGTAAATCTGAGTTATAGAGTGGATCACAGCACAGAGTGATTGAATGGGTTGTCACTCAGGGCATTATAACAGTTTATGTCTGGTAATATCTTGTAGAATAAAAATAAAATCTGACATAACATCCTGAATTATCATCTGATAGAGAACAGGATTCTTGGCTGGCTGCAGTCTGGCATGCAGTGATGTCCACGTCGTTATTATTGGCCGTAATTAGCTCCCTTTGTTGGCAGTCTCAGAAAAGAGGCTGAGCATTGAATTTGCTTTTGGATCCTTGACTACTCTTTTGCCTTAAGCAACAGGATCAAGACATACAGACGAGGATGTTTCCAGTGCAGGCAGAGAATTACCTTTTGGTGCTGTTAATTCAAAACCTCTTGCCAGGATTAAATAGCAGCAACAAAAGTTTTGCTCAGCTCTTTGCAATGGAAACGAAGGAACAAAGCAGCATTTCTTACACCCCCACAAATTGTTTATTGGATAAGATTGATGCTTCTGGGAACAACCTGTTTGCATGTCAGCTAAATTCTAGTCTTGCTAAACATCTTCATTAATTAACTCCATCTGGCTTGCCTGCTTTTAGATATAAAAGATATATTGCTTTGATCATTTGCTGTTTATGTATTTCTTGCAGTTTGGTAAAACTCAGCAGCAATCACACAATAAATACTGTGCAGAACAAAACAAACAAAAAACCTGAAACAATATTGAAAAGGCTGCCGAACACCTACAAAATGTGAATCCTAACCAAGTGTGGGCTCAGTTTGCCTTGAGGACTACTGAGTATCAATCTAAAACCATGTGCATGGTTTAAGATGGATTTTGCCACCTCCAAGCATTTCTCCAGCACCTCCAAGAGACAACAGTGTTGCCCCAAGACTCCTTTCCCTGCAGACTTGGTCTTGCAAAGACTTACATCAGCTGGCTGAGGTGGTGGAGGAGAGGGAGACTGTGAACATGGGATCCGGATGCCAGGTCCATCCTTCTTTCACCACCTTCCTGAGAGACAGAAGAAGGGGGTTTGTACCACTCTCTCTGAACAACCTTTGGGTTTGGGGTTTTTTCTGTGCCCAGGACAGTGTTGGCTCAAGTGTGGGGTGGGCAGAAGAGACCAGCTGCCCTCAGAAGGGCACCGTGACAGGCAGATGCATGAGGATGGCTGACATGGATATGCATGATGCAATGCTAAGCAAGATATTTTATCTGGGTATTATTTTAACTGCACTGCTCACCTTGCCTTCACCCCTGCTCTGGCTGACCTGAGCCAGCAGGACTCCTGGTCATCTGTCTCCAGGAGCAGATACTCCATGATGGGTGACTCCAGAATAAATGACCAAAGGGCGTTTTCTTCTGACCTTTTCAGTTGGCAGCATCCCCGGCTGACGCCCTTCCACCTCCTGTCTCCCAGGATGCCCTTGAAGGCTCTTCGGAGGCTGCCCAGCCTTCCCGCTTAGTGCCAGGGCTAACGCAGGGACCGGCTTGCGATTCCCTGTGGCTGAGGTGTGCAGAACCTGATCCTGTCCTGCAGAGCCCTGAAGGCCAGGGCCACCCTTCTCTGCTGCTCCTGCCCCATGCCCTCCCTAGGGGCTGGTCCTCTCCTGGGGCCCTACGGCCACCCCATAATTTGCAGAGACATCCCCCGGCCAGCTGGGATGCTGGGGAAGGGGTTTCCATGGTGACAGGCAGCTCAATGAAAATCTCTCAGCAGTCTCTTTTCCCCAGTCTGGCCAGCTTGGATGGCAGGAGGAGTTACAAGAGCCCCGATACCCCCCCAGCCTCCCCACACACATGCCCTGTCATCACATCTGCCCCATCCACCCCACTGTGAGGGCTGCTCGACAACTCTCCTCCCCAGAGATGACCCATGGTCCCCTGTCACCCTTCTTCCCCAGAAAGCATTGTACCAAAATCCCCTGTGTTCCTGCTTGCTGCTTGCCTTTCCACGTGCCAGCTTGCCCCCCTGCCAGGCTGCTTTCACACCATCTTATGGACACAACCCTCTTGGTTCATGTCTCCTCCATCCCACATCCATGGGCAGCATGCACATGGGGCCTCTTCTTCAACTCCTGCCCTCCTCTCCCCACTGCTTCTTCTCATGCCTTTGTGTGTTGTTCACGTCCCACAGGCCAACGCAGCTCGCCGGGGCTTTCCGAGTTCGGCAGTTGACAAAGATGCAACGAGGCGACTGTCAGAGGCAGGTACGAGGCTGTGTGTTGTATCACCCAGTCCCTTCAGTCCAGCGGGATGTTTGGTGACGTGGAGGATGGTAGCCAACCACAGACATGTGTCACACCAAGCTCTTTCCACTGTGCTTTTCCTTTTCTCCAGCCCCTGTGTGTCCACATCCCATGTGAGCTGTCACAGCAGCGATGCTCTCTGCTACTCCAGCCCATGAAGAGACATCCTCTTTCTTCCCAACACTACGAAGAGACTGTAAATGGTATGTAAAAACACATCAGGCACTGAAGATGACAAGGTGTTGGCTTGGCGTGCAGGGGGACAGGTGAGGGAGATTTGTTATAGCTCTTCCAAAACTGTCCTGAGGGTGAGCAAGGCTTTGCCCTCAGCCAGGAGCTGTGCAGCCACCAGCTGACCTCTGGTCAGAGCAGTAGGATGGCATTCAAGGGGCCACATTCTTGTCAGCTGCTACAGCTCACGGCGCACAGCCTGGGTGTCTGCTTTCCATACAGAAGGCAGATTCCTCCTTCAACCCTCTCTTCCCCCCTCTCTGTTTGTTACAAATGCGGTTGGGTGACTTCCACCCTTGGTGACACTCTGGTGCAGAGTGAACTCTGCAGCGAGGTGGCATTTTCAAAGGAGAGGTTGCAGAAGAGCCCACGGCTATTTGGCTGTGTCATTGTCATACGTAACATGGGACAAAGGTCATTCAACAGCCCTGAGACACAGCATGGCATAGTTGTGTCCACATCCCTAAATTTTCTTGTTCCCCTCAAACAGGGTGACCAAACCCAGCCTATATTCTGGGAAGGGTCCTTTGGCCCATGTAGACCTCCAAGGTCTGGCCAGTGTCTGGGAGGCTGCTCGTCGTGGTCTGAGACTGTGACAGATAGCCCGCCAGTAGCTTAAAAGTATGCGTAATTGTGTGCTGGAGTTTGATCCTGTGCCTTGACCTTGTCTAGTTTGCTATAATAGATGTAGCTTCGTACGTCTGCTCCTGTCAGGGTGGCGGCGGGTCGTGGTGGTGAATGACAATAGGGTTTGGATTGACCTAAGGACACATCTGTTCACAGGCGCTGGGCTCTCCCCAGCGGTGAATCCTCATGTGTCCTCTTATTAAAAAGGCAAACATTTATTCTAGTCATTTCCTAAGTATTCTGGAGGGTTGAAAAGGATTTAAGACTTTAAGATATATATAAAACATGATATTGAGGGTCTCCTATAATGAAGGTGTGGAGCAAGGGAAGGAAGGCTGAGATTATAGCGTCAGGGCATCAGGACTAAGATTTGGAGGTAGGGTGGGCAGCATGGGGTGCTCAGGGAGAGTTCTGAGGTAGCAGAGCCTGGTAGCTGGTGTGCACTGGCTTTCATCTCCTTCCTAATTGGCTCTGTGTTGGTGGAAAAAGAATATTAGCAGCTGAGCCTGGGCATGGCAGGGAGAGGTGCTACTTTGGGTGCATGTTTGTGTGAGAATTACATGGAATCAAAGCACCATTTTACATATTTCAATGCTTTCCGCAATTTCAAACAGTCTGGTAAAATAACAAAATAGTCTTTGCATCCAGAGCTGTTGGGCATTAATTTTTAATGCTTGGAGCATGGGTGCATTTTCTGTGGAGGAGGAAGCACTGTCAGTTCAGGCTGGACACAGAGACCCTTTGGCCTGGGAGGCTGGCGAGGGAGAGGTTTCAGGAGCTATCACAGAAAGGCTTTGGACTTTTTGGCTGAAGACTCTGTGTGCTTCCAGACAGGTCCACAAGGGATGCCACATCCTTTTCCTCCCTGGGGCCAGATGAACTCCACCTCACCCTTCCCTGACAGATGCTTGGCCACTGCACAAACTCTAATTTTGCCCATTAAAAGGGAATTATTTGTGATCATCAAAGTATCTCTGGTCACGCCTTTGTGGTTAGCACCACGTGGAGTGGCACAAAACGTGCTCCCTTTGTCCAAGAGTTTACAGTCCTCCCAGTGTCCTTGATGAGACCATCTTCCAAACCTGTTTTCCCATCAGCATTAGTTTAAAAATCCTGCACTAACATGCCAAATCTTGCTATGAATCAGACATAAAGGGGAAGTGCTCGAACTCGTTTTAGCACAGATGGACAGCCTCCCATCAGGACATGGGGTTCTCTCGTCTTGGAGAAAAAGTCCAGAAGAAGAGCTGCAGCCCCTGATGGAGACTGTTTCTATCCTTGCCCCTTTTTAGGAAAAGGGAGTGATTTAACCCTTCTGCTTGCAGGGAATGGGAAATGAATGCAACTGGTCCGTTGCCATGAACAGGCATCATCAGGAAGAGACTCACAAATTGTCGCCTTGATCCCAAACCGCCTTGTCTCCTCCTCTCCACCAGTGCCCTGAACACCCCCAGCCTCCGTTACTGACCTGCACTGTGGAGATGACAACTCTCCCCTTCCTCACAGCCTGGCAAGGGGGTTAATTAGTTAATGTTTGCACGGCACTTTGAACCTGTACCCTGTTGTAGAAGTGCGAAGTATTAATCGATGGGCCTCGAAGCACTCTGCATGGATAGATGGATGAGTGCATGAAAGACAGCCCATCCTCCTGTTTCTGTTTGCGGATGCTCTCCCTGACACCTGCCATCCTGCTAAAAGGAATGACTGTCTTCTTTGATGCCACTTGATTGCTACTGGTCCAGGACCTCGCAGTTGCTCAGAGTTGAAGGTGAATCAATGATGGGTTCCCCACCCAGAAGCAGAGGAGAAGGATGGGGAGGGCTTGAAATAACCTCATCCTGGCTGCAATACATGCTGTCAACTGCAAACAGAGTAATGCCTTCAGATTGCTCTGACATCTACAAGTTGCAGACAGCGGCAGCAGGGAGCCAGTGCTCCCCATAACATGTCTCCTGGCCCTTGTAGGGAACACAGGAGTGCCCATGGGGCTAACATCAAGTTTTTTCCTCTTGCTGGTTCTCACAGGCATTTGGAGGGCTCCTGCTCCAGCCCCTCTGTGCCTCGTGAGCTTGGGGAATGACCTGAAAGTGATGCAGGATTAGAAAGGAGTTTGTGGTTTTAAATCTGAGTTTAACTTTGAGCTCCTCCCGCTCTCCTCGTGTGACCCCGGTGAGCCTCGGGGATGCTCGGCAGCCTGTTTCTTACCAATTTCAGTGGATCTCTGCATTAGTGTTTCTGGTCAAGATTCAGAGCAACTAAACTGGGAGCTGGAGGCTGGTCCAGGTGCCTTTCTCTCCAGCATCACCCAAATCTGAACGCGTACTTCTGCATTATTCCAGGTAAAGACAGGTTGAAACCATGACGAAGTATGAGCAATTTGAAAGTAGCCACCGGGATCTGCAGCCAGCTTGAAACAAGTGCTCTTTGAGAGGTCAAATGCCTTCTTCAAGAAGGGAAAGTCTCGCTAGAGGACTCACACATCAGTGCATAGGGAGGTGTTTTGCAGGGTTAAGTACCTCCTCCTTAAATCCATTTTTTATAAATTTATTCCCTTTACTTATGCTCTTTCAAATGCTTAGAGCTGTCTTATAGTGATAGTCTTATTAAGCTTAATAAACTGGTGCAACAGTTGTTTCTCAGGATGGATTATTTGTGAATTTGCAGTAAGAAGAGGATGGCTAAGCCTGGATGAACTAGCAGGGTGTAAAACACCCTTGTTTTTCAGGCAGCTAGGCTGGGGAGAAGACAATCACCTCCCTCTGTGCTGAAGAAGTGCCCAGTATCAGGTAAAACTGAACGACCAGCCTCTGTCAAATCCAGCTAATGCTTCATTTGTATGCTCAAAAAAAACCCCCAAATGATGCTAATCACTTAACAGAACGACTCGGAAAAGAATCGATGTTAAACAGAGCTTAATAAACTTAAGACTGTCACCTTAATAGTCATACATGCACTTCAGTGCTGCTCACCTCCTTAATAAAGCAGTGACACAGAGAGATGGACAGAAGGTCCCTGAAAGTCTCTTCTCTACCCCATCAGAGCTAGTAAGAAAGCGAGGATATAAGGTTACCTGCGGGCAGGCTTACTACCTGCTCTTCATCCCCATCTATAAAGGAATATTTGGAGGCTGGGGGTGCCTGACTAATCATGGCCCCAGAAACGCCCCATTTCCTTCTCCAGTGTGACCAGTTTTGCCAGAACTGGATCCCAGGGAACATGCTGGGACAAGACCCCCCATAGCAGCCAAGAGCAGGGCTCATGTCAGGCAGCATTTGGTGTAACCTTTTGCTGTTTCATCTTTTCTGTAGCGTTGTTTCAATTTCTTTTTTCTCTCAAGCGCTCAGGTGTTTGCTTCAATAGTCTAACTTGGACTTAGTCTTCCTCCTCAAAGCTCAGCTGTGGGGTAATACTTATCCCTTCAGTGTCCCTTCCTTTAAGGAAGGACTAAAGTGGGGCTAAATCCTTCCCTTTAAGGTGCGTTGGGAGAATTTGTGTGTCCCAGTGATGATGCTGAAGGCAGCTGGGAAGTATTTGCCTCTTAGGGAAGGGAGAGGGACCTCATGTCCTGTTACATGTACATCCTAGTTTGTATTAATCCAGCTGCTGCCATTGATAACAAGCGCTGCCAGTGTTTGGACTCAAATGGACGTGTGTCTGAGTGTGATAGATGTGTTGATTTTTTCTTTCTTTCTGGAGTTCAAACACTTTGCATTGATTTGTGTCTTTGTTTGTATACTGTATGAGAGGCTGAGACTGAAGGCAGCTCTGCCTGTCGTCCATCAAAACCTCCAAGCGCTTTGTCTTCATTTCGACTTGGCTGCTCCTTCGTGGGCTTGTGGCCGGGCTTCTGCCAGACAGCGGTGGGTCTAAAGCTGCTGCTGGGAAGACTTCCCCGCAGGCTCACAAAACAGGGACAAACCCATGACATTACAACAAACCCTCTGCTTACTGCGCTGACTGCTGAGCACAGCTCATCGTCCGGGGGTCTGGGACTGCTCGTCTCCCGTGGAGGGTGGTGGGTGAGCTCCCTTGGGTGTGTGGATAGCACAATGCATCTGTGCTCAGATAAGTCCTTTGCATCCCGAACATGGAGAGAATATATCTCTTTCCTCTTAAGTTGTCTGTGTTGCTGCAACTTGTGATCCCTCTTTGTCCTCGTCTCCATTAAACATGGAGCAAAAGCAGGGAAGTCATCAGTGCTGGTGCCAAAGGTCCCTCTAATAATGTCCTGGAAAGAACAGCTACTGGGGTGGGAATTTGTTTAGGCAAACAAGCCTTGCTGATACCTGGTCTTTGATGAAGGCAGCAGTTTTCTTCCATGAGACTGGTTTTCTTTTTCTCTCTCTTCACAAGGAAGCTGGACAGGGAAAACCTGGAGTACTTGGTGCTCATTGGATGCTGCTTTTTTTTCTGTCCCAAAAACTTTCTGGGTTAGGTGACTATTTCAACCTAAAAAAAATACCCTTTTGCTCCAGAAATTGAAGATGTTATCCATTCTCCCTTCTTTGGTAGAAGGTGCATGGTGTCCATCACATGTCCCACAACCTCTGCAGACCCTGTGCCCAGGTTAGGACATGTATACCCAGTGCTGCCCTTATGTGAGCTAAGGACATTGTTGCCTTCTGCAGCCATTGCACGTAAAAACAGGCTTCATATTCAGCCCTGACACATTTCTCAAAAGCCCCCAGAGGTTGCTGTATCAGTAATACAAGAAGAGGTGCCCGGTACAGGAATGCCATAGGACAAGGTCTCCTGGGCACTCCCCGTAGCACCCAGTGCTATCTGGCAGGAGCAGAAGACTAGACCCCACCCCAGGCCAGTGATGCTGTATTGAAAAACTGTATTGAGAAACAAAGCTTGCTGCAGCCACGCCGGAGCGTGCGTGTTCACGTGCTTTGGCCAGCTCTCCACCACACAGCGCCTGTCCTCATCAAACACAGCAAGTGCTATTCAAATACCATCACTCATCTGGGTACAAAAGCCTGCAGACTTCTTCTGGTGCTATTCACTCTGGATTCAGCCGAGAGCGGTCTGTACAGAGGCTCTAATTGCTCCCAGTGTTGGTGGCCGTGGCAGAAGAGCCAGGAGCCCAGTTATCCAGGGAAGCTGGTTCTCCTTCCCCCGCGGTGATGCACCAAGGAACTGTGTGATCTGTGCTAATGTAGCAGTGTTGCTCTGGAGACAGAAAACACTTGCTGTAAAATCTTGTAACGTGAAAAGGATCTCCAATGAGAAATACCCCAAAAATCCCCTGTTTGGAAGCACTAAGATAAACCTGCCTCAGTCAGGCTAATACGACATCTCTTCCTCGGTCACAAGCCAGCCCAAGCCTCGGTCTTGAAAGCACCTACCAAGAGATGGTGTGGCTTTATGCACCATTAACACCACCAATTTCCAGGAAAACAAATTACATGGGGCACTGGGGTGATGGAGGGTCTTCTCAGGCTGCAGCCGGCAACATCTTGGGCTCTCCGCCTTGGTTCATGCCCTGCTAATGCCTGGAAGGTGTCTGCAGGATGGGTGATGTGACCTGGGAGGACACGTGTCCACGCTGGCAAGGCCATCACCAGCCCGAGCTAAACAAAAGGTCAGATCTGTGGGCTGAAGTCCGAGGCTCTCAGAGCTGAGTTACTGGAGGGAGAATCAATCCTCCCATTATAATGATAATTTTGAGATGCCTCTTTCCCTCCTGCTGCCTAGGAAGCTTTATTACAAGTATTGATTAAGCTCTATTCATTAAGTAGCAGTGGTGGGAAAAGAAAAAGTCAAGAAACAGCCCCCACTGCAACAAACTTGCAGGCAAAGCACCTGGGGCTCTGCCCCGACATCGGTGGGCTCCGAGCCATGACCTCTGGGGAGACACCAGTGAGGGTGGGAGGTGAAGGGTCCCAGCTCGGCTGTATTGCACGTTGTCTTTGTTCAGGGTGTGGTTTTAATCTGCTTTGCTTGAAATGTTGTTGTTTGTTAGGATGTTTTGGTTTGGGGTTTTTTTTAAGGTGAAATGCTTCCATGGTTGAAGGGTTTTCCAGATTAAAATCTTCCCTTTTTTTTTTAATTTTGAGGGATGTTTGAAGCTTTAGAGGGGTTAGGAGTTACATAACAGCATCTGATTTTGGTTTTACAGAGGGGCTAAGCCCTTTAAAGCCCTCCTCATCTTAAAAGACACATCTTCGAGCATCCTTGCCTGCTTTCTCATGCCGCCCATCCCCATGGCTTTTAAGCCCCAGCCGCGTGATGCAGCAGCCGGCGTTTGCAACCTCGACAGTGCTGCCAGCAGTGAGTCCCGGGGCTCGCCCGCTCGCAGGCAACCCCCTTTCCTCACCCCACGGATTAGGGACCGGAGCTTGCACAGCCCCGCATTCGCCGTTGCACCGATCAGCCCCATGTAGCTTAGCAACAGTCAAATCCTTCTTTGCCAACGTTTATGCTCCACAGAGGAGACGGGGATGTCTCAGCATCCCACTGACTCCGGTGAAGCTCCAGTGAGGGCGTGGGTGCTGAGCTGCCCTGGCCATGGCCATCCCCTGGAAATTTTGGGGTTTGCTGGATGGTTTGCAGCCAGCAGAGCAAATTCCAGCCCCTCCATCCCAAGTGATATAATTCTGGGGACAAGCAGCCCAGGTACACTGTCAGCCACAGGGAAGTGTGCAGGTGGATGCTCATCCTGCAGTACATGCAGGGAAATTCCAGGTTCAGCTTCCTGGGATACAATGGAGGGTTTTTTCACCACAAGGAGAAAAAAAAAATCCCAAAACCCTGGGGAGGAACAAAAACTGACCTATTTTTATCTCATGAACGGACTACAGATGAATACTTTCTTCCCCAGAGAAAAGCAAATTTTCCAGGCCAAATGTGACGTGCCACGTGGGGAGGGCTGTGTTTTTCCACCCTGAAGTGTAAAACTCGCATCTCCCTCTCGGACTGCATGCAGCTGACTTGGTAGTTGCAAAGATATAAAGATATTTATCTTTGAAATTCAGACTCAGGGCCAAACTGAGCAGACATGGACTGGTTTAGCCCGGCTTTAAATTGTCCTGCGCTGCCTAACGTGATGGATATCTGGGTGGGCAAGCCCAGTGCGTGGTGCCTGTATGCAGCACTGGGCAGTGAGCTAATGGCCATAAATGAATATAAAATGAAATGGAATACTGTCGTAATGTAACACAGGGGTGAACCAGAATAAGAAAATGGAAAGTGACTGTTAAAAGCAGGTAGTTCATCTGGAGTAACATCAGGGTGATCAATGCTCATGCGTCAGGGTCTCATCTAATCAGAGGGGCTGGAAGGAAATCATCCCTTCAGCCACGCATTGCAGCCCTGGTTGATCTTTGTCTTAGCCTTTTGGAGCACCATCAGCCCCAGCCTTGTCTGGGAGAGTGCTGCAGATGGAGGGGTTTGTGCTCAGCTCCCTAACTTGCCTTGGTGTTGATGCATGTTCACTGAGCCCCCGGCAAGGACCTGATCGGGTCCATCCTTGGCAGTTTGTCCGGGACCCTGATAGGGAGCTGCAGGATCAGAGCAGATCTCTTATTCCTGGAGCAAACTCATCCTCTTGCCAGCTGGAATGAGATCTGGTCATGATAAGCCTTGAACTTGAATCTTTCCAATCCCGCTTTCGCCAACATTCCTCCTTCTGGCCCTGAGGACATTCCAGGTGATGGCAGGTGCCTCTATTCCCCTGTGCGGGCTGCGAGCGAGCGGGTGCTGCTCGGTGATGGGTGAGTGAGCACTACGGATGTGGTATTTCCCATTATCACGTCATTACACTGCATTCACACTGCCGTGACAGTGGCTGTGATCATGTCTCACGGCTCTGCCTGTGCTCAGACTGGGGCTTGCTTTTGCCTTGGAAAAGGCTGCCTTTGGCTTTGCGGGGACCTGGCATGCTAAAATTTTCCCTGGGTTTCCTTTACCCAGGTAGGATGGGAAAAGCAGCAAAAATAGTGCAGAGGCCAAAGTTTATTATTTCCACCACTGCCCTGCAGCTCAGCCTCTCCTCCTCTCCCATGCTCCTGTAAGTCCACCCCGATGTCTGCTGCATCCCTACATCTACAATACTTCAGGGCTGCTGGGCATTTTCAGCAACAAGGGTTTGAGCAAGTGGCTCAATCAGAGTTTTATTTAGCCACAGGCTTAAATTTTTGTGAGCTGTTTTATCCTCGCAAGGACTGTACTCTGACCTCTAATGATCTTCCTAACGATATGAGAGAAAAGAAAGGAAGATGAGCTGCTGAGGCTTAGTCCATATTTCAGAGTTTTGGGGATTCCTGAGGAGGAAGAGGGTGAGCAAGGAGGAATGTGGATTTCTGGGTTTTTTTCTACTTTGTCTTTTCATTAAGCCTTTTTTTTTCTTTAAAAGCAAACAGACAAATGAGAGGTACCAGCATGCGCCTCAAGTACTCAAGTGCTCTACGCCAGGAAACAACAAAGATATTTATTACTTGCCTGGGTGCCCAAGTTTTTTAAGTGCACAGGGATTTGCTGGGCACATATCAAAGCAAAATAACACAAAGGAGTAGTAGGAAGGGCAAAGACGAACAGGGGAGGTAGGGAGGAGGGTATGGATTTCTTTCATGCCTTTCATCTGGGTCTCACAAGGGTTCTTTGGTCAACCAGAAATTACCCTGTGTGGCTTGAATATGCACCTTCTTTTAAATACCATGTCCCCTACTTGAGTTGACACACCTTTCGGGAGGGTTTTCTGACACAGCAGACCCCTCTTTGTAACCCGTAGCACTGCAGTTGGCCCTCCTCTTTAATGTGCATCTCACCACTCTTTGATGGACGCAACAAAATCCAGCCTACTGCGGACCTCTGGGATTGTGCTTTGATACCAGAGCAGGAGCTTGGAATAACTGGGCACGGCCAAAACACATGTAAAAACACTGCTCTCCGGAGGCTGCTTTCCTAACCATCGCTTGGGGTGGGGGGACCACAGCTTTAATTTCACGTAGGTTTTTGGGGTGGCTGATGCACCTTAATACTGTTCTTTCTGTTGTTCTGTAAGAGACAGTCAAAGGTCCAAGGGCATTTCTTTAATCCCTTTATTCCACTGTGGATGAGGTATTTGCTGGTAATTCTTTATCCCATTCGTGCCTCATTACACTCAGATTAACTCTTTGGTGGGTCATTAGGAAATCACACAGCAAAGCAAGTGATCTGGAATGGGAGAGATTCTGACTGTGAGCATTTCCTGGCTAAACTCTGGAGTCAAGAGATGAAGGCTTTGAATGCTCATTTTTTGGCAGCACTTCCTAATGTGTATTGCAGTTTGGCAGATGTAAATGCTAGGCTTTGTAATAACTGGATATATAAAAAACTGTATCATATTTAATCTTTTTTCTTTTTTCCAAGTTGTAGCCCAGGATTCCCATGAATGGAGAAGGCAGCAGAAGTTTGGGCTGGCAAAATAAACAGGTCAAGATGAGACAGCCTAGGTGGATAGCAGAGATTAGGTCTTCTGGGAACCACCTGTAGCCTGCACCTAAAAATGAGTGTGGGTGAAATAATATCCCTGTTACAGGTGTTTCCTCTGTGTTTGCTATCTGACGTCTTACATCCAGCCAGTGGCTTCAGTCGCCATAATGCTTTTGTGCTCTTTCCTCGGATTTGGAAAACTAAACTCCAGTAGTTCAACTGACAACTGAATTTGCTCAAGGAAGATACCAGGTGTTCTTTGTCTGCCACAATTTTCATTTAATTAATTAATTTAGAAAACTAGATCTGAGTATCTTGGGGCATGTAGCAAACATTTGCAAGTTCTTTTTCATTAGACCAAAACCAAAGTCTTTAATCACTTCCATTTATTTTTTTTTCTTTTTATAAATGGAATATCAGACTGTGACCAAGAGCAAGATGAAAAGGGGAGCGCAGGAAGATGGGACTGGAAATAACTAATTGCCCTCCAGTTAAAGTATTCAGCAGGAATGTGCCCAGCAATGGATAATTGGCTATTCTTGAGTGAATATAGCTTTGGATGCTGAACACAAAGCTAGGAAAGTTCCTGCTGAAAGTTTCAACAAAACCTTCCTCTGAAAACTGTTTGTTTTGAAATATTGGCATTTTGCAATGAATAACAATATCACTGAAAAAGTCCTATTGGAATATTTGCAATGAAGTCCCCTGAGCCTGTGTATTAATCCAGGTAGCATGTTAATTTTTATCAGGTTTATTCTTCCCTAGAGGCTGAGCCAAAGAACTTCCAATTTACCCAGGTCATTAGTGATTTATATGATAATTGGATCTAAGTTGATTTTAACTATTTGCTTTAAATCTCTGGGGATTTGTGTTCTTAGACATTTTAATGCCATTGGAAATTTCACTGATTAAGCAAAGCCAAGTATATGTACTTAATTAGTCCTGAAACCAATTAGTCCTTTGTCGGTCAAATTAATCTTGTATCTGGACCTTTAAATGCATTCTAATAATTCTGGCATTGACCTTTGTGGGCTTGAGAGTGGAGTCAGCCCGTTGCCTACATCCAGCCTGGGGGACAGCCCATCCACCCAGTCTGGGAGCGTGATCAACTTTGTCCTCCCTTGTTCTTTCTGCCAGTGTACGGTCTGAAACGTGGTTGTGGGTGATCATCAAAACGGAAAGGTAGATATGGAGCTGATGATGAAGCAACTGGCAAGCCCTGGTATCTTGAAGGCAGGAAGGCAATAATCACAGTAAACTGCACCATAGGGTCTTCCTGCCCTAACAGCAATGCCTAAGAGGGTCTTTCTAGTGCTAGGACAGATTGACAGGATCCATAGGTTCCCTGTGGTCGTCTGACTGAAGCCTGGATATAGTAAATGTGACTTTCATGCATAATGCAAGTTAACACCTTTTTCCAGTCTTCTACAGTAGGATTGGATGAATCATAGAATCACAGAATGGTTTGTGCTGGAAGGAACCTTTAAAGGTCATGAAGTCCAACCCCCCTGCCATAAGCAGGGACATCTTCAACTAGATCAGGTTGCTCAGAGCCTCGTCCAACCTGACCCTGAATGTTTCCAGGGATGGGGCATCTACAACCTCTCTGGGCAACCCGTTCCAGTGTCTCACCACTCTCATTGTAAAAAATTTCTGTGATGATGAAGAAGGTATGGCAGTAAAACTGCACAGTTCCTCTTGTTTCCTCCCAGTTCCCAGCCATCTGAGATTCTGGAAAGTCCAGAACTGGATTTTAGGCTCAAGCGCAGCGATACAGGCTCTAGCCAAAGTGCATCCTCCACCCTTTGATCCTCCTACTGCTATGAGCACTTCCAGTGGATATCCACCGCAGCAGGATATGACCCCGCGCAACCCGGGAATAGACAGAGTAAGTCATTTTGCTGAGGGTTGGGGAGGAAGTCTGCGATGGAGCCAAGAATAGAGCCCCGCTCCGTTCAGCTCCCAGTCGTGTGCCGCTTCCTCTCTCCTATTCTTCCTCCCAGCAAGCAGCAAGACAAATAGCTGGACACATCAAATCCACTGAGATCAGGAGCCGAGTCAAAGGTCAGTGCTTGGGCACAAAGATGCTTTTATTTACAAGGCACTAATCTGGGCTGCTGCTGAGCATAAAAGTTGGTTTCGCCGTACAGATGAGGTCTGGGGCGGGAGGTCGTGGCAGCGCAATGATTAGCTGCTTTGGGGAAAAGAAACTTAGAGGGATAGGAATATGCCAGGATGAATGGGTGGAGATGGGGCAAGTTACATCTCTGTCGGAGGGACAGCGCATCCCAGTGCCATGCTCACCAGAAGTGATGAGCGACTCAAGTCTCCCTTCTAACCCTGACTCTTGGTGTAACCTGAGTAATGTGGGCGTCCCGTTGGCCGTGCATCTCCACAATCTGAGCTTTCATCCTTGTAGATCTCTACACCACTATTCCCATCCTTTTCAGGAGGGGGCTTGCAGGGCTTTGCCATGTTGCAGCCTTGTGGAGGAACCCTGTGGTCTACTTGTCCTTGCTCATCCAGTACTACCATCCACCCTCACCCTTCCTTGGTAACTGGGAGTCTTTGTCTTTGAGGAGATGCGCAGGATTATCATTGTGACCAGGGAAGGTTTTAGGGGGTCCCCCACAGTTAGTATAATAATTTTTGAAAGGTGAAGGGGACAGCAGCCCGGTGTAGATCCACCAGAGGGAAAGGTAGGGAAGGCAGACAGGGGAAGGAAGCAGAACCAACTCCATTGGCTTTGAGGTTTAACTCAGGTTCTCTCTCTGTAGCATCTCTTTAGTTGGCCCATGCACTGGTGAAGCACTGCTTGCTGGCCTTTACACTGTGTTTTCACCATCTTGGTGTGCTACCTCCATAAAGGGCTTTGTGGGGGTTCTTGGAGGCCAGATTTACAGGCCTGTGCCGAGGGACTGTCTGCAGCAGTGTGGCTTTCTGAGCCCCTCTGCATCATTTGGAGCCTTTTACTCAGCACGCGGAGAATGACCTGGAGCTCCAAATCACACCTTCAGACTTTAGCAGTTGTTGCCTGCATGGGCTTAGCTAGCTTTTAATCACTGAAGGGCCTTAAAGGACATATGAATTAATGAATGACCCTTCTTATTCCTCCCCTGATAGCCATCCCCACCCTTCAGGTCAGGAGAACAGGGACCCTGCTTCCTTTCATTCTTGCAGCCTCATCTCCTTCCCCAACCTAATCACACGTCCTTCTGAATCGGTCATTGTCTCATCCTGCATGAGGCTGTGAACTCCATGTTAGAGGACAGAATCTGGCAGATACTCTCTGGTCAGGAGTTTCTGTAATGAAATGGGGACACCTTCCCCCTTAGGACAAGCCTTTTTCAGGCTTGGCACCAGCAGAGAAACAGCTCATGGTGATGGAGGAACGTGGACCAGTTGGCCGAAGAGCCACCTGCACCGTCCACAACATCTACACGTTGGAGGCATGTGTTGGGTGCACGCTTTGCAGACTGTGCCTGTCGTCAGTCAGTGTGCAAGGAGCCAAATTCTGAAGCGCAGCCTGCGAATACGCTACCCAGCGCGCAGCCTCTTGTCCTCCGTCCAGCTGGAGAGGAGCCGTCTGCAGAGAGCTCGGGTTTAATTCACTCCCGAGTCTGGATGTATCGTCTGCTCCTGCATGTCGGTTGCCATTAGAAGCCCTCTTCTAGGATGTCTGAGAGCTGTCGTTTATTATACATAGGGAACTATAAGATGAAATCTATAGCTGCAGCTTCAGTGAAGGATAATTCACAAGGGCTTGCCTGGTGGAGCCGGGAGCTAATGCTGTTAAAATGCGTCTCTTCCTGCAAAAAGCAACCCTTTAATGACTCTCAAATGCAGCTTATACAACAACCACACCACTTACATCCTCTCCAAAGATCCGGACTCGGCTAAATGGATTAACTGCTTAGTGAACTCTCCCAATGTGGTGGCCAAGCGCCGACCTTTATAATGGACCAATTAAAAGGTCATTGTTACTTACGGTTGCAGCTTCCTTACATGAGAGCTTCCACACTCCCATCTGGCACTGCAGGCCACCAAAGGCAAATATTGACATTTTAATGTGTTAATAATGGAGCAATAAATTAATCTTTTGGATTCCTCTCTTTGCTTTCTGGAAGGCACCGAAGAGTTAATACGAGAGATGCTTGCAAAGCTGGGAAGCACAGGCAGCAATAAAACCTTGTTGTCAAGGCTTTATCACTAACGAAACTCTTTCCGTGGGGGAGATGCCTTGTCACCTGGTCTGGCACTGAGCAGAGCCAGGCTGGATTCACACTAGGCAGCTCCTGCACCCACCAAGCTGGTGCCACCCTTTGGCTTGCAGCTAGAAAAGACGTTTCATGCAGTTCCAGAGCAGCACAAAGCAAACAAGCCACCATCAAGTCTTACCCAAGGAGATCATTACACCCTGGTGCTGACCCATCCCTCAATGGGAAGGTTCCGACGTCCTTGCATGTGCGGTACCCCTCAATCCATGGTTAGATCTTGATGTCTACTGGCAGGAGAGCCCAAGGCATTCTGCTGTGTTACAGCACTTTATACCGAGCCACCCAGATGGCTGATTTCAGGGATGCCTGTTTTCCTTCAGGGTGTTTAAAGAAACCCTGCTGAGGATGAGAGATGAAACCTTTCCCATCTTTGGAGGAATCTCCCATCCTCTTTTTTTTATTTCTTTGGCAAGCAGCGGGGGGGTTAATTCCTAGCAGAAACATCGCAATCCTTCTGCTGTCACCTGCCTGTCCGGTCCCTAACCTTGAATGATGCACCCTGGCATCCCAAGGGGCCTCCGCTGATTGATTGATCCCTATCTAAGTTGGCAGATGAGGGAGGATATTTACTACGCAGCGGAGAGCCCTTCAGAAAGATGTTTTATTAAGGCTGCTCACAAAACAGGAAATGCAATAAAGCACCAAGAGACAAATGAAGAGAGGTAAATGTACCGTCCTGCCTAACGGGCCAGCCTAACAGCTATAATATACCGGCCTGCACACTCACATAGGTCACTCTTTGGCCATCACCTGAAGAAAGGAATAGCTTCTGTTTTCCAGCTGATGTATTGACCCAATAAAAGGTATTATTACATTGCCTATCACCGCTGACTACAGGAGAGCGTTTTGAAGAGAGTGATGGCTCCCTTTGGAGAGTCACAGAGCAGGAATAAGCGTGTATGGATGTGAGCGTGTCAGCAAGAGAGATTCCTCTGTCTGGAGGGAGCAGGGCTCTCCAAAGACGTTCGACTGGGTTGCTTTTACTGCAGTGTTACAGGAACAGCTTCTCTTTTCTGGGGTGGATTTTGGGGAAAGGGGAACGAGGCCTTTTTAACTGAGGTGCAGTCTGTTAACAGCAGAGCAAGTTTAGAACCCAAGGACGGATGTTGGCTGCTCCTGAGCGTTTGGTACAGCAAGGCAGCTCTGAGCCTGTTTTTATCAGCAAATTTACTCCTGCAGATGATGCGGAGTGAGCCACTGGGTCAGAAACGTGCTCTTTGCCAACCACAGGCATGCATATGTGCACACTCACACACACGCGAGCACAAGCATGCTCCCGCTCACCTTTCCCCGCACGGTATACGCTTCTTCCATAGCAATGAGGAAGTAGGGGATTTAAGAGCTTCTGAGATCGCTCCTGGGTTTTGCTGTTTGTTTGATCCAGTGGCTCTGTATGTGAAATGCATGAGCAGCCCAAACCCCCGTACAGCTCCTTTCCCTCCCCTCGGGTACTCTGAGCACAAGGCTACAGCCTCAGCGGCCCCGTCTTTCCTTTCCCCCCTGGTCCCGCAACTCTCAGTGTAGCAGCCTGGCACTATTTATGGGCTGGAAAGTGATTTTACCTCCTAGCCAGCATATAAAGTGGTGGATAAGACATTTTCTCAAGTGATGGAGGAGATGGCAATCTCGGGGGTGAGCTGTACCGCCCACGTTGTCCCATCTGCAGGGTACAGGGCTCTGGGGCTTGGGGCAGTGGGTGCTTTCCCACATGGTTTCTGCATTGCTGGTCACTAGGGTCACCTCTGTACCATCAGTATAGGGACCCACGTGTGCCAAATGGCTCGCTGCCGCACAGCCGCACTCCTGGAGTTCATTACCTGGAATTATGCATAACGAGGTCCCAGTTGATGTAAGAGCATAGACGTATGTCTGCTCTTGACAGCATAATCCTTCCCACCTTCTCTCCTGCCATAGGGCCCATGAGACACGCTTCAAGGCATGACCCAAGGGGATTAGCTGGACGTGGCTTTGTTCCCTCCGCTGGAGGTGTATGGATTACATGGAGGGGCGCATGGCAGATTAGTCGGCGCTGATTATCTCATTCACAAAAATGTTCCTTTTGAAACTTCAAATGGTGCTTCTGAGCTTTGTGATACAAGGAAGAGTCACAGGGAGACAGAGGGGGATGCTAAGCAATTCAATTCAGAGCTTTTGTGGCCAAATGCACTGGAAATGCTATGGTAATTATAAAGCTTGCTGCACATTTCCAGCGCTTTGTGCCTGCAAGGCTTGCAAACACCCCTCCTCCTCCCCTTTTTATTATGTTTTATTTTTTATAAGGGTTTATATTATATATATATTTTATATACATGCAGACACATACACACTGAACGGAGCTAATCGCAGTTTTAAATTCCAAATGGATTTTCCCTTCCCATAAATCATAGAGTAAATTTGCTATAACAGCCCAAACCAACCTCCCCCTCCCCACACGACCACGTTGCTGGCTGGAGGGAGAAGCGGGCCAGGGTGCATGGCTCACACTCATCAGCCAGGACTCTACTGTCAGTCACTGTGCCCCAAAAACATTTGCAGCAGAGGTCAGAGCTGGTTCAGCAGCAGCCCGAGGTAATTCCAGTCGAGATGCTGGCCGTAACCTAGAGGTAAAATAAAGAAGAAAAGGAGAGGAACTGGCAGGGAGGGAGCCTTAACAGAAGAGTTTCTACTGTTTGAGCTCTGGATGAAGGCTCCTGGTGGTCTTTAGTTACCTCTAACAAGTCCTCGTGTTGCTGGATATAAAAGCAAGTGCCAAGTGTGTGTTACAAATGCATGGCCTGTGCTGGGGGCCTGATGCCCTCCCAACACATGCAATCATGCTGAGCGCTCTGTTTTCCTCCTTCCCCCCTTATTTTTTACTCTCATCCATTCTCACCTCATGCTGTCTCTCCAGCTCTGTCCCTCCTTTTACCATGGGAGCTGCGAAGAGGCAGAGCAGCACCCACTCACTCAGTGCTGGTCCGGGGCACGGTGGTACCAGGGCTGGGGCACAAGACAAGCCGGAGAAGAGCCGTCCCCTGCAAACCTCCTTGTGCAAAAGTCCTGTGGTGAAACCAACCCCTCGCTTCTTACCTCTCCAGCCTGCGGGAGCCAAGCTCTGCTTCACCAGTCTCCATCCAGGCTTCTCTCCGCCTGGGGGTCCTCCAGAATTTGCCTCTTAGTTCATTGTGAGACGCATCCTATTAGAGGGTTTTGGGTTTTGCTGCATTGGGACTCTACCTCTCCCCTCCATGCATCAAATGTGGAAGGATGGAAAGTAGCTGGCACATCAGGATATTCATCATGCTCCTTTCTGGCCATGTTAGGGTGGGTTATATATCTTAAGGACATGGCCACATGATGGATGCTGGTATGTCTAAGCTGATTTTCTGGGGTCCTCGGAGGCACAGCTTCATGCATGTTTGCCAGACAGGCTGAAGTCTGCTGAGCAATGCATGCGTCATAGTTTTGACACTGTGGACTGTCTGAAGGGAGTCTCCTTTCATTCAGGCTGTCGGTGACTTTCCACAAGAGCAAAAAGATCTGACGTCTGTTTCCATGCCCGCAGCCTCACGAGTATTCATGAGGGCAGCTGGGCTCTTCTGGGTAGCCATGGATTATCAACTAGAAATGAAGGATGCATACCCTAACGTCCAGACCCCTGGAACAGTTTGGGCTTGAAGGTTTTCTTTCTGTTTTGCTTTTCTCCTCTTCTCTTTGCTTCTGAACTGGGTTTCTGTAGTTTTGTTCTCTGCTCCCTGGTCTGACTTTCCTATCCGTGCATGACTTTCTCTGACCCGGGCCAGCTGGTGCAGAGCCCACAGCCCCAGCAGCAAGCGGTCAGAGTGGCTGGACGCCAAGAAGGAATCTGCTGCCGTGCCACTCCAAGAAGCCAGGGCAGTTTGCAAGTGGTGGGGAAATGTGGGCAGGGAGCACTGAGAGGAGACTTGCACTCTGCTTGGCTCATCCTCTGCCACCTCTCCTCCCTGCAAAATCCTTCCTTTCCCAAATTCCCCTGCAGACAGAGAGGGCAAAGATGATATGAAAGGCAAAGCTGTGAAATGGTAAAACTGTGGGAACAGGCTGGAATTAATTCGGTGGTTCAAGGGGTACAACTGAGAAGCTACCAGGACATCTCAGAAATTGCTGCCAGCGACTCCATTGTTGGTCTGTAGAAAGAGCAAGATATTGATCAGCTCTGGGCTGGCACCAGGGGTGTCTGTAAGAAAGGTCCTGAACTAGGGATTTTTCCCAGTGAGGAAGCTTGGTGGAAATGACAGGGAAGAGTTGGGAGGATGCACTTGGGTGGAAATGAGTCACAAGTCAGTTATGCTTGGGAGGGAGGGTTTGTCAAGTACCCCAACAAATGTCCCAGCAAAGGGGAGGGTGTTGGGTATGAGGAACTCAGAGCTACCTCTGTGCATCTCTGGCTCGTGTAGGCAGCAGTGAGACCCATGCTCTTGTGTAGACATTGTACTGCTAAATAGAGTATTGGACTGGGAGGAACAGGACGGACTTGGGAAACTGCAGGTCAACTTTTGGTTTAGCCACAGTTTTCTTTGAGCAAGGGATGTAGAGATGGGGGCTAGAATTAACATGGAAAACTCTTAGATGCTATTTTGATGACTACATGGAGTAGAAATTGGTAGAAATTGAAATGCAGCACTGAGCTGCAGAGTGCTGGAGCACCTTCGTGTATAAATGGGATGAGCATGCCACAAATTTCAGCCTGTGTTGCAAGCGCTGGGTTTACTGGAGGGTCACCTGCAATATCTTCTGGTGTGATGTATAATGAGCAGTGCTGGCCACAGATGAAAGAGGCTGTGTGGTAGGGCTTGGTGCTATGGGAACTCCCCAAGCTTTGCTGTCCAAGCCATCCAGGGATGGCCACATTAGCAGCTCTCTGCTCTCAGACCTCACTGAGCCAACTCACCATCACGGTGCTGCTGGAGCAGGCATCTTTCTGACAGTGAAGTGTCCCAACAGCACGTGGTTATTAAAGATCCCCTGCTACTGTCAAAAGGCACCTTTAAGTTTTACTCGTGGCTCACTTTCCTTTCCAGGATTTTTTTTTCTTAGAGGAAACCCCCCCATCTCCTCTAAACTATCACTTGAATCTGGCATTTTGTCTTAAACTTCTGCCACATTGTACCTCCAAGGAAGCTGTTTCAATAATGACATATCAGTGTCCATAAGTGCTCTAAAGTGTTTTAAAAACCAGCCCTAAGTGCTTGATTTACCTTAAAGCACCCCATGCATGCCCCCAACAGATTAGAGATTCTTGTCTTTCCCTTCTAGTTCCCCAACAATTAAAATTGTCCTGTACTTTTTGCCCATAATGCCCAGCATGATTAAAAAGCCATATTTTTTTTGTAGTGGCTTGATGATTTATAGACAATGAGATTTTATCAGTAGAGCACCACATTAAGAAAATGCTTGTTAATTATCTGCTGGTTAATATGATAATTTAGCAAAAAAACCAACATCTATTAAGAGCTTCTCATTAGGTGAAATGCTTCTCATTTTTAACACACAAAGTGTCCAAGTTAATGAGGTTCACCTTCAATTTGTAGCTTGCTCAGAGATTAAAAGCTCCCTCCATTTATAACTCTTCCCATCACTCCATTTGTAAAAGCCGACACAAGCCGAGCTTGAATACCTGACTGCTGCACTGCCTCTTCAAAGACGAGACGACAAAAACCCGTATTCCTTCATGAAAGCCTTTCCAGCCCAACGCACCTCTCCGTCCGTCCCCTGCTGTTTCTATTTTTGCAGACCTGACACTACTGAGGTGGAAGTTAGACAGAACCAGAAGTGAACCAGATGATGCCCATGGTGTTAGGGACAATTTGAGGACTACTCTGCCAGCTCTGTGTCACCGAGACCAACCTCTGATCTCACTGACATCAGTGGAAACCTAAGTCCACTGAAACTGGTGGAGCTTGTCACCTCCAGAAAGATCAAACTTTGGCTACATGGATCAGAATTCCTTCCTTTCATTCACCATTTGAGAATGAATTATTTTGGGGCATAAATCTGGTATACGCAACAGTTTGGGGCAGCTTTACCTTAAGGACTGTGGTGGGGAGGGGATTCTTAAGAGGAAGGGGTCTTTTGCATTCTAGAAAACTGGCTCCTTCATGAGATGCCTCCCATGAGTGTCGTATTTGCAAATCTCAGGCCCTACAGAACACGTTCAGATGCAGCTTCATCCTTTTCTCCCCTTTCTGGGCACCTTCTTCTGGATAAGGCTGTGTGGCTGGGTTGATGCTTGTTTTCCTGCCAGACCATATAGTTTCCATGGAGAGCCTGACCTTTACAGGTGGGGTTGGAGGCAGCTACTACTCTTCAGGAATCATTTTGCAGTTCAGAGGTACATCATATCCACTTTGTCCATTTGGAGAATGCTCTAAAACCCCAGTAAATACTCTTCAATTCCGCCTCTGTTTGTTCCTTTCTCATTTTGGAACAGATAGCAAAGTCCATCTGCATACTAAAAGCAAGTACCATCCGGCGTTAGCATGTGAACAATCATTAGAAATGTTTAGGGAAAATATTTGTGATCAGGCTTTTCTTCCCCAAATTAAAATTTCCTGTTGCTGTGGTTTTTTCCCCTCACCATTTCTTCCGAACTTTGCCACCCACAATGAATATTCAGGCTGACTTTGTATAAACCACATGATGAAAAGAAATTCCTTAATCGTCCCGTTTTACACCCTTCCTTTTCATCCTTCAGCTATTCAACCCTTGCCTCTATCAGAACAGATCGGCCAGTTTAATTTCATAGTGGCCCATGGATTAAAGATTGCATCAAGCCTGTGAAATGACTGTGATAATCAGATTGTGAGGGCCCACGTTTATCTCACTTGGCAAGTAGCAGCTTAGATAAGCTCCACGTTGAAGAGAAGGGCTCTTTTTGGTTGTGGGTTGTTTTGGTTTTTTTTTTTTCCTATCAGTCTTGCAAACTGATCCTGAAATCCAAGACGCAAGTTGGGTCCTCTCTGTCTTACAACACGTCACTAGTAATAAAGGTTCAGCAGCCCAAATGAAGAACTTCTTGACAGCTCTGTAAAATATACTGTCTTCAAATTATGCCTTTGGGGACCCGTCTCCCACCTCGCTGCTGTCAAGAGGCTGGTGAACATGTCTGCCTGGAAATGAGTCAACAATTTGAGCGGGCAACTGGAAGGAGTAAAACCCAGTGCATGCTGTATTTGATTAATGCCAAGGCGATGAGAAGGAAAAGAAAGAAGAACTTCCTTTTGTCACTGCAGTTAACAAATCTGTCTCTGAATACAGACAGCAGCTGCAGCATGCAGGAAGAGGGCACTTTACGCATTGCCCTTTTTTAGGACAGATCAGTTTAAACACTTTAGTCACGCCGCTTTAATCATCTTCTGCAAAGCCAGAGTAATCACAGTCTTCTCACGCAATCCTTGTAAGTGAGCCCCTCTAGGCTGCACGGTCATGTAAATAAATAATTACATCAAAAATTCTACATTAAAAGGACATTAAGGCTAGAAAGACAAGCTCTCAAAAGTTGGGAAAGGGCAGGATGTTGGTTGCCGGTGCCCACGTGGGTACATGCATTAGATGCATTAGGATAAAGGCTCTAATTGCACAACGGTAGGGGACAGGAGGCTATCATCTAGGCTGCCTCTCATGAGATGCTCCCATGGCCTGGCAAATCACCTTTCTCATACATCTGCCCGGTTACATGCTCTGTACTTGTTTTTTTTGGCATTACGTTATTTTGAGCATATTAGTGAATGCAATTAAACGGTTGTGTTTTAGACAAGATCTGTGAAGTTCTTCAGAGAGAGCAGGAAATGCAGTTTGCAGTTATCCCACTTGCAAAGTAAAGCAGGTTTGGTAACAGTTCATGAAGCTCTGCTATTTTTTAAATAGGGCAATGGGTGGCGACATGCACGTCTTACAGATGAGGTGTGGACAAGGCCCTTTATTGCTCTGTTGCAATAGGGCATACTTACTGTCAGGAACCTCCTGAGAAGAGGCAGCAGAGCCCCTGGAAAGAATTATCTGCCCATGGCTGGTGAGCCTTTCCAACGGAAATCCCTGGATTACTTCTCTGCTACAGACACAGCTCAAGGAGATGACCTTCAGCAACGTCATCTAAATTCAAAGCTGGATCGAACTTTGGAGTTAGCCCTGCTTTGAGTGGGGAGCTGGACCAGAGACCTCCAGAGGTCCCTTCCAGCCCAAGTTATTCTGTGATTCTGTACTGTTTCCTGATGACCGTGTTTCATTTTCACTTTAAACTTTAGGGTTTACCAAATCTCCAGTTTTCTTGACTTACGAAGGGAAGCAAAACTCTCATAAAGACCCGATTTTCTCAAACAGCTTCTGTCTTCTCTGCTGCAGAGGAGATGCAAAGGCTGCGGTTTGCAGCAGCAGTCCACTGCACAGCAGTGGCACCAGGTGGAAGCAATGAAGTGGGTGTGTGATACTGAAGGGGAGAAAAGCTGATGCCAAGATTTAGGCATGGAAATGTAGAGCTGGTTTTAAATTCTGTCCCAAAATGTTTTTCTGATGGAAAAGCATGATTGAGCAGGAAGGCTTATGACTATTAGCATAGGGTTTTAAGTGACAGATAGCTAAATTTGGACACTCATTTGAAGATGGGAAAACTCAGAAGTTCAAAAGTGTGTGACTGTCCCATTAGTGCGCCTCTTACCCTGTGAATATTTCAGTTATTTATCCTTTGCTAAAACTTAGAACAACTTCAGGAGAGCTTGATTCTGCTTGATTCAGAGCAGGGACTAAAGCTTGACCTAAACTCATTCCAGAAAATATAGCTTAACCACAACTCTACTTCTTTTTGCCCCCTCGTCCATTGCAGAAGATCTCAGATTCATTAAAATATTTTAAAAATGAAATCTTGATTATTCATTTCTCCTCATTCAAAAGAGATTTTTTGTTTTGCGGCCAGCCCTATTTCAGCCCTGACTCTACCACAAAAGTCCTTTCGTCATGCACACACAGAAAGTAATTTAGACTAAAATCTTCTTTGTTGACCATTCATTGAAACCAAGCAGTCTGCTTTGTAAAAATGTTGAATAGTTAAAATTGCAACTAAAACGAATGGCACCTTCAAGATCTAACAAAGAGAGCTCTAAAAAAGGCTAACCTTTTGGAAAAAAATGGGTCATGGCAAGCTCAAATCCAACAGTCATAATGGAGAAATGTTTTCTGTCTCTGTGTCTCAGCTCCTAGCATTTACTGTGATGATCATACTACAACTTCATCTCAGGAGAGTGTTTTGAAAGTAAATTCATTCATACTAGTGAAAATTCTGGCATGGGGGAACAGCAGAGAAAAGAATTTGAAATTTATAATGCTGCCTTTCAAGCAAGGCTCATATACTGTGCAGAAAAATAAGGGATGGGGTTATCCACTGAATGACAGGGAGAAACCTGGTGCCTGACTCAATAAGCATGTTGTATCCTGTGAGCCAAGTTCTGGAGACAAAACCCATGCAACCATGTAATTAAGATTATAATATAATGAATATATATGAAAGAGGTTGAATTAAAGTATGTATACTGGCAATTTTGGCATTTCCTATCTTTGATTTTAAACCTCAGGCTTGTAAATAACTTTCTCTTTTTTCTTTTCTCCTTTTTTTAAGAAAAAAGGCTACATTTCCATGAATTCCTCCTTCTTGCCCGCTCTGTATGTTGTCACTAGGATTTGTCTCTCAGATTCATCCTGCAGAGCTCCTTTGCTTGTACTAACCCTGATGGGATGACAGTGTGCTCTGTGTTGATCAGCATGCGAGGAGCATAAAAGTCTCCTTTATGTCTGCTGACAGCGGAGAAAGTGTGAGATGGGAGCACCAGGCTACGTCTGTGCTGGCAAACTAACACGGACTGGGGCTTGGGCTGGCAGCACCGACATGTGGTCATCGAAGCTGTGAGCATGCTTCTTTGTGAGGTTTTGGTCTAAGCCCACTAGCGCAGTCCCAAAACAATGCCTTGTCATGGTTTGGGTTCCAGCAAATGTCTGTCCATCACTCCAGATACTCTCAACCAACATCTGCATGTGTCAAGGTCTTCTTCTATCTCATTCCTTTTTTGTTCTTTACTCTTGCTGGTGAAAGGGCTGGAAGGAATGTCCTGTGAGAAGCAACTAAGGACTTTGGGTTGTCTGGTTTGGAGAAAGGAGGCTGAGGGGGGACCTCATTGTTCTCTACAGCTTCCTGAAGAGGGGAGGCAGAGGGGGAGGTGTTGATCTCTTCTCCCTGGGATCGACTGATAGGTTGTGTGGGAATGGTTCAAAGCTGCACCAAGGGAGCTTTAGACTGGACATTAGGAAGCATTTCTTTACTGAGAGAGTGGTCAGACAGTGGAACAGGCTTCCTAGAGAGGTGGTTGATGCCCCAAGCCTGTCAGCGTTTAAGGGGCATTTGGACAAAGCCCTTAACATGCTTTAACCTTTGGTCAGCCCTGAAGTGGTCAGGCAGATGAACTAGATGATTGTTGTAGGTCCCTTCCAACTGAAATGGTCTGTTCTGTTCTGTTCTATTCTATTCTCTCTTCAGTCATTGCTTGGGAAGGCAAAAGGGGCCCTAATGATTTTATGGAGAAAAGTTTCCTTACTCCAAGTTCTTGTCCTAAATAAGAGGGGACTGTGGCAAGGGAAGTCCCAAGTTGCTTTTGCTGTGGTGGGCTAGCATATCTTCAAGTGTCCCTGCTTTACCCCAGTGCTTTCCTGGATGGGTGAGGGGAAGGAGCATGGTCAGTGCAAACAAACGGCTCAGGGGATGTAGTCACCATGTACTAACAAACCTTTCTTGAGTAATTGGAAAGCTGAAGTTTCTGGAGGTTTTTTAACTTAGCAAATACATGACCCCCAGGGAGTGGGAAAAGCCATTCCCCAGACATCAGAATGACTCCGTCTCTTTTCTCATGTCAAATCCCTATTCCAAAGCAGGGAAGAGGCAGCGCTGCTCACCCTAGAATCTTTTTTAATGGTTTGTTCGATGCATTTTGACTTGGAATGAGTTGCACTAATTTCTTATTGAAACCCAGGTTTCCTCCCCTCCGCTCTGCTTCCACCTCCTCTGGCAAATAATAACACAAATAACTAACTAACCAGCCTGCAGCAGACACCCAGCTTGGGAAGCATCAGCTGGGCCAATTAAACTTTGGCAAAGTAATAAAGATCAGAAAACAGGGTGTGAGCAGCCCGAGTTCCCTGACAGCTTTAAGTAGCAGCTGAGAATGATGCTTGGCATCAGGAAAAGCTGAAGCAAATGACTCTCTCTCTAGCTACCTTAATGGTTGTTAGCTGAGCCCACTGTTGCCCTCACCTGCTTCTCCTGTTGACCTCCTGGGGAGGCCTGACCCTGAGACATTATCTTGCATCACTGTACAATGACAGTAAATGTTGATTTCATCAGCTAAGTCTAGATCTCACTCCATTGTGTTACTAAATCAGCGTCATTTAAAATGCACTTAGCTCAGAGACTTCTCTTAGCCCCATGCATTAATTCACACTTAGCCACATTAAATTTCATATTCTACTTCTGTGCCTATTCACCTTCTCTATTAAGATCAGCCTGCAAAATGGTTACGTCCTTCTGAGTCCTAACCACTGCCCTTATTTCATTATCTCCAGCAAATTCAATGATCGCCCATGTCTGAATCATTAATGAAAAACATTACAGGATACCAGCCCAAATGAAGATCTTTCTGAGATTTGATCCTTTTCCAGCTCTGCAGAACATACATGATTTCAAACCACCTTTCTACAAGACCAGATAAGAAAAAAAAAAAAAAAAAAGAAAAAAAAATACTGTCATGCCTCCGTTAGTTTCTTTCTATATAGATGGACAACACTGCACAAAAGGCTCTTCCCTTACTAGCCTAAAGAATGGTCTTCTCATCATGGGATGTTGCTGCCGAGGAGGGTTATTCAACCATGAGCTTTTATCTAGCAGTGACATATAGCTTTGGCCACAACTGTTCAGGCTGTTGAAGTGGTATCAGGTGTTACGGTTTCTGTTTACTGGTCCCAAATGAGGTCAGAGGTGTTGTTTTAACCCCTATAAAGCCAGACTGAGTGATCATCTGTATCCCAAAGAGAGACACTGCTGATCCCACCTTACTTGACGAGAAGTTGTCAGGCCAGTGCCTTGCTTTAAATTGACCCAACTTTGCCAAGGCTTGAGCTAGATGTGTGACAAGCTGGTGCTGTCTTATCAAGTATCTGCAAGGTGTCTGCATTGCAGGTCAGTAACTGGGAAAGTGGTGGCACATGTTCTGGGTAGAAAGCACTATTCTCTGCAATGATCTTCAAATAAGAGTAATTTTCTCTTGTGCAACTACCTCCAAAGGATTGCAGTGCCAGTATTGGTAATCTGGCACAGTATTAACCTGTATGACTTTGACAAACCAGAGGGATTCAGGAAAGAGCAGCAAGAGGGTCAAGGAGCAGATTTGCCATTTCTCTAGGCAATGACAAGTAGGAGCACATCCTAAGGGACTAAAGATCTCTGAAGTGTGTAAAAACCAGAGAGGGAGAGAAAACCATGTTGTGCAGTAAACTGGATTGTGACTAGAAGAGAATAGTACTTCAGGCTAAATATCAGAGATACCAGTTCCTGATGATCAGGACAGTCCCCAAGAAAAATGACAGACACTCCAGCACTTGGAGTATTTAAACTTATTACTAAAGGGACAGTCCCACCGTGCTGTAGCGATCCTGCCTCTGCCTGGAGGCCATGGTGGTATTCTCAGCCCTGAAACTAATTTCCAACATGATTTTGGAAAGTCAGCTCACCTCTCTATGTCTCTTGTTCCCTTTACACATTGTCTTGACTATTTGAATTTTAAGCTCTACAGAGCAGAGATGATCTACTTAATCGTGTTGTGTCTAGCATAAGAAGGCCTTGATTTTTGGCACTACTGAAATAAAAACTGTATTTTTAAAGATGCTCTGTGGAGCAGACCTGCCACAGGGAGACAGACTGCCTGAGAGGAAAGTTGATTTTATGAATACAATATAAAGTTTGCCCTTGGGATCCTTCTGTCTGTTGTTGCTAATGATCAGTGATTTTCCTGTTCATCCGGTATCGAAAGCAACAGGGAAAAGCAGTGAACGGCCCAGCTGCATTATGAATGAGACGGACACGCAGCTGGGATTGAGATGGGTTGCCCCATGTCACTAAGATGTCACCCTCTCTGCTCGCCCACCCTGGGAAGTCAGATCGGTCACTGCTCCCGCAGCAGCCATCCCTTCTTACTAATTGGCTCTGTAGATGTCATAGCTGTTTGTTGGCTTGAATACTGAATGTGCAGACCCTGGGTCCTCCTCTGATGGCAGACCCTCCGGGAGGGGTGGTGAAGCAGGGCTGGAAGAAAGGCTGCCCATCATCAGAAGGAGCAAAGGCAGCCTCAAGGCTTGGTTTGACTGCAGGGAGAGGCGTATTTGTGGAGGTTTGAAGCTTCATTATTGATCAGCAACTAAAAGGATCTAAGAAACAAAGGCTTCCTCCTCTTTAAAGTTCACTTGCAGAAAATGGTATCACTTGTTCCTTGGGAGTCTGCTTCCCAGGGAAAGGTTGATGTGCTGCGTGTTCCCACTTTGCACAGGCGATACGAGGGTGGGAACAACACTTTGTAGCATGGAGGAGGAAGCACTTGAAAAGGAGAAAGATATTTCTCTTCAGACCCTTTCTCCACCTGAATTGAGAGGGAGGGCCAGGGCTGGTCTGAGAGGGAGAGATTATTTCTGTTTAATCAACTCCACTGAGCATCTGCCATGGATATCCTTCACGGTGGTGAAGGCTTCCTTCACAGAGACTCCCTATGGGTAAGTCACTTGGCTGACTTGTGTTTAGTTTCTTCGCTGGTAAACCATCATTCCTTTGCCAGGCTGCTATCAAATTCTGCGTTCAATGTAGAAGTAAGGTTGCAAATGCAAATACTGCAATGGACAGAGCACACCTAGATTTTCTCTCTGTTATGACATGGGTTATTGGAGGCCAAGCCAGCTCTTGTCCAAACAGGAGACAGTGTCGGAGGTCCCCAAATCATGAGTGTTGCTACTCAAAGGGCAAGCAGGGGTGTGGTTAGAGTTGGATGGAAGGTGACAAAACTGTGGAGATATCATGCACCAAAATCAAGGAGCAGGGAAGGGGCAGAATTTAGCATCAGGCACGACGTCAGGGAAAGGATCTGGGAAAGCAGCAGACACAGCTGAATCAAGTTCAAGTGACTGGTCAGGGACAGAGACCAGTAGCAACGAAGTGTTGGCTCAGTGAGCAAGAGATATGGACTGGGGTGGATTCAGAGCAAGGATCCAGGGTACAGGACAGGGCTTCAAAGCTGTCCCCTACATCGCAGAGATGCGTTTCAGAAGCACTTGCTTGGTGGCTGGCTGCTGACTATAAATCTGGTGGGATCTGTTTTGGGTTTAGCTGGCAAGCAGTGGCAGCCTGCCTGCAAAAGGACTTGTCCCCATATCACAGTTTTTTATTATATTATTTATGCACCAACAAACTAGCCAGTGTGGTATGAGACAGATCCTGCCCCAGAAAGCTTTCAATACTGTTGTTTCTCTGCTGTGCACCGTAGCTGCTCACAGCTTGGCAGAGATGAAATTCCCAACCTTTCTACCCCAAAAGCTCTGCAATTTGAGCTGTAGGAAGGCTTGTTTCCTGATGGCTATACGGGTTGTGATAAAGTTGTATCGTTACACAGTTTGGATTCCATCTCCTAGTGGGGTTCTGGTGCGTATTTTTCAGAGCTGGTTTGTTACAGTGCTGTGGTCATTTCATTTTTAGAAGTTGTTGATAATTTTTCATAATTCACTGTGCCTCTGCTGAGCCTCTCTTTGAGATTTCTCTGTGGTTTAAGAGAGGATTTTTCTCCATAACAACCCCTTGTCCCCTTCTGCCACTGATCCTGGGGTTTCCCTCAATGGATTTAATAAAAATGCTCTTCAGGCTTTTTATCAACTGAGAAAAATGAGCCTGCCTGCCTTGCTGCGGCTCTGCAAACTTTCCAGCTGATTTCGTGACACTGTGACCAATTCTGTTCTAACGCCCTGTGATGTTGGAAGTGCAGCTTTGAATTCACTGCATGCTGAGAGCAAACAGGGGACGGAGAGAAAGTTCCCATGTAGATCCTCATAATTGCACCGAGGAGGCACAAATAAAATGCAAGCGTGGCATTGCGACAAGCTGGCTGGAGCAGATGGAATCCCCACCGGCTTCTGCTGGACTGAGCTGAAACTGCTCCAATGTGCACTGCGTACCCTATACCGATGACTTCTGATGGATTTTTTTTCCTTTAGCCCAGATAATAGGTCCATAATTCTGCGTCTGAGGCTCCAGCTTGAGGGAACAGCACAGGCTGAGCTGTGGATTTGCTGTTTTTTTCCCTAAATGGATCACGTTCCAGAATTTGCCCTTGCAGTGCACAGGTTTCCTGATAGCTGTCTTTTCTGGTTTGGCAGGTTTTAGAAGGGAATTTGATTATGTGGCTCCACTAGTTGAAGCCCAGTTGATGGTTTGGTGCCAGAAAGCATACTGGAGAAGCCAGTTCCCTCATATACCTTGTCCGTTGTCTTGGGGAGATGCCCCTTGGGTGGACAGAGATGCTCAGTTGCACGACCGCTAGCAGCCATAGCCTTTTTGGTGAGGTGGCTGCCTGGAGAAGAGATGGTTGATGTACCCACCTTACCCCCACCTAGACCTTTAACAGATTTCTGTTCTCTGCCAGTGTCCTGTAACTCCTCAGCTAAACTGGTTTCACTGCAGCTCAAGCTGCAGCATCCAGTATGTTGTCTCTGCCACGGTGTGTCAGCCAAGATGATGATGCTTAGGGTCTCCTTGCCCCATTTGCCACCAGGGCTCTGCAGGATCTCAAGGAAGTCAGCAATACTAACAAACCTGGTGGTCCTTGCATGGGGATTGGCATGAAGTGAAGGACTCGGGACTGATTCGGGGAACTTTCAGCCCTGGAGACATAACTATAGCTGCAGCAGACTTGCATGCTCATAGGCTGGTTGCCAGGGACGTGAAACACGCACTGAACAGCAGGTTACACCGGGACGGGGAATGGGAGTGCTAGTGGAGCAAGGACTGCAAGACTTGGTCGAGAGCCAAACCTATTTCTTCTTACCAGGTCTCCAGTCCCGTGCAGCTCTGGCTGTGACAGTGACGTGCAGTCATGACCACTGAATCCCCTCCGCTAATGACAGCCGCTCGGCAGTGTGTCTCACCCTGAGCTGAACTGAGTTAACAATCTGTTCCCAGTGAGCCAAGATGTGCCTGCTTATTTACCAGACTTCAAGCCTCTGGCAAGCTGCCTGCTCAACATGTAGATGGGAGATATATTAACTCCATCATTGCCATCAACGGGGTGCACAAGTAGTGCTAGGAAATGCCCTTGGTCCTCCTGTCACACTCTACAGCTATGGCTCTTTCTAAATGCTTGAGGTTTGTTCTGGAGGGTTGAGAAGTACTTTATGGCTCTGGAGTGGGGACAGCCAATTTTGTTTGTCCAGAATTCCCTCAAATGAAGGCCATATCCACATTATGATTTTCATGAAGGACTTAGGTACCAGCTGCAGTACACAGCAGGCTTCCCCGTAGTGAAGTGCAGCTAAGATCATGTGTTGCGTAGGACCACCACATCTAGGTTCCCCATGGTTGAAGGAGGGAGGTAGACTTCATGTCCGGAGCATGTGCAATAAAGGGGTTGCTCAGACAGCCTGCCCACCTCTCTACATTGACTGTAGGAGATGGCGGTCTGAAAGCCTTGGATAGCAGAAAGTCAGAATCACTCTTCTCTTGAAATAAAACACCATGGTACAGCCCTAAATTAAACCCACACACCAGGGTAGGCAGCTTAAATACAGTCTGGCATGTCTGTCACCTGGTTGCCTGTCCTTGTCGCTGAGTGGTCTCCACAACCAGGTGGTTGTCTCCAGACCTACCAAGGCAATAAATGGCAGCACTTCTGTACCTCCCAGATTAGAGGAACCAAGTTATTTTTGTACTTTGGTTGTTCCACCTTCCAAGGTGACTCCGTATCCCAATCACTTCTCACTCATAATTTCCTCTCTCTAAACTAGTTCTTCTACAATGCAAAGAAAATTTATTATTACATCTGAATTTCAGGCTGTATCTGTTTGATTCTTTCTCCTTGAATTTATGGTATCTTCTGCCTGTCCTGTGTTGCCATTTATGCAGTGCTTTCTTCCTATACCTCCTTCTCCTCCACTCTCTCCAGGTGACCTCTACCTCACCTATGACTGAAGGATTTAGCCTAACGGCTTCCCCCAAAGGTAATGGTGAGGCAGTCATGTTTGTGTTGATACTAAACAAGGACTTTTACAGCAGGGTGCCTTGTTTGCTTTCCTTAAAATGCACCCAGCTCCTAAGCAAATCAGTGTGGGCAACACTGGCAGGGCAGCACTGGCCCCAAGGCCCATGGAAATCCCACCCAGTCCAGGAAGAAATGATCTAGCAGGACCATGCAATGGATATATCTCAGTAAACCAGACCAAGGCCTTTGGTCATGAGACCAGGTGACCCAACACAGATCACATCCACATACCTAAATTATGTTCTCCTGTAAAACAGGATGGCTCCATCCAGACGGTCTGCTGGAGACATCCTTTGGCATGAACTTTCCTCCAAAATGAGCTTGGCTCTTGTCCTCACACACAAAGGACATAGTTCATTCTCTTGAAACTTGAGTCTAGTGTCTAAGCTTGAGGTTTCCAAAAGTACTGGACCAGTGCTGAAGGGCAGAGTCTTGGATTTCAGTCCTGTGCTCTTTGGTTGGGAAGATTAGCCAGGATTTGAATTGCCTGACCATGCTTTGCTCCTGGGAAAGTCACTAAGGCAAATGCTCTCTGCTGTCCATTTTTACAGCAGCAGTGGGCAGAACTGCTTGCAAACAGCACTTTGCCTGCCCCTCTGAGCTGGGAACTCAGGAGCAGCAGCAGCAGGGTGTTAAAGCTTTTGCAAATAGCAATTCCTCCCTGAGAGCCCAAGCCTGGGACAAGCTCTGACTGAAATTGTAATTAATGCAGTTCCACATCGCTTGACTCCACTCTCTGCAAGAGCGTGTTGCAAAAACTGATTCTTCTTCCCAGTAAGGAGTTACTTATTTGAAGATGCGTCATATGCATTTGTGTATGTACATATATATATTTTAGATATATAGTATATATATATATATTTTTAATATATACATATATTTGTTCTCTTCTGCTTTTTAAGGCTATGAACCAATGTATGAATGTCTGTCTTACGGTTTCTGGCCATATGAAGGTTTTGGTAGAAGCTTGAAAGATTTTATCTTTCCCTTTTAAGGCTGTGCAGACAATGTCTTTTGTATATACTTTAGCAATTCCCTGGTCAAAAGTGAATATAGCAATCCTAATATAAAAGTAAAGCCAAAAGTGGATCTTCTTTGATGGCTCATCCCTGAAAAATGAAAAGGAAGTGTACCTGGCACTCCCATTCTGTGCAAATCTTTCCTCATTTTTCTGTCTGTTTCTAAGAAATAAGTGTATTATTATGTAAAACCCACTTGAGACTAACAGCAGACCCTCCCATGGTCTGGTTGATTACTTTCCAGAGGGGAGCAGTATTTCGTATATGTATATCCACCCGATGAAGCTGGTTACAGCCCTCCTTCATTACAGGATCAAACCTGCTCTTCTCTGGCACAAGCTTCTTATTCCTCTGAGTATGCTGAATTTTGTCTTTCATCTCCTCTGTGCTTTCAAGAACTAAGACTAATGCTGTTCTTAGGCTTATGAAGCTCTGTCCATACAGCAAAGCATTAGCTAAAAGAGTGTGGATTTGCTGTACGACATACAGGTGATACCTACGCATATGCCTAAGACAATGACTGTCTGAAATGCACCACTGAAGCGTATTCATCCACAGAGGCAGAGCTCAGGGTAGGAAGTGAGAATGTCCCGTCAAAGCTGCAATATGAATTTGGGCAGTAGAATATGTAGTGGTTGCTTGGATAGGAGTCTGTCCAGCCTGGTACCCATACTTTTGCCATCCCCTTCAGTGATCATAGAATCATAGAATCATTGAGGTTGGAAAAGATCTTTAAGATCATTGAGTCCAACTGCAGACCTAACACTGCCAAGTCCACCACTAAACTATGTCACTAAGCACCACGTCTACACGTCTTTAAAATACCTCCAGGGATGGTGACTCAACCACCTCCCTGGGCAGCCTGTTCCAATGCCTGACAACCCTTTCGGTGAAGAAATTCTTCCTAATATCCAATCTAAACCTCCCCTGGTGCAACTTGAGACCATTTCCTCTTGTCCTGTCACTTGCCACCTCTCTGCAACCCCCTTTCAGGTAGTTGTAGAGAGCGTTGAGGTCTCCCCTCAGCCTCCTCTTCTCCAGACTGAACAACCCCAGCTCCCTCAGCCGCTCCTCATCAGATTTGTGTTCCAGACCCCTCACCAGCTTCGTCGCCCTTCTCTGGACACGCTCCAGCACCTCAGTGTCCTTCTTGTAATGAGGGGCCCAAAACTCAACACAGTACTGTCCAGCTGAAGGACGACCATGTAGTAAATGGATGGGGCCACCCTGATATCATCTGAATGCTGGTGCTAGACTGACAAGCCTACAGAGTTGAGTGTCAGCAGGACAGAACACCTCTGGCTTCACTCTGTGCTAGATGGATACAGGCCAGCTCTCACAAGCTGGTGGCCATTGGGGCATCGCTGCGCTGAGCTGGTATGGCCTACCTTCCTCATACAGTTGTTACGGTGGTGGAGCCAGAAAGGGTTTGTGTCTGGCCCGCTGGGGAGAGAGGTACTGGATCTCAGGTCTGTCTGCCTCCATTTGTGCCCTTGGAGGCTGAGCACTACCTGTGGAAAGACAATGCAACAAGAGAGAGGGGGATGCTTCTTATAATGGAAGCTCTTCTCCCCACCCCCTGGAAGAGCAACTATTTCCAGTAAGTGAGCAGGAAGACTAGCCCCTGCCACCAGAGAGTATTTAGAAGTAATTGAATTACTGGATTAGCTAATGCAGCATCCATTAGGAGCCCATGCCTTTCCCAGAGGACTCTGCAGCCATAAAGGAGCGCAAGGAAGCCCTGAGCATTTCGTGAATGTACATAAACCTCCTGCTTCCAGGCTATAACTCGCCTCCCAGGTGACATCATGAAGGTGCTGTTGGCCCTTCTCCATTTCCCTCAGCACGAGGTCTGAGGTTGTCCAGATGGCCCTGAAAGGTAAAGAGAAGCCAAAGCAGTTGCTCACTCCTGCTACAGCTGATGTGGGGGTAGGGGAAATGACAGCAGAGCTCCCAACTTGGCTCCTTTCTGGGTTGAGAAGAGCAGTTGGAGTGTGCAGAAGCACTTGGGCATATCTGGGCTGGGGAGGCTTGCGCGGGGAGAAGCAGCTGGCACCAGACTTGGCCCGGGGCATGGCGCGCCTGGCAGATGGCAGGAAGGAGTGGGTGTGCAATGTGATGAAAGATTTAAACACAGAAGGCCAAGTCCTCAGCCAGGGGAAATGTGGCTTGCCGAGGATCCACTGACAGCTATTTCCACTCAGTGGCCGAAGCTTGTGCTAGCCACGGTGTTATTTCAGCTGGTTTCTGGCACTAAATCCGTGGTGGGGATTTTCTGTGTTTTGAGTTGGTTCTCTTCCTTAAGGAGCAGCACCACCCTCCAGATGCTACAAACTTAGTCTGTGCTTCGAGTTCTGGTGGAGGAAAAAGGAGGCGCCAGCTTGGGTGATGGGGCAAAGATCTGAGTGCCGTAGGTGGGTCTGAGGCTTCACCTTCTTCCAGATGTATCCGCTGGGTTCAGACTGGGTAAAATTACTTTAAACAGTATAGATTTCATGCCAAGACCATGCTTTCCAAAAAGAGACATGCAACTCCAACTATGTGAGAGGCTTAAATCTCAGCAAAACAATACACGGGACTGCTAATCCTAATTCACTTACACGAGCTGCTCTATCCTTTCGTCCACTTTTAAGGGTCCTTATGTAACAAGCGAAATACTAGAAGTTTGCATGACCGAGTCTTTTCCAAACTGAAAGCTGGTGAGAGGTTTCTCTGTCTCTCTCTATCCCATGGTGACCAGTTCACACATGCAACGATGGGTTGTCTTGTGTTGCTGTGGGAAGGGGAGGCCCTATGGCAATCTAAATATAGATGCACATAAGGAAACAAATGCTACCCTTGTAAATTTTGCCATCAGCAGCTGTAGTGGGACATACTATTGCTTAGCAGGAGATTAGTTTTGTAGGCTCTGTGTGTCTAAAGGGAGAATCATCTATTGTTTGCCATTTGAGATTTATTGCATCTCCGTTTAGACTGAATAATTTATCCTGAATGAGCCCTGAAACTGTTTGCCAGTTAAAGGGAGAAAAACACTCCCCAGAAAAAAGCTTCACCCTAATAGGAAAAAATCAGCAGGCGACAGACAGAGCGGAGGGGGTGGGTGATGGGTGGCGGTTGGTTGCACTGTTGGAGACCTCAATGGTTATGTATCTTTTGTCATTACTTTATAAAGATGAACTCCATCGTTAGGAGCCATTCATTACCGCTTAGCCTGTGTGATCTGATGCTGATTTGATAGGATCCTATTTAGCATTTCACTCTGGGCTCCATTCCATAGCCATTTGGGTTTGGATGTAAAAGGCAGTTTGATGCCGCCTTGATAGTGTTTTAAACTGCTGTAAAAAATGCTGGCATGGCAGTTCAATAGTTATCTGACTAGGGGTGACATCGTGGGCTTGTACGTTGAGGCAGCTGCTTTTCTTCGTCCCAAAACTCAGGCTTACAGTGAGTGGGGGGTAGCTTGTGCCCCTTTTTGGGTCGTGTACATGGTGAAGCACTTGGGCAGGCAGTGCAAGGAAGAGGGTGACCCTGCACTGGTCCCTGAGGCTCACCCAAAGGGAGGAAACTTCAGAGGCAAAACCACAGGGCACTGTTCTCCACCACTGAGGTGTGTGTGTGGGCATAGCTTCTAGTTTCATCCCAGTTTAAGACAAGAGAAGTCTGAAATTTCCTGTGTTTTGGGGGAAAGAAAATTACAGGTTCAAGACCTATTTCAATTGTCTCCCATTTCTTGGTGACTCTTGAGATCAAGCTGCTTCCACTGCCAGATCACTGGGGCTGGGTGTATGGATTTTGAATAGAGCAAGACTTGCCCTAAACCTCATCATCAAACTGGTTTGGTTTGGTTTTTTTTTCCCCCTTTGATACCTGACTTTAATGCTGATTTTGAACTTTCTGGTTCTTGAATCAAATGCAGCAAAACACTCCTGTTTCCATTCAAGTAGAAGTGAGGATAGGAAAGATTCTCTTATGAACTCAGAGTTAGCAGACACATGGACCCAAATATTTGAGGGCAGCTTTTCTCTAGATCATCCCTTGAACCTTCTCTGGGTTACCTTAGTCCAAAAGCAGTGACTATAGATGACTGACCTTTCTAAATAAAGGGTCTTGCCCAAGACACTCACTCAATTTGAATAATTTTCACTTCTTCCAAGAAGGACACTCAATTTCATTAAGCCAATGCCATCAGTATCCTCCAGATTTTCTAGGCTGATGTGAAGCAGAGTTAGAATACAATACTTGAACATATACCTACCTTGAAGCTACCTACCATCCCATTGAAGAGGTGCAGCCATGATGGGAAGAAGAAAGGGTCTTGAATGAATAAGTTGGGGAATGGATCATTCTATAACTGCCCAGTTCTGTACACTTTCTCTCTAGTTATCTGCAGCTGCCCATTGTTGGAAGCAGGCTAGTGAGCTGGCGGGAGGATCTTTGGACAGACCCACTGCAGCCAGGTTTACTTTATGTTATTATGAGGGATAGTATGAAGAGCTGTGGATAAGAAAGACCAGTTTTGGGGCTTTTCATCTCCCTCTCTGTTGTCGTAAGCTGATCCTTCGGTCTTATATGGGATCAGACTGGAATCAGACATGCTCTGCATAGAGGTATGGGTAGGGGTATGCTTTCCTATTTGCTCCTACCAAATGCAGCATGCAAGACCTATGAAAGCTATGATGGGTCTACCAGCATCATGCACAGTAGACTGCAGATGAAGCTACTAGTTTGCTCACTTCTTTCTTGGTAACCATAGTAAGCATCTGCTATATAATGAAAGGCATGACCAAGTGGTAAGAAAATTAATGAGGGCATTAATGTTCACAGAATCACAGAATCGTTAAGGTTGGAAAAGACCTATAAGATCATCAAGTCCAACCATCAACCCAACACCACCATGCCCACTAAACCATGTCCTGCACTGCCATGTCCACACGTTCCTTGAACACCTCCAGTGATGGTGACTCCACCACCTCCCTAGGCAGCCTGTTCCAATGCTTCACCACTCTCTCAGTAAAGAAATTTTTCCTAATATCCAGCCTAAACCTCCCCTGGCACAACTTGAGGCCATTTCATCTTGTCCTATCACCTGTCACTTGGGGGAAGAGACCAACACCCACCTCTCTGCTCTGCAGATTAGAGAGGTGAGTCCACCTCAGATGAGAAATTAAGGCAATTGCACGGAAGCAATCAGATGCTCCAAGGGTCTAAGGGCTAGAAATGAGAGTCAGAAAGATCTGTTAGATCATCTCATGACCAGTACAAGATTGTTCCTGTACTTGCTGAGGGCAACCCAGTTTTAAATGATTCTAGTCACCAGGGTATTTACCCACCCTTTGGGGAGAGTGAGGCTCCATGGTGCCTGCCAAGAAATATGTCAGTATAAAGCTCTTATTTTCCTTTACTTAGTTCCATCCAAACACATTATCTCCAGAGCTATTCTCAATAGACTTAGTGGCTTCTCCATGTTCAGGACTCAAAATACTTGTGAATGTGCTTTGCTATCCACTAATATTTTTCCTGTAACTGTGTCCTACAAGTTTTTTTGGCTTGACCACCACCAATTAGTAAGGGAATACCAAAGGCTTTCACCTCCAGGTCACTGGCTCACAAGTCAGTCCAAACTAGATCAATGGCCAACTAAAGGATATTACCATTCGACAACTGTTGGATGGGTTACATGACAGGGACTGCTGTCCAGGTCAGATGGTGACTTGCCCAAGGCAGGTTGGATGTCTTTTCCACTGCTTGAGCAGAGATGAGCAGAAATCATAGAGCAAAAAGAGGAGAAATTGCATCACTGAAATAATCCAGTATCTTTTGTCATTCTAAGACGGGATCCCAAGTTCCCTTCATAAGAACTAACTTTAAATAAAGTGTGAAAAACAGTAGGAAACCCTTTTTGTTTTTATCATGGAATACCATTGCCGTTATAGCCAGATGGAGAAATTTCTATCTCTACCTCTTTAGATGCTTTCAGGAGGAGTTCAGTGAAAATATTAATTTGGGGAGAGAAAGGCCGGAAAATAAGAAATAGTGGTTCAAATGTACCACTCTGGTGCCTAAAGAGATTTGCTCCATTTTTTCTAGACTTTCTTGTTAGTCTGCACCTTCCTCTATCATCATAGTCTCCCTGAAAAAAGTCGGTAGTACACTGTTAAAGATTTGTTCCAGGCAGGGAATTCCACACTGTGGGAGAATGGGGCTAAAGGCAAGTGAGCAATACTCCCATCCAAACATTTCAGGTTTGGGGTGCTGAGCTGTTGGTTTTCATGTTGACGATACCGTTGGAAAAACAGTGTAGTTTAGGAAAAAAAAAAAAAATGATTGCTTTGAGAAATAATTTGTGATAGAAAATTTTCAATTACTCCGTAATGCACCACTGAGAAAGGAACATGTGGTATGTAACAGAAGAAGAGGCTGCAAAGGTATAGGTGGGGCTCAGAAGATGACAACCCAAGGGCTGGGTATGCCATAGGTCTCTGTAGCACTTTGACTAAATTATGGTACAAGATTTCCAAAGAATTCAGATTTTCAGAAGAGCATGACCCTTGAGAGCGCCCAGATTTTCAGACCAGCTCAGTGTCGTGTTAAAAGGAATGCAATTTTTAAATTTGTCTGTCAGAGTCCCAGGACTTTCACTGATTTGTTTATCAGAGCCCCAGCAAAAGGACTTGCACTGAGCAGATGCACAAAAATTGAAATTAGTTATTTTATTGAGAGCGACAGAAACAGATTCGAGATTGCCGTTGATAAATTCACTAACTACAATAGTGCTACTAATTAAGGTTAATATCGCTAGCAAACTTGATAGTAATACAAGAACCCGGGGATAACTTTCACCCAGAGGGTGAGAGGCGCAGCGCGTACCCCGAGAGGCGTCCCTGCCTGGGCTGGGGGAAGAGAACACAGCCCCTCGACTGCTCCGTCAGGTATCGAGGCTCTTCTCTCCCACTTTAACAATCATTTTCTCCATCTTTTATCCTCAGAACTACGAGGTTCCCTCCCCGTATGTGACGTGTAGCATGATTTGGGAGGAGAGACGAGTGCTATAGTCATATATGTTTAGCATGACCTGTATAATCTTCATGAGCATATGCAGGGGTGTGAGTTGTAATATGCATTTCACCGGTAATGAGGCAAAGGTCAGTTATCGGACATGAAGCCTTTCAAAGAAACAAAGAACCCCTCAGATTCCTCTTATTTTACTGTCTTTGCTGACCACAAGCAGAGCTGTCCTGCCTCCACAGGGCCCCCTCCTTATCTGCACCCTGTGTTAGCCAGGAGGGTCTCCACTCCCCCGGGTCACACAAGAGATAGTAAAGGCAGTCTCAACGGTCCTTGGTTCCACCTCGCTATCCAAATTCCACACTTAGTACCCAGCCTACTGAGCTGTCCTGGAAATTTGGCTCGCTTTCCAAAGCCTCTTTGGAAAATCTAGCGAGTCTCTTCCCAGATTGCGTGATGTGCTCTTATGTCAACAGTTTACCTAGGAAACGTGATAGCACAAATTTAATCCATAGTCAAGCACAAGAGAGCGTGGTGGAAGGAACGTGGTCCATGTAGTCCAATGCTCTGTAGGCACAAAGGGGATACTCCAGAGGCATGGGGGCGATGGCAACTGTAAGTTGATTCAGAAAGTGAGTTTTTGCTAGTTTTTGTTCCCACTTGAGGATAGCTTTTGTATGAAACAGTGAGGATGTGGTTATGACATATAACACATCAAATGTGGGAGGCCATTTTAACAAGTACACTGTGAATGACCTCATGGCCAAGAACTGCCAGCCTCCAGCCATACCCTACCTTCAAAACGACATGTTATTTTTGTTCCCAAACGTTGTCTGCTTTATTTACTTTATCAATGTTTTGGACACGTACAGCACCGTGCACTACAGAGTCTGCATGAAAGCTGACAGCAGTAGGGTGGCTTGCAGTACAAAGGAAAATCTGTGTGAAGGCACAGACTCCAGTTGGGGATAACAAAGCATTGCGCTGGGGCTGGAAAGAACAGTTGTGGTCTCTTGGAGGCCAAATCACAGCTATTTCAGTGTCAGAATGGCAACTTGTTGGAGTGCTTCAGAGTTGTCACATCACTGCTCTAACCTGGGGAAAGTGAGAGCATTTTGAAGGGCTGTGTAAGATGGTTATTTGTGGACTGCAATGACTGTCACCAGTGAAGGCTGCTTTGCAAGCAAAGGTGTTAGGGACTGAAATCAAACTCTACAGGGTTGAGGGAGAACACTGATGATTATTTGGACTTTTTACCTATCAATTTTACTGAGTGTTAGTTTAACCACTTGAGAAAAGCCTTTTCCCTCACTGTCCAGGCTGTGTCCCAGCTTCTGCAGGCTCTGGGACCATCAATGCAGGTGTGAGCCAACCCAGGGCATCCGCTGCTGGAATTTGCAGAGGAGAGATTTGTCCAGCAAAACAGTCCTGTTCCCGCCCAGGCATATAACTGTATGGACAAAAATGGGGAAGAAAAGATTCTTTTTGTTTGGTCGGCAGGGGATTTCTGTTTAATCAGCAGTTGTTTTCAAAACCAAACACTGGCTGCCATGAGCCAAGGCCCAGGAACATAAATATCCGGGCCCTCTTCCAGGGCCCTGGCTGAGCTCCAAACTGTTTGGGAGGAGGGAGGAGTTGGGAAAGTGGCTCCTGACGCTCCGCAGTTGGCAGGACTGGTGTTTGCAGCAGCACAGTGACAGTATTCATCTTCTCTGGCCCATGGTGTAGGATTGGGGTTGCTTTGGAAAGAAATGCAGTTATTCCTATGTGATGGAGCCCCTACGCTGGCCACCCAAAAGCAGACCACAGCACCTTACATCCTAAGGCGAGGACCAAGTGAGAAGACTCCAGAGAGTTTTGTTTGCGTCCCTACATAAAGCCAGAATAGTTTTTGAGGGACGTAGTTTTCCTGGTACAAACGGGGGCTCCTGCAGTCTGGGCGCTTTGAGAAATCCGATCTCCTCACTTGGATGCTTAGTCAGGAGCCCTAGAGCTTTTTCCGTATGAGGTTCTTGGATTTGTTTGCTTAATTTTTGTTGCTGCTGTTATTTAAAAAAAAAAAGGAAAGGACAAAAAGAAGGAAAAAAGAAAAAAGGGGGGGTTCTCTGAAAGTACACATTTTTCATCAAAAATTATTTGGAAGAAAAAGAAAGCATGAGTTTTCCTTAAAAACTCAGAATTACGCAGTTTCCAAGTGTCTGTTTTTTCAACAAAACTTCAACATGCTTTACAGGAGCAACAGATAAACAAATAAAATTGTTTTGCAGCTAGCTCAGGAGCTGGGTTCTTTGGGAAATCTAGCCATAAGCAAGCGGTCAGGTTAAAAAAAAAAACTAGTGGAGCTATGATTGACATCTATGCTTTCTGAGCTGCTGATGAGTGTTGTAACCAAAATACTCTCCCACCACTCATAGTTTTTCAGCTTCTGTCATGCTCTACATGTTCGTGTAACAGCAGAAATGAAGTAACTCCTCTGAAGTATTATAAAGTGTCTGTAACTGGATATCTTCAGGGGCTTACTCCATTCCACATCACATCCTAATGCCTTTTCTCCCATCTGTGCTTATTCTAATAGTCCAGACATCATCTTTCTCCCTCTTCCCATCCAGTCTTAGCACAAGTGACTTGAGCATCCACCAATTTTGGACGTCTGGTGTACTGTTGTTTCCTTTTACAGTTTTTTTAATAGGAAAAAACCATACTTTTCCCCCACTGTTTACGTTCTGCTCTTGGTCTTGTTGCTGTCTGCTGTCTCATACAGTACTTTTGTGCCTTTTCTCTATGCAGATGTTGCATTATAATAACAATTTGAGGCCCCAGCTGAAATCAAAGGCCAGTTGAGTTGGGAACTGCTGGGGACCCCAGGGAGAGACATCTCTACCTGGAAGGCTTTGGAGTATGTAAAGAGTAGAAGAGGTTACAGTGACAAAGTGGGTTGCTTGGGATTATACATAAGAGCTGAACGAAGCTGTGAGTGAAATGAGCTCCCAAAGCGCACCTTGAACCGTGTATACGCTGCTCTGCCTTCATCTCTGGAAAATACATGACACTGCCAGCATGGAAGGTCTTACCCGTCTAAACTGGTATCATATTTTTGCCTTTGTCAAATTCAAGCTGTAAAAAGTCCATCGCAGTCAAGTTGACAAAACAACAGCACAAACACTGCAGCACGTAGAGCAGGTAGGACCAGAATGAGAGTTACCATCAGCTGCAAGGAGATTGATCATCCAGAAGGTGGGCTTTTTTTCCTCCTTGTCTCCATTGAACATTTGATATTGCTTCAGCAGCTGATGCTCTAAGTGTGTGTCGCTTTCTGGTTTTTTGCAGGGTTTTTTTCATTGTTTGCAATTTCTTTGAAAGACTTGAAAAATGTCAAGTTTCCATCAGTTTACAAAGGAGGAGACTTGATGTGGCGGATTCAGATTCGGATGCCATGGTAGCCATTGTCCCAGGAGGCCAGAAAACACGACTGTAAGAGATGTAGGTTGACAAGTACATTTTAAATCTGACGGTACCTTTTCCCTATTAATAAATAAACAAACTAAAATCTTGAGAGTAACACTGATGAGAGAGGGTAGTTTAAGTGTATGAAGATATAAGCTTTTTCTTTGTAGCATTGAGGCAAGGCTATTGGGTACTGAGTAAGGGCCTACCCCAACCACTGATATTTTGAGTGATTTTGGGTGAATCTCTGTCCTTTTCTTCCTTTTTCTGTTTAGACCACACATTCTTCAAAGCTGGGGATGCATCTTTCTGTCTGGTGTGCACCTAGGCTGCAAACCAGCTTCATGTTGGACGAAAGTCCAGATTTCCCCATTCCTTCTCCAGCACCTCACCCTGGTCTTATTGGGAAGAAGGTCTGGCTGCGTTGGCCACAAGAGAGCAGCAATGAGGCCTGAGAGGTCCTTTTGTATCGACCCTAAAGGTATGGGACTGGCAATTCTTTTTATGCCAGCTGCAGAAAGGCAACTGAAGCATCAAGTGTGTTGGCCTGCCTTTTCCAGTCCAGTTACCTGCAGAATTTAGCACGGCTAATGGCAATGAAGCAAGCAGGCATATGTTTTGGGGAAAAAATTTCTGGTGGCTTACCCAAGGTTACTCAGAAAATCGATAGCAGAGGCAGTGATGAAACTGAAGTTCAGATAAGCTTTTTTTATGACATGCTCATCCCGTCCACACTTTGAGGCTGCATTTGTTCAGCCAGGTTGAGATTGCAAACAGATGAGGAAGGAGTTGAGGAACCACCATAGACAGTGCTAACAAGGAGCCAGCTGGGCAAACAGCCGTGTGAAAACTATTTGTAGGGCAAATGAAGGTGGGAGAGAGTAGGGAAGTTGCACTTGTGTATTCTTTGTCTTCCCCACCTTCATTTCTTTACATCTCAGCTAGAAGGAGAGGATCAAAGCCAGAGAAATTTGCTTTGGATCGACTGACACTTTATTTAAATTAAAATAAAAAATCTGTTCTGTTTTGGTTTTCCTCCAGATGAATATTAAAAGGTGGCATAGCTGACAATCCAGCCCACTACAACTTCAACGCTTGTTTGCAGCTAAAATGGAACAAATTTAAGTCATTTTCTTACTGTGGGCATAAAAGGGACTGTGGGCCTCTAATCACTGCCTGTGGGTTTGACTCAGCCATCCATAAACTGCAATATCCACTCATTTATTCCTTTTCATTCAATTGCCTCCAAATTGCTTCAAACAAGCTCCATGGCTGCTGGGGAAGGAGAAATTCTGCCTGCTTCTCATTAGAGTGGACAGGAGCAAGGAGGAGCGAAACGGGAGCTCTGTGCAGTCCGTCTGTCTCCTTCCTTCCTTCCTTTCCTTCGCTCTGCAGAGCAAGGGTGATTGAGGACACTTCCACCGAGCATGCAAAGCTGGCGATAACCCACCGTTTGCTGCTCTGGGCCTTGTACAACCCATTAAACACATTGCTGAGCACATCTGAGAGTTACGTGAGGTGTAAAGCTGCTTTCTGTGCCTTTGGACGAGGAGCAGAGCAGGAGCAGGGTACTGCTACTCTGGGACGAAGCTCTGTAGGTTTGGCTGGAAGGTGTGAGCAGTTGCAATGCGAGGGATGGAGGCAAGTTCCTCCTAAAGGCAGGAAACCACAGCACAGTTTATGCATTTTCCTAATTCCTATGCGTACAGAAAACATAGTAGGGCTGGGTTTCTGCCAGAAGTGGTTGCAACAGCAATCCATGGTTTTATTTCCAAAGGCGACCCAAGAATTTTGGGGTTGCAGCTTCTGCCTAGAAAGCCAAAGGGGTGCATCTACACCGTCAGCTCAGCTCCCTGGGTAGCTCCTATACCCCGGTCCCCACACTGCTCACGGTGCATGTCTATTACCTCACCTACCACTTCATAGTTGGTGTGATCCCCAAAGGCAGAAATCCCCTTGTGCTTTTGAGACAAAGCCTGAACACTTTCTTGGGGGATAGCTTTTACATTTCAGGCATTCTGGAGAATAAAATCCACCAAAATGTAATTATTATGTCTTAGGGCCATGGACAAGCCATGGCTCCAGTGCTCTGCAGTGTGGACATGGCCAATCCACCATAAAGGAGCTAGCCACGAGGCAGTGCATACAGACCTTTCCCTATCGTTGGGCAGCAAAGATCTGAATTTACCCAGCTGTTTTTTTCTCCATCCTAGATGTGACAAGATCTGCACTACTAGTGCCTTCTCTAATCCCTCTCCACATCAGCTGCTGACACAAGGAGAGACATCTTGAGATGTTTTCTGAGTTGCAGGCTGGTGCTCTGGACACAAACTCCCCAGAAACTGGGCTCCCCACTGGACATCTTCGCTGGTCCTTTCCCTTTGCTAAGAGCAGGCAGCAGAACTGGGGCATAAAAGGTCTTTTTCATGCTCCTGCTCGATCACTGGGCTAAGCATGGACCCACCAAAGATGGGAACGGTAGCTTCATGCAGAGAGGCTTTGCAAAGCAACCCTCTCGTTTTCTCCAGCACTCACAGGGCTCCAGTAAGCAAAGCAGCTAGAGCAGAAAATACTGCATTGCACCAAAGGCACAAAGACAGGGAGGGAGAGAGAGAGCAATCCTACAGTCTGACAGGCAAAGGCTGTGACTGTCCCACTCCTGACAGGCTGCTGTGCAGTGCTGTGGATGAAGGCGGAAAGCATGCACGGTGCTCAGAAAAGCACCGTTCTGGTGCTGTGAATGTTTGTTGTGGTGCATTTTGTGATGAGCTGCCCTGAAAGCTTCTGTCTCAGCTCAGGCACCTTTGGCATCCACAGACAGGGAAGGAAAGGTTTCCAGCTTGCTGCCTGGAAATGAAAACTGTGATATTGGCTCAGCAAAGGGAAGGGGTCAGCAGAGACAATGACAGCCCATTTTCTATAAGCAGTTTCTCCACTGAGCTTTTCCATTTCTGTCCCCTTGGCTCTACCATGGCTATGAGACCCCTTTGCTCTCTGCCCTTGGCACCCTGCAATGAGCTGGGTCAGTCGTGCTCCTTCCATCCACCACTGCAGAAAGTCTCTTTAGACAGGGATAACTGTAGCTAACCCAAAGTAGAGGCACTGAGGTAGTGGCAAACACTAGCAGCTGAGGCTGCTCTCCATCAGCCTTACCCAGCACCTGCAGACTGGGTCTGGGCTATGTGCACATCATCCCTACTGAAATCGGGGTGAGCTTCTTCTGGCACAGTGACAGCTGAATGCTGGAGGAGGAGGAGAACAGGCTGCTGCCCATCCTAATGGTCTTGGCCATGAACCCAGACTCTAGGACTGACCCTAGGAAACCTGCAAAGCCAGATGATGAATGCTTCCTAGCTGCAAGCACAGGGGAAAGAAAAAAAAAAAGCATTCCAGAAGTAAAATGCTCTTATATTATCAGTGATCGAGCTGATAACTGAAAGCTACAGCTTAACTGTTGTTTCAAAGTTAGCCATGCAGCCAATGATTTGATCTCCCAGCCTGGTCTCATGGCACTGCATCACTTATGCTGATGCATGAACATGCATGAGCCTCTTCCTTCTCACCCCAGCCACTTCTATGCAGTGAGGTCTCAACAGTACCTAGGAAGCTCTACCTTTTCCCGGGAAAGGCTACTGTGATCTTGCAGTTCCATAGTTGGAAGGGTGGAGCAAGAAATCCTACTTCCATTTTACACATGTGGAAAACCAACAAAGGCACATTAGTGCCCATGGAAATATATGAAGTGACTGTCAGGTCTTCCATCTAGTGTCCAGGGCAGCTGGCCATTCCCTCTCTGCTGAAAGACCATCCTGGTCTTATTAAAATCAATTACCACTGTCATTGGGAGACAAGTCAGGTCTCATATTCAGACCGGTGATTCAAATTGCAGGTGGTTAAATTTGGGGTTGCATCTTTTTCTCCTCTTGACCCCATGGGTTACAATGGAGGTGAGTCACTGAATAACCCTTGTCTGGTGATGCTTCATCATTGTGATACCAAAGCAAGGCACCCTGAGTAGGATATCTGAACATTACCCCTTGTCTTGCACACATGCTTAATATCCTTACACACTAAGGATAAGCAAAAAGGTTTGTCTCAAAAGTAGTTTGAATATCCGGGTCCTCTCCAATAAGGAAATGGAGACAAGAGGGAAGGTTGGAGATGGAAAAAGACAAACAAACAGAAAAAAATTTTCATGAATTTAAGCTGTGAGAGGCAATAATATCTCCTGCAGAGACAGTAAACAGAGATGAGCTGTTTCCAACGAGTACCCAGTAACAGATCCTTGAATCAGTGAAAGCTCAGAGTAAGAGGGAGGAGGGAGACAGGCGTACATAATGTATCTTACTAACAGAGACAATTAAATCAATCTTTTTCTTCTTATCTTCTTTATTGTCATTGTTCATCTGAAAATCAAAATCACACAATATTGTGTGTCTCAGGAAAGACAAATCGCAGTGCCAGCAGAAAACTGGGGTGGGGGGAGCATTCAAAACCTCCTTGTGGATGGATTCCTGAGGTAAGCAGCAAGGGTTCAATCCTGCACCTGTATGGCATGGCACCAAATCCATGGTACTCTGGATGGGTGCTGGGTGTGTGTACAACTGGCAGGCCCTGCCCAAAGTGCTCAGCACCCCAAGAGAGGTAGCAGTAGAGAGAGTACAGTGTAATAAGGAGTGGTCACAACATACCGGGAGACCGTATCAGCTGATGGCTGCCCACTGACTTTGGAGAAATGCTGGAGGAGCCCAGACAAAGGGCAGGAGAGCTGCCCCATTAAACCTGTAAGGCCATGATGCAGGAGACCGTTCTTGCTCTGTGCAAACTCTTTTGAGACACTCTCAGTCATTCTTTGCACTTTCCTCCTGCTTTCCCTTTGAAAACCAAGGTGCTAATTCCAGCCCACTTTGTGTAGGGATCGGAGACATTTGTCCTTAATCTGTTGCAAAACCTCCAGGTGAAACACAGTGGACAAATCTAAATAGGGTCAGGCCTTATAGATGATAGTACACATGGAAGAATCAAGTATAGACTGGAGCACGGAGACTGGAAATCAACTTTTGAGGGAATTTGAAGGACTTGGTATTTAGGTGGTCTGTGGGAAACACTTCCTAGGGAGCTGACATCCAGAGGGTTAGGCTTGTTCTTGCTGAAGCTCTATCCCCTTTAAGGTATATGAAACTGGCCCTGTGAAAAGGAAGCACCCAAAAATCTCTAGTTACTTTCAATAATTGGAGAACTCTTTTGTCAAGAAAAGGTCAAAGCCAGAAGCTGGAATGCATTACATTGTCCTGCCTAACAGAGTAATAAATTCTTGCTACTCGTCCTCCACTTGGGTGGAGACTTCACATTGCAATCAGTAGTGGGCTTCTCTTTCAGCACTGTTGGTACGTCTCTGCTTTATTGATCATCATATCATCATCTTGCTACCTCTATTACACGTTATTTCTAGACTGGGATTTTCTGAGACGTCGCGGCTTAGGACTCCCTTTTCGTGAGACGTGACTCCAGCATCACTTTTTAGGGTCTTCTGGTGAGGTGATACAGATATTGCATCAGAGCTAATGAGCCTTCTTTCCCTTTCTAGTCAATGAAGGAGGACAAGCTTTTCCAGGGTTCAGTTTGACTGATCTGTTTACTATCCTTATTTTAAGATGAGTTGCACTTACTTGTAGTTATTTGTCTTGAGGGAGCACCAGCTGATCAGTTTGAATGTGGCTGGTGGGATGGAAACCCACCCTTAGCATCTATGGATTGAAGCACAGCAACAAACAAGGGGCTATGCAAACTATGACTTTAAACTTGCTCAGCTTTTGAGGTGGTAAATGCTGTGTGGGGAAGCTCTCAGTTGCTCTTGGGCTTGTCCGAGGACAGACAATGATAACGGGTTAATATGGAGATGCTCTTGTGTGTGCATGTTGTTAATTGTGAATATCTGGCTGGAGACTTGAGGTTCGAACCTTGCCGTTGGCAGAAGGGATGGGTCAGCAGTGCAGCGATGTCCTTGCTCTTTCATGCAGACCCTGGAGATTTGTGCTTCCAGCATAAGAAGCACCAGGTTCAAATCCGTCCATCAGCCAGACAGGGGCAATTATATTTGAAAGGCAAGTGTCAGGTACCAGTAGCTTCCTCACATTTTCTGCCCCCTTCCCTTATGGCCCATTAATATCTGTGCCGTGTTATCCATCTTCCACAAACTTCCCAGGGCTGGGACCTTGCTTTTCTGTGTCAGTGCCTCTGGATAAATCAGCCAGAGGTGTCCAACCTTTCCAGCCTGAGGTCTGAGCACATTTTTTCACAAAGGCCACAGGGTCATCAACGATGCTGTAACTAAGCCAAGGCTCAGCCAGCTGAGCTCCAGCACTTCTCTCCCTGAGGTCTGTGAGCCCCACTGGGAAAGGAGACAGCCAAAGCTGCCCTCCTCCCCAGCATGTCACCGTGGGCTACCTGCAGAGGCATGGCTCAGGACTCCTCCCTGGACATATGAGGTCAGGCTCTCCTTTCCTCCTGGACCAGTGTGGGATGCTATGGTTCAAGCCTAGGTTCTGACTCCTGCAGTGCCCATAAATCAGATCAATACCATTAACGATGTGAGCGGAGATGCCTTGCGTAGCTCTCTCTCTGCTCTCGGCTCCTCCAAGGCCACCTCTACTTCCTGAGATGTTCAGAGCAGCTGAGCTGGGGGAGAGGGCGGGAGAAGTTTGGAGTCAGATGTGAGAAGGAAAACGCCTGCCAGCATCGTCAGCGCTGTTCGCTGAAGCTGAGCGTGTCTGAGCATCCGTCAGCATCTGAGCAGCTTATCTGACGCACCGCGCACCGCGCGGGTGGACCCTGCACTGCATATTCAGTGGGTTGGGCTGTGCATTCCCAGGGGTCGATGGTGAGAGGTTTCTAGATGCCAAGAAGGTTTTCTCTGTATCTGCTGAACTGCTCTGGGCTTGGCCACCATGCATCTACAAGCGTGGTGTTGCTGTGCTCACTGCTGTTTACAACTGCTCTGTGTGAGTTCACCCTGTTTTCCTGCAGGAATTAGTTGCCTTGGTAGTGAGTAAAGGAAACTCAAAATGTTTTGAAGAAAGATGAATGTGAATGTGTGATACAGTTACCATAAACCAGCCTTTAACTGACTCCCACTCAAATACATTCATTGAAGAGGCACTGTTCTCAGCTCCTTTTTTGCACCTTTCTCCCTACCCCCAATTCACCACCACCCTTTAAATCCCACGCCTGCAGTTTTCCACACAGCCAGAGGACAGATGTGTTTATTTGCACAGTGCCAGGCTGTGATTCCTGACTCCCTTGCTGACTTTTTGAAGCACTGGGCAAGTTATTTGCCCGACACCCTGTATGTCAAGTCCTGCTCCTGTAAAACAAGCAAGGAGTGATGCTGGGAAAATAAATATGGCACTGGCTGGCTGTACATAAAAATAGCGGTGATGGTAGGGAAATTTAAGCACCAAACTGTGTGCTTGTTTTGCTAAGGACTTGCAATGAATTGTGCTTATTTCATTCAGATTCTGTGAAGCTTTGTGGGAAATCATCCTGGGGCTATCGTCATCCATCCTGGCCTTTAGAAAAGCATTAAGTTATGCTAGTTTATACCAGCTGAGGAAATACTCCCCTGTTAAAACAGATTTTCTCTCTTTCACAAGCTACCCAGAGCTAGGACAACACAGGATATCCCCATCCTATGGACAGAGACTACTATTATCTAAAGTCTTTGCACATGATTTGTTTGAGAGCTATAATTGCAATTACTGGTCCCCTCTGCTCTGCAGAGGAAACCGGGCTTTCGTGTTTCTCTCCCAGGATGGTGAAAAATGAAGGGAGAAGAGGTGGAGGGTGCAGGAAGGATTGGCTTTAGGACCTGAAATAGCCTGGAAAACTGGGCAAGAAAAAAATCAGAGCTAGGGCTGCAGGGGGAAGGAGGGGGATGGCTGTGGCTGCCTTCTGTCACCCCGATGCCTCTTGACGTTATTTAAGAGGCAACCAAGGTAACGCCTCAGATGCGTATGAATGCTCTTGCATATATATATGTGCTCCCCCCTGGCCTTGCTTCTGACTACCACTATAAACAAGATTTTCTCCCCATTTCTCCCTCCCATTCATCTGAAGAGAGCAGTATGAGCCAGACTTAAATCAAGGCTCTCTCTGGGTGCTTAGGGGGACGTGGGTGCTTTCTCAGCAGGATGGGGATGGAAGGGATGCTCTCCTGAGGGCTCCTCCTGGCCTCATCAGCAACACCACTGGCGTTGCCCATAGGTTTTGGAGGGGGATATTGCATAGTCAGGGCAGATCCCTTCTTCTTGCTGTCACCATTAATTTTTATAACCTCTCTGGGACTGCAGGGGCTTATCTGGGAGTAAAAGAATAAGGAAGCACAGCTGCCTCCATCTTAGGAGGGAAGGGCAGATATTGCTCCATCATAAGCTTGATTTTTTGAGTAGGGATGATTTTGAAAAGCTGCTAAATAACCTTGGTTGAAAATAACCCTTAAATACCAAAACCCCCCTTCCAAAAAAGCACCCACAACCTCCAGAATATTCTCTTTTGCCCAGATGTTTCAGTGACATGGTTTTCGGTGTGGTCTCCTGGCCCACTTTATGGATGTGGGAAGAAGGAGCTGGACAGTGAGGCAGAGGTTTCCTAAGCTGATTTTGCAGCAGGAAAAGAGATTTTTGTCAAATTGCCCTGTAAGCATCATGCACAAACCAAGAGCTGCCACAGGGATAGGAGAGGAGATCCATGGATCTGAGATGCTGATATTGAGTATAGGAAAGCCCTGGAAAGCTGTAATCTTGAAACCTTTCATTGCAAGGAAATGCTTTGCATGAAATGAAACTTTGTCTTCTGCTTCAAAAGCATCCTCAAGATTCATGCATGCCCAGTATTTCTTCAAGAGAGTAAAAAGAATGAGCCTCATCCCAAAGCAAGGTGCTCCTTTAGGGTGTCCACAAACAGTAGTGTGTCTGCTGAGCACCAAAGAATGAGGAAGAGGTGGTTGGTGCTGGCGAAAAGCTGTACTCATGGGACAGCCTCCTTTGGGGAGCTAGGCCCATCTGTGGAGCAGCCATCATTTGGGATGGTGCCATTAGAGATCATAAATAAAAGGGGACATGTGGACCTCTAGGGAAATAAGCCCTGATTCCGAGCACAATGCAAAAAGACAGCCGCTTTCCTTTTATTTATAACAATGCTGAGTGCCCATCTGACCCCTGCTCACACATGCATACACACGCTGATGCATGTACACTGTTTCAGGGCAGATTTTCACCTCAAGCAATGGGAAATGTACAGCAAGTTCAATGCAGCAAGAACCAAACACATTTTTTTTTCTTGAGAAACCACTGACCTCAAGCCGTTTCAGACCTTATATATACGGAGAGATGTGGATCCATCCCTTTGCTCCAAAACTGGAGCTGTAGGTACTATAGCCAGGTATCTTTTGTAAGCAAAAGAGAATAACCCTCCTGACTTGGATACTTCTTCTAAGCAATTCCTTCAGAGAACCCAGGAAATCTGTTTTGCAGTCTACCAAAATCTGCAGGCAGCACAAGAGCAAAGTCATCTACTTTTTTTGTTTTCTTACAATGAAATGTAGATTTTCATTCCCAGCACTGCCAAGAGTCTTTGCAGCAACATCACTCTCTGTCTGTCTGTCTTAATCATTGCAGTGCCATTATTTCCCATCTTCTCTCTGCTCTGCTATTCTTGTGCCTTTAACATTTCAGTATTGATATTTCCTTTCTGCTGTTAGGTGGGATGATACTATAGCTGTTAACTGCCACCTTAACCAAGCTTATGGTCAATAGCAATAGATACAGCAGGCTCCAGCTGTCAGTCTCTCTGCTGTCTGCTCTATTTTGTTTTCCATATTTTTTATCCCCCAAGGAAGATTTCATTCCTCCCCTCCTCCCAAGCCCCAGCCCAAGCCCAAGCAGAATGGGCAGCACTTCATTGAAGCGGTTACTAGATGACCAGCAAAATGCTGGTATAAACCGTTCCCCAGTGTCGATGCCCCATCATTGCAAGAGGTGAGGTCCAAAGTGAGATTCATCTCACCACTGCACTGAGCTTCTCCCCCTGTGCTCCCTCCATGCACTACTGAGAGCCGTTCAGACATGAATCATCTCACCCTAAAGGAGACATCCATACTTGGGCAGATGAACTTTCTTCCATGAGTGCCTACTTCTGTCCCTTGGCTGTGAAAGTAGTCAGGGAGGAATTGGTCAGCTAGAAATGCCTTCATGGCTGATTCCTGATCATAGGTGGGATAGACCCCAGGTTGCTTTCAGTACCAGGTGGGAGTGCATCTTTTTGTCAGGAAGCTGCCCCTGGGTAAGCTATGGGCCATAAGCAACTGCTTACTGCTGGTGTCTACCTTAGCTATCCGCCCTTTACACAGGCTGGCTGTAGAGCCAAGGTCAGAAAGCTCTGGTTTAGATGCCAGGTTGGTTACAGAATCTAAATTAGGCATTTCTATGAAGAGGCTTGAAGGCAACCCTGCAACTCCGCATGAGACTGCACTCCCAAGAAAAACAGTGGCATTGGTAACCACATCTCTTCCCTGCCACTGCCAAGGCAGTTGCCTCTTGGAAGGACAGTATGGAAACGGAAGAGCTGGAAAATGGAGCTGCAAAGACCTAACTGAAGGGTGTCCATCACCTCATCGCTGAAGGGTGTCCATCTCATCACTGCAGGACATCCTGGTCTCACTTGTCCCTCATCTTCACTGGAGGCTCTTCATGAATGCGTTTCTCATGATCCCATACAGACTGTCATTGGTGACAGCAGGTACCTGTTTGTAGTCATGGGTGTGTAGCGCCCAGGAGTTGGGGGTTACATGGACAAGCAGAGCAGCTGAGCTTGGAGTCTGCCTGAGACCACGCACAGAATAAGTTCAAGAAGAGACTTGGAAGGATTTATTCGGTCAAAGCACCCACGTAAGGAGCCAAAGAAATACTTTTAGATATAAAAGTGCTGCAACCCAAGGAATCAGGAGCATAAAGTTTGCTTCTATCACCAAATAAATCAATAAAAAAATAAATACATCACCCTTCCCTTCTGTTTGGACTGGAGCTGTTTGTGAGAAAGCAAAAGAAAAATAGAGCACAGATATGTAACTCATCAAATGTAGGCCATCTAAAGTTTAGGTGTCCAGGCTGAGCAAACCTTAGGTCTCCCTCCAGAAAAGAAGAGTTTCATTCCAGCCTAAGCCTAGCATCTGGGATGAAACATCCCCTGGAGATGTCACTTTCTTTCCACCCTCTAGCTGAGAAATTGATTCGAGTTTTTATTCAAATAAAGCTGGGGGTTTCTGAGTTTAAAATCTTTTCAGTCTTTTTCTGGGAGCTCCCTGTAAAGGTTGTCTGAAAGCCATGGCTGAGCCAGAGTCTTGTGATAACCTCCGGTGTCAGGCAATATAAACCAGCTTAGATATCAGCCTAACACCTGAGGACCTGCCCAGAACCCAAGGGGGAATTCCACAGCCCACGTGCTTCAGGCTGTTGAGACACCAAGAGCAGTTAGATTAAAACTCAATATTCCTTTCAGCACCGTTATGCTGGTGGGGAAAAGCATCACACAGGCGAAGAAGCAGCATGCAGAAAAGCTTGATGAAAGAAAGTCTCAGGGCTCCTTGCTGAGAAAGGGTTTGTTCTCAGAGCAAGGGAACCCTCTCTGGTAGTTTGATTACTTTTGTAATCAGCAAAATAGGTTGAAGGAATTGTATTTCTTTAGCCAAGAAAAGAGAAGCCAAGTGGAGATAGGATAACAGTCTTCCAGGAGACTAAAGACACTTGAAAAAGTGATGAGAGTAATTCTTCTAGTCCACTGGGAGAAAAATAAGAAGAAATGAGCTTAATTTTCAGCAAAGAAGATTTAGTTTGGATACTAAGGGAGACTAGAAGTTGTGTTCGCAACAAAACGCTAAAATGGCTTAACAAGGGAGGCTGTAAAATGTCCTTGATTAAGGGTTTTCACATATAGTGTGGATATTTCACAAATAGTGTGGATAAATTTCTGTTGAGCATGGTTCCTTATTCAGCTTTGGTCCAAGGGACTCAACTGTATTTCTGTGATTCTGTGGCTCGATACACTCCTCGCAGAGAAAGATGGTTACCTTAAAAAAATACTAATTCCACAGTTAATCTCTCTTCTTAGTAGGAGCTTTCAGGTTTTTGGCTAGCTGCTCACAAGGGGTAACAGTAAAATGCTTCGTTCTTCCTTAGTGTAATTTATGATCTCTGCACATACAGACTGCAGGATGGTAAGGTTGACTTTAGGTGGAAACCCCCCAGTCTAGAGCTATACTCCAATTCTATCTAAATCTTTCTACATGTTACCTCCTATGGGCAAACTCAGGGTTATTCTCTGCACTTCTCTTTACCAGAGGTCTCTGAGTTGCTCTCCAAAGGCACTACCAGTCTCTGCTGGGAAAGGCTGTCAGATTTAGAAGCAATTCTACCCACCTTAACCTGCCCTTAAGTGCAAATAGTCTCTGAAGGGTAAAACTGGACTAGTCCTGCATGGGCTGACTTGATGGCAAAAGGTTCTGGAGTCTGTTACCAACCTTGTGGCTCCCACTTCCATAATCATGTGTCTTTTTAATGACTTGGCTAGAGGTGCTGCCTGGGAGGCAGCCTTCGGATTCTTCCCTTTTTGAAAGGCCAGGTTAGGAAGATATTCAATGATCAGTATATGCTAATGCTAAGCTATCATGTTACTGACAATTGTCAGGTTACCTCCCTTTAGACTGGTTGTATCTGGTGTTTCTGTACAGTGTATTATAGGCTAATTAATGCTGTTAATGATAATGGTTCTACTGCAAGAAGCCTGGAGTATTATCTCTATCTATCTTCTTGTCACCTTCCTTTTATCAAACCATTAAAGGAAAGCAGGCTATCTAATGGGGCTATCAGCCCCCAGCACACTAATTCACTTACATCCATATGGAAATAGAAAGCACTCTACAGATGTAGGACGGTTGCTTACGCTGATTGTGGAGTCTACGCATTGGTCTTCTGCCTTTCATTGTATGCCTTTCCCTTGCACTCTGAGCCGTGATCCAACTCTTCTCAAAGTTGGAGGGCAATTTATCATCTGCAGCGCACATCTTCAGTGGTTCAGATTTCAGTCTGTCATCTTTAATATCAGTTGGAGACACATATATTGTACATTCTTCTAAACCACAAATCAGCAAAGCTGCTCCTTCTTTTTTCAGTCTATTGCGAAGCAATTATAGTGGTTGGAGACCATTCATATTACTGGCACTGCAAAGAAGAGGGTAAGTGATATTTCATTTGGGGAAACTAATATTCAGTTGAGATGTTCTTTCCAGGTCAGTCACTACCCCCAAGTGAGACAGCAGGAAATTCTCGACATTGGCTTCTCGACAAAAGGAAAAGGGGTCTTTTGTGTTTCTGTGGTGGTGGAAAGAGCCACAGACACCTTTCCCAAGGGAGAAATGATCACAGCAACAGAAATCCATTGGACAGATAAAAGCAAACTATCCTTATGCTCAAAAGCAGCATAAATAGAAGCTGGGGAGGTCTGAGGCACATGCTGCAGAGACAGCCCCTTTCTGATATGTGTCTCTTCTCTGACAAAACAGCTTAATATTTTTCTCAAATACAGGGTTGAAAGCTGACTTTGTAAAGGAAATGTTTAAATAGAAAGAGTTTGAAGAAGATGTAGGGATAATCTTCAGGGATCAGACATTATCGCAAGAAACTTTGGAGAACACAGGTACAATCCAGCCATTAATCTTACCATTGCCAATCCTAAGTGCAAAAAGAAAACAGTTCAGGATTTGAAAAGCAGTGATATCTGGGGTCCTTCTACAGCCCTCTGGTTTCACACCCTTGAGGGCTCACGTGTCCTTGCTTTGCTCCTTAGCGACAACCGCACGGAGTTTGCTTTTTAACATATAATTCTTCCGCTGGTTCAAGACACCACTAGACATTGTGAGGCTGGCAATAAAATCACAAATGCTGGCAGAGCAGCACTAGTGTCTTCCACCAGTTCTCTGCAAACTGCGAGCCTGTTATTTTAATTTTTTTTCATACATTTACACCTGGGGAGCTGTGATTCCTGCAGATTTCCTTCTGGCTGCCGTGCAGGCGAGAGCCAAGTCTCATCTGTATGCAACATAGAGGACTCACTTTATGCGACAGCAGTGAAAGACAGATGCACAACCCTGGTTGTCATCAGCTGAGGACAGGGAGTCAGGAACAGCAAAGTGCTGTGATATGCGAATCAACAGTATAAAATAAAATAAGAAAAAAATCTAATTAAAGTTAGTCACCGAGAAGACACGCAGTGCACCGAGGCACCCTCTTTGGATGTGGTTTCCCCAGTTATGTACTGAGGATAGTTCCAGCCTATCTTGTGGAGGAGCTATAAAAGTCTCAAAGCTTTCCCATGGTACTGTGCAGGGATTGCAAAGTTACAGCAAATTAAGAAGATGCTTCTCCTTTCGCAGCACGACTCCTTGACTTGCCTTTTGCCTGTACCACCAGACTCAGCAGCAAGTAAAATAGCTTACACTTTTGCCCTGAGACCCCAAATCCATAAGAAATTAATGAAGTTTTTTTTTCCTCTCATCCAGCTGTCAGCTTGTGCACCATGGAAAAAATGGAATTTCCCAAAGAATCGCTTAGACTTGATCAAGCAAATAATATCGAAACTCATGGGAATATGAAAGGACCAAGGAAAGTGCACAGACAGTGTGTTTCTGCTGTCTCTAAAATATCCAGCTCACATGGTGACCCAATGTAAACCCTTCCCCTGGCACAAAAACCCCAGCCACTGATTATTTCTGGAAAATTCTCAGCAGGACATAACTGTGGTGATGCCCATCAGATCCCAAACTAACGCTCCTCTTAAGTAACAAAGCCCTGTTGAAGTTTTGTCTTACCTAAAGTCCTGATACCTGCTGTAACTCGAAGAGAGAAGAAAAATATGCTAAAAAACTACAGATAGCCTGAAAAACTTGAATTGAGAGCTCAAGTTTTTCATTGCTTGGCTATGTTTGGGTATGATTCAAGTCTAGTGCAAACAGCCTGGATGACAAAAAGGAGGACGTGGCTGGCAGGTAACTCTGCAGACCTGAAGCTGTGGGTCTGATTCAGACTCCAGTTGCTCCATCAGTTATTCTGGATGTGCACAGATGTAAACACGCTCATATCCAGCCCCATGGTTGAAGGGCTGCGATGCTGGTTTCCTATGTACACCGAGGATGTGAGAAATTGTTCTCATTAGTGAGCGGTTGTAAGACTATAGAAATAAAAAATATAAATCTGCACAGAACTTCCTACCCCTGAGGCACTGAAAATGCCAGACAAATGGTTCAGCTTCCTTCTAGATCTAGTTTTGGACGGCTGTAAATCATCTTGAGTAATGTTTAATCTTCATTTCACTCAGAACACCCCTGATCTGGACACGAGTTTTGATGCAATCTGATTGAAGTGTGCCCATGAAATGATATGAAACATAAACACTAGGGATGGAAAAAATAATCTGAACATGCCTAGTCATCTATTTACATCTGAAAACATCCCTGGAGATAACATCTGATTTTGTTCCACAAATGAGGAATAATGAGAAAGAGAACATTGACCAATGGCTGCCATTTTTGCAAACACCATCCACGGTCTCAACATTTGTCCCCATTTATTTCATGGAAGTATTTGTTTTTTTCAGACCTCACACAGCATATAACTCTATTAACTCTCTCTCTGCTTTTTTGGTTTTTGCTGGCGTTCTTGTTCCAGCTCTGAAATGCAACAGATTTTTCCTGTGGGTGAAATGGCCTCGTCCAAAGGCTGTTGAAAACAACAGAAGCCTCTGACTGGGGATCTCCAGCAGACTTTGAGGTCATGCAGGTAGGAAAGGGATTGATGTCAGCACTCAACGCTTAATTAATATTTATAATAATAATGATAACAGTCATAGTGTCAGGTTATAATTATAGCTCCTTCATACCACAGCTGGCCTTCCTAGCTTTCTTGGTGTAGCATCGCTGTCCTTGCCCTGGATGCAAGGAACAGAAAGGGGCCCTGTGTCCTGTGAACCATCAGCGCTTGTCACTCCTTTTATCCATCTTTATAACCATTTTATCCATTAGACCCTGTGCAATCTTATGTCTCTGCTTTTAATAGCTGTGATGTTGTATATTGGTACCAGTTTACTCCTGGACAAGTTAAGAGGTGTCATGATGTCCAAGCAAGTACACAAAGAAACCTTGATAAGTGTCCTGTGGCATATCCCTTGCTCACAATACCATCCAACAGTAGGGCAATGCACCCCTTGGCACTCTCTGATAAGGTGGATATGTAGCATATGGATGAGAAATGTCTAGCACAGTGGTGTTGTAAACTTGGTGGTGTATCCGGTCACAAGCGGAGTCCCCCAGGGCTCAGTTTTGGGACCGGTCTTATTTAATATCTTTATCGATGATCTGGATGAGGGGATCAAGTGCTCCCTCAGCAAGTTTGCAGATGACACCAGGTTGGGTGGGAGTGTTGATCTGCTGGAGGGTCGGAAGGCTCTGCAGAGGGATCTGGACAGGCTGGATCAATGGGCCGAGGCCAATTGTATGAGGTTCAACAAGGCCAAGTGCCGGGTCCTGCGCTTGGGTCACAACAACCCCAGGAAACGCTACAGGCTTGGGGACGAGTGGCTGGAAAGCTGCCCGGCGGAAAAGGACCTGGGGGTGTTGGTTGACAGCCGGCTGAATATGAGCCAGCAGTGTGCCCAGGTGGCCAAGAAGGCCAACGGCATCCTGGCTTGTATCAGAAACAGTGTGGCCAGCAGGAGTAGGGAGGTGATCGTGCCCCTGTACTCGGCGCTGGTGAGGCCGCACCTCGAATGCTGTGTTCAGTTTTGGGCCCCTCACTCCAAGAAGGACATTGAGGTGCTGGAGCGTGTCCAGAGAAGGGCGACGAAGCTGGTGAGGGGTCTGGAGCAGAAGTCTGATGAGGAGCGGCTGAGGGAGCTGGGGTTGTTCAGTCTGGAGAAGAGGAGGCTGAGGGGAGACCTCATCACTCTCTACAACTACCTGAAAGGGGGTTGTGGGGAGGTGGGTGTTGGCCTCTCCTCCCAAGTGACTAGTGATAGAACAAGGGAAATGGCCTCAAGTTGCGCCAAGGGAGGTTCAGGCTGGATATTAGGAAAAATGTCTTTACTGAGAGAGTGGTGAGACACTGGAATAAGCTGTCCAGGGAGGTGGTGGAGTCACCATCCCTGGAGGTGTTCATGGAACATGTTGACGAGGCATTGTGGGACATGGTTTAATGGGCATGGTGGTGTTAGTTGATGGTTGGACTTGATGATCTTTCCAACCTTAGTGATTCTGTGATTCTGTGATCTACCTACAACCCTGCACACAAGCCATAAAAATTAATAATTATTGCATATTTGTCCAGTGTTCTACAAATCCATAGAAACGTGTTTTCTGTATCAAAGATCTTTAAATCAGAACCTTGAGGCTTCTCAGAGGAACACCTATAGTCTTTAGGGACTGCGGAAATGGGGCAAATGCATGATGTAGGACCAGAGGGGAGCAGAGGGCACCACAGAAATTACTTAGTACAAGAACAAGTACAAGGAAGGATTTCAGAAGAGGTGAGCCCAGAGGAAGGACAGAAAGGTGGAAGAATCCTCTTTACTAAAACCACTTTTGCATATTTTGAAACATGCTTTGACATGAAACAGACTGAAGAAAGTTTCTTTGATGGGCTTATTTGTTTGTCTTTATGAACACACTGGATTCGATTCTTATTTGTACAAAGGTCTCATAACATCATTCACCCTGAACAAAGCGGTTTTATGGTGTGTTCACCTTTCCTTAAAGCACCCCCAAAAAGGCTTTGGTGTAATAATTGAGTCAATCTCTCCAGTTTGCCCACATTTTTAATTTCCCCTTTCACTCTCAAAAACATCTCCAAGTTAATTCATTGGGAAGAAAAATAAGAAAAAGAACTATTGTAATGGAACATTAAATTATGATTTAAATACACAAGAGCCAGAAAATGCAGAGTTAAAACTCCCAAAGCCCAATGTTATATTCTCAAGTAATGAAAGGCCCTATGTCCTAGCATAATGATTTGGAGAAGGGGTCAAAATTACAGTGGTCCAGGGAGCTTTAACGCTTCAGCCTTGAATCACAACCTAATCCTTCTGCTAATGCACTTCTCCCTCACTTTCCAACACATTTTAAGCATTGTAAAGAGAAAATGATCCCAATCTCTAATATTTTAAATATATGTCATGTGCTAAATACTACTCTGTTTAATACCACACACTTTGCTAATACCATACATTAGGTTTAATGGTCCAATTTGTGAAAAAATGTTCCAGAAAAACACTTTCAGTGGGCCTTGTCCATTCATCTGTAACTGATATAAACAGGTATATGAAGAAAGGGAGGGGGAGACAGACCTTAATGGAGGGGGTGGAAGGTCATCCTTGAACCATGTCTGGCTGCTTCCAGAAGGTTAGAGAAATTAGATTTTAAAAGGAAAAGGAGATGGGTGGGGAGAGACTGGGCATAAACTGGGAGCAGAAAGAACAGACCACATGCCTGTGGGTGTTTCAGTCTGTAAGATGTTTAGGTGTCTTTTAGGGTGACATGAGGTCCTTCCTCCTATCATCTGCTGCACTTTTTTTTTCCTTTCTTCTTCTAAGGTGAGCCTCCATCACATCAAACCTTCTTTAGCCTTTCACTTCTGCCATTTCCCAGGGTCCCATCAAGGCTTGGAAAGCTCCAGTGATTCCCCACAGAGGCTGTGGGATGCTGTGAATTGGGGCGGGAATGAGGGCATTAGGTGAGATGCAGGAATCAGCAGCACTGGTTGGTCATCAGGGCTGTACACTATTTATAGGAAGGATTTTCATGTAAGTCATAGAGGGGTTGAGCTGCTGGATGAGATCCTTCCTCTGGAGAAGACACTGGAGGTCCTGCCTGCCACTTCAGAGGAACCAGTTCCCTCCCACCCCTGTATTCACACACACACTCATATATGCACCACCCTCTTCCTAGATCTATTCCCAAATCTGCAGCTGATCCCATGTAGCCTGAGATGTGTTACGTCTCCACTGCCCTTGTCTTTCTCTCCATGCATGAAACCGAGCAAACATTATTCATCCATCCTCCCTGATGCGCTTTGAGATCCACCTCAACACCAAACTGCTGGTCCTGCATTCAGGGAGGTCCTGAGTGGCTCTGGAGGTTGCAGATGTTGGATCCTATTGAACTGAGCTTGCAAGGGGCCCCAAAATCGTGAGGTTTCCCTTTAGCCCCAGTAAAGTATCACCTGGAACTAGGTCCCTGTTCATGTGCATTTCATTGCAATGACAAATACAATGTGTAAATGATGGTTTCCCACTGAGATTCCTGAACTGGTGACCCCATGCCATCGGTGGCATTGCAGTGTTACTTGGCACCTTCTGGTGCATGACTGCAGCGATTGCTACCACGAGCCGCTTATGACCCTGATGCTTTAGATGCTGGACTGACACGAGGGATGTCTAGCTTCTTGGTGCACATAGAGTTTGTCACCTGTGTTGTACAAGGGGAAGTGCAGGACATACCACATAGTCAGGAGCTGGAGGAATAAGATGTCTCATGTCTGCCAGATGAAGGCTGAAGGCAACAATGACCTTGCTGGGGACACTGCTGACTGTGGCAGGTCCTCTCACTGCAGGACCAGTAGAACGACCGTTGTGAAGATGGAGAAACATAGGTTGGAGGGATGCTGGGTGTGGAGAAACCCACACTGCTTCTTCCACAAATCACAGCTGTGCTGGGCCTCAGTTTCCTCATCAAAGTAAAGGAGGATGCAAATATCAATTATCTTCCTGTCTCTGGGAGTGATGCTGCCATTAAACAGCCCTACAAAGTGGGGGGTGAAGTTTTCTGACTTTCATTTTGATGGAAGGAACTCCACCAGTGCAAGAATAGTGATAGTAGGTACATGGTTTAGTGGTGGACTTGGCAGTGTTAGGTCTGTGGTTGAACTCAGTGATCTGAAGGGTCTTTTCCAACCTAAATGATTCTATGATTCTGTATCTGTTCTGGCACGGCCCTTCTAGGGGAAGCACTGGTGCTACCTGTTTAGGGATAAAGGGCTTTGGAGCGGTGTTGGCCAGGGACACCAGAAAGGCACAGAAACAACCTGCATTTTTCCTAGAGCGCAGAGGAAAAAACCACTGTACAAATGCAAAAAGCAGAAGGACATGGGGCAGTATCACAGTGTAAGCAGACTCTTGCCTCCCAAATAAAAGCTTTTCCTCTCCATCTTGACCCACAAAACAGGTGTGATTTATTGATTTAGTCCAGTCTACATCTATCCAGCAAAAAAATCCCAGAATGGACAATACATACATGCAGTCTTTGGAGTCGCTGGAAGCCTTTTGACCTATCAATATCCGTGAAATCAGAATTAACCTATCTAGACTGCTCATTTAAAACCTTTGACCAATCCCATGCAGCACTATAATAGTCGCATTGACCTTCGGCCAAGCACAATCTTACATGCTGCTTCTGCATCCCACTGTGACACTTGTTGACTGGCCCCATAACGTGAAAATATCCGTGTGCCTGTCTCTCTCCCCTGTAAGAAAAGAGCTTGAATTACAGTACTGAGAAGGCAATGATCTTCATGAATCAATCCACCAACACATCACACAAATTTAGCCATGTCCATAAAATTGGATTTCCTGATAGCTGGGGGGATTTGCACTGTGCTCAGCCCTGACTCAGGTATTACAGACATTCAGCTGTGCAAACAGCGGAGATGACGGCAAGCAGCTGCCTGCAGAAAACGCTCGCAGAAGCCTTAAGTGCTGTGTACATTCGGCACTGGTTACTGACACCGGCCAGGCTTGCAGCAAGGGAAAGGGCCACGGGCCAAAAGCACAGCAAAAAATGTGTTGGAAAGAAGTATGCATCTTCCTGACTTGTTTTGACTCACAAAAGTACAGTAACAGGGTTAATGCCTCTTTCCACTTCTTTATGATATTAAAAAATAATCTGAGAAGGTCCTTTTCAGCTTCTTTTTTTTTTTCCCATGCCTGCTTTTTAACTTAGAAATAGTAAAAACGTGAAGAAGCAGCAATGTGAAGACAGAGGGGGGGTCTGAGTTGTGCACGGAAGGGTTTCTTGCCCTTCATCATAGACATTAGTAAGTCAGTAACAGAACTCCTTCCTCCCACCTTGTTCTTAAGCATTCAAGCCGAAGTGGAGATAAAAATGAAACAAATGCCAACTGGAAGATGAATTAGAATTCCCGTCCCCTTCTCAGTTATTCACTGTCCTTCTCTTCTGACATCCTGGCCCTTCTAGCCACAGATTTGTCAGGTGGCTTTATTTATTTTTTAAAAAAATAGTGGAAGTACTTCCCGAGAACAGTGTTTCTGTAGTGCTATCCATCTTACCAGCACTTTGCAGCCATTAACTAATTGAGCTTCTAAATAATGCCATGAGGTGGGGAAGCTGCCTGCGTTTATACAGACGGGCAAACAGAGGCGTGTGGGGAGGAGGCTGAGTTTACCACCCCTAACCCTACGGGTGGGATTCAGCCAGCTACGATATAGGTGCCTCTGCAAGAGCTGGTGGCTGAAGTCCTTTGACAGTCTACAGAAGGATTTATCTTCCCCTAAAGCAGGTATCTAGGTTTGGCTTGTAGAATGTCTCAAACTTAGACAGTCAGAGTTCGGAGAGGTGACTCCAACTCCTACTGGTTTGTACAGGGCTGAAAAACAAGTTGCCGTTGGAGGCAAGGGTGGGCTGTAGCAAGCCAGGAGCATGGGTGTTGCAAAGATGGTTTCTCTTATTTCCTTGCAAATCTTGCTCAGTTTGTGGCTTAGAGCCAGAAATGAGATTCTGGTAATGCAACGTAACTACTTTAAAGAAGAGATGGCTGAGAGTGGATGCAGAAGGCGTCTGTAAAACCGTAAGTGCCACTGAGGAATGAAGAGACAAAGCTCTTTCACCATCTCTTCTGATACAATAACAAGGAGGCATCAACTCTGCCAGGCAGACAGCACTTTGCAGAAAGCAAGCTGAAAATAAACACAAGGACATCCTTCAGAAGGCGAGTTGTTCTGCTGGCTGCCTTCTCGTGGCAGACATTTATACAGGTTCAAAAAGCTATTGGAGAGATTTCTGAAAGAAAAACAAAAATTCTGAATGCCTTCTAAATATAGAGGTCCCTTTCCCAGGCATCTGCAGTGGGGCCCTTGCTGGATAGGACCTTGTCATGGTAATTCTGGGGTTTAGGCAATGGCGAATGCTGGGTAGTATCTCCATCCATCCATTCATCCATCCATCTACGCACCCACCCACCCACCCAGGACTTCTGGTGCTTTCAGATCCCCTCTGAGGCTGGTGACCAGTTCTCAAACCCACTATGAGAGACCCAGATGGCACCATGGGACGCCTCTGAGCTGCACGCCTCCAGCACGAAGACTCCCTGCAGTAGATGCTCAGCTGGCTAGCAGAGGGGGAAAGGACTGGGCTTCACACTCCTGATCCTGCAGGGATGGGTTAACCTCACAGGCAGGCTGTGGGCATGCATGTGTGAGGGAAGACTGCAAAAAACACTTCCCAAAATGCACCTGCTATGTGACTAAATAAAGCTGCAATGGCCTGGCAGCTTTTGCAGCCACTTGCTTGTTATTTAGGTTTAATAGCAGAGGCAGAGCTGGGTATCAAACCACAGAGAATGGATTTGGGCTCAGTCCCATCCATGAACCACTGAGTGTGATGATCTGCCGGCGAGCCAAGCCCTTAGACTTAAATGTGCTATCTGGAGAGACCGGTGGTGAAAGGAGAGCAGAGAGAGCAGTGTGGGAGCCACCTCTGCCACCCAGATGCAGACGGAGCACCCCTTAAAATGTCTCACTGATGCAGAGGCAGGAATATACCAGGATTTCTCCCTTTTGAATATACCAGAATTTCTCTCTTTTGCTCTTGCGGACTGTACATTAGCAAACACATCCTGCCAAACTTCCACCAACCACTGTCTTTTTCTCTCAATGCACAGTTTTATGCAGGCATCAATTTGCCAAAAGGCTGCTTCAACATCTACCCTGCATTAACGGCTTCTCCCGTGTCCCTTATTTTCACTCCCCCATCATGATGCTGGTGGCTCTTGAGCTCCAGTTGCTGCATTTTGTTGTCATGTCCCTGCAGCTCCTGCAAAGCCACAGAGAGAAGCAGCAGTGCAACATTGCCCTTGGGCATGTGTGTTTGCTCTGCTGTCTTTTCTCTCCTCTTGTCTTTGCAGCCTCTTGCAAGAGGGCAACCTGCATCCTGTGAGCAAGATAGGAGGAAAGAGGAGAAGGATGAAGCCCCAAAGTGCTCCTGGTTTGGTGATTTGGGTTTGCTTTTTTGGATTTGTTTTGTTTTGGATTGGTTTGGTTTGGTTTTCTGTTTGTTTTTTTATTGGAAGTATTTCTAAAGACCCTATTCCTTGGGTAATTACTCTGTACCCTGTTAATTCCTACTGCAGATTGCCTTTGTTCCTTCCTGGGTACCTGGGCATCAGAGAGGACTAGAGGAGTCCAACAACCCTCTAAGAAGATGAAATTGTGCCTTTTATGGCTCCATTTCCATGGGAGCAAACCCCCAGATGGTTCATTTTTTTTTGAGTTGACATCAGGTGGTGCCTTTTGCAGAAGGTCTGAGTTGCACCCTTCTTTCTGCCGTCAGCGGACACAGCCCGGGACAGGAGGAGGCCATACGAGTGGCTGGCTGTGATTGCAGCTCATGATGCCACAAGGAACGGGTCTCAGGGAGTTGGTCAGTTCCCTGCTTCCCTTTGAAATTATATTTGGGGGGCAACTGCCCGTTTTGCAAAGCTGAAGCTGTCAGAGATAATTTTTACTTTTAATCTCGTCCGCGTTTCACTTTGTACCATCACATTAGGCATTGCCAGGGTAAGGGCTGCCGTTGTGCCCCAGAGGAATATCTCCTGAGGCTGGTGGGAGGGAAGGATGCTTCACACCTCCCTTCTCCAAGCTGGGCCCTTTGCTCCACGACATGTCCGGTGGCACGTCAACCTCCCATCTGCCCAAGCTGCTCGGGACACGGCAGGAGGTGTCTGACTACAAAGTGCCATCCCTGAGCAGAGCTGAATATGGGGCTGCAGAATATGCTCTTAGCCATGCCAGCCTCCAGCTATTTCAGGATTTGAAGGAAAATACCAAGGCTCTGACCTGACTAAAGAGCTAGAGCATTACATGAAATAAATAAAAATAATAGCAGAGTTATTCTTGTGTGACACATGCCCTTTTGGATCTGATTAATGCTTACCCAGGACATACAGCCTGGGGAAACTGTGTGTGAGGTTGCACACCCCTCCCTGCGCTCTCAAAGCAGACAATCCACTCCAGCATCACTCTCACGGTTACCATGATACTGTTATTGTTGCCTGCTTCTTCCCTCTCTGTCCCCGTTGACTTTAGGCAGATTAGAGCAGAGAGATGATGGACGGCTGGATTAGATCCTGCACACCTACTTCAGGTTTATAAAGCAATATTTTTATGTCCTATTTGGATGCATCTCTCCCATTGCGAACACAAAACAGAGAATAACAGGGAACTATTGTTGCAGGGCAGCGACTCTGATTTACACGTATGTGCAGCATGAATCCATTCATGGCATTTAAAAAAAAAAAAAAAAGTAAGCTGACAAATATAATCAATTACAGCAAGCCAGCTGCAAGGTGAAATGGAATAACCGTGTACTTCACCATTCAAGGTTCAGTGAAGGTCCCAGGCAGGGAAAAAGGAAAGATTGCTGTTGGCCTTTAAGGAGAAATACCTCTTCTCTTCTCAAAGGCTGAGTCCCACAAAATCCAATTTCACATCCTGCCTTTAAAATGTTATTGGATCTTCCTGGAATTGACAAATGTTGAAGCTCCTGGAGGGGGAACAGCATGAACTAGCCAGAAGCCCAGGTCTCCAATCTGTATTTACAGGGCTGGAGTAACACAGGTGAGCCTTTGAGCAAAGCTTGTGATTAAAACTGTCCTCTCTGGGGCTGGATCTGCTATTGAGGGGCTATATTACGCTGCTGAGTTTCAAAAAGAGCTCTTGGTTTCAGCACGGAGTTCTTCAGGAATCATTTGCTATCTGTATGTCCCTCAATGGCTGGAAGAGCCCGTATGGACACCATGCAGTGGGACTCTTCTGCCTGCATGGTCTCCTTGTTGTTTGCACACCAGCAGCCTCTATAGGCAAGCCTGGTGGTGACCCATACACCCATGGGAGTGTGATAGGCGTTATGGCAGTGTTTGGGTTTGCGAAGTTGTACATGGGGTAACTGGGATGCTTTCACTGCAGCTGGAACAGCAGCACTGGCTGAAAGCAGCCAAGCCCTGAGGTCCAGTTTGGACGGCCAGGCAGCTTCAAGAGTTGTAGCAACCATGTTCTTGCTCCCTGGCATGGTTGCCCCACTGACTTTCTCCTTTTCCTTGCTCCTGCTTCACCAGTCACTTCTGGAGAAGGCATGTCCTTGGGGCAAAAACGGTGTGGATGCTTAAGAGCACAAGGTGGTGGAGTCCTAACGTGACACTGATGGTGGGTGCCTAGACCGAGTTGTTCACCCAAGTATCCAAGGGGTCCTGAGGTGGTTCTGAGCCTTCCACAGGACTTTATTTGACTTATGTGGAAATGTTATGACTTAATGTTGGCAACGGTGTCCATAAATTTCATTCAGGGATCCTTCTTCCACAGCACTAAGACCTTCAGGGGGTCACATTGCCCTGGGGGTAATGCTACTTTCAGGGCATCACCTGGGTAATATGCAGAAAGCTGGAGGATCATATATACAGTGCAAATAATCGAGGTCTATGCTTAGCCACGGAACAGTGATTTCTAGCATCCGTGCATGTGCCAAGGATAGCATTGCCACAGAAGGAGGGGGACAGCTGGGTGACATACCAGAGTCACTTATTGCCACTGTCCTGCTTGGTGTAGGAGCTGAGGTGGTGATCACAATCCACATTGGGGCTGGGTCTAATGTCATTCTGGGACACAGAGCCCAGGGGAAAAATGCAAAATATAAAGAAGCCCCCCAAACTGGCATGAGTTTTGGGGGGACCAGTTTGGCACAGGAGGCGTCAGCTGTGCTGGAGCTTTGGAAAACTCTTGGTCGGGGCTGAAGCTGCAGGCAAACAGACATGCCTTGTAGCTCGCTGCTCCGCGGCATGCCCACCCTTCGGTCCAGCTTGAGTTACAGCACCTATAAACTGCTTATTTTATTGCTGAGGCTAATGAGCTCTGGGCTCTTTAGGTAGAGCCTTGTAATTACACTGCTTCTTGAGATGCTGATTTAGGAGTCGTACGGAGTCTCTCCTCTCACCAGCCACTGCCAGAGCGCCTTAGCTGATGAAGGCTGACCAAACCACCCAGGTGGGCTCTCAGTACAGAATCACAGAATCACTAAGGTTGGGAAAGACCTATAAGATCATCAAGTCCAACCCTCAACTAACACCACCATGCCCATTAAACCATGTCCCGCAATGCCACGTCCACACATTCCTTGAACACCTCCAGGGATGGTGACTCCACCACCTCCCTGGGCAGCCTGTTCCAGTGCTTCACCACTTTTTAGGAAAAAGAAATTTTTCCTAATATCCAGCCTAAACCTCCCCTGGCACAACCTGAGGCCATTTCCTCTTGTCCTGTCACTTGTCACTTGGGAAAAGAGACCAGCACCCACCTCCCCACAACCCCCTTTCAGGTAGTTGTAGAGAGCGATGAGGTCTCCCCTCAGCCTCCTCTTCTCCAGACTGAACAACCCCAGCTCCCTCAGCCGCTCCTCATCAGACTTGTGTTCCAGACCCCTCACCAGCTCCGTCGCCCTTCTCTGGACACGCTCCGGCACCTCAATGTCCTTCTTGTAGAGAGGGGCCCAAAACTGAACACAACATTCGAGGTGCGGCCTCACCAGCGCCGAGTACAGAGGCACGATCACCTCCCTACTCCTGCTGGCCACACTGTTTCTGATACAGGCCAGGATGCCGTTGGCCTTCTTGGCCACCTGGGCACACTGCTGGCTCATATTCAGCCGGCTGTCAACCAGAACTTACCAACCCCTCCCCTCCACCCAAAAATAAAAGACCACAAGTGACCGGAAAGACCTATATGAATCGTCAGACAGGCTAGGAGCCTGTTGGAGTGGCTGGTCCTTCCAGCACTGTTGTGACAGCAAAGAGAGGAGAGGGGGATGACTATTCTTGAATTCCCAGCTGTTGTAGCAGCAGGATTTTGGTGGGGAGCATTTATTTGGAAATCCTTCAGTGACTTCTTTTGCAAATATAGGCCCAGGATTTCAGGGAAGGATCTGTATTAGGAAAGATCTGGCACACCCTAAATAATAATCATTATTATTAGGATAATTATATTAATTACTGTAATTACAAGGAGGGCAAGACACTACAGGAATCACAGATGAGCAGGGTGCTATACGGATGCCAAGCGTTACCGGGTTTTCCCTTCCTCTCTGCAATCTGAAGGCAGCTGCATTGCTTGCAAAGCAGGATGAAACAGCTCCAGAAACACGCACACACATACACACACACACACATGCACGCACACACGCGCACATGCACACGCTTCTCTATGTGTGTGTCAAGATCAGAGTGTCAGGTAGGAAATGCTGCCAGAGCCTGGTAGGCAAAAATTGACAAGGGAATCCAGCGTTATCTGGAACTGCTCTCTCCAGAGAGGCTGAAAATCTTTGATAGGTTCACTCCAGGGAAAATAACTTCGGAGGATAAGAGGCATTGATGTGCGCCAAGCAAAAGGCAGCCCGTGTGCATGCCGGCGCGGCAGTGGGGTTGGAGCTGACATGCATTCTTTTCTTTCTCTCTCTCTTTTTTCCTCTGCTCCCTTTCCCTGTTTTTTTTTTTTTTAAATTTTTTTTTTATTATATTTTTCAAAGCAGCCCCAGGTCTCCCAGCAATGGTGAATGTTATAAAGAATCAAGTCGCGCCATTGCCTCCACGGAGTGGGGGAAGCAAAGAGCAGGAGACTGAGGGAAGGAGGGAGGGGGAATGTCAATAAGCAAATCTGAAAAGCAAACCTGGGGAATAACTGTGTACCTAGTGTGTGTGTATGTGCTGGTGGAGCCTCTGATGGAGCAGAGGAAATATTTTCAGAAATTTTCCCGTGTTTGGGAAGGAGGAAAAGGTGGAGCCTCTTGTCAGAAAAATCTGCAGCAATATTCTATTCCTTTTGCAATTCTGTCCTTGCATCTCCAGGAGTCAGATGCTGTTCCTGGCACGGCACAGCCCGCACCACCCTGGGAGGGTTTGCAGCCTCTTTTATGCTGTCCAACTTCTCCGCTGCTGCAAAACCCAAACCCAAGTGAGCGCAGTGCCTCTGCCGTACCGCAGCCCCAAATTCTGGTCCCAAATTCCGGTCCCAAATTCCAGCACAGTGCAGTAAAGCCAGGGTTTGGAGCAGGTCTTTTTCCAGGTCAGATAACTCAACTGTGGTCAGGGGCTTGTGCTAGTCTGAGGTTGGTGGGAAGCACGCTGCCGAGAGACGGTTCTCCGCTGGATGCTTTTATTGTGTTACACCATGGGAGCTGTTTAGGGAAGCTGGCAGTTGTTTGTGGGTTATTTTGAGTGGGACTTTCCTCAGCTAACTGCAGCTTGCAGAGAGGTAGGCGGTTATGTCTGAGCTGCTTTATCGCCGCGACTTCGCTTTACGGTCAGGAAAGAGAGATGGTTCCTTCTAGAGCACAATTCATCTCTCCCAGCTGGGCTGAATTGCACCCGGGAAGTTCTTCTTTCTCTCCGTCGACTATAAAAGGCGTCTAGACAACTCGCTCAGATTTATGCATCTGAACTGATGACACATAAAGTTAGACGGATGAAACCCATCCAGGCATCATTCCCTCCCTTTCACACTGTGAGGGTTTTTTCATCCCGCTCCGGCTTTTTCTGCTCCTGCTGGGCAGAAGGGGCTGGAGAAAATGGTGCCATGGGGATGCAAACACCGTGGGGAAATGGGAAACCCTTTGGAGGAGAGGTGGGTGGGTACAGCATGGTGTCTAAACGGTGCTGTAGATGTCCAAAGAAGCTGTGTGAAATGCTTGCAAACCTTCCCTTTTTGTATGAACCCCCACAACGCTGAACCCACAAATGGACAAACAAATAAAAAGGGGGAAAAATAAAGCAACACTTGAATATTACCTTTATTTTCAAACTCTTTTGTAGCACCATGACAGAAACAACTCCAGGAGGGGGAAAAATAAAGCAACACTTGAATATTACCTTTATTTTCAAATTCTTTTGCAGCACCATGACATAAGCAACTCCAGGAGGGGGTTATTAATATCTTTTCATGGGCCTTGATGAAAAAAGTTTGAGAAACACTTGTGTTGGGCTCTCTGACAGCCTGTCATGGTGCAGCTGCAGGTGGAGAGATGCAATCCCTGCTTTCGTCTCCGGATCGGGGCTGCTGCAAAATGTTGGGAACTGCTCAGTGTTTGTGGACTTTTAGGCAATAACTGATCACCTCATGTGAACGTGTTCCACTGCTGCCAGCAGACCAAGGTTGGTGCAGATGGAGGCTGGGCCATGATGAGCAGCACCAAGTCTTTTTGCAGGTATTGATATCCCCCTACCCTAATGATGGGATTGCTGCTCGGGGACTCTTCCCCAGGATGTAGAATCACAGAATCACTAAGGTTGGAAAAGACCTGTAAGATCATCAAGTGCAACCATTACAAAAAACCAAACCAAACCAAACAAAAACAAAACAAAACAAAAAAAAAACCACCACCCACAAAAACCAAAACACACACACACACAAACCACCACACAAAAAACCACCCACACCACACAGGACCATGCCCATCAAGCCACGTCCCACAATGCCTCGTCCACACGCTCCTTGAATACCTCCAGGGAGGGTGACTCCACTACCTCCCTGGGCAGTCTATTCCACTGTGTTACCACTCTCTCAGTAAAGAAATTTTTCCTAATATCCAGTCTGTAGCAAGGTGATGGCAGCTGTACTTGTGTTTTTTCAGGCTAATCCAGCCCACGCTTGCTCTGTGAGCAGGTAGGAGATGCCAAATGCTGTTTGGATAACTTCTACAGAAAATAGTCCTCCTCTCTCCGCATCTTTTCTGAACCACTGCCCCTAATAGAGTGCACCGAGAGGGGTGATGGGGGCAGAGCCTTTTGTGGCAATGCAATGAACTCAAAGCAATGCATGATCATTACAGCCTCTCCTCACACTCACCAACACCCTAATTTGTCTCAGCTGGAGGCATTGCATCCCCCACTGCCTTATCTCCTCTCTCTCAGTAGACCTACCCTGAAAGACAAGACAGCCTTGTTTAAACCCCTGCTTCAAATCCAATTAAGATGGTCCATGGATGCCCACATAGGATCTTTTTCTAACATCAAGGTGAGCAGCCTTACCTAGCTGAGCATGTACGAGTGCAAGGAGAGAGAATGGCATTTCTTTGTCAACCTCTTCTTTTCTTAAAGATGTTCAGATATGAAAGGGAAGAGATTGTTGTGATCAATGTGCACCTGGCTGGTTTCAGTTATTTCCAGTTCTTGGGAAGTTTGAGAAGAATGTGTTTTGGTGAAATCTACCCCCAACAATATTTCTTTGCTTTTTGTTGTATTTATTTCAGCCACAGAGCTTAAAAGACATCATTTCTTCCTGGGATCAGTCCTGACAGTATATCTGCAAATCCATTTGGGGAGTACTCAAAGCGGGTGGGTATTGCTTCTGTCGAAGAGAACGCTACAGATGCACACCACTATCGTGGATAGCATGGTCAGCCTCAGGAGACCCAGCCCCAAGGCACAAAGGTTCAGTCAGAGCAGAAACCCATGGCCTGTCTGAAATAACGAATAGGTCATGACTGTCAAAAGTCTGAAACAAACTATGTGGGTGGGTGGACTTAATAGGAGATGGCATGCAGTAACCTGTACCAAGGCAAACCCTCCTCCTTGCAGAGACTGGGAAGAGCACAATCCAAAACAAGGTGGCCTGGGGTTTGGGTTTTTGGGTCTTTTTTATTTGAATGTGTTTGCAAAGTGTCGTTAACATATTATCTGGCATTTATTAATATGCATCTGTGAGTTATTAGCTTCACCATAACGCTAGCTTGGCACAGGCAAGCAGCACATACAGGGAATGGAAAAGAGCATGAGACAGAGGGAAGTACAGACTTCCCTTGGGTGCTTATCTGCTCAGATGGGAGACAGCAGAGGGATCCATCCTGGTCATCTTTACCTCCCAGGAATAAGCTGAGAGAGATTCACTCAAGCAGGGAAAGACCTGATTGTCATGGGGACTCTCTGGTGTAGTACAAGGCAGGTACTTTGGTTCACAACAGGCTAAAATACAGGAAAAGACCATTCCCAGGTCCAAGGGGCTTGGATTTTTTAGTTCCCTGTTCTATTGCAAGCACCAAGTCCCAGGCAAACTAAAGGGCTTATTGCTTCATCTCTATCATGCGTTCCCAAGTCTATGCAGCATCCTCAGCCAGAGCCTGGCTAAATCAGTCCCCTGTGCTCTCTGTGTGTAAAACACCAGTTCTGCCAGAGATTTCCTGGTTTTACCAACCCCAGAAGGCTGAAGAAAGCAAATCATTGCTATTATTCATCATATTGCAGTAAATTTTACACGTGCCAAGCAGAATTGCCATTCCGTCCTTCTGGGAGGTGTGCAAACATGACTGCCCTCCCTGCTCTCCGGCAGTTCATAGTCCAAATGCACAAAAAATGTAATTTGATCTCCAGAGAGACTGCAATGGAAGATGTGGCAGGAATTGCTCTTCCAGTTGACATAAACCAGTGTTTTAACCACAAAACCATCTATCTGTTCTGTGCCTCTTCCAGTCTTCTAGGATCTAGCATGATTACTTGGTCAGTGTGGCTGATTTATCACTGTGAAGCTCTCATAAGGATAATGACTGCTGTATTTAAAGTCAAATGAATGACCCCGGAGAACCTCTGCTAAATGTCCCATCAACATTTTCATCCTGGATAAGTACAATAAGCATCTTCACTGGGAATTATGAATATTGACAACTGGGATGAGTATTCAAAATAGCTGCCTGTTGTTTGAAATTACCGTGGGTTTCAGTCCTAGTGTAACTTTGACTTTACTGAGCAGGATTCCCTGTTCCTCTAAGTAGCTCTGTTACTGTTCATGAGGTCTAGGTCTCCACAGGGCAGAAACCTTATTGCAAGAATTTGTTAATTTGGCCAATCTGTCAGCAGCATCTCTCCCGGGATGGTGGTCTCCTCATGTCAAAGTGGTGGAGCTCCCCAGCAAGAGATAATGGGCATTTGCTGCTTGGCTGAGTGGTGGTACCAGCTCTGCAGCATGTGCAGATATGTCCCAATTTCCTCAGCATGGCTAAATTGGTGGGATGTGAGTCTGCTGCTCCAGGATATGAGGAGCTCAGGCAGACCTGTGGGTTGCAGGTAATACAGCTCCTTTTGGCAAAGTGCCGGCAGCCTCAAAATTTGCAGGGAAGTCATCTGAAAGTGCATGAAGCACAATTGGTTGAAAAGCCGGCTTGGAAGTCATGTTGCTGTCCCAGGAGACGTCTTCCAGATTTAGAAAAAAAAAAAAAAATTAAAAAAATCCTGCCTTGCCTTTGGAAAACTATCAAAACCTCAAATATCTTCCTGGATTGACTTCTTAAAACAGTGTGGGTTGAGTTATGTGAAACGTTTCCTTCCAGCTATCGCAGAAGGAGGCAGGCTGGAGCTGGAAAAGCCTTTCCCAATATCACCCAGCAAACTTGTAGCTTCTGACTTCTTCCAGTACCCAGGAATATTGAAGGTCCTGGATTCATGTTCAGGAGGCTACCTTTCCTCTCTGGGTAAGGATGAGGGAAACCAGGCTACATGCACGCAAGTTTTCAGCCTGATATCAATTGCCACCTGGAAGATGTGGGATTTGGTTCAGAAAAATAGTTGGGCAAGTTATTTACAAGCAAATGATTCCCAGTGAGGGACTGCACTGACCTTATAAACTGTGCGAGTGAACTTGTGGGCTCTTTCCCTCCCTCGGTGGAATTAACTCCGTGCAATGCTTTGTAGTCCGTTTCTTGTGGTCTGCATTTATACATATTTTAGTACATAAACATGCATTTAATGTCCCCTTTGAAATTATTTCCTGCCCATATTTAAAACTCCACATCATCCTAGGGCAGCAACTGGATGAAAAATAGTTGAAACCATTAAGATCAGCTTTTCTTTCAAAGAAAAAAAAATAATCATTGTTGGAATGTGTCCTTTTCAATTACACAGTCCCTGGGAATCTTCTGCCACTGGTGTGTTTTAATGCTGTAACAAAATTACAACCCATTGAGGTTTTCTAATGGGTCTTAATATTACATTTCTGACCACGCGGGGCCACAGAGACCTGGCAACACCTGACTTGCTGGCTTTGGCTCCAAGGGGGGACTTACCTCCACAGGCTGCCTTTGGACATCAATTATGCTCCTACATTTCCCTTAGAATTGCAATTGGATCTGGGACTTTTTCTCTCCGGTTTTCATCTTACCCAAGTGCAGCAATTATAACCCGTTGTTGTTCCTGATTTAACATGAAAAAGGTAAAGTCAAGTTGGCACTGGATGGAGTGAGAGCTGCGCACTGATACCAAATAAATTTTGGCTAAGTCAGGTGATTTCTTTTCCCTTTTTTAATGATTTTGTGAATCACCTGCCCGATCTCAGGCAAGTCTGCGTGAGATTTAACATGTTTGTGTTGATATTTTCTATAGGTGGAACTAGTGTGATTAAATATGGGATTTTAAAACATAAATCAATAGTCCAGGTGGATCTCATATTTGCACATTCCCAAAGATTTTGAAATTACTAATTCTTCTGCTGGGGAATTAATTCCCTTGTACTTATATAGAGTACATTTATACTGGGTTAAATATCGTGGTTTTGGGAGGGCTAACTTCGTGTGTAAGCATGGTTTTTCCCTCCTTCCTCACTTTCCCCCTGAAAAATAGTGGTAGAATAATATCACAAAACTAAAGATGCTGAGCTTGGTGCTGGCTAGCAGTTTGGCTAAGCCCACGCATGAGACAGTACAGAAATCCTGGCTATGGCACCGCTAGCGACTCTGGGACCTCCCCTCCAGACCCTTCCCTTGGGCAACACTTTGGAAAGGAGTGCATGTCCCCATTGATGTGCATTTCTAGGACTCCCATCAGCTTTTTGTCCACGGTGAGAGACATGGTGGTCATTTCCCACCAAATTCCTGGCCTCCAGCCAAAAATTCCCACACTCAGCCGCATAAGTGAACTCTTCTCTACAGCTCAATCCTGGCACTGCAGTTTGGTTTAATTACAGATGCTCCTTGTGAGCACGGATCCTAATTAGATGTAAGTGGCAAAGAAAGAAAGCGTAAGAGCCGATATGAGCTGCTGCTTGAGAAATATAACCTGGAATAAAAGAAATTGGGGTCATCACCTGACTACACTTCTTTAATGCTAGTTGTTGATTAGCTTGTGTTTACATGAGTGGCTACAGCTCCTGCCTCCATGGGAGGTTTGCAGCTCCTCATCAACAACAAGCGGTGATGAGTGCCGGGCAGTGAGCATCTCCTGACATATTTATAAACTCACTGGTTTTAATTGTCTGGAGGAGCTTCAAGACTCTTGGTAGTGGCAGAAATATTGATGATTATAACATGCTCCCATATTACTACAACCCTATGGGGGAAACTGAGGCACGGCCAAGGTGAAGCAGTAGTAAAAGCAGAGCCTAAATCAAACAAATGTGTGCTTTGGGTATTGTGCATTGTCCCCAGAATGATGGAGAGATGGTTTTGATGCTCAACTCAACCTAATTCCTTCATACAACAGGGTAGTGCAAAAATGTTCTTTACCTCCTGCAGTCACGTAACCTGGTGGACATTTCAGAATTGTGTCCTGCCGCATTTTTGCAGAATCTGCTCACGAACTTGCTTCCCCCTGACTATTGCTGCTGCTGCTGCACTAGAGTGAGACACAAGGCTATGTCTAGTCTCCTTTAGCAGGTCGCTTCAGAAGACCATGGTTGCAGAATGGCATATGAGTAAAAATCACCCTTGGTGACCCAAGCGGAACATCTTCACTCTCTTCACTTGCACGGACCGTGAGCAGAGAAGCTCCTTTTCTCTGAGTGCATAATCTGAGGTATGGCATTGCAGGATATGCCTTGATGACACGCTTTGGTTCCCCCCAGCAAAGCAGAAACCAGTTGTGCTGTTACAACGCTTGAAAGCAAGGCTGTGGAAATCCGTACTAAGAACAGTGGAAATGCAAGAAGTTTGTGATGGCTCAGGGACAAGCTAGAACATTACAGGTTGGATGAGTAGACAACTGGATGGGTAAACGGCTGGTTAAATGGCTGGGCAAGGGCTACAAGGTTGCACTTTGCCTGGAAGCTGGTGACAAGCAGAGTACCAGGGATCCATACTGTTTAGCATCTTTATCAATGAGCTGGAGGAGATTGAGTGCATCAAGCCATGGGGAGACAGGAACTGTGCCTACATCGCAGAGTGAGCCCTGGTGCAGAAAGCCCTCAGCTAGTTCTGCCTAAGCTGGTATGTCTTCCAGTAGGTTCAGAGAAACTTAGGTTGGAAGGGATCTCTGGAGACTCGTAGTGTAGCCCCTGCTCAAAGCAGGGACAGCTCCGAACTTAGATCAGATTGCTCAGCACCTTGTCCAGTCAACTGTTAAAAAATTCCAGTGATGAACATTTGGGCACCTGCCGCATGCTCAGTCACTCTGTGAAGATTTTTTTCCTTACACACAACTGGACATTTCCTTGTTGCATTTGTGACCATTGCCTTTTGTTCTTTCACTGTGGATCCATGAAAAGAGACTGGTTCTGTTTTCCCTCCAACCTCCCTTTGGGTAGGGGGAGGCAGCAATTAGATCTGCCCTTGGCCTTCTCTTCTTATGGCAGAAGAAATGCAGCTCTCCAGCTCTTCTGGTATGGGGTGTGCTCCAGCACTCTGCAGTTTTGGTAGCCCTCCATTAGACTTGCTCCATTTATTTGTTATTTCTATCATACTGGGGGATTCAAAGCCGGGCACAGTGCTTCAGATGTTGTCTCATGGTGCTCAGTAGAGGGAATAACCACTTTCCTTGTCCAGCTGGCAATGCTCTTGCTAACACAGCCTGGAATGTTCTTAGCCTTCAACAGCTGAAGGTCACACAGCTCATGTAAGTTCAACATGCTGTCCAGATCTTTTTTCTGCAGATCCCCTAACCAGCCTGTTCTCAGCACGTCATGGTACAAAGAGTTGTCCCAGATTCAGGATTTCGCATATGTCTTTGTTGAACTTCATGAGGTTCCTGTAGGCCCATTCCTCCAGCCTGGCAAGGTCCCTCTAAATGACAGCCTTGTCCTTCAGTTTCCTCCACCAATTTGGTGTCACCTGCAGACTTGCTGGGTTGCTTTCTGTCCTGGGGTCCAGGCTGCTGCTGAACCCAGTATTGACCCTTGAGGAACGCTATATGTAACTAGCCACCAATTAGTCTTAATCATTGAGCCCAAAGGCTCAGTCAGTTTTTCAGCCACTTTCAGATAGTTCACCCAGCCCTTCTACATCTTCCCTGTTTCTCTATGGAGAGGCTGTAGGAAAGCCCATTAAAGACCTTACTAAAGCAAGGAGAACAACATGCCTTGCTCTCCCCTTGTCCACAGAGCCAGTCAAACCATCACAGAAAGCAATCGGATTAGTCAGGCATGGCTCGCCCTTGGTAAATCTGTGCTAACTATTCCCAACCGCCTCCTTTTCCTTTGCCTGTGGAAATGGCTTCCTGCTGTAGCCAGCCTGGAGCTGCTCAAGGTCTGGAAGTTATCACTGGCAATGCATCGCCACCAGAAGACACGAGCTTGTGGAAGAAAGAGCAAATGCAGCTGTAATGGAGCTACTGCATTCAGGACTTCTCTGTGGTGTAGGTGTGACTCAGGAGACTCCTGTGGCAGAGCTGGGGACTGAACCCACTTTTCCAAGCCTTGGCACCATTGGACAGTGACTATCACTGATCATGACTTTCACTGAAGTCAACAAACCTCCAGGGAGATGAGAGTCCGCCTGAGAAGAACAGCTTGCAAGAGGAAAGCTTTGATGAGCAATAGAGAATGAGCCAAGCTAACAAAGAATTAATTGCTACTATCACCAAAAAAAAACCAAACCCCAAACAAACTAAAAAAATCTGTTGATTCCTGAAGCTGAGGTTTGTGTACTGCCACAAGCACAAGATAAGAATCATTGTTGCATGCAGACATGGACGTTGTGTGGGTTTCTATCTATGCAATAGTCACAAGTTTAAAAAATTTATTGATTTTATAATTAAGGAACTCTGCAATACATAAAGTTAAAAGCCATGCAAACATATACACAGAGACCACATAAAGATAAACAAACATTTAGATTTAACACAGCGTAAGTGCAATAATCACCCATAAATGTAGTAATCACCAACTGTTTAATATAGATCAGTAGCAAACAAAAGAATAGATGGAATGGAAATTATTATTTGTACTAGAGGAGCTGGAGACACCACAACCAAGATCACATCTCTGTTATGCCAGGCAGCACCCACATACATAATGAGAAGCAGCCCTTGATGCAAACAGCTCCAAAACTAAGTCCAGACTCGAGAAGAGAAGTAGTGAAAGCAGAGATATGCTCCCATCTCAAGGTCACCAGCCTGGCAAGGCGAAGTTGAGCCCCCCTGATGCCCAGATCCATCTCCAGCACACAGCATATGAATGAGATTAAACTGGCAGATGGTTTTATTTCAGGTACATAATAAAATTGCCAGGAAAAATAATGCCATTTCTTCCTGGGCTGTTTTGGCAATGGTAGAAGTACTTTTCAGCCTGTGACTGTAGGAGACCTGATTTCATGGACTGCTCAGCCGCAGGGACACCGGTGTGTGGAGAGAGCCTCTCCATCTCTCCTTCGATGCTTTTCTGCTCTTTAGGAATCACAAAATGCTCACTGGGAAGGAACTGTGAACAAGGTGTCCCAGCAAGAACCTCACAGGGTCATTTTTCTTCTGCTACATCAGTCACAGAGTAGGATTCATCTTGTTTAACCAGGGATGGTTATGTTTAAGATACTCACCGCAGAGCTTCCTTCTATGCTAAACAAAAGAAAGTTAGTATTTTTCAGCCTTTCAGGGAATATTCAGACATTTTATCCAAAGCATGACAGCCCCTGAGTGTTGGTTGAGGGAACTCTGCAGCAGGGTGCCAGGGATGATCACCGTGTAGCTGAACAGCCCGAACTCAAATCCTCTCTCTTCCCAGCCCTGGCAGGGACTTGGGGAGCTCTCTCCCACCTGCCAGGGGAGCATCACAAGGGGCCGCAGGAAGGGTGGGGAGTGGGACAGACTTGGCCTTGGTCACCATCTTCTTCATTTGATCCTTCTTTCCGCTGCATGGTACATTTTCTCTGCAAGATGCTGCCTGTTGCATCTTTAGCATGATCCTCTGATGAGTCTTTCATGGTTTCTCAAGCTCCTCGAAAATAATGGAGGTTAATTTATCACCTTAAATTACTGCAGGATCTTAAAGCCATAAGAAAAACCTGTATTTTATTTCTCTTGCTGCCCATCCTCTCTGCCTCTGCTCTATAGAGGGCTCTGATCCCAGGACATGCAGAATATATCGAGTTTCATGTTGTCTAATTCCTCCAACCATAGATAGATTTTTCAGAAATAAAGTCAACTCCTGTAGCTTTTTAATTAAATGTTAAAAGCCCTTGATTAAAGAGCCATAAATCACTGAGAGGCCTTTAAATTTCTATAATGTCTTATGGCCTGGCACGTGCCATTTGCAATCGCACGCTCTTTTGGATGAAGTGGTAAGAGACAGGGAAACAGGTACCTCCTAATATTGGCCATCAACCGCTGAACTCCTACCAGGTAAAGGGTAATAGGGAGAGAGTGAAAGCAACACTTAAATGAGACTAATAAAAATGTACTGGCACGACAACCCCTGAGGATTAGGGCTTGTGTCCTGGAGGAAATTGTATTTCTTTAGATGTCCTGCTACAGCAAGTCCACAGGGGAAGCCGTAGACAGATTAAAATGTAATTTTAGCTGTGTGGCTTTATCCTGGTCCTTTCTATGACCCCTGTGTCGGGTGAAGGCAGGGCTGTGGTATCTGCAGGGCTGCTGTCCTAGAGAAGATCCTCATCAAATTGACTCTGCTGTGATGCAGCTGACCCTGGGCTGGAGCAGAGCATGGATGCAGAGCATCCAGGGTGGGTTCATATTCAATGAGGAACACACCTGAGGCTCCCCATGGCTTTGCCTCTTTCAACTAAGGGCCATCTGATGCTCTTGAACCTCTCCTGTTGATTTAGCCTGCCATGAATTTATTCCTGATGTTCTGGGCTGCAGGTGGGAGATGCCCAAACACACATACATCCTCTCTGGGCATGAAGACTTACACATCCAGGATCTGGTCGTGCTATGTGCATGCAGCGTCTCTAGCTTGTGCAAGAGCACTAGGTCAGCGACATGCCAGGAAAATGCTTGCAAAATATAACCCTGTTTTGGAAATTGCCAAAACCCTCATGCCTGGTCTATCAGAGCATGCAACTCTACTTCTTGCACCAGTCGAACGGATGAAGCAGGGCTCACCCCTTTCGTTGATCCTCTGCTGCTGGTGAATTTAATACAATGTCTCAAAATGTGGCAAGGAATTTAATTATTTGGAAATGATGTGAAGGAAGGGAGGGTCAAACCTGCTGGATAATTTATTCATTACTAATATTTCCAGAGGCTGTAATTGAGGTGCTCTTTTAATTGTCTGAGCCACTCCAAAAAACAGCTTTTCTAATAATGGCTTCGAAAAGTAACTGTCATTCAGCTGTATAAACCTCTATCAAAGTTGGCTTTTGACTGGCTGATGGTATCACCCACTGCCTTGACTTTATTTTAGCTTATTAAAATTGATCCTAAATAAACCTGATATGCCCCAAATTATTTTCCTTAAACTAATTTGAATGCAATTTGTTCTCAGCTAGATTTGCTGCCATGTTGAATCTCGCAGTGCAAACACAAGTTTGTTGGGTCACTCTAATTAATTTGATTTTGTATCTCAGCCCTCCTACCCATCACCAGCACTAAATAGAATTATTTAGAAATAACAGAGATAATGCTGCCAAAATAATATGCTGTGACAGGACCAAGGTTTGCTTCTTTAGGAAAAAAAATAAAATACGCAACATGTTGAGGTGGTTTATTTTTGATTAAATGCTTCTGCTTTGCCTCAGCATTTATCTTTCAGAGACAGCTCCAAATCAGACAAAACGCATCTCTCCGTTAACATTATCTCTCTGTACATTTGAGTGGGGTTCCCCAGATGATAAAGGGTTACAATGTGTGTGTCCGGCTTGCACCTCCAGCAGCATTTATTTCTTCGGCGGGGATTTGCACAAAAGGTGTTAAGAGGCAGAGAGGGAGGAGGGAGGGAAGGATGCTGCTGCCAAGTTGCTTGGGTGAGAAGTCAAATGGCTTCAAAGAGACGGAGTGGAGGTATTTAATTCAAAGGCCCTAACGCAGACATCGGTGCCAGGAGCTGTACAAAATGACCTGGGTTTAAAGAGATAATGTTGGGTCATTTTATTCAAAGGCCTTGACTGAAGTGCTGAGCAACTTCACAATGCGAGATAGCCCCTGCATCCGGAGAGCTTTGTCTTGGTGGAAACAGCAATGGGAAAGACGAAGGTGTTGCAGGTGATGAGAAACATGGGAGGAATTTGAGATGAACCGACTCCCTAAAGGAGCACGCGATGGTTTGGGAGAGCGGTGGGAGATAACTGAAATAATCAGGGGTGCAAGAAAGATCAGTTTTGCCCCTTTTTGCTGCACCTGAATGAAGGAGATCTCCCTGTGAAGTTGGGAGGGAGCAAACCTAAAAAGGTGTTTTCTTCCAGCTGATCTCCACGGAATCTCGACAGCCTGCAGAGCTTGTTGCTCGAGCGAGCAGAGAGGTGGAGTTCTCTCTGTGATTTGAAAACTAAATATTGGCGATGGGAACATCCATAGGAGTAACATGGAAAGTACGAGGGTGATCCCTTATAGAGGGGAAACCTCTTGCCCCAGGTTGTTTTGCTTATGTGAGTGTGGGTGGTGGCTCCAAGCACCCTCAGTGGCTACGGTCAAAGGCTGAACTTAGTCATCACAGACCGTTACCCTGATCTGCTGGGCAATTTGTGTACACTCAGAGGTGAAAGGAGGTCAAAAACCTTAGTTTTGGAAGAAAAAAGGTTAGAATTTACACTCTTGAGGTGTTGCACCACCAGTTTACAGCACTGCAAAGGGGTCACAGCTCTTCGAAGCTGCCCTCCAGCGTAGTCCATTTTCACCACAGATGAATCCACCTGGTGCAGGATAACAAGAAAGCAAGTCAGTGCTGTTTTGTATAGGTCCTACCAGTAAACAAAGCAGAGAAGGCAGCTGTCCTGTTTTCATGCATGCATATATATTTTTTGAAGCTTTTAGGAAGAGCTGGTTGAATAAGCCCCGCTTCAGCGTTACGGAGAGGACATGCTCTTGTGAATACAGGAGCATTTTAAGGGGTGCTGCATAAAGAGCCTAGCAGCATCATTCTGTCTGCAAACCCAGGGTATCGGAGTGACCGTGCACTAACTGTTTAGCAAATGATACTGTTCATCAGGGAAACAGCTTTGGCTTCCCCTTTCTGTTCCTCTTTCTTCAGTCACCCTGCTCCAGTCCCCCCGGTTTTCTGTCATTTCTCCTTCTGTTCTTCCTCTCTGATACCATGGTGATGAAGCTGACATATAAGAATAGCTATTCTTTACTGGGGTTCCCACAACATCCTTAGATGAGCTTATGCTTCTCCCCCTCTCTGTCTCCCACGTTCACTAAGTGGGTAACTCTACTTGTGCTGCCAATCCCACATGCTAAAAAATATGGGCTAGCCTTCCCCCTTCTCCCTCCCTCCTATTTCCATGCAATTGGCTTAAAAATCATGAGTTGCAACAAAAAAATCATAGATGTTGGGCTTGGTTTGCTTCTTTTTCTGGTTTTTCTTTTAGCCTGGTGTTCTAACAAAACAAACCTCTCGCCACCGTGCTATCTACCGGTGCCCACCGCTGATTTGGGGCAGTTTCAGCCACGTTTGACAGGCAGCGAGATGATCTTGTTCCTAAAAGTTTTGCAGAAGTAGGTGGCTGGGTAGATGTTCTCTGAGTGAGGAAAATGCCAAAGCTACGTAGGAAAGAGGCTTTATAAATACCCTCAGTTCAGAAGTAGCCACGATTGACATCCACAATTAGCTAAGAGGTTTGGTAGGCTGTAAAGTATATTTTACATTTCCTTTTCCAGCTATTCAAGGGAGGCAAACTTCCCAAAACACCCTTCCAGATTTATTACCAATTGCAAGGGCTGGGCAGTTCTGGGTCTTCATGGAAAAATCCCTGTAGGTCCAGCCTGGCTCCTATCCTCTCTCCTGCATTTGTGGTACCCACTGGAGCACTACCCAGGGGCTGCATCACAGCAGCGAGTCTGACCCAGGCTCTCAAATCCCAAATTAAAGCCCTAATCTCTGGATTAGGCCCTTCCCCTCTTTAGGCTGTCTTATTTTCCTTTGGATTTCTTCTGTTTTAAGTGCTGCTTCTCCCTGGCTGCCCCTTTCAATGCCATGTGCCTCGAGTGTCAGTGTCCAGCCTCCCCCTCTCTCCTTCCAGTCTCCAGCTCCTCCTGTGTGTCCCTGGCTTGCTTTCCTCTGCCTCTTTACCCATTCCTCCATCTCATCCCTCCACCTCTAAAACCTCCCTGCTCCTTATCTTCCCCCCAGCGCTCTCCAGCCCTCCCAAGCAGGGACTGATTGCTCTTCCCACTTGCATTGTCCTCCGAAATGAAAAAACAATGAATTTGTCTGACTTCTTCTGGTTGTATCTTATCGCTCCACCTGCCTGCTTCCATATTATTCCTTTTCGCTCGTCTCCTGCGGTTTGAAGTAGCCCCTCTCAGGCGTCCCCTCATTTAATTCGACAGCCCCAGCCTGTGTTTTATACTCTCCTTATCATTATGGCCTGACTGCTCCCCTGGCTCTCATTTCACCCTGCCTCCGTCCATCTGCCCCTCTTCTGCGGCCGTCCCCCTTCTGTTTTGTTTGGACAAATGACAGCCTGGGTGTGACCGGCGGCGATAATGGTCGACAAATATTTGAAGGGAGAAGGAGAAAAATTGTTCGTTGGGGAGTTTCAAGGGGGAGGGCAGGGGGTGAGCGGAGGGACGGCTCCTGATTTGGTGGGGGGAGGCTGGGACAGGGAGAGGGCGGATGGGTTGGGAAGATGTGCAGATGATGCTGTCAGCCTGAGTACATCGTAAATCCCCTCCGGGTGGACAGGGGATGTGGCAATGAGCATCTCTCTCATCCCTGGCTCTGATTGGAAGGACGGGCTCTACCTGGCACTGGCACCTTGCTGGCGAGGTAGAGATAGGGAGGGATGATTTGGAGCAGGGGGACAGAGAAGAAGGAATGGGAAGGTAGGCAAAGGTATTGAAATTGCAACAAAGAGGGGAAATTTGGGCTGAATAACTCTGGAAACCTTCCCGTAACTCAACTGGGGTGGATGATCCAGTGTCTGAATCCAGATGCTAACACAGACTGGAGTATATACCGATGGGGAGGAGCCCTGGGGATAAAGCCAAGGGAGGGGATCCTGCAGGTTTGTGGCTTCTGCCAGTTGCTGGTTTTGTTCCCTGGGGCAACGTGAAAGGCGATTTTGCTTCCTGAGAAAAACATCCAAACAAGTGGTAAAAAAAATGAAGGCAAACCTCACACTGCCTTGTAGCTGCTAAAGGGCTAGGAGAAGGGGGAGACTTTAAATAAACGGTGCAAATGTTATTTAATAAAGGTCCTACTAAGAAATCTACTGAAAAAAGTGCATCTGCAAGGCCTGGCGGGGAAGTTAAGGGAGTTGCCAGAAGTTGTGCAGCAAATCAGTGGCAGAGGAGAAAGGGCACCTTGCACAGCTCTGATCCATGCCAGGACACCCCGGGTGTCCCAGATAAACCAATATGCAAACCCCTGAGATACTATAGACATGCTGGACAAAGGAGAAATGGAGGATGGTTTGGATGGATCCTCTCAAAGGCTTTTTCTCCACCTGTCATTAGGAATTGGTTGCGGAGAGGCTCTGACCAAAGGGGAAGGCAGTGGCTGGTGATCAAGTGCCACAGCCCTGCTCTTCCCTGCAAGCTGCTTCTTCTCTTGAAGGCTTTTTTGTAGCACTTTTGTCTCGTTTTCTATCACCATGAGCCTTCCTGAAGCTGGTAAAACTGCCAAAAAGCTGATAGTCTGACAACCTCGGCTGCCAGCACCCAGACCGAAAACTGCCACTCAGGGCAGAACTCATCCCGTCCCTCCCCAGGGTGTCAGCGGTGGCAACGCAGACCCTTGGACCAGCTTTAAAACAGCTCGCAATGAATTTTTCCACCCTCCAAAAGCATGATAAAGACATCCTTTGTCAGCGGCGGGGATGGTGACAGCAACCCAGGAGCGGCCAATTTCCTTTCGGATCTCGGCAGAGAGGGGCAAGTTGTTTAAACCTCCAACACTTGAAAGACTGGAGGGCAGAAGGGGGTGAAAAAGAGACCTAGAGGAACAAGCTCATAAGCTAGCAGCCCTCTCCCTGGCCTTTTTTTTTTGCTTTTTCGAAGATTTCACCCAGTTTTAGGGGTTTCCAGAGCTGCCACCAAGCGCGGTCGCTGCAGGTGGCGCTGCGATGTCGGATTTGAGCGGTGCGGGCGCTCGGTGCAAGTCCGGGGCTGTAACAAGCAGCTCCGGCTTTTAGCAACTTAAAATACCAGGTTGGTTTAACAAACTTGTAAAAGGTCGGGGGAAAAAACATAACAAAAGAAAACCCCCCAGCTTCTTAGATTCCTCCTTCTCTTTTTCCTTTTTTTTTTTTTTTTTAATAATTTTAAACTGGCTCCCCTGCTTTGTTGTTGGAGTCTTAAAGCATACAGACGGACCTCCTCGGAAAAATGGGTGTTTTCTGTTCTTTGGGTGTTGTTGGAAGTGATCCCTGTGTGCGGCTCAGGTAACAAGGCACAAAATGAAAGGCTGCGTGAGCTGTTCGCCAGCGTCCCGCTCGCCGGCAGGGAAGGAACCGCCGAGGGCTGCGGCGATGCTGTTGGCATCCAGGACTTCACAAGCAATGGGGGCTGAAGGGGGTGTTTTGGGGTAGCGGGGGGAAATCAGGCATGGGAGGTTGTTCGGATGGAGCCAGCATGGTTTTCCCTCTTCCCAGATGATGCTGAAAGCAGCTTTGGTGCTGTTTGGTGCTGAGCCCTGGTGGGTTTTCCCCCGGGAGCGGGGAAGGTAGGGTGCCCAGCGCCTCTCCAGAGGGACCCATGATCTCTGCTGTCACCGCAGCTGGGGGCAAAATATCTGCTTGATGACAACAGGGTGAGCCTGAGCCCCCCTTGTCCTTGGGCCCTTTTACTGCAGCTATTCACAGGTCAGAGGAGGTCATTTGGGTTTTCCAGCCCTAACCCTTTTCCGCCCCCACTGCCTAGTTCATGAAAAGGCCTATAAATAAAGTCTCATTTGTCACTCACTCCTTTATGAACCCAAACAGCACAGGGATATATTGACTCATGTCATTGTCTTAAGCAGCAGAAAGAATTTGTATTAATTTCTTCCTCCCCGACGGATAGTGGGAAGTAATCTCAGCGTATCCAGATTATCCCTTTTTAGCAGAACAGCCCGGTTTTAAATGCAAGACCAAATTTCCCAGAGATTTTCATACGGTTTATTAAATGGAGCTGCAAGCCAGACTGGACATTAAATAATACTGTACTGCTCACAACAGCAGTGATCTTTAGAGGTTACTAACCTGCCATTGTATCTCTCAGATTTCCGTCTCGCTCTTCCGTTGTCATTTTGCTGTGTTATTACTCTTCAGGCTTCACATAGTATTCATTTCTCTGAATGAAAACAAATGGTTCCTTGCAAGAGGCAGGAGATAAAGAATAATAAATACATTTTATGCACCACCTTAAAAAAGGGCTCTGAATCCCCATCCATCCATCAGGAAATGTAAACCAGAGCTCAGGCAAAACACACACGCGCACGCAGGCACGCGCCGGGGAGATAAAACTTGTTTTAAGGAAAACATGATACTGTTTTAAAATAAATATCTTGGAGGATGCAAATAGACAGCCCCCAGCCCCCATGTTTTGTGGCATAAATTTAAGATAATTAGAAATACAAAGCTTGGATTAAGCCTGATTTTCTGTGAATGGTAGAGGCTGTGGGGAGGAGGGGGAGTCCTGCTGTGCTTGGTGCTGTACAACGTACCTCCTGAGAGGCAATCCGTGCCTCTGATCATGGCTATCGCTCGCCGCGAGCGGTGGGACCCCCTTTACCAGCCACCCCCTGCATCCCTGCCGGATGCCTTCATCTTGGATGGGGTAGGGGGAAGCTGCAAGATCATCCCCAGGGTTTTCCCCTCCCTGCCCTGATGTGAGCACAGCCAACACCCCTGGAAGCAGAGAAGGTCTCCCCAGTTGCTTCCCCTTTGCTTCCCCTCCTCCCCAGACCTCTGCGAGGAGCCCATCCTCACGGCATCAGGGCTCCCCCATCTCTGCAGGGAGGCAGCCCTCTTGCTACGTGCGGCTATCAGCTCCCCGAAAGCACTGCTTTCCTTCCCACCGTCTGCTGCCTGCTCTGCTTTCAGCTGGAGGAGAGCCCTGATATTACCTGCAGAGAGGAGTTCAGGTCTCTGCACAGGGGGGGACTGAAGTTGCAGAGCAGTGTCTGCTCCATGGGGCAGCTCGGCCAGCCAGGCCGGCAGCTTGCTGGACACGAAACTCAGGCAGTAAAGCACTAATAGCTTTTAAAAAATACTATTATTCCTGCGGCTGCCAGGAATTAAATGAAGACCCGGAGAGCAGAGCAGCTTGCAGCCGCTCTCTAGGATTACTGCTCACCCAAGCTGAGAGATTGATCTTCCTCTGAGCCTCCCCACGCCCGCTCTGACCGTCTCCCCTCCTCGGTTTGTCCCAGCCGGAGGAAAGCGGTGGGGCACACGCTGGAGAGGGAAGGGGGAGGCAGATGCCAGCCAGAGCCGCGATGCCGGGAAGGGCTTTTCTGGGGAGGTGATGGAGGGAGCCAGCAAGATGCCTTTGATTCCTTGAGGCTTTTTTATTTTTTTCCCTTTTTTTTTTTTTCTTTTTTTTTTTTGGGCAGAGACATTTCCCAATTAGCCCAATCAGGCAGGAGATCCTAGGTGTCAGTAGTGAGTAGGAGCGAGGGAAGGCACCCGGAGGAGAAATCAAGGCAGCCGGAGTTGCAGCCGTGGGAGAGCGGCGGCGGCGGCGCTCGCAGCCCCGGGCGCGCTCGGAGGCGGCGGCTCCGTCCCCGTCCCCATCCCCGTCCCCGTCCCCGTCCCCGTCCCCGTCTCCTGCAAACTTTGGGACGACGAAAAGCGGCTTGGGGGGGGTCCCCCTCCAGAGACAAGCTGCTCCCCTCCGCCTTCTCCCCTCTCCCAGAGGTGGGTGGGCTGGCGAAAGGAGGAGCAACTGGCCACTCTCTCTGCAAAAAAAAAAAAAAAAAAAAAAAAAAGGAAAGAAAGAGAAAAAGAACAGAAAGGGATTTTTTATGATCTTTTTTATTTTTTCAGTTATTATTATTATTATCCCTCCCTGGCGTGCGGGGCTCGCGTTGCCACCGCACTTCCACACCTCTCCGGCTTTTTTTTTTTTTTGGAAGAGGGGTGTGTGTCTGTGCGTGTGTCTGTGTTTGCAAAAGAGCCTGGGTGTCAAAGCCCGCTCCGCAGCCACCATTGGAGAGGAGGGCCGGGGAGGAAGGGCTGGCGAGACAGCCGCAGTGCGAGCCCTCCCCGGCGGGCAGGCAGCGGCGCGGCGGCCGCGGAGCCGGGCGCGGAGCGGGGCGCGGAGCCGGGCATGGCCCCGTAGCGCATCCCCTGCCCGCACCCCGCCTGCCAGCTCGGCTGCCTGTCTCCCCCCCTCCTTGCAGCTTTAGAGGCGGGGGGGGAAGGGCTGGGGGAGGGAGGGAAGGGGTGATTTGGGGGGGGAGTGAAAACTGGAGCTGCGTTCTCCCCCCCCCCCCCCGCCCCCCGGCTCTGGGCGAGCCAGACACGGTTTGCCCAGTGCAGAGAGAGGGGCTCCGTGTTCCGCCTCCGTGGAGTATTTGGGATTGGAGAGAGACACACACACGCGCACACACACACACACACACACAGAGACCATCTGCAGTGTCAATGCGGCGCCTGCTCTGAAGACTGAAGTGGGGGGAAAGGAAAGGAGAAAAAAAAATAATATATCTAGACCAAAACCCACCCAAAGCAAGCGAGGAGCCTTCCCAGGTAAGGAGCCCCCCGCCCCGCCCGGGCAGCGGGGGCTGGCGGGAGGATGCCCCGGAGGATGCCCCGGGAGGGCCGGCGGGGCTGCAGCGGTACCTGCCCTCCACACCTGGCAGGAGTGGGGGGGCTCTGGGAGGACCCCCCCCCGCCGCTTCTCCCCACCCCCGGGTCGTGGGGAGGGGGTCGGGGCTGGCGGGCAGGGACCCCCGCGGGCAGCGGGCTGAGCCGGGGGTGGTCGGGCACGGCCCCTCCGCCCCTCCCGGGCCGGCTTGGGAGGATGCTGGGGGGGGGTTCGCAGCGGGGACCCCCGGCATCCCCCCCTCCTCCACATCCCCAGCGTGGAGGGGACGCGGTGCCCGGTGTCGTGTGGTCCCCCCCCGGGTCCTCGGTGGCTTTTTCCCCATGCACAAGGCTCAACTTTTCTCCCCGGAGGCAGCGGCTCCAGCGTCGCAGCCTGTCCCTAATCAGCCCCGGCCATCCCCGGCTGCGGATTTTCCTCCCCTCGGGGAGGGTATTTTCCCTCCCTCCGTGCCCCAGAGCCTTCCCCGGGCGAGGGGTTGGAGGCATTTGCAAACTTTTCCTGCTCCCGACGAGGTTGCAGCTGGACGGGGCTGGAGGCAGAGCCCTTTTCCCGGGGAGGATCAGCGCCTCCCGGGTGACGGGTGGATGGGGAGAGGGGCCACCCCCGGCGGGGAACACCTAGGAGGGAAGGGGGGACCCCCCCGTCGTTTCCCTTCCTGCAAGGTGTTGGGAGAGTTGGACTGCCCAAATCCCGGCTGCGAAGTCGGCGCTGATAAACCAACCTCCCTCCGTGCGTGTGTGTGCTGCAACCGAAACCTGCGTATTGATGCTCTTCGTTTATCAAACATATGCCCTTAAATTATGTAGACAGGGAGAAGTGATCTAAACACCGAGCCGCACATGGTTTTGGTGGAAATATAATACTCCGGCAGCAGATGAGTTCCTCCCAGATAAACAAACCCACTGGCTCAGCCACAGCAGGGCTAAGTGCTGTTTGGGTTTGTAGCGGCTGCATGTGGCTGCTACATACCCAGCCCAGAGGAAACCCTCCTCCTGGGGCCCCATCTGCTCCCCGTGCTGGGAAGGGATGCAGCATTTTGCCCTGTGGGATTCGGGTGTAGGACCTGCAGGACTCGACTTCATGGAAAGGACCAGGTGGAAAGCGTGTGGCTGCGCTCCTCTCCCATAAAACTTCCACCCCGCGTCTGCTCCGCTTTGCTTTCCAGCCCCGCCGCCGGGCAGCAGTGCCAAAGAGCTCGCTGGAAACGCACCTGATTTTTCATGGCTTCCCTCCGCCACTGGGATATGATGCCTGAGATGCGAGGTTTTGGGGAAAGCGAAGGGGGTCTGAGGCTTTCCGGGTCATGGGGCTGAGCGGTGCGGAGAGGGAAGGTTTGGACCGGGACCCCTGGGACTGCCGGGGGATGCTCTTATTCCGGGGGAACAATGATGGTGTTAGGGGATTTTTACAGCCGATGCAACCGCTTGCAGCTTTCTAGGGACTTATCTTGAGCGTGCACCAGCCCTGCACAAATATTTTGGAAGGCATAAAGCGTGCTAACTTATTTTCTTTATCTGTCCTCTGTTTCACCCGGGTCTTGTTTATAGAAGCCGGTTAAATCCGCGAGCGGGTAGGACCAGTGAAGCATGGGGTTGCTGTGCCTTCGCCGTCTCTATGATTTTAATTACAGCGTGTGCCGCCCAGTGTGAGATTAGGTGCTTCCTCCCCCTGGCTAAACCACTGTCTTAAGTCTCAGGGATGCAAGCAGCCTTTCGTTTGTGGTTTAATTGCCTCGGGAAGCGTGTGTGTTTGTTTGCGTGTGGGACCCTTCACCAGAGCCGGGCTTCAAGCGGTGCAACAGATGTGTGTTTGCTTTTCGTGTGCGGCCAGGTTTAAACATGCAACCCCAGCCCCGTCACGAAAGCCTGGGATTTTCTTCCCTCCACTGCCCAGACCCATCCTCCATGGGGGTGTCTCCTTTCCCAAAGGACCACTCCAAGGCTTTTCCTTTCTGTCCCATCTTAAATGTGCGGCACTCGGTGATATCAATAGGATGCAAAATAAATGACAGCCGCATGATATAAGTGTTGTTTATGTCCAAGGCGGGTGTTTTAAAATACAGGCTGATGATCAATCACAGTGCTGTTGGGAAGCTTTTGCCTGATGATCGTAACTGCCTTGTAGGCGCTGCAGACTGGTGTTAAATCTGTTCAGCGTGCAATCCGGCACCTGGCTAGCGGAGGGAGGAGTGCTATTGCAAATCCTAAGAGAGATGCTGAACTTCTCCATGGGGAGAGGAGATATTCGAGCCTTTCCTCATGCATTCACCTGCCAGCATCCCTTCTCTGTACCCGCAGCGAGCCTGGTGCTAGACAGCCTGCAGATGTGGGAAAGCAAAGGGTTCAGCACAGGCATGAGAGCGGCTGAGATCTGCCGCCGGGGAGGCAGAAACCGTCTTTGGCAGCCAGATCCCGGGGGGCAATGGGTTGCCGGAGCCAGTTTCATGTTGACTCCTCCGTTTTTGCAGGGTGAGGAGGGATGCTGGAGCCCCTTTTGTGTTGCATCTTTTTCCTTTTACTGAATTGCTTTGTCTCTATCTCCCGATTTCCTCGATGTTGAGCGGTTGCAATAAAACCTACCTCCTTCCCGGAGTGCTGGGTTTTGATTTGCGCGCTTACACGCCCCAGGGTGAAAAGCCTTGCAAGCTCTTACGATACTCAGGTGTGCTGAGGGTTAACGCTGTGTAGGAATTAATTTCTTTTTTGGAAGGGAACCCTGAAAAGCTTCCTAAAAAGCTGAGAATGACGCTGGCAGAGTAGGCTCATGCTCCGCTCACTGTCACGTTGGGATCCTACATGGGGAGGGTGTTAGAGGTAGGGCTTTTGAGTTTTGGAGTTAACGGTGCCAAAGTTTGCCGCCTGGCATTGCCTACAGGTGTTTTTGAGCAAAATGGCATGCTGTCCTAGAGTGGCTTGGCTCGTCTTGATTTATTATTCATAATACTCTCTTAAAGTGAGGTCCCACTCAGCTGAGACTGAGACCTAATGCCACCCCTTTGCACCCGTGGCACTGGGACTCAAAAGTCTCATGTCCTGCCCATGAATCCCCCTCCCCAGCTAGGGATGCAATTTGGATTATGACTGTTTCCCATAGCAAAGCCCTCAAACCGCTTGATGCTCAAATAAAAACCCCTTTCTGGTCCCCACCAGTGTGACGAAAGGCTTCAGAGTGCTCTTTCTTACTCCTTCCTTCTTGCTTGTGAGACTCAGTTAATGGACACCAACTGCTCCAGGCACCCAAGGCAACGAGATTTCCCGTCTCTGCAGAGAGTCTGGGCAACCCACTGACTTGCGGCAGGATATCAGTGATGAGCGTGCTTCCCTGCATGACTGTCTTTGGGTGAAAAGCACTTTATATCCCTTAGGTTTGATCTCCCAAGGAGCCTGCGACCAAAAGTACAGAAGTAAATACATAGGGCTCCCCAGATGTTTTTCACTCAGTATTTTAAAACAGTGGGAAAGTATTCTCATTCCCCTGGTGCAGATCGGGAAACTGAGGCACGGTGAGGCAAAAGGCTCAGTCCGCATTTATTGATGGGAATCCTCACTCAGCACCATGAAATACAAACTGAACCCCAAGTGGTACTTGGAGATGAGAGCAGTGAGCGGTCCCCTGCCCTTGAGCCTGCGCTTCAACAGCCAAGAGCAGTGCTCGGTCAGACCAGGACACTTTCAGGACTGAAGTTTTTCCAGTTAAAATGACAGATGGGTGCTTGAAAATGAGAAAATATCATCTTGGGTTAGTGCATTGGCCAGGGGGCAGCTGTGCTCTCATGAACCTTGGTTCCTGTATCTTTAAAATTGGGTACAAAATGCTTTTAATCACCTTTGGAGATGGAGAGATCATTGCAAAAATGTGTTGTGATACTGACAGTCTGTGTGGCAATTTTCTGGAACTGGCATTCCTCTTTGTTGTTTTTTTTTTTTTTTTTGGATTCATCCTGCTGGAACTGTCTGGTTTTCTTTGTTCTTCGTTGGTGCATGTACTCTGCTAAGTTTGCCTCATCCTTGCTTGGTTGCATCTCATAAGGTGCTGAGCAGCCACCGAGGTAAGAGGTGCCAAGTCTTCGCCCTGCATCCCCTGCAACGGGAGCCAGTTTAGTGTGGCGTCTGTCCTGCAACCCTTTCCTTTGCAAAAAAACCCCGCCTCCGTCAGCCCTTAAAGATGGTCTGAAGGCTTTAAATGGGCACCCTTTGGTTTGGAAACCCAATGGTCATTTCATTTTAGACACCTCTAGCCCGCGCAGGTCAGTGCTTCAGCTAATGTGAAAGGTGATTTCGCTCTTCAAAGGTGATTCCTAGAGCCATGGAGGAAGCCAACTCTTTGCTGAAGTACAGTGTTCCCAGCTGTTTCTATCTCAAATACTACTGTTTGTAGAAGACACCAAGTACTCAGGGCTGGAGGAGACCCTGAAGACCTCAGCAGGATCAGTGACTGGGTTGAAACCTCTATCCCCACTATGCTGCCTATCAGCATGCGGCTTTGACCTTACTTCGGGGGGATATCACTAGAAAGAGGTCGGTCATTTGTAGACTCTGCGACTTGCTTTTACCCCAGGTTTTGCTGCCAAGAAGGCTTTCCAGTGTTTTTTAAATACTGCACGCCATGAAACAGAAATCCAGACCCAAAAGGCAAGAGGCTGAGATTCATGGGCTTTTTTTGCATAGGAATAAACAAAAACTGCCGCTGAGCGTGGCTGGACTCGCGTTGGTGACCCAGAAGGGAGACCTTGTGTCGCCGTCTCTCTCGGCTTTCACGCCTGATCTCTGAGTTTCCTTCCAGCTATATTAACCATACACAAGTGGTCTGCCAGGGCTTTCCCACCAAGCCATTGGCAATAAATTCATGGGAGCTGACTGGCACTTGAATTTGCCTTGTCCTTCTGACAGAACGAATGTGTGGATCTAATGCAGATAATATGGGATAGGTTTCCATTGCAGGCATTTGCATGATATATATTCACACACTTCCCCCTCCTCTGAGCTCATGCGAGGGCCCGAGAAATAAATCTTGATGCTTGGTGAACCCTCACAGCCAACGCCGCACCAAATGCATGTAAATGTTTGCGAAATGAGCCACCCCGACCCGCTCGTTATTTCTCCTTGAGCATAAAACACTACATGGGGGAGGAAAGGTGAGGGTGGTGGAGTTTTATTTTAATTCCAGGATTGTCTTCCTTTGAAATAGTGAAGTGATGCTGGACTCGGGGACCACGTATAGATGGTTAATATTTATATACTTGCTGTTTCTTCGGAAATGAGGAAGGTGCACTTGCCACCAGCAGCCCCCTGATGCTCATTCACGAAGAGCCTCGCTGGCGAGTGTCTCGGCGTTAAACTGTTTGGTGACTTCAGTTTAGAGTTATAGGAATCGGAGCGACGAATTAGCAGTAAATCAAAGCCCGGATGGCTTCGTACTCAACTGCGGCGAGATTTAAATTAAAAATATCTTGCCGAGATGAAGTACTCATAAGTCAAGCACTGGCGTTGTGTCAGTCTGGGCTTCGGCGGCGAGAGCTCAGCCCCTTTGAAACAGAAACCACGAGGAGCCCACGTATTGATCCCCAGCTGAACTGGGAAATTGCCACTTCATTTCTTCTGTTAAATGTTCTTTCTTTTCTTTCCTTTTTGCCTTTGCCCACCGCCCCCAAAGGGAAGATGGTCGTGCTGGGAAGTTGGGAAAAGGTTTGCAGATTCGCTGCACGTGCGTGTGGCCCTGTTTGACTTGGTTAGAGCATATTTGATTGTGAAAAGGGATTTATTTGTTTTTTGTGACCGGGGACTTGTCTATAATGTAGTGCTGGAAAGAAAACTCATTTAGAGACTAAGGAGGTGTATCCTGTTACAATTGCCTATTGATGGAATAGCAAGTGCTTGGTGTGGAACACAGCTTTATTTTACTTTAGGGAAACTTATACTGGGCTGCCAAAGGGAGACTTTGATTTCCCGGAGAGCTGCCTGCCCCATGGCCCTGAGCAAGTCCCTTGGCTTCTTGTTTCCCCATCTATCAAATGGGGTGGTCTTGTGGAAGTGCCTGTCCCTTTAGCCATCATCTAATAGTCATTTTGCTCTAATGACCTTTACAAATGACTCATTTTTCCTAAGTGAGATGATAAAACTAGGGAGGTTCTGGTTGGGAACTCACTCACCAGCCTGAGGAATAGCATCATGTACACAGCTAATAGTCACTAACGGCCACTGTCCCATCCCTGGGCAGTGTCACCTTCTTCTGCCGGCTGGGAAGAGGCTTTCAGAGGTGGTGAGGGGCAGGAGGCTGTTCTATACTGGAGGAGAAGGCTCTGTCACTACGGCCCTGCTGGGAAGAGGAGGTGAGCTGGGAATACGCCCACACCAATTGTGGAGCTAATCAAAGGCTTTTGCTTGGATTTTTCTTTAATGGGCAATTTAGGGGGAAAAAACCCCCACACTCAAATTACAATGGGCATGTCTGCTTGACTTGTTAGCTTAAAAAAAGGTGAGTTTCTGGGCTGTTTTGGGAAATCCCTTTTATTTGTCAGGGTTTTGGTGCAAATTTGCAGTTCTTGCTAAAATCAGAGCAACACACAGAGTTTTGTAAGCTGTTACCCTGGGTTGCGTATATGTTTGGGGAGGGATGTATTTGCACGGCTGATTTTGGGCATTTCCTCTTTTTGGTTGTGTTTCAGCCTTTGTACTCTCCCCTTCATGGTGTCCTCCTGGCTGGATGGGGGGGTTGTCCCCTGCCACAGTCCCCCACAGCCACCCTGGAGCCCCAGGACTCATTTGGAGGGTTGCAATGACCTTGATGCCTGCTGCTTTTGAGGCTGCATACCCCCCATCACCCCTTGGACCCCAGCTTCCACAGCTCCAGAGCATCCAGCCCCCTCCCAGACACTTTCCCCGGGGAGGGCAGAGCTCAGGGGCAACCTGGAGGGTGTCTTCTTGGTTTAAGTCCCAGCACTGCCACCACCGAAGCCACCTTGAGGAGGGCAATTGCCTCCTCACCCTGAAGACGGCAGGATGAGCTCTGAGTTTTCCTCCTGTGCTTAGCTGCTATGGTGATGAGTTGCTATAGAAACACATAGTTAGCATTATTATTTATTATTGAAAGGTGCTTCTTTTCATCTCTTAAACGCAGAGCCGTGCCAGGAAGAGCCCGATGCTGGGTGTGGGGTACTGCCCACGCTGTCCACACAGGTTGGTGGGTTACGCTTCCCGGCGAGCCAGGCTTTAGCCACGCTGGAGGCAAGCAACCGTGCTGCGCTGGCCCAGCGGGCTGATCTGGTTAGACAAATCCCTCCAGTATGTTCCCGTCACAGGTTCCTTCCTTCGTCAGATCCATCCTTTGGAGGGGGATTTGAGTGAAGCGTTTCATTATAATGAGCTTAGTTATTTCCAAACTAGTAATCGCATGTCACCATTTGGTGCAAAGGGTTTGCATTAAGTTCTGTAATAATATGTCTATTCATCCATCACAAATACTATATTCACAGGACCTTGTAGTGATTGCCTGGTAAATACCTTCTCTTATCTCTTTGCATGCGCTGCTCCTTGTTGTTTGCTGAAGTCCCCCCTTCTCTGCAAACCCATCCCTCCGCGCTGGGAGGCAGGGAAGCTCCTCCGGTGCTCCTGTCCCGGGCTCCTGCTCTGCCTGAGCCCCCCTGGAGCTGGGCACCCATCCAGGCTGCGCAGGGGAGGCCCCTCCAGGGCTGGCTGCAGCCTGCAAGATGCCAAGCAGAGCAAGCTGTGCTAAGGATATCGCTCTGCCTGCCCTAACTATCGCTTTCCAGCTGCTGCGGGTGGGACAAAGCCTGTCTTGAGGGCTCCTCTCGCTCTCCAGGAATGGGTTGCGGGGGTAGGAATAGGTATCTTCTGAAGGCTGGATGCTGAGCAATGCTCTGGCTGAGAGTTGCAGCAGGGGGTCCTGCAAGAAGCCCCCTTATACAGCTCACCAGACATACATCCGTTGGTTTTGGGAATGCACAGCTGGGAGGGATGCAGGGATGCAAAGCCAGATGCCTGGGTCCCCCACTTGCAGCCACCAGGTTCGCAGCTTCCCCTCCAAGCTGGCAGTGCTGCAGTGGTGGCTCTGCAAGGAAACCTCCCTCCATCCTGCCGTCCTTCACACCCTGGCAGCCCTGAGGATGCTGCAGCCGCTGCGGAGGGGTGGCGTGGTGGGGCCGGGGGGTCAACGGCTGGGAGGTTGGAGGGATGTCTGCAGGCACCGGGAGGAGCGGGGCTGCTTTCCCTCTCTGGCTAGGGCAGGTGCAATGTAAGGCTGGAGGTGGAGGGCTTGGCTTTGCTTGCAGCAGGGATTAGCTGTGCAGTTCTTCCCTCTTCCCTTCCTAGCTCTAAAGGACTCCCTGGAAAATGCCTGGTGGGGAAAAAAAAAAAGAAAGAAAAAAGGAAAAAAAAGAAAGAAAACAACACAGCTTTTCTTGACGCAGAATTAACAACTCGGAGGTGAAGTTTCAGGGCTGGTCGGTGTAGCTGCAGGGGGGATGGCTCAGCCCCTCCTCGCACACCCTGCACAGTTGCTGCATGTGCAGGGTTGGGCTCTCTGTGCAGCCGCTGCAGATGCTCCCCTGGGGGGGATGAGCCCCTGCGGGGTGGGGAGGGATGCAGGAATGGCTGGACCAGTGCAGGATGCTGGATGTGGAGGGATTTGGGTGTGGGAAAATGTCTGCTGTTGCTTGCAGAGCGTGGCCCTTGAAGTTCCCTGAATTCCTCCTAGTCTCCACCTTCCTCAGCCTGCCAGGCTGGGACTGGGAAACATCCTTCCCGGCCTTTGAGGAAACAAAAGGAGGCTCTTTAAAGCACCCCTCGAGCAGGAATAAAACACCTGCCTTTGCAGAGCCTGTTTCATCACTTGAAGTCAATCCCTTCAGGCTTTGTGTTTTCCTTCTTGGAAGCTGTGCTCCCTGCAGAGAAGAGAAAAAAAAACCACCTGGGGTGCAAGAGCAGGGCTTGGGGGGGCCTTTCTGGGAAGCATAGGTTAGAGGTGGAGGGGTGAATGGGGGGGGTCCACTGTGGGTGTCTAGAGGGCTGAATGCTCACCCCTCACTCCTCCAGATACCCTTGCAACACATCCTGTAAGCGCCGTGTTTGGCTGTTAGTGTAGGGTGGCATCCAGCCTGTCTCTGTTGTATCAATGGTTGGGAGCAACCTGCTGGGGTGGGAGATGCTCCTGCATATGCCAACCCCTCCCCTACTGCTGGTGCAATGAAGCATAGCACTAAATGGGACCTCTTCTAAAGGAGGGAAGCTGTCTGTGGCAAATGAAAGTTTGCTACGTTTTGGTAGGGTCACTTATGTTGATGTGGGCCTGGAGGGGTCATGTTTTGCTTCTATGACCCCTTTTTCTCCACCCTGAGCTGCAGCCAGCTGCTTGGTTATGGGGTTGTGGCACTGATGCATTTAGAGAGAAGTCATCCAAGGGGTGGCATGGACCTGGGACTGGTGTGGGATGCCCCCTTGGATCCCACCAGCTGTGAAACTATCAAGTCTCAGGTTTCTCTCCAAATCCCTGCTGAGGGCAGAGTCATTTTGGCTGCTGGACTCAGAGCATCTTTGCAGCCTCTGGCTTTCCCTGCCTGGCCTCTGTGGTGGCTCCAAGAGACCAGGAGCTGCTCACCTTGGCCAGGCAAGGGCAGGAAGCATGAGGCATCCTTGGAGCTGCACCCCTCTGCCTGGGTGAGGGATGGAGAAGGGAGGTGAGAGAGGTGAGCTAAAACCAACGCCTGTCAGAGCCATTCAGGAGAGGTTTTTTTCCTCCCTTACAATGGAGTTGCTGTCCTTGCCTGCCTTAGCAAGGCAAACAGCTCAAAGGGATGCCTCTGAATGAAAGTAACAACTTTTAGGACAAATTTCTCTCTGCATAATATCTCAAAGAAAGCAGGAAAAGGAAATGGCAAGCGAGCATAATTAGGTAAGTATTACCCATTAGGAAGGGGAAGGAGCTATCAAGTCGATTTCCATTTCCTTCTTATTTTACATGCCTGATTTTTCCACCTCTCCAGGAGGCAGTGTGTGAAGTAGGTTTATCCTTAGCTTGGAGAAGTAAATAATCAGAACATGATGCGCTCCGAAGCTCTTCCCAAAGCTTTCCAAATCTGGACTAAGCTGAGGATTTTTAGCATCTTTACAAGTCTGAGCTTTCCAGCACCCGTAAGACCTGGTAGGGACTTATTTCCCTGGGGGAACCAAGGTGCAGGCGGGCAGCAGGGCTTGTGTCTTCTCATCGTGACCTGCTTGTCTGTACATATTTCTCTGTGTTTTACCTATTTTGCATGGAAGTAGAGATAACTCCTTTTCCCCTGGTTGCTTCCCAGTGTAAACCTGGGTGTTTGCAGTGTGAAGCCATGGAAGTACCTTGTGCTGCACTGGGAAGTGTGGTAGGGATGAGTCTCCACAAGCCACCACCTGGTCCACCCCTACCCGACCCTAGCATGTCCCTGTGTCCTCCTGGCCATGGGACCCATCCCTTTACTCCCACGTACCCGAGTTTGCTCTCCTGGCTGTGCCCTCTGTTACTTCTTAGGATAACACATCGCAGCATGGGCTGCAATTACAGAGCCATCAGCAGGTGCCTGTAACACATTTTGGCAAGGATGCGGGATGGCTTGTGCACCAGCCTGCGGGAGAAGGGCTTGCCTCCCCCCTCGCCTGCCCATTGCTCCAGAGTCCATCCGTGGTGTTATCAAAGGCTGTTGGGAACTGCTGTCATTGGCACAGTCAATGGCTGACACAAGCCAACCCTCAGACTTTGACTCAGCTGCAGCCCACACACACGCACGCACGCACACACACTCTCTCTCCTATGCACGAGCCAGAGAAAAGACAGTTTCTCACATGCATCACCCTTTTTCCAGCTGCTTGGACCCTTTTTTGCATTCATTTCAGAGAAGAAGTCTTGATTGTCTTGATTGAGAAACAGATATGGGTTGCATCGTACTACCAGCACGTGCCCAGCTCTCTCATTCATTTGTAGTTGAAGCTGAGGTCCCTTTTTCCTTAAGTACAACTACATGCATGCATATATATATATATATATGAGTATATGTGTTATACATATACATAAAAATACACATTTATATGCACATTTCTACACACAAATGTAAAATACACATGGTTAGAAAATGCCAATCTGTTCACCCTGCACTTTTCACAGATAGTTGCTAATTTTGCCCACAGTTCAGGAAAGGTCTTGCAGGTCCAGGATGAGATTTCTGGAGAAGGAAGAGCCGCCTGGCTGCACAGCCAGGTTTTAGGAGGGATTTGGGACAAGTCCAGTTCTCCTTTTTCCTCCAGCATCCCTGGATCAGGTGCTGGTGGGAGAGGACTTTTTTCTAGCTTGTAGGGAGGAGAGAAAAGGGAGGAAAAAGTTTGAGGTTTTGCTCCACCGCAGAACTGGGAATAAATGGTGCAATCGTGGAAAAACCTTTGTGTCTGGGAATGCGGCTTCCTGTGAGCTGGGTTGCTTTAGTCCTTTTCAGGAGGTGCTGGTCCAGGCTCTGCTGATTGCAAAGGGGGTCAGTGAGGGGCTGTCGGGGGTAGAGATGAAGGTTGTGTACCACTTCTCATCCCTCCAAGTGGCTCGGCTGCAGCTTGGCCATGAGCACTCAAGTGGGGCAGCACAAGGTGCCACGAGCCTGGAGGAGATCCCAAGCAGATTGCAACTCGGTGACAATCTGCTTTCTCAATCCTTGGTCGCGCACGGACTCATGCTCCTGCAGACATCTCCGTGGCTCCCGCTGGTCGATGCATGGGGTGCGCTGAGCCACATTCCCCCCCCAGCAGCAGCTTACGTGGCCATGCAGGCTCCTTTCCTGCTCTGCTTCCCCTCCTTCTGGGTACGTGTGTGTGTGTGTAGGATAAATTTGAGGTTTCTCCATACCTGCACAAGGATATGCAAAATTTACAGTGTGATGCTTGAAGGCTGTGTTCCTTAGACTTGCCATAGTGGGTTGGAAGAGAAAAACACGGATCCTTCCATGCAGCAGTTTCACTTGGTGGTCGTCCTCTCTCCTGTCTTGCTTCTCCTTCCCCGGTAACACAGGCAGCAAAAAGCGGCTGTATTTTATAATAAGCAAAAAGGTCTCCAGGTGCAGGTTTGTGCTCGCCTGTCTCTTCTCCACTGCTCTCTGCCAGTGGGTGACTTACTTCACCACCCATAATTAGCCTCTTCCAAGGTCTTGTTGTTGCTGGGCTGAGGCAGAAGGTTTTACAGCAACTGCCTATTCTCAAACACGGAAAAAAATAATCCCTTCCACAGCTCAGTGTTAAGAGGGAAGCGGATTTTATACTGTTTTATGTTGCTGCTGAAGGATGGTGGTCGGCAGCAGGGACCTAAAGTGGCCCACAGCGATGCTGTTAGATGGTGGGGAAGGATGGAGGGGTGGAGGATACGTGTGTCAGCCTTCCCACACAGAGGAAGGAATCAAATATCTGCCCTATATCAAATACCATGCTCGATTCCTGCGGGACTGAGTTATTGGTGAGGAGGAAGCTGACCTTCTCCTGTATTTATGAACTGAATCTCTAGTTTGCTTTGTTTTTGATTCCACCCCCCCACCCCCCCCCCCCCCCCCGTTACAGAGTGCAACACTTCATTTCATGGGAAATAACATTTTCTTCATTTTCTCCTTTGGTGTGATTTTTTTAAAAAATGCTGCTCAGGATAAGCAGGCTTTCTTCCCCTTAGCTTTTCTTGCTTTATAGTTGGCTCGGCGTGCTGGAAGTGGATGCTGCTGCCCATGTCTGTGTGGGACCATTAACTGTGCTGGAGCCCGGGGATACTCCCCTGTCACAGCTGCTGAGGGTGAACAAATTCTCCCGGAGCTGGACAAACACATTATTATTTTAGTAGTCACACCCCAGCAAGCTTGGGAATTAAAAGTAGTCAGCATTTCCCTTACTGCCACAGAGATCTATCCTTCATCCTCCTGGCTGTCTTATCCCCAGCCTTCCCCCGTACAGCTTTTTCCGCAAATCCTTTCCTGCAAGAGCTGGTCTTGAGCATCTTCAGAGCAGCAAGTCCTTCGGAGCCCCCCCCGTGTCCTTTTCCTTCCTCTTCTGCCCGGGGAGAGCAGATTTTTGGAAGCTTAAGAGCTCTGTGTTTCCTGCGCACAGGTCCCTTGGAGATATCTGAAGCTACTTTGCTGAAGTTCACAGGCAACTTTTGAAAACCTTGGCCATTGCATTCATACATATATATATATATATATATAAAATCTGTTCTCTCTTCCCTCCTGTTTTCTTTCTCTGTCAGGAATCCAGCTGTGCAACATGTGGCACTTGTAGGACTTGGAAGGCAGGAAGATCAAGCAAACACAGAGCTTTCAGCAAGAAGAGATAAATTTCCAGAATAAATTCAAGCCACGTAGGCCCAGTCTGTTTTAGTTTTTAAGCCCCGCTGGTAGTGATGTGTGGGAGCCGTAGATATAAAGCCAGGAAGAGAAGAAGAGTTTATTTATATTATTTCTGGCACCTTGGTAGAAAACCCTCTGTTCTGAGTTCATGGTGCTTGGCACAATGTTAGCCTGCATGGACCGGACCAGAGAAACTGCCTGTTGAGCGCTACCTTCCTGCATGATTTGAAGGCAAAGAAAAAAAGGGAATTATCTGCACCGAATGAGAGAGAGAGTGTTGTAACTGGAATAGGAAAGTGCCGGATTTGTGGGGGTGTATGGGATGCAGATGGCCGCAGAGGAGAAATATCTTGTTATTAATAACCCATTGAATTGTGATAGCAGTGTTACACCTGTGTACGTTGCCTACAATTTTTATCCCGGCTCTCCGGCGTCTGGCAGGACCACAGCTGCGAGCTGTGGGCTCCCTTCTGCAGGCAGCTGATGGGGATTTCCTATTTACTGCAGAGACAGAGGACAATTTGGAGTCTGATGGGTCCCACGGTATTGAGCCATGGCCATGGACTTGTTGGAGCGTGGTTTGGTCCACACGGCAAGTCCTGTGTTTCCCGAGTGTGTTTGTTGACATTGACCTAGCAAGGGTCAGTCTGGCAAAGGGAGTTGTTAGATGGGCCTGCTGCTTTTTGGAGAAGTCTGTGTCTCTATTTATCGCTATGCTTTTGTTTTACTAAGTTAAAAAATAAAAATATACCCAGAAGTGGGACCTGGATGCGCTCCCCAGGTTTGTCCTGATAAACTCAACAGCACCTGGTACAAACCAATGCTGCATTCAGCCAAACACCACCACCAACAACCCAAACTTCATTTCCCTTCCTCTCCCCCCTCTCTTTTTTCTTCTAGTCAAAGCAAAAGATTGACAGCCTCTAACTTTTGAAGTGAGGGCAAATTTCAGGCCAACCGTGGTGGATGCCTCATGTCATTAAAATCCATCTGCAGCCACCCAAGCCGCCCCAGCCGGCCCCAGGCTGCGTGTCCCAGCCACGCAGGAGCCAGGGCACGACATTGCGTGCTCCAGTCCCTTAGCCGAGGTCCCCGGGGGCTGGAGCACAGATGATGCTCTCCACGAGCAGGGGGGATGCTCCTGCCTCGAGTCGAAGCTCTTGTGACTGCATCCCCAAAGGGCAGGGGTACATGGGCACAGATTTGCATGTTTTTTGCAGGATTTGAGACTTGTGCAGCGCTCAAAGTGCAGCTGTGGGATCCTGTGGGGTGAGGGAAGAGAGCAGCAAGTCCTGTTTTGGAAAGAGGTATGAGTGGAGAGATGGAGGCAGTGGGAAAATGAGGGCAGGCTTGCCCTCCGCAATGCAGCTCGGTGGGATGGAGGGCACGTGGAAAACAGTCTTCTGTGGGACTTACTCTTTCAGCACTTGTGCATCTGTTTTGTAGTGTTTCTTCAGGTCTCACAGCCTGTGTTATCAAGGTCTCCATTTCTAATGAGCAGGATTTTATGAACAGAGATGACCTTCCCACGCTCCCACATTAAAAATGTCCCTCGTATCAGACCCAGGTGCCTTTAGACTGTGTGCAAGCAGAGATGAACAAAGCAGATGGTGCCTGGATCTGGATTAAATTTGAGTTTGGGGTGACATTTTGCTTGCAGCTGACTTTAAGCAAACAAGTAACTTTCTCTGGGGTAGTACGACCCAGATCTGAAACCACTGGTTGTTGCAAACCCATAAACTACCTTTTGCAGACTGAATGGGCTCGTGTGCCTGTTTCTGGTGCTGGGTTTTCTCCGTAACACCTATCCTAATGCTTTGTGATGATGGATCTGCAATTATGAGGCTGTGCAAATAGCTAGAACAATTGCATCACCCTCCTTGTGGCTGCTTTAGAGTGATTTGTTGATTTGTTGATAGCACCAGGCATTTGTTTGTGCAAACGAAGGGTCAGATCATGCAAAGTGCAGAGCATTTGCAGCTTCCATCCATGTCTGAATGTTTGGCTCAGGAAAGATATTTATGGAAGGAGAAAGAGGGATTTTGCCTTTTGTAGGTCTGCTTTGCAGCAGCAGCAAGCTGTCTACAAAGTGCCATCGCTGATGGCAGCCTGACAGTGTCTCCTCTCGAGGTTTGCCAGCGTGGGGAAGCACAGGTATAAATTGCACAAAGCTTTAGCAGCAGAGTAGCTGGAGCAGACACCTCCTCCCTTCCTTCCCCCGGCTCCGCAGGCTGGGTGCCAGCAGCAGGACTCTGCCCTGGATCATTTCAGGATGCCCTGGACGCATCCACGCAGACTCACAGCTGAACACGGTGACCACTGAACTATTTAAAGTAACTTCAACAACGACACTCGAGTGTATAATGCACCTATTCTGCTGATGCTGGCAAAGTGCTGGTGGAGTGGATGGGTTTAAGACTGATGGGAATTTACCGCTTCAGAGCCATTAGGGTGTGTGTGTGTTCCTAAAACATGCACCGAAGGAGACGGTAACAGAGAAAAATCGGCTATAAAGGAGGTTCCCCTGCTCCGGCACGCGTGGCTCTGCATGATAGTTGTCTTGTCGCGGTGGCACTGAGCTGGGGGTTAAACACACGGGCTGTATCTGTCTCAGCCACGCTGACTCTGTGTGACCTTGGCCAAGTCTTCACCTCCCTGGACCTCTGTCTCCCTGGGGTGTTTCTAGACTGAAACATCTGGAGGTGGGGACCTGCTCTTAGTAGGAACGTTTTGATTAGAGCCGCCGGTTGCCCTCGCAAGCGGCAATGTGTTATTTTACTGGGGGGAGCTGGAAGGGCCCTTCAGGACAAGGTGTGATGTGCTGGTGTGAGCTACGGTGGGACAGTGAAATAACAGCAGCCTCATGACATCAGGCTCTGCTCCACCGCTCCACCCCATCCTCCCATGTCACTCGTGTGGTTTTAACATATATAGGAATAGTCTGTAAATACGGGCTGCTGCTCCTGGTTCTGTTAAGTCTCGTAATTTGGTAACAACTCACTCCAGGCTTGACATTAAATATTGGTGTTGAGAAGGAATTGGAAGGGGATAGTGTAGTCCTTCACTCAGGAAGACCTCCTGCAACCTCTTCTCAATGCACATAGGAGGGTTAGGGAAGATGCTGGATAAGTCTGCAACAGTTCAGCAACTATCTGCTCTTTTTTTCCTTCTTTTCCTTTCTGCAGTGGCTTTTTTTTTTTTGATATGCATTTTCTAAGCTCTTCAGCAAAGCAAAAATGGAAATTTCTCCCCAGAACTTTAACCTTGTGTAACTGATTTGACCTCCAGATTTGTCAGCAGCTGGAGGAAACCCATCTTAGGGGAACTGGGAGACTCAGGAGCTGTGGGATCAATGCCCCATTCATGAGGAGAGAATGTTTCGGTGGTTACAGAACTTGCAAATCTGCAATCTGCCCACATTTCCCAGTCTCTGCTCATATCCCTTTTCCTAACTTGACTCTGCCCTGTTTTCTCCCCATCCTCCACTTCCTAGCCTTCCTTTCCTTGCATCAGAGCATCCTCCTCTTTTGCTTTCCGATTGGGTTAATTAAGTGGAGCTGCAGCGTAAGTCCATCAGGGAGCACGGAAGAGTCTTCCTCAGCAGCAGTGCTTAGCACCACAACAGCCTCCAGCTGACACAGCAAATAAATGTGGGGAAAACCTGCTTAGTCCCTTCATCCCTGATGTTGAGCGTGTTTTACTCCTCTTGTGGTGATAGCCCAAATGCTGTCTGATCCATCCTGGGAGCAGTGGAAAAGGCAAAATCTTTACTTGCAATGTATGTATTATTAGATGCTGTAACTTGGTCAAATTTAGACAGATTTTCAGGCTTGGCCAGAAGATCCCATGACAGCAGGGGAGGATCCTCCCAATTTTTACTACCTGCTCCAAAGCCTGGAAGCTTTTCAGTAAGACAGTGGAAAGAATATGACCGAGGTCAAGCACAGAAAAAAAATTAAAATCAATAACTTGCAAAAACTTTTCTCCTAATTTAGTTCTCAGAATTGCCCAAGCCATTCTGAATGCAACTTTCTACGGTGATGCTGGCCCGAGGCAGACAGCGAGCTGAGGAAATTGTCCCCTGAGCGGTTCAGGTCTGTCAAAGTAATGAGGACCTTAAAACCGAGTCTTAGCACAGAACATGTCAGACAACCTGAGCTATAGGTGTTGCTGCTAGTGCTCGGTGTAATTATGCATGCACACACTGCCCTGCACTGGGAGAACAGGAATTGCATAATTTTGTACAAAAATAAATGTGGCTGTATGCTGTACGGGATAGACTTGTGTATCTCCTTGCAAATGCAGCCTCTGTGTGTGTATACAGCATCAGCTCTCTTCTAATCCTCCTGTTAACAAACAGAACATGTGATTATCTTTTTACCCATATTAGCACAATTCTGTCTCTTGTCTATATCTGATCCTGGCCATAGGCGTCCTGTCTAGCTCAGCGGTATCTTGAGACTGTCAAGCATGGTTTGGAGCTAGTTATCCTGCAGCAACAGCCGGGCAGGGCTCTAAGAATAACTTCCCATTGGCCTTTGTATGCGTTGGCAGCTAGGCTTGTCCTCTGCCTTGCGGTGACAGTCACTGGAAGAGAAAATTAATAGCAAATTAGTAATAGTTTATCCATGTATTTTTTTTGGAAGGGGAGGGGGGGTGTTGAGTTTCGCTGCTGATTCTCTGCTGAAAGTACCTGTTGTGGTCTTCCTGCGTTGTCTGTGAAATGGGGACTGTGGTGGAATAGATGTCAGACTGCTTTTCTCCCCCCCCACCCCCCCAAAATGCTTGCAAAGCCACTGCTTATCAGGGCTGTGTCCACACTGCCTCATTACAGCTCTCGGTAGAATGAGTAGAGTCAATCCCCATTGCTGCTGCTGGGCTTGATATTGTGTCATCTGGATGTCTCTGCTGGTGCAAGCATGGGGATCTCCATGAGTCCTGTCGCTCCATTTGACTTCTGGATCGGGTGGCATCTCAACTGCTCTTCAGCCTGTTAAAAAAATCCAAGTCAAGTGGGGACAGAAGGTTTTAGCCAAAGCGTTCTGAAGTGGAAGTCCTCTGAAGAGGACATCTCTCGTTTGGGCTGATTTTGGGTACCTCTTCTCGGGGGGAATCTCGCTCTGAACACAGCAGCTGCACTGAGCCCTGCTTTGGTTTGAACTTGACAAAAAGTACTTTTATGCCAGAATGGTTAAAATTTATAAACAATTTTAATGCAGTTTTTATTATATTTGTAAGGGAAAGTCAAGTAAGGCATGCAGTAGATTAGTATTGTTCAAAAAACATTTATTTTGTGCTGCATTGTTTCACTTGTAAAGGAGAGATGGTCCTCTGTAGCAATCTCATATCTGCAGAAGATGCCTGGAATTTGGGGCTGGCGAACTTTGGGGCAGAAGTATGGACTAGTCAGCTTTCTGACATCTCTTAAAGATCTCCTTTCAAGCCTGTGGAGTCAGCAGAAATAGATTACTTCAGCTAACACGTGCAAGTTATGAACTAACCAGATTGGGACCTAATTGCCTCAGGTGCTACAGAAACATGGAAAAAGACTGTCCCTCATCTGACCTGCTTAAGGACTGAAAGACGGAGGCCAGTTGCTGGAAAAGCTGTCACGTAAAAGGCAGAGTGATAAAATAAATGGCATGTGTCTGCCCGGGAGGTTCATGGGTGCATAAAGACCCACACAGAAACATTTAGGAATATGGTCAGAGTTAGTAAGTGCAGAGAAAATGAAACAAGGTGATGTCTAATATTTTTTTTTCATGCTTTCCAGTACAGATGTCACTATAAAAATATTGCTAATGGTTGCAGTAAACTGAAGCTTTCCTTTAGGTTTGGGAGAGCAAATGCCAGTCAGCACTACTCCTTCCCGCTAGTGATAATGCGTGTGTTGGAATTGAGATCTGGCTAAGATTTGAGATGGTCCAGCCATGCCTGTTTTATGGGACTGTACTCGCTCATCTGCTCTTTTTAGCCACTCACACGGGAAGCTGAAGATGAAGGATTTGCTGTGTCAGATCTTTTCACTGGCCCCATCCATGGCTAGTGGTTGCTGCTCCAAAACGGGTTGGATACCTGCCATAAATGAAAGGAGGAAATTTTATGCTGAATAAAGCATAAAGGGAGACTCTGTTCTCGCCTCTGCTGCAAACCCTGCATCACTGAAGAGAAATGATCACACCTCTATCTGTCTTTTTCCTCCCAGTAATATAATATTGTTAACAGCATTTTCTTTATGCTTTCTCCTGCTGTGTGTTCAGCCTATTTCCGACTGTAAGGTTTGGTATAGTTGCAGGATTGATGGTCCTTAGTCTAGAGGATCCCAGATCTGTGGGGATCAGCACAGTACAGAGCTGTGCTCTGCATTAATCACATCGACCTGGCCAGTTATACACTCCTCAGTTGAGAGAACTTCCCATACTCTCTGAACCACCAAGTACTGGTCACTGGTAACTGAGGCTCATCTGGTTTGCAGATAGCCTGATCCTACACAGCAAACCCATCGGCTCTACGTCCCTATGAAGCTTTATTTCCAAACCTTATTCCCCGTCTTGGTATCATCTCTGATTCTCCCAGTCCTTTTGCTTTTACCCTGTGTCTCTCAGGCTGCTCTGCTCCAGCTGCCTTTTGAATATGTAGTGAAATCTCAGACTTTGAAAACTGGGGATTCTCTCCTGGCTGCTTTGCAAGTGGTTTCCTCACCTCCAAATATAGATCTCTGTGCTCCAATAACCAGTAGGTCAAGGTCTAAAGGTTTTGTTTTTTCCTTTCAGTCCCATCTTTTATCCTTGCTGGTGTCTCATGCAGATCTTGAGAGTGAAATAGCCAGTGATCACAAAGTCACTGTGAATAAGGAGTTACTCTCTGTGCCAAGCTTTCGGGAGACAGCTGAAGTATGGTCTCTGTCTTACGAGATTTGGCTCTTCATGGATTTATACAGTGCTAATTACAAGACTTCAGCCTGAGAGAGAGGACTTGTGTCTCACAGATCTTCCTAAGATTGCAAAACAGGGGGAAACATCCACCCACTGGCATTCAATGCAGCATAAACTGTGTTATACAGCCTCAGCCAACAAGAAAATAGCTGCCTGCTGACTCAGAGAAACCTGGGGTCAGAGCCCCTTCCTTGCTCTTTGAGCATCAAAGTAGTGTTTTAGGGCTCCCACCTGAACCAGGTCCAGAAAATGTGAAGACTTCATTTGGGTACTCTTCAGAGCCCCCGACGCCTTGAAGGGAATTTGTGAGCATAAGCTTGACTTCTAAGGAAGGAAATGCTGTTTTCCTCAAGGCTGTCCTAAAATGCTGTAATTGATATACAAGCTGGGAAGACCTGCTGGGATGAATCCCAGTTCATTTTCTTTTCAATATTCATCGTTCCTTTAGGGGAAGAGGCTGTGTTTATTCCTCTTCATGTCTACAGCTGATCAGGGTCTCCTTACCTGTGAAATGCCTTTTGATTTCTTGGCCAACTTGGCCCTGCCAACCCCGTGAGAGTTGCACCTCAGTGAAACACAATAGAGAAATATTTTGCCATGAGGAGAACAGAGCCCCAGGAGTGTACAATGGCTTGAACGGGACAAGGATGAGACTTTGAAATGGAAGTCAACCTGACACTCGGGCTTTTGGCAATTCTTCACTTTTCTCAGTGCTTTGGACCTATACGGTCTCATACACACGTTCCTCGAGGTAGGATCAACAAAGTTAGGCACTGTTGTGACATGGTCTGCTTAAAGTCAATGACCCTGTGCACTTCTGTGTGCTCTTGCTACAATAGTTTGTTTGTCTGAAGGTTTACATTTCCCCAGTTACTGTGATAAGGAATAATTTTAATAGATTTGTCCTCTGAATACTTTCAGGAGACTGGGAAATACTGTTAGCTGTGTCGTGGAGGGTGGCACAGCCACAGAGACTCACGGGCGAGTCTGCTCCAGAAAAGAGAGTTTATCCCTGGTCTCTGGATTTGTAGGTTATTTCCATGACCTCAAAACTCCATTCTTATTTCTGTGGCAGTCAGTATTTCGAGTCTCTGTGTAGCAAATTCCTGGAGGAACTGAGAAACCATTACAAACCTCTCTGCTCTCCCTCCCAAGCACGAAGGAGCACAGCTCTGACCTGCTTTTGCTGATAGGAAACCAAGGCTGAAATGCAGGCAGAGACACCATGCACATGCAGTTTTATCACACAGTGGAGCCAGGAAAAAAGGAAGAAAGTCCTACTCATGGCGAGTGTTAATCCCATCACTTAATACGCTTCTGGCAGGTGCACAGGTAACAAGGTGATGGGCACCGTCTGAGTGCCTGGATAGAATAATCTGTGTGATGAGGGAAGGCTGTGTTGTCCTGCCTTAGCTCAGGTGCCTTGCAAACAAACCACTCCTGAAATTGTTCTCTTTATTTGAGACAAGCTGCAGCTTGCGCTGGGATCTGTTCATTGCAACAAGCTCTAAAGAAAAGATGGTCTGGCATGGGATGCCCTCAAAGAGAGACTTGCCTTCAGTTTCCATCAGGCGTTGGACAGGTTGTAAGTTCGGGGAGAAAGGATTTAGCTGAAGTTAGAAGCTGGTATTCATTGGGGGAGCTGTCAACTATGTCTCTGTATGAGTTTTCTCGCCATGTCGGCTCCCATAGAAAAGCTTCTATCCATGGTAATCAGGGTTTATTAAAGGAAGCCAGGAAAAAAAATCTTTAGCTGAGATTAAAGGGATTGTGTAGCTGCACTTGGTGCTGAATCGCTGTGTGCTGGCTCCATCGCTGGGCGTCTGCCTCGTCAGCATCTGTGCCCAGCCTCCCGCATCCCGGGAAATGAATAGTTGTGCCTGAGTGGAGCAGAAGTAAACAGAGGAACGTGCCGCCTGATTAATGCTGGGCTTCATTAACCACCCAGCCCGTGCCGTTGGTGTTGCCCAGGAGTCCTGGGTGCTTTTGGCTTCTTCCTAGCCAGGTGCTGTCTTCCTAGCCCGTCCCACCAGGCAACAGGACCTCGGGGTGGTGTCAGACCAGCTCTGCAGGAGGAGGTGGTGCATTTCCACACCCCCCCAATGCTGTTTTTCAGCACGTTTTGGCCCTGTTCTAGATTTTAACATGTACTTTCGCTCTGAGTCCCTGGCTGGAGCTGGACCCAAGGTGGGTTTGCTTCCATGGCTCTTTGCAGCCAGGCTCTCACGCATGACTCTTGCCGCTGACCTTGCAGTGTCCCTGCTGCCAACATGTGGCTGTGGCAGGGGACCTGGTGATGCGAATCTGTCTGCCACCTTTGATGCCAGGAAGGCTGCGTGTGTGCGAGCCAAATGGGGAGATGCTGTCGTCTCCCATGTTCACTCAGTAACATGTTCCTTTCAGGAGCTGTCATTGCAGTGGGGTGGATTTGTGTCAGTCTCCAGTACAGGGACGTGACCATGCCTTTTGTGAGATTATTGATCAAAACCGAATGCCCCAGCTCTCTTTCCCTTCTCCCTGTACACTTCCTCCCAAGTCCTTCCCTCCCTCTCAATTCACAGACCAGGCCTTTGTGTCCTCTTTATTCCTTATTTATTACTACTTCCTCAGCCATAGCACATCCTTCTTGACTTTCTCCCCTTAAAACTTGCTGGGTTTTGAGGATGTATTCATCATTCCCTAGCTTTCCCATCTAATAACAGCCACCATCTAAGTTAAAAGAAGTTAAGAAAGTTTCTTCCTCTTAGGCTTTTTTGCATCCAAACTTTTCTTGCCCAGGGCCCCATCTTTTGACCGTAGGGTTGCATGTTGTAGAGTCTTGGGATCGTTTCCTGGAGAGCCCAGAGAAGAACCAGGCTGCATCCTCCAACTCAGTGGTCTCTAACCTTTGCAGGAAACGGTCAACCACAGTAAACAAGTAACCACGCTGTACGGTAGCATCATAACTTCCTGTCCTTCAGGAGGAAACGAGTCCTTAAAGCAAATTGTGTGAATTCAAGAAGTCTTATGGGGAATGTGTTATTCAAAAGCCATAGAGTAGAGACCCTAGTTCCACAGGCAGCATTGTGGTGTGAGACCTTATGTGGGAGCTGACTTTGAGACCTTCCTCTGACTATCAATGGAACCCTGTCTGAAACAGCTGGATTTGCGAGAAGGTTTCCTCTGCTCCAATTTCATGTCCAGGCTAGGTTCAAATCTGGTGTAGCTCTACTTTTGGAAACAACGAATGATAACTTCCTTTGGGATTGTTGCATGTCGTGAAGATTGTGTAACACCACAGCCTAACCGTGGTCAGAGAAGGACATAGGGAGGGTCTCAGCTTTTTTATGCTGTGGAGCGATGAAAAGACTCACCCAGGAGATCCAGTCTTAAAGAAAAGCTTTTAGAGTATTGTTATGACCTGTGGCATCCCCTCAGCACAGCCACTGCATGTGTAGGGTGCCGCAGAGCAGAGGAGCAGCTGTTCCTGACAGAAGATGACAAAGAAGGGTGGCTTTTTACCAAAAGGTCTTTCCCTACAGATCCCTGGGGCTGTCGAGGCTGTGTGACCTTCCAGGGACCTTAAATGTGCTGGTGAAGAGACTGGTGTGGCAGGAGCCACGTAGAGCTGCTCAGAGGGACAGCCTGGTCTCGCACAGGAGCTCTGCACGCTGGGTCATGGCATTGCTGCTGGCCACGTCTCTGGGGGGAAAGGCGAGCGAGCCTGGTCATTGTGGGAATGCGGTTTGGGGTTTTTTTTGGAAATACCCAGCTCAGAGCCTAAGCCCAGACCTCACTGCCTGTTCACTTTGGCCTTTTGTTTATTTGTTTTTTTCTTATAATATAATTAGTCTCTTGCAGACTGAGCAGCCTAAGAGGATGGGTATGTCTATGGCACTGCATTATTTGTCTTCCCAGCTGCTATGATTTCTGCTGTCCTGACATGGGTAATAAAAAGACATGCATAACCCCCTTCTCCGTGGTGCATCCTCTAAGGGGTAGTACAAACCCTGCTCTATTCTGCAAGCTAAACAACCAGTCCTCCTTGTGTCTGCCCTCTGCTGTTACTTATTAATTAAGCCAAATTATAAATTATAGCCCTTAGAGGCTCAAGTACGGATTCAGACTCCAGGACAGAGGCTGCAGGGCAAGCAACATGAGCAGATGGGAGCGAAGGTGTGAATGCCAGCAGTGTACAGAGAGAAAATCCTTCTCCTAGGGTCACTCAGATGGCTGATGGAAGATGGCAAGATAGCCCCAGGCTCCTGCTCTCCCTGCTTTGTCCCAAAAGGCTGGTCCTGTGCTTGCTTGGTGGCTATCGGTGCTGGCAGACTGTTGAGGCTCTTTCCTCTGCAGGTGAGCATCTTCCCCCATGAGGTTCACTATTTTTGAAGTGCCCTTGTCTGCTGCAAAAGGGACACCTCATCCAGGCTTCCTGGAGTTTCTCATTGGGGTCTCTCTGGTTTCCAGATCAAATTTGCTGTCTTTGCCTGGAGGAAGGTTCCCCACGCCACCCCCTCTCTCTACAAGTGACAGTTCACCTCAAAGTCAACCACGATTCTCTCCTGCTTGGACCTCAATGATTTCACATCTGGAGCGTATCTCCTTTTATGTTGGGTTGACCACTTATTTTAATGGGCAGATTTCCTCCTGGTGTTGCAACTCTACTCTTGGGCGTTGTGATGACCTTCAGGCAGATGGCTTCTGTTGCAGAAGAGGGGTTGTTTGTTACCTCTTCAGTCTCTGGGTCATGGCAGTTCACGTTTCCCTGTCCTGCAGCTGTGCTGGATCTGCAGGGCTAAGAGGAGCAAAATACAGTAAAATATATGGGTAAAATAGATATCTTGTTTAGTACTTGAAAAGAATAATTTCTTCCTAGATCTGTCTAGTGCCCAATCAAACTGGTGTCTGTTAGAAATATGGTTCATAACTCATAAGTGACGGGAACCAGTGTTCAGGGTCGCCACGTGATGTTTCTGAACACAGGACTCAAACAGGGACAGCTTCCCTCTTCTGCTGCTCTCTCAGGGATGGCCTCTTTTAAAAGAGGAATGGTTGTGCAGGGAGAGCTCATCCCATCGCCGCTCTATCTATCATAATAAAGGTTATTAAAAGCCTACGTGATCAGCCTGCGTATCCCTGCAGAGTGAATCCTCTCCTGCTCGCAAGACAGTCTTGCAAACTCTGCAGTATAAGCTTGATTTTATTAAATATTTGCTTGACCAGAAAGGCAAAGCAGAACAGGGTAAACACGCCTAAAGTAAATGTGAAATGACCTTTGTCCGTCATCTATCCAACGCCTGCGGCTGCTGCGGTATGGACGGCAGTGGGAGGTGAAGGTGATCATACAACAGTTTTGAAATTCTGGCTACTGTGAGAATTTTGAAATATTTGGGGTGGCATAAAAGTGGTGGATGCTTTGCAAGCCCAGACTTACCCTTTCCACTATCAGATCTAATCAGTCTACAGGTCAAAAGAAGATAGGATTTATTCTCTTTGTTATTTCTTGAAGTAAATTTTTCAGTTGCACCGGCGTGAGCAGAGTTGCCCAGATTTGAAAAAGCTGCGAATCCAGACCTGTGTCACTGCCACATCTTCCTCCCTGCTGGGATCTGCAAACAGTGATTTTCCCTTGCCTCCTGCTTGCGCGGGGCTGGCTGTCATCACCTTTGCTCAGCTAGTTACACCCCTGATTTCTGCAAAGCCACTCTGCGAGAGAGGTGATAGGACACTGGCCTGCAGGACCGGAGCTGGGGTTTGACTTGTGTCCTTTTTAAAATCAAGAACAGTTTTGTGAGTTTCTGATCTGGATGTTAAAGAGGGATGGAGGGAGGAAAGACTTGTGTGCCTCAGCCTGGCCACCTGTAACAAGGGTTGTGCAGTCAGCACCCAGCAAGGAGCTTGGCTGGTGAGACGTGAGCTGGTGGGACTCCGTCTCCCACGTGCTCTGTGGGGCCAAAGCTGCTTTTGGTACAGAAGCAGTCGTGAAAAGGTGGAAAGGTGGAGGAGCAGGGAGCAGATGGATGTGTTGAGCAGGAAGAAGCATTTCCATGGCACAGGGATGGGGCTTGGTGATGTGCTCACCAAATGACAGAAGCTGTTTGAACCCCATACTGCTCCCACCACCCTGGTTAAAAACTGGGGGATTTTAAGAGACTGAGTAGTGCAAGGAAGCCCCCTTCCCTCTCTGGAAAGTCACCAGGCTGGTCCCTGGGTTGTTAGTTTTCCTACTTCGTGGGCCTTTAGACTTTATTACTGTTAGTAGTTAGGCAACCCCTTTCTCCTCAGTCATCCGAGATGCCCAGGGGAACTGTATCTCTCTTTTAGACAATGTTTTCTTGGCTGTGAAGTGGGTGGAGAGCCGTCTTGTGGTGAGAACCCAGGGGAGGGAGGAGACCTGGTTCTCTCTTTGCTCCGTGCTTGGCTGCCTGCCCTTTGTAGATGTGGCTGTGAAGGCTGGCACACCACAACTCCTACGTCTGTACTCCAAGCTGGACCGGCATGAGGCAGCTTTGATCTGTAAGCCACGGAGAGCCTGTTCAAACAGGCCCGTTCTGGACTGACATCTCCCTGAAAGGATGTTAATGTCAGACCAGAGCTGGTTTCTTCCTGGCAAACTTCAAGGGTTGCAAAAAAGCTCAGCATCCATCTGGACCTGTCCCTGTAGGCAGGTCCCTGACCTTCTCTAGGCTTCAGTCCCTCATCCAGAAAAGCAGGATAATAATCCTTCTCCTGTCCTGTCTTCTTAGATAGCAAATACACAACTGGGTCAAAGTTGGCAGCGCAAAGAGCAATGCTGCTCGATGGTTCTACCATTAGCCTTCTGCACTCCTCTGGTTTCCAGTGAATTTTTGTGCTGCACCATGGGGCACGTGTGTGTGTAATGGAGAGTAAAAGGGTGATGATTTATTATTCTGCTGTGTGATTTCTGCTCTTTCTACCAGCATCTTTTCTTTCAGGAGGGCTCCCTTTGTGCTGGTTTTAAGTAGAGAGCTCAGAGACGAGAAAGGGAGGATTAGCAATTAAATACACTCTGATGACGGCATGGTTGTACAGGAGGGAGGAGGAAGGAATACTCCATAGTAATGTACTTTTGTTTTCTTTTCTCTTTGCTTGTAGGACAAAATCTGCCGGGGAATTGGTGTTTTGAAGACTCTTACAGCTTTTAATCCTCGTTCCCTTGGGAATACAAACCTTTCTAATCATGTCACTGGCCATGTGGAAATGGACTTGCCTGGTTTCTCACCTCCTGCTATCCACCACAGTGTCGCCTCTTGGTAGGCAGCAGCCACTCCACCCAAAGAGGCCCTTCATCACTTTCACTGGCGACCAAGCAGAGGGGAACTTCAACCATTTGGTGGTTGATGAAAGAACGGGGCACATTTACTTGGGAGCTGTCAACAGGATCTACAAACTCTCCACTGACCTGAAGGTCCTGGTGACCCACCAGACTGGTCCTGATGAAGATAATCCCAAGTGTTATCCTCCCAGGATAGTCCAAACCTGCAACGAACCCTTGACACCCACTAACAACGTAAACAAAATGCTCCTCATAGACTACAAGGAGAATCGATTGATAGCCTGTGGGAGTCTTTACCAGGGCATCTGCAAGCTTTTGAGGCTGGATGACCTTTTCAAGCTGGGAGAGCCCTTCCACAAGAAGGAGCATTATCTCTCTGGGGTGAATGAGAGTGGCTCTGTTTTTGGAGTCATTGTTTCGTACAGCAACATGGATGACAAGTTGTTCATTGCCACTGCTGTGGATGGCAAACCTGAGTATTTCCCCACTATTTCCAGCAGAAAGCTCACTAAGAACTCCGAGGCAGATGGGATGTTTGCATATGTCTTTCATGATGAGTTTGTGGCCTCTATGATCAAGATCCCCTCAGACACCTTTACCATCATCCCTGACTTTGATATCTACTACATCTATGGCTTCAGCAGTGGTAACTTTGTCTATTTCCTGACTCTGCAGCCTGAGATGATCTCACCACCTGGCTCCACCACAAAGGAGCAGGTTTATACCTCCAAGCTGGTCCGGCTTTGTAAGGAGGACACAGCCTTTAACTCCTATGTTGAGGTGCCCATTGGCTGTGAGAAGAACGGGGTGGAGTACCGGTTGCTGCAGGCAGCCTACTTGTCTAAGGCTGGAGCCATCTTAGCGAGGTCTTTGGGTGTTGGCCCTGAGGATGATATCCTCTTCACAGTCTTCTCCAAGGGGCAGAAAAGGAAGATGAAGTCCTTGGATGAGTCTGCTCTTTGTATCTTCGTCCTGAAAAAGATCAACGATCGCATCAAGGACAGACTGCAGTCCTGCTACAGGGGAGAGGGGACGTTAGATCTGGCCTGGCTCAAAGTCAAGGACATTCCCTGTAGCAGTGCGGTAAGTGAAGTCCCTAAGCACCTAACCTTAACCTCTTCATGTGCTCACAGATCTTAGAGCATGGCTCAAAGATTAGAGCAGGGACCAAGGAACTGAGACTGCCTCATCCCAGTCCTGGCTCTGCCTCCAGCTCACCACACCACCTAATTTAAGCAGTTCTTGCCTCAGTTTGCTCATGGGTGAGCTGAGGAAGGTATCACTTTCTGACCTCCCCAGGCATGCTAGGTTTGCTGATGAACTAAGCGAAGGGGCTTTGAAACCTTTAGGAGGAATTTGCCTGTTGTAGTTACTTCACTGTGCAGTTCGTTAGGGGTGAAATCACATTTCCTTGTGCCGTCTTGGCTCAAACCTAAACCAGAAAAGGACCTAGATAATGTCAAAGGCTTGTTGTGGTTTCTGTGCCTCCTGGTGTAATTTTATTTCCCTGGGCTGCAGTCGGAGCAGGATTTGTTCAGGGAGCTTTGTGAAGCCAGGGCTTCGTTTCTTCTGGGGTTGAGAAACACTGGTCATTAACCATCAAAGTCCCTCATCTTCCATTTTCCAGCCAGCTCTGCATTGCCTCTGCACTGAAAAATTAAGGCCTGGCTGCAGATCAAGGATTAAATGCTGCAAGATTTAAGGGCAGGATTGGGGAAGAGGCTGGTCTACCTGACCTACAAATGGTCTTAAGAAATTGCCTTAGTTTATTCTGTCGGTTCACTAAAGTGTCATTGCAGAAATCTGCGTCCGCCCTGCCAGCATACGGCTGACTTTGATACCATGCACAGAAATCAGCATTACAGCCGGCACTGCACCCAGGCTGCTGTAATAGCCGCTTCTCTGGGCTTTGATTTCCTTCCTTAATTAGCTCTTTCAAGTGAGAGGCAAGTTCAAGTCTGAGCAAAGGGAATATGGAGAAACACCAGAGCACTTTCCTGCCCCATAATCTCAAGGCAGTCAGGGCTCGGGATATGGGATTGCTCTGGCTTTCCTTTGTACTCAAGCCTCCTTTGCTGGGGGATCCCTGCTGTTGTTACTTGGCAGGACAAGGACGGACCAAGAGGAACGCAGGTGGAAATCTCATTGCAGGAGACTGATCCCGCCTTACTCTGACCTAATTCCCCGTTACACCAGTGCCCTCAGCATCGTTGCTTGACCTTGCACTGCTCTCATACTCCCACACCGAACGTGCAGAGGGACAAGTCCTTCATTTTAGTTGGGATCTCTTCTGCCTGGACCTGCAAAGCTCCCTATGGAGTACTGCACAGGGAGAAAGGCTGTGCCCAAATCTGGCTCTGATTCTTTGGTTTGGCCTCAAGGCCTCTGCACATTCAAAGAGCTGTCCTTAGATTTAAGCTGGGAGCTTCCCACTGGAGTTTCTCTCCTGGGCTGTTAAGCCTCTCCATGCATTTTCAAATTTGCTCTGCTTGTGCTCCATACTCACATTTGCAATACTGGACCTCTCAAATGAGGAGGTTTGAAACCTCTCAGTCACCTGGCTTCTGTGGCTTTAGACAGGAGCAAAAAGGCCAACAGCTTTCTTGTGTCCCTTGGGGTGACTTCCGGACCAAGAAGACTGATATATCAGACCAAATTTGGAGTGACAGGACTGCAGACGTTGGGGAGAGGACAAGGAGCCAGGGACTGAGTGACACAGTGGGATAAACTGTTAGAGCATATTTGTGACTGCATTTCTTCACTGTGAATCAGAGATGCTAATGCTTCCCAGCTGGAGAAAAAGCCTGGAGATCCTTGAAGAAAAACCAGGAGTCTGAAAAGTGTAACTAAGAGGGCTGTCCTCTCCTTAAATGAGTCTACTTAGAGCTGCTGGCAAGCCCTGTCTGAGATCAGCTGTACTGCCCAAGGGAAGAGGTATTAGTGACTTGGCTGCTGTAAGGGTTGCAGAGTCCAGCTGCTAAGCTTGGAAAATATTTGATGGTTGGTGAAGTATTTTGGAGCCTGGATATATGTCTGTGAGGGCCTCATCTCCTTTGCTGATGTGCTGCTTGCCAGCCATCCACCAGCACTGCTTCTCTGCCTCTTAGCACATGTATTTGAAGCATCTCTAAAACCAATTAGAAAGCCATCAGTGAGACTTTCCCTGGTTTTGTGTGGATGTCAAATATTTCTCTGCTGGTGCAAATAGAGGCTTAACCTGCCTGCGATCAAGGCTGGACCTGCCTTCAGCAGCTGAAATCCTGCATGGGAACAGATAGAGCTGATGTGCCTGGCATTGAGCAGATGAGTAGAGACATGCTGTGGGGAATCCTCACCGAGCATTGCAGAGAAACACTGTTAGAAGACATATTCCAGCCCTTCTCTGTGGTGTTAACTGTAGGACCATGGATTATGGAGCTGGGCTCACCGCACTGTTCTCGCATCTTGATGCGTGGTCAGGTCTGGCTTTTGGTAACAAATATTTTTCTAATAGGGCGATAACTGACTCAAAGGGGATCCACATGTTAGGATGCTTCTGCTCCTGCCTTGGTGTAATGCTTGCTCAAGGCCGCTTCAGGGCAAGAGAAGTCTCTTGGGGACCATGCCCAGCACAGCTCTCCTAACCTGCAATATGGACACAAATAATTACAGGGATGTGGGGGAATGGTGCACTTGCCCGGAGTAGTACAGTGCAGAGTCTGCAGCTTCTCCGGTCAGGCAGCTCTGTTGGTGCAGCTGGAGATGGGAAAGTTGAGGTCAGGCAGGACCTGGCAGCAAGCTGGGCTGGACGCACCGTGTCTCACGGTCAACATGCAGCAGCAGGCGTTGGCTTTCCAGATGTCCTGCAGGGCTGGATGTCCTGGAGACCTTCCCTGGTTTGATTTCCATCCCCAACGTGAAGGCGAAGGACGGACACAACTGTGTAATGAGCCTGTGCTTCTCTCATGCCAACCGTGTGCGCATGTTGCAGATGTTAACAGTGTGACGGAAGAATTTCTGGAATGGGAAATATAAAAGACCAGAGATGAATGGAGGATTCTCAATGTTCATTCCTCCCCTGTCCCTGTGTTATAGCTGTCCTCCTGTTAATCTTCAGCATAAATCAGGAAAAAAAGGATGGATTTTTATGTCCGGGCAGTTGATTTGCAAATTGGGGATGTTCACTCAGGTGATGAACAGTTCCAGATAATACCTCTCTGGTTTTCCTCTCTGCAAGTACAGGATAATAGCTTATATTTAAACAGTACACTTGACCCCAAATGCTTAGAAATTCATATAATCAGAGAAAAACGAGGCTGGGGAAAAAAAAGAGTCTTATGAGGTCATCTGATTTGCCCTTCTGCCCTACTTATAACATTTCTGACAGATGTTTGTCTCACCTGTTCTTAACCTCCAGCGATGGAGATTCGTCTCTCTCACTGCATGATCTATCTCTGCTGCTAGGAAGCTTTCCCTCACGTCTAATCTAAATCTCCTTTCCTGATACTGAAGCCATTCCTACTTATATAGGCACAGAGAACACCTTCATCCCCTTTGGCCACCTAGCAAGGGCATCGTGCGTCACCAAAACACGACCACTTCTGTGGTGCAGTGTGGTGCATCAATGTACAGAGCAGAGGAAGAGAGGCTGTATGGACATGCAGGGTGTGGGCAGAAGGAAAGGCTATTCTGGAGGAAACAAAAGGCTTCTTACAACAGTAAACAGTCTTTGTGTTGGATAAAGAAGGTCATGGTTTAAATATGCTTTGTAAACTTTGTAATTAACTGTTGATACAGTTGGGAAATGCTGGATTTCTTTAAAAAAAAAAGAAGGCAGTTTGGGAGGAGGATGGAGATGTAAATGGGCCATTTCAGCACAGGACTTGATCATTGGGGGATTTGTTGACTTTCATTACTCTTGAATAGCTTTAACAATAGGTGCATTTTGAAGCCCAGTGACAATTGCACTACAGGGGTGCTCAGTAGCGGAGGCAGGGGAGCCTTCCCCTCTACCTCGGGGAGCAAGCGGGTGAACTGCTGTGTGGGACATGCAAGCATGGATGAAGAAGAGGAGGGTATTGGAGTCTGACCCCAAAGCAGCATGAGGGTGCCAGGGCCTGCTGAGGAGATGCGAGAGGAACGGGGATCCTTGCTGGAGCTTTGGCTTGCAATGAAGTCCCAAACACGGTGTGTTGTTGGCATGTGATCCCGACTGTCAGCTTAGGAGCTGGTTGCAACCCAGGGCTGCTATCCTGGGAGATCCTGGTCTCCTCATCAGCCTGATGTGCCTCACAGCATCACCTGCCACTCTGCTGCCTAAGAGACTCCAGTCCCTGAAATGAAAAGGTGTCACCTCCATCGCTGTAGCTTTTACCGGATACACAGTGCAAATATCTGTCCAAGATAATCAAAGTGTCTGTCCCCAACTATCGCCTGGCTTCTGCCTTTTGCTGGTATTTTCTTTTCCTTTTGGCAGGAAATGGAGTTTGACTGTTTAAATTACTGTATTCAATCTCTTCCTGTTTTTCATGGCAGCGCTGTCACTTGGGGGAGAAAAGAAATGTTTTCGAAGCTGACCAGCCAACAAAAGGCCTTGTGTAAAGAGCTGGACAATATTTTTCCAACACTTCACTACAGAGGGCAGGCAAGTGGATGTTTGGGCCCCGAGTCATTGTCTGACGAGTGACTTGGCCATAAAGGCTTCCTGTGCTTCTGATGCTTCAAGGCACATCGAAGTCAGTAACTCACCAAAACATCTTTGCAGTTACCAATGTGTAGATCCCGCAGAGTCCTGCATCTCTTCCATACGTCTCTTCCTCAAGTGGACTCTGCTCTCCTACTCCCTCTGCTTTCCCTGCGTCCCCCCTGCTCATCCTAGATGCTTGATGCCCATCAACAAGCACTGCTGTACCCATGGGGTTTAGCTGGATGTGGGAGGAGGTTGTGGAAGGCTTATTTCTGATCACTCCTTCCGTGGATGGCTGTCAGGCATATCTGGATGCCAGTTGGGTGCACAGGTGTTTTGCTTTGGCAGTATGAGCGCCTCACCCCAGGATGAATGCTGCGTGGCCCTTGGGGCTGATCCATGGGCTCTCCTCTGCTTCATGCCACCAGGTTAGGAAGGGCCATTTCCAGCTTAAGTGGCAGAAGGGCTGTATGTATGGTAGGGGCCAGTCAATCTGACTCCTGGCGAGGCCACTGTTGGTGGCCATAATTTTCCTACAAACAGCCTATGTCATGATTTTCCTCTTTCTCCCAGGGCTGTGTTGGCTTGCATTTGTCGTTGCTGGTGTTAACAGCACACAGGTCTGACAGGGCACCACTGAGACACCAAGATGAGGAGCAGCGTTACTCCTGTTTTATAGGAGAGTTGGCTATGGCACAGTAAAACATGACTTGCAGGGCAGCTGCAGCTCAGAGACTCCTGGTTCTTAGTGCTGTGCCCATTGTACCCAACTGTTGCAGGAAGAGGGAATATCATTCTTGCTATTGTGTTCCTCTCTAGCATGGGGGACAGAAAACCAGGGTCATTTAGAAAGAAGGACACAGCTGGAGCTGCTGGAAAGAAGGGGCATTTCAAGGGAAAAAAAAATGACTTTGCAAACTAAAAAGCAGGAATTGTCATCTCTATCTGTCATTTCCCCCATCATTTTCCCTTAAAAGGGAAAGGTTGGGGTTGAAAGGGAATGTTAACTTTTGCTTAGCCCTTGGGAAGAGGAGTGCATGGAAGGAGGTCTGTGCGGTGCTGCTGCTTTGACATTTTGCACACACAGCCCCTGCCCGTTTCTCCTGGCTGTGTTGGCCGGTACGTAAGCCTGCTGCTTTCCCAAGGGAATGACTCACAGTCACAGGAACGAGCTATCGGTTTCATTAGACCTCGTAGTGTCACTGCTTGCTAGTAGGGCTATCCTAAGTAAATCTCTGCAAGGGGTCAATGTCACTCGTGCTTGCACAGTAGGGCTTTTTGTTCATCTCTACTGGGTAGACCATGCACAAGAGTTTTGCATACATGTCTTCAGCCCAAATTATACAGATGCATGCTTCTGATCCCAAGGGATCATGGTCAGTTGAGGTCAGTTCTTGGTCAGCTTTTAACAGTGCTTTCCTTTTCTTCTTCTGAAGATGCAAGCAAGAGCAGGAATCAAAAAAATGACACAGTGCAGTCTGTGCAAAGGCAGTAGCCTAAGAAATAGGGTAATGCCTCTCTGGGAATGCTCACTGGAGACTCAGAGACGGAGCAAACAGGCTTATTACTGCCAGATCTGTATTTGTATAATTGGTCACAGTAGTTTGTGTTGGATGGGAGTGTGTATGCATGTGTGCGGAGCGTGTTGTTGGAGGGACTTGCTGAGCCCAGCAACTTTGATAAGAGGCGACAAGCATCCTCTTGCTGACGCTGGGAGCTGGAGTGGATGGAGGGCTTAACGGGGGAGGCAATATGGACAAGGGGTAGGGTGCTGGCGTAGGGTTTCTGCAGCTGAGCTCTGTGATTTGCAAATCTCCCCCATGCACCTTCCCACTCCTCATTTCTCCATCTCCAGCAGGCCTGACCATCATCTCCCCTGGAAAGCTGGCTGTGCTCCGGGATGAAAGACACTTCATCAGAGAGAAATGTCATATTATCTTGCTACATGAGGCAGCTCAGGCGAAAGCGGAGCAGGGAGCTCTCTCCAGCGATGTGGCTGGTATTTCTCATGATTATTGTCAGTGGTGGAAGTGACCAGCGATGTCTGGGGCCATGCTCCTCAGGCTAATGGAGAGCAGCTGAGTTCAAATCTCCACCACTCTGAGCAAGGTCCTGTCCCCTTTGTAACTGGAATTAGGGAAGTCTCCCCACCTCTTCCTCTGTGAGGTAACCAGCAGGCTTATTAACTAATTAGCACTAATTCATTGATAAGCATGCCTAGTGTTCATGCTAGGGACATGACAGTTGGGGTCTAATGGAGTTGCAGGAACAAGAGCCTCCGGACTTTTCCATCGACGGACGTGCTTATGGCTGAGCAGTGGTGGGTGAGCACTATAGGACTTCTCCAGCATCTGCATGAGCTCTTAGTTCAGCCTGGGTATAGCTGCTGGCAACATCCCGGTCCTCTGGACATCCTCAAAAGGCCACCGCTTATTCAGGTGGGCATGCACACGCTAACCTGGTGAGAGCTCATTTGCAGGGGCTTCTCAGGCACCACAGGGGTTCATCTTCCCTTTTTCCTCGGTGGCGGTCCTTTCTCCCATGTGCCACCTCTCTGCTTTCAGCCAGGGATAAGAACACTCCCCTGCCTCTGTAAAGTGCTCTGCACTCCAGGCAGGAAAAAAAGTGGCTTTGGAGGCCCCGGGGGAGAGAAAAACAAAAGCTCTTAAGCACCTACATCAACTGAAGCTTGCACTTATGGGCTGTAAACCAGGGCCTAATTGCACGGAGAGGATGATTGCATTTGAGGTATTAAGTATGTTCCTCAGTATTAAACACCTGTCCTTGAAAGGATACTTCCAGATCAGTGTGCATGCAGAAATAATGCTGGCGGTAATGAATTATCTTCTTATCACACCCCCACCCTGCAACCTCTCCTTCCAGAATCCTCATTGTTTGTCCTGGGGGAAAAAACCCAAAAAACATGCTTTGGAAAAAACCCCCTTCTCAAAACCATTTATTTACTTCCCAAGCATAAAGCAAGAGGAAACCCTGTGCCTTTAAGTGGCTGGGTGCCAAACCTGCGCACAGTGCTGTTCTCTCCCTGCTCCTCACGTCTGGTTGACCCCGCTCACACAAAATGTTCATTGAGGATGGAGCAGGGCCCAAGGCTGCTGAGTTGCTGTTGTGTCTGAGATATTTCAGGCACAACTCTCCCCCCCCCCCGCCCCCCAGTCCCATCTCTGGACCACGTTGGCTCTGCCTGAGCCGCTCAGCATCGCTCGGCATCAGCCCCGGGTCCTGGTGGTCCCCCAGTAGCTGCTTCTGCAGGTGAGCAAGGTGCCAGCTTCTCCATCACTGCTTGTGCCATTCGCCTGCGCTTCTTGCCACACGGACAATTAGATTTGTTTCTGGGAACTGATCTTTGCTGCTTCCCCTGCCAGCTACCCAGGCTGTTTTCTTCTGTGGTTGAGCCCTGCAGTCGCCTGTGGCTCAGCCTTGCATTTTTGGAGGGCTCCATATGATCTCCTCGCATTCTCTTCCATGCTGGGAGATCAGCTACTTCGCAAACCTGACCTCGTATCGCCTTGCCAGGAGGTCGCCTCGCAGGTCAATGGGAATGCTTGTGTAACAGTTTTGTTTTTTTTTTAAAAAAGCAGCAAGCAAAACCCAGCCATCCTGGAAGAGCCAGAAGCAAAGTGACTCCAGCTCCCTTTGTGAACATGATGCTATTTAAAGCACCTCCGGACTGGGGGCAGCCGAGCGCAGGAGTTTGTACAATAACCGTTCTGTTGAGGAGGGGGTCGAGGGTATGCCGAATTCAGCATTGCTTTCTGGGCCTAATCCTGCACAGACTCTTCCTCGCTTGCCTGATCCAAGTGTAGCTGTCGGGGTGAAAAACAGTGCAGGGTCTGTCTTGGGATTTGGAGAAACAGCAAAGACGTTTAGCCTCTGGGAACAATCTGATGCGCATGTCTATTTATTTTATATTCCAGCACACGCATAACATAAGACTTTTTTTTTTTTTATCCCTGAAATAAGCATGTTTCTCTATTTATCTAAATTGCATGGAAACATGGGTCCCCATTATGCCAGGTAGGATAATATAGATGTTGGAAGTGTCCATCCTGAAGACTGGCCAGTATGAAGATGGAGACAAGAAAGGGTGTTGTGCCTACAGAGAGATGTCCAAGTCTCATCTGACCATATTTCTGCCCCAGACGCTCCCAGCCTGGCATCTGCATGACCGTGCTAGTGTGGGATATGGTTTTGCTGTAAGTTTGCTTGAAAGGCATTTTATTAGCACTGGCCCAGTTTTTGGGTAACATGACAACAGCTTTGGGACAAAATGCGGCATTTGCAGAGCCAGTGTGGACCTGGCTGGGTAGATACATCCAAGTTCAGGATGGAGCTGGGGACCTGGGTGTCCTGCACACATCTACTTCCAAACTATCCTCTTCAGCTCTGCTTTGTTGCACGGGTGAATGTCAGTAAGTGGATGAATGTGGCTTGCTGAAATGCAGACCTTTGTTGCGTCTTTCTCCTGCAGATAACTACACAATATGTATGACCTAACATCTTCCCTGTGCCACCAGCACCCAGTTGCTTCAATTTAGGAGTTAGTAAACATTGCAGCCCCAATGTTTTCTGCTTTATGGTGCAGTTTCTAATAATATTTAAAACATTTGAAGAAGTACTTGAAACACAGGAAAGGCAAGACACCCAGATTTGCATGCAACTAGATGGTGGCACTGCAGAAAGACAGAGACCTCTGTTTCCTCCATGCAGTATTGGAGCTGGCATAGCTGGTAGAGCATGTGGGTGACATTAGATCAGTAGGAACAACACTGTACTTTCCCTGTTTCAATGTCATTACCCTGTCGTTGTCAGTGTTCCAAAATATAATAGGATTTGTTCAGCTGATTTATCCTGTAAACAAGCAATATTAGCCAGGCACGTATTTAGACACATAGAGAGTGGGAGAGGCAGAGTGAGGGAGTGTGCAGAAGGGAATAATAAAACTGTACTCCTCCTAATGAGGGAATGACCCAGCACTTATCAATGGGTTGGGGCTATTGGTCGGGATCCCGCGCCAAAAAACACAGGGCTGTAATTGTAATGGTGTCCCTGCTTCTGAGGGCTGGCTGCAGCCTTCCGCTTGCACAGTCCTGCCTTCAGATGCAGGAGGAGTTTGAGCTTAATGGCTTGAGTGAATTTATACTCGGCTGACACAAGTCCTCTGAATTCTTCAAGTACCGAGATCTGCACAGATAGAGGCAGCAAGCGGGAGATTTTTCTTTTCAGGGCTTGAGAGCTGTAGTTTGCTGTTTAAACTGATAACAAGGCTTCTTTAAATTCATTTTCTGTGAGCTGATAGGACCAGACACAACTCGCTTCTCCCTGATACAGATGCGCACGCCTGGAGCTCGGCACGACTCTCCGTTATTTGGGGAGCAAGACGGGGCCTCTCGTACCCAGCCGAGCTCTCTCAATTTCCCCACGCTGAGGAGCAACAGCACATACATGTTGTTCATTACAACACTTAGCTTACCTTTGCAGGACCGCGGTGAGGCTTAATTAATGCTTTTAAGCGGCTCTGGGATCTGCGGGTGAAGGTGCTGCTTGCATGCAAAGCAGTGTTGTTGTCTAATATATATAGCGCTGTTGGTGCGCGTGGCACTTTGCAGCCCAAATGATAATTTTGTCTGTGTAACAAAATAATAATTATAGTAATTGTGATTCAGTGGAGAATCTCTGGTGGTGCCGGCGTAGGGGAGGCAGCTGGACTCTATGTGGCAAGGTGCTGGTGTGCGTCACTGGAATAGGAATGAGGGGTGCCTGGCAGCTGCCAGAAATGCTCCTGAAATGCTGGTTTAACCATTCTGCTGCCAGAACGTATTGGGAGATAATGGGGTAGGCACGTTGTCTGTGAAAGGGAGGACAGGTCAGCAAGAGAAGGCTCCTACACCTTTCAACGTTGTGTGCAAGAGACAGCAACGATATTGTTGTGGAGACCGTGGAAGAGCCCTGCAGTGTGGCTGTTATGTCCATCTGGAGAAGATGGACATGAGAGTTTGTGACTTGGGGAAGGGAATGTCTCTTTGTTAGGGGTCTCTACTTGATGGACATGCCTGAGAGAAACCCATGTTACGGCAAGGATGATCAGGATTACGGGGCACAGCTGACAGAGGATAGAGCTCCAGTCTCTTCTTACACCTCTTTCATCACTGCAGTTGATGTTTCCAAGAATTTGTTGTGCAGACAACCTTTGGCCGATCATGGAAATGCGACATCCTTTAGGATAAGATGCAGCAGCTGGCGAGCACTTCTCCTTCTCTCAAAGGTGTCTTTCTGCCTATGCAGAAAACCCATTTCACCTAAGATGTTCTCCCAGCTACAGCAGCATCAGGGGAAGTCAGCGCTACTGTGTTTCAGGTGCGTAACACAGCTTCGCTGCTGGAATATGTTCTTACAGAAGAGCTGTAGCAGCTTATTTGATCAATACTTCAGTTTTGAAAAATCCCTAAATGCTTATTTACTGAATAGACCGTGGCGGTTTCAAAGGCAGAGTCTCCACACTCAATAATCTGTTTTTTTTTGGTGTGAAAAATTTTAAGTGAATTTTTTAAAGCTCATGGAAAGCACTGAGCTGAGAGCCACAGAGATCATGCTCTTCTCTGTATCCTTCAGTGCCTCATCCATATGATCCTCCAGCCTATGAGCCTGCAGACAGAAGTTTATGGGACTGCAGAAGAACTCAGTTTCCTTCTACAGTCTACTGTCCCTCTTCCCTGCCTATATCAGACCCTTGGGCACTTGAAATGTCACTTAAGTTACAATATCCAAACACAGAGAGTGCAAATATCCCACTGGACAATATTCCCATGTATCTGAGTCTGTTCTGCACCTTGTCTTGTTTACCATGACATAGTGCAACTGTTTCTCCTGGCAGATGCTTGAAGGTGAAGTTGACATAGGAGCTGAGGGCTATGGTGAAGCTGGTATCAATACACCATCTGCCAGTAACGTGGATTCATTAACCTCCTGGTGTTTCAGGCTGGATCCTTAATTGCGTCTTCTTGTAATGGTAGGAGTGTCTTCTATGCAAGTGACCAAGAAGCAAGTCTGTTGTTTTGCTGAGGACAGTATTGCACACTTAATATCTATGATGTGCTTCTCTGGACAGTCAGTCTTGGTCTTCCTTTCATGGTGGCATGAACTGTTTCTCTCTGATAGCCTGGTGCTGCTTCCAGAGCAGAGCTGCTGCTGCTGACCAGTCCCATGCCAGTAGTAAGGCAACGTGCATAGCAAAAGTGGGAACAAGATTTTGAGAACAAGCCATGGGCTGAAAAGCATTTGCAGGTGCTGCTCACAAGCTCTGTGTCTGTGACACAGGGTCAGCAGACCCTGAAAGCTGTGGTCTGCATCTGCAGGGTCTGCAGCTGGAAATAAGGAAAGCAAACTTACTGCCAGTATTGCTTAAATTTTGCAATATTGGGATCTAGAAAATTTTTAGGTGTTCACTAGTCAGTGTACATTGTACACATCTTACAGCACACTAATCATGCAGAAAGTCAGGACTTACTTAGAGGATGATAAATTTATAGCAGCAATTACTTCTTACTAATAATCAGCCAGCTCTGCTGAGCAAAAGGCCTGAAGACTAAAGAAACCTGTTGGTTTCTGTAAGAAAGGCAGCCTCCTCTTCAGGAAATTGCAAATTTTATGACGTGGAGGTACATGGTATAGAGTGTTGGGAAGTCTTACACTCACAGTATAGCAGGAACATAAATGCAGGTATAAAAAGTCTGTACTACATTAAGATTCTGCAGCACTCTGGAAACTTGACACCAGTCCTTGAACTGATGCTTAAACTACAGACCTAAAAACCAAACACCTGTACCAGCTCTAGTTAATTTGAGTAACTTTCCCCCCTGTTCTTGCGTTCCTGAATTATGTTTGAATGAAAACCTCCTAGCATAGTGGGTGCAATTTCCCTGTAATTGGTAAAGTTACTGTAACTGCACTGTCATTTGTATATGGTGACACATAATTGCGTGGTAACCATTGCTGTGGTTGCACAAGTGAAAAGCAGCGTGCAATTATAATGTATTTCCAACTGCTGGCTCTTTACCCAGCTTCCATTATATCACAGAGCACCCTGGGGAAACGGTACTGGATATTTTTGTATGTCATTAGACTGCAGGCTAACCGCTGAAGAGTGGGTTGGTTGGTGTTCTTTGGTTGGTGGCCCAGGCTTCCCATCTTTTTGTCCACAAAATTTCCCCGTGGCTTTGAATTGCAGATGACGAATGTCTACAGCCGTTGATGTTCACTGGGCAAGCCTGCAGCCCTCTCCTGACCCACTGTCAGGAATGCATGTGATGGCGAGGGCAGGAACAGGCATCATATTATACGAATGACGTGGCATGAGGTGAAAGTCAGAGGGGCTGTCTCCGTGCTGCACTAGGATTGGAGTGTGTCTCATGGCTAGATACAGCCAACGGACGGAAATGTGATGGTTCTGCCGAATTTCACAGCACAGATCGTGGGGAGAAGGTCAGATGAACCAAAGTCCACGGGTCTCAGAGGAGTCCGAAGAGAGACTCTGAGGTGGCACGGCCAGAAGCAGAGATACTGCAGGAGGTCAGAGGCAGACTCAAGCCAGCTTAAGGAAGGCAAGGTATTAATGCCAGGGGTAGGGCAAACCAGCATCTAACCAGAAGTTCACAAAACAGTGAAGCCCATGCTGATACCATCAAGAGGTCATGCACAGGCAAACAGAAGCACGAGCCTTGGGTACCACACTGCTGCTGTTGGAGTTTAAAGACCTGTGGTTTGCAGGGAGATGGTTTCTATAATTTGCAGCGCTGTTAGATGGGGATTTAAGGTTCATCCCTGCACCAGGTGATCTAGACCCTAAATTCCTTAGCTTGTACCTCTTCAGGTACTGTGAATTTCCTAGGGCTTCTGCCTCTAGATTTTTAAACATCCTATTGAGTAGGATACGTGCCCACCCTCACCCTCACTCAGTCCTTGCAGTCAGGAAGGAAAGAAGATCTTGCAGTCAGGTGATGGAAAAGACCTTGGATATCTCCTTGCAAAGACTCAAATGCATATTACTGTTGATTTCTTATTGCTTTTGGCTCCCTGGCCCTGCTGGCGGCACAGACAGCTGTAATGTATGTGTTCCCTCCATCGTCTGGCGTAGCCAAGCCTGAGATAACAAGAGTGAGAAGCCAAGTACCTGCCACTGTATGAAGACAGGGCTGTTAGGTATTAGCTGTAAATCAAAGGCGAGACTTGGCCGTTGGGACAGCCTTTGTCCCCACTGAGTCTGTGGAATTGCTTTGGGACCTGCTGAGATATCTGGAAAAAGCTCCGGTGCTTTGACTGGGGAGGAAGATTTCACTGGAGTGAAAGCAAGGAGGAGCGAGGGATGGCTAATCCTGTGTCGAAGCTTTTCCCAAAATATGGATTAGGATCTGTTTGATTATCAGGGGCTGTTTCAGAGGCAAATTGCTAAAGCAGATGGTTAAGGGAGAACTGCAGTTTATTATGAGCACTGTTTGCACTGGCCCCCTAATATCTGGTGCTTCAGCCCTTCGTGCAATGCCAAAGTGCTCGCTTCTGCTGGGGAATCAGATGAGGTTGGGGAAGGAGGTGCTGTAATCAGAGCTCTAACCCTTCTGCTGAGTTTGGGGGTTTTTGGGGCTTAACAAATCCCTAGGGGACTGAGCCAGCACCAGCCTTGTAAAACCATCCTCTCCAGGAGGGCTTGGATGTGTTAATTATTTATTTGATAGGCTTAATCCTGGAGAAGGCAGATGCCTGCCAGAATCCTCCTGTAAATCAGGCCCATTCTTTTGCACATCCTTCCTATTTCACTGGTGAATGTGACACTTGGCCATGGTGTCACGGCTGCAGATGAACCCTCTGGTTGCCGATGCAGGGAGCGGTGGCAGGAGCAGACCGCAGCCTCTCACCAGCTGGCTGCCCGCTGCCCGTCAGCCCAAGATGGAGAGGCAGCTGGTGGGACTCGGGACGGCATTTATGCCCTGGGAGCTGCCAACCATTCTCACATGAAGATATTTCGGATATGTAGAGCACCTTATAAACCTCTGTTTAGCAGCTTCCCTGGGGCAGAGGAGTGGTGAGTAATATTCCCTCTTTTGCAGGTGGGAACCTGGTGTGGGATGATGAACTGATTGACTTCAGTCCAGCATCTCAACTGCAAGACCCCCCTTTCCCTTCTGAGTTACCTACAGACTGTGCCATGAATTTCTGGGTTAGATTTTAACTGCTCAAGATGCGAGAATTGCTGATCCTATTCCTGCCTCTCTGTATCTTCCCTTTGCCCCTCCCTGATATCCCAGCTGGTGCGGCAGCAGTGTTGCAAACAGAGTGAATTCATGTCCTCACCTCCGCTTTCATTCTGGAAAGTCGTTAACGTGAAATTGCCGAGCAGAGAAGCTCCAGAGAGTTTAACGTGGCTACTTTATATTGCTGCTAGGAGTGTCTGGAATTGAAAATAAACCTGTGCTTGCAACTCCTGACCCTTTCATCATAAATCCAAACTTCCTTACGTGTTTCTCTTTGCTGAAGAAGATGACTGTATTTCTGTCTTTACAAAGGCGTGTGTGCAGCTGAGAGCCACAGCTGCACAGAAGCCGAGTGATGTTTATTTGTAGGGTTTCGCTTGCTGGCATTTTTTTGCAGATGATCCCCAGAGGAAATAAGCCAAATGTGTTAAATGAAAATAGTTTTCATGTGGTGTGTAGCTTACTGGCCTTGCTCCTGTTCTTGAGGGACGGTTGTCCACATTGCAAACCACAACTCTGCGATTGCTTCTTCCGCACCCACGCAACAGCATGTGAGTGAACATCATGACCTTGTCTGTCCTCATACACCAGTTTACGTGTCTCAGAGACGAGGGTGTGCTGTGATGGTCCTAGATCTCATTGGAACTGTGTCATGTAAGAGAAAGTGCTGATTTCACTCTTCAATCTCGCCCAGGTGCTCGGATCAGGGAATGGTTTGGGTTGGAAGGGACCTTTAAATCTCATCTAGTCCAACCCCTCTGCAATGAGCAGGGATATCTTCACCTGGATCAGGTTGCTCAAAACCCCGTCCAGCCTGTCCTCGAATATTTCCAGGGATGGGGTGTCTACAGTCTCTCTGGGCAACCTGTGCCAGTGTTTCACCACTGTCATCATAGAAAATTTCTTCCTTATATCTAGTGTGAATCTACTTTCTTTTAGTTTAAAACCATTACCACTTGGCCTATCACTACGCATCCTACTAAAAAGTCTGTCCCCATCTTTCTAATAAGCCCTTCTTATAAGGATGTGTCCTTCTGTAAATAATATCAGGAAAATAAGATTAAATAAATGGGCTTAAATTTAGTTTTCTGTCTGTAGGGGGAAAAACCATGATTTCAGCCCCATTAAGTGTAGGTCTGAGCTCAGCTGGAGCTGAGCCCAGTCTGATGGAGGAGGAACTAACCTGTGGCAATTGGATTAATTAAATCTCAACAGCTTGGAGATGTGCTACTGATCAACCACAGGTTATTGCACCTGATGCTGCGATCTTTGGGTCTATATCCTCTTAGGGTTTTGCAGGAAGATGAGAGCTTTCTCTGGCTGTGTGAGCTCTGATATACATCTACAGCAATCATATACTCTAGCTAACACATCCTGGCTGTTGATAGAGTGGGTTACAGAGGGCTCAGTGCTGAATCCTTACAGCCATGCAAACTCAGACCTGGCTGGGGAGCAAACAAAAGTAGCTTAAATCTCCTTGCAAAAGAGCACAGGCAGCTCCTGCCTGAGATTCAAGGTTCTGGGTCATGCAGGAAGGCAGACCAGGTGATCTCTATAACTACCTGAAAGGGGGTCACAGAGAAGTGGGTGTTGGTCTCTTCTCCCAAGTGACTAGTGACAGGACAAGAGGAAATGGCCTCAAATTGCACCAGGAGAGGTTTAGGCTGGATATTAGGAAAACATTTTTTACTGAGAGAGTGGTGAAACACTGGAATAAACTGCCCAGGGAAGTGGTGGAGTCACCATCACTGGAGGTGTTCAAGGAACGTGTTGACGTGGCACTGCGGGACATGGTTTAGTGGGCATGGTGGTGTTAGTTGATGGTTGGACTTGATGATCTTACAGGTCTTTTCCAACCTTAACGATTCTATGATTCTGTGGTTGCATGGGTCATTTCTGATCTCCAAGTGCTTCAGCTGGAGTAGCTGATTTTGGCGGTGCTACAGGGAAGGGAGTGTGTGGGAGGCTGGGCTACACCAAGGAGGATGCATCGGACTGTGCCAGCTCTGCTTGATTGCTATCATTTCACTGCTTGTCGGTGTAATTTCCTGTTGTTTGAGATGGAGCTTCATACACTGCACCCTAGGTAAGACGTCTGCTGGCACTATTGAGTTTTCCATCCTCTTCGTGGTGAAGAAAGCTGTTTCCCATTTTTTTTCCTTTAAAACCATGATGAAACAGGGCTTTTTCTTGCTCCTCTTTCTGCTATTTGTAGAAGGTTTGGGAATTGCTTGCTTTCAGTCTGAAATGATTCTTCTCTCAGCCTGTCAGGCTGTCAGTTCGAGTGAGGCACATACAGAGTTTTATTACAGCCTTGAAACACAGATTATGTTAATCTGAGAGTTTATGAGTTTCTGGTCAAAGTGGGCCTGACTTCAAGACCTGGATTTTTCTCAGATCCTACATCCATAGGATGATTCAGGTTGGAAAGGACCTCAAGAGATCATATAGTCCAGCCTCCTGTTCAAAGCATGATGTATCTTAATGGTAGATGCTTAGGCTGAGTGAATCATCTGGAATCCTTTTGCAATCAGCTGGCTCTATCAGAAGGTGATCCAGTGCATTACAGGTTTCATTAGATGGCTTGTTCTCTGACATACCTCCTTTCCTCTTGATTATGGAGGTAGTTTAGATGACCACTGTAGGCTACTTACTAAGATTTCACATGGCTAAAGCTAGGTGAGATGGATCCCACACCATGTGATGTGTCAGGTAGCGAACTGGTGAACAGAAGTCTTGTCACACTGCATCAGACCAACACACTGCCCCTCTCTTTAGCTCATCTCTGACAGTCAGTGCCTCATGTCTCGCAGAAAGAGCTGGGTAGCGTCGCTGCTTCAAACGCATTTGTACTTCCTGAGTAATCAAGCTGCAGTTTTTCCATCCTGACCTATGTAATGAAGCTGTACGTGTTCTCATTATCCACAAAAGCACTCAGCTTTTGCAAGTCGTGCTGTCAGCAGGGGTGTCCTGCCTCTCTGAAGTGTGGTCATCAGCTTGGTGGTACTAGACCTCAGACAAATTTGGCCTCTGGGATGCAGATTTGTCTTAGACTTTGTGCTGGGATTGTAGACTAGTAACATCCTGTCTGCTGCTCATGGAGGCTGTTGATCTGATCTGTAATTGCTCTTTGAGCTGGTGTTGTAGCTCTGAAAGGGCAGTCCACAAACACTAATGACTCTTGCAGGCCAGAGCTCAGGCTAGCTCTTCCTTACTAATGGCTGTTTGAAATCCTCATAGTTTTTATGTGTTTATAAATACATTTAGGACACATTATTCTTCCATTCAGTAAACCCATCTGTAATTATTCCTTGTAATTGCTGGGTGAGGATAAAATGAATCACCTATCAGGCTTTTACTGCTTGTGAACTCAAGTAAGGAACAGCACCTATTCTAGCCATGCTTCCAGGAAGATGTGAGCTCAGACAAAGAAAATTGTCATGTTCCTTTATTACTGATATATGAAAACTAGGCAACCTTCCTGTACAATTAATTATTGCCTTTCTAGGCCTTAGTCCAGCAAAACATTTTAAGCGGATGCTTAACTTCAAATCTGTGAGTGGTCCCAGTGAAGTTAATAAAATCTAACTGCTTTGGCAATTGCCTACTGTGATATTTGGAGCTTCATCTTTATTTGACTTATTCTGTGGAGATCTTCATATTGGCAACATGTATTAGCCTCACCCACTGTCCAGATGGTGCCTTAAGGTAGAAGACCTGTCTGTGCTGTTCTGCTGCTGCACTTCTGTAACTCCCCGAAGCCCGAAGAAACACCCTCAGAGATAACTGGACACTACGTGCATTCAAACACAAGCATCCCAGTGGAGCATCTGTCCGGTGACAAGCCTGTTGAGTTCAAATGCAATAGGTGTTAGAGCCTAGGCAGCAGCATTAATGAACAAGGCCTTTCCTCTGGTTGTTAGGAGTTCATGGGTGTCTCCAACAAACACTGGAAAGCTCCCATAATAGCTGTGAAACCTTCCTTCCTCACCAAAGAACCTCAGTGAGTTACAGTACCCCAGTAAGGTGGCTAAATGTGGATAATCTCCATTACATGGGGAAGAAATGGGGACCCAGGAGGATGAAGTCCCCAGGCCAAACAGTGTGAGAGAAGGACCCAGGACTATATGATTGAACTAACCCCAGGAATGGGGAGTGTGTGCAGTCACCATCCGTGGTGATCCTTAGCGTGGTCCCTACTGCAGATTTGGCCTGGGTGACCAGCTCTCTCCCACACAATGCCTGGACATGACTTGGGGGACTATAATTTCCAAGATGTAGTGTGAGTGGTGCTGCAGGGTTTGGAGGTTGGAGGGGAGTGGTTATTTAGGTTTCATAGATGTGAGACTTACTATTGTGTCTCAGGGCCAGAGGGCAGGCCAGGGTCTATTTTATTTGCCAGTGTAGATTTAGCTCAGTGGTTCTTATTCTGGATCACATGGAAATGATGTGCATACTTTTTTTGACAGAACTAGATATGTTTAAGACATTTTCAGCAGACTTTGTCTTTGATTGCTAGGACTTGACTGGTAAAACTGACTGGTAAAGCAGTAGGAAAAAGGCTTAACGTAATGTATCCTGCTGGGCTGTCATTCAAGAGAAGCAAGTTTCCAGTTCTCCTTCTGTCTGTAACTCATCATGCAACTTTGGACAAATTATTTCCACCTCTGTATTTCTCCAGTCCTGCCTTTGTCATTGATTTGTCAGCCTCCATAAATTATAGGCATGTTATGCAATGGTGTCCCTGCTTGGATGGATACTTCCCAAATGGCTAAAGAATCGGTGGCTTCCTTTTTTTACACTCTCTTTCTTTTTGTTTATAGCTGTTAACAATTGATGACAATTTCTGTGGCCTGGATATGAATGCCCCCTTGGGAGTATCATCCATGGTGCGAGGGCTCCCCATTTTCACTGAGGATGGTGACAGAATGACATCTGTGATTGCCTACGTCTACAAGAACCACTCCCTGGCTTTTGTGGGCACCAAGAGTGGGAAGCTCAAGAAGGTAAGACTGAGCGTGGTCCTCTAACTCAGATTTTCACGTTCTTATGGAGATTTGCAGTGTTGCATTGAGTGAGAGCGCAGTCCTTATCCGAAGGTGCATCAACTATTTTGACGATAGAAAAAGTTTCGGTTGGCAAAAACTGTGTTTCACCCTGGAGGGATAAAGCTGATGTGAGAAAGGAGAAAATCCTTCTTCCAAATTGTTGTTCATCAGCAAATGAATGTTTCTGAAGTCAAACCACAGACCCAGCCACAGGCAGACTTGATGCAGTTTACATCCAACAGATTTTTTTGTGTTCAGACCATCTCTAATTATGTAGCTGATCACAGGGTATCTGTGCATGCTGGCGAAAAACTGTCTGTGGCTGAAGTTTGTTAAGAAAAAGGATTCATGCTCTGGAGATCTTTCTTCAGAGCAATGTGACTGGACTGTGATTTAACCACGAGCCCAGCATGGGATTAGCAGTTTCTCTGTTTAGGTCAGGCTGGGTGCTTGTACTGAAGGAAGAGCGTTTTCATCAAAAGAAAGCTGTGTCTTGAACGATAATGAGCATTACGTTTATGGTTGACGCCACATAAACCCAAACACAATAAAGAGCGTATTTATGTTCCTCACTGTGCATTCTCACTAAAAATATGCCTGTTGCATGGCTGTAGCTCTGTAGTTTGCCATGTAATGCAATAGCTTGCGAGGTGGAAGCTGGGAATCATCTACCTGTGGTTTTTTCTCAAGGCAACAAGAGGTATTAAAAGTGATCTTCTCATGCTAATGATGGGCACTGCATCCATTTCAGCTGCCCTGTTCCAGTCTGGCAATGTTTGTCTGAATGCTCGACCCGGGAGTGTTGCAAAATATTATATGTGAGAGGAGATTGTGGCTTTGTCATAATAATGGAGATGGGTGAGAAGCTGGGAAAGGACGTTGGGCAGAGCCTTGGGGGTTGGGTGTTGATTCCTCTTTGAATTCCTTCTGCAAATAATAAATTTGAAGTTGGCAAGAAGAAGGTGCTATGAAAAGATGATCCACTGTGGCTTGTGTGTAGGATGGACAGAGCAGACAGGAGGAGGGAAAGGAGTCATTTGCTCATGGATGCTTAAGGAAGGTCTGAAATCTCTGGTTTTGTTCCTTCTTCTGTTTCTTCACTTAAAAAGAAAATCAAGGTTGTAAATTCAGATGGCATTGCCCCTGTGCTGAGGGAGGTCAGCAAGGGGAACAGGATCCTGCCCACTGGCAAGGTCTCTGGCTTTGTTCAACAGAGCAAAGGCTGCTGATGCTTTTGAAAAGAGAATGTTGGGTTTTTTTAACAGTCTATTCAGGCATGTGGAAAAGGAGTCAAATTGTTTTTTAAACAGTTGTAATAAAAATAATCTCCTCCCCTGACTAATTAGGTTTTGCTTCCCTGTCATCTGTGATATCATAATAAACTGTTTAGTTCTCCAGTCAGTCTCTCGGGCGGGGGGGAAAATGGAGTAGCTGAGATCCAAACGGTAAATATCCGAAAGATCTAAACAGTTAAGAATGACTGCTGCTTCCCTGCACTCACAAGCTTTTGATTTTGCTTTTGGCTTCAGGAGAAGCAAACTCAGACACAGCTCTGTCTTTGCCTTTGCAGGTCACATCGCAGAATCCAAGGTCTGATTCCTTTTAATAGGGGAATATAGGAGTGGGAAAGTTTTTAGTGCTCTACGGAGCATGGTAGAGAGCGGGGACAGCCTTATAGGGTAAAGAATGAGAAGAGGGGAGCTGAACTGGCTGATGTAATTTGAGAAACCTTCATTTTATTCCCTTTTTCTTAATGTGCTGATTATTCTGCCTGCAGTAGTTACTGCATTGGGTCCGTGTGTCGGAACAGAGCTGGAGTCTCCGGCTGAGATCTTCCTCGGCTGAATAAGTCTCCACCAGAGGGGCAAAATGCAAAGCAAAACGGGGCTCCCCTGAACATGTACGGTTGTTTTGGAACAGTTGATCCAGGCTCCTGGAAACCTTCAGTTCCTCCCGGTTCAGCCCCATCCTTGTATGACTTTTGCAATCACTGACTCTCCTCCACACACTGCCCTCCTCAAGGGCTCCTGCGGGTATCTGAGCTCAGGACACCAGTCTGTTTTCCCCTCTGGGTGCCACATAGGGACAGTTTGGCACTCAGGATTTTGACTTGACACTCCTTAGTCCCTGCCAAGACTTCATGGGCCTTTTGAAGCTTTGTTTTGCATCTTGGCTCATTGATCAGGTGCTTTTGAATAGGAAGCAAGGGAAATGCTGCATTGGTATTGCAACTCCAGCATAATCCATTATGTTAGCATGAAGTTTGATTTATGATAAAAAAAATGCCTATGGTAAATTGGAATAAGCTTTGTAGGATTAGGTGAATCTCCACATACCAGTGGACAAAGGCCAGGAGCTGTCTTTTTCTTTCAGCTTGCTGGGTCCTACCATGCGTGGTACGTACTGCTGTTTCTCCTGGTGCAGTGCAGCTACTCGGTCAAGCTACAGTGAAGTATTTTGGATAAGATGAAGAGAGGAGTTACTAGATTATCTTCAAGATAGCAGGATCTACTCAGTTGTCGGAAGACTCGTTGCAAGTAATTATAAGATGGTTTCAGGAAACTTTCCTTATTTTTCCTGCTGTTTCAGCCTTTTTCTCTGGGTGTATTTTTATATGAAAGTGGCAGACTGTATATCAGATGCAATCCGTGAATACTCTGCAAAATACCCACAGTCATAAAGCAATATCTGTTAGTTGATATACAAATGTCACATATGTCAAAGGAATTTATCCAGTGGCACACACAACTGAAGTAAAATATTGTGCTTTACAGGAACATATCATTAAAATGAAAACTAGCAGCATATCAGGAATCTGCCCATGTAACCAAGACAACAAAGAGAGAAAGAAAAGGAAAAACCAAGATAGAGATAGGGTAGGAGAAGAGTGAGTAAAACAGAGTGACAAGGTTGGCCCCAGCTATTTCACTGCCCTAGGCAAAATACATTTTGCAACCCTCTTTCATTCACATAGCTATGTGTGCAGACCAACGGGAAGGCACTGAATAATGTGCTGTAGAAATATGCCCTCCAATTCTGCTGGCTTGTCCACAGCACAGCCTGGCCCTGCAGAATGCAGATATAAAAAGGCTAAAAATGCAGAGCTACGGAAAAGAAAAATTTCCCCATCCGTATCTCATGTATAGAAACCAGCGTCCTTGGATTAAAGGCCTGATGGGTGCTGGTGGCATCTTGGGGATGGAGAAGGGTGTCCCAGGGATGAGTGGGTTGGGAGACAGCTGGATTCAGTTCCTTCCTTTGCCAGAAACTTCTGGTGTGCCTCCACACCTCATTTTCTCTCCTACAAAGGGTAGGAAATACTTTGCTTGCTCAAAGAAACGTTGGAGAAAGTTAATGCACTAAAGGTTGTGAGGTGTGTGATCATATCCAACAGCTAAACTAGACAAATCAGATGGGGTGGAAAACCAGCTCCTGACCAGTTGTAGGCGTTAAAGATCCTGCGGTACTCCTTAATGAGAAGTATTTCATCTTGCAGTGCTTTGGTTAATCCCAGTATCTGTAATTGCCTCCTCTACTGGCCAGCCCGTGGTGTTCCCTCTGCTTCTGTACCATGTTGGTAAGCATTGCCATGGCTTTAGTATACTCCAGGGTGCCTGGTGGGCTTCGTTGGCAGAGTGAGCTCCTATGTACGATGAGAGGTGCTTCGAACAAAACCCGTGGCTGAAAGTCAGTCGGCACTCCTGTGAATTTTTAGTGATTGTTTTCAGGAGATACGAAAACCTCACTTGAGTTTAACGAATGTCTATTTTGTCTCTCTACAAACAGTGCGGTAAACCATCAGGAACGGGAGTTATTCCTGAGTATGTGCTTCCTACAAACCACTTTGCTGTAAGACAGTCAGGTGCTGAAATCCACTGGCTTTTTTTCGCCTTTGCACACTCTCTCATTACACTCTTAGCTCTTCACTCCAGTGACAGGAGAAAGCTCGAGATGTACCCATGGAGATGCTTTGCACCATTTTGTATGCTTGTTTTGGATTTTTTTCGCAGTGTGTCTGGCCAAATTATGTGCCACTAATACCTGTCATCACTAAGAGAGAATAGCAGTACTCAGTATTCCTTGTATTCCTTCCCTAGGCGTTTAATTTATGGGTCATTGCTTTTGTGCAGATAGATAGTTTCCAGTCAAAGAAATACAACTTACCTGTAATTACTCTGTGTGTAGTTGCAGGTGTAAAGGGCGATTTGAGTTCACAAATGTCAACCAGGGAATAGCCCTAGGAATTGCACTTCTAACAAAACAAAGGTCTTTGTCCATTTTGAAATGTTTATTTGAAAATGGAATAGTAGTAATTTACATTTATTTGAAACTCCCCCATAAGAAATAATTTTTTTATTCCATCAAAATATTTTGCTCAAAGCCTTTTCTGTGCTAAATTCCTTGCAGAGAAAGAAATTTGGCTTAAAACCCAATTCTTTCACTCTGTGGCCTGTATTTCATTTTTCATAAAATCCCATCAGTTTGAGGTCTTTGAAGGGCTTTTTAGATTTGGACTGGCATTCGGAGTGAAGGTTTATATTCAGATCAGACAGGTCTGAAATCTGGCCAGCACTTCCCATCAGGTATCACCTCTATTTAGTAGAATATTCTCAGTATCGACCAGTTTCATGAACCACCCTCTGGATTACCCTGAACCCTCGAGACCCTGCTGTCTTTGGATCCAGAGACAGAACACCGTAGGGAGATTTTTAGATCTGAGAGCTTGGATTTGCAATTCTTATTTTGGCCCATCTCACATTGGGGAAGGCTGGCTTTCTCGGATAGATAATGAGATTGGAAAGTACATGCAAGTCTGAGCTCCTGCTGGTTTCTGGCCACGTAGCTGTGGCTACCCTGTCCCATCAGCCGGCTGACAGCTCTCCCGGTTGGATGCTACAGTGGTGTTTACAGCCCTCCTGCCTCGAAGAGAGAGTGGGAACCGTTGACAGCTATTGAAGGAGTCAGCCTGTGGCTTGGAGAAGATGCACCTTGGTCTATGGTAGTATCAGGGCTGCTTCAGTAAGGTAACCCTGAAGGAAACCCAAACCTGCAGCTCTATTATAATCTCTGATTGCTATGATGGGTCCTCTTCCTACAGTCATTCCCTCCTGACATGTAGGGTGAGATCCCTTCCCAGAGCAGGGTTCATCCCACTTAGCAGGAGAGAGTAGCGGAATCCTGGTGGGACTGGCAGTGTGTCAGGTCATTCCACAAAGCTGTATTGCTCTCAAGTGCCATGAGAGAATCCTGTGTTGAGTTTTGGGCCTCTCACTACAAGAAGGACACTGAGGTGCTGGAGCATGTCCAGAGAAGGGCGACGAAGCTGGTGAGGGGTCTGGAGCACAAGTCTGATGAGGAGCAGCTGAGGGAACTGGGGTTGTTCAGTCTGGAGAAGAGGAGGCTGAGGGGAGACCTCATCGCTCTCTACAATTACCTGAAAGGGGGTTGTGGGGAGGTGGGTGTTGGTCTCTTCTCCCAAGTGACTAGTGACAGGACTAGAGGAAATGGCCTCAAGTTGCACCAGGGGAGGTTTAGGCTGGATATTAGGAAAAATTTCTTTGCTGAGAGAGTGGTGAAGCATTGGAACAGGCTGCCCAGGGAGGTGGTGGAGTCACCCTCCCTGGAGGTGTTCAAGGAACGTGTGGACGTGGTATTGCGGGACATAGTTTAGTGGGCATGGTGGTGTTGGGTTGATGGTTGGACTTGATGATCTTACAGGTCTTCTCCAACCTTAATGATTCTGTGATTCTGTGTGAGTGGGCAACAGAGGAATGAAATGGAGTTTTTAATGAAAAAAAAATTGAGTAAGGTAAAAGGGTGCAAGAGATAGGCAGAGACCCACAGGCGATAGAGCTCTGGGTGGGTTGGTGATACCATGACCTACCCATATGGAAAGGAGTATCTTTCATTTCTCCTCTAAGACCTTACCTCCCATCCAAGGAGTTGGAGCTAATGAGACAGCCCTGAGTTTGCCATGCACAGGTTTGCAGTCTTGTGATGACTGCAGGCAAAGACAGAGATCCTCACCATTCCTCCAGGCCAGGGGATTTCTGAATACGCACAAGACGAGAAACCCTGCTTGGTTTTGATATTCCCCGGAGGATGTTCTGCTGCTGACAGCTCTGTGCAAATGTCAGCAGGGAAACTCAGCTTCTTTCTCCTTCCCTCTGCTTTGAAAGAGTCAGGGCTTTTTTTAATTTTATTTTTTTCCCCAACTGTTTGGCAAGTAGACTTGACTGCTCTGAAAGCATGCTGTAGAGGCTCTGGCTCCTGCTGGGAAGCTGGTTTCTGCAAGAGGGGCTTGTTCGCCCTGGCCTCTCCTCACAGCTTCCTAAATCAGCGGGAGTCCGAGTGCTTCACTCACTTGTGATGGAGCTATACTGCTTCCCACATGTATTTGACGTCTGTGAAGGCTGCAGTTGTCTGTGTCCTTCATTGATATATGGTCCCTCTTTGAGAGGTCGTTGTCAGCTTAGATGCCTGAAGAGTAATTCAGTTTTCTGGCTGTAGCACCAGGAAAACTGTGATTTGGTAGGTGTGGTGTACCCTGCACTTGATGCTCATGTTGGGTGTACCAGCAGACAGCCCTGAAATGGGCAGTGATGGGAATCTGTGTGAACATTGGCCAGTGACACCCATTTGTAAATGGGTCATGTAAAAGTCATTGGCTGGTGATACTGCAGTCCAGCATGACCTAAAAGTGCTGGGTGATCAGATACTATCTCCACGGGAGAAATCAGATGCAGGACTTGTGTGTCCTGGTCGTAGGCTGCTTTGCTGTCTCTCTTCCCCTGCTTCTCTGAAGCCTTGTGGGTGGGTGGGCATCTTTCTGTTGCACTTCATCTTTCACCAGCTGAAGGTCAAATTAGGTGGGAAGCAGGTTCTCCTGTGCATCTGCTCATCCCAGAGCTGCAGTCCATTGGGAGGACCTGGCCGAACAGCAGGGCTGCGATCCACAGGGATCTAGACAGGGTGGAGCAATGGGGTCGACAGGAACTCATTTAAGAAGGAGAATTGTGAAATCCTGTACCTGGAAAGGAGTGACCTCTTGCAACATATCAGGCTGAGGACTGCCTGGTTGGGGAGCAGCTCTCCTGAAAAGGATCTGGGGATGCGGGTAGACAGCAAGCTGCACATGAGCCATCAGCGTGCCTAGGCAGCAAAGGAGGCCAACAACACCCTCAGCTATACAAACAGGGGCATTGCTAGTAGATTGAGAAGAAGATTGAGGAGAAGGTGATCATCTCCCTGAACTCAGTTGATAGACCCTATCTGGATACTGTGCCCAGTTTCAGGCCCCTCAGTACAAAAAAGATGTTGATCAACCAGAGCAAGTTCAGAAGAGGGTGAAGAGATTGGCCAGGAGCTGGAGAACCTGACCTGAGAGGAGAGGATGAGAGAAATGAGCTTATTCAGGCTGGGGAAGAGAAAACTTGGAGGGACCTAAGAGCAGCATTCCCATGCCTACAAGGAGGTTACTGAGAAGATGGAGACAGGTTCTTCACATTGGTGAGTGGTGGGAGGATGTGAGACAGCAGGTATAAGTTGACATGAGAGCAATTCCAACTGAATATAAGAAAAAGCTTTTTCCCATGAGGACAGGCAAGCAGTGGAGCAGGTTGCCCATGGAGGTTGTGCAGTTTCCATCCTTGGAGATTTTCAAGGCCTAAATGGACAAAACAACTTGATCTGATCTCACAGCTGACCCTGCTTTGAACAGGAGGTTGGACTAGAGACCTCCTGAGGTCCCTTCCAGCCTGGGTTACCCTTTGATCCATCCTGTGCGGCAAAACCCCAGACCCTAAACCACATCAGAGGGCCTGTATCCAGACTCTGCTGCTGAACTGGTGCAGCTGACACTTGTGTTAAATACCCACCAGTTGCTCCATCACTACAGGCTGGTGCTTGGCTTCGCACACCCCTCATTTCATTGCCTTGGGACTTCCAGCTACAACTTGCCAGCGTAGCAGCACACTGCAGTTAGCTTGTTGCTCGTCGCAGTATCTAACTGCAGTAGGAAATGTCTCTTTTTTTTCTGCTAGGAAGGTTGCTGTTCCCATCAAGAGTTAGAGCCTGCTTTTTGGCAGGGAGCAATTAATTTTCCATGTCTCTCCCTCAAGTACCCCTCTCTGCTTTCTGACTAGTCAGCAATCTCCATGCTCATGTGCAGGGTTTGGCTGAGATGTGCTTTTGCTGGGTACCTTGCATACATGTGTTGAGTGCTGCTCTTTTTTTGCACGTTCTGGTTTAAGAGTGCCTCAGAGTCTTGTCAGAGATGGGATCTTGTGATGGTGCAATGAGATTTGCAAATGACTGTCTAATCCCTCCTGATGCAACCTGTACTTCAAAGTCCAGAGGTGCTCTCTGGTTGCTGCTGTGCATTCTGCATCAGTGGTGCTGTACCATGCATTTTTATTTTTGACTCCAGGAGAAATAGCAGGTCCCAGAGGACCCCTTGCAGCTGGGAAGGCAGGAGGTTGTACCATCATCTCTTCAAACTCTTCCTTTAAGAAGCTGCAGCTCGAATTTGACAGGTTTCCAGTTGCAAAGCAGCTGAGCTGAGCTGCCTCACAGTGGGCTGAGGATGTGCTCTGTGCAGGCAGGGGGATGTTAGTGACAAAAGCAGACACAAAGGGACAGACAACAATGTCCCGCTGCAGGTTACCTTGCTGAAATCCATGGGTCCTGCAGCCTCTCGGGGGACAGTTTGCAGTGATGCTGGTTGTCACTTGCCTTGTTGCGGCAGATGATTTTCTGCGTGGTGTCCGTAGCTTTGTGCAAGACGTGTGGAGTATCCAGGCTGCAGTGCCTGGCATGGCTGTGCTGATGATGGAAACCATGCAGGGTTGGGATACGAGGAAAAGCAGATACGTCCTTGTCCGCCCTTGGTCTACGTAATTCTGTTTGTCTTTGTCCCTCTGTTCTCTGAGAAGTGCTCTGGATGGGACATCAGGTGGTCAGCTTTAGTCTTCACCTGCTACTTCTTCTCTCCAGGGTGACAAAGAGAAGCTATTTAACTCCTCACACACTCCATCTAATGCCCGGATGGATACCCAGCCAAAATGGCTCTTGTCATTCCTTCCTCCTCTCTATCCCCTTCCCTTTCGACTGGGATAATGACTTTTCAGGGAGCCCTTGAAGTGCCTCTTGCATCTGCCTTTGATTTGAATGCCTCTTGCCTGCTGACCCTTCTTACGGGAAGTCGGCTTAAGTGTGGTTCTCTTAATTAGTTTTGCTTTAATTTAATCTTTTGAAATAATTTTATCAAAAAGAGGAAACCTTCTACCCACTCCCTCATTTTATCGGCTTGTTTTCATGCATGGTCTCTGGGTTTATTTCTCTATTTCCCTGGTCTCTAGATAGGACATCATTTGCATATTTGATTAAGCTCCATATGTTATCAGGGAGCCAGTTGAAAGAACAGCAAGTCCCTGATAAGGCACTGTGCATCCGTCTCTTCCTTTCACCATCCTCCACTCTATACCCCTCACCATCCTGCAGCCGTATCTGTGGCCCAAATCACCTCTCCAGTCTATCTCACCTCCGCCTTCTCCCGTTGGCCGGATGACAGATCTCTGGTTCAGCTGCAGATAGGCATTGATGTAGACATCACAATTTGACAGCTCCTGTATTTAGGAAGGAAGCAGAAAGGGTGCAGAGGATGGGAACTGAGCGCTGATGAAGATGTAAACCATGACAACGAGGTCCAGATTCAGTTCCCTGCTCTCTCTGAAGCCCTTCGCAGGATCCCATTGTGCCCACAGGGTATGTGTTGCATGGAACCTGCTTGTTCCCACTGTTCACTCATTACACTGTCCCAGGCTTTGTTGAGAATCTCAGCTGGACTATTTGCTGCAGTCTGAACCGACACCTTTAGGTCATCTCCCAGGTGCTAGAAATGACTGCTGTGCAGAGAGAACAGAGTAGGGTCAGTGCAGCTGGATACAGAATAGCTGTGGACATAGATCCATATTTTTTCCCTGAAATTTGAAATGTTTTAAAGTGTGCATATCTATGTGTGTGTGTGCATGCAAAAAATACTGCTTGAAAGTTTAAACTCATGCCTTTCAGGCTTTGTTCTCTGGCTACTGCTCTGTGAAAACAATTTGCCTTAAATAGTTTTCCCAGTTCACCTCTAGGCACCCTTTAATTTAAAATAATTTGTGGATACCCCTGAGGAAACTTAGGGAAATGCTCAGTTTAACTGTAATTCTCCTCCCCACTGCTGATGCTTAAGCTGGGGGAAGCTTTGCTCAGTTTGCGACCCATAGCTAGGCATTTCTGGGGGTGATCAGAGGCCCCGATTCCTGGGGTGGCAAAGGCAGGGTGGGTTCATAACAGCAAACAAAAGTAGTGCAATTAGCCGTGTTACTGGAGTTGGAGGAGGGACTGCAGCTTGCATAAGGGGGCCTTGGTTATTCAAAAAAAGCCTTTCCCTCAACTGACGTCCGAAGCATAGGAACAAGAGGTTTGATTTATGAGCCAGCTCTTAATTAAAAGGCAAAAAGGAATGTGCCTCCCTTCATTAGGATAAGAAACTTTTGGCTTGAGCTAATTTGAAGAGCCTCTCGCCACCTCTCCCTTGCACACAGGCAGGCTCCCCAGTGTGCAGCAGCCCCCCAGCATCAGCGTGGTGGTTGCGAACTCCTGTTAGGGGACTTTAACGCCATCTGCATATCCACCACTTATGAATGCTGCTGGTGGTGTTTGTGAAGCCAATGAGAAAGAAAGCAGAAATAAAATCCCCCCTCTTCCTCTCCAACTTGATCTCTTCCTCCTCGTGCTTCTTTCATTTTGGTTTAACGACTTTGGCTTGCTATGCTTCATCATCTCTCTCTCATTTCATCTTGGTGGCAGCCTGGCTTGAGAGCAATCAAGCTTTGATGGATTGCTTGTAGTTAGACTCATGTGTGTGAAGCTTGGGGGGGAATCGTGAGTGAGTTGTGCTGGTTTTTGTAGACCCCAACCCATATGGTGTCTGCGGGAGTGAAGACATGTGTTGCTATGCAGGATTCAGGGATCTGTTCCTGCTTGGTCTGACACTTGTCTTTTTTTTTTTCCTCCAAAACCCTGTCAGTAGCCTTTCACCTCTCTTAAATGAAACCGTACGGAAGACCTGCAGGTCTTCCCATCATCGCTGGGTGATGGGTAGAAATATGGACTGAAGGCTAGACCAGGACAGTTAATCAAAGCTCTGGCTCCAGCAAAGTCCCCCTGGGATGCTGGGCCCAGGGTGACCAGAAAGCATCTTGTTAGCTGTGATAGCAACAGCTAACCCTATAGATTCAACTGTAACCTGATAGTATCAAATCTAGGTTAAAGTCAATAATGCCTTTCTCATGCACTTGACTCTGTCATTGTTTGGCTTTCTTCATACTGGCCAGTGTTCCACCAGCTATGACCCCAAGGATGATCATTCATCTCCTAAATTTAAAAGGAGCTAAGTTGGAGTGGTATTTCAATGCAAGACCCTAAAAGGAAATAGATGTGCTAGCTGGGTTGGCATCTGTACTTGACTAGAGACAGCAGGACTGTGTTGACGGGGATATCCCTTCCATGGGCCACGTCCCATAGAAGATCACTCCTGGTAAGAGTTGTTCTTGTATATCAGCACCATTGCATCGAGTATTCGCCAATGTCTCCAAGCTAGGATCCCCCTTGGTGCAGTGAGCCTGGAAGTGTGTGTTGGAAACAAGTCAAGCACTCCCAGGCTCCAATGGGAGATGGGTTGGGACCCCAGGGGTGCCAAGAGAAGCAAAGTCTGGAGAGGAAAGTGGGAGCCAGTCATCTGTGGGTTTCAGCTCTGGTTACACTCTGTCATGCTGAACATGTTCTGCTGACGATTCACAGGGTTGGGTCACTTCGGAAAACAAAACACAAACTCCTAAGGGACTTTGGTGGGTTTTGGAAGCTTTGCTGATGGTTGTTTTTCTAGCTGATGTGGTACATTGGCAAAGGGCTGCAGCACACTGTTGTATCTATGGCATCCTGGAAATGCAAACCGCCGTTTCTCCTGCCAGCCGTGCTGCTATCCCACCCTGCTGGAATGCTCATGGCTGTGGTCTGGAATCATCTTTCCTTTTGACTTCTTGTAACTTTTATTTTGAACTGAGGCTGATGATAAATTCCAGCAATGTCAGGGAAAAGGTTATCACTGAGACTGGCAGAGACCTCGTCATATTAATTTTTCAGAGCCATTCTGATGAAATCTAATTAAACATAGTGACGGGCACTGTGCAAATCTCCCTGTGTTTGCCTCATTTGTCATACGGTTGATTAAGGCTGGGTTATTGGGGGGAGTTTGTGACTTAGGATATCTGCTGGGGTGGATGTGGTTTCGCACACTACATGCACTTTGATCTTTTCCCCACTGCTTACAAGTTTCTGTGGGTTTCCCTTGGATTTCATACGCAATCGATTTATCTCCTTGGGGTCTAAGGGAACATATTGATGACAGAGCTAACCTGAGCGATAAGGACACGTCATACATGCTAATGCATTTCTCCTGCCCTTCAGACAGCACCTCTGTGTTGGTAAGTGATAGGACCTTGGCATCCTGTTAGGTTTGAATATTTGTCTGTCTCTTACAATGAGAATAACTCACGTTGTTGTTTTCTTACAGAATGGAGAAAATGTTACAAAAAGAATAAATAAAAAAAACCCCAGACCTGTGCCAAATCAAAACTGATTGCTTCTCCCTCCTCTTTTTCAACAAAACTAATAAACCTCCAAAGCTCTGAAAGTTTTATGGTCTATGAAACAACCACTTATGGTTATTTGACCTCCTCCCCTCCCCTTTTCTCCTTTTTTTTTTTTTTTTTAATTAGCTTTCCTCTTACAGGTATTTCCACTGTGAGATGGTAAAGTCAAAATCTTTTGATGCTTTCAAGCCCCTTCTCCCCCTTGTGATGATGTAAATTAATTCCCCAAATCCCACCTAAATTCTGATTTTTTTAGCTAATTTACTATTCATGGAGAAAAAGAAAATGTTTCCAAATTTGTAGCTCTCTGTTTTGCTTGCACGTCTATCTTAGCATGCAATATATGGAGAGGTGCAAGATCTTATGAGACTGCTGCATTTAGGCTCTTTGTTAAACTACTTCTGCCGGGTTAGCATTTTTGTCTGCTTGGAAGCTGGAGAATTGAACTCACCTGGGAGCCCCAGTAGTGAAATAAATTATCATAATATAGTGGGAAAAGAAAGGATTTTAGTATGGGGAGTAGTGCGGGGCTACCCTGGTGTATTACATCTGTTCCTTTAGAGATGTAATATGGCTTTGGGCTGCATGACTGAGATATTCTTCTTTTGAGGGAAGAGGGCTGCTTGGGCTGGGGGAATGCAGGCAAATGTAACACCTAAATGCTGAAAAAGTCCCGAATGCATCCTGACGCTAATTGTTAGTAACTATAACAGCAAGCTAAAGCTAAGCATTGATTGTTTTCATGATTTTTAAGCCAGTCTCTCATTTTTAGGGGAATCTGACTTTTTTTAGGGGACTGGTGGTGCTGTGAAGCAGTGATGGAGGGCAAGAGATTAAAAGACCTGTTGCAATTCGTATTCCAATGCTCCGCCTTTAAAAAATTGTCGGCATAATGCATGTATGTGCAGACGCAGGACCGTTCACCAAGGTGTTGTATGCCCTACTGTGCTAAAAAGGACTTGTCTTTAGGGGAACCTGCTAGGCGGGATCTCAGCTCTACCCGTCCTGCAAAGCCCCGAGCAGTCCCAGGTTATGATGGGGCAACAGTCAACAGGACCTGAATAACCATAAACTCGTTACACTATCATCTGCCAGTGCTTAAGATATCAGCACGGATATTATGGGTTTTTTTCCCCCTGGGTTTTCATCTTGATCATGCTTTGCAGCCACTGCCTGTCTCCTGCTCTGTGATGTAGCCCAGGCTACCACCGTGCTGCTTTCTTCCCTGTTAAGGAAAACTCAGGCGCTTTCCTCTTCAAGCTCACACTGACATTGTCATGGAAGTGCTGCCCTTCTCCTCACTGCAGAAGGCAAGCCCTGCTAGGAAAGATGATATCACTGGCACTAAATATACACCAGCCCCTTGTCCATGCCAGGGATGCTCTGGCAGACTCTGACGTGACTTATTTTCTATGTTTTGCCAATTCTGTCGGTGGCAGGTAATTTCATTAACCGCTCTTTAATTGCTTGCAGAGAGCCTAGTCATTATTTGTTTGTTTTCACTCTCCTGATGGAAACACGTGCCGGCAGCCTCCTTGCAGTTGCCTCCTCCAAGATGCACAGATCAACCTTGCCACCCGGTTTCCAAACCTACTTCTGTAGGTTTTTTAATTTTTTTTTTTTTTTTTTTTTTTTTTGATAGAGCTGCAAAGTTTGGAATTGGAGTTGAATTCCCAGAAAGTTCAGTTTCAGGGTTTCAGTCTAGTGTGCTGTGGTGGGATCTGGGGGCTCTCAGCGCCTGTGTGCCACCAGCTCTCTGGGTGGTCTTGGACTCATCTGTCCAATCTCCCTATTTCTTCTGCTGTAAAAGAAGGAGAGGGGAGTGGGAAGAAGGTGTTTGGGAAAGGACTGAGTTCCTCCTTGAACACTGTCTGGACTGGGATGGAGTCTCGGCAAGGTTTGCCCTGGGTATGTTTGCTGAGATGGTCAGTGCCCAGAGAAGGGCGACGAAGCTGGTGAGGGGTCTGGAGCACAAGTCTGATGAGGAGCGGCTGAGGGAACTGGGGTTGTTCAGTCTGGAAAAGAGGAGGCTGAGGGGAGACCTCATCGCTCTCTACAACTACCTGAAAGGGGGTTGCAGAGAGGTGGGTGTTGGTCTCTTCTCCCAAGTGACAAGTGACAGGACAAGAGGAAATGGCCTCAAGTTGCACCAGGGAAGGTTCAGGCTGGATATTAGGAAAAATTTCTTTACTGAGAGAGTAGTGACACACTGGAATAAACTGCCCAGGGAGGTGGTGGAGTCACCATCACTGGAGGTATTCAAGGAACATGTGGACGCAGCATTGTGGGACATGGTTTAATGGGCATGGTGGTGTTTGTTGGTTGATGGTTGGACTTGATGATCTTACAGATCTTTTCCAGCCGTAGTGATTCTGTGACTCTGTATGTTGCTCCTGGATCTTCCTCACATCTGCTGCATCTTGTGAACAGCGTATGACCCCGTTTCTTCTGCTGTCCTGTCATCTGGTTCCCTTATTCCAATATCTACCTTGCCTGACTGTCCTGTGCCCTTTGCCCTTTCCCTCTTCCATCTCCTTCATTCCTTACCCATAAGTAGCCTCCTTCAAACCTCCAGTTTTGTTACTGCTGGCTGGCCCTTTGGCCTTGTCCATCTTGGATGTCCATCAACGGTTTGATCTGAGCATCAGACTAAAACATAAGAAACCTGAGTTCAGTTTCCTGCTCTGCTACTGACTTTTATGGACCCACCTTTTGGAGGGTGCGGATTCATCTCATTAAATGTAGATATCTCCATCCGCAGGAGCTATTGCCACCTCCCTTTCTAGTCCAGCGAGAGAAATCAGACCTTTTAGGAGACATCTTATCCTCCAGGAGACTGAAATTGCCTATTTTAGGTGAGATGAATTGTGTCCTAAAAACGTCTCTTTCTTTCCATTAACAATAAAGGGAGCTGAGGGCAACTTGGTCACATGTAAACACCCCTTATATCTCTGTTCCCTGTCTGTAAGTGACAGTAATGGTGTTTCCATGCTTTGTCAGGGGTCTCGTGAAGAATTAGTGGTTGCGAGCTGCTCCAACATTATGATAACAGAAAAGCTCAGTGCAGGGTTATCTTACGCATGATTTTCCTTCTGGAATTTGATTAACATGCTCAGATGGGGCCAGTTCTTTTGGTCCTTGGTACTGTCCTGTATTTTCTTCATTTTAATGCAGGTGACTTATCCAACCTCTTCGGTGAAGCTCAGATGCTCTTACCTGACCAGGCAGTGGCCCATACACCTAAAGGTTGCAAAGAATATATGGAAGATGGCTTGAGAGTGGGGACACTGGGCTGCAACATTGACTCGTATGGTTTAGGAGACAAGAGGGGCTGCCAACAGACCTGGCACGTGTACACTCCTAAGTGATTGATGCTTTCTGATGTTGTTACAAATGCTCCCTAAACTGCTAAAAGCTCAGGGGAAAAAAAAACCCTTTAGGCTCATTTAAAAGGGAAAGGGAGCCTGCAGAATTTATGGCATCTGCAGTGACCGGGGGCACTGCCAGCAAATTCAGAGAGTTACGAGTGGATGAACAGGCTGGTCTCTTGTTGGGATCACACATCTGACAGTCGCAGCGATCCCAGGGCTGGCTCTGATGTTATCCCTTCGAATTCTGCTGCTGCACAAGGGCAGGGCATCACATCCCCATGCACCAGCACCACATGATGCTCTGGGTGATGGGGCACAATTCAACAACATATTTTGGAATACCCAACATACTTCCATGTGATTTGGAGACTCAAGTTAGTAGGATGGGGTGGATTAAAGAAGAGAGGAGGTATTTAGGCATGCAAAGATGCAATCAGGATACTTTCAAAAGTACTTAGGTGTGTGATTCCAGTTGCAGGAGGTCCTTATGCCCAGGAACTTGCAATTAGAAGGGCACAAGTAACTGGAGCAGGCAGACACCGAAAGGGGAAAGTGTGGAAAGGAGCAAGTTCCTTAGAAGGATCTGAATGAAGTGGAGCAGGTGGTTGATGGGAAAGGCCAGATCAGATTGGGGGTGATATAGAGAACATGAGGGCACGAAGACTAGTCAGAAAAAAGTCGGTATGACATAATGGCAGAGCAGGAACCCTTGATCTATTCCTGGCTCTGTTGCTGACTGCAGCATGACCTCAGGCAAAACGCTTTCCTCTCTACATGCCTCCTGTGCTCTTCTCTACATAGCCTGCGAGTTCTTCAGGGAATGGGCTGTCACTTGCAATGAGCACGTCCTGCACCCAGCACAGCGGCACTTCGTTTTCGTCTTGAGGGTCTACAGGCAACTGAACCGTTAGTTCAAAGCTGGATGTTGTGGGGGTTCAGCTGCTTCCAGATGCAAAATTTCCACTTGCAAGAGTTCACCGCTGATGTGAGTGCTGGCTCCTTCCGCATGACGCATGCTTGTGCGTTTGTGCAAGGGCTTTGGCTGAGCTCTTTCAACACGTGACTTTTCTTAGACCCTTGTGCATCTCTGATTTCCCCGGCGTGCGGTATGCAGGAATGCCATACTTTGGCCTCCTCCCAACAGGTTGATCATAAATTAGGTTCTGATGTGGGTATTGAATTTCACTCCAGCTGCTGGAGCTGTGGCACATCTGTGGTCCTCCTGTGGTTAATGGCTTCACAAAAATGAAGCAATAAAGGTTATGATGGCTGTGTTTTAACCTCATGGCCCTCATTCTGTTCGACAGGAGTGTTTCTCGGGAACAGTTAAAAACCCCCTGCCTGCATTTTAAATATCTCCCAGTGATGTGCTATCTTTCAGCAGGTTTTATGAAGTGATTTTATTTTTGAAATTTAACAAAGCTGAAGTATCTTTTTTCTCTTTTTCTGGTTTTTCTTCAAGGAAGATGAATTGTCTCTCTTTAAGATAAACAAACCCATCTCTGAATTATGCCGTGATTTAACATTTATGTACGACAGTGAAGTCGGTGCAAAGCAAAAAGAGAAAGGGGAAAAAAAAAAATCCACTTAACTTGAAATCTTCCAGTGTAAGTCTGCAATGCTCTTCTAAGGGACACAGGCATGCACATGGTGGGGATGATATGTCTGTAAAGAACAGTTCACAGCTCTGGTCACCAATGAGCTCTTCAAGCGAGAGTGCTTCTACTCGCTCACAAACCTACTGCCTGTTGTGAAAAGCCATCATCATGAAAACTAAGACATGACTTTGGACACTGAGCTTTTACTGCCTCAGAAATGCTGGCATTTTAGCAAGTGTGGAGTGAGCACCCTTAGAAATTAAGCCCTTTTCAGGCGTCTTCTCCCAGTCCTCCTCTCCTGCTGAATACCTGTTCCTTAAAAAGTCTTGGCTGTTTTTTAAAGGGAAGTGAAGTCTTGGTGTGCCAAACAAGACTACAGTCATCTCTGCTGGGTGTTGTGGATGCTGCTTTATGTGCCACTCAGAGATTCTCCAGCCATAGAATTTGGCTGCCCAGCAGATCAAATCAATAATGTATTTATCCTCCCAGCTCTGCTGACAGGTATGGAAGTGGTACTGTCCCTGAGTTGCAGAGAAAGCAAAACTATTCAGGCTGTGCACTCGGATGCCTAAAGTGGATTTACCTGCAAAAGATGTAGATATTTAATTTTAAGAAAGTGGTTTAGATCACCTCCTAGCCAGGATGTCCTTGTGTACATAGACAGCGGTGTTCAAAGCGTCGCTTATACTACTCCCTGGATATAGCTCCCCATCTATTTTCTATACAAATAGCTCAAATGCTTAAGGGGACAGTCATGAAATGCCCTGTCTGTGCAGACGTGCTGCAGGGGTATGTGACTCCATGTGAGACGTCGCAGCAGAAAGTCTGAACTTGCACAAGCCACATGAGTTCTGGCACAGGACAGGGGCGAACCTCAGGGTCTCTAGGATGACAGCAAGACTATTCCCTTAACGAGTTATCCTGCTGCACTTGGGAAAGAAGTGCTTTTCTCTGACACTGTTCCCACCCTGAATTGTGTTTTACTCCTGGTATGGTTGTACACAGATCCCACCATCTTCAAGATCTGCTGATAGTGCTTGATGTGCCAAATTCTTGCAGAAAGGCAAGTAAGGCATGCTAGCCACCCACTCGGAGAAGGTAAACAATCTCATTTATTTATTTAACTTGCTATTAATTGCAAAGGATGACCCTTTGCTCATCTGTTATGAAGCATATTGACTTCCTCTCTACAGGTCTTCCAAGAGACTTGCTGCTTAAGCATGCGCGACATAAATCCTAAGAGGGGCCCTGGGATAGTTTTTGAGGAACATGGGGTCTGGTGTTAGAGCTAATGAGCTTGTTATGAGACATACATTGGTATCTCTAGCGGCTCTATCCTTTGCCACTGTGTCCAGCCTGTCTGCAATTAGGAACAAGGTCTGTGACATTGTACTATATACTAAATCTGCAACGAGAAAAAAATGTCTGATTTTCACTGAACATAGCAGAAACTCATGATCCGCAGCATAAGAATAAATTTTTCTTCTTTATGACTTGAATTCTTTAGAACTCCCCAAGGACTTACTTTTTAAAATTGGAGGGTTTTTTCTTTTTTCTTTTTCTTTTTTTTTTTTTTTTTTTTAACAGAGCTGCTGCCCATTTTTCTAGGGATTTAGAAATCAGAGTGGTTTTAGCCCAGGTAGTTGAAGCTAAAACCCTGGACAGAATGCTTACAAGGGTGTGTTAGGTAGTTGATATTGATATACTGACAGGGTAGAAGGCAAAAGAAGAGTATCTGGATGGCTCTGATTGATTGATAGATGGGGACACAGAGATCTGGGCCCATGTTGCCTGCTTGTCCAAGATAACTCTTGCACTGTATCTGTAAGAGGTCAGTAGTGATGCAGAGTGCAAATCCAAGATGCAAAGCCAGCCCTGCAGATGCTTCCCTCTTCTTTGCTCATGATCAGTTAAATCAGAGAATACAGATATGGAAGTGACCTCAAGAAGTCTTTCGATCCCCTCTGCCCCAAAGAAAAGCCACTGTAGCTAAACCATTCATCTGGGATGTTCACGTTAGCTTGGCCATCGTAGTGTCTCAAGGAAAACCCCTGGACTCCAGTGGTCTCTGCCTGACTTGGATCATTTCTGACTGTTGGGTTTGCAGGTTTTGCCTGTATTTTATTTTAAAGAATGTCACGAGCTCACAAGCTCTGTCCTATGTCTGGGGACATGCTCTTCTGGGGGATTGTCCAGCCATTGTCAGACAATTCATCTGAATTACCCCATTCAGTTTAGTCCTATTCACTCCCTGCCATCCATTACCATCACCTTTGTTCCCTACCATTAATGTCACCCAAGCTGCTCTTTCTTTTTACACTGGAAACTTTAAATGGATAGATATGTTAATTGGTATCATTACAACAAACGGTCCTAGTCACACTGCAATTTGGGCGAACATTTCATGTTGCCATTTAAATGATGAGGTTTTTTTCTTTTTTTTTATGCCACTGACAGCTACTTGTGTTTAATTCATTTTGATTTCGTTAGGAGGGGGAAGTTATCAGGATTGCATCATTAAAAATGCATGCTTGGCTTATTCGTGCATGTTTCATATATCCGTGTGTATGATCCATCATAATTCAACATTAGCCAATGGGGATACCAAGTGGACAGGGTCTGCTGAGCATACATATAATTCAATTACACCCATGACGTCACATTGATTGGATTCTTAATGACACCTCCAAGCCGTGCCGTGAACAGTGCTGGGCAAACTGAGGCTGCCTGTGCCTGAGAACACAAGGTTTGCATTACCGCTCCAGATTTGCAGAAGTTTGGATCCGATAGGAACTGGGCAGCTGCTTCGGAGCTGCTCAGCAGCCGGAGCTGAAGGCCAGATGTGCGCCAGCTCAGGCAGCGTGGCACAAACCTTGACTGCCATAGGAGTTGTGCTGTAATAAAGAAATAAGATGTTCTCCCTGCTGTTCGCGGGCGTTATTGAAGTGCTTTTACCAGTACAGCAGTTCCCATGGCAGAGGGATGTGTCATGCTGCAAAAAGTCCTCCTAATCCGGTGTAACTCTGCTCACAGTGGGGCACTGGTTTGGTTAAAACCCCTTTCTCATTGATGGGTGATTGTCGAGCAGCGCATGGAGCTGGTCCCTGCAGCTGAAAAGGGCGATAGGAGATGCAACTGGTGGCACCTTTGTCCTTTCCTTTTGTCACGAATCCTGATTTAGGATAAACCAGTAATTCCACCTTCCTCCTCCCTCACCTTTGCTACTGTCTTTCACCCCTTTAGTAAAATGAATCTCTCCATTCCAGAGCCTTCCCGCAATATACATAATGAGAGAGTGCCGTTCCTGTGGGCCCAGGTGGCACGGGGCAGAGGTTGGGTAATGTAGCAAGGTCCATTATTTTGGCAGCAGAGGTAGGCTCCCTCCCAATGGATGTTCCTGATGCTCTGAGCGCTGTGGGTTATGCTTCTGACAGCCGTCCGTGCTGCTCCTCCCTCTCTGGACCTTCAAGGTCATGCAGCAACAAGAAGTGAGCAGGAAAAGGGTGGAGGGAGTGAACTCAGAGGTTGCAATTTGCTTGTTCTTGGGTGAGAAGACCTGTGTTGGTCAGTGGAGCTGGAGGGGTTGGGATACACACTGGAGAGGGGAGCAGGGACAGCCCCTTCCACCCAGCATGTTGTCAGCAGCATCTCCTTGGGGACTCGCTTCATCCCCGCAGGAATGATGAAGTCTTTGTCACCTGCTTGGGCCGTGTGTCTTGCACAGCACCTTACACACTTGGATGCTGACCTCAGCTTGGGTGTCCTGGCACTGCTGCTTCTTGGTATTAGTCAAGTGGAGCAAGGATCGCTGATGCAGTTTTCCTTGATATTCCTTCAAAACAAAAAAAAAAAAAAAAAGAAAGACTCAGCATCCCTCGCTGCCTCTCACTTCAATATATTTAATAATAACTTGCTCTCTGTGAGTGTGTCCCATGCACACATGTGCCTCAGCACTTTTTAAGCTCTAGCGAATTCCAACCCAAGATTACAAACCCAAGTGGATTATCTCCGTTTTACTGGTGCTGGATCACAAGCCCAGAGAACTGAAAAAATCTCTGTTTCAGATCAGGGCCAGGAGAAGAAATCACTCCTGCTTCTGACTCCTAGACCTCTGCTTTAAGCACATGAGCATTCAAACTACCGATCCTATTGATTTTCAATTATGGCTCAAATGGAAGTGGTTGTAGCTTTGTGTTAACCCTCGGGAGACTTTACCCTGTCATCTCTAGCGAGGAGCAGGGGGAAAACTCCTGTGTTGTCCGTGCTGACGTGGATCTGTGGTCGCATGGCTGAAACTCACTACTGAGCAGAAATGGGTTTCGCCGCAGCTTGTTAAAATAACAAATTCACTTTTTATGGGGATGGGCATTCTTGGATCTGCTGCTGGGGGTAATACGCGGGTGTGTGGTATGAAGAATTCATAGCTATAAATACAGAGTTATTGTGGCGTGGTAGAAAGTTATTGTTGGCATGAGTATGGGGTATTTTTAAATTGTGTGAGGAGACTTATTTTAAATGGCAGCTGTGCTGAACTTTGCTGGCATGTTAGGGGTAGTCCCAGCAGAGCTGGGTTAGCAGGCAGAAGGCAGATGAGAAGTTTGAAGCTGCAAAATCCACACCCTTCCTTCCCTGGTTTTTAGGTTGGTCAGGGTTTGCCAACCACTGCTGCGGGCAGGTGGCTCCGAGTGTGTATGCACACATGTGCTCTGTGTTTCGAGGGTGCTTTCCTTGTCGGATCTCTCAGCTCTTCACCAAAGCCAGGAAACAACGTGTCTGTTCTCCTGGCTGGAGATGCAAAGGAGTTAAATAATTTGCAAGAGCCAGGTTAAGATCGTGGCACATTCCCTGAAAAAAAAAAAGGATTCAAGGATTATAATTCCCAGCAGCCTGGCCAAGAACTGGAATGAGTTTCACGAGATTTGGATTCGTCTTGGACTTGATCTGCCCTGAACCGCATCTCAGTCCATGCATCCATCCCCTGCTTCCAGACCAACGTATGTGTTTGTTCCATCAGCTTTACGTGAGAGCACTGATTATGTTATTTATAACAGCCTGCCGATCGCCTGCCTGCAGCCGGGCAGCTGGAGCCAGTGTTGGGTTACCGTCACCTGCTCCCTTCCCGGTTCCCCTTTGCTGCATCGGAGGGTGCAGCAGGGCTGGATTTCAGACTGGGGTGGGGTGGTGACCCTGAACCCTTGCTGCCCCTGCCCGTGGGGCACTGTCCTTGTCCTCGCCTACCCCTCAGGGCAGCGCCTGCAGGGAATGAAATGCAGCAAGGACCTGAAGCATATCCTGTAGGATGCTCTCTGTAAGGACTAAAGGCAATGCTCTCCAAGGCAATTTTGTACCTCTACTCCTTTTGTGTTTACCTTAAGCCAAAAACATTTATTGCTAATATTATTAAAAATATGCATCATGTCTGGGCAGGAGCAGGGCCTCTTTTGGGGTGGGCACTGGGTTGCCCTCTTGAAGATCCAGCAGGTTTTTTTGGGGTGCTGCAAATAAGTGCTAAGCATCCCCGAATAGTAGGAGGAGAGGATCTCAGCTAAATGGAAACAGGGTCCTCGTGGTGAAGGTAGCGGGCTGCTCTGAGCTGGCAATTTTATCTCACTTATTCTGCCTGGGGCGGAGCAAGCAGTCCTACCTGCTTCTTTTCCATCCCTTATCAGCAGCATCTGGCATTATCACATTTGCTACATCTCCTCCTCACAGTGCTGACATGAGAGGACATCTCCCAGGGCTGTCGACAGGATAAAAAGGAGGAAATTAGCAAAGCCCCAACACACGAGTCTCTGTGACTCTTTCCTTTCCAGTCTGAACACCAGCTCCGCTGTGTCCTGGAGCAGTAAGAACGGCGAAGGTGACCACACTCCTTCCTCTTGCATGAATATCTGCGCATCTGGAGGATGCAAACTCTGATCATGTGCGTTAGCACTGCTGGCAATAACCAGAGGCCAGTGGCCAGGTTAGTATGGAAAAACAGATGAACTTCTTTTGCAAGGGAGGTTGCTGAGAGCACATTTCTTTCTTTTCAGCCTGAGTGTGCATGCGAGGAGGGATGTGCAGGGGGTAACGGAGGTAGAAGGGCTGCAGCTTGATTACACGATCCTTTTCTGTGCTTATTGAGTATCAATTGGAAACAGCTCCCCGCAGTGGCTCTGCTTCAAACCCTTCTGCTTGTAGCTGACTCTGCATCCTGGTGGGAGGCCCTGACTTCCCAGAAGAGGCAGCTACAAGCTGGCCTGAGTTCCTAACCTTCCCTCCCTGCCCCTTGCAGCTCCTGGAGCTGTAACGCTCTGTGGAAGAGCAGTGTTACCGCTGTGAACTCCCTCTTCCCTCCACCACACTGGTGAAATGCCCTTTGTAATGTTCCAAGCTTTTGTCTTTTGCATGAGCTGAGTTGGGGTGAACTTGGCGAGACTGCCAGAACATCATGAATAAGTTAGAGGAGAGCTGTACTCGGTGCTCAGAGCATACCCAGGCAGAGAAAGCAGGCTTGGTGCTCAAACAGCCATTCGAGTGCCTGTGTAGTGGCGTTTTATACCCTCTTTACATACCATATTGGTTGAGAATCGGACCTTTCACATCTTCATGAGTCTTTACTAGTCCTGTGTTTCTATAGTCACGGCTGGCTTCAGACGAATGGTCTGCAAATCTCTCCGGCATCACCTATGATCATTTGGTCTGGAGAAGAGGAGGCTGAGGGGAGACCTTACCGCTCTCTACAATTACCTGAAAGGGGGTTGCAGAGAGGTGGGTGTTGGCCTCTTCTCCCAAGTGACAAGTGACAGGACAAGAGGAAATGACCTCAAGTTGCGCCAGGGGAGGTTCAGGCTGGATATTAGGAAAAATTTCTTTACGGAGAGAGAGGTGAAACACTGGAACAGGCTGCCCAGGGAGGTGGTGGAGTCACCATCACTGGAGGTGTTCAAGGAACGTGTGGACGTGGCATTGTGGGAAATGATTTAGTGGGCATAGTGGGGTTGGGTTGATGGTTGGACTTGATCTTACAGGTCTTTTCCAACCTTAGTGATTCTGTGATTCTGTGATTTTGATGGCCCATCCTGACAGTCCAATGTCTAAGAGATCTCTTGCCTCAAACACAACATCCTCAACCAGGAGAGTTCGTGACACAGTTTTGTGTCTCCTCCACACTTCTGCCATCACGGCATCCCATTGCCCAGGGCTCCTCCTGCAGTCTCTGGTTCTCCTACTACAAGACAGACACCTTTAAAGGCCAGAGTGAACATTGTGGTCATCTCATCTCACTGCCTGAACCACCCAACGTGCGCGGTCCTGTGAGTATTTCTGTTTCTTATGAGTAGTGATTTTCCCAGGAGATGCAAAATCTGCAAAGTTGAGATGAAATGTCCCTCTTTGCTCTTCTTAAAATCATCTTTGCAAAAGGATTGCTCAAATAACAAGCTGCCTTTCTCTCTCTGGGAACATCTCTGCTCTCTTCCTACTAATGTGCTTGTGCTTTTTGATTTCTGAAGATCAAGATTTCTTGATCTCAGGGCTGTCTCTGTGCTGATGGACAGCCACACTTTTCTCTGATCTCAGCCTCCGGTGTGTCAGTGGGATCTTTTTTCCTCCTTTTTGCAGTTTATCGCCTTTCATGACTCCCCCTGTCCCGTTCGTCCTGTATGGCTTTCAGAGTCCCTTGTCACCATGATTTCATTCATGCTGTCCCCAGAGGGTCATTGCCAGTCACCTCTCTGCAGTTATTTTTGCACAGTTGGGGCTTTGTAATGAAAACCAAAACTCTCTACATCTGCTTCATTTCCAGAGCTGCTGGATTAGCTCCTGATTTCTTCCTTGGCTTCATTTCAAATCAAAGCAGGTCAGGGAAGAAGGTACATCGGTGTCCTCTCCAAAATGTGCTCTGCTCCACATCAGAATGACTTTTCTGACCCCACACTGCTACATCAGGACTTGTTGAAGGGCCAGAGAGCAGAGCTCTGCCATGCTGCAAAGAGGTGTAGGACTGGAAGGGACGTCTTGGGTCAAATCCAAGCCCCTGCCATTGCTGGCATCACATCATTGTGTGATTCTGTTTGCAAACTTTGCAACCTCCATCCTCACCTTCATTTGCTTCTTCTACATGCCCAGCCCCAGGGTTTGTCACTGCTGGTGGGACAGGCAGGCTGGTGGTCCCACAGGGCTATAGCTGGTGCATGGGTGATACTGGGGCTGAGCTGGGTGCTAAACCGAGGACAGGGTTATCCCAGCAACACCGCTGATCTAAGGACCGGCCTGAGGTGGACCCAGAAATGTGCCTCCTCCAGCAGCTTGCTGGAGCACGGAGGTGACATCCTAGAAGTTGGGCCAAAGGGACTTTTCTACTCTGTGTGGGGAGAACAGGTCACCCCAAGGAAGTGAGCAGACCACATTGCCTCTGTCTGCACAAAGCTGGTGAGACCAGGATCACCAAAGGCTGCTTTTTGCAAGGCGTCTGGGCCATGCAGCTGCCTGTTTAACAGTGATACAATCTCAGAGGGGGCTGCAAATAACAGCCCCAAAGCCCACAGGTTTGCTGCAACGGGAAGCGACTCCAGCCTTGGAGTGAAGTGTGGTGACCAGCGCTGACGAAGCAGCACGCCGCTAACAGCATTTAAAAATTACCTCTCCCGTGGCCGCTTCATAAAGAGCAGCAAAAACTGGGCATTAAGCATGTCTCGCCTGTAAGTGCCTCCGCCAGAAGTATTTGATAGAGACATATGCTCACCTCGCACACAGGCACAAACCAGACAAATTTGATGAAGGGATTTGTTAGCGAAGACGCTACAATACATGCTCCTGCTGCTGCCACCTCTGATTTCATTCTGAAGGCGAGGGTTAGGTTTTTGGTTTTGCTTTGTTATGTTTTTTTAAGTGCTTTTCTGATGGCTGCTTTACATTCTGCTCTGCGTTACGGAGGAGCTGATTCAGCAATTTAGCACCCAGCCGCTGCTCACAGGAATTTGCACTCGTTTTGTTTATTATTTTGAGCACAACCAGTTCTGCTTTGCTATTAATTGACAAGCAGGAAATGTTTCTTGGACTTTTTAGATAGCTGAGTCTGTTGCTGGGACTTTGCTGTCGAGGAGGGGAAGCTCATAGGAAATTTGTGTTTGAGTGATTAGCAAACAGAATATGATTTCAGTGCAAATGTATCTCTTGATACTTGAGGTGTCAAATACTCTGAGTAATGATCATGTTTTAAATATAGTTTATAACTTTCTTCTCATGCATATACCGCCTACCGTATCTGCATTGTGGGATATACATACAGTGTGGCTGTGTATAAATGATGTAGCTGTATAATTACACCTACAGAGGAAGAGATCTGTCTGTATTTATTTTTAAATACTATATATCTCTGTGTATTTAAAGAAAGGGTTTTACACAGATGGAATCTCTTTTAGGTCACATTTCAATAATAATTACAGTTTAATTATACTGTGGCAATTTTATTTTATTTTATCTTATTTTATTTTAGCTACCTCTAATAACTGCTAATTTTCCAACCAGAAAGGTCATGGCACAGATGTGAATAAACACGTCATAAACTGGATGTAGTAAATAAATCCACTCTCCAGCAGCAGTGGTATAAAGCACAATAAGGGTGCAAGGACTGGGAAAGTAGCCTTGTCACTAATGTTCTCATTATATGAATTAATGGCAGTTGTGTAATGAAATATCAGACCGCAGTAGTTGTATCGAAGCGTCTTTGACGTGGGGTTAAATTCCTAGTAAGTGCAGTATAACTACAGGACCCTTTTTATAAGGCATAGCCCACTGTTATTCACCGATAGCACCTCGACCAGCTCTGCCAGTGCCTTTAGCTTTGATTTGTAAGGCTGTATCATCTATTCCTATCCTTGTTACTGTTGTGTTTGGGTGTTATGTGTCTGCTGAGATTTTCCCGAGCTTATTGCCTGGACCTGGGATGCACCGGAGGAAAAATCAATCTGCACTTACCCTGCTCCTTGTGCCATGAAACCCCAGCTCTGATTGCTTTTGGATACAGGAGACAAGCCTTGGATGGACTTAATAGCACCAAAATCTTACCCTAAAACTTGCGACTGAGACAATTCCTTCTGTTTTATTTATTTAGACTCTTGTTTGAAGAAAATTTGACAGGCTACAGAGGGCTGGAGCTGAGCAGCTGCTCGGTGTAAGGGAATTCAGGAAAAGTCTTTGACAAATACTGCCAGGGATAGAGCTTGTGCATGGGGAGGCGGATGAGCCTGTGGAAGAGCTGATGGCTGTGCCAAGGATTAACTAGAGAGGGAAGGTAATCCCAAACCAACAGGTGGGATAGCCTGAATTTGTGGGACGGAGAGCCCATCTCAAAGCGAGGGATTTAGCTGCTGAGGTGCCAATACCTTCACGACAGAGCAGTTTATTTTGGATGTGTGTCTGGGCTGCGTGTAGCAGTTGTGTTTGTTTTAACTGAATGAGTAAAATCCTGGTCCTGTTGAAATCGGTGTCGGAGTGAACAGCACTGTGGGTGTCTGCCCGTGCTGGGAGAGAGGTGGTTTGCAGGTTGTGGTGGAAGAGTAAAGCACCTTTTTTTGGGGAGAGTGTTTGTGGGAGGAGGGATATGGATCTTTCTCTCTCACCTGCTTCCATCGTGCTTTCTGCACCACTGCTCACATCTCAGTTATCTCCACTATGGTGCTGGTTGTTTTTTCCCTTTGAACTCCTCCCCACCAACTGTGCCGGCTCCCGAGGAAATAAAGCATGGCCTGACACATTTCTCTCTGCAGCTTTCCTCCTGCATGGCTGGGCTTCTCACACCTACCTGCTGGGAAGAGCAGACGTGGGAACAGCTTTGCATGCTGCTTGGCTTTCTGTGCTCCTGCAACGTGATCCCACTCCGAGCCCTTGGAGGTGGCATGTTGATGCGAGACAGGGAAGATCCTTTGTGTCGAGACAGGATGATGGGACAGGAGGAGCCTTGACTTAGTGTTTCAGGGGCTGCTAGTTGAACTGGCTACTTGAACACTGTTTTCAGCTGCTGGTCCATCGAGGGTAGGTGTTTCTGCAGGTCAGATATAGGACTGAGCTGAGGAAGCTCTGAGCTTCTCCTGCCCCACACCTCTGTGATAAAACTCTCAGCCATGCTTGGTCCTTCATTATCTCATCACCTGGTTGGGGTGATGGGATGGGTTGGGGTGGTTGGATGTCTCTTTGGACAACAGCAGCATCTTTCTGACTCACATATGGCTGGTCTTATTTCAGCCTTACAGAACCAATGCCTTAACTCACAGTCTTAAGAGACTTTTTGCATCCAAAGAACTTCACGGACCTGTTCTGGATGGTGCTGGGGGCTTTGAGCACATGAGAGGCAGCATAGCAGCAGGTCCTGAGGATCTCATCAGGATAACCCTTCGGTCCTGGCCCTTCCCTCCCTCCCTCCCTCCCTCCCTTCACATATCATTGTTTGAAAACATTTGTGAGCAGCGAGCGAGCCGCTGTGGCTGACAGCACTGTGCAAATGCCCTGTGCTTGCACTGCTGTTTTACACTGATAATTCATCCCAAGATCAGCATTTAGAATTAATTCAATTAAAGGGGCCTCATCATTCATTTATGAGGAAGGGAGGCTTGTAAAGAGCTGTATACAGGGAACATCTCCATGTGCACTGTGCTAGGGATGGAGTTTGTTTCTAGCTGGGTACTGTGCTCACGGTGTCTCCTGGCTCATGGTGGGGACCTGGGCATCTCCTGGGATGGGGAGGGCATCAGACCGGGGTGCTTCTTTAGTGGCAATGTCAGCAGAGGAGCCTGACCAAACACTGGGCTGTGCTTTTAGCACGAGATGTGATGTTTCTGGATCAAAGCTAAATCACATTGTTAGGGCAGTGCAGTGTAGGGGTCCTTCTTGGGAATGCACAGGTCTATCCATCTCTGGAATCACCAGTTCAGTCTCTCTCTTGCATATGCACTTGAGTGATAGCCCCAAATTTTCTTTGTCTTTCCAGCTAGCTATGTGACCAAAGAAATGCTTTTTCTTGGTTTTAGAGAACCACCTTCCATCTCTTATGGATTTCAGCTTTCTGTCCCTGTCCTTGCTTGCTTCCTGCCCATCAGTCCCCCAGTTCTCATAGGGAAGCTCCCTGGTGGGATTATTTGCCTTGAGTTAGACAGCACTGCTGTGCTGGCCACAGCTTTGGGCAGGGTTCCCACTCTTTCTGGGTGAAGAAATCCCTAATTGCTCTGCTTGTTTAGCTGGAATGGGCATGCTTAGGACACACAGCAAGTGAAGGAAGGGATCTGATCATACTTTCTATCCAAAGCAGAGAAACACAGTGATCATCAGAGGAAGAGCTCTTCTCTCTCTTCTTCATCTTCTGTGTCCTCACTGAGTCTGTAGCAGTCCTATCTGTTCCCATCATCAGGAAGAGCTTTTTTAATATTAGGGTTTGGGCTCATACCATTCGACCAACTGGTACATGGGTCTTCAGCATTTCAGACGTATAGTGAGGATTCTGGCTCACAGTCTTTCTCTGGGGTTGACTTGAGTGGGGAGGGAACTGCTCTCTTTTTGTACTTGGGTGAGGTTGAATTTTCTGGGCCTTGGGAAACTTGCTTGGCCGTGCAAGGGCGAGCCTTCACCCCTGGTGCCCTCGGGAGACAGGTAAATGTACTTGGTAAGTCAAAGTAAGTCCACCAAATGTCAACAGACAGATCATATTACCTCATGGGCAAAGCTACCTATGAAAATTATTTCTGGACTATTTTGCCTCAAATGCCCTTCCCCCTCCTTTTGTGGCTGGTTGAGGTTCTCCATTAACCTTCCTAGTTCCATGCCATCTCCAGGATAAAGGGTATGAAGCACTTTGCTGAGTCCAGCTCATGGTGGCAACTGCTGGCATTCCACGTTTCCTAGAACTGACTTGAAAGGGAGCTGTTCCTGGGCTCTGTCCTTTTCCTTCTATAAAGAGTAGAAACATATTTTGACAGGCCAGTGATGCAGAAAATAACTTGCTGCTCTCCAACTGTTGCATTGCTTGACCCCAATTAGAATGTGGTGCATGAAGAAGTGTCAGTTTCTTGCTTTCTCTCCGCTCACTATCCCCCTGACCAAAATTCCCATTATAAAGATGACACCTGAGTGCTTCATGGGGTGGAAATCATTGCTGACCAAACAAAGAATCAGAGCGGATCTAAAGTCCATCTCATCTGGTGTTTTTCTGGCCTTTGTTTCAGAAGAAGGTGCAGGAAAGCTGTCAGAAAGGAGTTATGAGATATTCCAACCTATGGGAATATTTCCCCTTGACCTGTCTGCGTAGGGTTGGACCCATCTATATAGGGTTGGCTTATGCCTTGAAACATGAAGCTGTATGTCTCTTGCAGACCTCCAGCTTGGTATTAGAGTATTTCTTTTCAACAGTTAATATCCTTATAGCTGAAGCTATGGAGGATGAGTAAGGGAGTCCATGGGCTGGGAGTGAGGCAGTCCATGGAATGTTTTTGTGGGATTCAGGACCATCCAAGACTGCACGTGTTCCTCCGTTACCCCATGTTCCTGCCCTTCATGTAGAGGACCCATTGGTAGCTCCCCTCCCTGGGAAGGGCTGGATTGCAATGTCCTTCTGTTATCTTACAAGCATGGTATAACAACTCGTGAACTCTCTCAGCACAAGAGAGCAGAAAACAGGGCTAGACTTGTGCCTGAGATGTATCTGAATTTTCCTCCCACTGCTTTGAATGTTGAGTTGTTGGTACTGGACGTCAGGCACATTTCAAATCACAGCTGCCTTGTGCTTTCTGATGCACAACCTCTCATCAGGTTATCTGTGTGTGATTCAATGGGATGAGAGGAGGACAGAGCTCCAGACTGTGACTCATTCAGTCTTTTCCCACTGCTGCTGTAATTCAAGTGGAAATCTCAGAAGATGGTAAAACCTTCAGGCATGTTAAAGATGTCAGGCTTTAAGTGCATATGAATGAATCCAGAGCTCTTTTTGAACTTGGAAAAAGAGGGTAAGCTTGCTGCGATCCTATTGCCTCTGCCTGTTGCAGAGTATCAGTCTCCTTGAAAACAGAGGCTGCACAGTGGTGGTGATATCCGTGTGCATTTCTAAATCCCTAATGTTGAGGGGGCTATTGCATAGAGAGCAATGGGAAAAGCATCAAGCCTTCTCTTAAAGGTAACCTTGCATCCAGCAATTAATTACCGCAAGGAAGAGTGTTTGAAGAATTTGGCAGGGTGCTTCTATCTTCATTTGTTGCTATGGGGCTCTGTCACTTGAATTATTTTATTGTGGTTAAACTCAGGACCAGGACGGGGAAACAGAGCTGAGCATACAAAGCGCAACAGTTCGTAAATGCACTTCCCCTCAATGTGGGGTTTCCCTCCCCATCTGGTGCCGGGGGACGTAGTATAATCACTGAGGATGACCCCGGCCGTGATTTTCCCTCCCTATCAGGCCATTAGGATTCAGCAGCTTGCTCTGCACTCTCTGGACACTAATGCTGGCTTCCTCCATGCTCCCTCTGACATCCCCTCTGGTCTTATTAGGCAGATGTTGGGTTGAAGATGGAATATCCTCTTGCCAGCGGATGCCAGAGCTCAATGCAAGGGTCATTACATCCAGCACTGCAGTGACTTTCCTTGATTCTGCCAAAGTTGAGTTTCTAATAAGGATGGTCACCTTGACCTTCTCTGCAGTATAAGGCACAGGAATAGCCCTTCGTTCAAGCCTGGGTGTTGGCTGTCCTACACAGACACTTGCTTGGAGACAAGGGGAGAGTTTCAGAAACCCTCCTGTGCTGAAAGAGAGAAGATCCTGCAGGAAACTCAGTGAAGGAAATCCAAGCTGTGATCTGAAAGCTGTTACGTCAGTATTTTGATTTTAAATAACTGGAAGTATAAGTCATGCAAAAAACCCACCTTTTTTTTTGTTCTGTACAGCGACAAATCTTTTATCCACTAAACACTGGCAACAACCACTGCTATCATATGCAGATTCCAAAACAACCAAATGAAACACAGCCCTCTCTTTCTTTTGTTATTTCTGTGTGAGAAACGTGTGATGCCAAGGTGTGGTACAGTCTCAGATCTGAGTAGGTCTTTAATATGAATGAAGTGGGTAATACATGAGTGACGGGTGGTGGCATGACACTGATTGAGCTGTGGTGGCTTCATGCAGAAAAGACTTTTGTCTCTGCAGTTGGAATGAGTGGCAGCTAAAGATCTGCTTAATAATTTGTGCCATGAGAGAGGAAAAAATAGTATAGTAGGACAGAGTGGAGCCCTCTGAACAGATCAGTCTCTTCCTTTGTTTTCTTCTGCACTCTATGTTGGTATCCTAAAGATTATTCTTCTTGGAGCGACCATGCATGGCTAGCTGAAGAAGGATGCTAGTATGAAGAAGGTTCAGAAACTCCCCCTTTTTCTTACCATCTCCCCCAGAGACGGTAACCTGAAACAGAGAGAGGAAAGCTGTTCTTGCAAACAGTGCTGTCAACAAACCTCTGCCTTTGCTCTCTGGCTGGAGGGCTTGGAACAGGGTGAAAAATTGTAGCAATGTTTATTTTACAGAAGATAAGCTTTAAGCTGAATGTATTTTTTTTTTTTTTGGGTGACAGTAATCAGGGATTTTTTTTCCTTAAATAAGAAAATAACTGCCCAGTCTCCAGATTCATTTTAACCTGAAAAATATTCGTTGCTTGACAATTGTTTGAAAAAGGATTTCTGGATGAAAACCTAATGAATGGCTCAAAAGTTGATTAAGAAGGAGGGGAGATGCTAAGTTAAAGTTTTCTAGTTGGAAACAGTGATTTATTATCCAGCTATCTTTGCAAATGACAAAATAACTAATTAGATACAATTCATCATCAGAACTTGAAGCTGCCACTAGAATAAGTTAGAAGATTTTTATGAACAAATCGTAGTCTCAAATTCTGATCTAAATGTAGCATAGCGTGTATTGAGAGTTAGTCAAATGCACCGAGATGCTGGGAAAGGCTTAATAAGATTCTGAAATTCTGCCCCCCTGTAGAATTTTTTTTCTAATGAAGGATTTGAAAAGGGCATTTCAGAATGATGTTTTATATCGTAGCAGTCTTTTCCCATAAAACATCAGCTATAATAATTATTTTTATGCAGATCCCGAGACACAGAGAGATTAAATGACTTTCTCAAGGTCAGACAGCAAGTCAGAGGCAGAACCAGTGAATGAATGCGAGTCTTGATTCAGAGGCTACGGTGTACACAAGTAGCCCTCACTTCTTTCATCTCCAAGGCTAGATCCACTCAGTCTTTCTGGGCCTGATGTCCCAGCATCTCCTACCCCAACTGTTTCTGCAGGAGGGCTGCAACCCTGGGAGTGGGTAACATGGTCCCAACCATCTCTGGTTGATCCTTGGAATCAGCATGACCTGCATGAGGCTACTGATGAGTACATTGTCTTTGATGGGTCAACTCCCAGGGGGTAGTTGTGGTGATGAACGGCTTATAATTGGCTGTGTTGTCACCCGGTATCCTAGATGAAAGCTGTGGAAAGGCAGAGGCTTTCCTGCATGACTTTCTACTGATAAAGACTGGTGCTTCATTTTAAATACCTGCTGGATGATACCCATTGCCTTCCTGGGGGTCACCTGGAGATTAGAAGTCCTGCAGCCTTAAGTGCTGCAACATTTCTGTCTGTAAGAACTTGTGTAGTGGTGAATCTTGCGTTGCTGCTCCTTCTGGCCGGTCCTGGGTAGGGATTTGTGTTCTAGCCCTTTTGCAAATCTTTCTGATCAGCCTAGTTCAGCCACACCAGGTCCCAGGGGACATAGAAACTGTAGCAGTTGTACGCTTGTTCAGTGAAGTTGGGTAAGTAAGTCAACTGCATTCCTCTTTGGACATCGTTTGTGCCTCCTGATATCTCCTCATGAATTATTAGCTATGGAAAAGACTTATTGCTGAGAGGTTGTAGCTAGTTTAGCCTCTTGGTCGTTGAAGGTTTGCTTCAAAATATGTTTTTTTCTGTTTAAAGTGGCTTGAATGCTGGTCCTCCTGACATTTCCCTTTGGGCCTCTCTCCTGCAGTCTGATAGATCTTGCTGTCAGGAAGTTATTCCTCATACTCAGGCTACTTCTTATCAGTCTGTCACTTTTTCAACTCATTGGGCTAATAGTTTTCCCATTACAAGAGCTGTCTCTCTGTATCCTTTCGCCCCGGTCTCCCCAAGGGAACCTCTCTCTTCTTGAACTAAAGGAGGGTCAGACTGTATGACTTTACAGGTCTTTTTCTCCCCTCCTGCTCTATCTTCTTGGAATGTGAGACATTCTGGATCTGACCTATGATGAACTCTGGCAGAGTGTATAAAAGAATGGATTTGACAAAATAAGCAATGAAGACATCGGTGTTCATAAATCCCACAGGTTTAGACATTCTCACAAATTTGAGAATCGAATCTAAGAAGGGGTGAAACAGGGTCTTTTCTGTCCTGGATATACATGACTTTTGGGGCAGAGAGAAAGGCTGAGTTATTCTGGTGTTGAGAAATAGTTTCTCAGATTTGTAGCAGGGTTTTCTACGGATGAGAAGAGACAGAAAAGAGAAGGCAGGAAAAACAAAACAAAAAAGATCACTTCTGACGCTTATCTGAAGAACCAAGAAAAGGCTGGAGGCCTTTCTCCATGTAGATTCAGTGAAAGGCTGGGACATCACTGAAATCTTCCAGACACCCTATCCATTTAAGGCTCATAAAGGCAACTATTCCATCTAGGCTCCAGATGTGCACAGATGTTGTGTGGAGTTGTGCCCCACCGTGCACCAGCATTTGGCATCATCATTCCCAGTCTCCTCTCTGGAGGACACCGCACCAGCTAAGCAGCTGGGCTGGAGAGAAGAACAGTAGTGCTCATTGCTGATTAAGCAATAATGAAATTAGTAGCCTCTTAACAGTTTTACATTAACAACAACGTCAGCGTGTCAGTAAGTATTTACAACATAAGTTACACAAGTGTCATTTTGGTACACTGAGTACTCCATATTTGCAATTCTCTGCCACAGCAATAAAATCAATCAGCCAGTTGGAAGAGAAACACAACCAGGAGATATCATTATTAATAGCACTGGGCCAGGCTTTCGACGATCTGTGTGAGAGGCAGATGAGCAGAGAGGGGCTCAAGTTCCTGCACTGAGATGCCCTCAGGTCTCTGCACGAGACCACTTTGAGTCCAGCTGAACGAAGGCTCCCAGTCAGCAAAGGGAGAACATTTGGAAAGGTTTGTCGGTCGTCTCCTTTTCAAGACCTCATAGTAAACACCAAATCAGTGTGCTTCCCAGGGCTTTGCACAATTTGGTTTTAAAGGTCTGAAATCATGTCACTTGTCTTGAAGAGATTGTTTCCTGCACTAAAAGCTCTTTTCTTGTGCTTCCTGCTTAATATCCTGAATCTTGGCCATCCAAAGGCACTTTTCCCCACCAGATGTCTTGATTCTGCATTGGTAGTGAGTGCAGATGGCCTTGATGTTCTGGTGCTTTGTTTTAAAGTCTTGGATTAGTAGCTGGATTTGATATTGGCATCCCTAACTGGTCATTTGCAAGGGGAGTTGATCTCTGACATTACGGTCCGGGGTCATAGGGGTGCGAAGGCACTTAACTGCTGAAGGTGCCAAACCCTTATTCTTTTAAGGCAGAATACACTGAAATGTTCTGAGAACCTTACAGCAGGATGCAGCTCCCACTGAAGGCAGTGCAAAAATTCCTGCTGATTTCTATGGGAGCTATGAGTACAAATCCTGAACAGGCTTTTTATCCTGTTTTCTTCTCTAATGAGAAGATAGTTAGACTTTTGAAAGTGCCACATTTACATGGATCATTTTGTTGACATTGATCTCTGCAATCAGAGAGACCCCACTATGCAACAGAGTGGGCATATTATTTACCGCTACTGTCTCTCTGTTTTCCTCCACAAGATCCTAAACCTCGCTATGCGAGCCAAATACGTCAGGATCCGTGAATATTTGTCAAGGTGTGTGAGATCCATTAATATGGGTCTCTACGCGAATAAAGAATATGGCAGCATTTGAAAGTATTTTGTTGTGGTTTCAGATGTAACAGCAGTCATGGCAAATTCACATTTGTCTGTTAGAAAGACAAAAACACACAGGCAAAAGAAAGAATCCCAGCACTTGAAGGATTAAACAGTGCATTGACTGCCTAAAGCATCAAGGGCCCTTTGAAGGTCTGGATGTGACAAAAATGCACATGCTCATCTAACACACAGCAAACATTGAAGTCAATAGAATTACATCAGGGATAGATTTGAATTTGGCCCCTTGCTCCCCACATTCCACTGTCATGTTACGATTTCAAGGCAAAGCATTATAAAACATACATAGAATAGGGAAATGTGAGGCCTGTGTAAACTAATACAGGTGCCTGAGCTCCTGCAAGCTCTTGAGTCCTAGCAGAAGAACTGATGAGCAGGAGTGGTTTCGGCGAGAAATCTTAAAGGGTTCAAATCAACCAGAAGTGTCAGTCAAGTAGCCCGACAATGCTGGGAAATCAATGCTGAATTCTCAAAGAAGAGCGTGCTGGGAAAATGATACCATTTGTTTGCAATTCTAATACAATGAATCAACAGATCGCTTGCAAAATGCTCCTAATGAAAATGCGCATAATAGATGTGCAGAGAGGGAGAGAGACAAGGTATCCGTTGCAGTGAGGAGATGGGAGATCTGAATCTACATTTTTCTGCTGAAATTTCAAAGTGTTCTGGTATAGCCGGGATGGATCTGTCATCCATAAAGTCCTGGGAAAGCCTGGCAGTGAAAGACGTAAATTTTTGCCAGGGGAGAAGAGGTTTTACTAAAGAAGCAGTTGTTGTTATGGAGCGGTCAACTGTTTCATAAAAATAGCAAGCATGGAAGCATGATATAAAGCCTGAATGGATTAAAGATGATCTATAAACTGAGACAGGTCTCCTAACAGGCAGACCCAGCATTATTCCTCTATTTTCTTTTCCTGGTGAGAAATCCAGCTTCTAGCACTGTTTGATTTTTTTGGTGGTTTTTGGCGGGTTTTTTTGGGGGTGGGAGGAGTCATTTCCATGGAAAGTGGATGGGGATCAATTGTTCATTGTCTTTTCCAATGTAAGAACTAGGGACTTTCTCATGGAACTAGCAGATGTCAGGTTCAAAACAAATGGAAATTTGTTCTGGGGGAAAAAACGCATCTCTCTGGTCACAAAAACTAATTGACTGGTAGAACTTCCTGCTGCAGGACATATTCTGGGTTCAAAAAAGCAGCCAGACGGATCTGTAGCAATTCAATCAATAGAGGTCCATTACTGTAAAGTTTCTACATTTGGCCTGGGACATCCTTCAGCCTAAAACTCTTGGAAAGAGTATTTTGGGCACATATTGCTGCAGGTTTACCCTTTTCCTCTGCTCTTCCCTTGGCATCTGCTGTTGGCCAGAAGCAGCTATTTGCTAGCTGGATCTTTGACTGGACCCAGTAAAGCCATTCTTACTGTCTTAAAATCCAGGGTTGTCTTCTCCCTCCTCAGTAAAGGTTGTATACATAGACAGCTTGCAACTTCTGCTCAAATGCGATGGGACTTTCCAGGCTGTATGACTGTAAGTTGTCTTTTTCAGGTTTAGGATGCAATGAGAAAGGGGATGCTGCGTTCCTACAAAATTAATCACCCTTTTTCTATAAAGTTAAGAATGAGCCAAAGCTGATGGAAATCGCTGGGTTTGTCAATCATTGGATGGGGCTGAATCTCAGTTTTTCAGTCCCAAAAGATGGGCGAGGGCAGCTTTCCTCAGGCTGTTGGCTGGAAAGGAAAGAGATTGTCATCTCTGGATAAAGAAGGCAGAATGGCAGGTTTTCATTATTTCCAAACCATTTGTTTCTCAGTTTCTCAGGAGAAGGAAAGCCTAGATCCTCCTAGCTTTCCCAGGCAATGACCAATATAGAAAGCAGAATTCGGTGTTTAGGGGTATGTGGGCATTGTGAATCTCCACAACTGAACTTACACTCTCCTCCCTTTGCACTGGAAAGCTCCATCGAAGGAGGGCAGGAAATTGGGTTCCCTGACCCTTCTTCTCTCCCTGGGACGCTGCCTAGAAGAGCAAGACTAATTTGTGTCAGGGTAGGTTTCTGCTAATTATATTGCTTTTTTTTTTCCCCTCACAGCTGTAATTTTTTTCACTTTCCTCTTTATTCATCTCTTTTTCCCCTCTCTATCTTCTTTTCTCAGTGCTTTCAGCTTCTTCCGTTTTCTCTTTTCCCTGTTGCTTTCCTAAATGCACAAAACAAAATGTGTATTTCTAGCCCAAATGTATTGAATATTAGGTTCAAGAGGACAACAGAGACAGACTCCATGACAAAGAACATGTATGGAATAAACACAGGGGAAAAAAAAAACAACTTAGGAAGACAAACTCTTGCGTATCAAGGAAATCCCGATCTCCCCTTTAGCTAGACAATTCAGCTACACATGCTGTCCCGGGGATTTCCTCTGCTTCTACTCACTGGAACCAAAAAGCTTGTGGAACAAGCTCTGATTTCAGGCTAAAATAAGCTGAACTTATGGTAAAGCACAGCTTTTCTTGTCTATGCTAGAAGTTGTGCTATTCCAGGTGTTAAGTGATCCTCATCATCTGAACTGAGACAGATGCAGTAACAGCTAGTGTTGCCTTACATCTCCACACAGTTGCTGTAAGTGCTACCCACCTGGGTCAATTCTAAGACCAGTCTAACCCACTTTGCTATCCAAACAGTGAGCAGAAGCCTGGGGAAGAGTAAGAATATGGGCCAGCTTCATTTTCCCAGCTTCCAGTAGTGTGTGTTGTAAGGAAAAGTTTTGAGGGAATTTTAAACTTTGCTCCTCAGGTTGGAGACTGGTCTTAGATCATTAATTTGCACAGTGAATTTTTTATGTGGTCTACAGTGAAGGTTTTGTTCCATCTTTTGAAATGCTTTGTAAGGTTTGGGGTATTTTAGTACAATGGGAATGAACCACTTCCTTCTGCAAAGTGCAGGGCTAGCTCTGCTTTTGGCAAAGCATCTTTGAAGGTCCATTATCTTAATTCTGGTTCTTACTCAATCACAGAATCACACAGAATCACAGAAGCATTCAGGTTGGAAAAGACCTGTAAGATCATCAAGTCCAACCACCAACCCAACCCCACCATGCCCACTAAACTATGTCCCGCAATGCCACGTCCACACGTTCCTTGAACACCTCCAGGGATGGTGACTTCACCACCTCCCTGGGCAGCCTGTTCCAGTGCTTCACCACTCTCTCAGTAAAGAAGTTTTTCCTAATATCCAGTCTAAACCTCCCCTGGCGCAACTTGAGGCCTTTTCCTCTTGTCCTGTCACCTGTCACTTGGGGGAAGAGACCAACACCCACCACTCTACAACCTCCTTTCAGGTAATTGTAGAGAGCGATGAGGTCTCCCCTCAGCCTCCTCTTCTCCAGACTGAACAACCCCAGTTCCCTCAGCCGCTCCTCATCACACTTGTGCTCCAGACCCCTCACCAGCTTCGTCACCCTTCTCTGGACACGCTCCAGCACCTCCATGTCTTTCTTGTAGTGAGGGGCCCAAAACTGAACACAGTATTCGAGGTGCGGCCTCACCAGTGCTGAGTACAGGGGCACGATCCCCTCCCTACTCCTGCTGGCCACACCATTTCTGATACAGGCCAGGATGCCATTGGCCTTCTTGGCCACCTGGGCACACTGCTGGCTCATATTCAGCCGGCTGTTGATCAACACCCCCAGGTCCTTTTCTGCGGGGGAGGTTTCCAGCCACTCATCCCCAAGCCTCTAGCGTTGCATGGGGTTGTTGTGACCCAAGTACAGGATCTGGCACTTGGCCTATTTGTTTTTTGCCTCTTTTTTTTTTCATGAGAGGCTGCTGTGGTTTCTTAGCATCCTTAGGTGCATGGAGATGGCTGCTATCTCCTGGGAAGATGGAAACAGGAACTTCCCTCTTCCTTTCTTTTCTCCATGCTTCCTTTTATCATCCCTGGGACCAAAAAGGAGACCTGCTAGCCCAGAGAGGAGGAGGAAAGCAGGGTGAAGTGAGCAACTTGAGTAGGGCTGTCTGGAGGGAAAATGGGAAGGCAAGAATTTGCTTATGGCAATGAACTGTTTCCATCACTCATGTTTTGGAGAGCACCAGCAAAATAGATGGGCTGAAGCTGGATTAATGGCTGACTCTTTTCAAGAGAAAAAAGCCCTTGATTCTTTCATGGGTTTATATGAAGGGTGCGCTACACTAAGCTATTTGGCAGCAGGGCATGGGTGTTGTTATCACCTCTTGTCCTCCTTCTACTTTAAATTTCCATTTTTATTTAAAGCTATTTTCTTCTCCCAGTAGATGAAAAACCTAGAGTTATCTCCAGGCTTATCACTGACTTGTCTCTTTCCAAGGTCTGTAACACAGGTAATTGGGGGAAAGTCAAGTAGGAGGGAGAATGTGAAGGAAGTTCAGAGCAGGCAACAAATGGACTTGGATCTAATTGGGGGGAGATCCAAGGCCTCCAATAACCATGAGTTGGAGCCCTGCCTTTGTAGAGTTACGTGCAGGAGCAAAATAAACAAGGGTCCCCCTGAAGTCAAATCTCTCTTTTGATCTTTCAGAAAAAGCAAAAACATATCAGCCGTAGGAGAAAGGGACAGTGCAGATTTTAGTTAACACTCAAGATGTGATGAGGACACAACGAGAAGGAAGAGCTGAAGATACCTTCTTTCCTATCAGCACTTGGTGAAAATTCGTTACTGATTTCTCTGCTTGAATCTAGTCTTGGAGGGGTAAAGGTTGGCCTATGACAAACCCACTGCATGCCGTCAGCTCCCTCCTGTCTAGGTTACATGGCAGGTGAATAATCTCTTTCAAACAGTTGCTTTTATTCATGGGGATTGAAGCTTCCTTTTGAAACATCAAATCCGACGATGGAATTATGGGTGGTGTGCACAGGAGAATTCATCCTTTCTGTCACTGCTGAATTGCTCAGAAGGGAAAAAAACCCCAGCTCCCAGGAGCACTTCAGCTTTTGTGGAGGTTTGATAAAACCATCCCTGCTTCTTGTTGGTTTTCATTTTCTTTCAATGCTATTTAGCTGCATCTGTAATAAAAGGGAAGGATTTCCATGGGCTGTTGCTAGCTAGAGTTCTGGTGGGGATGGTTTTGTGCTTTGCATGCCATTTCCCCCTCTCCTCTAGCATCACACATGGCTCTTGCCTTCTAGCTGTCAGGTTTTTCTCTCTCTTTTTTTTTTTTTTTTTTTAAGAAGAGCTTTTTTCTTTTACAGAGATAAACATGATGACTTTTTCATGAGTGTGGAAAAGCCAGTAACTCAGAAGTACTTCCAAGGCCCAGCTCTTATTTGATAGCCCTTTGCACAAACAAAAGACAGTTAATAACTGTCCATGTGGGAGATATTTGATTGATTCCATGCAGTAGCATTGCAGGGAGTTGTGGTGGGTTTGGATTTTTTTGGTTTGGTTGTTTTTTTTAAAGTAGAAGTATATAAGGGAGAATTACTTATTTCATTCTCCCAGAACTGTTATCATATTAAACTTGTCTTCCACAGGTGTAACTATTTTCCGATGCAGTTGACGATCTCTCCTCTTTAAGTGAAATTATTGTCCTCCACCATAGTATAAATTGCATGTCAGGCTCTTTTTAGGCAGTTTCAGGCTGGCTAGTTCAGAGACAGCACTGCAAAAAGAAGGCCAATTGGGTTTTACTGGGGGACAACTTTCTTTCCAGAGTCAGCCGTTGTGTATAATAATGTAATTTCCTATCCAGAGTCAAGCTTGCATGGTTTGACAGGGCCAGACAAATGTAATATCCCACCAGGATCCAAGGCAGCTTTTCTGTAATGGTACGCAACTCTTATTTACTTATTTATTCTATTTTGAAGTGAAGGTGGCTCTTACTTAATAAGAAAACATATTGAGATCCCAGTGCTGTGTGAGAGTGGATGATTTATTCCTGTTGGGTATAGAAAGGAGCACCAATAATAGCAACATACCAGTCATTCACAGAATCATAGAATCACAGAATAACTACAGTTGGAAAAGACCTGTAAGATCATCAGGTCGAACCATCAACCCAACACCACCATGCCCATTAAACCATGTCCCACAATGTCACGTCCACATGTTCCTTGAACACCTCCAGTGAGGGTGACTCCACTACCTCCCTGGGCAGCCTGTTCCAATGCTTCACCTCTCTCAGTAAAGAAATTTTTCCTAATATCCAGCCTGAATCTCCCCTGGTGCAACTTGAGGCCATTTCCTCTTGTCCTGTCGCTAGTCACTTGGGAGAAGACACCAACACCCACCTCACCACAATCGCCTTTCAGGTAATTGTAAAATTCATGTGCTGCAATATGCATTTTCAGAAATCCTTCCCCCTTTCACTCTTTTCAGTTATTTTTCCTTTGTGTGGGACTGGAAATAACCATGGGTAGAGGGTTTACTCTGAATCTGACTGTGCTCCCGCCTTGCACGTGGAGACAAATGCTTCTTGCTCCTGGGAGCAGATGAGATGACATGAGGATCACGTGAGATCTCAGACCTCCACATGGATAACACAGAACTAATGGGATCAGGAGCTGATCTTGGCCATCATGAGGTGGGAAGGACAGAGGATGGTGAGAGAGGAGAGGAGGTAGCAAAGCTGTACTTGCCCATCCCTTACCAGCAGAGATTCAAGGCTGAGAGAACAGAAAGGGGCTCATGTTTGACGTGAATCATACTGTAACAGCACTTGGGAGGTGGAACTGAACAGCTTGTGCGCAGTCTGGTCTATAAGAGGTGGGTTTTAAAAAGGTAAATTGAATGAAGAAATTCAGAGCATGACCTCTTGAGCTTTTGGACTAGTTCTGGGGATAGCGCATGGTCTGTGGTGCAGGGCTTTGGAGAAAGGTTGTGAGCTGCCTCAAGGGAGGATTCACGGATTCAGAGGGAGAACATTCCTCTGACCATTTTCACCAGGTGGTTTCCTTGAAGGGGAAAGCAGGACCAATCCTAAAACTAATCTGCCATGTATCCAGGTATCCAGGTCTCCTTCTGCCCAATCTGGGTCCAGCTAAGAGGTTGTCTGGTTGGTACCTGGTTTTGTGTCTTATTTTTACATTTCCCAATGCTGACAGCACAGGTGTCCATGAAGACTTGAAAAGTCCATCAGTTCTGCAATAGTGCTGAAAAGTGGACATGGGCAGAGGTCTTGATACCAGGGTTCAGATTTCAGCCCCTGGGCACAGACCTGAACAAAGCCTCCAAATCAAATATTTTGGGATGATGGGGAGCTTTCATCATTCAGGGAACTTCATCTTTTAAATTGTAATTTATGCTTGTGTTTCTGTGCCTGTATTTTTCCTCTTTTTCGTTGTTGTCTCTCCCTCTGAACAGCAATGTCTTCCTGGGGATGGAATGATACCTGAATTCAAAGACAAACAAATAGCTGGAGATAGTGTATTACCCAGTCCTGTGGTGCAACTAAATGGATTTGGGAATTCATCTGCGTGGCTATAGGCCACATAATATTTCCTCTACTCTTAACTGAGCATCTGAACCTCCATTTCTCACCGGCTGACAAAAGTCAACCAGGAGCTGTAGTCTTCTCCTTGGAGGCCAGCAGACTTCCAGTACAGTCCATGGTACAGGGAGCTGAGGGATGTTGCATCTTCCACAGCTGGGTGTGGGATCTAGGTGACAACACGCTGGAAGAGCTGTTAGGACTTCAGGATCTTATTTGTGCCCTTGTCATGAAAATTGCTCCAAAACCTTGGTCAAATCACTTCATCTGGTGTTTAGGCTCATCTTTTTAGAAAATAAGGCAGTTTGTTCTGTTAACATGCATGTCACAAAGAGGAAAGGTTGAGCACTCCAGGATGGAATAGGAATAGGAAGTCTATACTAAAGGCATGGCTTTCTAACACTGGCTAACAAAATCTGGGGCTTTTTTCTTGGGGTTTTTTTTTTTGTTTTTTTGTTTTCTCATCAATGTGCTAGTCTAACCTTGCAGATGCAATCTAACCCACTAACCAAAAACCTTGTACCCCTGCACGTACCCTTGTGATGGTACAACGATTATGCATGAAAGTTTATCTCTGGCTGGTGGACAGCATGGTCTAGCATGGTCTAGCATGTTGGGTGTCAGGGTGTTGGGGGACAGAGTTATTCTCTCCTACTGCTTACCTTGTGCATGATACTGTAGAAAAAAATCACAGCACTTCCATTTTTATACATTTTTTCCCTCATTCCCAGAAATGCCTACTTAGATAGAGGTTTCCTCAGTCGGGGACCCCTTCCAACAGTGCACAGTGCCTGGCAAAATGGGACCCTGCTCTTGGTTATGACCTCTAAATGTTGCCATAATAATAATAATAGTATGTGGCTTTTGGCACATCACCTATTAATCACAACAGCTGTCAGGCAAGGCATTAAATGGGAATAGCTCCCTGCAAGAAAAAACAAATACAACAACACCCTGTGGCTTGTGGAGCATGAATCTACACTCTGGAGGGTGCCAGAGAAGGAAGGAAGGGCTAAGCCGTGACATTTCACTCAAATTTGTTAACCTTGGCTGGTATTCAGATGCACAGTGTTCAGCCGAGGCGGTGTTGAGGATGGGGTCTCTGGAGAGAGCAAGATTTGTTAAATATTTATAGTGAGCAGAAGCTGAAGTGAAGGTGCACAGAGGCATCGGGGACGGAGTTTGCTGGTTGGGAAGAGGCATTCACGTGGAGCAGTTGGGATGGTTTATATGCTGCTACTGTATTTAATGCCTGTGGTGGATTTTTCTTCCCCAAATCTTCCTGCGTGCTTTTTGAAGCCTTGAGTGCAGACCTTGAGCATCCAGGATGCCCTGAGGCAGGGAGCTTTGTGGTTTGACAGTATGTTGTGCAGAGAAATAGCCCCCATCATTTTAAGCCCACCACCCATCAGCTCCATTGGGTGATCCCTGTTGGAAAAAGCAGTGAGCTCTGTCAGGCACTTCACTGCAAGCCCGTGAGATTTGGGCTGTGGTGGTCCGTTGTGACAGACCACTTGTTTATGTGGTACGTCGTAGATCCTTCCTAAAAGTAGGGTGGGTAAATGAGTTCAAAATTCACACTCCAGAGGCAGGACCTGAAAATTGCTCCTTGTTTATGCTTCCATAATTCCCTGGTGCTAAACTGGTTCATCTGCAGAAAGCAAACTGGCCCATTAGAACATCTGCAGAAAGCAAACTGGCCCATTAGAACATCTGCAGAAAGAGAACCCAAACAAAGTGAGATTACTGTCAATTTGTGTTTATTTGAATTACTGGAGAAGTCCTAGTCATGGATCAGGGCTAAACATGCACAAATAATTGATTTTAGGTTCACTGGCTGAAAGCAAAAACACATTGAAAAATCTTTTGGTTGACCTAAAACATTTTCTTCCTGTTTTCTGCTGAAATAAAGGCATTAAAAAAAGCAACAAAAGAATGTACTGCTGTAACACGGGGTCCAGTTAAACATTTGAAGCTTAATGAAATATTTTTTCCCTCACTTTGATATTTTCTAATTGTTGTAATTTTAAAAGTCAATTAAAAAATCCTTCAAAGATAAAATATCAACATCTTTCTTTAATTTTGAAATTCTACAAAGAAACTTCTCAAACTTTTCAAAATTGTTGAAAAGTTTTTTTTGCTGTGGGTAACACTTACCCCATGTTGATTGATGACAACTGTATGAAAGTCAAAATCTCTGTCCAATTTCAATCCAGACCCCAATATGACAGATGCTGTATAAATAGTCAGCATGAAGATTTTTAAGAGAGATTTGTGACACTTTCTGCTTGAGGAATTTTTTTGCAGAGCTGCTTTAGATCTGAGGCCAAGGGCATTAGGCAGTTTTGATTGCTTGGGCTACTCTATTTAAATTTGCACTACAAAATCCCAGGGGACTTGAGGTGTACTTGAACGGGAATCTGATTTAAGCCATCCAAACCAGACCTGCTGTTCTGGAGTTGAACTAGAACTGAATTTAAACATTTTCTTCCTGGACTCCTTGGAAATAACAGTGTTACAAACAACATGAAAACTCCACCACGGTTCGCAGTCTGCAGGCAGCACTGGCAGCTCATGGGTTTTGGGGCAGCTTTGCAAGCCACCAAGGGCTAAGCTTGCTGATAGCAGGTCGAGGAGGCTGTGAAGCTGCTCAGATGGAGATTTTCTAGAAGGGGAAGTGAGCGTAAAGACGATGGCAGAGGTGTGCATGCCCAGACCACTGCCCTGCACTCCCTCCGTGGCATGGGGTAGGTATCAGGGCAGCTTGGCTCCAGCTACTACCTCCAAAACCCCATGGCAAAAATAATCAGCATCATTTCCCAAAGGTGTTCCCTGCCTCTGGGGATGCATGTCCCCATCCATCCCGGTGCAGATACACAGGAAGGAAGTGCGGACCCCGGCAGACTTTATTGGCAAATGCTGCCACTGATTAAAACAGGCTTGAGCTGCTGTAGGAACGAGAGGTTGCCATGGAGACAGTCTCTTGATGTGTCCAGGTTTTGAAACCATTTTTCCCTCCTTTCCCCTCCTCAATGCTTCTTTTTTTGCTGTTGTTTTGTTGGAGATTTGCTCTCCTGGGGTGATGCGGTGCAGATGGACTCTTGGGACTGGGAAGGCACCGAGAGGAACTGCTCAGCTCAGGGAGGGCTGTTCAAGTGGGATCCCCTCCCTGATGGTCCAGCTGTTGCTTGCAAGGATCCCAGCAAAGTAGGGTCTGGATGGACCCGGGAGGGTCACAATGTCGGCAGGGTGCTGGTCACCAAAGGGAGCAGTGGAGAATATGCCAGGGCAATCCTCCTTCCAAAGGCACCCGACTGGGATGCTCTTAGCATCTGAAGGGCTCTGCACCAGGGAGGTCCCTCCCTGGGGCGTTCATCTAATCTAATGACTCTGTCTCCATCACCTCGCCATGCTTCAGAACGGTGGCAATGATGGGAAACCATCTTTTGAACAATGGGAAATCAGGGGAGTGCCATAAGAAATGCTTCTGAGAGACTAAAATCGACCCCCTCCTCCCTCCCCCACCCCTCCCTGGGCTCCCTACCTTGGGAGAGGGACTTTCATTTTGCTCAGGTGCATGCAAAAATCCCCTGCCCTTGTGACAGTTGTTACTATGCAGCTGTGTTGAAGAGCCGTTGACGACTGGTGCAAAGCTTTGAGGAGCATTTTCATTATAGATCATTCAGCCCACGTTTCATACATTGTTTTTTGATTTTTACCGTCCTCCTGGTTTGTTTTGTTTTGTGTTTTCTTTTCAGTCACAGAGGCATATTCATAAACAGAGACTCCTCCTTGTGTGAGTGTTTCACCCATTTTTGCTTTTGTCCGCTCCCTGGGAAGTCCCCTGCCTCTTTCCCAGACCCATCCCAAGTGCTTCAAATTCTGCACGTGAACACCCTCCCTGCAAGAGCTTGAGTATGTTACTGCATCTGGAGTGGGCCTGGGGAACCCTAAACACAGGGTGTCCATTCAGTCCTCTTCTAAAGATCTTCCTATCAGCATCTTCAAACTTGTGTGACTACTCAAGCATTGTTTTTGGATGGGAACATAGCAAAACAGGCTGGTTAATGTCATCATTTCAAAGGAGAGTGTCCAGACTGAGTTGTTTTTAGGCCCTCTCTGAAATCCAAGCTAATCTTCCATGGACTATCTAAAAAACATGGAGACACTGATAATTTTACTCACTGAGTAATGCATCTTGTGTCCCAGACCAGACTTCCTCAGCAGGACTGGTCCCCTCCCAGTTAAGCATGATGCAATCCCTGTATATTGATCATTGCAACGGTTGAGAACTGCACCCTCAAGAAACATAGTCCCACCTACTTCAGATACCTAAGTGAGCTGCCTGGCCACCCTTGGGCTTTCACTGGCAATGCAGAGCCATTAGTATGTCCAGAGGTGGTCTGTCTCTATCTTAGATCTGAACTGCTCTCCAAAGGTGCCTTCTTCATCTCATTGCCTGTTGCAGCAGGATCGGGTGACTAGTTTCCTAAATTACCTTGAATTTATGTGATATGAATCCATGTCTGAATACTCACTGTGATGATGAATCTCAGATGAGTTAACCTGGAAATACCTGTGCCGCTTATCTATGTAACTCCCCAAGCTTGGGTTGCACTGTCTGATTTATTTCAAATGATAGAATGGGTATTTTTGTACAAGGGTCTCTTAATGCTTCACCAGCCCAGAAAGACCTGAGAAGTGGGGAGCGCAGGAGGCCATCAGCCAAACTGGAGAAGGGACCTCCAAGAAGCTGCTGCTCCAGCCCTTTTGCTCCTATTCCAAGATCGTATGAACACCTGTACATCCATGCATTGTGTGTTATTTCCCATGCCTGATTTTCAAATTTCAAGCCCTCCTGCAAAGCTTGGACAGTTTCTCACTTTCATTGCATCTTAAAAGGGAAAGGAGAAGCCCTAGAGTCCTTCCGCAGGAACGTCTCCATCAAAGGTGTCATGAAAGGGGTTTAATTTCAAAAGCTCTGAATTACACCTAGATCAGGAAGGACGTGGTAATGGTGGATTTGCTGAGCTCAGGAGGTTAAAGAATGAAGGGGAATTCACAGTTAACATCTGTGACACACTGAGTCAGGATGAGAGAGCATTCGTAGTCAGAGCAGATATCAAAGGCATTTCCCAGATCTCCTGCTTTTGGGAGATTTTTAATTACTCTGATGTTTGTTAAGAGTTGCTTACGGCCAAATAAGTGGATTCTTAAATTTGAAGATGCTTCTCTGCTCCCAGAAATAATGGCTGAGCAGCAAATCAACCCCGGCATGTATGGCGAGGAAGATGCAGTGGGCTTAGAGCTTCCCTGAAGCCAGATCAAATATCAGTTCATATAGCGGTCCCTGCCTCCAGCCACACGAGGATGATGATAGGAGAAATGCTTTGAAATCCTTGGAAGAAAAGCGTTCAAGACAGTGCTTTCCTGGGTAAATATCTCCTTTCCTGGCATTATATTCTCTGGTAGCTCTAATGCAAGAGGTGGCAGGTGGTGAATCTGTTGTACAGGGAGGGATGAGGGAATCGGATAGGTGAAATTAGGCAGGTGTTTAGCAAGGCAAACAGCAGCCATTCAGCACTGGGTTCCCTGGCTTCACCTCCAAGCCACCTGGAGAAACCCGGACTCCGATGTCACAGCAGCGCTGTGCAGGTAATTTGGAAAAATACTGAAATAATGGGTGGCCAGGGCCACACAGGTGAAATATCAAGCAGGACTGTGATGGGAGGGTAGAGGAGAGCTCAGGTGTATAGCCTGTGTTAGCTGCAGATGCATGCACGCAAGCAGAACTGCAGCTCCTCGCAGCAAGGAGGTCTGGTCGGAGGGACAGGGGTTTTGGTAGGGGAGGGCACGTACTGTGGGCACAGATTTGTTCCAGTGTGCGGAGCTGCTCTCGGTGTCTTCACTTGCTTGCAGTTTCATGATATCTTTCTGCTGGCACATCGGAGCCTCGCTTAGCTGGGGACTATTGCATAAGCCTCACTGGGGACCGCGAGAGCAGATTAATTCCTTGAGCGTCTTCCTTCTTGCTGCCAGCGGAGTCTGCTGCTCAGATGTGATCCAGGGAGTCGACTGGGCAGGGCTGAATTTGAAACCTCCCCCAGACAGATAAGGCATAGGAGAAAGAAAGATATTTCTCTCTGCCAAGCCCAGGACAACTATCTTTTTAGGTGAAGCCCCTTGTTGTGACAACTTGCGGAGTCCAGCTGCAGGAGGGACCTCTCTCCAGGTATCTCGTGATGATGATGGTAAGACAGTCAAGTTAAGGCAAAGACAGAGTGTGATTAAGTCCCTCTCCCTCCCTCAGGCAGGGCTCAGCCTGCAAAAATGCTTTGGATGCGGTGGCCTGTAATTATGTAATTCTTCCTCGTTATCTTTTCTAATTGTTCTCAGCGCTGTTTCCTAAACTGATTGGAAACAATGGCAGACGGGGATGAAGTGGGAGGCAGACGTGAGCATGGCAGGCTGCCAGCGTAGTACAACGCTTTCCAGAAAGGGAGAGAGAGAAGGGAAGGAAAAAGAAAAAAAAAATATAACCTTGGTGGAGACTTGGATGCCAGGACCTGAATCGAGGGGACACCTGAACCACTGCCAGGCTGGGCGGCGCTGGCAGGGGATGTCTCATTCAGGCTCATGCATATGTGATCTGTATTACATTCAAGAGATTTCAAGCCTTCCCCTGTCCCCGGCACACCTCTCCTCCCCGGGAGCTTTGCTGTTTTCCTTTTTTCCAGTACTCGAATGACGCAGGTTGAACCCTCACGGGGGGGATTTGCCCATCGCTGGGAGACTTTTTGGTCTTCTCCCCCTGGCATTGAGCTGTTTGTTTGCTTGCAGGGGGTGGGGAGAAATAAAAGAAAAAGGGGGGAAGTTTGCCTTGTCGCATTTGGGGGTGACTGCGCAGGGCGGAAGGAGGATCCTGGGGGTGAGATATTGCAATGAGATTTCTTCATATTTGGCAGCTGGTTTCAGGGGAACTGCGGGGTGCATCTCCCCAGAAGCCAGTTGTTGTTCTGTTGACTCTCATTTTCTCTGCAAATGTCTGCTGCTCTTCACCCACTGCACTCTCCCCATGTGGGTGAGGGTTTTTTGCAATGATGTACATCACAGAGGTGTTTGGGGATCCAGCAGAGACCTGGTCTAATAATCCTCTGCTATTCTTTCACTGACTCCTCTTTTGCCAGCACAGTGGGAAGCGGGCAGTGTAGGATGGCTGCTATCTTTTTGTCTAGAGAAGGCCAAAAGAAGCCTTTATCTTCCAGGCATAAAATCTGAGCATTGGTTTCTCATGGCAGGGGGAGAGAACAGATGTCTGTGGGGTGATGTGGCACCCCACAAAGTGGGACCCCCATACCACAGCATCACGACCCCTGCAACGAGCAGGGCTAGCTTACAGGATGGGAGGCACCCTTAGAGAAAGCAGACCCCGTTCATCCGTGTGGGATCAGCGCCAGGCACTGGAGGAGGCTTTGGGTCACCCCTGGATACTGGCGCTGACTTGCCCTCCTCATCCCAGTCTCCGGGTGCTTAATCTCCTTCTGGGGCCCCATGTCCTGACATCGCTGTCAGCCAGGAGCTCGGCGAGTCGCTGACCGAGCAGGGGCAATCGAGAGGGAAGGAGGAATTTATCAGAGCTGTCTTCTCCTCCTCCAAACCCAGTGCTGTTCTGCTGTTTTTCCATCACCACTGACTTCTCTGCATGCCTGCAGGCTGCTGCTGCCAGCAGCGTCCCAGCTGGCCAGCCTCTCTGGCTCCTGTGCAGGGCTCTCCAGGATGGAGAGGAGAAATGCTGCCTGAGGCTTGCCCTCAGCATCAGATTGGAGGTTTCCTTACTGCTGTGGGCTGAGTGGGGTCAGGGGGATGGGGCTGTAAGGACCAGGAGCTGGAGGCTGCAGACAGGGTGGCTCGTCTCTGGCTTGTGTAGGAATTCAAGGGTTTTGAGCTGTGGTGATCTCCGGCCGCCTCTGGGCAGGAGTGGATGAGAAATAGCCAGAAGGAGCAGCTGGAAGGCAGTGGAAGTTTAGAGATGAAAGTCAGAAGGGTGGCGACCTACCTCTGTCCTTGGTTCCTCCTGGTTCCTGGGAGAAATCATTTAGTCCACGCCTGGAAGTAAATAGGGGCTGAGGGCTGGGAGGGTGGGCAAAGTGTGAACCCCTGTGGTGACACGTTGCAGTGATCTGTTTCTAAATGGCAAAAGCAATCCACCTGGATAGAGCTGCTAGAAGGATCTTGGGGTAGTGGTTTGCAGCCCGGGTGTTTTGGACCTGTCAGTGCCATTATCTCCTCCGGACCTGCCTGCCACTGTCCTTTTCTATCAGAGGAGGCTGTACCCAGTATAACTAAGGGGGGTAAAAAAGAAAAACAGAAACCCCAGCTGTCATTGCATCAGCCAAAGTATAGACATTAATGGCAGCTGACTTCTCTGGACCGTACACGGATCTCCATCCCAGGTTGCAGACCTTGCCCTGTTGCAGCCCTGCTTCCTTTGCAGCACTGTACAATTCATTACATGCTTTTTGGCATGTAATGCCAGCGGTCACTGTCCCCACTGGCTCACAGAGGGAAATAGGCTCTTTTCTTCTGTGCTGGAAACACACCAAGAGGCAGGAGAAAGTTCAGGAAATACAGTGTCACATACAGACTGTGATTTGGGCCCATCTGAGAGCTATGCCATGTGCTGGGGAGTGGTTTGATGGGTGATTTGCAGGCTGGATTTGGCCCTTGGCACAGTCCTCTCTAGCCTTATCTCCTACAACTGCAGCTCTGGTGGTGCCAGGGGGAGAGGAAATGGCAAACACATGAATCACAGCTCCTAGCAAATGCCTCCCTGTGTGCCGCTCGACCAGATGTGCACCCCCGTGAGCTGCTGCTGTGGGTCTGGGCAAAGGATTTGCTTTTGCATGAACCTGAGGAGTGCAACTCAGTTTTGTCAAAGGCTGAAGAAGCACCTTTTGCTATCTCCTGAATGTATCCTGGATTTGCTCAGTGCTGATGGGCACACAACTAGATGGCTGGCAGAGGTTTTCATGTAGGGTGGCCTACTGGCTATTCCCCTAGAAGTGGCTGTTGTTGTAGGCTGCATAAATGCATCAACTTCTTCCTTTGGCTCAGGAGGCTCTTTACCCCAAAAGTTCCCATGATGATACAGCACAGGGGAAAAGCAGTTCCTTGTATCGGCTTTATATTTCCCCATTTTTAATTCCATTTTTCTTGTGGAATTGTCCTTTTTCTTGTGTTATGAGGCAGAAAGAACAAAAGATCCCTCTATCATTTTCTAATATACCTTTATCATCCCTTCACGTTCATCTCCTCTCTGAAATGTACAGTCTTGGAGCCCTTGCTAATCCCTCTTCATGAGCAGATTTTTGCCATGACCTTGATCAGTCTTGTCACAGTTCTCTGGACTATCTTTAGGCAGACCATTGCCTTTTGGGGTGGGTGGCAATTCTGGACACAGTGGCATGTCCTTGGTACACTGTCAGAAGGTCCTGTGTCTCAGACAAACAGGGAAGACCACCTAACACTGTACTGCAGAAGACCCTCCTCAAAGAAGTCATAGGCTGATGTTCTACTAGAAAATGTGATGCTAAGGGAGATGTTTTCCCCTACACCAACCACTAAGCCAGGGCTAAGCCAGGACCTCAACAACACATGGAACTGGGATGCAGAGGCTGGTGTCAACACGAGGATGTTGGAAGAATCCTCACCTGCCACAGCGGTGGAGGGAGTTGGTGTGAATGGGGAGGAAATCTCAGTTCCTTCCCAGCTGCAAACACTACCTCCAGGCACATGTGTGTCATGCAGAGACAAATTATTCTCCCTCCATTTCCAGGAATTATCTATCTATCTATCTATCTATCTATTTATTTATTTGCTTTGCTTTCATTACATATTTGCGTTACGTTCTTTCCTCTGCAGAACACAACCCAAGGACTAACTGCCATACAGAGCAACTCATGTTACTTCTGTGTGTTTCACACAGTTGTTTTTCTTCTGTTATTAGTCTTTTTTTTTCCCTTTCTCCTCCTTTCCTTCTCAGACTAGAACAAATACAGTGTGACTGGCAGAAAATTGGCAGGCTTCAACGATCCAGAGGCAGTGATTTTTCTTCTAAGTAGCTTAATGGAGTCTATATTTTTTTATTGTTTTCTCAGCCTGCAGGTTGATCGAGTATTTAAAAAAAGAGAGAGAGAGAATTCAACAAGCTCTCTCCCTTCCTCCTCTTACCAGTCCATTTTACAAAGCACATGGATCTACAAGAACTGTTCTGGGTCATCCACATTTTGGAAGTGTGCTGAATTGGTCACAGACATTAATGAAGGAGATGATTGCATTACACTTCAGGCTCAGTCTTGAATAAAAAGATTTAAACAGAAACTGGCACGCCTGCATCAGCACCCATGTTTAGGCACCCTTGCACCACTCTACTGGTCTGCTCTCCCTCCACCTCTTCCCCTGCTTTTTTGGCTGTGATCTTCTATGTCTTCTATGGAGTTAAAGCTCCACGCGACGGCTGCTCGAAGCCTTTTTGTGCTTTGCCTTGGAAGTCTTCTCTAGGGTTGGCTCTGGGTTTGCTTTGCTGCTCCCAGAGATACCCCCACTCTTCATCTTGTCTTGATTTGTTGCCTGTGAGGGAGTACCATTCTTGCTCTGCCGCTCAGGTGATGAAGCGGTCTCTGGCCTGAAGCCACACCCTCTCATGTCACCATCTCCTCAGGTTTCCTGAGCTGAGCAGTCAATTGGGAAATCCCCAGGAATTCATGGGTGTTGCAAAAAGAAGGTGTTAATGAGTTGATAGTTGTTCCTTCTCTGCTTCAGGGCAGCAAACGGAGGCTATGGAGGATATGGGGAGAATCAGTCCTTAGTTGTGAGAAAGATCAGTGTCTCGACTTCTGCTCATAAAAAAATACAGAATAATTTTCTTCAGAGTTGGGAAATTCCATCTCCACTCTTCCAGCCAGATTCCTAAGTAGAACCTTGCTTTTGTTCTGTTTACCTGAATCCCCCAGCTGTCTGGGGATTTGCAACTCATTTTACAGTACAAATCCTATGTTTTTTTTTCAGGAGCAATGTTTTTATTTGTTTGCTTGTTTTAATGCCTTTCTCTTTGGGGAGTCTAAGTCAATATGCTATTCTTTTTGTGATGAATAAACTTTGCTGGCTCAGTTTGCCCTTGTGAAAGATTCTAACAACCTGCCAAATACTCTGTGCTTTGCTTCTGTGGCTCCAGTCTGATTGCTAGTGGTCCTGCAACCCTCATAGGTTGCTCTCAACTCCATCCTGCAAATCCATATGGGGATTCCTTAGCCAGTAGTGACTCCCTTCTTCTGTCTCCTTACCATGTCATTGAAACTGCTGGCAAATAGGTTGCAACCTTTAAAATGAGCATTCAGAGCTGTCTGTAGGTGTAAGCTAATGAGGCAATACATTCCCTAGGGTTTGTCATCAAGCCCCGTTCCTCATTGGGGCAGAGTTAATTTTTGCATGTGCTGATAAGGAGACTTGAGCCAACCCTGTGCTAGCTCAGTGATACCGTCCTCTGTGTCTGAAGGACATCAGGAGAGCCTTGAGGAGGGCTCCCAACTCTGGGGGTGCCCAGGTGGGGATGTTCCTTTTCTCCAGAGTCAAAAGGGGTTTCAGCTGACATCATATAATCCTTGGGGTGCACAGCCTTTTGGTTCCAAAATCCAGGGCAGTGAATGAGGCTCTTCTGCAAATGCTGGCATGAACTTCCTGATGCTCAGCTGTTGTCTTGTCTCAGAGAAGAGCCTTAAGCATTAAGGTATGGACTTTCATAAACAACACAGAGCTCAAGAGGGAAATCCTTCATGTAATAAAGATATATTGAATGACTAACTGGATTTAAAATGGGGACTTAGAACCATCTTCCAAGAGGCTCTGCACCAATATTTCCAACAAGCCTGAATTTTTCTGGCTTTAACTAATCATCTTCACAGGTCAATACTACCACGAGCACTACATGAAAGGGGCTGAGCTGTATCCATGCTGTCAGATGCTAAGCACTAACACAAAATGATATATTATTCAAGATTGTTGTCAAGCTGTCTGTGGCTAAGTGCTGCCTACCAGAGCAGGAGCGCAGGGTATCCATCTTCTTGGATCTTGCTGGGACAACATTGACCCCTGAATCAAAGCACTCAGTTGAGTATCTATCTATCTCCTGCAATGCAGAGACACAGCTCAAATGGGCTGAGCTGATAGTCACATCTCCAACAGACACTGTTGGTGCTAGCGCAAGTGCTGCAAAGGTCCATCACAATGCCTTTTCTTTCACCTACTCTTCCAGACCCATGTTAAGCTCTGACAGAAAGACCAGTAACCCTTTTAACCTTCATCACTTTGCCATTTAAAAACATCTGTTTTGGGTGTAGCTCATCGGGAAGCCCACTCACCTCTGATTGCTTAGGAAGCGTTTGAAAGGCAAAAATGATGCAGTGAAAATCCCAATGTGAGGTTAATTCCTAGGGTTTATTTTCAAAGTTTGAAAGTGACAACTTGTTGGCCTTGAAGATTTTTCACCAGCGCCAGAATAATCCGGAGGGAGAGATTTTCTTCTTCTTACTCAGACCATGGGATAATTAGCAGATTTTAATGACTGCTTGAGAAAGCTATCTAATTAGCTATTAAAAACACCCCTCACCCCCTCCCTCTTACCCAGTCCCTAAATGAAAGCCACAAAATAGCCAGTCATCTCTCTGACCGGGTGCGTCTTAGAGATATTTTTCTTTTCAAGCTAATTGTGACTGTTTGGTATTTGCTGGGGAAAACTCTGATTGGGAATGCATTAGGATGAAAAATGGTTTATTCTGCTTCTGCATAAGTGTTAAGCACAGCCACAGACTGTTGCATGAATCATAGAATCATAAAATCATTTAGCTTGGAAAAGACCCTTAAGATCATGGAGTTCAACCGTTAACATAACACTCCTACTAACTTGCTCATGAGCAATCCATGGCTCTGTGCTGGCCAATGTCATGGGAAGCCACCTTGGTTGAAGTCCCAAGGTGCCCTGTGAGCCTGGTCCCATGCTGGTATCTTGTTGGGGTTGCACCCTAGAGCCAGGAGCGTTTGCTGCCATGACCACTGCATTTTAGAGCCATATCCACACTTGGTTTAGTGACACCTTGTCAGCCAGCCTGCTCTGCCTGACCTGTCTGTCCTTGGGGTGTCCTCTTTCTGTCCATGTTCAGTATTAAGTTGAAGGGGGGACATAGCTAACGTGGTCTGTGCTTCCTACATGTGTCCTTCCTGCGTGACTGTGGACAAGTCAGGAAACAGCCCGCGGCGCCTCCCGACTCTGCTTGTGGAGCCGGTGACAACTGTTTCTGCTCACTCCAGCCGAGGTGGACAGCTTTTCAGAACAAAACAGCTCCCCTCCTTCTGGCTATGAACTCTGATGCTTCTTAGTTTAGCTCTTGGCATGTTCTCGTCTGTTCATTAGTGCTCCTTGCCTCTTCTAGGGGCTGGTGCTTGCTCTTGCCAGTATCTCTTCTCCCCTCTTCCCTTCTCCCCCAGTGGCTATGTAAAGCAGTTTCAAAGCCTTGAATAGAAAGGGACAAAATGATAGCAGAGAGCACTGAGGCCACCTTCGCTTTGCTAGGTGACATCCTCTCCTGTCACTTACTATTCCCTTGAAGAACATTGATGTTCTGCAACCCGTCGAGCTGGGGTGGACGCTCCTGCTCAGGGGCTGTACGCTCTCCCTGCCTGCGTGCACCGCAAATCCTGCCCTGCCACTCCAGAGAAAGAGGCTCTTTGCTACTTTCTGGGGAGATGCTGACCTGCTCCACCTTTTACGTAAGGACAATGGACTTCACTGTGACACAAATCAAAGCATCTGCTTAACGTTTGGTGCATGCAGAAAGAGCTTGATAAACAACCGCCTCTGTATACGGCAGGGTCCATCTCCTCATTTAGCCCTGTCATCAGCTGCAGAAAGGATACACGTTGTCCCACTCCTTCCTTAAGTGTTTGTGAGCATGAGCTGGGGTCTTGATTGGAGTATATTGCCGTAGCTCCAGTGACATTTCATGGGGTAGTTTTGGTGTTGCTCCTCCTGAGAAGTCCCATCCATCACATAAGAAACATGGACAGGTTAAGACCATCTACCTGGCTGATTTCCTTTTCCAAACCATCATCTGCAGCTCTCTGATCTCACAGTCTGTTGTTATGGAAATAATACAATTACAGTCATTGTGAATAAAGAGGAAATACAGTCTGCCAGAGGGAAGAAAAGGAGACCAGTTTTCTGAGGTTTTCTTAAGTATTTGGTGAGAGGAAGAGGGGGAGAGGGAGACAAACAGGTGCCACAGGACAGGACTATGTTGGTTTGCAGCTGTATCCCCTTTTTCCCAAAGCATTCATAACAGTTTTTGTTCTTCAGTAGACAATGGTCAGACCTTGGTCAGTATATTCAGTGGTTCTTTCCGCTTGACTAATTAATACTCCTTAATCAAGCCAGTGGAGGTGGACAGCTTTTCAAAACAAAATAGGTCCCCAGCCTACAGCTGTGGGATCTGATGCTTTTCTACTTTGGCTCTTGACATATTTCTTCATTAGTGTTCCCTCGATCTTCAGGGGGCTGCTGATATCTCCTGCCAGCATCCTTCCCTTCCACACCACTGCTTCCATGAGCTGTTCTCATGGAGACCTGTTCCTAAGTTGGCTCATGCAGTTTCTAACTATCCACTCTTGCAAAACTCTGAAGTTTCTTCTCTTTCAGACCAGGAGACCAAACATAGTCATGTGATGAGGCTATGCCTGAGCTCCTGTGATGGAGGAGGATTGATTGAGAGACCCTACAGAGTCCAAATACTGCTTTATCGTAGGAGGGTAGCATGACCTGTTGCTCACCGTGGGGTCCCATGTACTGGGCTAATCTGGGCACCAGGTCAAAGATCCGGCCAGCCAGGTGGATCCATCTGGTTGGCCAGATGGGATCCATGGGATCCCAGAGAGAAGGGAGTCTGCAGTTGATGCTGCAAGTGCAGGACATACAAGTGCCCCAGTGGAGCAACAATCCATGTGTGTATAGGCAGGGCACGGCTGCAGCACACCACAGACAGCCAGAGAAGACAGGGGCATGAGGGTTGTTACTGGTCACCGTGTTGAGTGTAAGATTTACATCCTTGCTTTTAGCTGAGTTTCTTGCCTTTCCTCTGTAAGGACAAGTGTAAATAACATGCGAGATATGAGATGTGGATCCATTGACCTCGCCAGTGCCAACACATCAAACTTTTAGCATGATGGCACCTTTATAAAGACAGTGTAAAAAAAGACATGTGAAACTATGAGGGATGAGGCAGAGAGTAGGAGATGGGGTTTCTGTTTGAGTGTTGGTTACCAAATCTGTGGGATTTAGGGGAAAATCTTTTTATTTTCTGTGCCTTGGTTCAAACCTTCTTTAAACAGGGAAGACGAAACTTTCATTTTAACTGTCCTAGGGACAGGGAGTATTGCCGTCTCTGGAAGCATCTGACTTGGAGTTATCATGGATTTTTCAGAAGATTAAAATGTTCTTTTCTTTAAGCTATTTGTTGTCAAGCAAGGACTTGAATGCCTCTGGTCACTCAGACCTCGGGTAGTGACCCATTCCTGAGGCCAATTTGTAAATGACTGTGTACTGTTCGATCTGACAGCATTTGCTTCTCTCTCCTCCTTCCACCCAAAAGACGCTTCAGGGGGAGACAGACACAGAGAAACAGAGCGCTCTGAAAGGGTTGTCTCAGTTCCCAGCAGTCACATTGCGCTCATCAAAGCCAGCCAAGTGGAACTGGTGACACTCTCCAGAAGAGCCTGCTCTAAATTAAGAAAAACTGCAGAAACTTTGTAAACAAGCACTGGCTGCTCCAGACCACAGAAGGGAGAGGTGGCAAGTCTGATTTGTCCTGTGGAGGAAATCAGTGTGGAGCACAGCCTCCTAAAATGGCTTTGCTGAGACCTGCTTCCATGTGAGCACACCATGGGTCTCCCAGTCCATCAGCCTGTCCTGGAAAGGCCGATGTCCTCTGGACCGCTGTGAGGACCAGGGACCTCCCTGTGACTTAGCTGAACAAGAAGCTGACAAGTTTTGTAAGTACAAAACAAGAAAGAAAGGATGAGAGTTTTGCTCAGGGAACTCTTTTTGGTTTTGAGTGTCCCATGTCAACCTATCCTTTATTGCACCGAGGCCACCTTACCCTGTTCTGACTAACAGGACAGAGATTGACTGGGATGGATGTTTATCATATATCCATCTTTTTATATCTATTCTAGAGCTCTGGGCAGAGTAAGGCGGCTTTAGTGTGAATCGGAGTCACTGTTTTCCCTGTCTGGTCTCATAGCTGACCAAAGTCAGGTGTGTTTGATATCTTTCTGGTTCCCTTCCTAAAAAAACCTCTAGAGGTAGCAAGAGGTTAAATTTGCCAGGCAGGTTACATTACTCTGTAGGCAGGGTACATTATGTCTACTTGCGATGATTTCTTTTTGATTCTCATACATTTGCTGGAGATACTGTGGAGCTACCTGGTGATTTGATCTGCAGGTGCTGAGAGCAGGGAAGGATAAGCCTGCATGTCCTAGCCAAACTGCAGTCTCTACTTGTTCTGCTTCTTGCTTCCCCTCTTTGCAGCTAGAAAAAAATCTCTCTTATGTGCAAGGTTTAGCATGCATTTGCTGCATCCCATCCTGGAGAAAACCACATGCCGCTTGTGACTTGGCCATCTTTCAAGATGAAAGAGCCCTGTAAGAAAATGCTTTTACTGTATAGCATTTCATTATAATTACAATTTTTTTTAATCGGGTCCTACACCAAGAATTTAATCTAATTTTGATTATCAAGAGGTTTTAAACTTCTTCAGCTCCTGTTTCAGTTTGCATGTATAATACTCCTATCTCCTTTCACTCATATTCCCCAGCAAACCTTTCTGGCAGAAAACAGTTTCTCCATTGTACCCCATTTCCAGAACTATTGGCAGGAAGGCGTTATGCAGAGTGTTACGGACCAAACACAGAAGTATGGCTGACTTTTTCTCCAAAGAAAAAGCGCCCCATGGTTTTTTTTTTGGCAGAAGCACTGGCATCTTGCTGATGTACTGCATTATTCAGAGTACCACCCTCAACCCCTACAGATTGCTTAAAGGAGGATCCTAAACAGTGTCTATTCCTGCCTTAAGGGGCTCTTGCCAAGTTTGGTATAGTCCTAAATATGCAGAAGTGGGATGGGAAAAGAGAGTTCAGGAAGGACCTCAGCCAGCTGCTGGTTTCCTTATTAACAATTAAAATTTGAGGCAGCATCAAAGAAGGATGTGGTTGTCTCTGTCTGAGTCAGAAAGTAGCTTCTAGCTTCTGATGGATCCCGCCAGGCTTTGCCAAGGACAGGGTTGCTGTGGTTTACCTAGAAAAAATGCTGCAGCCAGCGTGCGTCTTGGCTGTATAAATGTCTGAGATACATACTGCATCCAGACATTGAATGTGGCAGTGAGGGGTGAAGCTATTTGAGCTGGTCTGCTCAGGTACGTGGCTGTCTTGACCTTCAGGGTTTGACTGTTTCACCAATAACCCTTCTGCCACTGGTGTTTGTGTTCAATTTATTGGTGAATAACCTTAATTCATTGATGTTGCCAAGGAAATCCCTCTGATGGACTTTGGGTGTCCATCAGTGACAAGTGCTGTAAAATACTGAATGCAATAACGACAATTAATGTGTCTAATTTATTATTTAGTTGTGTCCACTTCCATCGTATATAAAACAACCCAAAGACAAAAGTGGTGGGTACAATAACAATATATGTATGATCTTCTAAATGACTAATGTGGATTTAGCTGTGGTGATGCTGTATCCAGACTGATGGAAGGATATGAGTGTGTCAGGTCTGCAGGAAGAGGTAAAATACCTATTTTATATAAATATCTAAAAAATTCTATCAACAGATTCAATTGAAAAGAAACGGGCACCCAGTTTGGTACAGAAATCTTTTCATGAGATCTCAAAAGAAACAGCAAAATCCCAGTTAAATACTAGTTAGACACAATTATTGTTCTTCGTTTAATCTAATTAAGCCTTCAATTTAGTGAGAAAAGCAATTAGCATCTGAAAAGCCAAGAAGGGTGGTAGAAATAGTGGAGGAGGCAGGTCCGCAGACATAGTGTGAGAGAGAGAAAAAATGTTTTTAGTACCAGTGCAGAAGGGAGATGCCATCTGCCTAGCTGTAGATAGCCATAGAACCAATGGCTCTGTGTAGTTCATGGTCTTTAATTTCAGTGGAACCAGGGATTTTAGTTCCCCAAACTGGTTTTGAAGATATTTCATAAATTTACGGTAAGGGTCAGGAATGAAAAATCAGAGAATGATTATTTTCTGTGAAAAATGTTCCTCCCATCAGTTCAGTTTGTGATCTGTTTTAGTTCATTTTGTGGTAGAGTTGTGGTTTTGTGCTAGCTGTGTAGTTTCCATGAGTACATTTGGTTCTTTGGATGAAATGCACTGTGTTTTGGAATGATCATGCATAGGATCCAGGGGTTTGTATGGATAACTTCTAGAGCAGTTACAGCGGATTTTGAGTTTCTTCCCAGAGAAACAAGGCAAAATGGAAAGTGCCAAGGTCTGGTTTCATTTGTCATTTCTTGGTGTGCAGGAAGTTTGATGGAAGACGTGATCACTTTGGCTAGACTACCGGGCTGCTTGGAAGCTGGGGGCACAGATTGTGGGAACATTGCTTTCAAGGCAAGGTCTTCCTTCAACACAGCTTTTAATTATTTAATATTCTCTGCATAAACTCCAGCATGGGATAACATTTGGTAGCAAGGATTATAGAGATGCTAGGAGATTTCTTTTAGTACTGTAGTGTGGTTGTTCAAAGAAAACACAACTGCAGTCTCAGAAACTAGTAAAAATAATAAGCAGTAAAGGCTGGGAAAGAAAACATATTGGAGGAAGGGGTTAAGAGACAGAATAACCACGTCTGGGATTATTATTGCAAGGGTCCTAATACAAGGACATGAATACCGTGATTCCAAAGGCATTTAGAGAAGACATCACTGTGTAGGGATGCTTTTGAGATCTCTGATCCAAACCTATGTTAGTTGCATCTGCAGTGAGATCTGGAGCTATTCTAGCAATAAGCATGTCCGTGGGATGACACTAAGGGATGTGTTGACTGAACAGCGAAGAGCTGCTGTACAAACTGCAGAGATGTGAGCCCAGCTCAACATGAAGAGGTACCAGACTGGAAAGTGCTCGGGTGGGATTATATCGAGTGCTTTCACCATACAAATGTATTTCAAAAAGTGTCACAGAAATAATTGAAAAAACATCAATAACCATCGATAAAAGCACAGAACTGGACACGCCTGGCGGAACCTCTGTCTGCAGGAAGCAATGAATGAAGATCCATAAAGAATTGAAATGAATTGTTAATCTCTTGCTACTTAAATGAGATTCACAAGAAGGTTGCTGATTTTTACTTGAAAAGATGACCTTGTCCTGAAACCGGATAAATCTCTAAAGTCTTTCTGCCCATTGGAATTGCTTTATTGGAGTTATACAAGGGATCTATTTGGTCCTCAGTCAAGCCGTTTTGCTGGAAGCAGTGTACTTAGCTGAAGTTAAGGATCCCAAAACATTAATTTTGCTGTAACCTTTAAGCTAAGAGTGTTTGGACTAGGTTAGTATTTGGACAGGAGCCTTAAAACCCCACAGTGGAAGAAGTTGGAGTTGTGCAAGAGCTGGGTGGATGGCATCTGCTTCTCAGAGGGAGGCAGTCTGGATTGCACTAGTGTTTTGGCATGATGTTAAGCAAGAGCCGGTAAAATATTAGTCCTGACCTCTTTATGGTTGTTTTAAATCAATAGTGCCCCACAGCCCAAGCCAGCAGAGTGAGGTTATGAAGCTCGGCGTCCTGGCCAAATCCGGCTTAGGTTTTCAAAATAACTTGAGTGGTATTAACTGTTCTGTAGGCATTTTCAAAGTTCTTGGATTTATGGACCCTAACCATTTTCTCATTAGGAATGTCATATACAAAGTTTTTCCTATAGTATCTATGTGTGAATTTACTTTTCTTTGTCATCTTTTTGTGTGGCTGTAGAAGTTGCACATGGACCAGACACTTAAAAACACTGAGTCATAATACTCTCCAGGGCTTCAGCTGTTGTGTATGAAGGAGTGTTAAGTGGAGCATATAGAAATGATGTGGAGGGTTTTAAGACCATCTGTGGAACCCTCTTTGGGAGAATTTGGGTTTGTCATCATGTGAACTAGGGCTGAGATTCACAATACTTATATAGGAGATTTAGACTAGGATCTTCACTAAGTGACCCCTTTTTTTCTGTCCCTGCACTTCAATATCCGTATCTGTGAAGGGAAGAGTTAGGACAAAGCTGTGGGAAGGCAAAGGAGAGGTGGAAAGAGTGGAGGGAAAGGAGAGGTGGAAAGAGTGGAGGCAAAAATAACGTGTGCACAGCTGAATATAGTCTAGGTGTTCACTGTTTCCCAATAGCGTAAGATCTACTCCGAATCTTCCTCCATGGAGACTTGCATGGACTTCCACAGGGTCTAGATCAATGTGGTGGGAAAGCTTCTGGTAATAGTCACACACAGTTCCGGATGGATCTCACCACGGGTGGAAAGCAGTTGGCAGGTGGATTACCAGCAGTTTTAGGGCAGACATTTGCAATGGCTGCACACAAAAAGCAAAAATCTGTATGTGTGTAAAACTTGCCATGACCTGATAGATGGTCTCAGAGTCAGTTGGCTATTTTGGGGTAGGATTCTATGAGTGGCTTTTGGGCTTTCTCTTCTTGAGGGTTCTAGCCCAGTGGTTGTCATCTGGCATCATAATTGTAATTGACATATTAACGCCAGTGGCTCAAGACTGGTTCTTAATAATTTAAGAGTAGATGCAGAACCATCTGTGTTTCCTAGGTGGTACTGGAGGTTGCATGGGCAGGCTGAAGATTGGGAAGGCAATAAGGGTTAAGGAATGCTGGATGAACAGTGCAGCTTAGAAAGAAAAAAGCTTTGTGTTAGCATCAGGAAAATAGATGCAGGGGTGTTATGGGATGGGGAATGAGGTTATGGTTGTTACACGCTGGCATATGAAGTAAAGAATCACCATGAGAATGGTTTGTTGTGGAGGGCAGAGGGATGGAAATGGGTCATTAAACTTAGGACAAAGCAAGCAAGAGGAGAGTGACTTAGATCCCATGGGAATGTGGGGCTGCAGAAGGACACATCCTTGGGTCAAGAGCTCTGGTAGGACTGGGGTCCCTTGTCTTCCCATGTGTAACAAAACATTTCAGCTGTCTCTCATACTGTACTGCTGATTTCTGCCTGTCTGAAATCCCCTTCTGATCACTGAGAAGCATTTTAAACTCATGTTCCTGCCCTCAAGCTTCTTCTCATTGGTTTTGGATTGATTTATTCAGCCTCTGTCCCGTCATGTCCAAACAGCTTTGGTGCCTGCGTGTTGTCTGGTGGTGTCTGCTGGTCCCTCCCAGTGATCTGATCTTTTCTGCTTGACCATTTCCAACCCCCATCCCAGGAATGGGTCAGTTGGGAGAGACAGGAGAAACCATGGCACGTGGTGGGTATCCCCAGTCAGGTCTGTGCTACCCACCTCCTTGCAAGCAATCCAACACAGTGACTGCCATGGTGACCAGTCTAAGGCCAACTAGAATTGAAGGACAACCTCCCTCTGGCTTTCCATGTCAAGTCCCTAGTGGAGGATTAATTGTAGGAGTCAGCTTATCTCTGCCTATGAGGCGGGACCTGTGTTTTCACTCAGGTGTCCTGTGGATTGGTCAATGGGACGATTGAGTGTTGTTTGTACATGATGTTTCCTGAGACAGCTATTTTTTTAATGCCTCTGCTTAGTCCACACTAGTCTCCCCAAACGTTTCCATTTTCTCTCAGCTGTATTTGATTAGAGGCTATTATCACAGAATCACAGAATCACTGAGGTTGGAAAAGACCTGCAAGATCATCAAGTCCAACCATCAACTAACACCACCATGCCCATTAAACCAGGTCCCACAATGCCTCGTCAACACGTTCCTTGAACACCTCCAGTGATGGTGATTCCACCACCTCCCTGGGCAGCCTCTTCCAGTGCTTCACCACTCTCTCAGTAAAGAAATTTTTCCTAATATCCAATCTAAACCTCCCCTGGTGCAACTTCAGACCATTTCCTCTTGTCCTGTAGCTAGTCACTTGGGAGAAGAGACCAACACCCACCTCTCTGCAACCCCCTTTCAGGTAATTGTAGAGAGTGATAAGGTCTCCCCTCAGCCTCCTCTTCTCCAGACTGAACAACCCCAGCTCCCTCAGCCGCTCCTCACCAGACTTGTGCTCCAGATTATGTAGCTGCTAGGAAAGTCTTCCCTCACCAAAATGTCTCTGCTCTTGAAAGACTTCTTTGGAGGATTTGGCACAGAAGGTCCCTCCATTGTGGTATAGTCCCGCTGGTCCTAGGAGGGACCCTAGTTCTGCTGAGTAGTCTGCTCTTGCTTTCACCTTGCAACGCCACTGCTATGCCTGGGAAGCCCAAGGTAAAGCACTTGCCTTGTTTGCGACAAGGTCTGCAGCTCAGGTTTGTGTCCTTTGCCACACAGCCAAGAAGTTACTCGACAGTATCTCTTGGTGCACCTTTGGGAGGAGGGTGCAAAACCAGCTGGCGAAGTAGCAGCTCTTTAAAAGGGTCTCCGGTGCCTGGATTATTATAAATCAGCTGCTTCCCTGGGTTCTAACAGTGAGGAACCCCCCCTGACTTTAACATGCCTCAGAGCTCCCTCCAGGGACTGAGCTGCAGGATAGCTGAAGTCTGCTCTCTTCTGCTGGCAGGCAGATGACTGCAGTTACTACGCTTTCCTGAGGACCACTTTCATGGGTGGCATTTCCAAATCCAACAGAAAATCCCAGACTATGCGAGCAAGGATAGCTAGACATGGGCCTGAAGAGGAAAGCCAGGTCTCTACTCATCCCACTTCAACGAAATCTGGATGTGGATGAGGATGCAACTGTAAATTCCCCACTTAGCTCAGTTTGGGTTGTGGGTGACCGTGCTGCACTGTCTCAGTACTCAGAAAATGAGACCTGCAAGTGGAATGGGAACTGGATCCCCATGGTTTGCAAAATCAATAGCTTTGGGATGAAAAGGCAGCACAGACGTGTAAATCCTGCATAATACTGATGTGGGTATTGCCAAAGACAACTTGTCCATCCCTGACTACTGTACTGTGAGCTAGGCTCAGTGAGGTATAATGAGATGAGACTTTACCATGACCTGATGCTTGAGACAAACCCAGTTTCTTTCAAGTCTGCCAAAGCTGTTACATCTCCATTTCAGCTCCCTGATGGCATACGGAGGAGTCTTGCAGAATTAAACAGTAAACTTTTCATTTTAACCATCTTCTGGCCTGAGGAGTTTCATACCTACAGCAGAGGTCTCAGGGGATGTTAAAAAATAACTAAATATAACAACTCTGTGCAGAGGGGCTCATCCTCAGCTATGTTATCCCAGTGACACTTGGATGAATGCTTATAACCACCTGGTTTTGCCTCTGCTGAAGTCCATAGGATGTTTCTGTATTGAGCACTCTCATTGCTGCTTCAAAATCTGCTTTTTATCTCCTGAAGTTCCAGTTTGTCAAGTTGGCTTTTTTTTTTTTTTTCCCTGTGCATTGTGAAGCAATTCCAGAGAGCTAGAGGGATGAGGGGGATAAAGCTGGTGGCTTGGGACTTGATAAATATTTTCTCTCTGGAAGATTTAGTGTTTGCAGAAGGTATGTGATTGATTTCGCTGGTCACTTAATTGAAGTAAAATGAAAAGCGAATTTCCAATAAACTAAACCATTATTCATCCGAGATCACAAACCTGTACCAAGGGAGCCCTCAGCAAATCATCCTTCTCTCCATGTGCGTTGTCAGTGCAAGGGACGAGAGGATCCCTCTTTTTCATTCGTATGCACTGGAGGTGACTGCAAGCGCCAGTGGTGCATCACAGCACATAAGCGCTGTTAAGGATTTTCATTCAGCTTTGGCGTGAATGGTGGTGTGCTGTAAACACTGGGATATTGTAGTGACAGAAGATCAAATAAATATCTCAGTAGATGGATGGCTGGAGGGGAAAGTGGAGTTGGTGTATGCTCACTCTTCCCTCTGTTCCTTGACATCTTGGGGGAAGTTTTTCTTGAACCTGGTGGCAGTTTCACCATTAACTTCACCAGGGCTGGGGTTTAACTACTGGCTTTCCAGCTCAGTGAAATGAGCTGGAAAAAAAGAGAAGCACGCCACTTAATTACAGCTCCTCCTGGGACCAAACGTGTCAACCTTTAAACAGTGACATGAAACCGTACAACACAATACTCTACGGGGATGCAGCCGTGATGGGTGTTACGTGCAGGCAGAAGCTGGATTGCTTTTTATTTCCATCTGCGGTGAGGCTGGAGCTGGGGAAGGCAGCGGGCAGCGCAGCCCGTGTCTCTGCCAGGCACCGAGTGCCAGCTTTACCTGGCCAGGACCCAGAGCTGCTCCTCCTGAATTATACCATCAGAGAGGAGCTGATGATGAGAAAGGGTGACATGGGCTTGCCAGAAATGTGGCAGGAGGTTTATGCAGCCAGGTAAAATGTCACTGAAGGGTTAGTGTTAATAGAGGGGTATTCTCCCTGTGGGGAAATCTTGGATAGCAAAAGGATGGGCTACCTGTCTTCTCGTTGCACCGCTGTGGTTTCGTGTCAAATCCCAGCATGTTCTTTTCAGAAGTCCTGCTGCATTGCATGAGTACAGGGTGGTAACTTGTTAGGAAAATGATAGGAGTTTGGGGACTAAAGTGTAATATATAACTCCTATAAAATATAATCAATGTTGCCTCCATGTGTGCAAGCCAACCCCCGCACATGGTTTGAATTAATGCTGGGGGTGGGTGTAATGACCATCTTGGAGGAGCAGAGCACCTTCAGCACTGAAGTCATGTTGCCTGAGCTAAAGATGTGACCCCAGCAGCCCTAAAAAATGGGATATTCTTCTTGATGCAGCACAAGCGCAAGTAAGAGATGTAATCCTAAGTCCTGATTCTGAGATCACTGATGCAAAAGGGAAATCTTTGCATTGAATCAGGATCCCCCAGTTAAAAAACCAACCTGATTGTAGTATATTAGTGATGGTCTCTCTTATTGCAGCAAGTAGATTGCATAAAGAAATCAAAGCAAATGCAGAGCCTGAGTTACTTGCTCACAGAATTAAGTTAGTCTTCAACATGGAACCAGATTTCTGAACCTGGCTTTTGTCATGCTTCTTTTGGCAACAATCCCTGTTCGCCTTTCCCTCTTTCCCTGGAGCATTTCAGGACAGACTGTCAGGACATCCCGCCCCAGGCGATCAGACTGCCTTGCCCAGACCTGCACATTGCCAAGACCTTCTAACCAGAAATTAGAGGAGCCCAAGAAGCTGAGGTGCCACAGCTTGGGGATGAGCTCTCTACAGCTAAAAGTCAGCTGTAACCAGGGGCTGCGTGACAGCAGCAATGAACAATTCTGGCTAATCCAATTAACTTTACTCTTCGGTCATCATGCTCATCAACTCCCCTCTATTATTAATGTAAAAACACACAATGGCAGGAGAACTTTTTTTGAAGGGGGATGGAGGGGGTGCGTGTTTCATTAAAATAAGTAGGCTCTGCAGTGAAAACATTTCTGCTCTGAGCTAGTTCTGGTTCCACAAGTTCATCCTGGTGGTTCCCGAGACAGGTGACCTGCCCCAATACTTTGCCATCTATAACACTGGGGGCTCTGTTCAGGGAACAGCACAGGTTTCTCACCTTGCTTCAAAGAGATGCTCTTTTTTAGAGGGTTAGAAGCTCAAGGGAGGAGCATGCACTCCATGTGAGCGGATGTGCAGGTGCATGTGCAGGCAGAGCATCTCTGCCTGTGCAATCAGAAGGTACAGGCAGCACTATGTTGTTGGTGTGTGTATTTATGTGAACATATGTTTTGTGGCATCTATAATGTTTGTGTGGTGACTCAGAGGCGGTTGTTTGAGATGAGCTGGGCTTGGAGGGGATACATCCTTGCCGATGTGTGTTGTGGCTCGGAGTGTTGGTGTCTTTGGCAGCATGTGCACTCGGTGGGTATGCCCTTGGCTGAAGAGGACCCCAAGTCACAGAATCACAGAATCACAGAACCATTAAGGTCGGAAAAGACCTGTAAGATCATCAAGTCCAACCATCAACCCAACCCCACCATGCCCATTAAACCAGGTCCCACAATGCCTCGTCCACATGTTCCTTGAACACCTCCAGTGATGGTGATTCCACCACCTCCCTGGGCAGCCTCTTCCAATGCTTGAACACTCTCTCAGTAAAGAAATTTTTCCTAATATCCAATCTAAACCTCCTCTGGCACAACTTCAGGCCATTTCCTCTAGTCCTATCACTAGTCACTTGGGAGAAGAGACCAACACCCCCCTCTCTGCAACCTCCTTTCAGGTAGTTGTAGAGAGCGATGAGGTCTCCCCTCAGCCTCCTCTTCTCCAGACTGAACAACCCCAGTTCTCTCAGCCGCTCCCCATAAGACTTGTGCCCCAGTCCAAAAGTCCCCCAGCCCAAACCTAGGCTGCCCCTAGGACAGAGCCTATCCCCTCTCCTCGGTTTTCTCCAGCAAGCCCACAGCCTGCTGAGGAAGGAGGGGAGTGAGTGATGGGAATGTTAGTTATATTTTCCAGTGGCTTTCCCTCGGCGCCGCTACCATCGACCTTGGCTGAACTCGCGGCACTCACAAAAATGAGAACCATTTCTCATCACAAGCCTGGGCCCCAGGGCCTGTCATTTTTTTCCAGAGCAATGCTTAAACGCCTCCCAGCCTCCACGTGCCGAGAGGGGCTGGGGAGCAGGTCCGACGAGGTCCAGCTGAGCTCCTGGGAACTTTAAGATGAAGCAGGAAAGGAGCTGCCATACGGAGGGCTGCTGCCCTCAGCATAGCTAAACACCTTGTCCTTGCCTCCAAAATCTGCTCCACTAGCCTGCTGGATTTTTCTGCCTTGCCCCAGCAAACTCTGGGTTATAGATAAGGAAATAAAAAGTATGTGTGTTTTTATCCAGGGCTGCCCAAGAGGGAGGATCTGTGAGCAAGCAATGACCTGGGGATTAGAGAGTGCCAGCTGCATGCTACATCAGGTAACGATGCTGCTGCTCAGCTGCTGTGGCCGGGAGGGAGCAGCAGTGGCAGCCAGGATCTCCCCAAGCACCATCAGCTGCAAACCCAGCAGCTTGCTTTCTTCCAGCCGTGTTGGGTCTGACAGCGTGGCCCGTGTCCTCCAAAATGCATCCAAACAAGTGGGAATACCCCCTATAGAAACAGCCTCGTTCTGCTCCTGGTGTGGCTTGTCTCGTGGTTGTATAGAAAGGTTATAAAACCTGGGAGCATTAGAGCAGCCTCTGGTTGTTGTATTATAGCAGGCTGATATTAAGAGGGTATAAAATCATATCAAAGCCACCTTTGCCTCTCCCCCACGACGCTGGTGCCAGCCTCTCAGAGTGACAGCAATCTCCGAACTCCACTTAGCTCCCTGGAGTCCCATCACAGCGAGGCAAGGCTTTTAGGGAGCAGTAATGTAAGTCAACGTCAGGTTATTTCTTCACTGCCAGGTTATTTTGTCCAACCTGACTGTTCCTGCTGAGGGTAATGGCAGTACCCCTCTTCCCCCCCACCTCCACCCCCCCACTTGGAGAGTGTTTCAGAGTGTAATAGATGCTATTCTCAGTATATTTTTTGTAGATACCACTCAAGTTTCTTCCAGATGTCCCACATGATAATCAGTCAATAACCTTCTTCAGAGTAATTTCATTCTCCTGTTTACCACCTTTGCTGCTTATCTGAGCTGAGCTTGGTAGCTGAGCCCTATTGAACTCCACACACTCTTTTTCCAGTCTGTAGAAAGCTGGATTAGCTTTTCAGTAGCCTGGGTCATCTTGGGAGAGAAAAGGTATGTTAGAGGGCAACCAATTTATTTGCTTAATATTCTGAGAGCAGCAGCCTTTTGGTTCCCCAGTTGCATGTGCCTGTGTATAATAACTCTTCTGGGAAGCAGGGGTGGATAGATCGGGAAGTATCTTTAAAACAAGCATGCACTCTACGTGGTGGATAGAGTCATTTGATTTGCTGTACGTAGAGACTGCAGCAGAGTGTACGGAAAATTGCTCTTGCGGATCAAGAGGTCTGAGTTTTTTGGCAGCAAGTGCTGCGGAGGGCAGAAAGTTGCCCGGCTCCCAGTGCTGCAGGTGGGAGAAAGCCTTCAAGGACGTTGCATCTCATAATATTCAGCTGGTATCGTATTGGCATCTATGTTTGCTGCACAGTTTGGTATCACATCTAGGTCTCTTGAGACTCAGGCTGGGACCTGGACACCTAGGGCATCCTTCATCTTCAGTTTACAGGCTGAGTTTGGCCTTTCCCTGTGATTGGCACAACAGCATGTGATCCGCAGTGTTCTGCAGACATCTTTTCCTGAAAAGCCAGTGGAGGCTTGTTTTTAGCCCAGCAGTTGCCACTGTCTGTAAAGTATACTACAAGCTCCTTAGCTTAATACCCAAAAGGATGCAGCCACCTACCCCTTCGGTGGCACTAATAACATAAAACGAAATTAATCCATCTGCTAAACCTCAACATGTCATCAGATAATTATCAGCAACATACAATCTCCTCCAAGGAAGATTTTTATTCTATTAAAGAGAAATTGGCCTACACTGTAGCTGCAAGAATGACAATGTGCTCTTTATAAGAGATTGCAAGTCTCAGAGTTAAAGCATACAGTGATTTCTGATAAGCAGCTTTTTGGTGAGAAAACTCCAATGTTTGTTTTTAAATAATATGATTATAATTATTTTCAGTAACGATCATTTTGCAAACTTGCATCTAGGTTTGAGATGCTGTTTAGTCTTGCACTGTTAAGAGTCCTTTAGAGGTCAGGCCTTTCTGCTCAGCACAGCTTTCAGAGCTCACGGACTAAGCACAGGGATGAGTGTCTGGACTAAGTCTGCAACACCCGTACAAGAGTTAATTTGCAAATCCCACCTGGTCTGAGCAAAGGGAACCATACCATACTCAGGGCATATGAATCCAGAGGTTGCAGTGGGTGGGTAGGAAGGGCAGCATTGCCTAATGAATGAACACCGTCCTGGAGCAATCCCCTGTCTTGCTTGGAGATGTTGGAAGGATCCTCCTTCTCTTACTTTCTCCACTTTTGGCAATGAGGATGATTTTTCTGTCCCTGTCTCCTAAACATGCTGAGGGCCTTCAGTTGGTGAGATCAAGTGCATGTTATCAAGTTTACTGCATTTATTGATGTGATGGTCACCACCACACTGTACTCCTGGCAGTGGGTACTATCCTCTGCTTTTTGCCATGTGGGTCAACTTCAGCTCAGTCGCATTAAGAACCTTTAAATGAAATAAGCAGTCATTTTCCCTTTTTACCAGAGTCTGTAGTGTTGTCATGTGAGATCCAGTGGAGAAATAAAGCTTTTCACATCCCTCCTCCAGCCCTGGTCTGCCTCTATTAGATACTGTTCGTGTCTTTTGTGCTTTCATGCTGTGGGAACCAGCTCTGGATCCTTGTGCTGCAGAGCCTGTGGTTTGGGAACACAGGGTGTTGGTACCAAACTGAGGATTTGATCCCACCTGATGCGGTGCAATCAATATAAGCTTGTTCCATGTAGGTAGCTGATGTTAAAGGTGTCCCTTTTCCTGGAGCTGTTGAGAGTGAGCCAGTTCTGCCACCAGCAGAAGCTGCTTTTCATGCATCTCGCTGAGACCTGACTCAGGACCCTCGTGCTCTGTCTTCTCCTTGGATGACAAAGTGTACCAACCTCAGCTGATCATCTGAAAGGCAGCTGAAATCTCACCTTCTCCTACTTCCCTGCAAAGCACAGGTCAGTCAGCCAGGTGTGGTATGTTTTGTTTGAGCTGCTTTTTCCTAACGCATCAGCATGAAGCCCTGAGAGAAGTGTGATGTCTGGCTGGAAGGAGTCTTGGTCCACCCTGGCTTCCAGCATCTCCCTCCCTCTACCAGCAAAGTTCCCAGTGACTGCAGTTAATGGACCAGTGGCTGCTTTTTGCATGAAGAGGCACTAGGAAATCATCTCTATTTCAACCAGGTCTGACAGGAGGGAAGGGGCTCCAAGATTTTCAGTTCACATGAGTTTTATGGAAGCAGGTGGTTGAGTACAGGAGACAGACTCAAATCAGTGCTGTCACTTAGGGCAAAGCTCAGCGTGAGCGCAACCATGTTACAGGACACCAGAGAGACTGCATGACATGGGGCTGGCAGGAAAATGTGTGCTCAGTGAACGGCACAAGGAAGCAGGCTTTATAAGCTAAGCTGCACACCGAGGTATTTGTTTAATGTATGTGTGGCCAGCTGTTCCTGCTTGGGAAGGCAGGGACCGAGAAATTCCCCTTGCACGTGCAGCAGGAGGTGATGAGGTCTGCAAAGCCCTTGAATTACTGTGAGAGTTTATAAGTCCTTCTCCAGAGACTCAGGAGAACTGATTTTAAATAGTGGGTTTTTTTTAAAATGAAAATCTTGAGTGTAGGGACCCCGCTCTGTCCCAGCCCATGGGGTCTGGCCAGCTAGGGGAGAAATGCAGGGACATCAACAGCGGCTGAATCTCTCTCTCCAAGGATGGGATGGGATGTTGCTTTTTACTTTACCCTGGCTGGCAGGGGTGATTCCTCTGGGATGCCTACAGCTCTCTTGTCCTGCTGGGAACATGGCAATGCCCCTTCCTATTGGGGCTGGTTTTACAGGCAGAAAGCAGGGGAACTCACAGTTTAAGAGGCGTGCCAAGGAATGGTAAAGGGAACAGAGTGTGAGCTGTGCCTGTTTCCCTATGCTGCATTTGGCAGTGGTGCTGCCTGCGATTCAGGGAGGAGCTCCATCCGCTCATGATTCTGCTCCACTTTGGGAGCATTTGAGCTGAGCAATACAGGGTGTTGATTTCTCGTCTCTGCAGACAGCATAAGCAGAGCCTTTACTTTGAAATTGTAGCTCACGGGCACCCAGAGCCCTCCAGTCATGGAGAGGAGCTTTGCCTGAGCTTACCTTTCCACGCCTGCAACATGCATCTCCCTTCCGTGGCTGCCATGCTCCCAGCATCCCGGTGCAGCCTTGCAAGGGATTTCAGGATGCCAAGGCTGAGGCCAGCTCTGGTTGCCTGGAAGGGATGGTGTGAAGGGACACATGATGGGTGGGAGGTTCCTGGAGAATGGCTGTACTCATCCCACCTTCCCGCTGCCCAGCTTCTAGCACTTTCCGTTTGGCTTCCACAAAACACCTAGGGGAACCCACCAAACCACTGCAAACCCCTTGAAATCTCTGGGCCTCGTGACTCTGTTCCTGCTGGGCTTGATGTCCATGACAAACGCATTGCCAAGCATTGACCTTGCACTTATAGCTCGGCCCCGAAAGGAAGCTTCCCCTGCTCTCCTCCTGAAAAGGGGGTGTCTGAAATGTCATCCAGAGTACGTGACGTGAGGCTGGGGGTGCAGGCAGCGTGGGCAGAGGAGGAAGCATGTCCTTTTCTCTTCTAGGCAGGCGGAGCCGGAGGGCCAAATTGATTTGCAAAGGCCACAGTGCAGCGGATCAGGCTCTGGAATGTTTTCTGCCTGCCCCGGCGGGCTGTGCACTGCAGCTAATCCCTTTCCACGGGACAGCTCACCTCTCCGCTCTCCTCCTCCCCTTTCTGTTGGGCGACTGATTTTCCTCCCCTCCTCTCCTTTCCCCTCTGCAAATTTCACATCTTCTTTTAAGTTTGCCTGGTGATTTCTTCTGCAATGGCAAATCTGTCCTGTAATTCTCCAGTTTTGCAGGGGAGGTTGTGCTGGGGCGTCAAATCCTGCTCGACCACTTGTATTATACAACCGTGCATTGTACAAGCGATGGTCAGTAACCAACTGCTCCCAGATGGCAATGTGGATGGGGTGTAGCCACCCCTTTGCCAGTCCCTGCAGCGTGCTGATGAGCACTGCAATGCTGTGAACTTTTTGGAGGAGGGGGCTTTATATTCATATACTGGGACCTCCACAAATCACAGAAAAAAATGAGGTTTGAAGGGTCTCTGGTGGACCTCCAGATCCAAGCCTGAAGAGTTTCTCATCTGAAAGAGGTTTTTTTTGGTGCACGGAAAGCAACAACATCCAACAGAAAGAAGCATCCCGCTTTCTCCTCCTCTTCTCCCAAAAAAAGCATCATCTAAGGAGAGGGAGACACAAATCCGCTGTACGTTTGCTGGGTTTCCAACAGGACGCACATGTTGAAACAGAGAGTGGCTGCATTTTCAAAACCTCCTTTCAGCCTTGGGCACAGGCTGGCACCGTGTTTTTGAGCAGATCCATAATTTTCCAGTGGATTTTTTTCGAAACAAGGCAGCAGGTTTCCATGTCAAAACTTTCTGTGAGGGCTTATAGATTTTGATGCGGGGTTTTCATGCTAAAGAAGAGAAAGGTGGCAACTGCTTTGTCTTCAATCAGGATCATGTAGTTTGACTTTTTTAATGAACTTTTTCCTTGCAAGGAGTGTTTTTTCTGCCATGCTCATTTAAAGGAAAATCAAAGTGAAGCCTCCCTGCTGACACTAAACAAGCCTCCCAGTCTCACTTGCAGGAAATTTCCAAATGTGACATTTTATCCAGTTGAGCAAACAGAAGCAGGAGCCCAAATTTGTGGGATTTGCTGTGAATCAGAAGTCGGGGTCCCATATAACTCTGATTTCCAGCTGCAGAGTGCAGCAGCTCAGTGTTTCTGACCTAAACTTTCCTGCAACTCAGGTGGGAGCGGGGATTTCAGATCCGGTGTGTCCTTGACAGGAGGATCTTGAGTTCTCAGGCAGCAGCAAATCCAGTCCTGCTGGAGCCAATTTTCCTTGAAACCTCAACCCTTGTCAGAAATATTTCTTCTCTTGGATTTTCCAGCCTCTCTGCTCCTTTTTGGCTGCAAAAAAACTGGAGGCTAGGCTTGAAGGCATACTGCAGGGAAGGGTGTAGGTGTCTAAAACTCACTAATACATGAATGTGTTTTTTGGCGTCTGACCCAAAATGCATCCTCATGTTGATAGAAGTCTTCCCATCGCCTTCAGTGTGTTTCTGCTCGCGCATCTGATCAGGGCTTTGCTAATTATTCTTCGTTATTAACTGCTTGGTAACATTGCTGTATGTCGTTATGCGTGTGTATTTGTTAGTCCAATGATGCAGCCAGCTGCTGTGTCCTCCTGCCCTTCGTGTTTCTCGCTGGCCCTGCTCTCCCAGGCAAAGCATATATAGGGACATGGCAATCTGCTTAATGGAAATGTCACCGCTGGCCCCAGGCCCTCTGGTCACCTCTGCAATTAAATCATAACGAAGGCCAGTCCTGGCTGGGCAGAAGATCAAGGCAGGTGCAGCAGCCGGAGTCATTTTAGGTGGGTGTTTAAGTGCACCACACTCCAACTTTGAGGTTGCTGATGGTTTGCTGAGGTGTCCCACCCATGCTGATGGCTGGATACATGTTCTGGCCACCAGCCTGGTTTGGCTTTCCAGGCTATGTCAGGGGCAGAAAGTCCACCAGGGACAAGCTTTGGCCCATGTCTCTCCCCAGAGTTTAATTCTTAGCTCTCAGCTGATGCCCAGACAAGGTTTGGGGTATCTTGGGCTGGAGTTCCTTCCCAGTCAGCAATTTAGATGCAGCTCCTGTGCTGGTAGGAGTGTGAATATGAACCGGTATAGGGGGCAAAGGGAATAAGCTCTGATCTGGTTTATTTGCTTATCTACAGATGTAGTCACCCAGTCCTCATGAAAACACAGTGGCAGAAGGGTCTAGACCTGCCCCTCTACCTGCCAGCAGCTGCTATGCAAAAACCTACTGGGATCAGATATAAAAAACATAGTGTTTGGCCGTTCTTGTGCAGTTTCTTCATCATCTGGATGTCCCTCTCATTAGTGAATGAAGTGCCCTCTCCCTACATCATTGTCTGAGACTTCATTCAGATTGGCCAGAGGTCTGTTGCATGAACATTTAAAATAAAGCTTGCACTACTAAGCCTCCCATTAAAGCATCTGTAGTTAGTTAAAAGAGCAATAAAAGAAGCCTCATAAGCCTTATGAAGCCTGGGAGGTCACTGAATTATCCAGAAACTTGATGATCTTACAGGTCTTTTCCAACCTTAGTGATTCTGTGATTCTGTGATTCTGTGAAAAGGGTAGGTGTTTTCTATGGAAAAATTTGTCCTTTTACGCAAAGACTTAAGATGGTTTTGGGTTTTTTTTGTTCGCTTGTTTTACTGTCAAAAATCAGGTATATAGGGGAAATTGGGCTTTTTGCAAATGGTTCATTCAAAATCCCTGTTCCCCATCCTAATAATGCTTGATGGGTAATTTTCAATTAGCCACGATCATTATCAACTTTTTGCAAATTAGGGAAACTCAGGCACAGAAGCATAATCATTTGTTTATGGGCCTTCTGCATGTCAGAAAACAGATTATGGCTGTCCCCTGGGCAATTCCTGATAGCCTGGCCGGTTGCAATGGGGCCTCTGGGTTTGCTGGAGCTCCCAAGCTCCATGCAGACTTATTCTGAATGTGAAGAAGTTGTTTGTTCAAGACTAGTTTTATTTTTTTTTTGTGTCTTAAAGTGGCAACCCTAAAATAGATCTGGGAATCCAAGCTGTCTTTGCGTGAGAATCCTCTGGACATTGAAGGTCTAGAGGTTCCTGAAGGTCTGGCTGGTCTGGTGTCAAATCCAGGCAAGGTGGGAAGCGTAGGGTGTTTGGCTTCAGTTTCCCAATCCAACCTCCCCGCTATGGTCTAGGACCTGAATATAGATTGGTCTTCTAAATTAAGCTTTGAAATGAGAAGAAAATGTGTAGTTAGCCCTGCCAGCTCACTTGGTCAGACTGGGCACAGCAGATCTCTGGCCACGTTGCTGTGTGTGGTCCTCTCCGGTTCAACAAAGCTGGTGAGGGGTCTGGAGCACAAGTCTTATGAGAAGGTGCTGAGGGAACTGGGGTTGTTCAGTCTGGAGAAGAGGAGGCTGAGGGGAGACCTCATCGCTCTCTACAACTGCCTGAAAGGGGGTTGCAGAGAGGTGGGTGTTGGTCTCTTCTCCCAAGTGACTAGTGACAGGACTAGAGGAAATGGCCGCAGGTTGCGCCAGGGGAGGTTCAGGCTGGATCTTAGGAAAAAATTCTTTCCTGAGAGAGTGGTGAAACACTGGAATAAGCTGCCCGGGGAAGTGGTGGAGTCACCATCATGGGAGGTGTTCAAGGAACGTGTGGACGAGGCATTGTGGGACATGGTTTAGTGGGCATGGTGGTGTTAGTTGATGGTTGGACTTGATCTTACAGGTCTTTTCCATCCTTAGTGATTCTGTGATTCTGTGATTCTGAGTGGCACCAGTGTTTTAACCACATCCTCACAGGTGACAAACCTACCTTCTGTCCCCAAATCACCCTCTCCTGCAGTTCATGCCCTCCCATCCATAAAGCTGTGTTTTCCTTTGAGTTTTGGGATTGAAAGGCATCACCCTTATTGCTGCTAGCATGTTTTGGGGGGTGTGTGGGTGGAAAGGGATGTTGCCATTCCTGTGGATAAAATAATTTTTCCTTGGGACTTCAAGGCTGCTGCTGTTCCCCCTCTCCCTTTTTTGGGGGATCCCTTTGCCACAGGTACTGCTCTTGGCCCTGCAATCCTGTAGTTTGGCTGATAAGGAGGACACCCCAGCACCGTCTCCTTGCATTTCAGTTGTTGTCCCAGCTGTTGTGTGCGGTGCAATGATGGGACTCATCCCATTTGCACATCCACAACCAGCAGCTGATGCCGGTGAATGCCGCTGCACATTTCTGTTTGCTTCGCATCATTGATATGTATAAATAAGTGCTGATTGCTTTGCACGTGCTGGTCACCATGGATCTCCAAGTCTGCCGAGGGGAACTCCCTCTAGCCAAAGATTTAAGCCCCTCATTCTGCAGACCCTCTCTCATTTATCCATCTCGCTGTGGCTTCCTTGTCCACTGCTTTCCTGGCCATTTGCAGCACAACGTCTGAGCCAGTGACTGCATCCAAAGCAAAGGAAAAAACCCTGTTTCTCCTTTATGGCTCATGCCGAACTCTGGAGCAGCTTTGATTTAAACCATAACAATTGGCAGGTGATCAGCCCGTAAAATATCCTAATCACTGGCAAAGTTTTAAATTAAACATGTAATGAGATCTTTTTTCCTTCTTCATCCTTGGTTTTTTTTTTTTTTTTTTTTTTTGTGTACAGTTGCAGAAGGGATTTTTTTAGTGAATCAGGTGGGAAAAGGAAAATAAAGTACAAACAACTGGGTTGCAGTTACGGAGCTGGATTCAGCATTGTTTAGTGCCTGCTCGTGCTTTATTAATTGTGATAGCACTGCTACCCCTAATAGGTGTCGAGCTGGCTCCGAGTCCCTGGGGAACCTCATCTGTTTGTGTTTGCAAGGAAAGACATGGCAGGGTTGTTTGGACAGATCCTGATATGCGCTAATTAGAAGTTAAAGATCCACTTTCCTGCACGAGACGAAAATGCATTAGAGTAGGGAGCACTTTCTAATGCTTTGACTTTTTAAAAGCACACGCCGCATTAAAGCCCACGGTGTTTCTTTGATCCATGCCACCGAAATAATTCCAGGGACAAACACAAATGAGGGATAATAACTAATTTAACTGGAATTATTGGAGAGCGACACTGCAGAAGATTAGGATTTCCAGAGCAGACTGTAATTGCTAGGAGATGGGGGTCTGATGCCTGTTTATCTATTCTATTCATCTCTCTCTGCATCTGTCCTTCTACTCGATCAGCTGCCCATTAACCATCATTTAGCTACTGTTCCTGTCTTTTCTCCCTTCAGTGTCTCACCCTTTCTATCTGCTTGTTAGCTAGAACAGATGTAAGAAAATTGCATTCCGCACAGAAGGTAAATGTGAGCTCTAATGGGCCAGATTTTGATTTTGCATCTTCTGGTGTAACTTTGCAGAAGTAAGAGAAACTCTTCTGGGTTTAGAGTAGCATCGTGGCAGCAAAATTGGGCCCTTGACACTGATATGCAGTTCACTACCTGTTTAAACTTCTACAGGACGTTGGGAGATGAGTGAGATCCCAGGGCTAGGTTTTAAGACATCAGGGTCATGATTGGGATGGTTGTCCATTTCTGGGGAAGCACCTTCACTCCTCTAGCTGTTTCTTTCCTTTTTTCCCAGCCTCTTCTTGTGAGCCTGATTTGCTGTTCAACTCCCTTTGTAGGGGAATGCAGAGGGATTAAGAGCCAGGACAGGTCTAGGTGTTGCACATAGTGCAATTGCTGTCAATGTCCATTTTCCATCTGATGACCAGTCACCCACCTCTTGTGCAAAGCTACTGTATGCCTTTTTCTATGACTATGTCTCCAGGTGATCTGCCGTCCCTCTACCTGGTATCTGTCTGCTCTTCTCATCTACCCTGGACTGTTCATTTAGACTCCATTTACCTATTCACTGTTGATTTTACAAGTTAAAATCTCTGCCCATCTTTGCTTAGCTAATGGGGATATTCATTGAATCTCATTTTGTAATAGGACACTGATTAGATTTTTATAATAGGATCCCTTTGGAATCGCATGTTGCATCCACAAGAGATCTCAATACTTACATTTTGTTCCTGTGGAAACCAAAGGAATTAGACATGTTTTCACTCTGGTCTTGAAGACTGACCATCAAGTTCACAAAACACAAGGTACACCTAATGAGTGGGGCAGTGTATCTTCCTATCTGTCATAAAAAAGCTCCCTCCAGTCAATCTAGGGGGAACGTACATACTATACAGGAGGAATAATGAAATGAAATTAAGGAGATATATTGATGTGTCTGTGTAAACTGAAGAAAACACAGGCCCTGGGGACATCTGGAAATCTTGCGCTTGAGTATTCTTTAAGCTTCCATGGATTTTCGTCTGCGTGTTGAAAGTATTGTTAACCCCTGAGGAAATTTAGTGCCCAGGATCAATGAACATAACACACAGATGCCTAATAATAGAAAATGGGATTGATGTGTTGCTCTGGTAAAATCACCCCAGCAGTTAATTCTGCTGCCACAACAAGCACGTCGATAAGGTTCCCTGCTGATTCATGGAAGGATTTGGGGATACAGCATGGCGTCTGGGAAGACAGAAAAGTTGGGTTTGCCTCAGCTGTGCAGTCCCAGGAGTGTTGGAAAAAGGTGGAAATTTAACTCCAGCAAAGAGTATGTGTTCTTCAGAATAGGTTTGGGCACTGAATCAGGGACAGCACATAGCAGCACATTGACATCCCACTTCCAAACAGCTGCAGGGTATTCCCCAAAGGCCCCACAGCCCCAGCCTCTCGTCTCCCTCCCAGGTACTCCTGGCTGCTTTGGGGCACATCGACGGACTTTCTGATCATTTCTAGAGAGCAGGATTGCACCAGGCTGGTGTAGCCCATCTTTGGGTCCTATGTTCAAGGGTTCCTTCTTCTCCATGCCACATGAGCAGGCAGTGGGGTTGGGATTGTGTTTGGAGAGAAAACGTCTGGCAATCTTGACTTAAAGATGGTGGTCCTGTTTGTCTCTGTGACTGCTCCATCAGTGACATGTCCTTCCAGTTGCCTTGACTGGACTTCATCCAGTTGGGCAGCGTCGTGTCTGATGATACTGTGGGATCTGGTGCAGGCAATTCTGTCGTCTATGTGCTTGTGTAAAGCCACGTCATTACCTCCCTGCCGTTCACTGGGAAGCTTCTCTGACCACTGAATGCTTGCAATGATTTCACTTGCTCCGGATTATGCCATGCATTTACTCGCAGAGAAAAGCTGGGCATCCTAATTCGGGTCCAGAGCAGGAAGCTTTACCTTTAACTTTGAGTTACTAACCCATGCAGGAGCATCAGGGTTGGTAACTCAAAGGCAGAAAAGGGAGAACTGCTGGAGTTTTCCAGGCACTGATCCCCTGACAAGGGAGATTTTGTGCTGTTACATTTCATAGAATCACAGAATGGTTTGGGTTGGAAGGGACCTTTAAAGGTCATCTAGTCCAACCCCCCTGCCATGAGCAGGGACATCTTCAACTCGATCAGGTTGCTCAGAGCCCTGTCCAGCCTGACCCTGAATGTTTCCAGGGATGGGGCATCTGCCACCTCTCTGGGCAACCTGGGCCAGTGTCTCACCACCCTCATCATAAAAAATGCCTGAACTCTTCAGTGTTTGTTCAGTGGTTGTCCTTGTTTTGAAGTTGATCCTCTTTTTTCTTCCTTAAGCTTCAAGCTCATCGAGACAGTCAGCTGTTAGTTGCTAGGTTGCAGCAAGCCCATCGTACGGGCACACAGCATGCTGATGGAGCTGGGCTGCATCTCAGAAATTTGGGTCTGGATCCAAATTTCAGACACTCACAGATTTCAGGGCGGTCTGGGTCTGACTCTTCAGTTCTTCCCCTTCATGGGAGGTGAATCTCTAATCTCCTCTCTTCCTCAGCCCTTTCCAGACACGGGGATTTTGGGGTTGTGGATCAGATCCATCTCTGTGTCTCTAAATAACAATAAGGGGATTATCCTGCTTGGGGGGTGGGGGGTGGAGGGAGGAGTGGGCTCTGCAGGAGACTCTCTGGGACCCATATGTTGGGTAGATGGTTAATTTTTGCAGTCGGGCGAAGACCAGCAATCTGCCTTGTGCCGAGGCTGCTAGGATGCCGTCTCACTGGGTGCCCCAGATCCCGTCCTGCCCTTAGTTTATTAAGGATCAGGAAAGAAATTGCTGATGGTGCCTACTGCACTGAGGAGGGGGGAGAGATGGGGGGTGTCTGTGCAAGTCTATTACATCTGGGCTTCTTTCCAGCATGAATAAAAATGTTCTCTATGTCCGGAGTTATCAACATATTCTTTTTTATTCCTGTCAATTAATCTAATCTGAATGAGACACTGCTGTTCCCAGAATAATAGCCTTGAATGTAAGGTCTTATTTCTCATCTGTTTTGTGGACTAGACTCTGATGTTGATGGCCTGGGAATCACACTGTTGATTTACTCTGAGCTGAATCGAACCCTTTTTGACCAAAGCACTGACAGCCTTGGTGAAGTAGCTCACTTGTGAGAGCAGGCAGCGTTGTTACAGGACTAGGAGAGAGCATCGTAGCCCTGTCCTGGTTCAGACGCTGGCTCTCCTGCCTGTGCCCCTGCCTCTAACTCCATCCTGGCTCTTGGCACCTCTTGCCCTTCTCCCCGTACTGTTTATTTTTCCTTCCCGCAGATGAAAGGCAGAGAAACAAACCGCATGAACGCTATATTGTTCATGGCTTATTGAATAATTAGTTTCAGCTCAGGGTCTAATCTTCAGGCATTTCTTTTCTTTCCTTTGTATGTCATGCGTGTCTTGGAAACTTGCTGGCTGCAGGACTTGTGTGGCACCGACAGACAGGCTCAGGACTTGGCTCAGAGGGATGCTGTGCCCAGAGAAAAGTGGGTGTGAACTGCTCTGGCTGCTCAGAAGAGGAGGATAATTGGGGACTGTAAACAAAACTAAAGAAAAAAGGCTGCAAAAAACCATTGCATCGTAAAGCCTCCTGCTCAGATTGGAACTGCCCCTCTGGCATTCCTCTTCCCGAGGTCTCTCCATCAGCTGGCTGAGGTTTTAAACCTTTCAAACCCTTTTCCAGGCTCTCTGTGGTTGCTTCGGCTGGTGGCTGCGGCGGGAGCGCAGGCGATGGGGCTGGCTGGAGTGGCTGCCCCAGCTGGGCTCCCCCGGCCTGTGGCTCCCTGCACAGCTGGGAGGGTGCGGGGAGCCTGGCAGGAGCCAGGACGCATCTTTGCAGAGCGGGACCGTGCCAGCACTCGCCTCCTGGCACCAGTGCGGGGCTGCACGTGCTCTTCGCTGTCTCCTGAATGAGGTTTGCTGCTGCGTGCCAGGACCTGGTGTGTGTGTGTCGGGGGGAGGAAGCAGTTGCATGTTGTCCCTGCACCACGTCCCAGCACCATTGCAGGGACTGGGGCTGGCGGAGGTACCTGGCTGTGCCAGGGTGACCCACAGCCATGAGCCTTTGCTCACAGGGGCAGGAGGGGAGAGTTGTGTCTCTTCTCTTGCCCAGCGGCTTGCTCATTTGGGCTCTGCTCCCGTCTAACTCCAACCCAACATGTTTTCCATTCTCAGGGCTTGTGACCCTGACGTTTGTTTGGGATTTTTCCAAGGGTTGTAGCAATTCCTTACTGCTCCCTACGCAGGCTTGCACATGGATATATCAGACCTTCTCACACCCATTCACCCAGAGGTTTCACACCCCTGTGCATTCACAGCAGAGCATTTTGCATGTGTTTTTCCTCCCACATTTGGGCTCCTCTGGCCCTCCCTACTTGAGTTCTGCTATCTTGATACTGTTCACTACTCCATACGGAGGGTTCAGTTCACGTGACCGCCCCATTAGCTGCTCTAACTAAAGCCTCAGGCAAATAGTCATTGAGGATTTATTTTTATTAAAAAAAAAAAAAGTCGGATTAAGTATTCTGATGAACAAGAATAACATTAGCAGCTGTGCCTGCTCAGCCGACATGATCCCATCCCTCATATCATAAGCTGATTGCCTGTATGGGTCAGTAAGTTGTCCCAGCAGCCCCTCTCTGATAACGCTTTGCACGTTGTTTGCATGGTACTGTTAGTGCATGAGGTGTCTGGGGAGGGCTGCAACACCTGGAGAAGCTTCATGGGTGCAGAAATCCCTTCTTCAGATGCCTTTGAGTGTTGAGTTGAACACACCTTAGGGCTACAATTGCAAGAGACCGCCTTGCAAAGGCCCCACGCGAGGCCAGTTTCTCATCCTCGCAGCACAGAAGCATCCCCAGCCCTTCTGGTTGAAGTCCCTGGAGGGGGTGATGGAGAAACTGGGGAACCTCATCTTAGGCTTTGCTTGGTGGGAAGAGATGACTTGGGGCTTTCTGCTTGTAGAATGTGAAGCTCTGACCTGGGCGAGAGCTTCACTTCACCCTCTGATGGCTGAAAAGGAGGCACAGGGAGTCGGTGGAGGGGAATGGGAGTCAACAAAGCTGCTGTCACATGCTGGGGAACAGGGGACAGGCGATGCTGTGCCACCATCCGACATGAAGCCGCGCAGTTTGCTTGGGTCACTCTCATTGCAAGGTGCTCAGTTATTACCTGAAGCAGTGCCAGCCTGGGGAGCAAAACCCTTCTTCTGCCTCCAAAGCACCAGAATTAGGGCTGCTCCTTGCACGGGTTTCTTTCCCCTGGTGAGCAGTCCCTGGGCCCACGCTCTCCCTGACGGCTGGCAGCCGGCGTTTGTGTTCTAACGTTCATATTAATGATATCAACAGTCACCTTAAATCCCGCTAATACTAAACCCTGAGCTGGCATCGGGCTGGTGACTAGCTTCTGCTTCACAGGGGCTTGCCAAAAGCTGTGGGATGCCCTTTGAAGATGGGGAAGCAAGTGCCATAAAATCATGCAGCCTTATTAGTGTTATTATTATTTGTTCTCCGCAAACATCTGAGACTCTTCTTCATCCCCCCCCTTCCAACTCCTGTGTTCAAAAACAGGAGCATCTTTCAGGAACCTGCAATCAGAGGCACCGTTCAGCATCCCCAAACCGCAGGTGAGCATCCCAGGGGATGCATTCTTGTCCCCTTCCAAGACGTATCTCTCCAGGAGGGAAATGTGTTCATCAGAAGCCACTGTGCCATGTAGCTCTGCTGCCAAGAGATAAATCACAGCGTGGGCAGACAGGCTGGCAGAGGGGAGCATCCCCCCTGGATGCAAGCCCTTGGGAGCTGGTTGCTAGAGACAGAGGAGAAAGCCCAACTTCCCAGGCCATCTGGAAAGCGGTCCATAACCTGCAGGTCCTGCCCTGTAGTGTGGGAAGGTGGATGAGGTCTTGCTGGCTTGCTGTGGTCCTTCACTCCCTTATTTCTGTTATTTAAGGACTGGGTTTGCCGAGCAGGACACTTACCCACTGGAAGCGGGCACCGTGCCGCTGAGCCCGGTGTGGTGCAGCAGAGACACCGCTGAGCCACGCTTTCCTGCGAGGGTCTGGTGTAACTTCTCTGTTCTCTGTTCAAAAGACAGATCCCCCATCAGCATCCATAGCTTCTAGCTGAAAATCTGGGTTTTTTTTGCTTTAGGAGGATTTTGTTAGTAATCTTTTACAGTGTATAAAGACATGACTGTGACTTCTGTCCATCTGTCTGTCTGGGCTTTTATCTGCGGCTTACCCCCAGGATATCTTGCATTATTTTAGGACCTCTGCTTTAGTGTTGCGGACTAGAAAAATTACATTTTTTCTCTCTGAAGTCTTCTAACCATCTCTAGTGGATGCAGGGTTTTCAGCTGTTTTCTCTCCATGGGGAGGACACTGTCACAGGGATGAAGAGAAGAGTGCATGTCTCTTCAGATGGTGATGGATGCAGTAGAAAGTGCGGCATGAAGATGTTGCTCCCCCTATTCTGCAGGGAGAACCCCCTTTCTTCTGAATGGAGAGGAGCAGCTGCTCTGTCCCAACAAAGCGGCACTTCTTTGGTGCTTCAGGGAGTTGTCTCACAAACATCTCTTGGTCGTCTTGGTCACTTGTGAACAGGGGCCATGTAAGCATCATGATGGGTGAGCCTGGAGTTGACTAGACTTTAACAGGCACACACAGAGTAAAGAGAGGCTTTCCCAGCTTGGGGCAAGTATCCCATATCCAACATGGTCAGTAGGAGTTGTTTATGGGAATGGGTTAAGAGCAGAGAGTAGACCTGGTGCCTAGAACCTCAGCTTCCATCAAGAAGAAGATGAGGAATTCATGCAAGAAGTTGTGTCTGGACTGTCATGTTGAATTGCTGTGGGTGATCTCCCACCTATGCATGTGTTTAACCCCTTTCTGAATCCCTCCCTCTCCTTCGCCCTTCCAGATCTGTGCCGTCTGTGCCCAAGCTGCACCAGGGCAATACCTGTATCATATTCTAGTGTAGGAGAAAATTGGAAGGAAAAAACTGGGCAGAAAAAGGAGCAAAAGTCCCACTTCTGACATGGGAGATTAAATAATTAGCAAATGAGGCAGGAAAGACGATGAAAAACAAGTGCAATGATTCATGTTTTATGTCTCCTACTGTACAGAACACTTTAAAGTGTCAGACAGCACGACAGTCACTCTTTAAAGCCAATTAAAGTTTTATAATAAAGAGAAGCTTTTTTTTTTTTTAATCTCTCTCTCCATGTGGTGGTGATGTAGTTCGCTGTAGTAAGCCTGGCAATGCGTTTGCTAGAAATCCACAAACAAATCAGTACAGAGGCCTGCTTTTCAAAATCCTCTTTTATGCCAATTATTTACCTTCCTTAAATTCAGCTCCGGTGGGGAAAGTAGCTGTAATAATATCGTATTTTTTCATTGTGCTTTTCATTCAAGGAGATTACAGCCAATAACCTGCAGAGGGTAGGGAGAGGTGCTCTCTTTTAATGGTTGGGCAAGGTGATCCAGGAGTTTGGAGACTGGCAGAGCGATACATGAGCTGGGAGCAGATTTTGGGACTCCCATTACCCGGGAATTCATTTGGAGAATGCAAGTTGCTCTAAGATCTGCAGGTGAAGGTGGGCTTGGAGGTCAGATGGGGGTCCAATTAAGTGAAGCAGGGTCATTTTGGGGGCCAGGAGAGCAAAGGCTGCAGGATGCAAGAGAGAATGAGCTGGAATCTATTTTCTTTGTGCACCATCTCCTGGGGGGAGACTGATAGTTATTGACTTCTTGGACTGGCAATACTGCAAGATACTGTAAATTGGGAGCAGCTCTGGTGGAGGCCGTGCTGAGGGGGCAATGGGGACTATGGTTATTGTAGCCCTTTTTCTTTCACGCCCAGGTTTCCCCATAGGTAGCATGAACATGAGAAATGGAGCTGCTTGCACAGGACTCATTTTGCCAAACTCCTCTTTGGCTGCTTCACAGCTCATTGCTGTTCTGTCTTCGTATTAATGGTGCTTCTTGAGAAAGAAAAGGGATTTCCCACCACTCCAGACCCTGGCGTAAGAGCGGGTTCACAGTTCTGAATAAAGAGATCTTGCTTTCCCCAAGCTCAGGGCAGAAGCTGTGGATGTGACTGCTCTTTCAGCCACCACGGCGTCTTCATCCTCCTCTGTTTCCATTTACTCTCTCATCAATGGTGCTCGTATTGATGCATCTTTATCTCGCACATGCAAAAATATACCCCCAACCAATTGAAATTTTAATCCAATTAACATTAAAAGAAAATGAAAGGACACTGAAATTGGAGGTCCCCCTTGCCGTAGCCACCAGTCCCCCTTGGCTGAAATAGCTCTATGAACCTCATCAGACTGTAGCCCGTGATTACCTGAGCGGCATCACTTTTATGTTTTGGAGTGGGCACCTCAGATGCGGAAAAACAGCTTCTTTGTCAGATATCTCCTCGGCTTTATTCGGGAGGGTGATAAAATTATTCCACAGCCTTCCTGCCAGAGGGGGGTTAGAGAAGCGGTATTCCTGCTATTAGGCAAAGATCCCTTTAATTGGGCAGGGTGAATATTCACTCTTTAATAGCGACAGGGCTCTAATCCTTCCTTATGTGGCTGCAGTCCCCCTCCCGAATGGTTTTTAATGACCCCTTGTCTAGATCATTAATATCACAAGTGCTGACACTGGTAGGAAATACAGCAATCAAAGGAAGACCCTGAGAGGTCCGGGAGCAACAACAGTTTCCATCTCCCCTTTGTTGTGGAAAACGCAGGCACGGGTGCCCTGCAAAACCAAATCGGCAGCGAGGTTTTGGCCTCCTGCGGTGGGCAAGGGGAGGGTTAACTCCGGCAAATTGCAGAAGCTCAATTAGTTCAATTAAGAGCTTGAAAACTAAAGCAGCCCTTCCTGAACAACGGTCTAGGACTGTAGGCTCTGCCTGCAGGCTCAGAAGCACTCCTACACTGCCCTGTTCCCTGGGGCTTGCAGCTTTTGAGGGCAGCCTACGTTAAAGAAGGAAGGTCAGATTCCCACCATCTTTACTCCAGCCTGGCCTCGAGACACTCTGTAGAAATCCATGATGTTACTCCAGCATATTCTTGGAGGAAGAATCTGGTCCAGAGAGTCCCAACTGGGAGAGATTTCATAAATGGATCAGAAGGAAAATGGTAAAATCCTTTTTTTTCTGAATTTTTCAGTGGTTTTTTGAGTGCCTTTCCAACAGTGCCTGAGCAATAAGCACCAGTCACATCCATCCATCCCCAACTGTAATTTTTTTGCTGTGTGACAGCACCTGCCTTTTGATAATCTCAGAAGGAGACGGGTGTATTAACATAACAAATCTGCAGCTGTCTAGAGAGTACCATGTTGTTGGCATGTCGCAGAACGTTTATGTTGGGTACTACTAAGTTCCCATTGCTCTAAAACCACTCTGTGTGTTAAGACCTAATGAATTACTACGTGACAAATTAACTGGCTGTTGCAAGGAGCCAGTGTTGGCAGTGCCCTTCTCTCCCTCCTTCTGTGTTATACCGCGTTTTACAGCTTTTAGCCTCACACTGTAGATCTTGCAAAATGTTTTGTGGTGACCACGTCATAGATGCTCTGTGTACACCCTGCATTAAAGGTGCCTGTGGTGATACTGAGCTGGATGTGACCAAGATGATCTTTTCTGATGTTCTTTTAGGATTAAAATGGAAGGTTTTGTTCATGGTGTTGGTGGGGTGGTCCCTGGCTCTGCTGAGTCTATATCTCCAGCATCCCTGTGCTGCCGTACTCTGATTTTGTGTGTGGTCCAAGGAGCATGAACCACTACAGAAAAAACTGACCCCAGCCTCCCGGCCACTTGTTCTCACATCACTGCATCCCCCTTGTGCTGCTTGTACAGCCAGGTCACCGGCAGGTGTGAAAAAAGTGCAGGGACTGAAATAATACACATATTTTTCGCTAGTTCAGTTTCCGGCTGGATCAAGTTTGCTGCATGGCACTGTGGGCACAGATTTGTGCTGAAACAAGGGAAACATGGCAAGAAGGGGGCGAACAGCCAAGGCTGGGGAAGGGCACAGAGGAGGGCTCTGGTTTATCATGCATTGCTACACCTAGGAGAGAAAAGCCGCTCTCCCTGCAGCGGGGTAACAGCCCAGCAGTGCTCCTGACAGCTGTGGATGGGAAGAAGAAGTGACTCATCTCTCTGGGTTACATTAGATGAGTGAAAAATGTTTGCCTAAGCTAGAATTTAATGAGAAAATAGGGGTTAATAATCTCCAAGTCCTGGCTATTCTGGGAGTATTAGCTTCAATTTTCCATCCCTTCCCATCTAATTTATACCAAGGTGGGTACGGCTCACCGTGGTGTCCCAGCTGCACTTTCTCCCTGACGCAGCACAGGATTGGGCTCAAAGCTGTCATCTTCTTCCAGTGAGGCACAGGACACTGCTCTGGGGAAAAAATATGTTTACTCCCATGCTTTCTTTTTCTTTCTAAGCTTCCCCCCACCAAATGATTAACTTCCCAGTCTCCTTGCACTGCAGACAGTGTTTGTGCAGCTTTTATTACCTGAGCTGCTCTGGGAGAGGAAGTTCTGTACCATTGGTGAACCACATGTCTCTCCAGAACATCTCAAGTGGCCGCCTGTCTCTCTTTTCGCGCTCATCCAGGCTGCCTCCTCGAGCCGCTGCAGGAAGAGAGGCAGACTCCTCTTGCAAACCACAGAAAGATGCCTTTCTCTCCCACCCCTATCAGTCCTTTTCAGATTCACGTGGCTGGCACCACCATGGTGCACGTTGACGCAAACCCTTTTGTTGGCCTGGCGTCCCGCGCTGCTGGATTAGATGCCATCTGGAGGCAGCCAGACTCAGCCTGGCAGCGTGATGGATGGTGTCATAGGTGATGCGATGTTGACACCTGCTTATCTTTGTATGCCCGGTTGCCCCAACCTCGACACATTCATTAGATCGGCATCTGTTTGCAATAGCTTCTCGGCATCTGCTCTTGGTTACCATGGCATGCACTGAGGTGTGTGGACTGGCAGGGGTAGAGAAGCTGGACTGTTAGAGGAGTTATGAGGTCTAAGCTTGCTGCTGGATTGATTTATAATTACACCAGTCTCCTGCCACAGGCCCTCTAGCCTCGAAGGAGCTACTCATATTAATGCATTCATTTTACTGGAAGTTGTGAACCTGCAGGCTGGGGTTTTCTTTTGTTTTGTAAAATCAGGGATGCTTCAAGGTGGAATACAGTCCAGACAGTGGGGCTGTGACACTGCCCAGGGATAGCTCAGTGCTCAGGCGCGTCTCCTTTCTAAGCTGCAGGGAACAGGCTACGCTGGTTGGGTTATCATCCGTTTTCAGGCTACGTTTGTCCTTGCACACATTGTATGAACATTATATTCTTGAAAACAAACACATGGGAATTCACACGTACCTCATTGTGGAGCCCAGAATAACACACAGGACCTTCTCTGTGCAGAGCTCAATGGGCTGTCGAGCTGCAGCCTCTAACGACCAACTCTTTCTCAGTGCAGATATATATTAAAAGACATCTGCATATGACTTTCATATACAGGGAGCATATGAAGGCATGTTCTTTCCTACGTAGAGCTGGAGGCAGTCCTGCATTTATCTGTGGCTCCTGGATTCTGGCAGGCTTCTCCACGATGAAAGGCTCCCACTGTGTCTACTTTGCAGGTGCCATACACTAACTGTCTGCAAGCACAGACTTCCCATCAAGGGCTGTTGTATGGCCAAGAAACCCAGATGTCCGCAGCGTATGCACATGGTGTCTGCCCATGGCAGGTACAGTAAGTCAGATCTGTGTGCGTGCACAGGTTGCATGCATAACTCATAGCCGCACTGAGCATTGTGGGATGCTAAGGAGTGACCTAGATAAACCTAGAAAGCCTATATGCACCTTGGGGTCAAAATGGGAATCTAGAAGTCCCACTGGCTTGACAAATATGTTAATGATGGCATAAGAGTTGGAAATCCTAAGAAATGCCACTATGGCTTGCTGTAATGTCACAGCCCTTTTTGACCCCTGCCATCCATCGAATCATAGCGTAGTTTGGGTTGGAAGGGACCTTTAAAGGTCATCTAGTCCAAGTGCCCTGCAATAAGCAGGGACATCTTCCCCTAGATCAGGTTGCTCAGAGCCCCGTCCAGTCTGACCTTGAATGTTTCCAGGGATGGAGCATCTATCACCTCTCTGGGCAACCCATGCCAGTGTTTTCACCTTCATCATAAAAAATTTCTTCCTTATATCTAGTCTGAAAAGCTGCTACCTGTGTAGCTTTGCCTAAATACTCCCTCTCTCCCAAGCCCGCAGGCATATAAGGGAGAACACACGCAAGTCCACAAACTCACCATCACAGTCCATCTGGGACCCTGCTCCCCTAACCACGAGCAGTGCGGTCTCCTTGATAAAAGTGTCTCTCACAAATGGTGCCTCTCTGGCAATAAGATGAAAGAATAGAATGGGCCATGCCCCCTAAGAGCCTCTAGCAGAAAATCTGATCTTTGGAAGTAGTTACTGTAACTTTTTACAATACGTCAAGACTAATAAAAGACCCAACCACATGAACAGGAGCAGCTTTATGGGCCACTGGAGATTATTTCTTTACTTATTTGCTTGATCTCCTGCACGCCAGTCTCTCTTTTCTGCCTTTGATGGCACTTTAATCTCTCACCTTTTTTGCCAGGCCATGTTTAATCATAACCCATCAATGACAGCGTTTCAAAAGCTTCTCAGTCCTGTCAGTGATTCAGTGCTGAGCATTGTGGATGCTGGCAGCAATGTTCAAATGTATTGGATGAAAGGGGTTCTGGGTGGTACCCGCTGGGCAAGAGTTAAATTGTACTGATGGGAGGGCATTAACAGACCATCAAGGGCATGTCCTGTAACTGGAGCTGAGCACCTGGCCTGAAATGTCCCCTTTGAGATGGCAGTGCTGATGCTGTATAGATGAGACTGATGAAGCCCTAAGCACTGGCCCTAATAATTACTGCAAACTAAAGCCAGTTTTAGAATCTCAATGCACTGGCTTTCCCCCTCTCAATGTGTATGCTTTCTCCCAGCTCCCCCTGTTTAATCCACTTGATTATTTTTTTCTTGACCTTCCCCCCTATATACTGAATCCCATCTTCCCCCATCCCCACCATCCTTCCCCTTTCCTTCATTTCCCTTTGCACTCTGAGCCTGTAACTTGTGGCCATCCCTCCTCTGATGTTGATCCCTCTTTGTCTTCATTCATTCTTGTCTTCCCTCCCTCCCTCCCACATCCTTCCCCCAATTTGTTCAAGGCTCCGTTCCTGTCGCAGACACTATCTCAGCTCTAGAACAGCACATGACACTCCTGGCAGTCATTTTGAGCTTGGCTGCTGTCCCCAAGTTGTCTAAGGCTCTTCTGAGAATGATGAGAAGCTGCTGTGTGCCTTCAAAGTCACAGCTAATTGCATTAGCTCCAGATCACGTAACTCCTGTAGGTGACAGCTGCCAAATTTAGGAGCACTAGTGAGGTCTTATAGAAGATGATGGGGGTGGTGTGCTGGATTCAGCATAAAGGAAATTCTGGGTGCTGTCAAAGGCATTGGTGGTTGGTTCTTCTATTTTTTTCAGGATGGTTATTCCCTCTTATTCTGCCTCTAGGGGGGCTGTCTATATTATCCACCCATTCTTGAGCCCAGCATTGCCCCCCATCTCCATTGAAAATGCAGGGTACGCAGGAGTATCAGTCTAAACAAAGCTTGCCAGAGCAGTGCACGCTTAATACTTTCACATGGACCCAAGCTCTGTCTCTCCTGTGGCTGGATGAAGCATGTGCCTGTGCCATGAAGCATGGTCATGAAGTGTGCCACAGTGCAGGTGGCTCACGACCACTCCTGGAAGGGCTTCTCGATGGCTGTCACAAGGGGTTGTGGAGTACCTGGTGTAGCTGTGCATAAATACAGCACCCTTGAGCTAAAAACACCAGGGCAACATGACGGCGTGCAAGCTGCATGGCTTGCACTGCTTCATGACGTTCTCAAACCTGCCTCACCTCACAGTGCAGAGTATCTCATTGTTTCTGTTCTTCTTCTCCCTGTTTTTCTAGTGGTTTTGAAAACAAATAGCAGGTTCCAAACTATCTCAAAACCCAAAACACTTGCATCAGAGGCATCTTGGTGTTAAATACTGACTCTGAGAGCCTGCTTCGCTCGACTCTGTCACAGTGCTTTTATATTCCTGAATTTGCAGAACTTAGGAGAAACAGGATGAAATTCATCCACCTCCACCAAAACCTTGAGGTGGTTTGGACTAACACAATTTCCCTCTCCCTGTTTCCTTGACACTGAAGCCATAGCTGGGAGCTTTTTTTCTGTAGTCAGTCTCACAAGATCAGCTGCTGTGTTTTCATCCACTGATGGAGGATATTAACAGTATCTGAACTTAAGAACATAGCATTCCCTGGGGAGGTCACACAGTAAGGTTCACGTAAAGTGGTATCCTTTTTCTTCAAGATCATTGATGGTTTTTCTGTCTGGAGCACTCCTCTAACATGAGAGCAAAACAAGCATCCACAATGCAACAGGAGATCTAAACTCAGTTCTTGCAGTGCTGAATAAAGTCTATGATCACCACGTCCCTGTAGCTAGAGGGCAAAAATGTCACAGCTGAAGTGATCAGGAATAAGACAGGATTTTTATCTTGTGAGATCTCATACAGCTCTGTTTCAGTTTATCTCCGTACCAGATACGAATTCACACCCAAGTATCACAAAATCCTGTGGTTTAATTTGGGCACAGAAGAGACATGAATATTAAGAGACAAGAATTAAATATAGCTCTTGGCCATCTGATTGCATGGCTTCTACTCTTCCCTGCACTCATATCGCTCCCTTTGGAGGAGCCCCGAAGAGATCTCGTAGCTTGTTTAGCTCTGGCCCCATGGGAAGACCCGGGAGAACTGATAAGGCTTGTTCACTTCCAGGTCATGTGAGGTCTCTGGGTCCTGCAAAGAAGGATGATTGGTGTGAATGCATGTGAAGGGGCATGCTGCTCGGGTGTTTGAACCTCATTTCTATTTGCCCTGTTTGGAGACTATCGCAAAAGATTTTTTTCTGCAGGATGCAGCACTCCTACAGACGATTTTTTCCAGATACTACAGTTCATATTCATTTTTAGCATGAGGTTGGACTCTGAAAGGTCAGTGAATCTGGTCAGACAGAGAAATTATAAGATGGGGACCATGCACTCAGTCAAAAGATCTTGGAGTTCATTAATTATTGCTCCGTGTGTAGTAGTTGCATCTGCCGGATGGTTGCATCTGCAACCCAGGGAGATTATGGTTGAGGTATTCGAAGCTACCTAACAGATTTAAGAGAAATGGAAAAAAAAAACCATAAGCAAACCCTTCCTGCTAGTTTGAAGGAAATTTTTTTTAAATCCCTTAATCGGCTCTGAGATGAGCCTCTAAGCAACATGTTCAAGGTCACACGGGGAGCCTGTCACAAGAGGGGGGTGCTAATCTAGATCTGTGGGGCCCCAACACTACAGCATCCTCCATTCACCTTGCTTAGGGAACAGGTAATCCCTCCGAGCGGTTCTCTACCCAGCTGGGGGGGGCCCATAGCCACCCTCCTCCCATCAGTCTGCAGGGCCACCCCCTCCATGGAAATCATCATCCACTTGTGGTCCAGCTGATAATGAAAAAAGAAAAGAAAAGACCCCAGAAGACTAAGCCTAAAGAAGGCGCATGTCAAAGATTTGCTTAGCTCTCCATGCAGAAGGTGGGAAGAAAGGCAGCAACTGTCCTGCCTGGACTGAACGGTTCATTGCTGTGAATACCACTATCATGCCTCCCATGTTTTCCAGCCAGACGGCTCAAGTCCCTGTTAATCTCCCTGCCATGCATAAGCCTTTCCAAATCCCTCGGTTCACAATCCCCAGGTGGTGAGCGATCACCCTCGTTAGAGAAGGAAGAACTGAGGTGCAGATCTCGCAGGGAGCAGATGTGAACACTTGATGGTATTTCCATTTTGGCCGCTGAGAAGTCACACCCAGGGCTCTCCGATGAATAATTGTAGGCACAGTTGTTGCTGCAAGGCATAAGTTACTGATTCTGTTTATGCAGAGAGGACCAGGGGTATAAATAGCCCAGTAGATACAGTTGTGGAAACCAAGCGCTGGCCACGGATTGTGTTTACATTCAGGGCAGGGGACGGAGATGCTTGGAGAGGAGCATTTCGAAGGTGACTCCCAGTTCTCCTGATGACTAATAGCTGCAAACTGATACAGCAGATTCTTTCCAGCATGAAGCAGACTGAGGGATGTCAGCGGTGCTCGGAGGTGATGTGAGGGCATTTCATGCCAGGAGGGTTTCAATCAGTGCCTACTGTACTGTCACATGGAGACAGAGCTGTTTAGCATCTATATCAGGCGCTGGGAGGTGAAGCTTGTGCGCTAGATGCTGGCACGGTCTCTTGGTATGTGGGGAAGGTCAGTTAGTGTAGTTTACTCTGCATTAATTCTCCAGAGATATAAAAGAGTCTGTTTACTGTATCCCTTTTTCTCAAGGGTGCTCATGAATGTTTGAAAAGCGCCATGAGATGCTTTCGTATGGACTGAATCCTCCCAAGCTGGCACTGCCAGATGAATTTTAAACAGAGAGAACAGAAAATTTAGTTTAAAAGGGAGAGATTTTTAACACAGTTTTAGGGAGGGGAGCTACGATGTGGTTTTGAGCCACAAAGGGGAAATATCAGAGGGTTCATTAAGTGTTCAAGACTCAGCTCTTCTCTGGTGACACAAAGCCTTTGGGATATTGGCTGGTGAACCGAATGTGCGCAGTTTCCCTCTGAGATTTTTAGGTCTCCCACTGAGCCACATCTGAAAAGTCTTTCTCATGCGCTCAGATGGCTCAACTTCTGCTTGAGATGGAGCTGTGAAGAAACTGTGAAATGAAATGCAAGGTAATGGATCAGTTTAGAAACTGTCTTGCGAAGCAGGGGCAGTGTTGTGGGGAGGGAAAGCTCAGTTTGCTTTTTGGGTCAGCTTTGATTTTACTTGTCGTCTGGGCTTCGGCGGCTTCGGCAGCCTCGGTAAAGACATCACTATCTTAGCCTGGATGTGACTTGTTGATGTCTTGTGTCTTCCAGTGCCATCTGGACCACGTTTAGCTGAATACCTCCAGGGTTTTGCAGCAAGCTAGAGATTGGTTGGGCAAAGGTTCAGCGAAATCACATCTTGGTCTTTGACGAGCTGTGATCAGAAAGGAAATCCCACAGCTTGCAAAACCCCGATACCTTTTGAGAGTGCCACAGTTGTGTCATGTGGGCAAGCTGGCAGAACTGACTAGTATGCCTTGAATCTGCCCAGCCAACCTCTCCGGGTATGTGGAGCATCTCACATCGACAGAAGAGGAGGGACATTTAGAAAGGCATAGACCAAACAAACCTGAATGCTGCTGAGTGGGAGGTATGAAGCCTGGACCAGGAATGGATCAGGATTATATGTCTTCTGTTGTGAGCTGAACTCTGATTTAGACTCGCATGAACTTTGCAGAAGTGATAAGCAAAATGTAGAGCCTTGCCTAAGCTCCAAGCCTGCCCTTTCTGCCTGTAGGAAGCTGCATCCAGGCTGGAGCAGATCTAACATTTACCTGACAGCCCTGCAGTCTAGGTTTGCCTCGATCATTAAATAAAGGCTATATATAAACAGATGTAATATAGACACAGATTCGTGCTTCCCATCTCTAATTCCTCAATGGAGGAAAGGCCCAAGCTTTGGAGAGATAACAGGCCCTGAATCCTGAATTTCACCATCCACTCTCTGTCCTTTTTTTTGAGTCTTTTCTTCTTTTTCAATCTGGGGTCCCCTTCCTGCTTCGCTCCAGACAGAGACACAGAAATTTCACTGAGTGCAGTGGCTGTTTCACAGTAAAAAAACCAATAAAATAAAAGTCTCTTTCACTTCACTGCTGTTGCAGAACTGAAGCTCAGGAGAGGCAGGGTTGGACTGGGCTCACATCTGAAATAGGAGCCAGGCTGGAGGGAATACCATCCTTTCCTTGGTCCTACATGCTTCCTTGCTGATCTGGACCTGACTCTTCCCTCCCTCCCGGTGTTTTTCGAATTGCCCTCTTCTCTCTTACTATGAGAGATTTAAGGACAGATCTTTACCATGCAGCATCACTGACTGTTGGCTTCCTTATGTTCTGGGAAGGTGGTTAGGACAGTGAATCTTCCCTAATTTCTTGTGTGCATCCCTCGCACAGACTGGCTGTCTATTCCTGCAGGACCTGCCATGTCTGCAGTCCTGTCTTTGGCTTGCAGTCAGCATTGGCTGTTGTCCAAAGACTCGCACCAGGTCCGGCATCAATGGGACAAACTGCCAGAAACAATCCTCAGATCTCTCTGGTCTTAAGTTAATTCAGCGCTCTCAGTGGATTAATTTCAGAGCCAAAGACAGATACGGAGAACCGTAATTACCTCTCTCCCACACGTATCTGTTCCCGGAGCCTGCACATGATTTTTGCATTGCAGAAAGTTTCCCAGTAGCTAAACTCCTGCTGTGCTGCCTAATGAATTAAAAAAAAAGAGTAAAAAAAAAAAAGAAAAAAGAAACAAAGGAAAAAAGAAAAAATGAAAAAGAAAAAAAGCAAAAAGGAAAAAATAAGAAATAAAGAATGTTCAGTGCATCACTGTACAGACAGGAAACGAATCAAAATGGGAAGACAACCTGCACCTAGACAGTTACCTCCAGCTAGAAATCACACCATAAAACCCCATTCCAGTTTGCTTATTTGTGTGCCTGGGCCCTCTGTAACAAGTGGTTTTGACATTAATCTGGAGCATCCAGACATAGTCTGGGTACCCCAGCATGAGGCTTGAAGCATGGAGAGAAACTCAAGGAGACTTGATGGTATGAAGAGCTCCCAGGGTGGAGGGGACAAGGAGACTGCCAGCTCAGCTGCTTCCCCTTCAGCTTGCCCTTGGGGAAAACACCCTGCCTTGCTTTGCTGAATGCCCCGGGGTCTGAGTTCCTCTGCTTGGGTTGGGGTACCAACCTCCCTGCTCGCTCTAGAATTGCGGCACATCCCCTGGTTCGTGGCCAGGTGGCCCCGCCGGCCTGACTCCAGGCTGCCTGGAGAGCGAGGTGCTGTTGCAAGCGACTCTCCTTCCAGGCACACATGCAAGTGGCTGTTTTTAGAAGCAAGCAGATGATGTGCTAATTAGAAACAGGGCAGGAGCCATCCGGGTTGGTTTCAAGTGTCACTCCTTTTATCAGGACTCAGAGGGTAAGGGAGCTCCATGGCTGGGGAACGGAGCATCTCCCTTTGTTGGGAGGAAGAAAAGTCCCCCAGATAGAAATGGGAAAAGAGCACCGGGTCCGGAGGCAAATAATGGCCACATCAGTTTTATCAGCTCTGTGGGAGGAGGAAGAGAAAGCTGGAGTTAGGACTTTGGGGTTGGTGGTGTAACGCGCTGGGTAGCAAGAGTACCAGGTTGCACTGTTGGACTTGGTCCTTTACATCAGGGCAGGAAAGCTTCTGCCCTTAGACCAGACAGTTGGATTCTTTTGTTCCATAGGGCATGGTTTAGTGGTGGGCTTGGTAGTGTTAGGTTAACAGTTAGACTCCATGATCTGAAGGGTCTTTTACAACCTAAATGAATCTATGATTCTATTCTACGATTCTATGATTCATAAGACCCATCATGGCTCATGTCAGTATCTAGCGTTAGTGGATGGTGCTGGGGTGTACGTGAACGTGAGGTTTGCCAAAACTGTTATTCCATCCTCTGGAGGGGAAAGGCTTCCTGTGTCTGTTTTACATCTCAGTTTTGGCTGTTGAGTTTGACTCTGTCCTCCTGAATTGCTGATGCTACCCAAAGGCAAGCATAGAATAAGTCAGGGGAGGAAGAGGGTCCAGACTTACCCTAAATCTTAAGCCTCGATCCTGTTAGAGGCTCCAGACTCACATCTACTTTGCTTTACATGCTCTGTGGATAAACTGCAAGTTTTCTTTCAAATCCATTATCCTGGTGCCTCTCCTAAGGTCTAAATCGTGTCATGTAGGAATGGCCCATCTGGGGAATCCCTGCATATCACAAAAGGGGGAGAAAAGATTTTCTTCAATTCCTGCAATTTTCAGTTGTCTGTCAGCACAGGGAAGTGAAAAACTCTTTGTGGGCTTTGTCTACAGCCCTTTGAAGTCAGTGGGAGACTCCTGTTACTTCGGGAGGCTCCAGGCAATACGCAGAGTAATTTTCTTGCAGCAACATTGGGTGAATTTTATTTCGATCCCAGAAAGCATCCCCTCCTCCTGCGAAGGCCAGCATCCACATATCGCTCCCTCCCTCGCCTGCGGCGCCTTTCTCTCCCTCTTTCATATTAGCCATGTGAGTCCTATTAAAGTCTCAGATTTCCCCCAATGGTACCCCCAGGGGGATTTCCAAACGCACAATTTTAAGCCTTGTGGCTGATAAGAAATTTGTTGGCAGACCCCACAGAGAAAAATAGCGAGAAATAAATTCAGCCCTTACATCCAAGTCTTCTCGGTGAAGGGTTCGGCATCTGAATGAGGAGAGGATGGTGGTTCCCACGGGCAGCTCTGGCAAGAAGGGAAGGGGAACAGAAAGTCACCAGGGATTGAACAGGGTTGTGCCTCTTCATAGTGCAAATTCACGCAGAGGACCTTGATTTATCATGTTCCAGATTAAAAAGGCAATTACATTTCCATGATGGACACAGGTAGATGAATGACGAGCAGGTAAAGCGGCTTTCCCTTTGCAGCCCAGACCATTGAGCCGGTACCTTTCACAAGCCCTCAGTTCACTTTGCCCTGAACCGTGGAGTGGCACAAAATCCATCTGGTCCCCTTCACTTGCTCCATCCCTGTCCTCTCCCCCGTGAGCTGCACAAACCCTCTTGCCTCCTTGCTTTAAATAGCTTCCTGTTGCTCTTTGGGGTAATTACTTCTCCCTCACTCTTGCAGCTGTGAGGTTTCTTGACAGAGAGGATAATATGTATGTCTGCACTTTCAAAAAATAACCCCACACAAAACCAACCCAACCAAGAACGAAAACACCCAAAGGAGATAAAAAAAGAAATCTGCACTGGAGAAAAGTGAACTAAAGTTTCCCATGCAGAGCAGCAAGCAGCTCTGCGGCCTTCTCTCTGCTAGTGTAATCAAAAAGGCATTTCTTTTTTTGTAAGAGAGTGCATATCAGCACTTAAAAAGGGAAAATAAATTATGTGGAGTGGAGCTGGAGGCAGGAATCATCTTCTAGCAATGGGGAATGAAGCCTGCAGCTCCATTTAGTTAATATGTTTTCATGAAGCGGGTGTGCTTGAGCGTTTTATATGAGCTCCTAAGCCGGCTGACACTGTTTGCAGGGAGTTTCTAGAGGTGGTACCACGGAGACTAAGTCACTTGGAGAGCAGGTGTTATTTCTAAAACAAAGATTATGGTTTATGGCGTTGCAATTACAGAGTTCTTTCCAGCAATGTTATTGCTACTGCTGTTGGCTTCTGCATTCAGGCAATGTTTGGGTTTCATTTCGAAGGAGAAATTGATGATGCAGTTATTATCCCTTTGATGAAATCCCACTCTCGTATAAAGGATGCATAAAGTTCTGTTCCCTGAATATATCTGGCAATCAAATAACAGGAGTAAACTTGCTTGTGGTTCCTTTTTCTAGTTAGCACTTTGCCTAAAAACTTTCCATCCACCCTTAGAGCTGTCTCTGGGGACCCCAGCCTGATTTCTTTATGTTTGTCTCTGTCACTTCTTCAAATCCCCAGCGTCTGAATCCATGTGCCTTGCAATAGGGCTGTGCCCCTGGGGGCTCCTATTCCTGATTGACTCTGCACACGGACTTAGTTCTGGGCATTGCCTTCTATTGCTTCTTCTCTTTTCCTTCCCTGCCTGGGTCCTGAGCAGAGAGCAGTCCTCAGATTTGCCAAATTTAATGAGGTTTCACTCAACCCTTGCTGCATTATTATTTAGAGAGGCTTCCAGGAGGACAACTCATAACTGCTGTTCACCAGAGCAGATGTTCTTTAGAGAGGGCCATTATATGCAGAGAGTATCTAAAATATGGGTTAGTTTGAGGGCGATTTTAGGGCAGATGTTGATTTTTATGGACCCAATCCTGCTGTCTCCACTTTTATCAGAGTAGGTCCATGCCTGCTGGTCAGCTTGCAGCCTGGGGAGGGGAGGAAAACGCAGTCGGACTTTGGTGTTTTGGAGAAAACAGATCTGATTCTTGAGTTTTTAGCACACATCCAAGCAATTGCATCCCACTGGGGTTTGGTGATGCACAGCCTGGGGAGAACGGGAGTGGAAGGACAGGATAGGTAGGCAATAGCCCTGGCACTGCTGCTTGCTGAGAGCTTTGAGGAAAGAGTGTTTAGTTGGGTCCCCATCTAGTTTGCTTGAAAATCCAGTTACGGGAACGGGAGCTTAAAGTGTACTGTAAATACTCAGGGAAGGACTGCTCTCGCCTGGCTGTGCCGGCACTGCAGGAGCTCTGTTGCCAGCAGTCAAATCCCCACAGCTTCCAGGAGTTTTGCCAGTTGTAGTCTGCTCTTGCTTAACAGAGACCTGAAGGTGCCTGAGAAATCATAACCAAAGCCCGGTTCCTAACGCCTGAGAAATCTTAACCAAAGCACGGTTCCTAATGATCGATCATGTTAGAAACACAGTTCCAGTTCAGCGGCACCAAACCTTTTACGACTGATAATGGCGCTTCCTGATGCATTCAACTGGAAAAGTAGAAACCAGATTGAAATAAAGATGCTACCTGCCTCTGCCAGGCTTGGTGAGTTGGTTCGTTGCATTATGCACAGGGGCACAAAACCTATCTTGAATGCATCTGGCCTCTGCTGCTGTTGTTACTTCATCGGAGCATGTCTGGCCAGCGATTAAATAGCTGGATACTGGGCTAATGCATTATGCTGGCTTCTAACTCCTATAGCTGCTGGTCTGTTTCTGAGTCTTAAGCAGGTCGAAAGGAAAGAAAAGTTAATTTTTTGTGTGTGTTCTTAACCCAAAGTTAAGAAGTTTGGCCACATCGTATAACCTACCTGACTACTTGATTTGGCCTCAATGGAGTCAAGCGTGCAAGAGAAAGCCAAGACTGTCCATGTATGTGCACACAGAATCAGACTCCGGGTCCTTCCTCTAGTCAGTCAAGCATTAGCTGTCCAAAATAGCTTCATTCCTTATTATTGTTATTGTTTTTAGCACAAAGCCAGGTTTTTCACTGAATGGTTTTTATTTTCAAAAGAATGTGGATTATGCAGAGATTTCTGGTGTTTCTATCAAAAGTAAAAAAAAGAAAGGAAGAAAAAAAGGAGGAGAAGAATACTGAAAAAGGAAAGATACCAGCCGAAAATGGTGATTGCTGTGGTTTGGTTGTCTTGTGTTCTCTTTTACCCCAGGAAAAAACAACCCCCAATAAACTCTTTCTCCATTTGCCAGGGTCATCTGACCTTGCCATCTCCATGATGCAGTACTTCCTACCACTCACTGTGTTGTACCATGAGGGACAGTGTTCATCTGGAGACCTGCACAGAGGCATGGAAACTCAGGTTACCTGAAATTACAACTTTAATGAGCTACCTTAGTAACATGCCTGGGTAATAGAGAAACATTTCGTTTGGGGGATTTCTCTGGACATCTATGTATCTAGACATTTGCCTCCCCACCACATCCCCTAGCATCTTTCAGCTTGCTGTGGCTGAAATCTGTTCTTGGTGTGTGTTTTTCAACAAATCCCTTTACCTCCCTCTGCTTTCAGTAACCCCCTTGTAAAAAATTGCACTGCCCTGGGAGAGGTTCCATGAAGCATTGTGATGGCTCCGTAGGGTGCAGTCATCCCACACCTCTGCAGTCCATGGAGAGGAATGGGAATTTCTAAACAGCAGACTATCTCATCCCAGTGTTGGCATCTGAAGCAGCTCTGGTGGATGGTGCCCAGAGACTGTCCATTTCTATTCTGCCTGTTGAGGGAGCTGAGACTGAGCAGCTCAGATGAAGTGAAGATGAATGCACAGTGGAGTCTGCATTTTGTGTTGCTAGACATAGCTAAGAGGTCTGATGGGGTCACTGAGGGCTTTGGGACCAGCATGCCTACTTGCTCATAAGCAAACCACCAGGAAGAACTGAGAAGAAACCAGCCTCACACTTTCCTGCTGGTGACCCAAGGCCAGAGGACCATTTCCATTGACCCACCCGATACACAGCTCCACTTCCATTTCACCTTCTGGCTCCATGGTCCCAATCTGAGCTGCTATTCTGAATTTCCGAGCCCCTGAGACATGCCCAGGCTTTGCACGTAGAAACAAGGCAGACCCGGACATTGACAGGTCTTTAGTGCTGGGGTTATTGGTTGAGACTTTTTTCTTTGATTGCCTGCAGTCTGCATTCAGCCCTTCTGCCAGCCTAGAAAGACTTATATCCTCCGTGCCCCAGTGACCTGGCCTCAGCACCTCTGCTGCAAAAAGCATCCCAAGTATTGATCGGGAACATGATGAGGACACTTTCCTGCCTGTCCATTCATGCGCACGACGTGTACATGCACACACATTGACATGCAAGATTTCCATTTCTGGTCTTAACCTAGGCATTTACAATTCCTCTCGCGCTCCTTGTGCTTTCTTCTTAAAGAAGGCAAATAAAAGTGTGAATAATCAATTTCCTAACTGGAATTAAAAACGGCTCCAGTTAAAATAAGGGAAAGCGTGAACCAGCATGTAAAGTAGGATGGAGAGGTTATCTGAGCTCCGATTAGTATCCTGCTCATGTAGGAGAACAATTAACGTGTGCATGAGAATGATTAAGCAGAAGGTAAATTACATGAAACGCACCCGTTCGACAAAGCAGGCCGGCTTGTGGACAGGGCTGGTGTGATAGTTTTTATGGCTCAGTTGGAACAGGACAACGACGGCCAGAAAGGATGTGGTTTCTCAGTTTGCTCAGAGCTACAGGCCCAAATAGAGTGATAAAGATCCAGTCTCATTTTGGGCTTTTATCAGAGGCCGAGCTGTTCAGTCTGAATAAAGGAAGAATTGGGAACGGGTTTAGTGAGCTCTTTAAAGGGAGGCTGTAAGTCCTCTTGCTTCACATGAGCTCATGTGAAGCTTGATGTGGCTGCTAGACGAGGAGCTGGGAATGGGGTTTTGTGGGTTGTGTGACTCACTGATGGATGTCGCCTGGTGCAAATCTTTCCCTTTGATTCCTCTCCTGGGTAGAGCAATGAGGATAATGGCTCCTTGTCAGCTTGAGATGCTCTTTGAAATATTCCTGTAAAAACTACTAGACAAATGGGAAACATTATGGCAGCTGTGGCCAACCAGCTTGTCTTGGGAACCTGAGGGATGCAGGAGGTCGGGTGTCCCCCAAACCCTGTGCAGAGCTGCTGCTATGGTGGGGAGCAAGCCCTGGGCTGGTAAGACAGGTCATGAGAGCTGTGGGCTGCAAAGTGGCCAATTTCAGGACGGATAAGCCCAATGGTAAAAGAGAAAACAGTGCAACAGAAGGTGTTTGGCTGCTTCTCCATGTGGAAGATTTCCAAGATCTCTCTAGTGAGACTAGGTAATGGATTTTGAAGGTGATCTCAAATATAAGAACGACTCTGCTCATTAAAGTCTCCATAGCCAGTGTAGCAAATCACAGCAGACACCTTCCAGGAGTTTTGACAACAGACATCAACCATCAACAAGGATAAAATAAGGACAAGTCAAAGGCTAGTATTGATTCTAGGAACCTTCGAATTAAATCCTTGTTGGCCCACTCAGCATGTGGAGCTCAGGCCAGTTTCAAAATGCTTGTTTTCTGTGGCTGTAAAGCTCAGTGATATATATCCATTTTTAAAAAAGAGGAAAAAAAAAGAAAAAAAAGGAAAAAATAGATTGACTCTTGCTGTAATCAATAAACAGAGAAAGGGGAATAGAAACAAAGGGGTAATGGGAGAAGTGTGTGTGTTTAGGGGGAGCCACTCCACTGATACTTGCCATGAAAGAGGGTTAGAAATGAAGAATAAAGAAGAGATCGTTTTTAGTAAAGAAACATTAAGAAACAATAATAAGCAAGAGCCTAATTCTTAATTGTAAAAGTTCTACTAATGAGGGCTTTGTGTGCGGTGAAAATACTATCTCAGTGCTGTCAGATAATTTTAAGGTAAAAAACCTGCTAAGTTTGGCATGATTTAAAGAAAAGCGATGATTTCATAGTCTCTCAAGTCTTTCCCACCCTTTTTTTTTTCTTATTTGGAATTAAAATGTTCCTCTGCAGGTCTGGAAAGCTCTCACAATAGTACAGCGCAGATCTATTAGAATACAACCCTGCAACTAGCTGAAATCAGCCACCCTCATCTTACTGTCCCCTGCAGAACACAGTGCAGAAAGTAACTCAATTCCAGCACTGCAGAGAGGGTAAATTCAGATGCAAAACTTGCAATTTCACAGCCTCACCATTTGCAACCTTCTCGTTTATGGCTCATTAGAATGCGATCCAGAGAGTGCCTTGTCCAGGTAATGTCCTCATTCATGGGTTTAACATGAGCCGTATGTTCCTAGTCTCTGGAAGTGAAATGTGCCCTTTTCTTCTTCCCAGGGATTGGTATATCTCCTTTTCTTTGCTGCATTTGAGGTCTGTATGCAGACTCTGCTCATATTCTATCATGAGGGGTTGCTGTATGATTGGTCTCACATGGAAGGCTTTTATAATAATTTTATATGGGGTCAAATGGCAATGAGGAAGGCTGTGGACCATCAAACTCATGGGCCTTAGGTAGTGACCTCTGTAATAAAACTCTACCATTTCCCTTGCGAGAATCCCAGGGGAAGAGGAAGAAGAAATGAAGAAAGAAAGAAAAAGAAAAAAAAAAAATAGAAACCAGAAAGAGCTCTTTCAAAATTCATGAAAGAGGAAAGTGAGGTTTTGTTGACATTCATGTTTGATGAAGAGCAAGCATGCAGGCAGGACAAGTTACTCTGTAAGCAAACACTGCTCTAGGCTGCATTCCAATCTTCCTGCTCAAATCAAGTCATATAAGTAGCTCTTGGAAACTTCAAAGCATGGGATGCAATAGCAGGGGTACAAGAGGTGAGATTCCTATTCACCAGGTGGGCAGTATTAGGCTTTGGGGAGAAATCTTAGATGGCAGTGGAAGAATACTGTCTTCGGGTAGCACTTTGCTTTGTGGGTGGGAGAGGAGGGCATAATGTAAGATCTGCATGACCTGCTGCAGAATCAGCGAGCGGAAAGGAGTTGATTTCATCCATTGCTATTCCCATATGAAGAATGAAAGGGCAGGGGATGTTAAGTAGAGTCCATTGAATTAGATTGAGGGAGATTAGCTCTTACGCTGTTGCTAGACTGGGAGATCAGTTGACCAGTTTTTACTAATTTTGCCTCTTGGGGTTCAGCGTTATCTGAGATTGATCGAAACCCTTGGAGCATTGTATCTGGAAGGCAACTGCCTCCTGGGCCTCAGATCTAACCAGTGCAATTCTGAGTCTTGATGAGTTGCATCTTGCTCAACGCCCCTTCAGCTACAAAGCCTGTGTTCACTTGACACAGCTTGAAAGGTGCTCATTCAAAAAGGCTTTCTTCCTTCCAGAGGTATTTTGAAATCAGAGCAAAGTCTGAATGAGTTGTTTCAGCAGGTTGATGGGTGATGCTGTGGGCTTGGGATACCCCATTGTGCCTATTGATCTCGGAAATGGAAAAAGGGATTTTAAGGTTGTCTTTGTCTGATAAGATTTTTTTTTTTTAAATCAGGGGAATAGAAAAGAGTTATCTTTAATCATTTTGCTTAGCTGTTGACACATGAAAGTTCTTCCAGAGTATAACAAAGTGTGAATTTGAAGGGAGTGAGTTTTTCTGGAAGACAAGTCTTTAGGGAGGCAATGTTTCCACTGTTTTAATATAAGAGGATGAGCCCCTGGTTAATGCTTTGGGCTGCAATTTAGGAGATCAAGCTGCAATTCCCAGCTCTGATGTAAAATAACCATAGCTTTTGATATGTCCCCAAAGGTTCAATCTGTTGCTGACCAGGACCATTTACAGAAGTGCAACGTGGGTGTAAACGAGCTCAAACCAGAGGGTTTCTGTTTTGTGATAATTCTTGCAGCTCTCCAAGGAGCAGGATGAGTGCATTGGGCTTCCACTTTTGAGACCGTTGTCCCCTATCTGTGACATGAGCTCTTTGCACCTTTGCCCACTTGGTATCTTCAAGACACTAAGAGATATATGCCAGCTGCAGTTGCTTATTAAGGCTGTGGTTCTGCTTTTGGAAATTGCTGGAAAAGAGTGTTTAAGGCTGTTGTTTTCTGCACTATCTGGGTTCCCCTTCCTGCAGTTGCATGGAGCAGCACACTGATGGAGGTGGTAGTTTTCTCCAGGACAGGAGGGAGGCTCAGGAGCAAGCAACTGGAGGCAGGGAGCTTTCAAGTTGGCCTTGCTACTGAAGGAGGCACCAGGAAAAATGCACCTTGTATTTCCAGCGGATACCTGCTCCCTCCTCAAGCCTCCAGACCTTATTGCAAAGTAACACTGAAAGCAGGGAAGCAAGAGCTTCTCTGCCAAAGACCCTGACACTTAACCCTTCTCTGCCTCAACTTCCCCACCTTCACACACAGGACAGGGTCTTGCTGGCTTTATAGAGGAGATTGAAGTTCCCTCAGGTTTGTCAAACACTTTGTGGTCAGGTTGTCAAATGCTGGATGGGGCACAGCTGGGTACTCGGGATTTCTCGCCTGCCTTTACAGCCTAAACCAACCTGCTTTGGTATTCTCTTTGTGCCCACATTCATCAACCTGATCCAAATGATTGCACACTAACTTCCCCCAACACACAGTACGGGCTCTGGGTGGGCTCCTTTTCCATGTAGCAATTGGTCCTGGTCTGCAAGCAGTGACCATGGCTGTTTTGACATTGACTGGGATGAGCGTTCAGTACAGATCCAGGAAGTCCTGCCAGTTAATCCTGGTCATCTCTGACTGTGAGATCCTATATTTGGAAGCCTGCAGCCACGGACAGAAATTGCTAAATCGATGCTCAGCAGGGCACCACAGATCCATTATGTCTTGTTTAACTGCCCCCTATGTTGTCCCTTCTGCAGCAACAACCTGACTATGCCTTCTGGAAATGGATGGAGAAATAGCACAGGGCAGAAAATGTTGCAAATAAAATAAGTGGTTGGCTGGAATAAGCTTTACAACCAGAACAAAGAATTTGCTTCGGTGTTGCATCAGCTCTGGAAATGCCTCTTGATGAGCTGCTCTTAAGAACATGCAATTTAATGCTATACCTCTTTAATTAAAAACCAAGCAAACAAAAAACCAAAAAGCACCAATGCTCTCGAGTGGAGCTATTGCAGACAATGTTTCTCTATACTGAAATACATCCCATTCCAGGAATATTTCTTTCTTAAAGATCTGGTGACTGATGCTGTGTGACAGAGGATCACCCTTGGAACTGTAAGTGAAGTCCACTTATGGAATTGTATGTGACAACAAAAATGAATTCATCAGGACCAGTGATCCTAATGAACGTGATATCCCTATCCTAATGAAAACCTTAAGGAGTTCTGCAGGGAATAGAGCTGGAGTGGTTTACAGAAACAGATACCCTTGCAAAATAAAAAATAATTTAAAAAAAACCCAACCAAAGCACACCAATCAATCATGTGCAAAATAGTGAATCTTTTTTTTAATTTTAATTTCTTTGTTACTTCCAACAAAGAAAAGTGAGTGTTGACTGTATTCTCCCCTTCACCCCCCACCCCTTCATGGCTGCATGCATGTCTCTTTGATTTGGGCTGGCTGGCTGGATCATTAATTGAATATAGTAAGGTCTTTTCAGATCTCGGAAAAGGAAAAAAAAAAGAGGAAGCATTTTCTATTGCTGTTTATATTCCCCCAGCCAGGGCTTGACAATCCACCCCGTCTGTTCCAGAGGGCTCAGACCACCTGAGTCTAAGTTTAGATCATATCCTGCTACATTAAACTCCACACATATACGTTGGCCACATGGGAAAATTTAAGGAAAATGAGATTTTATTAAAACCAGGAGACTGCCTGACTGCAGAGGGATATAATAACAGTGTTATGAGGTTCTTATCTCACATGAAAGTTTCACATTTCCCTGGTTTCCTTTCCTTTATGCTACTGTGGCTTCCCCCTCCCCCAATTCCATATGGGTGTCTAGTTATTTAATGCAACAGCTAAAAAGGCAACACAATTAATAACAAAATCATCCAAAATATTTTATTGTTTAATGAAGGCCCCATAGACTTTCTAAGTTAGTACAATGGCATCAAAGATTCCCATCGGCATCCCAAGCACGTGATGGGTCATGTAAACCACCTTCCAAGAGGGGAGAAGATGCCCCGTGGGAGAGCGAAGTGGGTTTGTACATCAGGAAGAACGGCTGGCTGGTCTTGTGCGTTGTGTTTGTATTCCTTCTGCTTTCACATTTTCATATCTTTGAAGATGTTGCTCAGTAAGACTTTTGCAAGTTTTGAAGGAGTCGGTGAGCACCTGGGCCTCAGGGAGAACCAGGCTTGCTGTGCCCCTTGGCTGGTTTGCTCTGAAAGCACAAACAGGTGCCTGGCTGGTAGGGAGAGCCAGCCTCATTGTACAAGTGTTGGAGCTGAACGGGACGTCCTCTTCATGGTGAGAGCTTTAGATAGCTCTTTCATAGCTCCATACAGTCAGACGTCCATGTTTACAGCTGATTGTCCTGTTCTGCACTGGCCAAACCCCCTGCACACATCTTGAGACAACATTTCTTGCAGGAAGTTGTTGGGAGGTCAAGGGACCTCTGACAGCCTTGGCTGTACTCAAAATGTTGCTCTCATTGGACTCCAGAAGATTTTGTTTAGCTTATAGTGTGGTGGAACCTACCAGAAAGGGGGACAAATCCAGTTTGGCACTGATCCTGTTGAAAGTTTCAGATAGAAGTGAAAAACCTCCATAATTCATCTTCCCAACAGCATGATACAAATTTCCCTGGTGAACTCTCTTCCTGAAGCCTGAGGGTTTTTCTGTCTTTTTTTTTTCCCCCTTACTTTTATCTCCTTCAGTCATATAATTATGGAAGTCACCAAAATTCACTGAAACCATGTACTTGATCACCTCAGTCTTTGGAGACCCTCCTCACCCTTCCCCAGAGAACATCCCTCCAGTACTTCTCCTAGGCGCTCTCATCCATGCGTCACTCTGCCCCGAGACTGTTGCTTTAATTATACTCCTGAGAGCTGCGTGTTAGCGAGGAGCTGTGCGAAGACTCTCTGGAGACAGAGGCAGGGAAACCCCTGGCATTCCCAGATAGTGTTCCAGACAGGTGAAGGTGGCAGGAGGATTTGCTAATAAATATTGTTCTCTATTTCTTCTGGCAAGGAAGGTTTTTGTAGCATTACTGGGCTACATCTATGCTGCTTCTTAGACTGTTCCCAGGGCTTTGCCATGGACAGATTAGATATTTGATTTGGAATTCTGAAGAAATTATATGAGAACTAAATGCTTTTGATGAGCTTTCTGTTCAAAGCAATGCATTCAGGGCAGGGAAGGTACATTGGCTATACGCTTTGCACAGTTATGACTTTTTATCAGTCCAAGTCACTTATCGTTTAAATGATTTCTTTTATCCTTTCTGGATTGATCTACTACTGGCATTTTGCGTGGCCTGTTGGTTTCTGTCTCAGGGACAGAAATGCAACTGTTACGGCTTCTCTAGTCTCACCTTGAAGTTGGGGAGACCTTTTCTGGGTAGCCCATCTGGGGAGTCATGGGTTGACTTCTCTGGGGATCGCCTGTTTACAGAGTAAGCAAGGTATTTAATTATGTTTCTTGCACCCTGGTGGTTTGCTGGGAATTGTAATCAAAGAGGAGGCTTAGTGAAAAGCTTAATACAGCCTGTGCAACTGATTTTTGCCTGAGGGGAAGATGAGAGTTAAAAGGAGCAGCAGTGGTCAGAAAAACAAACATACAACTGAAACTAATGAGACAGTTGGCTCTTCCTATGCTAGAGCTCCTGTAGAGACCTCAGTGCTCCCTCGCAAGGTCCATAAGACCTTATTTGGTTGTAAGGTCATTTCCTTTTCCTTTCTAACGAACTTCCTAACAGACCAGACGTGAAAAAGTGGGGAGAATATATTGCCATGCTTTTAGGGGATCTGTGCTATTCTCAGCACACCTCCTTTGTCCTGGTCCTCTTTCACTCACCTGTTATCCCACGGTCCTTCTGTCCCTAAGAAAACACAAGTGGATAGTGATGAACTCTTGCTGTTAGAGATGGATGCTGTGTTCTGGTGTGTTTTCTTGTTTGCATCCCTTTCCCCTGTGGAGTTCGGCGGGGTCTTCTTCAAAATGTGTCCACCTGAGGACAAGTTGGAAGAACCTGGGTTGCTCAGAGATGTCCAGGGATGAGACATCAGATCATTACACATATTAGCAGGAGCTGCATGGAGGAAGGGAGTCATCTACTCTCTCCACCCGCTTTGGGTGGAATGAGAAATCAGAGAATCAAATTGCATCAAAGGTGTACTTCAAGCGGTGGGAAAAACACCTAAGGTGGCAGCAGCATATGGGTGATGAGCTGCGGAAAAGCTCATAGAAAGGCAGGTGAAGAGTTTCTCATGGTTTGGCTTGGTATGTCCTAAGCAATGAGAGTTTGGCTGGTTTTGGCCACCAGTGTACTGAACAGCTGCGAATGTCAGAGGGCTTTTTGCAAAGCAGGGCTCCCCGATGTGTCTCCTCTTTGTTCCACGTGCTCGTTTTGGAACATAAATATGTAACAACCAAAATGCTAATTAATTCCTCCCACTGATGTCCCTCCCTCCACACACACACATTCAAACAATTCACAACCCACACGCAGACGTACTGCCCAGGCGTTAGGCGAACCCAGTGCTGTCTAGGAGGGAAAAATCACTGCATCGTAATCCAAATTTTAATCGTTCCAGTCCTTTCAGTTCCAAGCCTGACAAGTACACGGGCCCCAATGACACACAGTGTTGCCATGTGCAAGCTGTGGGCCTGCTGCGAGCACTGTGGGGTAGGTTTTGGGTAGGATAATCCATGTGCTATATCACTAACAGAAGTAAAAACCCAAGGACACTCCTTCGCATTGTATGTGGAAGTGGTGGCTGTTATTTCAGACCTTGGATCAGGTGAAGACAAACATGCCAGAAGCTTGTCGTTCTGTTGCTGGGCATTAATGGGTCATGAGAGGGTTGTGTCACTGGAGGACACAGGCCTGGGTAGGTGGTGTGAAGGGCTGTGAATAGTCTTCTGCACTGGGCCACTCTTTGTTCACTCTGTGGTCTGCAAGTGCAGTGGTCATTGATGGAAGATGTGCCTGTTTGGGGAAATACAGACTCCTTTTCTGCTACCATGGTGTTTAGCTTTGCATTTATGGTTGCTCATCGTCCTGAAATAGGACACCTAAACTCAGGAAGGCATTAGCCCGCAGTGCACGTTTGCACAGCTCCATGGATAGGCAGGTACTTGGATGTGTAAGAAGGTTCTCCCCTTTGGATTTTAACATTCAATTTGTCATTCAAAGTTTCGACAAGGGGTGGATGCACTTATGGGCCATGAATTTCTAGAATCAGGATTGATGGATGGCTGGGAGACACAAGATAGTTACCAAATACCTTGGGAGGGGAGCTCTGGAAGCAAGAGAGAGGAGAGATGAGAGCAGCCATGGGAGGGTGAAGGATCACCCTCATCCTCCTGTGTGTCTCATCAGTGATTCTTGTCCCGGCACAGCCTTGCTACCAGGGCAGGGAGTTCTGCTCAAATGGCAGCTGAGTTGCAATGAGTTAATGTGTTATTGGTTGGACATTTTGGTTTTGAGAAGCCAATCTGACATGGGGACCTACTGTGCCACCCATCACAGGGCAAAGAGAGGGCTTTTGAAAGCCGAAGTCTTCCCTGGGTTGGATTTTTTTTGGTTTAGGGCTGAACACTTTCAAAATGCCCACCATTACACAACATGCACATTGGTTTCTGAAAGTTTAATAAAAGAGAGTGGGTGTCATGGTTCCTACTTTGCAGGTAGAGACGTATGTGGAGAAGGGTGCTGTGACTTGTCCAACACGTGTGGTAGCAGAGCTGGGAATGCAAGTGGACTCATGCACCCATACTTCTTCCATACATACCAGGCAGTCTGTGATCAAAGCTTGATATTCTGCATAAATTGCTTCGGTCTCCCACAGCAGATGCTGTTCTCTCACCAATAAATGCAGCTTCAGGGCTGCTTAGAAGCAGAGTATCCCTGTACTCTCTGTAAGCAGATAAAGTTTGCAATAGTCACCACAACAGACTGGCTGCGATGTGTTGGGGGAAGGAAGGAAAGTCAGCCCAGTAATTTCATGTTATTGGAAATATTGCTTTTGCAATCCAGCATTTGGTTTTCATTTGGTGGCTGTGCTCAGTTCATTTCTGCTGGCGCTTCACTTCTGATCCAATTGAGTTATCGATGCAGGCGAGGAGAGAGAAGCAAACAAGATTGGTGTCAATTTTTTTTGTGGCTTTTTTTTTCCCACCTCCCTCTTGCTTCTTTATTTTCAAAGATCAAAAGAGGGCAAAATAAAGCTTTGTATATAATGAAACACAGGCAGAGGAAAAAATGGCAGCACACAAAATTGTTTTCAGTCTTCTTTTAAGGTTGCTGTTGGTATCTTTGATTTAGGCACCACAGCTTTAATCAGGGTGTTGGAGACGACACGAAAATTATTCATCTAACCAAGTTCCCCTCTCACTCTCTTTCTCTCTGTTTTTCTGTCTCTCTTTTTTTATTAATGTGGGTTTAAAAAAGATTCTCAAAATACAGTGCTGGCTCAATTTTGTGTTCCCAGCTAATAACCCAAAGCAGGATCAGCTATTTTGCAGCTGACAGATCTGTCACTAAACTAGATTGTCTTTCTTGCTGAATTCATCCATCATGCATGGCAAAAAAAAAAAAAAAAAAAAAAAAAAAATTTGTTTATTTTCCACAAGCTCATCACTCCCTACAGTAACGGTGATCTGATCTCATCCATGCCATGACAAGCCCACTCCCAGCATGTCATAACCAGGACACCACTGCAATAGCAGACACTTTTTGGGGTTGCTTTCATGCTTGGCTGCTGCATCCAGGGCAGAGCAGGGGCTTAATGGGGCAGTCTGTTTGCAGGATATTTTCTAAAACATCTCCATGGAGCAACCGGTCTTGCTTGTGCCTCTGAGTGAGAACCAGAGCAAACTCGGGCAGCAGGCTCAGTGCGTTCTGCCCAAGTGCCTTGTGCTATCGCTCTGCATCTTTCATAGCAATTGCACCTTGTTCTAAAGAGGCCAAAACACGTTGGTGTTGAGCAGCTGATGTGCATAAACTGCACCACGTATGATGGTCCTTGGAGCAGTGTGCTGGCTGGAGCTGGGAGATGCACATGGAAAACAGCATGTGCTGAGTAATCCTTGCCCTGAATATCCTCCGCACTTCCAGCAGATAGTGGTGTAGGGACTTCCCGAGGTGAAGGTTATATCCTGAATAGTGTTTAATAGTCCTTAATGGACTCATCCTCCTTCAAGTCATCTGAGTTTTATTTTTTTTTTTTTACTTCATTCATATTTTTTGGCCTGCCTGACATCCTGCCCCGACTAGTTCTCTAATTTAATTATACACTGCATGAAAAAGTACCTCCCTTCTTTTGTCTTCAAGCTGCTGCCTGCTAATGCCACTGCCCAATTGCTCGCTCCTGTGTGCTGGGAAGGGAACAGCCATTTGCTCTCTTCATTCTTCGATCTGTGATTTTATAGACACCTCATCGGTTGTCTCTTCTCCAGGCTAAAAGCTACTGGTTCGCTTATTTTCTCCTTTTTGAAAGCTGTTTTGTACTTCTGCTTATTTTATGCCCTGCTTCGGCAGATATATAGGATACGTACCTGTTTGTGTTAGACCTTCCCTCGTGCTGAGTGTAGCACATCAATTATGCATGTTAACAACCTGGAGCTATCTGACGCGTGTTTTCTCCTATAAGGGACAGGCATTATTCAGATGGATATGAGTAGAAGGAAGAGGAGAAAATTAACAAAAAGGATTTTGAAGAATCGTATCAAGTATCCAGGCAGCAGGGTCTGTTAGAGTGGAGAGCATCCTTCCTTGCGGGGTGGTAGGAGTCTGGTCATGGTCTTTAACCCAAGTTTGTCAGATCTCTGCGGCACTTGCTGTGCAGGTTGATGCCAAGCAAGCAGGGAGGTGAGTTGATTTCTTCTTCTCTCTTAGGACCTACTTTTATCCTTGGTTCATCTCTTAAATTTCCTGTAATCTCTGCCTCTTGCCTTCCTAAAAGCCAGTCTGGACAGGACAAGAGAAAACCATTTTTTGGAAAATCAGTGAGAAATTGCATAAGGGAGAGGAAACCCTCATAATTTGGTGGTAGACGTGCATCATGAGGGGAAACCAGGACATGATATCTTTAACTGCAGGCCCCCAAAGGGAATATATTTGTTAAACATTATAATTACCCTTCAGTGCTGAACTCTATAGCAATTGAATCCACGGTGATGCACATTATCATTTCTGAAATGATGCTTTCATTTAGATAAGGCATGCAATTATACATCTTGATTAGGTCACTGTTCCCAGGAGCTTTGGGTTATTTATGATGAGTTGCCCCTTCTTGTAAATTATGTGGTGAGGCTGTGGATAGAGACATATTTACTCCCTTTTCTTCCTTACTCCTTCCTTCTCCTCCACAGACCCTTTTACTCCTCTTGTTCTTCCCTCATTGCATACCTTTCTGCAGGCAAGATCAAGAATCCAGTAATCAGAGAGAGAAAAATGTCAGGTGTATAGCGGAGGCATTGCCATGAGAAGTCAGACCTGGGAGGTTTGCTCATCCCTTGGTTTCTTTGCAGGACCTGCTGGCTTTCATAGTGGTGATATTAAGGCTGGAATTCCCATCCCTGTATTTTAGACCTAAAACCTGTCATCTTTGGCACAGCAGTAACCTCAGCTTTCTCTGTGATCAATGGCACTTCCTGAGGGTGATGTACAATACCTCATCTTAAACAGTGGCCTGAAGACATGGTTTCCAGCTAGGCCCATAAGCTGTTGGTTCCCCAGTGCTCTAGTAACTACACTGGCAACAGACCTCACGTAGGACTCCCCTTCCCTCCTCACCCCTCCTGGGGGACGGTTTTATTGAACTACTGTTGAAATACTCCCAGTTTCCATAAGACAAGTGGAAGTGAAGTCTGCTCCTGTTGCTTAACTGGGTACCACGTGAAGTGTTGATCGAGGCAGGAAGAGTGGATGTGAAAGCTCCTGGGGAAAAGAAGTGATGGGAAAAGGTCCAAAGCGACATGAGGAAGATGATATTCTGGACTGCTTCTGGAGCTGGTCTGGAGAGTGCCTCCATGCTGGAATCTGAAGTTGTCTTTTGCTTTTGTAGGCAGTTCTAGTAAATCCAAGTTTAGGAAGAGAGGATTGAGGAAGCATAGTCAGGATGCAGCAAATCTGCTTCTATTATATCGTATTGTAGAATAAGGATCCTATCCCAGAGATTTTAATCTTGATCATTGCCAGTACACAAACGAAGGCAATCCAGAGTGTATTGGTCAACTACGCATAGGAATGAGAAATGTGACAAATCCACCAGGCTCAGAAAATACAAGCAGGACCTGTGCAGTCCAGAGAGGCAAGACGCTGCCGAGGATAATCCTACATGGTAGGGGGAGAGATGGGTCTGCCTTAGTGGTAGGATTTTAAACAGCTCTCAGTTGTCTTAACTGTTTCCATCTGCCACCTTCAAAAGATGCCTTGGGGCCAAATGGAAGTCTTATGAAAGACCTGTCCCAGATGACCCAAAGGGTATTTCCTAACTCTGTCTCCTCTGCATCTGCAGTTCCTCAAAGGATACAGCACATCATAAGCAGATTAACGTAGCCTTGGCCTTCCTCTCTTCCAGATATCTGACCCTTTCTCTTCCTCTGTGCATCACAGCAGCTCGTGATCACCTGTCTGGGGCATTAAAAAGGTGTTTCTCACTTGGTGTAATTGGGCAACCCACTCTACCATCTCAATGCATAGAAGCAAAGGCGGGGAGAGGAGAGGTGCTGATATGTCAAACGGGACAGTGTTTCCCATCTGCAAATATTTATATGCAATAATTATCCCTTTTTGAGATTAAAAGAGCTATCCACATGTGAAAAGCAAACTGTCTTATCTCTCTTTTTAAATAATATGTTTAGAAATTATGACTGAGCATGAAAGTTCATCTTTCAATATTGCTACTTGTAATCCAATAAGAAATATTTACTGTGTTATAATTGGTATCATTAAGCTTAGGTGACATTATTAATATTACTAATTAAACTGCTATAAACCTAGTTTACAGTTACATAAACACATCATCTCCTGAATAGCCTGCCTACACGTTTTGGCATTGGGGGGTGGATAAAAGCAAATTCAAATGCAAATGATATGAACATACTTTAATCAGAGGATCAGAGAAATCAGACACCGAGAAAGCTTATTAGGTCTGTTCTGTTCTTCAGAGGTGGGGGCGAGATTGTCTCCCCATAGAGACTCCCAGGAGCTTTGGCCAGTCTAACTCTAAATGCCTCAAGCAATGGGACTTCTTCTATGTCCCGGGAGAGACCTGCCCACAGACTAACAGAAATGTGTCTTGATATTCAGCCTATGTTTTCTTGCTAAGGCAGAAGTCAGCTGCTGCAAAATAGTCTTGAGAAAGGTCTTGAGATCATATCCAGGGGCAGAGGAGGAGAGAAACGCATTTGTAAGGTGTCTCTAAAGCTGTCTATTAATGCAACAGGACTGGAAAATCATCTCCATCCTCTTGGTTTAGCTTTCTGGCAGGACTGGACCAGTCCTGGCACAGCTGGCAATAACTAGCCGTACGCAGCAGCAGAGCACTGGAGGAAGTTTAGTGCAGCTAAGCATCCAAAAGTTCAAATGTTTGACCTAGTTTCTCTACAGCTGGAAAATCCATCTTCTGTCTAGAATTTCCCTGACTTTGGATACTTCAGAAATATCATGAGGACAGCATTTTCCCTGATCCATTGGTATTTGGGTCCCATCTGCAGCCAGAAAGTGCAGAATCACGTGGAGCGTTTAAAATAGGAATGCCCTGAGGAGCCAGCTCCTGCTTGCTTCAAGTTTGTCCTTTCTCTTCCTATCTCAATCACCTGTTTCTCCCTGGGTCGAACGGGTGTGGGACCATCCGGGACTGTGACTGAAGGCAGAGCAGCCCTTTCATGATGGTGTGTTTCCAAAAGGGCCCATGTCAGAATGCACTTATTGCAGAAACCGCTTCAAAGCATTTCAGGTCCATTTGTTGGCCCATCTGTGTCTTATCTGCAGAGCTGCACTTGTCACCGAAAACTCCTAAACCTCCGAAAAAGGCTTTTCTTAGTCCAAATTGAAGGAAAAAGAGATTTCTACAACCACTGAGAAGTAACTCCCCAAAGCAAGGTCATGGTTTCCATGATACCTGTATCACAAAGATTGCTTTCTTGGTTGCAGGCAAGGTAAATGAATCTGGGAGATTTGCTCAGAGAGACCTTTAGGTCTCAGTTCACAATTGTGACTCAGCCAGTAAAGCCATCTTTACTCCTGACATTCAGGAGCACTTTGGGGTTCCCAGCTTTGTTTTTCTTTCCCCCGGGGGACTACACAATGGGCTTTTCTAATGGATATGGTAAAAGCCAAGCACGAAGATTGAGATCTCACTATAATCAAAGTTTTTTGTTGAGCTCCAGTTACTGTCACGTAGCTTTTGCTGGCCACTGAGTCATCCCTGCATGGCAGGTAGGTCCCACACACTTCAAATTGGGCTGAGTGTCAGAGAGCCAGGACTGCATGGATACACCGTGCCCATTGAGGTCACTTGCAAGGGACATGGCAGCAGAGCAACAGCAAAAGATTTGTGGCTGCTTGGAAGCCACGGACCATTGCTGGGGTATGTTGCCACCCTGAATCCATCAACCCCATTTGGCCCGTCTGAACTTCCTAGAGACATCTTGAAGTAATCCCAAAACTATTAGGAAAGGAATAAAGTTTGTTTCATCGGATGAAAAATATCACCATCTTGGGCAGCTAAATGTTTGTGCTAATGGGATGCAGCTGCAGAGCTCTGACATCCCCCCACTACACACACACACACTCTCACATAATGCACACACCCCATGCATGGACACATGCACCTGCATGTGGAAAGTACCATACCAAAATTTCTACTAAAATCTACTTTTCAAAAATGTTAAACCCCACCTGGGAGCATCCTTTGAAATGTCTTTGAAGACTAGCACCAAAACTCCTTCCTTTTTTTAATATTCCACTAATGATGACCATGTATGCCTGGTGACTACAGGACCAGGCAAGTTCAGAGAGGAAGGTTTGATAGCATCCCCCAAAACTTAAGAAGCTGTGGGTTGGGAGAGAAAAGACTCTGAAGCTTATCTAGGAGCTCCATGACCTTGGAAGAATGGACCTTGAAACATCTTTGAGAAAAACCATAAGCTTGGCTCAGCTTAGACTTAAACTGCTTTCAACTGGTAGGAGTTCGTTAGAATATGAAACCCCCTATCCCTGATACAGCCAGACATGAAGTGGATGGTGTTGTAAGAAAAGGGTTGTATTTGTAGGACAAAGTTGTCTCAAGATATTACAGGGTGCGGACAAGCTCATAACATCAAGTACCAATGTACAAAGCAGTCTTTTGCATGGTGGAAGGTTTCTCTGTGTCTCTGGGGCTTCAGAAGAGCTCAGATGCCTTTCGGTAGAGTCTTGTTACTGGAAGCCAGTCATGGCCCATTAGGTGCCAAATAAAGGACATCTCTTAAGGTGCAGGATGAATGATCACTCAATCTCTGCCTTTATTAAACCAGAGGTGCAGTGTGTCCCACTCTATTTAAATGGGGTTTATTTTCTCCTTCTCAAGCTTCTGTATCTCACATGGGGTGGGCAGTATTGAAGAAACACACCCAAAAAAAAGAAAAATTGCCAGTTCCTGTAATAGCTCTGATTCCTCAGTGGCGAGGAATTGGGGACTGATCAGCATAAAACCCATCATGTTTCACAGCATCTCATGACATGAGTCCAAGACCTGTCCGTGCACATCTCAGGGCTGGTCTCAGTATCTTGGGGGAAGGAGGGATTGCACACAGCCATGCCACGAAGAGAGCTGAGAGAGTCCCTGACCTCCAAGCTCCTGAGCACCTCCTGTGTCTAATCAGGGGATGCGTGAAAAAACCCAGGTCGTAGGAGTGCCTCCTGATTCACATTTCCAGCATGGGAGGACCAGCGGGGTTATGTTTTCATTATTGCCTGTGGCTCTGATGCTCTCAGCTCTTTGGAGGTTAAGTCAAGGTCTTGGCTTTGAGATTTTGTTATTGTGACCTTTCACGGGCACATACTTCGTATGAAGTTTAGCAGGCAGACTGTGTCCAAGAAAACACCATTTTTGCCCGAGCTGCAAGTGAACCAGAGCTCTGGCTGCGGCAGCAAAGCTTTGGCTAACAAGCAGCTGTGAGTGTGTTATGTTTTGGCAGCCAGCTTGCTTATCAGATTGATATAGGAGGCTATAAGCAATTGCATCTGGATTTGAATGGGTTACCCAGGCTGCTCGGCTGCTTGGGATTCACGCCAAGGGAAAGAAGAGGAGTTGTGAGGAGAATACCCAATTTCCCTCTGCGAGGACTGATTTTAGTTTAATGCAGCCTCCTCGCCCTTAAATCCAATTAAAGGCCTATATTATGTCAGTGGAAATTTATGCCAATCCTAATATAGTCTAATAAGCCTTAAAATAGCACTTTGCTAGTGAAAAGCCCTGTGGTTTAATTTGATTCTGAGCCTAATAACAGGCTTAATATGAGGGAATTGGCCCCTTTTTATTTTCTAATGGGGCTCCACATGCTTGCTCCCTTTTTAGGAACGAAAAGGTTTTCTCCAAAGCACAGAGAGGAGACGGCTCACCTCAGCAGGTTGCCTCTTTTCCAGTTGCTTTGCTTGTTGGCCGTGGGAAGTCTCTCTAAAGACATCCCAGGTTGGGATCTGTAATGCAAAGCAGTGAACACCAGCCTGCAAAGAGTCTGGTTTCTCTTTCAGGTTTTCTGTGTCTGACCTTCCTTAGTTGCTGTGGACAAAAGCATCAACTTGACCATCACTCAGTCCCAGTGCAGGATATGACCTTCTCCTATGGTTGCAGATACAAGACAGCTTTTTGCAGATGCCTTCCTCTGACAGTTTCAGAGATGCAGCCCTTCTTAGCTATCCACACACTTAAAACTTGATTTCCCTGCTCTCATCCCCTGTGTCTCAATTACTGCACCATCCTCTTCATGGCCCCTGAAAGCTGCAGCCTCGTGTTGTTCACGCATGGCTGCCCCATGGCTGTCTCCTCTCTCTGTCCATGGCTCTAGCTTTGTGCTTCCCTTGGCCCCATCCTCTTCCAGGTTTTTCATTGCTAAACCTCCCTGTGCCCTCCCTCTATTCCAGCATTGCAATGTCAGTGAGCAGCCCATGGTGTCCTCTTCCATTGCTCACTTCGAAGATTTTTAATTCTTTTCCATGAATTTAGGATGTTTCAAAAAATGTCTCTCAAACAACCGCGTTGTTGTCCCACAAATTGTTCTCTGAACTTCTTCTGCTGGGATAACTATATAAATCCCTAAGTCTTTTAGGCTTGCTAGACCACAGTCTCCTGCTCCTCCAGCATTAACACTTCATAGAATCATAGAATCATAGAAAAGCTCAAGTTGGAAGGGACCGTAAGGATCGTGGAGTCCAACTCCCTGCTCCTCACAGGACTACCTGAATCTAAACCATATGACTAAGAGCATCGTTCCAGACGCTCCTTGAACTCTGACAGGCTTGGTGAGACTTCCTTTCCTTGCATGGTGTTGCCAGGACATAAAGACAGCAGTGCTTAGGCAATGGTCAGCCTGGGGATGCTTTGAAGGGGCTTCTTTGGGCAGGGATCTGATCTTCTCCAAGACATGAGTTGTGCAGACAGCACATGGCCATGTGGGAAGGGTGTTCTGCTGCCTGTGCCCATGACCAAGGCTTGTGGTGGGCAGCAGCCAGGGTCTTCAGGACCAGCTGAGTAGGGGCATCCCCTCAAAGCATAGGAAAAAACCACAGGCTCAGCCTGTAGTCGCAGGAACATTTTTCCAAGATGCTAAATGCTTGGGCATGCTTCTTGCTGCTAAACTATTTGCTCAACCCATCTGCTATGAGGTAGCATCCTGATTTGAAGGGGGGCTGTCAGCTTCAGCCACATACGCTGCTCTCCTCCACTCGCTGTCCTGAACTGTTGCTCAACTTTATTGCACACTGTTAAACAGCTGCTGCTCTGCAGTCCAAAGACGACTGAATTTCGGTGGTGGGTGGAGTGATTTTGATATAGCACTTACTAAAATGCTTTGAGATAAAAGCCTCAGCAGAAACATAAAAGGCCCTTTGTACTTGCAAGTTGTTACCGTTATTTTTTGATTAAAACAATAGTAAACAGAGGTCCTCAAATCTGCCTTCAGAAGAAAAAAAAGACTGATTCGACCTTAAAATCAGAGAGAGCACTTTTTTTTTTTGAGGACCTAATAGATTTAGGTGCCTAAGCCCTTTTGAGTCACGCAGTCTGGCACCCCAGCTGGCACAGCTCCGCTCTCTTGCCTGAACTGAAGGCAATAAACCCTCCCCACCGGGTCCGATTCATCCTTGGGTTACTCTCTTAGCATCAAGTGGATTTACGCTGGCAGGAAATTTGGCCCAGAGCCCTGACGAGCAACGCTGCGGCTCTACGGTCCCAAGTGGCAGTTTGTGTCTCCGGGACTTCTTACTGGTGACACTCTTTTCTAAGGGCAGGGGGAAGGTGACTTCATGCTGCCACTTCTTTATCCCCCTCGCTCCCCACCCCAGCCCAGTCCCCCATCTACCTAGGGGCAGACTGATCGGTTAAGGGAGCTTTGTTAATGCCGTAATCCTCACGTGTGCTCAGCTTCACAAAGCTGCCACTTTCTCGCCCCGGCCGCGCTCACAGATCGGTAATGTCCCGTGTCCAATCGATTGCTGTGCTCGCTCTGGCTGCCGGCTTTCAGCAGTTTCTCCAGCAAGGGCCAGATTGCTCTGGCAAGCTCATCCATCCTTCGGGGATGGGGGCAGAAGGCGAAGGGGTGGGGGATGGATGCCTGAGATTGGGCATTTGGGATGGGGGGAGGGCGAGCTGGCAGACAGCAAGGAAAGAAAAGGCTGGGGTGGTGCAAGAGCGGTTGCATGCAGTTGGCATCATCTTCACGCCAAAGCCAAAAGCTCTTCCCTGTTGATGGTAACGCCAAGCTAGTTCTCAAGGAGCACATGGTATTTAATGGCACTGCTGTTCATGCCCATGGAATGCTCAGCTGACCCTTTCTTACTCATCCATCCCCCTGAATTCATTCTGACACCCCAAACTCTTGTGCATCCTCAGCAACCAAGTACAAAGGAAAGCAAAATCAATCTGCCAAAGATAGTACTTCCCCGCTCTGCCCCCAAAGTTTCAATTCTCATGTTAATCCTTCCCATAGCTCAGGACAGGGAGTTTTCCAAATTATCTTGGACCTAAAAATGTCTTTAGATCCAGGGACATGAGGAGATGGGGAAGTGGAAGTTCTCCGATCCAAGGGACTGGGTCTGCATTAGGACATGTCATATTTATTTCTAATCCTGGAAGCCCCTAAATGATAGATATAAAATTGCAGCTTTTTATGCATAGTGAAGCTGGTTTGGGTTCTTTTCAAGGTTTTTATGGCTCCTTCTGCACTGTGCACGTTTAAGCCCAGGGTGACTCAGTCATCTGGTTTCATAGAGGACAAGAATACTAGTCCCAATAAATTGCTTTACGAACTTCCTGAAAGGTTTTTAAAGTTTCTTAAATGGCTCTGGTTTATGGATGCAAGACAGAGGTATGGGAGAAGAGAGGGGGAAATGGTTTTCTTTCCAAAGTGGTGCACTGAGAGCCTCACATGTTAGGAAAGTACACTCTCATCCTCATGTTGTTAAAGCTTTGTGTAACACCACTACTCGTGTGTGTGTGTGTGTGCTTGTGTGTGTACACTTTCCCTGCACTGTTGTGTTCTAGGCATGGGTTTTAGGGTACTCTTTCTTGAGGAAAGGTGATATGCACCAGGGCATGATTTGGGGTCTTTCCCTTCCACCTTACCCCAACTTTCCTCAGTTCTGATGCTGGGTATCTCCTCCATCCCTCATTCACCTGTCTTCCCCCAAGGCCGGTCAGTGCAGCACAGCAGCAAAAGGCTGACCTGCCTGTGAAACACACTGCAGTGCCAGAACTGTGATCACACTATTAAACAGAGTATTGCCTGGTATAGCCAAATCTTTAGCTGATATAAATCAGAAAAAACCCACATTGAAGTCAATGCCTTGATTTATACCAGCAAAGGGTCATGGTCTTCCAATTTGGGGAGACTAATCTCATGAGGAAATATCTCATTTGCTGCCTGTGGATAGCAATGCTTTCCAGACATGGGTGTTCACGTTGAATCCACCCTGGCTGGTTGCACTCTGAGCCTTGTCTAGACTAGTGTATGGCAGCATCAACTTCCCCCCAAAATACCTATGTTCCTACAGCCCTCATTGCATACCGCTGCTCCCATTTTAAGCCAGTCCTTGCTTAGAGGGTTTTGAAATGGAAATAATTTTCCCTCTGTTGTTTGCTCTCCTGCGGAGCCAGGGCAACCCTTCCTAGACCGAGGGAAGCTTGTCAGGAAGGCTTCCCAAGCAGAGCCCATGGCCGATGGACACCTGAGGGGTTACTCATTGGCCTCTGGATATTGCCTTTAAAACCAAACACCACTTCGTCGTCTCCTCCTCCTGCGGTATTTTATAACAGACACTGGCTGGCAAGGCAGAGTCGAGGCTAAGGCTGAGACTTGGTATGGATCTGATCACCTTAAACACCTGGAAACACTGCCTGGATCACCTGCTTATGTGCACTTTTGTAATTTTGTGGCTGTAAATATTTAATCATGATCTAAATGTAGAAATACTCATGCATTTGGGGGGGGAAGTTGGATCAAATTAGGATTTGGATTTTTTAGGTGAATAACAAATTCCTAACTTCATATGTATGCTGTGTCCTTTTACCTCCATCAAGATTTTAAGTGTAATGCTCTATCTGGCAAAAATGGGTTTCCCCATAGGCTTTGTATTTAACTGACCTGTGGCATTTATAAAAAGAGGGGAATTAGGTACTTAGCAAATAGCATTTGCTGGTAGAGTGGTCTCACAGGTAGAAGATGATTTCTTTTAAAGAAAAGATTCTTTTGTCATGATCAGAGAGAAGAGAAGTTGTTTTTTTTTCTTGGTGACTTAGAGACAATTTTCTGGTTGATAGGAGGGAAACTAGACGAAGTGATGGTTGCCTCTATAAATGTTTCACGGAACGATAAAACAGCACTGAAAGCCAGTGGCTATCTGGGGTCATCTGCTGTGATACCCCTCAGGTTCCGAAATCATGAATCAGGCATCAAAAATCAGCAGATTTAAAATTTATTATAAATTAGGACTTTTTTTATTGTCTTATGGTTTCTCAGTGTTTGTGCCTGATTTCCATCTTCTCTCCTTTATCTTGGTTTCTCCTTGTACTCTGAAACCTCCGAGCCAGTGTTTTCCATGTTTGGTAGCATGTATAAAATGAGCGGACTCATTTTGGAGTATGTGAGGTCATATTTTCAGGCTTTCCCTCACCCACCCAAGGTCTCAGAACTTCATTTTACACAAAGAAGTGAATGTTGGGGTTCCAAGTTAATCACTTGAATCCAGAAGTTGGAGATTTCTGAATAAATTCTAAGCTACTGTGACAATCTCCCTGAAATCAGTAGAGTGGACAGGCAATAGCGCACGCGATGCAGTGCCTTGGACAAAGCCAAACTTGCCTGAAGGGTCCAGGTCAATCCTTGCTCTAGTGATGGTTTAGTTACCATAGAGACAACCAGGTCTCACTTCATCCTCCAGCACATGCGCTATTCACTGGCGACCCCTCCGGATTAAAGTTTGAGGATTTTGGATCATTCTCTTTATTTTTATCAGTGGTATAGCACACCGTCTAATCCTAGTTGTACCTCTCAGGAAGGAAAAAAAAAGACAAAAAAGCCAACCTCCTTCCCCCATGTTTGTTGTGTAGGGCAATTATCCAACGTGGTGACAAGTAGAAAAATGAATTAACCATAGCTTTGTAATGTCAGCGTTATTTATCTTGTATAAGCTTTGCCCAGCTCAGCTGTGGATCAGCAAAGGAGTGCTTTTATTCTTCCCTCCTCTCTTTGATGCATTTTTTTTCTCTCCTTCCTTCCTTCTCTTGATATAGGTCCTTTGCTCCACCACGCCATCATTACAAAATCTTTTTCTTCTGCTCTAAACCAGGAAGGTTTTCCAGATCAGATGAGGGGCCGGTGAGGATATGCCCTGCGGGAGGTGAAGGAGGGGGTCTCCCAGCTCTCATCTTCCCCATCCTTACCTTCTACCCCTGTGATAATGAAACCACTCTGTTGGGTTTATTTCCTCTGATCTCTAACTCACACAAAAAGTAGATGCTGAGACTGGAAGCGGCCTCTGTTACTTTTTCCCCCCCCCTTGCCTTTTCCCATGCATAGTTTGCTGCTTCTATGCCCTCTTTCACCTGCTGCAGTAGAGACTTTCAAAAGAAAAGATGGCACTTGCTGGCAGGAGGCAGGAAAGCAAGGGACATTAAACTAGGATCCAGTCTGAAAGCAACGCGCTGGCAAGGAGCCCACAAACACTTCAGATTTGAAGCACCAAGTCGCAGAGCAAAGAGGCAAAAAATGCATCCTTGTAAAGCAACAGTGAAGCTGCACCTGCTCAAAACTACTGTAGCCAGTACACTGTGACACTTCAAAGCTGCCGGGGAATCAGATAATGGAACAAGATACCCCTCACAGGGCGTAAAACTAGCCAAATCTTGCACTGAGGAGGCTGGAGCGCTGACTGATGCGGGGAGCAAGCCTGAAGGATAATATGTTTATATCCCAATGACAAGCGATGGGAAAAGAACTAAATTATCTTGCAGTGTGTTTGTCCCTGTACGAGCGTTGCTGGCTTTCCTGGCTGGATTTTGAGACCATCTTCACCATGTGAATTTCTCCTTCCAACGACTGCAGCCTACGGAGATACGAGGTCCTACAAATGCATTAATAAATAAACTAGGCTCTTGGTTCCAGAGGCGATAATTGGGTTTGATGGTTCAGCTGGGCTAGTTTTCCCTGATGTAAATACAGTTATTTTACCTCTCTGAAGGTATCTCGGTGGCGTAGGCTCAGCTGGCATGTCAGTAGTTCTCCTGGAGAAGTGGGGAGCTGTAGCAGTGTGACATGCAGACTGTCAACTGGCAGTAAATCTGTTTCAAGCTCTTTTGTTGTTCCAAGCAATTGCTGAATAACTTCGCTGAATTACTTCCAGTTGATATCTCCTATATGAAAAGCTCACAGAAAGCTTATTATGTTCAAAATTCGGAAGATACGGATTCTCACATGCTAAACATCCATTAGCAACTGGATAAAAGCAGCTCTCAGGATTCAATTTCTATAGGGGTAGCTTTGAGCAGGCATGCAGGTGAAGTTTGCTTTGTGCGAGTTATCTCTGATGCATCCTTAAAATAAGTGAAAATAAATTATTGTTAATAAGATCTGGTAGTTGATGCCAGACATGAGATGGGCATGACTGAAGACAAAGCCAAAACACTATCAACGTTGTTAAATAATCTTGAATCTTTTGTAGGTGATTTTTAGCTCCATACTTCTAGGGTTAATTTTGGAGAGGTCAGATCTTTGAATGGAGAGAAGAATAGCTCTATCCTCCCTGCCTTGACATGCTCTCAGTGCACTCTTTGCCATGAGACTGCTGAGCAGGCATTTCAGTGGATTTTTGTTTTAAATGTGTTGCTATTGTTACTATGCTAGGTAAAATGTCACAGCAGCACTTTCAAAGGTGGCTAGCACAGAGCTGCCGCTATACAATTAGTAATGCTGGGATACTGGGGAAGGCTGCGTAGACGACCTCACTAAGTCTACTTACAACATGACCTGTTCGAAAGCAGCATTGAACAGCTGCCCACAAACAGTTTCTCGCTTTAGAAAGAACAAGAGACTGTACAGCTGGATCCCATGAAGGTGAAATTATTTCCCTTTGCCCAGCTGCTAAAAATGCTTTTAAAATAACCAGTTAAGTCAATGCACCAATTACTCTGTGGTTACAACCTCCAGAAGGTAATTCAGATCTGAATTACTCTATGAAGGTGTCTGTTTTTTTTCTGTTGACTAGATAGGAAGCCTAAGATGACTTAGTTCCCGACTCAGCACTGCAGTAACTGTTTAAAGCTCAGTGGGGTGAAAGCAAGCCAACAACTCTTTTTTTTCCCTCAAGATAAAAATGTGATCTCATTTTTCTACGTTAAGATGGTTTCTTGTTAAAGGGATGGTCAAATCTCAGAAAGAGAAAAAAGCGGAGTGTAGAAAAGTAAAAATTCATAATTTATAGGGTCTTTCAGGGTCTCCTATCAGAACCAGCTTGTGTTTGAACCAAAGGTCTGTGTTGGTTTTGATATTAACTATGATGGAATCAAACCCGAGCCTCAAAATCTCCAATCCTTCAGTTTTGAGAAGCTTTCAACTATGAACTGGACTATTTGTCTAGCCCCTGCAGAGATGATGACCTGCACCAAAACCCATCATCCAAACCGCCGACAGTCTGCAGGTGTCTGTGATTTGAACTTCCAAGACTTGGTCCCTACTATTATTACTTTCTTTTGAGCAACCAGCCCTTGAGATGGCTTCAGGCATATTCACAATTGAAGGTGTGATTGTTGCCGTGAAAAGTTGAATTTAGCTTCAGTGAAGGGGGACAGCAGCAGAGACCTCTGCCTGGACTGGTGACTAGCATACGTGTGCAGGGACTCCACAGCGTCTGTGCCCTGGAGGTCCACCTAGGCTGGTTGACCCATTGCTTTGACCTGTTCCAGCTAGATGAAGGTTGCATCTTTGCCGTCTTTTGCAGACACCTCCTGCCTCACTCTGTTCATGCTCCAGGCCAACTGGACATCAACCTGCTACAAACTGGAAGCCACAGAGTGGTGATGGTTTCATTCCCACCACGTGGCCATCCAAGCTACCGTGAGCCCAAAGCATGGATGGCAGTGGAAGACACCAAGTGCTCAGTGGGAGCTGGGCAGGGATTTCGCCCTTCCCCTTGAGGAGGCTGGCATGATATCCTAAATGAATTGCCTGTTTATATGCCTGTGTGTTAATTCATCTGGATCAACAAGCTTAACTGGACTTACATTAACCCCTTGACCAGATAACATCTGGGTAGGATGCACCTGCATAACTGCTGGCCATAACCTTGCGTGCTATTGATTTGGCTGCCGTTGGCAGAGGGATGGCAGTGGGAAGAGGCAGCGAAAGAACCAGCAGGGAAAGAAATGAGTGGTGATTCGGGCCAGTAACTTTTGGTATGGTCCAGGCTCTTTGCCAGCAGGGATTTACCAAGGGCTGATCTTACGTCCGCATTCAGCAGCTCAAGTGATTCAGCCAGCAAAACATCCAAAATCTCGGCATCACCTGATGGACACGTTTTTATGAATCTCACTTCCTGCATCTTCCCAGTCTCCTGTCCTTGCGTCCTCCTTGGCGCTGGCAGAAGTGGGTGTGCAGACTGCCATGCAGGCAGCAATTTCATGTCCGGGGGAATAAAAGGGATCTCTGAATACAGGATGTTCCCCAGTGCTCATAGCCTTGACTCCCCACTGTTTTGAGCCGGACGGTACCATACCTTGCAGGCAAAGGATCAAAAAACATTGTTGCCCTTGTCAGCGATCTGTCACCAGGGTCCTGGGTGCAGCTGGGCATATGGGCAGGACGCTATTTATTTACTCATTGCCGAGGGTTCATTATCTCCAGACCCCATTCAGATGGTAGTTTCCAGGTCCCAGGGGAAGCCAGTTCAGCATAGCAGATGACACGATGCCCTGGGCAGGAGGTGGATGGCAGCATCCCTGACTGTGCATCGCACGCAGCGGAGAGGGAGAGTGAAGGGACAGGGGCCGGGCATGCGCGTGGATGAAGGAGCCAAAAGCATCAGCAGCAGTAGGGCTGGGAAAGCAAATCACTCCAGTTTTCACAGCAAATGTGCCGGTGAGGGCTGGAGTTCCTTGCCCAAAGTAAATGCCTGTATTTATCATTGTCGGGACAATTTATTGTCCAGCCGGGCTCTTTTGAGAGAGGGAGGCTGTCCATCCTTGCTTTTCAGTTACCACCACCTCCAGAAAGCAAGGCTGCCCGAGCCCCTTAGGGAGGGCCGTGCTCCAGTGCTTATTGAATAGCAGCTCCCCCATTTCATCTGCTGCATGTGCGTGCCTCTGGTGTCCCTAAAAATGCCCTCTCCCGAGCCTTGCCTCTTTGCATCCTCAGGCTGGAGAAGGACCAAGCATTTGGGACCTGCTCTAGTTCAGGAGAAAGGGATCTTACATCCATTATTTAGATGTTCCCTTCCCTGGGCATGCGGGAGTGTGTTTAACACATGTTATTTGCTTGATGCTTGTTTAAATACACCTGTTCTTCTTGACCCAGACATAATCTTTGATGGTGTTTCCATGGTTGTAGTAGACTTGGTATGAAGACGTAGCTTTGTTTGCATAGTTACTTACCCCATGTTCCCTGCTCATTTAGGCACCCTGGGAACATCTGTGAGTATTTCAAATGCTGAGTAAACTTTCAATTGCTGTCATGTCTCACCCCAGAATTAAGTGCATTTCTTCAGTGGATTAAGTGATTTTCTATAATTTCTGATTTATAGCAATCTTGATATTCTCAGATAGGTGCTTGGTTCTCCCCTCACTTAACATTGCTATAAATTGGGTGCGAACTTGGTATGCAGGAGGAATTGTCCCTGTATCCCCTGAACTTTCCTGTCTACCTGTCTCTAAACAGTGCTCCAACAGGAGGAAACCAGTCTGATTATGCTGTTCAAAATTATAACGTACCCATCTGAAGTATAAACCTGGCATACTGGAGCGTACCGGTTGATTTCTAGCGTTGTATGTATGTTGGCCGCAAATCCACTGGAGGCACTTGGGATTAAAGTTATTTAAAAACAAAAATCTGTGCCATGTTAAGTTTTGTGTGTAAACAGGTGCAAAATGATTGGCTTTCTAGAAATAAACGCGGAGAGACAGCAATTTTGAGTGCCTTGTCTATTAGGGCAGCATGGTGCAAAGGAAATGTAAGACTAGAGCCTCAAGGAGTTAAATGAATACTTTGGAGTTTAAGAACCTCCTGATGCTTCATGGGAAAAAGGGAAAATATTCTATTTAGAGACCATACTGCTCACACATCAGATGTTTTCTCCAGTTCTCTCTCTCTGTAATTTTTTTTTTTTTTAAATTATCATCGGGGGCAATTTGCATGAAAGGGATCTTTGTATCTGAAGTGCCCATCTGCTGTGCAGCTTACCTCCCCCCTGACGACATAGCCATCTGCTTTTGACATCACAACCGTCTTCGCCGCGACGCCACACGGGGCTGCGGGCGAAGGAGCCAGTGACACTTTATTAACACCTTGCCTTGATGTAGTCCTGCTATTTGAAAGGATTCCCAGGCGCTTTCCCACTGTGAGTGATTAGCTTGCACGCACTGGATGGGGATGAGCTGGCTCGGGATGCCAACGTGGCCACGTCTGGGGTGGTGTGTGGGAGGTGGTGGTAACACCACGTGGCATGAAACAGGCCATAAGTGGTTTTGAACGGGGTCTGTGATTTTTGATTTGCCTTTGTATGACACCTCATGTGAAGGAGGAGCCCCGTTGTCTCTGCCACCTGGGAATTGAATAATAATAATTAGGAGGCTGATGATAACACTTACGAGGCAGTGGGTGATTAGCTTCACTTGCATCTGCTCAAGACACTTGTAATTACGCAGCAGTGTCCTGGTGTCATTCATTCTCCAAACTAAATGTGATTTGCCCTTCATAGCTCATCCCACCCCAAGCAGATAGCAATGCTCAAAACAAAACTGAGGAAGGAGAATGTCCACTAGAGACCTTGCATTTGCATCTGATTGATTTACCTGGTCAGGGCTTCGGTACCACATCGGTAAGCACAACAGAACCAAAAAAGTGTTTCCAACAGCCCAGATGGTGATGGCTCAGTGAAAATAGTCCCACCTTCCAAAATGCCAGCCCTCCTCTCCCCGTGTGTCAGACGGTGGGTAACAGCACGAGCTGTCACAATTGCTGCACACATGGATTTGCTGCCATGAATTAAGAGAGATGCCTTCAGGTTAGGGCTGTGATGCATCTGGGTTTCTGGGCATATATTTTCATTTTCCTACCTGGAGACATTGTCCGGGTGGTATTTGAGGTTTGGGGTTTTCATATGTGGTTTCTTCTTTTTTTTTTCTCCATATAAATCTGCCATGGGTTTCTCTCCTTCGGGAGTGAGCAGAACCACTGCAGGGCATCTTTGGTCTGGCTGCCGTCCACCCAGAAACCCTGGGCACCTCCCAGGCGCGTGTACAGATCAGCTGTGCAGCAATGCACGGTAAATCCAACTCGTCCGGGAAGGGCTGTGTTCTGCACAACCCCCTGCGGAGCAGGTCAGGGGATCCCACTTCATTTCACAGAGCATGGAAGCGCTGCTGCAAGCTCTTTTGCGTCCTTATTTTAGTCACCAAAAAATACAGGGTGATCCTAACTGACAAACTTGTATCAAATTCAGGGCAATTTTTTTCAATGAAAGCAATCTGCAAGTAAGACACAGGTTGGAATTTGGAAAATGTTTTGGTTTTAGGGTTTTGAAATGAAACCTCTGAATTATTCCTCTTGAAACCAAGCTTATCTTCAAAATTCACCAAAATAAAGCAACAAACTGTAATATTATTGAATAATATTGGCATGGTAGTGACATTGTTTTTGATGATAATAATAAAAAAAAATGCAAAAGGGGGAAAAAAAAGAAGTTTTATTTCAGCTTAAGGAAATTGTTTTGTTTTACCGGACCTGTTTCCCTTCACAAATCTTTCATTTCAGTAAGAAAAGTGCAGGAAACAAGTGGTGTGGGTTAACCCTGGCCAAAATTAAGAGCAGCAAGAGACGTTTTGCTTGGCTTGCAACCAGGCTGTTTGAGCCTGGGAACAACCATGACATGCACGTACATACGTGTGCAGAGACGCACTCCTCACCGCGCTCAATCAAGGGAGGGAAGTTAAAATCTGGAGTTAAGCGCTTCTGAGCAGGTTCCCAGCCTTTCCAGCTTCTCCTGCTTTGCATGGGAAATACCGATGCACGGCCCTAAATTCCTCTTGAATTAAGACCTATTCTTTCCCCCCCGCCACAGCGGGGGGAATTGAAAGAAGCAGCAGGGCAAATTGTTCCCCAAAGTTTTCCTTGCCACTCAGCAGGTTCATTAATCTCATTGCAGAGCTGCTGCTGCAGCAGGTGCACAGATTATTGTAATATTGCCTACCATCCCCATCAGGAGAGATGGCAGAGGGAGGCTCGTGTTGGATGATAACGCTCATATAATCCACTTACTGGAGGTAGTTTTTCGGTTTAGTTTGAATACAGTTTCTCCCTCTGATCGTGCCTCCGTCAGTGCAGGCACCACTCTGAGCGACTGGAAACTCTTAATCCTTTGCAAGCATCTGTCAAATCGTTTTCCCATCTGGGACCCCTCTTCTTGCGAGCCGGGAAGCCTGCATTGAATTTGGTGGGAGATGAAAGCAAGCAGCACCTTGCGGGATTAAACATGTATATATGAACCGGATAGGAGGTACGCGGATGCTTTGAAGGGTGTGGTACTCGCTCCCCTTCTCGGTCCAAGGGAGAGTGGGAAGCAAGACTTCCAAAATCTGGCTTGGAGGGCATCACAACAGGAAAACAAATCCATGAGCAGTCAAATGCTGAAGCATCCCCACCCCTCACCCTTTTCGGGCGAGCAAAGCCCCAGCAGCAACACGGCAAACTGGAGCGGCAGGCATGCCGATACTGGTGGGAGCTGGCAGGATGCCGGGGGCTGCGCACGAGGCTGGGGAGGCTGGTGCCATGTGGGAACTGGGCAGACTGGGAGCAGCTGTTGGAAAGTCAGAGGGGGTGGGTTTGTTTGCAAAGCGGGGCATGAGGGTGGGAGGCCAGGGAGACCACGTGGGGAAGCAGCCAGCCTCCCATCTTCCCCCGCCCAGGATGATGTTGCGTGGGGCTTTTCTTCTTAGCCTAAGAGCTTTTTTTCTCTGCCCCATGAAATAGGCAAACGGTGGAGTTATTCAAGTCTATTGAAGCAGCGCACAAAAGCTTCTCCAGGCTACAGACAAGCAACGCAGCTTCACTTACTGGTGCAGGACACTACCCAACAGGTTGGGGGGTTTGGGGGCATTTCTAGCTTTGTGCTGGGTTTTTCTCTACCCACTTTTGTGACCAGTCCCTTTCCATGCAAGGGTGGCCTTAGCATCTCTTCTTTAGTTGTTCATATTAAATTGACTCTGTTTTATAGCTCTTTTAAACAACTGGTTATTGAAAGCTTTCGGTTAGCCTTAATGCCTTGATCTATTACTGGGCTCGTAATTGTTTAAAACAGAAAATGTCTCAGTTATCCCTTTCTTCTCCTTGGGAAGTCCAAAGAAGTGAAGCTTCCCAGATTGTGGATGTCACAAAACATCATACATTTGTATTCCCCTTTTCTAGCAATTTAACACATTTTGCTTTTGCAGAGGTTCAAAAGTTCGCTCAGCAACAGTTGGTTCTCTGAGCTTGTTGCAAAGGCCTGTGGGTGAAGTATAAAAAAACCCCAACCAACACCATTATATGGCTGCAGGACATAACAGTAACACGCCGCATTTAATGCCCTTAATATTACTAAAATTTTGCAAGAATGCAAACACAAAACTCCAGCATGTACATGTTTTCTGTTTCTTTACCATATGTCAATATGTTCTGTGAGTAGTTAGAAGTAAAGCCTGACCTTTGCATCATCCGCTTTCTGGATTTCTTTTAATTTGACCCAGCAGCTGGGATCAAAGCACTGGTACGTTCAGACAGGCTGAAAATGTAAAAAATCCTGTTTGTCCTTCAACACACTTTATTATGCAGTTGGAAGAGCACTTTGGAGAACGGCTGGGTGAAGGGCTGGATTAGCAGATGTTGCCCACATCATGTTGACAGCCCCGCATTTATGATCAGTGCCACTTTCAGATCTGAAAGCCAAGTGTTGTGCACTGCTCTCTTAAATGCTTGCAGACGTTTTAAGCAGTGGCCTGACATATGGAAACCAAATTTGTGTGGAACGCACTCAAAGAGCAAAGTCACTGAGCGGAGAGGGCTGCTGAGGACAGACACGGTGTGATGGATCGTGTAGGTGTCAACTGGAGGCTGTAGAGAAAGGGGGGGGGTACCCTCCTGACAGAAGAGGTGGACAATATCATGGGACCACCTCTGCTGCTGTGGGAGGTTAACTCATTGCAAAACCCTGGCTGTTTAGTGGCTATGTCAGTTGTGAAGGATGGTGAGCCAAGGTTTCTCTTCAAGAGATTCTTCAAGGAAATCCTGAAAGTATTGGGTTTCACCTTGTTCTGAGATAAGTCAGGAGTAAGCAGCAGTGCACTGCCTGGCAGGGAAGCTGGGCTGAACTGGGTGCTCCCGGGGAGAGGTTCTTCTTTCTGGTTTGGTGTTGGGAGAGAGCACGATGGGGCCCAGGCTCTTCTTGGGGCTCCTAAGAGAGACTATAATGCCCCTAAAGCGTAATAATTGCGACAGATCTGATGAACACCCCTGAGTTCATTGACATTGCCAAGAACAGGGTTTGACCTGGACACCAGCATGCCCATGCATTTGTCCATGGATTGTTGCATGCAGCAGTCCCTGGGTGCAGTCTTCCATCATCTTTTGTCCCAGTGTCGGTGGAGTTTTCTGCATGTAGCTGCAGAGGAGGTCTCCAGGGTATCCCAGCCAGGTTGCTGACACGGGCCGTGCTGCTCGCTCAACACGGAGTTCATGCTGTGTATCACCAGACCTGTCAGCAGCCCACAGGAGCATTTTGCGCATAATAAAGGGATGTGGCAGACTGTCAAAGTTTCATCTCTGCTTTTACTGACTTCCAGAGAGGGTCTGCAGCATCTTCTGGGCTGTCGGCCATACAAGGGAACTGGAAGGCTGGAGTATGTTTCTTGGCATTGGCGCCGGCTGCTGTGTCTCCTCCATCTCTGTTGCTGGAGTCAGGATGCTGTGTGCTGCCTTAGGACAGTTTGCAGGTTATCTCTATGGTAGGATGATAAATACCATCTTTGGCCCTTGAGTGACCATGTTGTTTAATTTCCAACACATTTACCAGTGAGGTTTTGGCCTGAACCAATTTGTGGTGTCCCAAGATTAAGCCCAGACCTGCTTCAAGGGTTAACATCTACCAAGAACCATCCTCAGTAAGCAGAGTTGAGGCAGTCACTCTGGTTTAGGAGCAAGAGAGTATATAAGCATAAAAACAAGCTATACCATATCATTTCGTGACAGCAGAAGAGTCTGTGGCTTATTTTATATGCTAGTTGAGAAGTAACAAAGAAACCAGGATTTGCAGGTCCCAGTTTGACTTATTGCCTGACAGTGTAGCAGTGCTCCTGTACTCCCGTGCCTCCATGCAGCACAGACCCCACTGAGCATCTGCCCTCAAGCAAGAAAACCAGCAACAACCCCCCAAAGAGATTTATGAGGCAGGAGGGCTGAGAAAACAGCGTTCGGTCCTGCAAGGAACAAGCACGGCCCCAGCCCTTATTTCTTTCACCACGGAGGGTCCCCTTAATGGTGATAAATGCTGTGCGGCATCGAACTTCAAAGGCTGTTGGAGCAGACTTCTCCGGTCTGGGGCAACGCGGCGCGTGAGACACCAGTCTGGGGCCACATGGAGAGGAGGGACCGGGGCTCGAGCGACAGATGCTCACACAGATGCACCGTCACGGGACAGACGTGCCCCTCAGCAAGGGGTAGGGTAGCAGGAGAGGAGATGCAGACCCCGACTGTTGCTTTTCTCCCCCCACCCCTGCCTAGAGGTTCACCCTATGTTCTGCAGGAATTTTACTGTGGCTGCAATTTAGTGGCCCTGAGCGAAGGATGACTAATGCCTGCTGTTGGTTGGAGCCTATTCGGTGTGCTCCTGTCTTCTGGTTGGATTTTGCCTAATAGGGATTCAGTTCACATGCGCCGCAGTGTGACCTGATGTGCAGTATATGGGGACAACTGGGGGATGCTGGTGTAGGTACTTCTTCAGGCCCCCAGCTTCAGTCCTCAGGATGGCATGGAAACAAAAGGATTAAGATGGTGTGAAATAAATGCCATTAATTTCCTCTTAAATGGAGATTTCTTTTGCTGCCTGAGCCCTCTTGAAGCACTTTCTCTGCAGAGAGGCACACGTGCACGTGCTTATGTGCCCACACACACTGCTCCCTCCTGGGGTGTACTGTGACCTGCTAATACCACCTTGGAGGTGTTAAACTGCATCTGCACTAGGTGCTAAAAGGTGCTTCATCATGTTAACTGCACAGAATAAAAGAAAACATCCAAACAAAAAGCACTTATTTCTCCTGTATTGCCAAGGTCTGTGCACTCTGTGTGGCTGGGCCATCTCCCTTGTTGCTCTTGGAGTTTTCAAGTCTTGTCATGCTGGGAAATACTGGAGGAGTTTAATGATGTTCACTATAAACTCATATGGAATACATAGTTGTAACATTTATAATTCCCCAACTGTAGCTGCATTTGGGTTTAATTGTCATTTCAGTCAATGCTGTCCCATTTGGGAAATTACCAGTGCATTTACATTTGGTCAATTTGTCTGGTTGCTTTTGATTAGATCTGTACATCAATCATCACCTTGGCTCGCCCCATCTGACCCCTGTGTCTGGGCATCGCTAGCAGTGAAAAAACTTTCTTACTGTAAAACTTTTTTACTGTGAGGGTGATTGAACACTGGAACGGGTTGACCAGAGTGTTTGTGGATTCTCTGTGGTTTGAGATATTCAAACCTGACTACACAATGTCCTGAGCAACCTGCTCTAGTTGACCCTGCTGTGGGCAAGGGGTTGGACTAGATGATCTCCAGAAATCCCTCCAAACTCAACTACTCTGATTCTGTGGTATGGGGACATCTCTACCCACATAATGTGTAGGCTCTGGATGGTGACTTCCAGGGAATGAATACTCATTGTCTTGCTTTATTGGTGTTATGAACCCCATCAGATCACATATCTGGACCAGATGAGGATGGCTTAAAAAGAAACCAGGTGTGAAAGGCTCTTTTGCACTGGTGCACATCCACAACTAAGAGGTTGCAATTAGGATGTGCTACTGTAGCATCAAGGGAAGGTGAAGGGAAAGGCGTAGCCCCTTAGAGAGGCAGCTGATTTCACACTGTACCACCAAGGTGATCTACTGCACAGCTAACCATGGCAGAGGGGAAACCACTGTGGGTGCGAAGGCCTGGAGACCCGCATGTGAAATCAAACACCTTTGGATATATTTTGGGCTGTTTCTGTACATGCGTCCACTTGGGGACAGACTGAAGTAGACATGGTCTGTGCTTTACCTGTGTGGGTAGTGCTGCCATGGGTTTCACTGGGCAAGGCAAGTAATACACTTATGTGCTATGGTGGACAGGAGTGGCTGGAGAGAGATAAAACTTGAGATGTTTATATACCTGCATATCTGTAAATCAAATTGGATGTAATTATGCATGTTAGTGTTTGTAGAGAGTCTATGAAAACGCATTATATGCGTGCATATATGTGTGGAGTGCACACTATGTCCACCTTCGCATACTAGAGGTTAGAAGAAGCAGGATGTTTGTCTGTGTGTAGTATATGCTATTGCCATTCTTAATGTGTGAGTGTGTGTGGACACGAGGTGTAAATCTGTACCCTTGTGTTTGCAGAGGGCTGCATTCAGTCTCGTGCATTTGTAAGCAGGAGTTTGTAAGTATGCGTAGGCACAAGCTCTCCGGTGCCCCGGCCTGTGGCTGCGCACAGCAGTGAGTCTCTTGGTCCAGGCTGGGAATAAGCTTTATTCTCCCTGCACAGTCTCTTGTGTGTTTTCCTTATTTTGCCATATAAATGAAAACCCCAGCAGAGCCATGGGGACCTGACAGGAACGTTAATGCTGTGTGCACCGCAGCCACGCTGCTGCAGCTTTTCCATTGCATATTATCCAGCATTGCAATGTTGTGACTGCTGTGAGCTTTTATTACAGTATAAAAGTGGAGGGCAAGAGGCAGCTTTTTTTGCCGTAATCTCTGTGGTTATCTCCCAGGTGTGGGTAAGCCAGTCACCACAGCCATGAGTAGATATTCACCACCTTCCCTGGCTGCAGATCCACTCAATGCCTTCCTGGCTTGTCCTTGGACCGGGGGACCTGTTGCCTTCGCTCCTCAACCAGAGGTCAGGCTGTTCAGGGCAAATCCTTCGAGTGCTCCTAGGCAGAGCTGCTATAGTCTTGGCAAATTTGAAGAGGTCCAGAAGCAGCTCCTGCTGCTATACCCCAACCTGCAAGCACCCAGGAGGCAAATAACTATCATTCACAACAAAACAAATCCATTAGCATTCTCCTTTGTACTGCTAATGAAGCTAATTAAGCTGCATGCAAAGAAACAGAGGTTGAACTGGTAGGAAGGCATGGAGAGCAGAAGATGATTTCACCAGAACATGATTTTCCTGGTTTCCTTCATTAGCCAAGGCCTTTGATCCTTAAACAGCCTTTAGGGAAGGGGCTGACAGGGGAGAGCAAAGCTCATCCAGGGTCCTGCGGGATGTACTACAGCTGCGACAGGTTGGAGAGAGGCCTTTAGGGGAGTGTGTGCTCAGGGCTGTTCCTCAGCTCTGGAAGGAGTTTTTTCCAGTATCAGTGGAGCTGAGTTTTTCTTTACTGTCGGTGGTCTCCTCCTGCCCTGACCCTGCTGACAGGGAAATCTTACCCGTCCTTCCACTGGGACAGCAGCTTGTGCTTCCCACCACCACTGGCTCTGCTTACAGAAGCACAGGGAGAACACGGTGTCCTGTCTGGCTTCCATCCTGACCACCACCCTCCAGTCGCACTCAGGGTTTCCCCAAGCCTGGGATGGTGTTGGAGCCCTGGGAGGGAAGCTTGGAGTCTCCAAGCCCAGTTTTACTGGAATCTCAACCACGTGACATCGTGAAGTAATCACCACCCCCTCCAATACCTCCCTAGTGCCCCAGGATGCCATAGGATCCTGTATCCCAAGGAGGTGGTTTGGGCTGTGCTATGGTCTGAGGTTTCAGGTGTATTCAGGTACGGGAAAGGTGGAGGTACATTTGCAGACTGGCACTGTTATGAGCCAAAAGCCCCTCTGTCCATCCACACCCTTGAAAGGTGTGTTGCACCCTTGGAAGAGGGTCCTCGCACTTCTGTGAAGAGTGATGGCTAAACCACCCTTTGGCTGGCCTCCAGGTTTGCTCTGCCTGGAGGATAGTTGCGATCCTCTGGTCTCTTTGCAACTGCACAGGAAAAGGGAGATGTGACTTATTTACCGCAGTGCAATCTCTCCTTCCCTCCAACAAACAAAAAAAACCCTCCAAACCACCAGCCAACCAGCCAACAAATAGACCAGCCTCCCATTGCGATGGTGGCTGAGGGCGATGACTTGCATGCTGTGCCTCTCCCTCTGTGCAGGTGGAGGACGCTCAGAGATACCCTGCTTGAGAGGTGCTTCCCCTCCCACAGGGTCCTCAAAAGCTCCCCCAGCAGTTGTGGGAGGAGGAGGAGGAGGAGGCAATTACTTTCAAGGCAAGACGTGCCAGTAGATCCTAGTTAGCAGAGGTGTCTGGCGCCTGAGAGCGATGTCTATGAATGAACCGAATTGGTAAAGCTGCTGCCACACGCTACAGATGAGGCGACTGCACTTGTATTAATGTACATCTCACCCGAACTTGAGAATTTCTGTCCCGAATACGCAGGGCTGTGGAAGCGGAGCCGCTGCTCAATGCGGCTGCTGCGGTCTCACCTCATTGCGGATTCCCCGGGAGTGCAGGATTGGGAGGGGGAGCAGGTGCACGCTTTGGAGGAGGTGGGACCAGCCATTATCAGCCTGAGCATTAATTGTCCAATTAACATCACACTGTGTAACACGAGTAAATAAGAGTCGGCAGTTTGGGTTTCTTGCAGAACCCTCCTATTGCAAGGGCTTTGTGTCTGCCCTGCTCTCTCTTCCACCTCACGTTGCAGAGCCTGGCAGGAATGGCTGGTGTTGTCTAAAATAGCATGGATGGTGTTTTTCCTCTCTTGCACTGCTCCTGCCATGCAAAGCAGGAAGCAATGTGGGATGAACACGCAGAGCTGGCCCGGACATAATTTCTGCAAAAGTGCTTCTATTAATGCAGTGCACTATCCTGGATGCAGATTGCGTGGGGGTGGCTCTCCACCCTCTTGGCAATTTCTGTGGGTTTTCTGCTGGTCAAAGTTACCAGAAGCTGTTAAAAATCTGCTGTACATTCCACACTAAGAGGCAGCTGCATTTCAGGAGTGAAGTGATACTTACAGGCGAACCACCCTTTTCTCCAGGCATCTTCATCTATGAAGTACTGCAGGTCCTTCGGGATGATTATAAGGTATTTATAGTTGAGGAGATGGATGACTTAGTCCTAACCGTATGAATGATATCGCAGCGATGGCAGCCTTAAACACAGACAGCTAGAGGTCACATTTGATTACAGAAAGACTGGATTTCAGCCGAAGCAGCTGGGAGAGATGTTCCTCCCTCCTTGAGAAATGACAAGTGCAAAAACATCCTTCCTAACTTGGGTTCCTGAGGCAGCCAAGAGCAGAGTGCCTCTGTGTCTGAAATGGGGTAGGGTGCCAGTGGCTTTGTCATCCTTGGCAGGGAGAAGCAACTTGTTAGTGGTGGCAGCTCAGCCCAGCTGGCAGGCTTGAGAGGCCGCGACAAGCAGAGTGTCCCCAGAATTTGTCTTCCCGTCCCCTTCTAGCGAGCACATTAGGACATATCTCATTCTGTGCTGATTGCTCTCCTGCGCTATTACTTTGTGGCCGTATAAACTCCTGCTGCTATTATACAGTTAGGCGATGCAGAACAAAGCTGCTTATTAACACATGGAGGAGTCCTGGATGCTTGCGGGTCAGGTCCTCTCACCACATGTGGGAAGAGACTCACCTCCCACCACTGCCAGCGGGGCAAGGGCTTGGCCAGTCCATCCAGAAGGAAGCCCCAAGGCTCAGACAACCCCCATGACTGGGGGATGGTGGGGCGAGTTATGGAGGTGGACACTTTGCCCCCCACACTCTGGGATGCAGATGCTGTGGGATGGGTCTCCTACCCTAAATGAATGTGTTGGCATCTTCTCTCTTGTCAACCCTTCTTCTAACCTGCCAAAAGGCACAGCATCCCTACGGTTGGAATAAGTTGGGGAAGAGCTGCTCATGTGTCCTTCCCATGGTGGTGAGGGGCGGGAACATAACAGAAAAAGGGAGAGGAAGGTGATAAGCGGGAAGAGAGACTCAGAGCTGAAAGACCAGAAAGCCCTGATGATTGGGAGCAAGGCACATAGGCGTGAGGGGAACAGAGCAGAGCAGGTGAGACCAAGGTGTGAAGTCCACCTCTGGGACTGGCTCTGAGTAGTTGAGGTTTGCTAGTTTGGTTCCCTTATTGCAGAGACAACACGGGGCTGAGCAGATGCGTCACCAGTCTTTTAGCTTGATGCTGCTCAGATGTGCAGCTATCAGAACTGCCTGATAAATCAGTGACCAACCCCTAGCTAAGAAAAAGCCAAGACTGGAGCTGGGAGGGACCAGCTCCTGGTGGGACATGAGACTGGGAGCTGCATGGATTGCAGTTACTGTGGTCCTCTGGTTTTGCTTTATGTTTGGAGGCAGAGGGAGGGCAATCAATGAGCAACACCCAAAGGAAGTGAGGCTGCATCCAGGTGGAGAGAAGGGGTGGAGATGCTTCCAGCCAGGAGGGCAAAGGCAGGTGTGATGGTCTCTTACTTACCATCTTGTGGTTCCTTTCTCTGTCAGAGTCTTTCTCATTCTCACCACCTAAAACACCTGCAGCCCCAGCCACATCTTAGCCTCTCCCTGTCTGCAATCCTCCGGCCATCAGCGGGATGCTCAGCCAGGCTTGGCTTTTCAAGGCAGCATAACAAAGCTGCCTTTCCAGACCCCTTCCAGGTGAGCTGCAGCAGGATGTCCCGCAGCCTTGGTGTCTGTGAGCAAGCCTGAGATAAAAAGGAAGGGCTGTAAGTCCTGCTCTCATGCCAGATATGAACAACAGTGGGAAAGGGATGTCAGATCTGGCCACGCAGGCAGAGCGAAGGCACTGCTGTCTGCTGCCTGGTCAGTGGGCAGGAGGGAACATGTTGGCAGCAACTCTTTCGTGTCTTACTGCCCTTGAGCTGGAGGGGGAATGGCAGGCATGAGATTTCACTGCCCCTCCTGTCAGCCTGATGGACAGAGTAGCCCCTTGCCCGCTCCTGAGGGTGTGGGGAGGCCAAGCAGAATGGGAACGAGTCGTACCCAGAGGGGAGAAGCAGCTTTGTGTCTGGGGTCCCTTCTGCAGTTGGTGCTGGGTTTATCTTACAAAGTTTTATCACCAGTGTTGGACAGAACCTCAGTTCTTTGGGTTACAAGGTTGAATGAATATGAGTGCTTGCATTTCATATATGCTCCACAGATAAGCAACTTAGAGCACAGCTACTCCAGGTTCATCATCATCTTTCTATCAGTCACCATGGGTCTGTGAAGGCTGCACCTCTTTTTCTGCATCATCAGCAAATCTGTCTGAGTTCCTGTCATGAACACAACCAAAGTCTCTGAGGTTTGGGAGAAACAAACAAAACCCACTCAGAATGAGACCAGATGCGGTATGGTGGTCATAAGCTGCACGTTTATGCAAATCTTGCTGTCACCTGTAATAATACTTGATACTGTGAAGCATGAGGTTTTAATCATAGTGATGTGAGTGACCTGGGGCTTACCATCTGTACAATTACCCAGCCCCCCAGCAGCAGTATTTGACCCATCAGAGACAGCGAGACATGTAGATACTGTAGTCAGGTTGCAATGCATCTATTCTTTCCAAGCTATCATTCAGTTTAGGGTTATATCACAGAGTTGGTCCTCCACATGTGGAAAAGTATGTATCATGTGTCTTGATGGAGGCCCAGGTGGTCCTGAGCTGATTGCCTCCCACTTTATGTCTTAAAGCAGAAACCCTGCTGCATGAACGCAGGAGCCACTGCATTCACAAGCTGACAGTCTCCAACCTGACCACTTGACAGTGGGCATCTGCATCCCACTGGGAAAGGAGTGACATATTCAAAGGTACTGAGAGTTGCCAGCTTGGAGAAGTTGATGGCAAATAAAAGAAGTGGCCCCAGGGATAAAGTCCCATGTTAACTGGTAATCAGACAGGAGGCAACGTGCCAAGGTAGGACCCAAGAAGTGAAGCCCAGGGTCTGGTAATTCTTTGGTGTGCATTTTGACTGCCAATGGTGCTGGATAACCGGTGCTTCTGTCCTAAACTTCTGGTTGATGTTTACATTTCCTTCCTGTGGACCTGGTGTCCAGTCAAGCTACTGGCACTCAATCACTCATTTGAAGTGCCGATTCTTGAGCTCAGTGGTTTTGTTGCTTTGAGAAGCCATTCCCAGCATAGGACTTTCTCAAACTGATCCTGCCAACATGCTCTGACTTTCCCTGTTAACCAGCAGGAGTGCAGGCTGTGCTTCAGAATAATTATGTGCAAGGCACAGAGTCAAGACAAAGGTGGAAGATCCTAAAACATGCACAGATGTGCTCTACTCTTCCTATCTGTGTCCTTGAGATATTTCAGTACCCTCCAGAAAAAGAAGTATCAGGTGCCAAACGCTGGCTGCAATCCCCTTCTCTCCTAGGTGCTGTTTCTCATGAGATTTAAGCTGCTATCTGGCTGGGAAGAGAACAGGGGTTATTCAAGGCTATTTGCTGTGGGATGTGGGGGTGATGTTGGGTCAGACTGTGGCACTGGAGCCTCAGGGCAGACCCTCATAGGGTAAGTGCCAACCTTTTTCTGTAGGGAGACCATAGGCTCTCACACCTGTGCATTGACATCAACGCTGACCAAGAGGATGCAAGCTCCTTGCAGTCTACCCAGGTGCACTGCAGGTCCCTCACGTCTCAGAGCCCCAAAGTCCCTCTGTATCTGCGGTGGCAGGGAGCTCTGCTTTTGAAGGTGAGCCACTGTGTCCTTGAAACACTGGCTCCAAGACCATTTGGGATGTGAAGTCAAGTGACAACCACAGATCTTTGGGTTGCCCTTACATCAGCTCTTCCTTTGCCTTTCTTCCTATCCTTTTATTGCCTTCATTATACATAGCACCTTTCTGAGCGGGGAGGTACAGACATCAGGCTGTTATACAGCAACTGTCCCATGGCTGATCCATGCCAAGGAAAACCAGCCATTTTCTCCAGTAATCCCTGGGGTCCCTCTTAGTTGCATTTAGTCTTTAGGAAATGCAGTTCCTTTAGTTGTAGCAGAAATCCTGAGACAAGTTTATCTATCTACAAGATACCTGCCAGTGGGTAAACAGGAGACTGGTACAGATTTTTTGGAAAAGCAATAATTCCAGAGATATCACGAGGAAGAGTAAGACCTTTCCTTGTTGGCCAGCAAGCTCCAAATAGAGTAGTCTTTTAGATTAAAAAAAAATAATAATTGTTTGTTCTAAGAAACCTGGGAACAGGCTGGCAATATGCGACGTTAGGTAGCATCGGCAAGCGTTTGATTCCGGTGCCTGCTATGCAATCAACTGAAATATGAGGAGTTTCTGATGGGACATATCATGCCAGAGTAACCAGCTTTCTGTGCCTATGATTATGGCATCCAGGATATTACTGTGCATATCTCCTTGCCAAGGTAGCTCATGCCCATTTGTTCTTATACTGCTAACCTTGTGCTAGATCTTTACTTACCTTCTTTTCTTATGTGTTCAAGAGCTGGTTCAGAGCAGGCTTTGGTAGGAGAGCTCCCCCAAAACCTGGGCTACCAAGCTTGCCAAGTGGTAGCATCTCCCTGGAGTGAGTTTAGTGCTCCCTCCAGCCCTTGTTCTGCTCCTTCCTTGTTATCACTCAGAGGAAGATCTTAGGAAGAGGCAAGGACATCAGCCCAAACATTTTCCAGACCATCCTGACATCAAGCAGTGACAAAGGAATGAGCAGAGCTGTTTCTTTGGAGAATGCCCTGCGGGGAAGGGATTTGGCTCTCCATCATGCTCCACGATCCAAGCCAGAGGCAGGGGTCGGTGGTCGCTGGGAGCTGCAAGCTAAGAGCGACTGATGTAATTACTGGTACTGCATTGTGCTTGAAGCACTGCAGCCTAAGCCTAAATTTTCAGCATTGCGGCAGCCAGAGCTGCGTCCCACAGGCACTGCTTCACTGGGTGGGTCCGTCTTCCCCTTCTGCCGATGGGGCCAATACAAGACATGGAGTAGCTGAGCCAGAAGCTCCTTCCAGCAATGTTCTTCCCTGGGGCTGCAGGAGTTTAAGACTCAGGCCTTGCAATTCTCCAGGCTCAGGCTCTAACTACACCGAGCAGGCAGCCAGTCAAGATGCTTTTTAGGCTACTTAGAAATACAAGCACAGTGTATCTCAGTAATTGCTGTCTTGTCACTGGCCGAGGCTCTTTGGACGCTGAAAGCATCCCAGACCGGCTCAGTCACTGGGGTGCTAGACATAGGTTTAAGCCAGATATCAGCCAGGTGATCTATATGAGAGACCACCATGTACCAGCAGATATCTGCACCAAAGAGAGAACCATTTCAGTCCAGCTTATTCCCCCAACCCCATGGTGACACAGTCTTGGGTCTCTGGAGTGGGTTTTGCATCCTGCAGCAAGGATCATCTTCTGGAATCAGGTAGTGGACAATCACAGTGCTTCATCCCCTGCGCAGGAGTACCGGGGAGGGGAATGGTGCCTCCCTGCTCTCAGGGTTTCCAGCAGCCTGTTGTTCTGCTCTGATGTCAGGGAGGCGGCTTTGCCAGGGAAATCACAAAGGCAATCGCAAGTGGGACTTAAAATAGCTCTTCATGCAAGGCGGAGGGAAGGGGGGAGCGGCGGGGGAAGGGCTCCGCCTGCCACATTGACAACTTTCCGAGGGAGGCTGAACTCTCGCCTGTCAGTACTCTGCCTCTTCCCCAGCTGAAAATCCCAGAAGGGAAGAGGGATCCAGTTCCCCTTGGATGCTGCAAACCTTCCTGTCTAGCGGGAGGTTTCCAGTCGGCTGGGAGAAGGGAACAAAATCAAAGTGGCATCTTGGGGGAGGAATGGGGGCCAGCCTCTCCCTGGCTGGTGGTTGGGTTTGTGCTGGAGCCAAGTCTCCCTTCCCATGTTCCCCCTCCTCCTGCAGCATCCTGAGACATCGCCTGAGATGGCAAAGGCACCGGCTCCGCGGCGCTTGGCAGGCCCAGCCAAGTTCCTGCAGACGCCAAGGTTGGAGGCTACAAGGACGTAGGAGGTGGCTGTTCAAGCAGGGGAAGCGGCAACCACAGCGCGCTCTGTGGCTGTGCAGTTGCTTCGTGCTTCCACGTGCTAGGAATTACCTGGAGGCAGCATGGGCTGTGCCTATGCTGGCTTTCTTGGGAGAGGCTGGGCAAAGGAGTGAACTCATCATAGCTATGCAAGCCACATCCCACCACAAACAAGTTGGACGTGGGGTTTGAAGCCCTGATCTGCCCCAGGGGATGTCCCTAGTCACCTGCAAATCAGAGTGGATCACAGCTGGTTTCCTAGCAGGACACAGCACTTCTCCAAGGAGTTCTGTGGGGCAATTTTCTAACCCAACAGGTCACACAAGAGCTCTTCCATCCCATCATCTCTACCGGGGTGCATCAAACCCAGTCCATTTTTGTCTCCCACAGCAAACATCAGCGGTGAAGAAAAGCTCTGCATTGAGGCTGAGCTGCTTGGCTGGACTCAGCAGGTGGTTCACCCTGTTCAAAGGTAGCAGCATAGAGCTGACGGGACAAAACACCTTCAAGAGCTGCCTGTCTCCATTGCACCGTATGGGAGCCTAGAGCAGGCACTTTGTTAACACTAATTTTGAGATGCGTGAAGTTAAACGCCAACACATCTCCCTTGTGTCTGAGTTGAGGAGACATCCTTTGGAGGGTCGCCAGCCTGGGGCCCCTCCTAAAGCACACAGCTGCGGTAGCAGGAGCAGTTTATGGCTCATACGTGTACCACTAACTGCATGCCTTTTTGGGAACAGCCAGCAGATAAATGGCCTTGCAGCTCCCTGGCTCTGATTGTCTCCTGCTTTCTGCAGGCTGGCAAATCCAGGACTGATATTCCATCCCCCTTCCAACCACCTTTTTTTTTTTTTCCTTTTCTTTTGCCAAGTTGCAACCTGTGTCTTGTAGGTGTGCTGATCCTTGTCTTACACTCATAAATATTCAGTGTCTGCTGTAGGAGCCTTTGGGCTGAAGTATGTCACATAGCAAGAATACTGACTTTGCTGTGCACAGAGCGTTACAGGAGCTTCCTTGACCCACCTCCCAGAGGGATAATGCTCCAATATTGCACGCTTGTGTCCTTAAACTCAAACGCTTCAGCCAGACAAACCTTTGACAGATCAGGGCTGAGGCGGTTTGCATCAGTGGCTGGCTGCATGGGGAAGGCAGGCTTTGAAAAACCTTCTGGCACAGAGACATGATGAAGCACCTCATCTTTATCTGCTCTGAGATGTGGCCATCTACCCTCTACGTGACTCCATCAATACACCTTCTTCTTCCCTACCCCACCGCTTTCCCAGACCCAAAGATGCCCTCATTTCTGTGCCATCTGGTTCATGTCTCTTGGGCTTCCAGGGATGCCAAACTTGCCCTGACTCTGCTAACCTGTTCCAGCCTTGCTGCTGGATGCTCCTCTTTGGCAAAGTGGATGAACACATGACTGAACATTACTCATTGCAATGGGACATGTGTGCATGCTTAACTCAAACATGCTGTTCCAGTCTTTCGCTTATTTGGGGCCCTAATTTGGAGATTCCACACGCATCTGTTATTACCCCACAACTCTAAGCTTATGCTATGCTGCAGCCAACTTTCTGCTTTGGATTAAATTTACCAGGGGTTAAATAAGATCACTTCTCCGTCCCATGATCCAACCTGGGATTTGGACATATAGAGCAGTGTAACTCTTAAGTTGCCTTGTCCTACCTATTCAGCCTCTCTGACCTCTAGTCTAGTGACTATCTTGCCTGAATCATCCTCATTCAAATTTGCCCTCAAGTTTCCCATAAAATAGTGCACTTTGGGGAAAGAGTTGGGAAAGAGCGTTTATAATGAGTGGCTATACATGTGTGTGCTCACATCTCACCCTAGGAAGGTGGCAGGTATTACTGTAAATGCCTCTTGGCTCTTGTTCCACCTCTGGGTAGCTACAGTCTCTTGCCAATTTATCATGAATTAAGTATCCCCGCCCCTGTGCTCTCCTTCACCCTCCACTTGCCTTTCAGAGGAATGCACTGGCCTTGTGCCTCCAGGCTGCAATTTAACTGCAACTCATGCTGCATCTGCAGATAGATACTCAGCACTGTGAAATACAGCATTGTTTTTTCTTCTCTGAATGGCCTTGGGCAGAGCAGCTGTAGTGTAACTCACTGCCTCCATGCAAGGTGCATGTCCTCCAGCTCTGTGTTGGAGCGATGGATGGGGCTGACCCCTTGACATCTGGCTGTACAGGGCTTGCGTGATACAGAAGAGTGCAGAGTTGCTGCTGCTGCTAAGGCAAGTCATCGATATGAGATAGCTTGTGTGTGGGGTTTCATGGGGAATAATGGGTTCAGCATTCAGGAACTGTTTTGCTCCTGATGCTGTCTCAGTCTGCCGTGGCTCACTCTGGGCCAGAGCCTATTAAATGCTTAAGCATCTCTTGCAAAGTGCCATGTGCCCTCAAATGCTGGCAGGATCAGACTGTGTCCACATTCATGCTGTTAATGTTCAAGGTTACTAATATAATCTTCTCCATTTCTCAGTCAGGATTGCCAATGGCCGAGGAAGATTGGTCCTCATTTCCTATCATGCCCTCATTGCTTTTTGCCTTGCCTATGCCAGGAGCATGTGGAACAGCAGTCTTATTGCCAGCCTGGAGAAGCAAGCCATTTCCCACCGCCTTAATTACAAAAACCCTTGCAGACAGGAACTCGGGAATGGCCATAGTGGTTAAACATAAGATCCTTCATCTATGCTTTGGTCCTGTCTCTAGAAGCGGCCATCAGCAGATGTGGATCGAGTGTATGAGCAGAGCAAGCACAGAGATATCCTCACTTGCATCACTCACCCAGCTGCAGGAATTTGTGTCTTCCTGAGCCAGTGAAACCAGTTGAAACTCCAGAGTGTCCTGGATGCATTTATTTGCACTTACTGAAGTTATTTATTTTGCATGTGATGTCTTTGTTTTCTAGAAAGAGGGTACATGTCAGCTGAGACTCATGATGCGCTAAATACATTAGTTTTGTACATACTCAGGTGCATGGCTCATTCCCCTGAACATGTTCTCCTTTGTGTGCTGAGGGAGAGAAACCGCACGGGGTGGGCACTGTTCTTGCCCTTGTACAACGACCAGAAGGAAATATCCACGAGGAGGAAAATAGCTATCAAAGACAAGCAGTGTAAATGATGCAGGAATGGTGTACTGCAGGACTGATCTCTTCAGGGTGGTTGCAGGCAGGTACAAGCTTGGCCAATCAGCATGACTTGTATCATAGGAAGAATAGCTTATTTGTTCCTTGTTTTGGACAAACCCATGTTTCTTTGTTACATGCCAGCTATCCCTCATACCCACCTAGAGTCAGGCCAGCGGGGTCCTACACCCAGGCATTGAGGATCAAACTCCATTTTTCCTGTGTTGCTCCTTGGTTCTTCCACCTACAGAAGGTGCTGAGGTTCCTTCAGGTGGGCAAAGAAGCTGCCACCAGAATGCAAAACCCCTCCTTTCTCCCAGACAAGGGAAAAGAACCTGTACAGGAAGATGCTCTAAGGATCAGGGCACACTTCCCTTCCTTCTTGCTCTGATGTCCCTCTTGGGTTGTTGTTGAGGTGTTTGGTGACCACATGGCATGTGGAGCAGCCTCCAAGTCCTCTAAGTCCTTGCAGGGCTTGTGGCCAGTGCCTAGAGGGGTATGACATGCTCTGACATGGACTTCTTGCACAGCAAGGTAACCTCATGGCGTGATTTGGATTATGATCTTCACTTAACTGAAGTCTTGGAGCTCAGGCCTGCTCCCTCTGTGATGAGAGTTCAGGGTAAACTAGTCTTATTTCTGGTTTTCTGACTATCCAAAGGGGATAGACTGAGAAGGTCTGCTCATTTCTGACATGCATCGTTTGTGTCTGTAATATTTCAAATGGTTAGCATTCACCACCCCTTCCATGCCCCCCCCAGATCACCTGCGAGAGGGATTTATTCTGGCTGGTTTATCATCTTGGTTGACTCCAAGAAACAAGCACTTCATAATGACTGCAGAGATTAAATTCTGACAGACTCTCAAACCATTAACCTGAAGGAAATGTAACAATAAATTAAACATATTAATGAAGCCGTACTACAAGCTCTGAATTTGTTAGGTAAATTGTACAGTTATTAACAATGAACCTGACTTAACGTAATCCATCACCAGGGAGGTTTGGGAGGTGCAGGGTTGGGGTTCATTCCTGCAGTCCTTCTTCATCCTTGTGTCAGGATGGAGGTATGTTGAGGTTCTTGTATGGCTAACCAGGGGAGTCATCCTTAGATCAAACATCTGAAGTGAAATTTCACCGAGATAGTTTCATGCTGTCTTCAACCTGACCTAGGAGGAGTTTTGTGTTGTTGTTTGGGGAGCAGGAGATGTTGAACCATTTGCAGGGTGCTGTTGTGCAGTCCCCGTAAAAGAAGCATGTGGTGGCAGGGCAGATATCTCAAAAAGGGTGTTTTTGTATGTGGTGTTACTTTTCCCATGATTTGTGCTGTCCTGGTCCTTGCTGGAAAAAGGGCCTGGTGGTGGTATTTGTGATGAACTCTAGGAACTGGTCTCCATTGACTTACATCCTCCACCTTATTCACATCCCCTGTCACATACAAAGGTCCTTTGGTGCACTGGTGCTATTTAATCATGCCAGGTAGGCTGCAGATGGACAAGGCTGAAGCAGAAACTTGTGACACCAAGCCCAAACCTGTGACATCACGACACCGCATTATCCCTCCAAAACTTTGCGACATTTCTCCCTCACGTGCACAGGAAAGCACAGCCATCATGTCCCATGGTCTCCGAGGAAAGAAGCAGTTAGAGCATGCTTCATTTTGCTGCGGCATGAAGAACAATGGGGTGCACGCTTGGAGCAATGTGATGCAGCACCATGTACGAGGGAGTGCAGCACATGGGTGAACGCACTCAGGAGTGCTGCGTCTCCCTGGCAGGGCAGGTGGCTGCTAATTTGAACAGTATCCACTATTTGAATGAAGCCAGCAGGGGTGAGGAACAGGGTTTTGTCGTTTCTAGGAGGCAGCTTTGGGTCCCTGCCAGCTCAGCAGGGTTGGGAGCAGCTCTTCTCTTCCAAAGCAGCAGCTGCAGAGCCAGTCCCAGCCAGAATCTCCCCTGTGCATGGGGGTGCTCACAGTAAATGGTGGAAAATATGGTTGGGAGAAACCTGAGAGGTTATCTAGCCCATCCCCTTGAAGGCAGGGTCAACTCTACCTGTATCGCCCCTGACAGAAGCTTCTCCAGCCTGTTCATCAAACTGCCAGGCTCTCCAGGCAAGCTGTCCCACGGCTCCTTTACCCTTTCTCCAACATCTAAAGCCAGCCTCTCTACTGTTACCCACAGCATACCCACACCAGGCATGGAGAAAAGTTTCTTCTCTTCTTTTTTTCTCCTCCACATTTGAAGATGATTATCCTAGTTCCTGTCCATCTTCTCTAAACAGACCCAGTTCCTCCTGCCTTGCCATAGAAGTTCAGGCTCCCTAGGTGCCCCGTGAGTCTTGTCCCCTTCAGCCGGCCTCCTGAAGTGCCCCACTCATGGCTTCAGCAGATCATCAGGGCAGCTGGACTGCGCCGCGTGCTCACAAGCACACGTGCCTGTTGTCCCTCGCAGCAGGGTGGCTGTATCTCCTGCAGCACCCCAGCACTGTTGACTTAAGCACATGGTGTATGCTACCCCTCCTGCCTCATTTTGTGTTTCAAGCTCCCAGCCTTTCCTGATTTAACAAGCTGCTTCCTTTATCCTGGTCATTCAGGGAAATATCAACTAATGCTAGCCAAAGGGCTTGCACGTGTCTTCCCCCAGCTCCCAGTAGCTAGATGCACGCTGCAAAAGCTCAGGCTGCCTTAGGTTGCTCTGGAGTAACTCTGGACCTAGTGGTCTGAAAATTAGGCATTGAATTCCCAGAGATAGCAGATGAGTGATATGTCTTGGAGATTGCTCACCTACATATGCTTTCCCCTGCATTTCTTTATGGGAAGGACTCCTCTCACCACGAGCATCCTATGGCATCCTATGGCATCCAGGACTCTGTCCTGAGCAGAGTGAATCCCCCATGACTAGGATCTGCCAGGCAGCGGACAAGAATGGCAGGATGGTTTTGAGGCAGGCAAGTGGATCTGGGTCAGGGAATTCTCCTGTATGCTTGGTCCTGCAAAGCAATGGAGAGTTTTCTTCAGCAAGGTGCCAAACACCCCTTGAAGTGTCAATCACTTCATTTGGCATTGATTTTTCTTCTAAGGTCTCCCCGCTGTTCCCCTCCCAAGAGCCAGGCTTTCTGCTGACAGGCAGTCTTGCATGGGAATTTCGAGGCTGTGCAGTGCAAAGTGCTTCAGAGACCTGCACTGGACTTGGGTTCCTGCGCATGGGGCCATCCCTGCTCCCCATATAAGTGTGTTGCCTTACGCTGCTGCTGCACTGGCTATTAACCGTGCATCCCACCAGCCCAGGCTTGGGTGCATGGTCCTGGGAGCATTTCTTGGCAGGGGATGGAGTTTAGCAGATGATTTGATGGTTGGACTTGATGATCTTACAGGTCTTTTCCAACCGTAGTGATTCTGTGATTCTGTGATTTTGCCACCAATGCTATGGGATGGGCCGAGCAAAGCTTTCACATGGTGCAACAGTAGGATTTTCCCCACATCCTTGGATTATTTTGATATCAGTATTTTTTCCTTTTGTATCTAAGGTTTTGCTGGACTTACCAGCAAGCATTTGTATCACTGTTCTCTCTGAGATATATTTAAACTGCTCTATTCACATCTTGTAACAGGGATTCTACTTTTACTTAAGTGGTAGATGTCTCTGCATTTAAATCATGATGTTTTTTTCTGGGACTGACAGCTGGGAAATGCTAGGTGGCTTCAGCTTTATAATTACCTGTCTGTCTTGTCTGTGTGTTCATGCACACACACACGTGCAGTTGTGCGCCAGGCTGAAGAGGAAGCAGTGAATGCAAGCAGCAGCTGGATCTGGTATGTGACAAGTTAGGAGGAATTGTTTTTCTTTAAACATCTTTTTATGTACATCTCAGTGCTGCTCTTCCCGGCTGCAGCATCACAAGAATGAATAACCCCAGAAATCCTTGGCCTATTTGGGAAAAATGGAGGTTTGCTAAATATTGGTTCTGCCTGTACGAACTTGTCTCCAGCCTGGGCATCGTGTATCGTGGCAGAGTTCCCCAGGGGCTGGGTTGATGGGACTCATGAGGAGGATGCCTTCAAGTTAAACTTTATGGCAGGCAGGGCAAAGCAGCGCTGGAGAGGGCTGGGACTAGGGTTTGAACCAGAAATGTGCTTGTTGCTGTAATCCCCTGCTTGCCACTGTCCCTTGCAGTCCCTGCTCCATCCCAGCTGTATGTCCTGATTCTGAACCAAAAATGTCCAAGGAGCCTTCTATCACAAAGACACTTCAATTTTCCACCTTCAAGCACATGTCCAGCATAGAGATGTTGGTTGGCCAGAGAGACTTCATCCCTCTGGCTGTCTGGGCAGGCACAAGCTGGGGAGAGGAGGGGTGAGATTTTGGGAATGAGGGCTTTCACCATCAACCTGTGATCCCAGGAAAGAGCTGCGGTGGAGCGAGGTTTGGAGAGGCCTCAGCTCGTAGTCTGTTTCCTTTTCCTTGTAATGTGTTTGCTCTCTAATGTGTGTTGACACAGTAAATACACATGTTTGTACAAACATCGCAGCAGAGGGTTGCTTTGAAAGCCCCTTGCAGGGGATGGGAAATGTGCATGGCAGATGTCGGGAGGCGACCCACTGCCTGGTACGCACCGCTTCTGCCAGTGATGCTGGAGATGGTCCCCATCAGGAGGAACTGAATGGGACAGTGTGAGGCAGAGGATGCTTTGCTTGTATTTTTTGGACTGCTTCAGAGAGACAGGGATCTCAGTGCGGGTCAGATGCAGAAAGATGTCCCTTACTCATTGCTAAGTGTTGCACTGGGGATCCAAACTCTTACTGAGTACATGCTGATGGTGAGAAAAGCATTGACAGGGGAGAAACAGCGTGGGGAGAGAGATCCCCAAGGGTAACCGGACAGAGCTCCCCTGAGTAAGGCACTTGCATGTAGAAGAAGCAGCAGCTTGTGGGAAATGATGGACAGACCCAATGCTTTTTAAGAGGTGCTGCCAAAGCTCCCTTCTAACCAAGCACAGTACAGCACTTGGTGTTGAACGGGGCAGCAAGGAACTTGGCCATAACCAGGTTCTTCCAGGTTCCTTCATAGCTGATTAATGTGCTTTTGCACCTAAAGCTATGCTTACAGTTGCCTGTGGCATCTTATCTCAAACCATAAAGCGCAGGAACCAGGGTCATGGGGGCCTGCAAATGGGTTTAAGTACGTTAAAACTGACCCCATTGGGATTCAAAGACTCATGAGCTACAGATGAGCCCGTATGGTTCCACAGACCAAATTCCAACACTATGGAGCTGGCTACATCCTTCATCACATATGAATAAGATGCCTCAGTACTGGCCACAAGCTGCTCATGGTTAAACCTTAACATAAACAAGGTGGAGGTGATTTTAGAGAGTACAGAATATATCACACAGACACAACTTCTCTGGTTAAAGGCATACATACACTCAACATAGGTTAGTCAGAGCAGTCTATGAGCACTCTTACCACTCCTAATTGATGACCCTTTTTACTCTTGATATACTGCAGATTAGCCACCTTGCTATACTGCAGCAGTGTGATATAACTGGGAAACCATGAATTCATGGGAAGCACCAGCTTGGACAAGGCATGTATGCATGTAACAAGGATGGTGGTTGCAAATCCTTTGTTTCCTACTGTTTTCTGCTCATCCAAAAAAAGAGACAGCTCTATGTCTGCAGCTTTTCTACCTCTGCTGGAGCTGGTTCATAATTGTGTAATAGGATAGCATCCCAAGATAGACAGAGATCAAAGGACAGTTCTCCAACCCTCTTCTTGTAATATGACATGTTGAGCAAACAAACACTGCCCTCAAAATTAAGCATTTCTGTAATAAACCATCCACACAACTTTTCCCACAAGGACAGAAAGGAAAGGGTGGATGGCCCATCTGTGAGAGATGCCAGACAGTCACTCAGGCTGAAATTTGTCTCACCGAATGCTGGTCATCAGCATTGAATCAAAATGAGTGGCCTTTTATAGATAATGGAGAGAGACTGGCATCTCCAGAAAGCAATTCACTCCGTCTGCCTGAGACACCTACTTAGGATGGCACAAATAGCCCTGTAGTGAAACCTGTCTCTTTCCATTGACTAGAGGGAAAGCCTGCCTGACTCATTAGGTGAGATGTCTAATTTTCGGGAAGACCATGTTAAACAAGATGAATCCCATGTTTAGTGCATGCCTGGAAGGCACACAGGTAACTGGTGACAGCAAGATGTCTCTGGAGCCAGACAGAGTGGGGCTGCTCAGTCCTCATCCATTTGTTTTCTGGTTGGTTTAGTTTGCCCCTCCACAGCCTTTGCATCTGAAATACCACGCTTTGAGCTGGGTTACTAGAAGTGGCACCTCATTTTCTCATGGTCTGGGGAGTAGATGCGAACACTGTTGTGAGAAACACAGGATCTGAAGGGTTTCTGCCATGTTGCTCCATCCTCAACACAAGTCCTTCTCCGTGCTGCTCAGACTTTACAAGGGAGGGAGATCTCACTGTTCCCATTTTACAGATGGGACACTCGAGGCACAAAATGGGATGACCGACAGCAAAGGGCATGTGTGGGACTGGCACAGGACTCGACTCCCTGTGTCTCCTGATGCTTCTCTCAGACACCGGGGATTATGGCTGGCTATGTGCCCCTAGACTCGGGGCTTTTCACTGCTGCTTTCCTCCCCGGGTGAAGCTGGAAAGGCGAAGGGCAGTTTTAACTTATGGGTGGGAAATGGCAAAGCTCTTTTTTGCTGGTCAGGAACACCCAAGAAATGTACTAATGAGGCCATAATGGTGGTGTTTGGGTCTGACTTGCCTGTCCCCAATCCCACTGAAGTCCTCTTGCTTATATTTCCTAGGAGTTGGCTTCAGACATTCAGAGACACAGAAATTTGGAAATTTAGCCCATCTCTTTGTTACCCCTGTCACCTTTGGGTTTTTTTTCCTCTCCCAGGCCCCCAGCTGCCCCTCAAAGCCCTCCTGTGCCAGGACATGCTACCAGCTCATGGATCATTTTGGATCATTTCTCCACAGGGAAAGAACTGACATCGCCTGCCCTAAAATCCCCAAAGTCCTCTGCCAGCGTGCCGAGGGCTTGGAGCAAATCCTGGGCAGCAACCTGTGGGACAAGGCTCTCCTTTGGTCATTGGAAACTCTGATGGGGGGGACAGAGATCCACCCCAAAGCATTGCTCCAGTGCTGGGACGTCTCAGGGAGTTGGGATTCCTATAGGGGACCCACTCCATATAGCTGCTGACACCCTGTGGCTGTCGGGAAGAAATGCAGTGACTTTGGCAGAAGGGTTGGGCAAATTTGGGTTTGAAAAATGTGCTTCCAGGAAAAAGAAAAAAGCGACTGTTCTCGGAAGAAAAAAAACGAAAAAGGAAACAAATCCCCCAGACGCTTCCCAGCTGTGCTTTTTAGTGCTACCGCAGGGACAAAGGTGGCAGCTGGCTGGTTGGCAGCCTGCTTGTGGCTGTCTCTGCTCCGCTCCCAAGGCCATGGGCTGAGGGCAAGAAGCTTTGAAGAGCTCCCAGTTTGGGGGACGGGTGGGGGAAGGCAACTGCAAACAAAGATATAGGACATGTCCACCTCCTCACCAAAAAAACTTCTTTAACTCTTTCCCCTTCCCACTCCGTGCCCGTCCTCTCATAGTTTGTTTGCCACCAACTGCCAAGATGCTTCCACATAGAATAATATTTTCCCCTCTGTATTTTCTTCCCTAACTGCCAGGAGATCTATGTACAAACACAAGTTTCTCCCTTTCATAAGCGACCATCTAATCCTCCTCCAAGAGAGCATAAGAAAAGCAGAGAAAGAAAAAAAAAAAGAAAAAGGAGAGGCATGATCATCTCTGCTCGGCTTCTCAACACAAAGGGGTAGGGGGGAGTTGTTGGCCCAGGACAAAATTGGCAGTGTAATAAGTTTTAGCTCCAGCCTTTGAAGATGAGAGAAGAAGCAGTCGATTGTCATAAAGGGAGCAGGCACGTCCCTTTAAACCACAAAGCCTGCAAAGATAGCCTGGAGTCCCAAAAATAAAGGCTTTACACTGCCTTCCTCTGTCACTCCCGGACAGAAATAGTAGTCCAGCGGGAACCATTGCAGCCGTGATGAGAAACGCCAGTCTGCTCCCATGAATGCAGCTGGGCCCAGGAGGGTGCAGGCGGTGGGAGGAGGTTGGCTCCTGGGGCAGCTGGTCGGGTTCTGGTCTCCAGCACCCAGACTGGCATCGCCTGCGGAGGCGAGCCCTGCACCAGGGACATGGCTCTTCCCCCTGGTATGGAAATGAAGCACCTGAGCCAATGCGGGATTGCTCCCCATGGCCCATTTTGTCTCCTGTCCTTTGTCTCGCCCCGTTTTAAATGTCCCAAGGAGGGCTGGAGGGCTCAGGCTGGGTTCAGGGCTGTGAATGATGCCAGTGTCCCAGGAGGCACCAGTGTGGGGTTTTACAGCACATCCATCTCCGCGTGACGGAGCTGTGCCTCCTGCACGCCCTTGCAGGTGTGTCCCCCCTCTTTGGGACAGCTGGTGGCCCGCTTTCATGGCTGTAAACTGCTCTGAGAGTGCTAAAATCCAGTGCTGGGGGCTGTACGGTGCAGGACCCAGCCAAAAAAGGGCAGGATGAGACCACCAGCCAGTGACCCACGGCCTTTCAGATGGCCCTGGGGCTGGTGTGGGGACAGTGGGTGACAGTGGGGACAGTGGGTGGCAGTGGGACAGCTACTGCAGCTGCGCCATCTGCTGCACACGTAGAGAAGCTTCGGCCAAAAAGGAGCATTTTGGGCTAGAAGTGACCAAAAATAATCGACAGCCTGTCCCCAAACCCTTCTCCTTCCCCCTCCTTTTGCGCTGGACGCATAGACCGCTTGCCTCCTCTACTTTTTTTGCCATATCCCATGGACCAAGAAAGCATTGGCTGCAACTTGATAAGGATTGGTTAAGTAACTATTAAAAAGCCTTTTCTTCTCCCCTTCTGTCTTATGAGGGAGATCTGTAGAGTGAGAATAAAACAAGTGAGCTCCAGGCACTTGTAAATCTGTTTTCCCGAGGGCTCTGTGAAGCATTCTCAAGGGAATGTGAAAATCTCCAAACCTGAGGTTACTGAGTTTTGTTTCAGTTTCATGAAACTGATCTAATTTCACCACAACAAAACCTCGGAAACATGGAAGGCTTTCCCTCAAAAGGAGATCAGGCTTTGGGAAAGAGTGAGCAAATAGTAGTTCCAGTAAGGGATCTGTTTTCAAGCCAATCCTCAATATTGCAGATGTTTCAAGCTGTTGTTTGGATGAAGAGCAGTGTGTACCTCGAAATGCATGGGGTTTTGCATATTATATCTCCCTGACTTGGAATTTCATTAAACAACACCCCAAATTTTGGGAATATGAAACACCAGCACTAACTCCCCCGGCAGAACTTCAAGGAAAAGCAGTTAGTTGCTCCTTCTTTGGAAGTTTGAAGTCCTGTTTCTTTTCTTGCAGTCACCAGTCCCCATTAGTTCCTCCAGAGTCCCTGCTGCTACTGGTGTGTAAATCTGGAGTAACCGCATTGAATTACTCCAGCACAAAGCTGGGCGTGATCACAGAAATAACTGGCTGCTCTTAGGAGTGATTCCGCTGAAGCCTGAGCCATTGCTTCAGTGAAAGGGGGGTTAAGCTCTTACATCCCTCATCATTCAACTCCTGTATCACCGTCTGTGCTGTGCGGCTATGGAGGGGTGCCTTGGCTAGGACCCCGCTCGGAGGCAGCCTGTGCAAGGACAAAGCCAGGAGAGCCCTGTGAACTGAGGGGAAGAGCAGCACAGATGAAAGGGGGAGTAATTATGCATCTCAATACCCTCCTTCCCAAGCAGCGCTTGGCAGGTATATCTGATCCCCCGGTCTTTTGTGTCATGACTGGCACTTGCTGTATTGATGCTGAACTCCTGACCTTGCTTTGTCTCGCATCACGACCTTATGTCAAAATGGCTTTGGGTAGAGTTTCATTGCCCGGGTTACCTCGAGGTCCCAGAGGAAAGTGATCCCTCATCTCCCGTGAGTGACATGCTCTTGCCGTCTCTCCCTGGCCCATGGGAGACAGGTGAGGGCTATGGAGACACAAGATGATCATGCCCAGGCTATTCTTCCATCACCTTCTCACCACCACAGGTTCAGCTGGGTTTGCTGCATGCTCTCTGCCTTGCTTGACATGTTCAAGGTAGTGGGGGAAGATCGTGCTTGGGCACCCCAGGGACCTGAAACACAGCAGTGCCATGAGCATCTCTGGGAAGCAGTCCTAAGCTTTTTCCCAAATTCTGCTATCCAAGCACCCAGCCACAGCAGTGGTGTCTTGTACATGGTTTCCACTCTGCTAGTCACCACCCCAGGAACACTTGCACTTTGTCTCCAGAAGTTTTCAAGCAGTACCTGTTTATTGATCTTCACTGATATGTGGCCAGGTATAAGCTGCTTGCACAGAGGTAATGAGCTGTGTAGGTGAATAGCAAGCCCCAGGTCTTTAAAGGATAGAGGACTCCTGCAGCTCCTTATGGGATGCTCTTTTTAGGGCTCAGACATCTCAATGTCTTTACATTAGAAGAAAAGTAACTAGCTGTCTTGCCTCAGAGAGGAAATTGCTCTGGCACTTACAAAAGTAAATAAAGGGTTTGGGGAAGTGATCACTTTGGACCAGGATAAACACTCCTGGTCCATCATATCAACTAACCAGTTCAGATGTAGACATGGAGGTATGGGGCACCAAGTGAGTTGCAGACCTGCAACTAGGTAAAGAGCTTGAGCCCTTCTTAGCTCTGCTCTGCCTTCCCTGCTGGGCTGTGGTCCTTATGCATCACTTGGCTGAGCCACCGCATCCCCAGATATGGTCTGCCACAACCCCCTCTGTGCTCAGCTTTTCCAGACTCTGCTTTCTGAATGTCCCTGCATTTCATATTTCACCTGTAGTTCCATTGGGCGATGGGTTTTTGGGCCGGTTCAATGCTACAGGATCATGTTAGACTCGTGAAATTCCTTTGATGGGGCAACTTAAACTCCCCAACAGCTTGATCTAGGATCTGATTCCCAGTTCAGCAGTGAGGCCTCAACATGAATGGATCAGGCAGCCTTTCTCCTCTCCCAGGAGTCCCCTGCCTCTGTCTAAGTGGAATAATATGTCAGCACTCACCCGCTAAATCCCTCTGGCTTTCTTAATTCTCTCCTGATAGTGCCTTGTGCCTTGCCCTCTGTACCATACAGCTCCTTTAGGACAGTTCCCAGCAGACCTCCTAATCCTTTTAAGTGCACACGGAGGGCTCTGTTTCCTCCGTGGGGTGGTCAGCTTCACTCCCATAGACCTGGGTTGATGCTCTGCAGACGCCGGGGTGTGCTTGGCTGGGAGGAAATCACTCCCTGATGTCCTTGACTGCTGCATTTCCATCTTGTGTCTTTTTGTACATGGAGACTTTACACTGATGGTTCTGGCTGGTGATTTACTGGCATTAAAAATGTGCCTGCTACACTCTCATTTTTAAATTCATTTGAATTACTTTTAGATAATTCAATCAAGGGCTTTGAATTTGGCTAATTCTGATTGATGTACAAGGAACCCCTGTGATTAAGGGTCTGGAGATACATGCTATTCTTATGCTATTGGAAGTAATAATTACTTCACTTCCACAATACTTTTCATTTGAAGATTTCCAATACCAATCAATTTTTACTCTCCCCAGCCTGCTCTGGAGGTACCCCTAATAATGACCTGAGAGCCATGGGTGTGTGATCATACAATATGCTGTTTTCCCCTGTGTCACTCTCTGAGCTGAGGGATGCAAAGTGATGCATGCTACTTTGGTGGTATTTTTTGAGTCTATACTTCATATGTCAGGAGCCTCCATTTCACCTTTCCTGCAGCCACAGAAGCTGTCTCCTAAAAATCATTCAATTCATAGGTGTTTCAATGAAAAATGTGGAGACTGAAACAGTGACAGGGTAGATGCTGTCTCTAAAGTCATATGTCCAGTTCATAGATCAGCTAAGGTTTAAGATTCTGATTTTTCTAAGTCCATTGCTCTAACCCTGGAGCCAAATAAGAGTATGAAGCAGAATACAGAGCGTTCGGTGTTACCAACTCAGGCTAGAGTAAGAGGCTGTGCAAAGGAGGTTACTGGGAAGAAGGACTGTTGATATTCGCTGCTCCACTGCTCCATATCCAGTGACCTCTGATGTCATTCACCATGCTGGACTTGGTCCCATGTTTTCACCATGGAGGAGCAGGGTTTTACTCTCTGGGCTTGGGACCATTTTTCTTCTCTCTCTTTGCATGTCCCCTCTATATCCTAGTGCCCTTCATCCTCCTGCCCCAGAGCTGAGAGCCCCTGTGTCCCCCTCTCTTTACTCTCTTAGTTGAGGTGGAGCAAGGGCCATGGCTGCTAATGCTTTCCTCTCGCCATTCACGTTTGCTCATGTGGCATCCTCAGAAGTGGCTGCATTCCTGTGAGTAGCTTTCGGCACAGATGGCTGGATGTTTTGGTGATCCTAGGGGGATGGAGTTGATGAAGCCAAGTGGCTGCATGGAGTGCATAGAGCCATTTGGAAGCTGGCACGAGCTGAGGTTGTTGTTGATCCTTTCAGGAAGGACTGCGGAGATGGAGAGGGAGGAACTGAGCAGGGATGTGGTTGGTATGGTCTTTTCTGCAGGAGTTTGGAGGGGTGGCTGTGTCTCCATTCAGTAATGACTAGGAATGTCTTGTAGCTCCGTGCTGGAGACTGCAAGTGAATCCAGCCAAGTGATGTTGGAGAGGACCGACAAATTGTCTGGTGGCCTTGAAAGAAAAAAAGCATGACAGATGGCTTTGGGTCACTAATGAGGGACCAGCTGATGGGAGATGAGAGGAAGCCTTGGCAAGGCAAAGGCCTCAGTGAGACACAGCTGAGCAGATATGGCTGCTGAGGGATTTGGTCTTGATGGAGGTTGGCTGATGGAAGAGGTGGCACTTGCTGGGACCACTGCTACTGAGGTATTCAAGGAATGTGTGGACAAGGCATTGTGGGATGTGGTTTAGTGGGCATGGTGGCGTTGGGTTGATGTTTGGTCTTGATGATCTTACAGGTCTTTTCCAACCTTAGTGATTCTGTGATTCTGTGATTCTCATTTGGGACTTGCTGGTGAGAAAGGTGGCCTGTGCTGAGGCTGGCCTGCGGAGAGACATGTCCCTTGGTCAGACGACAATGACAAAAGCAAAGGAACTGTTGGTGGATTGGCAGATGAGAGCAGCCTTCAGTGGAGGATCAGTCTATGGGAGGTGAATGGAAGAGGCGTCACCCACTGCTTCAGCACTGGATCAGTTTTCTGGCTGCTTGCATGAAAGGGGAGAAAGGGCAAATGTGGAGCTTTATCCCCAGATGGTACTTCCCTTTTATCTGAGGCAATACTGGAAGATAAGCATTCATTCTTTCTCTCTTCTTTTTCGTCTCCTTTTTTTTTTTCCTGTGGATAAACATAATTATGAAGGTTAGAAAGGCTTCAAGGGATGTTTGTTATCTGATATTAAGTTCTTAATAGGTCACCTTGGTATTGAGAAGCCCAGGAGCTGAAAGAGTCAGCAATTGAATTACAATAACCCTTGCAGAGCACAACCCTGTCAGTGGGGCTGGGGCCCAGAGATATGTGGGACCTCATTAACTCAAACTTAGCCCCAGGGATGTCAACTGACAAAAAGGACTGGACTGAGAGCTTGGGCTGGCTGATTTTTTGGAGAGATTCTCTTTCAGGTTCCCCTTTTCCCTGGCCTTGGAGATAACTTGTCCCCGCATTGCTGACAGGAATTGTTCCCAAGCCATGAGACTCCATCGACCCATCCAGCCCATAGCTCTTAGCAAGGGAGTAAGCAAAGAGCTCCGGCCCCCAGATTTCTCTGTTTTCAATTATGCAATCACAGCCCATCACTCTCTGCATCTCTCTGTATCTCTCTGTAGTAATTTAGCACAAGTACCTGACACAAATATCGGTGCAAGAACAGAGAATCTTACTTGACCAGTGATATAATCTCTGGGATACGATTTTTTATTTGTTTTCTTTAGAGAAAATAGGGAAAGTGCCCAAACCCTCAGCAAAGCAGGAGCTTTAGTCTGCCTCTGATATGCTGCAAAGGGAAATTGCAAATGGGTCTGTATATCTCCAAGATTGAATGTGACAGGCTATGATTGAGCTTGTTGCCCTCGTTGATGCCTGGAGCTGCACAGGGCACCGCTCCACCCGCGGTGTGTGTAAATGCCTGTATTCAGATCAGATTCCCCGTGTTGTCTGCTACAGGGAGCAGACCCTTTTGCAGGGATGCCTGTGCTGTCCACATGTGCTCCCACCCCAGTCTCTGCTGGGTGTGAATATACACCCGGTGCATGCGTGTGCTCATCTTTACAACACCCTATGTCCCCTTGCTCCTGACCAAGACTCCGTGGCGTGTTGGTAAGCGCATCCTCAGCCCAGGCAGATGAGCCTTGGCGGGCAGAGGGTGTGCACACATGTGTTCATGTGTTGCTGGGTGCCTCCACACCCCTGCCTGCTTGAATATTTCCACCCTGTTGCATGCTACTGTGTTGATGTGTGCTGCCCATGCCCATCTGTGCTCCTGCGTGCTCTCATGCCCACGTGTCCATGCGGGTGCCCGGGTCTCCGCACGCCTGCATGCCTCACGTTGCCAAAGGGCAGCTGGCTTCCTCTCAAGTGACACTGTGCTGTGAGGATCCGTGGGTGTCTCAAAGCTCACCCCGTCTGGCCGCAGTCAAAGGGCCCTTTGTGGTGCTGCTCTGCATGCCCCGCCGCAGGGCTCCCAGCCCTCCAGGTCACCGCATTCCCGGCACAGCAGGATGAGCTCATCTCTGGGAGGAATCTGGTCTCTCAGCTCCATAACAGACACTTATAAAGGACTTGTATTCACGACCCAGCCCATGGTGCAATCCATCTGTCCTCATGTCATCCCATATTATTATCTGCCTCAATTTCTGAGCAATTCCATGTAAGGATTTCTACTCCAGGCCAACTATGTTGATTTCTTTATCTCTGGTCAGTCCCATTCACACAAACACTGCACTTGTGGGTATTTCTGAACCAAAAGCATGCAGGGCTTTGAGCCTTTCTGGTATTGCTACTTGTCTGAATTGCTTTGATCTACAGTTTGACCCCTGCTTAAGAGCTGACCAGAGTTAGGCAAGCATTTTGGGTTGTGCACCTCAGGAGCTGCCACCCATGCTCTTGTATGTAAAAGTTTAACTTTCATACTTTTGGGTTTGCATTGTTGTTCCCTTAATCTCAATCAAAACCCACTCTGACTAAAAGCATCTATTTACATTCTTTTTATGAAGAACGGGGACTGGTGGCAGCAACAGGGTAAATGTTTAAATAATAACTGTCTCCTCTCCAAAATGTTGGCCGTGTAAATGAAATTCCACCAGTTTGGGAGAAACAAAATTTCCTGGAGATGTGTACCTTTCCTACCACGGCCAGTAGCTTTATGTACATCTGAACTCCTGCACCCTGGATAATTGGAACAACTCCATGAGTATCAGAAGACCTACAGAGCTAATAGGTCCAGGGGATTCCCTTTCAGATCATGCAATAGGGTGCTGTGAGGAGCAGGAGATGACTTTATTGCTGTAGAGTAACCGTAGGTGTGCTGCTGAGAGGCAGCTGCAGGATCCAAAAGCCTCACCGTAGTGCACATGAACGGAGCAGCACTAGGATGACCTTTGAGATTATCCACTGGGATCATAAATATGAGCATCCAGCAACAGGATCCTCTCTGTGAGCACCAAACTTTACCTCTGGGAATGTCAAATAGAGAACCCTTATTCTCCATGGAGGACCTGGAGGTGCCTGATAGAGCAACCCATGGATGAAGAGACTCTGCTCTGTTTCCAGTGGGACTGAAATGCTGTGGAGCTTGGGAAGCAGACACAGAGGCTGTACAGGCTTCTTTGGGGAAGGAGCAGAGCCGTCCCATACTCCTGCCCTCCCTTTGCTCTGGCAGAAAGGTCAATGGTGGCAGGTCTTTCCCTGAGGTAGTTTCATTCTCCCAAAGTACTCATTCAGCTGGGCAGCGCTTGTGAGAGCCTGAAGCCAAAAGTCTGGATGTAAAATCTGATGGTTAGGGTGTTCAAATGGCCTCTTCGTTTGGACAAACACTTGCCTGATGCAGACATCAGCTCTTAGAGATGCCACTGGTGTCAGCATGAAGTTTCTTAGGACTGAGTGCCCTGCTTCATTTTCCACTGAAAGCACAACTTTTCAGTCTCGAATGGCTTTTATTTTAGGTTGCAGGGTTGGGGTAAGTGGAGAACAAGTGTTCATGGGAGCGAGAGCACATATATCTGGGACCAACGTGGCCTCTATCAGCAGAGCCCGGGAAAGGACAGGGAGCTGTGATGTCTCATGAAGAGGAAGGAAGAGGAAGAGCAGTTTCGGGGCTCTGGCTCTTGCACTGAGCAGCACAGCCCCATCCTTGATGGGGACTGGACAGCAAAGGCCTCATCCCTGTGCCATAGGTGAGTGCCAGCAGCCTGTTAATAGATCGCCTGGCAGGGCTTGTTGCTGAACACTGATGACTTGGCAGGCTATTACCTTGAAAAATGAGCTCTGCCGAGCTTGCCTTGTGTTGTTACAAACTAATGATTTGCATTGATTAGCACGTGGCTCATGAGTGTCTAATTTATCAATCAGGGAGAGCCAGGGGAGCGAGTGTAAACCATGCTTTCAAAAATGATGTCATCTGTCAATTGGCTCATGAATGTGAAAGCTGCATACACCTGACCTGGTCTCCCTGGTGAGGGAGAGGAAGGACTCTTTCCCTCTGTTTCCAGCTCCGTAGCCGTTTCGATTTGGGGCAAATCCTGCAGTCCAGCTACAGCCTGGCTGGCCACACTTCAAGCTGTAATTATTATTTTTATAGTCCTGGGAGCAGTGGTCATAAACCCACTGTGCTAGGTGCTGTCCAAGCCCAGAATGAAAGGCTGGTCTTTTATTTATGTCTAATTCAGATCGTAAATCCATTCCAGCCAGGAGTACCTCTTGCTATAAAAGTTGGTGGGGAGCCGCAGTGGTATGGCTCAGCAGTCATGTACCAAGAACTATGAAAGAAAGGGGACCTCTGTCAGCGAGGAGTTCTTCTCCTGGCTTGCAGGACCCTCTGGCTCAAAGCAGGAGGTTTGTTGCAGCATATCCCAGATCATTGCATGCTTGGTCTGCTGTGACACTGACCCACCATGAAACCAAAGCGCCTATGCCATGAACCGAAAACAGTTGGCCATCAACATCTTGTCCCATCTTTCTCCTGGTCCTGCTGAAGTAAGAAGAATCCTCCTCTGCCTCGGTGCGCTGCGCTTGCCCTGCAAGGGACATCTCCTATCCAGCAGTCAGGCACCTCTCTGTTTGACCTAATTTTGCAGCCTGGCTGGATTACATGAGAGGTCAGCGGGTGACTCCTCTGCAGGGATTAGACCCCATGGCCCTGCCCAGAGCAGCCACCCGTGCTCCCTGCCGGAGCCCGGCCGAGGCCATGCGGAGGGAGGATTACAGTGCAATGCCTGCAGATGATAGGGATTAGCTGGGGGTATTCTAGGAAAGCTGTTTTCCTGAAAATCCTATTTTTGTTTTTTTTTTTTAATTGAAAAAAGGCCTTGGGAACTGTGTGGATGGAGAAGGGGGGAAGAACCATTCTCCTTGGCTGTTGCAATGCTGTAGCAAATAAGTCTTGCTTGCTTGCTAACCACAAGATTTAGATCTCCTGGACAAAAGAAATGTGAACAGGAACCTGAAGGGATTGCAAGACCACCCCGCTTTGCTGTCCCTCCTGTTGTGTGGAGCAGATGTGTGCACTCAGGTGTACGTATGCATTCTATGGAGCGAGCATGCTGTGCCTGTAGGTATCTTCTGCAGGGGTATTTTTGTGTGTACAACTTTGGGTCTGTGGATATAATTGGATGAGTGATCACACAGCCACTTGACAGAGTTTTAGAGGTGACCCTTGCCAGGCTATAAGCTGGAGGGCATTTGCAAATTTAGGATGTGGGTCTCCCTTGGAAGCAAAAGGCTGGGGTTTACCCTTCTCTCCGGATCAGCTAGCATCACCTCTGCTGAGAGTGGCTGCGTCATGACACATTGGGGTCTGGATAGCATTGAAGGCATGAGTGCTGAGAAGACTAAACACCTGGTTTTTCCAGGATCCTGCTCTCCATATGGCTGAAGGTGCTCTGCAATCTGTATTTGGATGGGCTGGCATCATCCATGCAAGCAGCACCTTAAAACATCTGTACAAGAGGAGAGAGAGAGCTGCTGGCTGCTGACTATTAGGCATGAGAAAGAGATACCTCACCCCTTGCTTTTTCAATTAGTGTTTCTAAAGGCCTTTTGGATTGGTAGATAGATGGGGCTATTGAAATGCCATGTTTTATTAGAAATTGATCTCCTGTTAATAGGCTTTAGGCAAATTAGAACAGATTATTCGACTGGAAAACACACGCCAAAACGGAGAGCAAATAGGAGGAGCATAGAGCGTCACCAGCCCCTTCCCCATCTTTGCTGAGATCAATAGAGCTACATCACATAACCCAAATCAATGGAAAAGCAGAAATAGATGATCATCATAACGGCCTGACATTAGATCATACGCTGTCTGCTGTGTCCTTACCCCCTCGCCATGCCGGGAACAGCAGCCGGCAGTCCCAGCATCCACTGGGGAACATTAGGTTCATAAACCAGGGAGGAACTGGTATTGGAAAAACAATGAAGTATTAGAGGCCCCTGTGCAGTCGTAAGGCTGTGGCTGGGCACTGCTCAGAGCAGCCTGGATTGATGTGCTGGGCTCCAGGGCTGTTTGGATCTCCTAGAAATGAGGTTTGCAGATCCTTAATCCAATAGCTAGAAATAATGGTGGTGATTTCAGTGAGAAGCCGTGGGAGAAGGAGAGGCAGGAAGGACAAAAGAGGGATGCCTCAGGATATGGAGAGGACAGAGATTGTCTAGCCAGGTCTGGCTTTCCCTGCCCAAAAATATTTCTCCTCCTTTCAGAGGCAGTGCCACGGATGTGTTCGCTCCCTTGCACCCAGGAGGAAGCAACAGGGATAGATTCTGTGACCTGCAGGGCTCTTTGCCTTTGAAATCCACCTTTGCAATCTTCTTGGCAGCCACTTACTCACCTCCTCTTGGAACTGGGGCAATTCCATGGCCAAAATAAACCAACAGCATGACTTGAGCAGGAGCTGCTGGAGCGCTGGCTGGATGTGTTGGGGCCGGTGATGATGAATTCCCTTTAACTTCATCATCCCAGGGGCTGCTGACGCTGCACAAAAGCAGAGTGGTGGGGAGGGACGGGTTGGCTGAGCGAGCCATGGTTCACCAGTTCCTCTTCCATTTAGTTATTCATTTAATTATTTGTAATTACTACCATCTAACCAGCGTCTGCTCCTGCTGTCCGCCTGGCCAGCCATCGTGATCCTGCGCCTGACCACACTCTCAGGAGTCCTGGATGGGTTTCAAGTGCATTATACAAAGGAGTTAATGAAGGGGGTCTCATTTTGACTCTGTTGGGACAGGAGTGATGGTCTGGGCAGGTGGTGATGGTTTTAGAAGAGTGGGAAACAGCTGAGCTCAATTGACACAGTGGAAATGATCTATTCTTTTGCTGCCAGTGACCAGTCCAAGCTGTTGGGACAATAAAACAGAGGTGAGGTGGTAGCAGGAGTCCTGGTTTAGGAGTGTGCTTTTGAAGTGAGTCTGAAGGCAATTTTGAAGACAATCAGTTGTCCATGCTTCATTTGCTATGATGCATATAGCAGAGCAGTCTTAAAGTGTATGAACTGGATTTTTCTTGGATAAAACAAAACTGGATGATGTTAACGTGCGCCAAACACTGATTCAGTCAAGGGGATCAGGCTTTGATGGGTCTGAAGTAAAGCTCCTGAAGTACATCTAGTATGGATGCTGGATTTTAGCAGAAACAGTCTCCCTTTACAGATAACTCCTTTTACACTATGCTATTTGCTAATGTAGACATACAGTTTGGGAGAGCTTTTCCCAGCTCTGCTGCCGGCATGCTTGGTCACTTAACCTCTTTCTCACCTAGTCTCCACATCTGCACAGTGAGGCTTTCCAAAAGAGGCTGTCCCCATCCAGCTTAGTGGAGGAATAACATGCTAACAGAGGTATGTAGTCCTCTCAGACCACGGGCCAGGATCGATGCTCCGGTCGGGAAGGCAGGTGTTTCTGTTGCTCTGGTGATCTTGAAGATATTTGCTTTTTGCCATGATCATGGTTTATCTTGTTGTGAGCACCAATTCCTTCTTTGTCCTCTAACCCCACTGCTTTTCTTAGACATTTTTGAGTCCATACCCATGATTTGGAGGGGTTTATTGTGTCCCTCTCTTTGATAACCATATGATCCCAACCTCTAAAACCCATCTCCCTCTTAGAAGTGTGATTGAGGCATCTGCCACCAGCTTACCCGGGAGGCTGTGCCCAAGCATCACCCTCATGCGGACCCCACAGCAGTTGGGGAGACACAGATAACGCTGAAAAGCACCAGTCGAGTGATGGAAGGTATCTTTTACTTTCTTTCATCTACCAGACCGGTGGGCTCCTTGCCAGGATGCCTGTAGGGCTAGCCATGGCCAGGGTAGGAGCTCAGGGAAGGCCAGAGCCTGTGTTTTTAAAGATTAATAGTGTTGTTTGCTCATTAAGGAGATCATTTTGAAGCCAGCACTAGCCAGAACATTCAAGTGCAAGCATCTGTTTGCTACTGGGAGAGGATATTTATTGTCTGATACTTCAATGGATGTAAATAAACAGCCAGACCTAGATAATGTTCAAACAAACAAACAAACAGCTGCCAGAATAGGTCCCCTGGTAGCTGACCTTCGGGAAGCATCATGCTGACGTTTTAATAGCAGCCGGCTTTGCAGAATGAAGCCCAGTGAGTACAGCCTTCCGGGAAGCAGGATTAATGTGCAGCCTGAGCGCGTTGGTCCCCGGGAGCTCTGCACATGTGTGCTGGGTTAAAGGAGGGCAAGGGGGGCTTTGGGTGCTGAGTAGATCATCTTGTGGTCCAAGGAGCGGGTGCCTGTCCAGAACAGACGTGTAGGCAGTGGGAACAGGTATTCCTGCGGTGGAGGTGATGAGAGTGTTTGTGGAGGAGTGTGCGCACATCTGGTAGCGGCGGACTGAGCATTTGAGATTTGTGTATGGTCCTGGAGCCCTCTCCATCACTTCTTGTTCCCCTCCCTCTTGCCTTGCGGAGGTGCTGATGGTTAACAGGCAGTTTCAAGGAGAAATCCCCACTGGACTGTCAGCCAGGCTCTGATCTCACAGCCTAATAAGAACATCTTGGATATAAGAATACTGATACTTCAGTCAGAAGAAAACTCTACCTACCCCAGCACCCCAGCTCTATGTAGGGCTTGTGGCTGATGCCAGCAAAGAAGAGCAGGAACAGAGCAAACTGCCGGTGCCTGCTTCAAATGCCCTTCAACTGGTAACTTGGGGAGCCTTCTGAGCAGAGATTGTATCTGTGTCCCTGACTTTAGTGGTGATCACTTGTAGGCTTTGATGAAAATCATCTCATTTCCCCTTCACAGACTCTTCTTTTGATTTTTTTGCTAACCCAAATGCCCTGGTTCCAGTGGGTTCCTTGGAGCCAGGAATAAATCTCTCTCTAGGAGAAACTGTTGTTGTGTTGTTTGATGCTCAGGACTGCGAAGAATGTGCAGGGAAGTTGGAGATCCTCTGGACTTTGCGCCTGGGGTCGAACAGAAGAAAACCAGAGTTTAAGACAGGTAAAGGGATGGCTTGAGTTAAGGGCCAGACTTCTGGCTGCAAGCTACGATAATCACCTCTTTGCTGGCGCAGGGCTTGCATGGTCTGTGCAGTGTGGGTTAACGTCTGCCAGACTTTCTGGCTTTCTGAATTGTCTTTTTCCTTAACTACTAGCTTTAACTAGAGAGAGAGGGTTCTGCACTTACAGCTGCTGGGCTGTGTGTGCATCAGTGCACGTGTGTGTGTTTGCACATGTACGGTGGAATGAGCTTTGCTCCTCCCTCCCTCCCTCCTCCTCTGCAAAATAATGACTTTGCAGGCAATTAGGCTAGCAATAGCTGTTAAATCACTTCCGAGTATCTCTGTTTTCCTGGTGTGAAACCTCTGCAATCTTTTACCTGCACCAAATGCATAGGGGAGATCCCTGGGGGCTGTGCCTCCTGTCTGTGCCATTTGTTAACTCCAGCTGACTATTTCTCCAGCCTGCCTCTTCCATCTCTGACCTCTTTCTCCTCTAATGGGGCCTGGCAAAGGCTGAGGACAGTGACTGAGCCCTGGGGTGATAATTGGCTGCTTACATATCTAGTGGCCTACAGATCTGACCCTGACAATGCTGAAAAATCAAGGTCAAAGCAGCAAAGACGTAAGGTTTGTTTAGCACAGTGATCAGCAGAGAGAGCGAGGATCTTCTGTAGCCCTCTGACAGGGACGAGCAGCCACAAGGGACCAGGAAGGGAGGCAGAGCTGAAACAGCCGGCAAAGCTCAGCGACTGCCCCCTGAGAGTGAGAACTTGGTGCAGGAAAGTCTCCGTGGGAAATAGGAAAGGCTCCTGCTGCGGGGGCATTCGAGCTGCCCTGGGCAGAGCCCCAACAGGGAGACTCCTGTGTTTCTCAACCTGCAGTCCTTTCTGTCTCCTTCCTTTCTCCTGCCTGTCCCAAGGGGAATGACTGACCTGAGCCCACTGGCCTCTTTGCCCTTGACCTCATGGGTGAAACACATCAGTGTCCACTTTCAAGACAAGAGACTCCGAGAAGCTGAATTCACCCATTAGGGACCATGGACACGAGTGAGCCCTTTCCTCCCATGCGGTCAGAGCCAGGGGGAGGCACGGATGTTTGGGGCTGGGCTTCAGGCCCTGACCTCTTTGTGTGTCGATGCTGCAGAGTGTGTTGCTATCATCACCAGATCCATCAAGGTGACAAACTAACTGCAAGTCTTCCAGTGTCATTTGTCCAGACCAACAACCAATGCCTGCATATGCACCCACATCTGCGGAGGTTGATGGATAGCACGTGGGATCTGAGCATCCCTGAGCACCCTCCAGACTCTTTGCTGTCCTCATTTCCCCTGTCTTTACTGGGGAAATAAAATTTCTTTGTTGTCATACAGCAGTGGGGAGATCGAGGAAGGACAAAGATAAGAATCTGTAGATCATTGCTGCCCTTTGCTCATACAGGCTTTCCAGACCCTTTGCCATTCCCTCTCTTCCTTTCTCTTTGCCTTTCCAATATAGAAGATGATTCAGTCTCAGTTTCTTGGCTGAAAGGTTGATACAGAAGGAACAAGCTCATGGGCTGTGCCAGGGAACAGTGGGAATGGGTCTTGATACTGTAAGTTCTCCACAGCTTGTTATTTCCTTTGGGTGGGAAGGGTGCTTTTTGCTCAGCTATCAAACTGCACAAGTGCAAACCAGGGACTGGGAGCCTTTGGTCCACCTTTGGTCAGGAAGGTATGGAAATTGTGATGTGGAGCACGAAGCAGATCTACTACAACTTTGTTTCTTCTAGGGAAGGGTACTGTGATGTTTGTGTTGCTGCAGGATAGAAGATTTTCTGAAAGTGAAAGGCAACACACTGAAAACATAGCAAGGGAGATAAGACATGTGGGTGTATCTCCGAAACACATGGCCATGGCTTTGCTGAAATACAGAGCCTCACGGGATCCAGAAGGACCCGACACTCCTGTGGATATCTAGATTATCCTGTGATTATAGTATTGAAAGGGTTTACATACCTTCTCCAGCTGCTTTTGAGCCAAATCTCTAGAAATTGGGTTTAGACAGGTAAAGAAAACTCTGGTGTTTTGTGCATTTTCTTCTGTATCACTGGGTCACTGTCAGGGATAGACTGGGACTGTGCATCTGGTTCCTTCTCATAATTCCAGTTATTGATGTTCCTAAGTGAAACCCTGTTATGAGATGTGGCTGGAATCATAAGGTGCCATATTTGTGCAGGACTGATTTCAATATCTGATATATGTAATCAACAAGCGAAATAGTCCGTGTTGTATTGTAATAATACGTCTTTGTATTGCAATAATATATTGCCCCATGGAATATTAGCAATAAGAACAATAATATTGTCTGACTAGCATTTGAGTGAGTCAGTCCTGCAGACTCTTGTGTGGTTTTTTATCTTTTGCTCATCATCACCACCACAAATTCTGCCCTTTGTGCCGTCATTTTCAGCTCAGTGGATTTGTCCAGGCAATGACAGTAACACAGTAATAGTGCCAGATAAAAGTGAGCAGGCTCTGGATTGTTCTTCTGCAGTGCTCTTGTGTTGATGGGACCAGCAGAAGCAGTTAAAGCTGCTTTATCCTTTAAGTGAGGAGGCAGGGGAAAAGTTCACTTTGCGATGACAGTAGTTGTTGTCCAAAAGACCACAACGCATTTCTCCAATGATTATTCTACAGTCTCCATGGAAGGAGGAAAAATGCTCATGTTCTCTCCCCGCTTTTATTTTTGCTCTGCAGATCCGTGTGGACGGCACCACCAAGAACACACTGGAGTATGAGATTGTGCAGGTGGTGGATACTGGCCCCGTATTACGGGATATGGCCTTCTCAGTGGATCACGAACACCTCTACATCATGTCTGAGAAGCAGGTAAGAAACTCTGTCAGTCCATGGTGCTTTGAAAGCTTTTAGCTTGATCATGCTATGGACATCAGAATTGCACATGAAGTTCTGATGACTACAAGACGTTCTCTGTTGTTGATCTCATGGTTTTTCGTGCTTAGAAACCATTGCATTTATACACTGATGCAATTTTCAAGGATCCAGGGACAGAGAACTCAGGGAGCAGAAACCACCCCCAGCATTGTCTTATGCAGTACATGTCCTACTGGTTACACGACAAGGAGTTGCTACTGCATCTGCTGCATCCCACATTGCTCTCTACCCCCATTCAAACTGTGGCTGCATCTGCCACAGATACAGATAAGTGTAACGCGGAATCATTTGTCTCCAACCAGAGTATTTGGAGAAGCCGGGGTCTCTTTCAGACACAGTGATCAAGAGTGTAGGACGCTGCCTGCCAGGGTGCAGACCAACTTTAGTGTGACATTCCTGTTGTACTATTAGTATTATTATTGAAAATACTACCAACTAGATTCCAGGGAAGGACCAATCTGGCTGTTCAACATGGAAATCTGGATGATTTTAGCAGAATGCTTGGCCTTAGGAAGTTTGCTGCTTACGGTGGGAGGAGGAAATAGTTTTGCATTAAGAAGTTCATTGTACATAATTAGTCTTGTGGATATGCAAGGACTTGAAATATCGTAACTAGTTGATTCATGAGTGCTTGTGAGGAGCTTTAGATCCACAGACAAAAGGAAACAATGAGGGATTTTGGTAGGGTGATGGCAGGTGTCCTACAGTGCAGCTTCAGTTCAGCTGGAGGCCACCAGCCCAAGTATGAAATGTTCACCCACACATTAAGGCTCAGTGATTCATTGAACAAGTATTACCCGCCTGACCTTGGATCATGTAAGTGGCACCAAACATAAAACACCCACTTGATATGCTTCTTATTGCCTTCATGAATTGCCTGGAGGATGTCTTCCTTGGGACCACACATTCCCATGGCACTTTCAGAGCAATGTTGTTTCCTTCCAGTATCACCCAGCTCCCTAACACCAAGATCTCTGCTAGATGCTCTGTGTTGTGCTCTGACCCTCTGACAGCACTGCGCTGCAGCGGTCAATGATCAGCAGGCTCCAGGATGGAGATGGGCCACAACGTCCCCTCCTCTCACCCACCTTCATGGCAGTTTTGCCACCCACTAATTCCTGCCTTAAAAAAACCAACAGTGAATAATCGTTCCCTCTTCACCTGCCGTGATTTACAGACGCTCCTCCTATCCTCTTCTGGTGGCTGTTTTCCAAGCTGTGGCTAACACTGAAATTATTTGCATTTACGTAAGCTAGGAGAAGTTTTCTCCTGGCCCATAAGGCAGGGATACATGCGGTTTTTGGAGGGAGGTGTTTAGCAGGGTTGCTGTGGTCCAGGAGCTCAGATGTAGCAGGCTGGCTATCCTCCCCATGCAAAGTCGGGGCGTACAGTTTCCAATCTATGACTGTAATTTCTTCTGCTTGAATAATTTTATTTTAAATGTCTTGTGTCTCTGCAATGCCTCTGCCCCCCTCCCTGAGCTATCGATATTTATACCTCAAATTCAGAGTGGGGAGGGGAGCAACTCTGTACATTTGTCTTTATTAAAGAGGCTGTGAGATGATGATAACTCAGGAGAAAAAGGACATCATGACTGAGCTGGGATTGCTTTCTCATCTGCTCTACACTGGGCAAGAATGGGATGTCACCTCCAGTGCTGAAGTGAAAACAGTCCCAGTCACCTGTTGGGATGGGGTGGGAAGGTGGAGGCAGGTGATGCTTGTGATCTCCTGCAAGACTTTGGTCAAGCCACCATTCCTCTTTCTCATCCTTTTACTCTGTGGGCCCTAATTTCCTTTGAGCAGAAAAGGGCTCCCCGCATGGTCAAAGCCCTTAAGTGTGATGATATGACAATAATCATTCCACTGATTTCAGACTAGCTCAGTGTCCTTTTTGTGCAGGTCCATTTGGCAACAGCTCACCTCACATACCACCACTGGCTTTGTACAGACCTTCAGATTTACAGAGACTATACATTTGGCTCCTTTGAGCTGGTTGGTCTCATAACACACCCAGGAGCTGTCTTGATTCTCTCTAGGAGAGGGCAATGGGACAGCACTGTTCACTCACTCACTTCCTTAAAAAATGAGATCTAGACCAAGAGGAGCAACTTGTTTTTCCTCCAGGAACTTCCAAGAACATATTCTTGCTGGTGTGTCGAATACCTGCACTTCCCTGACCATTACAATGTGAGCAGACTCATTTTGCGGCTGACTATTCTGAAGCACAAGCTTAAGCAGGTTTTTTTAGGACCAAAATTTGTTGTTGGAGCCCTGTAGAGAATCCAGGAGCCCTGAGTCCCCTGTGATTTATTCGATCATCTGCCCCCACCCATCTTTGAAGCCCAAGGGTGTCTGTATGTAAGAAGTTAGTGAAAAGGGTATGGACTATTATTATTTAAAATCTGGTGTTGTGAAACACTCAGCACTACAGAAGCCTTTGCCCGTCTGATTTTATCTGCGACGTAGCAAGCAATGCGAATGACAGCGCTGCCATCACGGCAATACAGTCGCTATCTGTGTGCTCATGATATAACACACTTCAAGTGCTCGAATGAATTAGCATTTGTAGGGCCTCGGTGGCTGAGAGTGGGCGCAGGGGTTTGCCTTCACTGGAGGCAGGACTATGAACAGCGTGGAAGAGTGCAGGCTGGCCTTGGGGACGATATGTCCCACCCACTGTTCAAGCCATGTTGTACAGTTCTTTTCATGAATGGATGAAGCTCTGACTTATCAGAGGTTTTCCACTGCCCACAGAAATCCCCTGGTGTTGTGGGGTCTGTGGAGATGAGGGACAGGAGAGTGATGGCTTGACCTGACCTTTTCAAAGGCAGGCAGGCACCGGGGCTGGTCCTGTCCCTGGGGAAGGAGGTTTCTCCTTCCACTGTCTGCTGGGCTCAAACCTGGCTGTGCCCCGGCGATAAGAGTGGTTCTGTTGGGTGTGTAGGTGCTCCATTAAAAGCAGTTTTGCCAGGCTCAGCTTCATCACTCACCAGTCCTCAACAGGAATGGAAGCCCCAACGATAAAGCCAGTTTCTCCAGCCTATGCCAGTCCTATTGTGGCTCTGGCAGTCCCAGCAAGCATTATTTTTGCTGTGCCCCAAACTATTCTGCAACAAGGTGTTAAGACTCAGCTCAGCAAGGCATCCTTTAACTTGAAACACCTTCAAAGACCTGTCACAATAAACCTGGCTACAAGAAGAGGTTTTCTCATGCTGCCAAAAAAAAAAAATATCCCCTGGTCTTTTTAAGATCAGCATCTGCATGGGAGCACTTTCCTCAATGGACTGCGGGGCCCTTGGGTTGCACATGGGGCTTTTAATCTGGAGCTGAACTCCCTGGGCTCCACAGGGAATGGGGAATCCAGCTCTACCCTGCCGTCTGTGGCTGGAACAGGTCCTCTCTTGAAGCTCCTCTGAATGCTGAGAGGTGACCAGTGGCACTTGTCGGCACTATGAGACATGCTGTGCTCTCAGGTGTAGGATGCATCAGCTTTTTACTGTCAGAGGGGCTCCATTATATATAAATACATATATTATAAGGAGACTGATTGAAAAAGGGAGAGAGATATATTTGCCACCGAAACCCAGAGACGCAGTATACAAAGGTCCCATCATTTCACATAGGTGCGGCCATATGTGTGTTTCAAGTGCGAATGTGTGTTTCAAGTCCCTGTCAACAGAGCAGGGAAGGATTGGTGCATGCATGGGATCTGTCATGATTTATCAGGAGGTCTGCCATTTAGCCCCAACCTTCACAGAGGCTCCAAGTGAGTTACAAGCCCGATGGTGTTTCCCACTGAACAGAGGGTCTTGTGTGGCGGAGGCAGGGAGGGGGCTGCTCTGGGGTGTAATTTCCTCACTTACCTGTCTGAATGGCATTTGTCCCTGTATCGAGATGCTCTCTGGTGGTCATGGGGATATCAGTACATTGGAGGCTTGGGCTGTTTCCTTTTCCTTCTTTGTTTCTGGTGCGCAGACACTGGAGAGTCCTCTGCCTCACACGCAGATCTAAGGGGATGAGGAGCAGATGGGAAATGTTGCTGGAGGAGCAGGGGAAGGAAGTCTACAAGGTCTTTGCATCTCCTCTGCTCCTCATCACACATGCACATGCCTCCTCAGGTCCCTCTTCCTCCTCTAACCCTTTCTCTCAATCCCTTTCTCCTCCCAAATGAGAAGCCTGAGCCTACAAGCTCCCTGGAGCTCTGCAGGGGTTATGATACTTCTTCCACCCCTTTCTCACTATCCCTGCCTCTCTCTCTGATCCCATCCCTCTCTGTGGCCCTGTCCTCTCATTTACAGATTTGCACTTGCTTTTCTGTCACTCCCCCAGTCCTGGCACCCCTGTTCCTTTGCTCTCTCCTCTTCCAGCTGCCACCACGCTGCTGGCTGACCATGTCACCTTGCCTCCGTGATGCTTAACTGTTGACATGCACATGCAGCCCAGCTCTACATGTCAGAAGGTGCAGGATGCTCATTTTCCTCTTGTGGCTTTGGACTGGTATTTGGAAGGTCACCTCCATCACACCCTAAATACCTTTGTTTCAGCATGTTGGACTCCTGGGTCTCTCCCAGTGCTAGGTGTGTTTTGCAAAGCTGACGCAGCACCTGGAAGCAACTCCAAGACACAAGAATCTCAGCTCTTCCCTTTGATATAGAAGAATCAAAGGGAAGAGCTAGAGAAAATGAACTTAAAAGCTCAAAAAACAGAAAGCAAACAGCAAGAGGCCCCTATTTCGTATTATTGAAATCCCAAGGCTTTGAGCCGCCTCCTACTTTTGGTTTACTAATTGTTAGGGAAGACTGTTCTGCAAACAGTTTATGAGTAACCTTATGTTTGACTCAAAGAAGGAGATTTGCTGTCCCTCTCTGTGCAGGCAGGTTTGTTTCCTGTAGGTGAGTCAGCTTCACGCTCCAGAGGGAAGTTGTGCTTCTTCCCTGTAAACTAGCAGAAAGTCATCCATGATCTGAGGATAAATTACATCTGTGCAGTGTTATCATTCCCTAAAACCATTACAGTATGTCAAAGGTGAAACTGGTAGGGTCATGCGTAGCAGAAGCAGATAGGTATTTTGGGGGTTCTTTTAAACTTTGCCAATGAAATATCAAATAAATATGTACTTCAACTAAAGCATGGCAGAAACCACATTTGGTAAAAATTAAGTAACAGTATCACAAATCATGTTGACAGGGTCTTTTTTGGCCTTTCTGTGCCTGTTTCTCATTAAAATGGGGAAGGCTTATACCTATTTGTCTCCTGAGATTTTCTTCTTCCCTTTGCCGCTGAGTCACTATCTGTAGCAGAATTATTGTGTGCAAATTAACTGCAAAGGAAGAGGTGGTGACTGGCTAGTTTACTTCTGATTTCATGACCACTGATTAAAATCTTGTCTGCTGCTTATGTTATCATAACAATTAGTTAAAGCAATCATTAATATCTTTACTTAATTGTAGCTTAATTTCTTCAAATGTGGTCTTTGCACAAGATTTCAATTAGCATTAACTCCTAGGTTTGGAACGGCTGTTTCGAGAGGATTGTCAGTTTGAGGCTGTCCCCAGAAACACTGGCTCAAGATCACAAGTTTTAAAAATAAATCCAGAGTTTTTCCTTTTAATTTGCATTTGTTTGTTTGTGAGCCATCAGGCTGCATACAGACCATGTTTTTCATCGTTGGTCCAGAACCAGAAAAGACAGAAATGATCTTGTTTGAAAATGGAAAGCTGAGATTGTCTAATAAATGTGACTTTTTGACCTGAGGATTTAAAAGCAGCAGAGACACCCATGAAGTGTAAATTTTGGCACTGCTGTTGCAGATTTCTATCATTCAACTCTGCTGTCTCGTAGGTTCTTGGAGTATTGACTGTCATCTTGTAGAAGGGGCTACTGTGCATAGTGTGAAAGATGACCACTCTGTGCGCATCTACTCTTTGGAGATGGTCAGGTCTTCTGCAGGCTTCCACTGTTCAACTTCTGAAAGCCAGGACGGAAGGGTGTTGACAGTGCAGTCTCTTCCTTGGAGTAATTGGCTGCTCCTAGACCAAACTGACATCCTAGGTAAGATCAGGGTCATCAGAGCTTCTAAGGGGCCCAAGTCAAGAGTTGAAATGGATAGTCTGTTTGCAAAGATGTGTCGTGTTAAGCTCTCTCTAAATCCTGAAAAGAAGAGGCCTCCAAACTGCCCCTTTCATTGCCCAACTACCCTGCTTTTGGGCAGTCCCACACAAAACAAGGTAGAACAGTTCCTAGAGTTCAGTTGATCTCTAGCAAGCAATGAGTGTAATCCCAGTTGGCAACAAAGGCAACTTTTGGTCTTTTTGACTGTTCTTCCCTGTCCCTAAAATACCACTCATCACCCTCAGCAATATCAGAGGCTGAACTCTCTCCCTTGCATTTGCTTTCAGCTAATTAAGGGCCTGTTAAATAAGGTCAGATGCTTTCTCAGAAATGACTGCATGGATGGAAAATCCTGAATAGATGCTCAGCTAAGGATGGAAAAGACACTGTGTGAGTGCTTGTGTTTCTCAGCCAAGAATGATAAAAGCGGTTTGGCCCACCGGCAAAACTGCAGCACATTGTGCTGCTGACTCTTTTGAAATAATTCTTTATCAGCAAAAGGCGTATTACTGCAAAAAGTCATAGTTTAGCTTGATTTTAACTCATTTGCTGCTAGCACATGGGTATTCTAGGGGTAAGCCGTTGTGGGATAATTAAGGAAGTAGGGAGTCCCTTAACCTCCTGTTGGGTTGGCTGTGTGTTCCAGCGGGGATGTAAATAACTCAGAAAGCTAGGGTGAGCAGGTAAGGAACCAATTCAAGGTCTTGGAGGTGTCCCAAATGGGCCATTTATGGCAAGGGAAAAAATTATGCTGGGAGCTGTTTCCATCCCATGAGATTCATGGGCATCTGGAATTTCATCTCCCACTGTCCCTCAGCCTTGGGGTTTCGCATTTGAATTAAGCTCTTTTTGTGCTTTGGAAATGCTTTTGTAAGCCAGTTTGATGCTGTATTCAAGTGTCCCACTTCCCCCTAACGCAAGTACTACTCTAAGTGCACTGGAAAGAAGAAAGGTTTTGTGGTTGAGAGACAGTCCAGGATTTGGGAGACCTAGACTTATACCCTGCCTTGCTCACAGAGTCCTTGTATGGCTGTGGGCAAACCAGTGTGACTCCATGTGTCCTAAAGGTACAGGAGATATTTCCAAGATCAGGACATCTTCTGGAGCTCTCCGCAACTCCCACCACCGGCTGAGGTCTCCTCCTGACACCCGAGGCTGGTGTGCATGCCCTGATGAGAGCTGGAAAGCTTTGCTGGATCCCAAAGTTCAGAGAGACTTTTCCTATGTTACCATCAGGTATCTAGTCTGAGCTTTGCTGCAGGTGTTGGAGAGGGAAATGTTTCTTGGGAAAACAATTGTTCTCCTCTTTGTAATCAATCTGTAGACAACACTGAGTTATAGCTTTCTTGATCCCATCTAGAGGAACGTAGACAAGCCCAAGCTGTGTGGAGGGGACTAGCTGGGAGCAGTTTGACAGTCTTTCACTGGAGGGAAGGATTTAATACAAAATGCAGGTCGGTATCCCTTTGCTTCATGCTTGGCCTTGCTTATCTGTGCCAGAACCTTGTCTCTTCCCGACCTGCCCCATCCCAGAGAAATTACTTCTCTGCAAGCACATTGCATCAATCACTGGGATCCAGCTGGGGGGGAGTGTATCAGTGCAACTGCTCAAGTGCTTTGAATACATGTATCTTAGCCATGGCCAGAGTCTAAACCCTGCTTGCTGGCAAGACATGAATTCATGCAACTGCCCTCTGGATCAGAGCACTGCTGGTGAAATTTTACAGCTGATGAGCAGAGGGGGCTGAGTGACACATCCTTGGTCATGCCACATGCCTGTGACAGAGTAGTGCATCAGAGCTGAGTCTCCCAAACACCCCTGGGCCAGCATTTGGGGTGCAGTTATGTCCATACAGATACATTAACACAATTTAGTGCCTGATACAGACTTTCTCATTAAAAGACCTATGTTCAGTTACAGCGGTGGCATATTTGTGCCTCAACTCTACAGTTATGCCCTCTTCTATGCGTCCAATGTCTGAGGGTAGAAGTACAGCTTTCACACTGCCATCTGTGGATCTGCATTTGGCTTGAACTTCAGCAATGCCTAATGTCAGCATTCGTCTCTTAGCTTGGCAAAGAGTCATCCCCATGCCAGGATGCTTCCTCCGCAGGCTGCTCGAAGAGGCAGCATAGGAGCTGGAGGATGCATGGAGGTGCTGTGTTTCTGTGGAGGATGGTTTAATTCATCTTTGGGACTCCTTGCCTTAAGGTATCCGTGCAGTAGACCCAATTGCAGTGGGTTCCCTGGAGTTGTGACATGAGAAATGAGATGGGTTGGTCAGTCTAACCAGCAGGCAGGTCTCCCTCCTCCTCTCCCCTGTGTTTTTAAGTGAGAACATTTGTTCTTCTAATTCATGGGGCTCTGCTTTCGCCAAGCAATAGCTACACCCTGTCTTGCACAGAGGGCAAAAAATGAGTAAGACTGGAGGAAGAGTGAGCAATGTCCATAAATGCAAAAAGCGTTTGTAGAGTCAATCCCCCGGTGAGAAGCAGCAGGGACTATTGATCCTCAGGAGCGGGTGATGGGTGGGAAGCTGTGCAGACGTGTCCCCTGGGGCACAGTGCTGCCCGGCACACCGCGTGCGGGTCATCTGGCACTATTGATTGCGGTGTTATTCCTCTGCGGTGTGGCCTCTCTGAGTCAAACACAGACTGCTCAGCAGAGCTACCACGCTGTTTGGGGAAAGGAGGTGGACCCCAGGAGTTAAATGCATCTCTCCTCTTATTTTCAACAAAAAATCAACTCCTGTCTCTCTGAGTCCCGGCAGACTGATAGGTTGTGGTTTCAGCTGGGAATAAGTTAGAGTGTTAAGGGCAGCTCAAGGAATTTAGCTGGAAATCTGAAAATCTCCATCCTCCCCTCCCCCAGCCCCTGACCCTGTAATAGACCCAGAAGAAGGGGAGAAGAAAGAGGAAACCTAAGAAGCTGGCGATTACATGTGAAGCCTGGCAGATCTGTAATCCTGGACTCCATTAAACATCTGTCTCCTCCAATCTCACTGACAGCCAGGTCTCCTCCTCTCCGCTGCCTTGCACAGACCTTACATTTGCAGGTCACTTGAAAGCACCAGTTGTTAATCATCCCCTGCTTTGGGATTCCACTCCAGCCCAGCCTGGGCACCAGTGCTCCTGGGGAGGGAGGCTTTGGGCAAGAGAGAGACCCTGGCTCAGAGGTATAGCACTTCCATACCTCCTGGGTTTAAGCTTTTAAGTCTAACACATGCTTGAGTGCTTTCCCGGATAGGTGCCCAGTGGTTTCAGAGGCCGTTCTCTTAATTATTGCATTTTAAATATGCTTCAAAAGATGTTTCCATTGCAGGCCCATGTATCTTATTACTTTCTTTGAAGCAAGTATTTGCTCTCTTGGGGCTTTTCCTTACACCACAAGTGCACGGAGTTATCATTTTCTAATGCCTTTTCTATTTTTCATGTGATACCTCTGAACTCCCAAGCATGCTCCTTGTTAGTGGGGATTAATAGGCATTTCGTTGTCAGACTCAGGGAGAATTTTTCAAGTGCTCCAGAATTTGCTGTGTCTTCTGCACTCATGGCTTTGAGTCTTTCTTGCTTTAGGCCCCTGCTAAATATCTTTCATCACTTTATATTACTTGATATAGTCATTATCATCATAGATGTGTGTAGTAGGAACAGGAAAATTAAATCCATTCCAGAACCTGCCCTTGAAAGGCAATCTGGCTTTTATGTTCATTTCTATTAAAAAATAACTTTAACGTCATACTCTGATGTTAAATTTTTTTCCAGTTTTTTTAAGGTTTTTTTTTTCCCTTTCTGTTTCTTATTTTCCAGTTTGTGGAAATATTCCAGTTTGTGATTGGAGACAAGTGTACTCAAGTACCTTGAAAATTATTTTCTTCTTTTATCTCCTAACTGGATCAGGAAGTTATGGGAATCCCTGAGACTTAATTTGGTTTGTCATACTTTGCTTTTTTTCTTTAGAAAGATATTTTGGACCAGGGAACTGAGCACTTGGTCAATACTCTGATGTAGAGGGTGTATCTGTACTTGTGTTTGTAGTATAGGCTTGACCTGCTTAGCCACCCATGTAGATGGACAGCGCAGCCCAGGAAGACACCCAGTGCTGACCCCACAACTGTGGTTGTGTCTATATGATAAACGTAGCAAGGCCAGGTTTTTCGGGTGGTTGGGAAGATGTGAAGGGACAGAAAAAGCAATGCAGAAAGTTGTGCAGATAGCTCAGTAGGTGTTTGCCTGCCCATTCAGTGGATGGACAGGACAATTTCTCTGCCAGATGCCCCATGTGTCGTTGTCTGAATAAGAGTCAGGTTAAGGTTGGGACTTTTTGAAATAATGGTCCTTAAACTCTTAGTTCTGCTGTCTTATCCCAATCCCAGCACTATTCACATCATACTGACTCCCCTGAAATCCTTTCCTTTAATTCACCTGTTGAATTCACTTCTTTTCCTCTAGTCCTGAACTCCTATGTAAATACCTGCTCTTGTGTCCCTCCTCTGAGAGCTTGGATCCATGGATGCCTTTGTGATGTATTTATGAACTTGTAAAGCCCTTTGGATTTCTTGAGGATGAAAGACAGTGTTTGTACAAGACCCTTGCTCCCATGACATCGTTTGGGAAGCTTTCTCTGGAAGGAACCTTCCAAGCGCTTTTGAAGCTTATGTGTCAGTAGTTTCTGCCCCAAAGAGCAAAGGTAACCCATGTGTTTCCTCCAAACACCACATCAGGAATGTGTATTGACGGAGTATCAACTCCAGGGTGATTCACATAATTAATGTTGGATTTACAGAGCACTGCCACAAAGGAGACAGAGAGGCAGACGTTTGCACTGACCTAGCCTCCATCAGGACAAGGTATTCTTTTTTCCCAGCAGCTATACAAATAAATGCAATAAACCAGGGAACACTCTCTAGGGCTGAGACCAAATGGCACGGTGTGGCCTCTGCCTGCAGATCTCAGCTCTCTTACTCTCCCAAAAGAGGGTAGCTCCATCCAGAATGTGTAGAGAATAAACCCAAGCCATTCCTGGATATTGTTTGAGAGACTGCAATTTGGAAAGCCAAACCCATGCAAAAGTCCATGAAGCATGTGACAGTGTGGACTCTCAGGGCTTTGCAGCACCTCTCCAGCTGTAGGAGGATCCATGGGAGTCTTGCCTCCACACCACTGGTCATCCTGAAGCCTTTAACCCTGGGAAGGGAAGCCTGTGCATAGAGAGTTTTCAAGGCTAGCAGTTAGAGGGATCCTCTTTTGGCTTCCTCATGATATAAACTCATCTGCCAGCCGTTGGATGGAGAAGACGTACGTAACGCCCTGATTGCTATTTTTGCATTCCCTATAATTGTTTTTGCAAACAGTGTTGACATTTAGGCAAGGCTCTTCAGGCAGCTGCTACTGCAAACACTGAGCACTTTGAGCCTCCCCGTGTGCTCTGTCTGGGCTGAAGTGTTTCATGCTCTGCTACAGCCGGCTCTGAGTGAAATGCTGGTAAGGGACAGGATGTCTTTCACCCACAGGATGCAGTGTCAAAATGAGCCAAGAGAGATTTGAAAACCCTTTCGTCTCCCAAACAGATGGGGAGATGTTTTTCTTTTCCTTCTGAAGGGAGCTCTGTGTTCTGTTTTTCAAGAACAGCCCTCCCAGGCTCTCCTTGGCTTGCAACCCTCTTACAACCACTGCAACTATTGCTAGGCAAGGAGGGGTGAAAAAGTAGGTAGCAGAGCTCATGGCATATTTTTTAGCAACTCGTGGGATATGCCCTGTTGGTCCTTACCCCTGAGCACCTTTGCTTTCATTGCGGCCTCAAACTGACACCATTGAAACCAAAGGGCATTTGGCAACTGGGTCAGACCCACAAACTAGTGCAAAGGAAGGCTCTTCTTCCTCTCTGTGAGCTGCTTGATGTGTAAAGGAAACCCTTCTCCTTCCACACTGACACCAAGAAAGGGTTGTGGGTTCATGTGTCTGTGTTATAATCGCCTCCAAAGTGGCCTTTTTCTTTGCTGGCTCAGATTTTTTTTTTCCCTCTCTCTCTCCAAGAGCATTATCTATCCCCGAGACTTTCACCTCTGGCCATTAACTGGCAGGTTGGTCATTACAAACCACTTGGAAGTGACTGATTGTGGGGGTCTCTTTTGCTATGGAAAATGTGGAACTGATTGTCTGGGTGACCCCATTTGACCTCAGGAATTCTGCATTTAACCTGGCTTTAGACATAATAAACTCCAGTAATTAGCAGAGAAATTCAGCAGTGACATGTCTAATTGATTGGAAATGCCAGTCCCTGATGAGATGCGAAGCTGTGCTGGGGGAAGCCACCTGACAAGCAGCAGCGTGGACTGCGAGGGGTTCATTGGGATGCTGTCAGGAGGCAGGAAAATGCAGGGAAGGAATGTGAAGCATGTTGTACGTTTGCTTTTCTTTCCAGCTGAGCATGCTGCAGGTTTGCTTTTCTTTCCAGCTAATGGACTTGGTGAACATGCTATCCATCACTAATTACTTATCCCTTTACTCAGCACTTTCCCAAGGTTGAGCTCGCACCTTTGGGAAAACGCACCTAATCTCTGCACAGTCCATCTTAACCGTGTGCTTGCAAAGAGAAAAACACCTTCTGTGATCCTCATCCCAACATCCAGCATTTTGTGCCCCACCAAAGAGGCAAGTATGGGCCCTGTTTGGGAGAACATCATCTTTTTCAGGTCATGGGTTGATGATACTTTATCTCCCGTGCCAATATGGATCCGTGATAGCCCTTCCCTGGTCTTGCATTTGTGCTTCTAGGCTGATGACAGTTTCAAAAAAGAAAACATTTAAAATTAGTTTATTGTTTTGTGCTTAAAACTGGCCAATTTACTGTCCTAGTTCATTGCAGGACCTCAGGACCACTTATGTGCACACCTCGGAGGATGGTGCTCTGTGACATGGGACCAGGAATGGCCTGGGAGTGGAGGAGGGATTGCCTTCATCTGCTGTTGCTGCTTTTTTTTTTCTTTTAACCATGCAAGCAGTGAACTGGTAGCCGCATGGACTTTAGGTTATAACTTTACCAGTATTAGGGAGCATGACCATGCATTGGAGGTGGATTGTCTTGTCCATTAAATTAGTGTGACGGCACTTGGCACATCCTCACCGTGGGGCCAGCGAGCTGTCTCCCAGACAGTCCTGGACATGGTTCTGGGGTGACCATGGCCAGTGACTGTTTCTGAGAGGCAGTTTGGTTGCAGCTGCTCCATTTGCAGGCTAAGAGAGTTTGACGGTGTGTGCATCTGCTATTCTATACTCACTGACTTAGGACAAGAGAGTAATGCAGGGCACATTAAATTTACCAGTTCAGATGATACAAATTTCCAGAGTAGTACAAACACAGTGTTATGTGATTTGTGTAGGTGGGCAGTCACCCTACTACTCCACAGGATGGGAGCTATTGCAAGCTGTCAGTTTGAGCATTTAGCGTTTTTATCTTGTACTCCTAATTAAATGTTTGAAATATTGATTAAGAACGGAGGTCTATCTTATAAACAGGGGCAGCAGAGAAGACGAGTGGGTACACACTTGGGGAAAGCCCACACAGCCCACTGGAGCAGACTTGCAGTGGGGTCGCTGAGCCGGCAGCATCCTCTGGTTAAGGCTGTCTATGGATGCACGGGCGTTCCTGGAGGTGGCTGTCCATGCTGCAGGGATAGCTCCTGGTTAGCCACCTCGAGCACATACCTGACCACAAGGACCTTGTTTTCGCATGATGCAAGACAAGCCTCTATGTGGTAAGAGGTCTAGGAGGGGCTGGGAAGGTCAGCTGTGATGTTCTCATGACCTGTCAGTGGTGCTGCCCAAACAGCCGTCAGACACAGGAGGAGGCTGTCCTTTGCTCACCTCTATGTGCTGATCTCCTGGGCTATGCCGAAATCACCAGGAAAACAGGGCCAGCACAAGCTCAAACACTGAACACCATCAGCAGCACGACGTAATTATTAGCACGGTTCCTGGCAGTGTTCCTCCAGGCAGCGCAGAGGCAAGGTTCAGGGGAATACCACGGGCAGGACTGGTCCCTGGGGCAGTAGGGACACATCAACCACGTCTTCAGGAAAAAAAGGAAGAAAAGAAAATTTAGGGATGTAGACACTCTGCCACTTGCCAGAAAGGCTTTAGAAGGGTCCTTGGCCTGTTATATTTGATAACATGGACACAGCCTTGGAGGGTAACAGTCTGTTGCAGCTATCATACCATGAAGGCTCTCCATTTGCTAATGCAGTAGAAATCAGCGTGTCAACCAGGGGTCCCTGGATTTCACAACCCTCTGGTGTGTCCCGCTGCTCTTTAGGTACCAGAAGTTCACCCACCTCTCTGCATCCAAGCTCCTTCAAGGTTTGCTTGAGGTGCACCACCTCCTCCCAGCAAAGGGAGCCTCTGAAAACCAAGCCAGGGCTTCAGGGATGCTTTTATACCCTGGATCAATAAATTAAAAAGGAAAAAGAAATACAGTGACAACACCATATGCACTGAAGCATCCTGCAGAGATTGTGGAGTCTCAAAACAAACATTAGATGTGTAAACAGTGTATCAGCATTCCTCAGCGAGCGTAGCTGCAGATCCATTTATTGCCTTCTGATCATTTATTTTCATTAATTTTCATAGCTAAACCCATAAAAGTGCTTGTGGCAAATATTGTAGGCTCTCCCTGCGCCCAAACAAGTCAAATAGCCCCCTTTCTCTTTTCTAGACATTCTTTTTAAACTGACAATCAATCCACCTACTACTAATTGTGGCACAAAGTTTACACAATCAACAATTTGTACTGACTCCTTGCCGCTCTCTTCAGTGCTCAGACAGCTTTGAGGTGTTAATTCTTTCTACTTAAAGGAACAGCAGTAATGGTTGTGGTGCAAAAAGATCTTTTAAATACTGAAGTATTTGTATTTGGTGTATGTTTTTGAGTTTGTGTGTGTCTTTGTTTGCTTCCTCATGCAACTGTTTTAGGAGAAGGAAGGAGCATTCACACCTGATAAAGAACTGCAGTTTTGAATCATTATTTCTTGAAGCAAAGGGACTATTTGTAGGTTTTAGCATGAATGGTTTTGCCCCAGGGTCCTAGAAAAAACAGCAAGCTTCTTTACTGGGCAGATGAAATTTTCTTGCTCAGCTGGGTCAGGTCCCTGGAAATATCCTGTGCATTTCAATGGGATAATGTTGTTCTTTTTTGCTTGCATTTGTTTGGGGTTTTTTTCTGTCATCCTGCCTCTCCAAGGCATTAACTCCCCCCCGCCCCACAGTGAAAAGTCACCCTGAATTTAGTGCTCCATTTGCAGGGCTGTAACCTCTCCTAGGGATGTGCGGTGCAGGAGACATATAGGACACACAGAAAACCTGGACCCACTGCACATATGTGGATCTGCTGTACTGTTCATGCCAGGTCACTGGGCAAGAGAAAAGCCGTGTCACACAGACATCACCTGGTACTCCTCTGAGTTACATCCCTCCCCCTCCAGCTTAAAACAAGAGGCAACATTGCGCTAACGTAAGAAAGTCACCACCTGCATGGGTTAGACGGATTTCTGCAAACCTCAAAGTGCAGAAGACAGAAAGCAGGGAATCAGGCTTATTTTTGCCTAACTAAACCTTTGCAGAGGATAAAGCATATAGCCTGACTGTCATATGGCGAACCAACATGCAGCATTTTGTACGTATATATCCACGCTTATGTAGGACCTCAAAGGGTGTTACAAAACATGAGCCTTGTTCTGTAACCCCTCTGTGTGCTCAATGTCTTCTGAAGTTGCTGACATCTTTGGGTGCTCCAGTACATATATATATAAAAATAAACGTAAGAATCACCTTATCTGCTTGGGAAGCACATCTGGGAGGGAAAGCAGCATGTGTTTGGCAGTGCAGAGTACCATTACATTAATGCATCTGCAAATGCACCGGGAGGCTGGCGAGGGGCTATTTGGATAATGGAGTGGCTGGGCTAATAGAATTAGCCTCGCATTCACAGTCTGAGTGGGGAGGAGGGGAACTGTCCCTTTCAGTCTTCCCAAGCATCTCCTGACATCTTTATTCCCCCATGACAGCCCAGGAAGGGAAGCAGGGAAGGGGGAGTCTTAAAGCGGAGTGAAAATGTGCTTACTGCACCAACACAGTGCTGGTGCTTTCTGTCCCAGTGAACAAGAGGGGGGGAACCAAATCACTGGTCCGTGGTGCCTTCACCTGCGTGAGACGTGTGAGCACGGACTCCAGGAGTCCTGAGCCACCGTCATACTTCACAGACCACCCTTTCCTCAAAAGGGGCAAGGTTGGAAATGCATTTGTCACTCGAGCTCCAGACAGCAAACGACGCTGATTTAATTAACCCGGTTAGCCCTGCTGGCCTTGTCTGTGAGAGCTCAGGACATCACGATGTGTGGATGAGTGGAGGCAGAGTGCAGACTGAGAGGGGAAGAGGGCAAAGACACATGGCCATTGGACCGTCAGAAGCCATCTCAAAGCACTTTGCTTCTCACAACCAAAAGCCCTTTACAATTAGTCTTGATGTGATTTACATTTACTTTAAGGCATCTGCATAATGGGATATAATGCACAGGAAATGCAGTCACGAGCTTCTGAAAGCTTTTGGGGACTGACAATTCCCACAGAGCATGAAATCTCCCTTTTACTGCAGCTGGAAGTGAGTCCAGCCTTTACAGAACGCATGTCCATGGGCTAAAATGCCAGAAATCTACCTACCAATCTCTCTGCCCTGTCAGCTATATTTATGAAGTGCCCATCATCACGGTGTCTGGACTTGCCCTTTCTTTTCCACCTTTGCTATGGATTTATTGGGACCCTGGGCTTGTTACTTAGACATCTCCCCCAGGCAGGAGGATTTTCATCTCTAGCAGGGCAAAAGACAGATGAATGTTACTTTGCTGTCAGTCAGGGTAAGACCAGGGGCTGCTGAAAGCTGGACTGCCTCTGCCCACATGTGGCAGGCTTGGTGGGCAGGTTTACTGTGAGAGAGATCAGACCTACTTGTAGAAAGTCACCTTGGCCAAGGGCCTGTGAAATTTTAATGCTCCCCACCAAATATTGACTCTCTGATGGCGTCTGAGTAAGCCTTTTGCGGAGAAGTCAATATTTGTCCGACATTTCAGTGGATAATGTTGCTTTTCTCTGAATTTCCATTGGACTCTGCTGGCCTCTCCCAAACTCATTGCGCAATATCAGAAGCAAGACAAAAACATGCGATTAGAAGGAAGTGTTCCCTTTGGAGAGTCGTTAAGTGTTGTCTACTTCTCTCTGCCTTAACGAGACTTTCTTGCTGGGTGCACCCCTCTCAACTCCGCAGCACATCTGAGCCCCGTACCTGAGCCTGGGTGTAATCACTTTCAGCACAGAGCAATCCTTTTCCATTTGGCTCTCCATGACTCTGCTAAGGAATATGTACAGCCAAAACTTAGGTGCTCAGATACCACCAGTGACGAATGCAGCAGAAACATTGCAATACATGCAAACATACCAGCAATTTTGCATGATGAGTGTTGTTCTTCTTCCCACTGGAGATTATGGCAGAATGATCTTGTCACTCCATCACGAGCTGACTTGAGTGGGTCTGGTTTGTCCTGCTATGTAAAGAAGCTCCAGGTTAGATTTTAGGTAGGGCTGTAGCCATATATTGTTAATAGAAGACACACGTGTAGATGCCTTGCTGTACTCAGGCTAACCAGTTAAATCCTGCAGCAAAGACTCCATTCTGCCCCTGTGGTATGATAATTCTGCCATCTTGGGCAATTTAGCATCTGTCCTGTACAGATCTGAGATGCAGAAGAATGCTGGTGGGGTGAAAGTAAATATATTACCTTTCAGGTAGCAAAAACGCTCCTGCAAGTTAGATTTTGCCAGTTTAGCATCCATTTGGGACTCAGTCTAAGTTGACTGTGCCTCCTAAAACAGAATAATCCTGTAAACAATGTAGCACTAATATACTGAACAATTAAAGCTCTTGTTTCTGATTGAAGTTGAAATCCATTATATTTCCATTTGCAAGGCAAGCCGGGCAGATTTCAAAATAAGTGATAGAAAGAGCTAATTCATATTTCTGTTTGTGATTGTAGGAGTTAGAAAATAAATCCAGGTGCACAAGAAGAGGTAGAAAGCTTTAATTTCACTGGCAGCATGGGCCTCTGATAACTGTAGGAGTCTGGAGTTAAAATAAATGCAAAGGAATTGTTTTCAGGAGTAAAAGGCAGAGGACTTATGGGTACATCTGCATTGCTGTTTTAAATTTATTCAGGTCAGGAGTGAAGTTCTGTAACAAATCTTCCAGTTGTCCCTACTTACTGGCTTTTCTTTTCATCTCACAATGGCTCAGACTGTATGACCCAAACTCTTTTTGAATAGGTTAAACCAGCAGATATGCTCCAAGATGTCAGCCAAGGCTAATACATGTTCAGTCCAGGGGACAAAGCTGGCTAAAGCTTGAAGAAACCCTCCTGAAATGTATGCAATATGTGCATTGGAACATATGCAGTGTGCACACTGGGTCCCCAGCTCCTTTATATCTACGGATCTGCTCCTGCTCCACCTTGCTACTTCCATATGTGCACGTGGTTTTACACTCCTCACCTTCTGCTCTTAGTCTAGTGCTAATAGACAGTCGATACCATGGACTGTTTGAGATGTGCTCTTTGGACACACACTGTGGATCTTCACTCCCTCGTGCTGATCTTGTCCCACCCAGATGCTTAGACTGCTGGTTGATGCCTTCACAGATCTGTGGCATGCCCGAAAGACATTCATATCTGGGATTGAGATTTTTGTGGTGGTCACTTCAGCAGAGGATACCCACCACCCAAGCAGGGCAGAATAGCACAGCTTGGTCTGGCAGCAGGTTTGGTCAATATTTATCTGGCCAAGAAATAGAGTGAGTGATGCTCCTATAAGCAGTGTCATATTTAAAAGGTGTCTCCACTTAACTGGAGGTCACAGTGTATACTCTCCTTGAGTGGTGGCATCATTTCATAAAAAAGCTTTTTCATTAATTAAAATCCCTTAACCTTGCATCGTGCTCAGGGTTTGGTATAGAAGCTTCATTTTTCTGATCAATATATATTACCATATTTCCTAGAAAGAAGCTTTCACCCCCTCAATTAGCAGATAAAAATAATTGTGTGCATTTGAAAGCATTTTGTGCCTCTAATATCCATTAAGTAGACTAGAGTTGCAATTTTCCTGTTCTTATGGACTTTTGTCCATATCAGTTGCTCAAAGGAACATAAAGCGTTGTTTGGTCTCATTCAAATGGCATTTCAATAAATGCCAGGGGAAAACGATGATTCTGTACTGCCTTTCTTTTTTTTTTTAAGGTTGAGAGAAAAGGGATAAACTAATGAGAAATGCCCTAGCCCATGAATCAGGAGTTTTGGTGTTGATATTTGTACGTGGTCTCTGTGTGATTCTGCACAAGTGACTAACGGCCACATACAGCTCCTTGCAGCAGGATCTGGCATTTATTTTTATGTAGCACCCTGGGCCACTGATTTTGATGAGGTTTCCAGGCAGGAACATCGTTATTAATTTATCCACGTTATTAATAGAATTAGGCAGGAGGGGGGAACTGCTTTATCTCAGAAACCTTCCCTCCCTTCCAACTTTCAACACTCTGGGAGGCCTTTAGGCATCGTGGGCACTCAGCGTCCAGGGGCAGAGCCCTACAGATGGACTCACACACCAGCAAAACTTCCTTCTCTCCTCTGGAGAATTACTCTGGCTGGAATTAATATTCTTCTTTCAATCCCTTTGTACTGACAACTTAAAAATTAATTGCCTATGCACATGAGAGGTGAATGACCAGATGCCCAGGAAAGCACAACAGAATTATTGAGCGATTCTGCTTTAATTAAGTGCATCAGAGAGCTGGGGTTGTTGGGGCCCTGTGCTTGATGCCGGTAACATCATTGAGAGAACGTGAAGGGAAGACTGCTGCCAAAGGATGATGGAAGGTACTCAAGGAATATAGAAAGCTATTTTAAGGCTGGCTTCCTTTGAGAAAGCTGGAGCAATAGCCAATAACCATAAAACTACTGGGGCAAAGCTGCAAACACACCAGGGGCATCCCTCAAGCACTTAGCTCTCCGAGAAGGTCTCTGAGAAGGGAGACCTTTTATCAATGAGAGGGGAGTGCAACAGCCCAGCAGCTGTGAATTCCCTGCCAAAAGGGCAGCAGGCAGTGTTTTCAACCTCTGCCTGAAGCTGTCACCATCCAAACCACCCAAGAGGGTGGAAGTTGGGGAGGTCAACTCTTCTGAGTCTGACTCCCTGCTGAGCCACCCATGTTCTAAGACAAGTTGGGTAAAACAGTTACCCCTGCATGCCTGAGGTCCCATGTTGTGAAAGGTGGGCTGAACTGACCTCTCGCAATAACAAACAGTGTTAAACAACATCTCTTAGTTCATGGACTGCAGCAGTGGCTGCTGAAGGTTTCTTGCATGATCTTCTGCAAACCATATTGTGGTGGTTCTTGTCCTCACTCAGCAGAGCACAGACCACCAGGGTCAAGCTCACCAAATTCACCTCTGTGTGTTATACTACAAGGAGCCTGTTCACTGTAAAATGCCCATGCAACACCCAGATTTCCAAGGTCCTCTTTGGTTCCCACCTTCTCTCCCGTGGAAGAAAGGAAGCTCCATGGCCCAAGAAGTTTAGGACCCCAGAGCTTTTGTTTGTAAAGAGCTTCAAGCCACATTAATGGAAGATAGTCTCCAAGAGGAAAGGCTTCATCTTTCTCCTCACTTGTCCTTCCCAACACTGGCTGAAAAGAGGCTGAGCGCAGTGCAGCCATCACTGCTGGTACGCAGCTGACAGAAGAGCTAGGACACCATGGCTTCCTGGTAATACATCCATCCTCCTGGAATGGGGGGCTCATCTGCTAATGACCTGTGGGTAGCGCAGACTCATTTAGGCAGAAGTGGTGGTATTCACCTTAACTTACTGTAGCATATTTGTCTGCATCTAAGTAAAGCATCCAGACACCTGCTGTTGGTGGGAGAGAGAAATTGGCCCTTTCAGGGTGAAATACACTTGGCTTCCCACAGGTTCAACTTTAGGATAGCACGAACTACCCTCAGCAGTAGCTACATCACTGCCGCACTTATAAAGGGAGTCCAAGCAGCTCATTTTTAAGGAGGTGTTTGCATTGTCTGTGAATGAAGATGATTCTTATTTTAGGTGTCCCCTATACCACAGCTAAGGGATCTTGGTTTGTGTCCTGTGTCCATGCTCTTTTTTGCTCAGGATGTGCCTGTGATCCTTACAGAGGTGCTTGGTACTCTGGCTGCTCTTCCAGCAAGGAGCTTCCTCAGATGTGTGTCAAAGACTCCCACCCAATGCAGAGACCAGGTTGTTGTCAATTGTTCCAGTCCTTCTGGCACAGTGTCAGCATGTGGCCTGCCTCTGCTGGGCAATAAATACATTTTCCACCAAGGAAGTAGTTCTCATCCCCTTGGGAGGGGGCAGCAGTTTCCACTGCCCTTCATTCCTCTCTATCTCCAGCCTTCTTGCCTAGGTCGCTGCTCTGTGCATCTGAGGTGGGCTGAACAGAGACCCTTTTGGGGACTGCTACCCAAAGAATGACCAGAAATGGATTCTAAGAAGTCGCATAATATCACTTCTTCAGCTTTAAGTCTTAGGGCTTGGACTGAATACTCTAGCAAACTCATGCTCTACTTTGCTTACAGCCATTGAGATTTTCTTGTCACCCTATTCTATTCTGGCTATACAAGAGCTCCCAGCCACTCCTAAAGGTGAATGAGAGACCACACAGCTTCCAGGAACACAGATCCCAGACTATGAGATGACCCACCTGGAGTTAGTAGCATGGCTCGGATGTCAAGGAGTGTCAGGATGACTACTGCTAATCCTCCAGGAGCTAAAGCTAGCTACAGTATTCTAGCCCTCGCTTCAGAGTCTCCAAAAAACCAAACCCACATCACTGCTGTAGAAAATGTGGCTGGGGATCCCAGAGGCAAAAGTGCTGACAAAGAACTCCAGAGGAATTAGAAAAATCAGTGATTCATGGCAAAGTCCTTCAAGGACATTTGTGGGGCTGTTTCTCAGAGTGGATCAAGCACATAGAGATACAATGAATTTGTGGAAATGGCTCCCTGTATGAGCTGAGGTGTGGAAGCTCCTTGGTTTGGTTCATATGGACAAATTGCAGAAGAGATTAGGACACCTCTCCAAAAGTTTCATTCATCTCCTGGGCTATTTACATTCTCCTCTAACTGTCTGGGCAGTGTGACTGCACATGATTCAGCAGCCGTTGTTCACCTGGGACAGGTCTGTGCTCTCCACCATAGATACATCTGTGTTATTACAATAGAAAATACATGGTGTAATATATCTAAAAGCCCAGTGACTATTTTTGCGCTGAATTTCAGGACAGCCAGAAAAATGCCTGATATTAAGAAAGGGTTTGCAAAGAACTGACTGTGCTACAAGAGAACTTCCACTAATTCTTAGATGTTGGAGGATGATCTGTTGAACCCTGGAGCTGTAGTTCAGTGTATGAAGTTGTTCTTCTATGTAGCATGAAGATTACTTAATACAGAGCCCCAGATCAAGTGCTAAGGATTTAGAAACAGTGGAGGATGGACTTCAAGTTTGATTATTGGCTGAAGAAAAAGAAAATGCAGATTATCTATCTACATGTATCATCATGACTGAAACCTCAAGTCTTGGTAGAGGTACAATGGAAAGGCTGGTCATCACCTATGAATGGAATAACAAAGAACTGCAGGAGAGCAGTAAAAAATGAAAAATAACTTCAAAACGGCGGAGATTTTGGCATATCTGGGGTGGTGTTGCTACCAACCAGCATGGGACCACTGGAAGCCTTTGGGCAGTATTAGGATTGTGGCCAGACAGGAAACTGCAGTAAAAAATTAAGAGCCTCTAAGGGTCTTCACTGAAGCTAAGCGCATAGAGACCTTGCAGGACAGCCCTAATCACAACATATATGAATTTGCTGCGGCAGTCCAGGGCAGTGGCCTAAGTCTAGCATGGTATCTGTGCCTGAAGGTATAGAAGTGATCATCTGGCAAAGATCAGCTCCAGCCTTGTTAATGGAAAGTGAGCACCCATCAATAGTATCTAAAGCAAACTATACCTCTGTCTTTTTACGTGCCCACAAAGATACTGGATTTCTGCACTGCTCCTTTAATTTTTATGGTGTTCTGCTTATTACTGTGGTGCGCATAAACTTGCAGTCTGTTCATAAAAACATAAGATCACAGCATGGTCTACTTTATAGCCATATATATATGGAGACACAAAATGTTTCTCCCAGCATGCAGAATGAATAAATTCTGGAGTAATTTTTCATTGTTGCCTTTATGAGCTTCAAGGAAAACAACCTCAAAAACTAATAAATAATTTATTCCAATGAAATTGCTGTTTACTACGCTGCATGCTGGACCTCAGCTAGCCCAGTCAGCATGTGGGATCCTGGGCATCTTCTCTATATTGTTTCTCATTATTTCTGTATTTTTTTCAGGGAATCGATGAATTCTCTGTGTGTGTATATGCATACATGTGAGAGCATGTCTACGTGAAGGCAAGAAACAGGATAAAAGAGATACCGTTTCTTTCTATCTGTACATGCTTTCTGCATGTGTGCAAAAAAGAGATCTCACCCTCTGTTTTAGATGTGCAGGCTCCCTTTATAATGCAACACAAATGATGGATTCATGACACCTCTCTTCAGAATAGGACTGGTCACTGGTGGTCAGTAGACTTCCTGGGGAGCTTTTCATCCTAAAAAGGCATTTAAAATAGACCAGATGAACTGTGTCCTCTTTGTATATACATATGCATACAGTGTAAACACATGTGGTTTTTATGTAGTTGATGGTAATAGTATGGTTTTGTGTGTTTGTATAATTAGCACATTACAGTTTTGCTTACTGCGCACATATAGGTGAGTATATGGGGTGGGGGGTGCTGTATGTACATGTACGTGTCTAACACAAGACGCATGACTATACTGGCATTATGTTACACAGCGTAATAAAGCACTAGGAAAAAACAGAAGGAAAAGGAAAAAGAACGAATCTGTGCATCTCTCTTGAGGGTGTGTCTTAGAAGTACCAAAAAAGTGACATTCAGGGTTATTGTCCCAGCTTTTTGTAACTATTGAGGAGCTAAGGTTACCTACGCGCTAACATCTTGCTCCGTGTTACATGGTTTAAGCTGTAAGGCTCTGATCCACGTGGCCGTAGCTAAAGGTGGCTTTTTGCTCTCTTCATGAAGCCCCACCCACGTCAGTGCTGATAAGGCTGTTGCAGTATCGGTGTTGGCATCCTGGTGAAGTTCCTGCCTGATGCTGGGACTTGGAGCATGGAAGTGGTCCCAGGGTCCCCAGAGGGATGACACACAGGTGCATGATTTACACACAGGGGCAGGAGATGCAGTGCAAGCACAAAGGCGTTAGCAACCAGGGCCTAGGCTTTAAGAAACGGGGCTTTGCTGCTGACCTCCAAGGTAAATAATATCTATTTTTTTGCTTTGTTATTCTGATCTCTAGGAGATCAATGAATTTCATCTCCAATGCCTTGAAGCTCCTTTCTCCCTGCATTTTCTGCCGCTCTTGTCCATTTAGACTTGGACCAAAATGTCTTTTACTACTTGTCTGCAGCAGGGCACAACGCAGTGGGATTCTTCTCTCTGCGGGGGACTCTTGCCATATAAATAAAATAGTAAAGATAAATGATTACTTTGCCACTGGGCTTGTTCAATGGCTGATGCTTAAATGAAAAAAACCCACAAATTCATGTAGAGGCGCATGTAAAACAGCGAGTTGGGAAGAGCAATGCCTGAGCTCTTCCCTTGCTGATTCCAGCAGCTGGTTTGAATTGGTAAAGACAGGCTAAAACCTGAGGAAGGAGCCTGGGATGTGACATCCCTGCAAGATCAGGTCTTAGGGAATGAGACTACAGCTAGGGGAAACAAAAAAGAGGGGAACAAACAGGGCTCTGGGTCGCTGTTGCTGTAGATTGTTGCTGCCAGTTGCTCAGGCACGCTCTATATGATTACCATTTCCAAGTGAGCCTGGATCTGTATTTCCATTAATGTGCCACGGTTGCTTCTCCTGACCTCTTTCACGCTGCCTATTACCTCAGCTCCACTTCCCCTCCTTTCTGATCGAATTACTAAAGCACACAGTGGAGTCTCTTGGCTCAACAAAATTTAATGACAGTGACAACAGAGGAGGATAATAAAGATAAATCAGCTGCTCCCAGGAAGGAAAGATGAAGTAACAACAGAGTGAGTTAGAAGGCTACACCATGAAGTGACCCTGGCAAGTGCATGGTCCTCGTCATCCCTTTCATCTCAATGTCTGCATTTCTTCTGCTTTTTGGGGAATTTGACACGGAAAAGTATAGAGGGGAGGGGACCGAGGCACTAGAGATCTTTGCCTTAGGCGTGCACTTACTGGGGATCTTGGGCACATCACTCCACCTCTTCAGTGTCTCCTTGCCGAGGCTGTAGGTTGAGAACAGACCAGGAGAAGTCTTTCATTAGGCAGACTGTAAAGAATCTGTCAGCTGTGGGGTTTTCATCTGATCTGTAGCCCTGTATACTAATGTGATCCACACAGTTAGTAAAGGGAAATGGTGTTTGTAAAGAAGCTCCAGTAAAAGCACCTTTTTTCTCAATGCCTATAAATCCCTGGGCAAACCAAATCATGTTAAGCCAGCTTTTTCTGATAAGCTGTTTTCATGGAAGCCAATGGAAGCAGGCTCATGTCTTTGTTTAGCAAGGAAACCGTGCTTGGCAGGAGCGCTGTGAGAGGCTGGGGCTCATGTCTAGCCTTGCCCAGCAGCTCAGGTCGGATGAGGGATCTAGGGCTTCAGGGAACAGCATTCAGAGTGTGATGGGCACAGAGGTCATCTCCCAGGTACAGCGGGAGAGAAGAGATGGTGATCAAACTGGATCTGAGCTTCAGACCTCACCCAGACCAGCTTCTGGGACTGCAATAACTGTACCTACCACCTCTGCCTCCCTCCTAAAGACAAGCAGGGACAAAGCCTGGAGTGACTGTGCCTATCGCAATTGCTTTTCTGACATTCACCATGTTTCCAGTTGCAGAGCATTTGCTGTTTAATGATAACTCCTCAAAACAAAGCACCCTTCTAATTACAATCACATTCCTCGCCTCTCCCCTCCCACCAGGTTGTTAAATTCTTAAATGTTTGCTGCATTGATCTAAACAGCTGAGCACGAAACAGTGAGCTGTAGTTGAGACCTCCTGCAAGCTCAATAAACTTAATGGACATCCTCAAGAACTTTAACTGGGAAGATTTAGTTCCCGAAGAAGAAGGAAGCAAACACCCGGAGCAGCTTTGTCTGCCTGTTGTCCCTCATTTTGCCAGAAACAGCTGTTCATGCTGGGATTAGCTCAGAGGTTTGTACTCAGCAGAGGCTGACTCACAAGAACAAAATCGGGAGATCATTACATCTCAGTGCAGGCTCCAACTGCTTCAGGCTGCACAGGGAGAGAGAAAATTAGCTGGAGTAGGAGCCCAATCTGCAGAAGCGCTGAACAATTTTTGTGTGTGACAGACGAGCGGGAGAAGGGAGCACCGCCGCTCCGCGGGATGAGTTCTGCAGGTCTCAGGATGGAGCTCCAACCTGGGGGATGGAGGAGATGGCTGCTGAGAAGACAGAGGTGGCTTGTCATACTGATTGTCCTGCTTTGTGCCTTCCCTTAATGGAGCCCATTTATTCAGGATTCATGTAAGACAAATGATCAGAACAGGAGGAACGACATTGATTATTTTACAAGGACCTTAATTACTCAGAAATTCCACATCCGTCCAGACACTGAGCACAACATTGCTGGTGTGGGGAACAAACTATCTCCCTGCCTTATTGAGGGAGATGACAGAGTCTTCACCTTGCATGCGTTTTCCTTCTAAGGGTAATCTCTGGGTTAGGTTAGGGGCATTGTCTTGGTTGGTAAAATGGGTGGTCTGGGTTGGGAAGCCGTGTTGGAGTAATTATAAGAGCTGGTGAAACCCGCAAGCGGAGAGCATGTGCAGAAACACAAGACAGCATCAGATGAGCGCTCGCCATCCTCAGCTGATTGTTGCTCTAAGTAAGGAAGGAGCATCCCTCTACCCAACAGGACAATTTAATATGATATGGATTATCAGAGGCATTATAGCAAGAGAGCAGCTACTGGTTTAGCAAAAATGTGTGGCTTTGTAACAACTTGTTTTCTAACAACGAGGAAAGCTCTGGAGAGGAGGAGAGGAGAGAAGGAGGTTAAAAGGTTGCTTGGACAGTCTTTCACAGTAAAGCTGTATTTGTAATTCAGGGGCTCCTCTCTACTCATCCTGGTCAGAGCATAGCTTGTGGTTGGAAATAACTCTGCAGACTGTTCTTGTAAGTCCTGAGTAGCCCACAGGGCTTCAGCAGACAGACTCTCACCCCCAGTTTAATGCTGACATGAACTCAGGGTCACCTTTCTCCATGATTCTGTCTTTCAGGCTAGGACTTGCTCCCCCTTTCAGCCCTGTAACATAATAAACAATGACCCGAAATCATCAGTAAGCCCATTCCTCCATGGGTAAGTCATCATTGCCTGAAACAGAGCAGTCTGCACTTTCATCATCTGCTAATGGCTGCTGCTAAATCTTTTTTCTTTTTTTTTTTTTTTTTTTTTTTGCACTACTTATAAAATAACTCACTAATGTCATGGCCCAATAACTAAACCACAGAGCACCAAAGACCATAGGAAATCCCCACTGACAACAATACCTAGACTTGCTGCATCAGGGTTTAGGTAATTTTGTCTGAAGGTGGTATTGTAAGCCATCAAAACTGACTTTTTGCCGAAGTGTAGCCACAGTGCATGCAATTGAGATTGCAGACAGGTTAAAATGCAGTCACCTCCAAGGAGTCTTGTTCACAGCAGCAACATGTGCGGGACAGCCAGCCGAAGGACATAGACCCCAGCTGAAATGGCAGGAGCAGGTTCAGCAGGGTGCAATGACATCGCGCCTTGGTTTGCTATAATTAATGCTCCTGAAGTCCAGTATACCCTTCCATATTGGCCAATGACCTGGAGTTGTGTTTTACTACTCTGCCTCACCAGTTCTGCCTTGCAGGAATGGTATATGCATACTGGTATGTACATGCTGGCACCGTCTCTTTCTTCTCCAGTGGGGAAACAGATGAAAGTTCAAGTTTCTCCTGCATTAGGTCACAAAGTGTTATTTTGGGCACCTTCCAGGACTAATTCATTACTTGTCATCTTGCAGAGTGAGGACAATGTAAGGCTCTGCCACATGCCGTATTGATCTCTTGACTTGATTAGTCGGTGTATCGAATACCCCTGCTTTTCTAATCTAATTAATGCAAGACAAATACTCCATGTTGGGGCCTGGAGTCACGTTCTAAGAGTAATCAAGGAGTGGGACTGATTAAAACCAGAAGGCTTCAGGGATAATTTATGGACTACTTGACATTGCTGGCAGGTTGGGGTATTTTGGAGGGCTCCGTGTGGTCTCTGGCTCGAAATTACCTCTTTGGTGGGCTCCATATCCAAATTCCTCCTCATCCCTCAGTATGATAGCTTTAGGTTTGAAAGGGTTTAATCTTGGGGGTGAGACACCACTGTGGGGGTCAGAACATCTGGTATCACATCCCATCAGCAGTGGGACACTGTACCAGCATGGCAGAAAAGATACTTTCTTTATCACCTTGAGAAAATGACCAAATGGCATGGTTTGATGAAAGTATACAACACCGGGCACATAGGGACTTTGCTCATGTTTAGAAATCTATAAGCAAATAGAAAAAAATGATTGAGGTGTAGCTTAACTCCAGATTGTCCCTGTTTCAGTCCAGGTCTTGGTGTTTCAAGACAACTGAATGCTCTGGATTGATAGGTATAACCGGACTAGGGAAGGTGATAATATTAATTCATGTCACATGCATGAATTAATGAACTCATCCCCGCTATGAGGTACATAACACTCACAATTACTGTTGTGATGAAAAGGGAGAAGAGGCAGAGGGAGGGAGTTTTTGTGGCCAACCAAGGGGAGTGTGTGCTGCAGACGTGGGGAACTGGGGATGAGCTTAGTCCCAATCACCTCCTAAGACAGATCCTTTCTCTTATGGGAGGAAGCCTGGCTGGGTGAATTGTCATAAGGGATTCATCTTCCCCCCGCTTTGTGTTGTCCTCCATCAGTGGGGGCTCTTATGACACCCTGGCCAGATGACGTTCCTCCCCCCACACCTTGATGGACATTTGGGCATGGGATCACCTCCTGCAGCCTCTCTCCAAGCCTGGGAACACATTGCCACAGAGAGCAGACAGGCTTTGGAGGGGAAGCGAGGAGTGGAAGGGTGGAAATCCAGTGCAGTCTATGGAGAAACTGGTCTTGTATGTCTCTGGAGTCCACCAAAAGGTGGGACAAGAGTCTGCTGTGAGATAAGGAAAGGTGCGGTGGGCAGTGAGGGCTGGGCCGAGGTCCATCTCCCCTGACCGCAGTCACACTGTGCTTGGGATGGCGTGAAAATACTTTCAGGGAATGGGAGCAGGGGCACAGGGTCACTGATGGCAATGGCAGGGCCATTTATTCCAATGTCTTTCTTTTGCATATGAGTTTTCCCAGGCGAGAGCACAGCGTAAACAGCCAGGGGAAGGCAAGGGCAAGTTCAGCAGCCAGATGTAATTGCATTTTCCTCCACAAATGCCCCCAGGGCTGAGCCAAGGCCCTTCTGTGCCTGTCTCTCTCCTCACAATGCATCATAGAGAATTGGTGTAAAATCCAGTTAAAAGGCCACTCTCGGGTCTCAGCTGCTGCGGCATAAATTGCGGATGAATTTTTCCTCGCCCGTATACGCCTGACGGGTTTTGTCATCCAGCCCCATATGGCTGGGTTGCATTTCTTCTCTCGGCTTGGTCATTGGTCTCTCATCACAGCCCTGCTAGCTGCTTGTGAGCTTTTTCTGAACAAGGCTGTACTTCAGGCTCTGCGGTTTACAGCAGTGTCATTACAGAGAGATATCTCTTCCTACACGTGTAAAAGGGAGTCCAAGATTGATGGGGTGTTGGAGTGGGTAATCACAAATCCAGCTGCCCCGAGGTAGCTGAGAACAGAGATGGTGCAGGGCAAGGGGGAAAGGGTAGTGGGGCCTGAGGGAGCTTTGTAGGGTACATTTATCACACTCTTGGCAGAGAGATGCAATTTATGTGGACGGAGCATAAATCCTGTTTGAGTTGCACAAGACTCCATATGGGCAGCTGAGCACCGGGGTCTGCTATGATGCTGGAAGCTGGGGCCTGCGACAGTGCTGCCGTGGTCACCCTGCCAGCTCTCTGGCTCTTCCCCTTGCTTCTTTTGCACTGCCTCTTACCTTTCACCTTTTGGTAACCCCCATCCTCTGCCCACCTAAGAACCAGCCCCTCTCCCAGGCTTGTGCAGCGGTGCTGGCTCTGTTGGGGAGGGTGCAGGTGAGCAGGAAGGGCATTTCCCTGAGCTCTGCTCACCATGAGACATCTCTGCTGGAGTTACTGAATCCACTGGAGAACCTCTGCTTTCTCCTCATCAAGCTATTCACCTGGAGAAGGTTCTGCTCTAGGGATTCCTCTCAAAAGATTTCATGGTTGCCAAGTTCACAGATGTTGCAACGGGCAGTGTCGATAGCATGGTCCAGCACAGACCTTGCAAATGATCTCGTTTTGCTCATCCCCAGACCGTGGAAGGCATCTCTTACCTCCTTGGCTGTCCCAGCGACAACCTCCCCATGCCATGCACTGTGGCAGTGGGTGCACATCTGCATCCTCCTTCTGCTGCATCAGCGCTGGCCGCAGGCCCACCTGCACTCAGCCTTTCATGCAGGGAGGATGTACTTGCATTTTCCAAGCCCGGGAGTCATCACCGTGCTTGTGTCAAGACCACGTGGGGTCCCGTGGGCTGGTGGTTGCACATGGATCTGCAACGGTCTCCACCCTGCCCTACCTCGCGTACCCCCAAAGTCATCATGCCGATGTTTTCTGGGCACAACAGTTGCTTTCAGGGATGCTTGGGCCCTTTTGGATTAGGGTACAGCTGTTGTAAAGCATAATACTGCTTGCCCAGGGATGGATTTACTGGGGATAAGGATGCTATCACACTGGTTCTTACTGTACCTCCATACCCTTCCTGACAATCTACAGTGCATATCCCCCCTATATCTATTAATTTTCCTTCTAGCATCTGATGGGAAAGCTTGTCTACTTTTTCATAATCCTGAAAAAACTCTTTTCCTTTTGGTCTTATATTTTGGAACATGGAATAATAAATTCTCTGTTATTTCGTCCCTCCACAGTCACTCTTTGAATTTAGGCCATCCTTTGTGGACCCCAGTTTCCACCTCCAATTTACAACTGCAGATTTGCTGTTTGGCGAGAGTCTGCAGACACACACACAGAGGGGTCCTAAGAACTTGGAATAAGCCTTGGAAATTAAATAATAGAGACACTCCTCCCTTCCCCACACATGCTACGTGTTGCTTCAGCAAACGTTGAATAAATCACTGAGCTATGTGGTAATAAATCTTTCATGAGATTACGACCATCTGAACTTCAGCGATTGTGTGGGGAATGTATAAATTTCACATGCAGATATAGTGTAAAAAAAAATCTTTAGATTAGTTATTAACTTTGGAAACACTTGATGAGTTTTGATTCATTAAGTGTTTCACAGTCTTGTTAATTTAATAAGTACCGATGAGGCTGTAATGTAAGACAACAATCAGTAATTTGGAGGGGGGAAATAATAAAGTAGTCATTACACAGCAGAATGTTTAATCAAAGAATGTGGAAACTTACAGTTTCACATTAATTTGAAAAGGTTGGAGATTTAAAATTAATATTAGCTCTGACACAGGGAGGCTTTCTCTACAAGCAGATAGGGCTTATATAATTGCTTAGAACAGAATTAAAATGCCTGTAATTTTAATAGCTTCACCTCTTTAACTGGATCCCCAGGCTCCATAGGTAGAATAGAAATAGAGCTAAAACAGTCGTGGTCCTTTAAATCCCTGAGTAAAACTCACCTGTGGAGATGTGGCTACCTGTAGCATTAGGGTGACAAATCGCAATGCAATTACGCTCCTGTTGAGGAGAGCAGTTAAGCACCTGCTTAAATGTAAACAGGTACTGAAGTACCACACTGAATGGGAAAATCCATAGGGAGGAGGTTAAGTGCTTTATTGACTTTTGGACTTCCAAACATATTGGCAATTCACAGCCTCAGCAGGACTAAATGGGATGTTCAGGGGAAACTTGAGCATTGATTAATGCTCAGTTCTCTTGAGTCTTGCCCCGGTTCTGGTTCCACCCAGCCTTACCTTAGGGTGACCATGTGTCTCATGCAGCATCACTGCTTTCCATCAGCTGTCTCTTGCCTTCTGCTTGGTCTATACCTTATTTTGGGTTAAACCTGTCAGTTTTAAGCAAAAGAAACTAAGAAAGAAAATGAAGTTTCTGCATGGCTCTTCCTGCTGATAACTCAGTAATTTTGGGACTCATCCCCAAATTTCAGTAAAATAAGACATAGCCAAAGATATGTGTGTTGTGATGACTGATGGTGGACAGTGTTCTCCGCTTGGGAAAAGATTAAAAATTCTCACCCTAGGAGCAATACGGAGAATACACACAGGTGAGATATATTGGAAACTTGCCTGTAGAACAACTTGCAAATGGCATGTTTGCTCAGCATATAGCAAAGCCCCAATACCCAACAGAAATTGTCAAATATTTAGCATTGTTCCATAACCGGGTGTAAGAAAGGCCATGTGCAGATAGAGCTGTCAGGAAAGACGGGAAGAGCTAAAATATCAGTCTTCATAGCTTTGTTCGTCACTCATCTCAGTACACTACTTTTGTAGGATTAAGATGGTGTCACGGAAGCCATGATGACACCCAGGGTGGGCACGCGTGGGCTTACAAGAGACGTTGTGATGGCGTTTCAGAAACCACAGGGATGTGTGAATGTCAAGTGTTGCTTTGACAGCATGTTGTTTGGATATCTAGGTGATGTTCTGGGATATCTCCTCCAGAGTCCTACTCAAGGCTTAACAATAGACAAAGAAATGACCAGTCATTCATGAATCCATCCCACATTTTGCTCAGAGCCTGCAGCTATGTAAGAAAACTGGGAATTTTGGCAGTGCTCAGCAAATCTCAGACTTTGGTGTTCTCCTGGTGTCCTGTGCTTGAATGAAAAGAGGTCCCAGGAAACTGGGACATATCAAGCAAGACCCAACTAACCTATGTCTACCACAGAGACATCTCCATCTGACTTGTTACCTGAAACTCCATTGACAGTCGATGGAGAGATACAGTTATTTTTATGCTGTGAGCCATCTCACTTACTTAGGTGTCTATACTAGGATTAGACTAATCCTTCCCCAGAAGTTCCTGTGTCTCTGCTGTCCAAGGAGGGAGACTAGAGAGCTTGCTTACATGTAGCCATTGGCATTTGACCTGTTGAATTTTATCCACAACTGCATGTCCATGTTTGTGTCTGTCTGTGCCTGTAAGTGTGTTTGTAGCATGGAGAAGAAAAGGGCCAGGTGGACATTGCTGCTGAGTGTCCAGCTCCAGGACAACAAAACCAAGTCATTGCATAAGTATTTCTAAAGCAAGGACAGCTGGATGCATTCTTCTTAGAGCTGCTGATGCGTCACATTTTCCTGGGCAAGCCTGATAATTCTATGAGTGATTATTATCACATTTCTCCTTATCTCAATGGGGTACAGTCTACCCATGACTCTTCGTTGGGTGTGGTTATATGGAGGATAGAGTAACACTCTCCAGCTAAGGAGAGTGGGAATGATGGACTGACAAGAAGCAGGAACAGAAAAATATGATCTAATTTGTCCTCTGTCTGGACTCAACTTAGGTAACCAGGACAAATCTGTCCAGCAACGGTTTGTCACTTCTTTAAGTGGGCTGTCCAGACTTTCTCCCAACCAAGGACAGTGAGAGCTTAGAGAGCAGTCACCTCAGAAAGCCTAACTGCTGGGAAAGCCAGCTTGCGATTCAGCTTGGAGAGCACCATCACCAAGCTGAAAAGCTGGACTAATTAGATGAATTTCAGGCCTGCGTGGGCTCAGCGTTTGCTTTGCTTCTGCTGCACATGTCCCTTGGGACTCCTGAAGACGGCAAAGAGCTAACTTCGACATATCAAGAGCAGAAACCCTGCCCAGTTTGCAATACTCTTTCATTCTACTTCCAGCATGCAAATCATCAGCTCCAGTCTTCGGGTGAAAAGGGATTTTTCCCTCTGAGGAAACTCTACCTTTTTCTGCTCTCCCTGGGAAGCAGTGCAGATGATCTTCATTGTGTTCTGGAAAGAGAAAATCCCAGGCAAAACAAAGTTGGTCTGTTTGGAGGAATCTGTTAGTATATGTTTTTGTGGATTTCAACCACTTTGGAGAACAAGCACCCCCTAAAGATGTTTTCATGCATCTTGGACCCACATTTTATCTTGCAAGCTATTAGTTAAAGGGGTGCTGTCTTTCTCCTCTCTAATATATAGCTGTTCATTTCTTTCCCTTCCTTTCAGGAAACTAAAATAAAATTATTTTTTTCTTTACAGAATACTTGAACCATGCACATTGTTTGTTTTAAGATAATTTTGTTAAGGGGAGGGAAAAACCAAGAGAAATATCTGAATTTCAGTTTGATCCCAGTCAGTAGATTTACTCCTTTATTGAGGACTGGCAGACATAACCAGGGAAAAATTGTTCACTATCAGCTTTTCTCCTAACTTCTACTCCTGCACAGCTGCAAACTTCTCCCAGATTTTGGCATTATTTCCTGTGCCCACTGAACACTTTTGCTCTGTATTTGTGATCCAGTTTTCATTGGTTGCACCCTTGGATTGACAGGTCATACTTTTAGATGATCCACGCTATTCCAAACAAAGTTCTCAACTAAGATTTTTTTATGGTTATTTTTATTATGCACTTTCATGGCACTAGGAGATGAATAATGATAAGGAAGCAAAGGCACCTATTATTTATAAGACTATTGCAAACTACCATGTATCCTCAGGTGGTTATATGCTCAGCAAAGAGACTTATTTGGGGGTGAATAATGGTTTCCTAATATATCTATGTGGATGGACGGATGGATCATTTGTAAGTTCTACCGATTCTCCCACAAAAAAGAAAAGCAGATTTTCCAACAAGAACTGAATGTCTGATTTTTACAATGTTTCCTTGATGTAGCGATGGACTTTGTTCTTCCTGGGACAACTGTATTAATTTCATGCAACATTCAGGCAAACGGGAGGGCAGGCAGCATTCAGTGCTGACCTGCGGCATCACATACTGCTGTGGTCCTGCCAGCTCTGCCAGATTATGTACCAGGGGATAGGGAGGAAAAAGGTGGTTGTCTGGGAGAGGGATGAGATGAATTGCAATAAAATTTGTCTTTTTTTCTTTGTCAAAAGTCATGAGATCTTCTATGACAATGGAGTGGGAATGAAAGGACTGGCTTTTAAGAGGAAACCAGAGGTAGCAAAAAGGTACAAAAGCATGTAATGACCCTGTAATGACTGTGGAAACAGGGAAAAATATTGATGTAGATGAGAAAGATGAAACTGATTATGGCTGAAGTGAGTTTGATCAGAAGACTGGCACGGAAAGAGACCTGGAGGGGATAGGAGTTTGGCTATCTGTGTGCATGCACATGTTTGGGTGATGGCATGTGCATAGAGACACCTGGATAAGCAGCAAATTGTTACAACAGGTATTTTGAGGTAGGAATTGATAATTTAGTTTCTTATGCATTTTTTTTTTTTTGGGTGGGTGGGTGGGAAGCATATCCTGCAACCGAAACTCTAGCCACAGGGTTTTCTCTGATCTGAAACTGAATTATTAGAGCCCTGTCTGTATAGCCCAATGGTCAGATCAAGACAGGGAAAGGCTCAGATTTGAGAAATTGAATCAAATTAAAGGAAAGAAGGAAGGAAGGGTCTTGTACTTTCTAGCAATGTTACTTTGTCCATCTGCAGGCTTGGAGTGCTATTTTTATTTTGTCTTTGAACCTTTTAAAAAAGTTATGAAAGTTCCTATCAAGACAGAAAAGATGAGCATAGCTAAAAAAATTAATTATGGAAGTACAAAAAAATTTTTCCCATTTACCTCTCTCCATAAATTTACCAGTACACTTCAGAAAGGAGGAGAACTCTGATTGACTCAGTGAAGAGGTGGAGGAAGGAGTTCTCAGGGGAGAGCTGGTACCTCTCAGAGTGACGGGGAGTTTCCCAGGGTATGTCTTCATTGACTGTCATCATTGCTTAGTCCGTGTCGTGGTTCAGGGACTCCTCACATAGTGGTAAAGTAAGTGGTACAAGGGTGGAAGGAGAAGGCTGGAAGCACCTGTATGTGGCTGGGTGGTAGATCTACAGGGGAGTCTTGCGTCTTGTCTAGAGGAAGGATGTTCCAACCTCAGAGTGGTGAGGCATTCGTGCAGCACACGAAGTACTGGGCATAGCCAAGAGCTATAAACAGCCAGGAGCTTTCAAACCCAACATTTCCCTACCACCTTCCCAGGAGTGGAGGCCCAGGCCATTTTCAGTCTCAGGCAGTCTGAGTGCAGGAGCAGGGCTGTATTTATCTCACATACTATACGGACTCAGCTCTTTGATCCTTGGGGAAGCAGCCATGAGCTGGTGGGGATGGGGGACAAGGACATTCTCGGTGCGCTGTGCTTGGCCATGCCATGGAGTAATCGGATGCTGCACTGGGTCAGTGCGTAGCAGCAGTGCTACTGATCAGGGCGGCTGTTCCTGAGAGTATTTGCAAAGCAGACACTGGCCCGGAATTAACTCCATCTGTTTCAGGAGCAGGGAGTGTGCCGCCTGTGTTGTATAATGCCAGAGATTTCACACTGAGCTGAGCAGTCCTGGTTCACTTTCCATCAAACTCTGCCTTCCACAAGTCATTGCAGGACAGCTGTCCCAGAGAGAGCAGTCTGCTGTGTGCTGGACAGATGCACGGACCTGTCCAGGCTGGCAGACGGTTTTCTTGAACAAACCCTGCATGTATTTCTCAAATCCCTCTGTAGCCCCAAACCATATTCGACATACCAACTGTGATAACTGTAAGGGGACAGTAAATAATTCAGCCTGCTGCTCTTCAGCACTGCCAGACACTGGCTGTCTCTACAGCCAGCAGAGAAATGTAAGAATTGTCTTCAAACCACCTGCTATATACATGTGCTGAATACAAGTTTCATGACTGTTTCTCTCCATTCACTGTACAGGGAGCCAAAGTCTGGTATTCCTGGGTAACAGGCCATCTGAATGGGTCATGACTCTTATCGAGATGGATGTTAGGTGTCTAACTGTGGCTCAGGCACCACAGTTGTTGGGCTGATAACCTACAGTTGCTCCACCACCCTCTAAGATGGTGCAGACATGCCATAGACCATAAGGTGGATTTATATCATGGACCGTGAGATGCCATAAGACTATAAGATGATCTTGTTTTAGTGAATGAAGTACCATCCATGGCATACCTGGTGATATCCATGACTTAACTTCCCTGGCTGCATAGTCACCATTTACCAAACAAGGTGTATGAAACAATCCTTAGTTCTCAGTCATCATTTTCCGCCTTCCTCTATTTTTTTCCTCTCCTGGGAATTCTGCTGGAGCACAGGGATGTGCAGTGACAGAGACTACAGAAGAGACCCCTGCTTTTTGCCCAGTAGCTTTCAAATACTCCAGGCTTCATCTGCTGACAAGCTGTAGCATTTTCCTAAGGGTTACCGCAGCCCTGCATGATGTGACTTTCAAGTGGAGCTGTTGTGGGACAGCTGTGGGTCATCTCGCAGAGCATTAGTGATCTGTGAACTATAGGTTCAGCGCCACGGCTCTGTACTAGCCCAAAGCTCATCATCCACCAGCATTATAAACAAGTAGTGGATGAACCAGCATGTTCCTCCTATACAAGCTACTTCATTTCTGATTTACAGTTAATAAAAATTAAGCAAAACAGAAGAAATAGCCTGTGTATCAAAGGAAAGTGTGTGGGAATTTTTCTGTATCTGCAAGTCAGCTAATGTGTTTAGAGAAAATGAGTTAAATAGAAGTATCACTCTGTAGTAGATCTAATAATCAGCTAATATGTCTGGGAAAGACAGGCATGCATTTAGAAATGGAAACACTCTGGATATTCAAGTCTGACCCCAAACTGCGCCTGATATATTCAATTTTGAGTTGATCTAATAAAAGGTGGCAATTTGATCCATCCTGCTCTATTCTGTTAACATTTCATACACAAAGACACAGATATAGAGGTGCAAGAAATGGGCTGGAACTGGCTGGCGGGCTCAGCGTTGAGATGGGAGCTGGACCTACATAGTCTGAGTTTCCATTGGGGTCCAGAACATTGTAGTCTGTGCTGAAAAAGTTAGTACCTGTTTCTAACAGTAGAGCATTGATCCTTCAGTCACTCTTGGAAAAGAAGACACTCAAGAGGTGAGAGATGAGATGGAAGTGAGGCAACCTACATTGCCAGGGTAGGGTGACCCTACCTAGGGTGATCAGCTGCTCTGATAACGTTCACAGCTGTATCTTTTGTTAAAAGGGGAACCATGATTTAATGATATTTTTTCTATTATTTTTTGTTTGTTCATATTCTTAACAACATTAGAGGTGGTAGATGCCCCATCCCTGGAAACATTCAAGGTCAGTTGGACTGGGCTCTGAGCAACCTGATCTAGTTGAAGATGTCCCTGCTCATTGCAGGGGGATTGGGCTAGCTGATCTTTAAAGGTCCCTTCCAATCCGAACTATTCTATGATTCTATGATAACTTCCTCTTTTACCCTTTCTTCTTCATCTTCCTCCCCCCATATTGCTCATAACATTTTTTGGAAGGAGTGAGACAGTGAGTGAAGGCTCAGAGAGTTTCATGCATGCAGAGCTTTCCAGACTGCTGCTTTTGCCATTCGCATCCTGGAGATTAGATGCAAGATGGATCTTCCCTTCTCTGACTTGTTTGACAAACTTAATGTGCAGCCACATAAATTATTTTCCCTCCAGGCAGTGGAAATGTCATGCTGTGCCTCTGACAGTGACATGGGCATATTTACACAGGGTCCTTTTTATCAGAGAGCATTTTGATGGGACTCTCTCCTATCAAGTATCCCTGTGTCCTCCCACGTTGGACACTACATGGGATCTGAAGCACACTGCACACACGTGTATAGCACAGTGTGTAATACACAGCAGTACTTGTAGTGTGCATAATGAACATTATTATTACAAAGTTCATGTGATTTGGAGCACACTCCTTGATCTAGATTACAAACAGAGGATGGGTGCATTACACAGGGTACGTGCTCATAAAATACACAGTACATAAGCTCCACAAAACATGCAGCACACACAGGATTGCATAATACAGTAGATGTAATACAAGAATAGCGTTGATACAGCTATGTCTCACCAGGCATCACAAGGACAATGTGCACCTCATTTCTGCATCTCATGATTTGCATCTGAATGCCTTCATACATGGTCCACAGATGCACACCAACATCCTGTCTTCAAACACATCCATGCACAAGGGACTGAACAGAAACTCAACTTGCCATAAATATGACATTTGTTTGTAGACAGATAAATGTACCATGTGCTTCATTACGTGATGGGAGAGACACATCACACGTGTACATCAAACGTCCATAATGCGTGTCTCACGCACTTGTACAACATGTACGTTTAGAAAGCTATATCCACAACACATATTTTTACAGCAGGCGCATGAACAGATGCCCAGTACATATGGATATATATCACAAGCACAACACACATACAGAATGGGCACGTTAGGCTGGGCATAAGGAAAGTGCTGGCTCTTTTCCCCTATCTGCAGAGGAATTGCCTTCTCAGCGTCAGCTTTGTTCTCTTTTATTAATTTTCTGGGAAAGACCATGCCTTACAGACACCAACTCATGTTGTATGGCACGTTCCTTGCCTTGTCTTAAATAATTGCCCCTAAAAAAAAATTTGTCTTGGAGGTGGTTTTACACAGAACTGGAGATTATAAACCTGAAGGGGAACCCATAAAAACAAATCATAGAACAAATGATGAATCATGGATTAAAATATGCTGGAAGTTAGGGTTTTAATTTTAATAGTATGGGACAGCATGCACATGTCAGTGCTTCTGGTATGGCCAAAGATGCCTGACTCCTCCAAAGAATCAGGTTGCTTTCACAGAATCACAGAATCTCTAAGGTCGGAAAAGACTTGTAAGATCATCAAGTCCAACCATCAACCCAACACCACCATGCCCATTAAACCATGTCCCACAATGCCACGTCTATACATTTTTTGAAGTCCTCTAGTGATGGTGACTCTACCACCTCCCTGGACAGCCTCTTCCAGTGCTTCACCACTCTCTCAGTAAAGACATTTTTCCTAATATCCAGCCTAAACCTCCCCTGGCACAACTTGAGGCCACTTCCTCTTGTCCTATCACTCGTCACTTCGAAGAAGAGACCAACACCCACCTCTCTGCAACCCCCTTTCAGGCAGTTGTAGAGAGCGATGAGGTCTCCCCTCAGCCTCCTCTTCTCCAGACTGAACAACCCCAGCTCCCTCAGCCGCTCCTCATCAGACTTGTGTTCCAGACCCCTCACCAGCTCCGTCGCCCTTCTCTGGACACGCTCCAGCACCTCAATGTCCTTCTTGTAGTGAGGGGCCCAAAACTGAACACAGTATTTGAGGTGCGGCCTCACCAGTGCCGAGTACAGGGGCACGATCACCTCCCTGCTCCTGCTGGCCACACTATTTCTGATACAGGCCAGGATGCCGTTGGCCTTCTTGGCCACCTGGGCACACTGCTGGCTCATATTCAGCTGGCTGTTGACCAGCACCCCCAGGTCCTTTTCTTTCAGGCAGCTTTCCAGCCACTCGTCCCCAAGGCTGTAGCGTTTCCTGGGGTTGTTGTGACCCAAGTGCAGAACCCGGCACTTGGCCTTGTTGAACCTCATACAATTGGCCTTGGTCCATCGATCCAGCCTGTCCTGTGCTTGTCTCCTCTGATACCCAGGCCTTTCCTTTAAGCCTAAGAGCGCTGGATTCCTCTGTTGATGCCCAGTATCCATTTGAAAATAATCTAATCACATACTGTGGTGGTGAACTTGGGCTTCCAGCCCCTTCTTTCCATTGATTGTGTAAGGAACCAGTGTCAGGCAGCCATAGCTAAGAGTTCACTTGAGTCTTCCATCATTTCCTAAAGAGAAAGTAGGATAAAAGATGTTCAAATCTCTCCTAGGTACCATACTAAAATCTAGACATCCCCAGACACTTATACTGATTTATTCCAGGCTGCATTTTTAAACTGATGTATTTAAATCAGCCCAGCATGATTTATGTTCAAGATGTTATATCTATTTAATCATAGCTTGTATACCTGTTTAGTTGCTGTTGGATGATCCAGCGTACTAGTTTAGCTAAAGAAAAAAAAAAAAAAAGGAACTTTAAACTGAAATACGAGTCAACAAACAAAATGGTCTGGTTTAACTATGCTAGTTTAATTCAAATTCATATAATCCTTGTGTGTAAACAAATCCAAAGTATTGTAACTCAGCTGCTTCTGCAGACACATAAGGTGGGCTCATCAGTGTTTTTGCATGAGCATTATGTCACTGAACTCAAATAAATAACTTATAGTGCTGAACTTTTGTCCCATATTGTGTAAACTGTAGTGACGAAAGTATCATTTCTACCACGTTGCAAGAGGACAAACCAATGAAAATTGAGTTTTGAGATTTTTGTTTTTAAGGGTTTATTATATTTTTACTAAACAGAATGAATAAATGGAAACTAAAGGAAAGAACTGCAGACAAAGTTTGTCCTAGGATGGGGGTTGGGAGCACTTCTGCAAATAGCATTTGCAAAAGCAGTCCTTCATGCTTTATATCTTGTCACCAACACCTAGAGTATATCAGCATTTTGGAGCTAGCTGTAACACGTGCTTTGGGGAATAAACACAAGGATACAGCTAAACTGGGGATCTATATATAACTCCAAGGAAGGAACATACAAGCTGTAACTTGTCAAGTATTTTCTCTAATGAAGGTTGATCTCTGAGAAGTTAGCACTGGGGAAGTCTGCAGACCAGATGCTCTGGCACATAGTCCAGGGCTGGGAGTTTTAACTCTATAGTCCATCCGGTATCAGCTCTGAGTTTCCCTTTGTGGCACAGACGTGTTGGGTGAAGCTCTCTGCAGCCTCCCAACACTGTGGATCTGCAGTTGCCCTAGTCCAGGACTTGACTGCACTTGACTAATGACTTGCTGACGTAGGTCTGGACGCTTCTACGTGTCTGATCTCCACTCTAGCTTTGTGGTCAGCTTAGGTTCAGGTCAAATCAATCACATTAGAAACTGGCTCCCATGAGCGGGATCAGATTTGTTTCTCCTAGAGATCATTAAGGGATAGCTTTTTGTGGGGGAAGGGCTGTTTAATAATCAGTGAGCACTGGAAATCAGCAATAAGTAGAAGATAGTTAAAAACTCTCTCTTTCTCCCATGGGAGAAGGAAGTCTTCAGCTTTACTTAGCATAGAAAAAAACCCCCACAAAATAAAAAAATACAAAAAAACCCTACTGTCAGTGAAACAGATATGGCCCATTTTCCCAATGTGCTAAGCGATCTTGGTGGAAATGCAGAAAATCAGGTCAATAGTTAATTTGCATCCTTTGACCTCACTGCCTGTGACCTCCACATTGACCTCTTGGTCTTCGGGCCTTGCTCTTACTGTCTTGATCTGTTTACCCTCATCTGATGCTCATCTTTCTTCTTTCCCTTCTGCTTTTAGTGTCCCTTCTTCCCTTCCTCATTGTGCCACTGTTCCTGGCTCTGGTACCTAAAGGTTATCTGTATATCCCACATATGGCTCAGCACGAGCAATCCACTAAGCTTGGTCCTCTGGAGTTTTGGGATTGGATCAACTGCACAGAAATGGAACCAAGAGAAGCTGGTATCCAGATGTCTTTTCCAGGTAGCATTTTGTAAGGGCCCGTTCCTTGTCTCTCCAGCTGGCTTTGAACAATTCCTTTCATTTGTGCACTCATTTCTCTAAGTTAAGCTCTTTCTTGCTGGCCTGATGGCAGACTAGTTCCTCCTGATCTTTGTGGCTTTAGGTTTTTTCTTTTTCAAGCAGACGAGGCATTTTCTGGCTAAATGCTGGAGCACTTGTTGCTTGGTATTTGGTGTAATTGCCTTTCTAACCTAGGCAGTTACCCATTAGAGTATTAGCAAACTATAAAAATAATCGATGATGAATAACTGATATGCAGCTAACAGGGAATCAGTTAATCATGTAATAAATTGACTAATGCCTAGGACCCTTGGAGTTCTTGCTGAGTTTGCCTCTGTGTTGAGACAGACCAATTCATGCCACTAACGGGGTCCTTACCTGGCATGAAACTGTATAATATAGCAGGATCAGGATTATGAACCATAAAGTGCTCTCCATTTCATCGACTTTCTCTGCTGCCTTAGGAGCCATTCCTCGGTGCACCCATATTTGTCTTCCAGACTTTGCTATTTAACCAGCAGATATGGATCAGATGGATGGTGGGTTAAGGTCTAGGTATCAAAATGAACAAATCCATATAAATTAATTAAAAGAAGAACTAGGACTTTCTTTGGCAAGCAGTTCTCCTTCACTTAAGTGAATTTGAACTGAAATCTCTGCCAGCTGATTTATGCAAAGTTGTGTGAATATCTGGGCAGCATTTGCCCTCCTTGGAAAATTACATTTGTTCGTGTTTGCTATGCTTTTCCAGAAGTCCTCCGAACATTTGTTTGGGAATATGAGTTGGGTCCAGATGAGCATGCTGAATAGATAAGGTTATATCAGGCAGCTGGGGTCCAGGAGTTTCACTCATTGTTCTCTGCCTCTGACCCCACTGTCACCACCTAGTAGATGGAAATTGTGGTTATTTTCCATTCAGAGGCAACTGGGACAGTGTTCAGGAGGATATTCATCTACAAAACATGCAGGCTCCCGTGTTATGTTGCCTGCCTACAGTCTCCATTCTCCATCTGCTGCACAGCCTCCCATTATGCAAATGAAGGAAGCTTGCTTAAAGTTTATTTCTTAATTTAATAAATGTAATTTAATAAATCTTAATGTAATACGTTTCTAGTGAATGAAAGGATAGCTCACTGCATAAAATAGCATCAGCTGTCAGACAGCCCGCTTGTTCACGAGGATCTCAGACTGCTGGAGGGATTGTTTTTTAAGATGACAGGCTTTGCTTTGCCAAATCAGATCTGTAGCCCAGCTATGCCTGTGTCTTGCTTTTGATCATGGCCAGAAGTAAAAATTAACTGACCTGTCACTAAAATGGAGCCAGGATAAGGACCAGATGGCTGTAGTGCCATGCAAGTGAGAGGGAGTCATGTGCAATGCGACACTAGACGTGGTTTTCTGGTTGGGACCGCAGTGTCACATCTCCCCTCTCTGTCCCTACACAACAGATTTCATCTCAGTTATTTTTCCCCTACTTGTCAGTGAAAGCAGAAGCGAGTGGGCATTACATTTATCCGCTTCTGCAGAATTAATTTCCTAGTGCATTCCACCAAGATTTAAATGTGCAATACAGCAAAGAAGGGTGTTTGAAAGGACCTTCTTTTTGGGCATGAATTGAGACAGTTTAGCCTGGTGATCCCTATTTCCCAAGAAGATTCACAGTATCTGATGAGACTTCAGTACTGCAAGGTGAGAGCGGACTGTCATAATCACCTAATCACTTTGTCTGATCTCCTGCAAAAAAAGCACAAATTAAAAGAGCAACTTCCCTGAATTAACTCCTCCTTGAAACAGAGCAAAGGGTAAGAGACTGTCAGATCTTTTTAATGACAGCAGAGTGTGTCTCCACCATTAAGATCTCCATTCTGGGCTAGAAAACACCTACCTGAGCACTGAAGGCCAGCACGGTTCTTGCCTTAATAGCCAACTCTTGGAGTGAGGTTTAAACTCTGAATTCAAAGGCATCCTGGAGAGGATGGTCAGCATTTAAGAGACGGTGACATCTTGCATCAAGGAACCCAAAAGGAGTTTTACGTTTTCTGCAGAGGGGGTTTTACTGACACCACCGTACATCGTGGCTGTCCGGACATGGGTTTGGTCTGTGGATAGTAAAACATAGTCCCCATGCTGATAATTAGAAAAAGGTCTAAAAATGGTAAAATCTACCATCCATAAGTAAAGTTTCCTTAGCAAATAACTAGGATATATCCTTCAACTGAAGCAGGAAATCAAAATGGAAACTGAACTATTGAAACTTTGGCAAAAGCAAAGAGGAAAGAAGCAATTAATTGGACCCTCATTATTTGGACTCCATTCCTGCAACGATGACTATTCTGACCTGCCTGCAGCAGCAATGATGATAACCTCACTCAGAAGGACGGAAGAGCTGATTTTTTGAGTCAAACGTTTTTTTCTATTTTTTGTTTCTTTTTTCTTTTTGCATCATTATCATTTAAAAAAAAAAACAAACAGCAAACAACCACCCTGCCCTCATAATGAATCTTGGGGTCAAATGTTCAGCCACTTAAAAAATATGTACAGGAAAGCACATGTATGTGCTGAGAAGGCAGTTGCCGGGTGATGAGTTACACATGCAAGGAACCAGCATACATCTGCTAAAGGAGACTGGGAAGGCAGTCTCTATGAGGCACCCACAAAGGCATATATATTTGGTCACAGGCACAAGTTTACTTTTTTTACATCATTCAAACTTTTTAATAAATACATTCGTCTTCCTATTAATATCAAGGTTTTATTTATACATAAAAATCAACTGTCATTGTTTGGGGAAGACAATGAAACCAATTTTATGTCAATTTTTACTCTTTTTCTCTATTTTTCCAGTAAGAAAAAAGTATGTATCTCTGTGTGTAGATTTGCTAAAGTAAAAAAAAAAAGGAAATTACAATTTTTTCTATCTACCAAAAGAAAAAAACCCCACCTTTTTCTTTTTAAAACCTAACAAAGGTGCATATTTTTTTAAATAAAACCTGCCCTCTGTGTGGAAAAACTGTTCTTCCACTTAAAACCATTGAAAAAGTATCACCATTTGTCCCTGGCACTTACATGTGAGCATCATTATTCATCCTGCTGGAGCAAAAGGTTTGTCTCTGAGAGCCAAGAGTAAAAGTCAAGGGTCGTTGCCAGTGGATGTAGCCACAGGTGGGATGTATGAAGCACAGAGTTGTCCTACAGCCCAGGGAGGTACCCTGAGTCCATACTGTGAAGGAGATGTTCCAGATACCACCTTGAGACACAACCACCACCTTGTGTCTGCTGCAAAGGAAAATCTTTGATGAAATGGGTGTGTATAAACGTGTACTGTTTAACACCAAGTGTAGGCACAGGTTTGCACCGACCCCTGCTCATGCTGTCGGTGCTGTATCACTAATGCCACTGCAGCCTTGCTCCAACCATAACTGGCAGTTTCTGCACAGGTTTTATTGGTGCAATGATAGTTAGGTGTGCCTTCCTTGACACATCTTATCTGAAAGATAATTTTATTTTCCCCCAATCTCGTTCTGTGGGGTGAGACATGGGCATTCAAAGCAACCAAGGGAAATGACTACACATCCCACCTGCCCACCCAGGTGAGCGCCGGCTCTTCCTTTCCTCAAACACAGAGCAAAAGACCCATTATTCTGCCTGCTGTTCCCTTGCTAGGTATTAGGGATATTAGAAAGATAAAAGAGAAAATTGCTCTCACTCCTGAGTTGGAGTGTGTGGGAGGAGTGTTTGAGAGCTCAAATTTCTGTTCCAAAGCTCTTTTTAACAATCTAGCAAACCTTTTACCTGTTTCCTACAGATGCCTACAATAAAACGTTCAAGGCAAGCATGGAAAAGAAGTGCCCAGCTAATATTAGCATCTTGGAAGGGCACTGAGCACAGAAATCCACTCTGCTCCTCTGGAAACCAGACCATGGCAATAGGGACCATCTGTGAAAGAACAGCGTTATAATCCCTTGCAATCACTCAAACGTAAATTCTCAGAAAAATCCTCTTGTGTATCAGGCTGAAGTGTTGTAAGAGGACACGGCAGGGCTGTGGGTGGGTGTAAAGCACAGACACTTCCAACAGCTGGCAGTCCTGCTCCCACCCACAACAGAAAAAGGGCAGAGTAGTTGTGTTTGGAAAAACATCGGTCCCACCAGAGATTGCATCACACCAAGAAGGCACCTTGGTCCTGTGGCCTGGCTTGTCTCCAGTGGGGTCTTATTGACACAGGATTGAGTCTTCCCTGTCCTCCTTGGTCCTGATTCACTCAGGGAGTGTATGCACAGGTTGCTGCTCCAAGAGGAGACACAGCTGAGCAAGCACATTGTGCCTTATAGCAGCAGAGAACCAAGTTGGCCTTTGAGGTTACAGTAAAAATGATACAGGTTCTGGAAACTACATCCGCCAAGGGATTAGCTGTGTGTCATAGATGCAGAATGAATAGGGGAAGACGCAACATGAATAGATGGACTGTGAGGTGCAAGTTATCACCTCTAATAACCCCTGAGGATTTAGCACTAGAAGAAACTGCCAGAGCTCCAGCAAGGAGCTGTTATCACCTCCAGCGGGAAGGTCTGGCTCATCCCTTGCTGATCCTATGTCTCCGGTAACATCTCCTTGTATTCATCTGGGTGCTTATAATGTATTTGGGAGAAAAAAGAAGTATCTTTGCAAGAAATATGTCTGTTGACTGCCAAGGAAGCTCTTTTTCTTCACTGGCAATAGACAGTGCTTTGTTTTCTCCATCTGAGTCTGATTTTGGCTGACTCCCTCAGGTTTGGGATGCAGCTACTGGGTCCAGGATGGAGGATGGTGGATGGAGGAAGTCTCTGGGCTGTATCCTTTTTCCAAAGTCACCATTTCTCACCTCTTTTTGGAATTGCTCTATACATTTATCCTGGATCTTTCCCATGATGGGCAGTCAAGGGGAGGGGGGTTGCTATTTGCTTGCAAAGGCTGCTCATTTGTAGCCTGCCTGACATATTAAGCAGAGAAGAATGAGTGAAAGGGAGAACAATTTTGATGTATAAGACTGTGTGCGTCTATTCCAAGGTGCTTTTGGATAGCTTGCTGAGGACAATTTTTTACCTGCCTCTCATGCTTGGCCTTGCGAGACTTGGTCTAGGTTTGCAAGGGAAGATGCAGAAAGTCCCTAGCGCAAGCCCTTGGCAGTTATGCATCAGAAAAAGAGACAAACCCCAGGCTTTTATTGGAATTAGATTTTTCTCAGGAGGGGCAAATCCACATAAATCCTCAGGTTTGGCTCAGTGTCAACATAGGGATAGATTTTTGAAGGGCTCAGCCCCATGTCCCATGTGGTGTAGAATAGTGCCCAGGGAAAGGGTCTGGGGCTGATAAGAGCAGAGTGTAATGCTTGTTTCGGTCTCAAATAGTCTATATGACCATGGCTTTTTGCTGTGGGCTGTATCTCTGATCCTTTAAGCTTTTTCTTCCTTCGGATGTCAGTGGTAGAAGCCCTCTATGTCCCTTTGTGGAGGTGCCTAAATACCTGTCAGATTGGGCTTGATTTGACTATGGTGGCCTCTGCAAGAGTGCCTGAAGCTTGGTATTTGGCAGGGCTTGGATTCCTTCTGGAAGAAGGTTTATCCATCACGGTACAGAAGCCAGGTACCTTTTGGATCTGGCACCTGTGCTCAGTGGTGACCATCAGTACCCAGCTGTACTTTTGCTGTTGGTGTCTTGTCCCTAAACCAGGATAGCCACATATCCCTGCCCCACTGTCTGTTGGGGAGTGACTCTGCAGTGAATAGCATTGAGCACAGTGGAGCTGCTTGGCTGTTTTGCAGTGGAAGATGCCAATTTAGACCTGCCATGACTTCTCCCTGGCTTTTGACTTGGTCATCTCTCTCTGGCCAGTGTGGCAGAGCTGGGGAAAGCAGAGAACGGAAGAACTCACCCAGGCCAGCAGCAATTTTGATGGTGTGAAACCTAAGAAAATCTATTTCTTGGCATAAGTGCTGGCTACAGCAGAAGGGTGTCTTGTCTCTGCCTTTGAGAGCTTGAAGATGCCTTCCCTACTCACTGTACCTCCAGGACGCAGAGCAGGGACCTGCTCAAACCTCGTCTTGCATGCCACCACCATCTGAGTTGCAGCCTCTTTCCTCTTCTGACTTTGGGCCTGTCTTGAAAAACGTTGGAGTTCATTGGCAAGCCCTCTGACCCAAGCGTGGAAAGAAGACACAGGGTTCTGTGCTATCACTGGAACTCTTCCCAGACCCAAGCCATTGAGCTCTCTGAAGTAGCACACATCCAAGTGAGAGTGCCTCTAGTAATAATGGAGATGAATAATCATATGTTTAGGTAGGCTTGTTGCAATAGGAAGACTGATGTAGTCTCCTTTCATTCCAGTTGCAAAGGATTAGTTAGCTTTCCAGGATGCAGTTCGATCAATCATTTATCCTCACGAAGGGGACACCATGAAAGGTTTTCCAGCCACTTTCCTCACCACTATCCTAAATATAAAAAATAAGAGCTTGTGTCAAGATGTCACTGGTAAATCAAGATTCAGTCAACGCTATTTGTTTAAAACTGACTCCAGTTCCATTCATCTCCCGTTTATGCCCCCAATAATACAAAAGATAACGACGTTGAGGAATATTGTCCAGTGAATGCAGGGAGGGGCCCAATGGGAAAATGAGTCATTGTCTCCCCCTCCCTCCACTTCCAGGTGCAACCTTCTGTCTGTGTCTCTGAGAGGTCCCCAGTGATTTATTGATACAGCAATCTGATTTTGGTAATTAAAATTGATTTTCAGCTTAAGCTTTGTAAATACACTGATCCATAACAAACTTGGGTCACGTTCTGGGGGGTGGGAAGGGGGAATAAAGGAAGGGGGATGCCAGGAGGAGTGGTGTGGATGACAGCCACAGTGCTGGCAGAGGAGAGAGGCAGGATGAGATTACGGGTGCGGGCGGCCGGCAGTCTGTGAGCTGGAGCGGGGTCTGCAGGGCATCTAGCAAAAGCCTTGCACGGTGCCTGGGAACGCTGCTGATCCCCGACCCAGTCACCGTTGTTGTTGGACAGCAGCGGGGCCACAATGAACCCGGATTCCAGCGTTATCGGCTCTGGTGACTCCAAGGGCAGCCAAGAAAAGCAACCGGAGCTGGGAGCAAAATGTTGCTTGCTGCTGAGACATTATGTGGAAAAGAAACAGAAGGACCAACTGGCTTCTTGGGAGAGCTTTGGGGACTGTGATGTGAATCCGGCTGCTCAGGTCTTCTCCTTAACCTGCTTTTGATGTAAACCCACAGAAATTTGTCTGCTGGCTGCGGTTGGGGGGCTGAAAGCACAGCATCTGCCTGCTGGAGGGCTCTGTGCCCGCACCCCATCTGCCCACTGCTCGATGCACCCATCTCTCCCAAAACCTCTCCCCTTTCCTATGAGGGTGTTGTGGGGCTGAGGCTGGATGTGCTCACCCTACACGTGCACAAAAAGTCCTCTGCTTTGAATGTGCTCTGCAGCAGCACAAGCCAGAGCACCAAGCCTGGCCCTGGGGAATCTGCGCTCCTTTTGTAATCGGGTGAGATGAAGCACATTTTCCATCTTCTTGTGCCTCAGTTTCCTCACTTTCTCAGTGGAAGGAAAGTTTTTTTTTCCTTTTGCAAGCAGCCTTAAGGATGGCGGATCACACAGCCTGTGCAGCCGGGCTGCCTTTGACTTGCACCCCTTTCTGGGAGAGGGATGATTTCCCTGGGATGTTCTGATCCTCAGAGCTAATAAACTGAGTTCTTGTGGGAGATTTGCACGTTGCAAGAGACTGGGAGCTCTCTGAAATCTGAGCAGAAGAGATCTCCAAGCCTGAACCCCTCCACCTTCTTCTTCCCCAGGCCAAGCACTTAAATAACTCACTTTTGAGGTTTAGAACGAACACGGCAAGCCAGCCCACGCACTGGCTGTTTTCTGCTTCTGAGCCATTTTTCTAAGCCAGCCTGCTTTTATAGCACGACTTCTTCCATTAGCCGATAATCTCACTGTACAACCTCACCGATTGCTTTTGGGAAATCGAAGTGCATAACATCTATTACATTTCCCTTGCCTACCTTGGCAGTAATACTGTAGCTTCAAAGAACTCCAACAAGTTAGTTAAGCAAAAGACCTCCTGCTTGTAAATCCATGCTGGCTGTCTCCTCTAATCCAATTATGCTTTACAAGGTGCTCCCTCACTAAATCCTGAAAAATTGTTTCTGATATTTTTACCCACAATTTATGTTAAGCTACTCGATGTATAATTGCTTGTCTAATCGCATGCTCCTATTTTTGAATAATGGTGTTAGGTTTGACATTTTTGCAGTGCTCCTGTGTCATCTGAGAACTGCTATAATATTATTACTTAAGACTTCACTCAGTTGCATGCTCATTGCCTCCAAAGCTGGTGGAGTTCAGCCAACTGCACCAAGTCTGCATAGATGCCGTGGAAGGCTTTTGTTGCCATTAATGTCCGCTTGTCAGCTGAATCCTCTTTTTGATTAAGAATGGGCGAGAAATGGAGATGAAGTAGTAGAAGTCGTACTCATGGTAGTAGTCCTGCTTCTAGTGTGAGTATGAGCACAGGGAGAGATGGGACTTAATTAAGGTATGGGGAGCCTTGAACAAAGGATGTGGGGCTTTGTGCTGAGGACCTTACTGTCAGTAAGGAGGTATAAGGAACAAAGAAGTGGGTGTCTCACACCCCAGAACATGAGGGTCTTGCCACCAAGGTCTGGGATTTTTTCAGATTCAGCAGGTCCAAGACCTAATACACCTGACCTGGGAAGGTGAGTGCAAATTTAGAGGACACTAGCAGGTAATAGGCAGTATCAGAGGAGGGAGCAGTGTTGGCGGAGGTTTATTTGCTTGCCCTTTTTCTGTTTTCAAAGACAATAGCAATTTCACATGCAAATGACTCTGTCTCTGACGGTGGGATCAGTTGAGAATATTTTCACACAGTACTGGCAGGGAGTTCTGTTGAGATGTCACATCGTCACATAACCAAGATTTAGTGAATAATCCGTGATGTACAATCTAGCAACACAATGGTTTTGAGCCAGATGAAGAAAAGTGGCATCCTCTCGCTTGCAGCCAGGCAACAAAAGGGATGGAATTTAAGCGGGGAGCAACATATGCTTTTGTACCTCAAATAGACTGGTCTTTTAAAATCAAGAGGAAGAGCGGTGATTCCTCATGCTGGAATCCTTCCTAGCCAAATATCACATTTGCAATCTTCAGCCTTTCCTTAAAGTTTAACTGGAAAAAAAAAAAGAGCAGAACAGCTTCTCTAGCAAATACCTCCTCTCGAGGCCTAGGATTTAACCTCTAGAAAAGATTAAACAGCACCTCCCAAAAACCAGCCTCCATGTTGGAGAAACAAGTTTAGTATAGCTGAAGCCGTCGTTGCGGTTCTTTTTATGTGGGTCTTTTCTGATGAGTCTTTTTGTGGGTTTGTTGGGTTTTTGTTGGTTTTTTTGTGGGGCTTTTTTTTTTCTCATGTCTTTCCCAGCTAGACGCAATGTAAAATATGTGAATTATGGCCTCCTGAAAATGAAGTTCATGATGGAAACCAAGTGACCCTTAACTGTGACACAGAGAAGCTCATCTGTAGTGTTACTAGGGAAAAGGCAAGTGCTGGTGATGGAAGCCTGCTCTTGCTGGGTCCCCAGGCACACATCTTCCACAGACAAATTTTTTCATGCCATCGCTTCCCCTTACCATGTAGCAGAGGGGCTTCCCACTGAGATGGGACCATCTCTGATAAGGTGTCTGATCCTGCCTATCAAGGTGATTCTACGATGCAAAGTTGCCTGGCAAATTAACAGTTTTCTCTAAAAATTCCAATCCATCTTCAATGCTGACTTTGTCTTTCCTCTCTTCATCTCCCATCCCTCATTGTATCATTCTTCAGATTTACATCTCCAGGAAGGCATCCTGCTGTTGGTCTGTTCCTTCTTCAGTACCACAGCGATGGACTGGGTACAGCTTGCCTGGCCCAGCTGCACTGGTCAGACTGAGATGTCTCCAGCCCAGAAAACTTTTTCTAATAAGGGTCAGTGATAAACATGTAGCAGAGAGCTTCAAAAGAGACAGAAAACAGTGATACACTCTCCATTTCCAGTAACCTGTGGCTCAGGACTTCAGGAGGCAGAGATGAACTCCTTGCATTTCATATAAGCTACCCACCTCCGCTGCTTCATTTTCCTTGCCAGTCTGTTTATTCCCTTGACCAACCACCTATGCAGAAATTGGTTTATTCTCTTCTTCATGCTGCCTATAAACTTGGAAGCCCCCAGGGGAACTGGAGAGAGGTGAGCATAGGGATTTTCTTTAGCCTCTCAAAGTTGTCAGTAGATAAAATCAGAGCTATTAGGCTGCACAGTGCCTTCAGATAGACCCACCTCTTTCATATGATCAAATCTCCTGTCTTGCAGATAAGCTATTAAATCCTGCCCCTGAAACAGCCAGACATTTTTAACGGAAACGAGTAAGTCACTTGCCCCAGTGGCAACTGTGCTTTTTTAGCTTAGTGTTTTCTGCTGTTTTCTGTTTTTACCTTAGTGTTTTCTGCTGCACTCTGTCCCTGGAAGAGGACATTGTCCACGCTTTACAGCAATAGGATATGCCAGAGTGCTGCTTTACAAGCAGGAACTGGTTTGCAGGGTGAATGTGGTCAGTGTGTCCCCCAACCTGAGTTCCCACAGATGAGGTGAGCTCCTGCAACACGAGCACCGCTGCGGAGATTCGAGTTTCCAGTCCTGACGGACAAAGAAATAGTGATTGGAAATAGTGAGTTAAGGAACGTGTGGACGAGGCATTGTGGGACATGATTTAGTGGGCATGGTGGTGTTAGTTGATGGTTGGACTTGATGATCTTACAGGTCTTTTCCAACCTTAGTGACTCTGTGATTCTGTGACTGCAGAGACACGGGGAAAGCAAAGCGGAAAAGGTAAAAGTGAAAAACAGTTTGTTGAAGGTGTAATTGCACTTCGACCCTGTTCCTTTCCCAGTTGATTGTCTGTGGGTTTTGTCCTGAGCTTATCAACAGCCTGCAGCTAAAGGAGCTAAAGGATGCTCTGGGAATTCAGCTTTGTTTACCAAGCTTGGGACTGCTTGTCTAACTACCAGTAGATGTTGTTTTAATTTCCTTCCCTTTGATGGACAGTTTGAAGAGCATCTCTCAATCTCACCTTTTCTTCTCCTTGCCTCCTGAATTCATGAAGGGTGAAAATTAATTGTCCTCACTCATCGTTTTTGCCACTGAAAATGTGAAGCTGTCTTGGCTTTCAGTGGTCTGTTACAATAGAGGCAATGATTTCCCAAGCAGAAACAGAATAGCTGGTGCTGCAGATAGATCTCCCAGACTCCTGCTCCTTAATGGGTTATCAATGCTTGTCAACAGTATGCGTTTATCCAAATGATGATTTATTGAAGACCGTTCTGTCTCAGACCCTTCTTCTTCAGTGCTTTTGGTCTGAGTTCCTGCTCACCTCCTACCCCTGCAACTCTCCCACATAAACTGCTACCACAGGTATTTTGAGCATAACACCCGATCCTCTAATTGCTTTCTGGGGAAAGGTTTATTTGGAAAAGATTATTCTTTTTGCTCCAAAACCAGCTCAGCATTTCTAAGTTCAGGTGCACAACTTTCAAATTACTGGAAGTTTTCTACTCCCTCTCTGATGTGCTCAGCCTAATAACAGCTCATTGCAATCTGTCAGTGCTCGATGAATTTAATTCAGTGAGCCAGCATCTCCCCATGGAAGTTTCTTCTGCGGGTGCTTTCCCAGCCAGCCCCAACCACAGTCTGTCCTGCAGTTCAGTCCTTGCAGTGGGCACTGGCAGTGACTCTGCAGGTTCACTGTGGGGGAGAATTTCCCCAGGACAATGAATAAGGTGGTTATTTATTTTTTTTCCCCTCAAGCTTTCATTCTAAACAACATCCATGGAGATACATTTGCAAGCAAAGGTAGAAAAGAAAAAAAACCAAAAACTTTTGGAGCTTAGTGCTTAACCTGATTTTTAATTAAAAAAATAAATGAACCTAAAAGTTTAGAGGAAGTCTTAACTGCAGTTCTTCAGTTTATAAGCCAGTCTCTAGGTATTAGAGAATACAAAGATACCTAATACAAGTCCCTGCCTTTTGTAGGATGCTTGCACCTTTTATGAAACCTCTGGCTCAACTTGAGAGCAGAAATAGAGAGGGGTGGATATTAGGTTTTATTAAGTCTGTCAATTCCTAACTAATTAAGGACGCATTTTATACAAACCAAACTTCTAACTCATGCTTTAATCTCAGTTATTATGCCAAAATGGTTTCTTAGTGAGTCTTTATGCTTAAAAGCACCCCTGGGCATTTGCTACCCATCTGTGTGATGATGGGATAGCCGGTGGCCTTTAGCTCTGCTTTTTGCTGTATCCATCTCGTCATTCAAAGAATAAACCCTCTGATAAATGGCAGTGTCAACAAAAAGGTTAATATTATAAAAAGCTTGATAGATCTTTATTTAGCTGCCATTTTGTGGCAGTCATGCAGTCATATTAGGAGGAGTTTGCCAGTTTCTAGGTTGACTAATTGGTCTCCACGCTATCCTTTTCAAGAAGAGCCATGCATCAACTTCTGCTTGACAAATTGTATGAAAAATAAAAAAAAAAATCACAAACAAAGCCAAGGAAATGGAGAATCTAATACTAAACTATCACTAAATACTCTGTCGAAATGGAATTTCACTCCGATCAGACCAGTAAATCAGACCTGTTACGAATCATAGGAAAATTAATTCTTCAGATTCTTTTATGAAAGGATTAATATTTCTGCAGAAAATGGACATGGTTTTGGGGGGAACTGTTGAGTCAATCTAATTTTTCATTTAAAAAAACAATTTTGATGAATTTTAATGGGATACTCTGAATTAAAATTTAGGAATTCAGAAGAGGTCGAGTGGTAGGAACTACCAGTGATAGTCTCACTGATACTGCAGGGCATTTAAATACAGAACCCTTTCCATAATTGCCTGTACAAGAATGTTTAGGATTCTTGTTAGCTGAGGAATTAGTAATGGAAAATTTCAAAATTTGCAATAATGTAAATAAACAGCAGTAGAAAAAAAATGGAAAGCGAACAACATTTAAAATGGCAAGGGGATCATGAATTCTTTGGCTTTCATTATCTTCGAGACCTCTTAGTGTAGGAACTGGAAGTACAGGTGAGAATCCCTCTTGTGCTGTTCTTCTCATTAACACTCTGCACTTGGGGCAGAGCAGGCAGTGGAGGATGTGACTTGGATTTGGTTGTATGGACTTCTTCTGCGGATGGCAATCAGAGCTGGGGTTTTGGAAGATCAGTCTTCTGTTTGAAGTCTTGTTGACGTGTTTCTTTTTGCATTCCCCTTGGTTTCTTTTTTTTATAAATGCCACTGTTTTCCAGGGCATCTCTCCAGTATCTTGGAGCAAATAAGTAGGAGAGGATCAGGGGCTTTTTTGAAGCCCTGGTCTAATCAGATGGGAATTCAATTAGTTAATCTCAACTTGGTAAATACCTCTTTACAGCACCAGTCAACATCCTCCTCTTTCCCAGCATTGCCAGCATCACAGATGCTCTAAATCTGTAATGCACTGCAAACCAGCAGAAAATTCAGCTTCATGCACTAATGTTTGATGGTGCTGGAATGGTCATTTCACTGTGAATTGTCTTAAAAATCTATACTGTCAATAGTTCACAAAAGCTCCAATACGAAACCTCAGGAAAAATATGTGGAAAAGGGGACCCTAACACAGCAAACTAATTGCTGGAACCTTCATGCATCAGCAGAAAACAAAACACATTTAGGGCGATGACAAACTTCACCTCCACTCTCTGTGTGACTAATGTAGAAGTAGCAATTCGTACTTGTCTTGCAAATATGGCAATTCCTGTAGCAGTCCCATTATAGGCCTGGTCGCTGGGTCAGGCAACTTGTCTTCTGAAATCTATATCCTAATAGAGAAAATGTAGTTTAAAGCTGAGCAAGATGAAACCCATCTGCAATAATAATAATAATAAAAAGTTTTCACTTCACATAAGGTCTGTATGCCTAGCTAAGCTCTTTTCAGCACAGGCTGACAATTATCATCGAAACTATTTGGCGACTACTTATAAATTCATAGAATTGAAAGCCAAAAGAGACCAGCATGATTGTCTAATGCGATCTGCATAACTGAGGTCACAGAACTCCTCAGGGAGATGTCTGCTCTGAGCCCCCAGCTCAGCAATACTGCATATCTTTTAGGAAAACAAACCGTCTGAGCTAAATGTTTCCAGGGATTCAGTACATGCCTTTCTAAACATTCACCATTAGCGCCAGGCAATCCCCCTAGTCCCGGAGCTTCACAACATCCTTGTGAGCTGCAGATATGCTCTAACCCTTGCTGTGCACGCGGAAAAAAAGCGTGCTCCAGATTCATCCCATTTCCCTTATAGGCTCCCTTCATGAGCAATGGAGAGAAATAGTCCTGGAGGGTGTTTATACCCCTTTCAGAGATGCTTTGGCTAGATGAAGTGAACTGGAGATTAAATAACTTGTCCAGATATGGGTCTCTGGCCAGGGAGGGACTTGAACCTCCTACCTGGCTGGGCTTCCCTCCTTCACAGACTATTTCTGTCTCCAATGGTGTAAATAAGATCTCCGAACAGGGAAGGATGTTTGGAGATGCTGATTTAGGAGCAATGGCTGAAACAAGAAATAAAATAAGTACAAAACATCGCTTTTCCTTCACCCCCTTGGGACAGATACCTATAAAATCTCTGTGTCCTTTGGAGAAGATAAAGCAACTGAGGCGTGAGCTCTTGTGTGATTTTAAAACATGAGCCGAAAAGGTGATATTACATCTCACGACGTTAAAGCAGGAGATACACAGCTCTCCTCAGGTAAAATCCCAGGCAGCTGGAAGGAAACTCTCCTCCTCACCTATTATTTTGGCGAGATTTGAAACTGATCCTCAGCTGTCCTCTGGTTTTATTATACGTTCCTAATTTCCTGCTCTCCATAAACGCTGAGAAAACCACTCTCCTGATTGTGCAGGCGAGGGTTTTTCTCAACGCCTGCTGTTCGGTTAATAAACCAGGGGCAGGGATTGCTGTTCCTGGAAGAGGCAGACTGTAATCCTTGGGAAACAGAGATGATATTATTCCTTCAGGACCTACATTATTGCTGCCACACTGCATGCGTGCGGGTAGGTAAGAGACAGACAGACAGATATCATATATTGGTAAAGGATGGAGAAAAGCTGTAGTTATAATTTTACGGTTCACCGGTGTGAAATGGAACCCGGTAAATAAAAAAATGTTCCCCACAACCCCTTTCTGTACAGTATAAATCTGCCAGCACTTGCAAATGCCGTTAGCTGGCTGCCAGTGTTGCATGTGTGCATGCATGGGAGCGTGCATGCATGTGTCTGCACACGTGAGAGGGAGCATGGTGATGGGTAATCAATACCCCCAGTCTCCTCTGCTGATCCTATGGGTGCTATGAGCCTGTCATGGCTGGAAGGAGGCCAGATCCAGTGCACAGACCTCAGGAGAGGGGATTTCATCCACCTCAGCTTCTCTCCACTTTGACCAGGCTATGCATCAGAGGGTTAACCTTTTCTTAAACCAAGATACTTGTGGCCACAGCAGTATTTAGATAGTGACTAGATTGCTTTAGTAAAACTGGTGTCAATTCTCATGCTCATAAAGGCATAAGCATGTTTGACCTTGGGACAACCACTTCAGTGCTATGCTTGACTTTCTTCTAATCCCTGATGTTTTTTGTTCCCCCTCCCCTTCCTGAATGGCTCTGAGGACCGCAGGTGAAGAGCATTGACCCTTTTGTGCACATGTTTGCATTAACTGGAGAAAAGGAAGGGTAAAGAAGAGCAATGAGGAGGTCACTGTTAATGCTACCGAGACAGGGAAGTCAGATGCACTGAGCCCTGAGAGGAGGCTCCAAGCTCTTTGAAACTACTGGATTCTTTTTGGGATGCGGGTGAGACCTGGATAAAAGGGTCCAGGAGGGTCAGCAGGGTCCTGCCAAGAGGCACGAGTGTCTCTTGAAATGCCAGTGGTGAGCTGGCCCTGCCGGGAGGTGCTGGGGCTGCCCTGGGACCGAGGGGGCTTCTCTGTCCCAGCTGCTGGAGGACGGGAGGAGCGAGTACTTTGAGCTGTATGGCATGGCTTGTGTTTCAGCAGAGCTCTCCAAGGGCCTGGCTCTGCTCCTTGCTCTCATTTCTTTCCCCTTGCATTATGTGCCAAACGGGCCTCCCTTCTTCTTTGTGGCCGGGGACAAAAGGGTATTTTTGGGTTGGTATTCTTTTTTTTTTTTGCATGGAGTGGTGTGCACTGTGAAATGCACCTGAGCAAATCCCCCGGTCCAAATCAGATTGCAGGCTTTTGTAAGGGGTGCCCACAAGGGAGGCAGGTGTAATAAGAGCTGTGGAGCCAGTGCAGCTTTGATCTTCGAGGTGGAAGGCTCCTTTAAGATGCTTCAGTGTGTTAATCCTGCTCTCTTTCAAGATGCCAGTTTGGGAACCACCTGGATGGAGTTGGCAAAGGCTTTGTGGGGTCCCTTGGGTCTCCGTGCTTTAAGCTCAGGCCAGCTGGCAGTGTTCATCTTGCAGCCGTCCAACACCGTCGCCCCCCCCAGACCTGGTCGTTTCCCCCCTCGGGCAGTGCTCCTGCTCGGCAGCGGCTTTTCTGAGTTCAACGTCTGGCAGCAAGGAGCTGAAATGAGATCCCTCTAAGAGTTGAAGCCATTCAATCAGGTTTGAATCAGTTATCTACAGGGACAAAAGTTCTGTTTCTCTACAGATCTTCATGCCAGCTGCTTTTCCCCAAGAAATCTGGGTGCCGTGTATGTCTTTCCATAAAAAGAAAGGCACAGTGGGAGTCTCAGCCTTCTGCTTTGGCTGGAGAAAAATACGAAAAAATTACAGGAGCGCAAGGGAATGAGAAACTGATTGGAGGAATGAAGCACCTCATGTGCTGCTGTGCAAGCTTAGGTATCTGTGCAAAGGCCTGAATTCAGACTTATCCCCAGCAGACAGGAGAAAGGATGACCCATGCATGCTTTTGCATGTCAGCAAAACCAGCTGCGTCAATGCTGCTGCACCACTGCGGTGCCTGTAGTCAGAGGGCAGCCACAATTTTGGGGGTCATCTCAGCCTCAGGAACCACATCTCCTAACAGCCCCACAGGTTTCCAGTGCTCAGATTGTTCCTATCTAACTTTGGGCTATTCACCGAGGCATATTAGACAGGTGGAAAGCTACAGTACCCAGACACTGCATAGTGCAGGGCCCCTCTGACGGTGACTTCACACACCTGAGACCTGAAATGCCCTATAGCAAATATCCTAGGGAATATATCAATAATTTAGGTGCACCAGTAAGAACCCTGCTTTAGTGATTCATGGTGGCTAGAAGGGGTAATGTTAAGCAGTAAAGTCCCTGGATAAGTGTGAAGCTCCTGATGCTTACTCCTGAAATGGGCCAAATGGCAGTTGTGTAGCATATTTTTGTGAAAAATAAGACATTTTTCATTCTTTGAGGAAATGAAGTTTTATTGTGTGGATTCCCTGTCTTTACCTTTCTGTACAGCACTTGAGTCAACACCACAGCCTGTTCCCATTAAAAAAAAAAGGCTAAAAATAGCAAAATACCATCTCTGAAATGGCTTAATACTTGGCAGTTCTCAAAGAGCCTGAGGGTTTTCCTAGTAGTATTCTCCCAGGATCAATACTGGGCCCAAAGCTATTGAAGATTTTCATGAATGAGTGGGAAGTTGATATTAAATACCGCAAATAAAATATTCAGTGGTGCAATGATTAGCTCAGCATTAACGATGATGAAGACAGAGCAGTTGGGTGACTTTGGCTCCCTCAAACAAAAGAAATGCAAACTTCTCTGTCTCGTAAGATGGAATATAGGTCAGACTGGAAAGTGGGAGATGTGTCCTAGAAAGCAATGACTGGAATGGATGAGCAGGTCATTTCTTTACATCCTTGCAAAGGGTTTCTCCTAGTCTAGCCTGTAGCAGAAACAGGCTGACACCATCCTGCATCCTTGGAGGAGTGCAAGAGAGTGGGCGAGCAGTCCTCATGCTCTGCGGTCAGCTCTGGAGTCTTCTTTTATAAAAGAGCACTAAGAGATAGGAAAAGGAGTACTAAAGACCCACAAAAATTATTTGTAGGGAGTGGGAAAACATGATTTCCTCAAAGGGAATGGAAGAATCTCAGTTAATTTATCAGAAGGAATATTGAGTAATGATTCAATTCGCACGTCTGAGTATCTTCACAGGGTGAAAACAGCAGGCTTAAAGGGCTTTTCAATCTAGAGAAGAAAAATAGAATAAGAATCAGTGGTTGGAAGCCAAAGACAGATGAATTCACGTGAAAAGTAAGGCATGTACAAGCTTTTTACGGTGTGAGTGATTAACCACTGGAACAAACTGCCCGTGAAATGGAGGATTCTCCATTTCTTGGTATATTCACATAGAAATGGGAGGTCTTTCTAGGCAATATGCTTTAGCTAAAGCCAGATTATTTCATTCAGTATAAGGGTGGATGGGAGAAATTTAGTGGCCTGTGATGTACAGGAGGTGAGAACTGATGATCTAATGGTCCCTTCTGACCTTAAATGCTATGCATTTATATGATCCCTGAATTAAATGTCCTTGAACTTTCATTTTATGGCAAGATGAATGTCTGAGAAAGCTGGGAAAACATGTGTAGTGCTTGCTGTACTAGGTTATGCACTTAATCCATTGAAATATGGGCACTGGGGGCTGGGATGGAGCAACCCTCGTTGCACTCAGTAGGAATTCTGCATTTCAAGCCCTCCACGAATTAAAGTGCTGCAGAGAGGGAGCTGGGCTCTGCCAGGAACTTCTTCTCACTTATTCCATGCTGAAACAAACAGCAGAGATACCTAAAGGCAAACAGATACGCCTCCAAATAACTGCCTGCATCTCTGCCTGGTCGTTGTCATTTTGGCAGCACTAATTACCACCCAAACCTTGAGAACGCACCGAGCTTTCACAGGCATCAGCTGAGCAGTAAGCTCTGCCTGGTTTTCTCTCGTTTAATAAACTGAGATATATATATTTAAGGGCTTGGGAAGAGCCTGCTTCACATTTTCTCCTGAATCTTGGTCAACTCTTGACTGAACCACTCAGTAACACTGTTGGTGGTGAACGCTCTGGAGAGGCAGAGTATCGCAACAGCCCTGGAAAGTCCCAATTTTGTGTCTCTAGGTTGGGTTAGTGTCTGTTTGCTGCAGCTCAGGATCAGCTGCAAGCAAAGGTTATCATGGCTCTTCCTGTCTCAGATCTTAAGTTTTTGGTTTGCAGATTAACCAGCATGACCTCATAACTCTTTGGCTGATGCTATCACTCCAATTGATGCTGCCTGTGGCGGGGCTGCCGAGATTTGACAGCACTGTAGGGAGAATGGCTTATAAAAGGAGAGGAGGCAGTGATGAGAGGAGAGAGGTTGAAGGCAGGAGGGTATGTATGAGGGTATCTGGGAAGAAAACAAATGCTCCTTTTCACGGCAAGGAGAAGTGTGTCCTCTGAGGAGCTGTGTGAAGCTCAGTACCACCATGTGCTCACATCACTAAAAGCAATCGAGTGCACGCAGCTTTACGAGTTACCTGCCGTTCGCCGAGCCTGTGATAAAGCAGTCTTAATCACAGTTTAAGCTGATGTGTTTTCTTTCGCAGCTGAGATGAGCCTGAAGGATATGCACGGTCATGTGCCTCAAGCTGAGAGGTGCCACCCTGTTAAAGGCAGTAGCTGAATAGGTTTTGCTGATGTGGTCAGTGCCTGAGAGTCCAGGGAGGAGAGAGGTGGAGAAGGCTATAAAGAGATGACCTAGGCAACCAGGTAGCCTCTCCTTTTGCCCAACAGTTGGCTAACAAGGGTAAATAAATGGTCAAAAGAGAAAGGAAATGAGAATGATCAGAGGTATTAAGTGGTTACCATATGGGGTGTGACTAAAGAAACAGGAACTCCTCAGCTTGGGAAGAGGTGCGCTGCGGTGTATGGTTCAGATTGGTGAAATTACAAATGGCAGAAGGGGATGGGTAGGAAGTGACTGTTCACCACCTCTGCAAATACAAGAATTACAAGGTATGAAATTAAACTGTTGAAAATCAAGTCCTGAACAAACCAGAGGAGGTGATTCCTTCAAGCAGTGGGCTCTGGAACTGTGAAACTCCCTGCCAAAGCATGCTGTGGATGCAAAAAGTCAATGTGATTTCAAGGCTAAACTGGAAAATTAAAGAAAGATCTGTTCAGGTTAAGGAATAGACACACATAAGACTCGGAAGTTCCCCTGAATGAAAATAGACAAAGGCTGGGCAGCTACTGGGGACATACCATATATGCTTACCCCCTTTTTATACTTTCCTTAGTGTCATAAGGCTGTGGCTGAAGACAAGGAACTGGGATATGTGGTGTGTTGATCCCAACTGGTACGGCTGTTTTTCTGTGCTATTATAAGGACTTTTAAGTCTGATCACAGCTGAAGAAAAGGGCGCTTTTCAAACTGTCTGCCATGATTTTTGCAGCTTGGCAATGCTTGTAGGGGTCATATAATCCTGCTCAAGGGAATTAGATCAACATGATCAATCCTTCATGAACTGCATGGCTCGTCAAGCAGTGGAGCTAGAAATCCAAGAAGGAGTGAGGGTGGCTGGGGACACAGCTGAAGCAAAGATCCTCCAGACGTTGGGATGAAGACATCTTAACCCAGGGAGATGATGAGGGTATAAAGGTGGGATTTGGAGTGGTGATAAGATTAAATCAATGGGGGTTGACAACAAGGAGACACGATAAGATACCTGAGGGGGCTGTTGAGGTGAATGAATCTGCAGGATGATGCTCCTTGATAACTGAGGGTGAGGATGGGAACATCTGGAAAGATGGTGGAACAAGGTAACCTGGAAAGTAGCCATCACCATTAGAAACAACTATTAAGTTCTCCCTGTGTGTTTTAACTGTTCACGCCTCCACCAGGAGCCTTCAAGTGATGCTGGACTTTGAGAAAGCCCATTGCAGTGACATAAATTCCATTACAGGTCCCAATTAAATCTATATATAATCTTTATAGAGCCTGGGTAACAATCTATCCCTTGCTCAGCAGGCATGTTTCAGTAACCACACAGGCACTGGCTCTCATTAAATCTGGTCTGGTCCTGCATTAATTGTGACATGTGGGTCTCTATTTTGAAGGCTTTTGAACACAAACATTTAGCCAATCCTCATTTTTTTACAGTTTACAGACTGAAACGCTTGACCGTGGGATAAAGATTTGGTGGTAAACAAGGCAGGGGGGATCTGACACTACCTGGACCTGGCAGGGAGAAACACAGATTGAGTACTACAGGCAGAAAAAGTTGGCCAGAGCTGATAGTTTGCAGGGTGGGTAAGAAGGTGGCTGGTTTCATCAGGCTTGGGTAAAATCACTTGACACTCCTTCCACACCTCCAGGCTGGTGAACTGTGATTTTTACACGGGACAAGCATTCCTAATAAATTTCCTGCCTTGTATGGAGAGCACATCAGCATGCTGATGGGAAGCACTGCTGCTACCCCAGCTGAAGAAGTGTTTGGCATTCTTGATACAGAAAACCAAGAGTGAATTCAGAGGAAAGCTGAATGAGATTCAACACTGAAACCTCTGGACACAAGTTCTTCAGTCTCCAGGTTGCCAGCCATACTCATAGCAGGGTGGCATGTCCCTAGCTTCTCCTCGAGCATTGATGCTTTTGGGAGAAGAATCATTACGGTGTGGTAGACTTCTTTGAAGAAGGGACAGCACAGGGCGTAGGCTGAGCAGTTGTGAAGGGGAAAACTGGGAAGCCTCCAAGCCTTAGAGAAAAGGACTGAGATAATCTTTGTTATCTGAATATCTGTTCATTTGTAAATAAAGTCAGAACAGAGAGCAGGAATGAGCTTGGATGCAGCAAAGCATGAGGGCTGTATTTACAGAGCAGATGGTGAAAGGCACTTGTTCAAACACAGTCCGTGTCATCACACAAGGTCTTTTGAGTTCCTGGAACAATTTTCTAGCTATGCAACACGGTGGATTTCCTCTACCACTCTCCCAGTGATTAAAGAAAATGCATTTTGTATTGCGACTGGTTATTCTGATGCTACAATTAGGAAAAGGGGCGAGCCTAGTATGTTTGGGGATTGTTTGCAGTGGCAACATTAGAGGAATAGAAGAAAATTAAGTATGGCATTGATGTGGGATTCACCTCACCCAGTGTTCGCTGTGTACATTGTAAATATCTCTGACCTGGCTGTCTAGACTGTTTTATATTCAGTGGGTAGACATAGGCACATCCAGGGTATGATTTATCTCACCCCTGGGTAGACATCTAAAACAGAGAACAGACAAATCCTGCCCTGCCAAAGGTCTCTCCTTCAGCAGAGCCTGGATTTCTAGCTTAGACTTATACTCTGATGTTGCAGCCAGACTTTGGTGAGAGGGCAAACCCCTTGCTTTGTACACCTCCCATGCCGCAGTTGTTCCCCACAAGCTGCAAGATTTACAGACTTGATGGATCAGAAGTGAAGCCTTCCCAAAGTCCCCAACTTGGCTTCTCTGAGCCAGCTGTAAAGCAAGGTCCTGCCAAGGGAGGCATGGAGAAGAAAGTTGCGCTGCAAGGGGTGCAAAGAAAATTGTGCTACTATAGAAGCACCAGGAGCAATCTCATCGTGAGAGCATCTGATGGGAATTATTATCTCTCAGACTTACCCTAAAGGATTCTGGGGCTATTGGCACAGAGGCTCTGGACGTCAAATCTTTCTATATCTCTCCTTGCTTTACCTCTGTTCGTGTGAGTGGTGTGTGATTGTGGCTGGGGATTTGCTCTGGCAACACCAGAGTAAAGACATCTCTCACCAAAGATGTGCAGGACAGCTCAGGGCAGTGAAGAGGAGAGGAGGAGAAGCAGCACGCACACAGCTGTAGGTAGGAAGCCCTTTGTGAACAAGTATATTTGGACAGGTAATTTACCCTGCCACGCAGCAGGGCATTGACCCCCGGTTTAATTATTGTGTCGTTTGTCCTTGATAGCTACTGCTGCTTCCAATTAACTCTCCTTAATTAAAGCCTCCAGTTTTCCAAGTATGTAAGCATGGATTTACTGGGAAGTGTGCTAAAATGAAGAGGAAGAGCTTGGGGGTGGCTGATGAGAAATGACATTCCCTGTCCCAGCGGGACTGGCAACTTATTTACTTACCAGACTGGAGTGGCAGGCTGGAATCAAACCCAGATCCTAGTGTCTATCCCCGCAGGAGCATCTCCTCTCCCACCAGTTTTACAGTCATCTACATGTGTGAGTCATGTTTCTTACCAGTATAACTAAGACATGCTTCAGCTCCCTGGGCTTTTCTGTGTTCTTGCTTTTTGCTGAGTTTGTAGGTTGGGTGGATGAGGCACATGACAGAGGAATTCCCTTTGTCCATAATTCAGACCAAATTAAAATTAGCATCCTGGGATGCCATGCAGGTGACCGAACAGTCTCACTGACTCTTTTAAGGGTGCAGAATCTGGTTCCACCAGTGGTCCTTTAGGTGTTTTTTTGCCTTGCTCTATTTAATAAACTGTATTATCATGAACACTCTATTCAAGGCTTTGAAATCAAATAAGCTCCTCTCTTAATCTTTCTGCAGTTTTTCGGGGCTGGCTGAGTCTTGAAAGATAGCAGCATTCACAGAACCCACATGGCTTGACAGAGTCACTGTTCAGTGTTTTGGAAATGTATCTTTTGACTGTTGGGAAGGAAATTGGCTACTTAAGATGCCTTTTTGTACATTTAAATTAACTTCGTCCATCAGACTGAATAAATCCCACTGCTGTATTAACATCCAATTATAACAGCGAAGATTGAGCAATGATTCACGTTTTGACCAGAATGTTGGCAGTTTAAGGGGAAAAAAAAGTAATGTATATTGAAATAAAAAAGTCAAAAATGGGAGCCAGAAAATTATGACTGAGCACATAGCAGGAGCTTTTGTGAATATATTATGGCAGAAGCAGGAGCCAAATTTCTAACAGGATTAGCTGTTACTGTCTATCAGATCCAAAAACCTCAATCATTTTGTTTTAAATGACTTTCTGTAACTCATTCATACTAGAAATAGAGGGTGGAAGTGAGGCTGGGAGCTGGAGAAACTGCAGTTTGGAATTTAGGCTGGATCAGAGGTGCGGACAGCCCCGGTGTTGTGTGAAAAGCCCTGAAGTCGTATGTAGCAGGTGAGCTCTGAACCGTACAGCAGTTTGCAGATTTTGCCAGATTTTTCAAGACGTCCTTGTGAGCCAGAAATTCATGAATTATTTCTTTGGGGACCTGTGAATGCATGTGTTGACGAAGTGAAATATCCCTTCAAATCCTGCTGCAACTATGGCCGCTGGACCTGCTCATTGTTTTCTTGCTGCCCTTCAGAAGGACATTAGACTTACTTACCACTTGTCCAACCCTGGCTCTGGGATTGCATCTCGTTCCAGATAGCTGTGAGTAGGGGACAGTCTAGACGGTGAAGCTGCTTGAGTGATACAGGTCCTGACCCTTTGGTCTCCCTTGTTCAAGCAAGGTGCTAGTGTGGAGTCTCTGGGGTCTTTCCCACTCCCCACTGCACAGTAGTCATCTTGGAAATCCCATGGTCCACTGGCTGCTCTGGAAATGCTGCCTACCACAGAGATGACCAGAGATCATCTGTTCTTCTGGTCTGCTATGGAAAGAGCCTTGGAAGCACAGCAGTTCCTAGATGTCCATCAGGTGTGCGGACAGGGATCCATAGGAATCTTACCTTCATTTCTTCAAAATTTCAATGAAATCAAAGTCTAAATATGTTGTACATAATAACTTAGAGTTCAATAATCAGCTGTCTTCTGGGCTTCTTGCATGAACTTGCTCAGACATCGTAAGCCCACATCTTCAAAGACGTTTAGATAGCACCTACTTCAGCTGCATGAGACCTCACTTTCACCCTCAGCTCCCATTGATAAAATGGAGATATGTGCTTCATCACATATGGGATATAAACCCTTAAAACAACAGCAGTCTCTTCTTAAATCCCTATATTGCTCTAGCACAGTGAGGCCAAAATATCAGTTAAGCCGTGACCACTGCAGGAATATAAATGACTCTAACCTGGCTCATAGTGCCACAAAATGAAGGACACCTTGCTTTTGTTAATGAAGGACACCTGACTTCTGTTAATCCTCTGTCTGATGAAACCCTGGTTATATTTGCTGTAAAATGTTCAATCCAAGTTGCACCCCAATGAAAGGGCAGCAGTAGGGAACCTCACTGAGGTTGGGAAATGACCTTGAAAAGTTTATTAGACTTTCCAAGGATGGAGAAGGGGTGGAAGGAGGAATCACAGTTTGGTTTACAATGGAGATTTCAACCTTTGGTGCTGTTTAGTCCCTTCATCACAGTGAATAATGGCAAGGCACTGTAACTGGGAGGCTGCATGGACTTCTCTTTTTCAGCTATTTTAGGGGCAGCATAAAAAGCTGACTGCTCCCAGGGGGCACGGTCAGTTCTCAAAACTTTCAACTTGGAAATCTGAGCTGAATTAATTACAGTTTATGTTCCAAAGGAAAATAAGACCTCTGATGTGCCTTATTTGCTTGATGTTCTTTTTCTTTTCAGCTGACGACCCCTAGGTGGCTTTCCTTTCAGTCGCAGCTCCTTTGTTTTTTGTAGTTTCTTTCTTTCTTAATTAGAAGGTCTGACACTTACAGCCCAAGACATTTATCAGCGTGATACAATTTTAATTAATCTCACAATAAAGCTACTTGAGGTGAACTCATAAAAGGTCTCATATAGCAGGAATAATACATAGCAATGCAAGTGGTGACACAGGACACCTACTATTCTGGTGTGCTTGACAGGGTGTGGGATGTATCTTGGTGCAAGCTCACACTGCATAGCTGTGCTCTCTGGGACAGCGACACAAGCAAGGTGTGGCTTGATGGGCATGGTGCTGTGTGGTGTTGGGTGGGTTGGTTTTTGGTGTGTTGTGGTTTGTTTTTTGTGGGTGGTTTTTTTGTTTTTTTTTTTTAAGGTTGGACTTGATCTTACAGGTCTTTTCCAACCTTAGTGATTCTGTGATTCTGTGATTCTGTGATTCTGTGTGTGCTCCTACACAACATGCAAACTATATTCTATAGAGACAGAGTACCCTAAATGCACTGAAAAAGAAGCATTTCTGCAAAGACGAAGATCTGGATTCCCAGTAGGTTCCTCCTGCCTCTGAAAGGAGATTGGATATACTTTGACGGCTAATTAAATAATAATAATAATAAAACCTACAGACACTGCTTTTTATCTACTATCTTTGTAGGAAATCGCAAAGAAGGAGCAAACTGCAAAGAAATAGCAAATATGAGTCCACTAGGACTTCTTTCTTGTACATATATCATAGTGACAAGTGGATTTTGACTCAGAACATTCAAACCAAACACCACTAGATGTTGGAAAAGTGCATGTTCTGATCTAAACTTCTTAACCAAGGCTCACTTCTATAAGACAGATGTAAACTAGCTCAGAAACTGAGGTTCAGAAAAACTGTCTACAGCTAATGAGGATAGATCAAGCAGCACCATATGTTAAACTGAGGGTAGTTTGGATAGGAACTGCACAGCCAATCCCAACTGTGTTCACAAATTTCTAATTACAAGGTGGAGATTACACAATCAATTGCATCTGGATTGAGGAATGGCAGATTTACTATCTTTCAAAACTGAATTATCTGCCTCTTCTGCAAGTACTCTGATGTTCACAGTGCAGACATGGTTAAGCTAGATTTGATCAAGGAAAAATAATTCCCAAAATATTTTTCTCAGGTGGAAATAACAGGTGGGAATGGCCAACATAAGAAATGATAAGGTCTCCTCCCCTTGATGTCTTCTTGTAAAAAATTGTACGTTCTTTTGGAAGTTGGGTGCAACACAGGCTATTGGGTTCAATATAAGTCTAATTGGGTGAAATTCTGGAGCGTGCAATTTATATTTGATGAACAGTTGATACCTTCTTGACCTGAAGCCTAAGGAAGGTGCAACAATTGCATTCATGGCCAAGCCATCTTACCTTTGAAACTTCTTGATACTTACAGAAGTTTGAATGACTTGTTCCCTGTTTTGATCTTTTCATTTTTGTTGCTCTGTGGTCTGTCTTGATTACGTTCTTATTGCTCATGGCAATAGGCTCAATTTGAGAAAGGTGTTTTTGTGGGGTGGTTTTTTTCACATTCTCCCTTTTTCATGAAAAGCTTTCAGTAGCCGCAGTTGGTTTCTTTGGGTGACTTGACACAGGCAATGGTGCAATGGTAAATAAATCCTATCATATTTCTATCTGAAGTTTTCTAAAGCTACTGCCACCTGCCAGAGGTAAAAATACAGATTTTCAGCTTTTGCTCATAGACTATCAACTACCGTGTGGGGTATCTGTATAGGGGTTAGGAAGACAATTTCTGATACAAACAGAAAAGTCTTCATAAATAGCTGGAATTTTGCCTGATATATATTTATATATAAAAGCTAGTTCTTGATTCATTTACAGATGCAATCAGAATGAATCCTAATCTGTCACTTCACAGCTCAAACTCTCTTGAATGTTGCACCAAGTAAAAAATTGTCACTAGGATCCAGGTGTATTCCCTTGTCATTTGTCATGAGTAACTGTTCTGCAGTTTATATTTGGCAGTTCTCAGTGGTGTTTCATCAGGATAATACCACACTATATCATCTGAAGGAATAAACTCTCCCTGCTGACATGAGCTGGGGTGAAGGCACTGCAATTGACTGTATATTATAGAAGCTCTCTGAAGCTTATTCAATGGAAAAGAGACTAACAGGTCATTGGGCCCAAATTGTATGTTTGGCTTCAAAAGAACTAAGGGGCTTACAAAACCTAATAGGAATCAAAAGGCTCTGGTCCGTTAGACAGGAGGTCAGGCTAGGCAGTCCCTTCTGTCTTTGAGATCTCTGACTGAAATACTTTAATTAAAAAGGAAGAAAGAAAGAAAAAAAAAAGATAATGAAATGCAGTATTTTGGCAGTAGATGGGTGTTTCAGGTCCACCTCTAATGCCTTCTGAGCTGCAAAGTTGGGGTGACAGCAAGCTCATTCAATACCCAGGCTGGTAGTCTTTGTCCTTTTCCTGCTGGGAGCAGCCTCTCTGGGGATGGGACAACTGATGGTTGGAAAGATGCATGGGCAATGGGGAGTGGAGCTAACGCTCTCCTGGACCCATGGTGGTGCGGGAGGTCATGGGAGGGAGACAAAGACATTATGAGACCTCAGTTCTCACAGGAAGCCAGAAAGTAACAGGGTCCACAACCAGAGTGTAGGAAAGATCCAGTGAGTTTAACCTGCTGCGGAAGATCACATGTTGTTTAGTTATCTCAAGTTACCAGGTCACCACAGCCTGCACACAGCCTGCCTGATTTGCTGATTCCCTTTGAAACTGTGCAAGTGAGGTCAACCAGCAACGAAGTGTGAAAGGCCATGGGGAAAAGGGGAAGGCCACAGGGGAGGTGCTGATCTCAGGATGGGTTGCGCCAAGTTGAGTGCTGATCTGGACAGGGGTTGCACCAGGTTGAACTCTGGAGTAATCTGCAGCGACATCCCTCTGTCTGCCCCAGGCCTGCCGAGCTCTGCAGGGATGTCCCTCTGGGAGGACAGGCACCAGGGGAAGAGGACAGGGAGGGTGGCACCTCCGTCAAGTCATTATGGGTGCTGCAGAGCCCTGTGAAAAGCCTGACAGGTTGTCCCCTTTCCTCCTGCAGCTCACTCGGGTGCCCGTGGAGTCGTGTAGCCAGTACGAGACCTGCAGCGAGTGCTTGGGCTCAGGAGACCCTCACTGTGGATGGTGTGTTCTTCACAACACGTAAGTACCTGCTGGTGTTTGCCACCGTCCCAGCCCTGCTTTTCCCCCAACCATCTTCCCTCAATGGCTGTGATAACACATGGCAGAGATGCGAAATGCTGTCTCAGTCCCTGGCTGAGCCAGGTGAGCCAATGAGTCACCCAGGTACCTCCAGCAAGGTCTCCGGTACTTCCTGGGGGACACTTTGTTTGTCTGAGAAGCATTTTCTGGAAGACAAGGGAAGAGAAGGGTGGTAGAGACTGGTCAGATCTCCTCAAGCTCCTGATTCAAAGTTTACTGACTGCACCAGGAAAGGACCTATCCACCCTGATGCACTTTGAATCAAACCCTCCAGCAGCTCTTCTCTGGGTGACAATTACCTTCTTGTTTCCATTGCTTAAGGCCGTTTGGCTCTGACTAGCAGCCCGTCTCAGACACTTATCTCAGCACCTCCAACTTTCCACTGCTGACCTGAACCTCTCTTTCAGACTTGTAATGATCTCCATTGCCCTTAGAGAGGAATCAGGTCCCTGTAAGCATCATAGGGTCCACTCCAAGTTAGATCTCAAGGGGACCTTATGGTTTGTATGCTCACTGTGGGAAAAAATTGACCCTGAAGTTGAGCTTTTGTACTGTGTGGGTCAACTCAGCTGTGCCAAATGGTCACAAACTGCTCATTTGGCTTATCTGGCCAGGATGCTGAGCAATTTTTTTCTATATCCACGTTCTTGGGCTTCTGTATATCAGGCCAAGAGTGGGGACCTCATTTCACCATTTCATTATTCTACAGTACTGGCTTATCCAGTGCCTCGCAAGGAACACTGGATCCAAGTGTCCTCAGGACTGGGAGTCTAGTTCATTGGCTTTGTTTTCTGTAGGCTTTTTAATAATGCTATTGATCTTGAAGTTTCCTCTCTGCAAGCCTTCACTGCCAGTGATCTCCTCCTGCAGAGAGCCCTCTGCTAAAGCTGTGGAGAGGGAGGTGTCAGGTTGGCTGAGCTCCTGGCTATGAGTGGCAGGGTGGTCTCATTTGCCAAGAACCTCTCAGCAGAGACAGTGGCTGGAAAGTGCATTGGATCTGTCTAACCAAACATCTCCGGCTGAGCGTAGCTCTGCAGGATGCTGTCACTCCAAGTCTCACAGTGTCCTTGGCAGTGATGGAGGGTTTTTCTGACGGACCCTGTTATTGCAGTGTGTCTATCGTCTCCTGCTGAGTTCACCTCTGAATTCTTCTCGGTGCATTGCAAACTCTGCTGGTGGAGACAGTGATCCAGTTCAAGCGATTCTCTTTGCTACCTCTCCCTTCTGCAACAGAAGAAAAGGGAACAAACCTGTACCATATTCCAACCTTCTGTGGATGCTTTTTAGATTGTGTGACCCTCATCCAAAGCCACCACAGTCTGCTTAGTTTCAGATCAGATCTAGGTGATCCATCCCAAAATTTGTCCAAAAGCTTAACTCAGGCTCTGGAATTGTTCAAGGGATCCTTGGCAAATTAGTCCTGAGTTATGGTCTGGTAGGCATCAACTCATGAAACGTTCACCCTGCTGAATTGAAGATATTTCCAATTGATATACAGCTCTGTAGTATGTTTCCATCTCATCTCATCTGCATCCATCCTACAGAGCCCTGTGTGTTTTGCTGTCAGTGGAGGGACAGCACAGACTATATGCAGGCAGTATAGGAAAGCATGAATTTGGCCATTGATTGTACCACAGCTATGCTAGATATTTCATCTCCTCCCATCCAGGGTCAGTGGCAACAAGCAATCAATACAACCAGCAATAAATCCCCAAAAGGAGAGAAAAGGGGCAGAGACAACTGCAGATTGCCCAAGAGCTCATTGTGAAGGGATGTCAGAAATGTGATGGCTGGTGACGAGTGAGGGTGGCAGCATTGACTCAGTTAGAACAAGAAACCCCCGTACAGACTCGGTCCTTCAAGGAGAAGTTTGACCTCGCAGTTTGGACCTGGGTGATGGCAGGATCTCCATGCCCTCCTCCCTCTGGTCACTTAACATCTGTTTTCCTATCTGGAAAATAGAGGCATCTCTTATTTATGTACCTTGCAGCAGGGTCACTGAGATTAATTCCCTGTGGATTTTTTGGAAGCAGTTGGAAGGCAAATGTTGTCAAATCCCACTCCAGTCTGTTCCTTCCCCATTGTTTCCATTGCAATCAAGAAATCTGATTTCTTGTCCTAGTTTGGAGAGGGTTTTCAGTGCAGCCTCATGTGTTCCTCTCTGGCTATTAGTTTCCTCATCCTTTTAGGTAGCCCTGAGAGCAGAGGAGTCAATTACATCCCATTCAACAACGTTTGGCTGTACAGGATATTCAGGGTAAGAGTGCCATAATACTAAAAGTCTCTTATTAGAACTTTTTGCACCTGAGAACCTGTTAAGATTCATTAACAGACTTTTCCTCAAGTGGGATGCATCATCAATGACTCCTGCACAAGGATCTCTGGGGAAATGTGCCATAAGCATTTCCCCTCGTGAGTGCCAACCCTTCCCTCTTCCCTCCCAGTCAGGAATCCCAGGGGCTTTCCAGCGCACGGCTGAATCCAGCCATGCTGATGTGGGAGCTGTTTTGTGGAAAGGATGGAGGGGGCAGGCGGGCTGTGCAAGACCTGGGGTAGAGTGACACTGGAAACCAGACTGCCTGTGGGCAACGCCATGCCTTTCCCACATCTTTCTCTTCCAGTATAAACCATCAAGAGAGACTGGGAGACAGGTGAAAACTGCCAGATGGGGTACACCATCTCTCTTTTTGTTTCTCTCATGCGGGTCTCTCTTATTTTGGGATTTGCATTTCAAGGGCTGATGCAGACCCTTTTCCCCAGACCCCCATTTCCAAGCTATCCTCAGCTCCCGCCGCGTGAGAGGTCTGGGGACGCCTGGGGATGACTCTCCATCCATCGTCTCACGGCAGAGCTGGGCTGTCTGCACAGAGGGCGGTGTGCCAGGGCTCAGGAATCGATTTCCATGGCTCCGCTGTCCTAACCTTACACTGAGAAACTCGAGTCCGCTGAGAGAGAAAGAGACAGACAGACCCACAGACGGCTGCAGGAGAAAGGAGGGGGGGGTTGATTGGCTTCTGCCCCAAGAAGAGAGCCGATATAGAGCAGGTCACCAGAGCTTTTCATCTCTGTATCTTTAGCCCTGATCTTGTCCTCCCCTCCCTTTCCCTGCTACAGCTCAGCTCCCCTCCTGGGCTCTTTAGACGGCGATGAATCATTTAGTTGGTGTAAATTGAAAACGTGGCGCTCGGTTGCTGCATGGGTCTCCAGGGGAGGGTGAAGGGCTGGGGTGGGAGCCGGGGGGAGGAACCAGGCTGAAAAGCTAATAGCTGGCACGGAGGCACTCAGTGCCTGGCTGCAAGGTCGCAGCAATGTCACCAGCCCGAACCGGGGGCTGCAGCGAGGGATGAGAGCAGAGCAAAGTTTTCTCCAAGCCTGAAATGAATTGCAGCTTCCTCCTACACCAGATGCAGCAGTGTCTAAAGACGCTGTCCAATATCTGATCACCCCTCCAAACCCCCCAGTAAGTTTCTTCTGTCTCCATCTACATCCAAACTATTACCCTCCTCTACCTCCTTTCCTCCTCACATGCAGAGGGGCAGAGATAGTGGATGCTCTTTGTCCCCAGAGGAGGGATAAACCCTTCTGCAGCTGAATGAGCCCTTGCTACCTCTGCCTGGCCCAGCACCAGCTCCAGAGCAGACATGCGCAAGCACTGATCCATGTGCATGTGGTGACCACGCAAGTTTTCAGCCCTCTACGGTATCTCTGGGTTGTGCTTAACACCCCAGCTGCCAGCAGAATGGATATTTGGGGAAGAGCAACAGCATCCCTATAGGGAGAGGCAACACTTTATAAAGGGGAAATATGCTAACCTTGCTGGGTGCAGAAAGGACCTGTTCCAGGCTCTGTTGTGTTAGCTGCCACTTCTAGATTTTGGCGTGCTGCCTCATTTCATCCTCCTGTAGCCTCTGTCTAATTCTGGGATGAATAGTCGAACATGCACAAGCTGTCCTTACGGGATGATGCAGCCCTTAGGCACCAGCCTCCTTCTGCTTCTGGGATCTGCCCTCGCTGTTGTGGGGACTCCTTGGCTGGCAGGTCATAAGTTGCAATCACAGAGGCAAATAGTCCTATTTTCTTGGAGGACTTGTGAGATTTCAAAACTTTTTTTTCCAGCTTGTAGTGGGCCAATTATTTTTTTTTAATAAGAAAAGTTCCTGAAAGCCATTTTAGAAGGGGCTGATACCATTTAGTAATTGGAGAATGATTCATTTAGACCTCAGAAGTTCTCATTTTGGGATTTTATTTCAGGTTTTAGTAAATTGCTTAAAATTTCAAAGTAAAAAGTCATTCTGAAGTGAAGCATTACTTTTTCTTTTTTTTTTTCATTAAAATGAAACATTTGTGCATCTGTGATTTCTGTCTCCCCCAGAAGTCTTTACTAGCTCTAGAGGCTGAGCAAAGCAGGCCGTCAACAAACGCTATTGGTTTGGAGGAACTGACATTTGCTGCGGAGGGAAGAGGGTTTGTTTAAGCAACCCCAGTCTGTCCTACTGTGGAGGTAGCAGAGCCAGGAGTGCTCTCTGCTCTCTGCACTCCTCTGCTCATCTGTGAGGAGCTGCACGTGTCCTTTGTGTGTCCTTCTGGCACCCAAGAACTTCACCTAGGGACTCGAGCTGGCTCAGTTGGCTTTGCACCCCAGTTGTACCCCAGCTGCAGAACACCAACCAGGAGAGGCCCCCCTACTCCTGAACCATGGGAATAGAATGCAGCAGCCTCCTGTAGGCATCCTCACCCCATGAAGAAGCAACGACTGACAGAAGGCTCTTAGATATGGGCCATACCAGCCACCTTGCTGGATCCCTTCGGTAGGCTCTTGGTTGTTCAAGGGATGGCCAAAATCTGGAGCACACAAGTAGTCAGGCTGAGCTGACCATGAATTAACTGGATAGCTGCAGTACCAGACATGGTGATTATGAGACACTTGAGGAGACATATGAGAGTTTTCTGGTTTCCCCACAAAAGGACAGCCCTGTTCAGAAGGGTTTTATGCTGTCCTCTGGCAGCAGACCCCTACCCCAGTATCTGGGAAGTTGCCTTCCACATTCTCCTGCTCTCCAGCTCTTCCTGCAGCCTTGTAGCTGCAAGATACTTACACACCCAGCAATTACAATTATCATTTCTAACACAATATGGAGGGAAAAAGGCACTTAAACAAGTTGTTTTCTAGGGAGTGAGGGATTAGTGTGGAGGGGGAGGGAGGTTTGTTATCCATGCTCAGACTCATTGCCAGAGCAGGGAAAAAAAAAGTTACAAAGTGCAGCTCCCGCTGTCTCATCTCAGCAGGTAACCCGATGCGCTGCTGCTTGCAGAGGCTCATTGATCGTCCCTGGATTTAACTTTCTTGGTCAAAGTCTTCTGAATCACTAGAGAGTCTCGGGTAACCTAAGCAGCCTACAGATGCTGCAATAAGACCTTTCTTGGAGGGTCTTTTTCTTGCTAGACTTTCTGCCGTCTGAAAGACTGTGACTGTCTTTTAGGCTGAGGTTTTTTCTTTCTTTTCCCCTTCACCTCCTCTCTTTTCCTTCCTATCCTTTTCCTCCACTTGCGCAGGGGAGGAGGACATCTCAAGTGCTGCGTGGGGAAGGAGCACTGGGAGGGGCTGTATGGATCAGGCTTCAGGGACCCAGTAGGGCAGGAAGGTGGAACATCACACCCAGTCCTGTGCTGCTCCGAGCTCTAACAGACAGTGAGAAAAGAGTGATTTACTGACTCCTGCAGGGGCTTGTGATCCTATAGACCCTCAGCTTCCACTGCAAGAGACCAGCTCCTCAGCTGTCCCTGCTTTGTACTCCCCATGGTTTCATGTCCCAAGGTGCAAACTGGAGTCCCTTCACTAAGGTATCAATTTGCAGGTGTTTTGCATTTGCCTGGCATGATGAATAAGTCTTCACAATCATGTTTGGGACCTTTTTTTATAGGAAAAGCTTTCTGCATCCTTTCCTGCCTTAGCATAGTCTTGCTATGGGTCAGCTTTTGGTGCCTTCAGATACGTGGGAGACCCTCAGCATGTCAAAGGTACATGGCAGTTGTCCTAGTCTTCCTAAAAGTGAATCAGCCACACAAAGAGCAAATGGCTTCCAGCTCAAATCCAAGCCTTGGAAACTTGTAGCTGACTGAGCTGATCTTCCCCATCAGAGGGGAAGTTCAGAGCTACTTCAGTTGCTATGTTCAATACCCCTGTGTGTCTGAGGTATTTGGGGGCGTTTCTCATCGCAACAGGAGATTGTCAGATATGTGCTGTTGGTACACAATAGAGAGAAAAACATAAATGATGGGGAGAAAAATAATCATAGGAAATTTGAAATCTTGCATTTGGTTTGAAAGTCTCCAATCAGTTTATCAGCAGTCAATGGTGGCAAAGATGATAGGAGTGAACCAGTTGTCAAGATGCCTTGTCTCCAAACAGTGCTTGGTTTGACTCCTCCCCGGTCACAGCTGGCTCTCAGACAGCAGTGTGCATGGCCTGTGAACCTCTCCATCTGATAGCAAGGGAAAGTGGAGTCATCTTCCCACAATTGGCCTTGGCACAGAGTGACTCCCACTTCTTCTCAGGTAGTTATCGAAACTGGAGACGGCATTTCAGCCTTCACACAGAGGGAAGCGCACAGCAGGGGGGCTCCGTAGGGTGACATTGGCCCATTAAGCATTCTGCATTGAGCCTAGATAATCTTTAATCTGTCTGCTGAGGTATAGCTAAAGTACCCATCATTTCACACCTAGGCATTGCCTCCCCTTTGGAGCAGAGGAAATAACCCCAAATGTGACAGCTCTCCAATGGCCTTTTGAAACGAGATCGGGGCTCTTAGGCCAGAGAGCAGGAGGAAATTCTTGGGACAGGGAGCATGCTTATTAGTGGTGATAAAGCCCCGAGTGAAACCGAGGCTCCTGGGAATCCCATTTCACTACAGATGGGTGATGACATTGAATAAACCTCTCTGAACCAGTCCTGTCCCTTTGAGAGGAACAGCCAGTCACTAGTCCTGGAGAGCCGACCCATCGCTGTACCTGCACATTGTGCATCCAGCACTGCTGATGTCCTTCCATTCCCTAGATGCCATCATGTCCCTTTTGGGAGCACTTTTGCTGCCCCAGTCTCCCTAGCAGTGCAGGGCAGAGCTGTGCCCTTCACAGGTTGATTATCTCTGTGGCCGTGCCTGCCTGAGGCAACTCGGGGACAGCACTGGGCACTGTGGACCGTAAGACGCAGGCGTGTGGTAAATGTGTTTTGATAACAACCTTCTTCCTTGATTAGCTTATTTTGCTAGAGGGCAGTGGGGAGGGGCGGGAAGATAATTAGTTTGTGCAGTGAGTTCCAGCAGAAGCTTTCTCCTGATGCAGCCCTGTGAGTAAGGTGTCCTACTTGGGATTTGTCTCCATCACAGAAACATGAGCAGCTCAGGTTTAGCACTGCAGAAAGTTCAGCCTTTGCAGAGAAAAAGATCTCTGGGGTTTCTTCTTCTCTGATGTGAAACACAGCACAGAGTCTGCCATGGGCTAGGAGGTGTGTCTCGTGTGCTAGGGCGTACAACGAGAAAGGGATAACGGTGCTCAGTGGTACCTGGGGCCTTCTAGAAGACGTCCTGTATGCTGGTTCCCTGACAGGGACACATCTTTGTCATCTCAGCATCGCCCTTGCTCTGGGACACTTCTTACTGGTGGGTGACATATGTATATATCCCACAGCACATATCTAGGGTAACAGCTAGGGAGGGAACATGGACAGGGAAAAGCTGTATGACCACCCTGATCAGTTTAGAAATCTTGTCAGATGTGCACTGGAGCTGAGATGAAAAGTTACAGGGACTGTGACAGGGGAGGAGTGTACCCTGACTTAGATTATAAAGTGGAGGTTGGCAGAGCCAGCAAGGATGCCTATATGGATATGGCGTGGCATATGGATTGGCAACATAAGGACTTAATTCAGGTGCCTAAACACAGAGAATTTGAAATATATGTGTTTTTATTTATGCAAGGAACTCAATTCAGTTGCCCATTCATGCTGTCTGCTGCAACTGGAGTGCCTGGGTATCTGAGGTGTTCACCTGGGGCTGGCAAATATGAGATAGACTACTGGAGACCCATTCCCTCTGGAGAATAAGACAGGGACCAGCTGGGGTCTGCAATCTCAAGAGACATCAGACCCCTGTGTGTGGCCAACAAAATAGAGCCCAACCCCAGCCTGTGATGTCCTCTCCCAAATATTCTCAGAGTGGCTAAAACCCAGGTCTGGGTTTTGCAACTTGACAAGTCTCACTCCTCCCACAAATTTTGAAGTCCTCCAAGGTCTTAATTTGCAATAAAGCAGGGCTAGGATTTCCTACAAGGTTGTGCCGCACTCGGTGAGTGTCATGATATATGGATGGTTAGGGAAACTTGGTGTCAGTCACTGAGCTGTTGTAGGGAATTGCTCTCTGTCTTACTGTCAGATATCCCCTGGTGCCTCTGTGGCCAACGACCTGCCAATGAGGGAAAATGGCACGCCAAACAAGCTCTCCCCAGGGCAAGGGCACCTCTGCCTTCCACTGTTACTTCTGTGATATTTCATCATCCTTGACCTGTGACAGGTCTCAGAAGGGAATGAAGGGGGGGACAATCAGGAAGCTTTTCCTCCTAAGGAAAAGCACAGCAAACCTTTAAGGCATGTCTTCATCCAGACTCACCTTCTCCATGGATCTGCGCACACACACTCCTGCCCATAAATACATGCCATCATCTTCTGCTGCACACGCCCACATTCAGAGACCTGCCACCAAATATCCCTATGTGCCACCAGCACGTGTGTCTCCAGCCCCTAATTTTCCCTCTTTCTCCCACACCCCCTCTGCACTCGTTCCCCCAAGCAGTGTGGAGACCTTTCCCAGTTGGCTTCTGTACTGGGGAGATTTTATCTCCCTTCCCTGTAGTACTGTGGTCCTGGAGGCAGGTTGTGTGAGTTCACAGGAGCTTCTGAGGTTGAAGCTAATTAGCTCATGCTGCTGTGGGGGTGTTTTCTTTTTTTTGTGGGATCCTCCTTGCTTTGCTACAAGCATAGTCTCTTCTTCCTATCCCCAGCAATATACATACTTCTTTTGTTTGCTGAGTGGATCTGAGCAACTCATTGTTCTGTTTTCTTGAACATCTTGTCTTCCATTGTTTTCCACTTCAGCTATGTCCTTCAGCAGCTTTTGAATAGTATACCGTCAATAGCAGGAACCATCTACCAAGGCAGAGGCAGATGTTTTAGCCCCATGAATTACAGGAACCAGACAACAGCCTGATCTCTGGCCCTGTGGGGAGATATAGAAGTCCCTCCCTCATGTAGAACACAACATTCAAGTAAAACATCTTGCAAAAGAACCCCCCCAATTGCCCCAGTATTGAAGAGCAAGCCCTGGGTGTCAGTAGGCTGCAGCTCTCCATTGGGGTCACCAGCGCAGGTCAGCTGCAGAGGAGAGCGGGGAAAAACAGCACATTGTCAGGGCTGCAGTTATACAAGAGATGAGTGGCAGACCTGGACATGGAACAACACTTCTCGCCTCCTGTTCCAATGCTCAAAAGATTGGACCAAATTAATTTCTGCCAGGGGTAACGGGTGCATTTTTAATAGTCCCACCCCTGGAGCCAGATCTAGATCTAGATCGGAGTGGCTAACACGGCTGGATGCAAGAAACCAGGATATGCAAAGAAAACTTGTTTTCTTGCCATTTTCTCACAAGGCAGGCCAAATTCACAGTGAAGAATTAACGTGTTGGCAGTGAATTTCTTCTGCCCCTGGCTATGGGCTTCTTTACGTGCTGTAGGGATATGGGGCAGCCCCATTGCAAGCAGGCATGGCTATATCTTGTAATACAGCACGCACCAGCCCCTGTTGGTGGGCATGGAGGGTGCTGCTGGAAGGGTGATTTTCTGATTATTTTCCTCCACTGATTGCTTCCCTGCCTAGGAAGTTGCACCAGCAATTAGCATGCCTTTTTATCGATTATCTTCTGGCAAAGACTAAAGAGAAAGTTGGGGGCAGAGAAATACGTTGAGGGGGAGCAGAAATGCTGAAGGGTCTGCTGGGACAGAGTGGAGGAGCTGGAGGGTGATTCTGCCTAACCTGGCTAAAGGGATTTGAGGGGTGGTGAAAAACACGAGGAAGTGGGAATTGGCGTGGGCTGAAGGTCTGTGGCACTGTTGTAAGTCAAGATCTGGGACAGTCTCTGACTAGGAAAAACAAGTTCTGGTACATTTAGAAAAGGATGCCAGCATGATCCACTGGTTACAGAATTTTCCTTAGGCAAGAGAGATTAGTATTAATTTCCCTGCTCTGCTACAGATACCTTGCATGATTTTGGACAGGTTACTTAGGATGGGATTTATGTCATCTACTACCAGGTTTCTAGTCTCAGCAGCCAGTGGAGAGAGGGACTTTTTCTGAACACATTCTTTGTAACCCTAAGGTGTTTAAGGCAGTGGGGTGAATTGCCCTCTGGAAGTGCCAGTTTCTTTTACTAGCTATTGGGGAAACCAAATGACTATATCAAACAATGCCCAACTTACAATGACTCCAATCCTTAATTTCCCTGTGTGTTAGCCCCTTGTTTGTAGGAGAGGAGTAACAGTTCCTCTCCTCACAGGTGGCTGTGAGGTCCAAAGCCTTAAAACACTTTGGAGGACGAGTGGCTTGCAGAAGTCCTGTAGGGATCTGGACTCGATGGCTGTAAGCTCCCAGACAGTACTGGCTATAAAGTATGATGATAATAATTTCAACTCACCAGTGCCTGAGTAAGTTTTGGGTTTGTTTAATTAAAGCAGAAGGAGCCTTAGCAGACATGGGGTGCAAACACATGTGTAGTTCCTTGCTTATCCCAATGAATATTCCCAAATCACCCTGTGCCCTTGTCTGGCTGTTAGAGAAGAGGTGGCACCAGAAGGGTTAAGGCAGGCAGGACAGCAAGGAATGAGCAAAAGCCCCTGTGTCTTGCTTCTCCCTCCCATATCTCGTTCCCAATGCCTCCTGCCCCTCTGGCCCCAGGCAGTAAAGGAGATCTACATTTTAATTGAGACATGTTAAGAAAATAATCTCAATCTAGCTCACTCATGCCTGGAAGGCTTCTCCCTTGTTAGCTTGGTGCAGATGCTAAGTGCACATTTTGGGGGGGTGGGTGGGGGTATTTGTTAAATGTCTGTTTCTTTCCTTTTTCCATCCTTGCATGATTCCTAGGTCTGGGGAGGAGGGCAGAAGGCTGGAGCTGTCAGGAAAAAGTAGAGCAGAAACGGGCAGGATGTCATTTAGACCTTCTCCATCTCTTGCAAATAGGAGTGTCAGGCAAAACCCAGCCATGATATGCACCAAGCCATGCAGAGGTACTGCGGTGCCTGCCAGTGGGGGCACCGGCCCTTGAGGACCTTGGGAAGCGAGTCTTTGCAAGAGGCTGTCCTCTGGTTGCAGTTGCCTCCTCTCTCCCCTCCCTCCCATCCACTGTATCAGGAGTAGAAAGGAGGCCAATATGCTTCAGAGGTTTGAAACAAAGCCTTGCCTGCAGTTGGATGGAGAAGGAAGGGGGGTGAAGTGAAGCCTCTTTAGTCTCTTATATTAACAGGGCCCCACTCTCCTGGCGCAGGGGTGAGGTGACCACAAGAAAACTGGACTCCTTTTGTTTTGTTGCAGACCCAAACCTTCACAGAATCACAGAATCACAGAATCACAGAATCACAGAATCACAGAATCACAGAATTAGTATGGTTGGAAAAGACCTGTAAGATCATCAAGTCCAACCATCAACACAACACAACCCTGCCCATTAAACCATGTCCCGCAATGCCACGTCCACAAAGAGGTGCAAGTTTTGTCTGCAGACTTGCTCAGCTGCAGCAAAGGGACAGGAGCCCCCATGAGCTGTCCTTTCCCTTGGCATCCCAGAAGCTAGGAACAGGCGGCCAGACAACGTCCTACCTCCAATACGCTCTTGGAAGGGACGCATTTGCCAGCCAGCCCCTCCAAAAGACCACTGGATTATTTTGTGCAGGGCAAGGGGGCAGGATTTCAGTTCAGATAACACTTTCCTATTTTGCCTGTTCCTTGTCTCTTAGAGCTTACCTGGCCTGACAAGGTGTTATCAGAGTGGAGCATCTCTGTTGGAGCCACCACTGAGAGGTGGCTGGGCCAGAGGTGGCTTTTCTTGACTCCTTGCAGGCTTCCCTGGCCCTCTTCCACCCACCACCTCTAAAGAGCCAGCCTGTTAATAATGGTAGGAGGATGACATTGGGATGCTTGCCAAGAGCTTTAGCTCTGTGCTTTTCTGAGAAGAGAAACTGCAAATGTGGATGAGAGAAAATCTGTCTGATCCCTTCCTCATTTTCACCCAGTCCCAATCCTGCAAACAAGCTTGCAGGTAACTTCGAGTACATGAGTAACCCAGAAAGTAGAATGATTTTTGCATCTTAAGCGTATAGTCTCATAAAATTTATTTTCAGGTATGGGTATGAATTCTACAGTCTCTCTGGGTAGGGTCTCAGTATACCTAGGTATGAATGTGATTTTCTGCGTGGTAGGGACTTAATTCTTACTAGTACTCTTAGGGCAACAGTGAGTCTCTGCTCTCTGTTCCCCTTTCTGCTCTCAAGGACCTAAGGCAAAAAACTGACCTTGAGGATTCCCTCCTGGCTTTAACTGATGGAGGATTTGGAGGGGTTGGTGAGAAAGGAAGGAGAGCAGACCCATAGCACAAGCTCATCTGGCCAATTGACAAAACATCATTTGTCTGTCTCTTGAGCTGCTCAGGACCGCGTCAGTCCAGTTATTGAGTGTTATAATCTGCTATCGATTGGGGTGAGTTGGAGAGGACAGCCTTCCCCACTACCCCCATTCCCAAATTAAAAACCAAGAGGAGAAATAAACGCTTTGACTTTTCACTCTGCCTGGATGTTTAGGGAATTTACCATTAATAAAAAAAATTAAATAACCTTAAGAGTGAAAACATGCGTAGAATGCATTATAGCAAAGTCAATTAATGCTAACAGTATCTATTAAATATTGCACTCTGGAGCTTTACCGGAGTACACTGCTGCTCTGATATGATCACAACATCATTAACATAATATAAAGAATCAAAAAATCAATAGCTTGCTGAAGCCCAAAATTAAGGCCAAGCAATGTTATACCATATCTTTAAATATCTGACATAGCAACTTGTCTCTGTCGTGTCAGAGCTATTTGCAGATGAAACATCTCTCAGAAAGTAGATGGGAATTTGTTGGCCCCGCTGTCACTCCTGCAGCTACCCCCTTGGGACACTTGGCATGAAGTTTAGCTCACTTTTTCCAACAGTGTGGACACAAACAGAGCAGAAAATCTGATCAGGGTTACATTGGCATAACCCTGGAGGGACTCCAGAGCGGGCACAGGGTCGCTGTGTTGGTAGACAGACAGACGTATCTCTGTAGGATGGAAACATGGACCAGGTGCCTTCCTCCATTGACTTGATTTACATTTTACGGTGTTAATGTTATGGAGTTCTTTTGCCTAAGATACCAGGCTAGGGCACTGCAACTCTTCTGCCTGCATTGGAAAAAAAAAGAAATGGAGCTAGGAGAGGCTTTCAGAAGGGCTAGCAGAGCCACTTGGTCAAGAAGAGACTGGCATGGGTCTCAATGATTGTAGAAAACAAAGGTGGTCAGAGGTAGGACCGCTGTTTGTGTGGCTTTAGGGATTAAACATCTACAAAAGAGAAAGAATGTTTAAGATGTGGATAGTCTTGGCCCAAGAGGGAATGGATATAAACTGGGCATTTAGTGTGTAAGGTAGAAGAAGGTTTCTGGCTGGGAGGAGAATGAGTATCTGAATTAATTTTCCACCAGGATTAGCGAGTGCTAAAAATATAGCTGGTTTTATGATAAAGCTTGATAACAATTCTGTATAAGCTGCTATGGAGGGGTTGCCTGCAGAAGCACTGAGTGAATCAGGCAGTCCTTTCCACCTCTGTGCTTTGTGTGTGGGAAAGCCAGAGTCCTTTTCAACCCTGTTTAGGACTCTGACTGTGACCTGCGAAGTCTGTGTATGCACGTGTCTCCATATGAGCTGGGTGCTGAGACCCTGTTACAGCCCAAGGAGATCCTGCTGACTGTATTGAATAAACCCTTCGTCTAGGGAGCTCAGATGTCAGCTCACACACCTAAAGAGTGACACATAAATTTAAGAGCCTCAATCTACAGTCTTAATCCCACCCCTGCTACTGCTACCTCTGTACCTCGGATTTCCCAGCTGATATGACAATCCTAACGCTCCTTTGGTTTGCCAAGTCTCCAGGAAGAGAGTAGGGCTTTTGGTCATGGCACAGAACATCAGTTTTTGCCCCATGGGCAGATGTTACATAGGTGCAAATGGTATTGGCAGATCATGGTCCTTAGGGAGAAGTGCTGGTTTTTGGGATCAAGGTGGTCAGATTGGAAGGACTTGAGGTGACAAGGAAATTCATTGATAAACCTTATAGCAACATGATAGAGCAAACCCTCCATCAAGTTAGAGGGAGGGATGCTCCCCTATGGCAAATTTAAGAGGAAGGAACGCCTTGTAGCATGTGGCTAACAGTTGGAGAAAGAATGAAGAACCACATAAAGAAGATCTCCCCCTAGATGATATCCATGTGGCCCCTCACACCAAGGACATGTCTTCAGGGGCAGAGATCACAGGTGACAGAGAGAAACCAGCTGAGCGGTAGGAGATTCGATCAGCAGCAGATAAACACGTAGCTGTGTTTCTGAGGACAACTAGAAATGATCAGAGATTTGTCTGCAAGGCAGAGACATGACAGATCCCATGGAGCACCCAGACTCCAACAGGAGGTATCCTGGGGTCCTGGTCGATATAATGTATATTTGTAGTAATAAATAAAATGACTCCAGGGAATGTTATTAGGCACTGGGAGACAGCTACCTACGCTGCAAAATTGTTAGAATACACTTTGGCTTGGGCCAGCTATTGCTCCTTCAAACAATTCCTGGATATGTTTGGGAATTAAATGGGTCAGGAAGGATTTCCACTAGGTGTTTTGGAAGTTAATGAGTTTAATAGCATGAATATGATCAGACCATGTCATTTGGCCCCAGGATCAGAGAATGTTTCCTAGTATTGTTTAATATACTAATGGGATGTTGCCACAGCTCTGAATTGCAAGGAGACAGTGGGAGGAAAGTCCTGGAGGAAAGACACAAGCTGTTAAGATAACAGGCTAAAAATCAAGACTTTTATAGAAGCCTTTTCCCAAATGCAACACCAGGCACAGAGACAGTGTTTCAATGCATAGTTAAGAAAACAGAGTAGGAAAAGTTTATAAGGAATAAGGAAACCTTTTCAAAAAACGGGTGCCGACACAGGAAGGAACCTGGCTGTTGCCAATTAAATAAAAATTAGTCGAGAAAGAGGTTTTGAAGATTGAAACTCATTGTCTAAAGGTGAAGTCATAATATGCCTTTATCCTTGAAATGTGGTTGGATTGGAACTTGATAAAATTCAGGTAAGAAACTGCAAAAATCAATCCCAACAGATGCCCTTTTTAATCAGGGCACATGCAAATAGGCAATCAGACAAAATGAAATATATACTTATGTCTGTGTACATGCTAGTAGTCTGCTTTAAATGAAGATGCTAATAGGATACACAGCCCAAAACGTTGCTAGAAGGAAGCTTATCTGTGGCATAAATCACACAGGAACAATAGAAGAGGCCAAGATGGTGAAGAAAGGGCTTTTATGTTAAGGAAAGTGTAAAATCAAAGAAGGAAAATAGGGTCAATCTGTGCACAAGTGACAAGGTATCCCTAGGGAAGGGAACGGTGTTAAGGCTGGTTTATTGACCGCTTGAAGATGGTGAAAGTGACTGTGACATGCTGAGAGAAATCCAAAAGGTTGGGAGGGCAGAAAATGTGGTAATGAGAGACTTCAAGCAGCCTCATATACACTGAGCAAATGTCACAACACTTGGAGCCCGTACCCCGTAAACCCACTAAAAGAGAAACAAATCTGGATTTACTCTTAGGGTTTACTTGTGGGACGTGCTGCAGGGCACAGCTATCAATGCATTGCTCTGTAAGAGTGACCACATGGTATGCAAATTCAGTGTCCTGTAGAAGCAAAATAAAATAAACAAATAAAAATTACAGTGAAGTTCAACTTCAAAGTGGAAAAAACATAAAAATGAGGAAGCTTGTTAAAAGGAGCAGCCGCAAGGGTAAAGTGCTTCATGGTATCCTGGAGACTGCATAAAGACATCATATAAGAGGTTTATTGTGAAGTTATATGAACTATGAAAAAAGACCTGAAAGATGGTAAAAGGGAATGAAAAAGAAATTTTAAAATGCCTGCTTAAACAGCGGGGTAAAGAGACACTATTCAAAACTGAGAGTTGTACTCAAAGGAAAAAATAATAAAAAGATCACTAACACTATCGTGTGAATTGCAAAACAATCATAAGGCAGCCCACATAGGAAACATATTGCTAACCTCATAAAAATGAATGATTGAAATCTAACAAGGTTCCCCCGGAAGTTTACTTTCCAAAGGGCACAAGCTGTCTGAAGTGTCTGCCTTTAAAGGTTTAGCGAAAAATGCTTTTAGAGCATAAAAGTGATATTCACTCGAAGATCTTTAAGACACTCTGATATGAAATTGCCATGTTATTAAATCTGTTGTGCACCTCATTACTTATACTGGCCTTGATACTGAAGGAATGAAAGGTGGAAAACGTATTTAGTTTTTTTTTTTAGTTTGGACTCACTGAGGGTCCAAGAACCAGAGTCCAGAAAACTGACTTTTTTTACCTGACAATTTGGTTGAACCGTGATTAAGAATAGACTCAAAAAAAAAGCATATGACGTGCTGGGGGAGGGGGGTGGGTGTCACAAGGCTATTATTGTTCTTTAAATAAAGTCCATGTGATATGGATGATGTGGTTAATACAGAGGAGTTATTTTTTTTTTCCCCATAGCAAAGAATTTAAGCTATGCTGTCATGGGACGGGAAGAGGAATCTTCTGATAGATTAGTAACCAGTTCAAAGATAGGAAAGAAAGATCAGGGATATAGGGTAATGATGGGAGGGAGGGAATACCCAGGGGGGGTCCCATGGGACCACGTGTGTTTGGTGCATTTATAAATGAGCTAAAAACATGTAAAAGAGTGAAGCAGAAAAGGTAACTGGTGATAGAGGGTTTTTCAGGGTTGTTGAAAGTAAAAAAGTCTGCAAGGAGTTGTAGAAGGAATATACAAAAGCGGGTGTCGGGGTAATAAATGGCAAGCGTAGCTCAGGGCTGATGCATGTAGGGTTAACAGAGGTAGCAGGCGGCTGTACCTCAAGGTGTTCGGGGACTGGCTCTAGGGAAGGAGGTGGTGAAGTCAGTCCGGGTAGTTCTCCACAAACCTCAAACAATTCATACAATGTGAGGCATGTTTTGGAAATGAATGGAGAGCACAACGGAGAGTATCATTACGTGGTGATTCGCGGTGCTCTCCCATGCTGTGTGCATTGGGCACTTTAGATCATGTCGCGTTAAAATGAATATAGTAACCCAGGAAGGCGGCGGGAAGTGTGGGAAGCAGGAACATGGGTTTCTAATGATCTTTATACAAGGATAGATTGTATGACTTGGCGATTTTCATCTTAAAAGAGAGATGACTGAGAGAGCTATAATACATCCAGGCAATCATCAGTGTAATGAAGAAAGTGAATAGGGGATGATTACTCACCATTTCTCATAACACAAGATCTAGGGAACTTTATATGAGATTATCAAGTGGAATATTAAAACAAACAGAAGAAAGGACATTTTCATATAATGTATCATTCATCTGTGCAACATTGTGAAGCACATTATGGAGGCCAGAAATTCAGCTCTCTGGAAAGCAATTAGACAAATTAATGAAAGAAAGATCTGTTGAGAGCTGTTCAATACAATGACATCACTGCAGGCTCCAGGTCAGGCAGTCCCCATGTCATTGCTTGCTGGAAGCTGGGAGTTTAAACCAGAAGAATCCATAATCTCTGTTTTATTATTTTTTCCACCCAAGTATCTGCTAAGTCAGAGACAGAATGAATGGCTATACGATATTTGGGCTGAGCTGTTGCAGCCATTTCTATATTTCTGCATTTTCAAGCGCCTTTCAAGCACCAGTTTGCACATCTTTTAAATAAAGGCCCCCTGATCTGTGGCCTTACTAGCACGACACAGAGTAATCACAGTGCAATTGATGTAGAGTGTGATGAGTATCTCTGTCATGCCCATCCAGCCAGGATGTGTCTGGAAGCCCTTTGCAGACATGTAGTCACTAAACTGCTCTTCACCCTGCCCAGCGTGCCTTGGAGTTGGCTTTGGCTCAGGTGTTGGCATGGTTGGCTGGTTTGGTTCTTTGGCACGGTGCTGGAGCAAGACAATGTTTGGCAATTGCCCCATGCTGCCTGGTGCGGGGGCTTCTTTTCCATTCAGCCACCCCGTGGTCCTGCTCAGAAACTCCATCTCCCTCTCACCAGCTGCGGCTTTTGTTGGACAGCAGTCCAACGCCAGGCTGAATCGTGTTTGATTAGCTCAGTAACTGCATGAAGGGGAAGCCAAGATCGTTGCAGAAGCCTTTCAGCAGCAACAGCAGGGAGTCCAAATACCCATTAAAATGTGTGCTCAGCTCATCTCGAGTCAGTCATTTTTGCTGTCTCCCTCCATCTTGTCCTTTGTTTCCTTGCCTTTGATTGCAGTTGAAGTCGTTTGTATCAGTGTTGTCATGGTGAGTCTATTATGAAGTGGTCTCTTCCCTGGGGACCAGGCATCAGGATTCCTAGTTTCCGTTTAAAACTCTGCCACTGAGGCACGATGGGCAAGTGATGTTTCTCCTGTAGATCTCAGGTTCTCCATTCTGAAAACTGGTGACTCAAAAGTTTTACTTCCTTCAGGCATACAGGGAGGACATGTACTGGATTTATTGATTTCCTCTGGATGTGTGATGGGTGATGCTTTAAGGATGGATTTTGAATGGCAACCTTATCCGCTCGTCTGAACGATTCCAGCGTGAGGTGTGTCGATGTCACAGCCACAAGCTGGTCTAAAATCCAACCTGCCAGTCATTGTGACAAGGTCGCGAGAGATAGGAGGGTGGAGAAATCTCTGAGCTACAGGCAGTCTTGAGGGAATTACTGAATGGATCCTTCTGGATCTGAGACTTATTTCCTCCTAGTTTGGAGAAATACCCAAACACGGATGTTAGTGCATCACACCTTGTCACCTGAGAGCTGTGCCCATTGTGAGCTCTGGGATGGATAGACTGGTTGAGTTGGTGGGCACCCATTCTTGTCAGACTGGGAATAAAGAAAAAGTTATTTTAACAAGATTAAGTCTCTTGTGCCAAAGAGGGATCTGACTTGCTGCTGCTGGCTCCTCTTTCACAGCTACCTCGAGACATCAACCTCTTGGTATTGAGGATCCCCTTTCTTTGCATGTGATAATTACTAATGATTTGAGTGTGAAAGTAAGGAAAGAAATCTATAAAGTAAACACAAACTGAGATTGAGCTGTGTCTGAAGGGATGGAGGAAAGCTGGAAGAAGAAAAAAAACCACAACCTGGTAGCAGGGTAGAAATAGGCACTAACTGTCTGCATCACCCAGTGCCCTACAGTCCCTGTTACTGGTAGCACAGACTTTCATCCCATGTTATAAGAAAAGCTCCCTAGCTGGAGTGTGTTTCTCAAGATGCACCATGATTATTGCTCCAAAGGAGTTAAGCTCTTAAATGAAGCTCTCCGACTCTCCCTCCTCTGCCTCCACCCAGGTCCATATATGTGTCATTGCAAACTGGCACTATCACTCACCTGATATACTGATTTCTACTCTGAGTGTTGCAGAGTATGTGTCTTGTGTCTAGGGAAGGAACCAGGGCTCCCTGTGTCTGGCTGATCTTTCGAGTTCATCCATTTCCTCCTTTGCAAGGCCATGGACAGAAATCCCTAATTCTTTCTTCTAAACATCAGTGTATCCATGAAATCAGAGGGAACTGTTCAAGGTTATTACAGAAACAAAAGAGAAACATTTTGAGTTCAGGGTCTTTTTGCAGATTAGGAGATTGCTGGGTGGGAACAGGGATTTGCTCACTCACAAAGCCCTGGTCCGACTGATGCTTTTTTAGAGCAATGCCAACAAATCACTACATGGGTGCTGCGCATACTTTAATTAGATATTGAATCATTGACTAGAAATGAGGCCTCCACATATATCTGAGGTCAGCATCCACCACCCGGTGTGCCTGAACTGGCTGCTTCAGTGAAGGCAGAAGGTCTGTACCTGCCCGTGACCCTCTTCTAATTATTTGGAATCCATATTATGGACCTTGCTGCAGAAGACAGCCAATGCCAGGTGTTCAAATTAATAAGCTGAACCAGGTTTTCCGATCAGTGTTCTGGGCTGTTTGCCATTCCTCTTTCTCTTCGACATCTGATAAAATAACCCAGGGCTTTGGTCAAAGGTATTTTGCATGCATGCTATTGATAGCACTTTGGAAGTGTTTTGAGTTTTTTTTCTTACTGAGAGAGAAAAAAAGATGCGGAAAACAGATCAAGTCAGGGAAAAAAGTAATCAGAAAGTTGGTGTTGGGGGAAGACAGTTTCTAAAGGGAATTGCAAGCATCCGCTGGAGATCAAGGTTTAGTTTACGGTAGTGCTGGTAATTTGTAGTTCTAGTGAACTCAAAATACAAGCAGATACAGTGCTACCAAGTTTTTAACCCATACTGGGACCCATTCAGCCATGAGATGAGCAAGAACAACTCCCCAGATACTAGCCATTTTCCCATGACTCTGAATAAAGTCCTATTTAATAGCAGGCTGTGCATGCAGGAATATGTCATCATTATGGCCAAAGTAGCTAAATCCACATATTGCAGGTAAAGCAATTAACAGGTTAGTGGAGGGAGGATCATTGTGGGACAGGGATTCTGCAGTGTGGCTCATTGGAAGTTAACTGGCAATAACCTGTCACCTGAGACTGCCATCAGGGAAATCCCTGACATGGAGATTCATTTGCTTGTGGAGTACTCTTCCTAATAGAAGAGGCAGAAACACATCAATAAGGCATGTAAGAGAGGACTGGAAAACAGCCTGTAGAAGATGCTTGAAAAACATACACAGAGAGGAGGGATTGACTTGGGACATATGTCCCAATTCCGTATTTTCTGGTGGAATAAGTAGGAGGTGCCCATGATGCCCACATAAGTGCCCATGGCACTTACAGCTAAAATTTTGGGGCTGGACCTATTGTGTCATTAATTTGCTTGTTTCATGGGGAGAGATAGTGGCTGTGTTCACTGGGGTTGGAAGGGCTCTAGTGTCTTTGTCAGTGGTTGCAGGAACAGCTTGGCCATCTCCTTCCTCCTGAGGAAGATCCCGGCTGCCCTAACCCCACAGAGTCCCCCATGAGGACTTTCCTTCCTTGCTGTCTTCAGCAGGGTCTTGTTTCAGTACTGGGGGTTGAAGGTTTATTCACTTCTCTCTGGATAGGTATCTTGTGTGCATATGTATACAAACCTCTCACATTAACTATATTCAAGTGCTATGTAAACTCATACCCGTGTGCTTTGATGCAAACAGGAGCTCTTGTTGTTCTTGCTCCTTCTGGCTCTCAGCACCCTCCTTGTGCACCCTTATTCTCCTCAGCACAGTGGGGTTTTTTTGCGTTAGGGCAGGGAACAGTGACAAAAATAATTTTCATCCTCTTCTTGAGAAGGTAATAGTTGGTTAATGTCTCTAAATTTCATGGCAACCTCCAGAGGAAGGTCCCAGTTGTCCTCACTCTGCAGAGTCCCCTATGGGGACTTTCCTTCCTCATCGTCTTCAACAGGGGCTTGCTTCTTAAATTCAACAGCCTCTTTTTTGATAACTGTGCCTACTGCAAACATGTTAAAAAGAGCAACCACAAAGATGACAGCCCTTCTGCTCAAGTTGAGAGAGGGGAAAAGTTCCCAGTCACAGATAAAAGGCAGGCAGAGAATCACAGAATCACTAAGGTTGGAAAAAGACCTGTAAGATCATCAAGTCGAATGAACCAGATTATCTGTCTGTCTGTCCATTTGTCTCTCTATCTGTCTATTTATCTGTCTATCTATCTATCTACCTATATATCCATCCATCCATCACATTAGTATCATGCATGCATAATAATCCTGGTTGTAGAAGACATATATCTCAAGGTATCTCTTTAGTCCTTTCCATCAGATTAGAAATTTATTCAGAACACAGGGAGAATTATTGGTGAGCTTGCTGTTGTATGGGTGCTCTAATAGATTTTTTATTGCACTTTCCATACAGAGATTGCAAAACCTCGGCCATCCCAGCGCTGCACTTACTTCATCAATTCTTGTGACTGCTAATGCTGACGCTATTCTGTTTGGCAGCCTCCATTAAGAATGGTTTGCCCCATGATATTAACAGGCAGTGAAGCTTTGTGCTGATGGATAAAGTGTGGTGTAAAACCTGATTGGAATCAATCAGAGTAATTGTCTGGATGTGTGGTGGTTAATAGGAAATGTCCTGCATATTATTGGCTGTTTTATATAGCAAACGGATTAGCTTTCTGCTGCCTTTTGTGGCTCACATCCTATCCTGAGCTGCTGGGGAGGTGATGGATCTGCTGGGAGGCTCAGGAGACACCATGCTGGCCTTGCATCCCGCGCCAGTCTAGGAGACACGGCCCTGTATTTTATATTTGTCTCAATGACTATTCTGCATTTATGCCCATTGCTAACAATTGGGCAAAGGGCAACTGTCAGCCTGTTTCATGACGGATGCTAAGCCCAGGCCAGGGCTTTGGGAGGCAATGTGCAGCAGAGACCAGGAGCAAGACTGAAGCAGATGTGTGTTGCAGACTCACACACTGGCAATTAAACACAATATCGAGTCCACTCAGGTCAACCTGATGTCCCCACAGCTGACCTGCTAGCCTGTGTTTGGAAGAAAGTCTGAAGAGAGACCCACCCAGAGCCTATCATCCCCCAGCATCCGAGTCTTGGCCCCAGTTCACATGCGGAGGCAGCTTGGGAGGGCTGAATGTGAGCAAGCCCATGCACAGCACAATCTGATTCAACCAGGGACCAGAACCACCCATCCTGAAACAGGCTTCAGAGGCAACAGCAAGGCACTGTGAGGTGCCACGCACACCCCAGGAGGACCTAGACAGTGTCTGTCTGATCAGACACTCTCTGATCAGGCAGTCTAGAGCCAAGCTAAAGCCACTGGGGTTGCAGGAAGCAAGTGGATCATAGCACCTGGCGTATTTACACATAAATCAGCAGCAGCCTTGTTTTCCAGCATCCTATTCTTCTGAGAGAGGCTTACATAAATGTCACAGCTTCCTCATCGAAGCGTCTTCCCAGTCACCAACGGCCTGGCAGCTGTGGGTGCATCCTCTGCTCTGCAGCAGGAGGGCACCCTACCCCCAAATGCTACTGAGGGTGTGCGTGGAGAAGGTCAGCAACTCAGCGAGGAGGGGGTTTGCTCGGGGCAGTTCTTTCTGGGCAGCCTCTGGTTGCTGAGGACTCTCAGCTTTCTCCCTGCACAGGGACTTGTGTGGTTTTTTTTTCTCTGTGTCCGTGTATTTATTGTTAGTAAGGATAATAAAACCCTACAAAGCACAGGGAAATATCACTTGCATTTCATGAGTAAGGGACTCACTCTTGCCCAAGGTCGTGAGTAGTACCTTTAATTTAAATTCAGTGCTAGAAGCTCCTGAATCCCTGGGATCCTTCTTGCAAACAGAGCTGCTGATGCTGGCTGTGCAGGCGGGAGGAGAGGGAGAGTAGGCTTTGGCTGGGCGAGTCCAGCTCCCCTTGGTGGTCAGAGCCCTGGGTACCATCTGAAGTGCAGCAGGCTGGGATCCTAATGAAAGAGCTTTTCAAGCGTTCGTTTCTTTCCTCAGTGAGTAGAATACTATTAACCTTTAAGGCAAAATTATATTTTGTGCCTCTGGGAAGCAGTAACATTTTACCGAGCTGCACTGGGGAATCAGGTAAACAATTGTTAACTCTCTCCAGCCTCATTTCAAGGCCATTTCGGGACAGCTGTGTGTGCATGTGTGTGCAAACCCTGCCAAGCAGCTGAGCAGAGCTCTCTGCTCAGGAACCCCTAGCTGCTGGAGATCCACTGTCCCCTGCTGCAATTCAGCCTGCATGTCCCAACCTTTTTGTTCATTAACTGGTATTCAGTTGAACCCATGGCCCTGGCACCTCGGGGCCAAAAGCTCTGTATTGCTATTTTGCTGTTTCCCAGGTCCACACAGTTGTTGGGTTGCAGGTTTGGCTTTTGACGGCTGAGGACGTGGTTTGTTGAGAGTCAGGCCATAGGACACTATTTATGAGCCTGCACTGTGATGTCTCTCTCAACTGGGGACAAAGCTGCTGTATGTGGCACTGCTATTAAACAATACCATGGAGGTGAGCACTGCTCTCTGAATTGAATATCCAACTGTGTTCAGAAGCTGCGTCACCTAACAAACGGTTTGTTGAAGCTTTGACAGTCTAGAGACTTTGATGAAGTCCTGTCTTGCCCTTGGACAGCGTGTGGGATCACAGTATACCAAAGAAACATGCAGGTTTTGCTGTCAGGCTGAAACAGGCTGGTGTTGGCTGTGAACTCCACCGAGCATGCATGTGTGCTTTGCCCAACAGCTTCTTTACTGAGAGAGTGGTGAAACACTGGAATAAGCTGCCCAGGGAAGTGGTGGAGTCACCCTCACTGGAGGTGTTCAAGGAACGGGTGGACGTGGCACTGTGGGAAATGGTTTAGTGGGCATGGTGGTGTTGGGTTGATGGTTGGACTTGATGATCTTACAGGTCTTTTCCAACCTTAGTGATTCTCTGATTCTGATTCTGTGATCTATTCCTGAGAAAAAAAGCTAAAGAGGACTAAAAAGTGAGATCCTTCCTTCTTTTCCTTCCTTTTGTTACCCTTTCTTTTCCTTCTGTCTCTTCCCCAGTGCATTACTCCAGCTCTACCCTCTCTTCCAGCCAGTGCTCTCCACTGGACCTGCCCAACACTGGGCGCTGTGGGTGGGTGGCCAGGGGTAGCGAGGGGGGTCTGAACTGCTCAAGCCTCGGCAGGGAGAAAGCAGGAGCCACAATCCGAGGACAAAGTTAACACCTTGGGTGGAAAATTAAATCAATGAAGCAGCGTGAGCCAGAAAGCAAACGATGCAACGGCAGCAAAGCTGGCTTCCAAATTGAAATGTGTTTGCTGGGGATTGTCCATCGGCTTGGGGAGTTATTATTTCCATTTCTCTAGTTATGAATTAATTTCTAGAGAACTTAATCATCCTCTCCCTTCTGCCCTCCACAACCCCCTCTTCCCTTCTCCTTCTAATTTTCCACTTGACTGGGGATTCTCTGACAGTGAAAATTCAGGCTTAGAGGAGGTCCATGCAAGCTGCTCCATTAGACTGGATAATCTCATTGGAACCAGTGGCTTGAATAATAACACCTTCACCTCATGCGCTGCACCAGATTCAAATGACGCTTAACACCCCAGGCTGCAGAGACGGCTATGGCAGGGGAAGGGGTGGGTTGAAGCCTGCACCAAGCGCCTTTGTCTCCTGGCTCTGCCAACCTACCCACGCTCCCGAGGACACATCTGCAGTCTGAGATAAACGCTGGTCCAAGCTTCCTCTGGCACCGAGACATCCACACGGTCAGGAGCAGAGGCGTCCTGAGCTCGGCAACTCTGCACAAGCGGAGCCCAGACCCACACTGTGTCTGAGTGATGAAGGTTTTTGCTGTCTCAGTGGGTCAGGCATGAGTGAGGATGAGCATGCTACAGCCTGTCCCACAGCTGATGTCCTGACTTCTGCTTTCCCTCAGCAAGTTGTGCAGATTGGAGCAGGATCATGGAAGTGGGGCTTAATGCAGTTCAGCCTGTTGCCCAGTCTGCCCTTTACCTTCACAGCATAAGCATGTAACTGAGACCTTTTTATGCCACCATCTCTCTACACACAGAGCATAGGCCTGACTCTAAATCCAACCAGGCTGTCTCAAAGAGTCCTTACCCTGATTTATAACCCATCTGAGAGCACAAACACACCATGGGCTCCATTTCTGCTGCCTGGCCTTTTCCTCAGTGCACAGTGCCAGACTACTTTCTCCCTTCCAGATGTAACTAAAAACCTGAGTCCTGCAACCAACCCGTAAGACGGGTGGTTTGAATCCAGGATTCTGGACTGGACATTATAGTATTGATCCTGAAGGACTCCAAGTCTAGCAGGACTCTCTTGCTCTTTGCATGTTGGGCTCTTGTCCATCACACATTATCATGTTGGGAGAAGATATGTCTCATATGGGTGGAACATGCATGAGAGCCAACACCATGAAACTGCACTTGAATTCCTACATCCTTCAGCATCCCCAGCCCTTTCCCACCACCTAGCCATGCTGGATCCACACTATCACAATTTCACAGCCTGTATCAGAGCATTGCTGTGCACCGTCACAGCCAGAAGAAATAATACCTTCTCATGGTGACTCCCACCACAACCACCAGCGCAACCTGGCCATCCTGCACACCCAGTAGCCTCTGAATTGCCCAGAGAGGAGCACTGTGTAAGTTTTCTCCAGAAACAACATGCTTTTAAAAGGAAGGAAACTAGGAAAACCTGCCTGGGAGATGGACACCTGGAATATATAACAAATGGCTCTATTGCCATGCATCTGACAACCCAGCCTGCCGGAGGTCATTCACAGCACCACAGCAATTTTTCAGCATTTAACTCATCTCTTCCAGCCATCCATGGATGAGGGGAAATTAATAAATCACGTGCTGACAGCCTTTTCCTTGCAGCTGCAGCATTAGCTGAGATCCCCAGCAAAGCCTCAGGTGAGGGAATGCTTTCCTGTGCCTTGCGGTGCAAGGGGCAGGCTCAGAGGGGTGTGCCAGACTGGACTAGGAGGTCCTTGCATGTTTTAGGGGAATAATGCCTGAGGACTTCCTTCTGGCTAAATGGTTGAAGCAGCAATGGGATGAGGTAGGGATCATTTCTCGGGTCATCTGAAGTCCTGGTCCTTTTGTTCCTTATGGGTTGGCTCTGCGTGGACCCTTGCTCAACTCCAAACCTCTCTCCAGAGCCAGCTTGTTCTCCCTGCTAGGGAGGCAACCATTGTAGAGGGAACTCAGGCTGCCTGATGTGGCCCTTAGTGTTCATCAGGGAGAAAAAGCTTAGGAGGAGGGAAACTGAGTTTGTTCTCTGACTTTTTGGCTGGAGCAGGCTTGGGCAGAGAAGGGCACTGAGACTAAGATTAAAATCCTTCCTGCTCTATTTTTCCTCTTGTTCCTCTGCCCCCCAGATTCCCTTTCCTAGTGCACAGTGTGAAGCAGCTGAGCTGTGAAAGCCAGGATGAGGCATACTTTGAGTAGGGTTTTTATTGTTATTTGTGTCAGATTTGGGGTGAAATGCTGACTGAGGTAGTTGGGAAGATGTAGCTCTGACCAGAAGCCTATGCATCAGTCATGTGAGGGCCTGAAAACTACCATGTAAGCACATTTTATGCTTTACTTATGACCTCTGAGACAGTTCACCTGTTGAAGGCTGGGCATCCAGCTTAACCCGCGCTTTTTCCTTGCTCCGAAGAGACAAATGCCCTAGAGATGGTTTGGGAACTTCAGACACAGTCTGAGTGGGGTTGGTGAGACTGCATGGGTGCCTGTCTTCTTCAAGCAGAATATCTCATCACAGTGATTTCACATCACATGGAGAAAGCCAAGCCTGGGCTAATAGGTTCCTCGGCTTATTTTTCCCTAGTGAGGCTTAACTCTCTGTGTGGAGTTCCTCTTCTCTCCAACCAGAGACACAGGGTAGCCGGAGACCTTCCTTTCGAGGTCTGCATGGTAATGGGGGCTTGATGTAATTCTCTCTGTGCTATCCTGTGGTTTTTTTCAGACTTCTAATTGTACTGCCGCAAAGCATGGGGAAAGTTTGGGCCCGGAGGGAAGAACTGTCTCTGCCAGCAGCAAATACCAGAGCTACAGCACACGTCATTGTCTGTTGGCTCTGCTGCTGGGTGACATGGGCAGATGGATGGATGCACATGGGCAGGAGGAGGGAAGGGAAGGAGCTGAGGAGTGACGTGAAAAAGGAGATATTGATGAAGGTCGAAAGGAGCAGTGTGGAGGGAGAGCCTAGTTTGAGAAACTCTGTGGGGTCCCCTATGCCCTGCACCTTTCTGGGTAAAACTCTTTGGGGCAAGGGGTTTCTAGAGGTGGGGGATTTCGATAAACAGTGTTCAAGCCCAATCAGTCTATCCTGTCGAAATGTTTTCTCTCTTCTTGCTGTGCTTCCCCACGTCAGAACAGCAGATGCTAACAGCAAAAGAGCAATTAAATTACATGCTGGCTGAGTCTGGCAGTGATTCAGTATCTGTGTAAGTGGGGGACCCCTTGCAGTGTACTTCCCATGGCTCCCCAAGCCTCCCTGCAAACCTCCTTGAACACAGATGCTGTGCTCCTCATTTGCAGTTTTCCTGCCCTGTTTGTCTTTTAAGAGGTGAGGCTGAAGTGGCACCAAAGCCTCCTACCTGTCTTTTAGGACTCCTGGGTCTCACTGCAGTCTTGGCAGTGATTCGTGGGGACACCTCAGGACAACTGATTTGGATTAGCTCTGATCTCTGAGCAACACACTCCAAATTTTACTTTTCTGTAGGCATGGGCACCTCACATTATCTTCACCAACAGATACTTGGCATTTGGGCCACAGTGATAGGGAAAAGACCGAATACATTTCTTTGGAGTTACTTGAGAGAAGCTCCCACGAAGAATTCAGGGATGATGCACCCAGGTATCTGAATCAGGCCATGAACAAAGAGCTTGATCCCCTTTGAACAAATTATTTGCATCAGCCCTTGCAGAGGAGAGTATGTAGGAGCACGGGAGAGCGTAGGTGTTATCTACCCAGGTTCTGGGGAAGACACTCACAAATATTATTAGCATGAATAGGAAGAGCCATGATAGGATGCTCTCTGGGAAAAGTAATTTTGTTCATTAATTACTTGCCTTATCTACCAACCTTGTTCCCTTTCTCTCGCTTTCTTCTTTTTTAATTTTCTTTAAAATGACTGTAAGTGAATTCAGTGCTGGGAAAGTTATTTTACTGCCTCCTCAGAGACAGAAGCTTGTATTACTCAGGTAGCCTTCAGCTGAATCTTCAGGGGCTTTTCCACCTTCATTTGAAGCCCAGTCTTTTATGGGCAGATGGCAAAAGACAGTTCCAGGCAGATTCCTGTGATTTCTTTCTTGTGGACCACCTCAGTGCTCTGGACTGACTGCAGTTCATATGCATGCCTTTGGCTTGAGTTCTGCCTGCTGCTTGTGATTTTGTGCGCTGAGATTCTCTTCCTGTCTTTAGCTTCCAGGCTTGTGTTGTGCCTGGTTAGTTCAGCGACAAAAGGAGTCAGAGAGCTGTGATTTAAGGGACAGCATAGCAGAGACCCTGCAGCTTCAGAAATGTCCTTTCTTTGTGTCTTTGACCCTTGCAGGAGGTTGGAAAGGGTCAGTGGATGAAGGCAGGTGATATACATCCTCCCGTATGTCAAACATGCATGTTGCCTTTTTTCGGACTGCTTCTACAGTAGGGAATAGGTTTCTTCCAGGGACCTGTGTGTTTCAGGCACAATTGCTGCTAGTCACTGCTTCAGGTGAGTTTGCAGTGTCAGATGGGAATCAACAAATGCCACTGTTCATCAGGGTGGCCTGGCTTCATGGCACGGGTCTCACTGGAAACTGAAGATGATGAAAGTAGAGTTGTCCAGGCTAAAGCCTGGACCATCACCTGCAGCCTGAGGCTGGGACCCACCTGGATCCAAGTCCTCACCCCGACGTTGTTCAGTCCTGAAGGTTGACTGATGCTGCAGAGCTTGTTAGGGCTTTTTGACGTCTCTCTGAACACGGTGGGTGTCATGGGAGGAACAGAACCTTTCTGTAATGCTGAGGAGGTCCGGCTGAAGTGTGTATTTCCACACCACTTTCCACAGACGCCCTCCCTCATTTCCACATTCTCCTCCCCCTGTGCCAGCAAACAATTTCCAATTCTTCATAGGACAAAGGCTCCAAGTTTCCAGGGATTTGCATGTGAAATGCTCCTGTTCCTCTCAGGCTTGAATGAGCCATCAAAATGCTCATCAGGGATCTGCCTACAGAGGCACACACACATGTGTACACACAAATCGTTTGTCCGTGGCTGCACCCCAGCAGTGCGTGAGCTGGTGTGGTCCTTGGGCCACCTCTGAACCTTTGTTCACAAGCCGAGGAGCAGGTTGCATTTGATGGGCCAACTCAGGGCCCCCCAGGCAAGATTAGCACAGACAAGACAATCTGCAGCTCTGGAAAGTTGGGGAGGGGGGCGAGGGGAAGGAGAAGGGCCATGAAATCCCGCAAAGCAGGGGGGAGGGATGGTGTTTATGGAGTGCGTTGCTTTGTAGGGCGGGAGATGGAGGAGTAAATCCCTTGCACCCACGCCCCGCGGGGCTCCGGGGGTGGGCTTGCTCAATTGCTGCGATAGAAGGAGGAGCCCACCTGGGGACAGAGATAACGGGCGGGCGGTGGGATTGCAGTTCTGCAGCATAAGCCGGGCGAGTTATCAGGGCAGAAACTCGGCTTCTATTACCATGCATTAGAATAGATTAGCAGGCAGAGCAATTAGCATCCTCACTCTATTTGGCGAAGTGACAGGGTCGGTGGCAGCGGGCATGCGGGGAAGAGGCAGCTTTGGCAGGAAGGTGTTTCCCTCCCCAAACTGCAGCCCAAGGATGGAGGGGACTTCTGGTCTTTCTCCCCAGGGCTGTCCCTGCTGGGACATTGGAAAGAGCAGGGGTGGGATCAAGCTTTGGTTAGTGGTCTGAAACTTTTTGTGGCCCATGGTCCCTGAGGAATTGCCCTGGGGAGATATAAAACTCCAAACAGTGAATTTCAGCTTTTTTGAGTTACCTTTTTCATGTCTCTTTGAGAGAATCCACAGAGCTCTGGGTTCCAAAATACCACCAGTTAAGAAACCCCACGGCTTTGGCTTCCCCACGCCACGCCAATGGCCTTTTTCCCATTTTTGCCCAGGCTCATCTTTGATGCCCAAAGAGCAGTTTTTTGGGGAGGCGAGTCTGTTTGTGGTTAGTGCCAAAGATGAAAACAAAGGTCCAACTCCTTCCTCAGATTCATATAAATGTGCTTAGAAAGCTTCCCCTCCTCTCAATGCCAGGACAGCTTTCCCAGGAATGATCCTGTGCATGATCTCAGATTGGATTTGTCCTTCTCCTGCAGTGTCTCCTGCCTTTTTGTCCTGAATGGAGTATCTCAGGCAGTGGATAAAATTTAACTCCTTCATGCCAAGGAGAGCTAAATTTCCGCTATCCTCTGACAGGGATGGAGGGCAACCTGGAGACCAGAAAAGGTAGACAAGGAGGGATGGTTATTCGCCACATCACCACATAAAGTTTAAGGTCAATTACACCTGTGTCTCGACATTTATGGCATTCCTATTCTTAGGATCCCGAGGGAACCTGGAAATGTCAAAACATTGCTAAAACTGACCTTTAAACTTTACACGCAAGTGGGACTGAATCTCCTTCCTTTTCCTGACTCCAGCCAGAAAATTGCTCTGGCTCCAGCAGAGGGAAAGGCAAATTTCAGCTGCTTCCTCCTTCCCCGGACTTGCTCCCACCTAGTGATAAAGCCATCTCAGGAGACACAAAGATGGCTCTACACGTTGGTCAGACTTTGGCTAAAACAAATCTCTTATTACGTCCCCAGATCCCTTTAATTGCCATGTTCCTGTCTCCTCCTTTCCAACTGGGAAACAAAAAACTTTTCCCCAATAAAAAATGAAGCTGTCATATTGCATCTCATCCTGAAAGAGGGACCAGACTAATGAGACTGATTCAGACCATCACAGCCAGATAGCTTGAATCTCCAGAGCCTCCTGGAAATGAATGTCTCTCTGTGTCCTGCAGTCCCTTTCCCGGACTCCTGTCCCCAGCCCTGGGTGAAAATGCCATTAGGAGGGTTTGCACTTGGCTTCCACTGAGCTCCCTCTGCTGACCACCTTGCAAAAGGCATCGCCGACCTACCTGGCTGGTCTTCGAGTAGACATCCCCTCCAGCCTCTGAGCGAGGACTTTGGGCAGAGCAAGGGCAGGGAGTGTTGGGCGATCCTCTGTGCAATATTTGTGCTGGGAAGACAGGCTGGCAAGACAAGTAGGAGGACATCGAGTGACTCTCTTCCAGAAGCTGCCTGGCTTTCTGTAGAGAGAGGAAAACCTGAGTGATGCAGTGATGCCAGAAGTCTCCCTGTCACCTCCCAGGCTCTCTAGTCTGCCCCAGCTTTGCCCAGAACACAAATGCTGGTGTGGTACAAGACCAAAGACTTTGAGGAAGAGCCATTCTTTCTGGTATTTCATTTTGGAGGAAGCGCCCCTTCCCCTCGGGGGCAAGGAGAGCTGCTACTGGGCCATGTCTGCACGCTCTGCTAGATTTAAGATTCCCAATTTGTTGGTCTGCGCTGAGCTGGGGACTGGGGACCCTGTTCAATTTGACCCTTGCCTGCCACCTGCAAGTGCAGCCTGCCTCACCATGGGCTCTTGCTAGGCTGGGAAATCTCAAATTTCCCCTTGGAGATGAAGAGACTGAAGAAATGGAAAATCATTGTCTCTTGCCCTGTCTTGCTCCAGGACAGCTGTGACCATCTGAGCTTCTCAGGGTCTTCAAATTGAGACCTAAATAAGATTTCCCTTGAAGTTTTCCTTCATCCACTCTACCCTTCTCCATAGGGGTTTTCCTGAACTTTCTCCTTGGATGTATCTGTTGAAGACACCTGGGCAAAGAGACCACTGGAGGTGGCAGAAAGGTCAGACCATGAAGCATGGGAAGGGGTTGGAGTGCCTGTGGCTTGGACCATGGAGGTGTTCACACCAGCCTTGCACATTGCTTTTCCTCACAGGAAGTCTGGGACATGCTGGCTGCTGGACCCTTCGTCCCCACCTTCCTCCCATCTCCCCACGTCCCCATCCCTGCTCCACCCAGGCCCATGTTATCTTTCCCCATATCCTATTTTCTCTTGGTTGGGCATGGGGAGATTAGGAGACACATGATAACCCTTGTGATAAGAGTCAAGGAGACAGACAGACAACCTGAGAAGAAAAGAAGAAGACAGGACCAAAAGACGGGTGAATTTAAGGGGAAGAGCTGAAGAGATATGAGAAAAACATGGGCAAGCTCTGTGTCCAAGCACAAAACCACAGAACTGGGAGGGGATGAGGAATAGGATGGGGCAACACGTCCAACTTGCACAAGCTGAGGGTCCCAGGGTGAGTGACCCCACACCACGATAAAATGCCTGGCAACAAACGGGTCGGGGAGGCAAATGGGGATGCCAACATGAAGCCCGTGTCCCATCCTGCCCAGGTGGCCTGTCTGTGCTGGTGTGAATGGGGTGTGCACTGGTTCCCACCTGCCACCTCGAGTTTACCAGTGCTGGTGGGAAGGTATAAGGAAAGCGTGGCTGTGATTATTCTGTCAAAGGGTGAGTGAATTTGTCCCCTGCGGGAAATGTCACCCTTTGGAATCAGAAAGGAAAGCTGAAATGTCAAAACCTTTTGCAACACAGTGATGCCCGCAAATTACCTGTTTGGAAGCGGTGAAAGGGTGTCATTTTGGTTTGTTGAGCTGACCCAAACCATTGAGCTGTCTCTCATGCTGCTCCCCCCTACCTTTGGCATTAAATACATCTCTCTTCTTCCCAGCGAGCCCACCTCACTGGCCAGATTATGAGTCTTGCAATGCAAAAACAGTCAAAAAAACACTGCTGTGCATCAAATGGTGAGGCTTCTACAAAAAGGATTAATTTGTTTGGATTTTATTTCTGGGAATTAATTTTTTTTTAATGGTAAGATTTTTTTTCTGAACAAAAAAATTGTATAATGTGCTAATTGCCATTTGTAAAAAAAAGCCCCTCTGTTCTGAGTAGCAATGTCTGATCAGATCCAATCACCACTCTTTTGTCTTGAAAATTGTTTTTAATTGACGAAATTGCAGATAAGACCTTTTCCGTTGCCAGAATACTGACTTTTTTTTAGTCTCATATTAAAAAAGTTGGATATTTTAGTCTGTTTCTGGGAAAATGAAGGAAAAAAAAAAGAAAAACAGAGAATCAGAATCTCCTTTTTAAACAGCTATGGATATAAACAAGAAAGCCTCACTCAGGACTATATGCTGTTTTTCTGACTGCACTATTTCCACCTGCCCACAAATAAAAATGGAGAAAAAAAGATTTACAGAAACTTCCTGCTTGGCTTTCTCCTCCCAGGACTATTTGTCTCTGTCTATTTTGTCCGCTCACGGTGTCAGTTAGTTTGGTCTCCAGCAGGGACCACCAGATCTGGCTAATGGTGTGAATTAGCAGAAGAACGTTCCACCTCTCCCCAAGCCTTGTGTCCCCAGGCCACTGCATGGGTCTGTGGAGCAGCTGAGCACCTCCGACCCTGCAAGTCCAAATTATAAGAGAAACTCACTGCATGATCTTATCAGGGTTTTGCATGTCTTCTTAGAAAATAATCGCCACTAGAAAGGCCAGGGACAAGAGCTATCTTGCCTTTTAAATGCATTTAATTCGCCATCACAAGTGATACTAAGGGCTGCCTTGCTGGCAGGTGTGGCTAAGGGAATAGCCCATAGCTCGTGAGACTGTGAGGTAGTTTGACCCTATGAATGGCCAGAGAGAAGGCTGGAGATCTTGGTCTGTAGAGCTCTCAGTGCAGCATGTGTCCCCATCCTGGTGCAAGAAGTGGGAGCTGCAGAGCTGCAAGGGTGCTCTGGCTCAGGTCCTAAGAGCATCTGCAGCTCTGCCAACCTCCGAGCACCCTGCTTGGGAGGGGAGAGCACACCAGCACCTTCTTCTCATTTTCCTCTGCTAAGGATTCAGGAGTCACCCAAAGCAAACTCAGGCATTTCAGGCAGTGGTGGGATGGAGAGATGGACAAGAAGTGGGAGAGGCAGAGGAATATCCCCCTTGGAACCACTTGTCCCACCTCACTGCTCTCATGAGGGATGGCCTCAGTTAGCACTTACCTCTTGGCATTGCAACTCGCCTACTCCCTTCCCTCTGCAAACAGCATCTTTTCCCCAGTTTTCTCCCTGTCCCTAGCCCCTACATGGTCAAAAGACATTTTCCTATTTCAGTTGTCTTCAGCCTTCCGAACCAAGCTCCATCCCCTGCAGATGTTGTGATCACAGCCACTTTATCACCAGTAGCCCAGATCCCGTGAGGTCTGGATGGCAAAGACACAACCCCAAGGTGGGCGGAAGGGGAGGTGCAATGCTCCAGAGAGGTACGAGAGTGACTTTTCAGGGTAAACTGATAGGATGGGGATGAAGGCCCGGAGGACTGTATGGTCACGGTGCAGCAAGGTTCAGAACCGCACTATGTTGGGCATGGAGGAAACAAAGATACAACCAAAAAGAGGCAAGATGAAAAATAAACATAATATTTTTTGGCTTGTTGGGTTTTTGTTGTTGTTGTTTTTTCTACAACAGGATGGTGGACATGTGTCTTCAATGAGAGGCAAAGGCAGGTGAAAGCATGCACATGGCACACGCCTTCTGTTAGGCTGGCAACCCTGCAGTAGCATGATCTGTTTTCCACACTGTGCATAGGGAAAACAAAGAGCTTGATGGTGGAGGAGTACCCCACTTGACCCTTCTTGTACTTGGTCTATCCAGGTGCATGGAGCTCTTGGGCCTGTGCTCAGCCTCTCCAAAGATTTCTGGACTTCAGATTAACCCTCCTAACCTTGGACATTTAGGGACAAACCCTGGAGGTGGTGGAGTGAGTCTGGGCTTTGTTTGACCAAGCCCTAGCAAGGCAGAAGACCCCTTAGCATCTCGTTGCGGAGGTGGAATAGCACCTTATCACTCTGCAGCTGGAGTTTGCATAATGTGGCTCCAGAAGGCAAACTTGGGATTTAACCATGACCTCTTGGGTCCCAAACCATGGCCTTCATCTCATCCACAGGAGACCTGGGCTTTGCTCTGCTCTCTGACACACAGGCGTCTATGCCTCACTTTCCTGTCTCTGCGTGGTAATGTTTCAACCTCACAGAGGTGTTGTGAAGTTTAATTAGCTCCAGGCAAAACCCTTTGAGATCCTCAGATGAGAGATGCTACAGAAGCGCAAAGTATTAATTTAACATTATTAAAATAATTGGTTAGTGGATGGTGAACAGAGGGTTAGCGTTAGCGGTATTTATTCTTAATGGGAGATGAGGAGGAAATAACATTCCTCATGGTTCAGCGGTAGGACCAGTTTCTTAGTGTTTGTACTAATGGTTTGGACAGAAGCAGGACACTTGCAATTGTTAAAGATGCAGCTGATAATGAAATAGCAGGTGTTATTAAGACATACAGAAAAATGCCGTCTCTACACCATAATCTTATGCAAATAAGTTCAGGAGTGGAATATGCTCTTTTAGGTGTCTTAAGTGTAATGTAATGCCACTGGGTGGGAGTTATGCAACAGCTAATTATAGCATGAATAGCATTGAATTAGGTTATATGGCAGTGGAAAGTGATCTCGGCGTATTGACAGACCCAGCATGTTAGAGTTACTGATATTTTATTAAAGCAAAACAGTTATTGGCAGTACAAGGTATTTTTTCTGCATAAGCCATAATAGACACACCAGATGAGAGCGCAGCAGAGTTACAGCAATCTCCCAGGGCCCAAAGTACATGCTGACTCTCAACAGAGACAACAGAAATGATTAGTTGGGATATTTCATTATCCCTTTCACAGTCCAGCTGCCGTGTGCAGGCAGCTGCCTTCCAGGTGACCACTTTTCTAAGGCAGGCATTTGTGACTGGAAGTCCTTATTTATTAAAAGTCCCATTTGTCTTTATTTACAATTTGCTGAACTTACTTTTTGGGCTGCAATGTCCCCTCTGGGCAGCTGCCTTCAGCGACTGGGTGCTTTGCCATGTTTGTTTCTGCTTTTCAGCCAACACCATTCAGGGATTTGAGAGACTGATGCTGGAGGGCAATACTTTGCTCTGCACACGCTGAAACAATTTTCTCTGCTGTTTCCCCTGATGCTTGGGGAAGGGCAGAACATTATCGGCAATGCAGAGGAAGACTGGAGGGAGAAGGTTACTTTATGACAGGTCTGTACCTTTTTCTGCTCCCCTGAAAATCCACCCCATTTTGCCTCTGACGAACCTCAGTTGCAGGCACTGGGCAGACACCTGGGAGAATGTGGTGTGTAAACCCACAGGATGCTCCACGTGTTCCAGCTCAGGATAGATAAGGTGGTCAAGGAGGAGATGGGGGTAACCAAAAGGCTCTGGAGAAGAGCCCCCATCACTCCTTTCTGCATGGACAAAGCTGCAAAACCCACTGGCAGGTGGCTCCATCCCTTTAGTCTTGAGTTATGCAGCAGCTGGGATCAGTTACCTGGGATGAATTATGTTGCTAGCTCAAGGAAGGGGTCTGTGATGTTGTCTCAAGAGCCTGAACCCTGCCAGTGACCCAGACCCCAGCTCGGTTTGGTTCAGCTTGGCAGAGCTCCCCCATCATCAGACTCAAGCACTGGGTTGGGTGTTTTGGGGTTTTTTTTTTCCCTCCTTTGTTTTAAATTGAGAAATTGCATTGAAAAAGTCAGACAGTGAAAGTCAAAAGTTAGGAAGTGGCAGAATTGAGGTCACCTGTGGAAAAAAGGAATAATAAAGTGTGATCCTGTAATTAAAGTCTGGCTTGCAGTGTGTCAGTGCAGGGAGCAGATTTAGGAGTGCAGAAGCTACTTTCAGTCTGGCGGTAGCTAATTCCTGAGAGCCTGACACTGCAACCTTAACACTGTATTAAAACCAGGCTTAGTCTGGTTTGGCTTTTCATCGTTTCGTTATTTAGATGGCAACACACCTTACAACAGATATCAAGGCTGCAAGACACATCAGTCTAATATAAAGTGAGTTTCTGGTCTGAAGAGTTACATGTCTTATATGTGTACGACCAGAAAAACAGCAAGATAAGGTGCTGATTATTGGTGGGGCTGGGAATACAGACTGCATTCCTAGATGCTTAACCTATACCCATGTGTTGTCCTCCTGTGCAAATGTGCTGGATGTGTTTGCAATCTACTGTGCTATTACACTTGAAGGGAGCCTGGGTGTCTGCCCGTTTAATTTTGGAAAATCCAGACATTTCTGTCATGCTGCAGCTGGAGGAAACAAATGGGAGGTAGCAGGACATCTTGAAGAATTTGGGCGCTTGTGTTTTAACACTGAGCCCAAAAGGGTTTCCTTCCAAGCTATTCTCAGGAGAGGAGTTCCCACGCCCCGCAGATCTTTGATGGGATTGCTGCGTCTATTTGTTTTATAGAAGTGCTTATAAAAATCACAGGTCAGCATTTTACCATGGCTTTCGTTCCGCGATAGGGGACTTAGAGTTTTGGGAATAGTTAATCAGCTATCCGCCCAACCCTCTGGAGACTGCACGTTTAAAATTCCTGATCCAGCATGCGGCAGCACTAAAGGAGACTTAATGGGATGAAGGCTCCTAGGGAACAGAGAGTGGGAGCTGCAATGCTGCTCTTGCTCTCTCAACTCTGCAAAGCAAACCGAGAGCGTGCTGAGAATGGCAGAGCTCTCCCTTTATGATTCCTGCCACTGGAAATAATACAAAACTTTCCTCTACCAGAAAGATGGAGCAATTTGAGTTTGAAATTGGGGTTCTCATTTTATCTAGCGTCAGCCACTAGAGAGAAGCCAAGCCCTAAAGTTTTAGGCCAGACCCCAAGCTTTGTAATATTCAGGCTTAGCCACATATTGGGTTGCTTTTGCAGGTGTTGCCTTACATGCCCATCTGCAAATCTCCGGCCATATAGGCACAATCTCTGCTCCAGGGAGCAAGGACATTGAGGGGTGATCTTGGAGCTAACCCTCCAGCAGCCCCCGTGTGGTCTCACAACTAAGACTCCGAAGTCTGGGAGTGGGTGAATAATTTAACATCCGCACTTAGTCTTTATAGCTGATTTTAATGGGGGGTAATAGCAGTGCTAATAACAAAATCCATTGAAGACACCCTGTGCAAGTCCATAACATTAGCTTAATGGCAAAAGGTAATTGGCATGCAGTTGGAGCTGTCCTTTTGTATTAACCCTGTGGATTTCTAGGCAGACATCTCCCTTGAAGCGATGGCCTTGGCAGCACATGTGGAGTAAAATACAGATGTGTTTTACGCTAAGCAAACCGCAAATCTGGATTGAAACAGGGCGCACCGCTACCAGTTCACATTGCTGGCTTGTGTTTACAGTGGACAGATGAGACAAGAGACAGTGACAGTGCTGAAAGCACTGACAACAATTAGTGCGTGGTGTAAGCTTCGTGGGCTTCTGCAGCCCAGGTGCCGTGCACCCACCACTTTCACTGAACTGTCACTAATTGGGAACACCAGAATTTTTAAGATTGAACCCTGGGCACGTCTAGTCAGGCACTTTTAAACCAGATGCCAAAAACCCCTTAGTCTACCAGGGATTACTTAGCAGCTGCTGAGCAATGGATTGGAGGGCTGCCCCTTCCCAGCAGAGAGGAACCAGCAGCCCAGAAGTACCACAGATTTGCAGTCTCTTCATCAGGGCCAAAGAGCACAGGCTATGCACAGCTGCTCTAAAAGAACATCCCTGCCTAAGATGTCCCACTGCCCTTGGACAGGACAGTTTTCAGGGTTATGGGTTTGCCCAGGGGAAGGTTACACTGTACCTGCTACGTGGGTAGAGAGACAGAGCATCTCTAGAGCTGTGCATTCTTCCCATGGGATGGGGCTTTCACCCATCACCCTTCCTCCTTTCATGGTGTCCTTGCAACTCTCCGGCCTGCTGAGAAATTCCATGGCTTCTAGCACTGGAGCACTTCAGGGAATGAGTGTGGTTTTCCAGCTAGGTCGGTCCCAAAGGCTACAGCGTTGACTTTCCATCCAAAGTGATTGTTCCTTCCACGTCCCAGGGTTGTCCTCAGCCCCCCAGCCTGGCTTTGTGTTAACTCTGTCCCTCTCTGTTCCCATTTGCTCAGGTGCACGAGGAAGGAGCGGTGTGAGCGCTCCAGCGAGCCTCGGAGATTCGCCTCGGAGATGAAGCAGTGCGTCCGGCTTACCGTGCATCCCAACAACATCTCCGTCTCCCAGTACAACGTATTGGTGAGGAACGTTAATCCTTGCCCCCCTCAGGTTTAATCTGCCCATGCAGTCTGACAGCCCCAGGTATGTGCAACCTGGGTTCAGCATGAGTGGGAAACCCTGGCAGCTTGATGCAAGAAGTTCTTCAGAGTCCAGTAACTTTCCCTGCAACTTTCCTGGCCAGAGAAAGATTTGCCATGGGAGGACATTTTGGCCTTGGTTATCGCCTGTCTAGAAGCGCGAAAAGAGCCTTCCCTGTTTGCTGTGAGTAGCTGAGGGCAGATCTGAAGGGACTCTGCACCCTGCAAGTGTTGTGTGCACCCAGTGTAGTTGTTTACTTCCCTGGGAGAGGGATTTGTTTACGGCTAGGCATGGACTTTAGGCAAGGAACATTATCATGGTTAGAAATTACCTTCTAGAAGGAGAAGTGAGGGATACCATGAGTTATTTCAGTAAGCTCCAAGTTCCCATCAACTTGGGTGGAAGTGTCTCCTTTTTAAGCCACCAAGAACTCCACCCTGCTCCAGCTCCAGCACTAAGTACGCAGAGCAGAGAAGCATGGTGCTACCTAAGGCTGCCAAGGTTCATGCTATCTCTTGTGACCTTACTCAGCACAAGGTTTAACCTTTATGGCCTTGAGCTACTCAAGTCAGCAGCCAGCGAAGCCACACAGTGAATGCTGGCAGAGCAGTAGATGATTGTTTTCTGGGCTTGAGGCAAGAAATATCTGTTGAAGATCTAACCAGCCTGTGTTTTCTCTCCTGACTCATGACAGCAGTACCTTATGTGGTGAGATCCCAACATGCTCTGAGAAGAAGGCAGAGACCCGTTTCATTCAGGCCCCTAAGGCTCTGTCTTTTTGGCCATACTAGTTTGGGCTGGAATAAAGTTGATAACCCAGGCCCCAAAAGCTCCATCTCTGGATGAGTTTGTCACTAGCCCCACATCCTGAAAGGTCTAAATGGAATTGCTCAAGGTGCAGCTGCCAGACATCTTCCAGGTGACAGGTTTTGGAGTGCTAGGGTTTTTTCAGTGATAATGAAATCAACTTTTCAAAGCCTTCATGTCCAATCAATGCCGTTTTGTTTCAGCCTCTTAACTTTGCTGTGACTTTACTTTCCTAGGCTTCAAACAAAACTGATCTGAGACATCTTAAGTCCTTTGTTCTTCTGGGAGTTCAAGGTTTCTTCTTCTTATTCTCTCAGTAGTCATTGAATTCTTTCATGTTGGAATAAATCCTGGGGGACTAGCTGGCTCAGGGCAATTGAAAATGATAACAGAATAAAAGACCTTTACCTCTAGGTTACTCCCAGGGCAAGTCAACCCAGAGCTGCTGGGATCAGAAGGTGCCGTTGTCTGACTGTTGCCCAATAATCTGCATGAACATTTTCATGGGAGTCTCTGCCCAGACCCAGATAGACTGGTGACCCAGCTCATCCACAGTCACCACAGATGGCAAACCAGGGGCAGCACCAACGAATGAATGGCTGGTGATGTCCTTATTGAGTCTCACTTAGGTTCTAGCAAAGGGTCAGTGATACTGAGTTCTTGCCTACAGAAGCAGAGAAGGTATCTGTGTGGCCAGCCAATCTTTTAAAGTACGGACACTAACAGGGACTTGGAAAATTGTATCTGAGTCTGTTTCAGTCCAGGGTTGCTGCTCTGTGATCTCTGAGAAGAGAAACTTGCTGGGGGTAAGGATCCATTCTTTCCTCATTGCAGCAGCTCCAGAGCAGGCGTGTGGGATGTATGACTTCTTGTCTGTTCAGAGTGTGCACTGGCTCATGACATTTGTGGCCAAGCACTACTAGTCTATCCCTTGGTGTCATCTTCTGCATGGCACACCTTCATTCTGCATCACCCATGCTCAAAGAAAGATTTGTTAGGCAGAACAGTCTCCCCTTCTCCATTGCCAGCAGGGTATTAATGAGCGGGGAGAATGGATTTAGCCTGAGTGCTAAACCCACCCAACTAACCAAAGCTTTTTCCGACTCCCTATCTAAGACAAAAAAATCACCTTTCCCGTTGCCATTCCCGTTGCCCGAAAATGAACATAGTCTCACAATGGCTTTATGTCAGCCAAGGGTAAGGCCTGTCTGCTCAGCCTTTCTCCCTGATGGTGCCTAGTGTGAAGAAATAGCTCCAAGCCTTCTCTCAGTGAGAAAAACAGTGTGGGGGAGCAGTAAGCATTATGTTATGTTATCATCCTCTCCTACTTTGTCACCTAGACTGACCTCTTCTGTTTTTTGTGCTGGTAGAAACAACACTTCAGCGTGCATTTGTGTCTTCTTTCAGTGGCTGTCACCTGAGATGGGGCCTCAGCTAGCTCACGGAGGAGGCAAGTGTGGAGAGCATCTGCATTTTTGCCTGTGTCAAGTGGTTGGCTCTAGTGTTTGGTCACAAAACTGCTAAATTTATACTAACTACTAGGTTATCAGCAGGTGCTAGAAGTACCCTGGGATGCCTGCCTGTGTTCAGACATGATCTGGTGGGTTGAGCAGGACCCTCAGTGATGGAGAACCATGGTGCAGGACCTTAGCTGGTCTGGGAAGTTAGCAGCATGAGGGTCCTTCTCCAGAGAATGAACATGATGGAAACCAGCCATGAGATTCCTTTTTTCATGACCATGAGCACTGATATAGCAATGCCAAGGGGTGTTGTGAACTCTAAAAACATGGGCAATTCCTCCTTCGCAGCTTTTTTTATGTATGGAGCCCCAATATACCATGTCCCCAGGGCCAACTGCTTCTTTGGTGGGATGGGTAGGAGAGGTTTTCTGTGCCTTTAGAGACAGCGTTTTTTTGTGGTGGACTGAAGGCTGTAACTAGACTCTCCTTACACAGGAACTTGGTGACAGAGCGCTCCCCCATCTGCTGATGCTAGGAGAGCAGGCCGTAGAGAGTTAGACTGGAGCGCTACAGTTTCTCTGTAGTCTGCAGAGTGCCTCTTGTGAGTAGTAGTCACCTTCCTCAGAAACCGCGTGCCTTGGGGCCACCAAAGCCCTGGTCTTCACGGCTGGCTCCAAAGACTCCCTGCCTAACCTTACACTTGCATGACAGATAGTGAGCACTCCCTCCCCTCCACTGACCCAGCCAGCACTGGGATGCAGTGCAGTTGTCCCTGCATAGCCACGTACCACTTGTGTCGGCATCAGCATCTCATCCCCTTCCCCTCCGCACACACATCCCTCTCCTGAATCGCTGCTTTCTGTTGAAGGAGGATGCTCTCTCTAGCAAGAGGCTCTTTGTCCAACCTCTCCAGTGTAATTCTCTCCTGCTGACCCAGCTCTGTTGTTTGGCTTAGTATTCTCTCTTTTCTTTTTTTCTATCTCTTCTTCCCTACCTCCATCTTTGCTTGCAGCTGGTCTTGGAGACCTACAATGTCCCCGAGCTGTCAGCAGGAGTCAATTGCACCTTCGAGGACCTTTCGGAGATGGATGGCTTGGTGGTGGGCAGTCAGATCCAATGCATCTCACCAGCTGCCAAAGAGGTGCCCCAGATCATCACAGAGAACGGTGGGTATGCCACAGCTCCTCCGTCTGCACCACTTCTCCCTCCCTTCCTCACCTCACACCGCTGTGTCTCTCCTTCTGCTTTCTCCCAAAGCAGATTTGGCTAATGGGAGCCTGAGTACAGGGTGTGCAAAGCACAGGGAGTAGGTGGGACGCTGTGCCGGTGCTCGCTGGTGGAGCTGCACAGCAGCACATCACAGCATGAGTTGTCTGAATGTGCATGTGTTTATGTGCACACATGCGTGCAAGCATTGAGCTGCAATACCAGTACCTGCATTAAGGTGCTTATATGTGTGATACTATGTGTTTTCAGACTGCCACCGAGTGGCAGTTGCATATATCTAGCAAAGACAAGAGATGGATGTGGGATATTTGCTCACCTTTTGCCCAGGCTGGTGTTATACAACCCAGGGAATGAGGCTGTATGTGCTCTCAACACATCCCAACCCATGCAGCAGCCAGAAAGTCCTGCAGACCTGAACGATCCTGCTCCTCTCAGATTTAGATCTGTATGCTCAGTTCCTTATCCATGTCCCCGACCTTTACTGACTTCAATTGTTCCAGGTTTACTACTGGCTTCCCCTCCCAAAGTAGTCTATCAGAGAAAAATACCTTGTCTCCAAGGATGGTCCCCTCACCCACAACTTCCTACCCTTTTTTGTTTCCCTTTTCTAACAAGTTTTCTAGGTACTTTCAAGAGCACCTGTGGCTCTTTGCAGGGACTTAATATAAAAACCCTGCTGATCACCCCAAGAGACGCAGAGAGGATGCTGCCATTTTTGTCCTCGGCTTCTTGTGAACGTTTACTGTAAAGTTTGTCTCTGAGGATCCTCAGGCCACAGAAAATGAAGTGACACGAATTGTCACCATCATCTCTGCTCTCCCCAAGCTGCACACAGCTGTATGTGCTCTCCGTTGAGGTCCCAAAACAAGCCCCCAGATGGCTGTTACCATTTTCAGGTCCCACCGAGTTATCAGCTATGTTTGCCTACCAAGACAGATACCAGAAACTATTTCCTTGGTATGGACATCTGTCCCAGGCAAGGCTATAAACAACCAGCAAACAAAAATAACAGTGGAAGCTGGAGGCAGGACAAGAGAGAGAGATTTACGTGAAGCATGGCTGGACACCTGCGTCTTGTATCTTCAGCAGCTGGTGCTCTGCACCTCTGCAAAGACCAAGTCCTCCATGCATAGTGCCAGAAGTTGGATTTGAACCAAAGGATGTGCGGCTCTGTAGCACATCTGATCCCCGGAGCCATGCGATCCTCACATCCTGTTTTAAAATATATGCAAGACGCTGGCAAAGTTGTTAAATACGAAGCGGTTAACAGAGCTGTCAAAGCCGGCGGCAGCAGATGGGCAGCAGAGTCAAGCACTGGCAGCAAAATGTGTTTAGCGAAGTGTGTGATGTCTGTGTGCGTGTGTATGTGTGTGCCTGTAGGTGGGTGAGCGTGCACGCAGGCGCACGCAGCGACAAATTGTCAAGTTTGTTTTGGCCTGATTGATTAATGAATCTTTCAGGTGAGGAGGAAAATAATAGAGGTGAAATGGCCAGCCAGGTTGAAGACTTGAATTAAACATGGATCCCTTCCCCATCAAATTACTGCAATTACTGCACCCACTCATTACCCACAGCTGATGGGCTCTGAATAGGGCTTTTGGCATTGTGGGAAGAGGTAACAGTTGACTGCCCAGCATGGGAGCAGTGGGAAAGGGAATGAGGAGATGGTGTGTAGGAGCTGAGGTGCAGGCTTTGCTGTGGATGGGTCTGCTGTGGAAATGAATTAGTCCCTCTGAAAGTGCAATGGCTTGTGGATGTCCCTCACGATGAGCTGAGTTCTTTGTAGCCAAAGGCTTGGGTGAATGGACCTTGGGGTGAATGGGGTGAATGAACCTGGAGGAACTGTTTACGTGGGTATCATCTCCCTGTTCATCAGCATTTCCCAGGCTGCAGATAGGGAGCCCCTACCCTGCCCGCACTGTTATGGTATTTATCCTTCTTGCTCATTCCTCCATGCTGCTTTATCAAGGTACAACCTCTCTTTGGGGGCAGGATCTGGAGGTGGCCTTCTTCAGGCATGGTTGTCCTGGATATTGGGCCCTATTCAGAGATGTTAAATAATGAGGGTGAGGAGAAAGTAGATCTTGCTTTATCCCCTCAGGAAAGCAGGCATGTTTATCCTTCAGGCAGTGTATGCACAGACTACCAATGTTTGGGTCCAGCAGTCAAATCTTCCACAGGCCTTCTGGGGACATCAAATGAACCAGCAGCAAGAAAGAACTTTAAGAACAGGACTCCATTTTAATGACCTCCTAATTCCAGACATTTGCATCCTCTCTTTGAGCTTAGCTTTCCTACCTGATGACTTCAGTCACCATATTCTTGAAATTAGTGAAGTATGGTCTAGACCTGTCATCATTCAGCCCAGTCTCTGCTCCCAGGTACGATAATTTCCAGTGGTGAAGACATACTCCATCACGCCAGTACCATAAGAGGGGGGAGATGTACCTGTTGGTGAACCAGGCTGTAGGATTTATTTATTTATTTATTTATATTTATTTTTATTCTATTGAGGATAGACTAGCCAAGGTACTGTGGGACAGGTCCAGGTTCAGATTGGTGGCATGGCCAACAGGGCTTAACTACGCTAACAAAGTAGTCACACACTGATGTGTCTATTTTTTCCCCAGGAGACCATCACATTGTGCAGCTTCAGCTCAAGTCCAAGGAAACGGGTATGACCTTTGCCAGCACCAGCTTCGTCTTCTACAACTGCAGCGTCCACAACTCGTATGTTCATTTCGTTTGATACCTGCTTTTCAACCCAGCCCTGGATCTGCCGCAGAACCCACGGCTGGCTGGGGCACATGTCCCTCAGAAAGCTGGTTAGGTGTGGAGGTGACCAGGGGGCAGGATGTGACCAGTGACACAGGGTCACTTGGGTGATGGTCAGCATGGTGTGGTCTCTCCTGGGAAGACTAAGAGTAGTATAGTGACCATTTGTTCTGCTGATGAGCGTCCTTTGCAGGAACGCATTGCCTTGGGGAGTGGTACATCTTCATGTGCCTCTTATAGAGAGGAGCATCACATCAGTGGGAGTTTGCCAGGGAAGGGAGTCAAAAGCGAGTCATGACCTCAGCAAATGGCCCCCTCATCTTCCTGTTAAGCAATTGGTTTTGAATGGATGGATCCTGCCCACACATACGCACCTCCAACCCTCAGCCATGCTGTCAGTCCCACCAGTAGGAGCCTGCCCCAGGTGGTTAGCATGGTCTTGGGCCCTCAGATCTGGAAAGGCAGGAGTTGCTCATTCCTGCATGACGTGAACTGAGCTGGGAACACCCAGCTGATTCCCTCAAGACCATCTTTTCTGTCCTGCAAGCTCCTTTCCCGCCCTGCACCCCATTCTTCTGGGGTTTAGCTGGCACCCAGGGCTGCTCAGGAGCTGCCCCACCGGAGCAAGTCTGCAGCTCTCCTGCAGAGAGAGGCTCTTCCAGCAGGTTGATCCACCCCTGAACAAGGCTGAACGGCTCTGTCCCCACCACTGAGCCATCAGAAGTGCCAAAAGCAGATAATTACTGTGGCTCAGCAATTCACAAGGAAAGGAAAATCCTATTTCCATGTTCCTGCTGCTTTGACAAACAGTGTCAGAAAGCAAGTGTTGGGAGGGAGAGCAGGAGAGATGGTGGTGTTAAATATTTATGGCATGTTTTGGTTTCTACTTGACAAACTACAATACACTATCCATTTTTAATTTGATGTATCAGAGAAAGCACTTGTTACCAATTTGAAGAACAGCTCGCTGTACCAGAGCTGAAAGTGTATTGGAGTTGAGGGAGATTTCACAGAGACAGGGGAGAGGGTATGCGTCTGCCTGTTGGACTCAGCCAAGCTCGACTGGAGGCAATTTTTTCACTCCTGCCCATTAAAAACCTGGTGACACATAAGGGCCAGGAAAATTTCCCCCTTCAGGTCCCCTCCAGGTACTTCAGAGCCTGCAGCTGCACAAAGATCTCCAACAGTCCGAGCAACCAGGAGTCACTACCGTCCACTGCCTGTTTGGTGCAGAGAGCTTGTTATGGCTCAGTTTGGTTGCCAGTGAGCAGACATCGTATTAAATTAAAAAAATAAAAGTGTGATGTAGGTATAAGTCAGTGCTGTTACACAGCCAGGATAGGTGTTTGCAGCTCTTACTCTACAGGGTCTATATGGCAAAACCTTGTAAGATGGAGGGAATGGCTCTTTCCTAGACCCTGGGTAGGCGACTTTCTAAATGTGCCCTCTGCTTCCTGCGCAGCTACTACAATAGCCTTTCCTTCTCTGCTGACACAAAGAAAAGAAGAATAGAGTTCAGAGTTTGCAGGAGTGACATCACCCTGGGCAGATCTCACACTAATAAGCACGTGGGACACCAGGGGAGAAAACTCCCTACTTTACCCTTGGCTTTCTGACCTTGGTGCATCCCAGTTTGTGTTTGGCCTCTGTATCACGTGTGAGAGTGGGAGGATAAGCCAGTTGGGACTGCTGGTGCACGGGGACTGCCCTCCATGGGCACCACTCCACCTGCCAGCCCCTCCCTTGGCCACCTTCCCACGATGTGTTCGCAGATCCCAGGGCACTGGTGCAGTTCAGCATGGAGGCAGCAAGGCTGTAGCAGTTTCCAACCATCCCCTGATCTTGTATTTTCTGTTACACTCAGGATTTTGTTATGAGCAAAAAAAGGAACACCTCTTATGTATGAAGCCGAGAACTTGTTGATAGTCTGATTAAAAGTTGTAACAGGTCAACCATAATACAACAATAATTATTATTACTCTAGTTACAATGATATGAATGCAATCTAAATTATCTAATTAATATGAGACACTTGTGAACACAGAGACAACCAGCTCAGGCCATGGCAAGTCCAGCATCATCCTGAGACCTGATGGTCTTGGGTCAGTGCAAAGCTATGGCCTTCTGCTTGTGATGGAAAAAGCAATGTTTGCCGGGCTATATTTCCCTCTGAGAAACACTATCAGCCTCAAGCTCTCTCCTGTTGGCTGATGGGACCTGGCTGGCCAAGTGACTACTCTTTCTCTCCATCTCCAGGTGTCTGTCATGCGTGGAGAGCCCTTACCGGTGTCACTGGTGCAAGTACCGCCACGTCTGCACTCATGATCCCAGCTCCTGCTCCTTCCAGGAGGGACGAGTCAAGCTGCCCGAGGTAGGAAGGGGCACGGGGCGTATGCTGTGTAGGTGGGCTTCTCAGGGCTGATATTGCCTTTTGGCCTGGGTCAGACCAACAGTCCAAGAAGCCTTCTCCACCTCCACCTATCCCTCTTCTGCTCACCATCCAGGAGACCCTCATTTTTCCCTCTGCAGATAACTCCTCTCTGCTCTGCCAGACCTCCAGCAACCTGCCCTCTCCCTCCCACATACTACAAGGAGTGCATTATCTTGGAAAGCCACTGCAAGCTCCCACTTCCAAGGGACTGGGCGGGATAGGAAACACTGGGCATGCATTTCCTCCAGGACAAAAGGAGGTTGCCTTTAAGCAGATACCCTAGGCTGCTGAGATCTGGGGATAATTTAGGGCTATGTCCACAGTGTCAGTGGATTTCAGACGTGCTTCGAGCACCTCTGTGGCTTCATGGGTTTGGTGCCTAATGGCCAGTGCATCAAACTGCCTCCAGACGAGGCTGGGGAATGCCTCATTGCCGGTTGCTGAGCTGAACTGGACCTTGGGGTTTAATACAGAGCTGGCTGCTGTGCTGCAAATGCTGTCTGGCTCGTATTGTAACTAACGAGCACTTGCAGACAAGTGGAGCTCAGGAGAACACAAATAGGAAGCCACTTAATTACTTCCTGGTCAGGAACGGTCTGAAAGCATCCTGGCCTGTCTGGTAAATGACCTGAGTTGGCTCCTTTTTTGCCTGGACCAAGGGGCCAGTACCCATTAAGAGATCTGATATCTGCTGAACCACCTGGCACAGAGGCGGCTGCTGGAGCCTGGGGCAACGTGCGTAGCATTCGGAGGATGAAATCCCCACCGCTCCCTGGGCTGCCTGCTGGGTCTGCTGTCTCTAACGTGTTCCCCCACCCACCCCCAGCCCATGCCCCAGGCAAGCCAGTTTACTGGCTCAAATGACACACCTGTAGTGTCTTCGCACTCCTGTGGCATCCCCGTTCCCTCCCACCCCTTCCTTATGTGCTGGTTGAGGTGTCCTGGAGCAGACATCCTGAACTGCTGTGGCATTGGGACAGGCTATAAATATTCATGAGCAGGGAGGTTGCCAGTTCATCATCTACCAGGATTCAGAATTTGCTGCAAACCTGCTGGAAAACTTGCCGAGGAGCTGGAGGGCTTGACTCAGTGGTGAAGCGGTGCAGGAAGGCAGCCCGGGGTTCAGCCCTTCTGGTAGGCTATCCCAAGCAGACAGGCCCTATTCCCTCGCATGGAGCCTTGGCAGAGTTTGGCCACAGGTCTCTGTGCCTTCCTCTTCAGGGACTGGAGGGACCTCAACCTCTTGCTCAGGTGGCATTCCCTGGGACACTTTGTCTCAGCCTTCTGCTGTACAGTGCCACCGCCATTTATCTCCTCTCGTAGATTCCTCTGGTGTGTCTCCTGTGCCAAACACAGGACTCACCTTCCCAGTTCTCACATCTTCTCTCCTCTAGCCCCCCGCCCAAAGTGAAGGGCCTACAAATCATAGTGTATCTCCTCCTCCCTCAATCCCGATCACATCCCTGGTATTTCTGACACTTGCTCCCATCAGAAAGGAGATCATGAGAAGCTCTGTGTCATCCCAGTTCCTTAGGGAGGGGACTGGCGATGGTGCAGCCCCTGGTCTTTACTTTACCTCTGCCAAGGTCTTGATCTGCAGAACTGGGGAGGAGGAGGTGGACTCATTGTCCTCTCCACATCTGCCCATTTTAGCACACCTTTTCCATCACTGCTTTATCACCTCTCATTGAGTTTCTTTCTGAAAGGTATCATCTTCAGGCTAGGAAACAACTCAAGTCTGGGGGGCTTTGTCTGTCAGTAGAGATTTTTCTTTCTCCCTTCTATCCCCTTTAACAGAGGATTTCCTGCTGAGCTTCAAATACTCCCCCTCTGATCCTGCAAAGCTGCTCTGTGTGATTTGCATGGCAGCAGGGAGAGGCACAAACCTGACCTTAGAAGACAACTATTGATCCACAAGGCAATGACAGTGTCATGCAACACATGTATGTTAAATTGGTCATTGCTAATGAGGGCGACAGCCCTCTTGGCTTCTGCAGCAAAACCGTCTCTGGGCACAAACCTCTTTCCCACAGGAGACAACATTTGGCAGTCAGCTGCTCAGCTCAGGAGCTGGTTTTGCTGTCTGCTGCGCAGAAGAAACACTTCTCAGCACTGAGGCAACTGGACAATATCTGCAAGGATAATGGCCTTGTAAAACCCAAAACTTTCAGAGATAGCTTTCTTCCTGACAATGTGAGAAATGCCCTGTAGCTTCAGGGTCCTTCTCATTGCAGTCTGTGTGTTTGTGGCCCTCAAGGACACTAGGGCTGGGGAATGGCATCACAAGCGCATTCTGACAAGCACAGATTTACATTCGCTCTGTGGCCAGAAAGGTTTTGTCAAATGACACTTTGAACAAATGTCGGGTGTATCTCCCACATTTCTCTTGAGAAGCCATCGTCTCACTGACTTATCTCCCTCACTGAAATTTCTACTGTTTTTTACTTTCATCTTTAATTCTTTCCTTTTCTGTCCTGTACTCATGCCTATTCATTGAGTGGTTCTTTGAACAATAGAAACCATTTGGTATCTTGAAGCCAAGCTGGTCTTCTCATTGCCCATGCAGGCCTCCACCTAGTTCCCAATGACATAACATTACTCACAAGGTTGAGAGGACTGAAGTCCATTTCCAGACTTCCCAATGCCATCTGCAGCCTTTCATCTCCATCTACAATGCTCCTTTCCCTCCTTTCCTCTACAAGCACCTGGAACCCCGGAGGATGAGGAGGGGGAAGCGTTTGCTACCATTCAGGCATGAGTAGCTCCTAAATCAGTAAGTCTCGAGGCAGTACTGATGGGGAACTGTACTACCAGCGTGGGATGGTTGGACCATCCCATTTGCAGTCCTTCCAGCAGTCTGCTGAGCAGATTAGTGTGGCCGGCTTCCAGGATCGTATGGTCTGATTGCACCAAGAGTCTCCTTGCCAAGCAAACAAATATTGGTGTTACTCTGTCATATGGACCAGTGCCAGAAACTCCTTCCCTCTGTGATCATCATTGCTGGCATGCCAAACCTGTTCCCCTCCCCCTCACTATGGCCTTCACCTTCTCTTGCTGATACACCCACCTCCAGGTGATTTTTTTTTTCTCTCTTTGCCTGTACAGCATCTTGCCATCATGTGGGAAGAGGCTTCCCACTCTCCAGATGGCCTGGGCTGCAAATGGACTGATTGGGCTGGTACCCATCATCCCTGGACCAGCCTGGAGCACTTTGAAGGGAGGCTTGTGCCCTTGGGTACTTCTGACTCCATCATTTCCTTAGCACATCTCAGAAGTTTCTGGATTCCCATGGGCTTACCTGCCTTTCTTTCAGGTCTTCTTCATGTGCTCTGAGAGGATCCTGTGTTTTTTACTTTTTTTTTTTCCTTGTAGTATGAGTAGCTGATTAATGCAAAGTGCAGGATGAATTTGAGACTGATCCAGTGGGACAGTGGAAAGGTCTTGACCATGACCCACACTGTCCAGAAGACAAAATGCTGTTTCTATTTGTATAGCCTGTGATCTACCATCCAGGGGTACCTTTGAATTGCACGGTGGATAGCTGTGATCAGACAGCCCCAAGCTGGGACAAGCCAGCTGTCCTACCACCGCCTGGCAAAACTAAACCAGAGATGGAGAAAGGACGGAAAAGTCACATCCCTCACTGTCAACAAGGAGCCACGACCTTCTTGTGAGGTGCTCAGAGAATCAGCTCTGCCCATAATAGAGCTGAATCAACTAGTTTGGGGGCCTTGAGAAAGTCCGTGTTAGCTCCTAGTGAAGAACTCCAGCGTGGTCGTAAAGCAAGAGTATTTATGATTATGGCACTGAACTCAATCAAATAGGGTTGACGATGTCTTCGGATGATTTGCGGCAGAAATACATTACCTTGGCATATAATTTCCCTTTACAGCAGGTTTTCGAAAGCCAGGTCCACTAGCTTGCAGTATACTGAGTGACTACTTGCTTTATAAAGGGGAGCTGATATTATTGCTGTTGAGGGCAGGAAGGGAAAGAATGAAGAACAAAAAGACATTTTAATACTGAAATGGATTGTTGTTGTTTTTCCCAAAGATAGCTGGTGGCAAAAGTGGAGAGTGTCTCAAAGACAGAGGGGAGCGGGCCAAGGTTCTATTCTTTTTCTTGCCATCCTGTCTCTTACTTTTGACATTTGCTGTTGACCATAGCTAAAGTCATAGTGCAGGCTTAGCATTGCACCACAAGGCATTGCATTTCAGACTAGCACCCTGTGCAATCAACCCTTACTTACTTGACACAACCACCAAGTAAGAGAGTTCAGTCATTTTCTTCTGTAAACAGGCAAGACAGTCAACAAGCAGGAGAGGGAAACGGAGGCACGGGGGAGTACAACCATTGGTCTGAGGGTCTCTGGTGTGATAGGAGCTGCAGAAACTGTACCTGTCTCTCCTGATATCTATTACCCAATATACCTGATTGCATCATCCGTCTTGTCTTTGTACAGACCTGCTGTGATCCAGCGGGGTAGTTTTCATGTCAGTGTTTCACAGACATCTGTACAAGGCTGAGTAAGTTGGGGTAGCCTACTTGAGTTGATGGGATAAAGGATTAAGTCTTCTTTTGTGCCGCCTTCTTCACTAAGATGAACACTATCTTGTTGCGGGCCTTGTAAGGATTTTAGCTTTGTGGGGGGGAAAGAGAGGGGAAAAAAATGGCAAAAGCCAATAGCAAGCCTAGATAACAAATCTGTTATCTGCTGGGTTTAAAAGATACATAATCATTTAATTACCTTGAAGGAGGTTTTCATCTTTCCCTGCTCAGCCAATTTGCGTGTGCGTGTGTTTTTCTTCCTCCCCCAAACAAGCTTTTTATTAAAAGCATTTTCATCTGCTGCCTAAAAAGAGAACAGAAGAAAAGATGTCGCACCAAAGTGTTTTATGTCGAGTTATACGTGCTAATGACAGTAAAGCCCACATAAAAGAAACAACTGCTTCAAATATTAATTTTTCAAAAGCAATAGATAGCCGTGTGAGCTGCATGCTGGCGAGCAGCTGCCGAGGAGAGGAGGGCTGCTTTGCCAAGCGTTTGCTTGTGCCTCGTGCTGAACGAAGAGCTGTACTGGCAGCCTCTGTAGTGGAGTGCACTGATTTAGCTCTGACCAGCCACTTGTCCTTCTTGGGGATGGTGTTTTTTTGGAAACAGGGAAGAAGGGGGGGGAAAACAGAAAGCAGATAGTGATAATGATAGCTCAACCCAAACTGGAATACGTCTAAGAGGCATTTGGACAATGCACTAAATAACATGCTTTAACTTTTGGTCAGCCCTGAAGTGGTCAGACAGTTGGACTACATGATCATTGTAGGTCCCTCCCAGATGAAAATATAATATAATATAATATTATATTATATTATATTATATTATATTATATTATATTATATTATATTATCATTTATAATGCCCACCTCTCCTCATCATGGACTTTGTTCTGTAGTAAACTCAGCAGCGCCCTTCCCCACCCCACTGGTGCATCATGGTTTGGCTCAGGAAGGGCTTTGCCCCAAGGTCTCAAAAAGCAGACAGGTTTTCAGGGTCCCCAAATGTCCTGCTTTGTCCTCTTTGCAAGGTGCAGAAGGAAGGCATGGTGCCCACCTCCTTCCAAGATGCACCCCGGTGTAAATGCCTGGGTGGCTGCGCCAGGGAGGGGGTAGAGGACCTGCTGGGCTTTCAGGTGAGCATGGTCAGCTCCATGCTCCCTTGCATGGAGGAAACTTCTGGTGATGCAACTTCAGCTGTTTCTGTGGCAACTGCTCAGTTTCCCTCCCGCTCCTGTTTCCAGTCTCCCTTAACCCGGCCAGAGGCGGCTGCTGGAAGCATCAGCACGGGGAGGAGAAAAAAACCCATCTCTGCTCAAGTTAATGTATCATCTCTTATTTCTCAGGGACTCTAATGACAGTTGCAGCGAAGCCAATACCAGACCGCCGAATCTTTCCCCGTTTGTCGATTATCCGCTCACTTATCCTGGCACCTGTCTATCATTAAGGGGAGGGTGTGAGGTGTAGTTTCTATGGCAACTGCAGGCAGCCTGCTGCCTTCAAGTGCTGTGAGCAGGCAGGGGGACAGGCAGGAGAGGCGAGGGGACCACGAGCAGCTCTAGACAGGCAGCTGCTGCCGGCAGCAGCAGCCACCCCATGCAGATGAGATCTGGCGTAGTGAAGCACGCATTTCATGGCACCTGCTTTTAAGCAGCATGGGGGTTTGGTGTTTATCATCTATTTAGCTCTTAGAAGTGTTTCCAAGCACATGTGATGGAGTTCAGTCTTGTTAGCATCCTCTCCAGGGGGAGGCAGGGGTAATCTGGGAGGAGGCTGTAGCTGATGGTTTGGATCCAGCTGTGCCTCCGGGCTCCTGGTGATTTGGCATTTCAGGCTGTGGCATTTCAGCCCTCATCTCATCCACCGTTACAGCCCTTTCCTAGAAATGGAGCTGTATCATGTAGTGGGTACATCCTCTTCAGAGGGGGTGCTTCAGATGATAATAATAAGAGGAAATTAAACACAGAAATTGTGGGCCAGGCAGAAAGCTTTCTGCTTGTTCATGGAGTCCTGTTAGAGCATGAAAATACTGCTCAGAGGCAGTATCAGGTAGTGTGTGGGCCTATGGGTTATGTATTCAGCAGATGAGAGTTTTAATCTTGGCTCTGAATTGGCTTGCAAACGTTCACCTTTCCGTACCCCTGTTTCTCTCACACCCTCTTCTGTTTTGGGTAAGTACTTTCTGTTAATAGGTGCTTCGTACCTGGAGCTGTGATCTCGCAGTGGGGACTGTTCGCAAGAAGTCTTTGAGCATGTACAAACAAATTAGATAATTTGCTGTTGTTTTCAAGTCATACTGACTTGTACCAAGGTGAAGAAAAAGATGGAAAACCTGTGTATGAAGTGGTTTCTTATGTTATTTTTGGGTACCTTTTGTCATGTCTGAGCCTTTCTGCCCCACAGTCGCCCAGGTGGCAGGGGAAAAGACTGGTAACTTGTTCAATTTCTGTAGTAACTTTTAGCAGAATTTCTGATTACTGCAGTTGTGGATCTGCAGGAAATCTGTCCCAGCGTAAGGCAGCTCCATCATGTCTCTCCTTGTTGAGACCTCCAACCAAATCACAATGGGAACTGAGAACTGATGAAAAAAGGCCTCCCTGTGAGCGGTTCACCCTACCTTAATATGGACCTTGTTTTCTTAGAGCTTAGCTTCTCCAGCCACCATGTGAGTGACTAATCAAGGACCTGTTCATGGAATTTCTAGGAGCAACTCAGGGACATTAGTTTGAATGGAGATGTAAGAAGCATCTGACACCCAATACCGTGTCCCTGCTGAATGTTACTCATAACAGTTGGGCTGCTCATTTTTGTAATGCAAGATTATTCATCCCACAGGACAAAGTGATCTCAGAATGCAAGAGTAATATTCATCTGTCCCCACCAACACAGGACCCTTGAAATAACATCGGGAAGAGCTTATGTTGTTTTGATAGCCTGGCTCAGTGCAATGCCATTGCAATACCTCAAGCGGCGACAAGGTTTTCTGGCTATCTGGACATCTGTTAGGACTGTTAGGATCTGTGTGGCACCCTGCAATTTGAGGGAAAGGTAGTTGCTCAAGAGGAAAGACAATTCCCCATTCAGATTTAGCATGGGGTGGCCTGGCTCTGAAGCAGAAAGATTTTGCATTTTTCCATTGTAACATCAGCCGCATTCACTGCTTTGGGACATGAGAGCTTTTGGGACCTGGCCAAAGAGAAACATTCTCAGGATGTTGAAGCTGCAGATAAGAGGTAACACTGGAATGTGTCTCCTGCCCTGCTTGGGGCATCTCCAGGAGGCTGAGCCCAGACCCTCCTTCCCCACCTTGTCTTTGCACATGAGTCCATTTGCTTTGGCTTGGATGTTATCTCATGCTGTCATGGATCTCAGTGAGGGGGAGGGTGACAAGAGCCATGATATCATTGTTCTGGCCTTCCCACTGTAGAAGCCAAAGTATTATGACTCTCTGGGCTTCTGTCCTGGTTTCCGAAGGAAGCGGGATTGCGTCAACATGGCCTGCGTGTGCACCTCCAGTCCATCTGTTACTCTGTCTCCTCTGTTGACTTCTGAACCCATTGGCCATTCTTGTCCTAGTTGGGCCAAAGTCTGGAGCTCTCAAAGATACAAAGTTCCCCTCACTACAAGAAGGACATTGAGGTGCTGGAGCGTGTCCAGAGAAGGGTGACGAAGCTGGTGAGGGGTCTGGAGCACAAGTCTGATGGGGAGCGGCTGAGGGAGCTGGGGTTGTTCAGTCTGGAGAAGAGGAGGCTGAGGGGAGACCTTATCCCTCTCTACAACTGCCTGAAAGGGGGTTGCAGAGAGGTGGGTGTTGGTGTCTTCTCCCAAGTGACTAGTGACAGGACAAGAGGAAATGGCCTCAAGTTGCGCTAGGGGAGGTTCAGGCTGGATATTAGGAAAAAGTTCTTTACTGAGAGAGTGGTGAAACATTGGAACAGGCTGCCCAGGGAGGTGGTAGAGTCACCATCCCTGGAGGTATTCAAGGAGCATGTGGATGTGGCATTGTGGGATGTGGCTTGATGGGCATGGTGTTGTGTGGTGTGGGTGGGTTGGTTTTGGTGTGGGTTGTGGTGTGTTTTGTGGGTGGTTTTGTTTTTTTGTGGGTGTGTGGTGGGTTGTTTTTTTTTTTTTTTAATGGTTGGACTTGATGATCTTACAGGTCTTTTCCAACCTTAGTGATTCTGTGATTCTGTGATTCCTATTAACTTTGTAAAAATGGGCAGCTTTAGAGGAGAGATAGACTTTTGGTCCTCTCTTAGGAAGGAAGCGCTACAGCTTGGGCTCAGATCTTGTTAGACACCAGAAATCCCCATGTGAGAGCGTTGTCATAAGACTCCCTGTCGCTTCTGAGGGAGGCTTGGTTAGAGAATGTCCCTTATGCGTGTAAAACCCATTTGTTGGCACAAATATATAGGAAACAGTTTTGTTGGGGAACAACATGTCAGTGTCACTGGTACCTACATGGATGAGCAGTAAGGGATACTATTGTGATGGTCAAACATTGCAGCCTCATTGGGCTGCTGGGGTGGCATGCATGGATGTACGCTGTTTTGATATACATGAAAGGTCTTGTGAACTTCAGATGGAAGTCCTTACAGAAGGACAGAAGTCTGGCTAGGCAGAAGGATGCAAATTTATATAATAATAATTAGAGAAGAAATTCATTACTGCTTTATAAGCTGCCCGTGCTCTGCCCCATGATTTCCATGGCTTTGCACAATCCAGTTTTACTATGATGTCTGTTATTCTGAAGGGCTGTATTACCTAACCAGGGTTTTCCTTTAACAAATGACAGACTTTGTCCCAGTAAATACACATTTACCTTGTCTCTTGCACATACACCACCTTCCTTGATGCACACATTCGTATTTCTTATAATTTCAATACCGGGCAGTTACTCAGGAAACAGCAGAACTGAGACTGTTTGCATGTCTCCAGTAGCCCCTCTCCTTTGAGCAGATGTACCTAATGACACAATCATCTACTATTTTTGCCACTAGCCCACTCCCTTCATCCAGTGACCAGAAGGCTCCTGCTCTCCGGATCATTACTTTTCCTTCTGAGCATGTGTCAAAGCAGCAAAGAGCTGAAAGAAAGCTAACATTGTGTCTCTATCTAAAAAGGATAAATGTGGTGCTCGGGTAATTATGGCAGCCTGACCTTGATCCTTGTAAAATAATGGACCAGCTGAGAAAAGCTCTATTAATAAAGAATTAAAGGAGGGTAAAATCATTAATGTTGATCAGCAGAGATGTGTGAACTGACTTCAGAGGCAGAATAGTCCTAGGTCGGGATCCAGCTCTCAGCAGACCTGGGTCATTTCCCAGCACTGCCTGCATGGCCTTGGGGGAGTCACTTTGCTCCTGATCAACGGGATTCAGTAGTGAGCCATGTGAGAGGAGGTTAGTTATCTTCATTTAGCTTCTGCTTTTCGAGTACCCACTCTGGTGATCAGCGTCACTCATCGCTCTCTAGACTTCTCAACACTGAAGTCAGGGACGCATGACGCTATGGGAGCTGAGCCAATGATCTGCTATTGATCTGTTGGTCTCCCTTCCTCCAGCAGTGGTACCTGTACACTAGTATGAGCAAGCTACCATTGAGGTACGTAGCTGCTAGAGTGCACAGAGCTTAAACAGGGCCAAATCTCTTCCACAGACTGAGCACCAGCCTCTGGGCCAACCACCTTTTCCCAGGTGCCAGAATCACTTGTAATATCTGATAAAAGAGAGCTGGTATTTGCTCCTGAATGCTTGGAAGATTCTTAACTAGAAAGGAGCCACCAGAAGTGACAGCGATGCAAGGACTCAATTATTCCTTTGTTGTCCCTGCAGATGTTTACACTTCCCATAAATCCTGTTGCTGTCTCCTCATCAGCTGCCTTTAGAGTTCTGAGCATTTTCTTCATGTATTATTACTTTTGCTGTGCCAATAAATAAGCACACCATCAATCAAACTAACAACATTGTAAACTTAGGAAATGCAGATAAAATATATGGTGCATTAAAAAATTCTTTGACCGGGTGAGATTTTTTGTAGCTGGTTTGATTGCTGCTGGTGCCAATGTAAATTTGGGGGAAGTATACCCAGAAATTTATGGAGCTTGGAATCCTGCCTACAAAGCATTGACCTGATTCCACTTTATAACCTAATAACGTTCCCCGGCACTGTTCGTGTAAATTTTAAATATAATTTTATGATGCTAAGAATTAGTGGTGTAATAATGTAAACACAATGTGGACTGTAACTCACCCCTTTCCCTCCTGCACTGGGAATGCCAAGCTCATTGCTGCTTCGTTCTCCAGATTATCCTGGGCCTGGGAAGTTTTGCAAGAGCTTAAAAGTGATTCATCAAAGGAACCAGCTTGTCAGCCCTGGAGCCCAAAGCTCTCTGTTTGCAGCAGTACAGGGTAGCTGCTAAACAAGCATCTGATTTCGCTCGGGTGGTGTCAGAGCCCTGACCCAGGGTGACCATGCTGGGGTGTGAGAGAGAAGTTCAGGCAACATATTCCAGGCAGTCCCTGCTGCCTGTCATCTGCCAACTTGCTGTTTTCCTGCTTTTCATCTAGGTGAAATCTGATTCCTCTAAAGTCCATGACAAAAAAAAAAGATCTTTTTTTCGTTTGTCCATTTTCCCTCTCCTTTTTCTCTTTCTTCCCTTCCTTTTCTTTCTCTTTCCCTGTTTGGTTTTGGTTTTAATGTTTTTTCATCTAATCTAACTAACAGAGCATCCAAATGCTGTGGCCTAGATATCTTTATAAAGACCCAATCCCTGCCTCTCAAATCTTACCCTCTTGACCTGATTACAGCACAGAGTGGGAAGGTGAGAAAGCCGTAGGGGACAGAGGGAAAATGATACATTGCAGCTCAGCAGGGCGTATGAACAAAAGTTGTACTATATTTACATAATATGTGAGTAAATAACCATCTGATTATCATTTCTTGTGGGGTTCCAAAAGGCTTGAGTGAGTAAGTTATGGTCCCCACTTAGATTCACTTTGTGATCATGTTCCTTCCAGGCAAGATGGCTTGGATAAGGCACAAAGATGGTTGCTGAATGAGGGATACTGAAAAGAAAGTCTTAAAAAAACCCTGCAGCTGAGGATGAAGAAATGGATTTTGATAGCAGGAGAAAAGGGGAACTGGATGCTTTGAGATGAGTAGTGGAGGAATTAGTGGTGGTGGTTGTGTCTGATCCTGAATGGAGATGACTCCTACTTTTCTGGGAAAAGAAGGGTGAAAATCCATTGCCAAGACTTGAGTTTATCTTGCCAAACATACCTACAATGCAGTCAGCAATAGGTGAGCTCTAGTTTCCTTCTGTAGAAAGTGGAAATCCAGTCAATGTTACCAGGGATCATGAGGGAGCAGTATGAAGAAAAAGTAGGAAAGATTCCCGCACCTAATGCTCTGGATGACAAGGGATGCACAGGGGAAGACAAGTGAACTGGGACACCAGTGTAAGGCAGAGACTGTTGATAGGTGGATGGGTCATTGTATTAAACCTTCACGGATGTTTTACCTGTTCCCATGTAAGATGCCTACCATTCGAAGTAGATCAGACATGTTTTCTTTTGGAAAATGGAAAACATTTTGATGAGACTTGGGCTCATGATCCTGGCCATAAACAGTAACAAAGAGTGAAACTGTACAAAATAAGGTTAGAAGAAAACCCTTGCAATATCACAAGACTGTGAAAGATCCCTACATGCTTCCTCCCTAGGAGAGGAAGATAACTCTTCCAGCTTATACTGGAAAACAGCATGGTGAACTCTCTATGAAATCTATATATGTATGAAGCACCATAAAAGAACCGAACTAGTTAGTTCAGGGCTATGACCACATAGCCTCAGAGAGGTTTCATTGCCCTCTTTAGCAGAATTCTCATGATGGCTTTCACTGGGGACTTAGTCAGGTATAGCTGTGATGAGGGCCATAACACATATGTGAGAGAAAAGGAGAGAAAGGGTTCTCATATTTCTGAGACTTCATTATTTCTGCAAGCTACAGCAAACACATTTGCAGGCGTTCTAGGAGGAGTTATAAATAAAGAAAATTAAACTACCATCGACCCAATGAGTACAGCCCATTTCATGCAGTGTTTTCACTGCAAAAGCTCTCTGACTTGATAACTGGCAAAACTTGGCGATTTGAGGTGTGCATCACTGCTGATAGGAGTCATTGGCAAGGGTGGAGGATATTATTTTAAAGAGACTGGCTCATTTGAAAGCATTTAAGGAATAGAATGAAGCTACACACACAAAATAAATCAACAAGAGTCTGCTTTCAAATGTGTTGCCCTGGTACAGATTAAACTGGATTTTAGTTCCTCTGGAATCTGAACCAGCTCCCCTTAGGGTCGAGGGAAAGGCTTAATTTATTATATACCAAAGATAAAAGGGATGGGATTGTGCCCTTCCTTGGTACAGTTGTTGGCAGAGGATGTTTTTATTTCCCCTACATCATGTGAAAACCGTGCTTTTCCAACCTAGGTGATGTCCATTGCAGAGGAAGGGTGAAGAGAAACTGCCTCTGCTGGAAAATAGCCAAGATAACTCTTTTTTGAAGACCCTTCTGCTTGGGTGCTACTGCAGGGTCTGCTCTGAGTAGATTGATGTTTTACCCTCAAAAATACACAGCTGACCAGGCACCCAAAGCTTGACACAGGCTGCAAAATGAGTACTACAGTTGAATTAGAACCCAGAGCCTCGTCCAAGCTCTGGGGTTTTATGCAGTACATCACCCAATGAAATTGCCTTTTTTCCCCCCCTGTTTCAATTAGAAAGAACATTAGGTCAATCAGATAAAGCCACATTGGGAGGATTTCCTCTTTATGGCGCTTGCCTCTTCAATTATCTATAATGAACTTCCTCACAGCACTGCAAAGCTTTTTATATGCAAACGAATCCTGTTTTGGGGCTGCCGCAATCACTGCTTGTTAATGAACTTGAAACAAGTGTTATCGGAAAGGTTACAGCACCAGTGGTGGAGGGGGACGGGTAAAGCTAGACAAGAAAGACCAGCCTGAAGAGCTGGGATTGGCCTGCAGGTAGCATAGTGGACTATCTCCAACCCCCATCCTCCAGCCCCCTTCAGAGCCTTTTCTCTTTGACAGACATCAAGCAAAATGCCCACTCTTGGGAAACGGCTGCTCAGCAGCAGATAGGGCTTTCCCATCCTCCTGTCCCACTGATTCAGTCTGCCAATGCATCTCTCTCTTAACTCCTATAGCTGGGGAGAAAAAAAATTGAGAGATGTTGCCAAGGTCTTTTCTTATGCCAGGAGAGAGAGAGGGAGGTGACTCAGAAGCACCAGGACATATTGGGCAAGTGAAGGGGAAGGGTCAGCGGCGTGTTGAAGCTATACAGTCCCCAATGGTATTTAGACATGGTATCTACTGGCGTGATCAGAACTGGAAACTCACTCTTATTTTACTATAGCCTAGACCACCTCCTTCCCCTGCCCTTTGGGTTTTTATAGGACTAAGTCACCCAAGGTTAGATTATGCCTCACTTCTCATGCTGAGTAGCTACTTAACCTTGCAGCTGGCCTTAACACTGATGTGCCTTGATAGGGTAGGATCATTGGACTCAATGTCGGAAAGACTTTCTAGGCTGTAAAGCCTTGCCCTTTTGTCAAGACAAACACTTTTATGACACTGTAGATATTGTGTTTCAGCATTAGTAGTTCCCTGGGGACATCTCATCATGGGACAGGACAACAGCAAGAGCAGAGATTGTTTGAACAGGGTGTGTAGCTCCTCAAGCACTCTTGGGGGTCAGAGACAGCCTCTTTCCCACAGTGGCTGTGTCTTGTGCATGATGCGGTATAAGGCAACTTCCAGTGCTCATATACTCAGTGTCCTGGAGTCTCCTCACAAATGTCTGCTTGTTGGAGTGCTCCTCAACACCAGGATCCCCAAGACAGCAGAGAATCACAGTGGTAAAGCTCATCACTGCAACGCAGTACCGCATAGGTTTGCCACCTCCAATCCTTACACCATCCAGCCAGGTTAACGTGATGGCCTATTAAGCCCCAGTTCTTGGTAGCACTTATTAAGCTAGGCCTTGTGCCAGATTAGCCCAGACAAATGGCCAGCAGACCCAAGATGGTTTACCTCCATCCACCTCCAGTGACTGTGTGATTGGCTGTCCTGGTTCTGTTGTTAGCCTGGGCAAAGCCAATTGGAGTCCATCAGCAGCTGTCAAGTACTTACACCATTAGCATCCCCCTATAAGTGCAGATGAGAAATCAGGTTGCCCCGAAGGGCTCTTCAGTCTGGCGTCCCCACTAGGACAGACAGACCCGTTTTGGGGACTGAGGAAGGCTTCTGGACTTCACTGCACCAATGCACTGAGTGGGTACTGGATTTTCTTCCTGCCCCTGGCCATGGATCGGCTCACACTAGCAATGTGATGATTGATGGCTCTTGTAATTCTATTCCTGTTGGTGTAACTGCAGATGTTACACGTCTAATCCATTTCTTTATCTTCCTAAGCTATTCGCTTCAGTAAGATGCTTCTACCATCTGCTCTAACAAGCTCCCAGGCTCTCATAAGCCATAAATTCCACTCTTGAGCCTTTCAGTCCCTTTCCCTACTTTCCAGCCCTGGATCAGTCATTTTCCTTCTGCTATCCCTTGCCCACACCTACGATTAAGCTTGCACCTCTTTATGTAGCTTCCCTGTCTCTGCTTGCACCAACTGGACCTGTTGGGCAGGACAGGCTGAAATGATGTTGCTCTCTGGACTGGACAGGGTGGCTGCACCATCACAATACCGTGGTCCTCTACAGAAAGCAGGTAGTGTGCCAAATACAGTGCAGAGAAGAAAAAGGGTGGACAGGCTTTCTCTTAGCATCTAGGAGTTTAAAAGACTTAAGAGAGCGGACAGCCAGGCACTCGCAAGTGATCAAGACAGTATGGTCTGTGCATGTGGCACGCTTATGTTTTGTAGCCCGTTGTAGTGTTTTTTTAAGGGATCCCATTTTATATCAAATTGCCTTGGACTAACCAGGCGAACGCTGCAGCAGTTTCCTAAAGAGTTGATAGCTTCCGAGAATACATGAATTTGACAGCTTGCAGTTGTCCAATTGTACTATGAAGAAGCAGTGCATTGCTACTCTACTTAAAGCTGTGCAAATAAATACGACTTCTGCATTGCAGCCTTCTGCATTGCAGCTCTGGGTGCCCAGACCTCTACCTGTGTGAGGGACCCACCAAAAGGCACTGCATTAGCAACATCCACTTAGCATTGCACCTCTTGTGAAATGGTGGCAAACCTTTCCAAGGGATCTCCACACATTGTGGAACAGTTGTTTCTTGGGAGCTGGATCCATCTGTAATAAATATTCTGTCCCCTTCTAAGCCAAAACAAACTCTCTTTTTAAGAGCCCAGGCTCTGTAGTTTACACGTGTCTTGCTGGATCTAGCTGCAGTTTTGCCTTTTGTACATTGGTGCATTGGCTGTTGGGGAGGGAAGGAATTATGCTCAGGTTTTGCTTTATTCACTTCTCACGTCATGGTATTGTGACCGGGCTAAGTCCCTGGATGGGACATGATTGCTTTCCCACTACCTGATTAATGGAGCAGGTATTAAAAAGAACCAGCGGTAGCTTCCTTTGGTCCTGAAGGTTGAAATTCTGCAGTGCAAACAAGGGAAATAGGAAAGGAAGATCTGTAAAAGAAATCCTTCCTCACCTGTTTACCTGAGCCTTCCCAGTAATGCTCCTTGAATACCCTTGTAATAGGCTGAGGCCCAGGGAGATGCAAAGGCTTCGTAACAGGTTGAAGCGAAGCGTGAAGTGAGAAGGTTGAGAAGCATCAGAGGACTCCACCTGGGGCTGGGAAACCTGTGTGCTGACTTGGCACATTCTCTTCTCTCTCCCTAGGACTGTCCCCAGCTGCTGCAGGCAGAGAAGATCCTGGTGCCGGTGGAAGTGATCAAGCCGATCACACTGAAGGCCAAGAACCTGCCCCAGCCACAATCGGGCCAGCGAGGCTACGAGTGCATCTTGAACATCCAGGGCAATGAGCAGCGGGTGCCCGCCTTGAGGTTCAACAGCTCCAGCGTGCAGTGCCAGAACACTTCGGTGAGCAAACCCTGCATGCTCAGGAGAGGTGCAGGGGTCAAGAAAGACCAGGAGTGGCTACAGCACTGTCCCAGTGGGATCTGGGGTTGTGTTGCAGCCCTTTTTACCTTATTGCCTACCCGATTCCAGACACAGTCAAAGAAAGACTGGTTGGTAACTTGCAAACTGCCCTTTTTGCTCTTTAGGCTAGCTGGCGTCACCACACAGTAGTTGCTTCCACCCTTGGATCCCAGCATTTGGCCGTGCTGGAGCACCTTAGCCATGACCCCCAGGCATTATTATCAGCTTAACCTGCCCATATCCTCACAGTGCCATATCCCTGTGTGCATTCAAAAGGGTTTCCAAACAGACAGATGTTTATATTAACACTGAGAGTTAAGGTTATTATGTGGCGTTTTAGTGACAGGACATCTAAACCCCCATATAAACCCCCCATTTGAGTCTGATGGATGCCAGCGTGTAATGTGTCAAAAGAAGGGTGAGATGCTGAAGGCTTGAGTCCAGCCTTCCTCCAGCCATTGACTCACGGCATGGCCCTTTCCTCTGCCAACCTCTGATTCCACGTCAGCAGTGCAGGACCAGTAACCCCCCTCCCAGGGAGCCTGTGTGAGTCACGGTGGTGTTGTCAGCGCATCAGTGTCAGTTTTGGGGTCAAACACTGGCATCTGCCAGGAGCCATGCGTATGTGGAATGGTGGTCTCCTACCACTGCTTCTCCAGAGGTTTCTCCATGAGATTCATGTCTCCCAGACATGCATTTGAGTCATTCTTGTTGCTGCTACTACAAGACAATTTATTAGTCAAAGAGCTAATTACAGGCTTTAGCCACTTCACTGCAGCTCTGCCACTCCATGCCGGGCAGCGCTTGTTAAAATCCGTCACAACATATTCTGCTGCATTAAGCAGCGTGCTGAAAATTACAGGCAGTGCACACATTTTACGATCTGTTCCAAACAAGCAACTTCCCAACGACACTCTCATATTTGTTCCTTTGTCCCCCTCCCGCCCCCTGATTTTCATTACTGGTTAGTGGCCTGTGAGCATCCAGGTTTGAGGTTTCACATAAGAAGGCATGGCACTTTTTAAAAAAAACTATTTTCTTTTACAATAGTGAAAGCCTGTGGCTAAAGGGTATTATATGGACCTGGACAGAGTCTATATATATGTCCAAAAAGACTTAGCAGGGAAGACAGCAGCCACCCTTTAGAGTCACGAATTTTCTGGCACACATAGACATCAGCATGAGGTATCTCAGGATGATTTTAAGCACAGTTAGGCTGAGTAGGGGACTGACTGCCTCAGCAGTCCTGAAGAGTCTCTCTCAGCATCCGAGTTTGTGGTACCCAGTAAATGAGCCTGTTTTTCAGAGGTAATGGTTACTATTCCCATACTACCTGCATGCTCCAAGAAGTTGCTAGTGCCTAGGACCAGAGAAGTGGGCTTCAGTGAATCCCCAGATGCATTTGCTCATGGGATGCCTGAGTGCTGCGGCAGCACCATGTTGATTTTAGTGTTTGTTTTGATGCCAGAACACTCAAGGCTACTCCTGAGATGCACAGGGTAGGCAGGGCTGAGTCTCAGGCTAATGACAAGGTACTCCACATCCTTGCTGCTGTGTGGTCTTAGTAGGAGGCATGTCCCATGTTTGGTGGTGGCTCAGGAGGACCTCTCTCTTCTCCAGGGAGAGAGGCTTATTTTGGAATAAACTCAACTCTTTCCTATTCTGTTTTCTGCCTCCTCTCTCCCTCTCCCTCTCCCTCTCCCTCTCCCTCTCCCTCTCCCTCTCCCTCCTTCTCTTTTCTTCTCTTTTATTCCATTTTCTTCCCTTTTCTTCCCTTTTCTTTTGAAGGCACTTTGACTCTCTGATTTGGGTTCTTATTTTTTTTTCTGACAAATGTTATTTCATTGTTGCTCTGAATTTGCCAGACACTGAGAGAACGAGATGTGGAAGGGAGAGCCAGACAAAAGAAAGAAACATTCACACAGATACAAAAAGGGAACAGAGAAGCCCGGGCTCTGTTTGAGCAGGTGGCAAAGGACACAGACAATAGGGAAGGAGTGCTGTAGATATGTCTCCATCATGATTATTTCCTTTCCTGCCAGAATTAGCATTCAATCTGGAGCCACTGAGATACAATGAGCCTTGCTCCGAGGGTCACCTGGCTTTAGAAACAGCCGTATGAGCTTGTTTGCAGATTGAATCAGCCCCCTTCGACAGAGCTTTTTACTCAGCAGAGTTTCTGGATGAGGCACTGAATGTAGCACCTGCAATGCAGGCTTGGAGCATGTCCAAAGGAGGGTGGGAGGATGTGTTGAGATGGTGTGTCCCTGAAGGGATGCTATCCTGCCAGCAGATCTTTCTGTTGATGATGCATGCTAGACTAATCAATCATTCTTGGCTTGTTTTCCTTCATAAGCCTCAAGATCTACGCTCTCCCATCAAACACTAGACACCAACTAGCTCAAATTCAGCTCTTGCAGAATAACTTCTGCAAAATGCAGGAGTTTTCCTGCTTTCACACAGGACAGGATCAGGAAAAAGCCTTAACTCTTGCTCTCCACTGCCTGGTCCCTCAGGTTTTGTGCCAGGGTAGCTGAGATCAGAATCATCCTAAGCAGGCGTTTTTCTAAGTGGCTCCAACTTCAGTTAAGAGATGTTATAAGGACACCCAGGTGGGACCAGCCTATCTGACGGTCTGACAGTAATGTCACATCCAGCACTGAGGCTGCCTAGGTGCTCGGTCCAGTCTATAGCCAGCTCTGTCTTTCCCCCCCTTTCCTGGAGATATTTCTTTTGATAACAGCAATAAGTCACTGCAGGCAGCACGCTTCGGGACAATTATTGTTCTTGTCAAGTGGTTTGAGACTCTCAGCTCTGGGCTTTGTCCTCTATCACACCACCCAAGGCACGCAATTATCACTCAGAGAGATCCTGCCTGCCATTCCTTATTGCACTTATGATAGCTCTGCCGACATTCTGGACACAGAGTGATGGGAGGAAATGAAAAAGAGGAGAGCTAAGGAGGCATATAAATAAGTAAGTAAAAACGTCAGCAGAAATGGCTGAAATCGCTAGATCTATTAAGGAAGAGAGCAATCTCCCCGGTGGGAAGCAGTGGGATCCCCAGCACTTGCAATCAGACCGATATTAGCAGCTTCAGCATGAGGAGAAGGGAGGTGGGTGAGAGATGACCCACCTGATCACGCCGTGATCATTACCATTACCTGTTTCAATGCAGAAGCCCACATTCTTGCTTCATGTGAGCCTGCACCGGCAGCACACACTGATTTCTAGCAGTGAAATCCCTGCTGATCACTTGCCTCAAGTCCTTCATAGGTCCATGTGTCATGAGATCCGAGATGGTACAGCTGAAAGTGTTGTGTAACTTAGGGATAGGAAAAGAAAATATATTTGTCACGTCATTGCACCTGAGCAAAAGATCTCAGAGGCATTTGACTCTGTGGTGCGGCTCACACAGTGGAGGGAGTGATATATCAAAACAGAGCTAGGAAAAAATGAGGAGCTATTCACAGAAATAATGGGAAAACACACTTATGAGTGGGCAAAAGAAGAGGAGCACAGGGCTGTGAGCCATACATGCACTTCCCTATTATCATTATGCATTATTTATTATTTATCTACATTCAAATATCACAGAGAAACTCCAATCATGATGTGAGATCTATTGGCCTGGGTGATACACAGACATAAAAATTCAGTCCCAGCTCCAGGATGACTGTGGGCAAGAAGTTTTCTGCCTACAGTTTATGGCTGGAAAATTGATGCAAAGAGGGATTAAATGATTTGCACAGGATCACACAAGGAGTTGGTGACAGAGCCAGGTACAGGAATCAATCCCCAGGACCGAGCTCTAATCACAATCCTCTGTCAGGGAAAGCAGACTAACACTAAAATACTACTAAAATGATGTTTGTCCGCAGATGTTTCCCTGCTATTGGACGTGCTCGAGGAACAAGGGGGAAACGTCATGTAACCGCTCTTGGTTTATCATCCTAAGTGTGCCCAAGCCAAACTACCGAAGGGCCTTACCTGGTGATACAGCATCCCAGAAGGATGCAGCAACAGGTCAAGCATGGCTATGGATTTGCACCAACTGCACGGCTCAGAGGTCTGTGAAGCAGAGTTCCTCTTATGCACGGTGCCAGTAGTAACAGGATTCCCAAAAGAACCAGGAATTTACAGATTTCTGAAATGCAAAGTGTCTTTCGATGAAGGCAGCTAATGCTTGCATAGCTGTTGTAGAACTGATAGCTGTGATTTTGCAGCCATCCTCTTGGTCTGAGGGTAGTGAACTTTCATGCGACAAACAGTCAATGTCTTTACAGTAGCTTGCGTACAATATGATAAACCGCTAACAATATGGCAAAATGGCCAAGTGAAGTGATGGGCTCAGCCCGTCTTGCAGGAGTATTTGATACTAGCGAAGAGTTTAAGAGGTGAAGAGCTTGTACCTGGGAGTTCAAAACACACTGTGCTGTTCCTGTGAATTACAACAGCTTCTTCTAGCAGCTTTTTGGCATTTCCTGATGAGAGCCAGTCTGTCTTTCTGGAAGGCAAGCCTCTCCTTCTCAGTTTGGGCCTCTAAATTGCCTGTAATTTTCTGCTTTGATTTGATTTGCATGGTGGGAATCCAGATTTTGCAGACTTATAGGTCAGATTTACATCTTTTCAGCAGTTTTGCCTGTGCTGGAGAAAGTTGTGCAAGGCAGTGCACACATACAAGCCTTAATGGTATGAATGCTCTTAGCAGGAGTATCCAGGAAGCTCTGCTGTTAGTCCTGGAGATCGATACACCGTCCTTTTTTCTTCTCTGAAACATATTTCCATCCTATTGTTAGAGCTGAGCGAATCCTTTTCAAAGACTCCTATTGAGTTCAGTGGGCTTTGAACAGGGGTCACAATGAGTTAGCAGCTCCTGTGGTCTGAAGAGGATGGAGCATTTACTCGCTGTTACTTTGCAAATTGCTCTGTTTCACTGCCGTGCAGCCCACGAGCTGTCTGAGGGGGCCAGACACAGAAAGCATCCCCATTCCAGCCCTCAGCTGGCTTCATCCTTGGAGCTCTTCCGTGCGGATCCTGTTGTTTATTCACTAGTATCCATTTCCAGTTCTGGATCAAGTCTGCTGAGTTAACAAGTCTAATATGTGTTTGCCCCTGGTGCTGCAGTCAGATAAGATCTAAAATCCCAGCTGGGCTCCTGCTGCTGGCGCTGGGATCCTCAGTGGGATGAAAGGCTCTGGGGGACTCCAGCTGCCTGTCCCTTGGCAGCCCTGTCTAGGCTCTGCTAACAGCTAAATCCCAATACACACACACACGAGGCTCTGCTGAGGCAGAAAGCAGTGCTTTCTCAGGCACCTACAGACTCAACTTCTGACTTAGGGGTGACCAGAGGTCCTGTATATATGCTCTTTCCCATTCCCAATCAGCATTTGCAAAGTGCTGTGCAAAGCAGGCATTTGCAAAGCTCCTGAGTGGCAGAAGATTAATTATTCTCTACTTTGCAGACACCCTTCTTCATACTCCTGTCTCCCCACCCTTGTTACTAGCTCCAAAAAGCTGTGAAAAGCCAGTGTTGTGAGTCCAAGCGACTCTGCATCATCTTGCATCTTGCTGGCAGTGACACCGAGAAGTGTCATAAAAATGCTAATACCGAATGAGACTGGCGGGTACAGCCCTATTGCAAAGGACTCTACTAACCTGCGGCTGCTCTTTACTTCCATGGTAACCACAAAGCTTATACCCATAAATACCCTACAACTAGATTGTAATCACAGGGTCTCGCAGATTAGTGGTTAATTGTGTTTAGTTTGTCCAAAGAGAAATTACCGTGCAACTCGCACTCACTCTGCCGTAATGGACAGAAATCACCATATACGATTTACTCTGCAATTACACGGCAATTAACGGATACAGAAAAACCTACCTCTAAAGGCTCAGAGCTTTGGTATCTCTGTGGAAAACTAGGCTGAGACTTTAAGGGATGGGGAACTCTTTAATGGTCTCTAAGACATACCCAACCAAACCAGACGGCTTATTGAATTGTATTTAATCTTTAGCGGGGAAAATGCCTTTTTCTTTAAAAGTGGGAGATTGTCCCGCTATAGAAGATCCCAGTGCAGTGGGAGATTCCTGATCTCAGGAGGGTAAACCCTTATGTGTGCTGTGGTCAGTAATAGTAGCAGACACGAAATGTCTCTCCACTTCTTGCCTTGTTCCCATTCTGGCATTTAAGCAACCATCTCCTCTCCCATTATGAGGCTTTTTGCCTTTTGGTGAAGTGTTGGATAGAAGCTGTTGATGGAGGTGGGCAGCAGGATCTGGGTGAACCCTGTGTGAACTGGCTTATGGTAAACCAAAATCTAGATGAAAAAATTCACTAAGCACCATGTGTCAGAAAGCTCTCCGAGTGGAGAGGGCCTCCAGAGATCAGCTTCCATTTCCTTTGTTAAGGCCAGAGCTGTGTAGCTTGACTGTGCCTGACAAGTGTTTGATTAAGTCTGTCCAACTCTCTCAGAAGATTTCTATGGCTTTCTTAATACATATTTGCTGGAAACTGGATACTCCCTACTCCAGCTGAAGCCTTTCTGGTTCTGAGTAGGGAAAAAGCCTCCTGGGGCTTACATATGTAACAAACTCTTAACTAGTACATCCCCAAATGAGATTTGTTTGGTTTTTTGGCAGCAATATGGCATTGTTGATTCACAATCTGTGATCTTCAGTAGTCCCCAGACCCTTCCTGCAGCACTGGCCAGTCACTCCAATTTCATATTTGTTTGCATTGATTTCTCCTTCTGAGGAATACTTGGTACTTGCCTGCATTGAATTTCGCTCTGTTGATTTTGGCACAGTTCTACAATTTGTCAAGTTTGTTTTGAATTCTTAACCCTGCTTTTGGATGTTCTTGCACCCTTTCCCAGAGCAGTGTCATTCATGAAATCTGTAGTCTATCATCCAAGTCAGTAGTGAAAATACTGAATAATGCCAGACCCAGGACAATACTCCATTTGAAACACCCTCCCAGCCTGACATTGAATTATTTGATGATTTTTTTTTTGTTTTGGTAGCTTTTGCATATACCTTATGGTGGCTTTGTTTAGATCATATTGCTCTAGTTTGTTTATGGGAATCTCCTGTAGGACAGTAGCAAATACTCTACTGAAATAGAGATAAATCACATCTGCTGCCTCCTCTTTATCCACAAAGCCATTAAGCCTGTCAAAAAAGGAAATTAGATTGGGTTGACACAATTTGTTCTTGACAAATCTATGCTGGCTGATTTTTATCACCTTATCATCTTGCAGGTGCTTATAAATTGATTGTTTAATAATTTGATGTACTTTCTTTCTGGGAAGCCAAGTTAGTCTGACAGATCTATAATTACACAGAACCTCCATTTTCCCCTTTTTTAAGGTATTTCCATGATATGCCTGTTCCCTGCTTTCTGAGACCTCACTCAGCTTCCAAGTGATCTTCAAAATACCTCTAGTGCAGATAACCTTACGTATACGCTCAGCATCTATGGATTACACAGCAGAGGTGTATTTGGATGGTAGACCCACAATGCATAATGTACACCTTAGAGGTGCACCCAGGCGTTGGCAAAATACTCTTCAGAGCTCTGTTCAACACCTAGAAGGTAGATTTCCAAGATAAGCCCTATCACATGCAAATATGCTTACAATATTCACCTAACTGCTAAGTAGGCTATTGAGAGGGATGCGGCTTGCTCTATTGAGAACCACAACTTTCAGAGCATCCTGTGGCTTTCTGGCAGGTGATGGTGATTAGGGAGGTAGGTGACAGCTCCATTTCTCTTGTTCACAACTTGTGGCACCACCTCTTGCTCTGTCCCACCTTATCCCATCCCCTCCCCATCTCTGGGCACCACGTAAGTCTGGGTTTGTTTGGGTTTTTTTTTCCTCTCCCACTTCTAGTATTCATACGAAGGGATGGAGATCAACAGCCTGCCGGTGGAGCTGACGGTCGTGTGGAATGGGAATTTCAACATTGACAACCCAGCACAGAACAAAGGTAAAGAGTTATTTCAACTTGTCCTTGGAAGCGGTAACCTTAGCAACGGGCCACATCGCTCCTTACACTTAACAAAGCTGCCACCATCTCCCCGTGCTGTCTGGTGCATACTTGTTCTCTGCACTCTGCAAATTACCAATTTTTTTTGTGTGATTCCCCCCCCCCTTCTCTCTTTGCACCCGAGAAATAGGAGTCCCCCTCCCACTTGTGTTGCTTTCCCTCTTCCTTCATCACCTTTGCCTCCTGCTTCTCTCTACATTTCTGTGTCTTGTTTTTATGCCCCTCCTTCTCCGGCTTTCTCCCCCACTTTATTTCTCCTGCAGTGATGCTCTTCAAGTTAACATGCCAGGAGATTGGGCGCTCTCTGCTCAGAGGCAATGTAGTGATGAACAGGGGAAGGGAGAGGGGGAGGAGAAAGGCTGCAGCTTGCCGTGGGAAAAGTCTGAACAAAATAAAATGGTAATGGCAAAGGACAGAAAACCACCTCCTGCCCAGAGCTTGGCTCTGTTTATCTACCACCAATGACACAGGATTGATGTGCTCCTCACAGAGGGATATTGCATGTCCAGCCACAACCCTGAGGCAGGCATTTTTGTTTGGAGATGGATGGTCCATTCACATCTTCTTCCTTCTTGTTCATTACCATCAGCCACCCTGAGGCCTTTCCCTCGGGCAACCTCTCCTCTCACCTGCTCTGTATTTACAGGCCAGTCCTGCAGACTCTTTCCTTCTCACATCACCACCTCTCAAAAGTTTCTCACTCCCTCGCTTTACCTTCTCTTTTCTTGGACACTTTCCATATCTTCTCCCACTCCATCTCTCCCCGTTAAATACTCCCATGCTCCTCTCACATCATTTGACACCCACCCTCTTGCTGAGGGGTGGTGGGTAAGGTTTCCACCAACACCACATTGAAGCTGGAGAGCAATACAGAAGGCAGCTCTTCTCCCCATGGCATGACCCCTTCCTGTTCTACTCCTGCAGCCACCTCTGTGCTGTCTTTCTCTGCTGGCTCAAATTGCCAGTGTGTTCGAATAGCCAGTCTCGATGCAAAAGGTCCTGCGCTGTCCTCCCCAAAACCGTGCCTCTTGAAGGTTAAATCCACTCAGTAAACACAACAGGCTGGAGACCCTTGCCTACCCCTGGCATTCAGCAGCGTGGCACAGCCCGTGTTCACACTGCCGACCTTTCTCCATGCTGAAGCTGTCTGCCCTCTCTCCTGCTCTCCAAGCTGTGCCAAGGCATTGCCAGGACAGTGCTAATTTTCATGGGCCCAAACAGTGCCACGGACTGTGCTAGCCTTTAACACTGCGGGTTGGAGGTCAGGATTTGGGCACTTGCCCCAGTCCTGCTTAGTCTTCTGCTAGCCTGAGCGTTCCTGATGCAACATGGTCCACACCAAGAATGTGAACCCTTTTTTTGGGCAGTACTGAGATGTCCTAGGTGATGTAGGAGTAAAATCAATCTCATGATCATGATAATTGTGTCTTTAGGCATGTCTGTGCTGGTAACATAAACCAGACCAAGGGATGAACTCAAGAAACATCTATGATGCTTAGTCTTTAGTGTAGTCCCTTACAAGTTCTTGGGTTATTCAAACCCAAAAGGTTATAAGCAATGAATACAAAAAATCTGGGAAGTGGCACTGGCTGGTGGCTATCCCAAATGAGTAGTTTGGATGATACCGTCATGTTTTGGGTCAGAAATAAAGCTTAGGCATGTGCACATGGATATATCCCATGGAGGCTTACCACATGCTCTCGAGGACACAGAGAGCTTTATTTGCTAGTATAAATTTAGTGGCTACAAGCAAACACAAAACCCTGGCAGGGCTTTGCACAGTGCTGGAAACAAGCAGACCTTCTCTGGAAAACCAAGAGGGAAAGGCAGAGGCAGGATTAGACCCAGTGCCTTTCTAAGTGCAGTTGCACCAGAGTACACTGCCTTCAAGCAACCAAGATGCCACTGCTTTCATAGCCAGCATTACATGGGCTGGGCTGGTAGGCTGAAAGACTCAACTAACCCAAGCCTACTGAAGTGCCTGCAGAGATACTCACTGATAGCATTGCAAGCAGAGCAACTCAGCAAATTTGAGGAAATCTTACAGAAAATTAAGGAAAGGGCTGTATCCCCTGTAGCACACTGTAACTGACAGCTGTTTTGCAAACTTTTCTTGCACCCAACCTGGACAAATAAAAAGTTTCTGAGCTTTTCCTTGCATTCATCAATACTTGCTGACTTCTGGGGTGCAGGTATGAAGAGACAGCCAGAGCTTTTCAGCACACATATCCAAAGCCTTTGAGCTTTGGGATTGTGTGTAGTAATAACCACAGACAAGACTTGAGTCACCTACTGACACAGCAGAACAGAAGAACAAAGGGAAAATCCCCCATCTTATAAATAAATCCTCCAACACGCCCACAAATACAGAAAAACAGCAAGTCTGAAAGCCTCGATTCTGCTGTCTTCATCTTCAGGGAGGAGATTTTTGCTCTCAGCCCCCTATGCAACCCAGGCCTCAGTTTACACATCTGTAAAATAAGGATAAATAGCATGATCTCATTTTGTAGGAGGACTGCAACATTTTGGGGCTTTATTTGGAAAAAGCGTTGACAGCTTCTAATCACTTAGCAGCCCAAGATGGAGCTAAGCATTAATTATTGCTGTCTGTATTAGAGGAGGATCCATTTAGTACTTCAAAGTGTAAAGCAGACTGAATTTCTGGAGCAGAAGAAGGGGGAAAGGCTGATTATGAATCCCTGGATTCAGCCTCATAGTGAACCATTGTGGATTTACTATTCTTTCTTAGGATTTCTGTTAAGGGGGAAACCTGAGTGGCATCACCTTAGCATGCAGTTCTTGGTAGTTTGACACCAGACAATTTCCCAAGTTTAAGCTGTCGGTAGACCAGGTCTAGAAAATCCTTTTAAGATGAAGCGCTGAGGCTGAGACTGGTTATAGGTGGCATTGTACGACATTCAGACAGTCTCTGAAAAAGGAAGGGACTGAGGCCAAGATACTGCTCAAGCACCTTTCCCCCCAACCTCCTGCTTGTAGCCCCTCACCCTACTGTGGGCAGCATCCTTCCTTCTGCTCCCAGTTTCCAAAAATATCCTTCACGGGGGATGAACTCTGACAAGTGCAATTGATTTCAAGAAGGATGTAAACATTTTTTCCCCCATTATTTACCCCCCTAGAGAGGTCCCATCCTGCCTCTGGAATGAGCTGCCCAGAACACCTTCCCCTCTCTCGCTCTTCATTCTGCCCTCTGACATCCCACCACTCTCCCACGCTGTCTGCATCTCTCAGGTCCTCTCTGTTTTCCTGTCCCTGCAGTTCACCTGTACAAGTGCGGGGCTATGCGGGACAGCTGTGGACTCTGCCTGAAAGCCGACCCGGACTTCGAGTGTGGCTGGTGTGAGGGGCAGAACCAGTGCACGCTGAAGCAGCACTGCCCAGCCCAGGACAGCCAGTGGCTGGAGTTGTCCAGCACCAAAGGCAAATGCACCAACCCCAAGATCACGGATGTAAGTCATGGATGTGCAAGAAGCTGGGGTATTCCCTCTCGTCCCCTTTCCTTGGTTTATTTTCCTGATTTGTCTTTGGGTTGGTGAAGGGAAGGTCAGGGCTGAGTTCTGATGGGTCAGGCAAAGCCCCAGGCACCCTTGGGGATGGAAGGCCATGGTGGCCTTCAAAGGTAGGCACACAACTTCAGGTGTCAACAACATAGGGGTGAGCAGGGTGTCAGAGTTCCCACCATAGTCAATGCGGACATGAATAGTTTGCACAAATACAGTCTGCTGGTGCAATGTGAGGAACCCCATAGAACCTGACCTGCCCACATAGGGCTGGTAGATGTGACATGAAGCCTTTAGGAGACCTTGGCCTTCTAGAGGAAGAGCTGAAGGTGAGACAAGATGCTCTGAGGCATCTCAAATGGACAGTGTGAGGGCAAGCAAAGGAGCCCAACTATCTCTTGAAACAGCCTCTCCGGCCAGCCTGGCTGAAAAGGAGATGTTGATTGATCCCAGAGTGGTTTGAGCTTTGCTGACAGGAGGTCAAGGAAGGGGGCAGGTTGTAGTTCATGCTTCCTGGCAGCATGACATGGACAAAGTCAATGTCCAGAAAAAAACAAGACTCCACTGACTCCAGCAGAGTAACGCTCTTTTGTTTGCCTGGCTGACTTTGCATAATGAAAGAAGTCCCCATAGAGCAAAGAAAGCCCTGTACAGTTGTCAGCTGTCCCCCTTTGAAGGCTCAAGGAGGAGGCAGGATCAAGCCCAAACTAAACAAAGTTTGGAACTGTCCTATTAAGTGATAAAGAGAGAATGAGGGCAAGGCTGGGGGGAAGGACCTGCAGGATTACAGTGTTCTTTAGAAGGTTTCCTATTGATTGTGTTGGCCGGGCCAAAGGAAGAGCTGGGGGAAAAGTACGAAGGGGAGATACGAGAATAGAAAGACTATAGAGAGATGGAGCAGAGGAAGGGAGAGAAGGCAAGGGAGGTAAATCAGGACTGCAGTCTAAAGAGGTTTTTGTCTGCTGTCTTAGGACATCAGGTGGCTTATTTTCCTCGAAAGCAAGAAAGGCTTTTTCAATTATATTTGGTTAAGAATCAAAAAAGTGTGAGTGTTATGGACAAGCCCTAAGCCAATGTCCATGTGTGAAAGTTTTGTGAAAGCAAAGGCTGGGTAGAATCTGTTTTTCCCAGATGCCACTGAAAGTAGCCCCTCTTACTGTGTTTTGATCCATCTTCCTGTCGTTCATCAGTCCCCAAAGTACTCATTCAATTGGACTGCTGGAGTGCCAGGCTTATTCTGATGTTTCCAAGGTGGAGGTCTCCACGGCACTTGGATTTATCTGGAGCTGGTAATTTTGAGCCCACCTGAACCACCTGAAGCTGTGAAACCAAACCCAGATAGCCAGAATGAGCAGCTACATCTGAAAGTTCAGCTTTAAGGCCTTGAAAAGGCCTCCTTATTGGGAGCTGGGGGAAACCTTTTTTGAATCTTTTCAGATTCTCAAATCTTGAGAAAGAGTCAGAAATTTTGCACAGATTCATAGAATTTGGTATTGGGAAGCTGGCAGATGACCAACTAAAGCAGATGTCCAAAACACAAGGACCTGACCATGCAGTAGTACGACATTCTGAAGGTCCATTCACATTTCTCTGCCATGTTTTGACCCCAACCCTGCATCTACAGTCTCTTTATGAAGTGCAAAGCACTCATTCTCCACCGTACAGCTCCAGTGGGGACATACTTCTAATTCTGCTGGCATTTCCTCCAACAGCTCCCAAAGCTCTAACAGATCATTGCAGTATTCGCTCATGAAATATTCCAACTGTCTGGTGCAATCATAAGTAGCTCTTGGAAAGTCTTTTTCTGAGCCATTAGCATGGAAGTAATCTCAAGTGACTGGATATATATTGCAGCTAATGGTAGGTCTGGAGTGGTTGGTAAGAGCACGCACATTCTGGCGAGAAGCCAGGGCAGTATTTGTGCAGGCGAAGGAGGAGAAACAACACATGTACTCACACTTGCACAGGCACACACACATACCCAGCACAGAGCTTCCCATAACCTGTATTTATTTACTAGCTCTTGCATTTATATTGCCACTCAGTGAAATTAAAGGACTTACAGACTCTCTGAGCCACAAAACCTCCTTTAAGAGTGACAAGCTGCAGCATTAGGCTGATATGAGCAGAGGGCGTAAATTGTGATGCTGTGTCGCAGCTCTGGGTCTTCACGAGAAAGCTGAGGCTTCCTGGCAGCTTTTGTTTCCTTGCCTGTATTTTCCTCTCCAAAACTGACAGGTCTCGTTCCACATTTTTGCACCTGTGATAGAAACAGGCTCCTTCTCTCTCGCTGTGCAAACAGCGTGGTAACACCTTCTTCTTGCATGCATCCATGGGATTGCAATGAGCGGGGTTAAAAAATCTCCCACATGCGCCTGGGAGAATCCCAGGCCCTCCTGTTCTAAGGAAATAAGTGGGTTTTGAAGCTGGTCTTTGCAAATAAAAAATCGCACAGGGAGGGGTTCAGAGGTGCTGTGCTGGTTTCACTCCGGGAAGTTTCCTGTTGGTGCTGTTTGAGACATAGCAAGACTTTTTTAAAATCTTGTGCTTTAAACAGAGATGGAAGGAGGATGATAATCTTTCCACTGAGTTTTTTGTGACTTCTCCAGTGAAACTTTTGTCTCAAACTCACCCCTAGTTCTAAAGAAAAGGACTTTTCTAGCAAGATACTCCTTTTCACCACTACACCTTCTTTTATTCAGGGTAATGACATTAGTCATATGAGAAAAAAAATCCTCTTTTGACCTGCTATGAGATGTACTGCCCATGCTAGCAAGGTCTTTCAAGCATGGGTGAGCCCTAATTAACCACGAATTTTACTAGAACAAGTAAAAACCATTTGATGGCAAGTTTAATACCACAAAACAGAACACAAATATTCCATGGGGAACTCAGTTCTCTTACAAAGTGTGTCTAATACATAAGGAAATAAAACAAAATCTGGGAATTTTAGTTTATCTTCCTTTCTTCATTTTGAGTACATATTAGTTTGCATTTGGTATGGTGATATATTCTAGCCTTCCAGCACCGTTCATATAGTGTTTTATCAGGAGAGGATTAACTGACATCAGCAAAAGAAGTATTTCAAACAGAAAACTTTGCTTGAATAGATATTTATTAATGATTTAGAATAAAAATATTTTGGAATAGCCATTTTTGGAAAATAGTTCAAGTTTTCAACGTTGAGTCCCCAGGTGAGACAATCAGTATTAGTTTCTCCTGGAATAGAAATTTCATTTTCATTCTCATTTTTTAAGATACTTCTTCATTTCCTGGAAAATAACCACAAATGCCTCTTTCTTTTCTTCTCGTCTTATCCATTTTCTACTTGTCTATCAATCTCATCACCACAGACCATCCAAAGGTCAAATCTCCAGCCAACCCAAATAATCATTTCACCTGTCAGATTTATGAATGTTGTGCTATTTTCTTTTTAGGACTTAAGTATCTTGTTGACTTTTGGAGTAGGAATAAGCCTGCCACAGTTCTGATTTTGTTGGCTCAAGTGGTATTTGCACCTGAGACTGGGCCGTTGCAGGGGTGTTGTGCTACAGAGGTTGCGTCTACGCGCCACAACCCTACAGGTCCAAGCACTTGTCTGTGATCATCTGTGCTGTTAAATTATTAACCTCTGTAGGTTCCCTGTATAGTCACAGCAAAGACACAGTCATTCAGGAAGTGGTTCATGGCACCTAAAATTAAATATCCTAAAATAAAATATCCCCTAGAGGTGCCAGCATCTCTCTCCAATTATTAAAGATGGACCTTCTAAAATTGGCCTCTGGGTGGAAATTAGGCTACCCCTGGTGCCAGACGCAGTGCTGGGAAGCAGTCAAGAGCAGTCCTGCTCGTGCCAGTGCCTCGACTTTCCCTGCCAGTCCAACTGCTACGCAAGGGTCTAGCTGCCAGCCCTAGATTCCCAGTTGGCAGACCAGTCGGCCGGCGGGTACGGACCTCAGACAGGGAATTCCCCATTCCTCACCTTGGAGAGAGCCTTGCCAGCGTTGGCAGATGGCAGCCATGGCATCCTGAATGGGCAGCAGGGAATACCATTTGAAAGCAATGTTTGAAGCCCCTTTCAACTAGCCAGTTGTATGGCAAAGCATTTGGGCACAGTGAATAATTGGAAGGGCAGAACTGAGATAATTATCGGCCAGCCTCATGATTTCTGTGTTGTTTCAATGTTGAGGACACAACTCCAATGCTAATTTCTACCTGGCTCTGAACAAGGTTGATGGATGTGATGCAGAATGCTTTCCCATGTGCACACCCCCTTTGCATGGGCCAGAAATGTTGCACAGAGATAGACAACTCTGGGTGTAGGATGAAGCTCTGCAATGGAAGGGAGAGGTGGGCTTTGGAGTTTGGTGGTGCTTTGGCTCTGCTGCCCAACACAACCGCTTCTGAGCAAGACACACCGATCCTACTCCTGCTAGGGTCTGGTGAAGGTCCAGACTGGGATGCAAACATCATGCCACCAGCCACCAGGATGATTGGGATAGCCACTCATCCCATGCTAGGGCTCAGGGGCCTCGCACCACACAAATAAGATGTCCATGCTCCCATGCCTGCCCTTCTCCTGGCCCCAGCTCTCCCGTGAGGGCAGCTGGAGCTCTTTCAGAAATACGTGTCGGCACACAGCAACTGCTGCTGTTGCCTCAATCACCGTCCACCTACTCTGTACGTAATCTGACATGCTGTTTCTGTTGTGTCTCAGCTGTTTTTTTCGGGTGGACATTTTCAGCTGAGTTTGTGATGCATGACCAATACTTACCTCCAGAACAGATCAGAAACTCCATGTGCTTTGGACTGGGAATTTAGGATTTAAAGTGACTGGCTGAAGCCATTTGTGTCCTTCTCTTGTTCTTTGTCCCATTTCTTCCCACTGTGCCCCACTCCTAACTCTCCATGGCTCATGCGTATGAAGTGCAGCGCTCAGCTGCACCACCAGAAACTCCTGTTCCTACCTAGAAAACATCTACTTATCCCTGGATATTTTGCATGTAGTCAAAAGAGAGTAAAGGACATCTGGGGCAGAATTTTGGATACTCTGAGGTTGGGGCATGTGTGATATATAGTATATTTGCAAGGGGCTGGTCCTAGTGATATATCTGGAGCAGGCTTGTTCCCTCAGTTGTTCAGCATTCATAATTATGAGTGTCTCCAGTGGTCACAAAGAGACCTGATATTGCCTCATCTTTCACCTGAGAGGATGCTGATGTCTTTACATAGGTGTTTTGACTATTCTCCTTCTTCTTGGTTTGTTTCTCCAGATCAATCCAGTGACGGGCCCTCGTGAAGGAGGGACCAAAGTGACCATCCGTGGGGAGAATCTGGGTCTGGAGTTCAGAGATATTGCGTCTCACGTCAAAGTGGCCGGAGTGGAGTGCAAACCACTGGTGGAAGGGTACATCCCAGCAGAGCAGTAAGTTGGGTGTGTGGCAGACAGTGGGCCACAGCACACCTAATAACAATCATTGCTACCTGTAGGGTATTCTAATGAGTCCATTCCACCCAACCTTGGAAGTGAGGAATGGAAGATGCCATTCCTCATTTGCAGCTTGGGAGCTAATTGTCCGTTTATTACTGTATTTGGATTTGGATCACGTATTTAGGTAATCCTCGTGGCATATGCCCTAAAGTTATCCTTCATCTTTCACATAACAGACACCACAAGGGTGTTCAATTCCAGTTTGGGGGGCAGCAGTCCTGAGAAACAGCTTACCATGTGCAGGAGTGATCATTAAGCCTTACAGTTGCAAAGCTGTCCACAGTGCAAGGCTGGAGGACAGAGGGACCCCTGGGGTCACACCTCAGCCCAGCATTTGTCCATATATTTGAGTGAGGCTATGTTCATTTACACCAGCTAAGCATTTGTCCCACCAAGTGCCAACAGCCAAAAGCCACCACTCTTTAAAGAATAACTTAGTCCACAGTTTGGATCCTGGATTGGAAAGAAGAGGATGGGTTAAGTCTACAGTCCGTTCCCCAGCAGTGTGGGCTCTTTGCTCCAATTCCATCTTACCCAGACCACCAAACCATCCCTCAAACCTTGCTTCTGGTTCATATTTTCTCCACAGGATAGTATGTGAGATGGGGGAGGCCAAGCCCAGCCAGCATGCCGGATTCGTGGAAATCTGCGTGGCCGAGTGTAAACCAGAGTTCATGGCCAGGTCTTCACAGCTCTACTACTTTATGGTAAGCTCCTGCAAGAAATTATTCTTGGCCTTGATGGTCCTTAGGCTCTGGTCCCCTTTCCTGCATCTATCCATTGTCTTTGACCATATTCAGCCTCTAAACTCTTCATTGCCGTTCTGAGTGCACCAAGTTGTTCCTTCCATTTCCTTTCAAAATCTTGTTATGAGCAAAAATAGCTTGCCTAATTAATGTTTTAACAATCTAATAATAGTCCAAATTATTAGTCCAGTTTCAGTTACATACAGCCGTAGTCCAAATTAGTACAGAAAATCCTCATTAATAGTTAAAAATGCTATATAGGAAAGAAAGAAGAAAAAAAAAAAAGAAGAAAAAGAAAAAAGAAGAAAAAGGAAAAAAACCATTCCTTACTTTTACCTGGTGTGATGCTTACCCTGCCACCATCCCTCCAGGCCCTACAGACAGCGGCACCAGTGTCCTCCAGCAGAAACATGGGGGTTGTCACTGTAGCCATCATCACCCTGAGGTCTTCAGCAGGAGTGTGATTTTCATGGTGGGGTTTCTTCCTCCTCACTCTTGGGTTCCCACAGGGGTATCTTCATCCTCTTCTCCCCACCACCTGCTCCCTTCTCCCTGGTCCCCAGCACCAGTGACCGAGCTGCCCAGCACCCAGCCTGGGCACACAAGGATCTGGTGTTTGCTGGGCAGTGCCTGCCCGGGGCGGCAGCCCTCGGCCATGCAGGGTGTCCCCAGCGCTGAGCTCAGGCAGGTCAGGGACGAGGCCGGTGGCCATGGGGCACTTAATGATCACAGGGACACGCAGCTCAGGGCATGGAAAGTCTGGAAGCATCCTGAGACTCTGTGGTGTTGGATCACTCAGAATCACTACGGTTGGAAAAGACCTGTAAGATCATCAAGTCCAACCATCAACCCAACACCATCATGCCCAATAAAACAGGGTGATGCCTGCACACACGAGTAAGGGTGGGAACTCACCCCAGTGCTTATACTTGGAGGAATGGGCTCAGGAGAGCAGATGTCTGCTCTCTCAGAGCTGTGGTTGGCACAGCCCAGCAGCTCTTGGGTCCTTACCCTCAGGTCAGCCCAGGTCTCTCTCAAGCCTCAAACACAGTGTCAGACATAAGTCCAAGATGTTCCTCTGAGTTCACAGCTCTCCATGGGATGGGATGCCATACATACCAACACCCTGTTTTGTTTTATGTATCTTCCTCTTGCCACTGCACATCATGTGTCTGGCAGTGGGAAGGGTAGATTGTCTGGAGGGAGGATTGAGCCATGAGGAATTTGGAGAGGAAGTCAAAAGTCCGTAGGGATGGTGAGTGGTGGGATCACACAAATGCAACTTCCACTCACTCCCTGCAGCAGGCAATCCCCTTGAAACAGGGAGTTTCCTGCATCTCCAGACCTAAACTTAGATATGTCTGAAGAAGAATAGGAAAGGTATTCCTATTGCAAGTGGCCACCCTTAGCAGGTGTCTGGAGTCAGCAGTGTGTGCTGACGGCACTCAGAGAGCAGCCACGCTCCTCTTTTTAGAGATACTGCTGGAGCTGGCAAATTGGCTTGCTACACCGTCTGTCTGGAACATCAGCTTGCGAAGCAGTCAGAGGGTCTCTGGGCCTGATTCTGCACTACTACTGGTGCAAGTTCAGCCTGAGACTGTTGTTTTGCCACGGTGAAAGAGAAGAGAAGAGCAGAGTGAACGGAAGAGAAGAGCAGAGCCAAACATGTTGTACACGCCACTTGGTTTTTTGCTCCTTTCTGACGATGCTCCTTGTCCAAGACACCTGCTTATTCCTCTGAGGCCCCTTGCTGGGGACATGCAAGTATTGCCTGGCCTTGATCTGTGCAGATCTGTGCAGGTCTGAGATGAGAGGGTCTCTTTGTTCCCATGAAAAGCTCTCGACTCCTGCAAGGGAATGCGTCTTTTCTGAAATTATTCACATGCCCGAGCATTTTTTTATGGTGAGGGGAACTACTAATGAATGCAAGTATCTTAGATTTCCCCCTTGAGCTACAGAAATTTCTCTGTTGTCTGTATTTTCTGATGTCACGCAGGTGCTACAGTGGTGGGGGCAGAGAAGCACCTTGAGAGATAGCCCCCACTAGGCAGACAGAAGGGCTCTTTCCAGGACATTACACTTCAGCGTGTCACCTTTGCTACTCTTGGAATGACTGTCCAATTTTGATCATCCGTGTCCGTCTGTGACAGCTTTTCCCTCCAATTGCTGGCTTTCCGGCTGCCAGCTATCCCAGCCGTGCATGAGCATGAAGTCAACAGGGTTTTCTCTGCTGAATACCTCGATACCTTTGTGCTAGACAGAAAAAAATAGACATTCTCCAGCCTGCCCATCATATACCCTCTCCTGTGTTCATTGCTTTCACAGCAGGAGCTGTGTTTGTTAGCGTGGCTTGGCTTCCTCTGATACTTCTGCCAGGAGGGTAGAGATGTTATTGCAGGTATCACAACATGCCTTGGCATCCTGCAAGGGTGGGTGACAGCTTTAAGGGAAGGAAGATGTTTGAAAACTAAGGAAGGGAATCTCATGGGAGATAAATGTCGCTTTTTGAAGCATAGTAAAACCTCTGGAAAATTGCTTTTCAAAAGGTTTGAAGCAAAATGGGGTCAAATTTGGACAATAGGTTCAGCCTTCCCTTCTCCTGCAAGAATTGGAAGAGGTGATATTTTGAACTCAAAAGAGTATTTAATTTCAGTGTTTTAAAAAAGAGGTAGCTCAGTTTAGAGATGCTAGAACAGTTCCCCACATTTCTAACCAGAACTTTTAAATTCAAAATGCTGTTAGTTTGTTTTAAACTCATCTGTGATCAAAAATGCAAATTGCATTAGAGAGTTCAATAAGCCAAAAGGAAAACAAAGCATTTGGTTGCAGGCTGAAATGAAATCTATGACGATCTGAATGAAAATCTTTGGATTTTTTAAAGTTAGTCATTTTGTTGCTATGATGATTGCCATGGTCTTTCAACCAAAAAAATTTCCCTTCACTTTTGAAATCAGATGCTGAAGCAAGTTTACCTTTATTCTGGCTTTGGATGAGAATATTATGGCTCAGTGCAGCCGATGTGGGCCACTGCGACTACATCTCTTCTGGATCTGCTCTTAAAATCCTTGTCCCAGGAGAGCATTTGCAGCAGGTCTCCCTTCCATCTTTCCCCTCTTGCTGGTACTGTTGAACCTATAGAAAGGAAATGCAGGTTCACAAGCTGCCCCTGAGTCACATCTTGCTCTGCCCTTGTCCCCAGGAGGATGAAGTGGGAACCAAGGTCTTGACACGCACCATGAAGTCAGTTTAGACACAGCTCTGATGGCAGCTTCTCTTTGCACAGCCTGTGTGGAGGAGGTACTGGAGGAAAGTAAAGGGTTGGGGAGCAGAGGAAAGTAGGCAAGTCCCTAGAAAGGTACAGAAGATTTCCTGGCCTCTTTCCCTCATTGTCACTGTCCCCTCCAGCCTCCTGCAGATCCACTAGCCCCCCTTGCATTTTCCATCACCTGTCACCAGCAAGAAAATGGTAAACAGTCTGGAGGCTGAGTTTTACTGCAAACATGCTGTGCAATATTTATGAAGGCCACTGTGAATAATTAATGGTTTATCGCAACCTTGAAAGCTTAGCCACAAACCCTTTTGTAAGATTGGCCCGAGACACAGAAATGCTTTGCCAAGGAGCGTTGCTAGTGTAGTTCTGGTCTGCGAGGATCCTCAAAAGGGTATGGCCAGTTTATCTACCTCTGGGGAGAGGGCAGAAACCCATCCAGGAGTGGGACAAGAGCTTTGGGTTTTTAACTCAAATGCCTCTCTATGGTTTGTAAAGCAGCTACTATTGCAGTGTTGTTGTGTAGGATATGTGGACTAAGCTGGTCATTCTCAACCTGTTTTCTCCCAGGTGGGAAGTCACCTCCCAGCAGCGGCTGTCATGGTCAGCAGGAATTTGCACTGGTGTGGGTGGCCATCGATAAGGGCTTAAGGATGCCATCACATCATGAGGCAGGACCCTAAAAACAGAGGAGCACTACGTACTGAAGTGTATCTTTTGCATCTACGTACTCTTCCTGCATCTTTTATCCCAATAATAGCTGTTAGAGAGTATTCCCAGAAAAGTATAAGAAACAGGGCCTTTCTTCATGTTGTCTTTCTTATTATATATCCTCCCAACCTTCAGCAATTAATAGGTGAGGGGCTTCTTGAGGCAAAATGGTTTCCAAACCATCATGTCAAAACCAGTCAAGTTTAAACACAAGAAGTGTCCAGCTTTATCACAGAATCACAGAATCACTAAGGTTGGAAAAGACCTGTAAGATCATCAAGTCCAACCATCAACCAACACCACCATGCCCACTAAACCATGTCCCACAATGCCTCGTCCACATGTTCCTTGAACACCTATAGATTTTTCTACAGAGCTGTATGTCTGACTTCCATGTTCAGCTCTTTCTCCACACCGTAGCTGCATTTTGAACAAAAGCGAAGTGGAACCTTGCCGCTGTTTTTCAAAATTATTAGCCGGAGGGGGACAGGGACAGGGAGGGCTCTGTGTGTGTGAAAGACGGCACTGTTGTGTGTGTCAGGTGGTTTTATAAACACAGATTAATGGTCTCCAAAGCTCAATAAGGTGACTGTGTGATGTACCTGCTCGTTCAGAGGAGCTGAGGAGAGTTTCAAGCATTTGTGTCATCATTCTTAAAGAGAGGGGAAAAAAAATAATCTTCATTTAAATGCATATAGTAGCTTTTCACTTGGGACTGAGTGGAAAGTTTTTCTATTAAAATGCAAATGAAAGAATAAACTGTAACTCCAAATTTCTCCCTGAAAATGGATGTCTCCTCTCTGCATTGTGGTAACAGGGTGATCTGTGCCTTCAGAGTGCAAGTATTTTATCTTGGTTTTGGGAAGAAGGGAGACCAGGAGGGTAAGAAAAGGAGGTTTGAGATTTGGGCCCCTAAAGGAATTGTGCCCCTTTTTGCTATATTAACACAACACCGTGTTATGTTTGGAAAAGAGGCTGGGAAAATCAGCAGAAACAGAAAAAAAGGGTTCATCTGGACAGTGCTCCTTTTGTGGCTGTAGAATTTCAGAGTACATCTCAACATGCGCTCTGCTGTGCTGTTTTGGTGTAGGACACTCATGCAGTACTAGACTGTCTCAGCATCCTAGTCTGATAAGAGAAAGAGAAAGATTTGGGGTCATGCAGTGGGCATGTGGGAGAGGCAAGACACGAGCTCAGATGCTCTGCTGAACCACAGTTCTCCTCCTTCCCAGGGAAAAAGCCCATGAGCACAGGGGGAGGTTTTAGGCATCTCTCTGGAGCTATACAGCAGGTTCTGTTCCCTTGTAAGATCAATAGGGTTTAGAGTATTCTTTTCAGGACTTGATCGTTTTCATCACTTGTGAGCCTCACAGTTTGGAGGTGGAGAGTCCCCATTAAGATCCAATCAGCCAGTTCAAGACCTGGTTTATCTTGCAGAGGTGGTGTTGCATGATGGTAAAAAGACACCTGAGGTGTGTCAACCAAGCAGCGGAGATGGAAGATTGTGGCTCCTCCTGCTCCAGGTGTGGAACTGACTTTGCAAGCACAGAGTATTTCTGAGTAGGTACAAGGGCAGGCCTGATTTTGCAGGGGTGAGGAGAACAGACTGGGGTTAGGTCTGAAATCATCCCACCAAACTTGGCATCCAAGCAGGGTGTCTATGGTAGGACTGGTGTCAACCTGGGCTCCTCTATGAGACAGAAGATACGGTCATCCTCTGAAGTCCAGCTAACACGTGACTAACCCCTGGGGGAGCCTACCTCTCTCCATCACTAAAACAAGAGAGGGAAGGTACCTGTGCTCCTATGATGTGTTTTCAACATGACCCTTTGCCTTCACAGACTCTGACACTCTCTGATCTCAAGCCGAAGCGGGGACCAGTGTCAGGTGGCACCCAGGTGACAATTACAGGCAACAACCTCAATGCAGGCAGCAATGTCATCGTGACATTTGGACGACAACCCTGCCTCTTCTACAGGTACAGATGAGTCCTTCCTACTGTGCATGCTTGAGTCTAAAAGACGTGAGCAATTATAGTCAAGAGACTTCTTCTGCAGCCCAGACACCCTGTCCCTCAAGCGCCTCTTTTGCCTGTGGCCACATCTATTCAGCAATGGGACTTTTTTATTCTGCACCATGTGCAACCTTACTGTGCATGTTTTGGGGTGGGAGAATAGGATTTATTTCATTGTTTTGATTGTTTTTTGATGTGCTTTTTTCTATGGCTCCTTGTCAAATTTCACTACAATTCTCCATAGTCTTATGCTATGCTACTTTCTCTGGGAGTACGTCGTTTAAAAGATTCATTTTCATGTCCCGGCTTTAGCAGAGGCAACAAAGAAAATCTGACAATATCAGTTCTAAGTATTAAAACACCTCCCTTTTATCCCAGAATAGTCCTGTAGTGCTAAGAAATGGATGATTTGCAACATTTCAGCTCTGGGTTGGCTCTTGTTCAATTGCAGTTCAGAGAGGCTTAATGTCAGCGTTACCTGCTGAATGTTCCCTGATCCCTGTGAGAATGAGCCTGAATCCTATTCCCAGGGGCTCCCACAGCTCAAAACTACCCAGCACAACACATTTTGCTGCCAATATCGGTGGAGGCTGAAGATGAAGTTGGCACATTTCTCCCAGCATGTCCTTAGCAGAAGAAGGGCTCATTCACAGGAGGCCTGGGACCACTGTCTTGGGGCAATGCCCTTCCCTCTCCTGGCTGTGGGGATCCTGTTTAGCTGCCTGTCATGATTGTAGCGTGATTCAGCATCTATAATTGAGGAGGGTGAAGTCACAGCTTGTGATTTAAAAGGCCAAGTGGGAACCACAGCTGCTTGGAGATGCTTACTGAAGAGACTGAGAAGTTTTAGGAGGGATTGAGCATGGTCTTTCAGGGGAATTTGGAGAGCACCTGGAGGGTGCAGTCAGTGAAGGTGAGTGCCATGCTGCAAGGGAAGGATGCACCCTGCTTTATGCTTTGTAGGGGTATAAGATGAGGCTGCAATACAAATCACAGGACTGGGGAGACTGAGGGTGTTTGGAGCCTGGATTTTTGTCTCTTTATGGAAGGTAAGGGCCACTGCAAAATTCAGACCTGGAGCTGGTTTTGAGCCCTGCCCAAAAGGAAAGGTTTATGCAGAATCCTCTTTTAGTATAAACATAAAATGCTTCCCACTATATTAGCACCTTCCATGCAAAGGTCCCAGGCACGCTGCAAATTGCACTTAAACAAGGTTTACAGTCCTAATGCAAAGTAAGCTTTATTATCCCAGACTGGAAAGCTGAGCTGCAAACACCCCTTTTATGAGCTGCTATTGCATGTGTCTCCAGGCAGGAAGGAAACATCCATCAAGTATTTAATCACACAGAAATAATTCTGGAGAGAGGTCTGTTTTGCACTTCCCTTGGGGTTCAGTTTTTACTCCGAAACCTGAGAAATGATGGCTCTTGTGGTTTTACTTAAACTAGTGAAAAGGCCATGTCACTTCCTCAGATAAATGTGTCACACGATTCACAGCATATTCCTGCAGCAGTGCATTTCAGCACTTCACAGTGCATAGGTTAAGAACACAGGACATAAGAGTAAGTAGCTGGGCTCTTTTTGGCACCATTGGTTTGCTGCTGGTAGCACCTGGTTTATATGTACTTGCTTCTGCTCACAGGAGATCCACCAAGCACATTGTCTGTAACACCACTGCCTCAGATGAAGGCTTTGAGAAGGTGAAGGTTTCCGTGAGAGTGGACAAGGCCAAGATACATCAAGAGTTGCAGTATGAATATGTAGAGGATCCAACCATCCTGAGGATCGAGCCTGAGTGGAGCATCTTCAGGTAAGCAATTAAGGTGTTCACTAAGAAATGGATTTTTGCAGAGCTACTTCCCAGAGCCCAAGAACCACAAGAGCTGGTGGGCTTGCCTCCTTGGAAGACCTAACAGGCCAGCATTGTGCATTCACTGTAACACCTTGGATGCTCAATGCGTGTCTGAGCTCATGTGTACCGCTGGGACAAAATTTCCACAGTCTAGTGAGGAAAGGACAGGAGCAGGGTCCTTTCTTGAAACAAACTTTGCATGGTCCAAGTCTAAATGATCCTGCACACCGTCTTCATTAGCAGAGCAAAGCTTCCTGGCTTAATGCAGCAATATCCAACTACTGATGCTCACCAGAAGCTTGACTTGGAGACTTCATGCTTTAATTACAAAGGCAGGTGCAGCAGGTCTTCAACCTAGCGTTGAAGCTTTCTCCCTCTTTACTGCAGCCTGGGGTTTATCACCATGATGCTCCCTGTCTGAGTAATATTACAGACAACTGGGGCTGGTAAAACTACGCAGTTGTATCCCTAAAAGCTGCAATTCCTACTTTTTCTGGTCATGACTGTGTTTTTTTGGGCCCTATTGGGCTGGTCCACAGCTTCACGTGGCAGCAAGACCAGTCTCTTAAACCCAGGCATAAATGTAATAACTGTGCTTAGAGAAGTGAATCTCCCTTGGGTTTGAAAGGAGCAATTCCCACCTTTCTCACAGCCTTCATGTACTTGCTGGCTTAGGACGAAGCATTTTTTGGCTGTCATACCCAGAAGCCCCAGGGCTGTCTCCAGACATGAAACACAAAGGGAGCCTTGGTCCCTGCCCTATCAAAACATCCTTCCTCCTCATTAGGCATCCGTTTTTCTCTTCACCCCATTGATGTTACTTTGGTGAATTCAGAGGGTTCACGTGAAGGTGTCTGAGAGGAGCATTTGCCCTGGTTGTGGAAAGCATCAAAATGATACCCAAATGCTCTCAGAAGCCTGCAGAAATAGCCTCGGGGAGAGAGAAATTGATCATTAAATGCACTGGTATTTCCTTGAAAAGATACAAAATAAGAAATCTTAGTCTCCCCTCATTCATCCACAGCAGCTCTCTGCTCCCCTGTCAAACCAGACTGGCTGGAGTATCTGGGGATTAGGAGCAGGGCTTGTAAATCCCCCCAGTTCAGCTCCCATCCAGAAGATGTTTTCACAAATCAATTAGTGCCTTTAATTACCGTGAGGGAATTTACCGATTTAGCCGGATTGAATTTTTGCACACTGGGCTTGAAGCTTTAGTGTCTAGATTTTCCATTTGGGGTTTTTATTTTCAGTCAGAGTTCAGGTTATCAGTGAAAAGAGAAATCGCTTTACTCCCTTCCTTATTAAAGTGAATTCAGTGCCGGTTAAATGGTGAAAGATTGACAGCCCAGGAGAGTGAATTCCCCTATTATCTCCAGGGAAGTTGCAGCACAGGGACCTTCCTCTGCCTGGCCTCAAGTCTGGCTGGGAGGTGAGAGGAGAAGTTCTCCAGAGCCCATTTCTCCCTGGTTTCTCTGCTGAAGCTGCCAGCAACAGATGAAAAAAACACCAAGGAGATGCTTCAGGCATGTTGGCAAAGCTTTGCCCAGCCCAGGGGTGCAGTCTCTGCATCCCGTTGCTTGCTGCTTTGGATCTCCTGTCCCACCTCCCAGCAAAAAGGAAATTAAGAAGAGGTGCTCGTTTAGTGGGTGCCAGCTTACTTGCAGGGTGTGTAGCTGCTAGGATGGGTGACTGGGACTCTACCTGTCTCATTTAGGTACAACCTCTAACCTTTGCGCTCTTTGGTATCTCTGAAATATGAGCAGCAGCAGCAGGAGGTGCCTAATTTTAACCAGACCTACCCACCTCCACTGTCATCCTCTTTCTTTTGCACTTTTGAATCACTCCAAAGAGGCATAACCTTGGAGGAGGGTGCAGAGAGAGAAGATGCAGTATCCAGGATTACCACTGTGGTTCAAGTCGTTTGGGACAGTTTTAAGCACTGTAACTGTTAGCGCTGGAGCTCCGTCCAGCAGGTCACGATGGAGACAAGCATTAGAGTAAGGCCTCCACACAGAGGTGAATGAAAGTGCAGCCAACTCCAGTCCTGAGAATCAAGCAAGAAATAAGTTAGTCAAGACACGTGGGTCTGGAGATAGACTGAGGAGGCTATTCCTCAGTATATTTGTTATGCGGTATGATTCATTACAGCAAATCCACTGTTCTTCTCTGATTCATCACTCCTGGCTGTGGGGCTAAGCTGTTTTGAGAGATAGATGATTGCAACTAAACCAGCTTTGCAAAATTAGTCAATGAGTGTACGGAGCCTGGCTTAAAACCTCAAATGCCATTTTCCAAGAAAATAAAGAAAAGATTACCACTAATTTACTCCCACAGCCAAAAAAAGAAAAGAGTCACACTGGGCTGGCAGGTAACTAGAATTTTATGAGGCTCCATTGATGTTTTTGATCTGGGTTTGATTTGAGTTATGTTCAGCAATTAATCTGAGTCTGCAGACAGAAAATTATGCTCAGAACTTTTGGGACAATAAGGAGTTAAATTAAGAAAGGTCATAGCCTTGGCACCTCCCTTATTTTGCTGGGCAGCAGCATGTCTCTGGGCTCTGATCTGACCTGGGCGAGAAGTGGCCGTGACCGGGTATTCACCTGCAGACAGAAAAGGTGATGGCTGGTGGTTTTCACGCAAAAGCAAGCAACAGTTGCATTTGCTTGAGTTGCACGCCAGAGAAGGTTTGGGGGTGATTTCGTGTCTTCAGCAAACACAACTGCCTTGGCTTTTTTTTCAGAGAAAAGGCCCCTCTCTGATCTGGTGCTGTGGCTGTGCTTAATAACTGTGGTCTGAGCCTGCAAGCTCAGTTTCCAAACCAAATACAGAATTTTTAACACATCGGTTTAAAACTGTGTGCACAGACTTGGTTGATTAAATAAAAGGATTTATGTATGTATACACACACTCATATATCTGTACATATACGCACACATTTGATACGTCTGGAACATGTAAAAATCTCAGCTGAGTAAAGATACAAAATCCCTTCTAGTTTGAATCGGCAGAGATTAATAATAATAATAAATAATAACAAAAATTATAAAGGCCCACAGCCAAAGATCCAAAAGAACCAGGACAGTGGAGAAAGAGCAACCTGGTTTATACACTTCTCTTCTGGTTTCTGGCAAGCAAGCTCTCCCTGGGTCTTGTCAGGAATACTTAATGTGAAGTTGAATTTTGGGGAGAGGGTATTTTTTCTGTAAGGCAGGGAGGGGCAGCTCTCTTGTAAGTGGATGTGTGACTTCAGAAGAGATGCCTTGTGCGTTCAAGAGAACTCAGCCATCCAAAGGGATCTTACAGAAATGGCAAAATGCCCCATAAAATTTCCCGTTAGAAATTTCCCATCACAGCTGATGGTTTCAGAGAGCAAGAACATGAGGTACTCTGCAAAACTCAAGGTCAAATATTGTCCTAACTGTGGATCAGTCTGTACTGATATCGCTTCTATGAAAGACCATAAGGAACCTCTCAGAGAAGTGTCACAGGAGCACAGGCTGAAAGATATGGTTGTGACAATGACCTTTGGCAGAGCTCATGGCTCATGACTTCAACTGTACAGGCTTCTTGGACACATAGGCTATGTTTAAACTAGTAAGTACTTAATCCAGGTCTATTCTTTGGTCCTGAAGCCAGCGAGCATGCGTAGCCCTCATCCATACCACCAATGATCTTTCCTCCTTTAAAGGCTGTTTAGCTTCATCTATCCTGCTACTTGGGAGTGCTCCCTGGCTCTTGCTATCCCTCGAACCATGACCAGGCATCTCCTGGGCTATTGTTAACAGCTTATCAGCATCTATGGCCACCAGCCAGTGTTTGAGCTGGTGTCCCGGCCATTTGGTTTATCAGTGTGGGCATAACTAGAGGGGCTGAAGCTCACTGAAACCTGACAGCTATACTGCTGAGCAGAGATGTATATTTGCATTCATTCCTACCTGCCCCATCTGATTAATAAAGCAAGATAAATGAGGAAGATGGAAAACAAAAGTCAGAACTGGGGGAGATCTGTTGGCCAACACAGGCTTCTTCCTCACAGTGTGTTTATTATCTGGTGTTTTCTCATTTATAATGCGCTTGTTTCACCTTTCATGTATGCGTAGGTTTACCTGGAGACAGGAAAGGGATTCTGAGCTTTCTTTTCCCAATCCCACTGATTTCCGCATGGCCTCCCCTCCCATTCTCAGCAGACTGCTCCAGGAAATAAACTACAGCCTGGACAGTTTCCAAGGGGAGTTACAGAGGCAGGTGCTGAAACTAAGAGCACCCCTCACCCTGGGAAACCCTCAGAGATGGGGCTGTCCGTTGATGACATATCCTCCTCCTGCCCTGGCTGTGTGAGCCCTGACACCTGAAGGTTTTGCTTTCTTGGATAACTCTTACCCCTTCAGCCCTTGCATCACGTTGCCTCCACCACAGCGCTGCAAATGCAGAGTTCACCCTGGTACAGCAATGCTCTTTTGATCTGAGAAGGCCAAAGCTGCCTATGGTGAACCTTTCCCCTCAACACGGCATTCAAAGTCAACCCACGCATCATCTCCGTTGCAGTTTCCTTCCTCCCTCCCCTCTGCTCCCCAAAGTCCCACAAACAGCACTGCTGGCTGCAGCTGGAAGAGGCAAGGGAAAGAAAAGAAGGGTGTTTCTGAAAGCTGTTTCCTTCTGGTGACAATGACTGCAGGGAATGAGAAGGGCTCCGTCTACATCTCCCCATCTTAAGTTGCACTAAGAGAGATGGTAGGAAAGCGAGAAAATCTACCAAATGCAAGGACGTGGCTCATACGAATCGGCTTTCTCAGGAAATCAGTCCTTGCCCGAGCAAAGGGACAACATGACTGAAAATCTCTATTTCGTCAAATGCTGTATCCCTTCCTTAAAAGTGATGTAGGACATATAGTCTGTGGACTATGCTGAAGAGCCCCTGTTAAATTTCCTGCTCTTCTTCTCATTACTGAAGCTTCTGATTGCTGAGTCCTAAAAATGAAAAACATCCAGATGCTGCTTGATGTGACGGTTTTAGCAAGCATGTGGTTTTACTTCTTTCTGCCCTTATGAATGAATGAAATGCTTTGTTTTGTTTTTCCTTCCCTTCCTCTGGGACTGTGAGATGTGGTCAGACACTTTGCAGTCAACATTTAGGACTATACATCACCCATTGCTGGTGCATTTGGTCCTGATATCTGTTAGCTGGGTTCATGCTCTTCTTTCATTTCTTCTCTAGCGGCAACACACCCATTGCAGTGTGGGGAACTCACCTAGACCTGATCCAAAACCCTCAGATCCGGGCAAAGCACGGTGGAAAGGAACACGTCAACGTGAGTATGGCTGCGGAGCTGGGGATCAGTCACAGGAGGGGACATGTCCAGGGTGGTGATAGGGGCTGGCTAACACCTCTGGAGATTGAAATCTCCTATTTCATCCAGAAAAGAGGGCATGACTTGCTTTCAGAAAGATTACCCGTCCTCTCTCCATGAAGGAGCACTGGACATGAACAGAGAGAGATGTCATGAAGGGTTGTTCAGCTCCTGGTCTCTGCTGAGCCTGTTTCTTCTGTTGGCTCAAGGATACCTGTTGTCTCTCTTGGCCCATGTATAACCTGTGTTATTTATCAGCCATGCCTGTGCATAAGTAGACCCAAATTCAGGTTATCAGCTGAGCGTGCTGGAATCAGAAGGGGATGTGAATAATACTCTTTGGTACAACTGTGTCCACTCCCTGGACTATTCAGGATCCTGTAAGAGTGTATCCAGGTTTAACCAGCTAAATTTACAGCCTAATTCAGCTCTCAGTGACCACTGAGGAAACAGAAGCAGCTCAGGCCTAATTCAGCTCTCAGTGACCACTGAGGAAACAGAAGCAGCTCAGGCCAGCAGAGCCAAGGTCTGGGAGGAAAATTCACTCAGAAGGAGCCGGTTACCAGTAGCTGCTGAGCAGCTCCAGATAGAGGAGTAAAATGTATAAGTTTAGAACCTCCAATTAGTAAACTCAGGAGCAGGCAGCATCTGTTGGTACCTCCAGTAGGTTGGAGGATGGGGTCATGCAACAGCATCTGAAAAGGTGTTGGTTGTGTATGGACACTTCCCTGGACCAAGTGTGAAAGAGCATCCCAGAAGAAGAGGCTCCAAAAGTAAAAAAAACAGAGGGACTAATTGGGGTAGGGGTAGAAAGTCCAGATGCTCTGCATTTCTCAGGTTTTAAGATTAATTCTTGGGCATTCCACCCAAGGTTCTCAATGCACTTTGCAGACATTCAAATTGTCTACTGCCACATGAACAGTCATGAAACTGTAGTAGATCCAAAAAGAAAATACAGGAATATGGGGTAGATTCATTTGCATCTACAGTTCACAAATTGAGAGACCTGCATCTTGGTCTTACCCCAGCTCTGACATGAACTAATATCTCCCTGCACAAAGCCAAATCCAAAGCAATTTTGTCACCTCTCACACATCCCCAAATTCAGGAAATATCTGTTGAGATTGGTTTCTATGTCTGATGTGAATCTTGACTGGCAATCTTCCAGTCCCTCATGAACTCCGGGAAAACCCTGGTCCAACTGATTATGCGTATTCATAGGTATGTTTTGGTAATATGTTCTATTTCCTGGTTCAGCCAAACACTTGGCTATCTTTTCTGCAGAATTAGAAACCTACATGGCTTCATCTTATTCTTCCAGCAGACTCCAGCTCTTGCCTGACACAGTGTTCTCAAACAATCATGCCATTGTACAGATGATGAAGCCTATTCATCATCTCACACGTGCTCATGTAGAACTGCGCATCAGTTTTGTGCTGGGAAGTACTCCGGTACCTTTTCTTCCCTGTAAGAACTGTTACAGCAAAAAATATCTGACTTATTTTGCACTATGAAACTGGCTGGTCCAAGTCACTTACCTCTCTATTGATTTGAGCCAAAACAATATTAATGCTTGAGCTATGCTAGCTGTGATAATGAGCGTGCTCTCAATGCTGGAGGTATCAGACTAGTTTGGAGAAGATTCTCATATCAAGCACAGCTGGGATCCCATGGAGCTGGTACTGTTTTCCCACAGAGCCTGTTGGTTCCTGGTGAGACCAGGATGCATTGTGCTAGCAACCACGGTGTAGAAAGATGAAGGCTCAGATCCTGAAGGACAACCAGAAATCCGATTCCTGGTTGTTTAAAATGGGAGTCAGGATAAAAGGCCTTTCACAATCTATTACCCATTTCTCAAATATGCAAAAGAAGCAGGTCTTTGGCAGGGCTGGAAGCCAGCTTCAGGGTCTGTTGAGACCTATCCCACTGTCTTCACCACTCCAGCTTCCTGGGCTTCGTTTCAGGTAACCTGATGTTCAAACAGGAATCCCTCGCACAACTAAACATGCACTGGACGTACACTTTTAGAGTGATCCCCAGAGTGTGAGAGTTAATTGCAGGGTGGTAGTGAGGCTTTGGCTAGTCTCTGTTGTACAAAAAAATGAAGAACTTTCTATTTCCAGAAGGAAATGAGGTTAGGGGAAGATGGGAATACTGGCAGCCCCGGAGGCTGAGCTCCCTCAGGAAAGAGTCACAGGATGCCCAATTGCAGTGCAAACTGCTCCACACACCTGTGCTGGAAAAGTTTTCCTAATCCCTTCCCAGCCTCGCTTGTCTGATGGATATGGGTATGTTTTGAAGCAGTGGAGCAGCAGTCTGGCTCACAATAACCGAGGAGGTCTGCTCCTCCCTGTCCTCTGGCAGTAGGTAGGCTAGCATTTCACTGGGAGGTATCTGCCCACCAGGAGGGCTGGGGGCATTTTCCATAAACACTCCTTGTGTTGGGTTTCTTTCTCCAGAACTGCGAGGTGCAGAACAGCACGGAGATGACCTGCCAGGCTCCAGCGCTGGCTGTTGACCCCAATCACCAGTCTGAGCTCGCTGAGCGTCCAGAGGAGTTTGGCTTCATTCTTGACAACGTGCAGTCCCTGCTGATTCTCAACAAAACCAACTTCACCTACTACCCAAACCCAATCTTTGAGGTTTTCAATCCCTCAGGGATCCTGGAGCTGAAGCCGGGCAGTCCCATCATACTGAAGGTGAGTTGGAGACTAAGGCCTAGATGAGGAAGGACAAACACATGCTGCCTATTGCCTTTCTGTGTCTGCCAGCACCCCATGAATCACATTGGCATCCGATTGCATCCCAGAGATTTTCCCACTCATCGCACCTACCATACCGCATCATATCAGAGTCACCATCTGCAAACACGAATCACTGCTCAGCATCTGCCAATACCCATAACTAAAAAATATAAACTCCTGCTGCAGCTACCTGTCTACTGCCTAAATTTGCACCCACAGCTGTTCACCAGAGAAGAACATTTTCTACCACTGCAACAGGGCTGGCAATTAAATCCCCAAGTCTATTTCTTTCTTGAGTTTTCAAGACCTTCCTCTCAACCCTGGTTAAATCCTATCCTAGTCCTTTGTCATTTCTGTAATCTGGACAGCAATAGAGAGAAGAAATTTTATGATTGAACATTTCTATATCAGCACTTGTACATGGTGCATATGCAAAGGAATGATTGTGCCTGCAGAATACCTTCTTGCATGTTTGGAAAGGGGTCTGTCTTACTTGCCTGACTACGTTTTGTGAGGGCCTGTCTGTGCAAGACTTATATGCAATGTTCCTCCTTTAATTCCAGACAGAGAGGAGCGGGACAGCCTGTTTTGACTGATTACAGTTTGTAGCCATCCATGCTGTCCTCTGCATGACTTTCTAAATTGTCTTTTCCTCTCTGTGTTAGCAAATGGTGAACCACAAATGTCAAGTGCAATGTTAACACTTGTGTCATAGGAACAAACTAGAGATGGAAGGCAAACTCTTTCCTGATGTTTTTTTTTTTCTGGGGGGGTGATATTCCTTTCTATCCAGGGCAAGAACCTGATCCCACCAGTGGCAGGAGGAAATGCCAAGCTGAACTACACCGTTTTGGTTGGTGAGAAGCCCTGTGCAGTGACCGTATCAGATGTGCAGCTACTGTGTGAGTCCCCAAACCTCATTGGACGGCACAAGGTGATGGTAAGCGGTGCCTGAACCTCATCAGCCTTTCTTCCTTGGGTGGGTTGGGAGGGCACACCAATGCTGAAGAGCTGGCAGAGATCTCCCTGGAGTTCGTATCACCATTTACCTTCTGTAGATCCCATAAACATCAGGGAGCCTTCTTGATATAATATCCCCATCAAGAGTAACTTGGAGAAGTAGAGGAGCAGAAGAGTAACCTGGAGATCTTTATGGGGGGTGAGAAACCTTTTATTATCAAAACCCTTTGGGGAAGTTTGCCTCACTTTTGTTTTTGTATGGAGTGTTTGAACCCTAGATGCTCATGTGAGTTCATATAAGTAACATATTCCCTAAATGACATACTTTGTTAAATTCATCACAGTGTCCAGCAATTACTAACATGATGGTGGCTAAAATTTGCCTTTATGTAGGAGAAAAAACAAATGCAGGATATGGACTCTAGTGCGACTGGACTTTGAGGTTTTGACATCTATACAACTTAGTATACTCCTGCATATCCTTCCTGGAACCTGTGAAAAATGGACCTAGTGATTACATCAGAGGGAGCTTCTCCTTCTCTCACCATTGATTTATTCACTCCTTTACTTTTCTCTCAGTAATTTGCATTCCTCAATGCTGTTGCTTGATAAACAGCACATCAGCAAACTCATCTGAGATGTACCAAGCTGTGGGTGGAAACACAACAAAAGCTAAACAACTGACATCAGACACAGAGATGATCAATGTTTCTCATTCCTTGTGATCAACTTTTTTCCACCTCTCTGTTGCCCTCCCAAAGCTGTATCTGTCACATATTCATTTATTTCAATGCAGTGAGACTCAGAGAGGTTGATGAAGACACACTGCATGGCTCTTTAAAAAGAGTTTTCTAGGGACTTTTAGAAAATAAAGAGTTTATGGTGACCATTTTGGGTCTCATTTGTGACTGGTGCTGGGAGACCTCGTACTGGCTATGTAACTTCTCTGTGCCAAAGTTTGTCATCTGGAAAATAGAGGTAATAATCCTTTTCAGCCATGCAAATACACCGTCACACTCGATTCATTGTAAAGCACATTAAGACACTCCAATAGGAGCAGTAATGAAGTGAGAGATTTTCTCTGTGTGAATACGAAAGCTTTTGAACAAGGCAATATATGTTCCCTGTCATTTTCATGAATATAATTAAACATATGGTTAGTCAGAGATGGACAAAGCCAATCCTAGAAAGAGAAAACTCAAAGTCAGGTGAGCAATAATCAACCCCTGGGGATCAGGAAGGATGAACATCTGGTCAGGTCTTACTAATTGGGAAGAGTCCCCTGCTCCTGCAGCTTGGGATAGCTTAAGTGAAGCCACAGAGAAAAAAATAATCCCTTTTTGAAGATGCTGATCAAACAAGAGATGCTGCTGGAAATGTGGGAAGATGATCGCATTGAAGCCTGTTAATGAGCACCAGCATTAGGGGTAAGTTACAGATTTCTTGTTCAACTGCCAACACTGAGGCAACCCTTTGACAGCATCTGGGCTGGGAACCAAATACAGAAGGTCACCTGTGATGGAGGCCAGTGCTCAAGGATGGACTTTGCATCTGGAACTTACCAGGGGGACAGCTGGGCTGGGAAATGCCTCCTCCAGCATGGCAGAGCATCTCTGTTGCTCGGGTTGGTACAAAATGTATCCCCATGTTTCACATGAATGTCACTTTGATGGTCAGGATAATTGACAGGTAGCTCTCCCAGGTCCTCCTCCTGTTTCTGCCAAGGATTTACTGTGTGACCTTGAGTAAATTGCTGAACAAACCCTTTCTTGCAAAGTGAGGTGGCCTAGATCTGAGAGGGGACAATGGGACTGAATCAACCATTGCAACACTGAGATTATTTCTAAGGGAAGGAACAATGACAATGACACACATTGATGTCAACATGTTTTTGATCTCGTTCAGCTATCTTTTATACAATGACATAGTTAAATACTTGAAAAAACAGAAAAGAACTAAAAGGCCTGAGCAATGGTTAAAAAAGATTGACTAAAACTCAGAGGCAAGCTCTTTTCCAAGGAAAAGAAAGAGACATGAAGAAGATCCATGAGTAACTATGTTGGAGAAGGTCTGCAATGGAAAAGTGGAGTACATTTGAATGGCTGCTAGTATCTAATGTAGGCACTTACATATGGAAAGTCACACTGGACTCTTTGTATAGTGAATGGAGAGATGGTCAAATATAGCAATCAAAGTTTAGGGCACAATTCATTTCATCCTAAGGTAGACACCTACATTTGGCCAGGGCAAACTTGCACTAGGAAAGACACTACCACAGTCAAGTTTTGCACAACAGGAACTCCTGAACTGCTACAGGTGGCCCCTAAGACTTTGCTGGAGAAAACTGGGCTCTGCCATAGTGCCATTTAGAGCAAACTCATGATTAATAGACTTACCAGGTGGCCAAACTGTTGTTTGGTAATATGGAGGGCTCATGTTCAGTCTTCTGGAAGGTATAAATAGATTCCTTCAAAAACAGTCAGTGGCCCAAGAAATAAAGTAGGTCTATAACTACATATTTTTTTGTTTGTCTTTTAAATGCTCACAACAGTACTGCAGCCTTGCAGGCTTTCTTCTTCAAGGGACAGATTCCCTCAGATCACGGCAGTTTGATTTGTGGACTGTGAGACCTTCCCAGTGTTGAAACAACCTTTAGAGAGGAACGCACTAGGGCTAACTTTGTTAGACACCTACCTCTAGGAGTCTAGATCCCCTTATAGTTAATGGAGAGAAATGGGAACTTCCACTGAATAAAACATCTCATCCTAATGTCAAAGCAGTTGTCAAAAGCAGCTCACATAAATCACATACTGAAAGTGCTTTTTCTCTGTATTGACTCTGAAATCATGCTGTAATGTCTAACTCAGATGTGCATGTCGAATATTTGGTAAGAGGAATCCCACCCATGGAGACGGGCTGTTCTGTGAGCTTTGAGGATGGACCTGCACTGGGGTTTGGGATGGGGTTGTTTGATTCCAGTCTGATACTCCTTGAATGGACTCATCTGACTGCAAGGCTTGGAGGAAAAGGGCTACTGTCAGAAACAGAAACTGAAATGTAATGAATCTATTTATTGATCTACTGTGACAGGGAGGAAATTGTGCAAATTGGTGAGCAAATTTTGATGGGAGGATTTGGACAGTGGTCTAGGGAAAGGGCAATAGCTTTCAATGCTTAGATTAGCATGTGAGTTTGGCAGTTTGTCTTGTCAGTTGAGCATGCCACATACCAATACCAAATCTCTGCCCTTTGCAGGCTTTATAAGTGAGTTGGTCCTTGTATCTTAGAATAGATGGGAAAACTAGTTACTGCTGCATCCTCACCTTACATGGGTGCTAGGTTGTTCCTTGGCCACTGAAGATGCTCTTCAAGTCATCAATGTCATGTTACAGGAATGGTTACCTTGAAACTCTTTTACCTGGTCAGATGCGCTTAGGTTTGGTTTCATTTCTCATTGTGGACATTGTTAACTTTATAGAGCTCATCCCAAAATGCTTAGAGTATTCAGGGCTTGAGAGGACCTTGTGGATGGAAATTAGGTATTTCCAGACATTCACTTTTGTCCTGTCCAAGACATAAGGGTTACATCTAGGTGGCTTTGGCCAGGACCCACTGAGGAACAGCCTACAAGCTGGTGCGAGGGCAAAACAGACGTCTTCTCAGAGGTTATGATTGGGGCCAGAATAAATTCTAGGAGATGGTGGGGTCACAGAGATTCATGTCCCCAGCAAGGGCTGTGGTGGTGAGGAGCAAGAGCAGCTGGAAAACTTTTCATTAATTCATGACTCTGCTCTATAGTATCTTCTGCTGGCTCCAACCCTTTCTCCCTGGGCGAGTTTCTTCCTCCTGCAACCTAGAGAGGAAATCCCAGTAGGTGCCTGAGCTGAGGCATGGGAGGCCTGGGATTAATGTGTATGCAAGCAGGCTGGAGGCAGACTGCTTAACTGAGAGTCAGTGGGATGAAGGACAAGGCTAGCCACCAGACTGGGATGTGGGGGATGTTTTCACTAGCTGCTGTGGGACCTGGGAAGGTGAGGGAGAGCTCCTCATAAAAGAGAAAGAAAAAGGTTCAATTACATGCTGCAATGGTGCCAGTTGCAATGGTAGGCGGAAGCATGTAGCCCTGGAATCTTGACTGCATTTCTGCCTGGCAGCAAGATTTAGCACTTTGTGCAGGGCCTGCTGTGCCTCTCTGTGACAAAGCTCAGCTGGGGTGGAGTGATGGGTCTCATCACTGTGTCACGATCCTTCAAGCTCTTTGCTAGTGTTCCCCTACCACAGTGCAGTCCTAAAAGCCTTCTTTTCATACCTCAAGCTAGTCAGCAATGCTTTTCCTCCTGCCACTCAAACTTATCCTACTCTACAAATAGGCTTGAACAACCTTGTAGTAGCCTTGAGCGAGTAGTACCCAGTGGGATTACTGTTGGGAGTGGTGTTCATGTTGTAAAAAAGGGCTCCTAACAGACTTGCTTCAGCAGAGCGTTTTGTTGGGCTTGCAGCAGTACTGCCTGCAGGGTTTCTTTCTGGCTGTTAAAAACAAAGTCCTCGCACAGCAGCTTGTTCCAGAGGCTGGTAGCAGCCCTGGGAACCTCCAGGAGTGCACGGAGAGCAGAAAGCTATGTTCAGCTCCCTGTCCCACTGGTGAGGATCTGCGGTCACCCTGCCAATGTGTGGCTCGGAGATGAGCTGTAAAGAGCATTGGTCAGGATCTGTGGTTTTTTGGTTTTTTTTTTTTTTTTTTCCTGTCCCAGTGACTTCCAAAACCAGTTTTCTCTGTTTGAAGCGTCAAAAGCAAATTGTGACTCTGATTTCATTCCCACTGTCGTGACTGCTGCTGTGCCAGAGGTCTGGGTCAGATGTTCCTTGTCCCATTATGAGGTTAGGACCCATCAGACCATAACCATGAGCTGTGTGTCCTGTTTGCGTTTTGGGACTAAGTGTCATCAGGGCAGTCCAGCACAACACAGCTGTTTGGGACAGGGAATGGAAAACCCAGGATGAACCCCAAACTGCTATGTAGCCAGGACACTGGGACTGGTGAGATTTGTCTCACCAGAAGTGAGTTTGGTTGGGTTCATGGTTACTCTACCAACAAAGGTGCTTCCATATGGAATTTCAGGTGTTTTTTAGCCATTCTCGATGCAAGTGCTTCATGTCCTGTTTAACTTGAGAGACAAGGGGACGTACTCATTCAGCCTTAATCAGGGAGGTGATGGAGTTTCTCTGTGTTCCTCCTTGTTCAGCAGTTTCAATGTGACTTTTTCCTGCCTTGCCTCTAGGCTCGTGTAGGAGGGATGGAGTTCTCCCCAGGGATGGTCTACATCTCTCCAGACAGCCCTCTCAGCTTGCCAGCTATTGTCAGCATTGCAGTGGCCGGTGGCCTGCTCATCATCTTCATCGTGGCTGTGTTGATTGCGTACAAGCGTAAATCCAGAGAAAGCGACCTCACCCTCAAGCGTCTGCAGATGCAGATGGACAACCTGGAGTCCAGGGTGGCACTGGAGTGCAAAGAAGGTAGGATGAGGAAGGAAGGCTGACACTCTGTCAGTGTCGGTAGAAGAGAGAGATCCAGCCACAAAGCTTTGAGCCAAAATATCACCAAGGAACAGGAATGTTGAACCCTGTGGGTCTGGCTCAAGCCTGGATCTAATCTGACTTTGCCTATTTTCCCTAAGTCGAACCTTCCTCCACCCTGTCCAAGCTGTATTTGCTAACTCACAGTCCAGGGAGAGCCTTGGTACATGTCCCTGGGGAAAGGCTGTGTTGTAGGAAAGGTGAGAGTGTTCTTGTCCACCTTCTTCTTCCTCTCCACATGTTGCTTATCCACTTGTACCTTAGTCTCATGCACGTGGGTCTCAGGGCTTTTCCCATCACAGTGAGGGAGGTCTGGACTGTCATTGCTACATAGAATCATAGAATCGTTTAGGTTGGAAAAGACTTTTAAGCTCATCAACTCCAACCGTAAACCTAACCCTGCTAAGTTCACCTAAATCATGTCCCTAAGCGCCTCATCCACACGTCTTTTAAAAACCTCCAGGGATGGTGACTCCACCACCTCCCTGGGCAGCCTCTTCCAATGTCTGACAACCCTTTCAGTGAAGAAGTTTTTCCTAATATCCCATCTAAATGTCCCCTGGCGCAACATTTCCTCTTGTCCTATCACTTGTCACTTGGGAGAAGAGACCAGCACCCACCTTGCTACAACCTCCTTTCAGGTAGTTGTAGAGAGCGATGAGGTCTCCCCTCAGCCTCCTCTTCTCCAGTCTGAACAACCCCAGCTCCCTCAGCCGCTCCTCATCAGACTTGTACTCCAGACCCCTCACCAGCTTCGTTGCCCTTCTCTGGATATGCTCGAGCACCTCAATGTCTTTATTGTAATGAGTCGTTCTTTTTTTGTGTCAGCCTTTGCAGAGCTACAGACAGATATTCACGAACTGACAAGCGATCTGGATGGAGCTGGGATCCCCTTCCTCGATTACCGAACCTATACCATGAGGGTGCTTTTCCCTGGCATTGAAGACCATCCAGTCCTGAGGGATCTGGAGGTAAGAAATCAACATCTCCTGCTTCTGGCTTCTCTCATGCCTCCCTGTTCTGTCCTGAACGCAAGAGATGTTGTGTCAGTGGTGGGGACGTAATGGCTTACAATGCTGTGTCCTACCAAGGATGAAACATTACCTCATTAAAAATCCAGGTTGAAAGGGGAAGATGATTGCTGCTATCTTAGATGTTAAATTCTGTTTGATAACTCATCTATTTGGAAGAGTCTCATAGATGTATGTGCATTAAGTCTACTTTTTTAAGCTCCTCTTTGGTCTTCATCCTGCTGGGGTTTGATTTTTAGACTGGATTTATTAGTTACAGATGTGCAGGGCTGAGGAAAAAAGTTGTATTATAGAGCAGCAAAGCTGCCTGTGTCACTCCAGCTTTGCACAACACTGGCACTACCAAGAAGTCTTTTTCCCTGGTAACACCTATAGAAATAACTGCATTCACTGAAGGAGGTTCATCTTTGCTGCACTCTGCGGTTTGCAGGAAAGTCAGAAAACCACAGCACCAGTCTTCCCATACCCTGCCCATATCTGCCTCCTCTACCCCGACTCTCCAGACCACAGCGGTGGGAGGACAGTGAGACGTTGCCCAGCACTGTTGGGGTCTGCACACAGCCTGCAGTACCTCACTGGTGACAATGAGTTTGATGGGACCCCAGGTGAGGTCTGCCCATGCTGCAAAACTCCTTCAGGCTTTGGCAGATGGGCAGGCTCTGCTCTAGGGATACCTGGGCTAGAGAAGCAGGGGATACACCATGGCCAAGACCAGGGAGGTCATTGGATGAGCTCTCTGCGAAGTCTTTGGCAAGCTCTCAGCTTCAGAGAGGGTCTGGCATGGGCTGGTGAGATTGCTGGAGGCCAAGACTGGGGTTAGCTGGCAGAGAGGAGGAACAGGAGCTGGCGCAGGCAATACCATGCTTGGCTGGCTGTGTAATCAGAGGTGCCTGCTTGTCTTTGCTCCTTCCCTTCAGGAAAGCCAAAATTCATCAAACTGTGTGGAGAGAACCATGAAAAAAACCTGATCTGTCAGCAACAAGGACTTGTGGGATTGAGTAGGAGACTGAGTTACACATTGACTACTGTAGATATTCACCGTTGGGGTGCAGGTAAAGTGGCCTTGAGCTGCTTTCCCTCAGGAAGAGTAGCTCAGCAGCTTCACCAAACGAGCACAAGAAACGAGGGATGATGAATATCTCTCTCTAACATACGTATACACACACACAAACACTTTCATCATACCCACAGCCATTTACAATCCCTACATTCGTTAACCTCTGCCAGCTGACCGCGGAAGAGCATCTGACCCCTCTAGAGGTTTTAGCATGGATGCTCCCATATGCAGATACATACAGAGAGACACAGAGCTAATGTTTCAATCTGCCACCTTTGATCTCTTCTTCCTTTCATTTCATTCATCTTTTTTTTTCCCCTTAATCCTCTGTAAAGCTTCCACAGCTCTTTCAGTGTCAAAATCTTTGGCTACCAACATATCAGGAAAGTCAGTTCCCATTGTGCTCCCTTCTCTGTAGCACCTAGAAGGAGTTGTTATTAATTGCAAAAGGCCCCAGCATAGATCCCGCAGTGAGCAGGTCTTACTTATTTCCAGTTCATTTGCTAATTAACTGCTTCCAGATGCAGTACAAAATACTTTTCTTGTTATTTTTTTAATTCTCCATAATAACCCAGGGATAGACAATATTAAATGTTCAGGCAAGTGTGTTAAAAATAATTATTGGCAGGATGGGTGGTAGTGGTTGGTTAGTTGGTTGTCTCAAGCTATTTACTAAGCAAGTAAGTCATTTATTTGCTGTGTGCAAAAAGACTTAAGAGCTCTAATTTCCACAATGAAAAAGTAATGACTCTTTAAGGGGCCTTGCATTACTTGGTTGTTTAAGCATGCCAACTTGTTTCGGATTAAAGTGCCAAATCTGGTTGGTTATTAATAGATACATGCCTCAGCGACATGTGTTGCTCTGTGTTGAGACCCTCCAGCTTTCAGGGAAGCTTTTTCAAGGGCTGAAACAGCTTCAGCAACACGGAGGAAAGAGTCTGGGGTTCTCTGTTTAGATTCCATTTTCACCTAGAGCCAGAAGGACCAGAAAGGATAAAGCCCAATGTAGACTGTGGAGTCCAGGGTCCATTGTTGAGGTTCTAAATTGTTCCATATCAAAACTAGCTCACCAGCCTCTCACAGCTGAGAAATATATTGGAGACTTATCAACCTCTCTGTCTCCAAACCATCTCACCTCCTAAGCCCAGGGGTCCTACTGCAGTGGGACCTCTTAAGACAGGTCCCAACTCAGGGTGTCCTCTCACACCTTCATCTATCTAGTTCTTCAAACCAAGGCCCAGCTGCATGCTCACCATCTCAGCCACTGCCTCACTGCATCTCTTCATCACCTCAAAACCTGACCCCCGGCTCTCTTCCCCATTCACTTTCTTGCTGCCTCTCCCAGCTTCTTAAAGCTGAACCCCGCATCTCTGTACGCAGGTTTCTTGCAGGGATGAAAAAGAGGTGTTTGGTGGAGATAGAGTGAGACTTCAGTCTGACTACAATAAAAATACAATATGGCCAGGCGTTAGCAATCTCTTTTTGATGTACTGTTCAGGGAGGGGAACACAGGATTGGAAAGTAATCATCTGGCTGTGGCTAGGAGGTGTCTCAGGCTTCCTAATAATCAGATGACATATGGAGTCTCTCTTCCTTTGTACAGGACTATCCTGTGATGCAGAAAGAAGGAGACACCTGCCTGCTAGATGCAAGACTTATTTTTTTCAATTCTCTTGTTTGAAGCAGCGTTTCCCTTTTCCCTGTCTCAGAACCAACTTCTGCTTGATGTCAAAGTGTATAGTTGGAGGAGCTGGAGGGATGAGGGCAGAGAGGTAGCAAAGGGTGTGTGTCTGAGCGCGGGCAGTGACTGAAAGGTATAAACACCATTTCTTCTTGTACAGGTCCCTGGCTATAGGCAGGAACGGGTGGAGAAAGGCCTGAAGCTTTTTGCCCAGCTCATCAACAACAAGGTTTTCCTGCTGTCCTTCATCCGTACACTGGAGTCCCAGCGCAGCTTCTCCATGCGGGATCGTGGTAATGTGGCCTCGCTGATCATGACAGTGCTGCAGAGCAAGCTGGAGTACGCTACTGATGTCCTCAAACAGCTCTTGGCCGACCTCATAGACAAAAATCTGGAGAGCAAGAACCACCCCAAGCTGCTGCTCCGGAGGTAAGGGTGCCTGGGGCTGCAGTGAGCTGGGCTGGGCAGCTTGTGCCCCACTGTCTAACATAAGCATGCTAGTCATCTTTGGAGGAAAGGGGCAAATTTGCTTGATTTGCTTTGATTGCAGCAGGGTGTGAAATCAGGATGGTGTACAGCCACAGTTCACGTGACCCCATAGGGCTGGCACGAAGCTGTTTGCAGAGAGGGGTGAAGAAGGAAAGTAGGGCTGAATGAAGACTGAATGACTTTCCCACTGTGGTTTCCTTCTCATTTAAGATTCCCTGACAGAGCATTCATTTCAGCAAATATGTCTGTAGACCTTGGTCCATCTCCTCCTTAACCAAATAGTCAATGATTAAAAGTTACAGAACTGGACTACCTCTGGATTTTAATGTGGATCTTCCGGAAAGCTTCATAAGGGCAGCAAGAGCCCATGCCTCCTAATCCTTATTTTGGACTCTTTGTGTGCTTAAGATGTTCATTTATGCTTATGTTTCCTTTTAACCTGGAAACTGCAGTTGCACTGTGTAGGACCTACGAGTATATCACGTAGAACAGGCTGTATTACATCCCTGGTGAGTCAGTCAGTCAGCTGCTGCCTTCTCCTGCCTGGGATGTGGACTGTCCTGCTGTGTTTCTTGTTCATGAGTTAACTACAGAAATATGGAGAGTCTTCTGAAGCTGCAACGTGGGGTCTTCTGTCTCTCCCTGAGCACTGGCGCGGGGATCTTCTTGAAGCCAGTAGCAGAGCTGAGCAGGACAACAGAACTGGTTTCATATCAGGCACAAGTTTGGGTTGGTGCTTCTTGGCCAGGTCTAAGGTTTAACTACCAGGGTTGTACGGGAACCCTCAAATTAAAAATCTACTGCTTGGTAATTAATGTGCTTTCCCTGCCTAGGGAAATGTGGCCTTTTCTCCCTTTAGGATCATATTCATCCCCTTTTCATGGTCTGAACCAATCCTTCTGTTTCAAGCCAGGACCCTAAGAAAAATCAGGGGGAGTCTACTGGAGATGGATGGCCTTTGCCACTGCTCAGAGCCAATTCTGAGGAGCCTTCAGCTGATTGCGATGGACAGCTTGGGCAGGGAAGACATCTGTGTTGCCTGCTGGGAGGGTTTTCATCTGGCACACAGCCTACTAAGGAGAACCAGCAAAAAAAAGAGGAGAAGGCACTTCCTGACATTCAGGGTAGCAAAGCCAGGGGCAGAGACTGGACTTTGCTTTGGTGTCAGTTGAATCCCTGATGTGATTCAAGCCCTACAGCCTGGTTGGTGACCTCCCTCCAGCTGTCCCCAGGCTTCCTCTCTGTGCTTCTCCTCTGATGCTGGATGGCACTGCCTCCTTCTAACTGCCTACTCCCTTCATTTTCTCCTTTTTCTTCCCCTTTCTCCATCTCTTTATCTTCCCTGGTTGTTCATGCCTGTCTTCTCCCGAGCATCCCATCTTCCCTCTTTCTCCTTCTTCCAGCTCTTTTCTAACTCTAGTCCTCTTTATTGGAAAGGAAATGCGGCTTTTGGAAGGAGGCAAAACAAAGAAGGCACGTCCACTGTTCCAAGCGGTGAAAACACAAGAAGGCAGAGATGTGGTTTGTGCTCTGAGGTGGAGGTCCTGCACTAAGCAGCACTAGAACAGAGTCTACCAATGAACATTTGAACAGCTCAGTGCCTTGGGATTCATATGTTGGTGTGAGGTCCCCAGGCAATTATTTGGAGCAGCTGGATTCAACTTGATGCTTCTCCTCCCTCCCTGTGACTCTGTGGATGGAAGGGAATCTTTCAAAATCTTTCTGCAGTGTTGGTTTTGGGGGTATTTGACGAGGAAGGAGCTGGCTGGAATGATTTTCCCACCTTGCCTGTGTCCAGTGTTCATCCCACATGACATCTACAGCCTGGAAGAGATCAAAGTTTTCAGGACAGAGAGCAACAACACAATGAGATCTCAGTTCTTTTTCTCATGGTAATGCTAAGTTTGCATCATGTAATGGGTCCCAGGTGTCACACCAGGGAGCATTGGAAAGAGCATTTGTCTGGGCCACATTCCCTGAGAGGACCAGTCGGTCGACAGCCGGATGAATGTGAGCCAGCAGTGTGCCCAGGTGGCCAAGAAGGCCAACAGCATCCTGGCCTGTATCAGAAACAGTGTGGCCAGCAGGAGTAGGGAGGTGATCGTGCCCCTGTGCTGGTGAGGCCACACCTCGAATCCTGTGTTGAGTTTTGGGCCTCTCACTCCAAGAAGGACATTGAGGTGCTGGAGCGTGTCCAGAGAAGGGCGAGGAAGCTGGTGAGGGGTCTGGAGCACAAGTCTGATGAGGAGTGGCTGAGGGAACTGAGGTTGTTCAGTCTGGAGAAGAGGAGGCTGAGGGGAGACCTCATCGCTCTCTACAATTACCTGAAAGGGGGTTGCAGAGAGGTGGGTGTTGGTCTCTTCTCTCAAGTGACAAGTGACAGGACAAGAGGAAATGGCCTCAAGCTGCGCCAGGGGAGGTTTAGGCTGGATATTCGGAAAAATTTCTTTACTGAGAGAGTGGTGAGACACTGGAATAAGCTGCCCAGGGAGGTGGTAGAGTCACCCTCACTGGAGGTGTTCAAGGAATGTGTGGACGAGGCATTGTGGGATGTGGTTTAATGGGCATGGTGGTGTTAGTTGATGGTTGGACTTGATGATTTTACAGGTCTTTTCCAACCGTAGTGATTCTGTGACCTCAGACCATAAGTATGGAGATTGCTGGAATTGAGTATCATATCATGACCAATGGAGGACAGCAGCTAGGTGACCTTGACTGAGGGGAATGAATACAGGGCAAACAGAAGTCTGGTTTGGACAGGGGCAGTCTCCAGGCACAGACACAGCAATGATCACTGCAGGCAAAGAAAACGACAACATTAATCTGATAGTAAACTGGGACCGTATCACCTCTTTCTCTGGTTGCAAGCAATAATAGAGGAGCAACAGAAAACACCCTTATTATCATTCCTCCCCCCATCATCCCCACCATCTAAGTGAGATTTGCCCACAAGAACAGAGATATCCCTATGGAAACCAGGCTAAAGATCAACTGCATTTAGCTAGGAAAGGGACTGTCACTTGCTCTGTGGTGGTGTAACAGGGCACTGCTTTCAGGCAAGGTTGTTGACTGGTTCCTTGCATATAGCTCCAGTGATGCAAACCCTTCCCCTTGCAAGTCTCGTGCTCCAGAGGAAGCAAGATCAACTTTATGCTGAAGGACTAGGGAACCTAAAAAGCAAGCTGCAGTCCTAAGTGAGAACCCCTGGGTGGCTTTGGTGATAGCCAGGATAAGGAAGACCTACTTTAATTCATCCAGGCAGGAACTCTTGCTTTCTTCTTGAGCAACACCAGTGTATGTACTGGAGCCAACACAGGTTTATCCTGTGTTCCTGGTGTCCACACTTACAAGTCTCAGTCAGTCCTTCTGTAGGAAAAGTTCACCCTGAAGACTCAAGATGGATTTTTGTTTGGTTGCAGACAAAGTGTTCAAGGGCAAAAGGATGATCTCTGTCAATGCGCCACATTGACACATTGAGGAGTATAATCCCTCCCAAATGCCAGGGAGATAGTCAGTGCCAGATAACTACTCTCTGGTGATTTAGATCTGTCTGTCTTAAGTATTTTTATAGCCTTCATATGGCCTAAGACTGAGCTCCTCATATTTGACAAATTTATCCTCCCTGAACTCCTCTGAGAAGGTTCCCTCAAATGTTGTCATCTCCATTTCATTGATGGAGAAACTGAGAAACAGACAAACGGAGACTTCCCTAGTCACAGGAGAATTAACAGAGCGGTAAGGATTTGCCTGAAGGTTTCCTAAATCCAAAGCTAAAACAGAGAGCCTAGGACACACTTAATCCTGATGGTGTCATACCAGACTTTCCATGGGGCTCAGAGATCTGGACAGTGAGATGGACAAAGCTTTTGACTAGCCGTTTGATATGACCAACATGAATAACTCATTTCCAATTTGCTTTTTCTCCTGGGCTGATTTTAGGACAGAGTCTGTGGCTGAGAAAATGCTCACCAACTGGTTCACCTTCCTTCTGTACAAGTTCCTCAAGGTAAGAGGAGCAGCATGCCTGGACGGACAGCTGCTTTAACACATTTTTTCTTGGTGAGGTTTAGTTGGGAAAAAAACTTCTCAGATATAAAGGAAAAGGCTTTTTTCTCTTGAGGGAACTCACTGCCTAATGGGAGAGGGGCTGTTTTCTGATCCAGGGAGAACAAAGAGGGACAGTTCGTTAGAGAGGCAGCCTGTTGGTTTTACTCCTGTACAGACATGGGATCTAAGGGTCAGTGCTGAAACATGAAGGATTTCAGAGCCTGGTGGAGACATATATTGAAAATGCTCTCCTTTTTTACTAGCAGACTCAGATCTCCATCACGTGGTGACCCATATTTTCAATGCATAGTGGCTGGAGATGTCCTCCCACCCCAGTTCAGACCCAGTACTGAGGCCCACTGCCTTCATCATACTCAGTGCCTCCATCATAACTTGCTTTACTCACGCCATAACCAGATTGCTGCTTTGTTTAATTTAGGGCTGAGCTCAAGCTCTTCTTGGCATAAGGCTGCCTCAAGCCTGCCCTGGGCATGGCCATGCACCCTCTGAGTACAGAAGGCTGGATGCAAGACACCACATAAACCTGACTGCTGCATGCAGAACCCAACATGGGCTGAGGCTGTCGCTGTTTTGTATCCCAGAGGGAGGTAGCATTGGCTTTGCAGGGTGCTCATCAGCAAAAGGGTGGAAGGACTTGAGAAACCCCCTGAGCCCTCTCGTTCCTCCTGGAGGGTCTCCTTGGGGTGGTGTGTAGAAAAAAAAAAAAAGTCTTTCAGCCTTTGAGACCTGCCACTGACTGCTTGGTGATGGCAGTTTCCTCTTGGGGACCCACATTGAACCTCAAGCATGCTAATTGCCGAGGCACAAAACTCAGACCCAGCCTTTTTGGAAGGAGCTATGCTCTGCACCTCTCCCCCACTCCCATTGCAGTTGTTAGATATCCTTACACCTTACAGCCCCATTTGGATAGAATAGCCACCCTCTGCCTGGCAATTCAAGGCTTTACAAATCAATCCCATTCCCCTAAGCCTTCCCTAAGCACAACCAGTCCAAGGATGAACGCATGGGAAAGTTTTGAAGGTCCCTGGAAGGTAATTTCAGTGACTTCAATATCAGATTCCTGCTTTCAGCTGAAAGGAAAGGATATAAGGAGGTGACTCTCTAAAGCGCTGCTTTATAATAGGCTTTTTTCCCCCCACTCAGCTACTTGTCTTCTTGCCTTAGCCTGAACAGAGGCCTGATAAGGGCAAGAGACAGGCACACAGAAGCAATATGCTGCTGGCAGATAAGCTAATTAAGTGGGAGACAGGTGTAGGAACTGAGAAAGGGGACACTTTGCTTCAGATTATTAACTTGTTTTTGCTGGGATTTACACCACAGGAAAATGACCTCGCTCATTGAGTTGGGACACACTGCAAGAAGAGAGGGCAAGGTGGGGAGGAGGGGAGGAAGGATGGAGAGATGAAGGGGAAGGGAGGCAATAGAAGAAAGCACGAGGAGGGTTGGTGCATGGCAGCAAATGTGCAGAGGGAGGGCAGCAAGGGAGGAGAGGCTAGGAAAAGTGTGGGAAGAGGACTGCAGTGGGTGCAAATGATGGAAAGGAGAAATTAGGGTGAGGTGTGCTTTGCTGGCCCTGTCTGCGGGCTGCTTGTTGCTGTCCTGTGCTGGGCCCCACACATCTGACATCACCGATGCAACCATACAGATCCAGGGTCACATCTCCCCTGGGTCATGGAGCTGCTCCTGCCTGAGCATCCCTATTTGCCTCTAGCATGAAAGTGCTCAGGGAGATTGTGGACTCTGCCCAGACACCCAGGATGGGGCACCAGCAGTCCATCTGCCTTTCAGACCTGTCTCCAGGTCCTCTGGGACCCATCCCACCACCTGTTCCGGTGCAAAGCTCTGACCTGGTGGCAATCACTTGAACAGCTCCTACAAGCCTCTGCTAGCCCCAAAATTGGCAGGGAGCACTGACGCCTTTGTGCTGTGACAGGACACTCGAGAGGGCTGGTTGCACTCTGTAGAAGTGGAGTGTCACCTCTATTCCTGGGATGTATGGAACAGACTGATTCCCACTGATGCATCTGCCTTGAGTGCCTGGGGATGGCAAGCCATGGCACTCATTGAGATGCTACATAGATTGGGTTCTCACTTCTGACCTTCCTGTTTCACCTCATGGTTGTCTCTCACCCCTGCAGGAGTGTGCTGGCGAACCTCTGTTCTCCCTCTTCTGTGCCATCAAGCAGCAGATGGAGAAGGGTCCCATCGACTCCATCACTGGGGAGGCCCGGTACTCACTGAGTGAGGACAAGCTTATCCGACAGCAGATTGATTACAAGACACTGGTGAGTGCTCTGAGCACATACTGTGGGCTTTCTAGCCTCTTCTAGCAAAAGGGGATTTAGAGAAAAAAAGCCAGTGATGGGCATGCTGACCCTTTGGGACAATTCTTGCGACCCAGCAGGGTAACCCTGCTGAAGATTGACTAGTCATATACCCTAACACAGCAAGGTCTGTGGCTGAAGCATCTGCTAGCAAAGCATGTTTGCAAAGACGGATGCTTCCAAGTTATTTCTGTTGTGCCCTGCCCTATGCCCAGAGCATCTCCAGCTCCCCAGAGGCATTGCCTGTTCTCTGAAAGAATCTGCACTCATTGCAGGGTAGGCTGATAGTGCCAATCATTTACCTTGGATTAGGTGAGGTCCAGGAGCACTGGAAGACAAGCATGAACCTTGTGTCATGAATATGCTTGTGAATGTGAAGGCAATAGATATGGGCAATATTTACTCTGTTCTGTTACACAAAATACTTCCTAGTATCTACCCCTTTTCCCTGGAGTGATGCCCATCCTTCCAACATGCCTCTGAGTTCTAAGGTCAAAGGTACCAGCCTTCCTACAGCAGAAAGGTGGGGTTGTCACTGTAAGTTGTCACCACCCTGAGCTCTTCCCTGGCAGGAGTGTGATGTTCATACTGGGGTTTCTTCCTCCTCACTCTTGGGACCACCTGGGGGTATCTTCATCCCCCCTCTCCTCATCACCTGCTCCCTTCTCCCTGGTCCCCAGCACCAGTGACCGAGCTGCCCAGCACCCAGCCCGGGCACACAGAGCACTGGTGTTTGCTGGGCAGTGCCTGCCCGGGGTGGCAGCCCTCAGCCGTGCGGGGATGTCCCCAGTGCTGCGCTCAGGCAGGTCAGACAAGAGGCCTTTGGCCACTAGACCTTTCTGGTGACAGGGACACCCAACTCAGGGCATGGCAAGCCCATTGCCATCCTGAGACCTTGTTGTGTTGGGTCAGTGCAAAGCCTGTGACCTTCTGCTAGGGACAGCAAAAATAGTTTTTATGAGGCTATATTGCAAGGATCTTCTCTAGAATAATCCTTACCAGAAGAAAAAATCTCTTTCTCCAATGAAGATTTCACCATTGAGGAATATGTTAGAAGCACAGAGTGGAGGGACCTATTAGGTCTTCTCTAGAGCTAATGCAGCATTCCTCTTGAGCAAGCATAAGTCAAAGAAAAATGAACTTGATTTCACGATGTCAAGGGAAAGAAAATTAATCCCTGTCACTGAGTCATTTGCTTCAAAGTGCAATTGTCCACATGGTGAAAGATACACATTGCATATGTCCAGCTTTAGCTTTTAATCTGAGATTACACCCTTTCCCTGCTTGATTAAAGAGCAACAATTAAAAAGCATTAGATATCTCTTCTTAGTGTGTTTGTGGGCCTTCACTTTTTCCTGGATACACTAAATCCACTGAGCTTCTAAGTCTCTGCAGGATGAAGAACACTTTCCAAGTCTTCAATGATCCTTGTAATTTCTTTATTTTCCATGTCTTTGTTCTCAGGAAACCCCAACCCCAAATTTTAAGATGGTCGGAAGATGCTCTGAACTTATCAGATTATTTTATTTGCACCTTCAATTCAGGGACACTCATCTCACTTAACTTTAGCTGGCTTTGAGAGCTGTGTCCAGTCGATGTTAGTTCCTTGACCTGTCTTAGATCTTAGCTCAGGTGGGCTGACGCTGGAAATGCCTGCTTTTCTTCAATAACTACAGACAGTCTAGAGCTGAGCTTTGATTGAATCCAAGTCTGATGAGGGGTTGACTTTATTCTTAAATAAGACCACAATTTTATTTTGCATATTAAAAACGTGACTTTGCTATTGAATCAGGAGCATACTGCTTCTTTTCTATTACGTGTGGTTGTCTAGCAATTTGGAAGCCTGGTCTCGCGTGGAGAGAGTGAGCAAAAGGAAGAAAAATGCAGACACAGAGTGATCGCTTTCACCAAAGGAAATCCCTCCGATCCATTTAGGCTTGATATAAAGCAGCCAGCAAAGGGTAGTAATTATACATCAGCCTGAACAAAGCTCTCCTCCATTCGCTCTGTGTTGTTTGATGTTAATCAGCTCTCCCTCTTACATCTCAAGAGCAGACAAATATATCCTGATAGCAATCTCAACAGATTTACAGAGATCAGCTTCGGTGAAGGAGATTAAGAAGAATCAGAATATGAATAAGATTGTTCTTCCTTTCTGTTTCTCTTTATTTCTGTTTTATTTTGTCCTTCCTCTACCTTCCTTAAGCAGTCTGTCATCTTTTATTAAACATATATAGTAATGAAATAAAGCAAGAGCTGATTCAGTATTTGCTATATAGGTTTCCCTCAATGTCTCCTGCTCTCTACCAAATTCACCTGGTCACCACTGTGAGTTTGCAGTGTGTGTGGCTAAAATTCATTGGGTTGTTCACATTTCATGAGTGATAGATGACTGCTTGACTGAGTTAAATCACAATCCCAGGAGCCTGGCACATTGAAACAGACTGTTTACTGTCATTATTCCAGGAAGACAAGGCCAGGGCTTCTTTTGGAAGGCATTCCTTCTTTAGCCTTCATTAATAATGACCAAATATTTTAAGCCATGGTTTCAAATACGGTTTGAGTGAAAAGCAGAACCAAAGAAATTGACTTACCCAGGGAGAAAAAAGAAGACACAGCACTTTCAGACATCTGGAACTACTGATTTTACAATACACACCTCATTCACTAAATTTAGATTGTTTCAGTCTGATTTCTCTCCAAACCAGATAGCTCCGATTTGCTGTCTGCCAGGTCCTCCAGTCCTCCAAGGAAGCAGCCCTCAGTGGCATGGGGTCTTTGCAGTCTATAACAATTTCTGTGCTAACAAGGGATTTTTCAGTCCAGGAGAAACTAAGCAAGTTACAGATGTGATTTGCTAGAATAAATGTGTTGCAGCTAAACAGTAGGTCTTCTCCCTATTTCTCCTCAGAGAAACACCCTCTTGTGTTTATGTCTTTGCTAGCAGTCAGTGCTCATCATCTCTGGTCTGCAGTGCTGTTAAAAACCCAGTTAGATTATTCCATCTATGAGAGACAGGAAGATCTCATCCCTGCTGACTGCCATCTGCCTTTGCCAGAATCTGTGATTTTTTAACCATTCACCAAACCAGAGTCCAGATGCAAAAACCTCACTCCCTACTGCCACTGCTCCGCTGTCACTGGGAGATGAAAGACCATCCATCTCCTGCATCAGCTTCATTTCTGTTGATACAAATAACACAGGGGAGCAAAGACCTCGATGTGTGTTGGAAGCTGTCAAGAGTATTGGCTAATTAATGAGTGGAGGTGGTAGGAGAGAGCTGCTCAGTACATCTTGAGCGGTGGCATGCTCTGTGTGGTCCCTGCACACCTCAATGGCTCCAGTGCTGACAGCCTAATCAGATTGTCTCTCCTGACAACATATTCCAGATGGATAAAGATGCTTTGAGCTGCCTTTGGTTAATTTTGGTGGCAGGGAGGAAGCCACTACCAAGATATAAGAAGGCTCTCCCATGCTTGGCCTCTTTGGGGGTCATTCTCGTCCTTGTTCACTGCCAAGCCTCACTGTGTACTAGCCCCCTTGGACCTTCCTTAGCCCAATCGAGAAGGGAGAGAAAGATGTCTGTCCCTGGGACAGAAACTGTAATGATGTCCTGGTCTCAGGGCAGACCACTCCAACACTGCAGAGAACTCAGAGCCAGGGTCCCCATATGACTAATCATAAGCTGTACCTTTATTATTTAAATGCCAGTAATCCATAGTGGAGATCAGAGCTTAGCTGTGCTAAGCATTGCATGTATATGTACATTTAGAGACAGCTCATGGCTGGAAGGGCTGGCAGAGAAAAAAAGTCCAAGGATGTAGAAAAAGGTCAATAAACACAAACCCAGTGAGATGACATGCCCCAAAGTCATACGCAGTCAGTGGGAGAGCAGGGGTCAGAGATTACCACTTCACTTGCTCCCAGTCCCATACCTTTCCATGTTGATCCCACAACTGGCACCGTCCTTATGCTATGCTGACACAGACCTCAATGCATGACAGAACAGTGGTGCTGGTGTTCTCTCAGTGGCAAAACATTCAGCATCTCCTTGAGTGACACTGAAGTCTCCTCTCCCCTTCACCCACCCTGCTAGGTCTGCCCCATAGGGCTCAAAGGCAGGTGGTGGGTGATGGAGCAGTAATAGTGAATGCATTCAGGAGATCAGCATCACAAAACTTCCCTCAGAGTGCCTAATCATGTAGGAATACAACACAGGCCATCTCAGGGGTCTTTTCCCCACCAGTTGACATCAAAGATTGTGTTGACATAGTTGAGAAACACTGCAGGAGCAATGGGATTAGTTCTCTGTCTTATGTTGGTTGTTGTGAGGACAGCTCTGGGTGGAAGCACAGGGCAAATCTTACTCTTCCAGTGAGACTGGAGCATCTGAACTCTGCTAAATGGATGAAGCCAATGCTTAGATTTTTTTCTTCTGGTCATCCCCTACCAGGCACAATCTAGAGAAGCCTTGGGGTGACAACAGAGAAAACCCTTGGGAGGATTCCCACAGAAGTGGTAGAATCCCTCTCTTCATTGCAAACACCTCATTACGATTAGGAGCTTCAGTCTGTTGGAAGGAGAGCAGAGATTTTCAATCTGTGGTGTAAAGATGACTTCTGTAGGTCCCATGACAATGTCCAAAGAACATCCATTTAGTGTGTGCAATACAAGAGATGCACCGTGCAAAATTCCTGAAGTCTTTGTACAGAGAAAAGTTTAGTGCTCCACATGAGAACAGTAGGAAAACACCAGCTGAGAGTTGATGTGAAGCTTGGAACACATACATCAAAGCCACTGTGCTCTGGGAAGGGTCTTGGTTTCTATAAACAATGATTGAATTACCTAAAATGTTGGAAGGACCCTCCTGACTGTTGTTGAAATGAACACACTGGTGTCAGAGGTTGGCAGCTACTACCAGCTGCCTCACTCTATGGTTGAGACCACCAAAAGCAAACCTCTCTCTGCACAGCTCTTTGAAGTATTGCCTTCCCCACTCCTTCTTCTTCCAACTGAGCTGGAAAAGAGGAAAGCAAGGACTACTGCAGTCAGGGCATGAATGATCATGGGTGAGCACCCAGGCCTTCCAAAGTTGGCAGCTTGTGAAATTTAAGGACAATCAAGTTATAAGAGCAAATCACCATTGTCAGCTTCCAGACAGATGATGGTCCACATTGCATGGTGGGTACTGGTGTGATGGGCACTGGTCAACATCTGCAGGAGATGTTGGCCCTTCTGGAGTAGGAGCTAGATGCCTGGTAAGGTAGCCCAGATTATTTTAAATAGCACTTAGTGCCTTCATGTGGGGAACTGAACTGAATCCCAGGTATTTGCATCAGAGCTGAATCACACCACAGAGCTTGCCCTGACTGGCATCAGCTCAGTCTGCCTTAGCTGAGCTTGGATCACTGAGAGAGACCTGCAGAGCAACTTGGTCTCCAGAACCACAGCACTCTCAAAAGAGCTGTCCTAGCCTGCCATCACTGCTTCGTTTCCCTGCAGATGTGTAATGGGAGGGGGACAACTAATAACCTCAACACTGGATGCATTTCAACAGTGCTTTTTATGTGTAGTTCTGTGATCCTTTGAGATGAAAGATGCCACAGAACTGTAAATCTCTGCCATTTTTATTATCTGAATTGATGTTTCTTCAATACTCCTGGAAGTGACATATAAATAATAGCATTATGATCTAATCAATATCTCATATTTACATCTCCGCTTTCATCCAGAAAGATCACAGAGCTCTTTGTAAGCAGTATCTTCACAAGTCCCTCTCAGTTGAGCATAACAGCACCAAAAGGAGCCTGGTGAGCCAATATATAATTATACTGATATGATTTCACCCAGCTCCAAGCCACTTTGAGATCCCACTGCATCTTAATAGTTTAAGATGGAAAGTGATGTAGAGTCCACTACCTATTGTATACTAAAGAAGGGAATTTACAGTCAAGGTAGAATTTGTCTAAGGCACCAAAACTAACATGTCTGCACTTGTAAAAGTGACCCAAAAACATTTAATGACAGTATATAGCTAGGAGCATCACTGAACACTCCTCTCAAGTGCAAAGGTGTGCTAAGTTTATAGAAGTTTATAGACTTCACAGTCCTGTAAGCAGAAAAGACCAGAATGCTCGACATAGACATGGCCAAGAGTTAGCAGGCAGGTTGCCGTTAAACACTGTGTGTATGCGTTTAAGGCATCCCTCCCTCCCTCACCACCCCATATGCTTTGCATTTACTCTTGGACAGAGTCTTTGGAGAAAATTATATTCTCCTTCTGAGAAATGAGAGGCCTCTCTAGCTGGGTCGATTTTCTTGTTCTATATGTGAAAGCAGAAGTTGTTGGTTTGTGTTTCTTTTTTAAGAAACCCTGCATTTCAAATCAGTACCATTCTTCCGAGAAGGGTCTTGGTCAGTCCTATGGCTGTGCAAGAAGATGGACAAACTTGAATCTGAGAGACTGAAGAACACTTTCACCTGAATTGTCGGTCAGGTGGCAATGCAAGGAGGCCACTACTGAATTAGGTCACCTTGCCAGCTCTCTAGGGAGCAGGGAATGGCCAAGGAAAGCTCTGCAGAACCCTTTGAATATCAGTTCAGCTCCAAACAGGGTCAGGCCTGATTGCATTTTTAATCATTTGTGTGAAAAGAGTGTCAATGACCACTGTCTGGTACCATTTGGGTGAATGCCATTTTTACTGAAAGCACCAGAACCTGAGCTGGTATTCATAGGCTTTCTGTTATTAAGTATAGTGAAGATGCCGAGGAGATAAGGCCCAAATCTAAGGGGCTGTTCCCACAGGTATAGTAGTTTCACCTCACAGAGACAACTGGCATGAGACACAAGTTCAGAGAAACCTTCACATCAGCCCCAAGTCTCTGGCTGTAACATCTGGGAGCCCACAGCACTTAGCTGAGAGCCAAATCCTGAGTTACCCTTAATTCACTGGGCACAGACAGCAGTAAGGGGTCAATAGCAGCACAGACGTGGATGGGTGCAATCCCCCTGTGCGAAACCAGATCTCTGTGCCTTCTCGAAGGAGGGAATACTCTTGGTACATCTTTTTCCCCTTCTTGCACCCTAGGTCCCTGTGGCTTGTAGGATGCAGGGACCTGCAAGAAGGTGGCTGCAGAAGTGTGGCCACAGAGTACTCGTGCTGCTGTGAAATGTGTGGTGGGTCTCACTGCCTTTCTCTCAGGTCCTGAGCTGCGTGAACCCCGACAACGTGAACAGCCCTGAGATCCCGGTGAAGATCCTGAATTGTGACACCATCACGCAGGTCAAGGAGAAAATCCTCGATGCCATCTTCAAGAACGTGCCCTGCTCCCACCGGCCTAAAGCTGCTGATATGGACTTGGGTATGTGAGTGCGCAATGGGCCCTGATTGCCCCCAGGCACTGGGGAGAGGGGAGATGGGAGACAGCCAAACACAATCTAGACACTCCTGGGGCAAGTGCCTACACATCCAGGCTGGGTGTACCCATGGTGCTTGTGCAAGGCAGAGCAGCAGCAATGGTGAGAGGGCAGAAGAGAGTGATTAAATTGATGCATATGCTCCTGGCTTATGAAATCTTTGGCCTTGAGGACTTAAAAAGGCCAGTAGCCATCCCGCTTTTCTGCCCACAAAATTCAGCTTGGACAAGGGTACGGAAAAGGCATGACTGGGGCTATTCTCTCTGTCCTGCCAAAGACTTCTGGAAAAAGAGCACCAAATGCCCAGGGTGGTGTTGTCAGCAGTGTTCAGGCTGCAGAGATTTATTCCTAACTCTTCTCTGAATAACAAGCATTTGGATTATATATATCTTCTTGCTGAGATAGTCACAGCCCAAGCAGTATTAATTACTCATTGTGCGGGCACAGGAAAGGGGATGAAGCATCCTCCGTTCAGTGGGCTGCATCCGTCTCACCCCTGACTGCTTCCCTCTCCTGCCAGCACCCCACCACCAACAGCAGGGCTGGGACCTGCTGCTCTGAAGTTTTGTTTCTGCTAGGAGGTCTTAAGGAAAAATTAGTCCTTCTCTTTATGAATTCATGCTTTTTTTCTCAGTGGTTTGCTCCTTCGTGTGTTGCTCTGCTTGGAGGGTGGAAAGAGCTGCACCAGCTTCACTTGCATTTCTAGGCAGTTGTGCTGTCAACCTCTGGGGCACACAGGGAGCTGTATAGCCCAGTGCAGGGGTGCCTCTGAGGCCAAAACCTATTTCTGCCCAAAATCTGGAGTAAGACGCTGGGAGGAGTGAGATGTCTGAAGTTGGGGTCCAGAGGCAGATGTGATACTACACCTGGAGGCTACTATGAGAGGATGTAGAAAAATCTGCTCAGGAGCATTGCGGAGGTGTGTGGTAGGGAGCTGGGGACTGTATTGTGGCTGTATCTGCCAGAATCTGCCCTCAGTGACCTTCAGTGAAAGAGACTTGAGTGGAAAATGATGGAGTCTATAAAACCTAGCAAAGTAGAAGAGGAACCAAACGGAGAAGGAATGGACTGATGCCAAGAAACAATTCACAGCAATAACGGAGGCAGGAATGAGAGGTCAGGGATTAAAGTTAAGTGTCTATATGTGTGTGCGTATGTGTAGGGGAGGAGGGGATTCCTGACAGAAATTGCAGCAAGATTCCTGCTCCTGAAAGGCGGTTAGAATAACGAAACAAGCTGCCAAAACCAGCAGCAATAAAGAACAGATCATATGCATCATCAAGAAAGGACCTGAGATGATTTTGAAGCTGCTGTGAGTCAGCAGGGGAATGGTGAGTGCTAGGGTGAGCGTAAGGGCAAGATAGGGCAGGGTGCCAGGGCACAGTAGACTGGAGGAGTGGGGTTTACTGTGAGATCTCTTTACCTAGCTGATGCTGAATGGTGGCCACAGAGCCCATTACGTTTGGATCTCAGACTGGGTGTGAGTGGAAAGTAGTTTGTTCTGCTGTAGAGATGAATGATGTACCCATAATGGGAGGCAGGAATTTTACCTCCATGCTGCAAATACCAGGGATAAATTACAGTCCGCAGATTTTACCGTAGCGCTGACAACTGACAGATACAGAAGTGCGTGTGTGCGGGGTCCCAGCTGGAGCCTGACAATTCTGCATCCAGGACTGTTGCTGTTTTAAGAAATATTGACCTGCTGAGTGGTGCTGAGGACCAACAAGTTCCAGAAAGTATTCATGAGCGTGTGCACCCCTCAGAGGACAGACTTGTCCATACTGACAGGAGACTGCTTAATGAGCAGCTGTTTGGCCAATAGCATTGACAATGCAGTTGGGGAAAAAACACCCAAAACAAAACACAAAAAACCCCTCATCTAGCAGAAGAGTCTTGCCAGCAGCAATATAGTTGCAGGCTCCTTTAGCACAGCATCTAACAAGGTGGGAGGAGCAGGGTTGGCATGGATGAAGCAGGAACAAGAGGATATGCACATCCAGCCACAGCTCCAGCCCAGCCTCTTTGCAGGAAAAGACGTTTGTTGGCACCTGGCATCCTTCTGTGACAGTGAAGGCAGCAAGGGGAGAGCAGAAAGCACTGCTGGCCATTAGAAAGCAGCACGGAGCTCTCAGGATCAGCCCGCCCCAGGCTGAATGCTCACAACAGCAAAGGCAGCTGGGTCAGCCCTACCAGTCCACGCTAAAGAGTAGGTCAGAGCAGATGACTGTAATCTGGCCTTGAAATCAATGGTTTTCTAAACAGCAACACCGTTTTCTATTACCATTACAATTTTCTGGGCTTTCTGTCCATGCTAAGGCCAGATTGCTCACATGGAAGAAAGCAAACAAGCTAATGAGTTATTCTGAGTTGTTAAATGCAGGGTAGCTGCAGGCAGAGTGACTTGTATGTGTCGCAAATGTCATAATGTTTTGCAGTTACCCAGACAACTCATGGAGGGGGTTGTCAGCAGAAAGCACTTATTTTGGACACCCTGAGGTTACATTTTAGTCCAAAACCCAAATTGCAGCCCTCTGAGTAAAGGCTCCTTTCTGCAGTGGGTATTTTTGTTATTATTATTATTTTTTAAAGCCCCTGCCGTAAATAAAATACCCCATCTTTCGGAAAGCATTAGGGTGTGAGGATCACAAAACATGAATTTGGCTCCATGCTGAGGCATTCATTCTCCCCTGCGTTTCAGTTGCTTTTTGAAATGGACTGCTGAGGTGATGGGAGCTGCTAGGTTGACCGTCTTGCACTCAGTGACGCTGTCTCAGGCTCATTGTGGACCATGTCAGGGCAAGCTTTCACTGTCTCATCGATGGTGCAGTACTGAGGTGAGGGGTTCAACCTTATGGAGCGATTTAAACTGGGTCTAACTGTAGTATATTTACAGTAAGGCAGATGACTTGCATACACAGGATGAAATATTTCCCAGGTATCTTCCAGCTATGCGTTCTGATATAAAACTTTTTTTTCCCAACCACAGTGGTGCTTTCTCCACCCCAGAAGCAGAGCTGAGTTTCTCCTCTCTCCCTAAAAGTCATCATATACTGGACATTTACCCTTTTTTGTTTCCTACCCACCTGGTTGTACTGGTGCCTGCAGCATACAGACAAAGGGTTTATTCTCCTATTATTTCCTATGCCAATCTGTCTCTCACGTGAAAAAATACCCATAGGACTAAAAGCAGCCCCCCAGCTCTTCAGATGAATCCTTCATGAGCACAAGTGATGATGAAATAGGCATCGAGCCTGGGTAAAACACATGCTTCTCTTCCACGTGCCATTGCTGTGCATAGTCAACCACAGTCTCACTGCCCTTCATGGGAGACTTAGGGTCTTTAGGAAAAGGGTGGGAAGCACAGTATATGGCATGAACAGTTGACTGAAATGGATTGTGTGCATTGTGACCTAGAAGTGCCTGTAAAGGATGGGGTAACTGATGATGACTAGCTCAGATCAAGGCACCTGGAGTGAGCTGGCAGGTCTTCCATCCACCATCCATGGGTATTTCAGTTGCCCCTGAAAAATGTTCTTACTGCTGTACTTTCTCCCTTGTTCAATAAGCATCTTCATGGTCATCCGAATCAGAGATAAGGCATGAGGGAGGTGTACCATTTTCTGTAGGATTTGAGGTGCAGGAAGACATCTCCCTATCTCCCATCTCCCCATAGAGTCATTCCCCAGCCAGGCATTGCTGCAGCTCAAAGAAACACCTCTTTGTCAAAGGCCCCTGGAATTTCCTTTTTCCCAGTCAAGTTGAACAGAACGGTTGTTTCTTAAAAAAAAAAGAAGAAAAAAGAAAAAAAAGAAAAAAAAATAAGTAATTCCTGCGTGCAATAAAAAGATACACTATCTGCTGAATGAAATATAAAGGCTTCACAGCAGCTGTCTCCTGAGTTTGCATTTACCGCTGCTCCTGATTGGAAGGTTTGATAAAGATAATGGGATTTTTTACCTCCCTCCCCCTCTCCCTCCCTCCCTCCGGAAGGTGGAAGTATAACAAATTGGATTGGAGTATGTCTCTCCTTTGTGCCAGCTCGCAGAGGAATGCGCGGATCTGATGAGAGAGGGGACAGGGTACTGCCAGTGAGGACAAAGCTAACAGTTTTCATTTAGTGCTGTGAATATGGATGTCAGGGTCACCTTTTCCTCCTTCCCATTCCCTTGCTCCCAGCCATTGCATTTCCTTGCAGATCGGTGTGTGACAACCTCAGCTGGCAGTCATGGAGAAGGGGAGCGTGCAGTGCTCACGTGAGACTAGGAAGAGTTGGGGGAACCACAACTGGGGGTCCTTTCCCTGTCAGTGCTCAGATGCGCAATGAAGTGATTTGTATCTGGTCAGGGCAAACGGGCTGCAAAACTGAAGCCAGATGCTGTGAACCTGCCCTGCAGGGTGTTTTCCCCCTTGACTTGCTCAGGAGTGGGTCTTGTGCGGAGTCACACTGTCCCTTCCTCTTCCTCACATGGCCCCTTTCTGCAGGAAGGCCAAGGGGAAGGGCTTGGCAATCCCCTGTGTCTGTGCAGGAGCACAAAGGGCTCGAGGGGACATCCCATGATGTCCCCAGCTCCCCTGGAGCAGAAGGAAAGCTTCTGCTGCTGAGGACCTTGTCCACCCCTTGAATACAAATAAAGCACAGAATGAGGAAAGCTGTGCCTCCCCTCCATGTCAGAGCCAAGGGCAACACTGAGAACCTGTGTATCTCTCCCAAAACACTGTATGAGTGTGTGTGTCTCTCCCCAAAGATGAGTCAGGAGAGAGGAGGACCATACAAACCTGAAGGAGAGAGGTCAAAGAGACACCGTCCCCAAGAGACCATGAAGAAGGCACATAAGAGACACAATCTGTGACACTAGAATTGGCTTTGGCACTCTGTGGGGCACTTTGTAAGAGCACCGTTTCCGAGCCCAGCCCAAACTTCAGCATTTTGTGCTCTTCCAAGCAATGTCTGGGACCAGTTAGCTTCCTGGAATCCAGTCCAAGTGGGAATGAACAGAGAGCATCATCCTCGGACACCACAAGGATAATGTAGGTGAGGATCTAAGGAGCTGGAGTAAATGAAGGGCAGTTCAGGATCGGTGCTTAGCCAACATAACCTTTGCTTACTCTCTGAGTATCTCCAGCCAAAGTAACACCCAGCAATAAACACAGCAGCTGACCTCTTCCTGCTAATTTAAATGAAAAATAAAGGCGAGGGCGGCTTTCCCAATACATTTTAATTATGTGATAAGAAAACTGCTGAAACCAAAAGAAATTTGCAAAGGTCCTTGCATTTTTATATTAGGAGAAATGAGCAGGGGTGGCAGGTGATGTCTCCATATCCAAGAGTTCATTTTAATTAACTCCCGCAAAAGAATAGACTTTCTGCTTTGGCTCTGGCTAAGCTGTATGTGGCTGGGTCACTGTGACTGAGGCATAACAACCTAGAAGGGAGCTTTGGATGGTCCAGGTTGTCTGTGGTTAAGCCACAGCTTTCCCTGGTGTCACCAGGTGATAGTACATTTCTCTCCTTTTGGCCATGTTTATGTGTTCCTTGCTTATAGGCAAGTCTGTGAGTCCTCTGTGGGGAAAGTTGGGACAATCCTCCACATGGAGCATTCTTCAAGATTTGAGAAAAAGGTGGTACCCTGAGAAGTGATGGGTGCTCCAGTCCTGCAGAAGGAGAGAAGCATTGAGCATTTTGCGGTGGACACTGGAGAACTGGATGTGGTCAGAAACTGGAGCCCTTCTGCCCACAAGCATGCCGCTGAAGGCTGGTAGAGATTACGTGCTCCACGGAGCAGGGTGATGGTTCTGTCTCTGGCTCTTCTCCCCATTGTGCCTCTACTGTGCTCAGAGCTAAGGGCTTCCTGCTCTCCATCACTTCTGGATTTGAGTAGCAAGAAGTATTGCACAAGCACTGATGGAGATGAACTGAGCCCACTACAGGGTCTGGTGCTGTGCTGAACAAGACACTGTTCTGCCCAGGGGACCCCTCTCTGTGGCTAGGTCTTGGCAGTTAGACGTAACTCAGGTATCAATAAAGACTCTATGCTGCTAAAGAAAAGAGGGCCAGGGATGAAGTTCTATCCCTGACACGTTCATTTGCTCCTGCCCATGGTGATGGCTAACATATGCAAGGACAGGTTGGTCTTGGGAAAAGCCATGTTGGAGCAAGAACAGAGCCAGGGAGTCAGCCAAGAATTAAGTACTGTGAATAACCAGGGTGCTAAAACACCAGACCTTGCTCTGTTCAGCTCCACCAATGGATCAACAGCTCTCTGGTCATTGCTTTATTTATCTGTATAGATCTCACCACTATGTGCTGCTGTGTCTTAGCCTTTGACTTCTCATCTTTGTAGGCAACTGCTCTATGTTCTCATCTCTGTATAGTGTCACTCTTTAAAGGGGTGGGTGTTTCCTGTGCAAAATAGTTTTGTGATAGCAATATCATTTTATCAAGGGTAAATAAACCAGCATAACCTAGGACTTGACTCTAAACTTTGCCACATGGCTACAATAGCAACAGGACAAGAAGAAATGGCCTCAAGTTGCGCCATGGGAGGTTCAGGCTGGATATTAGGAAAATTTTCTTTACTGAGAGAGTGGTGAAACACTGGAACAGGCTGCCCAGGGAGGTGGTGGAGTCACCGTCACTGGAGGTGTTCAAGGAACATGTGGACAAGGCATTGTGGGACATGGTTTAATGGGCATGGTGATGTTTGTTGATGGTTGGACTTGATGATCTTACAGGTCTCTTCCAGCCTTAATGATTCTGTGATTCTGTGATTTTTGCACACTTTCCTGAACCATCTCCCTGAACCTTTCATGGTTCATCTGTCTTCTCCTTCCCTCTAGAAAGAGGACTCTGGACATTTGTGCATTTGTATGTTGTACAGGGTTGGAGGCATCTGACAGAGTGTAATGGCAATGACTGACATGCTGCTACACAGATGCAGCCTGCACATGTGTGACCACATGAGTTACGGACAGGGGGATTGCCAGGGCTCTGCTCCTTATCTCAGAGGCTCTGCACAGCAGATTTCAATGTCCGTTTTCCTTACAGAGTGGCGGCAAGCAAGCGGGGCAAGGATGATCCTTCAGGATGAAGACATCACAACCAAGATAGAGAATGACTGGAAGAGACTCAACACGCTGGCACATTATCAGGTAACAGTGTGAGAGTATGGGTGAAAGGTAGATCAGCTAAGAAAGTAAAAAGGAGAAGGGCAAAGCGTTACTCTCTAAGATGCAGAGATAAGCAACAGTTGAGTGGGCAATAACTGGACAGAGCCTCTGTGTTGAGCACATCCTTCCTGTTGATATAGTTCTCTGCGTGACCTTGAGATCCATAACAAAGGGCCAAAGATGTCCAAAAATATCTTACACAAGTGACAGATTTCATGAAAAACAGAGTTTTGGACAAAAGCTCCCCCTACTCGTTTCCCTCCTTGCCAAAAAAAACCCCAAACCCACCTCATTAAGTTTAATCCGATGCTGACAATTTTGTCATTTCCTCAATCACACCTTAGCAATCTGTGTTTCATAACAAGATTTTTTTTCTCATTTAAGAGCTGACCTGAGGAGGCAGCAAGCAATAATTTGAAAAGGAAACAAAACTTTTCACTTCAGATTGACTGAAGCATTGCTGGCTGACTCCAGAACAATTTTTTCAGGGGGAGGGGGATGTCTTCTATTTTATTTCACCAACAAATCAGGCATAATTTTCTTCCCCTCTGTGCTTTTTCCAATTGTTTGCTTCAGGCAATGAGCTCACAGCTATAGGGATGAGCTGGGGCAGAACAGCTCTCAGCTGCCAGAGTGTTGAGCTCTACATCATTTACTCTGGCTATCCCGAGGGCAGACACGGAGCATGGTGGGACAGACACTGATATTCCTGTTGCCTCAGTTTCCCCATCTGTCATGTGGGGCTAAAACTACAAAGAGCCAATAATTGGCTTCCATGGTTGCTGAGAGGCTATTTAATTAGCCTCTGCAGTGCTTTGAAGATGAAAAACTCAGTGCAAGTGCTAATTATTATTATTACACAGACAAGAGTTAGACATTAGCAGGTTTTTTTTCACCCATCTCGTTTTTATGATGTCTTATTTATCACAGATATTCCTGATATGGCTCCTTTGAGCCACTGGCTTCTTAACATTTCTGATAGGGGACCCACATGGATCGCCTAGCTGTAGAAATGGAAAGTCTGGCTGGTTTCAGAAAGCTCTGTTGTCTCTTGAAACACTATCCCACGACATCCTGGAGCACAGCCACTCCAAGCATTCTGCTTTCCCCTGTCTGAGACCCTCTGACACAGCAAAGAGAAGGAAGTTGTGGTAGTCACTTCAGTCCAGCAGTGCATTTGTCACATGGAAGGAAGAGACTGTGCATGGAGAGGTTGACAGGATCAGTCACAGTGGAAAATGTAGATGTCCATTTCTGAGCTAGGTACCTAGATATCACCTGCAGTCGAGGTTGAAGGAATAGAAAATTTCACATCAGTTTTATCATCCTTATGGGACATACCACCCTTGATGTTTGAAATAGCTCGGATGATTTTATTCTTCTCATGCTCCTGTTCTGCATAAGAGCTTCCTCATGAAGAACCTACTCTCAGCTTTACTGAGGTTAATGCAAAGACTCACATTGTCATCACTGGGCTTTGAATCAGGACCTGAATGGAGCAGAGTCTGCTTTGTCATCAGTTGTCCTATTGCCCAAGCACAGGCTTCTAGTGGTGTAACAGGCGATTTTGTCCCTTTTTTGTTAACAGACCCACTGAAGAAAGCATTTGAAGCTTTGGGCCAAAACTACTGTCCTGCCTACGGTGACACTGGTTTATGGCTCAGTTTCTGCTGCTTGAATTTCTGCTGTCCTTGGCATGCTCCTCAGCCAGTTTTCAGAAGCTTATTGACAAAGTCCCTTTTCCTCTACAGGTGCCAGATGGATCTGTGGTAGCTTTAGTCTCCAAGCAAGTCACTGCCTACAATGCAGTCAACAACTCCACGGTCTCCCGGACCTCAGCCAGCAAGTACGGTAAGGGCTTGTGTGCTGATATGGATTGAGAGAGCACTGGAGGAGAGATCCCAAGCATCACGGTGGTTACAAGACACTGAGCACCAGCAGAGACAATGATAGGCAGTTGACTAGTTGATATGATTGCTTGAGGAATGGCAGGAGGAGAGGATTTAGCCATCTGAAACTTAGGCATCTGGTCCAAGCTGTTGATCCAAGTGATTAGATTGCTCTTAGGAAGTACTTCTCCTCCCTCATTAAGAAAAGGAGGAGCCTATATTAGCTGCCTACATTTTAGATCACTGAATCTCACTCTTTGAGTTTGCACAGGGAGAGGCAAGGGAGAAGCACAGCACACTGTATGGGCTCGGTCGTTCAGGTGGGCAAAGTCCTTGGAGCATGGCCTGTTGTGAAGACGAATCTGTGGCACAGATGAGAGGTCTCTGGGACTACAAGCAACCACAATCTACGTAGGGCATAGCCTGTCTACAGTTATATCTCAGTGTGGGTGTTGTGTGTCCCACCCAGCTATCTTATTATCCCAAGGGAATTTGCACCTGGAATAATAATAAAAATGGCTTACTGAGGTCTTGTATCAGTATATCTCAAGTATATATATATATATCAGTATATCAAGCGGATTGTAGTTCCCACTTTACCCATGAGACAACTGAGAATGAGACAGCTGTGAAATAGAGACCAGGTGGAAATTCTTCTGTAGAGCCAAAGAGATACCACCTGAGTCTCACTCACACTATCACACACCTTTCTCCCCTGCACTAGAATTGCAACTCAGGACGTGTCTCACTATGGTGATGCCGGAGGGCAAAGCAAAACATCTCTAACGTGCAACCAGAGTGCTGCAAAACCACCCTCCAACCTGGATGCAGCTGTCGTATCAGTTTATTATTATTTTTCAATTTATGAAAGCATCTCTGATCCTTCTTACTCCCTTTATCTTGAGGGAAAGTACAGTTACTCAATGTCCAGAGGACCCCCCTTCCTCTTTCTCCAAGGACATAAGAAATCCACCAGACCTTATTAATATTCATCCCCTTTGCCATGTTGTTGCAATTACTGAAAGACACAGTGACCTTTGAAAAGGAAGACTTGAGGGGGGTTAATGTCTGTTGGATTTCTTTAATTCTTTTGCCATTTGATTTTTCAGGAGGAGGGGGTGGGGAAGAATGCAGGAGGAGGAGAATATGTGGTGGGTCAGAAGTGATTGTTAATTGCAATTAAGAAAACAGCATCCAGACAGAAAAAGGATATTCCATCTGATAATTAATATGTAGCAATTGGTAATGCATTAATGAGGCTGATTCAGATCTTGCTACAGAAAGGTGCAACACTGCTGTTAATTATGGTTGGAAAGGACTATCTGCATCATTGCTGGAAGGTCAGGGAGAGGGGAATGCCTCATGCCATCACTCAGAGGCAAAGAGAGGTAAAATTTGGAGGTGAAAGTTATCCTTGCAGAGGAAGTTTGTGCAGGCCCACTTGGGGTTCTGGTTTACTTTCTGTCAAAACAAGATTTTGGAGCAGGTAGTGGAGAGGATGGCTGGGCAGGAGTTATTGGATTGCTTTGATGCCAAAGGAAGGAGGGGAGGCAGCTCCTCCTAAGTCTGGGGATGAGGAGCTAAGCAAGAGGTTACGTTAGATACATCAATAGTACTATGCAAAAAGGCCATGGCCTGCTCTCCGGCCATAATGCCAAGCAGCATGGCTAACATCCATACAGGTAAAACAAGTTGTACTTGTCTATACTGGTTACGATGAGTAGCTGGTACTATCCCCTGAACCAGTGCAGGGCAGTGTCTGACACTGACAGTGCTAGTTGTTCCAGGCCAAAGCTTTGCCAAGGAACATGATAGCAGGTAAAGAACATGGGCAACTGAAAGTTAGTGTTTGAGCCTTGTTTAATTTAATAGTGTAGACATTGACATCGTGTCTGGCTTGGCATCATCCCTTGTCTTTGCTGAGCAAATCACTCAGTCGTAAGATAATGTTTTGATAATCAGGCCTGATCCATACAGCTGCTTTGGGGGCTTCTCTGTCTCATGCTGTAATTTCACCAGGAGATATGCCCTTGCTGTCTATTGTTACAAATTGATTGATGGAAATGTGTTTAATAGTAATATGGAAATGCAGAGCTTGTGAGAGCAGGGACATCACAGTATTGCTACAGCCTTCCCGCTTCCCACTTCCCAAGCTAACGTCACCCCAGGGTGGAGTCACCAGCTGTGATTGTCTCAGCCCCACACCAGAATCTGTATGAGCATCCACTCCATGTACTGAATGGGAGAGGTACCTGCTACCGAACCCAGACAGAAGAGGTCTTCTTGCTTGTCTGATTAAAAACTTCTATTAGGTGGCATGTCGTTAGCATATTTCCTTGGTGAAACCCATTAATCCCAATACGAGTGCTACTAGGGCTGAGACACATGCATCTCTCTTTGCAGAAAACATGATCCGTTACACAGGCAGCCCGGATAGCCTCCGTTCCCGCACCCCCATGATCACCCCTGACCTTGAGAGTGGAGTCAAGATGTGGCACTTGGTGAAGAACCATGAGCATGGTGACCAAAAAGAGGGTGACCGGGGCAGCAAGATGGTTTCTGAGATCTACCTGACGAGGCTACTTGCCACCAAGGTACATGGTGGGGGTGGGGAAGAGGGTGAGAAATGGGTTTTTAAAGGCTGAAGTGGAACTTCTTTCCTGCAAGAAATGAGAGACTGCTCAAAGGATGCCAAAGGGGGATAAAGAGAGAGAGAAAATAGAGCAAGAGGAGTGCTGCAAGCATGGAGAGAAGGAGCTTGAATTTAGAAAGCAGTCAGAAAAGGGACATTGGCGAGCAATACGGAGTAAAGAACCCAGGGCCATGAAACAGGTGGAGAAAGTCAACACAGGGGTAGGTGTGTGTTGGGGTTGTCTATTACACTGGCGTGTAGCTTGTACCAAAACTGAGGAAATGAAGAGCAAGGGAGTAAATGTATCCAGATCAGGTTCCAAGGATGTGTCACACCTCGCAGTCTGAAATGGGCTCCTCTGCCGCAAAACCCTGAGTTTTGTGGTACAAGTTCCTCTTCTCCGCCTTTCCCCTGGGCCCATAAAGACTCTCATTCTGATGACTTGGCAGGGGGTTAAGTCGACCGTGATGTGGCTAATAGGTGGCCAGCTCCAAGGAGAGCAAGCATAGTTAGATGCCCATCCCCACTGAGACATGGAAAGCTCAGGGTCTCTGAAGAGAAAATACAGATTAAGTCAGGTGGGGGCAGAGCAGGGACATCCTGAACTGAATCTCCGTACACATCTCACACATCATCGCTAGCTCATGGCAGGTCTCTGCAGAGAGGGCAAGGACTGCCCACACTGTGAAGACTTGCTCCCATGGGTGATGCAGACCCAAGTCCTCCTCTATGTTGTGATCTGGCTGGTTGTGCTTTCCCAAAACAACATTTCTTGGGTGTTGGCAAGTTGGTAAGATCCCACCTGCTCAATCCATATTCCCCAAAATGCTGGAAACCAACCTCCTACGTGGGTGTCTGCCAGAGCCTGCAAAACTTCTTTAGTGGGGCAGTATGTGAATGTTTAGTGTAACTGGGGATGCAGCACCATGGGGAGGACACTTGCACAAGTGGAGATAACTCAAGCTGACAGATCTAAAACTTCCTGCAGTGGACTTTGGTTCCATGACCGCAACAGAAAGTGGCTTAATTGCCACTGCCTGCACAGAAAGAACTCACTGTCACTCACCACCATGCTGTTCCTTCCCTGCAAAGGGCACAGCTGGTTCTTGCTGCATCTGGGTCGCTCTGGGGTTGACAAAAGCTCTCAGACATTTCACCTTCTTTCATCTCTAACCGAGACTTCCACCTAAGTCACTTGTAAAGGCTCCACAAGAACGTGGGCAAAAGCATTTGTCTGAGTTTACATTTATTTGCTCTTCCACTCTGTGGATGGTGGTCTCCTTGGAGAAGCCTGCATTAATGAAGATGCTGCAACAATCTTCTTTTGCACCCCAGCAGGGACTAGGGCAGGTGGGGAAGAAGGCAGTATAATCAGAGAGGCTCCCTTTGCATTTCTGCCACCCTCTTGCAGCACAGAGCATCTTTGTGCCCGAATCTCTCTAATATGAGAGTTACCTCAATGCACCCCAGAAGTGGAAACTGTAGAGTAGCTGTGGTTCAGGTGTGGCCGATCACAGTGTTGTCTCACCTTGTTCTGAGTGATCAAACAGCCCAATAGTCTTCCCTTCTCTGAAATTTTGACTATTAGCATTTCTTGTCAGGGTGTTAATAGGTACAAACAAAATTTCATGTGTTCATGCAAATGCCATCTGAGTTTGCCCCATCAGACAGGTCTCCATCACATGCTTAAGTCCTACCATACAGTTTTACCCGCACATTCGTTCCTCAACTCATTTTGCCTCTTGTGTCTGACTCTCCCTGTGTCCTCACTCAGGCTGTCTATGTTGCAGTGGGATTTGGAGATAAAGTGGCTTTATCTTTAGCCCTTGGTACATGCCCAGATCCCTGGCATCAAGAGGCTTTTACGGATCACACAACATAAAAAGAAAATGATGCTCCCCAGGGCCCAGGCCCCAGCTGGTGTAAACCATCAAGCATTGGACCAGTGCTGATTTACGCTGTCTGTGGATACGTCCCCTGTCCCATCACCAAATCGCTTTTGCTTTCTGTTCCGGATAATAAACTCAACACTTTTTTTTTTTTTTTCTTTTTTTTTTTGTGGAGACGGCAGGAAAGCAGCTGCGAAACTTGCACAGCAACAGAGAGAGTAGAAAAACTGGGGGTTTATTGTTTCCCCTCTTGGGCTGAGCAATTTTCTTTCCTCATCATGACCATTTGAGAGAGGGAAAGAGGAGAGAGAGCAATTGCTGGTAATACAATCCCAGGGAATACTCAGTTAAATTGTCAATGATTTTTATTCTGGTAAATCCCTGACCTCTGAGACCTAGAGTCTCTTGCCTAAAAGCCTTGGAGGTTTTCTTTGTGTTTGTGTGGGTGAGCATGTAGAGAACTAATTCCCTCCAGAAACTGAACCTGAGGGCAGCTCTTCCATGTCAGACCAACAAGATTTCCCCTCGGGGGCTGTTTCTGAGTCAGACATGTGCTGCAGGGCTTTATTCACCCTGTAGGAGTTCACACAAGCAAAAGGTACCTCTGTTTGTTTCCCGAAGAATAAATCAAGTGGTGAATCAGCAAGAGACACCAGCTTTCTAATTAAGTATTTGTTAGCGCTATGTAAAGTTGAGCCATTCTGGTGGAACCTGATGCTTCATTTCTAGTAAGGAGAATTTCTTTTCTGGGTCTGCAGGCAAAGGGAAGGGTTTTATTTTACAGAAGAGGAAGTCTTGCATATAGGAAGTTCCATCTAAACATGAGGAGGACCTTCTTTCCTTTGAGGGTGGCAGAGCACTGGAACAAGCTGCCCAGAGAGGTTATGGAGTCTCCTTCTCTGGAGATACTCAAAACTCACCTGGATGCATTCCTGTGCAAGCTGCTCTAGGTGACCCTGCTCTGGCGGGGGGGTTGGACTAGATGATCTCCAGAGGTCCCTTCCAACCCCTGTCATTCTGTGATTCTGTGATTCATATCAGGAAACGTTTGTTGGTGATTTAATTGCTTTTTGGTTATTTTAGCAGCTGTATGGCTTGGTCACATATAAATGCCTGTGCAGCTGTAGTAGCAGAGCAGAGGTTCAAACATGGGCTGGAGCTCCCCATTCAGCAGGGAAAGCATGCCTTGCCTGGTTCCCCCCAAATCCAGCCTGCCGCTCCTCTGGTTATCCTCTGGTCACCCTCTGATATTCCAGCTCTTCACCTTCCTGCTAAAGATCAACTGTCCTCACCGGCTTGTCCAGGGTGGCTCTCCAAGCAGAGGATCTGGAATTCTCTTCCCACAGGAGCATGAGGAGGTCTCCACAGTCTCTGCAGCAGATATTACAGAATCACAGAATCACTAAGGTTGGAAGAGACCTGTAAGATCATCAAGTCCAACCATCAACCCAACACCACCATGCCCACTAAACCATGTCCTGCACTGCCACATCCACACGTTCCTTGAACACCTCCAGTGAGGGTGACTCCACCACCTCCCTGGGCAGCCTGTTCCAATGCTTGACCACTCTCTCAGTAAAGAAATTTTTCCTAATATCCAGCCTGAACCTCCCCTGGTGCAGCTTGAGGCCATTTCCTCTTGTCCTGTCGCTAGTCACTTGGGAGAAGAGACCAAGACCCACCTCTCTGCAACCCCCTTTCAGGTAGTTGTAGAGAGTGATAAGGTCTCTCCTCAGCCTCCTCTTCTCCAGACTGATGTCTGAGGTCTGCAGAGCAGTACCTGACACATCTGTGCATTGCTTTTAGGGTTTGCCTCAGTCCCACGCCAATGGGTAGTAAAAAATGAGGAGGCTTCTTGGGGATTAAGATGAAGTTTTTGTTATTTATTATACTACTCACACATATCGAACAGCCATCTCTCTGCAGGCACTCTTGCCCTATTTGTCTTAATGACACCTTCTGCTGTGCTCTACAGCCATCTGACTTATATTCACAGCTTAAGAATTGGCCCTGGATGAAAGCCAGCATAGAAAATGGCAAGGTTTTGTCTCATACATACACTAAAGCAGTTGAGGATAGGACTCAGAGGAGAGGCATTTCAGTGGAACATATCCAGGCCTCTCCATCACCATATACCTGAGATGGGGCAAGGTATCCCACCACAGCTCAGCCACTCTCTCTGGCAGGGAGTGCTAGTAGCAGAGAGGACAGGTAGCATCTTGACCTACTCCACCTGGCTGCTAACCAGTTGTAGCGGATATTGTGAAGATGCACGTGCCTGCTTAAAGACATCCGTATTGAGTTATCCAACTCATGTCACCTATAACAGATATTAGATGGCTCCCACTTTTCAATCACACTTTCTGGGCCTGATTCACAGACATAATCTGTTTTCAGTGGGGTACCAAAATGCCATATCCTCTTCCCACTTGGTATCTCACATTCTTCTCTCCTTCCTTCTCCCAACAGGGCACCCTACAGAAATTTGTAGACGACCTTTTTGAGACCATCTTCAGCACTGCTCACCGTGGCAGTGCACTTCCCCTAGCTATCAAATACATGTTCGACTTCCTGGATGAGCAGGCTGACAAGCACAACATCCATGACCCCCACGTGCGGCACACCTGGAAGAGCAATTGGTGAGTGAGACACCCCAGTACAGTCCAGCACCAGGTCCCAGACTGGAAGGAGAGGAGAGGGACATGTGGTTTGGGATCTGGCTGCTGGGGAAGCTGAGGAGCCTGCTGTGGGGTTCAGAGCACCAGGCTCAGTCTTCCCAAGCCTATGGGGAAGCCAGAAGATCCCAGAATCCAAAAGATGCTCTCAAGGATGGAGCGCTTTGGCTAAACAGGTCCCAGTTTGCCCTGTATTACATGGGGATGGCAGTATTTCTGAGAGGCCCCATGAGGATATAGGAGGAAAAACGGTGAAGAATTTAATTGCTGCATGTCCAGGCCCATAAGAATGTCTAGGGAGGCATGGGACAGGATTCAGCACCACTGTCTTCATCTAGACCGGGTGTTTGAATTCTCGCTATAGTCAGAGCGGGGCTAGAGCTCCCTTTGCCCACACATAGGCATCTAGTGCCATCTGAGATACTTTAGGGTATCCCAGACATCCGCAGGGGATGTGCAGCAACCACCAGAGACGTGTACTCTCCTGGGCTGGCAGCTGGAGGCCAGGAGAGCATCTCAAATGGTACTAAGCACTTAAAGGGTCTGGAGCTGGATATGAGTCTCCTTCGGAGCGAGTGACCAAGTCTGACATCAGCCCCCTGCTCTAGCTGCCGGGCAGCAGCCCCTCTTCGTACATCTAATGGGACAGCAGGGAAAAGCCAGGATCAGTGGAGAGAAAAGACCTCTGCAGCTCCTCTCTGCTGAGTCTCCCTGTTGGAAAGAGTGCTCTGGGGAATCGCTCCCTCCCCTTCTCCTGTGCAAATACAGGGACTATAAAAGGAACAGCAGAGGAGAGCCATGGGGCTCCCAGCTCATGCATTTTTTCCTTTTACCAGCCACGCTGATGGCAGATCGTCACAGCGCAATGACATAAAAAAAGAAACCCCATGCACCAAAGAGGCTTTCAACTAATGAAACATTAGCATATTATTAACATTATCTGCGGCACTAATCTAAGGCTGATTGCAGCCACTCAGACTAAATGAGCAGGAGGTTTATTTAAGGGGGGAGGGTGGAAGGCAGAGTCTGTATGTATGTGGGAAAAGGGGCACTATGAAGAAATCTGTTCAATCAGATTAAATTAACTCAAAGTCACATCACGGGCTTCATTATTGCCAGCTAGGGACATCGTCCCCCCAGCCCCTCCCCGCACCCTTACACACACTCAGGCACACATACATGCACTCTCTGCTCATCCGCACTGTGGCTGTGTTTGCCATCCAAACACCTGCAGAAGAAGTTCTGCACCATTCACTCATCCGCCTCGTCCCCCAAAAGAAGAATCCTCCATTTCCAGCCTAAAATGTTTCCCTCTGACAACCCCTATCAGCTCTCATGGCCAGCATCTCCTGCTTCTCCTGAACTACTGCCCCTTCCCCTGCGGAGGCTGCTTGGCTGATAGCATTACCTGTGTGAGGTTTTCCTTAAAGTGGCTGTGTGATTTTGATGGCTCAGGAGAACACACAGTGTTTTAGGAAAACGTGGTGTCATGTTCCTGTCAGAACATGCTAAAATGCCTGCTGTTACCCAAAATGTATTGGACTTGGAGATTAATTTTTTATGGTGTTGTGAACACATGGGGGTAACGAGCAAATGGAAGGAACTGAGGAACTGGGGAGTTTAGCCTAAACTTCAGATGAATTTGTTAAGGCAAAGAATAACCTCCTCATGAGAAGGTGCAGACACTGAAGGTAGACTTCACAGTCTACCTACAGAGACAAGAGTTTGACACATCTCAGCTCCTAGGCCATGATCATATGAATGCATTTGCCCTGACACAAAAAGGCTTGAGGCAAAGGGTGGTGGTAGATACCTCAGGGCATCTCACACAAATGAACTGCTCTTTTGAGAAAAAGCGGGGAAAAAGGCTTTGGATTGCAATTGGAATAACATTTCCTTGGTTAGGGCAGGTACATTTTCATTTCAAAAGTTACAACACATGTTCCCCAGTCCCCTTTTTTTCCTTGAGACAACAGGGTTTTCCCTGTCACGTAAGGACTGTTTCATGCCCAGTGTGCTGGGATCATAAGCAGTCTTGGGCTTGAGCTGTGGAGTGTGACAGTACACGGTGTCCACAGCACACAGTGCATGCCATTAATACTCCCAGTCTCAGCCTGAGAGCTCTACCTACCTCTCTTCCCATAAGGTTGCTATGGGGACTAAAAGCCAAGTCCCCCAATGACAAGTGTTTGCCCTGAGTTTTGCAGATGTGATGCCTATCTTCGTCTGATGAAGCAGCCAACAGGTGCAACTTTGCATTGCACCCTAGCATAGAGAAGATTGGAGTAATTTTCATCGTCTCAATTATACTCTCATTAATTTATGTGCATCTTCAGTATGATGGCATTGACTTTAAGACTGACAAAATCTGGTTTGTAAGGATAACAGGGACAAAATTTACTCCCAAGGTGACTCCACTGCCATCCCTAGAGTCCTGTAGGGGAGGAATTTATTGTATATCAAAGCTTATCCCAGAATCCTTATCTCCACACCACGATCTTTAATTCCCATCCACCAGTTACCATTGTAACCTCTCAAAACAAAGCCCGTGAACTGTGCACTGACTGACTCACCTCTTCCACACCTCTTGCAGCCTGCCGTTACGGTTCTGGGTTAACATGATCAAGAACCCACAGTTCGTCTTTGACATCCACAAGAACAGCATCACAGACGCCTGCCTTTCTGTAGTGGCTCAGACTTTCATGGACTCCTGTTCAACCTCAGAGCACCGTCTGGGCAAAGACTCACCCTCCAACAAGCTTCTCTATGCCAAGGACATCCCCAGCTACAAGAATTGGGTGGAAAGGTGAGTTTTAGCTCTAGAAATAGGAATGACATAAGCAAGCAATACAATGAGGCCCTGCCTTATGGATGGAGGTAGGAGGTATCATCAGTATTGCTTTTGGTAGCTTTTTTCCTTTGGTTAGTGCCTAAGTAGAAAGCTCTGTGTTAGCCTTTTGTTCCCATGTGCCTTGCAGCAGAGATGGAAATTTAATTAGAGGTGTGAACTGAAGGTGTTTGTCATCATTGTTTCTCTTGAGGAGAAACTGTTGAGAAGCGATAGAGGGAGGAAGGAAGGGGAGGTGATGTGTTTGAGGCTGTGAAGTACGTGGGCTTCTAAGTCTTTCCACACAGACAAGAAATGGTTTGCTGTTCTCAGCATTGTTGTGACAGTCCCCACACTGCCTAGATGCCAAGGGTCATACAATTATCTCTGCTTATTCCAAGTCCAGTAGCTTTCCTTGGAGGCTCTTCTGTGTTTTGAATGAGACGCCATAAGATTGACAAGCTGGTGACTGAAGCTCTGCAGGTATTTTCTGAAAGGTCAGAGGTCTTTCCAAGCATTTTATCCACATCTCCAAGACCTGTAGCTGTACTGTTCAGTCTACTGCACTGGAAGTCAGTGTCTGGCAAAGCTACTCTACAGGGAATACAACCAAGACAACTATTCCTTCAGTTTCTCTAAGATTTTCCGCAGGACAAGCAAATAGCACATTTTGCACTCCATTCAGCAGGAGCCTGTCTGCTGGAGCAAGCCTTGCAGAAGTTGATCTGTGCTTTGTTTTCCAATATGCTACGCTTGCCTGGCGTTATTGACAGATTTGGGAACTGCACAGATGGAGAATGGTTACTACTCTGTAAATACAAGGATGGGTTTATCTTAGACATCATTCCTGTACAATGCCATCCAGTTTTAAGCAATGATTTGTCTGGATGACTTCATGGGCACTGTCTAAAATTGATACCACGCCGTGCAGGTTATATGAAACCTCTGCTACTGTAGGCACACTGTGTTGTAAACCACCGTATTTCCTTTGGTGGGGATGGTTTTCTCTCATTTTGTGAAAGGACAGCATAGCTGATCAAAGTGCTCTGTCCCCTAGTTGGCATGAGGTGACATTTTTTACAACAATGCTCCTATTGGTTTCTGATTTGTCTGGACAATTATTTTTAGATGTGGTTAAATGCTTCTGCAAATGTCGTTTCTAGGCAACTTGTAAGGCTTTTACGAGCTACCTTGCTTAATTATGACCTACTTCTGGTACTGTGTCCAAGTTTCTTAGTATGTATTGAGGTTGATTGCTGGATTGACCTGGATAGGGGGAAAGAGGTGTCTGAAATTCATTTAGAAATCAAGTTTGCACCAACAGTGACCCAAAGGTGTCATATTCTAGTGACACACTAGCAACCTTGCTGAAGGTTGGTTGGTTTCTGTTTTTACATATGACCCTGGCTGATTTTTTGTCTTTGGAGATGGTACACTTGAGTGACAAACTGAGGCCCGTAGGTGGAGAACAGGGTATTTCCTCATGCAACACCTTTTTTTTCTGGATAAACAGAAGGCTGCGCTTTCCATTTTCTTTTTCCAGTATTGTTCTCACTCTACAACTTTTTGGAGCTAAATCCTGTTGCCCAGTGATCTTCAGCAATAGGTACTGCCTTTCCCTGGAAGTTTTCCTGAACAACTAGGCTTGCAAACAAGATACACACATAACACCTCCTGCTGCTAGTAAACAGCACTGGATTTCTGTGCGCAGCATGTGCTGGGTTGTTATCTGCACTGATGTCTGACAACTTGAACTGAAGCCCAAGGGGAGGCTGCAGGTTTTGGAATATGGTTACAGCTTCTGCCCTGCTTGTATTTTTGTGTGTCAATTCCACTGACTCAAGGCAGTTGCACCTGGATGCTGTGGTAGATCAAAGGAAAACATGTCAAGGATGAATAGAATATAATTTCAATTCTACTCTGAGTTAATGAATGCCTTTTCTCCATTCTGCAACAGTACTTTGAGGGAGTTATTCCAATGCCAATGTTTCCAGTACTGGTTGGAGCTATGTCTGTAGTCAGCATCAGCTGGAGACAGCATCCTTCAAGACCACTAAACTTCTTCAAAGAGCAAATCATAAGATAAAAAGATTTTCAGTCGGGGGGTTTAAGAAGTGGTTGAGTAAATCAGAAGAACCTGAAATCAAATGAACTTCTTTGATGAAGAAGAATCTATAAGAGGGCAATTAGGCAGTGGTAGATTTTAACCCTACTTGAAGGCACTCCAGAGTAAAGACAGGCTCCTGTCTTTTAACAGGTCTGTTGAAATGGTAGCTGAACTGGGTTACTCCAAGCCTTTCCTTTGCAACTCCTTCTTTCTCGGTGTGGAGTGTGCCTTTAGCACTCACAAAACTCAAGCACTGAATGATCTTGGCACAAGAAGCAGGCATGGGTGAAAGTACATACCTCCAATCCTTCGAAGATTAGTTTTCTACCTCTTTAGTCTCTGAATGAACATTGGAAAGGGAATAGCTACAGATTCTGGCCTGGTCAATGGTCTACCTCCACATGGTAGTCAACTGGAAGTTTGATTTTAACAGTCCTTTTTTAACGCTGTTGGAAGCAGAGGTGGACTCTGCCTGCTGAAACAATCCCACTGAGAAATCCTGGCTTTTGGGGAAAACCAGGTTCATCATTCAAATTACACACCCAGGGCTCTTTCACTGTGAGAACGCACGGCTATAAAGTACCTAGGTGCTGCCACAACTTGGGTTTCCTACAGCAGAAGATGAGGTCTGACTGAGGCAGGACAATTAACCCAGGAAATGGGGACAGGCTATTTGGCTTTTGTTGAAGCCATGAAGAGTCAGACTGTAGTTCTAAAACAAGGTGGAGGCTTTTCAATTATCATTATCTGAGTCTATTGAAAAAAGAGGAAAAGAATGGGAACGGTAGACCAGATTCTCATCTGACTTCTGTTAGTAAAACTCCATAGGCTTTGCTGAATTTACATTAGAGCAGCTTCAGATCTGCATCTTTTAAAGTTTACTTCAAATGTCCCCTTTGAGCCTAGAAATCTGGAGAACTTGGGAGCATTTGATACAATCCCCAAGCAATACAAAGGGGAGCCTGTTCTAATTGGGACTGCCTCATTAGCATTCAACACCACACTGAAAAGATGACAAAGGGCTGTGGCTGACCTTTCATTTCTCTCCATGCTGCCAAGCTTATGATAACACTTGTTTGAACTTCATTAACACCGTTTAATTGCCTGCATCACAATCAATATGATGTTTCCCTACCGAAGCCTAGCATGGAGGCAGGGATGTGGGAAACTGAAAAGGGGCAGAGCACAAAAAGCAGAAGCCAGAGAGTTTTTCCATTACACACTGGTGCTCAAAATACCTGCAGTGCTGCAAGGAGAGAAACTGGTGCTTTTTTCTCATCCCTGCAGGGACTTGGTCTCCTTTTGGCTGCTTATTGTGCATTAAATTAGCCCCTCAAAGAAAAACTGAAAGTCAATGGAGACATTGCAAATCTTCTTAACACCTTGAGAATCTTCCAATGAAGACCATTCAAAATAGGTTTGCCAAGTTCACGACTAAGAGAGGTTTAAAGTGACCTGATCTGTGGGATTCAGAATTACAACATCTGCAGTTTATTATGTTAACCTGGGTACAAACACTGCCTGACCCAGCTGTTGGTACCCAGGTCCTGGGTCTGTGATCTCATCTATTTCCTTTTCGTGAAGCAATTGGCGGCTCATGGCTTAGACAGGTGCACTCTTCGCTGCATAAAAAACTGGCTGGATGGTGGAGCCCAGAGAGTCGTGGTGAATGGAGTTAAATCCAGTTGGTGGCCGGTCACAAGTGGAGTCCCCCAGGGCTCAGTTTTGGGGCCGGTCTTGTTTAATATCTTTATCGATGATCTGGATGAGGGGATTGAGTGCTCCCTCAGCAAGTTTGCAGATGACACCAAGTTGGGTGGGAGTGTTGATCTGCTTGAGGGCAGGAAGGCTTTGCAGAGGGATCTGGACAGGCTGGATCAATGGGCAGAGGCCAATTGTATGAGGTTCAATAAGGCCAAGTGCCGGGTCCTGCACTTGGGTCACAACAGACCCAGGAAATGCTACAGGCTTGGGGACGAGTGGCTGGAAAGCTGCCTGGTGGAAAAGGACCTGGGGGTGTTGGTCAACAGCCAGCTGAATATGAGCCAGCAGTGTGCCCAGGTGGCCAAGAAGGCCAACGGCATCCTGGCCTGTATCAGAAATGGTGTGGCCAGCAGGAGCAGGGAGGTGATCGTGCCCCTGTACTCGGTGCTGGTGAGGCCGCACCTCGAATCCTGTGTTCAGTTTTGGGCCCCTCACTACAAGAAGGACATTGAGGTGCTGGAGTGTGTGCAGAGAAGGGCGACAAAGCTGGTGAGGGGTCTGGAACACAAGTCTGATGAGGAGCGGCTGAGGGAGCTGGGGTTGTTCAGTCTGGAGAAGAGGAGGCTGAGGGGAGACCTTATCACTCTCTACAACTACCTGAAAGGGGGTTGTGGTGAGGTGGGTGTTGGCCTCTTCTCCCAAGTGATTAGCGACAGGACAAGAGGAAATGGCCTCAAGTTGCACCAGGGGAGGTTTAGGCTGGATATTAGGAAAATTTTCTTTACTGAGAGAGTGGTGAAACACTGGAACAGGCTGCCCAGGGAGGTGGTGGAGTCACCCTCACTGGAGGTGTTCAAGGAACGTGTGGACGAGGCATTGTGGGACATGGTTTACTGAGCATGGTGGTGTTGGTTGATGGTTGGACTTGATGATCTTACAGGTCTCTTCCAACCTTAGTGATTCTGTGATTCTGTGATTCTGTGAACTATGATTTGCATGGTGTAAGCCTTTAGATGTCGAGGTATTAAGCTTTACGAAAAATGCTGTGGGAGTATGTTTGGAGTATGCAGAATGGATAGTCTGTCAACGTTCAGGATCTAACCTATGTCATTTGTCAGCCTGTGCTTCCAGGATTCTGTAGTCAATAGACGGTCTCTTCCAGTGCAGTGCTTGTGGTGTCTGTTGGCCACTTTGCAGATAACTTTAAAATGACAGGCAAATTGGACTTGTTTAGTACAATAAAGATTATAAGCTCTATGCACCCTAACATTGTAAGTTACTGAGGTTTTAAACAGAAACATTGGGGTGACTCCAAGGGCTTTAAAAGAGAGCATCAAATGACAGGTGCAAATCCTGGCTCTACTTTAAAAAATGCAGTATTTTGTGTCTCCTTTCCCTGCCAGAAAGAAGGCTCAAGATATAGCATACCAAGGGTCAAGGTAGGGGGGTGTTGTCAGTAGAGATAATAAAAACTGGTGCTGGAAGGGGCCTCAGGAGGTCGACCCAACCAGCTCCTGCCTCAGGGCAGGATCAGCTCTGTCTAAAGCCTTCCTGACAGATGCTTGTCTACCCCTTGGTTAAAGGCCTCCAAGGACAGAGCTTCTCCTCTCCTCAGGCAATGCATTCCTGTGCTTCCCAGTCCTTTGCGTCAGAGGGTCTTCCCTAAAGGCCAGCCAAAGTCTCCCTGGCTGTAATTAAAGCCCATGCCGTCTCATCGCATCCCCAGGGACATCGTGTAGAGCTCATTCCCTGCATCTCTGCTGCAGCTTTTGGTGTATCTGAAGACTGTTCGCTTGTCTTTCTTTACCTTTAGTCTCCAAAAACCTCCTGATATTTTCTCATCACAGTAACCTGCTGCTCTTACATAGTGCAGTTTTCAGCAGGCAAGATGAAAATGTGTCTATACGCGGAGGGTGCAACCTCAGACCCATACATCCCCTGCACTGAGATGATGCTGGACGGTATCTTTTCCCAGAGAAACTACCTGCTCACCGATTCACTCTTCAGCCATCGACTCACTGCTGCCCATCCATTCTCTACTGTTTATGCTGAGATGAAAAGCAGCAGGAAAAGCCATACACGTGCAAAATAAAATCATTGCCCCTAGCTAGGTGGTGTATATACAGACAGAATCATTCCCTCAAGCTCTTCAAGGCAAATCTCTGGAAGAACTGACAGACCTGCTAATGTCGGGGTTGGTACCGTTTGCTTAGCTGTCATGCTGTTACTGCCAAAGTCCAATCAGTGTCCAACAGCCTGGCCTTGAACCTCTCTCCAAAATGGGATCAGTCTGGGCTAACAGAGTCTTGCAGCTGCCTGTAGTTGAATCAGCACAAACGCAGACTTCACAGCTCAGAAACCTCCCAGGAAACTAAAACTGCCATGCGGTGTCAACAGAAGAACTGACAGCATGTCCTTGCATTGCTTCACTTCATCCCATAAAAAAGCTGGCTGCTAGCTTGTTCCCAAGCTTTCTTCAGCCTTTCTCTGCTATAGCAGTCCCCCACACCCCTTTCATACATCTCTTCCTCCTTCAGTGGTCTGGATACAGCCGGCTATTGCATAACCCTAATTATGTTATTGCTGTAATTGTGTCTGCCGTCTGCAGCACATGGATTCGTTACAAGCTTTTCATATGCTAAAATGATTATTAATGAGTGCAGTCCCAACCCAGCGAAGGCACAACAACAGCCATGACAAAAAGATCTTTTGGAAGGCAATTAGCTCCATGCTAAGCTGCCTAAACCACGACGTGCTGGAAAATTTCAGGAAGCACTGGCAACACGGCTTTTCTCTTCTCTTTTGATGAGTTAATGAGTTACTGAGTGGCAGCAGGCACAGTCATTCTTGTGAAACAGCTCCACTAAGGAGCCTTTCCTGGTTGGTACCAGGAAAGAGCATTTACCCCTGGCTAAACAGAAGGCAAGATGTATTCCCGGGTCACTGTTGTATTGCTTTCCTTAGGAAAACAATACAGAACAAACACAACCCAGGGAAAGAGGAGGATGAGACCAACAAGAACAATTATTTTTTGAGAATAAGAGGGTTCACTGCTATATACTGGTGCATCCAAAATCCTTCCCTATACAATAGCGGCAGTGGATGGTCTCATGGGCTCTCCTGTTCAAGCCAGGCTGGGCTGAGTTGCTGTGCTAATGATACCAATGAAGTCACATCCTATGGTCTAGCAATTCTCCCATCCTCCATTTGAGTTGCTGATGTGCCTGAGCGAAGGATTTACACAAATGTCTTGAGGGCTTCTGATGTCTAATGAACAAATTTCCTGCCACATTGGAGAATGAGGAGCCTTGAGGTAAGAACTCAGTCTCCTCCTGTGATTTAGGGGAAACTCAAGCACATAAGAAAGGGTCTTTTGATGTGAATCTAAGGATCTCCTGGAAACAGCTGGAAAAGGATCCACTAGAGGTAACCAAAGCTGGAATACAGAAGAAGGAGCAAATCTGCAGCGCCAGGCTAGTGAGGGGTCCACATCTGAGCAAGTAGTCACCGTCTTCTACTTTAGACTCTCAGTCTTGAACCCGTGGAGGCAGGCTAAGATAGATTCGCTGCTTTGCTACCGTTCTGCCTCGTTCAGAGGGAGTCTGGCTTAGTCTTACATTCCCAATCTCCTGCTGGCTAATGCAGCGTCTGAGGCTATGGAAGTGTGAGTCAATGATCTGCCCATGCCTCAGGTGAGATCTGGTGGCCCTCAGATTTGGGATGCTCACAAGGGCAGCGTGGTGAAAGAGCATCTTGCTCTCCCTGCATTGCCTCAATTTCAGCTATGGTGTAAGTGAGAGCTGTCATCTGCAGGGGCGAAGGGAAGCAGCACACAAGCAGCCTTGCAAATGCCGGCAGTGAAAATGTAAGGACCTCTGGGGTTCGGTGACAGCTTCACAGTGGCTTTGAAGACATTAGGGGTATGCAAATGGCAGAGAGGCCCTAAGTACCTCTGAGGATCTGGGCTCAAATAGAAGGTAAATAAAGACTCAGCAGGGATGTTGTCATCTCCCTGCTAGGATGCTTTAATATACACATTCATAATTTCTTTAGATAGCACAATGATGGCTTCATTAGAAACACTTCTGTATAAATAAATCATTTGGCCATGGCAGAGTTCTGATGGAAGGATATTATATGCCTTCTCCCTGTACTAGCAGCTAAGTTTGATTATTGGTACACGCTTTTTTTTCCCTTCTTTTTCTTTTATTTTTCCCACAAAACACACTACCACAGCATCTTGGTTTGCAGTCGTAATGGGAAATGACTGCTCAGGTGTGTGATGGCCAGGCAATTGAGTCTGGGGGAGACCAGGACACTTTGGTATGGTGGTGGGTAATGGCCCGTGAACCCAGAACACTGAGATCACAGCTTGAGAGTCTGCCGTGGCTGGAGAGGCCTCCAAGCCCTGAAAATCAGATTCTTGCATCCTGTCCTTTGCTCCACGGAGCACCGTGTGTTGCTTTGCGTTGTTCAGATGAATCATGAGAGTGTTATGCTGCTGGGAAAATATCTCTACAGGACTTTAAAGGGACCGGGGGGCTTTCAGACCCTTGTGAGTCACAGACCCAGGAGAGCATTGCTACCAGGTGAAAGGGAGACAGGACAAACTTGGAGAAGCAGATGATACATGTGTCTGTGTTTCACTTTTTAGAAACACCCCATCCCTGCACCCACTACCCTGCCACCGTTTGATGACTAGCTGAACCGGAGAGGAAAAGGAACATTTCAACTGCTTGTCAGAGCCAGACTGCCAAATACAACACAGAACGTCTGCTTTCCACCACTGGCCTAATTTATTTTTGCTGTGATGTAAACCCCTTCACTTTTCATTTTGTCCAGCAGGAAGGTGCCTATGCAATATTCATGAGGAGCTGGGCTCTTCTCCATGGGCTCTTCTTAGGCACTATAAATCAATGCATTTCACTGCACCACAGGCTGGTTTTCCCCACAAGTCTATGAACTGTGCTGTTTTCACATGGATGTAGTTTTCTTTGGGTGCCAAGGCACACATTATTTTTTGGCCATAAGGCTCCTTGTTTCTCAACAGTGTGCTTTGGCTCTGAGGAGCCTGCAATAGCATTGTCATGGATGTCACCAGTCCCTGATGCTTTCTCTTGTCAGAATTGCATGCAGCACAGGTCTGATAGTGTCCATCTGCTGATGCTGAGACTTGTTTGAGTTTTCTGGGAGTGGAAAAGGTCTAGAAATATTTATTCATCCTGCTTATCATCTTCTCCTGGAGGTAGTTCTGCAGGACAGGTCCTCACAGGATTTCTAGATGTCTGCATTACTCATAGACAACTGTTCAGGTCCACTTGGGGATTGAGGGTTAGGCAGGGTGTAAAGCAAAATCAAGCCCAGACCACCCATCACTGGAGTACTGGGAGTAGGCAATATTTAGACCATGGGACTGAGTTAGACTAGGATTTTTGGCTGGTCCTGAGCCCAGAAGATAAGATGCTAGGACTCCAGGGAACATGATGTTGTGCATACTGGAAGTTGCAGTGAAGTTAATGAGGTTTGCATGAGTTTTTATGATGAGCCAGAGTCTAGCTCTGAAAGCAGTCAGGCTAGAAGACTATGCACAGAGCTGGGAGAAGGACCTCTGCCTCCAATGTCTTTCTTTCCCAAGGGTTGCATCAACCCGCCCCTGCAAAACCAGGGTAGCAACTGAGCAACCCATTGCAATAAATCGGTATGGGAGTTCAGGGCACAAAACCAGACTGAGCAAAACTGAAGCCTTCTGGTGTGGAGGGGTTTCCTCCCAGTGCTCTTGCACTGTGCTCTCTTTCATAGGAGACTTCAGCAGCTGCTTGCCCCACTCTGTCATAGAGAGTATTTTCCCACTTGTCTGCCTGAAGGATCCTTATCATACAGCACTTCAGTGTCCAATTTCTCCGCAGTGGAAAACAGCCTCCATCTCAGCAGGTGTCTCAACGCTGTTTACAGGACACCTGTCAGCTCTTTTGGCTCCCAGTCCCCTCTGCCTCCTAATTATAAAATTGTGGATTGCTGCAGCTATGGGCTTTTTTTCTTTTTTTTTTTCCTTGTGCACAAAATGTCAAATTGCAGAAATTAAAAATGTAAATGATGGCGTCTAATTAACCAGTTGACAGCAGAGCACAGCTGCGAGTGACAGTGACTGATTACCTTCCGCAAACCTTGTCCTCCAAGACCTGCCTTACCCGGGGGACGAAGGACATCGAAAATAGCAGCTTCCTTAAAGAGACATTGCTCTGCTGATGAAGCCTGGTGGGCAATGGTCTGGGGGGATCCATATGCTATGGATAAAGCCCCAGTCCTCTTGAGCTTAAGGGGAATGGAGTTGACTCCTAAGGACAGCAGATTTTCCCTAGTCAGAGTGGGGATGGGAGTGTTAAAGCCTGTTGCCACGAACTGACATCAGGCCAGCTTAAAATCTGGGGCAAAAGGGAGATGCTGAGCAGCAGAGGAGTTGCTGGGATAGACTGGATTCAGTGGGGGAGGTGGATGATGTTAGCAATGGATGCAGATGTACTAGCGTGAATGGTGCAAATAAGCATGAAAGGTGGTTTTTTTTGTCTATGGGAGTGAAATCCCGAGCTCTCAGTGGGCACCGAGATCAGTGGGACTTCTCTGTAGGACTAGAGGCAGGGCCCAAAGCCCTTGAAGGCCTGACAAATGAATCCAGCATCAATAGCTACTGCCTACTTCTTTGATGGCATGGAGAAAGTTTGCAGGCAGCTCTTTGGGACTTCAGTCTCAGAATAGGGTCGAGTGAATACAACACGTCTGACATTCAGGAATAGTGCTTCAGTAATTTCCACTTTGGCTAAGTCATCTCCCTTGCTGTAAAGGAAGAGCATGACCAGGTATATCATTGATGCACCAGAAGAACCTGAGTGTGCTAAGTGTGCTCTTTCTCATTATCGTTGGTGGCTTTCATCTCTTGACTCCCTACTCTCTCCCCTCGAGAAACACCTGTATTTCTCTTTCTCAGGTACTATTCAGACATTGCCAAAATGCCAGCAATCAGTGACCAGGACATGAATGCATACTTGGCTGAGCAGTCTCGCATGCATATGAACGAGTTCAACACCATGAGTGCGCTCTCAGAGATATACTCCTACGTTGGCAAGTACAGCGAGGAGGTAAGAGCCTTGGAGAGGGAAGAGCAGTTCTGCAGGACCGTGGTACAACCCACCCATTCCCAAGGCCCATCATGGGTCACAGATACCTATCTTCATCCTGGCTAGGGGGATGATGGATTTAAGGAATGAAAAGCGAGACCTGGGGACTGGAAAGAGAAGGTCTGGGATCATTGGTCTCCCCAGTACTGTTCCATCTGGATCCCTGTTATTTTTGTCTCCTATTATTGGTCAACCAAATTTAGCTGGCTTGCAGTATTTGATGATCAGATGTCAGCTTGCTATAGAGGAGCCTTACATGAGCTCTGTATCACATGTGCCCAAAAGTTGTTGAAGTGTATGTGCCCAATGCCGTTTCAGATACCCCAAAGCACCCAAGAATGGTCCAGCAAGCATGACACAGGACTTAAGGGTGACCAGTGTGGTTCTATGTGTTAAAGGCAGGGTGAGACCCTTAGGGCATCTCAAGTGGCATGGCAAGGTGACGAATAAAGCTACCAAATAACTGATCTCCAAGAGAAGAATCCATTTGATTAGTTGCAATCTAGAGATCTGCATTTAGTCAGATCAACCCCAAACAGTCTGCCTAGTTCCGTGCTGGCTGACTGACCTGCTTTGCATGATCTAAGCTACACCTGGGACCTACCTAAGAGAAAGCTAACCCTCATCTGCTGCTATAAGATGGTGGACTCACTCCTTTTGGACAAAAAAATTAAAATCCTTATCACTTCTTTCTCTCTCCTTTTCCAGATTCTCGGAGCCCTTGATCAAGATGACCAGGCTGGGAAACAGAAACTTGCCTACAAACTTGAACAAGTCATAACCCTCATGAGCATAGACAGCTGAGAACTGTCCTGCCAGGGACACCCTGGGAGGGATAAACCAAGTCGTGCCTCACTCAAGATCATCATCTTTACCAAGTGCAAGTTTTGATCGGCTGTAAGCAGAGTCACCTGAATAGCGCTCCTCTCTCTCATTTCTTTCTCTTTCAAAATCTATGGACAAAGTGACAAAGCCCCAGGGGTTAAAAGACTGCAGAGGAATCTTGGCTCTGGGGACATCAAGACATTTGGGTGGAGCTCTCCTTTTCACAGCTTCCCCTTTGCCCTAGAGAAAAACTATTACATACAAAAAAAACCCCCACAAACCCTCCCCCAACATCACATCATCACTCTGCAGATGGGAAATTGGGAGGTAACTTCTGTCATGCTGCTTTAACTGCCCTCCAAGGGCTGTAGCCTCTGGAGTGGACATGGAAATGAACTCAGTATTAGTAAAAGTCTCCCCAAGGGGAAGGCAGCCTGCCCGCAGGGATCCTGGAGGGCAGGAGCAAATGAAGGTCCTCTCCTGCAGAGCTATTGCAACTCTATCTCTTGAAGATAGTGGCCCACCTGGAGAGGAACCCCAAGGCTCCCTGGAAAATGCCACAGCTCCATCCAGAGTGGGACGATTGCGGCTCTTATCTGCCTGGGCAAACAGCGGTGTAGCTGCTCTCTTGGGGCAGGGGTCAAGAGGGGAGGAGGAGACCGACGCTCCCCTGCCCTTGTGTTTCATATGGTTATTCTTATTTTTCAAAGAGACCTGTGTCCCCCTCCGTCTTTCCCATTGTGTCCTGTTGGTCGTAGCACTGCGGCAAAAATGCTCTCTCTGCTCAGTGGCATCCCGTTGGTGGTGGTTCTGTTCCTTCTGGCAATGGACAGCACAGCATCTCCCTCGTTCCCACCTCAGCTTGGAAAGCAAGAGCCACAAGCCTCTTTTTGTTCCAGGCAAGGAGCTAGGCCTCAAAAACCAACCAGAGCGATTTTTTTTAAAAGCTGTTAGTTCTTTCCATTTTGTTTCCTCAACTGGAACAAAGCTATTGTTTTCTCATGGTGGAATAGCAGAAGGATACTGAAGGGCTTGCCATGAAGCAAAGTGGTGCATAGGACTGATGGTAAAACCTTCTTTCAAAGCCACTCCTAAGAGGAAATGTCACCACACATTTTGGAAGGAAATCTTGGAGGAAATCCAAATGAAACACTGCAAAATATTCTTCTACCTAGATACCCCCAGCCAAACTGCATGTCTTCTGGAGGTCTCTGAACCACTGTAAGCTCATCTGCCTTTTGGTGCCAACTCCTGGCCTTTCCTCTTCTCCATTTCTGGAACCAACAGGCCTTGCTGAAGGCACAGTTGCTGCCTGGGAAGGATTTGCTCTCTCTTTGAACTTCCTATCCCTTCAGAGATCACTGTCACTGCAGGACAATTATGGGTGATTACCCTGTCCTATACTCTGCTCAACTCCTCCAGAACAACATCTCAACCTGTTTCATGGCCAACCAAAGAGGAGTGAGCTCCTGCATCTCTTCTGCGTTTGGCTATTTTGTTCATACAGATGCCAGCCTGGATAACACCATGGTTCAGCGTAGTGGGAGACCCTCAGGTTCTGGAGAACCTTGCATCTTGTACACCATGGAGGCAAGAGCTGGGTCTGCATTCATCTCACCAGAAATGAACAGAGCTCACTAGCAAATGCAGGAGTGGCTTGACGCCACAGAGAATCAGCCCATATCTATCTCACACCATCCTCAGAGCTACAGCCCGGATCTACTTTGCACCTGGAGGGAGGAAGGGGTGAAGACAGGGTGTGTAAATTGATTACAGAATGAATGCATTTGGTTTTATTCATGCCTCTTGCTAGCAAACCAGAACCTATTCAGTGCACTGGGTCATGAGTGCGTCTAATGGGGGATGTGGTGCAAACAGGAGTCAGTCAGCAAGCAGGTTTCATTCAGCCAAGCAGATACACATGTAGGCAAGTCTTTCTAAAACCATTTAAAGAATGGCAGTCCAAAACTGGATGTGTCTGTGGGGACAATATCACAAGATTCATATTGAAACAGCAAACTTAGGGACACGTCTTGGTTTTAAAACCCCAGACATTTCTCTCTTGATTATAATTATTATTATTTTGTGCGTGTGCGTGTGTGTGCGTATCTGTGTGGGCGTGTGCGTTATTTCCTTTTTAATTTTGCTTGCTTTCTGTTTGATTGCTGAGCTGATGGACTCATCATGCACCTTATGGACATCTCAGCGTTTTTAAGAGGCCTGTGCATTGCGGATGGTTTGGGTTTGGTTGGTTCTGCCATAGTTCCGTTGATCCATTTAGTAATGTTGGCGCATGTTCCACATCCATTGATTATGGCTGTGAAAGTGGGGTGGAAGTCCCACCAGAGCCAGTGGTAAGAAAATTACAACAACAACACAAACACAATATTTTTTATAAGTACATAAATAAGGAAAATAAAAAAAAAAAAAGGAAAAAACCAAAGGTTTTGACAAACAAGTGCCACAAAAGATAAATATGGACCCTATTGTCATGCCTTGTACTCACAGCTGGATGGTAGGAGTCTAAAGACAAATAGCTGGCTTGGAGGGAAGTGGTTATGAGTGATGGGCTATACTGCCTGGACATGCGCACATGAAAGGAAGAAGAAGCAGTTTAAAAAAAAAAAAAAGACTATCAAAGTGAACTGGTGTAATCCTGCACTGTTACTGAAGTTAGAGGAACACCACAGGGGAAATTTGAGACTCACCCTATTTCTTTTCGATGTTTTCAGGGCTGTGTTTTTGTTTTATTATGGTTGTTTTCCATTGTTATTATTTTATTTCTTCTTGCTGGTACGGAGTTTTTCATCTGTTTTATATATATATATATATATATATTTCAAGAAAAACCTGAACACCTCAGAGACATTGAGAATGAAACTCTTATGGGAAATGGGAAGTGCCATGGGATTGGTGTCTTAACCCTTCTCAAGTTCCCATTTAGGCATTTCCATTTTCCCTCTCCACCCTTTTCTTTCCCCCACCCACAGGATTTGAAAGAAAATCTGTATTTTACTTCTCTTTCATCTCCTCATGTTTCTTTTTGTTTTTCTTTATTTGGTCTTTGAGCTGGTTTTGGTTTTCGCTTAGAAAATGTGCCAGAATCGTGATGTAAATGTGTGGGCTTCCTCCCCTGTCCCCTTCAGTGCCCTCCCCATTTCCAACCACTGTCCCAGCATCCCCCAGTCTATGAGAGGTCTTGGCATCTTTCTTCCCAGCCTCACCTGTTGAGCTAACTATTTTTTAAGTGCATGTAAAATACAACTAAAAACGAAGTCACAAGCAGAAGAATGAGCCCTACTACAACATGGATGCGTTCTTTCCCTTTTTCTTTGATTTGTTTTCCCCCACCTCCCTTTCCACACTTGACCAAAAATGCCCGATAGGTGGTATTCCACACTGTTTTTCAAGCCACATGGAGAGAACTGGAGCCAAAGTCCCTAGAAGTCAATGGACAGGCTCCTAATATCCAGCATAAGCCAGAAGACAGATTGATCTTTATATGTATTTCTAAAACACTGCAATAGAGGCAATGAATGCTGACACTTGCAGCACCATCAGAAGTGGAGAAAGGGAACTCATTAAGACTCTCTGTGGTCCTACTGAGAGAGCTAAGGTTATTTCTTCACTGGAAAGTTTGCTCTGGGACTTTGTGCCTGGGTTAGATGAACAAAAGTTGAGCAGTCCCTCTGCAAACACATTATGTCCTCCCTGTGAGTGTACTCACCTATCAATGACACAGTGATCTGAAACATAATCCATCATGTCATGTGCTTTTGCAGACTGAGCCTTCCAGTAAACCCTGTTGTAGGAAAAGTTGCATGTTATCTGGGAGAAGGTGTTAGAGATTGTTAGTGCTTGAGCAGACAGCACAGGAGAACTATCAAAAAGGAGAAATGCAGCCACCGAAGGCCACCTTCCTCTCCCAACATGCCCCAGTCCTTCTTTTCCCACTCTTCATTCTGTCCTGAACATATCTGAAGGTTTGGTCCAATCCAGTATACACCAGCCTTGCTCCATTAGGTAAGCGGGCTATGTCAATTTTCTCATCTGTATTTTTACCACTGCAGTTGTCTTATCATACCTCTTTGACACTGGAGACCATAAAAAATTGTTATGACATGAAGTAGATTTACCAGCAGAATTTTTGTTGGCATTTGCTTTAATTGAAAAGTGATTACCAAAGTTTCCAGATCTTGTGCATTAGCCTGTAGGAAGGTGTTTATTGTGAAGGGAAAGAGACCAAGTAAATCACATAATTGTCATCATTATTTTTAATAATATTATTGAAAACTGATAGATAGAGTTTTAAGAGTCCAGTGGCCAGTCTCACTTTGAGTCAGCCAACACAAAGACTACACATCCCTTCCGCATTTCCTAAAGTCCGGGATTCCTATGGTGCAACAATCCAAGCACAAAACAGCTAATATCAAGAGGAAAATTGTTTAAAAGTAAGCCAAAACATAAAATGTAGATCTGTCCTTCCCCAAGGCTTTAGTGAAGTGCTTTGGAAAAAGACACTGTTATGTGGAAGACTCTTCCAAAGGAAGATTGGAAACTTGAAAGGACTGAGTCCCATGGCTCCTCTTAGTGAGGCATACATTTGTCTCTCCACAAAGGACCCTCAAGTCCAAGGACCATTTCACACCAAAAAGAAAAGTCTGGGCTGCTGGAGATGACGAGGACTACTCTCTCACATCACCAAGGCATCAGTAAAACAAGTCATGCTTCACCCTTTCCAGCAGCCTGTAGAAGAACTGCTCATGAAGCAGATGTATATGATAGCATGGAGATATTACTTGACACTGTAAAAGGAATAAGAGATAGGGAGAAAACTGGTCCTGCTTCCCAAACTCCTGGGGCAGACTCTAGTATGTAAGAGGTTTGCTCCTCCATAGAAATCTGTTACTTTCTGCAGTGGCCATTGCTGATGTGGGAAGAAGCCCTGACCAGATATGCACTTTGCTGGAACCCAATCAGTCCCAACAAGGTGTTTTTAGTCCCTTTCTTCTCCATGGTTCAGCATTTAGCTGAAGAAGCCAGACAGAAGGCACTGTATAGAAATGCCCCATTAGGCTTGTGTTGGTTTTGGGTGGCTCAACAAGAATTGCATCCAGGAATCCCAGTTTGCATATCCCTCACCCTTGAATGCGGAAATCAGTATAAAAATCCAGTTCTCAAATTGGTGCTGTTGTCTAAACTCCTCTGAGCCTCTGATAACCTCCTCTCCTGGAATGACATGAGAAGCCCAAGAACGGATCTCTTTCTCCAAGCTAGGGAGCTATGATCGTTTACATGATCATAGTAGATTGTGTTTCTGTATAGGCAGATGCCTCGCCATGACAGCTGTTGGGTAGAGAAGTATTGGCAAAGCCTTGGTGATGCCAGGACAATTTGCTGTGTGCATCTGATGAGTAGTAAAAGAGTTGTCCTCCAGGGCAGGTGGAGGTCTTGGGATGTCTCAGCTCTTGCCATCCAAACTTGGAACAGGCAGCTGATGAAGTGAGTGAACCTCATGTCATGGTGTAAACCTAAGCCTCCTGTCCATTCACAGCCTGAGTTTTCCTGCTCTGTACCCAATGCTGTTCCCATTTCAGAGTATCATTGAGTCCATGGAGTCCTGCAGTTTTCTCTCACCTCTGCCACTGTGCAATGCCCCTTCCTCTAAAAAAGTTGTGTTGTTTTACAGGGGATAACCATTTTGCAGAGAATATTTTGAAAACAGAGCTTGTCAACCATGTTTTATTTGGGATGGCTTAGTTCCCTACGCTGTTAGAGAAGCACCCAAGAGGACACAGGCTTACAGCAATGAATTAATCTGTAGAAAGATGTCAATTAAAAAAAAAAAAAAAAAAGTTTTACACTTGGAAAAAATGAAATCACCAAAAAAACCCCAGCGAGGATATAAAGCTGCTTAGTCTAATCAACCTGTCACATGTGTGATTTCCGTTGTTGTCGTTGTTGTTGTTTGTTCATTGGCTTTTTTTTTTTGGTGTTAATCTTCTGTTCTAAAAATGGAGAGTTTACCTCAAGAAATTCTTTCTGCTTGGAAACAGATCACCTCAAAGACACTCACAGCAGAGACCAGTGTTCAGGGGAGCTCAGTAAAGTGAACCTGGCTGTAGAAAACAGGGGGAAAACCAGGACATTTAGGCTCTTTCAGCATTCCTTTCTCTTGCTGGTGTGGTCTGGCGTGGCTCCTTGACTCTGAGGGCAGCATTTCCCAGTAGGAGAGGTTGCTGTTGACTTTCAGATAGTCTGAGACACAAGAGCCAGTTGGAGAAATCAAGGCACATGTCCAAGCTTGCAGTCCTTTCTGAAGTATCTTAAGAGAAATTTGGTATTATTTAAAATTTTTACTCTGCTCTTTCTCCAATCCCTGGAGAAAACCCACTTTCCAGCCCAGAATGGGGTAAGGAAGCAGAGAGATTAGGTGCTAGCCAAATGCTCCCAGTGTTTTCCCTAAGGAATCAAGATGAGAGGCAACTGGATTATTTAGCGTCACAAGACAGGCCCTTCCTAGTGTCTGACCCTGTGTCTTGGACATACACATGAACCCAGAAGTCTCATTCTCTGTTTTGCTAAAGCTTCCACCTTAAATACAAAATCAATGTAAAGACATATCCTTTCACTACAGTGTTACTAACAGCCTCAAAGAGATGTCAAGACAGCATTAGAAAGGAGGTTGGGATCTTTTTTCTTAGGTTGTTGTTGTTGTTGGTTTGATTTTCTTTTGAATTGATCCTAGTTAAAAATAAATAAAACCTATACTATTTAAATTGGAATCCCGTTGTTACTTGGTAAAGGCAAAGCTTCTGTACCTTTGTTATAATTAATTGTATACCTGTGTATGTAAATATAAGGCATTCCTATTTTGCAGTCCAGAACAAAAAAGAAAAAACACTATTTGTAATATAGAATAAAGTTTATTAAAAAAAATAAAGAAATAAAAATGCCCCTGGCTGTGACTGCTGCTTCCTGTGGCCAAAAGGAGCCAGAAAGCTGGAATTCCAGTGAAGGGGAAGCATGAGACTGGAGACCATGTAAGTGCTCAAAGCAAGTCCCCTTCACATCTACACCGCAGGAACCCTCTCCCAAGTTCAGGCTCCCCCATTATCCACAGTACATGCTCTAGAGTTTCCTTAGTGCTCCAGAGAGTCAGCACATGTTGGCATTTCAGGTTTGACTTCATACTCATGCCCATGGGCTGGGCTGGTGAAGTGTGGTGGGAAGTGGGTCCAGCTGAGCAGACCCCAACTGTGTGTACAGAGAGGGCAAAGGCTTGGGGATCAGCATGCTTATGTCAACAAATGACTGTGAAAAGCTTTTTTCCACTAATCCACTTCCTTCTTTCCTTCCTTCCTTCCTTCCTTCCTTCCTTCCTTCCTTCCTTCCTTCCTTCCTTCCTTCCTTCCTTCCTTCTTTCCTTCCTTCCTTCCTTCCTTCCTTCCTTCCTTCTTTCCTTCCTTCCTTCCTTCCTTCCTTCCTTCCTTCCTTCCTTTCCTTCCTTCCTTCCTTCCTTCCTTCCTTCCTTCCTTCCTTCCTTCCTTCCTTCCTTCCTTCCTTCCTTCCTCCTTTTATCTCTCCTCCTTCCCACCTCCCCCCCACCCCTTTCTCTCTCTTTATTTCTCTCTCACACAAGAACCCATTTATAGCGTTGTTTGAAAATTTTTTTGAGAGGTGGGATCCAGACAGGTTATTCCTCTCCATCTGCCTTTGGGGTGTCATCAGCTGTGCATTTTGAAGATGATTGACAAGATCATGAACGCAGGAAACCTTATCCTATGGCTCTTGAAAGTCCTCAGTGGGAGCCTCTGACTCCTTGGCCATTACAGTAGAGTAGCAATCATCACACTGGGTTTCAAACCTGGAAGAGTCATAGGTGGTCTTAAGTCATGCCAGGCCTGAGGCTGCTGCTGGGGCAAGCCCTGCTTGCTGCATTCATGGTTGTCCATACAAATAGCAAGAAATCATCTGTCCTCAGCATTTATATCCTTGGCTGGAGGGAGAAGACTGATGTCTCCCCAAGGCAGAGGGAAGGATCAACTGCCTGTGGGCAGATCTGCAGCCCTCTCACTGCCAGGCACAGTCTCTCTTCTCTGCATGTATGTTCAAAGCTGAAGATGTTCCCCAGGCAGTGAAAAATGCAGCCTCCCTCCTTCCCCTGCCTCCTACCCCTGCTCTCCTCCCACACGTGGCAACATGAAGCAGCTGATGGACACTCCAGTTTCTAGATAGCTTAACTAAAGGCAAAAGGGAAAAATCCTTTTTCCCTTTCCCACGTCTGCTACCCAACCACTGTGCTCCACTTATCTTGTGGTTATCTTATGATACTGTCTTTTGAATGACTGTTACAAAAAGTTAATCTTTAATGAAGGAGGTCAGATTCCCTGGGATTGATGGCTAGCTTGGCCAAGCCTGGGCTGGGTTTGCACTGCCATGACACAGGTCTGCGTGGTTTAACATATCAGCCTCATCACATACCCCAAAGGACAAGAAACTTGACCTGAGACACCTCAGCTGAAGGTAAACTGGAGATAAAAGATTCATAGGTGCTTTTCACTGACCCTGCTCTTGAAAAGCCAAACTGATATAAGCAGAGCCAGGTCCCTTCGGAGGTGGAAGGTGGAAATGGTGGTGGGGACTACTGAAACTGCCATCTTTCATAATTCACCATTCTCACAGCAATGAGTAGTGGCAGTAGAGGTCAGAGCCGTGTACCTGCTCCCTCCTTGTGTGTGAATCCCCCTGCAGACTTGCAGCCAGCACTGCACATAGCCATCAGCCTCCCCCCACCCCACAAAGCAGGGACAAAGCTCTTATCCTCACTGTCATCCCAAGAGTAGGACAGTGGCATCAGCATCCTTATCAGCCTCCTCTGCATGTGCTCTCTACAATTACCTGAAAGGGGGTTGCAGAGAGATGGGCACTGGTCTCTTCTCCCAAGTGACTAGTGACAGGACAAGAGGAAACGGCCTCAAGTTGCGCCAGGGGAGGTTCAGGCTGGATATTAGGAAAAATGTCTTTACTGAGAGAGTGGTGAAACACTGGAATAAGCTGCCCAGGGAAGTGGTGGAGTCACCATGACTGGAGGTGTACAAGGAACGTGTGGACGTGGCATTATGGGACATGGTTTATTGGGCATGGTGGTGTTGCGTTGATGGTTGGACTTGATGATCTTACAGGTCTTTTCCAACCGTAGTGATTCTGTGATTCTGTGTATGCTCCCAGTGTTTCCCACTGCTCCTCTTCTCCCAGCCCTGTGCCACTGCCCTCCGTTTCACTCAAAACAGAGGAAAATGGAGTCAGGGTTTCATGCCTGGAGCTGGTGCTACTGCTGCCATGCTCTGAAGGGCTAAGCTTCTGTCACCCATCGAAGAATGAGACAGCTGGCAGGTTTTACAGGATTTGCAGACCACGGTGCCAACATAAGGCTTGTGGAAAGCAAACACCTTTTTCCTGAACTTGGATCTGCAAGTCTCAGCTCAATGGAGGGCACAGAAAGGAAGTAAGAAAGTGGTCTTCAAAAGGGGAAAGGGGTAAAATGAAGCTCTGACAGCTTTTGCAATAGGCTTCAACAAGTGTCCGGGTACCTGTAGATGAGCAGCATACGTACACCGACAGACTGACCACATCCAGCTCTGGAAATTAAACATCTCTGTCCAGCTGCTCCTTGGGACACAGCAAAGGAAAAGTCCTTGTCACCCAACAGGGTTTGCATCAGTCTGCCAGTACATCCCAGCAGCAGGTCAGTCAGTCACAGCAGTGTGTTGCCTGTATAGATATCATCCATCAGATACCTCTGGGAAGCAGGGTGAATTGCAGGAAGCTATGCTAGAAAATTTTTTGTGCAAAGAAGTGCTTCAGATTTCAGCTATTCTGAATTATTAGTGTTTTTAGGGGAAAAAACCCCACATCTCTAAAGAAAAGAGTTATGAAGGCTTTTGGGTTTTAGGGCTTTTTTAAAACCTAAACTACGTCACAAAAGCTTCCTTCCAGACTAAGTTGTACTTCACATTTGCACAAGTGTAGTTTTAGACTGAGTCTCTGCCAGACACTGAATAAACAGAGAGTGTCCCTGTAGACATAACAGCTTCCATGCCAGTGAGACTGGCCAGGAAAAGGAAGAGGTGGGGAGGAAACTGAGGCACAAAGAGGTGAAATGAGTTGCTCGCAATCACACAGCAGCTCAGAGGCAAAGCTAGGGTCTCTGCAGCCTATTTTTGCCCAGTATCAATCAACCCAGTCACTGTATTTGCAATTGGATACAGCAGTGTATTGCAGGTTTGTGAGAATCCATAGAGCAGGGCATGGTTGGGACCTACGCTGTGATCTTGTAACTAAACCTCGTATGTGACACACACTGGACCACAGTTTCCTCTTGTCTTCAGTGCCAAGACTGGGAAATAACACAACACCAACTATTCCCACAAAAACACCCTTCCAAGCACTAAATGGGGCTGCAATTACTTAGCACGGCCAAACGAACAGATTCCAGGCTTGTGGTAACTCCCTGTTGTCAGCTGTAAGCTCAAAATGTTTGCTTTCAAGGGGATTACATGTGTGGGTTTGCTACTACTTAGTGGAGAATTTACTTATTGATTCAACGAGAGCTGCAAGAGTAGGAATGAGGAGGAAAATCTCTGACATGGATATGTCTGCAACAGGACAGGGCATCAGTCTGGTGCCTGCTGGGGCAGGCTCAGGTCCTGTTGGCTGTGTTTGCAAGTGCATGACAGAGACAGCACAACCGGGCTGGAAGCACCAGCCCCTTCTCCTGGTTTCAGCCTCTGAAATGACTCTGTTCAGCTCCCAAATGGGCTAAGCTGAATAGTCAAGGCCAACCAGTTACCTGCAAAGCAAGCAGGAGTCATCTTGCCATCTCTTCACTAAGATCATTGGTGTTTCTCTGTCCATGCTGGATTATCCCACCCCCAAGCTACAGCAAAGAGTCATTTTCAAAGCTTTCCTGCTTTTACTGTCCACGAAAGGCGATGTCCATTTTTCTGCATCTCAATCCATCCCTCCTTCAGGCTCTTCCACTGAGGAAATGGTGACCATTTGCCTCAGCTCTGTGACATCCCCAGTGTAAATAACATCCCCCAAGTGACCCTCGAAAACCTGGCAGGGGAGAGGGCAGGGGAAAGCTAGGAGCCGGTCTGCAGCTCAGCTTCCCAAAGCAATCCCAGATGTCGGCTGAGAAGGACTATTTCCAGCAACCTGGAGAGCATTCAATTTGCCTTTATTATTTCCCAGTTCCCTCACCGCTTTCTGACACTTCACAGGTTCGGCTGCCTGCATCGTATTAAGCTATTCCCCCCACCAGTCCCCTTCCTCGAGGTTTTTCCGGTTCAGCAGAGTTTAACTCCAGCATCAGCTCTCTGTGCCCACTGGATATCACTTGTAGAAGGGAACTGACAGACTCTCCCTTCTTTGCGTTCAGCCTGAGGTTCGTTATCCTCACCGAGGTGGTGAGAGTGATGGGGACCATAACTCTGAGCCACTTGCCCTGGAGGGACCTGCTAGCTTCAGTATCAAGGTGTGCCAGCACACTGCATGGCAGAAAAGTGATTCGGGGATCAATGAGGTTTTATTCAGAGCCATCCCAGCAGGTTCTCTGCAAAATCCCCTCTTCTCATGCTGGGAAGTTATCTGAGTGGCTGCGGGTGTTTTCTTCTGTGCTAGTTGTCCTGTCACCCTGCACAGTCACCAGTGAAAAATGGGTCCTTTCAGGATACGACGCATCTGATTGCAACCTCGATGGCTAAAATAGATCAGTGAATGACAAAGGTAAATGCTTGTTTCCTCTTGCTGACCCTAGGGAGGCTGGGGGGAGCTAGCCCAGCTGCGGATGGTTGCACTGTGCCTTTCTAAAGCCAGGTGGGATGAATCCCACCAGTGGGTCTGCTTTGACCTTTCCTGCTGTAATTGTTTTAGGAAAGGGAATGTCTCTTGCTGTATACGCAGCAGAGCCCTGAACCCCTCTGTGGTGTGCTATATGTTCCCACAACCCAGCAAGCATTTGGGAGGAAAGCAGGAATCAATTTGGTCTTTTGCCTTCAGCTAAGATGTTCAAAGAAGAAAAAAAAAAATGAAAGGAGAATAACTGTTTTAGTTTTATTATTATTATTTGCTTCTTTGAATTTCCTGCCTTCTCATAAATTCTAATGGGAAATGTACTCACTGACCTTATAACTCCCAAAACCAAACATGATGCCAAGACATCTCCACAGGCCAGCTTTCTTTCAGTACGCCATATGGGATGCAGCCCTTGTTCCTACAACACAGGCAAGCAGATCACCAGTTAGTCACAATTCACGACACACAAACATTTTATGGGTAGGAACATGACAAGCAGATAACACCACCAGGCATTATGTTTTCCCTGGCTACATCTGTGCTAGTAAATAAAAGAAGGCCAAGGTGGAGTATCAAGCACTATGTTGAAATTGTTTGTGATGCTTGGCTGTTAGCATGCTCCCCAGCACAGTTTTGGACAGTGCCAGCTAACCCTTTCCCAGAGAATGCCCAGGCACAGATTGGGAAGAGCATGTAGCAGGGACTTTTTACTCTCATGGATAAAACTGCATCCAGTCTGGCTCCCTCTGCCCTATGTGCTCTTAGACACAGTTGCTTCTATGGGCCAAATACACAGAGCTAGGCAAAGAAAGGCATATTGGGAAAAGGGTCTACTGGGTCAGGGGATATTTGTGATAAAATATTGGAAAAGGAGCTGCTTTAAAGGTTCAGTCTGTTATGACTGCGAGAGTGTGATGCTTACCTGTTCAGGGCTTGCACGTGGGGATAGCAGAATGAGCCCCAAGAAATGCTTGTCGTTGGCTTTGAAGTCAGATTTCAATTTTGAAACACTGCCTTTTGGGGGCAGAGAGACGACGCCAGAGAGAAATCTATCCACTGGAGCAAGTGATACATCCCAGGACATCCCACCTTTGTACCTCAGGCATTACTGACTGGCATCAAGTTGGTCCTGTACGTGCTGCCCTGTCCAGTTTGATTAACGCTTTGCTGGAGGAGGACCAGAGTGCCAGAGTACAGACCTTGAGATACTTCAGGACCTGTTCTTCTTTGTAATGTTATGGAGCAGGTCTACAGGCATGGACATGAGCCAAATCTCGTGTCCTGAGTTAGGTCTCATGGCCCTGAGTTAGGTCTCACTCACCAGCTGCAGTACAGGTCAGACCTGCAGACAGCTTACAGCCCCTTGATGTCAGTGGGGAGAGCCAAATGGAAAACCTCTGGGGTTCAAGACACCAGGGTCACCTCGGTGGCCATACCATGGCTCTGGTCCTGCACTCTTCTTTCTTTCTGATGGATGACTATGAAAGAAAGAAGTCTGCAGACACTGATCCAATTACATTAACAGTACCTAAGTCTGCTCCCTGCTTTCACAGTACCCAAGCCAAACCAGAATGCACACACCAGGGAAACTGTCTCATAAAACTGCCCTGCTTTGGATTAGCAAAGGCAATCTGATTAACTCCCCAGCAGGGGCAAGACACAACACCGAACTCGATCTCAACTACCACATCAGAGACCTCCGGTGAATTAGATCCAGAAGAGGCTGCTGTGAGTTATGGGGCTGGAATTCCATCAAGGGCTTCTGGGGAGGTCATAAACCATGAAACAGCTCTTGCAACCTCCCCCCTCTTCCCGTCCACCATCCACAAATAGAATTATAGCCCCATAATTCAAGTGGGGTCTGTTTGTCTGCAAGAGGGCAAATGCAAGGAGCCATCTGTGGGGGTGTCAGGCTGTAAATCCATTCTTTTTCCTGCCATTCTTCCATCTCCCACTTCACAGGGTGATGCTTCCAGGCTGCACCCAGGTCTCCTCACTTTCCCCACCCATCCTGTCTTCTTTCTTTCATCTCCCTCCTTCCTTTCCTGCTTAATAGAGACATAAAAGCAGGCACTGTCTTAAAGACCAATCTGCCAGTCAACCACTCACATCCAATGCCCTTCCCTTCATCCTGGAGAGTAAAAGCAACAACCAGTCTGCTTCTCACTTGTTTTTATCCACAAACCATTCCCTAGCACAAGCTGTATTGCAAACATCTAACCCACTTTAAACCGTCTGAATGAAAGGGCTATCCTGGTTCTTTTCAAGTTGGGCCAAACTAGGTAGTTTCCCTTAATTGCATTCTTTGATGGTTTAGGGGATAAGGGGCTCCCCCACCCCTTTATATTTTTGCTGGAATTTACATCCAGACATTCAGCCTGCAAAACAGAAAGCCAGTCTGGAACGTTTCTGCATTACATATTAGACAAGTCTAAGTGATTCCAACCTTGGTCTGTGTGTAGACCATTTTGGGCAGCCTGAACTTCAGAGGTGGTCCATGCTTCCCAAAGCATGCCTTCAACAGTTGATAAACAGCCAGACTGCAAATCCCTTGTAAGTTAAAGCTGGCAGGCATCATAAAATACCCTCATCACAAATTCAGAAAGAGGAAACTAAATCTGAGTCAAAGGTTGGATCTTCCAGAAAGGAAGCGATTTGCTAGGATCAGACAGAAAGTTGGGACTACAACTTGCTGGTCCAAAGCTTGGGTGATATGTTAGATCACACCACCTCTTCTAAGAGACCAGCTGGTCAGTGCACATAGATAAGAAAAAAAAAAAAGGCTTGAGCACTTTACATTATACCAATATCCCCTCTTTTCCTTTCACCAGAACTTTTACAGCTTAGTGAATTTAGGAATTTGATGTGATAGATCAAGAAACACAACCTGGAAGTCCTGGACATCCACACATGACAAACAGCAGGGCATCATTTCTCACCGGCTCAGAGATTTCTATGCCTTATCTGTCATTTTCATTACCCTTCATATATTTTATGGTATAAATGATCACACACTCCCTTTAAGTCAGGAGGGAGTTGTACCAATGTCAAACCACAGCAAAAGCAGTAGCGTACTTGTCATGTTTATTTAAGCCGAGATGGCTTACATGCTTATGTGAGTTTAAAGCTTAAAGGCCAAAAGATTCATGCTGCTCTGACTTAGGCAGCAGCTCCAGAAGACTTGGAAAGGCTTTTCCTGACAAGTAGTGCCAAGTTTGAGGGTATCTTGAGTTATTCACTCTGATAATGCAGTTTTAGCACACTTGAGAAGGTTGTTTCACCAAGCAAAAATACTCCAATGCAACTATACATGTAGGTTCGTACGTGGGCTTTAAATCAGTGACGTGGGCTCGATGAGAAGGGAGATTTTCAGCAACTGGTAAAGACAGGTTCTGATTGCTTGTTTTTATCTACCCTCCTACAGACTTTTTCTCCTAGTTTGGCCAACCAGGATAGCAAGGTTTGTCATCTGAAGTTCTGCTTTCTTGATCAGATGGAATCCTTGAGGGTTGAGTTTTGTTGGGTTTTTTGGTTGGTGTGGGTTTTGTTTTCTGTCCACCTCTGAAAGTTGCCTCATGTGAATAACTCCAATGTCTTCCTGCTAATCACTCGAGGCTTCTTCAATGTTCTTCCATGCAGTCTCATGGAGATAGCTGTAGTAGTGGCCTACTGTGCAGGGTTCTGCTGCAATCACATTCCAAGAATCACATACTAAAATCTAGGGAGAAAAAGGGGGGAAAGAGAGACAGAAACTGATTGGGCAAACAAATGAGAGCCATATAGTGAAACCTGAATTGCTATGAGGCAAAACATCTGGAAAAAAAAGATTAAAACCACTCCAATCTTTTAAAAAAGCCAACTCATAATAAAACAGCAAGTGTCTTGGTGAATCCCAGCAGAAAAATACTTTGCAAACTGGATTGTGCCCTGTGATCAGCATTGTGGTGTTTCATATATATGTATACATTTTTTAATTACTAAGATTACCCCATGTAATATTTGATAATTCTGCCCCTTTGGGAAGTTGATTGTAAGGGAAAGGCACAAAACATTGTTCCACATTTCTAGCCTGGGGAATTGCCTCAGAGGCTTGCTTAGGTTTATTTTTTTGCCTTGTTATTTCTTACCCCCTTTGGAAATCTTTCATTTTTCTTCCTTAGGACAGAATTTCAATTAGCAGAAGGATAATGCTATCAGGAGGCACTGAATATCCTTGGAGATAAATCTAGCTGGGAGTTGTCAATGGAATATCTGAAATAGCCTGACAGTAGAGGTCCTGTAAAGCTTAGATTACTCTTTAAAAAAAACAATAATAATCAGTTTGCCTTTCAGAGAGGGAATGAAAGGGGCGGGAAGGAGGTTGCTTATTGAATTACTATGTTCAACTGCAAAAGAGTATGATAAAAGAAAAGAGGCAGTACATTAAGGACACCCAAACTGCTGGGCCTGACTGAGAAAATGTCTAGATAAACTTCTAGGTACATACTAGAGCCACCTTTAAGCCTGGTGGTTGTTTTCACCAGATAACTGAGATTCTTGTTGAACCTTCGCTCATGAGAGGGATGAAAAGGTTGAAAGAGAGCCGTGAAAGCTGCAGAAACCCACATGGAATAGAGGACACAGAGATGCGCTCTAGAGCAGCAGTGGCCTGAGCACACAAGAGTGTTCATTTGGTCTTCTCTGGTTCTTAAAAAACAGGAGTTTCAAGGTAAGGCAGCCTTCCCCCTTTTTGCATCTGATCCTGCTGATGATTCACTTGTGAAGGATGTTAGAAGAACTAACACATCCATGCTGACTGAATATATCCAGATATAGGAGGCCAGTTTTCAAAATATGTATGGGATTTCAAATTCCACCTGATGCCTCTAAACCCTTTGATGTGCTGGGCAGCTCTTCATTCAAGTCTGATGAAATTCCCTTCCACTGAAAAGCTGGGCTTTGTCTTGCTGGTTAATCAGAAGTGGGCTGCATTGCTGGTACTACTGTTGATATTGGCTGTATGGAAGGCTGGGGAAAAGACCACCATTTCCCTGAAATTGCTGCATCTGTAGTGTATGGAGTTTAAGATATTTCATAGGGAAGGGTGTCAAGAATAATACAAAAAAATTGGGGGAACTGATGTGATGGGGTCATTTCTCATGAGCTACATTTCTCCTCCCTCACAGCCCCAGACGAAGGGACAGTCTGTTTAGTCCCAACCCACCTGAGCAGGGAGCATCTGGCCCAAGTATTGGTATCAACCCCCAGCAGGAAGGAATAAAAACATGAGAGATGAGAGAAAGTCTATCTGGGCCTACCCAGCACTATCTTGCAGTGCCATATCTATTCCCAGCCTCATACTTGATGCAACCAGAGCCAAATGTTTGGGGTTTTTTTATAAGCCATGCTTACAAAGGGGTGGGTGCCAGGAGGATGGGGCCAGTCTTTTTTCAGTGGTGCCCAGTGACAGGACAAGAGGTAACGGGCACGAACTTGGTCATAGGAAGTTCCATCTAAACATGAGGAGGACCTTCTTTCCTTTGAGGGTGGCAGAGCACTGGAACAAGCTGCCCGGAGAGGTTGTGGCGTCTCCTTCTCTGGAGATATTCAGAACTCGCCTGGATGCATTCCTGTGCAACCTGCTCTAGATGACCCTGCTCTGGCGGGGGGTTGGACTAGATGATCTCCAGAGGTCCCTTCCAACCCCTGTCGTTCTGTGATTCTGTGATTCTGTGAGCATGCAACCATCAGCCAAGACGGAGCAGATGTGATCAGAAGAATCTGACAGTACACAACTCTGTCTTCACTTTCAAACCGCTGACCTTTCTCATTCACCTGGCAAGTTGAGAGGGCTTAGATCACCAGAAATGATGCCTAATAAAGATCCTGGCATGAGGCACTGCAGGCCTGTGACTGCTGTTTGAACTCAGGGCTGGAGAAGCTATTGAAGGCTTTCAGAGATAAGACACACATGGCCCAAATTTCACCGGCCCCTTTATCTGCTCACATCTGGTTATCTTCAATGCAATCTGTTTGCTTTGGCACAATTGCTAGCTAATTGCGTAGTGGCCTCAGCAGTGCTGGGGTTAGGGACGTGCTGAGAAGGCCCCTGCTAATCTACTCCAGAGGCTCAAAGGAGCCATGAATGCTCCTTGACTTTGATTTCAGATTAGCTTGGGCCATGCAAAGTAAAAAATGCCATCGCCCGGCCAAAATGGTCTGGTAGCAGGAAGCAAATATTCCAGGAGAAAGTGCTGATGCCACTGATGAAGCCACTGGTAGATGTTTTGCTCAAGGGCAATGCAGACCTTGACTCTAATGAAGAAGGGTATATATGGGGATATTTTGTGACATACTGTTAGAACGCGCCCGGAGGTAAAACTTGAGGTCTGAACTCCAGCTCTGCAGGACACTATTCTCCACCAAGGTTTTTCCTTTCAGCATTTGCAATCTAAATCTAGATAAAAGTGGTGAAGAAAATAAAATATCTATTTTTAAGGCATGGGCTGATAGTAAGACACCTTACATGGCCAGTTTATGACAGATTTGGTCTTTAGAATTGTATTTCCTCAATCACTGTTGCAACTGAATCGGCATTCTCACACTGAAAATATTGTTCTGGTATTCAACCCCCTCCCTCTTTTTTTTATTAGTCAACTAGTTTGACAGTGGGTCTGCATTAACTTGAATGTCTGTACTATTGCCAATATGTCTTTGCAAAATATCTTCAGGATAGATATCTGCAACAGAAAAGGATGCAGAGCTTCGGCCACCTGGCCAGTATCTTTCAGTATTCATAACCAGCAAAAAGAGAAGAAAAAAAAGGCTGTCCAGTTGGGAGGCAGAAACAACAATCATAATTAAAACATGCAGAACAAACAGTCATCACTTTTCCCAGCAATTCAGAACCTAAAAATCTTGTTCACAGAAGTGCTGGAAAGCGTGTGACTAACAAATAGTTGGTTAGGAATACGACATAATTCACAGAATGAATGGCAAATGCTCAGTCTGTGGGATGAATTAAACTTCCAGAATAATCTCCTTAGTCACAGAATTCAAGCCTGCATGGGGCCAGTAGCAGTTTTTGAAGGATGAACTCTTTCCTGAAACTTTTCTCAGGGTTAGCTTCTGGATTCTTTAGGAACAGCAGGTATTTCCTGGTGATGGGGTGGGAATCCCGCTACATCTTCATCTCAGAAGAGCAGGGACAATGTGTAACTAAAAATAGTGGCATCAAAGGAAAGGAAACCACTGTCTTCTAGCACACAGAGAGAATGTACTAATCTGGAGAGATGCTGTCTGCAGGAAAAGATTGAAGACAAGGAAGATTTTGGAGCTACCCATAGGCCTGCTGAGTGGCTTATTGGGATCCATGGGCTGGCTTAAGCCCAGCGTTAACCCTTCAGGCACTGCAAAGAGAGCTCAGCTCAACCATCATTGTTCCCTGCTGCTGCTGTTAACTCCCTCCTGCTGAGAAAAAGTCATCCCATTCTGCCCTTTCTCAGTGACATGAGAGGAGCTGAAAAATCCCGAAACTCTTTCTAAAACTGGGAGGTCAATAAGTGTTAGTGGAGGAATATTTCCTTTTCTAGTCACAGCATAATCCTGGGAAAGAATTCCTTTGTCCATCTGTACTAATTCTTCCTAGACATCACTCCAGAAATGTTTTATAGAAATCGCTGTGGGTCACCTGTATTATGAGTCTCACAGAACCGAAATACCTCAGCTCTCCTCCTTTCCTTGCTGCCATGAGCTCAGCAATGCATGGAAACACCTTTCAAACTCAATTCATTTCAAACCCAAGTAACCTTAATGGCTTACTTTGCTCTAAGACATCAGCAAATATATTTGGGTATATGAGAAAGGAGCTGAGACAGGACCTTAAACCTCAGACACCATGTCTACACTAACTTGACCATGGAGTCCAAACTTGCCAACCATCAAGATCATAAAGACACAGCACTGCACATGGCCTCTGGAGTAAAGAGGATGCCTATCTTGCAGCAGGCACTTAGGGCTACAGCAGATACGGGGTGAACACACTGTGCTTGTCATGGCCCACCCTCTGAGACCAAATTCACTGGAGGCAATTTCCCTGGTCCACCCTAGGAAAACCCAAATCAGAGGTGACCTGATCCTGGAAGGCAGATCTAGTTCACAGGCACCCAAATTCAGAAAACCGCCTGCGGGTTGTGTCTTAAGGAAGGAAAGAGAAGGTTTGCATCTGTTCCACTTGCCCAAGGGTGAAATTATGCAAGTCTCAGAAGCAGCAAATCAGGATCAAAGGGAAGAAAATAACAAAAAGAGAGAAGAACAGAGAAGTGGGAATAGTTTATGCTAGGGTAGTGCTCCAGGGCTTACTCTTCCTTGCACTGAAACTTTCAAGTCCACAACATGCTAGGAGATGCCACTTTTCTCCTCTTCCCCGTCTTGTAAACTGATCCCTTCTCTCTCCCTGGTCCCTATAAATGAGGTGCTGGAAGAGAATTAAAAGTATCCCTCCAGCGGTCCAGGGAAAGGAGTGCTCGCTTGGCTGGTCTGGTCCTAGCTGTACCCAGCACCTTGAAGTCAGGTAGGGCAGATGACTTGCCTTCTCCTTATTCCCAGATGTACCTGAGCCACATCAGTTTCAGACACACAGTCAGCAAGAGACTAAAGGGAAAGTCTTCTTGTTGCACATCCCATTGCTCCATTGCTTTTTTTATCCTTTGTTGGGCTCAGAGGAACCTGCACACCTTATTACGCTGCCTCCATCTGCAGCTAATTTCAGTGATCCTCCAAAGTGTCCTGAGATCACAGGCAAGCCTGTCCTGGCTGTGAGGTCTATCTGCGTGCCTGCACTCCCCCAGCTGTTGATAAATACAAGCTATTTATCCTGGAATGGTGGAACCTTGTTTTTTCTCCACCCAATAACACCTCCTGAAGGCCATCTTCACCTTCCCAGAGCCCATCTCAAGCTGGCAGAGAAGGGATATGGTGCACACTGGTACCCAGCCTATCCTATCCTGCACTCTTTGGTGGATTTCTCTGCTTCAGATTTCCCCTCCTGTTTGCTTGCTCTTTCTCCCAGCTGAGGCCCCTTCTCCTCAGTTCTCTGGCCTCCTCATGCCATTATAAAGTGAAATGCAGTGTGCCCTTGCTCTTGCACTGGATCCTGAAAGCAGAGGGTCAGTTATTGCGTGTCCTGTGCTGGACAAGGACTTGGTACACTGTGGCAGTCCTGAAACTATCTGCTCTTGTCCCACAGTATTAGACAAGGGTGACTATTGCCAAATCCCTTGCAAATGAACAAGGAGATCTCAGATTGTTTCAACACCCCAGTCACCTCCTCCCAAACACAAGAAGCGATGATGTTCAATTCATCAGCAAGGCGGATCCATCAGCTGCATTCAATGGTGGTATTTTAATGCCAACAGCACCACATAGAGCTGGTAAAGGTGACATCGGATACGCATGAAGCAGAAACCTGTGACTGTCTGCAATCACACCTGGAGGTCTGGCAAATAATCCAGGGCGTTAAAAACAGTTTGGCACGTGAATTCCAAGAATCATCCCCCCTTCTTCCTCTGCCATGAATGTCTTTACAATGAGAAACAACAAACAAAAGGAGAAGACAAATACAGTTCACACTACTCAGCACTATATACACTGAGAAACAGACAGGGGCCAAACAGCATCTTTTGGAAGCAGAACAAAACCCAAAATATATGGGACCCAGAAGGCTATAGGACATAAAATTCTGTGGTAAAAAGTTCTGCTTCAGACTTCATCAGGTCCTCCCTTCAGCTTCCCATGCAGCTTTGCTCTCTGCTCAGAGAATGTGCACTGCAGCAGAGCTCTTTTACTTTTTGCACTGCAGTATTTTGTATATTGGAAACATTGCATGTACTTGTACTAAGGGATCTGTCCTAGCTCAGTGCTCACAGTCCAGAAAAATTGCTAGGGATGGGTGATGGCTGAGAGAAGCCCCATGGGGACAACGAAGATGACAGCAGTAATACTGAAGAGAGTATGTTTGGCTTCTCAGTTCAGCCTCAAGAAATAAAGACTGCTTTCCCCTCACAAACAGAAAAATCTGTTTATTTCCCAGATGGGAAAAGAGGAGGAAGCAATTTGGACGAACACAGAGATGCTTCAGCGTTTGCTAAGAAATTGCCTAGGAAGTTTGCCTGCAGAATGATTATACACTTTTTAGGTAGATCCACAATATTAGCAAGGTCACATAACACCCGGGTACTCTGTGGCAATCAAGCAAGACAGTTTCCCCAAGGACCCCAGACTCAGCTGTAGTGCAAGTGGAAGCAAACAGGCTCATAATGACTGATTGCTTGAAACATGTTCATTAGCTCTTGGGAACATCAGCTTAGAGAAACAGAGCTCGTGGGCTTTGAGTCCTCCAATCTAGCAGAGAGAGACAAGGCTGGGTGGGAGGAAGGTGTAATCCCAGCTCAGGTGATGAGATGACACATGGTTTTCACTAGCTGGGCAGAAGATAGTTTCTTGGATGCTACAAGCTGGGTCTTTTGGATATCAGTATCAGAATCAAACTCATTGGAAGGCACTTCATGTTCAGTGCAATTCTAGCAGTGGATCCAGAGTGTTTTCCTTTTGCTGGTCACCTGGGAGCACGTTTCACACAGCTTCATTAGGTTTCCTAGTCATCTCTCAGCAGGAGAGCTGCAAAGGGCTCCACTGGATGAGGCCATTAACTTGTTCATTGTGTACTGCAAGCAGCCTACAGAGCTCATTCCCGGCAACATCTGATGCTTGGAGATGCTGAATTATACAGTATTTTCAGTAGTCAAGAGGACTCTGATGGCCAAATTTCACAATTAGATAAACTCACATAGCCTGTGACGATTTTGCAAGGCACCTTCTTTACCTTTGAAGCATGTCTCCCTATATATACATACAATTGTAATGTATATGTAATTTCTCCATTTACAGTTTTCTTCACTGAGTGCTTTTTGCACAGTTTTCATGAGTTTCCAGTGCAGAAAACTGTTTTGATCTTTTATCGTGCTCTTAAATTGGGCACAAATGTTTCATGTGCTTTCAAATTTATAGCACATCACAGGCATTTGGTTTTATAACTCACAGGGCTTAAACTAGAATAAAATTGATAGAATTACACAAATAAAGTGGGTGCTGAAATATTGGGTAGCAATTTATAAAAGTTGACAAAAACAAAGTTTCTGGTGTCAGAGTAGCATTAGTAGTATTTCAAGACAGTAACAGCTTTTTGGTCTCTAGAGAAATGCATGGCATACAGAAAATTAAGGGCAAATCTCACATACTGTTTGCAAGAGGAAAAATTTGGGAAAGTAACAAGAAGCAGCTTTCTTGCTGATGTCAGATTAATTGCACCTTCCTACGGTTTCACAAAAGAACAGGGAGGTATAAGAGGTGCATATACTGCTTGTATGGTGTTTCAGTCAGGAACCATCCTGTGTACGGCATCTAGCGCTGGTCCTGATTAGGACCTGTAAGTGCTGTTATTATCATTAATAACAATCAGGATCACTGAAATGTAGGCGTAACAAGACTGCTGTTGCACTGCAGTTGCTTGTATAGGGTGCCTCGTAGGAAAGAGGAGGAAAAATGATTCACGCAATGATGCAAACACATCTCACTACGAGGACTTTCTCATTCTCTATTTAACAAGCAGTTGAAGAAGCACAGGATTTTGCTGGCCAGCTGTAAGCATGTTACACCAGGAAATTTCAGACTTTTGTGTTTCGGTGTTTGATAAGATCATTTCCAGGTCCTCATTCCCTAAACTGTCCCCAATGTGCATGTGTTAGATCAGTCCCAGTTTCTTCATAAATGAAGAATCCAAGGGCTGTTCACTCAGGAGAACTCTTATACCCAGAACTTCCCCAGGTTTGGCTCCCTCCACCACACAAACTATCCCTACAGCTCTTGATCCCACAAAAGGCTCACGCACATTTACATGTGGTATGTCAGGCACTTTGAACTGGAAAAACCATAGTAAAAATAACAATACTATGTTAAGGCCACAGTGTGCCACATCTAAATGCCCTGGTAGGTGATGGCCTGGAAAGGGCCTCCCTAAACAATGTGGACGTGACCTTTCTGCACCATGGTCACCACTCCCTGGGGCAAATACCTTCAGCACTGTAAATGCAGCTGCATTTATTTGGGATTCTGGCTTAGCAAGATATTGGCACCTTGCAGCAATTGGCTTTTATCAGGCTGTGATAGTCACCTGCCTGTCTCTCCTTTCTGTGAGGCTGAGGTAGCGTCAAACCCATCATTTTAACTCTACCTCAGTACCACTTTTCTTCTTGCCTTGCTCTGTCCCCAGCATCCACCTGGCTGCAGCACTTCCCCAGCTCCGTTTTATCCCAGCACCTCCAGCAGCTTTCCCCCATGCTACCCAGATGCCCTGCACCTCTAGCAACTGCCTGTATCTCCAGCCTCCTGGGAACAGTCCTTCCCCTGGCTACCATCTCTAGTTATCATTCCCCCAGCTCCACAATATGCGGTAGCTGGTGTCCATGGGTGGTCCGGGAGGGATGGTAGACTCCCAGAGTCATCTCCTTCCCCCACAGATGCTTCATGCACCATTTATTCCTCCTCTACCGTTAATCCCTGGAGAAAGTTACCGTAAGTCGCTGGCTGGGAACAAGCCGAGCTCTGAAACCTGCCGCCATCCATCACCGTGGCAGACACGCTGCGGAAGGGCTTCGTGGCACAGTGCCAGGGCTAATGGCCTGCGACGTTGCTCACTCTCGCTCTGAGCTGCTTTAGAGAGCGGGCACAGATGCTAATTGCAGTTCGCTCTGGCTCGGTGAAGGAAGGAGGGAGGTCGTTCAAGGGAGCGGGGAGATTTTTAATGGTGGAGCTTGGTCGCAAACCTGCCAACAGCTCCTCAGTCATTTCACAACCAAGATCCAATGACTTTGAAATCCCTCCTGTGTGCCCCATGAGAGCTGTGGTTTGGGGTCATGCTCCTATTCAGAGCCCAGGGCTTTTCACTGGAGGACCATGTCCCCTCAGACCCTTCCTCAGTGGTGGAATGGCCAAGCAGCTGAACAGTCTCTTTGCTCTGGTTCATCACAGAGGATGGGGTAAGCACAGCGGATATGTCTGGAATAAAACCACCTAGATCCTACTCTAGATCTGGAAATATCTGTTCTTCTTGGTGTCAGACTTCACTGGTCTAACTTCCACTGAATGCCCCGTAATATTTCTCACTGGTTCTGGATGCCTATTCACCTCTGAAGACCTCTGAAGGCAGCAGGAAACACCAATAAGACTAAGTAGAGACTGGCTGGCTGAATCTGGTCTTTGCTGTCTGTAGCTTTGTCTTTGCGAAAAGACAGATGGAAAAAGTTTCTTTTCTTTCCTATTTTATCTCCTTCTTCCACAGCCTTCAGATAAATACTGTTATGCAGCGTTTATTTCTTAAATGGCCTGCCTTGCAGAGGGAGAAATGATCTTGTCAAAACTGAATAAAAATCCATTTTCACCATGAATCCATGAGGTAACAAAAATGTGAGGGAACTGTGAAATGCCATGGTACCAAAATGTACTGCCTTCACAGTCTATTCCTGCACTCAGCTCGATGACTCTGCCCTCCATCATCTCAGCACCTGGGATTTTATCTAATCATCATTACTGGCACTTACCCTGATGTGTTCGCAGATGTATTTGCTGCTCCTCACTTGCACGGGCAGCTTGGTTATTCCTAAAATGAAGTTGGGATTGATCCCTTGCAATTGCAGAAAGAAGCAGCTCAGAAAGAAGAAGTCTTTAGGGGATGCCAACAACTGAGTGCATCTTAGGTGTGTGAGATGAAACCATGGAGATTGCCTTGGCCTTCCAGGCAGCACCTCTCTACTGAGACCCAATTGCTTTGATTCAGTATAAAAATTATCTGAATGGGACTGGGTTTGTAGGAAGTCTTCTGCTTCATGGAACCATCACTGACAGTGTCCGGCAGCCATTCAATAGAAGAGTCCATGAAACAACCATCCATTTCACTTACCATGAGCCACGGAAGATCCCCCGGTACCTTCAGGTGACATTAAAAGCCTGTAATGCACCATCTTAAAAGAAGGAGAACAGGAGAGACCTGTGAACAATAAAGAAAATTTAGCCACAGGCAGTAAAGCCTTCTATGAAGGCAGCTCAATAAAGCTCTCAGCCGTACAGCCAGTGGCCTGGGTGACACAGTGATGGTATTTACCTACGTGCACCCTGCCAGCTGGACCCAGTTCATTCCCCTCCATTTTTCTTTAGTGATGTTGTGGCAACAGCCATGATCCGTAGAGGAGGCAGACATGTAGCAGCCGTGTTTGCTGTGAGCAGAAGCCCTTTGCATCACTGAATACGGAGGCAGCCTCTCCCGAAGGCACGGAGAAAGCACGTTAGAAATGTTTCCCCCTGAAAAAACACTCCTTGGCTGATCCAACCATGGGGGAGTTTGTAGTTGTTGTAACTGCTTTCTATGTGCGCCTTTTTCTAAACATGCCTTTTATATGTGTCAGAGCCACACCTGCATCCCCCTTTTCTGTTCCCAAAAGCCACAGCAGCCCCACAGGCCGTGAGGATGCTTTGTTCAGATGAAGCCAGCCTCATCCCAGCTCCAAATTCTGTTTGCATCCACTTCCAGGCTCAATCCTCTCTCTTCAAGTTGGGATTGAGGGGGAAAAAAACAACGGAGAAGTTAGCAGCATTTAAAAGCAATCTAACCAGAGAGCAACTTTTAAATTAAGCCATTTAAGGCCAGGGTCTCCCAGCTGTCTGGGTGTCCCTGCCGAGCCCACTGCAAAACATAGTTCAGGACACCCCTGTCACTGACTGCAGGCTAGCAGGAAAGATGCATTAGCCAGTAACGTCCAGAGCATGATTAATCTTTTCCTCCTCATTCTGATGCTGCTGCAGTTGCAACAGATGTTCAAGAGCCTTCTGGCAGCGACAGATACCCACATGGTCCCGACTCCTTCCCAGGCAAGTGATGATAACAGTCACAGATTCCCAGGGCTGTGTCAGCTGGATTTTTTCTTTTTCTTTTTTTCCCCTCTGGAAAGTTCTGCATATTTTCTGGAAAGTTTCTTTATGAGATATGATATGTTCAAATCACACATTGACTCTGTCCCAGAGTTCACATGGTTGGATCAGAGGACTGGGAAAAACATCCTCCTTTCTGAGCATCCCAACCTGGAGCTTCCCCGTGGAGGAGCAGAAGAAAGGTTATATCAGAGCAACAGGACCTGTGGCTGGTGTAGCAAAATGTGTCAGTGAAGTATGCTTCACGCAATGTGACAGATACATGAGGATGGGAGCAAAGGACCCGTGTTCTACCTCTGACCATAATTTTATTTTGCAGCAGAACAGCAAGCTCACCATCAGTCCTGCAATGACAGGTGAGCAGGGAGCTTTCCTTGCATTGCCCCTACTGACATCAGAGCACAGCTGAACGCCTACAGCGAGGCTGAGCCTGCACCCACTGGAAGCCTGTGATCACCTTACACCAAGCAAGTGGTGGGAGAAGCCATTCCCTAGAAAGGGGCAGTGACCAGTGCTGCAGGATGAGTAAGTTCTCATTATTGAGTGGTGACACACTGGAATAAACTGCCCAGGGAAGTGGTGGAGTCACCATCCCTGGAGGTGTTCAAGGAACGTGTGGACGAGACATTGTGGGACATGGTTTAGTGGGCATGGTGGTGTTGGGTTGATGGTTGGACTTGATGATCTTACAGGTCTTTTCTAACCTTAGTGATTCTGTGATTCGGTGATTATGCCTCTTACTGCTCCTCTGTCTTGCTTTCCCTGTTGATAAACATGGATGCTAATTCTCCCCTGCAAGGCTGGATGCCTTGGCATTAAGACCAGAAGGGCCAATATGATGCTGTCTGACCTCCAGAGAAATCTGACCTCTCACTCTTAGCCCAGGAGCTAGTACACGAGGCAGGGCAAAGTTTTTAGATCGCTCTACCTGTAAAGATCTCAAGGGCAGAAGCTACCCCTTCCAAGATGATTCATTTTACTGATGATCCAGCATTACAAGTTTGTTTCTTATTTTCATTTTAAATCCTTCCACCTTCTCCTTCCTACCGCTGGATCTCATTTTGCCTTTGTCTGCCAGCAGCATTCAGGCATAGCTGTCAAGTGCCTTCAGTGGAAAATCCTACAGCTCCTCCTCCTCAAATGCACTCTGTTTACAAATCAGCGATGAACTTATTTATGTAGCGTTAGAGAACTGCAAACCCTGCTCGGCAGACAAAAAGTCACTCAAAAGTCTTCCCACTTATATTATATCCAGCAAGGTGTATCTCACTGTCAGAGCTGAAATCTTAGCAGCAATGATGAGAAAAATTACTCCCCACACTGTACTGGGCATGTAAGCCTGAGAGATGTAAGAAATGTCATATGCATAGAAAATATTTCTGGGATCTACGGGTAACACACGGATATGGAGAAAGGCAGCTGTGAAGCATAAGGGCTCTAGCAGGTCCTGTTTGCTGAGACTCTGGAAGACAGTCCTTTTCTGCGGATGTTGCTACCTTTCATTTCACTCTTAGCTCTCATTCAAAGAGGAAAATAACAACAGGGCTCATCCAACCTGTCTTTAGCCAGATTCAGGGCACATGGCTGCATCTCATCCTTGGCACTCCTTATAGACAACAGCAAGCACTTTTGGGTCATGAATCAAGAAGCCTCATTCAGTCCACAAGCCATAAAAGCAGCTGAGGGTGATGAGCCCAAAGAGACGTGCCAATCCTATAGATGCCCACATCCAGCCAGAGAAATTTCAGCCAGGTACTGCGGTTGCAGAGAAACCCTGCAATTGTGAAGCAGATGAAAACAGAGACAGCAGCATCTGCAGAGGGCATGAATACACATCTCTGAGGCACAGCTGTCTTCACTCATCTCAAGGGGTTGTTAACGCTAAGCTATGTTACATGTCGTGATTGCCAGTTGTTTCGATGCTGATTAAAAAATGCATAAAAGGAACTTATGTGAGCTAAAGTTGTGCTAGCAATGCTTCATTATTGTAGAAGAAGTGATGGATCCTGTCTTACGCATGGATCTTGGGAATAATATCCAATCTCTTCCATCTGTTTGCCACTCCCATATACACCCTGATAACCACCTCTTCCTCTATAACTGATGTGGAATTTATTTTCTTTGCAGGTCAGCACAATCTCATCTCGTGTTGGTAGGGAGGCAAATGCAATGTGCAATTTGGGACACCCATGTTCTATAAATTAACTTATCCTGGAACAAGCACAACAAAGGGCTGATCAGATGATTGAGGAGCAGCAAAGCCTATTTTAGGAGAGCAGAGTCACCACATTTCATTTCCTGAAGCAAATTATCACTCAGAAAAATTTCACTGGACTGCATAAAAACTAGGGAAAGTGGCAAAACCTCTTCAACTAGCTGACGGGAAGGGCAGGACTGCAGAGACCATGAACGCATAATGAGAGAGATCAGAGAGCCCGTGAATACATCTAGGCTGAAAATTAGGAAAAATGAGTCAAACCATCAGAACCAGAAGGTTTAGAGTATTAAAGGAAGAGATGGGACAAGAAAGCAAGCTGGATGGAGATTGATGCCTTTTTTTAAGAGATGATATAGCATAGCTCTTATACTAGCAGTGGACCAAGGCATCTCACCTGGTCTTGTGTTCCTAAAACCACCCCTCTTCTCTCTGCTCCATCTTCTGCTTCCATGTAAATATGCACAATAAAGGAGGCAGAAAATCTATAGCAGCAAAACACTGCCTGGATGAAGTCAGCCCAATGCAGAGGTAAGATTCAGTACTGAGGCTTGGGAGGAAGAAGCAGGTAGAAGTGTCTCACATCCCAGATAATTATCTGATTAATGCTTAGAGCCAGAGGGAGTCAAAGGGAGGACTTCATAATTCCTAGGCCACTAATCTCACAATCATTTAACGCCTATGAGAGAAAGAATCCTTCTTTTTCCATGAGGGGGTCTGGCTGAAAAATGTAAGTGACAAACTAACCAGCTATCAATTAACTTTATGAGTCAGCTTCTCTCTTGCTGTGCCATTGAATTCATCGTCCAGTCCAGCCCACAGCACCATTTCTACTGCCCTTTCCTGCTTGAAGAGTAAATGTGCTTTCATACCTCCCTGTCAAATCTTTTCTCAGCACCCTAACATTTTAGGCATGTTCCTGTCTACCTTGTAACATGACAGAGAGCTTTCCTGCTTATTGCTGGTTATTAGAAGACATTTCTCCTTCTTCTGACCTCTGCGGTACCAGCTCATTCATGCAGAGAAAGTGGATGCATATCCTATTATCTCTTGAAGTATTTTATAGCTTATGTTAAGGCTTTAGGCTCTTCATAGTTTGTACCCAATTTTAGGATCACAGTACCTCTAAGGAGAGAGTGCTAGGATGTTATCTTAAAATTACCCTAACCTCCAGAAGAAGATAACTAAAATATCTTTATGAAATCTAAACTAGACAATACAGCTAGCAAAAAATGAACAGGGGAAAAAAAACCCAAACCTACAACCAAAAAAACAAACCACAAATTTACTTAGAAATTAAATGATGTGAAAAGTCTTCTTTTTCTCTGAATGGCTCAACTAGCAAGAGGACAGACATTTCCCTGGCTTTCCACACAATCATTATTTCTCGGAGGTGCCTTGACAGAAGGCGGTCTAGCACTGCAGCCCATACCCATCCTTGGGGATATTCAAATTCATACTTTCCTACAAACTAACACCACGTTCCTCCATCAGCTGAAGCAATGGATTTACTCACCTTTTTTTCACTCAGCTGAAACACTCAGGTACTGCAGGCATTATATCTTGAATGTTTTTGTGGAAACACATTGCTGCACAGGCAAGAGAAAGCTTGTTACAGCAGTATGAGCTTGATCCTTGTGAGATCCTCAAATATAATCCAAATGAAGGATGGAGCAATTGATGCCCCAGCCACATGAGGAGCATCAGTCTTAATTTGCACCTATTTAACACCAGAGAATCCACCGCTAAGTCTAAGGGAGGCAGAGGGAGCCTGTCCTGAGTAGATGCCCTAATATCTGACTAAGCACCAACTCACAGTGCAGCCTTGGTTGATTTCTGTTACAAAATAAACTACTATGAAACACAAACCCATAGGAGAGCTGATTTGATCAGTAATGATGTCATTCAAAGAGGTGCTTGTTGAGATGCAATGGGCAAGATAAGGAACAAAAACTTTTCCTGGTTCCCAAATGGTGCTGTGTTCACATCCCCGCAGGGGTCATTTCAGCAGGTGGTGGCTGTTCTTACACTACCTGTGTTGATCATTGACTACAGAAGATTAATTCCAATAGTTTATGCTACTGATTTGCTGTAGTCTGGACTTGTAGTCCATTTGCTTAACCCATTAGGAAACAGAAGTTTATTTCCCTGGCCAGGTAGGTTTTCACCATAGATATGACTTGGTTCTCTCCTGCACGGGGTTGTTACTCCTATTTCAGACTAAGGAAATATTCTGTGTTGAGGTAGCTGCTAGGCTGGACACCTAACTCTGCTCCAGTGTTAGTGAAACAAAAGCAAGTTGTCCATTCTCCCAGCACTGCCAACAAGCACCAACCTCAGCTGAGCTTGGCTTGTCAGCTTGCATGCCCATTGCTAGGCTGCTGGGCTCCAGGACCTTCTCTGCCCCTAAAAAGACACCTACAGGAGAGCCCCACAGCTTGGCACTGTTGGCACTGGGATGCTGGCAGGCTGCCCGATGTTGTGCGAACATCTAGCACATAGTTAATTCAAAGCAGCATCAGTCCTCATCAAGCCATGCACTGGACACTTGACTACTGGTCACCAATTAGCTTAGATCCTATATGTTGAGGTGGTTTTCACACAGATACAATAACACCAGAGTAGAGGAGAAATCCAGGCTGCATACAGGCTGGAAGACAAAGGTATAGACCTCATTGCACCCACGAACTTATCCAGAGACCTTCTAAATCACAGAATCACAGAATCACAGAATGACAGGGGTTGGAAGGGACCTCTGGAGATCATCTAGTCCCACCCCTCCGCCAGAGCAGGGTCACCTAGAGCAGGTTGCACAGGAATGCATCCAGGTGAGTTTTGAGCATCTCCAGAGACGGAGACTCCACAACATCTCTGGGAAGCTTGTTCCAGTGCTCTGCCACCCTCAAAGGAAAGAAGTTCCTCCTCATGTTTAGATGGAACTTCCTATGACCAAATTTGTGCCCGTTACCTCTTGTCCTGTCACTGGGCACCACTGAAAAAAGACTGGCCCCATCCTCCTGGCACCCACCCCTTAAGTATTTAGAAGCATTAATAAGCTCCCCCTCAGTCTTCTCTTTAGTCTCCAGAGTAAAAAGACCCACGTCCCTCAGCCTTTCCTCATAAGAAAGATGTTCCAGTCCCCTAATCCTCTTCGTAGCCCTTTGCTGTACCCTCTCCAGCAGCTCCCTGTCCTTCTTGAACCGGGGAGCCCAGAACTGAACACAATACTCCAGATACAGCCTCAGCAGGGCAGAGTAGAGGGGGAGGGTAACCTCCTTTGACCTGCTCGCCACACTCTTCTTGATGCACCCCAGGATGCCGTTGGCCTTCTTGGCCCCAAGGGCACATTGCTGGCTCATGGTCATCCTGTTGCCCTCCAGGACCACCAGGTCCCTTTCCACAGAGCTGCTCTCCAGCAGATCAGCCCCTAACCTGGACTGGTGCATGGGGTTATTCCTCCCCAGGTGCAGTACCCTACGCTTGCCTTTGATGAATTTCATAAGGGTCCTCTCTGCCCAACTCTCCAGCCTGTCCAGGTCACGCTGAATGGCAGCGCAGCCTTCCGGTGTGTCCACCACTCTTCCCAGTTTTGTGTCATCAGCAAACTTACTGAGGGCACACTCTATCCCTTCATCCAGGTCACTGATAAATATATTGAACAGGACCGGACCCACTCCTGACCCCTTGGGGAACACCACTTGTTACAGACTTCCAACTAGACTCTGTGCCACTAATCACAACCCTCTGAGCTCTATCTATCAGCCGCTTTTCAATCCACCCCACTGTCTGTTCATCCAACCCACACTTCCTAAGCTTGCCTATGAGGATGATGTGGGAGACGGTGTCGAAAGCCTTGCTGAAGTCAAGGCAGACAACATCCACTGCCCTCCCCTCATATATCCATCCAGTCATGCCATTGTAGAAGGCTATCAGATTGGTCAGACATGACTTCCCCTTGGTGAATCCATGTTGACTACTTCTGATAACCTTCTTTTCCTCCAGATGCTTTCAGATGACACCCAGAATGAGCTGTTCCATCATCTTTCCAGGGATGGAGGTAAGACTGACTGGCCTGTAGTTTCCTGGGTCTTCCTTCTTGCCTTTTTGAAGATTGGAGTGACATTGGCTTTCCTCCAGTCTTCAGGCACCTCGCCTGTTCTCTAGGACCTTTCAAAGATGATGGAGAGTAGTCCAGCAATGACTTCTGCCAGCTCCCTCAGCACACACGGGTGTATCCTATCAGGACCTATGGACTTGTGGATGTCCAGTTTACTTAATTGGTCCCTAACTTGACTGTCCTCAACCACAGGAAAGTCTTCCTTCTTCCAGGCTTTCTCTATCTATGCCTATAAATCTATGCCTATAAATTAAAGACAACCAAATACGAGTTCCTAGATACGTGGCAACAACTGGTTCAGACCATATTGCTTAGGGTTAACTGCCTGTAGGGTAGAGATAGCAAATCTTGGAAAGAGCAAGACAGAGTCGTCCAGAGCAGAGTCAGGGAGTGCTCTGCCCAAGATCTTGTTATGGGCAGAAGGGACACACCATACCTCTGGAGCCAAGAGCCTACAGTTAGTCTAACTGGAGTTTTACACTCTAATTAAAAAGAAAAAACAGCTATTATTAGTCCAGTTACAATGACACTAACACAGTCCAAGGTGATACAGAAAATTCTCATTAATACCCTTAAAACTGTTATACAAGAAAATGTCCCATTTTCTCCTCTTCCCTCTCATGTGATGTTCATTCTGCCACCATCCCTCGAGGTGATGGAGAGATGGTGGTTCTGCTGGTCACCTCCAGCAGAACCTCCCGTTGTCACCACCCAGAGGTCTTCCCTGGCAGGAGTGTGATGTCCATGGTGGGGTTTCTTCCTCCTCACTCCTGGGACCACCTGGGGGTATCTTCATCCCCCCTCTCCTCATCACCTACTCCCTTCTCCCTGGTCCCCAGCACCAGTGACCGAGCTGCCCAGCACCCAGCACGGGCACACAAGGATCTGGTGTTTGCTGGGCAGTGCCTGCCCGGGGCGGCAGCCCTCGGCCGTGCGGGGTGTCCCCAGCGCTGAGCTCAGGCAGGTCGGGCTCGAGTCCTTGTCCACAGGACACTTGTGATCACAGGGACACCCAGCTCAGGGCATGGCAAGCCCAAAGCAGGGCTTTTGGTGCATAGAAAATACATGCTACATTTATGATATAACTGAACAGCATAATTTCCATTAGTTTTTAAGAAACTGAAAGAACTGAGGTTTGAAAATAGCTCCAGAGTAATGTGATTTAAAGATAGATTCTTGATTAATGTGGTTTTACTTGCCAAAATCAAATTGTGAAGTCAAGCATTAGAGAACTGAAATCCGTTTCTGTATTTTCTACTTTGTCATGGTTTGCTTTCTGATAGGAGTTACTAGTGTGACCAAAGAATTTACCATTTTTTGTTTTAACTTTACTCTTCAGTGAACTCATTATATCATAAATTTCTTCTCATACAAGGTCAGATTTTTTTACTTTTATGACTGTGCCATTAAAGAAAAAAAAACCCACAAACCAAAAAAACTTTTAACTTTTTGTGAAAGGAAATAAAAGCAGTTAGTTTTCAGTTCCTGAAAGTATCATCCCCACCTTCATCATCCTTCAGGAATTTGAAAATTATGACTGAGCAATCTTCTTCTGCCCTAATAGTTAATTTCTAATAACTGGAAAACATCTTAAGACCCACTCAGGTTATACAGCCATCCATTTAATGATGACATTCCTCAGTGTTTTCATATATTCTACAGTGAGAGCTATTAAGTATCTTCTGTCATTCAGAAACCCTTTGCCAGATGAGGAAAAGTGATTTAAAACTTAGTTATATAACCTGCAGAACCAAATGGCAACTTACATATAGCATACTTTTCAGTATGAAGCAGTATATGAACTTAGCAATTAGTCTGAAGCTAAAATTCCTCTTATTTGTCATTAATTTGTAGACAAAATGGTTTCTCCCAAGGTTAACATTTTCATTACCATCTGCAAGTGGTGGTACATTGCCGAAGTTCAAACCATTTGAATGTAGTGCACTTTTTACATTTTTAAATATTCCTAATACAGTTTTTATTGCTCTCTTGAAAATAATTAGGCAGAAAATGGATTATTCCCCTTTCAGTGAACAACTATTGGAAACATTCTGAAATTTCATGCTTTCAGGCACCAGTGGCCACAGAGAGAAATACGCCCTTTTCAACCAAGCCCTTAATTATTTTATCAATTGAAAGAGGAACTAATATATTGCTGGCAATACACAAAGCATTGTCCTCTAAATCTGTATGATTATATCTATGGGCTAATCTTGAAAAATGATTAACTGCCCCAATCCAATGATCTATACCAAGGGCTATGAATAATACTGCAATAGGCCTCTGTTGCTCCTCCAGAACAAAAAAGTTTCAAGAGTTTTGTTTTTAGAAACTTCAATAGAACTATTTTTATCGTCTTTTGTATTTCCATGCTTTTCTGTATTTGCCAGTCCACATCAAGAAACTGGGAAACAATATCTGCAAACGCAGAAGTTAGCCTTTTGCTTTCTCTTTTGATCCATTTCCATTCGTTCGGAAAGAGCAGAGGATACTGTCTGAGTGTGTTTTGACTTGCTGATTGATGGAGACTAATGCAGTCATGGTCGTGATCCGTGTGGGGATATAATTCAATTAACTAATGACAAACATATATGCGGTACTCAGATTCAGAGTGAGGTCATCATTACTTTGCTTGCTTCATACCCTGTATGTGTTAGTCGAATGATTTCTAGAAAATGCAGCACATCTGGACAAGATTTAGTGCACAATAAACACGTGAGATAAAGTTTTCTTTGGAGACCAAGGGGTTGAATATCTAAGGCTACCCCCACTGCACTTCTTTCAGCAGACCGGATCTGTTCTGGCAAGCACAGTTTTTTGCATTTTGGTGGAAGAAATCACTCATGTGTAGCATTTGTAGAAGAGAGTCAGACACCTGCCTAAGAAAAAAGATCGGAAACAACCAATTAGGCTTTATTTAAGAGACCGACAGTCACATGCTGAGGACTCCAGTGATCAGCCAGACCAAGTGCACTCCTACGTGTTCAGTTACCATGGAGACAGTCACGTTTTATGAACCTCTTCCCCAAAAAATCACCCCAATTAGATCTGCTTTCATGCATCACATATGCTTCAACTGCTCCCTGAGGTTCCTTAAGTAATTGTGACTGATTCATTCTCCTTACTGACATCTAAAGAAATAACCTTTACTTCCCGCTTCCTGGTCCGAATTTAATTCTAGTATCATCTATCCATAGTTCCGCCACAGCCAAAAATGGGTCACTCGCTGCTGTGCTCCATGGTGCTCTTAGTTAAAAAGCTCCAATTCAAAATTCCCATCAGTGATCACCCAAGGAGAAACGTCGGTCAGAAAGCATGGGAAAGAACAAAGTTTAGAGGGAGGAGTTTGGGAGGGAGGAGCAAGCATCACGGTCGCTATCTCACACTACTTGACAACTACAGAGATTGCTCTTAACAAAAACACCGGTGTTTCACAGCATGATCACGCTCAGCATGGCAGAGGGAACATCAAGCAGTTTGTCTGGATCAGGGACTGGGACAGGTCAGCTTTTTGCTTCCCTTTTTATTCTGAGTTCTTCAGTGCAGCTCAGACAGCATGAGGGTCACAGAGCTATCATCAAAATGGCATTACTACATTGCTCAAAAGTTATCTCCCAGGATGTCCATGATCTTCAGCCAAAATCTTGCAAGACTGGTAGGTCGTCCCGTGAATTCAGATAGAGGAAACTGCGGACAAATGAGGACAAACCCTTTGAAGACCTGAGTAGGAATCATTTGACTGAAAGTAGACCTCTGTATTATAGACATTCACATGTGAGTCATTTGTCTAGACTCCCCTTGTAGTCTTTGGAGAAATCCTGGCACTTCCAGGGCATGATTCATCTCACCCAAATGCAGAGTTAAGATTAAGGCAGGTGCTTATTTTACTCCACTGCCTGTAAGGAGAGTTCAGCTCAGCTGGAGGTAATGACATTAAGGGCTTGACTCAAGTTACCCACATGTAAACATCTACAAACTGAGCCCCGCAGTGGGACTCAGCTCAAGATTCACCAGTTCGTATTGACCATTAATGGTAGTGTTTGGGAAGTTGTAATGACACTGGCTCATTTAGTTTTAAATAGAAATGCTACTTTTAGTGATTAATCTTTGGTGAATTGTTGCAAAATTCAGGGGGGTGGATAAAATTAACATTCTGGAAGGCAGAAAGTGCATTATGTTAATTAACTGCAATCATAAAGGAAGGAGAATTCTTCTCCAAAAGCTGCACTGTTCTGATTTACAAGGATTTCAGGTGATTTTGCTGAAGTTTTAAGGATGAATTTACTATTGCAAGCTTGCATTAAAGTGTAAGGTGACTGCATAACTGTACTATAACCAGTTATGAAGAAAATAATGGGAACTCTTCTGGTGGCAAAAGCAATTTTTTTTCCCTAGATTTTATGATGATTTTGAAGCTGAATGCCACAGGATTACAATGTTGGCCTCTAGAAGCTAACACTCAAGCAACTTATTTTGACTATTCAACCTTGAGTGTCTGCAATCACATTACGAGTTTCCAAACACAATGAAAAGATTCGAAGAACCTGAAGGATTTTTTTTTTTACCTCTCTGTCTGGACGGATATTACTTTTAATGCTTTACCAAACACCATAACAAAAATTCAGACTTTATAACGGTGATTTTGAAATCAGATGAGATACTATTCTTCACATGAAGCTCTTTACAGGGATGCATATTCACCCCTTGTGTTAAGTCAAGGCTTTTGCATTGTTTAAGCCATCCAAGCCATAAGGAAGACCCTTAGCTTTGAATTTATGAGCCCCATTAACTTTCCCAGGAAAAGTCCCCTCTCTTATTAAATCATTCCCTGGGAGGGGACAACTGCACAAAGCATCCTTGGAGGAGTGAGAATACAGCATGGTTTTATAGGGTTCCTGATAAAAATTAATTAGCAAAACTTACTGTGTAAATTCAAGAATATGCAAATGAAAGCAAATCTGAAGGCATGTGTGCAGACTGAGTTGATGCTGAATTAATGTTATATTATGCATAAAATGTATAAATAGTTTACCTGTTTAATGAAATATTAAAAGATTTGTGAGGTAATTGGGTATAATAATGATTCCATTAAATATACATACACAGATACAAAATATTGTGTATAATTTATAGCATCTATGGATTCTACATTTAGAGTTTTATACATTTCAAAGAAAAAATATTTTTTCAATTTTAATTAAGGTTTAACAGGTTGTATGCTGCTGTGGTTCTTAATATTCTCAATAATGGTGAAGTATATTGCCTGAAAGCAAGTGAATTGGGGGGGTTGAACTTTACTGAACATTGTTTCATGCTGTCGAACAAGAATTACCTACATCTGGGTCAAAGGCAGTATTTTTCCCACAGTGTGCTCAAATACAGACACTTCTACATAGCTGGCAGCTGTTGATTTGTGGATACCCCAGGGACAGCAGTTACAAGGTGTGTGTATATTTACTCTTGTTAAGCCAAGACATGATTTGTTGCTTATAACATGGACCTCCATTTGTGTGCAAATGTGTTATGCTTAAGATAACAACTTTACCTATTGCCGGGAAGAGAGAAAAGAGCAGAAAAATGGTTGAAGAGAGTCCTGGACAATTATCCACAACCTGTCTGGCAAGGCTGGGCAGCAGCTCCAGTGTTGAGTGCAGCCGAGGCTGGATATAGCCCAGCATGGTTATTACAGCTGGAATTCATTTCATCTAACCTTGGACATCATCTGGCCACGAAGTAGAGCCTGTGCCTGAACCAGTCACCCTCAGACCTCTTTCCAGTATATAAGGCATAATTCATCATTTCTCCTTGAGGCTGTCACTGCAGGATGAGGTGAAAGGTGTCTGGAAGTGCTCCTTTCTCCCACTGCTTACAAGAATAGTCCAAGTAACCAAGCAAGGGTTGGTTTTGTGAGAGTCACTTGTTAATTAAACCAGGACTGATGAGCAAATGAAGCTCCCCAAGCAGCTCAGCAGCAGCCATACTCAGGGCTTGCTTTCTCCTGATGTTGAGATATAGTCCCATTGACTGATGCTGGTGTTCGGGTGCTCAGCACCTTTTCAAGCCAAGTATTTTGGGGAATCTACCCAGGGCTGGGTAGATTGGGCTGGCTAAGGAGTGAGCTACAAGGGGTTGCAAAGCATATGGGCAAGGTGGTCTCATTGGCTGTGGGTGTTAGAGAGCACTCAGGTTTGTGCTCTTACTTGCTAGCACACATGGCTGTCATGCAATTAGGCTGCAATTCTGTTCACAGAGGTTATTTCTTTTGAGATTCATCAAATGAGCCCTAGTTTCCATCCCTACCCAGAGCAGCCCCCTTGCACTGTAGTGGGAATGGTTGTCTGCTCTTCACAGCTACACTCTGAGGGCAGTTTTCACTCCCTGTGCTTGTCTGGGTCTCACTGCATGCCAATACCACTTCAACCAACCCTGGATCAGTTTAACTGCCTCTCAGAGATGAGCTCTCCTTCCCCTTCTGGCCCTGGGATCCTGCAGCATGTCAGGAGGAGAGCAGCTCCAGATGGCCCAGAGACATCAAGCTGCAATTCATGAGGATGTGACTGGGCTTCATACTCATTGCTCTCCCCCATCTGCACCATTAGCATTGCTCGCTGTCTTTCACCCCTTGCTGCTAACGGGAAGAATGTCATCCTGCCCCTATTTCATGTTTTGGCAGTGGATTTTAATCACTGTCTGTGAATTAGATCAAAAGAGATGAGGAAGGAAGGAACACTGCAGTGATGTAGGGAGACTTTAGCCAAGCAGAACTGCTTTGTTCAACGTTTTTAAGACTGTTGAGAGAAAAGCGTCACTTACCTCTTCTGTGATGAAGCCTGTAGCTGCTGTAGTGCTTGAAGGTTTTTAATGTCAGTGCTGGACTAGGGTCCAGCCAGGTTGCTAATGCACCATCCTGCAGATGAACTGTAAATCCAGTATAATGGTTATCCATAAACACAATGTTTTGCTTTTGTATCCCAGCATGAATTTCATGGCTGCAGCCTGCGGGATTGGCTGTTTTGAACCTCGATGTGGCTGCTCACACAGACCTGCCATGTTCCACCCTTGAAGTGTTTCTCTGTTTGGACTTGTACTGTTACTTGTCCATTTCTGGCTTTCTGCTGCTCCCATGGCAGAGTAGGCATCAGCAAATTCAGTTCCTCATATAGGGCCAGGACCTGGAGGTATCTCACTGGTCTTGAATTAGGCACTCCTCATCAACGCTGCAGGTTAGATATTACAGAATCACAGAATCACAAAGGTTGGAAAAGACCTGTAAGATCATTAAGTCCAACGGTTACAAGCTGCCACAACTTACACCCTGCTCCCACCCCAGCAGCTCACACACTAGACACAGATAAAGCCATTACACCACATCTAGAGGCAAGAGGATAACAAGGTGTCATTGCCTCTTAGCCAGGAAAATGGTACCAGTGATTTTCCAGTTCTTTATGTGTGTGTTGTGTTCCTCAGATGAGCTACACAGCAATTGCTTTGCATAAAGAACATGTATTTGAGTTGTGGATACTTTCATCAGACATCTGAAATGGGGGAAAATTAATCCCATACCTATTCCACTTTGGCAAGTGGGCATTTAACCTTTTTTTTCCCTTTCAACATTGAGATATGGATTTATGTGGTGAAAGGGGTAACAAAGAAGTGCTTTAATGTGAGTTATTTAGCCTGAAGTATTATCTGCCTTTCCATCATTTGACTCACGATGAAGACCTGACTTACAAAATGCGCCACATATCAGTCTGCCCTCAGGCACCTTTGTGGGAGCAATGTGAACTGTTTTCATGGAGACTGGGGATGAGAGAGCAAAGTCTAGGGTTACATCGCACCAGGGGAGATTCAGCCCTTGAGGAAAGACTAGTTAAGGACAAGGGAATCAGGGTGCTGGAACAGGGTAAAGCCCCTTAATCACCATCTGGGTCACTTTAGTATAATCATTTGTTCCCTGGGTGCTGCTTCAGAGCTGGGGTTGACTTAGGTTCAACAAGGCCAAGTGCCGGGTCCTGCACTTGGGTCACAACAACCCCATGCAATGCTACAGGCTTGGGGATGAGTGGCTGGAAAGCTCCCCCGCAGAAAAGGACCTGGGGGTGTTGGTCGACAGCCGGCTGAATATGAGCCAGCAGTGTGCCCAGGTGGCCAAGAAGGCCAACGGCATCCTGGCCTGTATCAGAAACAGTGTGGCCAGCAGGAGTAGGGAGGTGATCGTGCCCCTGTACTCGGCGCTGGTGAGGCCGCACCTCGAATCCTGTGTTCAGTTTTGGGCCCCTCACTCCAAGAAGGACATTGAGGTGCTGGAGCGTGTCCAGAGAAGGGCGACGGAGCTGGTGAGGGGTCTGGAACACAAGTCTGATGAGGAGCGGCTGAGGGAGCTGGGGTTGTTCAGTCTGGAGAAGAGGAGGCTGAGGGGAGACCTCATCGCTCTCTACAACTACCTGAAAGGGGGTTGTGGTGAGGTGGGTGTTGGTCTCTTCTCCCAAGTGACGAGTGACAGGACAAGAGGAAATGGCCTCAAGTTGTGCCAGGGGAGGTTTAGATTGGATATTAGGAAAATTTTCTTCACTGAAAGGGTTGTCGGACATTGGAACAGGCTGCCCAGGGAGGTGCCAGATGGTGCCCATATCATCTGATTCCTGTCCAAGACCAGAGAGCAGCACTACTGCATTTTTCCACACACTCCACTAATGGGGTTAGGTCTTGAGAGAGACCACAAGTCTGGACCTGGGAGAGCCAAGGCACAAGTTTTACCATGACAGGGACACATAAAACAACCAATTTCTCCTCTCCTGAGCCCAAGGAAGAACAGAGCTCTCATTAGAGCATCACAGCCCGCATCCTCTTGCACCCAGGCATTGCCTTCTAGCCACCCTGTCTGTGTTCACACCTGCCTTTACAACTTCTTACAGGAAAAATGCAAACAGTGGGTCCCCAGGAGTGGAGAACTCGATTCAGGTCCTTTAGTTTCAGATAGAAAGCAGGAAAAAGCAAAAGTTAATATTGCCATGTTATTTTATCAAAGAAAAGGGGATTAGCAAGTAGGAGATGAAAAGTCTCCACTGCATGAGCCATCTGGCAATTCTAGTTAATGTAGACATAATCAGGAAGCCCTTTCTGATCTGCCAGCCTGTGGGTTAGTGGGCTGGGAGATAAGATCAGCTGGGATGGATGTTGCAACCCTGAAGCCTATGAAGAGCTACCCAAACCCTCAGTGCTGTGTCAAGCCCCTCTCTCAAGAATAGTAACTGAGTAAAGAAAACAACCCAAGCCCCCCTGAGAGACTGATTTATTCTAAGCTGTCAGGAAAAAGAGGAGACAGTGTGAACTAGAGACAACAAATGCAATTAAAAGGAGAGGGGAGAGGGGCCTTCCTTGTAATCGCTGTTTCCGGAAGGCAATATGCTGTGGATTATAATGTTTCAAGCCCAGAGTGGTACCATATGGCGAAACTCTGTTCATTCGACATTAAATCCTGGCATTTTGCAGCTGTCAAGATAAAGCTGTTTATATGAGTAACATTGTAGTTTGTTTATAGGGAAATAATATGTAGCGAGTTATGATTAATCAAGGTGTCCAAAACCTGCTGCAGGCACCTGAAATAGATTGGGTTTCACGGCAGAAGCTTTGTCACTTAAATTATTGACATCTTTTGTCTTTTTTCCTTTTTTTTTCCCCCTTTCTTCTTCTGTGTGTCTGAGTGTGCTGTTGTTTCTCCCTCCTCCCCAGGGCCCACGTGGAGTGGGGAAGTGGCAGATCTCGTCCCCAGGCAGCTCCCTGGTCCTCCCCGCTCTGCAGCCAGGAGGAAGCCAAGAGAGAGGGCTGGCATCATCCTTCAGCTGAGAGATGATGTCTTGCTGCGCTGACCCAAGTGGGCACAAGGTTGTTCCTTCCAGAGCAGGCTATGCCCCTTTTTCCCCCAGGAAATTGCCTTTGGAAGCATTGTTTCATGATATTTTCATAGCTAGAGATGCTGGCCATCCTGTAATTAGCAGTGTGTCATGTATGCAAAGCCACGATCACTTGCCTACACACTTTACAAAGCCAGTTTGAGCTGTCTCATGGGAACCTGGAGTGGGAGAGAAGCCCAAATGCCATATTGCTGTGAAGTTTCTCCTGATGCTGCCATATAACTTGATGCTGCACCTCATTGTCACAACAACCCTGCTAACAGCTGTCTCTTGCCCAGCAGCTCCATCCTACAAACAGACTGTGCACTGCCGGTGAGTGAAGAGTTGGCATGGCAAGAATGGCAGCTAAAGTTCTATTGAAAGACCTCAGGACTTCAGTCACCCCGCTAGCTAATGTGCATTTATGAGCAAACTCTGGAAATGTGGACTGCACCACAGAACACCAGGTTGTTGGTATTCCCACATAACTGTGACTGTCATAGTCCTTTGGACAGGTCTCTGTGTGTCCTACCTGCTGGTTTCTTCTTTTGGTTGGATGCTCTTGCCATGTTGGGAACAAGCCGTTGCACAATTTTATCTAAATCTTGTTCTTCAAAATGCACGTAACAGGAGGTAGCTAGTAGTTACTGATGGAAAGATAAGGAACAAGCTCTATTCCTGGCTACCCCTCTTCACAGGGGGCTATAAAGCTTGATTATTTAAGGGCAGAAAACACGTGGTTTATAGCAGAATAGCTCTATAGAAATCAATGCAAAGTTACACTAGAAGATGTTGCGTATTTTTCTGAGGTCCTCCTGGGAAATGTTTTACAACCAGCCTGTCCTTCCCCTGCGAGTTTCTTCTACTTCAGCCTCCTATTTGGACACTTTAATGACTGACCATTTCAACAGGACACCCAAATCTCATTCCGTTACTTTGGACAAGCACAAACACACAGGACAAGCTTTGGATCTGGACTAATACACATACACGTTACACCCTTTCTCAATAGTAATGCAACAGCCTTTTAATCTGCAGATTCATCACTGTTATCATCCCCCCACAAGCCCCCGAGGAGATTTATACCTCCTTCTCTGCCCCTATCAACGCTTGTTGCTGATTAGTCTATATTTTCAGGTTGATCCTTTGGAATAAGATGCCTGGCAAATGCAGCCACCCCATCTTCCTGGATGAGACACTTATAGGAAACAATCCTATTCATGGGAGGCTGTTAATAAGGGCTGTAGAGAGAGTTATAGATAATCAATCCAGAAATCACATTTGTAAATGGCTCCTGTAGCTGCTTAATTAAGCACAGCATTCTGGCATTAGACATTAAGGCGCTTTAAGGTCTATTTGTCTTCACAGAAAATATCCCAATAATATATTTGCAATTCTGTGCTAACCCACCCCGATCTCACCTGCATTTGGTGGATTAGTAGGATAAAGTGATTTAAATGATGGTAAGTAACTTCTGGAGAAGGTGTGGAATCAATGAGATAAGAGAAGGAATATTTGCCTTTGATGCTCTGCTGAGCAAATTGTTTCTCTCTTTCAACTTTCCTCTTGCATCTGTCACCTTGGTTGTGCTCTGCAAACCTGTGAGTCACCAGGAATCTTTCCCTTCCTTACAGAGAGCTCGGGATGTGGCAGGGAGCAGAGCATCAGCCAAGTTATTCCTGCCAGAGGGACAAGGAAGAAAAGGAGGGGTTCAGAGCCAGGTATGAGATGGTAGGAGAGTCAAGTTTGTTGCTCCTGTTGCCACTGGCAAGCAGGAGTGGTGGGGATGGTGGTGCCTGCTCTGCTCCCAGGGTGAACAGCATGCCATCCCCCAGCTTGGCCAAGTAGGCAACAGGGTCACAGCTGTTTGGCTGCTCTGGGCAACTGCCTTCTTGCTTGGTGCTGGGGGGAGGGTGATCATCCCGATGATGATGATGATGATGATGATGATGGTGATATTATTATTATCATCATTATTATTATTATTATTATTTTCATACTCCCTCCTAACAGATGTGCAAACTGGAAATGTCTTTGGTGATTTTTTTTTCCTCCTCATCCTCTAATTTCTCTTGCAATTCCTCATTCTTCAGTCCCTCTGCTTCTTCCATCTCCAGTAAAAATTCAGTCTTGGAGTGTGTGAACAGCTGCTCCTGGGAGACTGGGCTGGGTCTTAGGAGCACCTCAGTCACCTCAATGCCCTTTCCAAAATCCACCTGTTCCGCAGGTGCAAGCCATCTAAATTCCTTCTCAGGTTTCCAGACAGCCAACAGCTGAGACAGAGATAATAAATTGCAGATTTCCAAGGGCAAGTCAAACATGCATCATTTTACCCAAGCAAATCCCCAAATGTCAAGCTTTTCCTTCCTTTCTCTCTGCTTTTCCAGTAAGTTACAATACAGATTGATTTTTTTTGCATAAATTTTGGTTGAGCCAAAAAATGCTGTGAAGAAGTGTAGGCAATACCACAAAACTGAGGCTAGGGAACCTGAAGAAGCATTGTGACTTCATCCTCGATTATTAGAAGGTTTGCATGTCAGTAAGGCCCTTAGTTATTTAGAATAACTTCTTGCTCCCTGACACTTTTTTTTCCCCATTGCCAGAAAGTCTTGAAAAGAGCCATGGCAGTAGCACTATTTCCGTGAAGAAAGCTGTCATGATTTTTTTGGGGTGACTTCAGATCTCCCTCCTGCAAGGCACTGTGAAATTTGAAGCAACATTGTGCAAATCAAATGGTGGGAGAGTTTTGAGCATGGGGAAGAATTTGCATGGCCCCTGCTGAGCATGGGAGCAACCAGGCCCTTGGGTTGTCTACAAAGAGGTGCTGGGTACCATTTTAGATGTCCCATTCCCTACCTGGCCCCAGTACCATTTCTGAAGGATTTGGGAGTGTCATGTGCTGTGTCATGTCTGCTAGCCTAGGGCATCTCAAACGTCACAAGAAGACTGTGTGCAAGGAAATGTGTAATACTTGTCTTGCTAGAAACGAAGATGTATTTTCTAAGACTATGCCAAAGGGAGTTGCAAAATAAAGCCAGGCTGTGCTGGCCTAAACAATTAGGTGTGGAAAGCCCAATTCACACCCAGACATCTCAGCATCACAACACCATCCTGGGGAAAATCCCAGGGAGATGAGTCCATCTTATGGATACAGACTATGATAGCCTTTTGTTTAATGAACAGGGTCATTTTTATCACCAGTCCCCACCATTTGTTGTGCATCTTGGCAGGATGAGAGATTGAGCCAGAAATCATCGCTGTGTCGGAGGGGTGGGTGGCAGTGGGATCTGGTCATGGTTGAGTGTGCTGTGACCCCCTCTGTCCTCCCAGATTTCATTAATCTGCTGGTGACAGGGGCACATAAAGCACTCGGTTCTGCTCCCCCCCAGGGAAGGAGGCAGCAGTGATGCGGGAAGCTGTGCAGGAGGCAGACAGCCCCTGTGGTAGGTAAATCCTTGGGTGAGACCAAGGCTGGTATGCCCTACTGCCTGCTGAGCTGTCCTCTGTCAGGATACACTTCCTGGGACATGTAAGAGAGATAAGGAAAAGAGGGGATAGGGGATAGAAAAAGATTAAACAATACATAAAGTAATAAAAAGAAAGAAAGGAAGAGAGAAAGAGAAAGAGAGAAAGAGAAAAAGAAAGAAAGGAAGAAAGATAGGAAGAAAGAAAGAAAGAAAGAAAGAAAGAAAGAAAGAAAGAAAGAAAGAAAAGAAAATTAAGAAATTAAGGAAAGGAAGAAAGAAAGATTAAGAAATCAAGAAAGAAAGAAAAATTAAGAAATTAAGAAATTAAGAAAGAAAGAAGTTAAGAATGAAAGAAGGAAGGAAGGAAGGAAAGAAGGAAGGAAGGGAGAAAAGAAAGAAGGAAAGAAAGAAAGAAGGAAAGAAGGAAAGAAGGAAAGAAAGAAAGAAGGAAAGAAGGAAAGAAGGAAAGAAGGAAAGAAAGAAGGAAAGAAAGAAGGAAAGAAAGAAAAAAGAAGGAAAGAAGGAAGGAAAGAAGGAAGGAAGGAAGGAAGGAGGGAAGGAAGGAAGGAAAGAAGGAAAGAAGGAAAGAAAGAAGGAAAGAAAGAAGGAAAGAAAGAAAAAAGAAGGAAAGAAAGAAAAAAGAAGGAAAGAAGGAAGGAAGGAAGGAAGGAAGGAAAGGAGGAAGGAAGGAAGGAAGGAAGGAAGGAAGGAAGGAAGGAAGGAAGGAAAGAAAGAAAGAAAGAAAGAAAGAAAGAAAGAAAGAAAGAAAGAAAGAAAGAAAGAAAGAAAGAAAGAAAGAGAAAGCTTTCTTCCAGTCCAACGGTTTTGGTTTTTTACAATTCTGGATGACTGTAGAAGGACTGTATCAGAAAGCTGTCTCCTTGTATAAATTGAGTTATAGCTTCTGGATGTGTGGCAGAAGTGTGGAAAAGCCCTTCCAGGCTCCCTGGGGCCCCAGGCTGTTCCCACGGCGTTTGCTCCTCATCTGAGAGTAACGTCATCCCATGTGGGATGCATGCCTCCTCCCTGTCCCCTCCGGCGCTTGCCTTCGTCAGCCAAACTCCTCGGGGCTGGAGCCATGCACACAGGTGATGATGCTGCACCAGCTGCCGTCGTTGTGGTTTTGCTGTGGGTAGACAGGAACCAGGCTGCAGACCTGGATGAAATGCGAGCTGCGTTCCCAGGTTGGGTTTCTTGACGCTGCTCCAGTGGAAACAGATGGGCAATTACCTTAACAGGGTTTGCACTGATTCCTGGTGTGTAGAGGAGATATTGTACCCCTCTTCTCATGTAGTGTGGCAAGCCTGTCCTTGAAGATGAGGAAGGGATGTGTCCTGAGCTGAAGGGACAGCAAAGAGAGGTTTGGCCCTGATGACCAGAAAACCAGAAAACAACGTGGCTTTTCATCAGTTCCATGCTCCTCACTCTCACTCCTTTCCTCTGCCAGCCCTTTGCTTACACCAAGTCCGGCCTGAGACACCTGAAGCTTTTGTGCCCTCGGCAGGGATCCATCCACTGTGGAGCACAACTGGTCCCCAGAGAGGTGGGAGCAGATGGGCACCACAGAGGAACATCTCCATCTCACCCTCCTCTCCTTCCTGATTGATTCCTCCTCTACAGGAGACCCAAGAAGCCTCCAGCACTCCAGGGAAGTCTAGCACCAGAATTTCACTTGCCCAGGCTGGGGTGTCTCTCCCACAGACCCTGTGGGTTTAAATTTCTCCAAAAAGAATGAATGTTTCCCTTTTCTAGACATTCTTGGAAAGCAATGTAAGACTGACTTGCAAAAGCTCCATTGTTCATATTCTCCCCTGGGAATATCTGGACTCTCTTTTTTCCCTGTTCTCCATTCTCCACCATCACCGTCTCTTCTCTTCCTTGTCCCCATCTTTGTTTTTAATTGTTACCTGTTTCTGAACTTTTCCCTGCAGCAATTATTAAGAACAACTGTTCTTAACAAGTAAGATAAGATAAGATCAATTTTAAAAAACCCAACAACAATAATAATAATAGGAAGAAGAAGAAGAAGAAGAGGAAGAAGAAGAAGAAGAAGAGGAAGAAGAAGAAGAAAAAGTAAAAAGGACTCTCCCCATATGCAGATGGCTAACTGGAACAAGAGGAGAAAAAGGACAGTACTCATTTGGAACTGAAAAGCAGTCTCAGGTTCTTGGAAGTCCTGTGCTCAAGTGGTTTTTTGTGACTGGCTCCCAAGACTGCAGCAGGGACTGATCCTGCCATAGCCAGGCTTTCTATGGCCCAGCCCAGTCCAGTGTGTCTCACATCCCTCTCTGGTGCTTGGGCTGCCCAAAATGATACATGTAACCATAAAAACATCCTTTCTGCTCCAGTAGAGGAGGTCTGAATCCTAGAAGCAGGTGTGAAACCAAGTGAAGAGCTTTTCTTTGCCATGCTCTCTGCTCAGACTCCCTTTCACACCTAGAGCTGTAGCACAGAAGATCCCACCCGGTCAGAGCAAAACCTCTGCAGATGTTCCCAAGTACCTGCTGCTTGTCTGGCTGCAAAGGAGGAACTCCAAGGACGTGCAGCTCAGCTATCATGATGGCCCAACCCAGGTGGACTCCATTTCATGAGAGCATGGACTGATGACATGGCTTCAGAGCTGCACAGGCAAAGCTGCTGATGAGGGAAGCTGCACTGAAGATGCATGGAGCGCTGGGAAGCACTTTTGGTTTTATGAGTAAGACTTTGGAGAAGACTGCTCCAAAAACATGTGCTTGTGCAAATAAAATAAGGCAGTACTACCTGCCTTTGGTCCTTCAGCTCTTCCATGCCCCTGAACCATTCAAGACCAAATGCAGCAAGGTCAAAACCACGTTGTTGAGTCTCCTGGCCAGGAGCAGGAACCACTCTGTGGTCTCAGAGAAGCCACAAAGGCATGGTCCTCCCAGCGCTGGCCTAAAAAACGGAGGGCAGATGAAGCTATGCAGCTTAACGCAGTCACATGTAGCCATGGCTTAGCCACCCCAAGCAGCAGGGCAGAGGTGGTGGTTGATGTTGCTTCCTACCCCCAGAGCATCACAGACACTTACATTTCCGAGGCATCATTTACCACCTCTGGTATTGGACAGCAACGCCAGATGATGTTTAGGAACTTCCTTAGGCTTTTGTGCCAGAGGATGGAGTGAGTTCAAGCGTGGTGATGGCATTTCTGGGCGATACCTACAGTAGTTTGTATGGTGTCTCTCCCACTGCTCAGTCTTGCCTTTTACAGCCTCAGGGTCTTCCCTGCTGGAGCCAGAAAAGTTGCCTTACAGTTACTAAAACTTAGGGGGTCACAAAGGGATTTCAGTGAGGAAGGATTAGGTTTCTTCTCTCTATTTTAGGCAATGTTTTTTCATCCACAAAGCGATAGATGAACACAGCTGTTTCCTGCTGAGATCCATTACCGGTCCCTAGCTGTTCTGTACCATACTTGAGGACAGCAAATGGAAAAATTTACGATATCCACCGCAGAGGAGCAGGGAGGCTGAGTCAGGTGGACAGTCAATATCCAGATTAACATCTCAATGACTGCAAAATTCCCTGCAGTATCACTGATGGTAAGAGCAGACCAGTTTTAGATCTCACCTATCTTCTTTTTTTTTCTGTTCATTCTTTAGCATTCGCAGAATCACAAAATCACAGAATCACTAAGGTTGGAAAAGACCTGTAAGATCATCAAGTCCAACCATCAACTAACACCACCATGCCCATTAAACCATGTCCCGCAATGCCTCGTCCACACGTTCCTTGAACACCTCCAGTGATGGTGACTCCACCACTTCCCTGGGCAGTTTATTCCAGTGTCATGTACATGCCAAGGCTGATTTGTTCTGGGAGAGGTTTATTCCCATTTGGTAAAAACAGCTGCTAAACTTACAGTCAGGTTCCAATACAGATGCTAAATGTCTCCCCCTGCTAACGCCTCTGCTTCCATGAAAAGTCTCTTCTCCTTCCCCAGTGCCATGTAGAAGGCTCTGAATAAAACAGTCAGCTCCTCTTTGCTCTCCCGTATTTGAGGTTGAATGGGGACATCTTTAAATTTATCCCCATCACATACTCTGTGACCCTGCTTCTTGAACTAATGATTATTAGTCTACCAGGAGACAGTGGAGTCCTAAGGTCATAATAAGTCCTAAGAGTCTAAGGCTGAGATTTTTAAAACTGTCTAAACATCTTGAAAATACCACTAAGTGGCCATCTTCACTATTAACTATTGAAATATGTTTTAAAATAGGACTAAAAACACTTGTGACTTTGGCAATTTGTAACTTTTGTCTTTTCCACCTCTCATGTAAAAAGTGCGATATCCAATGATCCCAAGGCAGGATACAGGGTTTGACTTGGAGGTAGAAGAACACACCTTATTTCTCTATACAGTCCTTATGCCAGTGCCAGCATGACTGCTTACTTCCTGAGGGAATAGAGGACTCCCACGAGTATTCAAAGGCTAGGGGCTAGTCTGCTTCTGCAACCTGGCATATTAAGTATTGGGCTCATCAGGTGGCCCAAGGGATGGGAGGACATCAACATCACTCCTTACTGCTGGCCTCTCATCTCTGGGCCTCAGTTGCTCTGCCTGGAGAAAGAAATTCATGTTACTTCTGTTTTCAGTGTCCTATGAGACCTACCATCCCTCTAGGATGGAAAAGGTTTACGTTTCAGAAGTTATGTCAGAAGCTGCCCATTGCTTAGTCATAGGTGTATTGCGTCTTTCAGAGCTAATACTGCAGAGGCCCAAGTTGCAGAGTTAATCCCAGGACTGATGTTCTCCCAAGTTTGTGTAGGTTCAGCATAACCCATGCCACAGTTTTTCTGGAGCTGCCAAGGGGTCAATTAACAGCACAGTTTGATTCTTTTTTTAACATTTTTAAAAGATCACTGAAAAATCAATTAAATATATTTTGGGAGTATAACGAGATCCTTTTGAAGCCCTCAGAATAAGAGCTATCAGGTTGTGCTGGTTTTGGCTGGGGTAGAGTTAATTTTCTTCATAGCAGCTAGTATGGGGCTGTGTTTTGGATTTGTGCTGGAAACAGTGTTGATAGCACAGGGATGTTTTAGTTACTGCTGAGCAGTGCTCACACAGAGTCAAGGCCTTTTCTGCTCCTCACCCCACCCCACCAGCGAGTAGGCTGGGGGTGCACAAGACGTTGGGAAGGGACACAGCCGGGACAGCTGACCCCAGCTGACCAAAGGGATATTCCATACCGTACGACATCATGCTCAGCATAAAAATCTGGGGGAAGGAGAAGGAAGGGGGGGACATCTGGAGTGATGGTGTTTTGTCTTCCCAAGTAACCGTTATGCATGATGGAGCCCTGCTTTCCTGGAGATGGCTGAACACCTGCCTGCTCATGGGAAGGAGTGAATGAATTCCTTGTTTTGCTTTGCTTGTCTGCGTGGCTTTTGCTTTACCTATTAAACTGTCTTTATCTCAACCCATGAGTTTTCTCACTTTCACCCTTCTGATTCTCTCCCCCACCCCACCAGGGGGGAATGAGCGAGCGGCTGTGTGGTGCTTAGTTACCAGCTGGGGTTAAACCACGACAGAGGTCCATAGATCTTACTTGAACTTTCTGCAGAGTTTGATTTTTGGGGTAACTCTTATACAGTTTCATAGCTGAAAGTTCATCAAAACTGCAAGTTACCTTAGGATGTTTAGGATGTCAGGGTGTTTATCAGCAGCACACTTTGGATGCTCACATATCTCTGTGAATTAATTTCCTAAGCCATCCACCTTATTCCTATGGCCAATATTTAAACAACCTTGGGTCTCCAGTTCACTGGACTCTAACCCTCCACTGTGCTTTGTCATTTACGTTGAGTCATCTCGGATGACTCCATCTAAAACTTGGGCATGTCCTATGGGTGGGCTTTGTCTCACTTAACTTTAAGGGTGGGAGTCAGCTTCAGATGCTTTCACCTAAGCTTTGGAGTCTGTGAGGCATGGGTGTTCACATCATCTGGGTGTCCATTCTCTTGCCAAATCCGACAAAAACTTAAAACCACTAAAAAGTGCTTTATCTCACCCTACAGTAGACTCCAGCATTTTGTGAGCTCTGGGTTTCATTGACCTTAGCAATGAGAGCTTCATGAACATACATGTAGGCCTGTTTGTATATCCATCCTTGCCTACAGCATCGCAAACGCCATTGAATGTCTTTGTTTACACAGCTGAATTCCTCTCCCCTCCTCGGGTATTTTTAGTGTGTAAGTCTGCACCTGAGCTAAGTGTCCTGGCTGCCTTTGCAGACAATTGAGACTGAGTCAATATCATCAGTGGAGTTTAAGCTGTCATTCAACCGATGAAAAGTGGATGTCATCTCTGGAAGAGATGAGTCACACTAAATTTCATTGCCCACACTGTCTCTTCTGATAAAGAGAGCTGAGGATGACATGCTCAGAGACAGATTCTGTGATGTAATCATTGGATACTATCCCTAGATAATTGTCTAGACTCCTTCCACATTCACTGACGAGATTGGCACCTACATCTCCTTCTTAGATGCCTCACACCATCCTCTTTCTACGAATTGCCAAAGGGATGTAGACACTCTGCTGTTGCACATCTCACATATAGACAACCTGTTAATTTCCTTCAAGCCACGGGATACCACCATCACCATAGTCAATTAGAGCTGGTCACCCACAAAAACTGGCCTTCTACCAATGGCTCTTCCGAGTATGTGAGGAACCCTGGAGATGCCATATGTGGATTGAGAAGTACCTGTCTGTGGAAGCAGATTTCACTTGCTCTGTATAGTTTTGTTCAGATACATTAGAGCCCAACACTTGCTGCAGTCTACAGAGGTCAACGAAGGTGTAGAGATGTGCATGACACAGCTGGATCTTCTGTTGTGTATCTCAGCACCATCCCACAAACAGAACCACCATCCTGCAGGATGGGAGGTACAGGCTGATTACCAATGACCTTTGACGACACCACAGGAGAGGAAAAGTAAGAAATACGTATGGAGGGAAGAACTATTTTGACTCATGCCAGCTGCAGATAGGCTCCACTCCAGTCCTGCACATGCCTGTAGAAGCAGAAGATGAAGAAACTATTGTGAAAGATTCAGTAAAGGAATATAAATACACATTTGTTTATTAAGAGTTCCCTTTGGCTTTGCCATCGAATTCCTCTGCAAAAATACTCCTGTTGTTCTCCTCAGAGGGATTTTTTTTTATCCCCTTCTCCATCGAAAATTGAGAAATATGTTGTGTGAAATATCAAGACTAATTAGACCAAATGGCGCTCAGATCTGTTGCTGATGTTCTGGAGGATTGCTGACAGCTAAGGAGGCTTTATTTTTCTTTCTTTTTAAGTAATTATGAACAATTCTTCACATAGTTGAAAATTCCTATGGAGACCTTAATGAATAAGGGATGGCTGTAGGAATGGAGAAAGTGTGAAAGTGTGTGTTTGTGTTCTGTGTGGAAGGGTGTGGGTTTGAGAAAGGGGCATGTCTTCATAGTGGGCATGCTTTTGAATGCACAGCACATATGGGGAAGAAAGCACACTGGGAAGCAAAGGGCTTGCTGCCTGCAACTGCAACATGATTGTATGGGACGGGACGAGTGTCTGCTTTGTGAAGGGTGTGGTATGTCGTATTCGTGGTTTTCTGAAGTGAGCAGTGGTTAGGGCAGCGTGTTTTTTTTTTTGGGGGGGGGTGTGATGTGATTCTCTTGCAGTGGGAGGGAGAGTTTGTACGAGGAGCTGGTGAGCTGCGGGTCGGGGTGCGGGCGTTGCTGCAGATGTGGGGGAGAATGAGGGGTTGGGAGGCTAAGCTGGCTGGCTGCAAGGAGAATGGCTGTGGGGTGGCCAAGGCAATGCAAGCCTGGAAAGCCCAACCAGAGCTGGTTCACTTGATTGAGGATGGCAACAAAAAAGCCAGGAGTGGCTGCAGAAGAAACCGAGCCTGAAGCTCCTGGGAGGGCTGCTGAGCTGAAAGAGCACCTCAGAATGGATGTTGAATCCTCCCTTTCTGTGGTTTGTGTCTTGTGAGTAAATCGCTATCCCACACTGAATCCATAGAGGTGTCTTAATCCCATATTGGCGCCCAAAAGAGAGGGCTGCTAGACTGAGTGCCCCATAGTGGCCCAGGTATGGAGGGGTGCTTCAAAACATTGCAAACATGCAAAATGACATTGCAGTGTCCCCTTTCCATTGTGCCAGGCCTTGTGGAGTGTAAAACGCCACCATTTCTCTGACCAGAGATGGGTTTATGGGAATCTGTGGTGTGAGATATGAGAATCCAAATCTTGTCTCCAGCTCACAGAGGTCCCTCAGCAGCAGGATCTGGGCAGCACCCTTGTCAAGCCTCGGCTTCACCACCTCCTACCTCTCACCCGACTTTGGTCTGGTCCTGGACCCTCTCTGCTAGTCTACCAGGCTTTCAGCTGAGTGTTTCCTCTCCTTTCCTTTTTTTTTTGGCTGGTGTTAGTTCCCTGCACACTGAGCTGACAGACCTGAAAATACCATAGCAGAACTAAAGCAATTATTGTAATGTAGCTTTAACAGGGGCTGTAATGAGAGAGAATTAAAAATGTGCCAGTCTCATCACAGTTTGGTGTTCCTGTGACCTTCCAGGGGTACAGTCAGACGAAGAATCGAGCATCCCCTCTACTGTTCCCTTCTTTCCCTTGTCACAATAAGGACGAAGCAGGGGGAAAGGGAAAAATTAACCCAAACCCACCAGTCCTTCCTCGAGGGCTGTCTGTGGTTCACAATTACTCTGGTATGGAAGGGTAGAGAGGTGTTAATCAATCAGGGAATAAAGCCCATCAGTCCCTAATTCATTCACATCAAATCTGCCTAGTAGAGTCCACCACCGTTAAGGTGAAATCTAGGATATAGAAACCATATGGGTCTGGGAGATGGCCTCTGAAAGCAGCTTGTGAGAAGAGGGGCTACATGACAGGGCAGACAGCATCATCAGCAGGAGGATGAGGCAGGGACAGGTGCATGAGACCAGACCAGAAGCTATACCCTGCAAGTGAAAATGAGAAATGCTTTCTTAAAGGCTTCAAGATGGAATAAAACAGGTGTTAAAAGAGGTGCTTTTGGTTCCTAAACCAATGCCTCACCAAGCTGCAGTCATTTCACATCTCCTCAGGTCTGAGAGAGGGAGTTGAGGTCCTACAACCCCCATCCCTCAGCACCAGTTTGCTCCTAATTTTTACACTAGAGGCTGTTTTCTCTTCTCTGCAGCCTCCACTGACCTCCCAGCTTCTGCTCACCATGCTGTCATATGAATCATTCAAGAAAGGTCCCACCAGGGTGTCACAACCCTCCCCATGCACACCCATGTCCTTCACTGCCTGGTGCAGCCCAGATGCCTCCATCCATCCACTCCTAAGTTAGAGAAACAAGCGGTGCAGAGGGTCTGTCTGAAATTATGGTTCGTCAGTGCTTTACCTCCACTTCTCCCCTCTTCTCCACTTCTTCTCCACTATGTATGCAAATGCCCTGCCCAGTAACACCGTCAACTTATATCCTTCTCCAGGTGACGGGCTTTCAGAGGTCCCCAGTAAGTACAGGTAATTCTCCCTCTCACTACTTCACTACTATACATGCTCGTGTGACATCTCATTGACTATAGACCTCTACAAGGCACCCTCTGGGCTTTATAGCAGGACAGCAAGTGCCAATCCTATACACTGTTCTTCTGCTATAAGATGTCTGAAAGGGAAAGGAGGCTTAAGAAACTGTTAAACTAAGGAAGAGAGTAGGAGGAGGCCATTACCGTGTGGCAAACTCTGATGTGTTATGTGCTACTCTGTGCCTCATTTCTTTAGGATATCACAGGAGCAAAACCACAGGAAAAGATGTTCTTTGAAAACAGGCTTTTGTGCTCATCATTAAAAAGGGCTGTGGGAAGTTGTGGCAAAGGGGATGAGCCCAAACACAAAATGAAGTGGAAAACAGCCTGGCTTTCAATTATGTTCTCATGAAACTGAGATGAACAGTCCTCTGAGCCCAGCAGTTAATGAGAAACAGTCTTTCTTCTTTAATTTCTGACTTTGGAACAGTTTGGAGACAACAGCCCCACCAGCGTTCAGACACCTCCTCTGGTACCTGCCTATATTCAGAAAAGCAGTAGATGTCAGAGAGACCACCTGGCCTGGAGGTCAGAGTAGTTGTGAAGCACTTTTCTAAATGTATCACCAAGTGCCATCTGAGATGCCCTGGGGTGTCTGAGGCTGGAAGATATGGCACAGGACCAACTGGAGAGCTGTGCCCTTCTGGGCTGGTAGTAGAGGCCAGGCAGGACACCCCGGAGCATCTCAAATGGCACTCAATGTCTGTGTAGGCAACTGAATCCCACCCACTGTATTACAGCCATGATAAAGTGCAGCTGGTTGTCTCAGTGGAAGCCTTCATGCATCTCCATCTATTTTCTGCTTTCTTCAGTCCCATCGATAGGATAGCTGAACTTGCCTCTACCGCAACATATGGGGCATGGAAGGAATGGTGATGCAGAAGAACTTGAGGTCCTGCTGGAGACAAGAGTGAGCTATGTGCTGACATGGCTATGCTGTCCTTCATCATTACAACTAAGCGCATTGATTAGCATTTTGTGCATAGCCATAAGGCAGAAAAAGCCCATATCTCATTTCCAGACTTGCTGTGCTGGTAGCTGCAGGAGCCTGGATTTCCCATCTTGAGGCCTTGCTGTCCCCATGGGATTGGCTCAAGTGGAGCTGCTTCAGTCTGGGCAGCGGGTTTTGGACCTTGCCCACCATGCTCAGGTGCCGGCAATGCCTTGCGATCGTGCTAGAGACGTGTGTACAAGTTTATTTCAAGATCCACTGCTCTTCCCCATCAGATCTGCATGTTGCAGTCTAGATCCTGGCACAGGCCTCTACAGGGGTGACCGTTTTCCACTCAGTCCAGGCATGGGCATTCTTCTTTCTAGATACTGGTGTCATCCATATAATAAGGCTTCATTCATAGAATAATGAAATAATTCAGATTGGACTTCCAGAGGTCATCTCATCCAACCCCCTGCTCAAAGGGGGAGAGGATTTTTCCAGACAAACACATGTTGAGACCCTACTGTGTTCAATTTTCGTGCTATGATTGGTCCAGCACAGACTCTTGCTTAGTTGTAGGGTAAAGACTGCTCTGTCCTGCTGGGAGAAATGGGAGCAATATTGGGTAGCAGTGCATCCTTATGACACGAGCTATGGGAGAGTCTCCTTTAATTAAGTCTTTTAATCTGATTTGTTGAACAATACAAACAAGGTCCTAATCCCACTTCCTTCCATAAGCCATGAATGCCCAGTTGCAGTCCACTCAAGATGATTCTGGGCATCACTAGCAGAAGGCCATGGACTTTGCATTGACCCAACATCGCAAGGTCTCAGGATGGCTCTGGGCTTGCTGTCCCCTGAGCTGGGTGTTCCTGTGATCACAAGTGCCCCATGGCCAATGGCCTCGTGCCTGACCTGCCTGAGCACAGCACTGGGGACACCCCACACAGACGAGGGATGCCCATGGCCGCACTGCCCAGCAAACACCAGCCCTCTGTTCCCGGGCTGGGTGCTGGGGACCAGGGAGGAGGGAGCAGGTGATGGGGAGAGGGGGATGAAGATACCCCCAGGTGGTCCCAAGAGTGAAGAAGAAGAAACCCCACCATGGACATCAGACTCCTCCCAGGGAAGAGCTCAGGGTGGTGAAGACTGCAATGACAGCCCTCGAGTTTCTGCTCTAGGACATTGGTGCCTTCAACTGTAGGGCCTGGAGGGCTGCTAGCAGGGTGAGCATTATACCGGAGCAAAGGGAAGTTACTTTACATAATCATTTTGCCTTTATTATTAATGATGCTTTTCCATGCTACTTTGGACTGTGACTGTTAGTATTAGTGTAACTGGACTAATAGTAAGTGTTATATTTTGATCCAACTGTTAATACTGTAATTACAGTAAGACGTGTTTTTTTCTGCAGATATAGTGTGTCCTTTTTGTTGGTAACAAGATGTGCTGGTTTTGGCTGGGGTAGAGTTAATTCTCTTCATAGTAGCTAGTATGGGGCTGTGTTTTGGATTTGTGCTGGAAACAGTGTTGATAGCACAGGGATGTGTTAGTTACTGCTGAGCAGTGCTCACACAGAGTCAAGGCCTTTTCTGCTCCTCACCCCACCCCACCAGCGAGTAGGCTGGGGGTGCACAAGAAGTTGGGAGGGGACACAGCCGGGACAGCTGACCCCAACTGACCAAAGGGATATTCCATACCATATGACGTCATGCTCAGTATATAAACTAGGGGGACAGCTGGCCAGGAGACTGCTGCTTGGGGACAGGCTGGGGGTCGGTCGGAGGGTGGTGAGCAATTGTTTTCATTTGCATCACTTGCCTTGCTTTGTTTGTTTTTTGTTGTTGTTGTTATTTTCCTTTTCATGACAATTTTTTATTATTAGTATCATTATTATTAATTTATTTTATTTAATTTCATTTATTAAACTGTTCTTATCTCAACCCATGAGCTTTCTCACGTCTGTTTTTCCAATTCTGTCCCCCATCCCGGTGGGGCAGGGGGGCAATGAGCGAGCGGCTGTGTGGTGTTTAGTTGCCAGCTGGGCTTAAATCACGGCACAAGATTTTGAGGGTCATGGAATGGAGGCGCACTGAACCTGCAGAGTCTCCTCTCTGTAATCAGCCACTTTCTGTTTTTCTAAATGGCATGCAAATACAAATCACAGGCCCAGTCTTGTTGCGAGTTACTCTTTGCAATCCTCTCTAACACTGGCATATTATTTTCCAGAAGGCTCAAGCAGAGCTGGGTACAATGCTTGCAAGTTTGTGTCCTTTAAAATAAAAATGCTATGATTGGGGGACAAAAATGCAATGAAAAAGATTGGATCAAGATACCTTGCTCATTAAAGTCAGGAAATAGTACTATCTGAAAGGTCTTAACTCTCAATCCAAAAATAAAATGCGCCTCTTCCTCTCTCTTTTATTTCTTCACAAGCCATTACATCAGTGCTTATTGCTGCAGGAGTGATCTTGATAAACCTTAAAAATGTTGCAGATACCCTAATTTTATTGGAGTTCCCTGCTACAAAAATATCTTAGCTGAGGACTAAGTGTGCTGGGCATTGAAACTACTCAGCTGTGTGCTGTAGCTCTCAAACAGACAGCACAGATTTGCTTTCAGAACTCAGTTTTTGAAAACAGAAGGACTTTTTTAAGGAAGAGCATTGCCAGCTGGTTGAGGGGGGTGATCCTTCCCCACTGCCCAGGCCTGGTGAGGCCACATCTGAAAGGCTATCTCCAGTCTGGGGTCCCAGTACAAGGGAGATGTGGACATACTGGACAGAGTCCAGCAAAGGACCACAAAGATAATGAATGGATTGGAGCATCTGGTATACGAGGAGAAGCTGAGAGAGCTGGGACTGCAGCCTGGAGAAGATTCATCTTAAGAAGGGGATATTACCAAGATGTACAAATGCCTGACGGGAGGGTGTAAGGAAGACAGAGCCAGACTTTTCTCAGTGGTGCCCAGTGAACAGATGAGAGTCAATGGGCACAAATTGAAATACAAAAAATTACATTTAAAATAATTAAAAAACATTTTTTCTTGTGAGGGTGGTTGAAGACTGGAGCAGGTTACTCTGAGAGGCTGTGGAGTTTCCATCTCAGGAGATACTGAGAACCCAGCCAGCCAAGGGCTTGATCAACCTGCTCTAGCTGACCCTGCTTTGAGTAGAATAGTTGGACAAGATGATCTCCAGAGGTGCTGCCAGCCTCATCTGTTCTGTGGTTCTGTCCTCCTCCACTGATGCTGGAAGGCTCTGTGTGCCCTGGGCTCTGGGGTGGAAGAGTAATGCTCACGCTCTGCTTAACCTGAAGCCCACAATTACCTGTGCAGACAGTGCAGTTTGTCTGCAAATGTCAGTTTATTCATTTGAGACAATCACCAACAAAAATCCAACCAGGAACATGTGTTTGGTTTCCCAGCACCCTTGGAGACAGTGGTACAAAGTCACATTCATAGTATATACCAAGGACTAGACATAAGCATGGAAATCACCCATGTTTGGAGTTAGATTATCAGCCTTGTAAGGAAGTTCCAGCATCTCTATATTCATTGGGGAATGGTTGAGTTGAAAAACTAGAGTTATATCCCAAACCATAGCCTAAAGGCTGAATCATCCATAGAGCCAGATAGGTGACAGCAGGAAAGTAACCATGTGGAAGTTATTAGACCATCAGCATTCTTGTGATATCCAGAAATAAGAGATATAGTACAGAATCTAACAAGGTAGTATTTGGAAGAAGGAGACATCTCTCAGTGAGGGAGTTGCTTTGATGTTAACTAGTTCTTTGATACATTTCCACCTTCCTACCACCTGAGACCTGCACAGCCATGCTTCAAACACCTACCCAGGAAATAAGCTGAAAACCAACAGATCTTTTCCATCTACAAAAGCACTTTTCTAAATATATCTGGGGTAAGCACCAGGGAGGATGAAGAGGTACTTAAGAAAAATGACAGTGCTAACATGAGTAAAAATGAGGATAAATAGACCAGGAATTGTTTTAGGGTGGGAATTAGAAGAAAAACTCTCACTATCTCCAGTAGGTCAGCCTCCCCATAGGACCAGTACAGCAAGAAATGGATGTATTAAGATCCTAATCACTTGATATGATGGAGTGAATGTGATCGGGGAGAGAAGGTCCTGATGACGCAGTATATCGTAATCCAGATTACAAGGATCATTTTTGAGAACTACAGGAATGACCTCATCTCTGCAAGAGAAACTCCAACTCTTCAGTTAACAAAAGCTGTCACTTGGACTCCAAGTACCCTTGAAGCTGTAGACAGATTTGTCCTGGGAGGAGGTCACCTCATCTTGCAGAAGAAAGGCAGAATTGCTTTTACAGAGGCCATACAGCCAAGTTTCTGCAGACTGTCTCCCTGCTTATTGTCCATGTGGCTGTGAAGGCTGATATGGTAGCTCAGACTTCATGTTCCTGGAAATACACTTTGCCTTTTACAAAAACCTATAACATCAGGAATTTAACACTCTCAAGAGCAAACAGATGGGAGGAACCTCCCTTAAGTGCCATCTGCAGCAACACTATAATTTCATAACTCTTCCTGTCACGAAAGATCATCCCTTTTCAAGTCAAAAGAAGCCTGATCTGGGGGAGAGAAAAGGAAATCTGAGCTTGCATCCCTAGTTTCTCTATATTGACATACAAAGAAAAGCTATATAGTGTGAATCTAATTTTAGAACACTGGTGGGTGCCCTAAATAGTTGCAGATATTTATGATGGCATGTAGAAGCATGATGGCTGGCAAGTCACTTGGGTTCCTTCCTTCACACCTCCAGTGACCACTTCATACTACCTGATTTGCACACTTAATTCAGGAAGGGATATTTTCTCCTTGGAAATTCCTCTCTCTCTCCATTGACAATAGAAAGCCCCTAGAATACCAACTTAGACCAGGTGCCTTTTACCCGGCTAAAGCTGTACATTGAATCCAAGCCTACGCAACTCACATGAGACCCCAGAGAAGTGGAGAGCTGAGCTGCATCCCAGCCAGCTGCTCCCATCTCAGACCCCCCAGCCGCTGGGCTCATCTTCAGTGATGCCCATAGCTTGTCAGTCACCACAAATGAGAACACATGAGCTCATAGCTGCCTCTTGAGCCTAAACCCAGAGATTTTCAGGAAGTACTTAGCAGTCTTTAGCAGGGACGTGCCCAAGCAGTGCTGTCACATAGCACAGTGTGAATCCCTTTATCCTGTAGCTTCCTCCTGTGCCTGGTAGCAGCAATATGGCTGAGCTCATTTTGTCTTCCCCTAGGCATCAAGTCTGGTAATCTGCTAGGAGACCCCACTGCACCTTTAGCATCCAGCTGGTTGCTACACAGTCTGAGGGGTACCAGCCATACTGCTGTTACCACCTCACTGATTTACTGGGGCACACAGCTGGCCTCTTGAGATAGCTATGGAAATGCCAGATCCTAAATAGCTCTTGTTGGAGATGCAGACAGAAAACCTATGACCAGGGAGACAAACCACCACAGGGAGACAAATGCTCATCGCCCAAGGCACTGCAAGATTATTCAGTCTGTTCATCCTGGTTCACTAAGAAATGCATGCCAGTGATATTGCCACAACTGGAGACTGCTGGTCCCTGCGGAGCTCACAATTACAGACTAGACAAAATGTATTTATCTTAGAAGAAAAATGGCAGGAAGGAAGCTGTGTGTGGGGTGAGCCTACATCTAAATTTCAATCATCTCCTTCATCTGCTATACAGGAAACAAGTATTAGAGCAAGGTGGAAGGGAGGAGGTGGGGAAGGGGAAGGTAGCAGTAGACCCATTTCTCAGCAGAGAGTAGGCTTCTCTGCTTCTGCTTAATTGATTAATTCCTTCTTAGCAGAGTCATCTGTTTGATGTTCTTTTCCATAAAAGCAGTTCAGAAAGTTCATGGGAGTTAATCCGTGAAGATGGCTGGAGCTGCAAAGCCGAGCATCTGATTAAAGGACAAGGCGATTGCTTACAGCTTAGCTGCTTTCAAAGTTGTTCCCAAAGTCTTTGCTAACCTTCATATTTCAAAGTTCATTTCTTGGCATTGGGGAGTTTAAAGGAGAAGGTTTCTTTTTAACACTAGTATTATTATTGCAATCAAAAAGCAAGTAAAATAAATTCAGAGGAAGGCCACACACAGTCACATGCTCACCAGTAAAAAGGAGCAGATGAAAAGATACATAGGCAAGCACACACACACAGAGGCTCCCGTTTCACAGCCTATTCAAAACAGATTGCTCTGAATTCAGTACATGCACCCACCACTCACAGATAAAGGCAAAGCCATTACTTGTGTCAGTGCTACCTGCCTGTACCCAAGAACTTTGAGAAACAAATAGCATAAGCGTGTTTTCTCTGTAGGGGTTTGCATTACTGCTACTTGCAACAGAGACTGGTCATCAAGATGGAAAAGTGGGCAAATACCCCTAAGGGAGATGTAAGTCAGGTGTGCGGTGCTGGGTGATGTAATGAGGTGACTTAAATCCTCTGATGATGCCATACAAGGGAGTAATGATGAGGGATGATGTGGAAGAATTGCAGAGGGACGTCATACTGCTGAGTGATTTTATGATAAAATAGCAGCCGAAATTCAGTGGAAATAAGTATAGGGTGGTACACTTGGGGAAAAAAGCAATCCTAACTTTACATACAGTGATGAGCTTTGAATGGACTATTACTTACTCAGGAATGAGTTGGTGTTTATAATAAGCAGTTCTATGAATATGTCACCTCAGTGCTCAGTGGTAGTGACAAAAAACAAATTGAATGTTAAGAATTAATAGAAAAGGAATAGAGGTCAAAATACAAAGCATTATTGTGTCCCTGGGTAAATTCAATGTGTGCCTGCTTCTTGAATGTTTTGAGTAGCTCTGGTGTCCCCTCTCCCAGAAAGGATGCAGCAGAACTGGAAAAGATATGTAGAAGGGCAATAGACTGATCAAAGCTATAGAACAACGAAGTACTCTAGGAATATTTCATCTGAATATAAGAAATGACAGAAGAAGAGTATGATAATGGTCTATCAGATTATGAGTGGCATGAAGAGGATGAAAGAGAGCAACTATTTTTTGTTTCTTTGAAAAGACAAAAAGGGTGCTTGAGATGACTGCAGGTCAGAACAAAGAACCTGCTTCACATGATGTGCAGTTAATCCGCAGTTAATCCCCCCTTGCCAAGGGATACTGCAAGTGCTAAAATTTTACTTGATCTAAAAATTTTAAACAACTTAATGGGAAAAAGATTCGTGGAATTCCTTATAAATACAAAGATACCTTAGGAATATTTATGATTTGGTCCTCTAGAGGCTGTAAAAATATAGGCATTACTCTGCACTTGATCTTATACTCTTCCCTATACTGGGCTAGGTAGACCTACAGTGTGAGCCACCATGGATGTTATCAGTGCTTGCATTATGTTAATGACCACCATGCTAATTTCCTAGCTTCTCCAAAGGATGGAAACTTCATTCTGTCCTTGGCACAGTCAGCCCCACTCTCCCAGCCATGCTCATCTTGGAGTCATCAGAATCAGCCTCTGGAGATGTCCGTCCTCCTTCCAGCACAAATTTCTTGGGATGCTCCATCAGATCCTGTACTAGACTGTTACACAGGACAGCTTGACTAGTGCCCATTTTTTCATTACCTTGTAGCTGTGTCCCTTGTGTCCCTGATGATAGCACCTCAATGCTTGTGTTTAAGGACATGGGAATTCGTAGTGGCCCGTCGGGAAGGCAGGACTCTGACATCTTTTCTGGATTAGCTTCAAGCCTCCTGAAGAGGTTTTTGTACACTAATGCTGTGTGGTGTTATGCAGGATTTGAACCCCTAGAAATTTTCTCAGGTTCTTGGAGGTATGACCATAAATCAAACCTCACTGCTTTGCAGTTGTACTATGCAGTTGACATTGCCTTTCAGTATTACGGTCAGATCAGGAGAGGAAAAGGATTTAACAGTACAAAAGAGTATTGACCATGCCAGAATTCAACTCTACAAGGGACGACGTGAGGCTTCAGGAGACATAAAGTCACAGTGGAAAGGGCATGAGATCTGCACTGCTGCCTTTTCTGTATGACCTTGTCTATGGCACAACACCTCCTTGTGCTTCAGCTTCCTTATTTATGGTGAAGTTGTCTCTCTTTCAAGAGAAGTGACTTAAAAGGTGGCCAAAACTGATAATGTCATGATCATTTTTGCTTGAATATGGCTCACATCCACACATGCCAAATGCAATATAAATAATACCCTCAAGAACAGTCATTATAGAATCATGGAATAATAGAATCATTTAGGTTGGAAAAGACCTTTAAGATCATCAAGTCCAACCGTAAACCTAACACTGCCAAGTCCACCACTAACCCATGCCCCTAAGCACCTCATCCACACGTCTTTTAAATACCTCCAGGGATGGTGGCTCAACCACCTCTCTGGGCAGCCTATTCCAGTCTCAGTTATATTATATTATTATAAACTGAGACTATTATAGTCTCAGTTTCAGTCCAGACAAGTTCAAAAAACTTAGCAGCTTGGTTCTACTGGGACATCAGTGGAGATCAAAGTTTTTTGACAATTCACAGCACCAGCATCTGGTGGATGATTGGTCTGAAAAGGGATTTGTTGGGTCTTCAGGGGGTAGGGTCACAAAGGGTGTGATCTGGAGTACAGAAGGAGAAACCCAGAGGCACACAGCAGAGCAGCACATATCAGTGATGGCACTGGGTGGATGTGCGAAGTCTGGCTATACAGCAGGAGGAAGCATCTGCTGACAGTTCTTCAGCTTCTGGACCAGGCATTCATGTGAAAGTGAACACTAAGGAGTTGACCTTGTTTATGCCTTGAGGTCTTATTTTTAAAGTCCATATGTTATTGGGTGACATGCCAGGGCTCTGATCTCCAACTCCAGATGGATATTCTTGGAGAGTTGGAAACAGCTGGAGACTGTTTTGTGTGCTAGTGTAAAGGGTATTAGGATCCTTTCTGAAATCTGGCAGTAGCTGAAGCTGTCTGTGCAGATGCAGTCCAGATTTGTTGAGGATTTGTAACTCCTCCAGAGTAAACACAATGCAAGAAAAGAGAGGTTTCAGAAGCAAAAAAACCACTTGGAATGGGACTGGTCAAGGAAACTGTAAGTTCTTAATTTATCCCAGCTAACATTTCTCACTTGATTGAAGCATCTAATTAAGGAGCACAGTCGCCACTCCATCCAACAACAGCTTACACCTCTACAGAGTGAATGAGTTATTGAGCAGGAGCAAACAGGCTCAATTCTGCTGGGACTGGGACATCCCACCAAAGTTTGATCAACTGCAAGATAGTTGTCAACATGTGAGCTAGTTACCCTGCACTCCTCTCATGGTCAGAGTGGACTAAAAGGGTATAGTACATCTCGCCCAAGGCATCTATTTCAGGAGAAAGAACCCAAAATAAACATCCTAAAAGTATTGACATTTCTCTGTTGGTTTCCAATGTGGCCAGGAATGAACACTTTACATGGCCACTCTCATAAATAGGATAAGCAGGGGGAAAGCATCTAAAATCACGAATGCAGCCGCTGTTGATGATGGGGGTTTTCAAAGGAAATGAACAATTGGAAAGTAGCTGGGCTTATATGTGCTCCTAACTGGCTTCTCACGTGGCCACTGAGGTAGACAGTCAGGCTAGCTAGACCATCAGTGTGATCTCATACTGCATTTCTTATGTTCTTGCAGAGAAGACATCTGCATTTGCTCAGATTATTCCCCTGAAAGATAAACAAGCTTCCAGTGGATGATGTTTTGTCAACCACTTGTTACTACTCACTGAAAATGTCCTTAAAACGCCAACTGAACCAGAAGAGCTGACTTAGCTCAAAGTTACAAGAAACAAATCCTGGTGCTGAAACATCCTTGCTCTGATTTGGTTTCAAAAGATGCCAGCCCATTTTTTCCATACTGTAGTCCATAAGGAGAACTGTGGTTGGTTTTTGGTTTTTTTCTTTTAATCTAGGGGAAAAAAAGCACTCGGTTGTGGGATATTAGTGAGCTAGTCTAAGGAAATGTAGGCAGGCAGAAGATTCAGAAATATTTCACTGGCATCCAGCAGCAAAAGGAATCAGTGTGTAGATTGTCTGCTAAGGACAGAGCTGGACATTTTCATTAGTAAGGCAGAAGATAGCTTGAAAAAGGCAGAGCCCTTTTGAATGAATAGAAATGCCAGAGCTCAAGTCCAGTAGTCCAACTGGGTCATGGAATGACTGTGGACATGTCTTTTTCTTCGTGTTCCACAAATTCCCTGGCTCATTCCCTTTATGTCCATCTCACATGAAGCATTGGCTGAGGTAGAGGCCACTTGTTATGATGGATTCACGGCATCCATTTGCAAGCCAAGACGCTGTCATCACAACACTGGAAGCACTCTTTATCTTCAGCCCTGCGGTGGTGATGAGGGGCTACATGCACTAGAGAACCTGCACCACCCAGGCTTGTGCCCAAAGCATCTTAGAAACATGAGGGCTGCGTGTGAAGGCAGAACAGATGGTTCTCAGTGCTGTGTTTTGACACATGGGGCAAGGAGCTGCAGGTTGATTCAATAACTTTAAGGTCACTCATCCACTGGAAATTCAACCCATGTGTCCTGCATGACAGTCCATCAGACCTGTCCTTCCTTCTTAGAGCATCCCCAGCCCTTGGCTCGAGGGCAGCACAAGAGACACGCAAGCTAGGGTTGGACACAAAAATTTGGAAGAGATAACCTGTGGTTAATATAGTGGACAGGCGGACTAGTCAAACAGCATTATCCTCTGTGGGGAAAGTAACTCTGCCCAAAGGGATCAGGACAAGTTAGACTAAGGATACTGTAACTCTGAATAAAAATACCTGTGCTTTCTTGCAGTTCAGCTAATTCACATTAACAGTTCAGTCGGATTTACTTCCGTACAACAACAAGTGCACCAACTCCTGGGATTTTAGGATAAAAAGGCACCAGGTACATTTTTAACAAAAGACGATTTAAGTGAAATATGTTGGCCACCTTTCTCCTTTCCTCCACTCAGACTGACCTTCACCCAACTCAGCTTTAGAGAAGAGTTTACTTAGGGAGTGAATATGCAGAAGGTTGCACTTCTCTAGACTGATACCTGTCTGCAAGCATGCAGCATGCAGACTGAGGTTATTAGAGGTAGTTGAATTTTTATTAGGAACAGATACTTTTATTGTGGTTCTCAAACCTGGACGCAGAAGTCAGGAGGGATGTCAGACTGCCTGCTTTTACCTTTATCACAACTTTCTTTCAGTATGTGACATCATCCTATTGATGAAGGTCCAGTTGATCTTAGCTCCTTTCTGACTCATTGAGTACTAGCAATGGCTGGAGGCGGGAGAAGCCAGTGATTCGATCTGACAGGCCAGGAGGTAGCACACCAGCAGTACAGCAAGACACAGGATTCAGAAATGGGTGATGCCATGATCCACTGTGACAAGAGGAGAGTTTCGGATGGATGGAGCAACGGCCTGAAATGACCCAGCAAGGGCAAGATAGATAGAGGAAAAAACCTTTGGTCTGTGTCCATTCCCACTTAAATCGGACAAACCCAAAGCAACCTTCCTTAGCTAATGATGTGATCACAGATTTATTGTGTGAGACCTTGTGACATCATGAACCAAGTCCCACCCTTTCCTGAGTCCGCAGATTCTGTGACCAGAAGATGATACTTAATTGATGGACTAATGTCTCTCCTCCCCTCTGTTGCAAATCAGAAAACTCCTTCCAGTTACTTCAGTCTCCGCTCCAGCAAAGCACATTTGTTACAGCACGACCCCAGGCCTCATGAGTAAGATTGTCCCTGGTGCAGGGCAATGGAGCACAGCTGGTGAGATGACTAGGTCTGTGGCTGAGCCAAGCCTTGTGATGGGAAGGAAACTCCACAGCAGGCACCATCTGCCCCGTACCGCTCTGCTGCACTTCTGTTGCTCCGTAATTCTCTGTCTAAAGATGCAGGGCACTGATGGACTGTAGACCAGGCTGGATCTAGCATGTGGCCATCAGAGCAGGAGAGAAGGCAGTAGAAAGGACTCCGCTCTGCAGATCTGGGGCCATGGAAAAGGGAAACCTGAGGGAGGAGCCTGTGGTAGCTGCCACTCAACATGTGCTGCTTGGATAACCTGTAACTTGCATTTGGCAAAAATCAAGAATGCAGTTGAAGGCACTAGGTTTGGTCCCAGGTGATTTTTCTGGGCCCTTCTTCCAAAGGGCTGTTTCTCATGCATTCAACATCCAAGTATTTTGAGAAAAGGGGCCTCTATTCCTCCAGGCTCAGGAAGGCAGGGACAGCTGGTAGCTATTTCATTGCAGCCCTCTTGCCTTCTCATCCTGTGAAATTTCATGCCAGCTGTGGTCACCTGTTTGATTTCTCTTTGAGTGGCTGCCTTCCTCCACAAATTTATTTTGATTACTTAAGCTTGTCTTGCCTGGCAAGGAGGGGATCTCTTAGTGGTGTGAGCTTGAAGCACTGGCTCCCTTTTTATCTTTCTCTTTTTCTCCTGCACTGAGTCTAATTTTGTGGTTCTCTGCCTTCCCCAAAAACAACCTTCAGACCCAGTTCTGAACTGTCATATTCATTACATCACAACTGTCTGCAGACGGGGCTTATCACTTGCAATCCCCTCAGTTACACTTGTGATTAAAACTGATTGCAAATCTGATCCTGGCTGCTCAGCCTGGATATTGGGAATGTCTTTATAATTTCTGACAGCAGATCATGAGGCCTCAGATGAGCCTGGCAGGGCTGCAGAGGTAGGACAACATCTTTGCAAGCCGGTGGGGGTGGAAGGAGAATATGCATCTGTGAGAAAGAGAGAGGAGCTAGTGATTTTGTAAAATAATTAGTAGGAGGGCCCAGGCCAAAAACCCCCAAGCTGAAATCTGGGGAAGGTAGGGGCTGGAACCTAAGATCAGCTCTTGACTGCCAGGACCATCCCTGGGAATAGGTGAAGAAGGTGGTTGTGTAGCAGAGAAAACCACCCCACTGCCTAAGCCATGGCTCTAGGAAGTCAGGTCCTTTGCTCAGGTTTGGGCACCGGTAACTCCTGGTATCTCTGTAGCTGTTCCCAGGAAAACAACTGTTGTGCTTCTTCCTGATGGCAGCAGCAGCAGCATACCTTAGGCTCCAGGACTCTCCTCCACTTCTGCATCTACTACTGCTCCATCCTATTCACTTTGCATGCCTGAAGCCATTTATCCCCTGTTTTATCAGAGTAGGGCTGCAAAATTAAACTTTGAAGAGTGATGGGGCCTTAAATGTGCTCAGTTTGTATCTTGCTCCAAAACCTGGAAAGGGCTCCACCATCGGTCTGTTGGCCTGAACCTTAGATTCATTTCACAGATTTATATACTTAAAAGCAACTAGTGACTTTATTTAATCTTACCTTTATATCATAACCTGTCTTTCCCCATCTGCTCTCATCGAGGGTCCAGTGTCTTCTGTTGAATAAAGCCTAATTTCCAGAGTTTGTTCTGAAGAGACTGCAAATCCACCAGTTTCCTTTGGAGCTTGTTCCAGCACATTAAATCCTCTCCCTGTTTCACCTTAGTCTTTATTTCCTCCTGCCTGGCTTGAGTTACATTTTTCTTCATTCTCCCCTCTGAAACTCTCCCGTCTCCACAAGGAGGTAACCTCTCAGACTTCATTCCTATAAACCGAACAGGGTATGTGTTTGAATGTCTCCTGGTCAGAGATTTTCCTCCAGACTTTTGAGTAATTTTTGTCGCTCTCTTCTGATGTCTCACCAAACGTTGAATATTCCCTTGCAGGTGCAGACATCAGAACTGGGTGTCTCCATTTCCTCCACACCCAGAGAAAAGATGATTTGCCTTGTCTAACACAACATGCCCCAACTTATGCATCTGAGGACTTCATTAGCTCTTCTGGTGAATTTAGGGCACTTCTCTAAGACCTTGCTTTTAAATATTGGACTGACTTGGCTGTGTTGGAGTTGCTGTTTTCCAGCTCAGGCTCTCCCCCTCCTGCCTATGCCCCAGGCTTTCTTTGTTCAGAAAAACAAACCTTTGCAGAGAGCTATCTCTATGCCCTGGGATTATCTGTCTAACTCAAGGCATGGAGCTGATGTGCCTCTGGTAGGAGTCCAGTCACTAGCATTGTCCTGTAGTCAGCAGAGACACCCAAAATAGCCTAATCTTCTGCTGGAGATTCCCTCTTTCTCTGTATCGGCAGTAGACTCTCAAGATCTTGGTTAGAAATCAGAGCTTAGCTGAAATCAGCCTGTGTCTGTGTTGCCATTCATCTGTTGTAACACATTTTTCTAATGTTCGGTGTAGAGCTCCTTTTCCCTTATTACATCTGTCTATTCTTATCTTAGAAGCAGACTCTGTTGCCAAGGGAAAGAAATAGCTCCTCCTAGAGGGCTGTTCATCCTGAATTATGGGTAGGATTCGCCAAGTTAAGGTTGCGTGTTCACAAAAGGGGCACCTATATCTTGAATCAAATATTTCCACTGTTTGGGACAATTTTCACCATAATCAATTTTTAAGGTTAGAAAGGGAAGACTTTATACCATTCACAACCCTTCCCTTCAAGAAACTAGTTTCCTGCCTTTATTTTTTTGCCTGCCTTCATTTCCTGCTTTCATTTCCTCTGCTTTTCAAAGAAGCAAAATTTTCTGTTTGTGCAAGTGAGACCCATGGTGATAAGTTTTCACTCCCAGAAAAAAATTCCGTCTCTGGGTGAAGTATGGCATCTGTCTAACAGCACAGGGAAATGCTATTATTTGTTCAGAATAGCCCAGAGCCAGCCCCTGCTTCAGAGCAGGCTGCCTTAATTGGGACACTAAGCAGAGCACTGTATTTATATGGAATAATAAAGGAATATAGGGAGGTGTCCCAAATGGGATGTGTCCAGGGCACACTGTAGACCCTGCCACAAGATGCCTGGCTTGCAGGGTCCTGGCTTGAAGTGTATGGCTGCCAACAAATCACTGCTGTCATCTTGGCAGTGGTACAAATACCGCAGACATCTGATATTTTCCTTTGGCTCCTGCCCTGGAAGTCCCTCCTTTCATCATGCCACTATAGTCACTCTGTAGATCATTCTCCGCAGACACAATTTGGATGCATTTGTGGTTGTCGTTGCGGTGACCTTGCTGCTCTGGGGGCTATAAACTCACCTTGAAGACCTGTGTGGACTTCCTTGACATGTAGAAAAGGATGGAGGAAAAATGCCTAGTTTTACAGACTGTTAAAAATGAAAATAAACTCTGTTGCATTAAATCTGTGGGAGACGGATGATTGCACCCTGCAAAGATAGAGTTTGGAGGAAGAGAACATTTCCACATCTGCTGCGGGACCTGCAAAAAATCCCTCTATGGCAGACATCCCTGATATGAGTGGGCTGAGGTGGAATAAAAATGAGGGGAGTTTGCATCATCAGGCCCACATGTTCCCTACAGCCTTTTATTATTTAGGCCTGCAAATCCAGCCTGGCTACCCAAAGCAGACCCCTGCTTTTAAATAGCATAGAAAATGAGAGACACAGATTCCACTGCAGTATGCCTAGGACATTCAGTTTCGGTGTCTAAGCCAAAATTAACATGCAACTTGCAACCAAGAGCCTGCTAGTGACAAGCAGCAGCTTTGAAGGTCACCTTGCCTCCAAGTAAATAAATAAACAGTAAATAAGGAAGCAGGCAGCAATGAATAAACTAGGCAAAGCAAGAGACATTCAGCTGGCTTGGACTTGATATTTTTTTTATTTCTTCTCCGCTCTCTCCACTTTCATTTCCCCAAAGGTCGGTGCTAATAGGAGACCCCTCTTATTGCTCATGCATACTGCAGCATCCTCACCAGCCTGCCTATTTCAGAGACCCCGATACCCATTCAGAGCCTAAGCTGAGAGCACAAACAATGTAATCTCCACAGCTGATTACTTTAATGAGACCTTCTATCAGTACCAGGGCATGACAGGTGGGAGGATCTGTTGCAAATACTTGTGTTTGCCTCTAGACCAGAATCTATTCCCTTCTTGCTAAAGAGAAATCGTGGTGCCAGATATTTGTTTTCCGTGCTCCTCTCTGCTATGCCTAATGAGATCCCGGCCCTGCAGGCTCAGAGTTGACTTTTTCCAACAGTTCTTCCAGCTTGGCTGCGTGGCCAGAGAAGGCACAGTCTGAAATCACTCAGGGAGCTGCGCCAAAGCTATTTCTGATTGGTTTTGCACCATGCTGGACCCATCTGCCGGATCTGAAGAGATGCTCACAGGAGGAGGCACTGGAGATAGGGACCTGCTTCAGCTCTTTCTTCTTGAGCAGGGCATGCACACAGCCAGGTGTGTGCCTCACTTCTCAAAGTACCTGGTTTCTTGGGAACCCATCCTACACGTGTGCACCCAGACTCCCTTCCAGAGTGAACCAGTGGCTCACTGCAGGCAGGAATCTGGGCAAGCTGACAGGAACATTTCACTGGGATCTTCTCCAGAGAGACACAATGCTCATGCTGCACTAACTGGGTCCAACGCTGTCCCAACAGGCTTTGCTTGCTCAGACAAGTTTCTGTCACACTCCAGGTCATAAAACACATACTCTGGCATCAAGTTTTGAAAATAACACATTGAGAGGCATGACATACCTTGCTGCCAAACAGCATAGCTTCACTGGGACCAAATATTTTGTCAATGTCACTGGCTACTCCCACACATATAGTCCAGCAGATGCCAGAGCTGAATCACAGGTAATTTTTTTCCTCCTAAAGGAATGTGCCCTCTGAACATGATCATATCCCCTGAACATACAGACCTTGTTCTCCCTGGTCTGCCTGCTCACTGCACTGCCACTGTCACTTTTGAGGTGAGACCCACCAATCCATCTACAGCAGAAGAGGCTGAGGACACTCAGCATCTCACCCTGCTGCTATCTACCTCACCCATTTGTGTTGGATAGATTTAATATCTATCTATATATTTTTTTATATATATTAATATGGGATCCCATATGTTTTGGGATCCCAGAAGACCTATAAGGGTTTTGATTCTTCTGTGATGGGGGATAGTGGGATACATCTCAGTGCCCTGTTCAAGCCTTCCTAAACAGAGTGGATGCTGTATTGTCATGCTGTGGGTGAGCTGGAATCGGCAATGTGGAGAGGAGCTCTCATACAGCTCCATGTGTTCCTGCTTGCTTGCAAACCTGGGGTTCATCTTGCAGTGTAGAGAAAACTAGGATGCCTGCTTTGGGTAAACTGGGGTAACCCTGAACCCCGTCATAAGACCCTATAACTTCAAGAAGAAATTAATCCTCTGAACAAAGTGTCCCTAAGGGAATGAGGGACCTTTGGGACAGGCAACAGAACTTGTAGATACTCTAAGAATAACCAAAACTGGGCTTTAGTATTAAAGAAATACAATCTGATGGTGTTTTCTTCTTCCTATTATAGCCCAATGCTACAGTTCCTTCGTAGCATGACTAGACGTAACATGACTTAATATGCATGATGTCAAATATTGGGAGAAAGCAAGTCAAAACATCTGTTAACACCTCACCTCATTGACCCAGACTGATCCATCACCCCAGCTCCTTTCAAGCACTGCAGTAAGGTGTTTCAACCAGGAGCATTGTCACTTCCAGCTTTTCCAACAGCCCAGGAGGGACAAGGTGGGCCTCAACAAAAGCACAACCCACTGAAGCTCTCCATTCCTTCACCTGCAAGTCTGGTGGGGCGGCTCTAGTCCTGACCCTCCCTACGTGGCTGGCGCGTGGCTCTGTCCCCACAGCTGGCTAGAGTCGTCTCCAAAGAAGGTGGAAACTGGCTGGCAGGAGATCAGGCTATCTTCTCCTTATTTCCTCACGATTGAATCTTCCCAATTAACATGATGATAATTGTTACCCCGTGGGCCAGACATGATTAATCAGCAATTTTCTTCTTCCTTCCTTCTTTTTTTTTTTAAGAACAGCTGGGAAATGTCATTGTCTCCTTCAGTAGAGTTTGAAAGCTCTTCCATCTGGGCAATCTAATTCCTGATGTAAACACAGAGAAAAGAGGGAAGAGAAAAATGGTGTCCCAAGGGAGTCCCTCCACGCTCTACATCCCCCCATCTCTGCCTGAGGTGACTTTCTCCCCACTTCCCTCATTGTCCTGGCCTTTAGGAACAGAGCCAGCCACTCCATTGAAGGGGAACTGAATAGGTGACTGTAAATTGAAATTAACATCTAGCAGCAAGGAATACAAAGCAATGATTAATGGCTTTTTAATGCTCCACTGTTTTACACTTGGAGCACTTTGTTTTAATGGTGTATGCAGGGGATGGAGAATAAAAAGTGTGCGTATGTGGGAATACAGCTTTGTACACACATATCTTTCTCGCTCTCTCTGTAATTTTCACCATTAAGCAGAGACGATCCAGCACTCTTTAGTTTAGAATTACGTAGGAAAGCCTTATATCTAGCTCATCTCATCTAGTGCATCGCAACTAAAAATGGAACGGAACAAAGTCATTAAAAGAAACGTCCTCTAACTAGCAGTTACCCAGATAATTGTTTTTCTGATTTTGGTTTAATTATAACGTGGACCACTTGATAAATTAAATAAGTTTCTATAGCCTCCCCCACCCTTGACCTAAGGAAGGTTCCAGTTAGACTTACTGGATGCTAATTATTTCTCTTTAAGCCTGTTTAAGAGATATGGCTTCTTCAGGACCACCTCCATGAGTAACAGTTTCAGCTGTTCATCATTTCGTGTGTTGACATATGCCAATAGTTATCTACATCACTTGGCTAGATGAACAGTTAGAAAAGCCATGCATTCTTCAGTCATTCTTAAACAATGCTTTTTCTCTTTTTTTTAATTAAAAAAATTACCTCCTCCAAGTGTTTTCAATTTTCTATCAAACAACACGATCACACCAGGCTGTAGATGAAGTTCATCTAGTGTGACTGGAGCCAACGTTTAATCAAATGTTGTGATTTGCAACAGAGTTGATCAAGGTCAAATTGGATGAAACTGTGATCAAGTGAGATATTTATTAATAAGTGAGATAGTTGTTAGTGATCCTCTCTGCTCTTGGAATAGTTACTCACTTCACCTGCTGTTGGATGTCTGCAGAGTAGACCTTTCATCGTGATCTGGTGGTCTAGACTACTTTAGAGTCTATGGAAAGAAACAGGTGCTTCAGGCATGACCTTGTCTTCTAAAGCAGTTGTCTGGAATAAGTCAGATGAATGCTTCCCTCGAAATAGCTTTTCCCCCTTGGGAGACAAAGAGTCAGATTACAAGTTCAGGTGGTGATGTACACCTGTGGATACCTGCAGTTAGCTGTGATTAACTCCACCCTTCCATTCAGGCTGATCACACAATCTTTGTTTTTAGGAACCTGATTAAAAACATTTGTGCTCACTAGTGCCCTGGAAAAGGTCTCTAGCAGACTGGGTTCCCTATGAAAAAATTCTTACCAGAGGAATCATCTGCATCAAACAACAGGCTGCTAGAAAGAGAGCAATAAAACAGCATCAAACTTGGCAAGTGGCTCCTCCAGGAAACCAAAGCATTTTATACTTTATAGCTCAACACCACATTGACCCTACTGAGGTTTCTTTTTCATTCTGCAGGGAGATTTATACCTGGGAATATCACTTGACACAAATTGAATAGTGGGTATAATTATGTATAAAAGCTCCCCTGTTACAGAAAAAAAAGATGTTAATAATCTGGTTTGTGGGTTAAAAAAGGAAAACAAAGGCAGTATACTCTTTAGTCAGACAGACGAGATGTTTGTTAGTATTGCTATTGATTAGTAACTATGGCAAAGCTCTAAGAAGCACTAATATGAATTTGATACAAGGGGTAACTGAATGATCACACTGCAGGATGCATGATCTAGATCAGGATTCATGCTGCTTATGTTCAAGTCTTTGATCGCTTCTGCTATCCTTATAAACAGCTACTGGCAAAAACTCTTTTCCAGACCCTTACAGCAGCTGGTAACCTCGAAGCCACAGCTAGCTTCCCTGGAGCAGTGCACAGGTCCAGCTGGGCTTTCTGGAAGTGAGGTTCTTCTGGAGCATCCCATGTTGCTCTGGATGGCAGGATGTATGTAACACTGCTTAAATCTCAGCTGGGAAATCTGACAACACTGGGAACTCTACCAAGCATGAGCATAACAAACATGATGTTGTGATGGCTAACCAATGCAGGGGAAAAATCCAAAGGAGGTAAATTACCAGCTTATGTATCCCACAACACCGATGCTACCAGAATTTTTGAATTCACTTCACTACAACAGACTATTCTATTTCCATAAAAAGTCAGAGGATATTTGGGATCTGTCTGTGGCATTTTCAGTGGTTAATACCCTGACAAATATTTTAAGAGATCTTGAGCTTCTCCTTGGGAAGACTTTGGCAAAGCAGTAAGACACATTTCATGAGTGATATTATTTTCATGGCTATCGTGCTGATGATACCAAAATGGTTTGCAAACAACAAGAAAAGTTGTTGCAGCATAAGAGGCTCATAATTGGTTTGATGAAGCCTGAAAACACATCCTATCTCCTAACACATCATGCTGTTGTGCCTGAGCATGAGCTCAGGAATCACTGGCAACCACTAAGGACAGCTTATCTCTGCCTGCGCTATTACAATAGCTTTGGGTTTTTGGAATAAGTATTTATCTCTCCCACCTTCTAACTGGCAGGAGAGATGGAAAAGGCATGTATGTCAACTCACCAGTGTTTTCTCTCTGTCTCATCCCATATATACAGATAGCACTGATCCACATGCACATATACAGATGTTCCTCACAACTGGGGAAGATTTCCCCATGTGAAAATGGAAAGTACCTCAAAGAGACCTGGGAGGCACAGGTTGGATTACAAGTCTATCAGATCAGATCCTGATGACCACAAAATGCAGCAGACTCATAAATTTCAGACGTCTCATTCCTGAACCTTTTTTCCCTGCTGTGGTGCTGCAGACCTCTGGATGCTTTGGAACAGGCACTACTTGTCAACGTGGAATAATTCACACTTCCCTGTAAAGTGAGTTCATCCTGAATGCTGTTCTTTATTTTTCCAATAAATGTAGACTGTACTACCCACATCTTTTGTGCACAGAAGTGACCCCCATGACAGCACATCAACATAGTTAGAGAGATGGCAAGTGCTCAGATACCCACCTGTCCTCTGTCTCTCTGTAGGAAGCACACAGTCCAACATAGCATAAACCTTTATTCTGCTGCTTAGAGACTGTTCGTTTATCATCCTTTGCTTCAACTTGCCTTTTTACTCAAGTCCTCCTCTGCTAACAAGGGGACTTTGTGGTTGTCACTTGCAAAAGGATCTGTTCTTCCAGGCATGATGTATTGCATGCTCAACTTATTATGGCCAATGAGCAGATCTGCAAATGGCATGACCAGATCTGCAAACAGCATGACAAACTGCACTTCGATGCAGGCTCCTTCCCTTCAGTATTAATCTTCTCCTCCTCAGTCCCCCGACTCTCCCCATTAGCTCTATTGTTATTACAATACTCACTCCCATTTTCACCTCCCAACTGCTCTCGTTTTTCCTTTTCTGTGGCTCTGGTATCAGATTTGCTCAGATGACAATCTGAGATTCATAGCTCACTCCCCTCCCTCTTAGCACAGGGATTCAGGACCTAACAGCTACAGGCAAATAGATCATCTCCTAATGAAGGAAAGGTTTCTCTTAGCCACTCAGGACCAATGGCACATTTGCCAGCAGTTCTTTATCCAGACAGCACTGGGCACAGGCACACATCCCATCAAAGATATTTCAGTAAGGGGTTATTTGAACATAAGTGGTAACGATGATCAGTCTCTTGCACCAAAAATAATGCTAATATTACTACTACTAACAAAACAAACCTATTCATGTGATTGGCTGGTGAGTGGGCTGAGTTCCCATGGCAACTGTCGGCAGTGAAGCTTGTAGGAAGAAAGTAAGTATTCTGTTTGAAATGGTTCAGATTTCTGCCACAAAGTTCATACAGCATAGAAACATGCATCAGATTCCTTCATTAGCTACACAAAGTGCCCCCCACCCCCTCAGCAGCCCCCCAAAACTAAATTATCCAGTTTTGGTCTGCATTTACCTTTGAGGTCGGAAATTTGTACAAGAGATCATAATGAAGGGGATCCTAGATGCTGGGTGCTTTCACTCAAGCTGTCTACCTTCATCCCCCTTTCAGTCCTCATTGCTGTTGGCACTTTGTTTCCACCTGAGATTCGAGCAAAGGCTGACCTTGGGATATCTGCTACTCAATTAGTATGTGGCACAGGCAGCCCTGGCCCTGCACGACCATCCCTGCCCAGCCTGAGGAACGCTTGCCTTTAGGCAGCCCAGCGCTGCACACATCTGGATTTCAGAACTGGCTTGGACTTAAGCTTGGCCGACAGTGGAGATGGATGATTTGTGCATAGTGTCAAAGAGAAATTTCCCTTTCCTCCAGCTCTGCTCCTCCGTGAAAACCTCCAGATACCATCTTGTTGAGCATGACTACAGGCTGTAAAAGGGAAAGGGCATCGAAGCGTGCACTGTGCACCAACAGCTGAGATGCTGCAGTAGGAAAGCCAGGAGAGCTCTGTCTGCTTATGTAGCTAAGCAAAATGATCCCCTGGGGTTTAAATTGAACCCCCTACAAAGTCTTCACAAAAAGCCTGACCCAAATGTGAGGTGGATGAATGTTGGTTTACATCTGAGCTGACAAGCCACCCAGAGTGCAGTGAGGGTGCAGGGCATGTACCAAAACCTGGCTGTGCACCCTTTGCCTTTCACACAGTTCCTTCCATGAGACAGAGGAGTTCTTGGGCTGTTGGTATAACTGAGTGAGAAAGAAACTCAAAGCACTGCAATACAAAGGACTGCGAGACAGTCTCACACAGAAACATATGCACTCGGTAAACACTGTAAGGACAACACAAAAAGGACTTTGCTGTGGGATTACCTTCCAGCTGGAGCTAATGGTGCGTATCCCCAAAAGAAACTCGAAACTGCAGCCTATAGATGCACCTGCCTCTGTGCAGATCCTCCCAAGCTCTTCCAAAGTACTCAGGAGTTCTGGTGATGGCAGCTCACAGGGTGGGACAAAGCCAGTTGCCTCCAGCAATTTTGATGGAAAAAATAATAAAACAACCTTTCTGTAGTTCCTTGTTCCAATGTGTCTTTCTTCAATCCACCTCCCTCCCTCTCCCCCTTGATACTGTTTTCCACAAGGCTGATTCTGAAATAATCCTTGACACTCAGAATAAGCATTCATACACTGGATTATTAGGCGATCTACATATGAATGGCAGCACCCACCACAACCCAAGAAACAGCCACTGAAGTGAAATGCTAATGTGCTTGACTCTGGCAGAAGGGAGGGTGGGAAGATTCTTCTCTTGCTTTCCAAATCATGTAGGGCAATGACATGTGGTTGCCGCATACATCCAAACTATATGTTTCCAATGCGGTTCCTCTGCTGAGGAACAGAGACATAGTGACTTGTCCAGGGTAAACAAGGAAATGGACATTTCACTCACTTCATTAAAAGCTGATGCCTGCAACAATTTCTGTGCTGTACATCCTACACCCTACTGAAAAATAACCACTTAAAGGGAGAGCTTCTCTCAGAAGAGGTCCAATTAATCAGACCCTAACAGTACCTGTCTCTTTCTTTACCATGAGCAGAGCTACAGACGCCTAGCTCTGAGATAGACAAATAAATCTAGATTAATCCCAGACAGGTATTTAGATCTGGACCTGAACTTGTATCCACCAACCACAACCTGACTGCTATATGTTACCCTGCAGCTACCTTTACATGGACAATCAGCAGTGCAGGAAAGTTCCGGGGCACAGGAACATAGGTGCTTGCAGTGTTTTGATGTTAGGATGGCTCCTGAAATGGTCTTAGTCCATGCCAGTTTGCAAGCTCCCATGCAATTCCCAGGCATGATTTGAGGATAAGCATTGGCCATGGATATTCTCAACAGGCAGTTGGTATGCAGCCATCTCAGGCAGCATCTTAGCCAACAGTCCAAAGAACTGGGGTTTGTTTGTTTGTTTTTAACTAATTTGTACGCATGTAAACTGTAGAGAAATCTGAACTAGATATGACACAAATATTGAAGAAACAGTTTGTCTTGAGCCGAAGACTTCAGAGTCTAAGGGAGCAGGCAACAAGAAGATGGTGAAGGCAAGAAGAGAGGCAGTGGCTGGGCCAGTGGGTCAGTTGATGTCTCAGCACATCTGCAGCGTAAATCCTGAGTCCCCTGAAGATGCAACTTTTATCTGAAACAACAGACAGGCAAGACTCGCACAAAGGAAACCACTTTCCCTATGATGAGAAAGAAATGTGTCGAGGCAGTGAGGTAGAGAGGAAAAGGGGAAGATGGTATCCTGGGCTCTTGCTATTGCCGACATTTCCCTGTAAACCCCAGGTGAGGTCACACCAGACCCTTATTCTCAAACCAGCCTCGTGGGAGCCACTCTGCCAGATTTCACCTTCCTCCAGCCCACTCCTGGCAGGTGTCAGTCATATGGAGAATATCAGATGATCTCTTGCTCCACAAACAAGAAGGGTGCAGGCTAATGACTACCAACCTCTGGTGACACTTGGACTGCAGAAAGTTGGGGACAAGAGGCTTCAAAAAGGACTTCTTTTAAAATTTTTTTTCTTTCCTAAAAAAGTGGGTGGGGCTTGATTTGTGTTTGAACGTGATGTCTCTGACTTGTCCATCTGAGATTCTGATGAAAGGACAGTGTGGTGGCTACTGTGTGATGCTAGGGATGAAATCAGGCCAGGGAATTGGCAAGAAGGTGACCTGAAGATGTCTGGCAGCAGGAGCAACCTGGAGGTCATAGTATTGATCTGGGTGAGAGCAAGGGGTACCTCCTTTTGGCAGGGGTTTTTAGCCTGGCCATCGAGCTGCATGTTTCTACCTCCTTGGTGGGGGTAAGAGGACTCAAGGAGGTCTAAGACAGACAAAAGCAGTCTAAAAGCTGTGGAGACCAGAGATAAAGGTGTATGTGATGGGGCTTTTCTTGAGAGAGAGAGAGCCAAATGGATTCAGTTACTCTCTTCTGGTTCACTCTGTCAGTGTTGAAGGACTCCAGCCTTGGTCTGCAAGACAAGTCAGGCTGAGAAAGAGAGGAGTGTCAGCATTATTTTGGTTCCTAAGTGCTCAGGAGTCTCTCTCACATCCGTTTTGGGGCAAGGGGTAAGACCAGAGGGCTCACCTTTGCTCCAGCCACTGCTCATGCATTTTGCATGAGTGAGTCATTGGGCAAAACCAGAAGCACAGTTTAGAAAAGGAGCCAGGACTGAATCTTGCTTTACTGCTGTGTTACAATACAAAGCCAGACTACTCTAGCTGATTTTGGGTCCTACGTCCCTCCCTGTGGAAAAGGCTCCCACACCAGCCTCCAGCCTGGTGTCATGTTAGGAGAAAGGAGAGATGGGATCTATAATCATCTCAGGCCAGGGAAGGGCTGTGCACCTGGGGGTACTCTGCAAACCTTCTGTGGCAGAGAGGGCAAGGTAGTGCAAACCCCGGGCTGACAGACCTGCATCTGTGTCAGCAGTTAGTCAGGGTCCAGTTTTGAGCTTCATTCCAGCTGCCTTTGGGGCTTTGCAGGGCATCAGGAAGCAATGTAGACATGCCCAGTAGAGGGGATGAGTAATTAGCAAGTCCTGAATCACCAGGGAGCCTGGAGTGGTCAGAAAGTCACATACAAGAAAATCCTCTTGCCCCTTGCCCAGCTGCTGATATATATTGAATTAAGAGGACACCAAAACACATGGGAGAGCTGCATGACCTGCACGGAGAAGACAGAGGGTCTTAGTGAATTTTTGTGAAATCCCTCTAAGACCTTAGCAGGGTCTTTCTAAGACACAAGCTGAATGAAGGTGGGCAGCAGATCATCTTTTCTGCCATACAAATGGATCTCCTCAAGTGAGGCAATAGGTTGAGAGAAGTCTGCAGCTCTCCAAGGATGGTTGAGACGAGGAGGCAGCTGGCTGAGGCTCACCTCCATGGTCTTCTGCAGAGGAGGTCACATTCCCCATCTCTCACTCCAAACCGTTCTCTCTTTCTCCCTTCCTTCCTCACTTTGGTTGCAAACACCATCAGCTAGCACAACAGGGACACTTTGGATGTGTATTGTACATCCAAATAAAATACAGACAAGAAACCGTTATCAGTGTGGAGCCATGCATCTGCTTCCCTCACCCTGGGGAAGTCACCGGATTTCTTTGGGTTCAGTTGAGACCAGAAGCTGTCGCAGAGTATTTGCCCTGCTCCACCATCCAGGGTTTCTCTAATTAATAAATTGTCAGCAGTGATGTAATCATCACTTTGAGGAAGCATAACGTGTATTACTTACTTTGATAAGGTTCAAACACCAGCTCCGATTTTTGCCTCTCTTTATTATACATTTTTTTAAGTGTGCTGTGGAAATGTGTCACCCCTTGTGATTATACTAAGGAAAAAAAATTACAGAAGTGACACAAATTACTAATTACTTTATTATGCAGTGATTAAAAAAAAAAGGAAAAGAAAAGAATGAAAAGCTAGAAGTTGCTTCAGCAAATTCTATTTTTAAAGAAATAATTATTGGGTTTCAAATGTACTAAATTAAGTAATTCTCTGCCAGATTTCTTCCCCCCTTTTAATCTTCATTCTTGGCTGCGTGGCTGGATTTGCAGTCAATGCTCTGCTAGGGTGCTGGGCTTAGCCCCATATTATTATTAATTATTAGCAGTATGGTAGCATTCCCCGCCAAATACAGAGCCGTGCTGCCTGTACTAGGTGCTACACAGGCACTGAGTGAGATGTGAGGCCAACAGAGCTTCTGGGCTGAATAGACAAGGCAGCTGATGCTCATACATTTTGCAGAGATGCCTCATGGCTTATCTCAACTGATAGGTGTTGGAAACCATACACGTGGTCAGAGGAGAGCAGAGGAGCCTTGGGGGGCAGATCATGTCACAGAGAAAAATAATATTTGCAGCTGGGATATGTGTTTCTGAAGGGTCTACAGAAAGGAGGCAGGAGGTGCCCAGATGTGCAACCACCATGGTGCTTATCAGCTTTAGCTCTGGGGGCTGTGGCTTTCTGGGGTACCAGAATTTCCCTGGGAAGGGGTTTTTCCCACAGCCTCAACATGGTAGTGGTATCTTTCCTCCCACAGGGATGTGGGAAAGCAAAATGGAATGTTCTCACCCTCCCTAAGGGAGGTGCTCAGGAATCGGAGAAGCCAGAAGGGATGGCAGAGGTGTTGGTACAACTAAATTGTGCCCATGCAGGAGTTCCTAGGACACCTCCAGGACTCCGTAGAGCTCTAGGTCATGGTGAGTACCCCAGGAGACATCTAAATGAAGTCTCCAAACACAGCAGTGGGTCCTGTGCTGGGATAGCATTTGGAGTGAGCACATGGGGATGGAGAAAGACTGGAGGAGGTGGCAGGCACAGAGTCCGGGTCCTGCTGAGGGAAAGGGACAGCTTAAAAATCAATAGGAGGGATCCTGGATTGTGGCAGGGTGAGAAGATAGGAGCGTGAAGTCTGCTTGGAGATGCCATTCCCCAAGCCAGGTCCCTCTAGGATATTGCAGGGAATATAACCCTGAGCCAGGAGCCAGCAGGGGCTGAACCGTGATCCAGAGTGAAAGAGGCTCAGGTTTCTTCTTTTTTGATGGGGTCTCAAGTTCAGGGGGGACGGGCCACTTGGCAATACCACTGTCTGAAGATAATCACAGTGACTTTAGGAAACACAATGGATGGGAAATCTCTGATTTCTAAGGAACTGCTCAGCACTTCAAATACTCCTTTCTCTTGAATCCCAGGCTGCAAGGAAATGTTTCGTATCATCCTGGATCACAGAAATGCATGCTGACAGTTTAACAGGCTGCTTCTTTACAATGTTTAGGCACGCTCTATGCCTGGATAACTATTGCCCAACTTTGTACCAAGTTCAGTACACCATATTTCACTTATTCTTTCCTGTCATACAGATTTTGGTAAGCCTGTGTACCCCAAACTCTCCCAGGACCTCCCCTCTCCCCCTCCCCTGTAATTAAACAAGAACCGTTGACAGCTGCTGTCGAAGCCAGTTCCAACTCTCCAGAAATTTTCAGCAAATAATAAGAGAAGCTCTGAAATAAGAAGTCAGATGAATTCAATAGAGGAGAGGCAAATTCTCAGCAGCCCTAAGGGACGCTAGTTCAGAGAAGTGCCACTGACACTGCAGAAGCGAAAGGAAAAGCAATGCCTAAATTTTTTTACTGCCTGATGAGATAGCAGAACCAGCTCACAGAGAAGGGGAGGGTTTTGCAAGGCTTTTTTTTTCACTTTTTACCTTCAGAGCTGTGTGGTTTGCATTGCACGGCTGAGCTGGAGTATCAACTCTTAACTCAAGGGATCCCGTTACGAGAGGGTGCACCCACCATTGCCCTTTGTGGGGACAGGGCAAAGTCACCAGGGAGACAAATGGGGCTGGCTGAGGTGTGGAAAAGGATAACACTTGGAGTGAACTCTCTGACATCGTTTTCCTTGCCAAGACTTTGAAACACTATCGTGTCAGAAAGGATTTGCAGTGGACATTTCTTTAAGCAAGGAATTTGACAGATATTCTTGCTCTGCTGAACTTGCTTTGCTGACTGCTTGGTAAGTCCTTTAAACAATGGTGCTGCGATAAAAATTGTCACATAACTAAAAACATCATAATTGCTAAAAGCATTCTCATTAACAAAAAAGTTGTCTTTTCAAATTCCCCTATTCAAGCAGCTCTATAAGCTTTTAAGCCTTCAAGCACCAGTAAATGACATCTTTGCTAAGAATGGCTAGTTTACATCAGCAAAGAGATTGGAGAGGGAATCTGGGTTTACTGCAGATGCAGGGGGAAGGGTTTGATGTTAGCACAGACTGAGGTTCTTAACTTCCAAAAGGAACTCCTCTTTGCTTATTCAAACTCATAGGTAAAGGTTGAGAGGCTGGAAAGCTCAAAGCCAAGATGGTGGGATGATGCTAAGAGGAAGGGACCTTTTTCAGGAGGATGTCACTTTTCACTTGTGCAAATGCATGGAGAGGTCACATCCCAGGGTTCAACGTGAATTAGCTGACTAGGTCAGGAGGAGACACGAAAAATAAAGGGCTTCTCTGTTGGGGAGCATTTGCCGATGAGATCCAGCTATGACCTCAACCAAAATGAATCTAAATTCATCCCAAATTCTCCCAAATCAAGGTCCACTTGGTACACAAGTTCCAGATGGGCCTACGTGTTGTCCTCTGTAGGCATTCAGTAAACAGGTTGACCTTTGACTGCTCCAAATCCAGAAGGCAACATAACAGCCTTCCCAGGATCCAGTGACATGTCTGGAACCATCACCTCAAGGTTAGGTGGGATAGTCAAACAATGCCCACAATACTATATCCTGTCTGCATAGATGTGGTATTAGCAGAGTGCTCTAAACCTCACCTCAGCATGGTTGAGAAGGATGCTCTCCCATCAATATGGTGTTATCAGGCAGCTGCTATGGCCCTGAGCCTTTCCTGCTAATGAGGAATGCTGTTTTGCATCTTAGTATGGCACTCAAGGCTTAATTCATGCCAATCTCCGAAACATTTTAACCTGCAGGCTTCAAAATAGGTCCCATACCCTGACCCAGGACATGTGCTGCTGTGCTAGTCTGGATTAAAACTGCCTGGAGGACACCTCTAGGTTTCCTCTCCTCTACCCTAAAATGGTTATTCAATAAAAACCTCTTAATGTCCCCTTTTCCTTTAAGTGATGCACACACTGCCTATGTCCTTCTGGGCCCTACGATGAAAGGTAGTAGTCACCTCCAACAGAAAAGTGGTGACATTGTGAGTGTCATGGTTTAACCCCAGCCAGCAACTAAGCACCACACAGCTGCTTGCTCACTCCCCCCCCCAGTGGGATGGGTGAGAAAATCAGAAGAGTAAAAGTGAGAAAGTTCGTGGGTTGAGATAAGAAGAGTTTAATAAATGAAATAAAATAAAATAATGATAATTATAAATTGTAATGAAGAGGAAAATAAAAAAAAAAAAAAAAGATAAATAAAACCCAAGAAAGAGAAGTGATGCAAATGAAAACAATTGCTCACCACCCTCCGACCGACCCCCAGCCTGTCCCCAAGCAGCAGTCTCCTGGCCAGCTGTCCCCCTAGTTTATATGCTGAGCATGACGTCGTATGGTATGGAATATCCCTTTGGTCAGTTGGGGTCAGCTGTCCCGGCTGTGTCCCCTCCCAACTCCTTGTGCACCCCCAGCCTGCTCGCTGGTGGGGTGGGGTGAGGAGCAGAAAAGGCCTTGACTCTGTGTGAGCACTGCTCAGCAGTAGCTAACACATCCCTGTGCTATCAACACTGTTTCCAGCACAAATCCAAAACTCAGCCCCATACTAGCTACTATGAAGAGAATTAACTCTACCCCAGCCAAAACCGGCACACAGTGCATTGATGTCTTTGCAAGAAGGAGTTTGAAGTTCGTGGTGGGGGTTCTTCCGTCTCGCTCTTGGGACCACCTGGGGGTATCTTCATCCCCCCTTTCCTCTTCTCATCACCTGCTCCCTCCTCCCCGGTCCCCAGCACCAGTGACCGAGCTGCCCAGCACCCAGCCCGGGCACACAAGGATCCGGTGTTTGCTGGGCAGTGCCTGCCCGGGGCGGCAGCCCTTGGCCGTGCGGGATGTCCCCAGCGCTGAGCTCAAGCAGGTCCGGCACGAGGCTTTTGGCTGCTAGACCCTTCTGGTGACAGGGACACCCAGCTCAGGGCACAGCAAGACCAGAGCCATCCTGAGACCCTGCAGTGTTAGGTCTACACAAAGACAAAATCATACTGAGTGGCCTACAGGGCTGAATACACACCAGCACAGGTGATGGGTCAAACTGAATAGAGAAGAGGCTTACAGCTACAGGTAACTGGCAGGGTAGATAGAGCTAAAGAGCAAGGTAATAGGCAAGAAATGGTTAGAAAAAACTGAAACAATAAATTATCTCTGTTGATGACTCTGGAGGTGCACAAGAAATGGATTTACTTTACATCAAAGCTGAAAAAGAACTTAAAAAAGAGAAGGCAAGCTGGTTGCTTCTGACCCAAAGTAATTATTTTAAAAGAAAAATAAACATAGAAAATATGGAGAAGTTGTGTTTGTGACTCATTGACCTGAAACTATGCAGTTTTGTCTGCATTTTGAGTTTTAAAAGCAAAACCTTTTAGTCAACATCGAACAAATAATTTCTTCAATTTTCATGTTTTCAGTTTTGATCCTTATCCTTTTAGAAATTTGGGTCATTTTCTGAATGAAAATACTACTTTGAAACAACTGAAACATTCTTCTTTAAATTGTCCAAGCACAAGTTTTTTATTTTTCTGAAATTTCCCTTTTTTCTCTTCTTTCCTAGCCTAAATTACTCATTAAATTCAATGTGAATTTACAAATAATTTTAGACTTCTTCCCAACCTTTTTTTTTTTTAAGGGTATTTACTACTCTCTTATATACATATATGTGAGTATGTATACATATCTGTATATGGATTGTCATTAAATTCTCAGTTGTGCAGAAAGATTTATAGGGAGACCGTGGCATAAGAGATTGCCTGTTCAGGAGGGGGTAAGTAGGCTTATGATAACTTCTATCTTTGCAGCTACAAGGACATCTAAACTCGAGCAAGGAGAAGGCATTTCAGATGTCCTGTTGCCAGTTGCTGCCAGACTCTGGCTCCCTGGAGAGAGGAGGTACAGCATCTCAAATAGCAAGTGTCTGAATACGGCCCTCCGTCCTCTCCACAATCACCGTATCCCGCTTATCCCAGATGGCACAGGGGAATAGCCGTTTCTTTTCTGACTCAACCAAGCCTACGCGAGCTACACATTTCCCACTCCCCCGCTGCTGAAAAGCAAACAATCCATTAGGGCTTCGATGACGGGATCTGACATTTCCCAGGTGCAGATTAACACCCCCTCGGGGCCTCAACACCGTGAAAATCAACTCATCGTTTGCGCGTCACTTCCCATCACCGCTCCCCATAATGAGGAGCCCCAGCACCTGCCAGCCCAGTGCTCAGTGCCCACCGGTGTGGTTTTCCAAGGTGTCTGACTTGGCATGGGAGGGATGAACGGGGCAACGGTGGCATATCATTCATGGCACGAAGAGTTCAGGGATAATATTGGCTTAAGGTATTCCCATCTTCCCCGGTTATTACTTTAGGCTGTGGATTGACGATTCATAGTCTTTGGAGATGGAAGCAGCTTTAGGTATCCCTTTCTCTTGCTGCTTGTTCCTGCCTGGTCCTATCCTCTTAGGTGGGCTGACTCAAGTATATGGTATATGGTCCATGCTGTGAAGCAGACAACTGACCCACCTCTAAAATATGTGCCTTTTTCTGCAGACCTTCTGAATATCTCTTTCCAAAACCAGCCCCCTCCCTGCTCTTGGCCACCCTGTGGGCCCTACCGTTGTGCCTGCATAACTCCAAGATAGGAAGGGATGGCAGCAGGAGAGTGTGGAAGCAGGAACATCCTGAGCTCAGGTCACTAAATCACACCACATTGTAAACCAGACAGACCCAACAACCTGCGATTGGATGCACCCCAGGGAACTTCACGCTCACCCTGAAGTGTTGGGTGAACACTGCTTAGACCACTTTAGTCCAAACAAGATTGGCTAGCATGGTCATACTATTTAAATTGTTGGAGCTAATCTATGAAGGAGCCTGGGGAGAAATTTGGGGAGAAGCTAGGGGTGATACCTACCCTGGCACAGCCAGACTGAGAGAAGGACATGTGCTCACATCTTGACTAAACCTCCATGGGGACTTGTTAAGCACTATCTCCTGAGAAGCGACACATCTGTGGTTGGATGTTAATGTCACACTTATTCCAGAATGGGTCCATCTTGTTGCAGTTTCTTTTTGCTCAGCCCTTCATCCAGATAGATAAAACATGAAGTTGGGGCAGCTCCGGTGAGCCAGGGCTGTTGTCTGAATGCAAGAGCATTTGCAGCCCTGTCATTTTGTCCTCCGAATACAGAAGGAAAAATTCTCCCATGGCTGGAAGGAAGGTCCAAAACCCAGGGGACTGTGTTCTGCCCCCCAGCCCTAGCACACATGTGCTGCATGGACAGAGGACCATGAATTCACCTGCAACTCCCTTTCCCCATTTCAAAAAATGGCTCAATTTTGCAGCCTCACACAGTGAAGAGATGAAAACTAATTAACACAGACAATGCCTGAATGAACATCACCCATGAAGGGTCGAATAAATGCTGCAGCTGCTCTTTAAAATATGACACTTTCCCCAACCTGCAAAAATATTTTCTCTCTTTCCTTGGAAAAGTCCTTCACTAAAAGCAGAAAAGCACAGTCCCTTAGGCTGAGGTGAGCCGTGCAGGTTAGCTTTGTATCTATGGAGTATTCATGGTGCTCTTTGGATTCTGGGGTGTCCTAAATCATGAAAGCCTTCCTCACTCTGTAACCCAGCATGGCTATAGTGTGGATGAGCTTATACTGGAAAGCAATGGGATGCTCATAGCCCCCAGTGTTGCATGATGGAGGATGAGCACCTCTGCTCCCTGGCACCCTCCACCCAGCCCTTTCAGGTGCTCCCACCAGAGTTACTCACCTCCTTCATGCCCCTTGTCTTGTTCTGCAGGAGCAGAGCAAATCTCCTCTTGCAACTCACCAACACGGCAATCGGGCCCTGGCTTATTTTCCTCCACCGCATCCCCTGCTAACACTGAGCATCGCCACGATGGTTGTGCTCTGGACTCTCTTCCATTCTTGGCACCTCCACCATATGCTTAGCCGGGAACACACTGCTCCATGTGGCCTCACAGATACAGATCCATCCAAAACCTCTCCTTTTGCTATTAGAGACTGGTACCAATCACAGGCCCCCACATAATCCCACAGGCAGATGGGGAACCTTGCAGATCCCATGCTTTGCTATGTGGATGGGAGGTGTGGGTAGAAGGAAATTGTCAGAAGAGCCATTGCTTACATTAATGAGGGAGCAATTACAGAGATGATAGGAATTAAAGGATAAGGACAACCACAGCAGATCAAACAGAAGACTGCTCCAGCTCAGTGTCCTGCTGCCAAGAGTGGCCAGTTGTAGGTGTCAAGAGATTTTCTAAAAGAAAATGTAAGTGTGGAGAGATTCTTTCCAAAACACTCTGCCAGCCCCCAGTGAGCTACAACTCATAGAGTTTCTGAGAAAGAGCTTTTATATTTAACAGCCCTGGATGGATTTTTCTGCCCATAAATTCTCCCAATCATTTAAGTATGCAACCATTAATGGAAGCACTGACATAGTTTCAGGAGATGTATGGTCTTTGACGTGCCATGTAGCAGGGCAATTTCAGGCAGGGTCTTCTGGGCTCCATCCAGCTTCTGAAACATTGGTGTCTAGTGCCACAACAGACACCCAGGTTATCCAGGACATCTGCAAGGGGGTGATAAAGGTAGCATCAGCCCTCGTGGTCTGCAAATTCATCTGCATGCGGCTGGGCAGGCATGATGGGACCAGGTCAGAGGTGGGTATGGCTGGTGTCTCAGCCTCCTGCCCCACTCTCCTATTTCTTTCCTTCCAGCTCTGAACCTGTTGTTTGCCATTTCGAGTGTCTGCTTCTCATTTGCAGCCTGATCTCATCCCTCCATGTACGTGCAAAACCTGCACTAGAGTCTGTCACACCCAGGGGCTTTAAGCCCCCCACCCTTCACTGGAGTCAAACTCAGGCTGGAAGATGGGGTTGTTGGATCTCACACCATAGCTAGGGGCTAGCTGGCAGAGGTGAAAGCTCTTTGGAGGCCACATCCTTCTACACTAGCACAGTTAAAGGTCTAATCTTGCCCTTCTTTCTCCTTGCACTGGGATGCTGTGTGGATTATCTCACCATTTCCAAACAGGCTGAACCTTTCTGTGAGGCTGACAGGAGCTTGCTGCCACTGGAAATTAGCTCCTGTAGTCTGCAGAAGATGCATTCATTACCTCATGCCCCTTGAGGCCCTCTGTGCTGGAAGCAAGCATGAGGCTGGCGTGGCAGCTCCCTGGGCTGACAAACAGGGCTCTGCACCGAGCTCGATGAATGATGAACGTCCAGGGGCAGAGGCACATCCCCATCCCCTCCCAACGCGAGCTATCCTTGCCAAAGTCATCAGGCACTTTGCAACCCCTTCCCTCTCCCAGAGGCAGCTGCTGCCGTACACCCCACAGAGTTAACTCATTCTACCTGAACGCAAACAAGCTCTCCCCTGCTCGCCCATTAGTGCTGTTTGAAAGCCATGATTTGCCACCTCGGCTTCCCGGCGTCCCGCTGCTCCTTCTCGCACAGCGCAGGCTTCACCAGGGCAGCTTCTGTCATTTAAAACAATGGGGAGGCAAGGGCTTAAAAAAGCAACAAACTCAAATTCAGGTGCTTTATGATGCACAGAAAGATTTATCCCTTCCCTGCCTGCCCCAAAAAAAGACTTGCCCCAAATCCTAGAGAATTATGAAATACATTGGGTATATAGGTGGTGCTTTCTCTGTTCTCTTAAATCTCAGTGAAGAATTCTTTCGTTTGGTTGGTTTTCACTGTATTTCTAGTCATTATTCTAGTATGACGATCTAGCTAAGGGAATGTCTCTAAACTTCGGAGTATCTGAGTGCTTCTGAAGTGTTTAACAAGCCACACAGCCCCACAAAGGAGGAGGTTGCTGCTAGCCCTTTTTGCAGCTAGGAAAGCAAGGGGAAGACTTGTTCAGGGACATATGGGAAGTCAGTGACAGAGCCAGGGATTTGAACCGACTGCCAAGCTGGTCTCTAACACTCTGTCCTAATAATTCAAGATGCTTCAATTCCCTTCTGTATCCAAAAATAAAAAGGTTTGGAATCAACTGGAACCTGCTCTCTCCCTGTCTGCATGCAAGACAACGGTTGTGCCTTGGTATTGCTCCTTTAAAAGTACCAATGTTTCCCTTGTTGCATCCCATGCACTTGCAAAAGCAGCAGCAGGGATGGGAGCAAAGGCTCTGAAAGATGATCCAGAGTGGGATGCAAATGAGTATTCAGCTGGAAGCGTAAGGGGATTGAAATGGAGTGAGCAAAACTGGATTCGTTACCTGGCAATTAGCTCTAAATTAATGCACAATCATATGGTACAATTGAGCTTGGAAGGAAGAGGTCATTCTGGCAGCTGGAGTCAACGGATCTGTGGAGATCAAACCCTGTGGTCTGGGGCAGGGCATATGGGGCAGGTCAGCTCAGCTCATGTGTTTTCTGGACACCTTAGAAAAATTACTGACTCCAGTACTCTCAAGTAAGGGCTTTAGGTAGGAAGAGCAAGACAGCGGTCTTTTTTTCCTGAATACACATAAACAGAGAGGCAAGACCAACCTGGACCATCCATCTACAATCACAGCATTTTAATAATCCATACTCTTGGTCATTCCCTCATCCCACTTTCCCCAGGGGCCATCCCAGACAACCTGCTGCCTTACCCCACTAGTGACCAACACAAGTGACTGCTCTCGAAGTCTAGGTGCCTCCCAGCTCTGCTGGCACTGCAATCTCTGGTGCTTGCCAGTGCAGCCTGGGCATCAGAATTGTTTTCCTTCCTTATCACACCTGCCCCTTCTCCAACTCCCATCATCCTGGCTTTCCCTGGCATCCCTCACCCCAGAGGGTGGTCCAAGTTTTTGGCTGAGCCTGGCACATGCTGGAGCATCCTGACCGCAACTTGGTGCAGAGGGAGAGAAGAGGCAGCATCCCACTGCAAGGTGATGCACCTCCAGCCTACACCTCCCCATCTTTAAAGAGCCAGAGAGGGGCTTCTGAGCCAGTGCACTATTTGAGCATATCAGAGCAATTTGTGATGCCTAGAAACCCATTGCCAGGCAACCTGATGCTTAAGCCCTCTTTCCCAGCCTGCGAGGGAGAGACTCTCTCCCTCCCGCCTGCTGCCAAACCTTCCCCTCTGCAAGCCCCCTCCTCCCCTCCCACGACTGAGGGTGAGCACCCAAAAGCTTCCTGCTATGTACCAAAGTCTTGAGCTCCCTCCCACCCAAAGCATCTGTTGCTACAGAGCCCAGGTCCTACTTGTTCTCATGCTGGGGACAAACATGCCTTGGTGCCAGCTTATAACAAATCTCTGGCCAGGATGTCTCTGGTGTTGTCACGTTGCCACAAGCCACCAGTCCAAGTAGTTTTGCAGCAGTTCAGGGGCTGAAGACTTCCTTCCACCTCACGGCCCTGCTCAAAGAGGGTCTTCACCTGCAGTCAAAGTTGCTCCTCTGGGCAATGCTTGGATGCTGTTCCAGCAAGAACAACATTTAACCCCTGGCCATTCCCATTAGGCAGTGATTTTGCAACTGGACTCATCTGGAGTCCATGGGAATTTGCTAGCAAAAAGTTTGCTAGCTGCCACTCCGTGACAGCTGGTGTAAGACATGGGAACAGCCCCCACCATGTTTCATTTACTGGAATAAAGGTAATTGCATCTCGATGACATTGGCACAGCAGCTCTGAGCTTGATACCCAGCACAGTCCACCCTGTGCAAGATGTCCTTCAGCCTAACACATGGGGCCTGCCAGCACTGTTGGTTAGAGTATGGCAACGCAAGGCTGCTGAGAGGAGTCATGGTCCCTCAGCAGAGACTGTCCCCACCTCCCAACCACCCTGAGGAGCTAAAGGAGACAGTGTAGTGACATACAGGGCGGGTATGAAAAGGGAGCATGTACATGAAAAGGTACAAAAGAGAGTAGATACTGTGAGAAGAGGAAGGGAAGAAGTTAAGCATGAATGTTTTCCTTGCAGGTTACTGATATTCATTGCACATGGACTCACCTGGGCTGGAAACCTGTTAAGCATAAGCATGAGGAGACCATGAGTTGGCAATAGATGTTGTAGTCATTATGTTGTAGCTCAAGCTAAGGCCATCCATCACTCAAACCACAGCCACTGCAGACTGAGCACCAGCCAAGTCCTATTTCCCTGGGGACAGAGCGAAGAAAGAAGATGGTCTGTATAACACCCACATGCCAGTGGTTACACTGGCACTAAACAGCCCTGAGGGCAGAGCTCCACTTGGCACTGAGGTCCTTGGAGAACTCAGTGTCTACTGCGGAAAACTGGGCCACCAATGCTAGGGTCCTGTGTGAGCCCCTTAGAAATCCCATCCCCAAACGTCAGTCCTGCAAGCTAGGCTCACTGCCTCCTGCATACAGCCGAGATGAATGCTTCTGGTGGCCAATCCATCCCAACGCATCTTTCCCACTCTTTTCATCTCTCCAGGCTCCCGGTGACAGACTCTTGCCATTAGATATGATGGAGAGGGCTGTTGCCCGTACACAGGCACACTCACGTGCTCTGGGAGTAATGAAAGCAATGAAATAAATCACCAAAAGAGCAAGTGGCTGTGATGAATTAGTAGGTGTTAAATGAACAAAGCAGGTGAGCTGGCCAGGGCACTGCCAGTCTTTTTCCTTAGCAAAGACATGAAGGCAATGGGCAGCGGGGCTTGCAGTGCCTCTAATTCCCCTTTCATACTTTGCCAGGAGTGCTTTCAGAGTCACTTTGTCGATTGAATTTGTCAGCCACCATTCTGGAGATAGCAAAGCTGCTTTAGCTGTCTTTATTGTGGTGCTCACAGAAGGCAATTCCAAAGCATCTGTATTCATTCCAAGCAGCATTAGGTAGCTGATGATTCAGCCAGCTGCCGGCAGATAGCTGCTCTCTCCTTGAGATGACTGAGTAATACAGGAATAACCTAGGGATTTTGCTCCCCTTTGGTGTGCCTCTGAGTTTATTTATTTATTTCAGGTGGATCCCATTTATCACATGCATGCAGGAGCCGAGTTTTAAGCGTGGCGTCCCCTTGGGCATGGAGAGCAGGACAAGTCTACTTCTCATTTACCTTGGACAGCTTTGCCTTACCAATTTAAGACGAAACCTCACTGTAGCTAGAGAGCAGGACTGGGGGATTGCAAGTTGTGTGTTAGGAAAGCAAAATAGGGGTTTCTGGCTGTGGACACGAGTGGATGTGCAAGAAGGGAAGAGGCCGGAAAAGTTCGGTGGGAACGAGAGAGAGGGAGCTCTGTTCCTTCCTCAACAGGCTGCTGTGGTAGATGCTGAGGGTCCCTGGGTGATCCCTGCTGGCGTGAAGTCTTCTGGAGGCAGGCAAAGGTGAATTGTAGCAGCCAGCAGCAAACCCCTCAGCCCTCAGGGGTGCAAAGTGGGGATCTTGTTTGCACTTGAAGGGCCAGGCTTGCATCTGCGTAGCTGCTTGGAAATCAGTGGGTCACAAAGCAGCTGAGTCCGCTCCGGAGCCTGCAGAAGTCTTGAACTGAGCTCCCAGGGTTGGATGCATTTCTGCTAACCCTGCCTGCAAGTTCAGTTTCTTTTCTAAGCTGTTGGCCTCCCCCCCATCTGCACACTGTGGAAGGAGATAGGGATATTTCAGCCCTCCTGAGAGAGGTGTCTGAGATAAGTGGACTTGAATCACCCTAAAGCAGCTCTGATTTCTCTCCACTGATTACAGAGGGAATTTGATGACAGCCTTAGACCAGACGCTAACTAGAAAGCAGCCATGAGTTCAGGCTGCAGTCACAGTTCCTCTGTCCCCACTCTGGGCACTCAGTATTTGTCCTGCCTTTTCTCTGGGAGCCATAAACCGATTTCTGAATGTCTGTTTGCCAGTTCCCTGTGCTCCCCACTGGCTCCATGCACAAGACAAGCCTGCTCTGAACACAGGCCATTTTTCCACTGGAGGACACACAGATTTTCTATATTCCCCTTGCTCCCTGAGCAGGAGGCTGGTGGCTTTCCAAACATCTCTGTGGCTGCGTGAGTGTGCAGGAGGGAAAGACACCTTTCTCTTGGAGCCTCAGCAAGGCCAGCCTTGCATTGACAATTTTCAGGAGTTAATCAACCTGCCAAGACTTGGACAGGGGCACAGAGCAGCAGGGAAAGGAGCATCCTATCATGATGGCCAGCACATTTTGCCAGAGGCGGTGCAGATACCATATCCCAGGGTCCGTTGAGAGTGTTGTTCCTCCCATGCCTGTCCTAGGGGTGAAGTCCATTTCTGCCTCTCTACATGATCAGTGTTCATAGCTCGCAGGCGGGAAGTAGATAGACAAGACAGAAAGCAGTGCTCATCCAAAAGTAGCTGTTATCCTGTGGAGTGGTCTCACCTTCTAAAAGCACTTGTTCTACCTTGGAGGATATTGCCTGTTGTCTCACTGCCCCATAACCCACCACAGCAATTTTTTCTTTGTGGAGCTTTGGGAGAGCACATTCTTATATTCATCACCACTTCAAGACAGAAAAACTTGGTCCTCTACCCTAAACCTCCTTTTTCCCCAGAAGTACTTCTGCACGGAGGCCTGGGGGCATTGCTACAGTTTGCAGGGGCAGAGCACAGGGTCTAGCAACTTCCTCCTGAGACAACCTGCAGGTGAGCAGGTAAGCATCTCCTTCCATGTCCACGTCCTTGCACTCACTCTGGTCCTGACCTTTCCCCATCAACATATGTTTAATTTCCTTCCAGATGCACTTCAGAGGGGAGAAGTGAAGCTGTCCTTCAGCATCAGGCAGTGATGCTGAGCTGTCCTTGGAGATGGGTCACAGCACAGCTCTTCCATCCGTCTCTGGTTTCGCTGGGAGGAAAGCTCCTTCTCTCTACAAGGCAGGGAACAGAAGGAAGAAGATGAAAGGGGGAGAGAGGGAGCATTTCAGGCTTGTAATTCAGTTACAGTGCAACGAATCGATTTGCTGCGGCTCAGAGGCCTGTTTGTTTTCGCAGGAAGAGAGGAATGAGTCCAATGATGGTGGTGCGGCAGGGCTCGAGCCTGCTGTCCGATCCCAAATGCAGCATGGGGCTGGGAGGGGAGGATGCCACGCAAGCACTTTCCCAGGTGCTGGCTCAAATCCAGCCTGTTGCATTCTGCACACAGGTGATGTTGGGTTAAGGAGGTGTGAGCACGGCAGCCGGTCCCTACCAGGCAGCCTGCCACATTGGGAAAAAAATCTGATTTTGCCAAAGTGTTTTCTGGCTGCAAGCATAGCAACTGCCTCTCGGGCATACAGCCCTAAACCCGGACACCTGAAACAGCCTTTTTGATGGCCCAGAAGAGGGATAAATTAATTGTGATGGCTGATGCCTAAGCCGAAGGGACATGGCATCCAGGGCTAGTGACTGCTTGCTTTGGGCCACCTGAGAAAAACAAGTGAATCCAGGCTGAAAATTTACCCAGAAGTGTTACAATAAGAGCAGGGAGAGAGAAAAATGGAGGGCAAATGTGGGGCAGAGGGTGGGTTGTGCCCCTCAATGGCCCATGTTCTTCAAAGATGTAAGTAGGCACCCATCATCTCTCTTGTGTGTGATGCTAGCCCTGGCCACCAAGCTCCATCAGAAACAAATGCAGTGGTCAGGACTGAGGACTCAGAATGGCATCCCACCCAACCTCCATCAAGTCTCAAAATGTGTCCAAAACCCTCCTAAGGGATCTCCATCTGAAATTAGTGATGTGCCTGGCATTGAGCAGACAACCATACCTCTGTCTAGGCTGTGTGTTGTGTCCACTGCTCTTGGCAGTGGCCTCAAGAGTGATAAAGCCCAACAAGGATGGACAAGGAGCATAAGTAATCCCAGTACTGAGGCACTGAAGGCTAAAAGGTACCAGGTGGTCGGACCTGGCTGAAAACCCCTGCCTCCACTCACTGCTGTTACCCTTCCCATTGAACACCTCACTGGAAGGGGAAGCATGAAAACCAGCCTCTTTCCTAGCCCTTCTTTAAGGCAGACAAGAGATCCATAGAAGCCTCTTGATGGTCTTCAGCAGGGTATCACCTGGCTGGTGACCCCATGGGGTAACACAGAGGACAGGAAGAGGATGTGCTGGGAGAGCTGCTCAAGAGCTCCTAAATGCCTCAGGACTGCAGGGCTCTGGAGGGACAGGGGTAGGAGCTGCCTACCTGTGAGGAGCTTGAACACGTCCAAGGCCTGGAGCTATCTGGCATTACTGGTCTATGAAGAGTGAGCAGCACAGAGGATCAAGGCAAAACACTGGAAGAATGTGGGTGCTGCAGCTCCAGGTGGGGATTCACCAGCGAGGCAAAACTAAGTTTCCCTCACTGAGTTGCTGGAAGGAGGGGGAAGACCCTTAGGAGCTTGGCCCAGCATCCCACTGTGCTACTTGCAAGATGAAATCTTCACTTTGAACATGCTTTTGAAAATCAGATAATCATAATGCCAGAAGAGTGCTAGAAGAGGAAGCAGAAATGAGCTTCCTTTGGCCAAGCACTATTTTTTCTTTTGGAGCCTTTATTATATTTCCAACATTGCAGTTAAGAATGGAAGCCTTTGCTTTGCAGGGGCACGCTAGTGACCACCCTGCTGTTTTCAGTTTAATCTTGTCTTACATTTAACACAGCCCTGAGGGTACTGGAGCGACTCGCTGACACAAAGTGTTCAAGATGGAAAAATGCAGAGATACCCTATGGAGCTCTTAGAAATCAAGAATACAAGAGAGTGAGCTGTGTTTGCTGCCCATCAGATTCAGTCTGTAGCCTGGTATCACCTAGTCCCAGGCAAAAAAGGAGAATTGTCTCCTGAGAGGCATTACCTCTCCGACGCAGGGTCAATGGAGGTAAAGCATCCTGCAACTTCAGGGTTGTCCCTTATTGTTACAGATGACGATGAGAGGGCAGACCCTCTGGGACCTTGGCTGGAGACTGTGGGGAAAGGTTTCCCAGAACAGGGCACTTTGGGAGGCTGAAGGTAAAAAACAAAGCTCTACTAAGCTCTGTCAAAGATGTCTCCTTCCCCTGAGTGTAAGTGGTGGCCTTTGCCTAGGTAACAGTCTTGATGAGAAACTTCTGAGACCTTCTTGTAGTGACCTGCTGTTGCCTGGCCAAACTCTGTCCTGTGCCTCAAAGGACACGGGGCTGGAGAAATACACAGTGAAAGAGGAAAGGGTAATGCCCACACCAGCCTCTTGGAAAGTATCTGACATGGTCATGCTGGATGTCACCTGTGGCATGTTCCTGTCCCTACACAGACATGAGTCTCTGCCATTTACTTCCAGTGAGAGTCATTGCATTAGACACCCTCAGCCAGAGGCTCATGGTTAAGAAAAGGGCTTTGGCTGCCTGGTTTCTGCTGATGATGATGGTAGGGATGGTCCTTACCCCTCTCTGACCCACAGCTTCCCTCCAGTGCAGGGAGGCTGTCAGTTGTCCTGCTGATGAGGCAAGGTTTGACCACTGCACGGCCACTCTCTAGCATTACCAAAGGGGAGTTGATGTCTACAAAGCATTTAAGAGACCTGTGGAGTTGCTCCCGTTTACCCGGTGGGATTGCTTCAATCTGGCATTGACAGCCTGGAGAGAAAGAGGAGGATCAACCGCTTTGCTCTGCCATCCCACAGGCAGGGAGCTGGCTGCAAGCCCCCCCAGTGCCCCCCAGTCCTGCGGTCCCCTGCTCCCTGCAGGTGCGGGGTTTGGGATAACTGCGGTGGAGGGTTCCCTCTACTGGCCTGAAAACCCATGGCTCCGAGCCCACGGAGAGGATTTCAGTGCAGGAAAATGTCTATTTATGAGACTGAAAGGGGAGGGCTGGCTTCGGAGTGCCCCTGACCTACCCCAGCATCAGCACCCCGACTCTTGCCCCTGTGCAGCTCCCTATTCCCCCAGCACTGATGCTCCCTGTCCCCTTTCTAAGGCTCTCCAGAGCTGCCCATTCCAAATAATTCATGCACACGTCTCTCTGATTTAGAGATGCCACTCTCCTCCCCACACAGGACAAATCCCGCACTTGCAAGGAGGACCCAGATGGTGGTAGGGATGGTCCTTACACAGTAACAAAACACAGCCCTCTCTCTGTGTGGCCACAATTCAGGTTTGGACCACATCCCTGGCAGCAGTTACGGACCCTATGCGATGGCCAGGAGAGCCAGAGGCAGTGGCTGTCCGGGACCTGAGCACCCTGCCTTGCAGGAGGGACACCTCCCTGCAGTTCTTCGTGCCGTGATTGCTGGGTGGGTGTTTTAGGAAAGGAAAACGTGATGCAAAGGGGACCTATCTCTGTCTCCAGCAAGTGCTAATAAAGGAGAGCAGGAGTGAAAAACAGATAAAAGAGGGCGTTTAACTTTACTGAAAGTCATTTAAGCAGCCCAAGCAGAGGCACCAGGTCTTAGAGGTCAGAGCATGAAACACCGACAGAAATAAAGGGGAAACTCCTCCCCTGTGGTTGCTCCCCACTGTCTCTGCTCCATCTTTCCTCCCCGCCATGAGCACCTATCTCTTTCTTTCCCTCCTCTCTCTCCTTCCCTCTTCCCACCTCTGTCTCTTTTACTATCAAAGTGAAATTTATGAAGAGCTTGAGGCATTGGCGATTTCCTGGATTTCAATATAACTTCTTGCAATCTTAAGTGAACAGCTTGGTTGCTTCTGCCTGTCAGAGAATTTAAATTGCAAATTGAATAGTGAAATGCAGCAGCCAAGGGTCTGTATCAGTGACTTTGGAGAGCAGAGATATCGCTTAGCAACTGGAGGGAGGGATGGAAGACATAGTAAACACAGCAATGAAGTATCTGGATTTTGGGACACTCCCTGCCCCTGCATGGTGGAGAGGTAGTAGCTCTGGGACTCTGGGAAGGGTGCCTGTGTGGAAGCTGATGCTGGTGTTTTGCCTCTGATGGTGGCACCAACAGAAGCTGCACGAGTAGGTACTATCACCTCCCATCTGTACATAGCTGTGCATCGTGTCTTCTTCCTGACCCCAGCCCGGTGAAGCCCGAGGGCAGGGAGTTGTAGCGTTTGGTCACTTCCCAAGGGAAATCACCAGCTTTGCTCTTACCAGGTCTCACCTTGGCATTCGGGAAGTTAGGTACTACCCTAACACAATGCAGGGTGAGGACTGGGAGAGCTGGGTGGAACTCCCTGGCCCCTTTACACGGGGTGCACGATGATATAATCAGTTAGGGAGCTGGAGGACACGGCTTATCAAGGAAACACTGAGGGTCCTGAGTTTCCTCAGCCTGGAGAAGGCTGGCAGCTTGCAAGGGGATCTGTTTGCTTTCTAACCACCGCCTACAGCAGGTGACAGAAAAGGCAGAGCTGGACTCTCCCCAGAGATGCAGAGCAAAATGGCAAGAGGTGGCAGTCACAGCTGTAATGAGGGAAGTTCCAGCTGGAAATAAGGATGAAATCTTCACAGTTTGGCTAAGCACCAGGACTGGGGCCCACACAGGTGGTGCAAAGTCCACATGGGAAATCTTTAAAACTCACGAGCACAAGGTCTCGAGCTGCCTGGTCCAGCACTGAAGTTGGCCCTGCTTTGAGCTGGAGGTTGAACTAGACACCTCTAGAGGTCCCTTTCAGCCTACGCTATTCTACAATTCCATCAGGTGGCTCTTTTTTTTCTTAAAGATGCTGAAAACTGACCTCAATACTGCCAGAAATTAGAACAGAGAAGGGTCCTGAGCAATCACTTAAGCCCCCCCCTGCCCCTGGCAGATTCAGGGACATCCAAACTGGTGCAGTCGCCTCTTTGCTGGAGCTTTTCTTGCAGCCCTTCAGGGAGGGAGACTCCACATCCCCCATGGACAGTGTGTTCCAGCACTTCCTGTCTTTGCTGTTAGAAAATGTTTTCTAATGTTATTCTTGCCTAAATGAGCTTCAGTAAACTTTAAACCCCCAATAGTAACAGTTGGCTTGGACTTATTGCTTAATAACAAAAACCTTCAGTGCAACTACCATGTAAAGGCACAGTAAACTCTAATATCCTGCAGCAGCAAGTTCCACCAGTCTGTTGTCCTCTGCATTAAAATTAGTAATTGCTTTTAATGAATCAAAAAAGCCAAGAGGGAAGCAATTCTCCTTGTGTGCTCTTCCTGATTACAACCCCTAAAACTCAGATGGGGAAGTCATTACTCAAGTCTATCTCATACTAGATATCTCTAATATGCAGAAACAGAACTCTGTGACTCAGTAAGCCCTGTTCAATGCCCTGTGATTGTGTGCATCTTTCCCATATAGATGTTAGGTGCAACAAGTGAGATTTATCAGAGCTATTTCCTCGTAGGACCTATTAAAGGAGAGAAATAGGCATTGTCCAGGAGCTGTTCATCTCATCTTTTTCATGTATCTATTTCCAGATGACATGGATTGCTCAATAGTAACATCTTTTCCTCCTTAACAAGGGATGAAGAAGGCTGTCTTGGAGGAAGGTGCCTATAGTGTTGATTTCCAAGCTTTAACAAAATAAGCCCCAGCCACATATTCCACTTAGGTGGCAAATAGATGGTCATAGAGAAGTTGCCACAGCAGTGCGGGCTGTGGGCCTGGAAGCTCTAGGATTTCACAACAAAAAGCCTGGTAGAGTACTTGAAGCCAATGGAAAATACTGCATTTTGAAAAATACTGCAATCAATAGGGAGGATTTGTTCCCACTGGGACTGTGCTGAAGCAATTCTCTGGTGTACAATTCAGGGGACTGCTCTTACAGCAAGTACAATGTGTTCCTGAGCAGAACTGGCCAAGGAAACCTTTGCAAGGAATTTTTGTGTGGGACTCTAGGGCCAGCAGACACTAAATGCACCATCTAAGGCTATTCAGGGAGTCTGTGACAGTCAGAGTATTAAATGTATTTCTCCAGCATTCCAGAATAGTACTCTAACCCCAAATCATCTCCCCCCCCCATTAAAAACCATCATAGGTTGTGACTTAGAAGGAGCAGGGACGTCTATGTGTCCATCCCTCATCTCCATGGGTACAGTAGCATTTGCTGCCTGGCCTAAAATGCTGGCATTTGTTCAGCTGTTAGGAACCAGTAAGTCTCACCCCAGAATCAACTGCAATTTCCTAGTCGGTGCACAATTCACTTAAATCCCACACTTCCTTTAGAAGGGTGTTGACATTTACTCAGGTGCTTGTCAAATGTCTGGAGATGTTAACATCTCAAACAGGAGCTGTTGTCATTAAAGGAACACAGACTATTGCAAAGTCAGGTAGTTAGCATGACTTTGAGAGACGTGTCTGATGAGAGGATATTTCATGTGTGCCTGCGTTTCCCTCCAACTCACAAGGAAACAGTTGGTGCCAGGGCAGCACGTTGCTCATCAGATGGCAGAGGAGTTTTGTGGGATAAGCAGAGAACATTCAGATGGGGAAGATCAGCAGATATATGGAAAAAGCCCTGTCTCTGTCATTCAAGAGACATGTTCCTCTTCTGAAAGAAGTATCAATGACACTCAGATTTGGCTCACCTAGTCAGCATTTAGGTGCCTAATCAGAGTTCCTAAAATGGGAAAGAAAAGATGTTTCCAGGAACCAAGCATCTTTGCTACTTCAGGATGAGCTGAGTTGCCTCCTTGCGGTATAACCCTTAGGACCTAATTAGTCTTTGTGCTCTTCAGCTCCCATCATTAGAATACCATTACTGTGATTTCTCCATTGAGCCTGGGCCTTGGGCTGGTTTTTATCATCTGTGAACATCTCCAGTTGAGAGAGCCCTTGACAACTTCTCCACGAACTGCCTCCACGTAGATTACATCCCTGTCCCCAGGAAGTCCAGTCCCTAAGCCTGACCCTTCAAGCCCCACAGCAGCATGAGGGCAGTGGAGCAACATCTGGGGGAGCTGCAGAGACCCAGGCATGGACCCCACCACCACAGGGGTTTTGACAGCCAAACCAAATGCTGAGCATACAGCCCAATCTCCATGGCTGTGGCACCACTGTGGAGGTTTGTGCAGGCATGGGCAGTGCTATATGCCTGGACTGGAGTTTCAGAGCGCTGTGATTTTAAATCCCCTATGTCTCAGCCGTTAACAGGGGGGCTCTTTCCCTGCAGGCTGAGGTTAATTGGCTTGTGCTTTTAAGAGGATAAAGCTGCGGAGACTCGGAGTCAGGGCTGTTCTCCAGATTTCCATTATAATCTACATTGCAGGAAAATAGCTTTCCTGATCAAATTATCTGTCCTCTCAGTACAGAGGATAAAGAGCTGGTGATGTGGGAAATCTGCAGAGTGGGAAATCTGTGGTGTCTGTTCACGACCTTGCTGGACAGAGGAGGAAGAAGCAGCACAGACTTTTCTTTGCTGTAGGGAAGCATGAGTGAGGTGCACGAAGGCACTCTGCCTTTCTCCAATGTCCTGGGAGGGAAAGGAGGACATGCTTGGAGTGGTTGATCCACAGCAGCAGCAAACGGTATTAGGGCCATTTCTGAGCCTGGTGTTATGCATCTCTTGACAATCAAATGGGGGAAAAAGCTGGTACATGAGACTGGGAATTCACTGGGAAATGGTGGAGTCCTGGGCCCAAGCCCAAAAAATGGCTAGGACTTCTTGCACTCCTGGCCCTTGAAAACTGGCTGAACCTTGTCCAAGTCAAAGCCAGGTTTCAAACACCTATGGGAAGGAGGGAGAGAAGGAGGGAGGAGAGGCTCCGGCAAGCAAGAGTTGGTCACGGTATGTTCCCATAGCCAGGGCTCCAATTGCTTGTCTCAAGGCTGGTAGCTCATTCTCCAGGAAACCTGGAGGATCACCGTTGCTTTCAGGACTGATGGCTATTTTGTGAAAGAAGCAGGTACCTGAAGACAAACCAAGTGTGAGGAGAAGGACTGGGAAGAAGCTAGTCTGGGACACAGAGAATGTTTCACCTCTTCATTCCCCACCTGTGAAAAGGGAACAGTGGGATTTATTTTCCAGATTTGTCTGTTTCAAACTCTTTATTTTGCTCTTGGTCAGCACCTAGCTCACTAGCTCATCCCAGCAGAAACTGCAAGGGAAGTTTTTATCCCAATCACCCACAACACTCCTGGTTCTTTCAGCGCCCATCTCTAGAAATGCTTATTAGCGTACTTGGCCTTGCACACTTGGCACCTGGACATCCAGCTGCTCAGCAAGCTCTTATAGCACAGAAAGTAAACCTGGGTAACACTCAAAGCAGTTCACCTAATCATTTTGGCTGTCCCAAAAATACCTTTTTTGGGGCCGGTTTAAAAATGAGACCTAAAAAATCTCTTCAAAAAGAGACAGAACCAAAACACCCTAAAATTAAAAGCTAGTGGTGAAGTTGCTCAACTGCTCATGTATTTTCCAGTACCAGTTGTGAAGGCTACAACCTATTTCCCACAGGAAAACGAGTGGCTTGCAGTCTTCAAGACCGTGGCAACAAAAATGCATGACCCCATCACCTCTGTCGAGATGATCCCAGAAAACAGGAGGAGTCCTTGATTTCATTGTGCTGAGGCCAGGAGCTGGGAGAAGCTCACTTTCAGCTGCAAGGCTGAGTCAAGTTTGCCTGGAGCATCTTCCCCTGAAGTTTCCTTTCTGGGGCCACTAGTTCAGACTCACTAGAAAAGGGACTCAGCTTTTCCTTTCTCCTCCAGCCCTTGCCTGATATGCTTCAAACAACCATGCAAATCGTCACCAAGACTGACGTAGCTTTTGCCGCAAATGCACAGAAAAGCCTCCCCTTCTGAGCATCCCACTATCACTTGTTGACACTCAAACCAGACACTTACTTCACCTTTGCAGCTCAGCACTTCAACTTCAGGGAACTGAAAACCAAAGACCAGCTCTACTCCCCTCCCCACCCATCCTGTAACAGCACTTAAGATTGGAAGGAAAAGCGAATGTTGAGTTTCTCGCTCTCACACAGCCGTATATTCTCGCTGCTAGGCTTCTACCCATAAAGATTTACAAGATGTGTGTCACAGGGGTGATTTGTAAGAGGAGGGAGAAAGTTTACCTACGGTGAATTACAGTCTGCTTCTTTGTGTTCTCCTGAAATTTCAATTACTGAGCAATTCTTTTATTTCTAGCTTTCCTGTAGGTTTTTCCTATTTAGACAATGAGCACCACAGTTCAAGTTCGTTCCAGTGTATCTTAAGGGTTTATACTACCCTCATTTTATCTCAGTGCTTTATACTCTGCACATGTGTGTTTCTCTCTCTGCACTCACATTTTCTGCTTTAAGCTATTATATAACATCTTGTTCTTGATGAAGTTGCTGGTGCAGCTACAGGGTAGACTGTTTGGGTTCAGGAAGAGGACTGCAGGCTTTCTGAAATGTTGCAGCTCTTCCCCTCCATGGTGCATCACTTTCTGACCTGAACTGCCAACACCCTCACTGGGAAAAGTGGTCAGTGTAGCTGAAAAGGAGGATTTTGAGGGAGGACACTGACATGTAAGTCGAAGAATGGTGTGTATTACACAGGTGAGGAGGAATGGTGTAACAGTCTTGGTTACACTGTGGAGATTTGGCTGCAGAGACTGACAGAGCAGAGGACTGACGCAGACCCAGTTCCCAGCCAGGGAAAACTCTTTGCCTGTTCGCTAGGACTGAGGCAGAATCCACAGCAAACAGGACAGCCCTTTTATTAGTTTCCAAGCCTGTAAAATTGTCTCATTCTTCTGGCTGAGAAAGCTTATTAATGATCTCCGGACCCTACATCGACCATAAGATCAAGAGAATCTGATATGCTTGACATGTCCAGGTGCAGCTTGGTAGGTATTTAAGTCCTGGTTTTCTCTTCCTTAGTCCCTTCAGCATTTCACAAGGGACTATGTCACCAGGGCTTTCCAATGTCATACCCAGTTTTGCATCATTTCCACGCAGATTTTGCAAAAAAGATGCATAATTTTGGCCAAGAAATGGACTTGTTCTTATTATTGTGGTGCTTAAAAATGTCTACTCTGTCTGTGTTGGAGCATAACTCTGACCATACCACAACTTGGCCAGTTTCCTAGTGTTATTGTTTTTTGAGATGATAGTTATGATTGAGTTCAGCAAGTTGTACATTTCCTTATCTTTCCACATGTCTATGAATGCCAGTATTTGGAGTCAATCCAGCAGAATCCCAGGATGATTTGTCAGACACAGGCCAACAAGAGAATATAAAAAGGGAAAAGGTGATGGCAATGGTAACAACATGTAGTTTCTTCCACAGGGCATCCAGCATGAATACACAGCAGTCAATAACTTCCAGGCATTGCAAGCTCTGAATTGTGGAGTCCAGAAAGAAACTGAACAGGTGACATTAAAAAATGACCTGTGAATGCTGGGTCTAGTGGGAAATCTCTTTGCCCTTCTGTGTTCTTCTTCATAGGACCCGTGGAAGCACAGAAGACTAGAAATAAGCTCAGTAAAAGATACTTAATATTCATGAAACAAATTCTTCTAATACAGTTGGATTTCTCATTAACTGTGGACTGTTCAAGTCATTTTGGAGGCAGGAACACTAGTGCTGATATCCAAACACATCTGGGACCTTCTTCATAATAATCTGTTACCAGGAGCGGTGACCTGGTCTTCAATCATAGCAAGATGAGGATTTCAGCAGCATGCACTGAAGTCATGATGGAAGCAGTGGAGAGCAGTTAAGAGTACAGGGCTCTCTGACTTGTTATGCAAACTTCAGGATACTGGTAAACAATGTTCCTTATTCCCCCTACCAGCAAAGTGGGAATGGCAGAACAGAATTATCAGAAATATTGGAAAGCTTTGCTGTTAGCACGTGCAAAATGCTTTGAGATCCTGGGTGAAAGAAATGGGAGATGAGCAAAGCACCTTCCTCACTAAACTCCTTAACCATGGTAATTCTACACGGTCATCATCCACAGGAAGAATGTTTTATTTAGGAGCCAATAATCACATCTTGCTGCCAAAACATGAAATCCAATTATGCTGTGAACTAAAGGCTGTTTTAAAGGGTTTATCATTTCTCAGCTTTATCCTCATCAGCTGCAAAAACAGGTTTTCTTCCCTTCTTTCCTTCACTTTTGAAAGGGCTTAGTCTCTTCTTTTCCCCTTTCCATCTTCCCAGAGTGCCAAATTCCCCTTCTCTGTGACAGAGTTAACAGTTAGAATTTGCTTTAGATTTTCCATCACACCTTCAATATTTCCCCACAAAAATCAAGACAACCTTGTTAGCCCTGTTCTGGTCTTATTATTTTCAATTGACTATGAAATGCAAAACCATGGGAGTGTTGAAAATGGGGGTTTCTGCCTGCTTCCTACTCTTGAACAGACTTTGTAGCTAGACTTTGGGTCTAGTCCTTGTAAAATATCCATCCATTGGTAAATTACATTCTTAAAGCAGTTATTTACAGGTGTGGTGTTTCCTTTTCTTTCCCCTATTTCCTTTCCCCTTTTCTTTCCCCTTCCCATTTTTTCCTTCTCTCTTGAACAATAAATAGCATAGCTACCTAAGTATGTAAATAGACTGTTTCTGCTGTCTCAAGCTCCTCTCTTGCCATGACATTAAAACAGAAGGAGAAAACTAAAGGCTCAGCAAGACTGAGAATTTAAAGGCAGAATTGGGTTTCTCTCTGTTGCTGTCACAGACTTTTAATATGAGCAGGGGTTTGGGAAACATGTCATTGAGGAGAAGCACTCCTAAAAATGAGACAAGAAGGGAGAGAAGATGAGGGTGGGGTCTGGTAAAAGTCTGCTGCTCCTGAGAAGCCAGTTTCAGATTTGAAGGGAAAAATCTCTCTCCCGTGTCAGTAGTGGATAAGGCAAGAAACCATTGTTTTAAAGAACAGCAAGGATGGTTCAGAATAAGAAGCTGTCTTCTGGGGCATCAGCGTGTTTACAGAGATTGGCTGAGACATGATGGCAGTTGGTGTAGCTGCCACCCTTAAAAGACTAAAGACATGCATCTGTCAGGAACTAATTGGGTAGAAATGACCCTGCCTTGCTATCTCTCAACCTCTTTGCAGCCCTAATTTTCAATTAGGAGGAAGTCCCTTGCTGGGTGAAGTCTCTCTGTGTTAGTCTTTGTCTATGCAGATTGTAAATCCTCCTATGCAAGTCCTACCCACTCTCTCCTTGCACAATGCCTCTGCCCTGGAATTGTAGGGTCTTTTTTACTGGTTGGAGACCACATCATTGCCAAACCCATAACAGTTGAGTCTGTATTGAATCAGTGATCCCTCTTCTGTCTCTTCATGACTTCATCAACAGTGACACTGTCAACGAGGCCAAGACTCAGGTCAGGAGTGCAAATGAATGCCATAATGGCATCCAGTTATAGTTACAGTTATAGGCAGCGGTAGGAGACACTGAGAGACAGACATATCAGTATGTACGGACATGCACTAGACTGGACATTTGACAGCTTTCACATGAATGTTGTGCCTTATGGAGTGGGTCTTTCTTTTCCCATAGAATAAAATGGAGCGCTCCTGAAACCCAAACTGGATTCAGAACCTAGTGTTCAAAGATCCCAGGACTATTGAAGAGTTTCCTCTGTCTTCAGCAATAGACACCTCTGGCTTCTCCTGCTCCTGTACTTGCAGTAGCCCTAGTCTGAATCCCATGACAGTTGGAAAGCTCAAGATGGATGAGCTCCAAGCCTTTCCTCCCTGAATCCTTGATTCATTAGTTAATGTCTGAAAAGCACTTTGGAGCTCAAGAGTGCTAAGTGCTATTATTATTATAGACCTTTCATATGAATGTTGATTGAAAAAGATAATTGTTACCTTTCATTCCTTTTTTTTTTTTTTTCTTATACTAAAGAGTATGCTAACTGGCTTCCCCGAGAAGTAGAGAGGAAGAGCTGGGTGTGGTACTGACACAGGAATGTGATGGTGCAGTCCTGATGGATAACACTAAGAATGGAAAGAAGAGGAAAAACAGGATGGAGGGTCTCCATCTGCCAATGTTGCAAAGATGCAACAGGGTTTCTACTGTATGCATCTCTGGGCCATTTCAGTTCCTCTTACATGAAAGAGAAGAAATTATTTGCTCATGTGTGCTGGTTTTGGCTGGGATAGAGTTAATTTTCTTCATAGTAGCTAGTATGGGGCTGTGGTTTGGATTCGTGCTGGAAACCATGTTGATAGCACAGGGATGTGTTAGTTACTGCTGAGCAGTGCTCACACAGAGTCAAGGCCTTTTCTGCTCCTCACCCCACCCCACCAGCGAGTAGGCTGGGGGTGCACAAGAAGTTGGGAGGGGACACAGCCGGGACAGCTGACCCCAACTGACCAAAGGGATATTCCATACCATATGATGTCATGCTCAGTATATAAACTAGGGGGAAAGCTGGCCGAGGATCCGCTGCTTGGGCTGGGCATCGGTCAGAGGGTGGTGAGCAATTGTTTTCATTTGCATCACTTGCCTTTCTTGTTTGTTGTTGTTGTTATTTTCCTTTTCATTATAATTTTGATTATTAATATCATTATTATTGTATTTTATTTCATTTCACTTATTAAACTGCTCTTATCTCAACCCACAAGCTTTCTCGCTTTTACTTTTCCTATTCTCTCCCTCATCCCACCTGGGGGGGAGTGAGTGAGCGGCTGTGTGGTGCTTAGTTGCTGGCTGGGCTTAAACCACGACATCATGTTTTGGCAATCTATTCAGCGGCTCTTTTGCAAGTATTTTGTCCCAGAGTCACTGGGTTATCCTGCCTGACACTCAGAAGGGCACGGATGTCTTCTATGTCTTGTTCCCTACCAGCCAGCCCTGCATGGATGTCTCTCATGCCCCAGGCCACCTCACATGGCACTGGATGCCTGTGTGCAGACAACTCTATCAGTCCCAGGATACTTAGACAGCAGGGACGGGATTCAGCTGGGTAAATGTAGGGGTCTTCTGTCATTTTAAATACTAAGGTATATCCCACCTGGCTTCCAGTTGCCATTGCAGAAGGATAAAGACCTTAAAGTCCTGCTTCATATCTGCCAGCTCCATCCTAGTGGGTTGAAGACACATCGAATGGTCAGAGGAGTCCAGGGAACTATCCACCTTACTCCAGAGTAGATGCCTATTTTGGTCAGTGAATCTGCAATGACTGTGTTCGCTAAATCTCTGCTGGCTATGAGGAAAGCTCAGACACTCAGCTCATGTGGGGACATCTGAACTGTGGACACTCTTGGCATCTGAATCTGAACTGAATCCCACCTCCATGGCACAGACATCTCCAGCCAAACAAGTCACCAAAGAATCATAGAAACATAGAATGGTAGAATACCAGTTTGGAAGGGACCTCAAGGATCATGTGGTCCAACCTTTCCTGGCAAAAAGAAAAAGAATGATGTTACAACTACTTCAAAGAAGAAGTCAGCATTAGGCACAGTTCCTTTTGCCTTAAGGCTGATAGCTAAAATCAGGGCAGGTGCCCAAAGCCTCTGCAGGCTCTACATCATGGAGGTATTCTGAACTTGACTGGGTGACACCTTAGGGAACCAGATCTAATTGGCACTGCGTTTGGCAGGGTGGACAGGGGTGGACTAGAGACCTCCCAAGGTCTTTTACATTCTTAGTTATTCTGTGATTCTTAGATTGGGAAGACAAATTGGACCTCTGGGTATCCATCTTTTTCCATTGACTGTAAAGGGAGACAAAGGAGAGGCTAATTCAGACAGAGGCATCTATACCAAAGACAAATAAAGTTAAGTGGGTTCAATACCATGTCAATAGCATCCCCCCCATTCAGTGGGGACCAAGACTCTCAGCAATCCACTCTCCTGCAAGGTACATGTAGCTCGTCCTGGGATCACGGAAATAGCCATGCTTCAGCTGGCCCTAAAACACACTGGACCAAACAGCCAAACACAGTGCAAAATTAATGTTTAAACACAGAGGGAAAGAGCAGGGCTCTTCCCCTGGAGCCCTATAGTCACTCTTGCCCTGTATCATCAACAGCAATATTGCCCTCCTTCTCTCCAACTTCATCTCCCCTCTGATGGTTTCACCAGGTTGGCACTCACCTTTCAGCCTTTTCCATGGAAGCAAGAAACAAAGTCAAAAACCTTCTTCATCTCTCATTGATCATCCCTGCCCAGATCCTTTCACTTTGGGTTAATGGGGCCTGGAGATGCTCATTTTGCACAGCTGTCCTCTCAGAATGAATATAACTTACACAGACCAAAGATATTACTCTCACAAAATAAATTTGCTAAACTGCTATTGCCCTATTTTCCCATTTTTATTGAGCTGGGGTTGCATTAACATTAATGAGTTGTTAAAGGAGAAGGAAAAAAAAAAAAAGAAAGAAAAAACAGGTCTTCCTAAGCAAATAATAACTATTCAGTCACAATTCAGAGGAAAATTATGGCTCTTTTACGTGTTTGAATCTTTCCACTGGATTTCACACTTGGTTTTGCTAAATTGTGTGCAAATGATGGAAGTCCATACATATATATGAATGTGCATTGCAAAGTTCAAATGTTTTCTTAGCCTGAAAATTATTTCCTCTTTCTCTCATTCCCTTTCTCTCTGTGCAATACCGGTGAGGGGAAATTCCTCTTTCTTGTGGGGACCAGTGTTGGTTGTCTGGGACAAAAAAGACATTTCATGACTCAGTGAACTCTGCAGAGACAACACAGGAATTCCTGGTCTATAGAAGAATGCCCCCAAAAAATCCAGGTCCCATTGCACTGAGACTTTTATTGAGATTGGAAAATGGTAACACCAGCCAATATCTACTTTATCATTAAACAAAAGGCAAATTAGGGAAGCTGAAGGCAACAAGGAAAAGGAAAACAGACAACAGTTAAAGAGCAACTGCTTTAACAGGCTCAAGACATCCTCAGGGTTCTTTCAGTCTTGTGGCATGTGGGTCTTTCCAGCAGTCTCCTTCAAGGGACACTTAAGACACTGGTAGCAGAAGGGTCCCCAGCCCTAAATATTAAGCATCCACAGCCGGGCAGTTTGCACGTAAAGTCCCATACCTCAACAGCCTCAGCTCCCTCTGCTACCACTGACACACATGCTTGGCCTCACTGAGACAACAGGAATACTTCCAGCCCCCTTCGTTACCCTCCTGTGATGCAGCTGATACTGCACAGCATTTTAGGAAATCGGAAGAAATGCTGCAGGCCAAGTGCAAGGCTGGGCATGCAAGTCAGGAGGCCTGTTCCTGAGGCCAAACCCCTTGTTTGGACCTGGCTCCTTGGGGGTGGCAAGGCACAGAGGAGCTACTCCACCATTCAGTTGAACCCCATCAATTTTTTTTATCCTCATCAATGAGGTTGCACAGGGCAACTCTCTAGCTTTGCCCATGCCAACTGCTGGCCCTGCCGCAGCAGTCAGAGTGCAGGTTGTCATTCTGGTCTAGAAAAGTTTTGTTTTATTTTCAGTCTGTATGGCTATTTCCCTGCTGTCTTCCTCTCCTGTTCCTCCACGTTGGCGAACAACTGCAAAATACACAGATCACATGAAGCGTCAAAAAGTACAGGTGTAAACAGAAAATTGTAAGTTGCTTGGACTTTCTTGATAAACAATCCTAATCTTGATAAACAATCCTGTGTTATGGATGGGCTCAGTTTGTGCATATCACGCTGGGGACCTGACAAGGTGTTGTGAGAGTGGGCAGCCGAAGCTCTAATGCTCACCCTTCCCACTTCAGAAAAACAGGCTGACAGCACTTGAACTAAAGGAGAGCTCTGCTGAGACAGACACCTCAATGATATGTCTGTTCTTGTTTCTGTAAAACACTAGTATGTGCTGGGTTGCTCAAAAATAAACAACATTTTGTAAGAAAGTTCAAGCTGGGATTTCCCCTTCTCCCAGGAAAAAAAGAAACAACAAACACAAAACCCCAAAATCTCATGGCAAAAGCTGTCTTACAGAAATCAACTTGTTCTTATTTTCTTGGAACAAGAAAGCATTTCCTTCAAGCATCACCCAAGATGACAGCAGACCCAGACCCTCTCCTGTCTGGGAGAATGGATGAGGACACACCACGTCCATTGACATTGACATGTTATCTTTGGTTACCTTTTTCTGACGTGGTTTCCATGTGTATCGAGAGGCCAGATGATGTGGCAGTACCTAAGGAACACACATTGGTTGCTCATAGAGAAACAGAACAGTCCAGCATGGTAGATGTGCATCGAATTTATCACTAGGAACTGAAGAAACACTGTCTCTTCTTCCCAGCCTCACCTTCAGCCCATGTGGTCTTCCAAAGGGCCCCTCACTGTCCACCTTTCACCACAGAGGCTGATACCCAGCTTTGGGGAAGTCACACAGTGATCATGTTCCATAGAAATAGTTCCCTTATTTAGTCTTCTGCAAACTACAGGACCGATATTTAAACATAAATAACTGCAAACTTATTGTGTTACATAGAATATGCAATGCTCTGGACCGGTTTGAAACCCTGTCCAAGGCCTGAGAAAGCAATCTTGGTTTCCCTGGGAAAGTTGGGCTGCTTTGAACTTTAACCCATAATGTCTTCCTGGATCATGACCACAGATTTGCCCTGGAATGAGCCTCAGGACTCCTCAGAAAGTCTGGGATTTACCCCTATCCCTGCTGCAAATGATGTCTACTGCAAACATTGTGCTATTCTACCTGGGTATATACAAACTAACTTTTATTTCCGATTTATCTCAAGCTTCCATTTGAAATCCCTGGCTAGATCCGCTCCAGACCGGAGGCAACGGGTTCATTCTCAACTTCTTCATTTTTTAATAAAAAGTTCTCAGTAAGCCTCACCTCTGTTTCAAAGCTTGCTACAACATCCCTGCACCCTGGAGCTTTGCATAGCCCCAGGTTTCCAAATGAAAGCCTAGTGCTGGTTCATTGTTTCATAACCCCGTTAAAGTCTGACCTAAGCCCCAAAGCCTAGAATGCAAGGCAGTGCCAGGATTACTCCGGCATTTAGCAGGAAAAATACATCTGAAAAGAACAATTAACATTTTGTTAATGTGCCAAGGAACAGACTGATCTGCATGTTGGCCAAAGGCAACTAGCAACTGCTGTTTACCTTGACATGTATGTGCTAAAGTGGGGCAGTTCTGATAGCAGAGGGTATTCTTAGCCTTAAAGTGCAATGACAGATGAGAGGTCCTCCTCTAATTTTCCATCCCCTCCATTAGCAGGAAAAGCACATAAAGCCAGCAGCAGAACTTGCAGTCCAACCTGGCAGATAATAATGCAAATTGCAGCAACAAAAGTGATAAAAATTTATGGCAGGAAAATAGATGAATGGGGTTGATCTCAGCTCCATGGGACAACACCAAATGCCACCCCCAAGGGAGACTCAGGTCCTGTTCAGATCGCTGCTGCTTTTACCAGTCATTAACATGTATGCCCATCTGGGGTTGCAGACTGCCACAGGTGTCTTGTGATGTTGCCGTCACCAAACGTGTTACAATACCTCATTAAAGAATAAAAGAGTTTTTGCAAGTCTCTCAAAACTATTTCTGCCTGCATGTTTTGCATCCTATATCCAGCTGGGAAAGTTCAAAGACGTCTGAAACTTAGGGAAGATCACAGACTACTGTCCCCAGATGTCTCTACACCAGCATCCTGCTTCCCACTCCACTCCACAAAAGCCTTGCTTCATCTAGACCCTTTAATACCAAACAGCATTGGTGGACATTCAACTCAGATCAGCCCAACTCCCCTGCTGCCTTCCTCTTACCCCAGGGCAGGTTGTTGCTCCCCTCTTGCTTCAGGATTGTTCTCTCGAAGGGATGTACCCACCATGCCCCTGGTTAATTGAGTGATGCATAGAGAGACAGGGGACAATCATGTCTTGATGGTGGGATTGTACTGTCCACAGCAGAAGATGCTGCCCTGCCTCATCTATCTTTTCATTTAGTCTCAGGCCTCCCTGCAAAACCTCAGAATTGAAGAATGGCAGTGAGCTGTAAGTGAAATTTGACCAGCAAAGGTGCAGTTCTACAACATCTGTTCAAGATGGAATAAAAGTCACACAATAATAAAGATGGATAGGTGAACAGACAGACAGACAGATATGTAGATAGACAGAGAGATAGATAGATAGATAGATGATAGTCTGTATCCTGTATATTAAAGCTGTAGACAATCTATCATCCAGTCTCTCTCCCCTTTTTTCTCTCTCCCCTTTTTTATCCCTCCCCTTTTTTAAATTACACCTATTGCTCCAGTGAAATTTATTACAATGTAAGAAATAATGACTTTCTAAAGATATTTTTTACTTTTTAAGCAGAGGTGTGAGGGTTCCCTGAAAACAAATGGATGAAGATGTGAAAGTTTATTGGATTGTCACGTCGGATACATTATCCCCAGGGCTCTGAATGAAGAATTAGACCATGGAGATCTTATTTGACATTAGATGTTTCAATTTCTCCAAGAACATTAGGCATGTTGGATTCAGCACTGAATTCAATAACAAACAACAGCGCTGACCCTCCCCCTTCCCCTTTTACCCCTTAGCATTTTAAGTCAGAGACATGTTATTAAGATTTATTTTACATTTTTATTATTGCACTCACAAGAAAAGAGAGATCATATTTGCATAATTCATTTTTATACAAACCTTTATGTATTACTTACAGCTGCCGATTCTCCCCCCTTTAATATATGTGTTTATATGGCAGTAAAACAATGACATTTGAACAATACAGAGAAAATGATTTACTTCAACCCTGCAGGTATTGCTGTATATTTATTAACCCCTGGGAATTATTTTGATTTAAATCCCTTTGGATAATGCTCATCGAGATAGTGAGGCTATGTACTTTCTAGTAGCTTCCCAAACAGACGGCAAGAGTTTACCATCAGACCCTCTTGGGGTGATCAGTGAATGGCCATTTGGCCATGGTGGTAGTTGGGGCATATTTATTCCTAATGCATCTCATTGGGACCACATTGCTGGGTACAGGATGAGTGCTGAGACACGCTCCTTGGGATGAAGAACACGGAGGATGAGCACCAGACTGCCCAGCATGAGGCACAGTTAGGAGCATTGACAGGGAGATCACCATATCCTCCGGGCCAGACCAACACAGCCACATGCACACCTGCTCACTGCCCTGTTGAGCCCCATGGACACATATGCCATGCCTCACCAGACCCAAGTCCACCTTCTCCACCTCACCTCACCTCCCAAGAGCTGATCAGAGCTGGGTGTGGCAGATTACTTTGTTCACTGGTAGCTCTTCTGGTCCTTTTTGTAGGTAGACCCCCTCTCCCCCAGACACACACAGGGCCATGTAGCCCAAACGACTCCTCTTCTCTCTGTTTTCACATGCTGCAGTCAGTGGTGGTGGTGGTGGTGGTGGTGATGAAGGTGGTTGTCATGGTAACTCCCTTTTCCCCTTCTGCTAATTCTGCAGGATTTCTTTCTACGGAATCGATTTGTGAATGTGCTTCCTTTTCTTGCTCACCCTTTAAAATAACAGCTATCAGGAATATTTCAGGAATGTAAAATTTGCCAAGCTAAGGGCTTCTCTGAGTGGCTGATACTGAAACAATACCTACTTGTGATTGCTACAGCCTCCAAGTGCTTTCAAAGGCAGCAGGAGAAGTTTCAAGGCAGAAGAATTTCCCAACCGAAGATGTTCCTCCCTCATTCCCAGTTGGAGTCGTGATGGGTTCTGTCCCTTACACGTGTTTGACCTAAAGAAACTCCCACCCTTCTCCTTCACAGTCTAGTCCTCATTCAAGACCTAAATTCATGGTCTTCTCGACATACTGGGGCAGCATGCTCCGCATTAGTTATGGATTAACCAAACTCAGCATTTAGTTTCTCGCTTTACTATTGTTGCTCTCATTTGGAAAGAGGCTTAGACTTCACAGAACCACAGAATCATTAAGGTTGGAAAAGACCTGTAAGATCATCATGTCCAACCACTAACCCAACACCACCATGCCCACTAAACCATGTCCTGCAGTGCCACGTCCACACATTCCTTGAACACCTCCAGTGAGGGTGACTCCACCACTTCCCTGTGCAGCCTGTTCCAGTGTTTCACCACTCTCTCAGTAAAGACATTTTTCCTAATATCCAGCCTAAACCTCCCCTGGTGCAACTTGAGGCCATTTCCTCTTGTCCTATTGTATGGGATCACCGGGCTAAACCTGTTTCGCAGCACAAAGGGGAGATGCAGGGAGTTGTGATTCGACTCAGCTTTGTCTCACCTTGACAAATCCTTATCTATGCAGAGATGACCTGGGGGGAGCTGCGGAAAGGGCTCAGCCCGGGGTTGCCTGAACACTGCCGAAACCTGAATGGAGCCGTGAATGATCCCTTAACAAACAAAATGCCCTGAGTACCATTCCATAACTATTCAGTAACTTTGTGTGCTAGACATCACTAAATTACCACACAGACTAAGGAGCCGAACCATCAAGGCACCAGAGATAAACATTCGTGCATAAGCCTGCCCCCATCCATCAAATCAGGGAATAAAACCCGTAAGGTTTGGGCAGAAAAATGGGGAGAGTCTTTTTTCCAAGGATACAGCTGGCCTGTAGGAGATTCTTTCCCCCTTGTCCAGGACGCTGTACAAGGTAACATCCCAGCGATTAAGAGGCCTTACCTGAGAGAGAGGGTAAGTGATTAAGAAACATACGTATGGTATCTGACATGCTTTAAGATCGTGATTAGTGCACTCTTTTTTTTTAAGGTATTAATATCTAGCGCGCTTGTGAATTGTGTATTTCATTGCAATAGTGCATTCCTCCATTGTATCCATAAAAAAACCTGCGATAGTGGCGTATTGGACCTGTGAGTGAAGTTCAAATAAATTCTTAATTTGAACCTGACAGTGAAGTCTTCTTCTCCGTCACACCTATCACTTGTCATTTGGGAGAAGAGACCAGAACCCACCTCACCACAAGCCTCTTTCAGGTAGTTGTAGAGAGCGCTTTCTCTGCACAGACTGGCTTTATATCAAAGACTGTGTTTGCCATCGGCTGAGCATGATGACATAGTGTGTCTGGTGAAGAAGGCTGGTTTTTTTGACAAACGATGCACTCATTTCACATAAATTTCCAGGGGGGGTGAAAAAAGTTTTTAGACCCTCCTCACTTAGAAGACCCACAGATAAGGGATTCCCAAAGAAGCAGGCAAATGGTATTATTAAACTACTCCATCAGGGACATGGCAGATGGATCTGGTTTTACTCCTTCACCCCAAGAAATTTAACCTCCAAATCTCTCTCCAGCTTATTTCTCCTTGCTAGAAACATGAGTTGCCATTTGCAGACTGCCAGCAGAGGCTTCTAAAATGGACTTAGATATTTTCTATGATACTTAAGGTCAAGAGAACAACAAGCTATAGAGACTATCTGCACTCCAACATGCTGCATTTAATGACACTTCCATCAGGAAAGGTTCCCCAGAGTGTTCTTCACATCTCTCCTGAAGTAAAAGTGAAAATTCCTTCACCCGGCTAGGGATTTATCTCACCTAACCTCTCCCATCTGAGTGCAAACATCACCCTCTGAGCCAGCTGTCTTGATGCTCTTCATAATCAGGTGAGAGAAATAGAGTGAGATTTGTCTGCCCCAGTTTCGAAGTCTCTCTCTTAAGACAAGATGCACTGCACACCAGCAAGGCACATTTCTCTCCAATAGTGATAAAAGGGCTTAGCAATACAGTCAAAATCCTGTTATGGAACAAAGGGAAGACCATATATATGAGCTAAAAATTTATTCATAGACCAGTAAGTGTTTTAACAGTCTAATAGACCAAATTATCCAATTAGTACAATAAAGTTTCATTAATGATGCAGTTAAAGCTGCTATACAGAAACATTCTCACCTTCCCAGTATCCATCCCCTACCTCTGGTGTGCTACTCGCCCTGCCAGTGTTCCTCTTTGTCCCAGGGCTGACAGCTCCGGTGTTCCCCCAGTAGCATGGAAGAGGCAGTGGGGGATTACAAGTCGTTAATGTACTGAGGTCTTCCCTGGCAGGACTGTGATGTCTGTCATGGGGTTTCTTCCTCCACACTCTTGGGTCCCCGCAGGTGTATCTTCATCCCTCCTATCCCCACCACATGTTCCTTTCTCCCTGGTCCCCAGCACCAGTGGCAGAGCTGCCCAGCACCCAGCCCGGACACACAGAGCACTGGTGTTTGTTGGGCAGTGTCTGCCCGGGGCAGCAGCCCTCGGCCATGTGGGGTGTCCCCAGTGCTGAGCTCAGGCAGGTTGGGCTTGAGTCCTTGGCCACAGGGACACCCAGCTCAGGGCATGGCAAGCCCAGAGCCATCCTCATACTCCCCAGTGTCAAGTCAGCTCAAAGCCTGTGGCCTTTCACTATCAATGGCTAAAATCACATGAGTTGGGCTGCAAATGCCAGCACAGAAAGATGTCCCCAGGGTATGTGTCTAATGCTGTTCCCAGTGACACTAACCACAGGGCACTGACCTCTTCTTGTTCACCCTCCCCACACGAGGGACGGCCACTGTTCCATTCTCTCCATGGCATACTCTGATGTCCAGCCTAAAAGGTGCCCCAGCCATTCCCCCTCATTTTTTTTTCACTGAGTCATGGAATAATTCAGGTTTCAAGTGACCTATGGCACTTTTTGCTCCAACACACCACCAGGGTCAATGGAGAAAGTTCTCACGTCAAAGTTAGATGAAGTTGCTCTGGAAGAGAAGCATTTTCCTTGAAAAATCTCCAGTTGATACTAATGCTGAAATAAGACAACATCTACCCTGTTTCTTCAGTTGTTTCTCACCCCTCTGAGCTCAGCACCTCTTACAACCAGAAGTTTCAGACACTGAGCACTTTTCTCCTGACAAAAAAGAGTGGTCAGAATCTACTGTTAGCTTCACTTATCTGTCATGAAAGTTGATGGGAAGCCTTTTGTTCTCCCAGCACACAGAACTGCATTTCATGGACAGAGCATTTTAGAAAGTATTATGCTAGAGTTTGATCCTACCTTGTTTCAGACCATGTAGAGATGTGCCTTCAGCTTTGAAGGGAAAAGGAGAAGGCACTTAATCAATAGCCATGTGGGTGATAAGCACATAAAACAGATGAGGTTGGCCAGCTTGTATAATAATAAGTAAGACCATATAGGTAATGTATTATTTAGGAAGAAAGACGACCATGGTGGGGATGGTCTTTATAAGGATCAAGACTGCTTAAGGAGTATGTCCTTGTAGTTAGTTATTTCATGTAGCCTCTTACCTGGAGCATTCACAGTAAGTTATTAAGATGAGGAGGAAAATTGCAATGAATGTCTTTGGTTGTGTCCTGAAGAGGTCAGAAACAGGATATTGTGACTTCCAAAACCTCCTGTCCAGAGCATATATGCATGTAAAATGCCTAAATATTATGCAGTAAGACCTTTTTCTTTTTTCTTTTTTTCCACTACGAATACTTTTAGACTGAAGCAATACTGTTGCTGTAGAACTTGGATCAAATGGGCTGAAATCTATGGCCAGAATCTACTCTCAAACAACTTCTTCATCCGCCACCGCCAACAATCCCAACAGATCCTTGTCAGGTTGAAGCCTGACTGATTTTAGCCTTGTTATTACAACTGTGCAATGCTGAATGGAGATGAATGCTCAGGATATGCTTCTGTCTCCAGCTGTGCTTCTTGAAGTGGTTACTGCTCCCAAATGCACCTGCAACTCTTTATCACCTTTCTCCTGCTTCCTCCTCCCGCAGATCAGCTGAAGTGCTCATGCAACTGCTTCCTAACCCACTGCACTTGATATGAACTGGATTAGCAGAAATGTACTTTTGAGACTGTTTAAAGCAACCTGGCTCACTTAGGCTGTAACACGTTAGCTGCTCACGAGCAGCTCAATGCAGCCTATGCAGCTAGCATACGTAAGAGGTGATGACAACCTCCAGCTGAGACCATGGCAGAGGCAGTACTCTCTTCAGACCACTCAGAGGGAAGTTTGTTCCATACAGAGAGGATTAAATGCTGCAGATCTATTTAACCAACTCCGTTCCGTAGCAAATTCACACTCTCCTTTATAACAGTTGATGTTTATAAAAATTAAAGTACATAATCATCCCAGTAATCGTAGTAAGAGGCAGGGATACTGATTTTCCTTCAGCATTTGTTCACTGTGATGACTGTGTTCTTACAAGACAACAGTGCTCTTCTAGCACACGCATCAGAGTTGGTACATCACAAGAAAAGACGACGTTCCAGAGCTTAATCTGGACTAGGCTGAGCAAATCAGCCCATTTCAGACCATAGGATTTATGTCCTGGAATGGACAAAAGCTGTATGATAAAGCCATCAAAGTGCCCTCTCAAATCTAGGATGTTGTACACTAGAAGCCATTCAAGGCCCAGAAAAGCCAAACAGAAGCTGCCACTTGAATTGCCTTTCTCATGGTTACTCTCTCCCTGGGCTGGAGTTTGTGGCAAAAGAATTAATGTGGTTCTAAAGGTAATTTGAAAGCGTCAAGAGAGGCAAATTATCACATGAAAATGCAAATCGTGCCTTATCTGGGCTGTTCCACAGCTGCTATGATTCATCACCATTTCTTCATCTGTTTTTTTTCTTTTCCAGGTGAGATCTCAATAAAAAGCAGGGGGAGGGTGAGAGTGGTAGAGGAGAGCTTCATTTGCCAGAAGAGATTTATGGCTCCTTTTATCCTAACGTAAAATGCCCTTCAACAGGGGAGGAATATTAAACATTTAAAATCACCATCTATCATTCAGCCCTTATCTGATGGTGACCGCAAATTCCTCACACGTATAGCACAGGTAGCTCTGCCTTGTTTCCCACATTATCCCCTGGTTCAGGAGACCAGCACCCTCCAACCAGCTCTCCGCAGCCATCCCTCCACACCAGAGATGCCAAGATACCTTCTACCTCAGGGACAACTCCAGTGGTGTAAAGTAGTATTATACTTCCAACTTCACTGGACCTACAAAAACTCACTCCAGCAGAAGACCTACAATTATTTTCTCCACATTTCTCCTATATAAACTCCTTCATTAATGGAAGTCATGTTGTGTTGGATTTACACCATCCCAGCAACCACACTTTTCTGTGTGGTGGAGTATGTGATCTACAGACTTGCTCACCTTTACATTGGTTGCACGGTTGCTGATGAGTATGGAGTACTGGGGACGGGAAGAAGGGATGGTGAGTTGTCACTTAATATTACTGCAAAGCATATTGGGATCAGAAGACACCATGCAGCATAAGTGCTTTCAGTTTTCAGTTGGAAGTGTCACGGTGTAACAGAGTCGAGCTGGAGTATCTATACTTGCTGAGGATAATGCTCAGTTAGGTAGAGCCTCCAAATGCAAGGTCTACTGCTTTTATGAAACAAAACAACTGTTTCATGCAGCTTATGCAAAGAAAAAAATTATTATTACATAAAAAGATATACCATAGCACTGTAGAATCATCTTGTGTATTTGTGCGGGCATGTGCTTCTGTTACTTTAATGGCTATTGCACATGAACTACCAGTACAAAATACAGATAAAGTATATTATATCGTACAGGTGCATAGTGTCAGTAAATACATCATTTATAGGCAGTTTATCTATATTTTCCATCGGCAGTTGACATTGCAGATCACCTATGCTATGCACAGACAAAATGGCAATTAAGCATCAATATCTTCAGATCACAGCGCTGGCCGGCTCCTGCACAGGGTACCCTTCCAGCAGCAGCGGTGAGAGCATGACCAGAGAGGAAAGCTTTGCCATTATCTCTGTCCTGCACTGTGTGCATATCCATATCCAGCACCACTTAGGAACCACTCCAACAAGTGATCATCTTAACAGGGTCAGCACCTTTCCTCCCCAGGACCCCATAACAAACTTAGCATCAGCTCCTAACTAATTGAATTGGTGCATGATCAACGGTCTAATTGAAGACTATGTTGCATCCATTTCCAGATCATATTATTTCCCGATTTTCTTTCTGAGTTTCTGTTCACAGATTTAGGAAAAAGGCAAAGAATAAAAAAAAAAAAAAAAAAAAAAAGAAGAAGGGAAAAAGAGAGAGGGGAAAAAGCAGCTTTACTTAACAGTTGCTATTTTGGTATCAAAAGGAGTCTGCATTGTTGATTAGAGCAAGAGATCATTATCCCTCTTAGGAGCCCGATGAAGGTCGTTGTGTTAACCTTCAAATCGCTCTGTAACTGGAGGTTGCTTTTTTCTCCTGCTGAGCCACACTGGGAGAAAAAAAAAACCAAACTCAAAGGAAGCAAGTCCAGCTCAGCTTCTGCAGACTGGAAAAGCAGAGATGTGGCAGGGTGGGATTAACTTTGGATGTTGTGTATTGTTAATGTGTCGTCAAAGGAGGGAGGCAGGAGGTAGGGAGATGGAAGTAAAAGATTTAAATGTTTTATCCACTGGGTGCCCTGTCGTGACTGGACAGCAACTGGTAAGCACCCTGAGTAACTCTATAGACAGTTCAAAAACGGTGTGTCCGAAAGCAATAGCTCATTAAGCACTAATGTCTGGGGAAGCATTTGTATATTTACTCAAATAGGAAGGAAGACAGTTGACACCCAACAAACTGCCCATGACAAGATAATTCAGATCAATAAATAGGGAGATTCTTCTCTACTGCGCAGTGGATGATAATGCTGCTCCTTCTTTTTTGTTGTTCTTTTACAGCAGGTCCCAGGTTTACGTGTAGAAAGCACTACAGGGATCTCTAGTGTGTTATCAAGGATCAAGGCTCTTAGGCAGCTGGTAAAGATTTAGACAAAGCCGCCTCTCTAGATATACAGTGCATGATGTCCTTCCCACTGATGTATTTCTTTGACCCACAAACTATGGCCTTGATGATCACAGGGTCCCAGGGAAAGGGACAAACGAGAAGGGCCTCTTGGTTATGGAAGCCAGATATAATACCTCTTCCTTGGACCCTATGGTCAGCAGAGGTGAGATCCACCATGGGAGAAAGATTCTGGCTTCCACACTGCTCAGTCTGGCCTAGAAAATTACCAAAGCAGCCAACCTTGGCAAGAAGGATAGAAAGCCAGGAGAAAATAGGAGAAGAAAGCCATGCCCCAGTGCTCTGCAAAAGGCCTCTGCACCTGGAGCTTCTCTCCACCCCAGAGCTCCCCTGGCTTCTTTGGCTTCTTGATTTATATCATGTGGACAGAGATACAGACCTTACACTTTTCTTATGATGTCTTACATGTACGCGGTGCCTCTCTCTCCACCCCCCAACCCCTTGTCACTGATTTCCCATGCAGATTCATTCCCCCATGCAAACCCCTGGTGCATGCGTGTGATCCATCCTGTCCCTGTGCTGATGCTGGCTCACTCCATTAGCTGTTAGAAATGGCCTATTTCTGTGCAAGGCTGAAACTGCTTTGCAAGACACTGGATCTACCTGCTGCCATCCAGTTTCCTTCCCTGTGGTGCCAGTGCCCTTGCATTGCTAATCCTTCTCGGAAAACTTCTATTCTAAGTCAATCAATGTGTCAATTTAGCATTCACCTTTTGTTGCGTCTTAAATCCTTATAATCCCTGTCCTTGCTTCTACATGTTAAATAAATAAAGCTCACATTTTCTCCTGCCTCTCCCTGCTCCCTGTGCCTGGTGAGGAGCAGGGCCTGAGGTGACATCTCCCAGGCAAGACATACAGATGCAAATCACTGGGACAGGTAATGTGTGCAGGGGAGTCACCTCAGCCTGAAGACAAGGTGAAAAAAAACCCTGCAAAGGAGTAGAAGAGGCTGTCCCTGTCTCTACCCTCACCTCCTATGGCCACCCCAGCTACCAGCTGAAATATTGTAGTAGGAGAGTCTTTTCAGGGACAACACTGCATCTGCTGCCCTTTCAGGTAAAAGCATTTGGAAAGGTCTGAAATGAGTGGAGCAAATTCAAGTACATCCTGCTAGGACTTAATAAAAGAAGGTCTATTTCCAGTTTTATGTGAGTCCCACTTTTCGCTGCAGACAATTCCTTTCTCTGTGGTATTCCTAATCTGCAGGCTGTGAGGATGCCACACCAAAGAGGAATTCATCCAGGTTGTTTTTTTTTTAATACAAGATATCCTAATACAAGATACCTTCCCCAGGCAGAGGTGTAGACAAGGATAAATGCAGGGAATTACACTTAATCACCTCTAGTATGGGCAAGAAAAGTTCATCCTCAGGTAGATGAGAAAGCCACTTGTTAATTTGCTACATGACTGCTGCTTTCTTGGCAATAGCAACTAAAGATGACAACACACTTTTGACATGCCTCAATAATTTGCATTTTGCCACCATAAGCCCACATGAGAAAAATTTCCCCTTTCTGATGTTGTTAGGGACTGGGTGTGACCGGGGGGGGCCACAACTTGTCTTACACCTCCAGCAGTGCCTAGCCACTTGGCATGGTGAAAATGTCTGCCACATTAAAGAGAATCACAGAATCACTAAGGTTGGAAAAGACCTGTAAGATCATCAAGTCCAAACATTGGTTGGACAGGTCTTTTCCAACCTTAGTGATTCTGTGATTCTGTGATTAACAAAAAAAAACAAAAAACCCCCAAAAACCCCACAAACCACCACACAAACAAAAAAACCACACCATACACCACCATGCCCATCAAGCCACATCCCACAATGCCACATCCCACAATGCCATGTCCACATGCTCCTTGAATACCTCCAGTGATGGTGACTCCACCACCTCCCTGGGCAGTCTATTCCAGTGTCTCACCACTCTCTCAGTAAAGAAATTTTTCCTAATATCCAGTCTGAACCTCCCCTGGCGCAACTTGAGGCCATTTCCTCTTGTCCTGTCACTCATCACTTGGGAGAAGAGACCAACACCCACCTCCCCACAACCCCCTTTCAGGTAGTTGTAGAGAGCGATAAGGTCTCCCCTCAGCCTCCTCTTCTCCAGACTGAACAACCCCAGCTCCCTCAGCCGCTCCTCATCAGACTTGTGCTCCAGACCCCTCACCAGCTTCATCGCCCTTCTCTGGACACGAAGATGGGGCTGTGGAGACGATGACAGCTCAGCATGCTGGGATGATGCCTTGGCCCACTTCACTTCACTGTTGACCTTTTTTCCTCCACACCCTGGGTTTCTATTGTGCACAGGAGCTTGTTGCTCCCTGACTGACATCTGGCCCCCACCAAATATCCCACTGGGAAACTGTTTCCCTCAACTCCCCATGGCCATGGTCATGGGGAGACACTGGACAGTCTCAGTACCAGAACTTCTGTCCCCAACTCTATGTCCCTGCTGCACACAAACTCTGCTGGTCTGTCTGTTAGCCAAGGCCTCCACTTTAAATTCTCCTTCACACTGGTGCTCTATAATACTCAGAGGTTTTTGGAAGAGCCCTGGAATGAGAAGGGTTCGATGAGGAAAATAGTATTAAGTGGACCAAAGGTAATGAATGGACACTACTTCTTCACCACTGATGCCTGAGATCCATTTTAGCCATGTAGGGAATACAACACACATCTCCACTGGTTCTTGACTCTTGGAAGAACAAGGGTATGGCTCTGTCTCCAGCCAGAGGTTGGTACTGGTGCATGTACATCCTGGTCATTCATCAGAGGGTGACAGGGCATGAGATTTACAGTAGAATACAGCTGGATGCTCTGGCCCAATAAAGGAGCGTTAAAATAAAGTAAAATAAATGACAAGAGAATTTTATAGAGCATTGAAAACAGCTCCACAGAAAGGATCAGCTCTTCCATCGGATGCTGCATGTGGATGATGATCTATCTGGGCCAGGCATTATCCCATTCATGTTGACAGAGCACCTAGCATCATGGGGGTCCTGCTTTCTGACTCCAAATCTCCAGCGTTACTGTGGCACAAGTATTTGGGTGCCTGGCTGGGTGACCTGGAGCAATTGAGTTAGCATAGCTGAAGAAAGTGCTTATAACTTCACCTCTTAAAAGACCTTAGCTTGCTTGTCTGTGACCGAGAGCCGTATTCTCAGCACTCTGGTGTCTGCAGAGCCTCTGTGTGTGGATATCTCTCATATGCTTCCAGCTCCTGCACAAAAAGTGCTAGAATTTCGCAGAGATATTATTGCTCTGCATCCTCAGTTTCCTGTTGAACTTCGCGAACGTGGGCCTCAATACCCTTTCAGCCAACGTCAAAAATTATATAAACCTTGACCCAAGAGCTAAGTGGCAGAGGAGGAGGATTTATCTTCCTTGTGGGGAACAGGTCTTCAAAAGATTGTGGAAAGGGAGTAGAACTTCACCCTCCCTCTGGAAAAGAGAATTAGAAGTGCTGAGTTCTAAACCATCCATCCCTCAGCCCAGACACTTCAAGCAGACATGCTTTTCCCACTGACTCGGGAACATGGGCTTTTCCAATTAACCTGTCAGGAAGAGCAATGTATTATTTTCCAGCACTTGAGTCATTTAAAAATCAGCAGATCTCAGTGATCTGCTTGGCATGTTAAACTCTAAGTCAGTGTCAAGGAGGTACGTGATGCTGGCTTCACCACAGCCTGCAGAGCAGATGCGGTAGCAGAGGGACCTGAGGTTGGAAGGAGATGCTGCATCCATGAAAGAGGAGAAAACCACACAGCCAAGATGTTAACGCCTCATTTGGGAACTTTGCTGTATTATTATAAATCCGTACAAAGTCTGTCACTGGCAGAGACCCAGTTTGGACAGCCATGCCCTAATACACATGATCAAGAGCATGCCAAATACTGAATGGTACTAACTGTGGAGGGGGCTATCGCCCCTTGAGAATTCAGAGAAATAGGTCTCTTGACGAATGTTGCTGAACCAAAGGGGTGATCTCCTCTCCCATCCTGTTACCTTTTGACTATGTCCCAGTACACTGAGGACCTGGGCTGGAAGTTTTGGATGCATCCAAGATGCTCATCACCTGGACCACTACCAGTCTGATGCCCTGGTTGTGTTGATGGAGATAAATCCCCGACTTCAGCGCATCAGTATTTTTCCTCTGGCATCTTTCCCTCCACAACCCAGGCCCCACTATCAGCCATCCTCTGGCCGGTGTATCGTGTCCTAGCTAAGTATTTCTAGGCAGAAACACACACCTGAGGTCTGCTCTTTAAAGCACATGTGAATGCCTGGGGACTTGAGGGGGGGGTGGTGGGGGGGTGGTAAATGGGTTTCTTTGCAGGCTCCTCCTGTGCTCCTGGGGAGATGATGTGGTTTTTTGCCTGTCTTCAATCACAGAACAAGAGCTAAGTGTTATTGATCTGAGACCTAGAGGGAATATTTCTGAGCAGTTCACCCTGGCATTAGTCCATCACTTAGCTGGTATTTATTATTCAAGGCTGGCAAGGGATTCCTGGCAGCATGCCCTAGCCAGACAGCAAGCTGATGACGGAGGAGCTGAGTGAGTCAAGGGCAAACGAAGAGGGGAATGAAGGGAAGAAGGGGAAGTAATTGCAAAGTAGATTTTCCCTTCTCAAATTAACTTAGGTCGTTCCCAAAGTCTCTCTCTGCAAAGTTGCCCCTGTGTGCATTAAAAACCCAAAGCAGGATGCACACATGGAGCTTGGCAGATGGTCAGCTTGAGCTGATTTTTAACTAAGACTTAGGGTAAAAATGCAGAAAAACAAGACAAGAACAGGACAAGGCTTCACCCACCAAGAAAGCATGAAGGGTGCCTGCGATGGATCAAAGTGGCAGTGGTGTGGACACTAGCAGAGTGGAAGGGGGCTGTTCCTCAAAGCTGGAAGATCTAGGAGGAAGAGTCATGACAGTATCTGTCCTGCTCAGTGAATAATGTCGTTTGGTTTGTTCCCATCAGTTCAGATAGGTTTGTCCTGTCTTATGACTAACAGAAAGATATACAGCCATGTTGGTTGATCTATCCAGTCCCTTTTGACTCCTGTCAAAACCATCCTTTATTCCTTGCTAGGCAGGGCCAAGCTAATTTGACATGACCTGATGCAGCAACTCCTTTTGAAAGCTCATCAGAACAACAGCACAGCAGATGCAAAGCGGGTATCTCTGTTTGCAAAAAAAGGGCTAGGAAGTTACTGAGTCTGAAGCAGGACAGGAAGCTTTAGTGATCATCATTGCTGTCCTTGCCAAGGAAAAAAATTAGGGAAAACACAGCCTCAACAGCCCAGTTTTGTGACAATTCCCTGTTTCTCTCTGATGGCCATCCAAGAGCACAGTGGTGATTCAGGGCAATATCAGGGCTCATTCCCTGGTGAACTGGGGATAGAGGCTGCAAACTTTCAGGGACAGATTAGATGAAAAAAATAACGTCTACAGTGTCAGCTCCCAATCTGCTATCCCCATGCCAGTTTTACAGGGCACTTTGCACAGCTCCTGGCTTTGAAGAGTCAATGAAAAACAGGAGCACATCATGCAACATGGATCAGACTGAATGAGGGTGTCCTAAGGGTCTTGTAAGAAGGGTCAGAGGATCTCCTGGGAGGAAGGAGTTAAGTCTTTGCTTAGCCTAGCCCCAAACCTTGCAGCAGGGTTATGGCAAAGCAGGGTCAGATCAAACTTTCTGTGGGCTTGAAGGAAAATCCATAAAAATCAGCTTCTGGGGAGACAGCAGGCTGGGCAGAGCATTTGAGAAGTTGGGCACATGGCACCTCTTTTTCCTAGGCTGTAAACTTGTCTGTGTCTTTCCAGGCAATAATTTTGCCAGTTTAAAAGCTCTTGTAACCTGTGCACTAAGGTAACATTGGTAGAAAGGGGGTAAAAAAAATCCCTCAGTCTTGGTCAGATTAAAGAGCCCTGCAATGAATTCTCCCATTACTGACCTCTGTGTTCATTGTTGAGACAATGGACTAAGGGACTGGCACATTTGCTTGGTTTTCCTCTAGCTAAAAATTACATTAAGTTCAAGTGGGACAATAATAATAATAATAATAATGATAATAAAAAATAGCACACCATTCCAGCTCTCTCAAGCAAACAGCTACCAGGCTAGTCCAGCTCTCACTCATTTTACAAGAAACCCCAGGCACTGAGTTTTCACACCTGAGTCTTTGTGTTCCTTCTTTCTGAATGTTTCAGTCCTCCCCCAAATGTTCATAGCAAGACCTGGGCAAAAATGTTCCTGTTTGGCTTCCACCTTTGAAATAATTTTTGATTTCTTGAGCTTCCTTATATCTTAAATCTGAAAATGGGCTCATTACAAATGTTGGTCTAAAAATGCCATATAAGAAGCTGTCCAATGGCTGCTAAAACAACAACAAGAAGTAGCTCTATCCAGGATCCTAAGATTTTAGTCTGTTAGGTGGAGGCTACACCAGCAGAAGATCTGGCTGCTCTTCTTTTTGTGGTACAGACAAGTGTTTCCTGATTTTTCATCTCAGTTATTCTCTGGATACAAGGTTTGGAGAACAAGGCTGGAAAAGTTAGAGGGAAAACCCAAATAGTGATGGATGCCTGTTCCCATGAGCTGCAAAGGCATCTTTTCCCATGAATTGTACAACGTTGCCATGTTTCACACCCTTGCTGCTGCCTTTCACAAAGCGAGGACTGTGGAAATTAAGTGATCAGTGTGGCTTGATAATTAAGATGGCAGCTAATGTGGGCTCGGTAGGTTTAGGCTGAAAGAAGGTATATTTTAATTATTAGTGTCCAATTAAATATTGAATAAGTTCCATTATTGTAGGGGGATTTTGTGTCTCTCAGGGACCCTCAAAAGAGTTAATTAGAGAGCCTGCACACTTGCAGACATGGTGTGTATGTGCCTCCACCCCCTTCAGTGCTGCTACAGATCCCGATGCAAGAATGCAGGTATTTTCCACCCTGTGAGCCTGAAACAGGATTTTTCTGTGTTCTTTAAACTATCAAGTAGCAATATATCTTCAACAACATGAAACTTGTCATAAATTGCAAAACAGATAGCTGCTCGCATGCTGCTGTGACTGGAGTAATCTGTTAATTTAAAGCAAGCATGTGCATGTCCCTGCCAGCCTGTAGCCAGAGCAGCGACCACAGTATGGACACATCCTCACGTTGGTAAGAACACGTCCAGCAGTGAGCTCTTCCCCGGCTGGACGTGGCTCGTGTTGCTGAGCCTAATCTCAGATACCTTATCATGAGTTCAACTCCCACCACGCCATTCATGAGCTTTTCAACAGCTATGACAATGCATCTGGCTCTATTTATTTAGGTATTGACCACAGCCTTATCCCTTGGTTGTCCCCATAGTTTAATTGTTGGCATGCTCCCTGATTTTTGGCTCATGCCAAATAGCACACTCCTAGACATCAAATAGGTTCTGAGGGATAGTACAGTTGGGGACTATTCTCAATAAGTTGTTTCAATGCAGCGCAGCTTTGTTATTAGTGATAAGAGAGCTCAACCCTGTCAGTGCAAGCCAGGCCATACCAGTAGCAAGGGTACAGGAGGACAGTGCCTGGACATTGCATCTGCTAAAATAGATGTAGCCTGTGATTGTAAGTTAGGTTTTGGCAGCATGATGCAGAGGTGCAGAATTTGCCAAATAGAGGTACTGGCCACTCAAAACCTACCACACCGGTCCAGACCCATGACCTGTCAACATTTAAGGGTGGCCTAAACGTCCAGCATCAGAGGGAAGAAAAGCAACCCAGCGTGTCATCTGGAATACAGTGCAATCCTCCCATTAGGTGGGGAAGAAGATGACGTGACCCCAGCTGGCAATCAATTCGCACGTGGCATCCATCAGGCTGATGCGAAAGCGAGCTACAACTGGAGTGCTTGTCATCAAGAGAAGATACATGGAAGGGGAGGAAATGGGGGAAATAATAGTCTATGGGGGGCTATTCCTGAGGCAGCCCCATCCAGCAAATAGGATTATTGGTACTGATGAGATAATTCACTAACAAGTCGTGTCAGATTTAAGTGACCCTCCTAGATGACAAGGGAATGCTGGGGAAAAGTGGGGTGAGAGATCCCAGATGGGTCTTGGTCTTCGTTCGCTGCCCAGCACAATCTCTGCAATGGGAAACTGGGTGGTGGTTACAATCTTTTGTAATCTTTACAATCTTTTACAATCTTTCTAAGTGAAATTATTTCTTTTCTCATGAGAGAACCCCTAAGTTTTACAAACAACATTTCAGACTGAAACTGAATTTACCTCCAACAGATAGTTTGTCTGTATTTTTAAGCCTTCTGTCATGCCTCAGCCCATCTGTAATGCATTCATCCTCAGAGAAAAATCCATCCCAAGGGAACCAACACAAAATACAGCCAAGTCCCACAGACAGCGTTGGTAGGAAAAGGATCTAAATCCAAATCTCTGGCTACCACAGTCACTACGTGACCAGCCAGCCTCTCCAATATTCAGGAACCCTCACATGGAGATGAGCCACGAAAACCTGCCCTGTTCAAATCCCCATCAGAAAAGTTGCGCTCATGGCTAGGCTGGCCTAAAATTAGAGTCCCTCCAGTTTCCTCAGTAGTGTGTAAAGGACTTATATTGTAAGTAAGTCCTTTAAAACTCCTACAACACTGGCTAAATTTCTTTCTAACTTCTCCCATAAATGTTTTCGCAAATAAAAATTGTCCTTTGACCTTGGTGCTTTAAAAATGAAATTAAACCTTGTTTTAGTGAGAAACAAAGGTAAAAACAGTCTGAACAGTGAAATTATTCCTGTAGTTCCCAACATTTAGGGCTGTTCTCATTACATGGATACACAACTAGAAATGACAAAGCAGTCATCTCTTGATTCACACCAGCAGAAACCAGAACACATTTTTGATGACAGCCTTTTCAAATGTTTTGGGAGCCCTGTGAAAGAAAGATGATAACAATTAGATTAATCACACTAATTATTAATGATGGCTATTGCAGTGCAGTTTCTCTCAAACAGAAAAATGAAGTGACATATAAGCCTGCTGCAATGTAGTCTGATTCTGTTCTCAGCTCTGCTCCTTGTTAGAGGAATCCACCATGGATAAAACGGTGATGGTCAGAAACAGCTGATGTGAAACAGACTACCATCACCATGTAAAGAAGTGTCATAATTAAGCAATCTCACTGTTTTCTCTGTATTTTGCAGATAAAGCCATTTCTTGGTCCTCCATTATACTAGGCCCTGTACAGGCCTAATGCAAAAAAAGATGAGCCATGCCCCATAATAAAATAAAAAATGCAGAAACATGCACCTGAACCCAAATTCCCAAGCCCATCTCTTCCTCACTATCTTATTCATAGGGAGACTTCTCACGCTGAGTTTATTTTTCTTCTCCATCAGACAAGTTGCTCTAAGAACAGAGACTGTCTTTCAGAGGAAGACAACAAATTGATCCCATTTGAAATTCTTCTTCATCCATGACCAACCCAATTTAAAGTGCTATTAATCTGAGTGGTGGCTTCCCCAGCGGAAAAGATGCAAACAAAGATTTGGATTTCTTTTTTGTTTGCGTTGGATTTCTTCACTGATGCTGTCTGTGATTTCTTTTGTTTTTAATAATGCACAGACATAACTGCATCATCTGGGTGAAGGCAGCTCACCACCTGCCACTGTTTATTGATTTGTTTATCTTCATTTACCTTTACAGAAAAAAACAGGGAGCACAGTTTGTGTCCTTCCTGTGACCAGAGTCAAGCAGCAGGGATTCTAGGCATGTGCATCTTGATGGAGAAAAAGACCTTGAAGAACATGAGCGGGACAGCTTTTAAACACCTGGTGACCATATCATTTCAGTTGCAAACTGCAACCAGAATAGAAATGCTGTGGATGCATCACAGCGGTACAACCAACAGAGAAGTGGAAGAAGTCAACTCATTGTCATCACAAAGTGTGATGGGTCTGACCTTCACCCCGATCCTACAGAGGGGTGACAGCGCTGCCCCTGCAATGCGTGTGCTGGTGCAGAGTGGATAAGGGACTCAATGCCTTTTAAGATGCTGTGGAAAAAAAGGCTGTTGTTAGTTTTTAGTGCAAAACCTGTGAGCAGTGGCTGTAAGGAGGAAAAGTAAGTTTATTTAGACTTCAGGAGCTATAATAAGATACATCTTACAAAACACTTCAGATGAGGGGCTAAGCTTTGAGAATGGTCATGCTGGTCATGACTGGAGACATGATACTGGGGTAAACGGTCCGTCAGTCTGAGCCAATGTGGCCATTCTTGTGTTGTTCTGGAGAGAGTTCATATTACTTGATAACAGCCACCTCTAAATGATGATGGCTATTCCTATTCTCTAAAGGAGGGACAGGACCCACCTCACTGATCAAGGCACCTGAATTCAGGTGTCTACTTACAAGTGTCTCCACATGTGTCAGATGTCTTTGTCATTTGAGATGCCCAGAAATGTCCCACTTGCCTTCAGTCTTTGTTTCTGAAGGGCTCAGATCACCAGTGGATCCAGTGTCATATCTACCAGTCCCCTGGGGATGAGCCAGGTACTGCAGGGAGTCTCAAATGGCATTAAGCGCTTATGCTTAGGCAAACTCCATGTAGTCAGGGGAGTCTGTAAGGGCTCCCCTTGCTAAAGCCAGTAGCATTTCAACATGAGCTGGTGTCAGGCACCCACAAGACATTTCTGGCCTTGAGCATGGGTAGGGTTGTTCAGCAACAACTCCCCTAAAGCTGGCATCACCTGCCCTGCTCTGGGAGGGAAGCATCTCACCTGCTATGCACCTGCTGAGAAGGCTACAAACCCATATAGCATTCCCTTCCGCAGAAGTTTCCCTCTCCCCCTTTTTCATAGTGAGCCAGAAGTATCCTGTTTCTTGTCACTGGGGCCTTCACACATGTCTACAGCAGCCTCCATTTTCCAGCCCTGTGGCCTACTGGGCTAACATGGCTTCAGGTTTCTGCAACTAAATGCCATTACCCCAAGGAAAGGTTGGCCGCAACTAAAGGGACAGTCCTTGACCCATGCTCACTCCATAACCAGGCTTGGGCATTGTCTGGGAGTGCTAGGTAACACATCCCAAAAGAGTGGCAAGACTTTGCTCCAGCCTCAGTCAAGTTTCTTCTCCTAGTATGAACCTAACTGAGACCATTCCCTGGGGCTCCTTATGTGTATCCCTGTCTCCGGAAACAAATCCAAAATCACTTGGATTTCCCTGAGACTTTGGAATATTGGGAAAGCAGGCTCTAGACGGAGAAAATCCTGCTAAAAACTGAGCAGCACTTTGAGTCCATGGTTGGACTCTCAGATGAATTGTCAAAGGGAAATTAACTCAAATTGTAATGAGAAAACAAGAACCAGCATGTTTATACAAGACTTATGAAACCTCTCTGTACATTTATGTATATATCTACTTGTATGACCTCTCCGAACTCTTAACAGGAAGGTGGAGTTCTGACAAGTTTGGAGGTGACTGGCAGCCAAGTAAAGGAGACAATTCTACCTTTGCTCTGACAGAAAGCTTGCAAAATGAGCTTGCCCCTTATGAGCCACCTGAGAATCCATATAGGAGCGAGTGCATTCCAGTGTTCCCACCACTGGAAAAGATTTGGCTGGAGTTTTCACCTTCTGAGATGCTGGCATTGCTCAACCTGAGGATGCCGGTCCATGGGGAAAGGAGGCTTCCTGAGCACAGCAGTGTGGTTAAATGATTTGCTTCATTAAAAAAAAGGCAGAATTTGCCTCTGTCCCCCAGATTCTGCTGTCTGTCTGGATGTTTTCCTGCCCCCTTCAGAAAGACGTACCCTTGACACGGTGACACAGGAAGCAATGTGCAGTGGTGAACGGTCTGCCAGCAGCATCAAGAAGCTGTTGTGCAGGGGGAATGTCTGTCTTCCTGCTCTTGTTTTAAGGTTTCTCTTTTCTGCTATAATGCTACACAAAACAATGCTCATATCTAACCTTTTCCAGATAATCTGCTTTCTGTTTGCAGTTTCATGCTGATCATTTTGACCAGAAGAACAAGATGGAGCCGCCAACTGCCTCCCTGGGCTGGCTTTCTCATGCCACTCTGCCCTCCAGACTGAGTGCCACGAGTGCCTCAGTGCAACCCTTGAAGACTGAAAACCTGAGGACTGAAGTGCCTAATCCCCCGCAAAAGCTTCTGCTGGCTTCAACCATAAGTTTCTGTTGAAACTGCAGCAAGAGGTCTCTGCTGGAGGGAGAAATCCCCTGGAAGTCAAGAGGAAACCTGTCAACATTAGGAAACCACAGCCATTTAGCATCAATCATAATGATTGATACTGTCAGGGAAGAGAGGGAGAGAGCAGTCAGCAATGGCTTGGGGAGCTGGAACAAATCAGCATGTCACTGGGATGGCGGTTGTTCCCGCACTTTAACACCAGCTGGAGCAAAGCTAGGAGCCACTAATTGACTTTTAGTTCTAATTGTAATCCTGATGTCTTTTAGATGTCAATTAACCACCAGTAATAGGTGGTTAATTGTATAAGATGGCCTTTCAAATGAGATGTAAGACAGAGACCAACCACTCTGTGGGCATTAAGGGTCCTTCTGCATTTTGCACAAGAGTGGGGAATGCAGAGGGCAGTTTTCTCTGGCCATTTTCCAATGTCCTTCATTATATTACACCCTATGTCTGCACTGGATTTTTTTTTACTGTAGCTATACCTTCATTATAGCTTTTATCTTGTGCTTTTAACTGTCCAGGGGTGTACAAAGTTGTTTTATTGTAATTAGATTTAAAGGTCAAGACAGAAGTATCTCACAGGTGCACATTATGGGGTCTAACACAAGTACTGTCTTTCAATATAGGACAGAGTGAGAAACACAGCTGACAGCTCCTTCCATGAACTGCAGAGTCAGTGAAATCAGCTTTTGCAGAGAACAGCTTCTCCTCCTTGTATGTCCCAAGATCTAAACAAGTCCAGGTATCCAACCTGGGCTGGAGCTTTCCCAGAGGGAAGGGCATGGTTGCATCTATGGTGTCAATGTTGGTTGTCAAGCTTTAATTACACAAATGCACCCACTGTTTTGGGGTCACAGGGACCCCTACGTGAGTTATCTGCTGTCTAATAGTAACTAGGGTCATACTACTGCCTTTCCATTAGGAAGACACTTAAAGGTATATCTGTCGCCTACCTGTCTGTTTCATGCCATTAAATTTGTAGGAATAGTATATCTTTGAGACATCTGTATCCTCTTGAACATAGCTGACAGAAATGGGAACAGAAACACATCAGAAATATGCACCCCTGGACTGCGTGGGCTTTTTTTCCACTTAAGCAACAAAAAACAGGCTACAAAGAAACCTAAGAGCCTCAGAGGGATCACACTGCTTCAGGATCTCAGGAGTCATGTCCTGTCCCTAGCAAAGCCATAAACAGTTATTACTTTTCCAGAAGCCACTTGAGATCTCTGATCACCCTTGTTTACTCTACCCTGACCTATTTCCTATTCAATTCTCTCCCTTTTAGGATAAGACCACAACTGCACACAGTATCCAGAACCTGGAGCTATCCTGAGACAAAGACCTTACGTCTTTCCTTCTCTGTTCCTGCCATAATAATACCCAACATTTGACTTGCTTGATTTGACCCATATGAACATTGAGCAGATGTTTGGATGGGATTATTTCTCACATGCGTCTCTCATCCCAAGAGCACAGGTATCTGCCACCGGGTACTTTTCTGCTCCAGCCTTACTAGTGACTGCTGTTACACTTCCTGTCAGGCGTCTCTTCTCTGCACTAAATACGTACAATTCATGTATTCTAGACTCTGCTGACATCATGGTCCAACTCAGTCCATGGCTTCCATGTGCTGGTGGAGAACCAGTTTTGATGGGATCTAATTTAATGAATCTTTTCCACCACAGAGTAAAGCATCAAAAGATGAGGAGCAGCTGTGAGGATGCAATGAAAGGAAATCACCACCCATGGTTGCCTAGGGTGCACGCAGGTGGTCACCAAGGCAGGGGTTCTTCAACAGCCCTTGCATCCCACAGTGGGCATCTCATAAAAGACAATGGTGATTCCAGCATCTGTTTCTTTACAAATTCCACTTGCTTTCTCCTCCTCCATCTGCTGTATGGATTAACCTCCTGTGCACTGTCATTCCTCAGGCTTGCAAGCCGAATGGCACAGAGCACACTGTATCTTTTACATGTCTGTGTCGAATCCTCTCTCCGAGGAAAATCAAAATATCATCTGAAATATGTAGCAGTTGAAATGGGCCAGTATTTGACAACATCCCCTATGACAGCAGGCTCTTGGGAGGAAGGATAGCCCCCTTCACCTCCTCTCAGTCCCTTTCCTTTCAAACCCAGGTGAAAAAAGGCAGACCCTCTCTTTCTAGCTCACTGCATAATCCAGTGAAAACGTCAACCTATTCTCTAGGAAATGACCTCTCTGAGTAGCATAAGATACCAGACTGGTCCAGTCCAAACCGCCAATAGCAGGCTGGTAGAGAAGAGAGAGATTTGCAGAGAACTAAGATCTCATCTTTTGTTTTCTCTCCATGTGACCATTTTCTTCTTGCATGGTTGACAACAACCATTGCTGACAATATTTTCTGAAGATTTTCCCTCCGCTGCCTTCTCTGACAACCAATGCGCTTGTTGAAGAAAGACCCATTTACAGTTCCCTCTTGCTACCCTCAAGGGGTTATGCTCCAAGGAAATGAGGTGGTGGGATGCTGGGGCCAGAGGCTTCTGTGTTCTTACAACTCCTCAGACGTGCAGAGCAAGGCAGATACAGGTTAAAACACCAGCACCTACCCCAGCAGAGAGGGAAAGAGAAATCCTGCAGTGCTGACCTCGCAGATCAGGGGTTGTTAATAGGAACTGGTGGCTGGAGAAGGATATCAAGCTCTGAGCTTCTGTGCGCCTGCATGCCCGGCAAGTATGAACAACAGATTGAACAAGGGGGTTCTTGGTAGAACTGCTGGACACCTGTGGAGTCCTGCTGATAAACCCAGTGGGCAGACTAGCTCAGAGCTTGAAACAGGGGCATCCTGAAGACATGAAAGAGCAAGCAGGGATTGTCTGGTTTGGGATTGTTCCTGGTCATCCTGCATGGAGCTTTAACAAAGATCTTTGCTTGTTTCTGGAAAGTCAAAGAAGGTACCATGGTCCCAGCATCCATTATTTTTTGCACAAATAGATTAACAGGTACTTGCTATCCCTATGGGTGAATAGGGTGTCCTCAAGAAAGGAGGTGAACTACCAGTCTCCACCTCTCCCAGACCACACAAACTACCCATTAGCTCCCTCCACACCCTGCCTGTGGGGGAATGAGATATTCAACATCACCATTTACCTCTAGAATAAAACTTTTGTAAGAGTTGGCAGAAATATTGGCCGTCAACAACACCAATCTTCTTTTTTAATCTATACACTCCCCAAAAGCCTCTGAAAGTCAACCAAACCAGCTAATTTTTGTCACTAGAACTTCCAAGACTCTGTTCTATGCCCAAGTAGAGCATAGACTTTTCTCTTTTGCTACTGTTGTAAATTGAGATGGATGAAACTTTCCTCCCCAGAAGCAGACAAATTTCAAAGGTAGGGACTAAGAGTTTGCTAAGCCCTGCAGAAGGAAAGATGTGTTATCATGGCACAGTTGGATTTCTATAGTTGTAAGATGCAACTCTGAGGTAGTCATTAGGAAGGAGCAATGTTGCAGCTTACAGTATCATCCAGCTGCATCAAGACCAAAGATGGGCTCACAAAACCTCCAGACATTGCATCTACCACAGTAGACAGATTGAAAAACCCATCATTGCAACATTTAATGTATTTTCCTGGTGCAAGAAGATAACCACAATGAAAGGCTACAGCCATGATCAAGGTTTATGATTGCATGGCATCTGCCTCAGTTCACCTAACAATTACAGCAATCCAGAGTCTGGCATCTTCTGCTTCAGTGACTCCTTATGTTTCAATAGCAGATTAGAGACAGAGCTGCACAGATTATGACAAGTGACACCAACATTCAAATGCTTGACTGGTAAGAAAATCACTCAGGATGTCACTACAGGAAAAATGACTTCTGTGTTTAAGAAGCACTTCCCCAGTGGGGGGGGGGGGTGTGTGTATTGCTCTGCAGAAGGGGAAAGGAGAAGGTGAAAACTGCTTGATGAGTGGAGATTATTGTCTCAGTAATTTCCATTCTTCACAGCTACCCTAAACTTTGCACCTGTAGGGTGCTGATCCCAGCAGTCTTGAACATATGGGAATTTCTGCTAAATCCTGCTTTGAGGCCATGCAGAGGGCTTGTTTTACCATGTTCAAAGGTAAGGTGAAGCAGCAGGAACCCACAGACCTGTATTTTCATCCGATCTTTGACAGGGCCTTGCCGTGATGCCTTAAGCAAAGCACACGATTGCACAGTGCCTCAGTTTCCCTTCTGCAGAACAGAAATGAGAGATGAGACTGACATTTGCAGGAATATGGCAATGTGTTTGCAAAGAACCATGGATAACAAGTTCCCTTCTTTTATGACTTTCAGCTCAGCACTCTAAACATACAACGTGCTGCTTCAGACATCACAGCACCATTCCCTCCCTTTTTGTCTAGAAGACTGGATTCAGGATTGTCTTTTATTTCAACCTGCAGATTACACCCAGAGGCACTATCTGAATGAAGGAACCACTGTTGGGAGACTTTTCTGTTTGAGTACCATCCGTTAATGCAATTTTTGGCTTGACTGTTACAAAAACATGGTTGGACTTGATGATCTTACAGGTCTTTTCCAACCTTAGTGATTCTGTGATTCTGTGATTCCGTGATTCTGTGATTCTGTAAAAAGATCATTGTGGAAAAAGAGTATGTTGGAAAAAGAAGGTAGACACAATAAGCCAAGCATAGTCTTCACTGCAGCTGATGGAAGACCAGCCTGAGTTGGTTAGGCTGCAAAGCTGACATTGTGGGTGCTGGTCCTTGGTGCTCCAACATACACGACTCCCCAGAAAGCAATACCTTGCTGAAATTGGTATGATCATGTCTCCCTCTAGAGACTGTGTCTACAACCGCCAACAGTTAGGATTTGCACTCTCCTAATGCTCAAATAGTTCAAAGAGCAGGGATTCAGCTTTGCATCCAGCAGGCTGGAGGTTATGTCCCTGCAGATATACTCCTGTGAACCATGTTAGCACTGCTCTGCCTGGTGCTGCAGCAGTGATAGACACCACTGGAGGTATATCACAAGCACATAAACAGCATGCACATCTCGCTGACAGGCAGAAGACTAGCAATTTGGAGCTCTCCGGAGGATGGAGAAGCAATCATTGTCAGGAGAGTAAGTAAGAGGCTGAATTGCATGGCTAGTTCACCCAGCTACACTTGCTAAACTGGTTTCAATGTGGAATAGAGAAATATGTATCTGTACTTAAAATCACAGTGAATCTGGAGTTGGATCTAGCTTGCAGGATTTTGTTTCCCTCTGTTCAAATGACTGAAGACTTTGCTGGAAGATAGCCGTGTCTGGGGGAAGCTCAGAGCCTGAGCAAGTGAGGCAGACAAGGGAGAAAGCTGGAAGCACAGAGGTTCATTGAGGGGAAACTGAGGTACCAGCAGGAACAACGTCCAAGTCTGCAAAGCTTTATGGGATGTAATGCCACCTGACTGCCCTAAGATACATACATAGGACTAATCTATGACACTAGACCTATTGGAAATCCATGTTTATCTGGAGAGGCATCTAGGGATGCTCTAGGACAACTCAAATAGATGTCTGTGTTTGGCCGGTTGAACTGCATGCTCTCCACCTGCCGATTTACAGGAGACTGGGTAGAAGCAGCCAGACTGACCAGGCGTAAGAGGTGATTTAGATTGTCCTTCATGCCTTGAATGGAGACGCTATAGAATTATCTGATGCCTACATCCATACCCAAAATGCAACTCTTCTCACCTACCTTTAGACACGCAAAATTTGTATCCAGTCTTAGAGGGCATCTCCTGTATTCAACAAGGAGACAGAGTATAGCTTCATTCCATTGAGTAGTTTAGATAATTCATCTTTCGGGTGGTTTCTACTAGTAAAAGGAACCCCTGAGGGCTTGAGGTTGATGGAGGAGCACCAACATGCTCACTGCTCATAGACACTCAATCAAAGATGAAGGTGATGTACTATCAGAGGTTGTCAATACATTTCCCCACAATGTGGTTTTTCATCGGCAAACAACAGTTCACAGGAGCCAAAAGTTCACCGGACACCAGAGGGCTTCTATGAACATGATATTAAAATGGTTTCTCAGGTCCTGTCTGGGTCAGAGAGGCACAAGAGATTAGATTAATCTGTCAATTTAGACATTTGCATTTAGGTGTTGATGTCCGCAGATGCTAGAGGATAATTCAGTTGACTAAACATGTGTCTGGTGCCATCTGAGATGCCCTGAGATATTTGGTGTGGATCCAGCAGGCATGTCAAGGCCTTGGAGAGATGTCTTCTTCTAGCAGCATTTGGAGACCAGTTGAAGGCCTTAGGGCATCTCCAAAGCTGCTGGACACTTATGTTTAGCCAACTGAGTTCTGTCTAAAATATCTACATCTGGAGTTGAGCCCATCCAGGATGTCAGGATAGTTGATCCCTGTCTTGGTTTAACCCCAGCTGGCAACTAAGCACCACACAGCCGCTCGCTCATTCCCCCCTGGTGGGGTGGGGGAGAGAATCAGAAGGGTAAAAGTGAGAAAACTCATGGGTTGAGATAAAGACAGTTTAATAGGTAAAGCAAAAGCCACGCAGACAAGCAAAGCAAAACAAGGAATTCATTCACTCCTTCCCATCGGCAGGCAGGTGTTCAGCCATCTCCAGGAAAGCAGGGCTCCATCATGCGTAACGGTCACTTGGGAAGACAAAACACCATCACTCCAAATGTCCCCCCCTTCCTTCTTCTTCCCCCAGCTTTTTATGCTGAGCATGATGTCGTATGGTATGGAATATTCCTTTGGTCAGTTGGGATCGGCTGTCCCGGCTGTGTCCCCTCCCAACGTCTTGTGCACCCCCAGCCTACTCGCTGGTGGGGCGGTGTGAGAAGCAGAAAAGGCCTTGACTCTGTGTGAGCGCTGCTCAGCAGTAACTAAAACATCCCTGTGCTATCAACACTGTTTCCAGCACAAATCCAAAACTCAGCCCCATACTAGCTACTATGAAGAAAATTAACTCTACCTCAGCCAAAACTGGCACAATTCCACTGTGGGATCCCACTGATACCCCTACGGTTGTGACAGGTCAGAGTTCCAGGCTGGGACCTGGTGGTGAATCTTCTCCTGCTCCAAGGATGCTGACTTGTCCTTTCCTCTGAGTGAGTACTCGCTTGTTTGCACAAAACAAGACTTCTCCAGAACCAAGAGGAGATGACAATTGGAGGTAGGATGCTGCTCTGATGCTGTGAGGGATCCACATTCAGGTCCTTCCTGGGCCAAGACAGCCTTTACTGCAGCTAACTCACATTCCAGGTGAGTTCTTTGATGTCTAGGGTAGAAAATATTTCCTTTCACTTGCATACTTCTCTGAGGAGCATTTCAAAGGTTTTGCTTTTATCCTGATGCAGGATAAAAATTTGGTTTATATTTGAATTATTTTCTTGCACACATGAATTCTTGATTTCTGTTCTGCTTGATGTTCAAGATCTTTCCTAGTACCTGTGTTTGTAACAACAGGATTAATCTTTCATGGACCAGGAGGACTGAAGAAGGAGAACAAGCTGTGTCAGAGCATTGGGAAACAGAAGAAAACTGGAAGACATCCCCACTTTTAAAAGGGGCAAGCAAGATCCCAGGCTGGGGAGATACAATACAAGGTGAGAGTCTTTCTGGGATCCCTCGAGCTGCACATAGTCCCTGGTTTAACCAGAGGATTAAAGCCAGCAGCAGGCTAACATTAACCTCCCCACATCCTACCCAGCGCACCTCTGCAAATGAGCACAGAGACAACAACCCAGGCACTTTACCTGCTGCTTCCCTCTCTTCGCTGAGGCCAGCAGAGCTGGATACACGGGAAATCTCTGTCGTTGACTCCATGAAAGATCTTAGGCCAGCTGTTTCCCCATCCCAGACCTCATCTGAACTGCCTGCAAACTGTTCTTGCCATTAAGGGCTGGGTATGCTATTAGGCACTTTGAGATGAAGTCACTTCCAGCATTCAAAGTAACATTCCCAGCATGATCCAGACAGAGAGGGAGACAGCGAGGGCAGCACAGATCAGAAAGGGCATGCTACCTTGCACCTCCGAGACCTCTAAAGCATCGCTACCCAAAGAATGGGGCCAGCCACTGCTGCAGATGAAAAAAGAGAGGGAGGTTTAACAGAGAGTCATTCCTGCTTTAAACACTTCTACAGTTTCTCCCCAAACAAGGATTAAAACTATAAAAATAATGCAGAAAGAAAGGGGGGGGGGAAGGAACTGCAGCAAGAAGAAGCACAAAAAATACACTATAAAGAAGCAGACAGCAGCATTGCCTAGGTATAGCTGTCTGAGCTGGTGTTAGTGCTTTGGGATGCTTAGAATATCTTCCACGCACACAATACACCAGCACGCACATATATAAACACACATCCCTATAAGCAATGATAGTATTTTGTAATTAAAGGTGCCCCACAGCAAGTCTGTGCTCAACAGAATAATACTATAATCTTTACAAATCCCTTTGCTTCCTTGAAAAGATGCAGCTAAGTCAAAGACAGAAGCATAGGAAAAAAATAATAGCACCAAAGGCACTCAGGATGCAATAAAACAGAGGATTAGATCTACATTACTTTCATTACATTATATTGTATTTTTATTATTAGGTCCACAGTTATCATTTAATCTTATAGCTGCTGTGTCTGATAGAGTGGAACAAAAACAAATGGAATTCATCCCCCACACACACACCAAGGAATTGGAGATTAAGGAAAGATTAACATCACGTGTAAATGAATGAAAAATGTAAATTGCAAAAAAAAAAAAGGAAAGAAAAGGAGGTGTGTTGGGGCTGGGGAACACTGGGAAAGCCACCCTGGTGGGAGGCTAACTCTCCTTTATCTCTTCCTGCTTTCATATGGCAGGAAGGGAGAACCAGAGACCTTGTCCTCAACTTCCCCCATGTATTTAGGACCGATGCTCTGAGCTGAAGGTATGAATCTCACTTGCACTAAGGATTCCCTTGTGATGGAAACCTGCCGTGCAGAGCAGTGTCCCAGGATGTACAAAGCAGGACCCAAAGTGCCACACAGCTCTCAACACTGGGGGTAGATGCTGAAACTGGTGGTGTGGGGAAACCAGGGTTCATCTCTCTTCTCCCTTGTCCAGCTTATAGTGGGATGAATCAACGCCCTTTTTGAGCTCGGGGAGCTTAAAACTCTTCTTTTCCTACCTTGCCCTTGCCTTGGTGTAAGAGAGGCACAGAAGCTAGCAAGGTCTTTGCAAGAGTGATGACCAGGCAGCAGTTCAGCTGGTCCATCATCCTGCTCCGAGAGCATACAGTGCGCGAGACTCGGCACCCACCGACTAGCAATCCTGCCTTTGCAGGATTAATTTCTGGAGGAGACAAATGGCTGACACAAGCCAGGTATTTCTTGGCTGCAATCCCATTTACCGAGAGCATTCACAAAGGATTTACAAACCTAAAGGGGGATTTATAGGGAATTTAGGCACCTAACTCTAAAACAGTGATCCTGAAAATCCCCACTCATCCATCACCTAATCCCAGAGGCTCCTGAGCTACACGGGTACCATTTTTTTTCCCCTTAAAGCTCTGTCTATAAGCATGTGCAGAAGATTCTCGGTCATGGCAAAGCTGAGCACCTCCTAACCAGAAAACCTCATGCTCTTTAGACTCCATACCCTGAGCGTCCCTTTATCCATCAGCAGTCCCGAGAGACCCTGAGGTGCTCTGCATTCACAGAGGCAGAACTGTTGCTGGTTTATTTTAAAATACAGCAGCTGCTTCTTCCCTCCATCAATACAATAGCTGGGGATAGTCACCTGGGCTGAGGGGACCCAAAGCACGGTTCCTCCTCCACCTGAATCAAACTCTAGTCTCCTGGTGCACATAGAGAGTATAAGTGAAGATGACTTGCTGGAGTGGAGGCTTTTTTGCATTAGCTCCACAGCAATGACATGGTTTCGGGACATGGTTTAGTGGGCATGGTGGTGTTGGGCTGATGGTTGGACTTGAAGATCTTAAAGGTCTTTTCCAACCTTAATGATTCTGTGATTCTGTAACAAGAGGCAGCCTTCTCCCTCAGCCTGACTAACCCCAAGCTGATGTTTGTGATGGTTTAAAGTGTCATTTTAGGACATGACAGAGGTGGACATGAATGCTTTCAGGCAAAAGTAGAACATGAAGCCTGGCTTTGAGTATGACAGGAAAATTACCTGAGTACTGAAGGAGTGAAAGAGGAGCCCTGCAGCCCATCCCAGGCTCAATGCTGGGCAGCTTTGCCACTGGTGCTGGGGACCAGGGAGAAGGGAGAAGGTGGTGGGGAGAGTGGGGATGCAGATACCCCTGGGAAGACCTGACAGTGAGGAGGAAGAAACCCCACCATGGACATCACACTCTTCCCAGGGAAGACCTCAGGGTGGTGACAACTCATCGTAAACCTCTCCCTGATTGTGTCTGAAGACACCAAAGCTGTCAACCCTGGTACGCAGAAGGACACTGGCAGTGTGAACATCACAACAAAAAACTGGGACATATCAGGTATATTGTGTTATTAATTATACTTTGTGTTATTAATTATACTTACCGTTACAAATTAGATAATGTGGATGATTTGAGTGTTAAATTATTAATTAGGCTAGCAATAAACACTATTTTTTTGCTCCATATGTGTGGTTTGTTCCATTCAGCCCATAACAAGATTATTATTGTAATTGTACTTCTGCTGAAGTTATCACTTCTGTTCAAGTATTTCACACTTTGGAGGGAGGTTTGATTTGCAGTCACTCAGGGCATCTGAGATCCAGATGAATGGGGTTTTAGGGGGACCTTTGTCCTCAGCATTTCTTCTTGATAAGAAGGTGGATATCATTGCAAGGTGGTCTCCTTCCTGTCTATGCAAGACCTATGGCTGGGGTTCAGCTAAGTCAATATATACATTTGGAATGGAGACATCTCCATCTCAGCCAGTCACCCTCAGATGCCTTCACAGTCTTGGAGGGAAAAAAAAGGATTTTTCAGGGCACAGTTTGTCTGTCTCTAAGGCAGATGTACCAAATAGTTGTGTCTTTCTCTCCTTGTGCTACAAGAGAAACAAGGGTGACTCGCTCAAACGCAGACCTAGAGTGCAAACATCTGAATTCAAGTGCTTCTTCTGCCTTCTATATTCCACTCCTGAATCCTACCAGCAAGGTCTTGCAAGAGTCAGCACCTCTGTTCCTAGTGTCCCTTTTGCACGCAATCCTGCATGCAGAGTAGATAGAAGCACCAGGAACTTTTTGCTCAAAGATGATTCCCCATGCTGCACTTGCTACCTGTCTGGTGGCCAGTGGTGTCTGCCCTTCTGTTCACCCCCAGGTCAGGATCATGTCTGCTTCACCTTCTCGCTGCTAGATTTCTCCTGATCTCCCTGGCTTGTGCCACATGGGCCTCTGAAGAGAGGACTTATCTCACTTTCCGTTGTCCAAAAGTTAATATAAACTAACCTTACAGGACAAAGTTGATGGAGAACAAAACTTCCAGATTCATGCCACTTTAAGATGCAAGGAGTAAACTGCCTTATGTTTCTCCTTTGACTGCAGAAGAAGCTGAGAAAAATAGATATTTAACTCCTAGATAGCTAAATTGAGGAGACAGCAGGTGTTCTCTGCCTGGGTCTCAGTCCACACAGCCTACCTTTTGGTTGGGCCATTTCTTTGGGTAGTGGATTCTGTTGCCTCCAGTTATTGCACTATAAAATGGTTTAACTGATCTTTTCACCTCATTTGAAATTAGGGTGATGATCATTCCTTATATGTGCCTACAAATGTCCCTCTCACAGATTTGCTTGCTGTTGGCCGCCGACTCTTTTCAGAGTAGCAGTGGTGTAGCAGACTCCGGCTGTTCATGCCTGGAAGCACAACCTGATTGAGTTTTTTAATTTTATTGAGGTTTCTCTGTACACTGTTTCTCCATGGCCAAGGGGTCCCCCTCCACCTTTCTCACCTTAGGTTGCCTTTCAGCACACTGAAATCTATGCTTCTCAGAGCAATACACTTGCTGCATGCTTCTGCTTTCTCTCTAGTTAATGCATCTGAACTACATCTGGAGTCACCTTGACAGCAAGATCCTGATTTATCTGTAAATGGCACCTTTTCTTTTCCCCTTCCATTAGTTGTGCAATGCTTTATATTACCCACACACATGTGGCAACTGTCCTGTGCACGGTGTTGTAATCAGCAAGGACAGAGGAAGGAAAATGAATTTGCAAAGTAGGGAGTTAATGCCACTGCTATTCCTGCAGCTGAATTATCCTGGTGGGTCGTAGGGTAAGGGGGAGAGTGTCAGAAGATCCTAAATGTTCATACCAGGCACGGGTCTGTTCCTTCCTTGTGATCTATCATTTTTCTGTTAAACAGAAAAACCCCAACCCTCAAGCCTTCAGACATCCAGTGAGGAAGCCAAAAATAATTTCAGCCAGTTTGCATGGCCAGCCACATTTCATGAATAGGAGAAAGCTTTAAGTGACCAGACAGAGAGCAGCTCACAACTGGAAAATCAGTCCTGTCTCCTATTTTGTGCTGTGATTATTTATTATCTGTCTTTCAGCAGTGCCCAAGGTTGCATGCAGGATCAGAATCCAATCAGGCTCATTGGAGCACACACAAACACTAAGACGTGTTCACTAACATGGCAAATATTGTCATCTAACTTAGAAAATAACTAACAGGGAACTAAAAGCATGAGGGAAGGGCAACATTCAGTCAGGCAAGGTGACATAGTTTCTTCAATTCTTCAGCAAGCTGAGAGCTAGAAAGCTTAGGAGCAATCAGCCACTGCATGGGATAAAGAAGAATGTGTGAAGTTTTAGCTCACTTAAAGTCATTTAAAAGTTCACTGAGGGTCTGGTCAAAACCCCTCTGAAAACAGCAAGAGCCTTTCGACTGGTCTCGTTCTCCTGAAGAATAGTGCTGCAAAGAAAAGACTGCAAGTTTCAACTACAGAGAGTTGCAAATCACAGGGCATCAAAGTTTGAAAACCCTCTGAACATACCTCCCTCCAGCAATTACTTATCTGCTAGCTTTTGTACTGGAGGGAAGTATAAGTTACCTGAACTTATTTTGCAAACATATTTCTCCATGTGCCATTACGGAGACATGCATGAATATAAAAGCAGCAGCCCAGAACTGCACTGATGGGCATTGCTTACTGGTGAATGCAAAAGCCTGCACAGCAGAAGGACATCTGCAGTGCTTCCCTGAGGTCAGAAGGAGCTGTGAGTTGCTGTGTCTGTGGTGGGATGGAGCAGCTTGCTGTTACTGAAGCAGGCAACCACCATCCAGCTTCCTCAGCCTCCCTGTCCTCTACCTCATCCTCCCAGCCTTGCAGTCCCACTCACATCCTTCAGCCAATCCTTGCTTTTTCCTGGGCTGTGCTGATGCATCTCCCAAAGCCAGACAGGAGTGATTCATGTGTGTGAACCTCTGTGGGTCTTGGTTAGTCTTTTACCATTTTAAGGAACTATACCAGCACGGCAACCGTTGGATGAGAACAAGATTCAACAGCAGTATTTCTCATCCAGCTGCAGCCCCCTTTTTTGGATGCTGGCACATCACCTTCAGTGAGTGTCACCCAGCAAATAGGATTTTCTGCTGTCGCTAGCAGAAGGCCCCCAACCTTGCACTGACCCAACACCAAAACGTCTCAGGACATTTCTGGGCTTTCCGTGCCCTGAGCTGGGTGTCCCTGTAATCACAACTGTCCTGTGGACAAGGGCCTCGTGCCCGACCTGCCTGAGCTCAGCGCTGGGGACACCCCGCATGGCCGAGGGCTGCCGCCCCGGGCAGGCACTGCCCAGCAAACACCAGATCCTTGTGTGCCCGTGCTGGGTGCTGGGCAGCTCGGTCACTGGTGCTGGGGACCAGGGAGGAGGGAGCAGGTGATGGGGAGAGGGGGGATAAAGATACCCCCAGGTGGTCCCAAGAGTGAAGAAGAAGAAACCCCACCATGGACATCAGACTCCTCCCAGGGAAGACCTCAGGGTGGTGACCACTCATCAAAACCCTCTCCCTGATTGTCCTGAAGGGAGGCTGAGCCTGTCAGCCCTGGGATGCAGAGGGACGTTGGCAGGGTGAGCATCACACCAGAGCAAATGGGTAGATACTAGTAAGTTTTCTTGTGTAACAATTCTAATATTATTGTTATGGAGTCTCATCTATATCAGTTTGGATTATGAGTATTAGTTAATTAACTTTCACGTTGTAATTAGATTGGCTAATAATAATTTATTATTTCCTTTGTACATGGTCTCTTCCATTTTGCACATAACAAAATTCTGAGTGTAACATGAGGACCATTTCAGATCAGTTTTGAAGGAGTATGGTGGCAAGTGAGCTAAAAAATAACAGCAACTGAATCCCACAGTGCATTTGCGGAGTAGGGGAAAGCAGGAACCATGCTTTCTGGGCAGTTGAAGGAGGCATCCAGAGGACAAGACCAAGTTAAGACCCAGGGGATCTGAATGGGTTGAGTATTTATTGGAGAAGGAATTCAGCAGCAAGTGACCTAGTGATAGCTGAAATTTTCAGGCATTTTTTATTTCAGAAGAGGAAGAAAAGCAATATGGGAAAAGATGCTGAAAATCTAAAGGTGCAAGTCAACTTCTTCCAGGCTATCTCAGTGGCAGTAAACTGTCACTTTTTTTGAAGAAGTGAAGGAGTAAGAACAGCAAAATAGAAACAGACTTGACAAAGCGGGTAACAAATGTGAAATAATACTGCTTCCTTGGTAGACAGTCTCAGTAGCGATGAAATAAATATTGGCTCTTGCTGAAAGAGTCTATCAAATACATATCAGCAAACCCCAGCGCCAAAGGAAAAAAAACAAGGGAAGAGACCAAGATGGTTGTACCAGGAACGCTTTAAGAGCCTGAATATTTGGGCAGGAAAAAAAAAAAAAAAAAAAAAAGAAAGAAAAATTACAGATAAAGTGGAAAGAAGGCTGCAAATTTAATACAAAAAAAAAAAAAAAGGAAAAGCACAACTGTGGAGGAATAAAACCAAGAAGATTAACATACGGAGTGAAAAAAAATTAGTTAACACCAACAATGACAACAACAAAAGAAAGGTCTGGAAATCACTCAAAATAAGAGGAAGACAAAGAGAAGAACAAGCCCACAGTTTCATCAGGAAGGAAAACATATAGCCTGTGATGCAGAGATGGTGAAAAGTGGACTATATTTTCAGAAAGATAGTAGGAAATGTCTATCTTCTTGTTAAAAAAAGGTTAATTGTGATCAGATAGATAATATAATTAATTATAAAACTGATGCAAAAGAAGGAGCCCTGAGACAGAAGACCGCATTAAGCAGTGTGGAGGTAACACGTATGCATCTGACCCATCAGGACCTCACAGAATCAACTCGAATGCTTAAGGAAGTGGCTTTGAGCAGCGAAGTCATTTTGTTCAATAATTCAGGGATGGCAGGTGAGGTCCCAGAGGACAGGAGAGCAGTGAGCATGACAACTGTCTTAGAAAGAAGGAAGAAAAACAAAAGACCAGTCAGCCTAATTTCAATGCTCAGGAAGCTCTTGGAGGAAATTTCTAGATGACTATTATAGGTTACATAGACATTATGCCTTGCACATCTTTATGATTTATACTGTGATATAAGGGTAAGGGTCAGGGGTCTGGAGCACAAGTCTTATGAGGAGCAGCTGTGGGAACTGGGGTTGTTCAGCCTGGAGAAGAGGAGGCTGAGGGGAGACCTTATAGCTCTCTACAACTACCTGAAAGAGGGTTGCAGAGAGATGGGTGTTGGTCTCTCCTCCCAAGTGATGAGTGACAGGACAAGAGGAAATGGCCTCAAGTTGTGCCAGGGGAGGTTTAGACTGGATATTAGGAAAAATTTCTTTATTGAGAGAGTGGTGAGACACTGGAATAGCTGCCCAGGGAAGTGGTGGAGTCACCATCACTGGAGGTGTTCAAGGAACTTGTGGATATCGCATTTTGGGACATGGTTTAATGGGCATGGTGGTGTTAGTTGATGGTTGGACTTGATGATCTTACAGGTATTTTCCAACCTTAGTGATTCTGTGATTCTGTGATTCTGATAAATCACATTTACCATGCAACCACGTGGATGTGCCATGAAGAATGCAGATGATGCACTTTCCTGCTTTATAGCATAGCTTTCCCCTGGATCAGGGAAAGCAAGAGGAGTGATAGAAAACGCTTTGAATCCCATCCTGTAGGACTTTCTGGTACCTTCACTAGAGTGAGGTCTAGATGAATTCACAGTACAACAGGTAACCAATGTGAGTCAAATACCAGGCTAATGAGAAAACAGCAATTGTTCATTGTATATCAGGAGGTAATCCTACAAGAAGTGGGATCCTACCAGGCCCTCTGTGGGACTCATCTCTTTAATGTTTCCTGATGAATTCCACAAAGATGACTTCCACAAAGATGTTGACACCTCAGAAAATATTCAGAGCAGAGCAATGAAAATTATAACAGTTCAGAAAACACAACCTAGGAGGAAAGGAAGGAACAATTCAGTTTGCTTCATCTAGAAAGAAAATAAGGGGAACATAGAAGTCCTCCAACCTGTAAAGGACAGTTGAGAAGAGAATAATGGTTGACTGTTCTCCCTCTTTGTCAGGGAAGGGTAAAAAGTGTCAGCTTTATTTGTAGCAATGAATAGTTAGATTTGACTTTTGGAAATCTCCCTTGTTGTAAGGATGGACAGTGAAGCTCTCGAATGAGTCACTTATGGAGCCTGTGAAGGCTCCTTGAAGGGTTCTTGCAAAATTTGGGACATCTGAGTTTCAGGCTATCACCAGTCAGAAATGACCAAAAATCTTACAGTCACACGTGCAGCATAAACATTTATAACCACTGGTGGAAACGTGCAGAAGAAGGTCAGAACAGTGAAGGAGATAACAGAAATTGTGGCAAAAGCAAAAGCATAACACAAAGAGGAAAAGAGGAAATAAAAAAAGAAAAGAAGCGCAAGAGGCCTGAGAGGAACTAGTGTTGGCTATTATTCAGACTTAATTCTAAAATAGGGACCTTTGAGTAAGGACCATGTAAGGCTTCCAACTTCCAGACTCTCTTCTGAATGAATCTGAACAGCTGTTCAAATCTTCCCTGAGCCTGCAAGCCAAAGGTCCTGATCTGTGACACAAAATCCACTCATGATGCCCGATCTGCTTCAAAGCACTGTTAAAAAAAATAGTACAAATTCAACGTGCCATCCTTTACTTAGGTGTGACAGAGAACGGCTGCTGAGGCACCAGTCCCACCCATGCAGCGAAGTGTCCTCCTACAGCTGTACCCATCTCTGCTGCAAAGCCAGCAACCACCACTGCCAATAGCTGTGTAGATGTGGAGACAAACACTTTTGTCATCACACAGGCAGTCTGATACCAAGACAAAACTTGCTGCCACTCCCACCATTGTTGAGGGCTCAGGCATATGCTACATTAATGAGGGCAATATTATAGCAAACCATTGAGATCACCATGAAACCTCCACCAGTGGCTGGTGAAACTTCAGGGAAGCCCTTCTACCGTGCTTGTCCTCATCCCAGAGAAGTTTGGCAGGTGGGCGCTATAGGGGGATCTCATCTATTTCCAGGACATGCACATGCCAACAAGATTTGCTGCTTTAAGGTATGACAGGGGGCAAGAACAGGTTCATTTGATTAATGTTTTTAAATGTTTGGTGACTCCATTTAGTAGCAAAGGCCCTGAATAGAGAAGGCACAAGAAAAATTCACATAGTTGTCCCAGGTACCTGGTAGTCAGTGGAGTGCTGGTGGAGACTGTCAGGCCAATATTCTTTGTTCTGTGGTTGTTTCATCTTTCCTTCATGCATGGGTTTCACCACATCATAGCCAAAGCTGCTCCCAAACCACCAGCCATGGCCAAGCTTGCACTGTCCTGCTCCTCAGAGAGTGTTTCCCACTCCAGGGCCTTACATAGAGACCAAGGTAATATGAGTTATAGTAATGATTACCTAAGATCAAGGAATTCCACAGGTAGGAGACAGAGCTGGAACCAAAATCACTCAAAAACCTTATGTTTGCATGGCTGATCTGGTGATGATGATGAGGAACGGAGTTCAGTTTGTATGATCAAAGACCAGCATCAAGACCTCTTTAAAGGACTCCCAGCAAGAACAGATTGAGAACTGCCTAGAGAGAGCTGCCTGCCTTCCATATATACACAGAGATCTACCATATCAACAAGTCTTTGGATCCTTTATTGATACCCGCCAAACTCAGCCATGGTCATTCACAGCAAAGGACACGCTCATCTACAAAAATAAGTCCTTTCCCTTCAAAATGTTTTCCTGTCTCACAAATCTGCATCAGCACCCACACATTATGATACTTTGTCCTTCCACATTACAAGCAGTAAACCAAACTGTATATGAGGGGGAGTAACAAATTCCAAGGGGCACATGCACATTCTGTCTAAGACCTTATAACTGAGGTCACTCATGATATTACCAGGTGTAGGTTTCTATTTTTAGAACAATATAGGTTGCCACAGCCATTGGCTTTCCCTTGATCTCATATCCCAGAAGAGATCTCAAGAGGGAAAAGAGGGGTGGGGAGAAGAGAGAGGTTTGGAATGATAATGCAAAAAGTCATGTGGTCCCGTTTTTTAGGTCATCTTACCAAGTGGATAGATTTATCTTGTCTCTAAGGCCTGTTGGCAGGATTAGAGAAGGCTCAGAATACCTCCCCTCTCGTTTCAGCAGAGATGCAACCCGCCTCCTCTTTTCCCTTTTCCCCCTTACACCAGGAGCTCCCAGCAGCAGGAACTAATTTCAACAGATCAACGCAAGGCATCCTTTAACAGATCAAGTTCTGGAAGCCTTCTTTGCTTTATTGATTTAACACATTCCTGTTACAGCTTTGACCCTGGCGACCGCTGCAGAATAAAGAATGACAACATGATTGGCCACTGCAGCATCACACCAAAGAAAGGAGCTTACCTCTCTGTGACTGCTTCCAAGAGGTGCATCAGTTTTATGATGTGGCTGTTTGGAGGAGCTTGGGACTGGTGTGGTGACCCAGGAGGTGTCTTCTGGTTCTTTGTCCTCCCTTCCCATGTCATGAGTCCAGAAAGGAGGAGGATGGACTTGCCATCCAATACTTACATAGATGGACATAGAGCAGCTTTGATTCTGAGGCTAAGAGGAAAAAAAATAATCTGGGGCATTTGCTTGCTTGACCCTTCTTGCTGGATTTTTTCTCTTAAATATTCCAAGGACATTTTTTTAAACAGGGAAAAAACCAAAACTTTTTTCTGAGCAACCTTCTTGACTTAAGCCTGGCCCACCACCGTTTTACAGGATGAAAACAGGCAATTTTTGAGATGCAGATCTACCCATATCACTGAGGCAACAGTGGTCAATACAGAACAAGCTCAACCTGCCCAGAAACCCCATCTACCCACAGAATCATAGAATGATAGAACCGTTTGGGTTGGAAGGAACCTTTAAAGGTCATCTAGTCCAATCCCCCTGCCACGAGCAGGAACATCTTCAACTAGATCAGGTTGTTCAGAGCCCTGTCCAACCTGACCCTGAACGTTTCCAGGGATGGAGCATCTACAACCTATCTGGGCAACCTCTTCCAGTGTTTCATCACTGTCATTGTAAGAGAAGTTTTACTTATATCTACTCTAAATCTACTCTCTTTTAGTTTAAAACCATTACTCCTTGTCCTATCACAACAGGCCCTGCAAAAAAGTTTGTCCCCATCTTTCTTATAGACCCCCTTTAAGTACTGAAAGGCTGCAATGAGGTGTCCCTGGAGTCTACCCTTGCAGCAAGGTAAAACAGGGACCCTTCAAGGGACAGCCGACCCTCTTGCATTCACACCACAAAAGCAGGTGGGATTGATGCTACCTACTAAGCCAGACATAGACTACTATGGATAACCTAAGTGCTGGAAACACACTGGGTTCCCAAACAGGTCACCCCGGAGTGACTCCAGCATGTAAACCATGTCAACAAGGAGCAAACCCAGCTTTATGGCCAACCTTGACCAGCTCCTGTACAGCCATATCCACACAGCCAGTGAGGATAGGAATAATTTCTCTTGGCTTGAGATGCCCCCAGCAAAGCGAACGACTCCTGCTTAGTCACCAGAAAGACAGTCCTGTCATCCTAAAGTAGACACTTGCCCAAAAGAACCAGGATTTACAGTAGTCTCCGCTGCCTATAAAAGGATCCAAGGGCAACCAGCTCAGCTGTCTCTGCCTACACTTAATCATCCAAATCCCATCTGGAGTGACAGTATGGTTCTGCTTCTCTCACAGTTTAAAAGGTCCATGTAATCTCTGAGAATACCAGCAGTAGTTGTTAGCATTTGCTGATAACCCAGACATGTATTATTTTCTCCTAATGCCAACAAGATTTGTTTGTTTTTCCTTATACAGAACCCTTTTTAATCTTTGTTTTGACCTTAAAAGACCTGCCAGTGTTAGTCCATGAAATCAGCTTAACAACTTTCCCATCCTTTCACTTCTGGTTTATGAAAATAATTTCCCCATTGGTTCCACTTTCCTCCTTCATCCCCGCAATTTCGCGATTGTTGTTGTTATTAGTTATTTCTGTCTCTCGCCCCGGTCCCTAGCAGTTCCGGTTCCCTGCAGAGAAATTACAGATTGTGGTAATAATTAGTTTGTAGTGTTATCTGCTTCTGTCCCTCTAATAGCTATCAGAATAAAGCTGTCACCCAGCACTGACCGTCTCATGTAATCAGAATAACGTAAAAATAACCTTCCCCAGTGCTGGCAGTGTTTTTCTTGCTTTGTTTCCTTAATTGTGTTTGTTAATCAGAAAACACAATTAGTATTCCTGTTTCCATGTCTGCCGCTTCATTTTTTTCCCCTCCAAGATGAGTTTAAGATTGTGTTCCTATTTATTTGGCTATTTCCTGTCATCCTCCTGCTAAAGAAACCTGCATGGATCCTGGGGGGAGGGAAGTCCAAATTTTCATTTGAGTTTATTTGTTTGCTTGTTTTCACAGGTTATCCTGGTTTCATTCTGACTGTGATTTTAACCCATTTTAAATATGGGATTGCACTGTTCTTAAAATCATCCCATGACAGTATAAGAGGCGCTGGGTCCTTGGAGTCTGTTCTCACTCCATCACTCTCTTCCCCCCACGTCATCTGGCATACAACACTCAGTGCCATGGTTTCCTCGGCTGCATCGCTGACACTGACTGGTTGCATGGTGCTATCTCTTGAGTTCTTCAAACCAGACTCCTGCCATGACAGCTTTGGAGCCTTTATCAGGATTTTCAAGCACATGCCGATTTCAGTATGAAGCAATTTGAGGAAATTCTGGGTCTTTTGAGTGCAAAATATGTTCCTGTGAGGACAAAATGTGCTTTCTGTGGATGCTGGGTAATACAAGGTTTTCTGAGCATCAGTCCTCCCAGGAGAGATTACCTGAAAGCCCACACAAAATGGCTCACATGCATACAGTGTTCTTCTGATCGAAGCGGTGCCTACAGGAGAAGTACTGCCTTCCCTTGGAGTTGGTTGCATGGGTCTCTAGTTCCATCAGGATGAGCCTAGCCAGGATTAAAAGCCTCATCTGGCCTCCAAAGGAGGCAGTAGGAGTCACACATGAAAGAAGGCATCTGGATTTGCCATGACATTAAGACGCATTTCCTTTTTTTTGCACATGCAATAGTAATTAACTTACTGAGTGATTAACCAAGGAGGTTTCCCTTGCCATAGAATCAAGGGCACCAGTTGCTGCTCAAGTCCATCCCCTGAAAGAGCTTCCACAAATAGTATTGTCACCGATTGTGCAGGGAAGAATGGTGCACAAGCCAGGATTCACCCTGTGTAATCACAGGTGCCTAAATTAAGGGTATGGTTTCCTTTAGCTCATAGTCAGTGGAGAGGGATTTGCATTTTCATAGGAGGCTTCAGCCCACTGAATTTCAGGCACAATGCACAGGATACATGACTGTGAAGGACAGGGCTCTCTTGGCATGTAGGCAGTGGCACTGCAAGGTAACATTGTCCCAACCAAACCAATGTTCAGACTCGTATCTGCTTGGATGAACACATGATCAAATACTGGAAACATAGGAGAAAAACACCTACTGCAAAGCACATCCGTAAGCAAAGGAATCTCCCAGTTCAGGACCTTAGAAGAGCTGTGGGGATGGTCCATGGACACTCCAGCAACAAAAGAGCCAAATTTCCTCTTCTACGAGACACACTGCAGAGGGAACAACTCAGGGGAACTGAGCACTAGTCCTTCATCACAGCCAAAGCAGTGGGAGCACACGTCAGGGCTGCCCACAAAGTCCTTGCTTAAATTTCATAAAAGCAGAGATTGATGTTTGGAAAACACTTGAGTCCGGGGCCATTCTGGGAACAGGACCATGGGAATTTCTTACTTCAAAATAGCTGGATTGCACAGCTCAGCTGTCAAATGTGAGACGTATTTCAGGAAACCACTTATGATCAATCCACTGAGTGAAACATCAGGAGGGATTGCTTCAAATTCAAAGTAGTTGCAATCAACTGATAGATGAATTATTATTCTATGCCACAATTATCCACTTGGTTGCTGTTACAACCCCCGCCAGCTTTAAAAGTCAACATCACTCTGTCCTGGTGCTAAACCTGATAGCAAAGAGAAAGATAAGGGAGCAGAGAAAATGGGCTGAAAAAGAAAGTAGGAACAGTTTCAACAGGGACAGGGCATCTGTTGGAGTAATACATTGCATGTATACTATGCAGAGCAGAGCAGCAGTGCTTCAGAAGGATGTTTAAATGTTGTCACAGATCACAGGAGGAGTGTCTGCAAGATTTGGGGTGACATCCTTGGGATGAAATCGTTCCTCTTGAGTCAGTGTGAGGAAGACTTCAGCTAGAGCTACGGTCCTCCCAAAAAAAGTGGGGTAATTGGAGAGTCTAGAAGAGGACCACAAAGGTCCAGAAAATAGATCCTGCTGGTAAAGTCAGTGCTGCTTAGCGTAAAGGAGACAAGACTGTGGGATGATTTGGTAATGGTTTTCAAACAGGCAAAAGGATTCTTAAGAATCAAAGGCAACAGACTGCTCCCCATGCCTACTGCTGATGGGTGATCTCCGTGGAGGATGCAATAAGGAGCTTAAATAGCAAAGCTAGAAGTGCAGGGTAGATATTAGGAGAATATCTAATGCTCAGGAAAGTGCCTTTGACACTCCTCATTGAAGGTTCATAAAAGTAAGTTATAGGTACTTCTATGAGAAAACCCCAGGTAGGATGGACTCTGTTCTGGGTCAGAGGAATAGACAAAATTATAAACCTCTGCTTTTCTTGCTTGTCTTTAGGCTCCTACTGGCAGCCATAAGGAAGTCTTTAGGCTTCTACTGATGGCCATAAGGATGCCTATAACTTGCATCAGATGATGTGGCCTTCAAGATCAACTTGGGGTAGTCATCAGTGAACAAGGCACAAAGATGTCAATAGTCATGACACAGTCCAACATAAAGAGTCAGAAAGGTTGAAGCCATTGAACTAATGGAGCCGTAGCAACTAAGTACTGGCTGTATAAAGCTCCTGTGTCTTGATGAGAATTTTGCAAGATATTTCCTCAGATCAACAGCAGACTTACCCAGAGCCCCTGCCTAGCCCATGAGAGGGCAAACAAATATACTAGTTTAGGAGGATACTTGCCCTCCAGAGCACTCCATGCAAACTGCAATATCTGCAATACACACACCAAGGCCTCACACCAAGGCCATGGCCAGCTGTGACATTGAGGGTGCTTGCACACTGAAAATATATTTGGGAGCAACTGCACAGGCCCAAAGGAAGTAATACAGTAAAAATAAACACTATTCTTTCACTTTATGAAAGAGGAAACTTAGGCACAGAGAAGCTGTGGGAAACATTCTGGTAGAAAAAGTAGGTTGCTGGAGAACCAGGAACGCACTCTTTTCAATGCTGACTCCCACTTCGGTGCTTTCATGCCAAAGCATCTTGACCAGGAGGCTGTGAATGGATGCTTCTTCCTTTCCTTCTGCAGTGCCCCATTTTTCACAAATAGGATGACTCTTTAGAGAAGCCGAGGAAGGCAATGCAGCCTAGGAAACCCACCTTTCACGTGAAGATGTCTCCCTATGTGCTTTTCCTGCTGGCCAGCTGAACGTTGCCACCCTGTGTCAATCCTCCAAGTTTCTCTTGGAAGCCATCCTAACCCACCTTCTCTCCTCATTATTTTCCAACATCACAGCCTCAGGGCAAAGATAACATCCCGGAAATAAGCTTCAGGTTGTAATTACAATATATATTGGTTTATAAATTCGATTGTTTAGCAGGGCAGTCTGCAGACAACATTCATGGAAAGAGGAGGAAAGGAATCAGATTAGAAATCAGGTGGAACAAAGGAGGCTTGGAATGAAAACACAAAGGGAAAAAGAGATGATCAAGGCAGAAATACAAAGATACCACAAATGGTCATTTTAATACTAAGGTCAAGTTCAGTCTGGACTATACTTTTCTGATTGTGAAAACAATGTTTTTTAAAAGTTGGTTTGGTATTGACACAGAATCTAAAAGTTCACAGGATTTAGATACGTAGTTTTCCCCATAAAACTAAGGGACAGGGCTTTTTTAACAATCAGCTTTAATCTGGAGACGACAACAGCATAGGGTACAAGTGAAAGGAGATGGTCTTACACTAGATAAAAGAGGCCTGGTTTTAGGGGGGGTGTGTTTGTTTGTTTCTGGGGGTTTTTTTATTTGAGAGGTGTGATGCGATCATCTAAGCTGAATGGTCATCTCTCTTCTTCCCTTAGCTGGCAAGTCAGTAACTCTGGGATGATTCAAGCTGAGGTAGATGCCATGGCTGGTTGACCAGCCTTAGTCCCCTGATGAGGAAGCACAGATTTGTATTAAGGGTAACATGAACACACTTGCACTCTGTGTGTGTCTGTGATAGCTGGATCTTGGCAATTGGCTTGATAAGTTGCTTCAAATGTGTAGGGAAAAGTGCTAGTGAGCTGCTGTGTCCACTGGAAGATGCTGTGTAAACCTGCAGGAAGCATTGGCAAACAGCTAAAACACGCCAAATTTTCCATTCAGTGTCCGGTTGGAGGATGAGGCAGTTTGTACTAGTTCTGTCCTTCCTCTCAGCCATCAGTTTGACAGACTTAGAAAATGACACCTACAAGCTTATCACTTCTGTCACATTCCTGCATTGTCACCATTTCTTATAACTGTACCACAGAATAGCCTCTAAGAACCGGTGCATCAATTCTCGTCTTACGTCAACATACTTAGCAAAGATGAAATGCTTCTCAGTCACTACTTAGGGACCTATGGAAGAAACTTTGGTGAGAATAGTTAAACTTTGCTACTCGCAAACCAGCGGAGGTTGTAGTCACCTCTGGATATAGTCTAGTCAAACCCTACTCTTCAAGCAGTGACACCTAGACCAACTTATTCAGGGCTGCGACCCAATGGGTATTGAATATCTTCACAGGTGGAGACTCCATGATCTCCCTGGGCAACCTGTGCCAGTGGTTGACTACCCTCTCAGTAAAAAAGGTTTTGGTTTTTTATGTTTAATTAGTATTTCCTGTGTTTCAGTTCTTGCACATTGCCTCTTGTGCTGTCACTGGGCACCACTGAGACAACTCTGGCCCCCTCTCCTTTGCTGCCTCCCAGCAGGTATTTATACATATGGAAAAGATCGCCCTGAGCCTTCTCTTCTCCAGACTGCGCAGTCCCAGCTCTTTCAGTCTCTCCTCGTATGAGAGGTGCTCCAAGCCCTTAACCATCATCTTGGCTCCTCGTTGGACTTGCTCCAGCATGCCCCTGTCTGTTGCATACCGGGGAGCCCAGCACTGGACCCAGCACTCCAGTTGTGTCCCGTCAGTGCTGAGAAGAGGGGAAGGATCTAAAAAAAGCCCCAAAACCAAACCAAACCGAACCAAACCAAACCAAACCAAACCAAACCACCAACCAACCAACCAAACAAAACTTAATTTGCTTTTAGCTGTAACAATATATGCTATTCATCAAGATACTCACAAGACAAACTGCCATTTGGACTCCCTGGAAAGTGAGTTTGTATTTCTCCATTTCTGTACCATGTGCATGTACCAAAGGCATGGTGGAACTGCCATAGACAACACAACCTCTGCAGTAAAACAGGAAAGGTGGCTTGCACAGTACCTGCAGTCCTTGTTCTGAAACCCGTGTGTCCTCAGAGGAGAGGTTGAGCTGCAGAAACATTTTTTATTTCAGCTCAGAAGGACCAGATTTGCAGCCTAAGTACAGGCCAAAATTGCAGCTCCCATACTAACATGAAACTTTTCTTTCCTGCTACGTCACTGCAAAAATCAAACTTTTTTATCCAGGGACATTGCAAAAAATAGGCTGCAAACATGGAGGTTTCTGATTGCTTCAAGCATTTTAGGAGATGTTGCTGCAGCTCCAGCTATCTTGCCTTAAATATTGCATTTAAGTGTCCTCCATAAATGACTTTTGTCAAGGGAGAGTCTGAAAGAGATGCCATGGAACTGATCTTAAATTTTCTCTTCAATGTTTATAACCTAAACATAGCAACAGTAGAAGACACATGAAAAGGTCTCTGAATTTTAACCTGCCAGACCCAGGAAAAGCCTCATGCTTACATTCAAAATACTAAACCTGTACTAATTTGCATGCAGGCACAGTGATGACCCCGCCAGCAGGCATCGATACCTCTGCTCTTTGGCAGATGGCACTGAAACCTCCCAGTCTCATGGCAGAAGCCAGGATCTTGGAGTCAACAGCAGATCTTTCCTGAGGGACCACAGAATCATACTTCTCTTCTTTTTCAAATCTCCCAGCTCTAAAACCAAAGCAAAGCAGTTCCCACGTCTAATCTGCTCCCTCACACATCAGCAAACCTTTGGATTTCACCCAGATACTTTGACTTGGAAACCTTCAAGTGACCCAGATATAAAATGCTTTACAACCTGGCGCAATGGCTGAGAGAATATACTCACCCAGTTCATCCGCAGCACAAAGGAAGGGAGAAATCATGTGTTACACCAGCTCATGCATCTGGAAGAAATGAACAAGCTTCAGGGCACACAAACTCTCCATCAGATTGTTTTCAAGCAATTAAAAAGACCAGACAGAGATCAGACCTCCAGTGCTAAGAGCAGAGTCCTCTCTATTACAGCACTGGGAGATTCTGCTCCTTCCACAGAATCACAGAATCACAGAACGACAGGGGTTGGAAGGGACCTCTGGAGATCATCTAGTCCAATCCCCCCCCGCCAGAGCAGGGTCACCTAGAGCAGGTTGCACAGGAATGCATCCAGGTGAGTTTTGAGCATCTCCAGAGACGGAGACTCCACAGCCTCTCTGGGCAGCTTGTTCCAGTGCTCTGCCACCCTCAAAGGAAAGAAGGTCCTCCTCATGTTTAGATGGAACTTCCTATGCCCAAGTTTGTGCCCATCACCTCTCGTCCTGTCACTGGGCACCACTGAAAAAAGACTGGACCCATCCTCCTGGCACCCACCCCTTAAGTATTTAGAAGCATTCATAAGCTCCCCCTCAGTCTTCTCTTCTCCAGACTAAAAAGACCCAAGTCCCTCAGCCTTTCCTCATAAGAAAGATGTTCCAGTCCCCAAATCCTCTTCGTAGCCCTTTGCTGTACCCTCTCCAGCAGCTCCCTGTCCTTCTTGAACCGGGGAGCCCAGAACTGGACACAGTACTCCAGATGTGGCCTCACCAGGGCACAGTAGAGGGGGAGGAAAACTTCCCTTGACCTGCTAGCCACACTCTTCTCGATGCACCCCAGGATGCCTTTGGCCTTCTTGGCCCCAAGGGCACATTGCTGGCTCATGGTCATCCTGTTGTCCCCCAGGACTCCCAGGTCCCTTTCCACAGAGCTGCTCTCCAGCAGGTCAGCCCCTAACCTGGACTGGTGCATGGGGTTATTCCTCCCCAGGTGCAGTACCCTACGCTTGCCTTTGTTGATTTTCATCAGGTTCCTGTCCACCAGCTGAGAGAGGAGGACTAAGTGACATAGCAGGCATGGGAAAAAGAAGCTCTCTTCTCTTGGATAACAGATAACACACCCTCAAAAGCAGAAGAAAGAATAGGATGGGTAGATGACAGCTAGCAGCTGCTGTGCATCCTATTAAATCATTCTTTTTTCTCAGCTCTGTTCTGAATATACTGCTGACCACCTCATAACATCGTAGTGGCAGCTGGCAATAATGGATACTCTCCCAGAGAGTCGTGGAAAAGATCAAGAACGGACAAGTCTTTGGATGATAAACTGAAAGGAGAAAGTGGCAGTTCTGGGCAGCCTGCTTGTGCCACTGCTGCTGCGGTGTATAAATCAGAACCTCCTTCTCCAGAAACACTGACTGAGCACATTTCGCCAGCCTTAAATGACTTACCAAACAATTCTGCTTGAGAAATCTACACACCTGAGCAAGTCATATGCATTATTTATGGCAATTTCTTTGAATTCCAGATGCTCATCACAATTCATTTGCATCTCATTCAGCTCAACTCAAGATAGCCAAAGGCTGCGCAAGGGCTTGAATTTCAACCATATGCCAAGCCATCATGACCAACATGACTCTGCTAGCACCTGGAAAGGTCACTAATGGTTTGCTCTTGCGGCACATTCCTGTACTTCTTGTGAGCCTCATCTGACCTCGCTTGTACAAATACATGCAAGAAAAATGCTGATGACTTCATTTACCCTAGCATGGAGAAGAGAAGAAGCAAAGCCACAGCATCTCATCCATGCTACAGCTTCTCTCACTGCTTTGGGGTGCTTTCAGAGGTGTCTATCAATGACATGGATGACTCTTCCTCCAGGCGTATTGCAATTACATGGGTTTTAGCTTGGGTTCAAGTCACTTCAAATCATGCTACAGCTGAGTCCTGCAACAGGTGAAGACAGCTGAGCTCCCCATAAGCTCAAGGCAGAAGCTTTGAGACTTAGTTGTAGCATGTTAACAGTCACAATATGGAGAGAAAGAGCTTGTTTCATAAACTCTGTATAATCAAGTGACTCTGAGTGTCCAATGCAGCGCCTGTAAGTTGCTCTGTGTCTCAGTTTCCCCATCTCTTAAATGAAGCTGATGTAATTTCTTTTCTCCAAACCAATATCTGCAGGGCTTAACTGTTGTCTGAGACGCTCAGCCTTAGGTCAGCTATGGAGTAAAGAGCCAAGCAGGACTCTCAGTCTTGTCTGAAGCAGGGTAAACCGGGGTAATTTCCTCCTCATAATCTTCTCTGGATTTTCCCTCTCCTTATGAAAAGCAAACAACGTCCTACTTTGCATCAGTACATCTCCTAAATGAGTGAACCACACACAGCTCACAAGGTCCAGACCTCTCCAGGGCTGGTAGGCAGCATCTGTCCGTGACACAGCCCTTTGGACAGTATAGTCCTCTCCTGGCTCTTCCCAGGCTCCCAGATCATGCTGTTACTTGGTTGGGATTTGATCTCTTGCAGCTTTACACAGCCAGATCAGGGAAATGGATTGTGTCTATTGTTTATGCTCAAAAGTGATGGTTTTCTAATAGCTCCAGGATGCCACCTGACATACACAATTTTTCTCCAACGCCTGCTCCTGTGCCTCCCAAAAAAACCAAACACTGAATCACTGTTAATTGAAAGTAAATTGAGTTTGAAAAAGAAGGAAGACATCTGCATATGATGTTGTTTTATTATTACAATTAGGCAAATGAGGTTTTCAAGCAAACTTGAAATAAATTTGGGAGAATTTATGCCAGCATTAGGACAAACATAATAAAAAGCCGTGAGCAGGTTTATTGCAGCAAAGCAAATCCATTTAGTGGTTTACTGGGATAATAATGGTAGAGTCAGGTACTGTCTTCAAACGTTCACAGGGCCAAAAGCCCCTTTACAAAGCTGGGTTTGGTTTGGGAAGATGATGAGTTTTTTGCTGTGTTCATGGTTCTTTGGGAAAGAAAGCCCAGATTCAGGCAGCTTAAATTCCCGGCCTAAATTCCCTGTTAGTTAGAGACTAGGTGATGGTGAGCTCAGCCGCTCAGACAGCCTAAGGAAAGTGCTGCGGAGGGAGCTATCGAGAGCCAGCCCGTAAGGAGCGCTGGGTGTAAGGACTTGTTGGGAAATGAGTCAGGCTGAACCAGGGCTTCAGATGTTTACAAGAAACTGGTGTTATTCTGTGAAATTGTCCCTGAAGGGCTGGAAACTTGCAAACACTAGTAAGATTTTAAAGTAACAACATCTCCCAGCCAAAACCTGTGCCTGCACACATACACAAGCACAAAGTGTGGAACTCTAAATTAAAACCAGAAATGTACTCCAGATATTTGACAGATCTCTGCATAAATAACTGTAAAACCCTCTTAAATTTTATTGTAAATGATCTCCCTGCAGTGACAGTTGTACTTTCCCTTTTTTTGAGACCATCCTGCATTACAGCCAGCCGGGATCGCCCGCCGCTCCAGGGTGGCACCGAAGACCCTGGAGAGCTGCTGAGCTTCCCAGGACAGATCGGGGCTGTTCTCCATATACAAGCCACCATGGCCACTCAACAAGCAGGTGTCAGAGGTTAACAGGAGCCAGGCATTCTGCCTGTGCCTGCTTGATGTCAGCAAGGCTGCCTTTGCATTGTCAGAGCCTGCATCTTTATTTGTGTTGATAACTGGAATGAGCGTGTGCACCAAGGGTCTTAGGGAAGGAGGGGAAATACTGGGAGCGTACGTATCCCGCTTGGTCTGACAGCTCTGCACAACTCCGCATTGCCAATGCTGAGCTCAACCTCGTTTCATGGGGCCGTATTCAGACCATGCCGGACGGTGCAGCTGGCACCAGCTGGAGGCGGCAGCTTGAAGAGAGCGATGCAGGATGCAACCCAAAGCACCCGTCCACATCTTCCTCCGCAGACAGTGTGGAGTCATTGGCAGGGCACTGCGCACTATCTCCCTGCTTTGCCTTGCGTGCCAAATAGCCTGACTTTTACTGCTCTTTTTACCCCTGTACTATAAAAGGTTTCTAAATGGAGCCAACATTTTGGATAGGTTTATATGATAAAATCTAGCCTGGAATAATTCACAGTTTGGTTTTATCTTGTATACGGTCAAGCATCATGGGACTGAGGTTTTTCTTTACTCTAGTGCCACAACACTAAATGTGTAAGCCTTAACACTATTCTCCTCTTCTGTACCATTGCATGTAGCACGTCCTCAGCCTCCACCACTGACAGACTCCCCTGTGGATCTGGAGGAAGGTAGTGGAAAGCTCATGCTATGTAGGAAGATGGATCTGCATGGCACTTCTTTTGACAGGAACCAGGCCTACGTTTGCTGCTAAACTTGGATGGACTTTGACATTAACGAAGCCTACAGTGTAGATCCAGATCAGCATTCCTCATTTCAGGGACTGCTTTGGGTTCAGGAATCACAGAATCACAGAATCACAGAATCACTAAGGTTGGAAAAGACCTGTAAGATCATCAAGTCCAACCTTAAAAAAAAAACAAAAAACAAACAAACAAAAAAAAAACAAACACACCACACAGGAAGTGGGAGCCATGTGAGGGAGAAAGTTATCTGCGGAAGAACATCCTCATAAAAATGTTTAAAAATTAAAGAAACATGGAAACATTATAAAATCAAACATGCTGACTGCTAGTATCCACAGTTGTACTTACCAGGCTGCCTTTTCCAGCTCACTTATACCTGTCCTTTCAACTACGATTTACAGGGTAAACAGTCTAATGACGCAGAGCAGAAAGTATAGTTCAGGATGCTCTGCCAGCACTGTCTCTAACAACATCTGTGCATTTTGAGATGGTCACAGATACCTGCCAGGCTGGGTTTCATGCCACCTAACACAGTTTACTTGATCCGTTTTAGATGTAGATTTGGACTGAATCACGCCCTGGGTGTGCCTGTTTCCCTCCAGCGACAGTAAAAGGGTCGAGGCTTTGGCGTGCATAGGTAAAGATGTCTCATTCAAGACAGTTGGATCCAAATGGAAAAGCTGAGCTATCCACAGGGCATGACACTGACCTATATCTCATGCCCCACTCTCCCTGTCACTTGTTGAGTGAACTTCAGGGGCTTATTTTATTTCTGCCTCTTTCTCCTCCAACTCTTAGAGTATCTCTTCTTCAGCAGATGTTCCCCAGGGTTGACTAGAAAACGTGTGTGAATACCCAAGCAAAAATTAAAAAAAAAGAGCGGGCACAAAGAGGGACAGAAAAGGTTTGGGAAGAATGGCCATTCCCAACAGAAAGCACGGACCAAGTCACTGTGGTCTGGGGACGAGAGAGCTCAGTATGGGTGCAAGCCATGCTGTGCCAGCCGGCTTCAGGATCAGAGAACTGGGTTGTTTTGTTTCTAGCTCAGTCTAGTGGTATGCTTCACAGACCCAGAGCTACTCATTAGCCACCTTCGTTCAGAGCACCACATTGCCCTCCTTAGAAAAGTGCTCACAGGAGGCTGCAGCTCCTCCTTTTGCACTGCAGCCTGGTATTTACAAAGGTTTTCTGAGAGGCAGATGTAATCTCTCTTCTGGCTTCCCAGGAGAGCTCCCAGCTAGCAGATCTATGGCAAGGCCACAACACAGACCTTTTGCTACCTCTATCTACCCAAACAGAATTTGTGAGCAGAGAAAAAGCCAGAGTGAGCCTTATTCTTTAGCCTAAGGATACAGGAGTCCTAGTTTCTTGCAGCTTGGTCATATGAGAGTGAAACTGTGGCCTGAGGAACAGCAGCAGCTTCACAGCTAACAGGGTTTTGCTGCAACCTTAAAAAAGAAAAAAGAAAAAAAGCTGGATTGTTTACTGTTTGGGGATGGAAAAAAGCAACTTTCTGTCATTTTGACAAGGTCACATGAGAGAGGCCCCTGAAAAATATTTGCAAAGTTGCAGCTAGCAAACCTTCCGAGTGACGAAGCCATAGCAACCCATGCCAGAGACCAAAGGGTATGATCAATGTTTGCAATTAAAATCTCTTTTGTTTTGTGCTATTCACATACAGAGACCCTTACATTTTGGTCAATAGAGCGTACTCCATGAAATGTTCAGCTCAGGCTTTGTTCTGTGCCGTGTTCATTCTCTTAAGGCAGGAAACAAGAGCCATCCCAGACAGAATATAGTCTGAACCCTGCTTGCTATTGTTTGCAGCACCAGCAGTGAACACAAGGTCCCCCTGCCTTTATTTTTTAATTCCCCACAATACACCCTTCAAGATGAAATTAGCAATGTATACTCTAATTGTGTTTTCAGAGTCATAACAATACGAGCACACGGAGACAACAATGCAACGACTCATTATTAAGGAAAAAAATAATTAAAATCTCAACAGAAAAGATACTTGGGTTGGAAAAAAAAAAGTAAGACTTTGTGCTTATTTTTATTTCCCAGCTAGCCTTTTGTAACAGCTTTTCCTAATAACAGGTTGGTTTGATTTAAACACAAATGAACAAGTAGTATGTTCTCCAGCACTCTAGCTGCGAAAGCCACAGGGAAACTATACCAAGCAGAGCTCCTCAGCTTGTAGCAGACTTGCCCCAGTTAGCTTTACGATGTAGCAACCATAACCACTATATCTTTATATGACGTTTTGCCCTTCCTCTCCCACATCCCACAGGGAAGGAAGGACCTTCAGCACTGCAGAGTAACCCTCTGTCATTTGAACCATACGATCTGGTAGAAATGCAAAGCTATTAGCACCTAGCAAATACATCATCCTCCTGAAAAAGAGTAAAAAGAAAGAAGAGTCTGGGGAATTCGGGACATACCAGCTTGACTTCAATGCTCAGAAAAATCTTGGAATGAAGTCAAGCAATCTGACTCTCAGCACCTAGAAAATAACAAGGGGATAAACAGCATCCGGCCTCAATTTCCCAGGAACAAATCACGTCCAACCAACCTAATTTCCTCCTATGACAATGTAATGATCCTTGTGGGTCAGGGGAGCAGCAGCTGATGTAAGACAGTTTAACCTCAGTAAAGCTCTTGACATGCTCACGCAACATCCTCTCCATCAATAAATACCTTAGCTACTTGATCACCCTAGGCTGGCAATTGATCTGATCAAGTATCAGACAAATAATTGGGTTTAGTTGGCTACGGTCCATTTGGGGGTCCCTATCTACCACATTTCATCTTGCTTTGTCAAATATTTCAGGGACCCGCTGAGGGAGAGCAGAAAGGCAAAGAAAGAGTGAGATAGAGCCAGCGAAGGAGTTGGAGACTTGGCTGGACTCTGGAACAGAACCAGTGCTAGGAAAGACGTGAGGGGCATCACCTCAAACCAGTGGTCAGAAGCACTGACCATACACAGATCTTTCCCCCAGAGTGCTGGTGTTGAGATGCAGATGCTCAGGGAAGCCTCCAAAGTATCAAAAATACCCCCAAAACCATGTTAAATGTCTGTTCTGACACCTGCAGTTCTTCCTGTTGAAGCTACACGATGGAGCTGAAGACACTGGTTAGGTCAAGGATAACAGGTAACAGACAAGTGCTCAGGAGCTTGAAGCTACATCCTGCTGGTTATCGTCCCTTGGTGGAATGCGGGACAACTGATCCTGGCTTGCTGCTTAAATGGAAAAAACAGGAAGACTCAAATCACTGACTAAAAGTGCAGTGCAGACTTCTGCAAGCTTTTGCAACCCCACACATCAGCCTTGGGACTGATGGAGAAAAATCACTGCTGGATTGGGGGAAAAAAAAAAAAGATTAAAAAAAAAAAGATCTTTCACATCTGGCTTCAAGACACATTTAAAAATAAAATTTGAAACCCCAGACATTGAAGTAAAATACCAACTCCCTTCCCTCCTGCACTCAAATCGGGAGCTATTGATGGCTTAAAGACCTTGTCTTAATTTTCTCCATGACTAATCTATTCAGTTTTCACTTAAGGAACCCTCAATGGTATAATGAGACAGCTGTTGCCTTCTATCCCTCCCCCAACCCCCCCAGCTAGGAAATTAAATTTAAAACCACTGCTTTAAATAGGCCTGGCACTGTCTCATCTCTTGAGTTGCTCTGGGAGCATCTTACCCGTAAGTGCAGGTGTCAGGTCAATCAGAATTCACCCAGCTCTTCGGGTCTGCCTGAGTTGGTAGTTTGCAAGGAAATAGAGATGTAAAACTTCTAGATCCTACTCCTGTGTGCTGTGGGTTGAGCTGGGCTTTTTTTGTTTATTTGTTTGTCTGTTTGTAAGTGGCAGATGGGCTTCTGTTGGGATTTTAAGATAGATTATGGGATATTGGAGCACGAAACTGCCATGGGCTTCATGGGGGCAGGTTATTTAGAACCTGGCAAGTTAAATGGGATTTGAGGTGTGAATGCTGTGTACCATCCTGGAGAAAACTGAAGAGTGAGACATGAGTGGGAACTGAGGACAGATCCTGCCTCAGTGCTGAGCTTTACATGTTCTGGATCTGGCCCTAATATAGTGTCTGGGGGTCTTTTCTAAGCCAACACAACAGCATCTACATTCCTGTATGGTCAAACTCCTTGTGGTCCCCTTTTCCCTGTGTAAAGCATGGATGTAAGTACTGGCAACCTTGATGGGGTGATGTGAGTCAAAAAGCTCATGGGGTTTGAGTTCTGCCCACTGAATACTGGAGAAGGAAGCACATACAAAAGAAAGGCTTTGCTTTGTGAGAGACCCCACTTTTGACCCTGCCACCTGTATGGCCTTGGATAGGCTATTTCCCCGCTCCTGAGCTCTTTCTCTTCTTTGCTGGACATGGAGACATGGCAACAAAGCCATGGTAATACCTACCAGAGGGAGACAGGGCTCACCTGTGAAACCAGGGGTGAAGGAATAAGCCCCAAAAGTAAGGTGAAAGTGCAAGGCATTATCCAGGAGTCATGAAGTTGCCTCTCCTTAGTTATTCCAAGCTGCTGCGGACTAAAGGCTTGTGCTTTGCTGTTGTTTCACAGGGCCTCCAGAATGGGGTCTGCTGGCTGAGAGTGGAATCCTGCACTCCCATGGCCATCAGAGAGGGTGCAAAAGCTGTCCTCACCCTGTAGTTTTTGAGAGCTGGCCTCAGAAAAGCAATTCAGTCAAATGTGCCTTGGCAATTGCTCCCCTAATGACTCTGAAATTAGTAACTTCAGACAGAAAATGATAGACGTTTTAATGCAACATGGGGAAAATATTCCTCTGCTTCTTGCTTCTATGCTCTGATTAGGAGACAATTACATGAACAATAACACAGTTTCTGCAGATTTCACCTTTTACATGAGCAATGTGTTTTACACTCTCACCCTGGCTCCCCCTTTCATGCTGCTCCCCTCTCTTCCTCATGCAGTTCCCTTCTTTCACTTATTTTTAACTCCCTTTGATCTCTCTGCACAGTGTCTTGTAGGCTGTTTAGCTCACTTTTCAGCTTAAGTCCAATCAGCTCCATTAAAAGAAATCTTGCTTGAAGGAAAGAGATACAGAGCATGGGGGATTTACACTGTCACAGTCTGTCCCCAGCTTTCTGAGGGGCTGACTGGAGAGCTTCTGGATCAGACTGCCAGGCAGAAGAGCAGTCACGACTAATTGCCATGGCTGGGTTTGCAAAGGGTGTGAAAATGAGCATTGAGTGAGCCCCATGATCATGAAGGATCATTGACTTTGGGGAAGGAACAAGGGAACTTCCCTTCAGGGTTAAGCCAACTGAAGCATCCCCAAGCTGGTTTTACTCATTTGTCCCTTTTCTGTACATACTTCACACAAATTCACATCCCATATTCACCTATCCTTATATTAAGAAGTTCAGAGCATCTCCTGTAGAGGAGGCAAACAAGCATTTATTGCCACTTTCTCATGAAGAGCTTATTCCCATTCATTCTCATGCCTTCATGATCCTTTAGCTAAAGCAAATCCTCACCCTTATTCCTTTGCGGTGTATCTATCTCCAGTGCAAATTCACATCCCCACTCAGTAACTCAAGCGCACCCCAGATCCTCCCAATAACTCCAGCAATACCAGGGGCTGCTTCAGAGACCCCAGGCAGCTGAATAGTCAGCTGTCCCAAAATAAGACATCCTGGAAAAAAAATATATAGACTTCTCACTGACTTTATTGACCTCCCAATTAACTATGTTATATCAAGAAGGGACCCAGATGGTCAGCTCAGCAGATGCCCCAGGTCCATGGACAGCTGTATTCCAAAGGTAAAACAGACATCGCATTGCATATTTTGTGCCATATCCTTACTGACCATTTCCTTCCTTATGCCATATCTTTATGACACATCCTTATGGCATATGGAAGGAGTTGGTCAACGTTACAGAATAACCTACTTTGCAGTCGTATAAATCACTACAGCCACGATTTACCTGGAAGGTCACTATGTCCGCAGAGGGACACAGAAGAGCTTTCAGGGAAGAGTAAGAAGGATTAACTTGCTGAGAAATATATCCTGTAAATAAAGCCTATGAAATTATACTTTGGCATATTAGAAAGGGGAGGAAAGGGCACAGACAAGAGGATGTACGTAAAATAAAGCAGGCAGGCTAAGTACGGCTCTCCTCTCTGTCTTGTACAACAAGAATGAGACAGAGATATTCGATGCAAAGGAAATCTCTTGTCATCCAAAGTGTAATTAGACCGAGGGACTCATTTCCATAAGATGTCAATGAGGCCAGGAACTCAGCCAGACCCAAAGATGGCTTGGACATTTATAAGGATAACCCGAACATCTGAAGTTGTAACAGCTAATGTTAAAAAAACTCTCAAGAGGGATCTAACATCCTATGTTTCAGATTTTAAATTAATCTCTTAGGTATTAGGAGGATACCTCATTATGGGGGAACAGATTCCTTTCCCTCTCTGTCTTGGAGCATACTGACAGTTTTCTTTGAAACTTGTGCCAATGACCACAGCCAGAAATAGTGTACTACATTAGACAGCCCAGATCATTGGGTACTGGGAGAATCCCCGTGTGACAGGGGAGAAGATATCCCTAAACTATGTACACTTGATGTTCTAGCTCAGATGCAAAAGGGAGCAGGAGGCAAATCCTGCACAGGACTGTAAAATCATGCAGCTCCCAACTCATGTTTTTTCTATTGTCATGGGGGTTGCTCACACCTGATTTCCCCACGCGATGAACCCTTAGGTCTTGGCCACGACAGCAAGGATGTATCTGTGCGCCTCAGCCCATGAGGAACCCATCACTTCACCTTGACGATCTTGTGGTCCATCCTGCTTTGGGTGTCCAGGAGCCCTCACTTAACTCAGTCCTTCCAGCCAAGGGGAAACATCAACCTTCTTTGTCTTTATTCTGCTTCGGCGTTACCAGCCCCAGTGCTCTCATGAAAATTTTAGAGGTTTATGGCTTGAGACAGAGCATTACCTGGTGTGGGGGCTGTGGATAAATCAGCCAGTGCAGCATTACACTAAACAGGGGGATTTTACAGCTCAGGAATTTGAAGGCCAATGGCTCTCATTGCAAAAAACTGTATCATACTGAAATCAGCTTCATCATTTCAATGTGTTCAACCAAGCCCGGAGCAGCCCTTTGATCCTGTGACTGAGGTGACCTCTCAGGTCCCCAAAATAAGAGTGTGCATCTGCCTATGGCATCCCTTCCTCGGCAGGAGGGAGCAGTGCGGGAATGGTCATTGCCTGATGTTTGCTGGTCTTCCTCAGGTGGTTTTGAACAGCAAAATATTCCCTGGGATGAGAGCAGTCCGTGGTGAGACTGCTGTAGGCTCAAACATCTCTCGCTCCAGGTATCTCCACCCAGCAAGCCTTAGGACTTCATCCCCCATGTTTCCTCTTGGCCGTCCACTGTCCAAGCACCGTTTCCTCTTCATGGTGCATAAAGAGTCCCTGAGAGCTTTACAGTGCCAAGGAGCAGTTTTTAATGGACTGCCCATTTCCCAGTGGAAAAGGCCAAAAGCCCACAGCTTTGGTTAGGTGATGGGAATCTTTAGGTGTATTCCAGTTACAGAAAAATAAAAATGTCCTTTATATCAGGGTAACTAATCCTGCTTAGGCTGTAAAGCTCCGGACGAACAGTCGATTCTGCTTTCTTGTCAGATCCTAATCTGACATGCTGATAATGAAGAAAGGGAGGAGAAATCACAGGGAGGAAATCAGGAAGAAAGCTGTGTCATGGGGGGGGAGGATTTACAGAGGAGGGGGAGAAGGGGAAGGGGGGAAGAAGGAGGGAGCATGGACAGGCTTTAAAATGAAATTGAATATTAGGAGGTGGAAAATAAAATGGAGACAGGCTGCATTGAAAGCAATACAGGCTGGAGACGGAGAGAGACAAAGAATGACAGCGGATCAGTTTAAGCATGAAAGAATAGAAAGGAAAAGAATAATAATGCTGGCTTGTAAAGCTGAAATCAGATTATAGTTTCCTCCAGTGAATTAACTCTCCTGTAATGTAGTGCAGGGGGCTTTACAGAGCTAGTGTGATTTCCCCATTGGGTGGCACTGGGACATTAAACTGAGACGCGTGTGTGTGTGTTTCATTATAACCCTGCGTATGTATATGTTAAATCTCTCAGAGGGCGCCCGTGCATGAGACATGTTCTATATATTTCTGTGTGGAGCAAGATGTTAAATGTGTTTGGGGTTTGGAGGAAGCCACATAGTGAAATGGGTGTGTGCATATGTGTTTGTGAGAGTGCGACATTAAATTTTGCTGTGTGTTTATATCAGGCAGTAAATCATAGCTTGCAGAGCCCCCCCAAAACCCCAGGGCTTCTCCCCAGGACAGGGCCGACAGGGAACCATCTGCAGCTGGAGGTCCCAAGGACTCAAGAAGCTGCTGGCCCCCTCCCCAGCAGGGGGGATGTCCCAGCGCTGGGATGGAGGAGTCAACTGGTGACCAGGTGGATGGCGAGGGAGCTCACGGCTGTTTCTGTGTTCCCTCACCCAGTAGACTGAACAAGGGTGGAGATGTGGTGGGGGCACTGGGGAATCCAGCTTATAACCACAGCATCCCCTCCCTCATGGAGGTTTGACTGGGAAAGAGGAGCCTGGATGGGAGCCAAACTCCTTTCCTTCTCAACCATACCCGTAAGTCCCAGAGCCAACCAAGTCCGGCCTTTTGGTTCTGGTTTCTCCAGCTCTCTGGGATTCCAGAGCAGGCTGAGTGGGATGAAGCCCAGCTCAACAGGCAGCCCTGAGATCTGCTCCCTCTCCACTACCTCCCTCCTGCCAAATCTTCTCACTTGCTACCTCATGGCCAAAGACATAACCTGTTAATCCTGCCCAAGCAGGCTGCAGGTGCCTACTTTGACATGATCAACGCAAATACCTGATCTCTCCCGGTGGTTATCTGTCACAAGGGGACATGTAGAAGCCCTCATTTTCATGAGACCTATGAGACTCCCTCTCTCTAGGGTTCCCAGTCCATCAGGTGTGAACGGGAAACTGTATAAATCCAAGTGGAAAAGAAGAGAGGGAGTAATGGGACTAAGGGTCAAACAAAGACAAGGGTGCTCAAAGAGCTGAAAGGAACTCTCAGTAATGATAAGAGTATAATCTAGGATGCTAGAGAGATGACCGGGAAGACATACAATGTAGTGTATAAAATCACGAGTGTTAAGGAAAGGATGAGTGGATAATGATTGCTCATGGTCTTTTCCAGCACAAGAAGCTGGTGGTCCCAGAGAAGGTGTAATCAAGCTGTGGAATTTCTTGCCATGGATATATAGTTGGTATTTAAAGTTGACAAGGGTTCAGGGAAGAGCAGAGAAGTTCAAAGAAAAATCCAGTGAGTGTTATTAAATCTGTAGAGAACATATCTAGTCCTGAAAGTCCCCGAGTCTCAAATGGTTGGAGGCAGGGGAAGTACCAGGGAGGAAACACCACAAGCCCTCGCCTTGTCCTTATGCATAATGTATGTGCCTATAGCTACTTTTGGAGACAGTGAGTTAGAAGGAGCGACCTGCGGAGCTGTTGGAAACTGAGTCACACAGATTACAACTACCTGGCATATCTAGGCAGGGCTACCTCCGGATCTAATATGTTCCCCTCCTGCTTTGAGCAGACAGGACCTCACCTGCCCAAGCACACCTGGGGAGGTGTCTGCAAGCTACTCGAGAGGCATAACATGGTCAGAGAGCAGGAAAGACTTGCAGCAAAGTAAATGTAACTGGAGAGGCTGAGGCTGGTGTCTAAGTACTGCATAACCCTGGGAGGTCTGAGAAGGGTTAGAGTCGTAGCTTTTCTTTGTTAAAGCAAGACTGTGCAAGCGTGAGTGGTGTTACAGTATTTGGAACCAGAGCAAGACTTGGCTTTTCCCCACAGAAACACGGTTTGTGGATGGCAAAGAGAAGATTTGACTCTTGCAGCGTTTTGTGTGTGCCTTTTGCTTGGTCCCCATCTCTTCTGTATTCAGGACACAAAGCAAGCCCCAGTGTGCTTTAGATAAGGGCAGGCCCATCCATACCTTTGTGACACTGTGTTGTGATACAATGACATGTCCAATCCAACTTTCTTCAGCAACTCTGCAGGACAGTGTGCCTGAGAAATGTATTGTTCTCTGCAGTAGCCGTGGGATAATTAACCCTGTCATTTGTGGTTATATGGAGTGCTTTGTTCCACCAGCCTGAGGCTCTGGGTTTTGGTATTGCTTCTTTTTCGTAATTTCCTCCCAGATCCCTCTATCTGCTAGGAAACAACGTGATAAATTACTCTCTGCTAACCGCTCTCTGCATTTCTGCAGCACCTTGCGAAAAAGTTATCACTAGAGGAGCTGCAGATGATGCTGAACTTCAATTAGGCCTCAAATTAGTTGTGCAGGGTGACATTTTCCAATCACGCAACATTAGCATCCTCCCTAATTATGAAAATGTAAAGCTAACTTCTGTTTCATAATAAATTAGGCTTGTTCTCTCACTATCTAAAACACACAAGCACGTGCACAGTGCGATTTCAACTGGGTCTTGCTTCCTGTTTTGCCGATGCTCGGGAACAGTCACAACCTCAGTAATCTCCCTTTCCTCTAAAGGTCAGACATGGTGGGAGTGTGTCTGATAACATTGGGCAGGGGAAGGGAAATCAGCAAGAAAGTGCAAAAAGACACTGACGGAATAGGGCTTTATTAGCCCATTTGGGCTGGTGGGCACAGCCTTAGATGTTCTCACCCCAACCAGCACCTTTCTCCAAGGAGGAGGGGGAAGGAACAGGAGGAAATATCCCTTCCTCTCCTTCCTCCATGGAGTTTTTCCACCTCTGGTTTACTCAGCCCACTTGTCCAATCCTGAGAGAGGTATTGGATCCTCCCTTCCATCACAGTGTTGGCATACCCACAACAAAGTAAGATTGCAGGTATGCTACGACATACCTGACCATATGTATATTCCCAACATACCCAGGCGGCAGAGCATACAGGTAGAAGGTTATAAGCAAGAAAGAGGGGACAAGAAGAACAAGCTTTCCTATCAGTTTCTGTAAACATCACAATTACTCAAGAAAAGAAAAAAAAGTCAGATTTTTTTGTACAGTCAGAAGAATAAGAAGAAAGGTCCTTCCTGGAGCCTTTCGATAATGCTTGGGGAATGCCTCTCTCTATTTAAGAGATGACACTTAGAGATGCCTCATTATAGTTTACTGCTGGAAAAGGGATCAGTAACCACCTGGCTCTTGCCAGAGAAGTTTTGCAACTCTGCTGTGTGTTTCATGGAGACCAGAAGAGATTGTATGTTGAAGGCAAGTGTCATGCCTCCTTTGTGCCTGTCTTAAAGCAGGGTCTGAGCCACAGATCCACCCCTTCAACCCTCCACAGCTCCCAAGCTATTCCCTGTCACTAAAAATAACAGGACCTCTACGAACAGCCTGGAAACAGATGGGTTTTCATCCTGGCTGAGTTTGTGTTATTGAATTAGTAGGTTCAAGCAATACTAAAGATGCCTGAAAAACAAGGCATCTAATTATTGCATCTCTGCATCAGAAGTAACGGGGAGCTGCAGACAGTAGCTGACAAGCAGCTAAATAATAGACTAACAAGCAGGATGGCTGGAATCTGTCACGGTGCTAATGAAGGTCAGGATAAGACACCTGCATATTTTAAAGAATGAGATGTGTGCATCTGAAAAAGCCCAGATGTGACATTTAAAGACAGAGATCATAAACTGAGTGCAATCACTGCTAAGAACTGGAGCCTGGGAGTGCACAGGATATATGGATAAAAGAATTAAAAGCAATTAAAGAAGTGAAAGTAGAGAAGGTTTGAGGTCACTGGAGAAATTGGAGAACCAGTAGCCTCTGGAGAGCCAAGAGTAGTCCAAGGGAGAAGCCAATTCTGCTGTCTAGTAGCCCCCACGACGTGATTGACATTTTCCAAAAACTAAAGAAAGACAGACTGGACTCAGCTTGCCATCTATGGAAAGGGGGAACAGCTGAAGCGAGAGAAGGCTATTTGCAGTATACTTTTCTGTAGAGTAATCTAATTCACCATGAGCACACTGCAGAGGCACTTAAATAGGGCAAGGGAAAGGACTGTGTAAGCAAGCTCACTGCAAAGCGCAGGGAACAAAACGGTGGAAAGCACAGGCAGGGCTACACAGAGAGCAAGCTGCAAAGAGCAGCTCCCCTGCTTTCAGCTGCAGTTTACATTTGAAGCCTCATTTATTGCTGCAAAAGGAAAAAAATCAACTTTGGTTCAGTAATCAATTGAAAGCTAAGCCTTTACTTTAGGGGCCTATGATGTTTAAGGGGTAATGTCCTTCCCAAAACTACCTGCATAAGTACAAGAAAGGGTATTGGGCAAACTCCATGGTCATTCTGGTTTTGCTGGGCAATGAAAGTCCAAGTTGTGGGCTGTTCCCAGCACAGCCACAGCTCTCAGTGTTCCTTCTCAATCCCATGTGCTGTGTATATGCAAAAACCTAACAATAACACAATAATGCAATAATAAAGCAAGAAATGGTAGCAGGGAGGGAGGGAACATTTGTTCTCCTCAGACAGCAGGATGTTTCCTCTGCCTGTTCTTTTCCCATGATCTGAAATAATTCGATTTTTATCTGCCACAGTCCTTTTATTTTTGCCAATCAATTCAATTGCAGCAGCAAGCTGACAAGCATTTTGAATAATGAGTTTGTTTTCGGGGTCGAAGGGTTTTGCTTGCTCATCCTGGCTTTGGAAAGAGCTGCCTTTGTGTTAGCAATGCCAAGAGGGAGCCAGAGCTGCAAAGCACACTAGGAAGGATCAATACTTTAAATGCATTAACACTGGTGAGTTGCAAATGAAGTTAGCGGCTGCTGAGCATCACTGATTTCACAGTAAGTCTCAGTTCAGTTGGTTAATTTCTCTGAAGGATCAATGCCACAGCTGATGGTTACTGAAGTTTCTTCCTTCACCAAGCACAAGGGGGTTTTGAAATGAACTCTACAGGGGATCACAAACCAACTCGTCCGTGTAAATAAGAGAAGCATGGGTGTGTAATTCTCTTAATCTGTCAAGACTAGCACAGCAAAGACATGAATCATAAAAGCTGAACTAAACCAGCTTCAAGTTTTGGATCCAAATTTCACAGTTCCTCTCATTATATGGGGTCAATCAAAACTGCCAGACCCAACCTCACCCTAGCTTTCAAGGAAATTGGACTTGAAAGCCATGACTTCTACCCAAGCAGAATGCAAATTTTGTATAAAGTGGGCAACTCTTGCAATATTGCCTCTTTAATGATGTAAAATTTTTTAGGCAGTCTTATGGAGATCCTATAAACTGCTGCCTTTATATACATTGGCTTTTTTTTCAATGGTGTTGAAGTCAAGTCACCCTTACAGAAGCAAGCAGCCTGTAGGCAGAGCATATGACTCCCACTCCAAGCAAGATAGAAAGGGGATAGATACATGGGTGGAAGAATGCAGGCAATGGTCTAAGATGAGATGGAGGAATGTATGTTGGGAGAAGGAGAGAGAGACCCAAAGACTAGAGGGAAGGAAGAAGCAATGACACAACCGAAGTGAAGAAATTTTGCCTGGGAAGACAGCAACTTGGGGAATCATCAGTAGGAAAAAGGGAGAACAGAAGAATTCAACCCGTGCTAAGGATATTGTACGGATATTAGCAAAATAAACTCACCAGTCGAGGCTCAAGGAACCCAGGAACTCGGTGTGATGAATTGCATTTTGAGCTATGTGATAATTAAGCTAGTCTCGACTTTCTGAAGGAGGGTCTAACTCTTGTACTCCCAGTTCAGCCACGAGGGCTTCAGCATAGCTTTGTATTTATCATGGATTTGGGTCTCCGTCATTTAAAGAACAGGAATGCTTAGCACAGGATTCCAGCTGAATTTAGGGCCCTAGAAACTCAAGTCTGCAATCCCCTTACCTCTCCTCTTAGGTACCTGAAGAACTTTTCATCTTACCTTTCGGGCATAAACAGAAGCACATCTACCTAGGAACAGAGCAATGGGAATGTTCATCCAAAGCAGACATAGATACGAGGCCTTGTCATTGTTCTGATTTTATTTTTTAATTTTTTCTGCTAATTGTCACAACTTCAAACAGACAAAATTCCCAGCTTTGCCTGCTGGCAATTACTATCTTTCAGCAGCCTTCATAACACTACCCTGTCACAAGAAATACCTTTGCTTCTTTCTCGTTGATTATTTCCAAGTCCAAAGAAAACAAAAGTTATGGGGCAGACTCCTTCCAAAAAAATACAGATTTAAATAATAACTGAGCTTTCCAAGTTTTGGAAATGGTATTACAAAGCCTTTACTTCCCCATCTCATGAAGGCTTGAAACATACTTGCTTCCTTTTTCAAACATAAGACAAGACTCATGAGTAATCTTGTGATCCCTGTAAAGGTGGTGGATCTTTAAATAGAGTTGCTTGATGCACTTGAAATTTCTTGACTAAAACAAAAAGGAAAAAAGTAGACACTTTTTCATGCATATTTTCACCAAAAAAAAAAAAAATCTTATATTTTGGGATAGGTGGCCTTAGCTTAAAAAAGTATAATGAGACTTGTGATAAAATTGGAGAGCTGTCAACACTGTGTGTTCTTGCTATACGTTAAAAATCACTTAGAAAGGAGAGGGAACTAAGGCTGTTTTCGTGTGTGAACAGAACTGGTGGGAAATTTGCAAATTACTGACAACATTTTCAAATTTTGACACAAAAAAAAAGAAGCAACAGAAAACTTTTGTCCCCCCCAGCAGTTTGTTTTTGCCCTCCCCTTCTTTTTAACTCATCTCTAGATGATGCACTAGGTTATTGTTCTCTCACACTGACAGTAGGAAATTTTCAGTCTGAAGGGGAAAATGCATTGTCATTGCCATCAGCGTCAGCGCTACTAAAGCCTTCACCTCAAATTCCATTGAGCCGTCAGCATAAGAGGTCCTATTCACCTTGTATGGGATCACCCATGGCTCAGATACATCTTCCTATGTTCAGGAGAACAGGGACGGAATGCCTTCAGGGACAGGTGTCCTTTAAGAGAACATGGCCCAGAACTTTTAGCAAGACAAAAATAAGACTTCCTAGTCAAGGGATTTGATTATAGAATAGCTGTAAGAACTGCCAAGCCCCTGGTCCATCCTTTATACCGGGTTGTTTTGCCGGTCATGTCTCCCTGAGAGACACTGTTGGCTGGACCTTTCCATCTACATGACAGGAAGACTTCGGAGCTGATGGTCATGAAACAGTGTTCCCAGAGAATAAAATTCTTCCTAAAGCTCATTAGCTGGACGTTGGCTGAGAACTCTGAGAACAGAGACTGTGTTGGGTTTTCTAATCTCTTTTCTGGATGGCCTCATTGCCCACAGAGATGCACAAGACTTTGGAGAAACACACAGAGGTTCAGGTCACAATGCTGATACTTCCTGGAAACCACAGCCACAGACTAATTGTGTGAGGACATGTTTCCTTTCATCACTTTGGAGTTTAGCACCTGGACACCTCACTGAATGTCTCCCTTCCACTTTTATATCCTTTCTGCAATTGATGCAGGGGAATGAAAAGAAGAAGGTTTGCAGTAGCTACAATTGTGAGAAGAAAGCATGCAGGTAGTTAGAAGATAAGGACTGCAGGGTTTGAAAGGTTTTTAGGTAGCTTAACACTTGCTTAACCAGCTATTAATTAAACAAAGCATGCATATTTTTTACAAAAGTACCTCCAGTGCCCCCTAATGCTCTTCCTAACTATTGGTACAAGTCTGAATCAGGGAACAGGGTATTTTCAAAGTCCCCAGCATCAACTGCTTGATCCTCTGAGGTGTACCAGCCAAGTTCTCAACCTTGTCTGACCCCTCTTAATTAATGGTGTCCAACAATATCATTGCAAAAGGTGGTTGAGGGATTTTTCTCTCAAGAAAAGATCCATCAGTTATTTTTTGATAGGAAACCAGGTAATCCTAATTTCTCTGGGGTAATTATTGCAGACAGGCAGAGGCAAAGAAGTTGAAGTACATTTATTTCATCACAGGAACAATGTTAATTCAAAAGCCTATTAAAAATGACAGAGACAGGAGTAGTTCAGCCTCCTTCATCCTTCACAGCTTTACACTTTCTTAAATTCTTTCCCGTGGGTGTTGTATCTTCTCTCTGAACTAGGTAGCATTTTGTATCAACCCAGTCTGACCAATGCTGAAAAGTCATCCTTCACTCCTCATTTCCCAGGCCACCAGCAAGTGAAGAGATGACCATCTATTTTCTGTTACATGACACCTTCCACGCTCCCACCAGCGCCTCCCTCTAACTTGGTTTAAAGTAAACACCTGCTGAAATGAAGAAGTGCCATAAAGTTAAGAGGTGTACCTATTACAGATTTTAATTTCTTGAATGTCCAGCTCATATTGGAAGGCCCTTTCTCAACTTCCCTGTCAAGAACAGCACTCCTGCTCCTGGGTTAGGAGTCCTTAACGTGCAATGTATTAATGCTGGTAAGTAAAACCAACTGATCTTACCTAGGATCAGTGCCTGACAGAGAAACTAAATAGACCTCTTTAGCAACTGGATGGCCTTATATTTCAGTGGTATTGATCTAGTGAAGCTGAAGTCTTATTCTGGCCATATTTCTGCTTGCAAAAATCTTTGATGCCATGCAAAATTACTCAGCAGACAAGTTGTGAATTACATTAGCAGACTCCAGTGTTAGAAAAGATTCAGTTTAACCCTATAAAAATGGCACATGTGGTCTTGATTCTATGCATATTAATCTAAATCAGGAGAAATTACACTCTCTGTAGAATTTGTTTCTTCAAATGTAAGAATGATTAGAATCAGGCCTCCAACAATAACTCCATGTCATCCAGGATGGGCTTACAAATGTCAGTTCAAGGTACTGGGACATGAAATCTGCACTCATGTGTGGACAGTTTTGGCTTACTGTTACACCAAACACAGGACAATTGTTAGAATACAGTTTGGAAAGAAGCGATATAGGTTTTTATTTCCTACCCAGCACCAGGCATTGAAAAAAGCATGATAACATACAGTGGATGTTCAGTCCTATATGAAATTAATTATTTACAAATTGACTTCTTTGATCCCCATTACCAACGGGTGCGAGCATGTCATACCCTCCCATACCTCCAAACTACCAGCAACTCCCCTACCAGATAATGTTGAACAAGGTTATGCATTCACCTGCCAGGAGTGGCACGTTATCACAAAATCAAAGTTGGCGTAGGTGTTAAATCACCATTCAAAGCCAAGAAGTTCTTTGACTTCTCCAATCCTTTATCATGATCTTTAATATGGAGCCTCCTAAACTCACTGCCACCCTTCACATCTTTGTAATAACCTCTAATATTCATAGTAGCTCTCATCCCTGTGATGTCCTCATATTCAGACCATCTTTAGAAAACATATGTTACGTTCAAAAGCTTGTTTATGGGTAAAGAGGAACAACACCTTGTATATATAAGTAAGTAAAGCCAAGAATTTATTGTTAGTGTAACTGAAATGTTAAGAATATAATCATTATTAGCCCAGAGCTAATTGTTACAGAAGAAACAAAATATTAATGCTGTTAAAACTGTTGTTCAATCACTTATGGGTTTCTCCAATTTTCCTGGTGTTCTGCTCACCCTTCCGTGGCTTCTCTGGCTTGGTGGTTTAAGACTGCTGGTGGTGGGTTGTTACAGCATCTAGAGTCCTTCACTGGGAGGAATATGGTGTTCATGTTCATGTTCAGGTAGTCTACTTAGACTTTAGTAAAGCCTTTGACACCGTTTCCCACAGCATTCTCCTGGAGAAACTGGCTGCTTATGGCTTGCACGGGTGCACTCTTCACTGGGTAAAAAACTGGCTGGATGGCCGGACCCAAAGGGTTGTGGTGAATGGAGTTAAATCCAGTTGGCAGTCGGTCACAAGTGGTGTTCCCCAGGGCTCAGTTTTGGGGCCAGCCTTGTTTAATATATTTATCAATGATCTGGATGAGGGGATCAAGTGCTCCCTAAGTTTGCAGATGACACCAAGTTGGGCGGGAGTGTTGATCTGCTGGAGGGTCAGAAGGCTCTGCAGAGGGATCTGGACAGGCTGGATCGATGGGCCGAGGCCAATTGTATGAGGTTCAACAAGGCCAAGTGCCAGGTCCTGCACTTGGGTCACAACAACCCCAGGAAATGCTACAGGCTTGGGGACGAGTGGCTGGAAAGCTGCCCGCAGAAAAGGACCTGGGGGTGTTGGTTGACAGCCGGCTGAATGTGAGCCAGCAGTGTGCCCAGGTGGCCAAGAAGGCCAATGGCATCCTGGCCTGTATCAGAAACAGTGTGGCCAGCAGGAGCAGGGAGGGGATCGTGCCCCTGTACTCGGCTCTGGTGAGGCCGCACCTCGAATCCTGTGTTCAGTTTTGGGCCCCTCACTCCAAGAAGGACATTGAGGTGCTGGAGCATGTCCAGAGAAGGGCGACGGAGCTGGTGAGGGGTCTGGAGCACAAGTCTGATGAGGAGCGGCTGAGGGAGCTGGGGTTGTTCAGTCTGGAGAAGAGGAGGTGAGGGGAGACCTCATCGCTCTCTGCAACTGCCTGAAAGGGGGTTGTGGTGAGGTGGGTGTTGGTCTCTTCTCCCAAGTGACAAGTGACAGGACAAGAGGAAATGGCCGCAGGTTGCGCCAGGGGAGGTTTAGGCTGGATATTAGGAAAAATTTCTTCACTGAAAGGGTTGTCAGACACTGGAACAGGCTGCCCAGGGAAGTGGTTGAGTCACCATCCCTGGAGGTATTTAAAAGACGTGTGGATGAGGTGCTTAGAGACGGGGTTTAGTGGTGGACTTGGTAGTGTTAGGTTTACTGTTGGACTTGGTGATCTTAAAGGTCTTTTCCAACCTAAATGATTCTATGATTCTATGATTCTATGTTGATGGTTTCTTCTTCTTCCCTCTAGGATCTGTTTGGGATCATTGTTTGCTAACAGACTTTCACACCTCTGTATTTTCTTCACTGCTCCTGTGTCTCTGCGTCTGGATGCCTCCATCATCATACCAAGCCTGTATTTCTCTACCCTTCATTATTGTTTCAGACTTGTAAACATCTCATTCTACATAGAGCAACAGCCTGTTACTGTTATCTGTATAAATATATGAATGTGCCATACAAAGATAAACAGAAGTAAAACAAATTAGCCATAGACACCTGGTCAATTAGAGAAATTTCTGTGGCAGCTAAACCAAGTAAAACAAAGCTACAGACAGGTCAAGAGAAGTTCAGACACCATCTGCCTGTGAGTCCTTAGTCCTGTGAATTTGCAAACTCAATAGATTTTATGGTCTGCTGTGAACAACGGCAATACTGTATTACAGGGCTGCACATTCTTCCTTTGGTCCATCCACCTGCTGTTAATGCCATTATTTGGGGGGCAGAGGGGGTGTGTTCAATTTCTCATCTTACATTAGGAGCCTTTTCCCCTAGGCTCTCAGCACAGTCAATGAAGAGAAGCAGCAGCCAAGAGACACCTGGGCAACCAGAGCACCCAGAGGTGTAATACTGACTCTGGCTGATGCCTGGAGTAAAGCACTTTGAATGCCATCTTCAGTGTATGGGAAACACACGGAACAATTCCCAGCTCTAGAGCTCGTCACTTGTTCAACTAGTGCAACTAACTGCTCTCTGCCCTGAGGTGCTGCTCTACCCATTTTACAGCCAGACAATGTGAGAAAGCCTTTCTGATGGTGGAAGCCTGAGCCATCTACTTGCCAGAGTCTCTACTCAGTATGTCCCCATGCTACTGCCCGTCTCTCATCTAAACACTTCTACACCTCCCTTCCCACGACAGCTGTCAGTGGGCCCTGGTCCACTGGTTAAGGTCCTGCCTGGCTGAGAGGGGAAAAACCAGTTCAATGCTGTGATGCATAGAGGGCAACATATTCTGTAGGCTGGGAAATGGAGGAGAGAAGTAGTTGTGATTCAGAAATGAGAGGGCTTGAGAGCAATGTGGGTGGATGGCAACCTCCTAGTATCTTCCAGACAGCAATCTGGCAGAAGGGAGGGAATTAACCTGAGACACCAGCAGAGCAAGAACCTGTAATCTGGAGCAAGGGACGGACAAACTCAGGCTGCAAAGGAAAAGAAAGCCAGGGAAAGAGAAGGGGTAGATAGAGCTGGAGAATTAAAACAAGCACCTCCAAAAGAAACAAGAGAGCACAGCAGGGAGGGGACAACCCAGGATGGCAGATGGGAAGATGGTGGGTTTGGTCATGTTGTCAGTTCATTGCTTGGACTCACAAGCTGCCAGATAAGAGACGAGCAGTTTTGGTTAGATGTAATCTCACAAAGGGGCTAAGGGAAAGGAAAATCTTAATTTCGTGAACCCTCAACTTCATTTACTCTTTGCTCCATTCTCACTGTGGCAAAGTGCTTCAGGAGTTTGGCTGGATGAAGAAGAAGAGGAAACCCAGCAAATGTCAGGCAAATCTGGCCTCCGGGATGGGGTAACACCATGCTGCTCTCTTTAAAAGGAGGGAGGACAAGAAGAAGGCATAAAGGTGGGAAGCCCCACAGAAACCTTCAGAACTAGTTCAGCCCCTGGAATAAAGTGAGCCCACTGGCCTCATTAAACAGGACCATGCTGTGGGGTGGAAACACCTTTATAAAAAGCAGCGGCTCCTTTCCCACACCTGTGAATAGGGGCAATGGCATTGACCTTCCTTTGGAAATATACACAGGGGTTTAAGGACAGAAAGCGCTGCTTCAGCACTGTTATTTTTATTCAGAGGGAGTGCTTCAGAGGAAGAAGGTTTTTTAGCACTTTTTTAAAATTTTTTTTTTATGGCTGTTCATCCAAGTCCACTAAGGGCATTCAGCTCTCATCCTTTCTGGGCTGTGTAAAAAAGCACATGCCACACCTGTACCTCTGTGTCTCACCTGACAGTGCTTTTGATTCGTGCGAGAAACTACTTAGGAAGTGGGGTAATTAATTAGAAAAGCCCCAGCAGACTTGGCATAGGCTTTCAGGATGGTGCAATGTTGCTTTCCTCTCTTTGAAGGGAGGAGGACGTCCTTTAAAGTGTTTAGAGAAACGAGCTGCTCAGCTGACCCTCAGCAAGGTCCTCCCTGAGTCCTGGCCACTTCTCACTTGGAGATTTCTTGGTTCTGCCCTTTCTGCCAGGGGAGAGGGACTGAAGCCGAGGGACAGAGACATCACAGGAGAGATTGCTCCCTTCAGGTTTCCATCACTATTTTGCTGATTCAGAGATACAGGTATTTTGTTTGGATAATTAGCTGCAGCTTTTATCTGAACTGAGCCTCGGGTGCTCCCAAATTTTTCCCATTGCTGGCTTCTATGCTCCTACTATGGAGTCATGGGATTTATTTATTTCTCCTGTGTCCTGTTACAAATTCAGATCAGATAGCTGGGCTTTTTCCTGAGCTGACCTGAGTTCAGTGCGATTTTGCTTCCTCACTAGAACCAGGTGGATCAGGAAAGCATCACAGGTAGAGACCACACAGGCTAAATATGCAAGGTTCATTCTGCAGAGACCGGGAAAGCAATCGGCTCCTTCAGCCTACAACTGCTTTCTCCTCCCCACCTTATGTGATACCCAAAGCCTGAATTGCTCTTTAAAACATTTAACTGGGGGAAAACATTTGTTTCCCCCGATTTGTTTACAGACAGAAGAGAATATTTTTGAAGACTAGAGAAAACAGCACATTTTGCCCTGCAGCAGCTATGGCGTGCTTTACATTAGAGAGAGATTGATAACTTTATAGCACAGCACTCCCAGCCCATCTCTGAAACACTAAACACCCACTCATTCCAGAGCCAGTCCATCTGCACACTCCCTATATAACAAGGAAAGATTTACAGGGCTGGGGCTGGTGAATCAATACTTCTGGCTGTAGCCAGCACAGGGTTTGCCTTCTCTCACTTGTAGGAGAGTGGAAGAAATGGGTCATGGAGGTTGACTGGGGGATGCATAAAAGGTCATCAAGTTTTGGAGAGATTCTGATAACAGTGAGGATGACCTTTGGGAATATACCTTAATCCATTCAAACAGCCGTGAAATCTGAGGTCTTATCTGAGTACACGGTCCTTCTAGCTAGAATCAAGAATGCTCCTCCAGTTTGACCCCACTGCAAGAGGCTGCGTGCCCAGCCCTCGAGCCAGAGGAGAAGCAGCTTGGGGCAGGATTTGGGCTGCCAAGAAGTTTTATCCTCCTCTTGCATTAGGGTGTTGGTTTGTCGACCAACTCAAATGCATTAAGGATGTTACTGGGAGTACGAGTCCAAGGGAAGGGGAGGACAGGGTGAACTGATGACTATTAAACTCCTGTTGGTCTGAGCAGGAACTGAAATGGTCTGCAAAACATGCAGATTTGGGGAATCCCTGAAAAAAGGGAGGGGATGCAATCCTAGGCTGGAAGCCTCTCAGCATGGGAATGGGCACTGCTAGGACTGTCCATGTACTTGTAGAGAATAAATGGGTGGTTGAGGAGAAAGCTGGAGGGATCTTTGTGTGCAGAGCTGATAGTTTCAACTCATTCCATGGCATATGGGTTCAGAGCATCTCTGCACCAGGGTTTCTGTACCACACCTCCAACATTACAGTGTTACCAAGGGATGGGGAGGAGGGGGAAGAGAGAGAAAATGGAGAGAGAAACACTGTTACCGGAGCTGGCATTTTAATATTGAAAGGTTGTGAAATCTAATAAGAGCTACAAGGGAGGTTGATGTATTTTTTCCTCATGCTAAGATGAAATTGGGATTCAATAAGTAAATGTGACAGAATATGCAATTTCCCATAGATTTCATGCAGCAGGGCGCTTCCTGCGTAATAACCTTAAACCAGCATTTTTTCCCTTACCCCAGCTAAGATCTCTTGCCTCCATCTTATCTGAATAATAGTTCATCCCCATAAAGTGCAGCCTGCCACTTTAGCTGCACCTTATCACTCCCTGATGGTACATGGCGAACAAAAGTAAAAATTTTTCCCCCTTTTTTCCCCATAAATGATATCTTCCTGCTTCTTCCTGTAAGAAATAAGCCTGAGCTGTGAATGCATGAGGGAAGAGTAATTCTCAGTTGGCTTAGGTCTCTTTTATGGTGCTCAGGTGTAAAGGGCCTTTGAAATGTGTTTCATTAAGATCTCTTGGAGATGCCTTTTGCTTTCAAGGCCATATTGACCACTGTAGAGATGATGGGAAAACTGCAGCGAACCTGTTCCCGTCCCCTGGGAAGAACCCCTCACGTAGATGTATTTTTCAAAGTGGCATCACATGTTGGACACAGGCTCATGACCTTGATCCACACAGTCTAACTTTGGAGTTGGATCTGATTTTGAGGTTGGCCTTGCTTTGAATGGGAGGGTTGGACCAGATAACCTTCAGAGTTCACTTGCCACCTCAATTATTTCATGGCTTTGTGCATAGTTATGCTTTAAAACCCCTGGTGTGAAGGGTGAACTGGAGGTGTGCGCAGACAAAGGGCACAGGGACATAATCACAAGTGCTCGAATGCCTGCATTTTCACCCATTATTGCCTGTCAGCAGTAATGGCCTGTTGCTCTAACCCTCCCCTTCCCCAATTTTGCAGAGTGAGCTTCTCCCACGAGCTGTTCATATGCCCTTAACTCCCCCTTCATTGCGAAAAAAAAAAAATGCTCTTGCTTAACCTACTAACTGAGCTTTATTTCTACATGTGCCCCCGCCAGGACCTGAAACATGTTCGCTCAGATTGCTGCCCATTCCTAATCATCTAAAGCAGTGAAGTTAAAAAGGATTATTAATCAATAAACAATCTCACTTTAAGCAAACACGTTTTACTTTGCAGCTGAGGGGAGGTAGGAGCACACAGGCAGCAGTCCAGGTTAACTTCTTGAGCTGCCCAACACTTTGATCGCTTCGCATGGTAAGAGCATCCTTCCTCCTGCCAACCCCAGGAGGTTCTGATTGCCAGCATAGGCAGCACATCCAGAATGAAGGGACACCCAGGGTAGCTAAAAACTACCTCCTTCCCTCTCTGCTCCAGGTACAGCACCAGCATAGCAGAGAATTAAATCCCCATCACTACCAGGTTTGAAAGCCGCAGTAATAAAACGTGCATAATGACACCCTCCCTCCTTCCTCGCCATCAAAAGGCTAGGTCTTTGTTATTGCAGGCAGTTTGATTTTGTCTTATCGCTTTCAAGCTGAGTATATGATGATTTTATTGGTGCACAGTGTTATTCTGCCTGCCCTTGGGAGGCAGAGCTTTAGAAGACGGCGCTGGTGAGACAGGTGAATAGCGTTTTTCAGCTGTCCTCCAGCCACGTTCAATTAAAAAAGAAAACCCACAAAAGAAATTAGCTAATATGCAGCACAAAAGGAAACCTTGCGTAATTAAAACAACGGATAACACCATCTGACATGAGAAGGGTCAGACTTGGATCTGGCACCGCAAGCAACGGTGTCTCTCTCCTGCTAACACTTGGCTTGAATTTCAGCTCGGGATTTGAGTGTCTAAATTTAATGGCCCATCTGATTCAATGGAACTTATTGTCATTGCCAGTTAACTTGAGTTGATATCAAGATAACAGCTTATGAGCAGTTTCTGTGTGGTCCTGATCACTGGTATTGATTTCAATAAGGTATGGGCTGGATCCTTGACACTCTAATTCTGAAATCAATGGAGCTGGGACGATTCACTCCGCCTGAACGCCAGGGAAATCAGGTACATGCCTTTAACAATAAACCAGCCATTTAAATTATTTGTGCAGTTCTATAAGGAGCCCTGGCAGGCAAAGCAGAGACCCTGCAGATGTAGATAATATGCTAGCCAAGTGAAAATTCAGACGTCTTGTGCAGAGGGATGGAAGGATGGGAATTTACTGATTCTCATTCAAAGCACTGTCCGGTGTGTTTATTGAAGGGCAGTGAGTGCGACTCAGGCAATCTCATCCTGGGGGATGTGAGCACTTGGGCAGCAGAGCACTCACATTCATTTGGGAAGGAGGTATTAGATGTAGGGGCAAAGACAAAGTGGCTTTGAGTTGTCAGTCCCGCGTGATTATTCACAGCATATTGGACCTAACACTGATAATGGCTCCGGTTCCTCCATCCCATCCCCAGGCCCAACTTCCCCCACAGTGCAGCAAATAAAGCAAAGCAGTGCAGAAGACATTAAGGAGAGGGCAGAGCAGGTAAGGAAGGAGCTGGAGATCCATCTGCCATTCCTGGTGGAGCACTGTGGAGCAGTGCATACTGCAGCTGTGATGAAAATACATGACTCCTAATTATTCAGAGCCCTGGATGAGTGGCACCAAGGAAGAGTTCTCTCCATAAAGACTAAAAATGCTCTTTTCCCTTTCATCTGATTCAGGAGAAAGTGTGATGCCTCCGGATGAGAGTCTGAGAGCCTTCTCCATGGGCAAGATGGAAGTAAACTTATTTGGGTGTGGTGCCTGGCTTAGGGCTGGCACTTGTTACCAGAGCAATAGCGCTTCTGGAGGACACCTAGCCAGCACTCCCCAGAAAATGACCCTTTAGTGAGGGCTGCAGCACAATAAAGAGAAAAATCTCCTGCAATGAGGCCTCTGAGATGTTTCTTTTCTGCCACCCCAGCAGACAGTGATGGTTACACACTGAGGAAATACCTTGCTACAATCAAACGACTCTCTTGTACCCTCTAAACAGGTGTTAGCTCAGAGGTCACTCTTAATGCTTTTTCCCCACTTTTTTAAGAGGATGAACAGAAGACGTACACTGATTGCTGCAAGTCTTGGATGCACTAAAGAAACTCAAACTCCAGCAAGCCCAATGGCCTCAATCAATACCTCCAACCTCATTTCTCCTTGCATTTAAGCACTGGCCATTTCTTGCAAGCATGAAAGCCACACACAGATCATGTAGGCAGTGATGCTCCTTGACCCTGCCTAATTCTTTCTGGACTTGCTGAGTACCAGATGTGAGCCATCCCAGTGCACAGTTCCTCAAAGGGGATGCTGTAAGTGTTATCACCTACTGGTACCCCGCCACATCTCTCCTTATATAAAACTTATTTTACTCTGCCACTCCTCCTCAATGTCAAGATCTTAATTAGATTAATTTGGGAGCTGAATTCCAAAATAAAGGATGCCAGACTTTTCACGTGTTTGGCTGGTACTCTGGTAATCAGAAGGCTTCCTCAAAGTTTGGTCCATCACTCTGAGCTCTGGACATGGATTTCATCAGATGGAGATCTCACTGCCATGCCTGTGCCAGTGCTGTAGCCTAATAAATAAAGCTGGATTTCCCTGCTGTTTGCTTTTTTCCTCCCTCTCTCTAGGAAACTTGAAATAACTCAGACGGTGTGGCCCATGCTGGTCCTGAGGCCAGTATTGATTTATTCAGGTGGGAGATAACAATTGTTTTTTAAGGCAATGGCAGTAGTCCAATAGCTGTGAGCATGTGGGAATGACAGACGGTCATGCTCCATATTTATTTTCTCTCAGTGGCTTCCAGATCAGCTCAGTTCTCTTTGGAAAGCAAAAGAAGGGGTTGCTTTTGCCTTACTCTCCATGCTGGGAATGGCACCTGGCATGTGAATAATCCATCTGTCTGTCATTCAGCATCCATCAAGGGAAGAGGTTCTGCAGCAGGGACTTCAGCTGCAGCTTGGAGGATAATGTAGAGGCAGTATCGTGGGTTATGGTTCTCCCCTGCCTTCCCAGCTGCACAGAGAATGCAAGTGAAGCAGAGGACTTGGGGGGTGAAGGAAGAACAAATTAATGACCGCCTGAGTGCGCCCAGCTCACTGGATCGTCTTTCCCCTGAGTCTGCACTGCAGAAACGTTTACTGAGCTTTCTACCTGTGATCTACAGCTGGACACAAGCATAGTACTGCAATCTCTCTCTTTCTCTCAGTGACTGAATGCGGCTCCTTTATAAACTCCCAGTTTGTTTCGCTGGGCCTGTGCTTGCTCTAATAAATGTTCTCCTTTGTTGAGGAACCTGAAATACTTAACCCACTCTATTTCCATCCGCCTTGAAGGTTTACACATTGTTTGCAAATGAAATTTCCTTTTCCGCTGCCAAAGTAGTGTCTTTTTCCCAAAGCATCAGACAAGGTGATGCGCAGGGAGAGGTGGAGCAACACAGCTAACCACCTTGCCTAGCTCTCTCTGTTCCCTATGGATATGGGAAGTGACACATTTCCACTAGGTAATTACATGTTGTTATTTCACTGTGCACCATGCGACACTTTGTGGGAAACTCTGAAGTCCTGTGAAACATATTTGAGAGAACTAAGCTAAGGTGATAGCTGTGAAGACAGATTATTCCCCTGTAACCTAGGAGTGACCTTCAGAAGTGTTACTCGGGCAATCCATAGCATTTTCTTCAAGGTCCCTCAAAAGATGCAATTTAGGCAAGCAGAGCTAGGAGCAAAACTCCTTTGTATTTAAAATTAAACTTGATCCAACAGTTAGACCCTAAACCCCATATTTCATGGGACATGATGCAAATCCTGATGTTGGCCATGATTCCCAAGTGGTCCAGGCCATGCCTGGGCTGAACCTTGGCTCCAGATGTTCATCCTCACATCCGCAGCTGATGTTTGTTACCAGATCTCCACAACCCCCTCCAAATTCCCCAGCGAGAGGAAACAGAGTGGAGGTGAATGGCTGCTCTTTAGAGGAGGAGCAGCAGATGAATAGCAGGAAAGCTGAAGTATTTGAAATGAGACTTGCCATTTTCACACATCCTTTCTGAATCCCATGCAGCTGTTATGGGTGACAGTGTCCATGTCCCTTGTCATTTGCTATTCAGGAACATTCCCACAAAAGGATGCTTGTTCACACTAGCGTTCAAAGAATGCCCATTTTTCCAGCAAACATGCACATACGCATAAGAACAAAGGTAGCAGTGTGAAAAAAAACTGTAATTCCCTGTTTCTCCTTTGCTTCCCATCTTTCATCTTCCCTCTCTGGACTTTCAGCCACCCATTTGGTAGCAAAAGCACTTGCCACCACCAGCCCTGGGGTGAGGAACAGCAAGGAACTATTTGGAAACAGTCCGCTGGTTTGAAGTTGTTTATCCAAACTAGCCGGAGAATAGTTATGAATAACAATAAGCATTCACTGAGATCAGAATCCGTTCAGGGACAGATGAAAAGAGTTACGTTCTCTGCAATGAATAATTCAGCCCTCCTGAACTTGGAAAATAGGCTATTTAGTGTGCTTTACAGAGGAGGAGGATGGAGATCAGAGGAACTGAGGAGTTTGTAGATGCCACTAGGATGGTTTAGGCAGCCAAGCTAAAGGCAATTGGGAGACGGTTTGGAGGGGTGTTAAATGCACGATCCTAATGTTCTCAGGATGCAGTTGGCCCATTCCAGCATGAGCAAGTATAATAAAGCAGAAAGCCCCAGCTAAAGCAATCTGAACTGGCTTGCACATGGTGAATCAGAGGGAAAAGGTTTTAGAGCTGGAGTTGCTGTGCTGCAATCAGTCCAATAAAGATTGTGCCAGAGGAGACAAGAAAAATTTTTTCTGGCTTTTAAGTTAAGGGGAAAGCACAGATCTATGAAAGACATGTAGGACAGGTTTCTGAAGACAGAAAACAGTATGTTTTCAGTAGCTCTGTTGCTCACATCTTTAAGCACAGAATTTCAGCCATCCCTTTTTTCATTAAACAAGCGAGCATTATTTCTAGTGGTGACAGCTTCAAATTCCCTAATTTTCTTTTGGACCTGGAATTCCCTTCTCTGCCTGAGCTCGATTCTGTTTCACAGCGCCAGACTCATCACCTCAGTTCTCCTGAGCTTTGACAGATGGAATTAGGATATAGCAGTACTGCAGCAAGACTGCAGATGGTGAGTTTCAAACCACTGACTCCAGCACCAAAATGCTTGTAATTCCCATTTTAAATGGATCTGGCTTCCCTGGGGAAAGTGCCAGGCTCTCCTAGGTGTTGCAATGAGCTGCAAGAGGGAGACACCCTCTAACAGCCCAGCGCAATGCTAATAAAGGGGATTACGAGCAACTTGCCCTTTCTTTGGACTAAAGCCACGAAGGGTGAGAAAATGGCATGAGGTTTCTTCATCTGCAAATTTCACGGAACTGCACCCAAACTGTTGGGTGTTTCCAAAGGCAGAAGTATCCTTATATGTGTTTTTGCACAAAATAGAGCTGTCATAAATTTCCTCACTGAAAGCCAGGTAGGAATAGTAGCAATAATAACACTAATAGCAAAAGAAAAGTAGCAATTGTAGCAGCAATAATAATGCAATGGGTTGGCCTCAAACTAGAGTCTTTGTTCAGGGAACCGATTCAGGTTGCAGGGGGAAGAGATGGGACTTTTTCTTTAAGCTGGATTCATTATTGATCAAACTCACTGCAGCTGCATGAGTGTTTATCCTGACACAAGAAAGGGGCCAGGGCATTACTGGGACCATTCTGGGAAGAAGGTGAGAGCTGTTTCCATGAGCAGCAGTGTATTATAAACTGAACTGAAACCTATTGTAGCAATGCTTTGTTTAAAAAGACATAGAGGTACATAAATTAAATATACAGGAATAAGGAAAATCCCCCAAAGTTTCCCAAAAAAGACAGCACAAACCATAACAACCAGCCAATGTGTTCATGAATCAGAAAATGTACTTTGGGAAACTTTTTTTTGATTCTGTGATTCTGTCATACGTTTCCCACACAGTTAAGGGGGGTGGTGAGGAGCTCCCTTTGCCTGTGGCTGCGGGGAGCTGCCAGCCACCTATGGGATCATGGTGGGGTACAGACTGGGGCTGTGCATCTTTCCTTACCCTTAGCTCAATGTCCTTGTAGAAAGTTGCTGCCTGCTGTGACATGGCCATGGCATCACCAGGGCTGGTGCATTCCTGTGACACAGCTATTCTCTTCCACCTTTCAAGCAAGAAGAAACAAATAACAATAATAAAAAATAACTGATAATGCTGGGGAGTGAAATTAAGTAGCTGTAGAAGCAATTTAAAGAACAGAAGCTCATCAAAGGTTAAAAGAGAATTAAAAGCAGCAGCTCCTACCCACCACCCAATTTTAAAGATTTGTGCTGCTGCTCGCTGCTGAGACTTGTGGGTTTCAAGGCTAAATTCTGGAAGAAAAATACTTGTCAAGTTGATCCAAAGTAATATTTCACACCTTTGGAATTAAAGACATGTCCAGTGTCAAACCCTGCGTCCACAAGCAGCTGGCAGTGCTGAGGACATTTCAGCATGAACTGCAAGACTTGTGTCTTTCTTTCCCTGAAATGCCACAGGTTGCCCAGAGAGGTTGTGGGGTCTCCATCCTTGGAGATACTCAAAAGCCGTGTGGACACGGTCCTGGGCAACCAGCTCTGGGTGGCCCTGTATGAGCACTGGGTTTGGACCAGATGACCTCCGGAGGTCCCTGACAACATCAGCCAACCTGTGATTTGGTAAAGCTGGGTGGGAAACGATTTTATAGCCTGCAAGAATTCAAAAGCAGTTCTGGTTTATGTGGGGATGAATTCAAATTCTTTAAGTTTTGTTCCTGAAATGCACATGAGAGAAAGAAAAAAAATTTCTCTCTTTTCTCCATTGGTGTTCAGGTGTTCTCCTGGCATTTGCAACGCCAAATGTCATGCCCCTGCTGTGCCAGATACAGAACAAGGAAATTTTCCCATCCTAGGCATGGCCTGGGGATTGATGTCTCCAGCTGGGGCCATTCACTTCTGCAGGAATTAGCAAAGGTATCTGCTGGTTCATACCCTGAATCTCCATCATCACAGGTGAGTGGGTTTATGAGCCTGTTGGCTCTCCTGGCCATCTCTGTGAGCAGAAATTCCCTGTTGGTGCAATAGTGGGTCCTTCCCTGCAAATGAGAGCTGAGATAAACTGGATGGTTTTAAAGCAAAATCATTTCCCTGAAATGATCCTTCCCTGAAATGATCCTACACATCCTTGTGTAGCTGCTGTGCTCTGTGGGGGCTGCAGCAGAGAAGGAGGAGGTGCCCAGAGAAGAAAGGAAAGGGCTCTTAGCCTGGGTGGGAACACCACAGAACCACAGAATCACAAAGGTTGGAAAAGACCTGTAAGATCATCAAAGTCTAACCACCAACCAACACCACCATGCCCATTAAACCATGTCCCATTGCGAGATTCTGGGAAAGGCAGTTCTTCCCTGGGCAATAAACTGATCAAAATGTGCAGAGAAAAGACTTACAGAAAAGTACGCCACTGCCCAAGGGTTTTGGGGCAGGCATCCTGGTGATTCCTGATGCATCCTGATGATGCCACCCTGCCACCCTTCACTGCTCCCTCTGCTCCTTCCCACACCTACAAATCCACAGCTGGCTCTCTGCTTCCTGCTATCAGTGCTGATATCAGACCACAGAGATGATTTTGTAAGTAAAATCTACACGGGCACCCCTTCCCAGGACACGAGACACCCACCGCTGATGGAGGATGCTGCATTGGCAGCAAATAACTTGGGCACAGTGAGGCTGGGGAATAACCCTCAGACATAAGACCCCTCTTGACTTCTGGAGGCTGAGGAGCTCTGACTTGCTGCAGCAGCTTGAAACAGTGTAAAACTCAAGCGTCCGGAGCAGATGCTGTGCAAAGATACCAAAGTTATTGAGGCCACAAGACAGAGCAATAAATCACAGTGCGGTACGGGGATGATTTCGTTATCTTTATGATGCAAAATCCACCCCCCCCGCTCCTGTCCACATGACTTGAGGCAGAAGCAGCCCACTGCATTTTTGCAAATGAAATCATCAGGGACAGGAGCAATTCAGATCTTGAAGCAGACGGAGGGGAGAGTTGCCTATCTAGAGCATACGGGCATACTCCTGGTTTGCTTTTGCAGGCACAAGGTGTTGCAATGTACCCTTTCCTCCCTCTTCTGGCATTCAGCTCATGAGGGGAAAAAAAAAAAAAAGCTTTGGATCTGATTTTGTTAGCCCTTTTCCCTGCCAAGAGCTCACCCTCATGGGTCTGAAATGGATGTCAGCAATGCTTGCAAGAGCTAGGCGCTCCCCAAAAGAACCTCTGTGCTGCAGACTGCTTCCCAGAGTACTTTGAAGAGTCAGTACTTGCTCCAGAGTCCATTAAGACCCACAGAAATCTTCCCATCATTTCCTGTGAGTTTTAGGTCAGAGCTGAAAATAAATAATCACCGGGGAAGAAGTTTATGGGGCGAAGGCAAGTCACCCTGGTAGGTGGCTTGGCAGAGCAGACGCTGCAGACAGGCCCACAGGCGAGTGGTGAGAGAAAGGGAGAACACGGGAATTGCATTTACTAGAGCTGAATGAAATTTGGGCAATAAAACTAAATATTCTTGAAATGTGAAGCACGCTTTTATTTTTTTCCACAGTCTGTGGTGAAACCGCCTTATGTTTGCAAATGTTCTTCAGTGGAAAGAGGCCGTTTTCAGCAGAGTAGGAGGGTTTCAGCAGCAACATAGCAAAATGTGAATGGGAATAAAGACAAGAGCAGGACCACCAGCAGACTCCTTCCCACTTACTCACACATTTGCAGCAGGAACAGGTGAAAACATGAACACTTCTCCCAGGCAAAATCATTCCTTTTCACAAAAGTTGGTTATTGCATCACAAGCCATTAGTTCTCCAAAACCGAACTGGTGAAACTTCCATATAGTCAGAAGTTCTCACAAATTCATCTATTACCTCATATTACCTCATGGCCAGGTTCTTTGTCAGGACCCCCCTCTTCACTCCTTCCACAGTGAACAAGAATAGGGCTGGCTTCTGGCGACAGCTAGAGTTGATGTTATTTAAACATTTCACTATTACATTTCCATTGTAATTTTTTCATTACCTTTTGGCTGTAATTCTCCAGGCCTGGCCAGCTCAAAGTAAATAGTCTGAGGAAATGAGTACCAAAAAAAAATCCCAAACTACTAATTTTTTTGGAATGATATGATTACAAAATTAAATAAAAGCCTACATTTCCTCTTCCAAATAAATGATTATGATTTAAACAAACAGACACGGAGGGGGAGACCTGCAGTTTTGAAAAGAGCTTAGATGGAGAATTACATTTTTCCGAGGAAAATGGGCCTGACCTGGCCAATGCTTCTAGTGAAAAGGTCATCCCACAAGGACACAACCATTGTGCCCGTTTCGAAAAAGAGATGAAGGGTAATAATAAAGATATACTAAAGAATAATAAAGATACAGCTTTTGTCCCAATGAAGCATGGCTAAATAATTACTCAGAAATGAGAAAGTGAAAGAGATAAAGTATCCCATATCACTTTTTCTCTGCCTTATTATGGGAGTCTACCTCATACTGGAGATACAGACATCAGGTATGACGACAGCTTATGGAAACATGGTCAGCAGGTCATGTTATAGATGGTTTGAGAAAGATGTCAGTAAGCCCTACCCTTGCTTTTATGAGCATCTGGGATGCTCATCAACCCTCTGAGCTTATTTACCAGCTGGTGCTCGCAGCTTGTGAGTTCAGCCCTGGAAGTTCAAACGCCTGCCAACTTATTTCCACTCAGGTTCTGCCAGTGGCCGGTTACAGTCCTCTTGACCTCACTGTTAATTATGGAATTACATCCTATAAAAAGGGCATAGTGCCTTGAAGGAGCAAACTGTGCTCTGCAAATTGCTCAAAATGACGCTAAAAGACAGTCGAGATGTTCAGCCTCTGTAGACGTGCCGTTAAAAGGGTTTAGCAATTACCTGATTCTTCCCCGAAACCCACCTGAAGCACCCATCTTTCCTAGCAATCAACCACTCCCATTTTATTAGTATGATAAATGGTAGCAGAGTGGAATGTTGAATGAAAACAATCTCTACTGGAGGAGTCAGGGCAAAGGTTGCCAGGACAAAGGTAATTTGGGCATGTCCTAATTTTTGTGGTATGCCACTTGTAAGGCTCAGGAGTTGACTTCTTGCAGGTACGTGCAGAATCACAGAATCACAGAATGACAGGGGTTGGAAGGGACCTCTAGAGATCATCTAGTCCAACCCCCCCACCAGAGCAGGGTCACCTAGAGCAGGTTGCACAGGAATGTGTCCCGGCGAGTTTTGAGTATCTCCAGAGAAGGAGATTCCACAGCCTCTCTGGGCAGCTTGTTCCAGTGCTCTGCCACCCTCAAAGGAAAGAAGGTCCTCCTCATGTTTAGATGGAACTTCCTATGACCAAGTTTGTGCCCATTACCTCTCGCCCTGTCACTGGGCACCACTGAAAAAAGACTGGCCCCATCCTCCTGGCACCCACCCCTGAAGTATTTAGAAGCATTAACAAGATCCCCCCTCAGTCTTCCCTTCTCCAGACTAAAAAGACCCAAGTCCCTCAGCCTTTCCTCATAAGAAAGATGTTCCAGTCCCCTAATCATCTCCGTAGCCCTTTGCTGTACCCTCTCCAGCAGCTCTCTGTCCTTCTTGAACCGGGGAGCCCAGAACTGGACACAGTGCTCCAGATGTGGCCTCACCAGAGCAGAGTAGAGGGGCTCGACCCCCTTGCCACACTCTTCTTGATGCACCCAGGATGCCATTGGCCTTCTTGGTACCTTCATGGTATGTATCATTGTGCTGTGTTTTGTCCTTTAAGTGCTCTGCCCCTAGCAAGCAGGACAGCACAGTTGAGCGAGATTTGCAGTGGTTCACTTCTCCAGCTGCCACAACCACCCTTCTCTGCTTCTGCTTCTTCCAAGAAGAGCCACAGCTCTGACGAGAGATATCTTCCAGCCCCTTCAAGCCCCAGCTGTAGGCACAGATGGGACAAAGCAGTGCAAGATGTTAAATGTGCCTCCACAGCACACGTGAGAGCACTGTGCTCAAGGCTGTGCTGGCTCCCAGTCCCCTCAAGCCTTCAGCAGCAAATCCCTCCCTGCCTGCCAGAGCGGAGCATCAGCATCCCAGGGTAGGAACCGGAGATGCCAGGAGGTGAAGTGGCTTTGCCAAAGCACCCTGGCAAACCAGTGGCAGCTCCAGGAATGAATTCTGGTTTCATCTCTTGGCTTTTGAGACAGGACAGCCCCTTGAAAATGCAGTGTCCCCTACTCTCACCAACAGATTTGTCTTCCAAAACAGAGGCAGAACACTTCGACCTTCACAGGCAAAACTGGCTCAAAAAGGCAATGATTTAGCTCTCAGCTGAACCAGAGGCTTGCAGAACATGCAAGAACAGGAAATAAACAAAGCCCAGCTGTTGCAACCTTCTTTTGTGAGGAGAAATAAATTTATGTAACGAATGGGCTGGGGAGCAAGTGTTGGGGCATGGACGCGGCTGGCAGAAGGAAGCCGTTTCCTTTGCAAATCCCAAGCAGAGGGTTTCAAGCTTGCTTCAGGGCATGAGCTCTGGTGAAACGGACTTTTCACAGCTACCAAAGCATTTTTATTGTGCCTCTAATTTAGTTTCTAAAATAAAAAAAAAACAGGCGGGGGTACCCTGGGGGAGTATGTGTTTTGTGTGCATGTTTAATATCGGTCCAGATAAACCCCAAAGAGTCCAGCTAACCTTGGAGCTACCACTGTGAGAGAATGAATCTGTCAGCTGCATGTATCGCAAACTTACCCCCCCTGCACATGCACTCGCACACGCACACACACACTCATGCGGCACTTGATGGATGAGATGATTTGAAGTTTTTGACAACAGCATTTTGTTGGGGGGAAAAAATGGTTTTTTAGCAAGTTGCAGATAAATGAGCAGAGTTTACTGGAGTGCAGGGAATGCGGAAGGCAACAGAAAGTCAGTGATTTGTGAGGTGAATGGCAAATGCAAGTGGCCATTTTTAAAATTAAGCCATGGATCCACAGAGCAAATCTGATCTTCACCTCCTTTACCTTTAGTCAGAAGGGAAAAGATGGGACAGGATGAGATGGATAGGACAGGATGGGATAGGATAGGATAGGATAGGATAGGATAGGATAGGATGGGATGGGATGGGATGGGATGGGATGGGATGGGATGGGATGGGATGGGAAGGCAAGGCAAGGCAAGAGGATTGAAGAAAAAGTGAGCTTGTTGTCATGAGATGTCGTCAAAAAATATTGGTTCTATCCCCAGTCTCAGCATCTCCTGCAGGAGCTTTTCTCCTATTTGGCCTCATACTTTCCTTTTTGCTGTCTCCCACTGGCAGGGATGGTTTTTGTCTTGTGGGCATGCTGAGCAGGGCAGTGTGGATCGTGTGGGAGAGGGCTGAGCCGGAGACAGGACCCCTTGGCGGTGGTGACAGAAGACCACCACTTTCCCTTGGGGCATTTTGTCCCAGCCAGAACTGGAAGGGACTCAGCTGCCTTTTGTCCAATGGTGATGGTTGTGTGGTAGCCACATCTCCAGACTGTTGTACAACACTGCACAGACTTTTATTGGTATTATTTGTTATATTCGCAAACATTGGAGTCCATGTGGATGCAGAGCAAATCTGTATAAGCTAGACCTTATGAGCTAGCAGGGCAGGCTGACAGGGGAGGAGCAGACACACAGGCTCTGTCTGCACTAGCAAATAAAACAGATTTTGGCCTGTCTGCTGGCCCTGAGGCAAGCGGCACAGCTCAGCTGTGGTGGTTTCATTCATGACACCTATTGGGCATGGTCACCAGTCTGGGCTAGTCCCTGAATGATGAACAAGTGCTGCTGGGGGAGCACTGGCTGGACTGGACACAAGCAGTTTTATGGTCCATGCCAGCAGTTCAACAACACCACAGACCATTACCGGGCAGTGCTTGGCCTCGTGCCCTGGCCCTGTGTATCAGCAGCATCCTGCTTGTTGATGGCTCAAAAGGAAGACCCTGGGATGCTTCACGAAGACAATTTGACTCAGCAGAGCCACGTAGGTGTGTTACATGGGCATCGTAAAGCAATCTCCAGAGGGGATTGTATAGGGGGGTGGAGACATCATAATCTTTTAATGAGCCCTAGAATAAAGAGGACTACAATGACTGTAGCACTGCCTGCATTTACAGCTGCAAGACAGTCCCACAGCAGCATATATTCCCTGAGCAGGAATCCCCTGCTCCCCTTGTCACCAGTCCCATGTAATGCTGTGCATGGGTGCTGAGGGTGGCACCACACTGTCCGCTCCACCAGCTCTGGAACAGAGCATGGTCCTACCAACCCAAAATCCCTGTCAAGTGAACTTTCACCCACTCAGATGGACTGCTGCCACCTTCAGCAGTGAAATCAAGCTGTTTGTAAGTGAAACTCAAAGGACTGCAGAGTGCTGTGTGAGTCCTGGCTGGACGATGTTCAGCACCACTGTCAGGGCAGCAGAGCCAGTAAGAGAAACCATCATCTTTACGCATGGCAAGGTGGAGCCAGGAGTTTCTTCTGAAGGCAGTAGGGTTTCCCTTTAGAAGTGTGACCTCTAGGGTATGTCCAAGAGTGGCATTCAAAGTAGAAGCAGCCCATCACTGAAACCTCTAGTGCCAGAATTGTTATGCATAACAGGAGGAAGATGAAGAAAGGACACAAAGGACAGCTGAAAAAGGGATGGAAAGGGGAAGAATAATATAGTGGCTTCAGATAAGTATTCCAGGGGTGATGAAAGGAAGGTATTAATGTCATTGTAATACTGACACTGGGTTGAAAATCTAAAAACCAACGTAAGACATTTTATGGTCTGTTAAATCACATGATGAAAAGCATTTTGCACAGAAATTATTTTATATGAATGATCATTATTCTCCAAGAAAACAGACCAATACCAAATGCAATTAATACAACAGAAAGGAAAATTGCTAATAATAATAATAATAATAAATCCTGCAGTTAGACTTTCACAGCCTAATTATTCAGAGTGTTAGTCACTAATGGCCTGAGACATCCCCATCACAGATAATGCAAGTAGTCAGTAGAAATGTGATTGGAGATAAGTGGCCTGAACTACTCGCAAGTAGGAATAATGATAAATAAGAAATATATTTTACAGTTCTTTCATACCCCCAATCTGTGACTCTCAAAGAACTTAATGAATCCATATAACCCTTTGGTGGTAGAAGACTTTGATAACCTGAAAACATGCAATTGTGAATGAATTAGGCAGAATGTCCAATGGTCCTGCAGTTTCTGTCTATTAAGCACCTTGCCCTCCATAATCTCCAGATGAAAATGCCACTATTCACTGACCTTGCACTTGAAACTCCTTGAAGGATCTGACAAACCTTCAGGTTCTAGCAGGTTTTCAGAGCGATGGTTCAAACATTTTCATTGTGTTGACCATAATTCAGCAAAGTGACCCTTCCCATTCCTACACACATAAAGACGTCTCTTGGTCTATCAGTGAACCTCTCTTTACCAGTTGTCACCGAGGAGACCATCTCCCTGCTAATTTGCATTGCTTTCCTCTCACCATTTCCACTCTGATTAGGCAGTGCCTTTCACAGTCCTGTGTGGTTCTTACAAAGGAGTATTACATCACTCATTGTAGTCTACAACACACATTTAAGTTAAACGAGCTTCGGATCTCCAGCAGTTAGCCCAAGTTCTTACTAGCATCAACTGAGAGAGGTAAGTTTCTCCCAAGAGCGATTAACAATATTTAAGACACTTAACAGTGCGGACACGCCCTTCACTATCACCTACATGATTCTTAGCTTTTTAAACTTTTTTTACATACCTTGCTCCATGCAGCCAGACACTTCTCCAGGAGTGCTACTGCTGGTGCTGCTCACAGCATGGCTTGAGGACATTCTCTGGTGTATATTCATGGTAACTGAACTCCCTACACATGGACAGAGTGGTAGCATATGGAGCAGCAGTTAAGTCCAGTGTTCGACCTATTTCACTCTAAATCAGGAGCTCTTTTCAGACTGGAACACAACTCCACCTCTCAGTTCTTCTCTTTCAGCAGTAACCTTTCCAAGGTACTGGTGTAGAAATCCCACTAGCAGACACAAGCACATGTGGTCTGTGGGATGCCTCAGGGGTTTATTCTCTTATTGTTAATTGTGCCTTGGTACTAAATCACACATGTCAGAGTCCATCAAAGTGATTATCCCTTGTCCCTGTGCAAAGGGACACTGACATCCCAGTGGAGCACAGCCCTTGTGCTGGGTATCCCTGTGTGAAATGCACCCTAAAGACTCCCTAAACTTATGTTGAGTCTCTGAAGTTGTTGAGTATATGAGTACTCAGGCTGGTACGGAGGCTTCTTCTGCTTTACTCACAGAAGAAGTGAATGCAGAGTTTGTCACTGTCCTGGAGGGTCCAGGTTCACATCCCTAGACCTGACTCAAGCCCAGACACTTCTTCCATACTTTCCTTTTTGGAAGCTGGACAACTACTGTCCTTACTGTTTCATGTATTGCAATATATATTCTTCTCTTGCTGTGGAGAGTCTCAGAAACAGCTGAAGCTAGACATCAAAATAATGATTGATTTGAGTTATTAATTCACTTGATAACCCAGGTATTTGCCATGAGAAGTTAAAAAATTATCTCTGACCTACAGTAATAAGCTAATAGTGTTTGTGTTCCAACTTTAGAGAAAGAGAAGGGGGGAGGGGAAGATGAGAAATTCATAAATATATTCATGCCTTCAATCCACTCCAAATGATTAAACAACCCCAGGTTTGTAAAAAAGGTGTGCAAAGGAATTCTTGGAGTTCCTGGTAAGCAAATCATTCATTAATAAAGAACACTTCATTGTGGATAGAAACACCTTCTGTTTGATTCTTTACAACACAGAAGCATCATCAACTGCCTGGCATGGAACTTTTGAAAGGTCAAGATTAGCATTTAATCATATTTTGGAATGCTGATAAAGGGTATTTTTGCTGCTAGAAAAAAAAAAAAAAAAAAAATCAAGACTTCATTTTACGTATTCCCAGCACATTATTCAAAGTGAGAGAAAAACAATTTCCAACTGATTTAGAAACTGAAAACTTGATTCTCTGCTGATTGGCAACCAGTTATTATTGCTTTTTATTATTTGTATGCCGGTAGCCTGAGGATGTACCGATGTGGTAAACACTGTGTGCACATACTGGAATGGAAAGTTTCTTGCCTAAATAGTCAAAGCAAATGCTGGGAGGAGAGAGAAGGAGCAGAGGGGTGGAGAGATTTGCTCAAGGTTACTCTACAGGTCAGCAGTAGATGTGACAACACAGTCACAATCTGTACAATACATGTCCAATTGTCATGTTCTTGGACTGTAAGTGAAGGTGTTGACCTCTGCCTCTGGAATACACCCCCTGATTTGGTACTTTATCATATTATTTGTATATTTATTTCTATACTATATCATCCTATTTTGTCCCTGACCAAGAGACCACACAGAGCCAGCAGAAGCAGCAGCTAGAGCTTTGTCACAGCCATCCATATGCAAGGCAGATGTTAATGAAGACAGCGACATTTTGAGACCTAAGCGCTTAGCCTTCTACAGAGCTTGAGTTCCAGCTTTCTCTGTATCATTTACCAGAGAGCTTGTCTTGCCCAGGACAGTTTCCTGGTCCAGACTGAGTCACAGTGGCTCTGCAGTACACTGCGATAGTGAAGTTTGAACTTGGAACATCATTCACAGGGTGAACACAAGATTTGTGGTCAAATGAGAGCTTACCTGAGATGTTAGGAAAAGTGCAAGAGCTCTCAAGGGAGAGAAGAAAAGCAGAGAAAGAGGGAACAGAGCACCAGGAAAGACAGATGGAGCACAGGGAAAGCTTAGGAGATGGCTGATGGTGGTCCCAGGAGTCCCACTGTCCACATAGCCTTTCCCAGCACAGCAGGTATCAAATCTAGGGGTGCCTTGGAGGTCAGTAGCAAATGTTCAACCATAGCACCTGATCATCACCTGTGTATGTCATCACCGAATCTCTGCCTTCCCTCATGGCTGCCTGGTTGGGATGGCTTTTGTATCCATAGCGAAAATCATTCCTGGGTGACCCAAGCATATTTGTAGCTACTGCACCATCAGCAATGATGATAATACAGTAGGTTTGCAGCAAAGCTCGCAGCTTCTGGCTCGCTGATAAATAAGGCAGCATAGAAAAGCTCTACAAGGCAAGAGATCTTACTGAGAGGAGGTTAAGAGAAAGCTGTCTAGGCTGTACTTCAGTGACTAATGGAAAGTCATACATTCATCAGAGCTCTTCTTATCCCTCTGTCCAGTCTCCCAAGTCATGCCTCTTCCACTATGTCCTCCGGAGGAGGCTATTCTGCAACAATGACAACACTTGTGCAAAGGCATGGAAAGAGTTGTTTATCACCTGTAAAGGGAGACTGGTGCAAAAGCCACTGCTGTCACTGCGAAGTGGTGTTTTCCTCTGTCCCACCTGACTGAAGCTGGAAAATCCTCAGAAGGGGACAAGGAGGCGGTGCTGGATTGTTCCATCCCTGGGTTTCTGATAAAAGGGGAGAAACAGGATCTGGGGAGACTTGGAAAAGGCACTTAACTAAAATCCATCCCCCATCAGCAGTTTGTCATTATGCAAAGCCACTTTCTCCAGGTACTCTCTTCATGCAGCTGAATTACAGAAATAAAGCCCGTGGGTAGACAGGGAGATACACTGGTGGATTCATAACAACGAAGCTGGTGAGGGGTCTGGAGCACACGTCTGATGAGGAGAGGCTGAGGGAAATGGGGTTGTTCAGTCTGGAGAAGAGGAGGCTGAGAGGAGACCTCATCGCTTTCTACAATTACCTGAAAGGGGGTTGCAGAGAGGTGGGTGTTGGCCTCTTCTCCCAAGTGACGGGTGACAGGAGAAGAGAAAATGGCCTCAAGTTGCGCCAGGGGAGGTTTAGGCTGGATATTAGGAAAAATTTCTTTACTGAGATAGTAGTGAAACACTGGAACAGGCTGCCCAGGGAGGTGGTGGAGTCACCATCACTGGAGGGGTTCAAGGAACGTGTGGACGAGGCATTGTGGGACATGGTTTAGTGGGCATGGTGGTGTTGGGTTGATGGTTGGACTTGATGATCTTACAGGTCTTTTCCAACTTTAGTGATTCTGTGATTCTGTGACATTGTTCTTTCTGTGCACCAGGACTCTGGAGTGGAGAAGACTTCTGTAAGCCCCCGTGTTATCACTGTATAATGCTGAACTAAAGAGAAGCAACGTGTAAAATAAAATTACCACTTTCTCCTTCCACATTTAGTCCCAGGAAGCTTCGTGCGTCTCCTGCCTCCTCTCCAAAAACCTGGCCACTCTGCACAGCCCATGCAGTCGTGTGTTGGGGAGAGCTTTCACCTTGTGACTGCGTGCAGCCACGGGGCATATTCCCCCTCTCACATGATGGAGACAGCCAGGCAGTATGTTTTCCTCTTATTTTAATGCTAACTTACCCGGGGAGCATGATAACCAGATGTTTTAATTCTGGATAAATTACTTCTTCCTGCAAGAACTGCTGTAAAAAAAGCCTGGAGGGGGAAAAACATAGCACAGCTTGTTCAGTGCTACTTCAAGGAAAGCAGGCATTCTGGGTAATGACTTTTAGAGGAGGATTGCAGGCATGGGGGGGCTGGGGGGGTCCCTAAACGACCTATCCGCTCTGATGAACAAAAGGAGAATTGGAGAAAGCAGCAACCAAGTTGCCAAAGAGATGATAATATATACAACTGCTCTGCAAGAGGCGAGGGGCTGTGGCTCGTGTAGTGTCAAGGTAAATACAGAAGTTGCTCTGCGTGTGCGTGTGATGCCTGTGGGGCAATTTTACAAAGGAAATTAGACAGCTCTGTGGCTGAAATCACGATCACGGTGGGGAGGTGTCCCATTCTGATGTATTGACCGGTCTTTTGGGAGGAAGCTGAGGTTGCTCAGTTTTGCTTCCCATTTCCATTTTTCAGAGAGGAGGGTGTTACCTGGCTTATCACAATCAGATCTGGCCAGGCAGTGAGACCGTCCCTGCTCCTGAAATAGACGATGTATGTGAAAACCACTGAGTGGCTCTGGCTGCCGCTCCATGGATACATTAATTAATGCCTCGCTCTGCCTGACCTATGCAGGATGAGTGTTTTGCTATTGCTCTCAAGAAGAGTACTGAGCCATTTAGTTTGGAACTGCAGGAGCTTATGCTCTTGCTGCTGAAAGTTTGGGGTTCACTTCCCAGCAAATGGAATGATGGCAATGCTTTCAAAATGAAAAATATCCCTATGACTCAAACCGTGGGAGGCATCAGCCCTTGGGCAAAGCCCTAACTTTGGCACATGACTGAAGTGCCTGAATTAGGAGCACTGATGTCCTATTACTCTTAATGTTCAATTAAGGGGAGGGGGACGACTTTCAGAGATGTCTTGAAACATCTTCTCATAGCGCTTTTCTTTCTTTAATGTCACCCGAGGCATCCCAGGGCAGGGTTTCTGCTAATGTTGGTCTGAAAATCTAGGCCTTAGAGCAGTTCAGAATATGTTTCCCAACCTCCATCCCAGATCCCCGGGAAACAAGGCTGTTAGGCTGTCCATACTGGCATCACTCTTTGGAAAGAATGTAATTTGCTGCAGAGCAGTAATGGGAAACAGATGAGCTATATAACCCAATAGGCCATTTATGCCACATTTCTGCAAATGCAGGCTTGAACATACGGTTGTATTTATGTTTTGGGTGTGCAGAAAGAAAAAAAAAGAAAACTAAAAACTCTGTTCTTTATCATCTGAGTGGCCTGGACACTTCAAGTATCAACATTACACTGTGGAGACAACAGGGCAAAATTGCTTTATGTCCTATAGTGTCTAGGCCAAAAGCAATAAATGCTTATGCTGTCCTGTGCACCTCATCATAATGACATTATTCCGGGGAGAACCTGTCAGATGGGTTGAAAAATGGAAGTTTCACCTTTTTAAAACTAATTTGATAACTTCATTATCCCATGAGACAGGGAAATGATTGGAGCCAAGGCGTACACTAATGTCTTGTTGAATGCTCTTTGATTTTTTTTTTACAGCCACTGGAATCTGTCAGGAGTTCTGTATTATCTCATTATAATTGTCCCGGAAGAGGTACTTCGATAATTTTTATTACCGTGGGGAATGAAAATGTATGTTCTATTTGGTAATTTCATAGTAATGGCTCCAACTATGTAACAAACTCTCAATGAGCTGAACAGTGGCCCATCATTATGTACTCTCTTTGAAAACACGGGATACACAGCATGCAGGAGTCAGTCAGCAAATGCACTTACTCACACTGGGGACAGGAGCTGGCAAGTCCCTTGCCATGCAGTTTAAACAGCAGCAGGAGCAAAAAAGGTTGAGAGGAATAACCACGGCAGTGGCAGTGGCCTATTATTCAGCAGTGAAGTCAGGTTCAGCCTCCAAGACCTCTTCCAGCCTGGCATTCCCTAATTTATTCTCCATGGGGGATGGTATCTTAGCCACAGAAAAGGTTATGTCGACCCAAATTTTAGCGCCTCTTGACAGTTCGCTTTCACTTGTTCTGTATATGATTTGCAATTTATCTCAACCCCCAGGTAGTGTCATAGCTAGAAATGGTGTTGAGACGACCTCCTAGCCTCCTGGCTGTGCTCACAAGCAAACCTCACATGAACCTTCATGAATCTTCCTGCCTCTTCTGTTCCTGCGTCTTCAATAGCTCCTCATAGCATCACATATATCCCTATCTTCTGACCAGCCCAACAGCCAAACGCAGTTGCCTCTGAGTACCATTTCCAAACGTCCCTTGAGGCAACACCAGCGCTGGGTAGATACCAACACTGGAGAGCACAGAAAGCACAGATAACAAAAAGAAGGAAAAAGAAGTGTTAATATTTTTTAGGGGGCAAATAATCAAATCAAGCACTAAAGCAACCCCAGTGTGGTCAGTGCCACAATGGATAAGCTGAGGAAGAAATGATGTAAAGCTCTGGGAGGTCTGTAAGAACCACTAAAGGAGGGGCCTGGAGTGTTGTAGACAAGAGTGGAAGAATAAGCACAGGACAAAAATGAGCAGTTTCTGAGCCTCAGAGAAGCAGGAACCTGGAACAGCCGTTACAGCAGCGGTAACAGAGAGCTACTCGAGAAGGAGCTAATACAGATGCACAGCTGTCAGCTTTGACCAAACTCAAGGGATAAATTTTGGAGTGTCCTGCATTCATCCATTGGTCCCAGAATGCTTTGGCTGTTTATATCTTGCTTTTGGCTATATCACCTGTTTAGTATTAGTGCTAGGATCACACTCTAGTCAATTCAATAGCCTCAGTATTGCTGGACCATCACGAAGAAAGTGAACAGAAGGCAATGGTTCATGAGCTCTCATAATACCCAAACCAGGGGGCTTCCAGTGACATTATCAGGCGGACCAGAAGCAAAGGGCATCCACACAGCACGTAGCTACACTGAGGTACTCCTAGGAACTGCAAAAAACAACTCACAGAGGAAAAGTCAATGAAGGGGTTCTAAACTCAAAGATAACAGCTATTGCTCAACCCCCTTATCCTCCCGCTGGAGGCTGGGAGAACATATTGGAGAAGTATCACTGTATGCTGCCATGTGCTTACACTACTCCCCAGGCATCTGCTGTTAGCCACTTTTGGAGGCAGAAAGCTTTGTCTGACCCTCTACAGCCCATCTTATGCTCATATCATTTATGGAGCAACACAGTTTTAAATATGATAGCTAAATGTCTGTCTGCTTCTGCTGCAATGGCAGGCTGCTGCAAGCTTTGAGACCTTGTACTCAAAATCTCCCTGCCTTCAGTCACTGCCTTTATTACTATTCTGTGTGTTCTCTGTGGCAGAAATTATACGGTATGGTTGCCCCCAAAGCAATTTGTATGCTATGACTCAAAAAGAGCCCCAGGCAATAGCTGGCCTGATTTAAGAAAGTGAGAAAAAAATTAAATATCTGAGTCTGTTGAGAACAGTCATCTTCTAGATCCAGAGATCACTTCCCCCAGGTTTTCTTTGTTCACACTCTGCTGGAGGTTACTGCCTCTCAAGAAAGAATCCATTTTCTCATTTCTTGACTTGTTGTGGTCAAAAATACACTTTATTAGTAAAGATCTACTGGTTAAACCATATAAATTATGTTCATTCAATTTTACTGATACAGGTTAGGGGAACCTCACTGGAGAGCTCTCTCAGCTGATAAAAGGAAAAGTCTGTCTTTATGAAAGGACAGGCTACTTTATAGAATAATAGAACATAATAACAGGTTGGCAAAGACCTCATGCTCAAACAGGGCCAGGATCAGGTTGCTCAGAGATTGTCTAGCCAATTTTTTAATATCTCCAAGGATGGAGAGACCACAACATCTCTGGGCTGCCCTTTCCAGTGTTTGAACAGTCACATGGTGATTTTGTTTTGCCGTTATATCTGGTAAGAATTTCACATGTTCCATCATGTGTGCATCTCCTCTCATCCTTCCACTGTGCACCTCTGAAAAGACAGGCTCCACCTTCTCTACAGGCTCCCATTAGGTGTTTGCAGATGGCAATAAGATGCCCCCAAGACTTCTCTTCTGCAGGCTGAGCAGACCCAGCTCTCAGCCTCTCCTCGTATGTCATGTGCTCCCAAATCTCGAACATCTTGGTGACCTTTCACAGGACTCACTCCAGTATGCTCATGTCGTTCTTGTTCTGGGAAGCCCAGAACTGGACACAGTACTCCAGAAGTGGTCTCTCAAGTGCTGATCAGAGAAGACTCACTTCCCTTGAAGAATCTGAGGGATTGAGGGATGCTGAGGGAGCTGGGGTTGTTCAGTCTGGAGAAGAGAAGGCTGAGAGGAGACCTCATCGCTTTCTACAATTACCTGAAAGGGGGTTGCAGAGAGGTGGGTGCTGGTTTCTTCTCCCAAGTGACTAGCGACAGGACAAGAGGAAATGACCTCAAGTTGCGCCAGGGGAGGTTTAGGCTGGATATTAGGAAAAATTTCTTTATTGAGAGAGTGGTGAGACACTGGAACAGGCTGCCCAGGGAGGTCGTGGAGTCACCCTCACTGGAGGTGTTCAAGGAACGTGTGGACGAGGCATTGTGGGACATGGTTTAGTGGGCATGGTGGTGTTGGTTGACGGTTGGACTTGATGATCTTATAGGTCTTTTCCAACCTTAGTGATTCTGTGATTCTGTGATTTTGTGAATCACTTCTTCCCCAGAAGAATCACTGGCTGACACTGCCCTGTATGCAATTTGCCACAAGGATGCACTGCTGACTCATGTGCAACCTGCTGTCTGTCAAAACCCCCAGCTCCTTTAGTGGAAAGCTGCTTCCTAGCCAGTTGGCACCAGCCCACGTCATTGCACAGGGTTATTGAGTACTAGATGCCGAGTTTTAATCATGGCTTGAGTGGTAAGAGCAGTTAAGAACCCTTACATTTCTTTAAGTTCTCTTAATTAAGAGCTAATTTAACTTTCAAAGCTTGCCATCATCTCTTGCGATTACCTAGTGAGCAGTGTGTGCTAAAGCACAGTGGTGCCACCAGACCCTACTTCAGACCCACAGTGCTCACATTAAGTACTGAGGAAACTGCTGATGCAATTCACTTCCCCACCGAACCGCAAGAGGGATCACGAGGGTATACATTCAGGTAATGAGGTCCCTGAAACAGAACACAATTTTCCTTCAGCACAGTAAACCCCATTCCAACTCATTAAGAGGTGCAGACATTCTCCCATATTATCTTCCAACAAGTAGCAATTTTTCACACAGATCCTATCAAGCAGCCTGGTTTCTAGCACATAGATGTATTGCTTGCTCAAACAGCCATAAGTGTCAGGGCTAGAGTTAATTGCAAATTGATTGAATGGGGGTTACATTAAAAAAGATGCCAGAAGTTACAAATTCATTAGCTGGGTTGAGAAAATGTTTTGTGCTTATTCAGCCCCTCCCATCCAACCTCTCTGTAAATATTCATGAACCAACAACTGATGCTGTGTGTTGAGGCATCCCACATTCCCCCTATTTACCAAAGAAAAAAGCTAAGCCACAGGAAAATGTAAAGCCATAATGTTTCCCCAAAAATGTTAAGATATAGTACCTTGTCCCATCTTGAGTACCAGCTACTCACCTACCTGCATAAAGGTGTCCTCTGGCATAACTCACAGAGCTGCCTTTCTTCAACAATATATTAATGCAACTATGTGAAGAATCAAGATCAGTGTTTGCGGATCCTGCGGGATAACAGACAAACTAGACAATCTAAAGGACTGTTATCTTTAGTATGTACGAGCTCTTGAGTTGACTAGTAACTCACTGCTTCTATCTTCTTCCCTTTGCCTGATGTGGCACATCTCCCAAATAATCTCAGTTTTAAATTATGTCCTGAGTTTATTAACCATGACATCAGAGTGAAAACCATCCACTATCATCCTTTTCCTTCCTAAGGCTGAAGATTTCTGCCAAGTCATCTCAAACTCTCTTTTTTTCTGTTAAGAATAAACTCAACTGCATTAACTCTACTCCATTAACCTTTCCTCTTGGTTAAAGGTTTCTAAACTGCTCCAGGGGCTGCTGTTTCCTCTTGTTTCATCCTGTGGTTATTGTGGAGTGGGAAACTGAAACAAGGGCACAGGACAGGGATTGACAGGTTTTTCAAAGTTTATCAGGAAATGCAAAATTTTACAACCTCTCATGCAAGTTCTCAGAGCTAGACCATGAGCTTTTCCTTATCGGGAGTAGGCATTGAATCTGTGCTAGAAGAAAGCAATAAATGGAAATAAAGGTAGGCTGCCATCAGCTAGACCATCACAGCACTGCGGATCAACAAGGGTCAACCCCAAATGCCCACCGTGGGCTGAGGTTCAGCTCCATCAGGTGGTGCTCCTGCCAGTCTCGTACATCTCCTATAACTCTATTCTAGCATAAGCCTTTTCTCAGTTTAAGGGCAAAAGCTGGCTGTTCCTTGTGGGCAATGGAGTTTTAATGCTGTCTCTGTCTTTAGAGTTGGGTTTAGTGCATGGTGTAGAAAGAGCAGCTGTTTTTTGCCAGGGGGATTCAAGGCCTTACCGAGCCATTAATTACAGAACATGCTGTTTCCAGCCCAGATCTGGCCTGATAGGTGTACCTGGAAAATGACCAGGTGCTAAGAGAGACTTGTATTTTATAGGTTTGCAATAGGCTGATGGATTTAACAACTTTAAATTAGCAACCCAGATCCCTGTGTGCAGTTCTGACACTACTTGCTGATGACAGTGGTATAGATTGTGGCATTCTCCTTTGGTTTATGGACAGAGCTACCAAAGAAAAAGGATTCACAGGATTTTATGCTGTACAAATATCATTGTCCTTGAACAAATCACCTCAAGGAAAATTTTACAAATAAGTCCATATTTACTACTGAGAAGGTTTGGTTCAAAGTGTGATGTGGACTGAACTGCTTTGAGAATCCAACCTCAGGTTTCACTAAGCGCTTAGAAAGCTGGACCTCAGCTCTCCGTCAGTAAGAAGAAGAAAGTGATATTGCCTTCCTCTTCATCCATAAACTTTTTTTGCCTAGCCAATTTAACTCAGTCTTACAGGTGTACTCCTCTTTTGCTATGTGTCTGAAGAGCAGCTACCACAATCTGAGCCAGGACTTTTCTCACACACATTTGGTCCAGTAGATTCATACATGCCTGCGTGACACATGGGAACTTGTCAGAACATCTGACACATGCAACCTCTGAGATGATTTCACAGCAGGATGTCCACTTTTCAGTTTTGACCACTGAACACAAAAGAAAGTCATTTCACCTCCCTTTGTACAAAGTAGAAATAGAAACCCTTAATTCCTTATCTGATGTGCAAGACTTCTGACAAAGAAGTGCTGCCACACACAAATACTTAGCATTGCTTCATAGTGTTGCAGCAGGGCTCAAAGTAATTACCATGCAATTTCTTGCTGCATTGCTAATAGGTGCTCACTGCGAGACCACCTGTACCAACCCAGGAGACAAATATCCCCATGCTGCCCTGCTCCTGGTGGCTCTTTGAAACTCTTCTTGGTGATTAAGTCATTCCCCAGTGTTGGAGTGGGAGACGGACCCGGAGTAACGATGGAATCTCAATATGAGTATAGTCGTTCTCCTCTTTATTCAAGCTTACAGAGTATATATAGACACATGCCAAGAACACGCGTCCGCAACAGTTGTATAATTGGCTTACAGCCTCTGTTCACGCGCCAAGGCGGTGAGTGTGATTCTCCTCTTCGTGGATGTAGCTCCTTCTTCTTGTTTACCATTCCACTGTCTCTTATCACAACAGGCTTTCAAGGACAGTTAACGGTTTCCTCTGAGCCTTTCCCCTCATCAGAGACTGGGTTGCTCATGGGAATCAGATCGTGTCCCTTGTTACTAAGCCATTCCTCCACACCCCAGCTCTCTACAGCTGCAGCCCTGCTGACAGAGCTCCGTGATGAAAAATCATTTTGGAAACATTATTGAGGTTTAAGATCAAGACCCAGCAGTTTGGTGTCCAAAGCCATTGAGAGGCTTCATTTGATTTAATGGTAATTTGTTATATTCATTTCAACAGCACAGGCTCCCTAAAGTGTTGACCTCTGTTTTGCCAACAAAAAGGAAGATGTCAATAGACTTTTGGGTCAAAAGCTATCCTTAGACTCAGAGAAAGTTCTGCTGGAAGGTTAATCTTATTTTCAGTTCTTTGGAAAATGAAAGTAACATGTTTTGACTTGCAGTGCGATTGATTTATTTTTTTTCCTCATTAGTTCCTGATCTGCTTGTTAAGTGTTGGGATTCTTCTGTGATAACCCTTGCAGAAATCAATGGCTTGTGGGTTTGGGTTATGGAGTCCTCCCCTCTTGCTTTTACATTTGTGGCTTGAGAGCATCTCTCCCTGGTGATGACTGAAAGATATATTTAGTTTCAGAGATCCTCTCAAAAATGAAACAGCAACTAGGATGGGCAAGAATTTGTAGGAATAAAAGGCATCAGCAGAGGCAGCTCTTTAACTGGCACAGCAGAAAGGCCGACAGCACGTGGCCCACAATGGTTAAAATTTCTTCTCTCCATTCTGAATCAGTAGTCACATCAGGAGAAAGGGTGCAGTGTCAGTGTCTATTCCCTTAAGTTCTTGAGTGAAATATTTTGGCTCCATCATATCCAGTGACAAAATCCCTCCCAACTAGCCTGAAGGAATGTGTTTCACCTCTTCATTCAGTGCTGTTTCCTGGTGTTACCTTTTCCATTAAAGAAATTAACAGCTGGGAAACAAAAAATCTTTCCCGTTTATTAGCAGAAGACTGACCTAAATATGCATTAGTGTATAGAGCAATGAATCCTCACGTAAGAGCCCTTCCGAAACTAGACCCTGTGATAAGTGGCCGGGACATAAGCAACCAGACAGAACATGCAGCATCCTCATTTCACTGGGAAAAGTGTCACCTACAGATACTTCCTATCATCGCTCTTGAGAACCATCAGTCCATGCCATGACATTTATGTTATTGCCAGTGATTAGCTAAAGTTGCAAGATCCTTAGCAAGACATCCACTTTTAAGGTTAGCTGCTGTGAAGATGACTCGTGCCTCCAGCAGAAACAATAAGGATAGTGCTCTCAGACAAGACCTGTAAAGTCCATCCGCCTCTGTTTGGTTTCCAGTCCATCACTCAACAGAATGACATCTCTAAGCTCAGTGTAAAAAGTCAACGATCCTACAAATTTAGATGGCTAAATTTTATGGAATTGCCCAGGTAGCATTAAAGCAACTCAATTACCTGGAAATGTGATTGATGATGGCAGTGTGCCCTCATCACAAACCTATGCCTGCTTCCCATACTGTTTGAAGGGTGGAGGTTTAAAGCTAGGGGGACTCAGCTGCTCTTCTATCCAGAAAATAGGAAGGTCAAATGTTGAATGTTGTGTCCTGGGCTTTCCATGCACACCTGCACTCCAAGCCAACTGCATGCTCTCCTAAGTAGTGGTCAACCACTGCTGAAGATGCTGTACCCTCCCTACCTCTGACCCTGACTTGCTCCCTGACCCAGCTTGCTCCTTGACACAAACGGCTTCATCACTGAAGGAGGCAAAGGTTTGCGTCTTGAGATTGAATGTGCAAGTAAAAGATTTGAAACTTTTGTTGCCTTTTGGAAAGAAAAGATTTCAAGTATGTTCTCAAACAGTCTGGCATACACTGAAGAGACAACTTGCTCACAGCTATGGAGCACTGGTGATCTATATTTCATGCCTCTGATACCCTCTTCAAACAACTGACACGCTCATTTTCTGTCTCCTACAAATAATTATTTCATTCTGGATTCAGCCATTTTCTCTCCTTCTAGCTTACAACAACATTTCTACAAACATGTCAAATTCACAAAATTCTGTAAATTATAAATTACAATGTGGTAACAGTACACAGGTCCATCAATACCAGTGACCTCTTTTTTTTTTTCCACTTTGCTTTCTAAGCTTTTCTTAAGAGATTGCTTACCACCTTTGCAGACACATTCACAGGAATATTGCAAAATATAAGGATGAAGGTCTTACCCAGGTGAAAGTAAACACCCTCCACACTCACAGTCAGTCTTTGCAGTATCTGAATCACAAATTTTCCCTTCTTAGCTTAAAAATTCTTTTCCCTTTCTTCTCTCAAACTTGTAAAAAAGCAAGAGAAAGAACAGACATTGAATGGATGACTATCACAGTCCCTCCAGATGTATATCCAGAAGATTTTGGTGAATTTGGACCACTTGCTTGAGTAACATGTTTCCCAATCTAGACCAGATACTGGCAGGAGGTCCCAGAATATTTATTCAGTGGCCCACATTGAAGATGGGACTGTAATTACCAGAAGAAAAGTTCAGAGGTGTTTCCACTGTTTTCAGAATTGATAATCAGAAAAATCTTATTTTTAAAAATACTTCAAACTTTTTAAGCATCTTCTTTATCTGCTTTATTTTTTCCTCATGCTGTCTCTTGCATTTTATCTTTTGCAACACCTTCTAAAATTGTTAAACATCTCCATCTTTGGAAAAGTTCTAGATTAGAAGACTTGCATGTTTGTTTAGCTATTTCCAATATGGGAAACAGTTTTGGAAAAAAATATGGAAAAGAAAAACTTAATGCAACAAACATTTTAAAAAGGATGTGGAAAGTCAAGACAACATTACTTTTTCTACTAAGCAGGAAGCAGACGATTGAGGAAAGAAAAAAGTCGTTATTCTGAAGGTGAAATAATTTTTAAATATGAAGGCTTTCTGTAATAGGCTCCAGAAGTGTTTGACTTGAAAGGTGATTTTTTGCTTCACCAAAAACAGTGGAAAAGAGAAGTATTAGTGAGCTAGATAGACAGACAGAGTTGATTTGGACTTTATATATACAGTATCATGCAAATTTTGCTGAGGCAAGATGTTCTCTGCCTCTGGGAGAACCAGATTTTGCATTATAAGACAGGAAAAAAACAGGGAATCACAATTAACCAAACTCTTCTGTTGGGTTTCCTTACTGATTTATTTTGCAATTAGCTGCCTTCTGACTCTAGTATTTTATTAGACAAAGCAATAGGTCAGCACCAACTTTTTTGAGCCTGAACTCCCAGATTATATCAGGCAAATATGCTGGCATGTCACTTTAGCCAGTGAGAAATACTACATCTACCCAGGAGACTCAGCCTTTCTTCCTAAAGACCAGCCTCACAAGGCCAAGGAAGATGCAACCGACCAAGAGACCCACCTACTGCTGCAAACACACTTCTTCTGGGTTTGAGGGCTCCAGAAGGCTGAATAAAGAAGCTATTCTTGTTCTCCATTCTGCAACATCTCTGAAAATCAGACCATATGGATAGCATACAGTCCTCCAGACCTGGTCCTAATCTCCCACACAGGACAATGCTAGAGCTCCAGAGGAAATAAGGAAATGCCTAATGCCTTAATGTGAGATACCTGTGTTTAAGGGTGTTGCCTGTTTTCATCCTTCCTGGAAGGCAACCAATGTTCCCGGGTACAGGACAGCAGGCAGAGCATCATATAAGAGCACAAGAGCAGCCATATGGAGCCAGACCCAAGGGCCGTCTTGCCTACTGCCTTCTCTCTGATGCTGGTAAGCAACATATGCCTCAGGAAGGATTTTAAGGACACAGCCCTATAACAGTAGTCTTGAAAGCAGAGCTCCATTACTGTATTTGTGGGAAAAAAAAAAAAAAAAAGGTGTATTTTGAGCCTAGGAGGTCAGTGTTACGGGGGTAGGAAAAGGAAGGGGAGTGAAAAAGAGGCAGCCTTGATTCTCTGATTTCTTGAGGAAGAAGAGCTCAGTTGCCTCTGCATCTTCCTTTCAAATAGCTATGAAAGCCACTGGTTGATTATAACCAAATATTACTGAGATGCAAAGCATCTTAAAGACAAGTTTTAAGGAGAAGGAGCAATCAGGGAGAGGAGAGACTGATAAAAAGTGTTTGGCTCACCCCAAACGAAGTCACGTGGTTCTGCTGGAAACCAAACTCCTTTAGCTGTGGTGTCATGGGACTACTTGTTTTTGATGACAAAAGTGTGATTCATCCGCATGGTCCTGCTCACACTTTTGTATTAGCCAAATGTCCACCCCTCCTCCCACCTCACTTTTGTTTTGCAAGCTCTTCACTTCAGTGTACGTACCATGGTAGATCTCTGGATGTATATTATTGCAATACACTGCTGCTGCTTCTTATCTATTCATCATCCCTTTGCTGAGACTTATCTGGGGATTTAAAGTCTCCTTGACTGTAATGATCTTCAGGAATTAAGGGTATAAAGGAGATCTTAAAGTCCCCTATGCCTTCTAGGCATTTTTATATCTCAAACTAAAAAAGGAGTAAACATCAATTTTGCCAAAGAAAAATATACCATTAACTCTTTAAATGTCCACCCAGACTTTGTTAACCTGGAGTAGAAATCATTGACAATACTGGGAGCTTGGAGGAAATTTTGGTGGCATGTAATTCAGATAATCAAGGATAAAAAGGGGACAGTTTGAACCTTTGCCAAAGGCCTTACTTTGAGATAAACCCTGGCCAAAATCATGAAGTGACTTGGAGACATTTGGCCACATGTCTGTGGGAGGTTTCTTCTAGAAGGAAGCGCACAGATGTGAATGCTGGCTGAGCCTGTCTGTGCCCATAAGCATGGCTGCAGCTCTGCACAGCTACAACATGCCCTGATTTCTAGATTTCAGACAGCCACTTTTACCATCATCATCCAAGCACTGGGCTGGGAGAGGAAGAGCATGTCATACGCTCACTGTCCTGACAAAAAGGCATTGGGGAAAAGCGATCTGCTTGATCAGGTTTGACCTACTGGTTTATGGTGAATCATATGGGGATCCCAGATAAGGAGCAAGGATCAGTGATCATTCACATTCCTCCCCCGCTTCTTGGCTGCCCCAAATAGTTTTCACCCACCTTTTTAGAGCTTACTGCTCCATCCCTAGGTGGGATTTGGAAAACAGAAACCGAGAGTGATTCCTGCTCCCCTGAGTCCTTCAGCCCATAACTCAGACCTACAAAGGTGCCCCTTGCACCATGTATGTGACAGGATCTCAGCATCCAAAACAATCAAATAACATCAGCGTTTTTCCTCCCTCACTCCAGAACAGATGTGCGTGCAGAGCAAGGGCATATCTAGGATGCACCTGCAGAAAAGGAAGCAAGCAGACCCACGACGACATGGAGCTGGGTTGGGAGATGGGGAGGGAAGGGACTATTTCTCTGATTAAATCAGTGGGGAAGCTCTGTCTGAGAAAACCCTGAGCTGAAATGGAAATGCCAAGTATCTGTTTATCACTTTTTTAGATATACCCCTGCTCCTTTCTTCCCCCTAGGGAAAAACAAATAATAACAAACCCAAAACAACCAATAACCTCAGGTTTAACACGAGAAGATAGAGAGTTCATAATTCCTGCCAGATGCTTCAGTGACAGGGTCAGAGATGAGCAGACTTGCTCTCAGCCCAGACAGAGTGGAAAAAATTGCTTTCTGAGTTGGCGGGGCCTGGAGTCCCATAAAAGACCATATGCTCAGACAGCCACAGTACAAGGCACACGACTGTTGTCTGGGGGTGTCTCTAATTCCTCTCTCTCACTTTTTTTCCTGTTGCTCAATCCAGAAAAATAGCATCACCAAAGATTTTTTCCCTATTAGCAGACTGAGCCATGGCATGCTGAGTCAGCCAGTTTACACTACGATAATAATTAGCATACACTGTGCGTTAGTAATGCATGTCTAGGTGTGCTAGGAGGGCTTTCTCTTGAAGACCTCTCAAAAAATACTGGGTATACAAACACTTTAATGCAAAGAAGAGGTCTCTTGAGGGACCCATATAAAAAAGGAAGGCTTTCTGGAAGAGGACTGGTTGGTGGCTGTCCAAAGAGGAGGGCTGGTTACAGGTGGTGACTCACAGAAATGTTAATTATTCAGCATGTGTTAGGGCTGAGTTAGAGCAAGAGGTAGATTTGGCACATACAGAGGTGACTGATTGCCATGGAGGAGCTCAGCTCCCAGCCCTAATTTCAGGAGAGGTGCCAGTCCAGGAGCTCAACTTTTGGGAGGGTAAAGGTAGGTCCTCCCATGCTTTCCAGTCCTTGCAAGATCACGTTTGGGAGGAGATGAGCCAAAGTGCAGCTTTCTCAGAAATAAACCATCACAATTTAAACAAGCATTTTCACATGCCTTTCCCTCCAGCCCCCCAGAACTGTGAAAAAGCCCACAACTCCCTCAAAAGCCCAAAGACATGGTTCGTTAGTTTGAACTCCAGGCTATGAAGGACCAAGCCCCCACCAGGAAAGTCTCCCCATCTCCCGATCCGGAGCCCTCATAAGATGCAAAGGCCAGCAATGGGTCGGATTGTGAAGGTGCAGGAGATCTGTAGCCACTTCCCTGCATGGCCCCAATTTCTCAGCATAATTTTGGTTAGACTGAAAAAAGGGGATGAAATTGCCCCTGTGCCTGCCCTATTTATTTAGGCAGTTGTCTCCAGCTATCTCCTCCCACAGGGACAAACAACACCCATCACGCCATGCACCCAGACCCAGCCAAGCTCTCAATCCACCACCGTAACACTGAAGTAAATGGGAATAAATGATGAGGTTAGTGCCAGGGTGGACTGTAATATTCCAGCTCACCACACCTAATCCTTAACACTACTTAATAAAAGCTTCCAGGGTTCCCTTTAGGCTGGATTTTTCTTCCTCCCCAGGGGCACCTCCTTATACTTTTTTTTTTCCTCCCCACACTGCAAGGGTTTCTTTACAATGAGGTAAGGAGAGAAGAGGATATTTAACTATTGCTTACTTTACAGACCATTTCTCATTCTTCCTAGTGCTCCCAGTAATACTTACTGAAAGACAAAGCTATTCATCTTAGCACATTCCCAGCCAAGTGTGGTTTGAAGCAGTTCACTAGCACTGTCAGAAGAGATATTACTCGCTATAAAAAGCTGCCTTATTCCCTCAAGTTGCCGTACTCAACGCGTGACCCTTTTTTGCTGAAAGATTGGCACAATGATTGCTTACTTCTAGTCACCTGGAACTTTTCTGGCTTGAAGACATTTTATTGAAAATCACATTGTACCAGTCAATCACCCTCCCACCACCATATGTTGTTATAGCAGGAGGGAGCCCAGTGAGTCTGTTCATTATGCTTGTTAAACTGCAGGCTGGATGACCTTATGAGAAACATCACCACCACGTTCCGCAGAGTGGTGGTGGGAGCAGCTGGGACAGCTTGCGTTTGTCTTGAATGGTTTTGCTTGCAACCTACAGGCTCCTTCCTCTTCGCCCTCTCCCCAGGCAGATCTCTTCTGGCTCACGCTTGTTATCTGACAACCAAAAGCTTTTGTGGTCATTTCCAATGGGGTGGCACTTGGGAGACAGTGGGACAGCAGAGAAAACAGCCTGGAGGTAACAGTCCCGAAGCTAGGTGAGCACTCACTTTGGAGCCAGCAACCAGAAGTGATGAAGTGGGCGAAGACCAGTCCAGTGAGCACTTCAACCCACTTTGGAGCAGCAAAGAGAAATGCGGAGGGGGGGAGATCACAAGCTGCCAACTGAACATCTTCCACCTGGCCAGGATAAGGCTCTTGCTGGAGCAGTGTGAATACCTGTGGCAGCCTTAAGGTCCTGGAGAGAAGAGCTGCCACAACAAGTTACGTGTGCCTGTTCTTCAGAGAGGAGAGACACTTTCTGAAGTACTTCTGTCACCCAGGAGTTTTATAATAAACCCACTCAGTTTATCTCCAAGACAGCTTGAATATGACAGCAATTTTCCTTGCCTTGATGCAGATTGCAAAGACGTTGGTGGGACCTTCCTGTTTCAGATAAGCAGTCTCCAGCCTAGAAACCAGGACAGCTTCTCCATGCACACCCTGCAGGGACGAGGGTCCTGTGGGGCTGTCTGTAGTGAAGGCTCTTGGTTTGCAGTAGTCACTACAGATACAATTTGTAAGATCCACCATGATCTTTACAAGGGGAGTAGGAGTCATAATTTTTTGTATACGGCAACATCTCAGCATGTAGTTTGGGTAAATCCACACACCTTTATTTACTTCCATTTAGTCTAGCTTAGGTCTAAGGAAGATTCAGGGAAGAAACTGTAAACGTCCATTGACCGGGGTCCTAGATACAACTATATGTGAGAATCCTGCCTGAATCCTGCCACAGCCTCTGCTGAATAAGTCTTGTTCATCATGCGTCATCCCTGTCTCTCTCTGCCCCGTCTCTCCTCCCCTCTACCCTCTGAGATCCCCCCTCCCATTTAAGTTCCTGCAGATGTTTTTACCTATTGCCTAGGGATCACCAGCTCAGTCCTACCCTCTTGCATTCATCACCTCTTGCCCTGAGGCTGTTCCTGAGCCTTGAGAGAGCAGCTGCCTCTGGAGAGGTTGGAAACCAGCCTGGGGACAGCCACAGTCAGTGCTTCTTTGCTGGTTTTACATGCACAGTCGCAGAGAAAACTGACAGCCTTTGCTACATGCAAATCACATATGCACATGCATGTACAAGGAGCCTAAGCAGGCAAGTAATTACCTGCAGAAGGGAATGGGGATTTATTTTTGTGCCTGTAGAAAATGGATCTGAGCACCCATGGGCTTTGGAAGGATTTAATAACTCCTCCTAGCTATAGGAATACACTCCCTGTAATGCCAGCAGTTGTATGAGCTGAGCAGTCACACAGTCAGTGTGACTTGATTACTGTATGCCCTGACTTCCCAGGGTGAGTGCACATACATTATCAGACTATGTCTGTGCTACTAAATAAAGCAGTCCAAAGATCATCTCCTGGCCCAGGGGGCACAACTCTCTTCCATACAACTAAACTTTTTTCCCCACACCAGAACCAGGCAGACTTGCCCATCCAGACTGTTGGGATGCCCTTGGCCTGTCTTATCCCTTGAACCATGTTTTGACATTGACCATGACAGTGCCTAGTTGATCCTGGTCAAAAACAGTGCCAACAAGCACACTAGGAAAGCCTGTGGGGGATTGTAAAGAGCACTTGGACCATGCTCTGGCCCTGTTTTAGTTGGCTGGTACAGGAATAGCTTCGGTGTACACTAGCTCTGCCCTGCTTTCCTGCCCATCCCGATCTGGCTGTCCCCAGCCTTGGGCTTTCCTCAGCTACAGAGCTCCAGTTGTGCCCCCAGATGGGCTTGGACACCCATCTGCACCTCTCAGCACAGCACCACTATCTATGGGGGAGCAAGCACACTTGGAGGGACTAGCCCTGGATCTGAGCAACCCTTACTTTTTACTGACCTCCAGACTCAGGTCAGCTCTCTAAAAGGCCTTTGGACAACAGGGAGTCAGCAGCCATCAGGTCCTATTATACTGCAGTCAAAAGTTGTGACCCTTTCCTGCCTTGAAAGAGCAACAGGCTCCCCAAAAACCTTTCCACAGATCGATTTGGGATGTAGTAACACAGCATCTTTACCAGGGGGAAGGAACCATGTCCTTTCCTTTGAATTCCACTGAACCTGTTACTTGGAAGGTCCAAAGAGTTGAATCACCTGCCACCACCCCCTCCTGCTGCCCAGAGAGGTAAGTCTTGTACACTGCTGCCAGCATGAGGCACTGTTCACATCTCAGTTCTGCTGTGGACCTTCTGAGGAAGCTTTGGAAAACAAATCCTTTCCCCTGGCTTTGCCTAGCTTAATTGCTAAGATAACCCTTGCCCTGACGCACTCACAGTCTTTGGTTACTCTTCAAATAGCACCCAGCACCCAGCTTTGGTGCCTAGAGACTCCCCCACTAGGTTTTGTGCCTAAGGTTCCTCCACTTTTCTGCTATCAGAACAGATCAGTTTTTCCTGATTGACACTAGTTGGGAATTGTTTAGTTTCTATTTGTTCTTGTTTTTTCATATCTTTGCAGTGGATTTTATTTCCCAGTTCTAAAACCCGTATAAGAACTTCCAATTCTTATTCTCCAGCACCTTGTGTGTGTATCCCTCTCGTTCCAGTTCTGTTGTTATTTCCAGACTTTCAAAAAGTGACTGAAATAAGAAAAGTATTTGCCTGGTACTAAAAGCAACTGCACCATCCTCACATTTTTTGATAGGAAAGTGCAAACAGACCCGAGCAGCAATGCTCAGAGGCAGGTGTGGGTCTGGAGTCCCTCAAGGATGGGAGAAGCTGTCTCAGGTGTCCTCACTCACATCTGCTACATGGAAATTGAGCCAAAGCATGAGCCTGGCCACTAGCTTCATTAACTGCTCAAATGCTGGGTGATGTAAACGCACAAACAGGTTCATCATGGGGGTTTTGTACTTGGAGCCTGAGTCTGTGCTATTTGGGAGGGTCCCTTTAACGAGTTATGGACCAGCTTTGGGGCTGGACCAAGGAAGGTCAGTGAAGGGAGAGAATGACATTATCTGAAAGTGGCAGCTAAAAGAGCCTCTAAACAATGGGCATGAATCCAGCCCACAGCGCTGACCTTCCTGCCCAAGAGAGGCAGGGAGCTTGGCCCCGAGCAAAGCAGGAACTGTGGAGGCACATTTATTATTTTATTGCTTCACAAGAAATGAAAATATTATTAATGAGCGTAATTTATAAGCAGGGGAGCAGACAAAACCACGCTTTTCACGAGCTGCTGTGCACTGCCTCGGGAGGGCAAGGGAGGAAGCGATGGGTAGATACCGGCTATTGTGTCTGGTTTGCAAGGTTACTTGTTCTGATAGAGCTTCATTTCACATCTATCTTGGAAAACAAATTCCCTTTCAGGCCCTTTCATAATGAAGAATAAAGAGGCTATTGTTACAGAAAGCTAATTGTGCTTTTAAGCCATTTTCTGCAGCTAAGCTCCGTGTCACTTTGGAGAAGCCGGTGAGCTCAGGCTGCTGCAGAAGAGGCAACGCAAGCCTCCAGCGTACACCTGCGACTACCAAAGGAGAGATCTATTTGCCCAGGACTGAGAAATCACTGTCTGTGACAACTCTTACTTTTGTTTCAGGAAGCTGCCTTGATTTTTTCCATGGGAGTGTGGGTGGGGTTTCTGTTATTGTCACAGTGCAGAGGTTCACACTATCTATGGAGATACAGTCTGCAGGGAAACCATGCACTGCTGCAGACAGGTGAACTTCCACTCCAGCTAACACGCCAGTTTTGTCTCCCTTGTTTACCCAAATTCATGCACCATTTGGCCTCCTCTGAATGACATGTAATGGTTAAAAGACTTACTGCGCTTGATTTTCTTTCCTGAAATTCCATTATATTCTTTAACATTAGTTGAGCTGAATTATATTTAGAAATGTTTCAGCCGTGTTAGAGTGGTTTTAAGACAATTTAGAGTCAGGAAATGTTACCCAGAGGGAATACAGGAAGAGCAATCATCAAGGATGCTTGTCATTAGACTTTTAACCTTCATGCTTTCCCTGTCTCCCCCTACCAGGCAGCTCCAGCGAGGATCATGCTTTCTACAACTTGTTCATTTATCTCTATCTTTCTGGTCTGACTAAAGTCAAACACCAATTAATGCTATTAAAGCAGAGTTGTTATGTAGATATCTTCAACGGAAGCATCTTCTCCCTGCTGTCTTTACCCTTTTTCTCTGTCTCTTAAACTCCCATCAGCTCTCTCCAGACAATAGCATTTTCCCAGACTACATCAGGCAGCCTGGCTGTGTTTTGCTCTTCCTGGTGACCCGGTGTCACAAGTCAGTCTGCTGCCAACGGAGCAAACAGGCCAACTGCCAACTCCTCCACCTTCAGTAGTCTGGACAAAGTCCTAAACTAAGGGTCAGATTCCTCAACATCAAAAGACTGGCTTAAAATTGAATAAATAAAGATTCAAAACGATAACATGGGCTTGTTTTATTTGCATCCAGAGATTTCACCATTAGGCTACATAGGATAAATATTTTCTGGCTTCTAGAAACTGGGCAGGGCAGACCATGAATCATGGAGATATCCTTAAAATCTCTGTCGATTTGAATATTTTTTGGTTGTTGGGGTTTTTTCCTTCTTATGCAAGGATTAGCCTTGAACCACAGGGACCTTCAGAATAAAAGAGCAAGTGTTGCAATAATCATGAGAAAGTCAGTGACAGCAACAAGCGCGTATTGACAGATACATGTGCTTGATTATTCTCCTTGCTTCAGTTTCCTCTCCTACACCATGGCCATCAGCAAGCTCTTAGATAGGTATGAGAACTCCCCACATCATCCCCTGGCAGCACTGTGCAAGACTCATCTCCCCGGAGAGCAGAACCAGGATCTCGGCTGCACCGTGCACCCCTGTGAACCAGGACCAGCCCCACTGTCCCCATCACTGGGCATTTGCACACCATCTGTGGTAGAAGAGCAGCCCTGCACAAGAAGCAGTCCCTGATGACAAGAGACAGGATAAAGATGGGGGTGGCATCACTGCCCTGGGAATTTCTCCAAGGATTTCTACCACACTGTGGTCCCTATTCTTCTTCCCCTTCATGCATGATCCAAAAGATGCTTTAGCTGCCAAGACATGTATTTCAGGACCGGATGGTCAGGTTGAATGGGTGGCAATCCATCTGATGACAAAGCTGAGGTTGTCCCTCAGTTTTGAAAAGTCCATCTGACTCTTTCAGGCCTTTTCAATCCCTGCTGGTCTCTCTGAGTGGTGGCCAAGCCAATAAACATGACTCTGCTGGAACCGTCTCTATCTCACCTCAAAATTGGAATCTTACAAATCTCCAGGGTTTATCCCATCAAGTACCTAGGGCAACATCATTTAGCCAAGATGCGTGCTAGCACCAAAGGTGCTGCTTAGTGCCTCGCTCAGGACTGGATCCAGTCTGGACTCAGACTCGGCATCCTTTTGCAATTGCACTGCTGCCAGGGGCAGGTCCCTATTTCCTCAGCTTGGCTAAGGCTGGAGCAGGATGCCTGTTTCACTACGACATAAGTACTCCATGAAAGCACTGTTAGAAACAGCGTTACCTCCCTCTGCTAAGGGTCTATATGGCATAGTGACAGTCAAAGGGCTTGAACTATATAATATGTCTAAATGAGGTCTCAAAGAAAGTGTGTGCTACAAGTTTCTGTGGCAATAATCGCTTTATGGAGAAATCCAGTTACTCTCAAATCACAATCCACCTCCATAATCCATTTAATGCTCAAAGGTTTTTTTTCTCTACTCTGGTTCTTCCCTCACATCCAGACAACATCAAGTCTCGGGAGCTATTCTGACATCTCTGCAGTCTGCTGTTGTTTCACATCTACTCCAGCCTGCAGCCAGTCATATCTTCCAGCTGGGGTCATGTCCCAGAGGAGCTACAAAATGTAGCAGTGGGAAAAATCATGGACTGGGAAAAAGTTTCTTAGAGAAAAACTTTACTCCTGTGACTGTCTCTAAGAGACCCTCTGCACTCAGGGAGAGGTGATGAAGGGGCCTTTCAGGGTGGAGGACTAACATCATCAGAGAAGCTGAGACCTTTGTGGAGAATGGTGTTGACATTGCTGGAGGAGGGGGCACACCACCAATGAAAGAATTTTCTTCAGGGAGCCATGTCTCCCGTCCAAGCCTCAAGACCAAAGGGAGACCGGACATCAATTGTAGCAGGTCTCAAAACCTAACGTGCATCTGCTGGCTTTCAGCTTAGTTTGTTTCACTGCAGTAGGGCACCTTCATAAGTGACCAAGTTGAGTTCATTGAAGAAGTGAGTGTGGCTCAGACCAATGTACCTAAATGAGACACAATAACTGACTGCATGCAGGCACTCCTCCATGACATGGCTTTAACCACCATCAGGAGCAGACCAGGATTGTCCAGGGATGGCAGTGACCCTGTTTTATTTCTCACTGCCACAGACTGAGGCCAATTTCATGGCTTCATCTCACCTGAGAGGCAGCTGCTTCCAACAGTGGGTGCTACTTCTTCTTAAACCACTCTAGCTTGCCTGTCGGTGATCAGATGCGCTCTGTCTAAGGCTCATCAAAGTCAAGAGAATTGCTTTCCCTTTGCTGAAGATGAGCCATTCTGCATGAGCCACCACACAGGCACAAGGGAGAGTGACAGGAATTAGGGGCAGTTGGAACCTTCCTTGCTCCAGATCACATAGTCACCAAGCATCACCCTCAAGCCGTAAATCCCAGGACGTCTTTGTGCTAGGCTGTTCATCCCAACAGATATTTAGCCCCACCAAGTCCTTGCCCCAACAGCTTTCCAGTCTTCTTCCCAAATCCCATTTGCAGAGAGGTGAAAAGCAAGTCTACTTTTCATGTGCTTTTCAGAGCAAGTCTGCTCTGACATGTGAAAAGCACGTGTCTTCAAGATTTTTATTTAATTTGGGAGCTGCAGGAGCAACCACAGGAAGAGAAACAGGAACTGGCAAACTTTTCCCAGCTGAGGTTTCATCTGAGATTTAAACAGCTCTGCTAGACGAAAGTCTCCATTATATGAGGGAATGGATCTGTCTCCAGATAAGAGAAAAACTCATGCTACAAATTATGTTTATCCCCTGATGATTTTGGGCCTTGTGCTATTCCCATCTCTGCTATCAATACAGACAAATCCTTTAAGGCTTTTCCCAGCTCCCACCAACATCAACATAGAGATTTGCAGGGATTTCAAGGGTCATCAGAAACACTGCTGAACCTCCTTGGGACTTCATTTCTTTATCAATACTGCTTATCTCACAGAGGATCTTCATTCCTTATTCCAGGCAAGCAATATTATATCATCGGAGAGATGGCATGAGCAAAGGCCAAAGTCATCATGCTCATGCAGGTGCCATTAACAGGCACAGACTGAAAACTCAATGCACCACACTTCATGCCTTTAAGCTCCAGATCCACACTGACCCCCGCTACCTGCCACACCCTTTATAACACACTCTGCTCCCTGCAAATAGCATTGGACACCTTCCAGTAAACTGGATACCCCTTCCCATAGCCCTATTCCTGTGAAATAGCCAGTTCTAAAAGAAAAGAAATCAGGTTTGTAAACACCAATATGTCTGTAAGATGAGAAGGAAGGAGGCAGAGGCTTATTTAAAATTAATGTCAGCCCCAAAGGATGGTTCTCCGGTCTCTGTGGTTCAGACTTATTGCGGCGACGCTGTGGTTCCCATAGCCTCTTGGAGTCAAAGGGGACAGAGCTACTAGCAGGACTTTATTGTCTTCCCATGGCTGAACATAGGGGTTGTAATTAGAGCAGCTACTGATGTTAATCTGACTGCAAAGGGTGTCAGAGCTGCCAGCTGATCTCCACCTTGAGTGCTGCCACAGCTTGGTACATGAGATTTGCGGCCGAGCTGGAACGAGGAGAACACATAAGATGCAGATGGTAAGGGGATTTCAGTATTTCCTTTGCCCTTGTTGTGGATGGACAGGTTTTCCTTTTTGATGATAGTCTGGTTCCAGTCACTGGACCACTGTAACTCCTCCCGTGTCCTGGATGACCTCTGGGGTATGACAGCCTGCAGGAATTGGGTGAATTTCAGGATGAATGCGTTGCCAACGCCATTGTTGGTCACAGAAACCAGCAGGTGTAAAAGGACATAATCCCACTGGCACCAGTGGTTGAGGCAGTCTATCACCTACAAGGACATGATGAGTTCTGGGCTTGCCAAACCTCACAAGCAAAGGTGGGTTGGAGGTGGTCACCAATCATCCTTCCATACATGCATGCATCTTAGGCACTCCACTACCCCTTTTCACAGGCACTACTGCTTCTACAAAACTAGGGGTTTATTGACTCTAGAACCGTTTGAGCATGAGTCTGATGGTCTCCTTCATGCTGTCTGGTCTCAGAGCCACTTAAATCACCTGATGGCTCCATTTTGGACCATGAAAATCCCTTTTACTCAGTGAATTTTGGCTGCTTTGTGAGGGATGATTCTGGATCTTTCAGGAGGCTCTTCCTAAGGGTCTTTTTCATCCCAGATCCCTGTGCAATATCTTTCCATTGTTTAATTGATATCCTCCCAAAATCAGCTGTTCATCTTTAGAGCAAATCACTGTCTTTTCCCATTTTCCTTTTCTTCTTTGTCCCTTCTCATGGCAGGAAAAAGAGACAATGCTTCATCTTTCCCTCCTAGGTTTCATTTTTGCACAGAGTGAAGTGCTCTTCAGATTTCTCTCTCAATGTTTTGTAGTTAGCCTCTTCTGCCTGAGCTAACTGAAAACCATTAAAAGTATCAAGTGATTCACAACCAGCAGTTGACAGAAATAAAGCCCTCCTGACTGCCTTCTATTTTCTGCTGGCATATATGGTTTGCAGGTGCAGGCAAAGTGCTGCTTAACGTCTCTCTCTCTCTCTCTCTCTCCCGCATTTTCCAAGAGTTTTGATTCTGGTGGGTCTCTCAGACGTTCCACTCTTCACCACAAAGTGTTTATTTCTTTTGCTTTGCTCTAAGTATCACGAGCTGCTCAGAAATCTCTCAAATGTGAATAGTTTGACACAGGTTAGACTTTTTCCTTAGTGTCCAGACTCTCAGTTCTGCAAAGGGAAGGGGACAACATGATTTAACAAACCCATCACAGATCTGTGTGAGGGTACAAGTCACCACAGCTGATGAGGAGGCAGGCACAGAGAGAGAGAAGTCTGCTGGGGAAGGAGTTGTGAGTGTTTGTTTTGGGAAGTCGAGTTGTGTTTCAGCAGGAATAGGAAAGCAGATGGTCCTGCCCTCTTCATTTAAGGAATACTTCTAAAAGGAGATACTGTCCTGAAGTGTCACAACTTCTTTCCTGTTCCAAGACCCTGTGCACCAGGTCTGGCTGGCCAGTGCATCCCTCGGATATGCTGGCATGGAGGTCCTGGAGTGAGTAAGCTGCAGGTAAATGCAACTTCCCTGGCCACAGGCACTTCAGAGAGAGATCCTCACTCAGAGCAAAAGATATGACAGATTCTGTTGATTTGGCATTGAGACTGTCTCTGGAGATGTTCCTCAGTGCTGGCTTAGGAGGAGAAATTTAGATGCATTAGGAAAACAGACAGAAAGGGGCTCTGGTTCAGTCAAAACTCATGGTGAGGCAACAGCCCATTATCTCACCTCTATGTTTTGCAAACCACTGTCTGTCATCATCAGGTCACAGGTCTGGGAAGGTCCTGGGGCCACCAGCCATCACCTTTTGCCTAAAACCCTGTATTGGGATCTTCTCTGAGCTTGGACCTTGGAAGAACCACACAATTTACTGTAGACTGTAGCCCTCCATCCAGACACTCTTCCTGGCTCCTCCAGCAGCCAAAGCAAACATCTCAACAGGAGTGCTGGTAAGGAGAAGGGAACAGCTTCAGGGGTAGAGGAAGGAGTTGCTACTAGGAAGAAGAGAGGGAAATCAGAGAGGAGGACTAAGAAGCAAAGCTGGAAGGGATGAATGGGGGTTTCGGGAGATGATATGTGGAAAATAGAGGACAGGAAGCATCGATGGGATATGGCAGGTTAAGACAAGCCAATAGACATGCAAAGTATGGTGAGTGGGAGTATGGTGAGCAGTCTCTCCTGCCCCTTTTGACCCCAAATGGGACTTCACGCATCCCTCTTGACTCTCCCACGGGAGCAGAAATACGAAGCTGTTGTAAACCTTAGAACAACCAACTCCAGATTCTCCAGCACAACTAAACAGACAAGCTAAGACTCCATGATGAGGAGATCATACTGAGACACCCCGCAGCGTGCTACTCTGCTAACTCTAAACTAGCTTTGTTTGCCACCGAAGCCAGAAATGTGTGTTGAATCAGAAATTTGCCACACATTTTCAGTCATTTATACTTCTCATCTCTGCTCCTCCCCACCGGGCCCTCACACCAAACTCCACGAGAAGCTGCAGTCCTTAAGGTTCTAGGTTCACCTGGAGACTTTTATAATTATCAATCAGGTCAGAGTACTGATCCAGGGCACTCTGAATTTCCAGTGAAGACTCTAAGACCATATGCACCTTGATATTTGCTCAGCATCCCCTTGGGCTTCTCCTTAGGCAGTATCCAGCACCCCACTCTGCTAGTTTGATGCTGATGTAGATGAGTGGACTCAGGCTCAGGAGCTCTCCACCTCTTTCAAGGGTACCACCTGCCCAGGCCTAAAGGAAGTCCCTGTGAGAGCAATTCGGCATTTCAGCTGTTCCTACAGTGACATCCACACCCAGTCCTAGCCCTAAATCAGGGCTGTGCCTCATGGAGATGGCTGAGATGTTCCCTTTTCCTATTTCCCCATCAAAGAGCCAATGACTATGTCATAGTGAAGAACTGAGGAGCTCAGCTAGATGAGCTCTATGATCTTTTTCATCTTGCCCAGAGGCTCACAGGACCCACACTCTGTTTCGGAAGAGCTGTGGTTCCCCCTTGCTCAGCCTGACTCAGGGGACATCCTCCCTCATACCATGAGTGGGGTTTACCTTAAGACATCATGGGCAGGATCTCACGCACCTCCCTTTGGGATTCATTTGACTCAGCATGTGTGTCTGAGATCTAACATACACAAGACCACATCCACAGGTGGGTACATGGATGAGACTGATGTCTTCAGAGCTCCTCCACACCTTCCTAGACCTGCTGTTCCAACAAATCCACCATTCACCCTATTCATGCTGAGTATGGGCACTCAAAGCAATACCTGGTATCCTTCAGAGACTATAAACCCTATAAACCCTGAAGAAGCAAAGAGGATTTGGGTTCCTCCACAACATTTCATCAGGCCAATGTCAATGTAGTCTAGAGGGGACTCTGAGGAGACCTTCAAAGGAGATGGTGGCACAGGCAAACAGAAGTGGGACACAGTGGTGGGTCAGAGAAGAGGGTAGCTTTCTAGTGCCAACATCACAAAACCCACTGGGATCAGGATTACCATTAGGGCTTTGGTAGCAAAAAGGCTGCAGGCAGAAAGTGGTCACTGCCCACCCATGCAGGTAAACCTCCCCCAATAACTCCTTTGTGTTAAAACCATGAGTGGTCAAAACCATGAGCATCACGTTGGGAATACAAAACAGCTTCACACCAACACCTAGAAACCTCTTGGGGAAGCTAAGTCAAATCACAGCTCTACCCAAAAGAGATAAAGCAAAAATTTCCCTCCTGAAGGTGTGAATAGGCACGTGATGGTCAGCAAGACTAGGGCAGGACTACAGGAGAATGACTCAGCAGGACATCTGCTGTCATTCCCTACTCAAGGTCCCCAGCCCATCCCTCAACCTGCTACCTCCATCCCTCTCTGCTTCCCAAACCCACCTTTTGTAATGTTAAATAATAAGAGGCCTTGTTCCCTGCCTTGCCTGCTTTTCTTCTAAATTAAAACTCGGCTAACCTCATTAACTCACCCCTGGTGCCACCGTGTTCTTTGGATGCCCCCTAACATCATTAGGAACTTATCCAGGGAAACAAAAGGGCAGTACTCCATGCAGAAAATTAAGAATTAGTGCAGGGGTGAGGTGTGCTTTGCAATTGTCCCCATAATCACTTGTTTGTGTGCAATTAGTGGCTTTAATCTGCATCTCGTTACCAGTGTAGCAGTGTGCAAGTGTGGGTATGGGTGTCTGCATAGACAAAGAGATATGCAGAGACAGCAGTACACAGGTCAGAAGTGCACCAAAGGAGGTAAAGTGTGTTCAGATGATGGGAGAGTGGAGTGAAGAGGTCTCAGAGTGGGTGCAAAACAAGAGATGTAGATGTATCATCAGTTGGGATGTCAATCTGTGACAGAGCATCACTGACAAGGACGTTACTGGTGTAGAAAGAGACCAAACATGCTCCTTGGAAGGGACGACCTTCAGACCATCCTCTTAAGAGACACGCCTGGGTACAGGTGTGCAGGGCCATATGGCATTGAAAGACAGGAGGTGGGATTTATTTGTGCTCCTGACATCTTAACACAAAAGCAAGGGGATATTGAATACCAAGGAAAAGGAGGAAAAATAGAGCCAAAGGAGGAAAATAATTTTTTTATACTACTTTTCCAAATTCACCTGGGTAAATCACTATCCTGATACGTCGTTGAGCTTCCAATCTTAATACAGTTTGACAAGCAGTTCTGTGAGCAGAAGTCATAAAGTTTGGTTTCCTACACAGCTTAGTCCCATGGCTGGATTATCTCATGTCTAATAGTGTCTGAATTTTACTTTTCCTGTACCCACCAGTACCACCGCATACATCACTACCAGCTTTAATTCCTTTTCAGCTACTAATTTTGCCAGGAGGAAAATCCCTGTGCGATGCTGCCTGACAGTCACCCATTGCAATGTCCAGCGCCTTCAAGATTATTACTGGAGATGGAGATGGTGGTTCACCTATAGATTGTGGAGGTGTCCTACAGGAATGGGAGGGTGTTGGTATATTAGTGAGTGGGTCAGAGGACAGCACCTCTGAGAGTCTGGGAGAGGAATGTTTGGGGTTAGGACCACTCTGTGTGATGCCCAGAATACCTATCGGGGAAAGAGGCAACACAATTTGGTCAATGTGATGACCAAAAGACAGCTTGTCCAAAGTCATATGATCAAACATTGGTATCCAGATGCCCATCCAACCCTACTAATCCCATCTAATTCAGTGACAGAGCTTCCAGTCTTGAATTCAGCAATTTCTACCACTGACGACTCTGAAAAAAAATACTGTTTTTCTCCTTCTCTCTTTTATCTGGAGATGATTTGTTCCTTCTTATTCTTTAAGATAATTTGAGAAAGGAGCTTTCTTCATATCTCATCAGATTTGGAACAATGCAGAGAAAAATATTTTTCTCTTCCAGGCTCTCCTCCTGAGAGATGGACCATTACAGCCATTCATCTCTGAGTTTCTGGTTGTGTGTCCTTGGAGCGAAGACGAAGGAAGAGTTCATGTTTTTTCACTGCTGAGATAAAGCCTGCAGAAGTGAGGCATCCGAGAACTGACGCATTGCAACCCAACGTCTTGTTTCCAATCTGATCTTCCCAGCACCCCGCATATTGGATTTTTATTATTATTTCTAGGGCCTGCTCCCAGGACACAAGCGTATTTGTCTCTCAGTGGGGCTGCCAGCATCAAGCATTTCAGTATCAATGTTGCTTCGTCTCGGAAGTGCAGCTACACAGGAGTGGAGTATGTTTTTTATTGAATTTCTGGTTTTGATCTCGCAGGCCTTTGTGATGAGGGGAGCGTGTGTTGCTTTGACTGAGATCAGAACGGCAGCAGCACTTAGTATATTGATTAGCTGAGGGAATTGCTCTGGTTTGGCTTTGTAGCCCATTGTGGAAGAGTTTCTACACAGCAGCCACATGCAGATTTGCAATGTTGGGGGAGCCGGGAGAGAGGTAAGCTCAGTTTAGCCAGAATTTAAAATGGGAGATCCCCAAAACCTCTCTCCTTGAAATAAAACGTATGGCTTTATCATTTTGGGATGTTTTAATCCATGGGACTAGTTTCTCTGGAGTTCATGATGGCATAAGAAACCTTCAGAGTTTTTAAGTGTAGTCCTTTGTGTATGTGCATCTTGCAACAGTTTGTTAGTCAATGTTCAATCCTTCAGGTCATTTCATTTCTTTTCTAAAACAATATGAAGATGTAAACTTGTCATGAGTTCAGTATCAGCCCTACTCTAGTAAAATGTTAGTTTGAGAGTTTTTTTCTGAGAGTTCAGGGTTTTGATATCTTCCAAATTAACCTGTTGGGCTACTCTGGCACAGTAAAAGTTTTATATAAATCTGGTGTTCTGTGACTGTGGTCTTTGAGGAACATCAGGGATGCTCCATGGCTGAGGAGTAACCAAACTGCATCACTGAACTGCCACCATCTTGGTCAAGTCATATGGGACAAGAACTGGGAGAAACAATATCCATTTCTGTACTGTGTAAGGGCTCGATGATAGAGAAAGGGGCTCAAAATCATCTGGGTCATCCCTGAGAGAAGGATAAGAAGCATGGCTGCATAGGGCAGCTGCATTGCTCTGTGTGTATGTGCTCATATATGTGCTTATATATGTGCTGTGCATATGTTCATGCACAGCCGTTGTCAGGAACATTTGGATGGAGAGATATAGAAGCACACACATATATGGAGACAGAAAAAAATGTGTTTCAAGAGCTGGTGTGTGCATGTGTTCTTACACATATATGTATGGAGAGAGAGAGGAATTAAGAGAGGACTGGGCATACATGAGTGTTGATCAAGAGAGATTTAGTGGGGGGAATTAATGCTGCTTTGTGAACCCAACTGAGAACAGATTTGGAAAAAATGGAACCCCTAAAACCACCACCTTTTTTCTCAGTTTTCCACTCATGCAGGCAGCTTCACAAACAATCAAAAGAGTTGGCAGAGACTTTGGAGGGGAAAAGGCAGGAGGGAAGAGAGGAGGAACAGAGGGAAGGACAGGTCTGTCTGCAGTGGGGTAGGATGGGTGCAAGCAGCATTTGAGTAAACAGCCACTAGTCAAGCTGTCGAAACAAGGCTGTAAGCTGGAGGAAGGTCCATCAATGTCAAACCTCCTCCATGTGGAGAGGCGTGATGCATACCTGGGAGTGTATGAAATGCAAGAGACCACATTAGGATGTGTTTACAGGGCTGGGGTGTGTGCACATCCAAGGGTGTGTGCACATCCAAGGGTGTGTGAGTGTGGCTGTGTAAAGACACAGCTCAGACACTGTACACGGACAAGCTGAAGAATATGCTTTTTTTTTTTTTTGCAAGCTCCGATTATGCTGCTCCTTTCCAGTTCCTCTCCACGTGCCCCCTCCCTTCTGAGACAATGCAGTAAAGCATGGGAAAAGTGATACTTAACATTGAAATTCATCATTAATTTCTCCATCTTATTGTCGTAACATTAGCCGTAATGAACTCTTCTTGCATTGATGTCGATTTGGTGTGTCGCTTTCCCTAGAAGTGGTTCATAACTTCACATTAATTAATGGTGACTTATTGCAAATTGTGTTACAGAGCTGATAGCACTTCTGGGTAAGTAAGTGTCACCAACTGCAGCCATCAAACTTGCTGCAGTAGCCCGGCATTGTACAGGATTAATTACTGTATCACACAAAGACATCACCTTTGGATCTGCATAGGAAAGGAAGGAAAGTTCATGGCTTGGGATTTTAACTTGGTTCAATTCCCAGCTCTGCAATCAACCTCCAGCATAGCCTTGGGCAAATCAATTAAGACGTTTGTACCTTTCCAGAGTGCCACAGCTGTGGCTGCATGAGGACGGGGGCAGGTTGAAGTCCTGGGTGTTTGGTGATTTGCCCTTGTTCAAGAGCCACCCTGCTCCTCCCCAGAGATGGCTGCACTTCCATGACATCTGCAAGGTTCCTCCCGGTTGGAAAGGTGCTATAGACACAAAGGTGTCTCCACTTCATGGAGCTTTGGCTTCCAAAGGATCTGCCTACCTTTTCTCACCCAGACTTCAATGTGTCACTGCCTAATCCCAAATCCAGCTGGGTGCAAACCCTCCACTGGCAACTTGGTCCCTAGTTAAGTTTGGCCTGAAGGTACACATGTGTACAGCTCCCGAGGGACAGACTACAGCCAAATTGATGCTGACCACTCTGTCAACAGTAATAGTTAGCCCTGATCTGCCCGCCCATGCCTCTGTGACTGCTGTGGTAACAAATCCATAGCTTCATGCTAACTGAACACTTGTGGGGTTATGTTCGTACTGCTACTCTCCTAGGATCCAAAACAGGGTGTCCTCATCCAAATAGGCTGTTACAAATGGTGTTTGGCCCATGTCAACTGTTTAAATTTCCTAGTGCTGAGATCCGTGGGCCAGAACTGTTCAATTTACTACAATAGAAATACTGTGTGTCACAGCTGTCCATCTGTAACATACAGACAGCAGCTTTTACCTAACTGAAAGAACAGCTAAGATGTTAAGTACTTTGGGAGATGGGCAAAGACTGGGAGGTGGGAAGACAACAAGACATGAAGTAAAGCAAAAGGAGGCAGGATGAACCAGGAGATAGCCACAGAAAGGTAGAAAAATGGATGAATGGGCAGTTATCCACCAAACAGCTGCCAAATATCCTCTGCCTTGACACCTGGGGATGGGATCAGTTACAGAGGAGAATTTAACACAAGTCACATCCAGGAGAAAGTGACCAACAAAATATGACACACAGATGTTCAAGACCAGACCAAACACTTGGTCTGAAGTGAAATACTTCAGTGGCTGGCTGGCAACTCTTTGAGTGTATCACTCTTCTCCAGGAGCTAAAAGCATGCAAGAAAAGAGAAGCACTAGCACAAGCAGTCCAGCTGTCTTCATACGGCATCAAAACCCTACCCACGTCAAGTCTTGGTGCTGCCCTGAGCTGTCTGCACCACTGACAAGGGAGCCACAAGAGACTAGGTTCACAGATCTGTTTCCTTCAGACCTCTTTATCACCAACAGGGTTCAAATCACCCAAAAAAACAATAGGAATTTAATCCAAAAGGCAGAAAGTCACATCTGATTGGTTATCAAAGGAGCCTGCGGGTAAAAGCTCATTTGTACGCATCTGCAGTTGTGGTATCTAGGGGTAAGACTTGGATCCCAGATGAAGACATCCACATTTAGGTGTCTCTTTGTAGGTGTCTCTGCGTGAGCTGCCTGTTTGAGCTCTTGGGGTAGCCACTGGAGATCTGGTTGATACAGTCAGTGGAGTCTGACTGCGATGGTATTAATTGTAGCAGGAGCTCAGACAACAGCTCCAGAGGAAAGACCCCTATGTAGACATTCAGATGCCTTCATCCAAATGCTGAATCACAGGCCCACAGCTGTTCAGATGACTTGTCCTCCCCTGTGAATTCAGCAATTTTAGAAGATAGCCTGAGACTCAGTAACTCCTCACATACAATAACTTGCCTGAGACTAGAAGATAAAATAAGAGAGAGCAACTTTCATCAGCAGTAGGAAAGACCCTAAGAGAAAGACTTAGTAGACCGAACTATGCCTTTTGGCTTAACAGGTCTGGGGCTCCAGTCTCAATTTTAGCACTGCTGTGTGCTTTAAATACGATATAATGCTAAACAGATCTTCTCTCCTCAGAGAAGAGACTCAATCACCCTCTTTGCAGATATTAAAAATGCAGGCAGAGGCTGGTGTTCAATGAGTTGACTTGCAAGGTACTAAAGCCAGCTACCACCTGTCAGTGTCTTCAGATGTGCTCCTAGGCCTTAATTAAGGTCTGCCCTTTGTTTAATTTCGTTCCTTCTCTCCCCAGCCCCACCTTCCTCCCTGTTTGGTTTGGGCTGTTTCAGAAGACAGAACCCAGCCCCAGGGAGATGCCTTCCAAAGTCAATCAGAAATTCATTTCAGGAGGGAGCCCAGTCACAACTTCTCATTTATTCATCACCGGCTAGTGACTTCTAAACTAATCGGTGGGACAAAAGCAGCCAGCCAAGCATGCAAATCAGATTAACAATTTGCACCTTTGTGAAAGGGATTAGCTGCTCTGCCTGGTGTGGATGCTCTAAGAAATCAATCTGCATCTGTCAAAAATTGTAACCTTACTTGTGTCCCTGACTCCATACTTGGGTTGGTTAAGATAATAATAATTAATTAACAGCCTGCTTTAGATTGCATCTTCTCCCGTATGGGATTAATCTTGTATTTCCTTAGGGAGCTGATTTTCCAGGCTGGCTGCGAATTTATTCTTTGCTGCTGTAACATATTATGGTCTTTGCACGCTTTCAGGGTCACAGCTACAGCAGGGAAAGCGTAGTGGTTAAAGCAGTGGAGCCAGTTTAGGATTGTATCCAAATCCCATAAATGCCACATGTGACTTCAGATAAGTCACTTAATCACCCTTTCTCACACCCTATATTTACCAGATCAGTCAAGGCAAGCGGATTTACAAGGATGATTCATCCCAAAAAGGGCCAAGGGACACTGCTTCTATTCCTGACTCCACTCCAAAACTTGGGTAAAGTCACTTTACTTGCACATGCCAGCTTCCCAGCTTCAGAGGGAGGGCAGCATCTGCTCGCTGCTAAAACCTGACTGGCAGTCCTCAACCGAGGCACTCACTTGCAGGCATCCCCAGCCTTCAGCATCTGTAGGAGAGGAGGGGAGTTTTGTGGACAGGGGGGTTTCAGTAGGGTGTCATGCTTCTGTGTTCAAATGGGGAGGTGTCACCTGCACGTGACAGCTCTAAATTACAGTTCCCCAGAGCGATGTTTAGGCAGCGACCAGGTACAAGGTAAACCCGAAGTACTAAAAGCAGGGATAAGCCTGAACTCCTATAAAGTGGAAATAAGCTCTTCTCCGAGAAATTGTCCCCCGTACGTGTGGGGGAGGAAGGGGTGAAGATACCCAGTAAAACTCACAGTAACACTTGTAATGCACAGGCTGGTGATGGTGCAGAAGGTAGCATCTCCAAGCCCCATTTCAAAATAAAACAAGACAAAGACCTTCCCACTCATTAACTGAAGTCTTTGGGCAAAGCAACCAAGTTTTCAGTACCAGTCAGCTCTCCCCCTTTCTACTTCCTCATTCACCTTCTCAGACTAATCCCCCAGAAAGGAGGACTTGCAAGCTGCTGAAGAGAGCAGCCCTGCTTGGAAAGTGCAGGCTCCTTTCTCCTATGCCCTGTTGATGTGACAACCTGTTTAAGGCCAGCAAACATCATTTTCCACAGCACGGCATCCCATACCTTGCAAAGCTTTTCCCCATGGAAAGAAAGAGAGGGAAAGGGGAGAGGAGGGGGAGAGGCAGGGGAAGCAGCTGTCAGAAGAAACGTGTGGTGCCCAGTGTGTCCCTTTTCAGGTGTGAAAGGGAACATCTCCACTCTCCTCCTCCACCCATCTTCACTGTGCAGCCAAGCAGAACGAGGCAGATGCTGTGCGTTACCAGTGCGGAGACGTGTCAGAAACACTCAAGAACCAGGACCACATCTTAATAGAGGAGATGCTGAAGGGACTTGCATCTCCTGCCGGAGCAGCTCCGTGACCACAGTAACTAAGGCTGTGGTGGGACAGCAGATTCTACATCCTATAGAAAGGAGACAAATATCCCTATCTCCTCCCATTTTTCCTTCTCTTTCCTTCCCAATTATCCCAACGTGGTTCACTTCTCGTTCCAGTACAGCCAATCCCAGTAACACCCGGGATATAATTGATGGTTCTTGCACAACGTAGCCAACAGACATCTCAAAGGCCTTGGCCCCTGTCCTACTAAAGACCCTCGGGGTTTGATTCATCTTCAGCAGAAATCCCTTATAACATCGCAATAACAGATTCTGTGTGCACAGAGACTTCATAGAAAGCTCCAGTGTTTCAAACCTATTCCCTGCAATGGTAGGCTATGGTTGTTGTGAGCTCGAAATAGACCCCAGACCTCCAATTGTCATTTCCCTCTGACATGCTCAGACATCCTTCCTTTTGCATAGCACCTGGATAAAAGGTCAGACAGTGTCTGTACAGGGTGTGGACTAGAATCCTGGCCAGGGTGCTCACAGTCCCTGGAGGGAACAGTTTTTTGGGTCCCTTCTGCATGTTGCTGTGCAGTTCAGATGTTGCTGACTTGAAGGTTGGGCAGATCCCTCTCACGCGGCTGCAAACCTGTCATCTCAACCTCACATCTCCGTTGGCTCTCTCTGGTTCTGTAGCCACTCAGTGCAAAACCTCCAAGATCTCCTGGACTCACCATGGTGGTCAAAATATGGTGGCACGGGGTAGTGAGCTACACCAGCCTTTGAGATCTCTGTCCTAGTACTTCTGGGGTACATACCACACAGGTTTCTAGGTAACACCTTCTGCATTGCTGCTCCACCTGGTGCAGAGTAGGGTGGCAGAGGGATACTGACCAGCCTGTTTGGAGATAATCAGGGCATAAGGAGTGGCCTTGTTGGTGGAGTGGAGCTCATCTCCATCAAATTTATCCCATATCTGCTTTAGAGCCACTTCGGATGAGGGAACTGCAGCACATAGGGTGGGCACATCCTCGGCCACAGCGGCAAGCTTTCCTTCCCAATTTGTACATAACACTTCCATTAGAAGTTAATTTTCTCTGTATTTAGCCTTTCAGCCTCTCCAGGCAATGAAGTCACCATCACTGGAGGTGTTCAAAAAACGTGTGGATGTGGCATTGCGGGACATGGTTTAGTGGGCATGGTGGTGTTGGGTTGATGGTTGGACTTGATGACCTTACAGGTCTTTTCCAACCTTAGTGATTCTGTGATTCTGTGATCACAAGCCTGACTTGTCTGGCCTTGGACCTGTCTGCATAACAAGGACAAGAACATCTCCCTGTACCACGGGCTGGTCATGTCAATCTGGAGTCAGCGAGTGTCTCCTGCTCAGCACACACATGCAGCACCTGGCATTCATGCTCACCTTCATCTGCAGATGTAGAGTGAACTTGCAAGAAGGACCAGCAAGACAGGGTTGGGATGGGGTGGAAATGATGGAGGAAAAGGAGCAGAACAGGATTTGTGACGAGTGTGTCAGACCAAACTGTAACTTGGGTCAGACATCAGGAAAGAGCAGACAAAGGCCTGAGGGAAGTCCTGGGCATACGTGCACATCAGGACCAGCAGCCCCTGTGACTACTTAGATCTCGTCAAGCCAGGAATGACATGTCCCTTTGAGCCAAAGTCTTTCTCTCTCTGGAGCTCCAGTGACAGCCCATCAATGTACACCTATTAAGCAGTTTGTTATTGTGACAGCTGACACGGTGATTGCTCAGTATGAATTGCAATTACCGTCCAAGTACGACGCATTTAAACTTATCAAATAGGCGGCTTTAACTAACCAACAATTCTGCTCAGAAGGCTGGGCCTCCTCCTGGGAGAAAGAGGCTCCTGAGAAGCTAATAGCTCCTCTTCCAAAAGGGATGTGTGCCCAGACAACAGCAGGGCTGGGCTTTTGTGGGGAAGGATGCTCAGGTGTTAAACAGAAAGAATATTCTTACTCGTTCCTTTGCCAAGCACTAAGAGAAATGGGAGTACTCCTGGATCAGAGCCATCCCACTCAATAACCCCACAGGTTAACAGAGAAGGTCTACCCCATATCCTTTCCCCACACTGAGGGAATCAGATGCTAAAATCTAATGAGACCTGGAAGGAATTTGGATGAAAAAAAAATAAAATAAAAAAAAAAGGTGCATGAAATCTCTCATTTTGGTGGTACACGTTTTGGGTTTTAATCCTACAAGTTCTATAGTCTTAAATATACACAAGGGTCACCCCTCATCCCCCTTCCTGTGAGCTTTCATTGCGTGCCACAGGATGGAGGGAATTGCAATCCTCTGAAGCCAAGAGCCCAAGGATGTCCTCCAGAGACACCCCAGAAGGTTCCCATATGGTTGAATAAGCTGCTGGAGCCGATTTCCTGGCAGCAGCCACGGTACGCAGTTGGAACAAACCCGGCCCAAAACATCTCGCCTCCCTCCTGCATGCCAAGCGCAGCTGAGCCACGGTCCTGCTGCAGAGTGGCCCAGGATGAGAGGCTGCCAGCACCAGAGCTTGTCAGTAGACCTGGAGGCGAACAGCGAGTCAGTTAGGTTGCACACCGGTCAATTCTCCAGCAGATAGGAAGGCTTCTCATGCGGAGAAGACTCTCAGGAGCACAGGGAGAGTATGGACATTGTAAGCCTTCTGGTGGTCCCCCTTCCTCCTGCAAAGCTGTGAAAAAGAGATGCATCCAGGCTACCGAATGCACTTGGTCCTGTGCACTTGCAGAGACAACCAGCATGGGCAGTACTTTTTGCTGTCCCAGACCTCAAGGCCTGAGTATGCATCCCTAGGAGGAGTGGTGATCCTACTCATTAAACAGGACAAGAACGGCAGTTATTGTCCCTCCTTTCATGCATTCTGGTACAGTCCCATATCGCTCTGGTATCAAAGAACAGTAGAAGCACTGAACATGGAGAATGAAGCTGGATTTGCAATCTCTAACTAGTTTCATCCTGCTTACCCCTCACCTCACCTTGCCAGACTAGAGCCCTTAGTCTATCTGTGTCTTCTCAAAGGGCTATCTGCAGTTTAGTCCCTACCCTCGTACACCTTTGATGGTCGTGGTGAAGATGAGAAGTGTCTAACCTCTTTAGAGCCCTTTGCACAGCCTCCAGCATGGCTGACTTTGCTTCACCCTCTTCCTCAGTTTTCCTTCCTTCTCTGCTAAAAATACAATTCCTGGGACAATAATTACCAGACAACAGGTACACAAGAAGATTTTGTTCTTTGGTCTGATACCACAGATCTTTAAATTTGCCTCCCTCAACAAGTCTTTTCAGTGGCTTTGACCGGCCAGACAATTTTAACCTCCTTCTTGTAGCATGCAAAGTCTCCTGCTTTGATTTGTCTTGCAGCATGGGATTCATCTTACCTAATGTTAAATGTCTACCACGTTGATCGTCTGCAGCTAAGCTAGTCACCTTCGGCTCTCTTTATAGTCTGCAGAGAGAAATAAGCACTGCCAGGACATGAGTCATCTGACCTATTTGAGATGTCTACTTTACAATGAGATTAATCACGCTCTGGAAGCACCTGTTTTTCTCCAACTAAAGCAGGAGTCTAGACAACCAGCTTAGATGAATTCAACCTCAATGTCTTTTTAGGTGCTTGTCTCCCCTGGATCATTGGCTATAATGAACCCTCCAGCAATTTTCTCAGGCCTGCTGTAGCTGATCTGTACTTTGGCCCATGCTGTGTTTCAGACAGCTAATGATGATAACCATGACCTAATGAGAGCAAGGGCTGCTGTTGTCTCCTGCAAAAGCAAATCTCATTTCTGCCCTTCAGAGAAGGTGGGAGAAGGAGCATAAAGGTACCAGGTTAGGCAGCTACACTTGGGTACTGGATATAGGTAGCTGTGGGGGTATTTTTATACCACCCAGATGGTGAGGATCCTGCTCAAACAGTGCAGAAGAGACTCAGAGAGCACAGGTAACTTAAGGGTATGTTTGAACTGCAAAATGCTGAGGATCCGGGTTGTGCTCTGTCTGCTTTTCCTGACAGTGCTGGCTCTCAGCCGTGCCAAAGTCAGTGCTCAAACTGGGAAGCAGGAGGAAATCCAGAGTCCCAGAGCTGAGTGTGCGCTGGGGAACATCCCCTTAGAGCATGCAGTGTCCTGGCCACACAGCATTGTGCTGACCATAAACACCTGCACAGATGCTCTTTGGAAGGAGCTCTAGGTGTGCGAGGGGGCTCAAGTGTCGGAAGCAAACTGCCGGGTGCTCTCGTCGGGTTTGGAGAAGAGGAGGCTGAGGGGAGACCTCATCGCTCTCTACAATTACCTGAAAGGGGGTTGTGGTGAGGTGGGTGTTGGTCTCTTCTCCCAAGTGACTAGCAACAGGACAAGAGGAAATGGCCTCAAGTTGTGCCAGGGGAGGTTTAGGCTGGATATTAGGAAAAATTTCTTTCCTGAGAGAGTGCTGAAGCATTGGAATAAGCTGCCCAGGGAAGTGGTGGAGTCACCATCCCTGGAGGTGTTCAAGGAACGTGTGGACGAGGCATTGTGGGACGTGGTTTAGTGGGCATGGTGGTGTTTGTTGGTTGATGGTTGGAGTTGATGATCTTACAGGTCTTTTCCAACCTTAGTGATTCTGTGATTCTGTCAGGTCCCCAGTCTGGATGGTGCAGAGAACACAACACCACAGCATGCACCTACTGGGCTTTCCAGACATGCAGCTGAAGACCCACAGCCAATATATGTGCTGATGAACTGGACTTAGAGCTGCCCACCATTCCCACCCCTAATACATCCAGGGCACAAGACGAAGAGCTTGGACCCACACAAATGCTTGCATATTCATGTGTGTATTCTTTCCTTCATGTATTTCAAGAACTCAAGTGGCATCCGTGTCTAAAAGCATGCTAGTCCATAACAGTACTGAGCCTGAGCTTGCAAAAGGGGCTCTGACCTGTACTTAATTAATAGAGAAGACATATTCTTGAAGTCCATCCTTGCTGTTAGCATTCCTGGTTGGATACAAATGAATTTAATGGGAGAGTGAACTACAGCAGGATCTGTGCTGCAAGCAGGATCATGGGATTTGGTTCTGGGGGCAACTGCAGGTTTCATTACACCATTGGTTAACCACTACCCCAGCTTTCCCCAGTTTAAAACCACAGGGAGAATGTGAGCCCAGCTGAGTCTGTACTTGGTGCTTCTCACAGTTGAAGACCTGCAGTCTTTCACATCTCCTCTGCTCTCTCTCTGTCGTACTCCGCACTTGCACTTTCCAGGTGCCTTTGTCACAAAGCTGAGTTTGTTATCCCATCAGTGAAGGACAGGATCGGCATGAAGTCTGTCTTTTCCCCATCTCCAGGAGCAATGTGGAGGCAAACCTCTAATCAGTAGCGTTCAACCCCTTCTTGCTTCTGCTCAGAGATGCCCTTGTTGAACGAACGTTCTCTATGCTAAATATACACTGTTTATTGCTCTTGCAACCAGCCATGAATAAGACGATGCAGGAAACACGGTTGAAACGCACACACATGCACAGAGGAGTGCACTGCTTCTCGCCTGGCGCTCGTGGCTGTTGCTTCCTGGAGAGGAAAGGAATTTCCCTGAAGTGCCTCACAGAGGTTTGTTCTCCGCTTGCAAAAGCAAAGCAGCATTTAACATCAGATGAAATCAGTGAATAGGAGCATAGGAGTGGGGCCAAGGGTGAGATGATGTTTTGTGATATAGTTAAGGCTTGCAGCAATCGCAGTGTTCTGGGAACAGATAGCATGAGGAAGGAGGTCTCACGTACACTTATTTTTTTTAGGCATTGCTGTTCTTACAGGAGTCACTCATCCATTTGGACAAAAAATTATTTACACAGCAGGAGCTGAAGAAGTGCTCGAGTCCCTTTGTCCCAGAACTTGGCTGAAGTTTCAAGAAGTTTCAAGTTTCAAGCCCTCAATAAAAGCAAACCAATGCTGGTGACTGTTTGACTCTTTCTCAGGTGCAGTAAAATCCCAGCTAAATCAGCCAACTTGCAGCTATGCTAGTCCCCTATTTTATCTTGCATCTGTTGTTTCAGGCAGAAAGAGGGACATGAATGTGAAATGGCAGAGAAAATTTGGAAGAAAAGGTGGAGGAGGGTTCAGATGAAAGGAGAGCCTGGAAATATCGTGGTCAAGGGCAAGGTTTGAACCAGGAAACTCTATACTGGGCAGGAGGGATGACACTATCCGGCTGAGAGCTGCAATAGTTTCACCCACTCCTGTGAAAGCTGCTACCCAGAAGGCAGGAAGAAGTGAAGGAGGTTTGCTTTCTCTATCACAAGAACACAGTCCAGGACAGACTGTCAGTATTTCTGAGAGACCTCCCCTTTCTTTATCCCAGAAAGGCCTGCAGTACAGCTGCTCTGTGCTCTATTTTCCCCACTTCTGTCAGAGGACTCCAAGCAAAGTAGTCCGGGAACAGTGACAGAGCAGAGGTATGCAAAGGAGGAGGCATTTCAAGCTATTTTTCCACTGGGAATATCTCTTCATATGAAAAATATGCATTGGCCACCACCTCATCCTCTTGGGACTCCTTCATCCTCACCTACATTTACACCTGAAGGTGCAAATTCCCTCTGTGCTGACACGGAGGATGCTGTCTAGCAGCAGGTTATGTAGGCAGTTGCCCATTAAACTGACTTGTCTGAAGCCCGGTGAAATTGGGCAGTGAGGCATTTCACCTCTCTCAGCGACCCTTGGATCAAACCCTATGTTTCTGTACTTATCATGCCAGCTGAGGTGTTGCCCCTGCGCTGGGGTTTTTTGGGAAGTTTCTTTGAACTCCCTCCAGGTCAGACTGCAGATGCTGTTTACCAGCTCTGAGCCTCTGCAGGAGAAAAGCTGTGAATCAGTGGCTGTGGCCAGCGGCATCCAGGTGCATGAAACTGTGCCTTCCAGCACCCTCCTCCTCCTCAGCAGCCACCCTAGGCAGTAACTTTAACTGCACTAATTAGTCACTGTTTATGCTCTCCAGGTCTCATGTTATCCCTGGAATACTCATCTAAATCTGGTGGCCAAACAAATTAAAACTAATGAGGCCATTAGGGTCATATTAACATACAAGGAAAATGGGAGAGCTTCCGGAGGAGGCTTTATTGCCAGACGGGACACGTGCCGTGCTGCGTGCTGCCAGCAAAACGTGATTTCCAAACAGTGTCAGAGAGAACAGGAACAGATGAACTAGATGCAAGGATGAAACAGCACCAAATCTGGGATGTGGCAGGACAAAGTTCCCTCCTGCCTCTTGGGGCATTTAATAACAGCAAACATGGTGGGAGCAGCAGGTCTGGATGAAGGACTGGTGGCAGAGATTTGAGCGAATGGACAGGACTTGGCACACAACACCAAGGGAGGATTCGTGTCTCAGCTCCCTACACAAGTCACTTGACCTCTGCTAGTAAACAGGTCTGCTGCTTCAACAGAGGCTTCATGAAGAAAGTCATCCGATTAATTCCTATGCAGGTGGTTGCCTAGCCACGAAGCCAAGGAAGCAGAGGGAACGGGATGTGAAGCCAGCTGCATCCTCTCTCTCCTATGCCTTTGGCTACAGACATGCTTGCATAGTATTTCTGCTGGCCCAGAAGCTCACCTGGGTGGAGGAGGTCTTACACACAAGGGGGAAGGTGTCTGAGTTTTCACAAATTCTCACAGAGGCTGGATGGGCTATTGGGAGAACCAAATGCAATGGGAAGATAAGCAGTTATAGAAGAAATACAACTGATACAGAAATGAGGATGGCCGCTCTCAGGGGGTAACAGGCCAGTATAGAAATGTTCCTCCATGCTGACATGAACCGTGTCCTGCAGGCACTCACTTGTGGGGAGTGTCAGTCCCCATGTCTGCTTGAAAGTGTGGGATAAAATCCCATGCTACCCCTCCGAGGCAAGAACCAGAGCCTTCCTGCTCCTCTTCTGCCTTTGAAACACAGATGATGGGTAATGATCTGTAACAGCATTCCTCACCACCCACCCATCTCATCTACTGGGATGCATGATGGTGTCACGCAGAAGACTTAAAACTGCAGCTGGGGAAAGCACCTCATAACTGGGTTTGCGGGACACCTCGGTTCTGCTGCCTGGACTGTGCAGGCTCTCGCCTGCTCTGTGGCCCTGGGCATTTGGCATTCAGCTCACACGCAGTGGGAACTGCTTGCAGGGTCTGGAGCAGCTGGAGGAGAGAGGAAAACACTCACTGCCCTCCATGGCTTGATGCTTCTGCTGCAGCACCGACAGCCGGAGTTTGCCAGTTCATCCCCTGTGCTGAAAGGTCAGCCCCTCCATGAATAGAGCATCCTCTCAGGCAGCAGCTTTAGGGTTTTCCACGACATGCTCACCCCATCCCAAAGAACCTTGTTGTCTTCTTTCCCCCCACCTTATGGTAATGCAATTCCTGCAGGTGAGGAGGGCTAAGTAGCCAGCCCCCTCCTCCATTCTTTCCTGACACACATTTAAAAAGAAAATAAAAAATATAAAAAAAAATGGCCCGTAGGTTGGTTTGGCAAAAAACATTTTATTCCAGCTTACTATCAGGCAGATCTAAAAGCCTGCCAGCTCTTTAGGAGCACAGCCCTGGCTAAATGGGCAAAGGTAGTAGAGCCAATGACTGACACAGCAAAACAGGAGACTTCTACTTAGAACAAATTGCTAAAAATGAGGACTGCAGAGGGCTTAGGGGCACATACAGCTGTCAGCTCCCAATGCCCCTGCTCCCTCCAGGTCAGCCCTCACGGCTTTTCTAGCTGCTTCCAACCACCCCTTAGCCTCAACCACGGCAGGGGCGGGAGGACACGGGAGGTGGTGGGGAGCTGAGAGCCTCCAGGGTCACTTGTCCCTCCAGCCCCTTTCCCTTCAGCCTCCTCCGGCTGTCGCTGCTCCCTGGGGATGGTGGCTTGAAGCAGAGGAGGATGCTACAAGGGGCAGGGCATAACATGGAGCAAATGGTACTAGCTGTCTCCAGGCTGTCTCCCCACACCTTACCACCTCTTTCTGCTCATCGTGCAGCTCCCAGAGTCCAAGAGAAGCAGAGGCAGTCCTACGTGCCTTGAAGGTGCTGCAAAAGGACCAAGGAGGTGCTCTCTGCTTCTCACCCCTCCCCAGCTTTCTCAGCCTCCACCAGCTACCAAGAGTGTTGTCTGCTGCCTGCATTACCTGGTCAGCACCACCAACGCTCAGAGGAGGTTGTAGGAAGAAGGAAGAAAGGGAGGGAAACCAGGGGCACACTTTGGTGCCAAACCACTCATGGGCACCACTGTCAGGATCACACAGACATGAGACCATGTGTCAGGTGCCGGCCACAGAAATACGGACCTCGCATTAAGAGCAAGTGGGGAAAGCAAAGCCTTGTTTTGGCTAAGAGATCAACCCAGATGGCTAAGAAGAGCACAAAAAGCCTTAGGTGGAAGGGGATTTATCTTGCTCTGAAGAATTTATGTCCCCACTCATTAATACAATGAAACCCTTCCTGCACAAGCACAGTCTGCTTTGTCTGTGCTAGCACTCTCCCGCTGGAGTCCCACACAACATAAAAACCAGTCTGTCAGGGAATGGGGCCCATTATGGGCAAACACACCAGCAGAGATCGTAGTTGCATGGTGACAGCTTCGATTGGACAGACACAGTTAAGGAAAGAAGTGTTGTCTGCCAGTTTTTGTGAAAGGGGACAGGGGGAAATTTTGCTAAGGATCATGAAAAAGCTCTATAAGAACAATGCCAGTGAAGATGAGGCTTTAGGACCCTAAATACAGCCCTTCCGCCTTGGACAGGGGACACGATGTTTGCTGTTGGCAGACACACAAAGTAGGTTTTATTAATTGCTTGTCGCACTGTTTCTGGAGGAAAGAAAGAGGACAGCTGTCTCCTGAGGCTCTGTAGGCTCCATGCACCAGCACCAACCCATCCCCAAATGAGACGTATGCAGGCTGATCACAGCACCTGGAATATAAATTCAAGATGATGAATAAGGTAGAATATAGGGCACCAACTTGCAGAGCATTGCAGACAGCACCTCTGGCCTTTGAGTAAGTGCTGAGAAAACAAGCTGGTTCCTCAGTCCAATCCAGGGTGAGGACAGGCTGCAAATGCTCAGCACCTCTCCATCTAGCTGATCAGTAACATGACTTGGTGGAGGTACTGCCAGCCACAGTGACTGCTTTTAGCTTCCCTGAAGGAGATATACAAAGATTTAGAGGGGGAGAAGCTGGAGGCAGCAGGTCTAGGAAGAGTGATTCCTGCTTAAGCAGCGTGGGGTGGTCTCTCAGAGGAAGGGACATAAGGGATGATGGTACTTCAAAGGACCATAAACCGACGTTATCTGAGGAGCGTCTCAGGACCTGCTCACCTGTTTCAGAGCCTTGATAAGGACTTCTAGCCATCCCATCAGGTACTTGCTCTGGCCATCTTTGCTTCTCCTTCAAGCACCAAAGGGGCAACTGCTTGGGAGAGGTAAGAGAAAGGTGTTTAGGAGTAGTTAGACTCTTCAGCTAGGCTCAGAGGACAAAAGAAGTGCTTTGGTTAATACAAGTACAGAATCACAGAATCACAGAATCACTAAGGTTGGAAAAGACCTGTAAGATCATCAAGTCTAACCATTACAAAAAAAACCAACCAACCAACCAAACAAACAAAAAAAACCAACAACAACAAAAAAAACCACCACCCACACCACACAACACCATGCCCAGGTAAATTTGGTACCCATGCTAATAGTGATCCCTGACAGCCACATGCCTGGAGGTGGCTGGGATCCGGGTGCTTAGTCCAGTGGCCAGTGTCTTGCTTACCTGCAGCATTTGGAGCTAGGTGGATTGTTCACTCCAGAACAACTTATTTATTGGATGCTGCCGTATTTCCCTCTTGTGGAATATCTGACAGGAGGCTGTTGTTTTCTGAGATTTATTTATTTTATCATTTTATTTTGCAATTAATTTCTTTCCCACTGTGGAGGTAGCACAAAGAAGAGATTATTTGCCATTCAAGCTAGTGATATACCAAATGCATAACTTCTATGGTGTCATTTCTGTTTTCTTGGATGGATGAGGGTCACTTTTAGGACCTCTTCTTGTAAGAATGAACACTTAAATAAGAAGCTTTAAAACATATTTCCCACAAGCATTTATGCTAATGAAGAGAGCATTTACAGAAATCTCCAAAAAAGAGCACTGGATCATCCCTACTTGTCTTGTTTTCTGGAGATCATCCAAGACTGAGCTAATGCTTATGTTCTTTGCAGTGCTAGAAGGCCTTAGAATCATCTCCAGAGGTTCTTATGCTTTCATAACAGCACCTGAAATCTATGTATCGACCAATAAAGAGCACTGATATTTTTTGATAATAAAATCATTCCTAACCTAGGTGCCTGGATGGCTCAGGAGATGGTGGCTAGGTCACTAAGCTTTTTACCTACATGCTACTACCCCAAACATGGTCTCAGGTGACATCAACAGGAAGCCATTGCCATCTCATGATACAAGAGTGACATTTTAGAATAGAACATAATGGACTATTTCAGTTGGACCTACAATGGGACCTACAATGGAAGGGACCTACAATGATCATCCAGTCCAACTGCCTGACCACTTTAGGGCTGACCAAGTTAAAGCCTGTTATTAAGGGCATTGCCCAAACACCTCTTAAACACTGACAGGCTTGGGGCATCAACCACTTCTCTAGGAAGGCTGTTCCAGTGTTTGACCACCCTCATTTTATGGAACACTAACCAGCTCTTAGGTTCTCAATGAAGAAGTTAATGATACAATAGGCAACTGGGAATGAAATCATACCTCACTACCAGAAGTTTGTGGCTTTAAGTCAACATCAAGTCTTGAAGATGAGCCAATATTAAGGGATGAATTTGCAGTGGTGATGTTTTTTCCAAAGACACAGCAGGGAATATGGGACCTACACATAAAGAATATGGGTTCTTGAGAGGAGTAAAGCCACCATGAAGCACCTTTCTAGGACTTCAACTGGTAGAAAAGCAACACAGAGTTTAGAGAATCTGTGAATGACATCAAACCACCCATCTACCCCTCCACTGCACAGATGCAGAACAATCTCCAGCTGCCCCCAGTCTGGTGCATGGTAGAGCTGTGAGGAGACTTTCATATCTGCCTAATCACCTTGCACCAGCTCCGTAGCAACTTTAAACAAAAAGGAGGAAGAGAAAAGAAATGCCGTAATGGGAGAGTTAACTTTTAGGGCTGCGTAAGGAATAACTGAGCTGGATGTCACTGTGCTGCAGAAGTGACCTACTTTTGCTTTATCTGGCTTATCTCTGTTTGCATTGGTTTATTGATGGCAGGAGATACTGCTAAGTGAGTGGTGCTTCTAGAATATAAATGAAGGTCGAATGCAGCCCTTCTGCCCGAGCAAACTCTGGCAGAAACCAGGAGCAGTGCCTCCACTCAGCTTCTGGCAATTAGCAGGCAGAACTAATGCAAGGAGGTGACTCTGAGGCAGTGACCATCATAGAGTTACTGCCATGCTTTCTAATGAGCAGGCAGAAATTAGGCAATGAGTCCTGCAGGCAGATCCTAAGAAGGAGAAATGCTGGTTTAGTCCCACAGAAAGCCTGGCTCAGCTGCAGTAGGGTTTTTCTCAGTCATTCCTTGAATTTCTTCAGGCTGGGAGAGAAGGAGGAGGAAAGATAGCTGCTGGAAAACAGCAGCTCCAAGTGAAGTAGTGTATTCTCCTCTCTAAGATGGATAGTCAGCTGGAGAGCACGTCCGTGTTTCTCTCTCCCATTATCTGGCCAGAGCTATGTGTTCACCCACTGCTGACATGGTTCTTCATGTGAGCAGGAGGCTGTGCTTCTGGTGTGCTCTTCGTCCCCCTACAAAAGCATCTACCTCTGAGGTTAAGCCTGTAAAAGCACATGAACCAGGGCCAGGGACAGAGTTGCTAGCACAGCCCCTGGCAGAGCTTTGGCCAATGCCACCAGCACCCTCGCAGGCAATGCTCTGGCAAGGTTGAGGAGCTAACATGGTATGCTGCCTGAGCCCATTAGGCCACGCGATGGAGGAGAGGAAAGGGAGATATACGGACATAAATAACTGTACTACTCACCCTCGGCCTCGGAGCATATGTTCTTTTTTGTTTCATTATAGACATAGCCATAACTATGAAAAGTTTCTTTAGCCCACACGGAAAGTATATGGACCACAACACACTTGGTGTCACAACTCCCATGATGATATCAGCTCAGCATCCTCTTGCCTTTCCACAGGGACTGAATCCCTCTTCCAAGCCAAATCATACTGGCTGGCAATCACTGAGATGGGGTGGGCAGCCCTATGTTCCTGCCCTCTCTGTACCCTTTCCTCATCTTTATCGAGCACCAAAGAAGTACCAGGCTGGCTCCACAACTTGTTTGCAGGTTCCTGCTTCCCACCTGCCCAGGGCTGGTGCCAAGCCTGGCAATGAGCTCCTCACCCTCTCTTCTCCTCCTCCCTTTTCCCTTCCAGGAGAGAGTGCCTGCCACACCTGTATTTCTTAATCAGCTCACAGCATGCTCGATAATTGCCCACAAGAAAACATGGGTGCAGATGCGGTGGGGAGACGAGGTACACACACAAAATGAGATTCTTGTTTTCCAAACAGAAACCAAGATTTAATTACCGCCTCAATGAACGGTTATTAAAACCCTCTTCGCTTTGCTGTTTTTCTTCCCTCCATTGTCTCCCAGCCCTGCATGTTATTGAATCATCAGCTCCTGTTGTTTTGTTTGGATGCTTTCATAAAAAGAGATGAAGCAGAAAACTGCAAACACAGTTTGGACCCAAACAGTGTCTTCCCACTCTCTCCTCCTTTTCTTTCACCATATATTTTCCCTCTCCTTCTATAAAAAGAGGCATCAGAGAGAGTCATCACCCATATTTTCTGTCTGTTTTGACTCCCAGTCAGGCAGGAGTTCCCAATCCTCTGCACAGGGAACAGAGATAAGGAAGGAAAAAGGGAATTTGCTGCTGTCTGTAAGGCAAGGTGGCCCAGCGAGGCATGTTGGAGCCCAGCAAGGGGCATTACCTGCTGTTGCTCTCCACGATGGGTTGTCCTCTTCATACAGGTTGCTGAATACAGCCCCTGCCAAGACTGCAGCTCCCCAGGTGTCTTCATCTTAAGGGATGCGCCGTTTGGCCAGGAGCAACACAAGTGCTGAGACAAGGGAGCATCTTCCATCTCTGTGTTTGTGCAGTGCCTGGTCCCACATAGTTCTGTTCTTTTAGGTGACCATAATAACCTCATCAACCATGGCAGATATCCTGTGGATAGGTTTGGACGTCCCTTTTGCTACCAGCCCTGCTAAGCCTGCGGTAGTTCAAGGACTCCTGGTTATTTGACAGAACATCTTACAGCTGCCCTTGGGATTTGTCCTTGCTTTATCCGCAGGGCATGAGAAATGACTGAGATCCCCACTGCTCTTCTCAAGGGCATGAGGACCATAAAGTTTGTCCTAAAGCTGGAAGCTGGTGGGTAGTGTTGGTCTCTGGAAGGACTCTTCGCTCACTCCACCATCTCACCTTTCCAAGGGCATGGAGATGTTGTAGGCTGTGTCTCCCCAAGGTCCCTGCACCGTTCCCACCCCAATGTCTCTGCAAAGTTCCCAGCCCTGATGTCTCCCTCGTCCTGCCACCCCAGCTGCTTCAAGCACTCAGTGCCCAGCATCCCCAGGCATGCAGTGTGGGTCCTTTTACAAGGAAATGGCAGGGCTCTTGGCATTGCCGGACAACAGACCAGCCGCCTAGACATCCCCTGTCACCAAATATCCCACTGAGGGTGCCGGGTGCTCTCCTTACCTTACCACGGTAATGCATAGGAGAAAAGACATGAGAACGGGAGCTTTCCTTCCTCCATCCTCCTGCAACACTCCTGCCCCAGCAAAAGCACCCCTCCTTCCAACCTGCACTCCAAGAGTCCATTGTGGCTGTACTTAAAAGGTAGGAGTTGAATCCTGTCCATGTCTAGCTTTACTGTGAGGCTGTCCAGCGCAGAGGGCACCAAGAAAGCTTTGCTACTACACCAGTGTTCATTAGCACACCATGTTAGCCCTGGGCATGCATCAAAAATGTTAATCAGATATTTCCCTCCTTCCCCTCCCCTCAGTTTTAATCCCTCTATCAGGATCCCCATAGGTTTGACATATGCACCCCAAGCCTGCTCACATATCTTGGTACTATCTCTGCCTTCATCAGCGAGGAACCAGCCGGTGCCTAAGCTCCCCTGATGTCTGCTGGGTTTTCATAGTTGATTCCATCTCCTTCCTGCATAATCCCTGCTTGTAATTACAAATATCAGGCATGGGGGGCCACAGGGGCCATCTGCAGAGATAGCAACTGCCCTGTTTGCTGACCAGAGCAAGCAGAGACAGCTCCAGCTGTTTGCCAGCTTCATTGCATAAATCCAAAGGGCCTAGAATTGTGTATTTATACAGTGCCTTCTTGTCAAGGGCAGTGTCCCTGCCCTGGCTTGGAACAAAAAGGTGTTTCTTTGCACGAGCCCTGAAGCCTGGTTTGCCAGTCCCATGGGTGGCAGCTTTGTCTACACCCTGTGCATCCCTTGGAGCCAAAGAAAAACACATGCATTGACCGGGAGTTAAGCTGAATCCATAGGGTGAGCAAGGAGACCTGAATTCAGGTACAAACACCCTCCAGAGAGCAGTTTCCATACAGAAATACACACGGGTAGTGCTGGAGATTGTTTAGTCTGGCTGAGTAAAACCAGCTGAGAAAATCTTGGCTGAGTGGGAGGGAAAGGACTTGGCATGGTTAAGAGGATGGCTCCTGAAAGTATAAATGTGAAGTCCAACAGGACCACCCTAATTGGATGCTCCAAGTCCCCGAAGCCTTGGGTTTAATTCATTTCCAGGAGGAGATGCCTTCTCTTTTCGCTGGCCATTGTAAGACCACAGCAGAGCATTAGCCCCAGAGGGTCTGTCAGTTGGTTCACCAGTCAGATGGTTCCCAATCTCAGTTACCCAACGGACCGTGATGGGCCCGGTTCTGCACCAGGTTGCATAGAGATACACCAGAACCCATTCCTCCATCACCTGGCTCCCATCCTTCTACCACATACTTCCAGCCTTTTCCCAGTGTTCCCCACACCCTCACACTGGGATCCCAACTGCATGCTGGTATCTTCTTTCCCCACCCTGATACCAGACACTCCCTAAGGTTATTCACTGATGGACCACAGCACCTTCCCCGCCCAGTTTTCCCAGATGTGCCTTGACTTAGCTCTGCTTTGGCAGCCAGACAGGATGCACAACTCCTAGCAATACTACGGATTTGCTACCAGAAAAGCTGGTTACCATCAGCTGATTGGCAACAACCACTGGCTGCCAAGAGCTGCTATGGGCATACTGGTCATCTAAGCCACACAGCTTTACTAGGCTGGGATGCTGTCAGGATGGCAAAATGATCCCCTTCTGCAACAGATCATTCAACAGGAGGGGAATGGTTCATCTGAGTGCCTTCAGTGTAGACATCAGTGTTTGGGAAGTGGTATGTCTGTCCTGGGAACCAAACTGGGACTGGGTATGGTAGCAAGCACTAGTCCTTAGTATCCACACTGTTTCACTGTTAAGCATCCTGACACAGAAGGGACCTGCTAACACTCTTGCAGAAAATACCAAGCATGAATCAGACTGGTCCATTTGCCCTCAAGGCTGAAGAGCAATCTCTGGCCCATTTTATTTACCAGCAAAACATAGTATTTAATCCCTTATAGTCACTGGAGACCTCACCTGTGCAGCATGCAGAATTTGGATTGCAAGTTGTCTCATCCTAAAACAAACACCTACGCGTGGCCCAATGACTCACACCTTAAATCCTGCTAACGGTATTAATTAGATCTCCGTTGTCTACGGTGGGAACATAGATGCCAGCTCATAAGACACCCATATTGTAGACACTTGAAGAGATGAATTCCACCTTAGCTCACAATTCAAAGAGGCAGCACAAAAGCAGGGTCTTCTCAACACGTTGCACATCACAGCTGGGCCCTGGCTCTTGGTCTCCATGGCAGAAGGAGGCACAGATGGGCGCTGCAATAAAGACCCCCATCCACATCCAAACTGTCCCCTCCAACAGTTATGGAGGCAGTGAGTGAGCTGTTCACAACTCCTATACATGGCTTTCAGAGAGGACCCTACATCAGATTTTCTTCGCTTTGCAAGAATCTTTAGTTCCTGACCTTCCTCACGTCCTTCCACCCCCACTGTCCTCCCTAGCCTCTCAAATCTATTTTCCTGCCTATGCTGAAGGAAAATTCCTCTTGCTCTTGGATCGGTCACTGTGTGAGCAGCAGAGAGATGACAGCAGCACTCTGAGCAGTCACCAGAGATGTTTCCCAAGCACCCACATCCCCTTTCCCCCTCCGTTGCTCCAGAAGTTCCAGTGCTTTATCACACTCATTTCCACCCAACTATTTATTGTGCAATAACTCATTACCATTCCTCCTAGGACACCTTTAATAAAAGCCTATGCTTGCATATTAAATATTAAATTTATAAGATGTATAATCCTTCTAATTAAGTTGAATTTAATCTAGAGCTCTAAATTAGAAGGAAAGGAGTGGGAAAAAAATAAGAAGGGGAAGAAAAAAAATAGAAAACCAAACACGGCACAGGATCTCTGTGTGCGCCAAACACCCTGCAGCTTCATTGTCTGTGAGCAAAGACTGAGGGGCTGGCCACCACGGGGATGAGAGAGGGCAGGGGATCCGCACAGCCCTTTGAAGATTCATTTCATGCCACTCACAGGCAGCACAGCCAGGGGCGAGATGTCCAGCAATCACAGCCCCATCCTGGAGTTTGACAGACCTGGATTCCTTTCCTGCTCTGCCACAGAGCCCCTGCCTGAGCCTGGGCATGGCAGAAAGGTCAGGATGCACAAAGGGACTTAGGAGCTGTGTCTTATTTGAGACAGAGTTTAGCTGCCAGCAAAATGATTCAGAAAGCTCCTGACTTTGGGGACTTTAGGTCTACGTGGCTTTCCAGACTTTGGATTTCATATAAAGTTTGGCTTCCTCATAAAAATCACAAAACCCAATCCCAAAGAATTTGGTTTTTTTCTTGGTCCTGGGCTACTGCCTGCACACAGGGGTAATTCCTCCTGCAGCCCTTTCTCAGTGACACCGTGACAGCATCCAAGTCCCATGGTGCTAGGTGATGGCCGAACAAATGGTGGAGGGCCACACTGCCTGTCCTATTGTTCATGGAGGATAAGAGAGCTTTTCAAATATGCAGGCTGCAGAGGTCCTGTGTATCTGCTAAGGGCCCATAGCTTGAAAAGAAATGGGATCGTGACAGGATTCTTCAGGAATGGGAACTCCAACTTTTGCTCCTTGTTGTCGGTATGCTCTTCCGATGCCCAGAGGAGACAGCAGGTCTGTGGGGACTGCCGCTGATGAACGACTTTTTTACTTGCAAAGTATCTTATTTTGCTCTTAAAACAGCTGGATTTCCCAACTTACCTACCCCTCAGCCATCCAACAGCCTTTGGTAAACATACTCATGGGTTTACCACAGTTCTTGAACACAATCCCCAGCTTTTTTCCATAAAGAAACCCAGGACATATTACAACCAAAAATAAGGTAACCATCATTCCTGGACAGATGCTAGAGAGTGTGGAGAATTGTGTTGTTACCTATTATAAGCAGACTGTGTAAGTGCCAGTGCATCTCTGCCCAAGTAAACGCAGTTTTAAGAAGGTGGTGACTGGCTGAGGACAAGACAAGGGAAACATCTGGCAAATTGTGAACTGCAGTGGGTTGACTGGATTGTAGATGTCCACCAGCGCAGTTGGAGGAATAGTCTCCTGACCTGTCTCCACATCACCTGGAGGAAAACTCCCCAGGGATGTTCCCAGCACAGCTGGAAGAGAACTCCCTTGGGGTATCTCCAGCACATCTAGAAAGCAGCTTCCAAGGGATGCCCCCAACACAACTGCAGGTCACCAGAATGCTTTCAGCACATCAGAAAGAAAAGGTGATCATGATGTTCCCAGCATCATCTAGCAGCGTTTAAAGAAAATCTCACCAGGACACAGTGGCACATCTGGAGACACGTTCTACCAAGATGCTCCTAGCCCATCTGGCAGCACTAGAGGAGTTAAAAAGCACAATAACTGGAGTGCTGAGAAAGGGGAAAAGGAATTATCTCTCCTAACAGCTTAACGTTCTTCCCTCCCCACTGGATGAACAAAACCCATGGCCTGCAAGGAGTTAGAGAAACCTCTCTTCTTGTTGACTGTATTCCACCCAAGTTGTTCTCTTGCCTTTTTTCTGTCGGTAGTAGGCCCTTGCAGGGCCAAAAAGAAAATAACACACTTACTGGCATTTTCTTCAAAGTCCATATTGTATGCATTGCTTTTCACAGGGAATCGGATTTTCAAATTCACAGGCTCTAAAGGTCAAGGATAACAGGCTATCAGCATTTAATATGCATTCCAGGGAAAAGAAAAAACTATAAAATTGGAAATAAAGGCCGCGTGAAAATTCATTTCCAAAAACCCAGATCAAAACATCTCTCTTCCCTCCCTATGAATTGGCATCTGTTCTTTGTTGTTGTATCTGAAACGTATTAAAAGTCTCCTGCTAGCATTGTGGCTAAGTCAACATCTGTAGCATTGATTCCTGACACACAATCCTGAAGGTGATGCAGCAAGGAGGGGGGGTAGGAGCCAGGCCTTTTGTTCAGCATCAAAACAATAGCAACAACAACAAAGATCATTGTAGCCTTTTGAGGTGCGTGTGTGTGTGTGTGCGCGCGCGCGCACGCACATGTCTGCACGTCTGTTAGAGTTGTTGAGGTGGGTTAGGGTGCTGGAAGAAAAAGGAGTTTTTCAGCACAGGTTTCAAACAACTCTCTGCTGCAGAAGGGACAAGGGGGAGCAGAGGAAAGGAAAAATGTGAAGTCCTAAAGATGACTGTGTTCTCATTTCAATCACACAAGCCATTCTCAGGAAGGACAACTGGCTACCTTGAGTTTTGCTGTATACCAGGATATGAATCAGATTGAAAAGGAAAGGGGAAGGAAATTTGCTCATAATCTCTCACCAATTGGATGACTGCCTTCTTCCTTAGTAGGTTCCAGAGTTAACACCCCAACAAGTTCCCCATTGTCTTGCAGGTCTCCAGCACTGAAGTGACCCCTGTCTGCACTGGAGAAATGCTTATTCTCTTAAGATCCAGTAATGTCACCTAATGCTAGGTGACACATTGCTGCATTTAGCAAGGCAGGTGTCCAGGCTGAACATTCACCTGGGGACCCTCCATAGTAGATAGATAGAGACAGACACTTCCAGAAGTTTATTAGCCCAGCTGGAGAGGTGGGCTAAAATCTTCCCTGAAAATGCATTTGTCTCTCCACTACCTTCTCCAAGGAGCCTAGACAACTTGTTCAAGCTAGAAATTTTGCTTTTTAACAGCTTGTGCTGGTTTTGGCTGGGATGGAGTTAATTTTCTTCATAGTAGCTAGTACAGGGCTGCGTTTTGGATTTGTACTAAAAACAGTATTGATACACAGGGATGTTTTAGTTACTGCTGAGCAGTGCTCACACAGAGTCAAGGCCTTTTCTGCTTCTCACACCGCCCCGCCAGCGAGTAGGCTGGGGGTGCACAAGAAGTTGGGAGGGGACACAGCCGGGACAGCTGACCCCAACTGACCAAAGGGATATTCCATACCATATGACATCATGCTCAGCATATAAACTAGGGGGAAAGCTGGCCGGGGGGCCGCTGCTTGGGCTGGGCATCGGTCAGAGGGTGGTGAGCAATTGTTTTCATTTGCATCACTTGCCTTTCTTGTTTGTTGTTGTTTTCATTACAATTATTATTATCGTTATTATTATTATTATTTTACTTCATTTCATTTATTAAACTGTTTTTATCTCAACCACGAGCTTTCTCGCTTTTACTTTTCTTATTCTCTCCCCCATCCCACTGGGGCAGGGGGGGAGTGAGCGAGCGGCTGTGTGGTGCTTAGTTGCCAGCTGGGCTTAAACCACGACACAGCTGAGAAGGGCCTCTCTGTTTGACAACTGCTCAAATGCTGCACTCCCAAATCTTCTTGCTTTCACCAGAAAAAATCAGTCTCTGCCTTTCTATCAAAACCCACCCTGTGACAGACCTCTCAGCACCAGTTTCCACCCAGACCACCTCATCCCCTGATCAAGGCAGCAGGGACACAGGGATTCACACACCCAAAGACAGATTCTGGTACCAGGAATGAAGCAGGGCTAGCGCCCAAGCCCTCATCATGGCTATCATGACTACCGGGGTGCCACAGGTCTTAAATCATCTTGAGCTAAGGAAGAAACAGAGGCACAAGAAAAAGGAACCCAAAGTCTCCTAACTCCCCATTCACAGCCTTATCCATTGTGCCACATGCCCCATAAAGCATTCAGCTTGAGGAAAATTCGTTGAAAATGTGCTGAGTGACTTAAATACCAGAGCTACCCATACTACTGAATGATTCATGATGACTCAGTACTTGGTGGAGAGAAGGAGAGGGAGGAAAACTTGATTGAAAAGATTTTGCAGTCACTTTTCACAGTCAGCTGCAGGGTGGGCTCAGTCTGCCCATGCTCCCTTTGTCTGAGCAAAGATGTGCATGGGTATCACCCGCTCTGCTCCAGCACAGGAGCTGCTGGCACAGCTGTCTTTGGGTCCTGGAACAGGTACATCATATTCCTCAGTGGATTTATTTTTGGGTCCCTTAGGATTTCATCTCCATTAGGTTTCATCAAGGCCCCCAGTACCATGCCAGCATGAGTCCTGATAGCTGCCCATTTGGTGGGCTGGGGCTCTGAAGAAGAGCTGTGCAGGGCATGAGGACAAGCTCTCCTGCCATCCACAACACTTGCCTGCAGGAGTTTCCTTGGAGTCATCTCTGGGGACATCCAGCTTCCAGGGGATGACAGCTAGACCTAGCTTTCAAGGGAATTTTGAATCTGTGGAGCCTCACTTGGTCCCCTGCATTTGAGGCTTGGCAGAGAGCTCCATCTTGCAGTGATATCATATGGTCTACAGAGAAGACAACCCCAGGTGCTTCTTAAGGTGAGCACAGAGGTTGTTTGCATAAGAAATAGTGGTATCAGAAGCAGTCTGAGTCCAGCTTGCTTCCTAGGACACACCAATATCAGGAGTTGCACCAAGGAATCCATCATTCAGATCCAGCCTGGATGTAACCAGTGTGCATAAGCATCTCCTGGTGCTCACCTAGGGTAGCTGGTTGCCAGTCCCCACAGCCCAGGACATCATGGCTGGCTTGGGTACAACGGGAACCTTGTGCTTCACTTTCCCTCCTGTCCACATGGATCCTCAGGAGGAGGTCAAGGCACTCCTCAGTGGTATTATCCACAGCTGCAATCCAGGTTGGCTTTGCCAGCCCATCGTCTCCAACAGCCTGTACCTCCTTCCCATGGAGGACAGTCCTTCTCCCTTACAATGCCACCCATGAGCACACATGGCAGGGTGCTTTGAGGTCTCCGCAGAGAAGAGGTTAACATACCCCTCTCCAAGACAGAGCCAGACATCCAAAATCAATCTCTCAGCAGCTGATGTGAATTAAGCCAATTTCTGCAGCAAAGCATGGCAGAAGCTGATTGCTGTTAAGGGAGCATTTATGAGGGTGTTTGGAGGAGTTATTAAATTTGAAAGGCTTCTGCTTCCCCAAGATCAAGGACTTCAGTGGACAGCAAGGATACAGCCCAAAGCACTGTCTTGCTCTGAGGGAAGGAGGCTGAGACCAAACTGCTGGGAACAGGTAAGGAATCAGCTGCAGCCCCACAGAGAGAAGGTCTGCAAAGTGAATTGAATTGGGTTGTGTAGCACAGGGCTCTCCAGTGTAGGAAAGAAACATCTGAAGGTTTCTAAAGGCTTGTCTGGTGGGGCGGTCTGAAATAAAAGTTGACCCCACCATGCAAGAACTAAGAGGTTCCCAGTGAAACAGTCAGACTGTCAGCATAACTCAAGCCAAGGGAGTCCTTTTTCACAAAGTCCCAGATTCACCAGAGGAACATTTTGTCTCGGGATATTAGGTATTAGTAAGTCTGCAAAAAAGCTAGCTATTTTCATCATCCATCTGTAATTCTGAAGCACACATAGCCTGCTGCTCCATCTCCAGTTAGGCAAATCTGGCTGGACTCAGAGTCGACATTTCCAGATGCATGGGGATGTTCGGTTCAGGAAAACAGAGTTTATTCAGTTAAAGGCATTTCCCTCCCTCACTCCTTCCACTTGCTTTGAATTCTGCCTAGTGAGATAATTACTGATTGCTTCAGTGGCTGAAGTCAAGAGGCACAAAAAAAACAGCAGTGAAGGAATGGTACTGAGCATCAATAAATATCCAAAACAACACTGCTGTGTGCAGTGCCAGGTCAGCCCAGGGGCATTGACCTCTTATTTTACGTTTTAGCCATTGCCTACTGGAAATGTGCTCAGGCCTTACAAAGTGGAGGAGATCCTCTCTTCAGTGCTGAAGGAAGTGTTTTGATTCACCTCTTGACAACTTGTCTCTCTGATGAAGTCCCTACCCCTTCTGTGTATACAAATTTCATAGGAAACTTTCTAAAAAGGCAAGGTCTGGTCGTTCCAGACTAACAGCATCTTTGTCGCCTTGATGCACTTTGAAAATCCTTACCTGGAATGGAAAAGACGGGAAATCCATTACAGCTCCATTTCCTTATCTCCAAGCTTTCTCTGGCCTTTCACCTGAAGGTGGGTCTGCCCAGGCTCCTCACATGTATTTTCTCTGTTTAGATCCACACCCTTCTCGTGTGCTTTGCACTGTCCTTCAAGCAGACTCAACATGGCTTTCATCAGGTATCACGGTGTCTCCTTTCCTCTTCCACGGCAACAGCTCACTGATTTTTTGCCATCTCCTTGCCAGTGCAAGTGGCTAAACATATGAAAGAGAATTGGATCTCTGAAAATGGGAAATGGCAGGGTAGGCAGAAATTTGGAAAAGAGAATTAGGGGCGTGAATGAAGAGCACTCAGAGGTTGAAGCTCAGTAATGTAAAAGCAAATTTGATTTGGGAGGTACAAAGGAGAACATCTCAGTATTTCTCAGCAAGGGTACTTAGTGCAGCTAGGAGGACAATTCACTTGTCCCTGAAGCTGTCCAAGAAAGTTAAGTTGCTTAGTTAGTTTAATTTCCAGCAAGGATTGCTGACTTTAGGAAAATTGTCCTCACATCCAGGCTGTGAAACACTGGAGGAGGCTTTTGTGAAAATAGTAGCATCTTTTGTACTGGGACACGTTAGCGTATCTGCTAACATCTGCGCAGACACCAGTATTAATTCAATGGACCTTATCTCACGTGCACAGGCAGTCACACAGAGTCACTGTGACGTTTGTTGGGATTTCTGGATATCGGCCACGTTCTGCTCTGCCTGGGCTGGTGGATGGCCAGAAAACTGGAGGGCTACCCAAAATGGCAAAGCATCCTGAATAGCAGTGTTTTCACCACAGCAACAGAGACGGTAGGTTATCTGGGGAGAGCTCTAGTGGGTGCATGGTATGAGGCAGTGGGATAAGGTCTTTTCCTGGACTGTGTTATCTGGATTCTCTGGTTTCTTGAGGATACCCAAGGACCCTGAGATCCCCCAGGATCTGCTGGGACTATGAGAACAGTGCTAGACATCTCAGTGTCTTCCCATGACTGTACCCAGGCTTAAGTCACACGGGACTGGTGAGGGGTCTGGAGCACGAGTCTGATGAGGAGCGGCTGAGGGAACTGGGGTTGTTCAGTCTGGAGAAGAGGAGGCTGAGGGGAGACCTCATCGCTCTCTACAACTACCTGAAAGGGGGTTGCAGAGAGGTGGGTGTTGGTGTCTTCTCCCAAGTGATGAGTGACAGGACAAGAGGAAATGGCCTCAAGTTGCGCCAGGGGAGATTCAGACTGGATATTAGGAAAAATTTCTTTACTGAGAGAGTGGTAACACACTGTGTCGTGGTTTAAGCCCAGCTGGCAACTAAGCACCACACAGCCGCTCGCTCACTCCCCCCAGGTGGGGTGGGGGAGAGAATCAGAAGAGTAAAAGTGAGAAAACTCATGGGTTGAGATAAAGACAGTTTAATAGGTAGAGCAAAAGCTGCGCAGGCAAGCAAAGCAAAACAAGGAATTCATTCACCACTTCCCATCGGCAGGCAGGTGTTCAGCCATCTCCAGGAAAGCAGGGCTCCATCATGCGTAACGGTTACTTGGGAAGACAAACGCCATTACTCCAAATGTCCCCCCCTTCCTTCTTCTTCCCCCAGCTTTATATGCTGAGCATGACGTCATATGGTATGGAATATCCCTTTGGTCAGTTGGGGTCAGCTGTCCCAGCTGTGTCCCCTCCCAACTTCTTGTGCACCCCCAGCCTACTCGCTGGTGGTGAGAAGCAGAAGAGGCCTTGACTCTGTGTAAGCACTGCTCAGCAGTAACTAAAACATCCCTGCTTTATCAACACTGTTTCCAGCACAAATCCAAAACACAGCCCCATACTAGCTGCTATGAAGAAAGTTAACTCTACCCCAGCCAAAACCAGCACATTCTCCACCCCTTATTCCATACCATTTACGTCATGCTCAGGTCTCACACTATTCAATACATTCTCATTAACCATCACCCCCCTTCCTATCCTTTGATAGAATACACATATACCATTCCCTTTGTCTATGGACCACCCCTGTAAAATGTCCATAAATATCCGCAAATGTCCACAAAATGTCCATTGAGTTCATTTGGTCCATCACTTTGGGCTCCATCTGTTATGGTGGTCACTCAGGACAGGTGTTGTATTGCATGGAGTTTTTGGGCACCACAGCCAGCTCAGGTGGGGTCACTGCTGCACTTGCACTGCTTCTTGTAAGGCTTGTCCTCCAGTCGTTCAGGTGGTTCCTGCTACAGTAATTCCTGTAACATGCAACTCAAATCATGGGTTACAACAATTTAAAGGTATTTCTATTACAATCTCTACCCCAGTCCCTTTGGACCAGACCACAGGGTTTAGCACTGCAATGAACTCCTCCCCTTGCTCCTAGCCTGGCTCGCAACAAGGGGTTCTTGCTATAATAATTCCCATAACATGCAACTCAAAGCCCGGGTTACAACAATTTAAAGGTGTTTCCATTACAACCTCCACCCCTGGTCCCTTTGGACCAGACCATAGGGTTTAATATCGCAATGAACTCCTCCCCTTGCCCCTGCTCTGGCTTGGACTTATCCACAGACTGCAGTTCCTTAGGATTGTACCTGCTCCAAGTGGAGCCTTATCTGTGTGCCACAGTCTCTTCAGGGGTATACCTGCTGCGGCAGAGAGTTATCCACAGCCACAGTCGCTTCGAGGTGCACCTGTTCCAGCGTAGCCTTATCCATGGGTCACAATGCCTTCAGAGGTATACCTGCTCCAGCGTGGCCTTACCCACAGCCACAGTCCCTTCAAAAGTAAACCTGCTCCAACATGGCCTTTCCCATGGCTGCAGTCTCTCCAGGGGTGTACCTGCTCTCTTGTGGGCTTATCCATGGCCTCACACTTTGAGGTGCTCCAGCATGACCTCATGCACAGCCGCTGATGCTTCCAGGTGTACCTGCTGCAGCATGGACGTATCCACAGCCACAGATGCTTCGAGGTGTACCTTCTCCTGCGTGGGCTTACCCTTGGACCACAATCCCTTCAGAGTTACACCTGCTGTGGCACAGACATAACCACGGCCACAGACGCTTCGAGATGTACCTGCTCTGATGTGGGTTTATCCATGGCCACAGACGCTTCGGGGTGTCCTGCTCCCACATGGACTCATCCACAGGTCACAGTCCCTTTGACTCGAGTTCACACTGGAGTTCCAGCCTGTCCAGTACAGCAGCACAGAAACAGCAGCGATGCCCTGGCCATCTGCCAGCCCAGGCGCATGGCCATTGCTGTTATCAAAATGTTCCCAGGCATAGCAGAGTAAGATGATAAGCAGTATGGCAGTACAGCAAGCAGCAAAAGCAAAAAGCAGCCACTAACGAGCACTAGACTCTAATAGACAGTAAGGCAAGCAAGCCCCATGGCAAGCACAGGAGCCTGCCGATTAATAGCTAAACAGCAATAACAGCTATAAATTTGATCTAGCACATTCCAATCAAACCTGTCGTTATCTTGAACCCTTCGAGCCCCACGTTGGGCGCCAAAAAGGACTGTCGTGGTTTAAGCCCAGCTGGCAACTAAGCACCACACAGCCGCTCGCTCACTCCCCCCAGGTGGGGTGGGGGAGAGAATCAGAAGAGTAAAAGTGAGAAAACTCATGGGTTGAGATAAAGACAGTTTAATAGGTAGAGCAAAAGCTGCGCAGGCAAGCAAAGCAAAACAAGGAATTCATTCACCACTTCCCATCGGCAGGCAGGTGTTCAGCCATCTCCAGGAAAGCAGGGCTCCATCACGCATAACGGTTACTTGGGAAGACAAACGCCATTACTCCAAATGTCCCCCCCTTCCTTCTTCTTCCCCCAGCTTTATATGCTGAGCATGACGTCATATGGTATGGAATATCCCTTTGGTCAGTTGGGGTCAGCTGTCCCAGCTGTGTCCCCTCCCAACTTCTTGTGCACCCCCAGCCTACTCGCTGGTGGTGAGAAGCAGAAAAGGCCTTGACTCTGTGTGAGCACTGCTCAGCAGTAACTAAAACATCCCTGCTTTATCAACACTGTTTCCAGCACAAATCCAAAACACAGCCCCATACTAGCTGCTATGAAGAAAGTTAACTCTACCCCAGCCAAAACCAGCACACACTGGAATAGACTGCCCAGGGAGGTGGTGGAGTCACCCTCCCTGGAGGTATTCAAGGAACTTGTGGACGTGGCATTGTGGGATGTGGCTTGATGGGCATGGTGCTGTGTGGTGTGGTTTTTGGTTTTGGTTTTTTTGTTGTTGTTTGTTTGTTTTTTGGTGGTTTTGGGGTTTTTTTTTTTTGTTAATGGTTGGACTTGATGATCTTACAGGTCTTTTCCAACCTTAGTGATTCTGTGATTCTGTGATTCTGTGGATGCATTAAGCTAGAGAGAAATAGTTCATCTGCAGCGGAGCACTTCAGATAACAGCCCTGTGGGTAAAGCTCTTACCTGTCCCTGTTGTGAAATCAGCTCTGCCACAGCCTACTCATGGGCCACCTCGCTGACCCGCTCTGTGCCTTAGCTCCCTCCCTGTGAAATAGGAAGGAGGGCATCCCTTTTCTCATCCCCTTCTCTTGTCCCCACAGCCCGTGGGGTTTTCAGGTGGGGAATGCTTCCTGCTGCCTTTGTGCGCCAGGTGCTGTGCTTCAGCCTCGCCTGAGACTCTGAAGTGCTGCTGTAATCTGTGCTGTTACTATTATTGCCTTGTGCCTGTTGTTTAGGGGAAGGAAAAAATTTAACCCTTTCACCTCCACCTGAAAAACAACCACTTCTAGTGGAAAGCTGCAGGTTTTACGCTGGATGGGAACAGGGGAGGACCATGGGCATTGCAAACTGAAGGCGGGTGGTAAGTAAGTAGGTAGGTGGCAATTGCTCTGTGCTGGCCAAGGATCGGGTCTCTGTTCCCTGTCTAAACAAGGGCATCCACAGAGCTTCCAGCCTTGCGCTTACCATCCGCTGTGGAAATGCTCCCTGGTGGGTGGCGTCTCCTGCTTTTCCCTCCCCTCGCATCATGGAGGCATGGAGCAGAGTGAACCAGAGATTATTTCCCTTGATATTTCCTGAAGAGGAATTAGGCCACAGGCAGCAGATGCTCCCTTATGCACTGCTGGTACCATGTCTGGATCCTGCTTCAGTTCATCTTCTTCCCGCTCTGGGGATTTCAGAGCTGGTCCCCATCACATGTAGGATGGAGGACACCAAGAGGGCATCATGCCTGCATTGCACAGCTGGCCCTAAACATGCAAACCTCGAACACCTCAGCTCCATCAGACCTCAACACAGCCCTTGCTTTTGAAGAGAGCGCAGAACCTGCCACCCTGGCTCTGCAGTCTCCTCATTGCAGGGGCCAAACCGTGCCTGACCATCCCTCCACAGATGGCTCTCCCCCATGGCAGCCAGGAGAAGTGCCTCTGTGCAGAGGTTTGATTTTCCTGGGGAAGCAGAGAATCAAGTGGTAAAAAGTGGGGTTTTTTTCTTGCTTGGGCAAATGGGCTTTTTTCTTTTTTTTTTCCTTTTTTCTTTTTTTCCTGAGCAATAGCACAGCCACTGCCTGCATACTAAGCACCCTGCAGCACTAATTATCCTAGCAGCACAGACAGCCCCTGCTTTTGCTTATGACTGGAGGGAACCACTGGGAAGGCAGACAGAGATCAGAGGGAGACTGTGGGCAATGCGATCGGGATGCAGCAGCCAGCCCACCAGGTCAAGCCTGAAATCCCTCCGCAGCATTGAGTGGAGGGCTGGGAGTGAATAGTCGTGCTGGGAACAGGACGACTTGCACTGGGTCCATCCCAATCTGCCTGGAGGTCTTGATTGCTCACTGAGGGGTTGTGAGTTTCTCCCACCGTGTGACAAATAAGGCTGTGATGGTGGTAGCAGGCAGTGGAGCCTCTCCTGCAAGGTTATGGATCAGTCCCACATCCCACCAGTCATACACCAGTAAATGGAGGCTCTCAAATTTTGAGGGAATTTTGTACTGTGGAGCTCTGGGGGAAACAGCCAGGAGCCTCTGGTAGGAATTGTCAAATTGGCAAAAACCAAGTAAAATGAGGCCATTCTCTTCTCTCTTACCTGTTACTCAGCAAAAGCAAACTGGATCTCTGTAGTGGTTGTTCCTCATTTAATCTGTCCTGGTTCCTAAAACTTCTTTAATTAAGACCCTACTGGGGTCTCATATGATGCTCACAGAAAGTCAGTTCAGAAGAGGCCTAATGCATTTCCAGACTCAGACCAAAAAAAAAAAAAATATGCTGAATTGAGGGATCTCAATGCTGAAATCCCATCAGGTTCCAGGTGAAGGACTAGACAGCAGACTCTTCTTAACAGACTCTGATTATTATGGGTGTCTGCCAGTGAAAGCCAAGTCCTGTCAGCAAAGGGGGCATGGCCAGAGTCCAGTTCTCTGTGATGGATGTCTTCAAAATGAAGACAGCCCCTGGCTGAGGCAGCCTCAGTCACAAAAGATGATGGACTCAGTGGAATAGGGGAGTAATTCAAGGCTAGAAAGGACCTTTCAGATCAGTCTGAGCTCCTACATCACCCATAGCAGGAAATCATGGTCAGTTCTACTTGCATAAACTATGCTCATGTCTCCAGAACTTCCTTCTACATCCGTTTTTGATTAGGGGACAATCCACTGTCTCTCCAGGGTGAGGAATCCAGTGACCCCTTTTGCAGAATATTCCAATAGTTAGTCTCAAAATCAGTCTTTCAAATTATTTCCCTTTATTCCTCATTTGTGTATGTCCACTTTCCAGGAAACAGCAACTTTGCTTCAGTGGTCAGATGGAAGAGGAACATAAGCATGACACACTGCAGTGTTGTATTCTATTCATTTGTCTTTAATAGTATGATTCCCCAAATTTTCTGCCATCTGCAGCTTTGGTTATGATAATTGAGTCTCGGAGGGACCTTGAGACACACAGTGTCCAGCCTCAACCCTGCTGGGCAGTTCCAGATTGATGTGCATCTAATCCGCTGTGAGATTCCTCTAGTCCCTCGCAGACCATCTAGCCCAGTGTCACATTAGGAAATGTCTCCCAGTTCTTCATTTGTACCTCCCTCAATTATATTGTAGAGTTTCATGTCTTACCCCATGGAGTAAAGCATATTACTTTCCCTGCTGTGCCAGCCTTCTACAGATTGAAAGGTCGTGTCATGCCCCCTCCTCAGTGGACAAAACACTCCTACTTCTTCCACCTTTCCTCATGGAGAGGGAGCCCTGGGATCAGTCTCCTCTTGATTCTTTCTAATGGGTCCATCTAAATGTCATAACTAAGCTGAAGGCCTCCCATTGCTCCATCGAGTAGAAGAAGTGCATTGAGATTAAGTAACCCCAAACAAGGCTGTTGTGGTCAATCTTCCCTTCATGGAGGCATCAGAAGGTTGTGCTGTCATGTAAAATGCCTCTAACCATTTTAAAACCCAAAGAGATATATATTTTCATCTTCGTAACCAGCCTTGTATGATGCATCCAAGCTACTGTTTATTACCCTGGCAAGAGCAATCAACTGCAGTCCCAGCAAATGTAAAACAGACTGTCTTTTCTTCTCTTTCTTTTTTTTTTTCTTTTTTGTTTTCACTTTTTTCCTTTCCTTTTTTTTTCTTTTCATAAAAGCAATAAGCCCTGAATAATCTCAACATCACCATTGACTTTATTGGTTAATCAAAAGCCTTTTTTTCCCATCTGAACTAAGCCAAGCTCTTAACTTCATATTTAATGGGCAGATATTTCTCCAAATGCTCTTTTTTCATTCTCATAAGCTAACTGTGCTATGGATAATGGCTTCTTTTTCCTGTTGAAGTGGGCTCTTTATCTACCAAGAGGTTCCAGCTGATTTAAATCCCTCTTTTTCAAGATGTGTAGATGGCCAATATCCCTGAGCTGAAGACAGCCTGCATCTGTTCTCCAGACCTCTCCCCTGGCTCTCACTGGGTTTTTTTACCCTAGTGCATATGATAATATTGGCATTGTTGCCTGTATATAGTCATATATATCTACCTCTGTCTATATTTTCTGCCTAATTACCGGTGCATATCCATCACCAGGTCTGCAGAGCCCTCACACTACCAAGCTCCGTCCTTCTTGGTAAGGAGTGGACACCTAAAATGACCCAACTGCAATTTCAGCATGGGCACTAACACCACAGTGGGTGGGTTCACAGTGGGTGCCAACACCACAGGGTGGGTTCTCAGTGCAGCATTTTGGAACGGAGCAGGATGAAACAGAAGTGCTAGGGAACAGCTCTGCTAGACAGACCTTCCCAGCAGGCAAACTCTTACCCTGGTCTGTGCTGGGTGTGGAGTTATCAGGAGGAAGGGGCTGGCTCAGGGGCCTTTCAGCAACTCCAAGTTCTTGGTCCTCGTGCAGCTCCTTGCACTAGTTGTTTTTAACCTCTTTTCCCACTCTACAGCCAAACCTATCCACTCATCTGTCAATACACATAAGAAAATTCACTGGGGCCTTCTTAGCAAGAGAATCCCAATGATAGATCCACCAGCCTGGAGACCAGTGTTACTGCTTTACCACCTGGACAGAGAGTATCAGCCCCCAAACTTTCTTCCGTCTTGATCTGGCTGAACCACATCTTGGGAAGTCTAGGCTCCAAACTGCCTGTCTGACTCAGGCTTTCACAGGCAAGCAAGTAACAAGAATATCAGTACTTTAGGTGGCTTCAGAAGCACCCGTCTTCTGCAAAAAAGCACTTCATACATGAATGTTTTTCACTCCCAGCTTGGATTATTTTTTTCATCTCCCGTCTCTTTTTCTGAGCTCATTACTGGCTTGGCTGTTAATCCCTTCCACGACTCTATCCCTCATCTTCAGGGGCAGTTTAGCAGTCTCTCTGCCTGTGAAAGGGCCTTCAGATCTGGGATCACAAAGCATTAATTATGGATCTGCAGTATCAACTCTGTGCCACTTGCCACATTTGCAAGCTGCAAGAAATCAATGGGCTGTTTGTGACAACTGCTGGCTGTGATTTAAGGCTCCTTCACAGGGAGGAGTCGGGAAACCTCTGCAAGTCTTTTGAGAGAGAGGTCTGATGAATGGGAGGTCACTGACAGCTTGTGACACCGTTATTTGGAGGGGAAGGGATGGCTTTCCACTAACCAGCACAGCTGATGTGTGATGCAGTTGTGGGGTTGTCTTTGCACCTGAGCATCCAGGGACAAGCAAACCTTTGGAGCTGACCCCAGGCAGCAGCATCCTGGCCCCGTGAAATTGCGGTTTCACAAAACCAGCAGAACTGGTCTAAAATCTTTTTGACCTTGCCCCTTCCTCACTCATACCATGTCCTTGGTGTCAGTCTGGCTCTTGCACAAAACCTCAGTGTGCCAGTTCAGTTTCCCAAAGAGGAATAAAATAAACCCCTCCCAAAACCAAACCCAACCCTGGTTTTCTACCAGGTTAATGTCTTGAACTGGTTCAGCACAGGACCAGGCAAACATCCACACCAGATCAGAAGGAAGTAAATCTGTAGATGTATTTCACTGATTTAATGTAGTTCTGTTCCAGTTCTGCCTGGAGTCCCCAAAAAACCTTGTGCAAAATGCTGCCCAAACCCTTCCCAAACTCCAGCCCCAGCTCTCCAAGGGAGCTCACAGCCTTCACAGATAATACTGGGAAAGGTTTTACAGCACGTGCATGGCCGCGTAAAAAGCTAATGGTAAAGGCAGGGCCAGAAACCAAGTCTCCTGGGTCCCCAGCATCCTCCTCCTCCTCCCAAGGCAGGCTGACATTGGGACCCATCGCTGTGCTAGACAACAGGAGAGTGCAGTAGGCTGATGGAACAAGATGCTTTATGGGGTCTGGCCCAATGCTGCTACCCGAAAGAGAGCTGCTACCCATGGACGCTGCAGAAAGCATAAACCTCCAGGGACCAGCGTTCAACTGTGCGTACATATTGAAATTAGACCAAAGACAGAAGGTGTTGCTGCCCTCTCCTGCTGCAAGCAAGGATCCACCTTTCTCCCTGCCAAAGCAAAGGTGCAGGTGGAGCAGGGTCTTGGTCCCAGATGTCCACCTCCCTTCGTTGTGGAGCTCCCAAACATGACTTTTCTCCATGGCCTCCTCCACACAAAGCCACCCACTGCCTTACGCTGAGCAGCTGGCAAAAAGCCGGGGACAAGTGACAAGAACCCCTTGGGTACATCCTGAAAAAGGGGGGGAAGTCCCTGTGAAAAAGGTGGAGCCTTTGCTTGAAGCAAGGAAACATGGTCCCGTCTTCTGTCCGGTGCTGGCTTTCTCCTCACCTCAGCTTTGTCCTGGGACAGGTTCAGATGCCTCCTGAGCGTTGCCAGTCGATGTGCCCTAGGGAAGGGTCAGGATCTTTCAGGAAGAAGCTGAATTCCTCGGAGGGGGAAGCCACCACCTTGTGCCTCGCTGTGCTCTGCTGCAGCACGTTGCTGCCATCGTCAGTTCAGAGGCAGAGACTGTGTGTAGGGAACAGGGACAGCAAGGCACCCGTGCAAAGGTGCTAAATGATCCCGCGCAGCAGGGACGGGGTCAGCACTTCGCTTTGTTCATGGGGCCTTGCAGAAGTAGGTGGGGGGCTGCAAGAAGAACCTTGCTCTAAATCCAAAGGAGTCCAGAGAGAAAGGTCTGCCAATCAGTTTTGCCTGCATCCTCTCTAAGGCAGGTTCTGAGCCACCCTGGCTTAACTAAAATGTCCCAAGAAGTACTGGAGGCTGTCCCACAGTCCAGTAGAAACCTCTAGGTAGACACTCCTCTGGTATCCCACTGTTTCTCCAGTCTTGCCCTGTCCTTGGGGAGGGGGAAATCCCTGTGAGGAAGAGCCTTCCCAGACCTTCCTCTGTCCTTGCTTCGCCCTGCTTAGCTCCCTCTGATCTCAGCTCATAAACCAGTTCTTCCAGGCCACTCCACATGTTTGGTTCTCTTCTCCACTGTCCTCTCCTGTTCATCATTATCCCTCCCCGTGAGGACAGTGTCTGTGGTGGAGCACAAGGGTCCAGCTGCTGTGGTGGAATCCACAGTCTCTGAAAGAGCAATGCATCATGAAGTCCCCTGATTTAAAAGACCTTTGGACTAGGCACAACAGTGCCAGTGCCATGTCTGTAACAGTGAGCTGCAAAGGAAATCAGAAAAGCCTGGAGTATTTCTTTCTCCTTTTAACAGCATTATTTTCATATCTGTGATTTTTTTTCCTTGCTTTTTTAATCTTGAGGAAGAGCAGGATAGCATGAAGCTCTTCCCTCCTTGGGGAATGTTCCTCTGGAAAGCCAAAGACAGAAGCTCTTGATGCCTGCATAGCCCTTAACTCAAAGAGCGTGCTGGGTTTGTAGCAAAAGTGTTTCTCCTCCCAAACATTCCACAGGCATTTAAGTTACATGAAGGTAAATGACAAGTGCCAGTTAAACCAAGGCTAAGAAAAAATTCTCCATCCCTAAATATCAGTCCCTTCACACTTTTCAGTGTTCAATATTGCAACCCCATCAGTTTTCCAGTCACCCATGGTATCTTCCAGGAATATAAGACACATACAAACAGGACAAGAGAGATCAAAATTATTTCTAATGCAAAAGGCAAATGGGGAGAAAATCATAACCTTTTACATCAGTCTCAGACATCATAAGAAAGCTGCAAAAAGGATTTAATTCAGTTCTGCTTTTCTTTCAGAAACAACCCTTAAACACAAGCCCTACCTGTGCTGATTTGCCTGGGAACATCAATTAAGCATACCGATTTGCTGTTTACCTATTAATCCAATTACTTCATTAGGCAGAAGGGTTTTAGTGATGGAGCCTTGAGACATTCAATACAGATAAGTCTGGAAAGGCTCAAATGCATTAAATACATGCAACCTATGTTCAGGAGATAGCAGTTGAACAAAGGCTCTAACCAAAGAGCAGATCCTGACACCAGCACAGAAGTGGGTCTGGTACCATCCCCTGGCTCTGCAGGGAAGTGAGCATTTCTGGCTGAGCCACAAAAGGTTTCATGGGTTCTTCCTTTCACCCTCTCACTTGAATATTCACTGTTTCCCTATGGAGAGCTCCAAGTAAAACACCACTCTAGTTCCTACCAGAGCATCATCTCCGGGGTCGCATTTCCTGGGACACTTGAGCTTAAAGGCAATGCTACCAGCTCTGATGGCTATTGACTCTTGTGGCTTTCTGAAAGCCTCTGCTTCTGGAGTCATGTGAATGTATTTTCAGCCTTTCAGATTTGCTATATTTCTTTTCAAGTTTCTGGCTCTTGTGTTTATAGTGAAAGGCTGGAAATGTCAACATTTATGTATTAAGTGTTAGTTGTTAACCACTGATAGTTTGTTGGGTTCTGGAAGAAAGGATGCTGAGTGCTTCCTCTCCTTTAACCACAAATCCTGCAGAGTGGTTGCTTTCACCAAAATCACAGCGCTTCACTCGGTTCCTTCCTTCCCACACATGAGACCACAGGTCCACTCCCACAAAGGTGTTCCCAGCCAAGGCACTGGTCAGGCAATCCAGGATCAGCTCTCTCGAGCCCTGTGACAAGGAAATTGCCTGTCTGGAAGCATTAGGGCTTCTTTGATCACAGCAGCCTAACATCCTTCTCCCACCCTAGACAAAACACCTGGCAAACTATTGCTGCTCGTACGACGTGGGTCTGGTCCCCCAGCTGTGTCCAACATGGGGTCCCAGAGCAGGAAAGAGGATCTAAGTGTAGGTGGGAAAGGGGAGGTAGGGGACATGGTTGTGTGTGTGTGTGTGTCCCATTCAGGGCATGAGACTCAACTGCCTTTGAAAGTCAACCTGAGCAGTTGTTTAGCTCAAGCAGCCAATTTTTCACTCTTGCTTGCACTTTCATAGAGTGGTCTGTCTCGGCAGAGAGCTTTTATTGCTGAGATGGTTACTTCAGCCTTGTCTCAATTTGCTTTTAGACTAACAAGCAATGTAGCTGCAAATTAAAAAGATGGAAAACAACAATAACCAAAGCTCTGCCTTTCTCCCCATCCCTCCTCCCCTCAAAGAGGATGCTGAAAGATTGAAAAGTGAGTCATTTAAAGATCATTCTAGGTCACGAAGACCTTTTCCTAATGCACTGCAAATAGAGGAAGGAAGGCTTTGTGATTGCGGTGCTGGGCTGGGACCTGGGTTCAGATCCCCGCTTGGCTACAGACTCAGAGCGTGTTTTACGTCTCTTAATTACAGAACTCCAGGTGATTAATTTTTACAAAATAGGTAAATGAGTCCCCTCTTTCCAGATTGGCTGCTCTATTTAGATGGTCATTTCTTTGGGACACAGATTGCCTTTCTGGGGAGGCTACAACACCAAGTAATTGTGCTACACCCATCAGCAGGCTGTAAATCACAGCCACAATGAATACCGTCAACTGAACTACAAGAGCATCACGCAGCACTCCCTGGCCCACAACCACCAGCCTTTATATTTTCATCCAAAAGAAATTTCACTTCTTGGCATTAGCCATTAGTGACTGCAATCGCACTGTTTGTAACTGGGATGGTTGAACTATTTGTAGGAAGGGGTCTTTTCTGAAGGAGCACAGTCGTGGTATCTAAAGGACGAACATGCTTTGAACACAAAGTCTGTTCTTCAGGTGGGAAACAAAAATTATAAGCTCAAGCAAAGAGTCGGTTGGGATCAATTTTAATAGAAAAGGGAGAGAATGTGAAGCTACAAATCCTGAGTTCAAGCCAGCTTTCCATCCCTGCAGAACCCAGCGATGTGTTTTGGCCAAATGGTGATGACCAAGGGAACAACACGACGGCAGCTGAGCATGAGATGGGTGTGAGCTGGACGGAAGAAGTGGGACTACTTAGGAAAACACGAAAGGGGTTAACAGGTTAATGGGCAACACTGTGGAGTAAAAATATTAGGCGGGTGGGAAAAGCTCCCTAAACAGTCTCTTGGATACATGACTGTTTTCAAAGGGAAATGTTGGAAGCAGCTGTTCCTGGAGATATTTTCAACTTCGGGGAGGCCAAACGCTATGGGACATGCTGAAGGGAACATTTGCATTAGTGGGGAGGGACAGCTCTTTCCCATGTGTTATTTATCTGCTTTGCTCCTCTCCCACTAACATTTTCTCCCCTTCTCGGCTTTGAATGCCGTAACACAGCAGATACCCACTGTGTAGAGAAATCTCTCCAAGGAGATGTGTTTCACAGCCCTCAACATCCTTCAGAAGTGGTGTTTCCAGAGCTGAGGCAATATGCTGAGCCTCAGGACAGTATAACCCTTGGGCTGGGCCATGGAGGTTGCTGTTGGACCTATGACCTCAGAAGTTCTCCACACCATAGAAAAGGCCAGAGAAGTTGAAGAAATAGCTTCCTCTGAATGGGATCCTGATAATAATGTAAAAGAGAGCTCCTGGGACCCTGTGGAAAGGGAAAGCTGCGAGAACAGAAAGCATCTCCTGCAAATCTTTGCCTCTTCTTGTGTACACTCACTGTACAGCAACCAGTGCTGTGCATCAAACACATCTTTTTCAGCATCTCCTCTTGGAAAGAGGGCATGGGTATTTGAACCCTGACTAACTCCTTGTGTCACAAAGAACCCTGACTAACTCCTTGTGTCACAAAGAACCCTGACACACTCCTTGTGTCACTTTTCTGGTGGGTAAACTTAACTCATGGTCTGAGACAGCTTCACCCTCTATTCAAATCTCAGCAACACATAGGGTCAGCAAACAACAGAGCTTAAAGGGACTTGGCAAGATCACCTAAACCATTCCCTCTGCTCAAAGCCAAGACCCTCTATAACCCTGTTGCTCCCAGCTAACATCAAGATCGGTTGTTTATTTTTTTAAAAAGTACCTGTGTGAAAAGCTCCCAATTCTTCTGCGTTTTTTTTCCTCTGTTCCTGGATTTTAATTAAGTTATATGAGCAGCAGGTACATTTCCTCTCATCTTTGGTTTTCTCTATTCTTCTTGAGGATAGACAAAAACCGGGACAGACGCAGGATTTTTTAGTTGTCCAAAGATGTCTCTGACAAATTGGTTAGTTGTTACTGACTCTCAGTTTCACTGCTGTTTGTTTTTTCCTATAGAAGAAAAGGCCATGCCAGAGGAATACTTATGAGCCTGCACAATGGGGAAATGGCTTGTAAAAGTATCTACAGCAAAGCGCACCACAGACGAGTCTATTTGCTAAGGAGCAGGACCAAGTTACTGAATCTCGGAGCCACTGATGTATGCAGTAATAGCGTGAAATCAAGCTCCAGAATAAAATGTGCAGTCAGGCAGAGACCCGAATGAAATGTCATTGTGGGATACAAATGAAAAATTATCAAAGGATAAAATGAAACCCATCAAAACACAATGTCCTTCAGTCTGTTGTTTTTATTCTAATTCAGAAACATTTGGGTTTCATCTCCAGCCAGGCCTTAAACAGAGGCAGACTTGTATGTTGTATTTCAGGCATTCTTTCCTCACTCTTTTGTTCTTCCATTTCTTCTTTTTAATTCAATTTTTTAAAGTGAATCCAAAAAGAAAAAAAATTCCTCCTTTGTTTCTAATCTGAGCATTTCGCCCTTTGGCTGCAGGCTCAGCCCTCAAACCCCTACCCGTATTCAGACCATGCTCTCTGACCTCCCACGTTACATGTCCCGATGGCTTCGCCTTGAGCATCCTTGTGTTAAGCCCAGAGCCTGGGCTGGGACAAGAGGATCTGTGTAAGAAAGATATCCAGGCTTTCCTTTCCGAGATGAGAATCCACCTGGTCCCTATTCTTTCATTTCTCCTCTGCCCTCCACTGGTAAATTGTTCGACAGAGTAATTGCCCCAGTTTTAAACACTTACATGTATTTCTCCTTTGGCTGTGGATACCAGCTGCACGGATCTTATTACCCTTTTGCTTGCTGAATGACCGAGCTCTTTGCTCTAAAAATCACTTCCCTGCATTATCGAAGTGACTTGCAGAGAGGAATGTGGTTGCTTTTTAACCCATTCTGCAGTGATTAGACTGAACTCTTTAATGAAGCACAGGATTTCCAGTCTTATATCACTAAGAGACGCTGCCAGTTGACTCCCTGGAGCAAGGGGGGGAGAGTTACCTGTGTTGTACTTGACAGGGAAGGCAAATTATTTGCTAGAGGTGATTTAACTAATCAAGCAGATTCAGATTATCCAGATGTCCTTCTCCCTGCCTGTACACCACCTGGGATGCAGGCTTGGTGTAAGCCACGCTTGAAATAGTGGTAAGCAGCTCTGGAGCCATGGTTTGGCTGCTCTGCATAAGTATCTGGGTCTGTGTTGCAAGTGCTACCTGCTGTAATGCGTTGCACCTGCACGTGCTGTTCCTGAGGACAGACAGCCCTGGGTGCAGGCTGGCAGAGGGTTTTCGAGGAGATGGCTCTGGACACTTGGCTTGTGCTGATCTTCTGGGTCACCAGGAGACAGCCACCACTTGGGTTTTGCAGGGACGTTTTACATGGGAAGTTCAGGCACCAGGTTTGTCCATTGGGCAGTGTAAGATGGTAGGAGACTGAGATCATTTGGGCAGAGCCCTGTGAACTCCCAGGGCTGCCAGCAGTGTGGTGGGACATACCCTAAAACACTGTGTCTTGGTGCAGGCAAAACCAAAGAGATTTGGGGGGAAAATCTCTGTGGCAGAATGTGGGGAGATTTCCAAGCCTGACTGCTGAGGAAAGCTCAGAAGTACTCTAGTGTTCAGCAGCTTGGCTGTTGGGTGGGATGTTGTCCATCAGACACAGGGAAGCATTGAAAGGATCACAGAATCACAGAATCACTAAGATTGGAAAAGACCTGTAAGATCATCAAGTCCAACCATCAACCCAACACCACCATGCCCACTAAACCATGTCCCACAATGCCTCGTCCACATGTTCCTTGAACCCCTCCAGTGATGGTGACTCCACCACCTCCCTGGGCAGCCTGTTCCAGTGTTTCACTACTATCTCAGTAACGAACTTTTTCCTAATATCCAGCCTGAACCTCCCCTGGCGCAACTTGAGGCCATTTCCTCTTGTCCTGTCACTTGTCACTTGGGAGAAGAGACCAACACCCACCTCTCTGCAACCCCCTTTCAGGTAGTTGTAGAGAGCGATGAGGTCTCCCCTCAGCCTCCTCTTCTCCAGACTGAACACCCCCAGCTCCCTCAGCTGCTCCCCATCAGACTTGTGCTCCAGACCCCTCACCAGCTTCGTCGCCCTTCTCTGGACACGCTCCAGCACCTCAATGTCCTTCTTGGAGTGAGGGACCCAAAACTGAACACAGGATTCGAGGTGCGGCCTCATCAGCACTGAGTACAGGGGGACGATCACTTCCCTACTCCTGCTGGCCACACTATTTCTGATACAGGCCAGGATGCCGTTGGCCTTCTTGGCCACCTGGGCACACTGCTGGCTCATCTTCAGCCTCCTGTCGATCAACACCCCCAGGTCCATTTCTGCTGATCTGATCAACACATCTTGTTCTAGCTGTAAATTGGGGCAGTCATGCTACAATTCATCACAGAAAACCATGGGATTGCCTCTGTTGAAGTCAAGGGTTAGAATATGTGGAGTTTTTTCCCATTGAGGTTTTATCCTCAGGGCATCCAGAAACATAGTCTCAGAAATCTCCCAACAGCCACTTCTTTTTAAACATGCTTCTTCGTATCTCATTTTTTCACAGTCATTTCTTAGCTCTTCTAATGAAGACATTCAGATACTCTGCTCTTTTTGACCACACAGATCGTTTCAAGCACGTATTATTGCATTGCTATGGTTATATTAGTATTGCAGTTTGCCTTCATATTTGGTTCAAAATCAAAACCAATTCTTCATACATAACCAAGTGTTCCAACATATAGATATGGCAATTGTTTTTTCTAGCCAAAAACAAACATCACTTCAACCCTTCTATGTAATAGGAGGGCTGATATGTACCAATTTACCCAAGCAAACTTTGTAGTCAGTTAAAATTCAGCTGCTTAACTTTTAGCTGGGTAAAATTAGAGAAGATGAATGCTGGCTGAAACACTCAAAATATGATATTTCCAAGAGAACATGCTTTTGCAAGAGTACATAAGATGAACAGTGAACAACTGTTGTAAAAAAGGCTTTGAGGTCAAACTATTTAAGCCCCTTTCATTTGGGTTGATTTCTCAATTAACTCAAGTCCCAGCATAGGATTTGGGAGAAAGAATCTTTTTTTGTCAGAGATTCAAAATGCTGTTCCTTCCTGCTAAGGTGAAAATACTCACAGAAAGTAGTTATGAGACTCCTGCAAACATAGTCTAACAAAACTCAGGGAAAATGAGACTTGGCAAACCAATTCTGAAGGCCAAAAATTAGTCTAAGAGAAAGATACTCATAAAAAACAAAACCCTTTAACAGTCAAACTTAAAGCTAAGGGCATAAGAGCAACTTTTAAGCACCTTTCTTGTACATCATGTTGGTAAGGGAAAGGAATACGTAAGCCCCACCACTTCTCTGATTTGTTTCTGTCCATTTTATGAATTAGCTGTGTCCATCAACCCAGCCTAAAGAGGCAAGCAAAATGTTTGCAAAAGCTGTATGAATCATGTAAATAGTCTGGAGAGAGAAAAGACTTTTCAGCCACACCAAGGCACTTTGGTTTTCTTACACAAGCAGTAATACTTATTTTACAGCAAGAAAACCAACTAGAATGAAGCAATATTAGGTACTCCCGAGGGAAAGCATGGTAGCTGTATCTCTGAGAACACTGTGTCTGTGCTTAGGGCCATGTTAAACAGAAAATGAGAGCCATAAAGCCCCCTGCCTAACTTCCATACAAGGCACAATGATAATGAAAAATATGGAGAAGTGAGCAAAAGGAAGATTGTAGTGAAAATAGGAGTCTATCTAACCGATAAGAATGACTGAACCATGAGATATCGCAGGTACTAAAGGAAAGGGTTCAAACAGTCACACTATCAACAGATACATCAGAGGTTAGATCAGAAGTGTGCAAAGCTGGGATGATCTGGGTAAGACCAGTTATCACTAGTGTGTGAGCAGCCTGCCTGAGATGCACTCAGGTCAACCCCCTCTCTGCAGCATTACCTCTTTCCTCTAATGTTTGGGGTTTCCGTCTAGCACTACACACTCACCAGAGTGTGAAGGTCTGAAGACATTGTTGGAAAAAGATGTCTCAGTATGACACTGTCCCTTGTAACCCTATGGAGACCATGTACTGTCCTGACTAAGGAGAAATTGAGGGATCTCCGGTTGTGATGCCCATCGTAAGTGGTGTTAGGTACGTATCTTCAAATCTCCGGATCTTCAAATGATGAATAGTCATGAAGAGCTCTGGGTGGGCAGAAGGAACTCTGAGAGCAGATCTCAAGCTAAAGCGGACAAGCTCACCAGGAGACCTATTAAGCATCAAGGCAGGGCTGGATTTGTAGCTGGTTCCCAGAGCAAACTGGTACTGTAGAGTTCAACAGCCCCGCTGGACTCAGCCCTGCTGCAAAGGGAATTTGGACTACCCAGCAGACCCTGGGAGTCAGATGAAAAATTCTGGTATACATGGTGAGTGGTCATAGACACTGTCAGCAAGAACAGCTTAATGCCAGCTGTTGCTCATCAGGAAAACCTTCCCCATTGCCTGGACAGAATCTTTCCATCAGAAATAGGAAATGCAAGGACATCATCTCCCATCTGCCTGCCTGAAGGGACCTCATTATCCACCAGTTGCTGGGGTGCGGTGGTCCCACCACCAGCCTGAGTCCCTGAGCAGGATTATTCCATCCTGGGGTCTTTGGAGAGCGACTCTTGAGGCTCGTGGGGACTCCTCTTCATGCTTGGGACTAGTATAGTGCAAAATCTCAGCACCCTTTCTCTTCTATCATTCCAGCTCTGGGGTGTTCAGCATCACCACCTCCCATCACAGCATCCCTCGAGGCCCTCTTTTGGGACCAGCCTCAGTCGTGGAGCTTTAAAATAGGGGGAATTGCTGCAGGAGGCATGCTCAAGGCATTACTGCTATCTTCCTTCCCCCATCTCCCCCTCCTCCTTCACAGTCACAAATACATGCACACACATTTGCCTAATGCATGGGCTTCTCCTGCCCTCAGCCGGCTGCATGCTGCAATGCAAAGTGCCCAGTTTGCAAAATCACACCGAGTCTCAAAGTCAGCTCGGTTTGAATGGAAGAGGAGCCTTCACCTCAGCAACGCTCAAGGACTATTTGATGCAGTCCCTCTCTCCGACCTTGCTTAAAGGGAGACACAGTTAGTGCTGGGACCGTGAGACTGGAGAAAGGCTGAGCTGGGGCTCAGCAAGGGGCTCTCCGTGATGATCTTAATTACAGTATTACAGTTAGCAGGAAAAGCATTGGAAACATGGAAAGAACTTATAAGACAGAGGTCTGATCTGTAAAACTTCGAGGGTAAACAGAGGGGAAAAAGTGATTTATCCTTGACAAGTGTGGTGTGTAGTGTGGGCTTCCAGAACACAGGGCACGAAACTCTGTGGGATCAGCTCATGGGCAAGTGGAAGGGGAAAAGTCCTCCCACAAAACATGGTATTTAATAAGGTGACTTACTCTGGCATTGCAATATTACTCAGACACAAACAGATTTACAGCAATGCTCTTATTTAATGTCACTATGACGACATGGGACTGAGAGGACATGGTCCCCCCCTAGGCTGGTTGTGGGTCCACATGTAAATGAGTTTAATGATTAAAAAGTGTCTTAAAGGTAGGCTTTTTGGAGCAGTTCCCCAGGAAAATGGAAGTGTCTTTCACATGGGTTCTGCCGATGTTGTTTAGAAAACTTGCTAACTTAGGTTTTCCCAATAAAGCTTTGCATGGTTTGTTTAGTGAAAGGAACCCAAAATCAATATCAATAATTACAACATCTTCAAACAACAACCTCAGAGTTAATTTGTTTTCCTCCCAGCTCTTGGGGCAAGCCTCTCCCCCGTGCCTCAGTTTCCCTCACCTGTGAAATGAAGACATTATTATGCTCCTCTTGTCAGCATACCTGGGTAACCAGTGGAGACCAGACCCCTTCATGTTGCTGCTCGTTAGCTGGAGAAGCACAGCACGAGCCTCCACGTCTGCCTGGGAGGTGTTGCAGGAAATACCTTTGCAACAGGGAGATGAAATTACAAATGGTTGCTCAAAGTTACAGCCTCTGGCTGCTGTTCCTGGTTTTCTGGGTCATGACCAGTTCCCATCAGACCTTCAGGTGTATTGGTGTGGGCATTCCTCTGCTGCCTCGGGTCATACTGGCTGAGAAAACAGTCACATTACACCCTAGTTGTGCTGAAGCCGCTGCTTGGTAAGGGCTCCTAGAATTTGGGACATGAGTAAAATAATGTATTCCTAAAACAATATAGGTTGGAAGGAACCTCTCAAGGTCTCTGGCTTAAAGCAGGGACAGCTTTAAAGGTACACTGGCTTGCTCAGGGCCCCATGCAGTCAAGTTTTGAATATCTTCAAGAATGGAGCCACTATAAGCAACCTGGGCACCCACGCCTGGGTTTGAGCACTGTCATTTTGAATTTATTTTTCCTAATATCTCATCAGAATTTCCTGTCTTCCAACTTGTCTTCATTCCCTCTTGTCCTATTGCTGTGCGTCTTGAAGGAAAATCCTCTTTTCTCTTCTCTACAGGCTCCCATTAGGTATCTACAGAGGGCAATAAGGTCTCCCCTGCACCTTCTCCTCTGCAGGATCAGCAGACCCAGCTTTCAGCCTCTCTTCATATGTCATGTGCTCCAGGTTCCTGAATATCTTGGTGGCTCCTGCTGGACTTACTTACTCCAGGTCATCAGTGCTTTTCTTGCAGTAGGGAGCCCAAACTAGGCACAGTATCCAGATGCAGTTTCACAAATGCAGCCTCTGAAAATCAGTGACGCAGCAGGGTCAAGACAGAATCATCTGATCAAATGTAGGTCTTAATGGTGAGCCCAGTCCTCCCCATTCTTCCCACCTGCATTGACTGGACCTCCCCTGGCATTAGTGGGAGTCATACTCAGATTACAGGGAGACACCCTGATGGTGAGCATGGGGACACCATGAGCATCTTCATCTGTGAGCTGAATCTCAACCACAGGCTCTAATCATTGTTTGGGCAACTGAATCAACTCTCTAGTATCCTTTGAGATGCCCTAGCATATCCAAAACCTTTCCTTGGGTCTAGTGGATATAACACAGGACTTACAGGAGCCTTGCGTGCTTCTGAAATGTAAGCTGGAGGTTAAAAAAAAAGACACTTTATGGCATCTCAAAAGCACCAATATAAGGGCAACTGCGTTGTACTTCAGGGTCTCTTTGTAGTCCAAGAGATGTGGCTGTAGGGCACAGCTATCCTTGTTCCAAAGGAGGCGTCGCAGGAAGAACAGAAATGTCTGTTCCTGTCTGTTCTGTTTCACAGAATCACAGAATCACTGAATCACTAAGGTTGGAAAAGACCTGTAAGATCATCAAGTCCAACCATCAACTAACACACACCACCATGCCCACTAAACCATGTCCCGCAAAGCCACGTCCACACGTTCCTTGAACCCCTCCAGTGATGGTGACTCCAACACCTCCCTGGGCAGCCTGTTCCAGTGCTTCTCTGCTGTCCAAACTGTTTGGTCATGTTCCCAGGAGGTAATATCAGACATGCAGGCAGCTAAAGATGCCTGAGAGCCAACATTGCAGCCACCTGGATGGTCCATTTGGGAACAACCCAAGCCTCAGCTCTCTCTCTGGCCTGGGCTTCTGTAGAGGAGGAATCACAGCAGAGCTTTCTCCAAACCAGCGCTCTATGGGAGCATTTTTGGAGGTTTTTCAAACGTCTGTTTTCAAGACAGCAGTCTGCCCTCAGCAGTGCAAGTGGGGAGAAGCTGACACCAGCAAACTCCATCAGCACCATGGGGAGTCCTCCCTCACCAGCCACCCAGATGGGGTCAAATGCAGAAAGCACAGGCACTGACAGACAGAATTAGAGGGCAGAGGAAGGCGATGCCTTCACACAGCCCTGCTCCATGTTACACCTGCTATTGGAGTTGATAGAAATGCAGTTTAACATTTCTTAGGGGATGCAGGGAGAAAGAATAACTCCTGAAAACAAGTCCAACAGCTGGAGAGTCATTCCAGGGACAGAGGATAAAATGGTACCAGACCCCTGGCAGTTCCTATGACAGCCTGCTGACAAACCTGAGCCAGGCTGGACACCTGGTACACGAGGACATCAGATAACGGCAAAGGCAGAGGTTGCACAGAAGGTTCAGTATCTTTGGGAACACGAGGTGGTACCTGTGACCTGAGAAAGTTTCCCCGTCCCAGGCACCTGATGAGACATTGTCTTGTTTCGCTTAGTGAAACTCCTCCAATGTTTTGTTTCGTGGTTTGTTTTTTTGTTGCTTTTTTTTCTTTGGCGAACACTAACTTGGAGATGTGTTTCTTTCCTAGAGAGCAACTGTGCTAAGTTTGGAAGAGGATATCCCCTCACTCATCTCTTCAATTCCCAGTGCCTCTGGTCTGAATGCAAATGTTATCCAGGAATCCCACTCCAGAGTTTATCTTTCCCTGGGAATCCCCTAAGCTTGGGAAAGCCAGATGTTAGAAAGGGATGTTTCGCTAAAACTACCACGCGAGGGCAGCCTTTTCCACGTTCCCATGTTAAAAATCCCCCTTCAACCTCCCAAGTCCAGGATAAAAGGCTCTTTAGTTTGTTTGACATCCCTTGGTGACAATATTGCTCTAGTGATACTGACTGCTGGCTGATTTTCAACAAGAGATGTACCAATATGGCCTCGTTATGAAAAATGTCATCACAGGTCTCCCAAAAAGGATGCCTGGAGCTATAGGAATATTGCTTAAGGACCGTGTTAATGTATTCCCACACCTCAAATTGTGAACACTGAAAGTGTCTGGCTAATGCAAACATAATTAATGTTACAACTGCTGAGTAATGGTTGCGTAATGCTGTGTTCCTGAGCAAGCCATCTCCAACAGGGACAAACCAGAGTCTTCTGGCTCTTACAGCAAGAACCACTATCCACAGCAGATAAATAAAAGCTGGTTTTGCTACCCAGAAGTTGCGGCAGATTTATCAGCTGCTGTTTGATGGAGTTACCGCTGGATGGGGAGAGAACATCTCGCTGAAGGGGTTGAATTACACACATGGGTCAAATATTTGCCCTGGCTAGTGTCCTTTTCTGCCATTCCCTGGACCTTTGATATGTGCATTCACATCCTGGTGGAGGTAAAATACCGGCCTTCATGGAGCAGAGAGCAGCCGAAAGAGCCAGAGTGGTTTCTTTCAGTGGTCGTAGCACTGCTATAACCCTGCTGTGTCCAAGCTGGCAGCCCTGAGTGAGGATGCCAGCCTTGCAGTCAAAATCTCTGGAGAGAGAAGGAATAGCAGCGAATATCATTAAGTAAACTTGTTTCTATGAACGCTCCTTAAAGACTGGTCCCAGATTTCTCCCTGGGGTGCCTTTAAAGAATTTGATGAAGTGTTATGCTTAAGCTCTGTGTATACGATTAGCCTCTGGAAGAAATCTGCCTTCACCTCTCCAGAGAGAAAGGGGTTTTTCCCATGAACTGAGGCTTCATCTATCAAAGCGCCCGGCATTCTCCCATGCTTGCTCCAACGCATACACAGTAGATTTGCCAAAAAGACCCAGAGCACAACCTGATGAACTATCACGGTCCTGGCTGTGTCATTTGACAGTGTGTAGGAGCTGAATTTCTGCAGAAAATCAAGCCTTGAGCCTGATTCCCCAGTGCCTCAGATCTGCAGACTGTCCCAGCAAGTTAATCAGGAAGATTATCAATTTACACCCACTTTGCTTGAGCATGAGCAATTGGCTGAGTATCAGAGACAGTAGTAAATCTGGCACCAGCCTTAACATGTTAAGCAAATTAAGAGCTGGAATAAAAATCATTATATCCGACAGAGCAATTTGTGGATCAGGATGGTTTTAATTTGTTGGTAAGGAGGGAGAAAGGGGGTGCAATCCAGTCGCTGCAAACCCAGAGATAACTGCTGTGTGGTTTATTGTGGTGCCGATCCGTCCAAATAAGAAAGAAATCATCAGGCAACTGCCACAGGTAGATAAACATGCAAAAGAAGAATTGGCAGTTTATTGCAGAGAGATTCGTCATCTCATCCTGGCACCACACTGAGGGAAGATGATGCACGGGCTGAAAGTAGATTAGCATCAGGCCACCCCAGGAATGGTTTGTGCAGACTTCAGGGATAGCTGTGAAAGTGTCTCCTACCTGCTGTCTTCGGGGCTCAACCAGGTTAAAACCGGAGCAGCCCACAACATAGAGAGATCTCCAGGGTAGGAGTGAAGGCTGAGTGATGGAGAGCTGATTATTGGCATTTCCTTTGATCCAGTCTGTGCACTCAAATGAGAGAGATGATACCCTGGCTCTCACCTTACCTACCCATCATCTGTGTGGGAGGACATTTATTAGCCTGAGATAAGCCCTGCACCTTTGTTTCAGCATTATGGAAGTAAATTTTTCCTTATGGGTGCCTCCTTTCAGGCTGGGAAGTGACCAGTCATATTATGTGAGCTCTCCTGCAAACAAATAGCAGGTGTGTATTAGCTTTTGTGTAGAAGCGCTGCTATTGATCCTATAGAAAATCAGTCTGATAATATGACCGTAATGATTTTTTCTTGAGGAGAAAAAAGAAAATGTCAGTGCAATACAAAACCAGAATGTGTGCAGTGGTGGAGGGTCACCAGAGGAAATACCTGGAGGGGGTTCTGGACACAGTCAGCATTTCAAAAGCCTTTGTTCTTTCTCTTTTCTGAAGCTCACTTGAGACCTATCTGTGTTCACAGCTGCTGCATCACGTTGACTAGGTTATGTGAGTTGGGATAGATCTACCCCTCCAGCGAGCAGGTAAATTTAGACTCATAGGGGAAACAAGCGAAGTCATGGGTTACTGTATCACCAGCATGAAGGACTTGGAGGACAATTCATCAACCTGTCCAACAGAGCAGCTTCTAGATGTCTTCTTTAATCTTCTGCCCTTTTTTTTAGGCTGCCCCTCAAGTCTGAGACACCACTGTGGGCTGTTTTCAGAGGTTGATGTTCTTTATGGAGGGATGTCAAGCAGCATGAGGGCCTTGATGAAGGGTGTCTCAAAGCCTCTGCAGTATCAGGTGCTTTGAAGGAGCACAGCTGAGTTGGACAAGACACCAGCAAGTTCAAACCAAGCTGCCCTGTGCATTAGACCCTCCTCTCAACTCATGGTGATATGACAGGTCTGAGCTGCTCCTGCTTCATCAAGGGTTTTCTCCTGCGTTCAGTGCTTGTAAGATGTCTGTAAGGGGGAGGCAGGGACAGCCCAGTATGGAGCAACTGCTGAGATGTGATGCCTTGGAAAGCAGAGGGCTTGACCGGAGAGGATTGGCAACCAGCTGTTTTCTTTTTCCAGTTCTGAACAATGATCTTGAACAAATTCAGTCCACCTTTCTCCAGCCATTTCCCTTCCTCCATGCTTCATCTGACATGACTGTCTAATTGAAAGCTTTGGGGTCACTATGTATACTACATATATACATTTAGCACCTTGAAGGTGCTCTCACAAGAGGATGACATTGGCTGACGCTGTTCAAAAGCTGTCCTCGCAGCAGTGAGCAGAGCACATCTCCTTGAAGTGCCTTTTTATTTTGTGATGAAAGGGGCATCTAAGGCACATCCTATAGTGCCTGCCGGCCAGAGCAAGATGCATTCAGCTTCTTGTTCTTCCAGCGGGTAATTCCCAGCACCTGAGATCAGCTCAGTTCATGTTTCTGCCCAGCACAATTAATCATGGTGTCACGCTGACCAGGGCAAAGCACTGCTTCACTCAAAAGTGAAGAAAAACTAAATAAACACACACGTTCAGAGAAATGTAGGCTAAGGCAGAGCAAAAGTTTAGCATTTGATCAACAAACAGCCAGGACAAACCTGTTTTGATACAGGGGAGAGAATCTGCATCGTTTTAAGCTCTTAGGCTTTCAATCCCTAAGCATCCAAGCACTGGAGCAAGAAGGAGCCTGTAAAATGGCCATGAGGTTTTATTTACAGGCTATGTGTCAAAAGCTGAGAGATGGAGGAAAAAGAAAGAGTGCATTTTGCATTTGAGTGCATCAGGGCAGTGAAGGCAAACACGGTCTTGTATCATGTTGTCCATTTCTCTGGTGTCTGGGGAGTTGCTGTCAGGGATGAGTTGACCTCCAGCCAAACTCCACCGTGATACCTGCACTATGGAAGTGGGGAGATACCTGCAGGGAGGCAGCTTCACCAGGAAGCTATAGGACATGGGTGGCATGGGCGTTCCCCAGACTCCTCCCACCACCTGGGAAGGGATAGCTGGAGGATGCTGCTGATGTTGGCATGGTGGGACATGGTTGGGAAGGGCCTGTTTCTGTTCTCTGGTGGGCTGGAGCCATTCCCAGCTCTGCTTTCTCATGCCTGTGCATGCTGAAGGATGGAGACTCAAACATTTCCATGGTTTTATTTCAAGCAAACCAAGGTTTCCCTTGTCCCTTGTCTCCTGACACCAAAGGAGAGAGGTTGTTAATTTTTCTTCTTCTATAGCCAACATCCTTCTCTTCCCCATACTGGCACCTTGGCCAGATGCAGGCTGGAAGGAGAAGGCCCCTGGAGCTGTACTGCTTTAGGAAGAATCTAAAGCACCTCTATATCATTTTGATAGACCCAAAGACATCCTGAAGCTCCACAGACCACTTCCTTTTAGGAGAAGCTGGCTTACACTCCATGCCAAAGGAGGTGGCAAATGAAGAAAGAAAAAAGCTGTAACTCTGTGAACTTGTAAATCACCAAAGTCCTGAAAGAGAGAAAAAAAAAAAAAACAACCAACCCAACATGGCCTTTTTGGTTTGCAGATAAGCACAAAGTTTGGCAGGAAAGAGATTAGGGCTTTTTCCAGTCCACCTCGCAGTCGATAATCCCCACAGCAACAGAGCTCTGGGTTACAAACAGCCTCACATGTTCCCCCTGCAGAAAATGGGAAAGACCAGTGGGGCAGGGGGATGGGGCAGGGGACGGTTCATGTTTAACTCTGTTTACTTGTTATTTCTTCAGGAAAGAAAGTCTTTGCTACTGCAGAGATAATCGTGGCCGTTACTAAGGGAAAGTCCTGACTGATCCCCCCACACACCTTCTTCTGTAAGCCGGGCTGCCCTCTAGAGAAGCATTTTTGCTGTCTTTGCTAATTCAAAGCTTTGGGACCCCTGTGATGCTTCTTGGGAAACTCGTCTCACTCTATCAACTCTTGCCAGTAGCCAAGAGTCGTTATGATTAATGACAGAAGAAAACTGCCAATTGTAGACACAAAGAATTAAGCTGTCACTAACATTTAGAAATCAACGTTAGACCATGGGAGGGATGGGGGAAGAAGACGATGGTTGTACACTATCTGCATCTGCAGCCTCTGACGCTCTCCACAGTTCCTCCTGGGGTGGCCTAAATCCATCCTGAAAAGAAATGAAAATTAAATAATAAAAAAATAATAATTTTAATATCAAAATAAATTTAGACAGAAATGAAATAATCAACTTTCTAATAAAGAGATTCCTAGTGTCACCGGAGATGCCCAGGGTCCTGCCAGGCACCCAACTGCTGCCCCAAAGGATGGAGGTCTCCCATGGTCACATCTGCTAGCGCTGTGTGGACATCACAGTAACCCTGGGACATCTCCAGTGGCATCAGACAGCTGTGTTCAGTTAGCTTGGTCAGCTCCCTGCAGCTCTTCCTGGGGCACAGAAACTGGAGAACCAAATGAGGGAGAACAAATGAAAAAGACCAGGGATGATGGATAAACACAGCAATAAATTCAAGCTGAGGGAAGTGGAAGGAGATACAGAGCAAAGTGTCCTCCCACTCCCTGAAATGTCTTCCCAGTGTCCACCAGGGCTGAGCCTGGGGATGTGAGAGGCCAAGGGAGAGCCCCGGCGGCAGCAAGAATCCTCTAATATCAAGCATCTTTCTCCAGGATGTGTGATCAGGGCTGGGGGATGACAATGAAAAGACCTCGTGACTCCAGGGAGCATCTTACAGAAACAGTGTGAATAAAATGGGAGAAGGGCAGCTGGAACTGCAGCAGGAGTTTCTGGAGAAGATGCTTCTCCCACCTCTGCAACCATTTGTGCTTCCCGATCTCACTGTGAACACGGGAGGATGGACCCTCCCAAAGCCCCTCCTGTCTATCCCCAAATGCCTTGGCCATGGTAAAGTTCCCACCCCTACAGCCCAGTGGCCTGAGGAAGCCAGACCTTCATCCCATCACTCCTCACATCCCTGACTCCCACAGGGGAAACGTGAAGCAGAGACAGGGAAGGGGACCGGGGACAGGACAGCGGGGGGTATTTTCCTATCTGAAGCTGATTAGATTTGGGCTCAGTGCTTCTTTCCAGAGCGCTCCTTGCAGCCACAGTGGGGAGGGGGTTGCCAGAGGCTGCGGTGATACCTGATGCAGCGAGAAGGAAGCGGTGGCCTCGGTGACAGCGACAGGCTGCGGGATGTCGGGTCACACTCTGTCCCTGGAGCGATCCCAGCCCTCTGCAATGCACAGATGGCTCCTTTCCGTCATCTGACCTCATTGTTTAATCTGACCTGATCCGGTGCTGTAATCTAACGGCCATTTTAATCACCACTATATGAAGCTGGGATTGTTTCCCTGGGCTCCACCCCGAATTCCTTCCCTGTGAGGGTGCACACACAGCCCAGATGAAATCCATCCGAGGGGACGTCCTCAGCTAACTCCTGTGTGGAGTCTGCGTGGGGGCTGCTCCCAGCTCACGTAGAGGAGATGCTGCTGCTCACAGCTGTCACTGTTCTCTGCAATAAAAGGAAAGTTCCGTCTCATGAAATCAGCAGAAGTTTCTCCTATAGTTGCTACAGACGCTCCTAGAGACGTAACACATCCCAGCCACCTGTCCCAAGGGTTTCCAAGACCCTTGGCAGCTTTTGATCAATGGTTCTGTAGCGTTTGGGGGGCCTTTTAAAAAGATCTGGTGGTTAGGGAAATAGCTGTGGTCTCAAGACACTTGGGTTCACATCATGCCTCTGCCACAGAGACCCTGTGCATGAGCTTGGTCAAGTCATTTAGTCTTGGTGGCAGCACCTAAACTGTAGGAAGCTTTTCCCAATTTCCTGCTCTGCATTTTGTTCTGGTCCTGCTCTGGCTCTCTGTTCAGACAAAGGCAGCCACACGTGATCCCCAGCCCATCATGGGAAGGTAGCAGATAGCACAGCCCCCAGGGAAACTGCAGTGGTCTCCAGTCGCCTGTCTGCAGATGAAGAACTCCTTGCCTCAGCTCTCCCTCTGTGAAGGTCTCAGCCCGGCCTCTCCAGACCTAAATCCATGGTTAATGCAGCAAAGAAGAGATGGGCAAGCACAAAAGGCAGCTGAGTAGGGCTCCAGACACTGATGAGTCCTAAAGAACTGCACCCAAATCAGGTCTCAGCCCACACTGCAGCATTCATCATGGTGCTGCCTGTACCCAGGCAAGTACAGCCGTACGTACACACACATTCCTCCATACAGCCAGAAAGGATTTATTCCACACACCCGCCTCTGCCCACAGCCTCAGAGGGTGGGAAGGGACCTGAAAAGGTCATGTAGTCCATTACGTCCCCGCAAGGCAGGATCAGCTCTCCTATGGCCCCCACTGACAGATGTTTGTGTAACCTGCCCTTAAAGACCTCCTGTAAAGGAAGGCCCACATCCTCCCCCCGGCTATCTACTTCTCGTCTCTCTGGGGTAACTCAGAGGATTTTTCCCACGCTGTCCAAATTACATTGCATTATCCCAAGCTACGGAGAACTGCTCTGCTCTCAGGGAGGGCAGTTGCTGCAGCTCTTTTCCCAGACTGAACCAGTAGAAACAATTTGCTAATACCTTTGCAGTGAGGAAAAAATCTATTCTAGGCTGTCTTTGCCTCACATCAACACACAGCCCCTAATTCACAATCCTGTCAGCATCTAGGAGAGGATATGGCTCCGCCAGGATCTGTCTGGCAGCAGAAGTGGTCCCAGCTCTTGCTCTCTCAAGGCGCAGAGCCCTGTCCCCTACAATCTGGTGGTGAGAAGTGAGAATAAAATGTTACTTCTTTTCTGTCCCTACCCCAGGCAAATCTGGAATGTCCCTTATTCAATTGCCTTGTTCTGCACACTTTGCCCTACTATGGTCTCCCCAAATCTTCTGTTTTGATAAACTTTGCCTCCACCTCTCTCTGTGTGCCTTGCTGAAAGGATACTAATAGCTCTGCTTCATGCTCCTACCAGGAATAGCACTCAGGTGAAGGTGGACATTGCACAGAGAAGGTCCAGCTTCCCAAACACCATGGAGTTCTCCATCCTCTCTCCTTCCACCATGGACAATTTACTTTGGTTTTCCTATAAGATTGAAGAGGTTGGCAATTGGCAAGTAAATCTTTATGCCCAGACTGATGGCTGGGGGAAAACCCTCTGGCTGGGGTTTGAGACACTTCGTTATCTTGGTGTTGATCCCAATCTGCGGTGTTTCCCACCTCAGGGCAAGCATCTCCTCGACCCCCAGTTTAAGTTTTATTTTAAGGAGGCTGCTGAGACCATGCCCAAGACATTTATTTGCCTTCTGATGGTGAAGCTGTCGTATTTGGCTGCTTTTCTCTGCTACAACTGCAACACAATTCTGGGAATCCCGCGACACACCATTATTACAGCAGCTGGGACTTTACCTCAAAAACACATACTCATGATCAAATTGAAGACTTAGCAATACCAATTCTTCTATTTCCTACAGTATTACATTGACTTTTTTGCTGAAACAATTTTCACTGCAATATTCTACCAGTGAAACTGCTCCCAGACGCCTGAGCTTTGACTACAGACTTGGCTGTGAAGCCAGGTTTCACAAGTGCTCCCAGGTGATTTCCTTTAGAGCTTGGAAATCCTGGGAGGGGGGTTCTGTGTCAGGTTCACTTTATTTGATTTGGTAGGCTGAAAAGCAAAAACTAGATCTCTCTGTGGCCCTATTTTAACTATGTTATTTAAATGTGCTGTCACGACGGCCTCAGTACTGCTCGAGAAATGTACATCTACCCCCTTGGAAAGATGTGGCTTCCAGAGACTGCAGACAGGAGGATGATTTCTTGGTGCAATCCACCAAAGGATTTAGATGTAATATGCTCTTTTAGTTCTGAGGCACTTCTTAATTAAGAACTGATTAAAGTTTGGGGATTGTTTTGTAACATAATCACTGTTTTGCAGGGACTGGTGCTCTGCCAGGGCTGGCTGCACTGGTTACACCCTGGACTTTCAGAGACCTCGGGCACCTGGGACCAGGTTCTTTTAACTGTAGATGTATTTCATTTGCAGAACAGTTTTCATTCCCCTTTTTCATCTCTCAGCCCTGTGGCACAGTTTGCATCTCAGGTGTGCTAGGCAAGCTACAAGCTATGCTTGCAGAGGGTTTAAATCATAGAATCATAGAATAGTTTGGGTTGGAAGGGACATTTGAAGGTCATCTAGTCCAACCGCCCTGCAATGAGCAGGGACATCTTCAACTAGATCAGATTGCTCAGAGCCCCATCCAACCTGACCTTGAATGTTTCCAGGGATGGGGCATCTACCACCTCTCTGGGCAATCTGTGCCAGGGTTTCACCACCCCCATCATAAAAAATTTCTTCCTTATATCTAGTCTGAATCTACCCTCATTTAGTTTCAAACCATCACCCCTTGTCCTATCGCATCAGGCCCTACTAAAAAGTCTGTCTCTATCCTTCTTATAAGCCCCCTTTAACTACTGAAAGGCTGCAATAAGGTCTCCCCGGAGCCTTCTCTTCTCCAGGCTGAACAACCCCAACTCTCTCAGCCTGTCCTCACAGCAGAGGTGCTCCATCCCTCTGATCATTTTTGCTGCCTCCTCTGGACCCGCTCCAACAGGTCCACATCTCCCCTGTGCTGAGGACCCCAGAGCTGGACGCAGTTCTGCAGGTGGGGTCTCACCAGAGCAGAGTAGAGGGGCAGAATCAGCTCCCTCGACCTGCTGGCCACGCTGCTTGTGACACAGCCCAGGATATGGGCTTACATGGGTGTAATGAGCAAACCAAGCCCTGCTCTCAGAAAGCACACAAAAACCAGAGGAACAACTCCCTCCTTTCACAGGCTATCCCATCTGATTTCAGGTCAGCCTGCCACCGCCACTCTATCCAGGCACCTTCCCTATACATGGGCTTGTCCATGTTAAATGGACAACAGCCACAGGGCTTCTGCTCCTCCCTCTGCATAATTCATAACCGCCACAGTGGCCTCAAATCATCTCCTAACCCACAGTAAATGTTTTTCTCTGCTCGGCCTCATCCATCTCGTTGAACTGTATCTGCTCTCACATTGTGGTGTTTACGTTCTTCAAAGAACTGAAAGTCGTTATCCTATCTTCGCCTTAGTCATAATTTGGCCAGTACTTATACATTTCTTTTTCCTTTTATTTTCTAATCTGCCCTCTCAAGTCTCTCCCTTCAGGAGATTGGTCTCACAGGCTGCTTGGGTTTCTCTGTTTATCTTGGACCAGGAACAACTTTGTGAAATCCTAGTAACGTAGATTTTGCAAAGCTAGCTGTGAAGCAAGAGACTTTCACACTCAACAAGCTCATGGGTGGCAAAGTGCCATGGGACAGCTGTTGAACTGAAAAGGGATTAGTGGAGCTAAGTGGATGCCCTTGAGCCATAAACTCCCGGTCCCTTGGGTATATCTCTTCTCCAGAGGAGTCACTGATGTGGGCTAGGCTGTCCCACCCTGATCCAAATTAGCCGGCAGGATCATAGCACGGATCTTGGCAACAAGCTCCTGTGAAAGCTGCTTGAAGAGCACGTCACAGGGCTGTGTAACAGGGGAGGGCAGTGTCTGGTCTATAGACCCCAGGCTGCAGGACCGGCTTGTCCCTGAGAAATGTGTGTTTTCCTGGGGCTACGTGAGACTGGGATTTAGTTAGATGATGGCATACCAGCTGATGGTGTGCTATGGTCTCACCCCTTCTCAGTCATCATCATCATAACACGCAAACGGGCAGGAAATCATGGCTCAGCTCAGCCTGCTGGGTCTGACTGGTGGGCTGTTGGAGGGAACGGCATGCAATAACAGCAGGAGAGAAGGAGGGAGTCAGTTCTGCAAGTCCATCACTCCATGCGTGAGAGGTGGCAGGACTGATCAATGACTGATGGGAATAACATGGGAAAAAGGCTCTTCTCACTTTGGGATAAAGCTAGATGAGACCCCAGGGGAGTTAATGAAATTAAACTGCTGCCAGAAAGCACTGAAACACTACAGCCCTTGGGGCTTGGATTATAGTTTTAGGCTGCCTGTAATATTATCAGTACTTTCTGTCCATGTAAACTGAAACCTCTTGGTATTCACTGCAACCTCCATCAAGTTTGGAATGGATCAGAAGCTGAAATGAGAGCAAATGGTACATGGAGGTCCCCTTTTGGTGGCATTAGCACTGGGAAGAGGTTCTGCAGTCTTGGCATGGTTGTGCCATTCAGTCAGGCCACCAAGAGCAAGGATATGCTTTCTGTGTAGGCTTACTCTTACTGAAAAGATATTAAAAACCAGCATTCCTGTAGACACTGTTTGTCTCCTAACCCTTGCAAAAATAAAGGTAGGCAGGAAGGCACTGCAATCCCAAGGGAACAGCCAGGACAGGGTCATAGGATACCAGGAATCCTGCTCTTCGCTCATCACAGACTTGTGTTGAGACTTTGGCCAACTCCACGGCTCTTCCCCGTTTTCCCCACTGCCTTTTGTGTCATTCCATTGGAAGTTGAGAGGAGGGTTTCTCTGTGGGCGTGCGTGGGCGCCCGCATGTGTGTGCAACATGTGCCACACACTGAGGTCTCTCAGTACAATGGCACTATAAATTATATTGTGTCAAATTCTTGGAGTGGTGGTATTGGAAGAGTTTTCTCCCTCAGAGACTTTGCAAAATAGCTACCTGTGAAATTAAATTAAACATTGCTTCTCTTGGGGTTTAAACAATACACTCCCTCTAGCTTGGGCTAAGGGTTTCTTTATACTATATTACTTTATAGATTAATACAGCACAGGAAATTAATTACTGTTTTTCAGTAAGACTCTTTTTTTTTCTTGCAGATTTTAGATTTTCAATTTACAAAGAAAACTTAGGGGGGACCGCAGGATATCCCACGTATGTGAGGAATGTAACCTTAAGATCGGGTTCCTGGTACCTGGTCTGCTCTGCTCCTCGAATCTGCTCTGCCTCCCCCAGCTGATAAGAGCGCTGCCAGGTCTGCCTGCCACGCACTATTCAATTACTCTTGACGCTGTCTTTTGTCTCCAGTGGGCCCTGGACAGGCACAAATCAAAGCTGTCACGTCCTGCAGAGCCCTGGTTTGGCCTGAAGTGCAGAGATCTCTGAACTCTGCCTTCTTGCAACCATTTGTTATGGGCAGGAGAGGTGTGGGGTAGAGACTGGGATGCTTCTTTTGCCTCATCGCCCAGCCTCAGACACTAATCTTGAAGGATAAGGTTTTGCAGCACTGCCTTGGCCAGAGCTCGTCTGGTGGTCCAGGGAGCGCAGCTGGGAGGGGAAGGGCAAAGCACGATTAACATCTGATCACAGCAGGGATTTGGAGGACAGAAAAATCTTCAGAAATATCCTTTTTGTCTTCCAGATCATCAAATCCCAGGTAGAGACCCCAAAGGAGTGTGTGCATGCACGCGCACATGCATGCACAAATACCCAAAATAAATCCCCTCAGGGAAAAATAAGAATCCCTCTGTCTCGGGACTTTTTTTTTTGTTTCTTCCTCTTGCTGTTATCAGCCAAAGCTTGAAATCTTTTTGGGAGCAGTTTTCTCAGCGAGCTCGGTGCCTACCTCCACTGCCGCCACGACACTTTTCTCCGTGGACCCTACAACCAGGGGAGGCACAAGAGCTGGCAGAAGGCAGCCCTGCTGGAAAGCTGGCCAGGACTGGGTTTGGCTGGCAATTGGCAGGCAGGTACCACCGTGTCCTGGAGGTCGCAAAGCCATTGCCAATGTTTTCTGTGCAGAGCTGGCTCAGGGAGGACCTTTCTGAAGTGCAGAGGGCAGCAGTTTTATCTGTTGCAGCTGGCTATCTTTAGATGATTTTAATAAATCAATGGGATTAAAAACATTCCTCCCTCCAGCCTCCTTGGAAGTGTTTAACCCTGTCAGGCTGTGTGATGAGGAGGAGAGCTTTTGAAAACCAATTGCATTAAAAAAGGAGATCTGGGGGAGTTTGCGGTCATCTCCTCTTGAGCAAGAGCTGTGTTAAAGGGATGATCCCAGCTTCCAAACCATCCTTTGTGTGTAGTAATACTTGTATCAGCCTTAAAGAAAATAAAGGTGCCAGAAGCCATGCACAGAAGGAAACCAGCATATCTGTCCTACCCTAGCCTCACTGGATGTTATCCCCATTGCATAGTATCAGGGATCTTCCTGTCATTTATTAAGCAGTGCGAATTGTTCCTGCACCTTCTTCCCTAGAGGACACGGCACACGCATTTATTGCTTGATTTTGGCAGTTTGGGAAGTTTGGCTGGGGATCTGGAGAGGATCAGGGCCATGAACCTCTAGTGAGCAAAGAGGAGGTAATAACTAGCCCAGAGGTGGCCTTTGTCCCCCTGTCCAAGGAAGTCCCTGGAAGATGGTCATCCACCTCCTGTCCTTCTGCACACCTGACGTGTCAGGTATAACAGCCCCACAGGCCCCATAGTGCCCTGCACAGCAGGTCTGGTTCCTGCAAAATGGCCTGCAAGGAAAAATCCCCATTAATTGTCATTGCAGGGACAGCCTGCAAGTGTCGCAAGTCCAAGCCTTTGCACATGGTAGAGCATGACAGAGGTCCTGAGCTTGACACTCCACATTGCTCCCCAGGGAACGCTGTCGTTTGAGTGACTCCCTGCCATCAGGGTATTTGCAGTCTGGATCCACCCCAAGGACCTCCACAAACCATTACCTGAGCTTACCAGCCCACCTCTAGGCATTGTCTACTCATCCTTCTAGGATGATTTCCCTAAGGAAATGTGCTTTCCTTCCCAGTAAAGCCTTTTCCACTGGCAGAGATGGAGCACTGGTGGATTGAAAGGTGCAGAGCTGGCTGCAAAGAGCTATCACATCCCTGCCCGGGTCTTTACAGAGAAAAGCTGCTCCATGTGGCACTTTGTTTGCTTACGTGGAAATCCAGACCTTCACGGTCTGTTTTCAGCTTCAAAGCTCTGCTCCACTGACCACTTTTCAGAAGTGGTCAAGTGTTTCTTCACACAATGACAATAACGGGCTCCATGTTTCTAAACTAACCTGTTTTTTCATGATGGGAACAATTTTCAGAAGCACAGTCACTAAAAGCACAGCTAAAATATGCCAGCAAGGCTGTTTCCAAAGGCCACGCGCACATGGGAAAGAAAGAACACGGGAACACGAACTGGGGCCATGGCTGCATCACACGACTGGGAATACATCTCCTGGACTAGCTATTGGTGGGGGGGGACCACAACTCCAGGGTAAATATGCACCCCAGCAGTAAATATGGCCTGAAGGACAATGAAGCTCCAGATGAGCAAGAGCAGCAGGAATGCAAGAATGTCCAAAAGAAAGGTGGGATGTGGGCCATGCCAAAGAAGCTAAGTAAAGACAGGTTTTTCTCCTCTTTTCCCACACATCCTCCATCTCTGGTCTCAACACAGTTAGGAGACAATGGGGAAAAGCACTGGATGGTTCTGAAACCATTGAACGTTGAGAATTCACCAGTGTTTTCTGCCCAAAATAGTCAGAATTTAAAATAAGTAAAGCTTTGACTTCGCTGGGTTTTGGAATGCAATGTTGCATTTGTTTCGATGCTTTTTTCCTAGAAAGTCTCATTTCTTTACAAACAAAACCCAAGAACCTCATACAACAGTCCCAGTGGCTGAGGATGAACAACAAACACTAAGAAAGTGCATCAGAATCTGCTGGAAACGTCACCCATGGGATTGCTACCTCAGTTCCCCCTTTCTCAGCTTTCATGATACACCATCTAAAGTTTCTGACCTGCGACTATCCGGTGGCATGGAGCATGTTCTTCTCCCGCTTCCTCCAATGGGCAACACAAAGTGAATTTTTCCTTGAGCTCAGGGTATATTTTGAATTTAAAATATGGTCCAGAGAGTGCTTCTGCAGCAGCCCTGTGCTTGTATTTTTCAGCTGACTGTAGAAGGGAATACAGTTGTGAAGGGGTAGCTTTCCTTGTTGCTGCTGTTGCTCTTCTCTTACAAATGGGGTCCTAAGGAGTCCAGGAAGCACTGAAGAGCTGCAGTGTCACAGGCACTAATGCAGAAGACAATGGGAAGAGTTTACATGATTTTAAAACGGAGGCAGAGTCTCATCTCATAGCTTTATTTGTCTGCTTTTATTGTCCATTGCTCCAGGTTCATGCTCAGATATTGACAACATGTCTACAGGGATGGTTAGATCCAGCTCTTGTTTTAGGTGCTTACCTCCAAGGATGGCTAATATCACAGCCACCTCTGTGAACGCAGATAAACTGGCAAATAACGCATCTCTGTGTGGAATAAACTGCTACAAGATCCAGCAAACATTAACTGGCTGCGCGATGCAAACCCTGACCATTGAGCAGGATCTAAGCATCACTTGTTTTCCCTGTAGACCTCTAATTCAGATGACTCCTCAACATGGAGAGCCCAGTGTGGCTTCTGACATCTTTTGTAGTGGAAGCTCACATCCTAATTAAGTGAAGGAGTGAGAAAAAACAGCTGCCTTCCTGAAAAGAGACCCTCCTTACAAATCTCTTGTTAACAGGAGGAGCAGGAAGATGCCAACAGCTGCATGAAATCACTATAATTAAAAAAAAAAAAAAAAAAAAAAAAAGAAGAAGAAAACTTTCCAGTAAGCAGATAGCTGTGGGCATCCTGCAGTGGGGAAAGGTTAATTCCAGCCTCATCTCCCAGCTGGCTCCATAAGGACAGAGGTTAAAGATGGAGCTGTAACATACACATGTCAACACAGTTCAGATCTCTGCCCAATAGTCATCCTCCTGGGGTCTGCCCTGATTAAACCTCTTCCCCCCTGTTTGGTAAAGAGAATCCACTTTCCAGCATGCTTTGATCGAGTTAAAAAATAAGTGTTATTAAATATGAATGCTTAAGAGATTGTGTCTCCACTTGAGACATCTGGTCTCATACCTTAGAAGACAAGTATTGAAAAGAGACATCCCTTGGGGGCTACTAGCTAGATAAACCACTGAAAATAACTGGAAGCTGGAGAATATCTGGAGGGAGGTATTACATGTGCTTGCCCTGCTTGGACGTCTCCCTTGGGGTCTGCTTGCAGCCACTCTTCTTTTGGCTTTCCTCTTACAAACAGGGTCACGCTGCCCTACCAAAGCCAAACAGATCTCTCTAAGAAGGGGAAAAGCTAGAGGAAGAAAGGTAAAAATCTGAAGAAAATTAAGATTTAAAGCCCAGATGCTCCTGAAGGTGTCCAAGGAGCTGGTAGGCTGCCAAATGTTGCTCTGTGTGGAGTTCTGGCAGGACAAGGGAACAGAAAACATCCCTGTTGCCTCTGGGATCTCCCATCCTGGTTTTCTCCCTTGCCAAGGCTGGGGTTGACAAGAAGATCCTGTTATTTGCTGAGGCCTTTGAAGAGGAAGGTATAAATAGAAAGGTGAAGAAAAAGAGCATCCAGGAACTCAACAAGAAGCTCTGGAAGAGCAGATGCAGCCTGGTTCATTTGATGCACTGCAGAAAGGACACAGGTCAGAGGATGCTGCAAACTATCGTGTGAAGATACCCATATGCCCAGCAGGAGCTTTTTTCCCAATATAAGCACAATCTAGGATGCTTTCTGGCTGGCTGTGGGCTAATACGCCTAGGTGATTAAATATAGCTTTGAGTGCACTTACACAGCTCAGTGATAGCTAAAACATCCCTGGCTGTGAGTTAGGCAGGGCACCCTCTAAAGTGTTTTAGACAGATGCAGCACTCTCCCCTATTTTGCTGGTAATTCCTTCTCTCAGCCCCTATCCTGGACTTCTTTGCTCCTCACAAACCTTACATCTCATCAGGGCCCCAGGATCTACCCCCACCCATATTTTCCTCCATGCAACCCTTACTGAACCTGCCGTTCTGACGCGCTTCACCATGCCAAAAGGCCACTGTGTTAAAACAGTGATATATCAAAGCAGCGTTGCTCAGTCTAAGGTACCAGAAGGCCACTGCTGCTCTGTAGGAGACCACAAAGCTGTCCTTGAAATGACTGCAAGGAAAGCAAATAAACCTGCCCTTACACAGGCATTCCCATAAGGTTAGCAGGTATGAGCTGGTGCTGGTTCACAGTCACCAGGGTGTCCGTAAGCAGATCCTGTGCTCATCATCTGCAGAGGGTTTTTTTCCAAGAAAATTAATGATTCCTTTATTACCAATCTCAATAAATGCAATTTAAGTTTAGAGTTTGGAAATTGCACAGGAATGTATGGTGTAAAAAAATGGGTAGTCTACACAGAACAGCGTAAGCTATAGAGCAGACTGAGAAAGACATTTACTAAATCCTTGCAAGACTGCAGAGCACCATAAATCTTATACCTGCTTGAAATTTGATTCTCTTCATGGGAGGTCTGGGTGACCTTTATCTCTGAAAGTTTCCTGTGGGCTTTCAACCTCTTGTACTTTGAGCTTTGGACAGCACTAGTCAGGGAGTAGATTTTTTCTTCTTCCTAAAATTTTGTCAAAAATCGGCCAGTGTTTTAAGTGATATTTTCCTTGGAATATGTGTGGATGTTTTTTCAAGTGACCAAATTTTTGCTTGTTTGTTTGTTTTGTTGGTGAAAGTGTTCTGTTATAGAGGTTTTTCAGTACGTTTCTGTTTGTTTGCTTGTTTTGCAAAATCCCCAGAAGGGGGAAAAAAAAAAAAAAAGATGTTGTTCACTGCATTCTCTAACTGAAAGGTTTAAGGACACAGTTTCTGGGAAAAAAAAAAAAAAAGGAAAACTGTTTGTGGTGAAGTGTTTGTGTGCAAAGATAGAGACAGACTTTTCAGTAGGGCCTGTAGCGATAGGACAAGGGGTAATGGTTTGAAACTAAACAAGGGTAGATTCAGACTAGATATAAGGAACACATTTTTTATGATGAGGGTGGTGAAGCACTGGCACAGGTTGCCCAGAGAGGTGGCAGATGCCCCATCCCTGGAAACTTTCAAGGTCAGGTTGGACGGGGCTCTAAGCAACCTGATCCAGGTGAAGATGTCCCTGCTCATGGCAGGGGGGGTTGGACTAGATGACCTCTAAAGGTCCCTTCTGACCCAAACCATTCTGTGATTCTATGATTCTATGAAATGCACATACTGATGTGAGTGTGTGTATATGTATGAGCATATGCGTATATAAGTGAGCTACCGACCACACCCCCATAGCTACTAAACCATTTCACAAGTCTGTTCGGTGGCCAGCAGACAGGGTGAGGCACTATCCAACTTTTTAAGGTCCCGCGCTGGGCCCGTGACCTGCCAGTTTAATAGGCTAGTGCAGACACAACCTGTGAAGTAGGTTACCATACATATCCTCACGAGTCTTAATGTCCCAATGGCCAGTGGAAATTTGGCTGGTAATTCTGTGTTTTAGAAACAGCAGCCTCAAAGTCTGTCGCAGCCATGGTCCCAGAGATCTTGGTCCTTATAGTACATGGCAGGTGACCACAGATCCAGCACTGCCCTCTGGTACACAGGATGAACCATGTGCTAGGTGGAATACCTTAATTTGGAGCCATTTTCTTCTTTTCTTGCCTCACCAAGAAAAGAAATACTGTTGTTTATACAGCACACAATTCAGACTAGTGCAAAGAGTTTTACCAAGTGTGATTAAGCCCTCCTGGGTCATGACGAGGAAAGAATTGATCTGAATGTGTGCACGGTGCCCAGTTAGGTGAAGCAGTGCTGTCTTCAGATGTGTGGCTTCACAAGGATGGTTCATATGCCCTTTTGGGGGCAAGGACAGCCCACTTGTCTGACAATAAAACTCAAGGAATGTTCTTGGAGGATTCCCTTCTCCATCACTTCAGCCTGTTTGGCCCATCAAACTGGACTGAGGGCTTCCACGTGGGGTTTCTGAGCCTCAGTTCTGTGGTTGGGTCTTCTCAATCATCCCCAAAATGGAGGATAGCACAAAATCCAAAGAAGAGCAGCCAACGCTAACAGCTTCACAGAGACACTTGATCCTGGATGAAGAAACTATGGGGAAAGACTGTGGGATGAGGCTGATGATAAGGAGTGAGAAACACTCCTTTCTATGTTACCGTGTTGCACCACTCTGAAGGCCAGATATCACTACAGTGCCATTTGCAGGGTTGGTTGGCCCAGAAAGCTAAGGCAGTAACCCATCTGGGTCAGTTGTGATTGATGAAGTCTCCATACACAGCAACCTGAATTAGGATAAACAGTGAAAAGCTAGAGAAGTTATCTCTTTGGGAACTAACAATATGGGGGAAGGGCAGTGATAAGAGAAGAAAGAAGCCCTCTACACCCTCATCAGGAACAGGAAGACCTCGAGTACTCAGAGATGCTGAAAAGCAGTTATTTCATCAGAGGTATTTCTAGTACCTTTCTTTTTACTCCTTGTTCTCTCCTCTCTCTTCACTCCATTATTCCCATCTGCCTAGTTTGTTGTCTCATTTATTATTCAGCTCTTTCAGTGTCTAGACAGCCTGATCTGGTTGGCAGGTCTTGCTGTGCAGAGACTCACACCAATATCTTGGTGTCCCACCAACGACTCCTAGAGCCTGAGCCCAGCCTCCAACACCTGCATCTTCAGGGCTTGCTTCTCTGCCATGACGCAGTGAAGAGCCACGTACCCACACCTACCAGCTGCATTTCTGTCTTCCCATGTAATTCCCCTTTAGTTAGTCCAACAAGGAGATCTGGCCTCCCACTCCTCAGTCTTTCCCCAGATGCAGCTGCTCCTTGGGTCAGAAGGGACATGTCAGTGACACAACCGCTTCCCCAAGACTTGGCAAGAAGTATGGGCTGTTAACAGAGGACAGGAGGGTCGTGGCTATCTCTTCCTTCCTTCCTCCCCCTGGAAAACATGATCCTGCCCATCCTTAGCCCACCCTTGTTGACACCCTCCAGAGAAGAGTTGTAGCACCAAGAAAGGGATTGGAGCCACCAAGTTAGAGACATCTCCACTGTCACTCTGAGGTGCAGATTTAGGCAAGAAGGATGTGCAGACTGTCATCCTCTACCAGCCTCATCCTCCCCTCTCTGCAAGTACAATGAGCCAAGCAGTCTGAACTGAAGACTGATGTAATGTAAGGGGAGCGGGCGGGGGGGCAATATTCCTGCAACCCCTCCCTTGCAACGCAACATAGACATGAGTTGAGCTCCTTTCCTCCATCACCCCTCCAGGTAAACCCTACCCTGTTATATCACAACCATTCTCAGTTTTCTCCAGTTCCGAGTCAGTGCTGTTGCTTTTCTTCAAAATAGGAAATACAGGGGGTGGGTTGGCTATTTTTTTTTTTCAATTGAGCACTCATTTGCAGCAAAGCGAGAAATGAGAACTTGCATCAGGCGAGCACACTAATGCAGAACAATAGCAAAGATCAATAAACAATTCAATCCTTTCTGAGAAAACAAGTCTGAGGCAACCTCTGGGAATCAAATAAAGTGCACATACACATGAACAGCAAAAACCAAATGTGCTGCATATTAATTCAAGCCAACTGCTTTTCCAGAGTAGAACTCGAAAAACATAAACAAGTTACTACAAAAACAGAGGAAACTGGCTGGCATTTCCCAGTCTTCCTTTCACAGCTTTTGAAGATATTTGATAAGAGATCCTCTCAGTCTTTTGAAGTCAGGGACAGTCCATTTCCAATGCCAACTGAAAGGCAGAGTCATCATTTTCAAAGGAAATAATGGATTCCATCCCTGCTACATAAAGACCAAACTCCATCTTATGGATCACAGCTCCTCCTCCAGTGGGACAAAGCAGATCAGAAGATGCCTGAGAGCTCCCAGGCAGAGTGTTTCTGATCAAGGGGACTGGTTAAAGAACAAATACGCAGAGGAAATGGAGTCAGGCTCTGAGAAAGTAGCCCCTTCTGAAAACAGACCTTTTATCACGAGCATGACACATTCAATACTTAAAGCCTTTTTCAGTCTCAAGTCCCAGTGGCAAAAAACCATTTCAAGCAGAAGTCTGGCTCCACCACTTGGCTATTTCCGTTGATTTTCCTTGGCAGCTGCATGGATATTCCAGGGACTGGGGCCACTGAAGGGGCTTAGCTTAGCTGTTCCCAAGTTGTAGAAAACCTTAAGGTCATTCAGAGTGGTCTATACACACACACATACACATGCAAGCTGAACCCATGCGTGCAAACGCACAGATATTTAAATCTGTCTTGGCATCTTTTCCTGGGCCAAGCAGGCAGCTGTGTGGGCAGCAAACACAGCTTGAATATCTCAGCTTCTTCTGCCCCTGCTCACAACTCAGTGCTGACCCAGGTGTCATTGCCAGGATGTCACATTTTCCTCCTCCTGGAAGATGATACCCCTGCAAAACAGTTTAGCTGGCAGATAAAATTACTTCTGGGTTGGACAGATACCCTCCTAAATACCTCTCCATGGCTCATAGCAGTATAAAAGGGATCAGCAGAGATACTACCACTTGCTGTAATGAGCACATCATTCTGCTGAGGGTGTGTGTAGTCTTGCTGGGCCAGACCTGGACTGAGCTGAGTGAGCTCCCCTCCTCCACTCTGGTCCTAAGAGAACATTTAAATCTGAACTACCACCAGGCCAACTATAGCTGTTGTGGATGGAAAGCAAAGAGACCATGGGTGTTCACATGTTTAAGCCTATTTCCATGGCCATGTAGACAAAGTCTATTCTTCCAAGTGTAGGCAAAGCTGTCAGCACCTACTCTTGAAAAGCATCTGTGCTAGGCTAACCAGCCAGTAGTTCCTGGGGAAATCTAGAGAGAAAGCTCATAGAAATTTCCCAAACTCTTCCCAGGGACATCAGGCTCTTAGTTCCCATTGGCTACAATAAGAATATGCCTCAGAAAGTGCTGAATAAAACATGCCAGCGGACCTCCACTTTGTATTCTTAGTAGGTGATGTGTTGTCCTTTCTTCTAAAGTCGTTAGCTCCTGGTGGTGTGAGTGTTTCTTCTGCTGGCCATTGGTAAACAACAAGATCACCTTCAAAAAAGCGGTGACCTTGCATGCCAGTCATTGGTACCTTTGTGCTTAATACACTAATTCAAGATATCCCTTTTTCAGCAAGCTCAGCCCATTGGCAGTGCTTCTATTTCCTAAGCAACCTCTAGAGTTAATCATGCCGCAAGTAACATAGAGACTCCATGAGGTCCCTCTCAACCTTTAGTGTCCGATCCTGTGAGCTGACTCCTACCGAAGCTCGAGCCAAGAGCGGACTATCTTGTACCTCACAGATCTGCTTCTCCCAATACTGTCCCTAAGACTGTTTATAACCTAAAATGGGATTTTACCTGGCCAATAAGGCAATCATCTAGGCTCCCTGCACAGACTGGAACAGGCAACTCCAGAATGCAATTCATCTCATACTACAACAGATAGACAAACCTGTGTGGGTGAACTGATCCCTAAAAGTGTCTGTTCCGCTCCTTTAAATATTAAGGCCGCAGAGATGACCAGATCACATGAAGGAGTCTGAAGTTAGTGAAAGCAAACTCCTTACCACTGTCCTGCCAAGACTAAAAGCTCACAAGTTTCTTGTAGTGCGACCCTTGGAGATCCCTGTCAGGGACAACAAGGCAGCATATTTCTTTGATTTTAAATATTTTCCATTTTAAAAAAAAGTTTATCCCAGTTGGTGTTATAAATGTGCTTGTTCAGCAGATTGGATGGGGAGGTCAAGCCACAAGCCCATTGACATCAATCGCTCTCACTCTCAGCTGATGCCTTGTCAGGAGCTGGTTAAAAGTACTCTTAAGGCTAAGAAAGATCTATGTAGAGGACAAAGAGCCTTCACTAGGGTGAATCATCATGTGCTTCAATAGGGACACATCCTTCCCTGGGCTACTGGGAGGACCTGTGTTCAAGAATGCTTTAATCTTGGAGGAAGTAATTTCCAAAAAAAAAAAAATATATACTAGGAAGGGTGGGGTCACCATTACAAGCTCTGATGTTAAAAATGAGTAAAAACTTTTTCATTAACCCATCATAAAATCTGCAGTAACTAACTGCCCATATTTGTGGTCTTAACACATATGAATTGCCGAAGTTCATCAGCCTGTACTACATCTGTGTCAGGGCTGGCTCATACCACTCATGCGAGCAGTTACCGGGGGCTCAGCTGATGGGTTATAGATTTCTAAGCCATGGTCCCTCAGTAGCTTTAGACCCTGTGCGTACCTGTCAGCCTAAGATGTCTGGAGAATTCCTCTGAGAGAGAAAGCTCATCTGGGACGTGCAGTTGTATGTCCTACCCACACCTGATCAGTAGGATACACAGCACTAAGCATAAAGGCACTCTCAATTTTAGCTGCCATCTGCACTGCCTGGGTTAATACCATTGCTAATATGCATAGAGGAATGGTCTGGGTTAAGGCATCACAACAGACTGCTGAGAGCTTGGCTACTTGAGATACAACCAGTGCCAACACAGCTGCACATACAAAACCATAACTGCTGATCTTGATCAATACTCTCAGCACTGTGGGTATGTGGGCATAGAGGAAATTGAGACAGTGAAGAGTACATGGCTAGCATGCCTTCTGTCACTGCTGCATTGATAAAAGACTGCTGAGCTCTGACTTACAGAAACTAATGATCCTCTCTGTGACCGAGATACATAGGAGGTGAACGAGAGGCTCTGGGTAAAGAAGATTTAGGTTCATGATGAGCAACTCTGAGGAAGGAAGCTCTGGGAGCCATTTGAACTGGACTTTGCTACATTATTGTGCATTTCTTGTCTAACTAATACTACCCATAAGGCTGGAGTGTGTAGTAGCCCAAGAGAGAGTATGTTTTCATTATCTATGAAAGCATAATAAAAGCAAAGCTTGCTCCCATAAAACTTTAGAGGCTTAGAAAAAAACACTGTTCCTATCTGAGAAGACAGAAGGATTAAAAAGAAAACAATGACATACCCAGGCGTAGACAGGAGATCATTGGTAGAGATAGGAGATGAACCCAGGTTTCCTGGTAGCCTATTGCTTTATTCTCTTGCCTACTCTGGCTGACAGAATCAAAAGCTGGAGGAAGGGAAGGACTGGCACATGACAAAAACAGGCAGATGTGATTTTTAGCAAGGACACCTGTTTGCACAAGTACCAGATTTCCTTATCTCATTGGCACTTCTGTTGTATGAGCATCATTATTCATCTCCCCATCTACTACCAATATCAAAAGCAGCAGAAAACCACTGACCCTCTTTTTCTGTGTTTCCCATCTCCATCCATTTTGCCTTGACATTTGCCATGAGTACGGAGCGTGCAGTCCAGTCAGAAGAGCAATGGCCCGCTGTGATGTACTGCATTTCATTCTGTTACAAGTATGCATTTGCTCTGCCAGAGATACAGCCCCGAATCGGGCAAGGAGCAACAAAGAGCCCATAAAGGAGATAATTTATCCTTTTCCCAGACACATCCATGAAAGCAACTTATCTTCCCCTTCATCCACCCAGAGTCAGGATGTGGCTCTTATCTGCCTGTAAAGCAGACAGAGTGGAGCATGTTGCCCTTTAAGGTCAACCTGCTGAAAAAAAAAGGAGAAGCAGCAGCATTTTTAAGCTTTGGTTTATTCCTAGCAGCTTGGGGGTGTTGGACATGCCTGTCATCATGGCAGTCACTGGGGAATGGGACTTCTGCCTGCCTTTTATCCTCCTTTTGGGGCACCTAACCCAAATATTTGAGCTCCGTTTGCAGGCAAACCCACTCAGCTGCTCTGCCAGCACAACACTTGCTGGGGTTCAGCTGTCTAAAAGGCTGATGTTAACGATGGGTCTACAAATGAACTAGCCACATTAGGGTCCTTTTATCCCCTGCAGAGAAGGACTAGGGGATACTGGTGGAAGAAAAACTGGACATGAGCCAGCAACGTGCGCTGGCAGCCCAGAAAGCCAATTGTATCCTGGGCTGTATAAAAAGAAATATGGCCAGCAGGTCGAGGGAGGTGATTCTGCCCCTCTACTCTGCTCTGGTGAGACCCCACCTGCAGAACTGCATCCAGCTCTGGGGTCCTCAGCACAGGGGAGACGTGGACCTGTTGGAGCGGGTCCAGAAGAGGCAGCAAAAATGGTCAGAGGGATGGAGCACCTCTGCTGTGAGGACAGGCTGAGAGAGTTGGGGTTGTTCAGCCTGGAGAAGAGAAGGCTCCGGGGAGACCTTATTGCAGCCTTTCAGTAGTTAAAGGGGGCTTATAAGAAAGATGGAGAAAGACTTTTTACCAAGCCGTCTAGTAACAGGACAAGGGACAACAGTCTTAAGCTAAAAAAGGGTAGATTTAGATTGAATATAAGGAAGACACTTTTTACGATGAATGTGGTGAGACACTGGAACAGGTTGCCCAGAGAATTTGTGAATACCCCATCCCCAGAAGTGTTCAAGGTCAGGTTGGAGGGGGCTTTAAGCAACCTGACGTAATGAAAGATGTCCTTGCTCATGGCGATGAGGTTGGACTAGATGATCTTTAAAGGTCCCTTCCAACCCAAATCATTTTATGATTCCATGGTTCTATGTACACACAAGGGAGCAGGCCAATACAGTCAGCAGACAATGAGGTATGATGCATCCTCTGCTAACACAAATGTCTGTAGTGGATGAGGAGAATCACATGCCTACCTCTCCTGACTATCTGTTGACTATAACCGGAGCCTCAGTCCCCAGCTGAGAAGTGCCCTCCAGCACAAAAAATGTCCAGTTCAAGTGGGGTGAATCCACTCTTAAAGCTAGGTCAGATGAATCCCACCCTAGTGACTCAGAGAGAAGGAATTGCATTAATACGGGTATGTGTGATGAAGTATTTCCTTTCATTTGTCTTCCAATCTGGTCATTTTACTTGATGCTTCCTAGTTCCTGTGTTAAGAATAATAGTGAGTAACCATTTCCTACTCATCTTCTCTGTTCTTCATCCACTGTTCATAGTTCTAAAGTGTGGTTTTAGAAAAAAAAAAGAGAATGATGCCACAAAAAGGATACAGATACACTGCAGATTTAAGCAGCTTCATGCTGTTACTTTCTGTTTTGTTCATTATTCCCTTCCAGTAATTCCTAACATTCAGTTCCCCTGAGGCCTGATGCTGAGATCTCTTTTCTGAATGGAAATAGCTACTTTAGAAACTACCACTGTGTATAAATGTTTAGGGCTGCATTTCCCACGTGAGCATTACTTTGCTTTTACTAACACTCAGTTTCACCTGTCTCTTTGTTGCCCGGTGTCTCAAGAGTTTGCGATGCTTCTACAACTCCTGATGGGAATATTAGTTTCAATTACCATGATTAACTCTGTGTCATCAGCAAATTTCATCACTCCTTTATTGTCAATCTTTTCCAAATCATTTACAAGTGTGTTCAAGAACACAACTCCCTGTGGAAAACCCTGCAGGACTCTCCTTGCAATGCTTTCCATTATCAAAACCAAGCAATTCTTTGTTTCTTACCTTTTAATCAATTAATAATCCACAAGAGCAATCCGTCCTACAACAATTTCACTTTTTGAATCCTCTGTTGAAAGACCTTGCTGAGAACTATTCCATTTCCACTACACCAGCTGGATCATTCTACCACATGTTCACAAAGTCCTTCAAAACTGTTTGATCTGTGGGGAATAATTTCTCTGAAAGCAGTGTTGCCTCTTCCTCAACATGTTGCATTTAACTCTGAGACTGTGGCTGCTGTTCCTCCATGTAGAGTCTACCAGTGTGTTTAATACAGATGTCAGCATTACTGAACCACAGTTTCCCAGATCCTTCATGGTGCCTTTCTCAAAAATTCACAACACAATTGCTGTTTTATATTCCCCTGCAGCCAAGTCTGATTGAAGTGACAAGTTGCATACCACGATCAAGAATACAGTAGTTTTGTATCTATCTCCATTCCCCTAGAACTCTTGAATCACGTTTCCTTTCTTTTCATTGATTTTTTAAAATTTATTTTACTAACCCTTCTGTTAGGAATCATTCCTTTGATTGACCCCCCTCCCTCTTTCTCCCCAGGATAAATGCTGATGTAGGAACCATCTTAAACTACTCCACAGTTAACATGAATGGAAGAATTCATCAAGCCTTTCTGCTGCACATGGCGACTGTGTCTTCCTTGCACAACTCTTTTACTCCAGTTATGTCTAAGTCCCACAGAGTTCCTGGCAGATTCTTGCACCAAAAGGTTTAAGTAAGGTTTTATTACTATTTCATTCCTTTAGCAAAATGATTCTCAAAAACTTTTCAGTTACACTACCAGATATAAAGCTCTTTTCTATTCCTCATTTCTCATTTAAATATTTCTAAGGATTCTCTTTTTGCTTCAATCACTTTTAGTCTTTTGCTAACCACTTGACTTATTTATCTAGGTCTAGTCCCTTTCAAAATCTTTTTAATACATGATATATGTTTATCCTCTGGGTCTCCAATTTGTTGCCTTCAAAGTATTTCCTGTGCCATCTATAGGCATTTTGCACCTTTTGTCATTTCTTCTAGCTTTCTTTTTGAAAGCTTCCCCCTTTTGTCTAAGTTAAACCCCTTTTGGACATAAAGTTTCATTAGTGGACTTTTATCTTTTTCTCTCTTGCAAGTATTTGAGCTTACATACATTATATTCACTATCACAGTACAGTGTAGGCTGCCTTTGGAAGCTGCTGGAATTCACAGATTTCAGGAACAAGGAAATAAAATCCTGTGATTCCTACTATAACATGCCGTTCTTTGCATAGCTTTTTAAACTGTTTTTATACCTCTGGTAGGGAGCAGAAAAAGCACTGGACTCTGACAGTCATTGATAAGAGTACATTGAGGCGTATCTACGGACCATCATTCAGCCATAGCCTGGAAAGAAGCTCTGAAGGTCTCTGGTCCAACTTTCTGCTGAAAGCAGGGTTAACTTCAAAGTTAGATTTGGTTGTGCAAGATCTCATCTAGTCAAACTTTGAACATCTCTAAGAAGGAGATTCTGCAGCTGTGGCAATAGTCAGTCATGTCCATGGTGAAGAATTGCACCTTAAATTCAGCCAAAATTTCCCTTTCTGCAACTTTTTACATGTTTCTTGCCATGTCATTGTTCACCTTTGAGGAGTGTATTCTCTGAGCAAAGTCTGTCTCCATCTTCTCCATAAGCCTCATAGTCTACCCATCCAGTCCGTCCACATCTCTCCAATTTGTATATAAAGACTATGTGAGACCACATCAAAAGTCTTGCTTAAGCAGAGGAAACTGACACCAGCAGCTCTTGCCTATCTGTAGAGCCAACCACCTCATCATAGAATTCGAAGAAGTTGTCCAAGCACAGTCTGTTCTCAGAAAATCATGCTGAATGTTCAGTCACCTTCTTGTCCTTCACGTGCCTGGAAATGTCTTGGAGGGGGACTCCATTGTTTTCCCAAGGACTGAGGAACACTTGACCAGATTTAAGTTCCTTGGACCCTTTTACTTGCCCCTTTGAAAATGAGTGTGATATTTGCCTTTTTCCACTAGGAAACTCCTGGAGTTGCCACAGTCATTCAAAAAAACTCACGATGACACTGACCAGCTCCCCCATCCCCCTTGAACGTGTTCTCTACTGTCTCTTGGACTTGTAGATGCCTAGCTTACCATCATAGTCCCTAACTTAATCCTCTTCTACTCAGAGTAGTATCTCTCTTCCCCGGCTACAAGGCAGGTAGATCTGGGAAGTTTGAGAGGAGAACTTGCCAGTAAATACTGAGGGAAAGAAAGCACTGTATACCTTGGTTATTTCCATATAAATAGTCCTACACAGTTTTGTGGCAACGGAGAAAGCAGCTGCCTCTATGACCTTTTCCTGGAGCACTTTCAATCAGAGACACTCACTTGTAAGGGCAGCTTTTCTGTGCAGTATCATCATCATTAGAACAGAGTTAACGAATACCTGATGATGATATCAGCTGCTTGTTTTGGAGCTAAAGCTGTTTTTCTCAACATATTGTGCAGGGCTGCATGCTCAGTAAATACTAACCTTTCCCACAGATGTCAGGGAGTTGGCAGAGCTGGGTTTATAGAGACCCCTACCAACAGGCCAGCCAGCGCTGGTATTGCTGACTGGGGGACAAGGAGAAGAGTAACCTCTTTGTCACTGCTGCAGGACAAGGATTCTCATCTATTGGTTACCATTTATCCCATGCTTCAGGATTAAAACCCAATGTATAACAACCATATGCTGCCTGGAAAGCTGAACTGGAAGAGCAGAGGAAGGAGTGTTGCTGCAATTTGTCATTTGCGCAGGATCACTTTCTTACTTTGGTGTAACTCAGCCTTTCTTCCTGATTCGTCTTGTACCCCAAAGCAGAATCTGGCTCTGTGTCCACACAGGGTTGGGTGGGGAGGAAGGTTAGGACTGACCCGTGCTCGCTCAGAGAACCATGTCTGGAGCTCCTGGGCTCCGCTGCCAATACGGGCCAATACTAACAAAAACTTAGCTACATTTTTAACCTGTTCCTCTTTCCACAGTGCTGAGCTCCTTCCTTTCCCCCAGCCCCAGCGCTCCTGCCTTAAATTCAGCCCTCTCCTGTTGGGGTTCTGGTCTGAATTCAAAGTGAAATCTGTCTTTCATTTGTCTGCCTTCCCACATGCCAGTCTCCCTCCCCTCCCTCTACTCCCCATAATTTATGTTCTCCCGCTTCATTGACATAGATGGGATTTTACGTTTAAACAATGTTCCACCATGTACCAGTTCCCCCGATAAGTAAACTCAGACCCAGATTGACTCAGCTCCTTGGCATGTAGGTAATTTCTCCAGCTACCTCCCATGGCATTCCTCCCCAGTGCCTGCATCTGAGAGATTCCCGCTGCAAGCAATCGGGTGTCTATGTATATCTTAGATGGCTGGATAGTTAATTTGCAGTGCACTTAACCTACAAAAATACAATGTACAGATTTAATAGAAGTGTCATAGCATATCTGTCTTGAAAAATCTCTTCTTGCCTTCATTAAAAGAAAGAGGCTCAGTGTTTAGAAAAGCATTGCCCAACAAGATGCAAACACATGCCAGCAGGTCCGTGTTGGTGCTGCTCTGAATGTAAGATGTGTGCACGGTGTGACCCACCTCCATCCCTCACAACTGCCTCACAGAGCCCCTCTTTGGTCATTTCAGGACACCGGCCACCACACGCGGATCACTGGAGCTTGAGTGATAGCCAAGGCTGGGGTGGATACTCAGCAAGTGGTATAGACCTACCTGCTGTCTTCTCCCAGCAGAGCACTAGGTCCTGGCTATTCTTCATCTCTAACCCATAACTCTCTACATGTCCATTTATGCTGTTGAATTTTGAAGATTTCTCCGTGGCTGTTTTTGAGCTGTCTCAGCCCTCAGAATGATTGGTTGAGATGGGTTGGAATAACACTGCAAAGGACACTGCCAACACAGATAGACATCACTACAGAGAGAACTGTAGCTTTTTTTTCCTTGAGCATGTGTTCCTCTTGTTCCCATAACTGGAATGAGCTTATGGAAAGAGAGCCAAGCAGAGTGTCCCAATTAAAGTAATAATTCACTCCACAGATCTGATGGGCTTGCGTCAGGATTACAAAGGCAAATCCAAGACAGTTACAAATCTACAGAGTAATATTGTGCTGATAAAAAGAAAGAAGGAGGAGGATCACATTCTTTGCAGCGAGGTAAGCTGACAGTGCAGAAGTAAGTACGCTTAGTGCTCTGTTCAGATACGTACACTAAGTCCTTTGCCTGGCAAAGTGTGTGAGCCTTATCAGCTGAACAGGGTCTTTGTACATCCTTGAGATCTTCACTGAGCCAGGTCACACTTCTGAGGTGTGATCCCCATCCCGGGTTTCTTTCTGCTTGGCAGCGGAATGATGCAGCCCCTGGGAAGCCATCCCTCCAACTCCTCTCACTTTCTTGGCCTCTCACTGCAGTAGGAGTGGCCATAAAGGTCAGAATTTCCCAGCTGGTGACTTCCCCATCCCCAAAAAAACATTAGATGGAATAAATTCGCCTTTTTTGCTTCCGAAGAGAATACTTTGGGGTTCACCCACCAGTGATAGAAGATCTAATTGTCCATTTTCCTTGTCCTTTTTAGCTCTGGTACCACAATGTCCAAAAACGTGTCTTTTTCTTCTTTTTTTATTTGAAATGGCAATGGCAGCTCATTGGCATGACTCCTGGACTTCAGGCTTTGAATACTGACACATTGCCTTTTTCCACTTGCCTAAGTCACCTTGTATGTGGAGAGAGGTCAAAAATGTGCTCATTACAGGTTTATCTGAAGGCTGGCAGATTTAGATGGTCCAATCTAACCATGGAGAGACATCCTCCTCCAGACTGAGTTGTGCTGGAGAGGATACTACTGGAAGGTACCGCAGATCTGCCTGTGAACTGCTCAGAGAAACACTCTCAAAGAAAAAAAAAAAAAATAAAAAATAAATAAATAAATAAATTAGTTGGAAATGTTTAAAGACTTTTTTTTTAATGATTTCCAAATTGAAAGTTTGACATGTTAAATTGCAAAACTGACTGTGATTTAAGTTGATTTTTCTTAAGAGTTTACAGAGATAAGCAAAAACGCCACCTCATTCTAATATGTAGTGTTTAATTTTAAGACAAAGCCAAAGTGATGACTCAACCTGATGTGATTTTTGCTTGCTTTTCTAGTTCTGTGAAGGAAGAAAGAAAACATTTCATTTTGGTACAACTAATATAAGTATTTTGATTTTGACTGACTGTATTTTCTGAGTATAGCTTCTGAGTGAAAAAATCTCCCCAGATGACGATATAACACCCGTTTTGATACTATGGTTTTCTGCCATTCAATGCAGACTACCAGCTGATAACCACTGGACACTGTTTGTCTATTCTTATGGAGATCATCTACATCTAGGTAGGTATTTTTGGCAAATATCTATGAAAATGGGAGTCCTCATTTCCCTGCATCAACAGCAAAATCAGAAATCTGTCCTAAGTTCCTGGGACATACCCCTGTGCTCAGTGTGCTGTGAATGACCCTCTATGGACACACCTGCATGTAGGGTACCTCCAAGGTCTTCCAGGGAAGGACCTTGAGAATGAAGATGAGCTTTTGATCCAACTAGAGAGACTGACTGAACTCCCAAGCAGCAGGTACCTTGCTTTCTTTCAAATTTATTTCCCATTTGACTCTACTTTTTATTTCTAACCAGCAAATCTCATAGGCTGACTCCCTTCACACATTTAAGATGCGCTGAAAATTGTACAAGTGCTTAAAAGCTGTTGGCCATGTCTGCTCTGTATTCCAAGAGGGACCTTAGACCAGTTCTCACATCCCAACACAGTCAGGTCCAGCTGCAAAGGTTAAGTGATTTTCAGGTAACGCTTCAGGAAGAAAACCAGGTGCACCAAAAGGAGTTTGTGTCTGGCCTGGTTACTTACACACAGATTTTTGAGCAACTGCAGCCTGAGCTCTGCGATCAATCTCACAAATCTGTGTTCAAATTTTACATCGCAAGTCCATCTGGAGAGCAGGAATGTCATGCTGGTGCCAGGAATCCATGTCCCCAACCCTTGAATCACCACAATTAAATCACTGGCAAGTCTTCCTCAGTGTCTTTTGAAAACAGAATAGTCTGAATACATACTTAGTGTTTGAACTATTTTAAAATATGAATCCCTTGTGGAGAAAAAACCGAGTCTGCAGCACTAGCGGAGAAGATACGGTCAGCTCTTTGGGAAAAGATGGTGTCTGTTACCACTTTCACTCCCTGCTTAGACTGATGCAGAGCTCTGGGGGAGACATACAGAGGCAGCGTGCTATTTGCCTGGAAGGAACATAACATCAGTGACTATTTGCTTTACCTTTGTGCAAACAAAGTGCAGATTCTTGCTCTGAACATGACTCCTGGTCGCGTTTAGCATCCGCCTTGCACTCAGTGTAGACCCAATCTCCGCTGCATGCATTAACAAAGAGAATAATAAGGTGGGACGTGCTTTATGATTAGTCACAAAGAAATATCAAGGCCCTTGGGCTCAGCTTTCCCCATCTGGTGGCTCACAGCCCGTTTCAGCAAACAGGCAGGTCACTCCAGAGCTTGGCGACAATGCTTGGCAGAGCAACACGATGCTGGATCACACCCTCTTAGCTTCCTGCTGCCACTGGCACAAAGCTAGCTCCTCCTTGCCAGGGCAGCACAGCAGCTCCCTTAGCCAGGCTTGAAATTTTGCCCTCAAATCCTCCATTTCTCCCACTCCTGGGGAGGCCCTTAAGTAGGAAGCAGCAGAAGGGTTCACCTGCTGCCCCCCAGTATGGGACATCCCTATGGGAAGAGGCAAGAGAGGGTACATTTATGTTGGTGAGTTGGCTGCACAACATCCACTCCCTTGCTTAATGCTTTGCTCTTCTGGTTACCCAGGCTTTGTCCCCTTCCCCAGAACCTCTCCACCCAACAGGTCTATCAGATCACACATCTCTTAAAAGGGTAGTTTGAGAGACATAGGCATCTCCCATTTTCCAGGTTGCTTCCATGAAGCCTTTCATGTCATCTGATGAATGAGAACAGATAACAACCACACGTGGCAGGTCTGCTGTGCTTTTCCAACCCCAGGTCAGCAAACTGGATAGCATTTTGGTCACCTCAAAGCTAAACGTCACTGTTCCAAATTTACATACAAGGGAAGGCCAGGGTGGACATGTGCCTCAACCAGATCCCACAACAAAAGGAGAGCCCAGCTTGTCTATCTTCTTGGCTCCATGTCAAACCACAGCTATCCCTTGCATGACCCTCACCATTAGATATTCTAAATATACACCCATGTCTTGGGCACAGCCTGATCACACTATTTTTCATTCCCATGCCATTTATACGGTGTGAACCCAAAAGTTTGCATGCCCCTTCCCAGAGAAGTATGGTGGCCTACCTCCACCCATCACCTTTTTGTGGCCCTCTTTGGTTGTGTGGCCAACACAAGAAAAGGGAACCCATGCAGAAAGACCTCAGCTGTCTGGCAGCATGAAGAACTCTTTGTGGTTCCTTCTGGATGTTTTCCTCAACCATTTATGCAGAGTGTTAAATCATGGGGATATTATATGTGTGTGGAAAATGTTATACCTTGATCCCTCGAACTTTGAAGTCACTTGGCTTTATTTGCCAAGCTGTTGTGATTATTGTTTCAATAGCCTACCCTAAAACTCCTCTCCTTGGTCCACTCTTCAGCCATGTTGACTATGTAAAGTTCATTCTGGTTTTGTGTCCTTGCCTCCAGGTTTCTCAAGAGGTTCCCCTTGTAAAGAGGGGGTGTATAAGTGGGTATAAATTATTTCCTCCTCATGAAGCAAATCTTCTTTGATTTCTTTAATAAAAATTGGTGAAAGTGTAGACCCACTCTCAGTGATGAACATGTTCTTTTTATTTTCACACACTCTTATAGTAGGAAGAGCATATTTTAAATTTATCCAGAAAGAAAACTCTACTGACTACCTTTCAGTTTGAAACTTCTTTCAAGTAGCTTGTATCCACTAATTTCCACTAAAAGAAAGGTTTACTTTAACAATGCATTTCATTATGTTCTTCAACTCTCAAGAGGATGGGAGTGTATAATGAAAACCCTGACTAAACAGAAGTTTATTTTTAATTGAAATATCTACAGAAATCATCAAGAAGGATGTTCCTCCAAACGTCACTGGTCTTGCCAAAAATATATGTCAACTGCCATTGTATGATGGTCTCAAGCCCACGGAAAGCTCTGCCTTTGAGGACAAACAGTGCACTCCATTGCCGTTCCAGGCTGCAGGATAGATGGAAACATGGAAGCTGTTAGCTATGGTTGAAGAGAAATACCAAAGGTCCTGAGAACTCATGAAAGTTAAGACGTGTTGGAACCTGTAATAAGATAAAAAATATCAATTCCAATGCTTTACCAGAATTATGCATGAACATACTCACCATTTCAGGTTCAGTAGGCTGCCTGCTGCAGTATTTGTCTATTTGTATTGTACTACTGTATGCACAGCAAGACTTTTGGAGGAGGAACCCTCTGTAAGATGTCTCCAGCAGGGCAGATGACCTCAGCAGTCCCATTGTGCAACTAGTGCAGCTTCAACTCTAAACTGGGCAATTTCTCCTAGACAGGGCTAGGGGATTTACTACTCTTTGTTTTATAATTCCCTAGTGCTGTTGGTTGAGTTTTGTTGGGCTTGGAGTTTTCAGGGTAGTAGTTTTGCTTGCAAACAGGTCAGTATTCAAAATTTGATACTGCAGACATTTTGTTTGGTCATGAAAGCCACATGGTGTCATTTAAGTACTCAGATGGAGGACCGTGACCCTTCAAAGTAAGTGTCCAGTGCAAATGCGTAGGTACATAGATACATGTGGCAATACATAGCATTTTTGTCCCCATGGTTGGAATTTTCTTTCTGTGAATGCATAGAGACACACAGCTATCGCATCACCATTGCACCAAACACATGCTGAATGAGCTTTAAAGTACATTGCAGTTCTGACCTCATCAGTAGTGTCAAACTTTGACCCAACAGCCTTTTTATTTAGGATCCACTATGACAGAAGTCACTGTAACTGTGAGGCACTAGCTTACCTCCAGCAGAAGGGTTTGAAAAATAACCTTATTTGCAGTAATTCATCTCCATCACTGAAGATGACTTTCATTGCCACAAATACTCTGGGAATATCAAGACTTCCTTGCCTGATGTCCATTAATTTCAATGATGTTTCTAATTTAAGCCTATAGAGAGAGTCCTAAATGACAGTGAGTTACACAACCCCAAGCATATGATTTAAGAGCAGACACAAGGATCTTGTTCTCAGAGGTTTCCTCTCTGTCCTGCCTGGCTGGTGAGCTCAGATATCCTACAGAATGCTGGTAGATCAAGTGCTTCCTGTGGCCGGAATCAAAACATGCCCTAGAAACAGTTTTCTGAAGACCATTCAGTCTAGTTGGGCCTAAATCTTGGCAAAACAGTAGATGGGTTAATTTATTTTTTTTTACAGCTGATGCGGATTCAGCTTCTCAAGCTTCTCCATGGAGCAGGCAAGGGTTGGGAGTGTGTGAGATGTGACAGACTACAAATGGTGCTCAGTGCAGGCTCATGTTGTGTTGCGATGCAGGAGAAATTCTTTTTGCCATATATTCTTCCCCAAATTCAGTGGTTTTCAACCCTACTGACCTCTCCAGAATAAGCCTGGTCAAAACTTTTCACAGATGAATCAAGATTTTTCAGCAGTGTGGTCAGAACAGAAGAGTTTCCCCAATACACTTCCACAATTGGCTCAGGGCATAGACCATCTCTAAGAATGGACACCTGTCCTTCTCTTTCCTCCCCTCTGCCCAGTGCCAGCTTCCCTCTCTGTCCCAGTGCTAGTCCAGCCATGACAAAAAGATGCTGCAGCAATAAATGAGGGGAGAGTGAGTGGCAATTTCTCTGGAAGCAGTTCTCCAGAAAGCATGAGAGCATCTGGCTGCTGCATGCCTCCAACCACAGGCACGCTGGAGCTCTGCACTGCCTCGCAGCCAGACATTTCCAGGAGCATGGACAAAGTCAGATGCACAGTGTGGATGCGTTAAAGCGGGCAGGGAACACAGCAGTCTGCAGGAAGAGGCAGGGCACAGCCAGAGAATAGTGCAGATAAGGAGTGTGCAGGTGATAAGCCAAAGGAGCAGTGAGCATTCAGGAACAGGCGGTGCCAGGACCTCAAGGACACTCTGGAGAAGTTCAAGATCCTTCTGGGCCATCCATGACTCACTCCAGAATCTGAATCCTTCCAGATTAATGTACTTGCTCCAGCCCTCACTTTCACTGTGAAAATCATCTCACTCTGTCCCATTACCTACTCGACACCTCCAGAAACTCCTTGTGATTTATTTCTTTGTTTCTCTCCTCTCTTCCCACTTCTGACCCTTCCTTCTAGTATCTTTCTTTTCATCAGTTTTGTACTACTTGAAATGATAGTACCCACAGGCAGTATTGTCTAGACCTTTGCACTTCCCTTGTCCTAAATGATTTCCACTTCAATTGAGTTTTACCAAAAAAAATATTGCCCTTGGTCTGGGAAGGATATGACAAAGGGTTTGTGCACAGGGTGAGAACACACACCCCAAAATCTTCAGGAAGCAGCAACTGCAGTAAGAATGACCTTATGATGTCAACCAGGATCTAGAGTATGCACATCAGCTTCTTCCCACATCACCTCTGGGGATGTGCAGATGGTGCCACCCAGGAACAAAGCCTTCAGCAACCCAAAACATAGGTGCCATTTCAGAAGGAGGTATAGCGGATGCTGCATGCCTGCCTAGGGTATCTTCTGCCCTTACCCAAAACAACCGGGTAAGCATGTGGTAGGTGCAGTGACACAGCAGCAGTGCCTTCTGGAAAATAGCCAGAAAGAGCAGAACTGTGTCCTGGAGTAGACTTTTTGGGGAATATCCAGGTCTCAGAAAACAAGTACTTAGTGTCTTTTTGGGTATTATGACCAGTCTTCTGCTGCCTGTCCAAAAAGGCATGGCTCTTCTCTAACTCCTACGTCATATCAGTGAGCCCTGTGTAGATTGTAGATCTTGCACAACACGAGGTGGATCTCGAGGTGGCCACAAGAGGTGGCCCTGGACATCTCTGTTTGGGAAATAGAATCCCAGCTTTCACATCAAAATTAAGACACCTGCATTTGGGTGTCTCTTTTTGAGCTGGGTGCCATGATAGTCAAGGGAGACTTAGAGCTCAACTCAGTTGAGGTCTAGTACCAGCTGAGATGCTCTAGGATATGTGAGATACAGAGAGCTTACAGACGTATCAGATACCTTACAGACGCAACTCAGATGGCCCAATAAATCTATGATTAGGCAGCTGAATGCCACCTATTGTAGGTGGCATGGGAAGTAGTCCAAAGTAAAGATCAGCTTGAGCAACAAGTGGCATGGAAGATGGAGGATTACCTGCACTGGCTAAGAGCTTCTTCACAAAGGGAGCAGAGACAGGTCAGGAATACCAGACATTATACGGGATTAGTATGCATAGCCAGAGACAGCTCCCAAAACAAAACTGGTCTGGCTCTCATAGCTTTGTGGGGGGCTAGTCCAAAGAAGTGGCTAATGGCATGATGAGATATATGCTGAGAACACGTCCTTGCCACTCCTTGTCCCTGTCCTGCCACTGTCCCCATCCCTCATACCCCACCTCCTCCCACCATGTAGGCAGCTCCTAAACCTTAGGGTCTGGGCACCCACTGGTGGTGTGTTTGGCTGTTGTTTATTAGGCACCAGCAGACCCCTGCCAGCAACGATGGAAACTAAATATAAACTGGCTCAGGCTCACGGATTGCATTATCGAGCTCAGAAAAGGAAACACCTGGAGCGAGGGGAGGAGGGGCTGAGCACAGGCAGCTCTGGTGCTTGCAGGGAATACCCGCCCCAGAGACACCGGCGTTCCCATCACAGCCTCATAACAAATAACAAATAGCTAGTGTTTTCCATTCCAGTAGCACGTCCCTTTGGAGCCACTGTCCAGCCTCAAGCTGTAATTACTGCAGCAAGAGCCGACCCATCATCCAGCACCAGGCTCCTGCAAACTCCTTACGCCGCTCATCGCACCGGGCTCTGCAGGTGCCATCTCTCATCGAGGGACTTGGAGAGGGTGAGCTAAAAAGATGCCATCTGCCTGCCAGCCCTTCATCTTCCACTGGCCAAGATTTCTCTCGCAGGGGACAGTGATGGCTTGCAAAGGACAATCCCCCTCCCCACTGTCCCCACCACCACCCAACCCATGGCGGTTGCCTCTTCTCCCCTCCCAGCCTCCAGCTCAAGCCACCTCCTCCATCCCCAGCCTCATCTCATCAAAGGGCTCTGTGTTGTGCCTCCCGCTCCTATTGAGGTCGGCACTACAAATTATCCTTTCATTGCTTCTGTCGTCCCCTCGGCACAGTGCAGAAGTCCCTGTCCCCCTCTACACTCTCCAAGTTCAACGCCAAAAAAAAGATCTTATTCTTTTTTCCCCCATGAAAAACAGTCCACCTGCTCTGACTTTCATCCCCACCCCATCTTCTGCCCTTCCTTGATGTTTTGCCTCTTCTTACAGGAAAACAGTCACAGTGAAAGAGATCGGTGGTGGCGGGGAGGGTAACACAGGAGCCAGCATCCATCCAGACAGCTGCTCCCGCTCCACAAGCGACCAATAAAGATTTTGTTTCCCCCTCTCCCTTCACATGCTAATCACCCAGCAGCGATTAGAGTTGCAGCCTGACTCCAAGGAAAAGAAACAGAGGCAAGGGGCCGAGAGGAATTTTTTCAGCGCTGAGTAGCAAAGGGGAGGGGGAGATATTGGGGAAGGGAAAACAAGACAAAGCAGCAAAACACAAGAAACACCAGGACTTGAAGAAGCCTCATTCCTTATGGCTGGTCACGTCCATCCCTTTCAGCATTCAATCTCGAAGTGACCAGGCAAGGGGCCTATTAAAGATTTCTGCTTTCTTATTAGTATTCCCCCTTCCAAGCCGGAGGAGGTGGCGAAGGGGGAGGAAAAGTGAGATGGGAGCAGGTTTGAGGAGGGCACTGGGAAATTCCTGGCATTTTTCTGCCTTTGTGTCTGGGGGCTGAACTGAAAGGGAGGGATGCAGAGCTGCATTAAGCCTCCTGCCCCCTCCAGCAGAGAAGGGATTGCGCTGGCAGAACTGAGAGCCTTTTTATCCCGTTCCCATGTCAGCTTTCAAGAAAAAAACCCTACAGATTTGGGGGGGGGCGTTTGAGAGAGACACAACTCTCAAGGAAACTCTGAGGTCTCCCTGCCATCTCCCTTGATAACACTGACTTATTTTGATCCCCACGGGAAAGGCCTGTTCAGATCTTCTCCCTACATCCCTTGGGGGCTGAATCCCTTCAGGTTTTTGCCTGGTTTCACTTTATAATTGCCATCTGATGGGGCTCCCCTGGCTCCTCTTTTGACATGATGCTACATTGCTTCATTTCACTGTCAGATCCCAGCTAGTCACATTCCTCAGGGCATAACGACAACTACTGTGGGTCAGAGCAAAGCCTGGTCTAAGCCACTGCCATGTCACCAGAGTAACTAGAGGTGGATAAAGAGGTAGAGTAGTCAGGGAGGAATATGCCTAGGGAGGAGTATGAGAATTGTAGCAATAGGTGAATTCCCCAGGAGCTCCGGCACGAGGATGTCTATCCAGAGCATCATGTTTATCATGCATTGATAGACCTGTCCTCCACGAGTGGTGGTCTTGGCAGTGTTAGGTCTACACTTGGACTCAATGATCTTAAAGGTATTTTCCAACCTAAATATTTCTGTTATTTTGTGATTCTGTGAATTTTTCCAATCCTTTTTCAGCTTTATACAAGCTCCTGCTCTCCACAGCATCCTGAGGCAGCGAGAGCCGCACCTGAGCTGTGCCCAGCTTTTGTTTGGCGGAGGGATGCCGCCCAGCTCCTGAGTTACGGGAAGGAGCAAATGCTCCTGCCTCCTCCCACTCCCCCCGTATCGCTCCGGATGTTGTGACCCAGGGGCTGTTCTCCTGCTCGGCTTTCTCTTCTGCAGACAATGGAGTCCCAGTCTATTCCCTAGGTAGTGCTTACACAGAAGTTGTTCAGAGCCTATAATTGTTCCTGGTGCTTTTACCTTTTCCAGTCCTATTGTATCCTGCTGAGGTGGGGGGATCAGCATTGTATACACCATGCGAGAGGTCAATGCCCCAGAGATTTACTCAATGCGGTGGGTGTTTATTTTAACATTATTCCTTTCTTTAAAACTCTAAACTTCTATTGGCCTTTTTGACTCTGGCTGAGTGCAGTGGTGACATTTCACTCAGCTCTTTCCAGGACACAAAGGTGTCACCCTGGGAATGGCTAATTTGGGGCCCATGCATGGGTCTTTTTTTCCATGTGCAGAAAGCATATTCTGGCAGAACTGAGAGCCTTTTTATCCCCTTCCCTAGTCAGCTTCCAAGAAAAAAACCTACAGATTTGGTGGTTTTTTGAGAAAGACACAACTCTCAAGGAAACTCTGGGATCTCCCTGCCATCTCCCCTGACTTACTTTGATCCCCATAGGAAAGGCCTGTCCAGATCTTCTCCTTACATCCCTGGTGGCTGAATCCCTTCAAGTTTAGCAGCATAGGTTGCTTTTTTTCCATGTGCAGTCTTTTACACTTTTCAACATCAAACATGGACTGTCCCCTTCCCTACTCACTTCTTGCAGACTAGAAAATCCTTCTGCAGTTTTTCATGCTGAGCTTTCAGTTGCATAAATCTCTACTGGTTTCATTATTCACCCCCCGCCCTCCCCCTTTGCCAGACCACCCCTGAAAAGACCGAGCAGAACAAGACCAGAAGAGGCTGGGACCTACCACAATCATGTCTCTACTGGGAAAATCAGCCATGCATTCCTGTTCTTTGTTCCCCAACTTTAAACATTTAATTAATCCACTGCATCTTGTGAATAACGATGATAGGATAATCTTCCCAGGAATTGGATCAATCCAATCAGATTGGATCTGACCCATGTGCCATCTCACCCATACTTTTGACAGAGCCCAGCGAAAGAGTCCAGAAAGCCCACAGTGGCAGGATGGCCTCACTCTTGATGTTCAGCCTACATCTTCTGGTGGCCATGAGTGAGCATCCCCACAAGAGACCTTCCTGTAATCCACATGATCCCATGAGAAAATGAATGTGCCTAACAGCATAAGACCCAAGCATTGAGATAGTCCCCTGAGCTCTGCCCAGATTGACTCTCCTTGGGGGACTCATCTCGCCTTCTCCCACCCAGCCTACCTGAAGGACACAGTTCCTGGTCCTTCTCCCCTCCTCCATCCAGCTGGCACCAGGAGGGAAAAATGTGTGGGATTTTGCATCATGGAGAGATATAAACTGTATCCAGATCTGTCGCGTGGAAAGAATTACGATGAGCCGATGCATCCACACGCCATCTGATAGTTAAAAATAGGAAGTGTCCATCTCAAATCACCAAGCCCCACCTCGGCCCGCCCATGGAGTGCCCGGCAGGATGCGTGTTTGCAGCAGCACAATGGAAAATGGTGAATGCTAAATATAGGGAGAGCTGCTCTTAAGCACGGGTAGGTGGGGTGGAATATGTGCCATTGCAGTAGCTTGACTTTTGGCTAGTAAATAAGAGATGACAACAGGCAGGAAGAACTTCATTTATCCCTGAATACATGTTGTCTTGTGCTTCTGTCTCCTGCCAAGAATGGCCTCAAGGAAATAGGGAGCTCCTCACCACCTCCTGCACCTCTCCTTCCCTGTTCCTCTTTCTGCTTTTGACTGGTTTGCAAGGGCCAGCTGGCCCCTCTGTTGACCATACTCAGAAGATGCACAAGCACTGTGTAGTTAGATTCATAGAGAATCTCTCTCATTCATTGACAAATGAATATCTCACATCAAAGTCAGAGCTCACTGGAGAGGAAAAACTCTCTGTGGCTAATAGACCAGAGGTTCCAGGCTTCCATTTTCTTTCTCATTATTTTCTGCGATTATTCCCTGTGCTATTTAATGAGGAATGGTTGGTCCTACCCTGCCTGGTGCTGTAGAAGCCAGGAAAGCAGAGGATTCAGACTCAGCGATGTCACATCAAAATAGGCAAAGAGAGATGCCAGCTTGGGCTAGTCATCACTGAGTCTTGGTTCTCTGGTTCTCACTCATCTGGGGTTAAGCACTCAAAAAAGACAACTAAGTTGGGAACCCACTCACCCAAGTTTGAGGGTGAGTTCAGGCCTCCCATATTTTGTTTTGCCATGTGTAGAAAATGGTAAATAATGTTTCCCAGCCTGTTTCCATGTTTGCCTTCCAGGACTACGTGCAGGCTGGGCACTTTGCAGGACTAAATGCTGTTCTGTAATGCCATCACATGCAGACGTGTTAAAGAGACAAAGAAAGCAGAGTTCGAAGAGGACAAACAGACTCTTTTCAGAGAAAATGTTTTCTTGTGATTCAGCGTGTGAACTATAAAGTTACAGCATCAACCTCTTCTTTAATCTGGCATCTTGAAAAGCAACATTAAGAGTTAACATCTAGGTTTGTCATCTACCCTGGTGGCTTCAGTCGCTTTGAAGGAGCTCTAGGGAAGATTCTCACAGGACAGCAGTTGTTTTCACATTCCTTGTTTCAGATAGGTTTTTCCCCATTATATAGCAGGCAGTTTACATTGATCCATATGAAGCTTTATACATTAGCTAAAGGGGTTCCTGGAGTCTAGGTAGGAATTAATTTTGTTCTCAAGATCTTTGAGCCAAAAGGAGCTCGAAGTTCTTGCAGCGTTACCCGATTGCAGTGTTACCCGACTCTTCCCTTGCAGCAGCACCCTTCTCACCCTTGTGAACCCACCCTGCTCCTTCTGCCCTTCCTACTGGGTGCTCCAGAGTATCGATATCACCAGCGTGGCCACTACACATGGATGGGCAACGCTGCCTTCACCAAAGCAATTCACTGGTTGTATCAATGCTTGAGTCCATTGTCCAGGGGCTTAGAAATATAGAAATAGAGCAGACTTACATTTTCTTTGTTGACTTAGGATCCCTAATATCTCCAAATACCAAGAAAGTTAGTATGCCAGTACCTTCTGGGGCATGAGAGGATAACTATGCCTCATCTAACAGGAGCCACAGAAAAAAATAAACATCCACGCTAATCTCTCTCTGTTCATCCCACTCAGGGCAATGTAGACTTCTAAGACTGGTGGTGTGAGTCATACACAGGGGAACTTATCCATCTTCACTGACTGGAGAGACCCTGAATGGAAAGACCCACTAGAAAATGGCCAGCTGCTGGTGAACTAGGACCTATAGGAACTTTACAGTAGGACATGCAGCACTTGCTGGTTGAATGTTGACCAAGACTAAGCCTTCCCTTTGACTGAGACCAAGATACTGCAGTATAGATCCCAGCTCCACCCTGCTCTTGGCAAGTCTGGGATCTAGTTCAAACCATGGAGTAGGTCAATCAGCCAAAGCATAGAAAATATCCATTCTTTCTCCCCTGCTGCCTGATTTGCCAAACCCATAAGCTTGATCAATCATCAGAGCCATGGGATCTCTCCAGCATGGTCACAGCTGGTAGTGGGTTTAGCTCTGGCTGTTTGCAAGCCTGTTGGAAAGGAATTGCAGGTGTTCTTTGAGTGGATTTGTCATTCATTAGCAGGGGAATCAATCACACTCAGCCAGCTAAAGAGAGGTCAAAGTCTTGCGTGTCCTTTTGCATCTTTTGCAGATGTTCTCTTAAGTGGACCGTAGCTCGCTCACATACCGGATGTAGTGGCATAATGACAACTTCCTTTGGTCCCAGAAATTTCAGCAAAGCTCTCCCCACAAGGGGGGCATTCCCACCATGTTTGTTACAGAACTAGTGAGCACGCTGGAGCAGGTCCAGCCCAGCCCCTTGTTCTTCCTGGAATTTCCTTTTATTGTTAATCTCAACAGTGTGAAACATAGACCTCAGCTGGAGTGTTCTTCTGGACTTTCAACTTTCTAACCAGCAACCCTTTTCTGTGATGTTTATTCTCTTCACTGGAAGGAGAGATTCAACCTGCCTCCTTGGTTAACTGTTATTTTAACTGACTCAGGAAAAACAGCTCTGCTTTGCTGTGCCCTACCTTGCACTTGGCACAGAGCTGAATGCTGTAAAACCCTCCGTGTTTCTCTGCAGTGTCTTCAGATCTTCCGCCTTTCCGCGTGCATGCACCATTGCATAGGTTGCTTTGTATAAATATATCTCTCAAATGCAGAAACACCAACAAAGCAGCAACATCTTTCACCTCCAGAAACACAGGACATCCCTCTGGTCCCCTCAATAAATCGACTGTCCACTTGAGATGCCCCGGAGAATGCCCCATGGCTTCCAGCTACTGCTCCAAAAGGGCACGTGCCTCCGCTGGTTACTGGGACACATCTGCCACTGTGGGTGAACATCCAAAAAATTGGCCACTTAAATCACATTCCACCCTTAACTTGTGCCCCAGAAGTGGTTGCATTTCAACAAAGGGCAGAGGGGGGGTCGTTGGATGTGATGTCCACCCTTCCAGGTTGCTATATCCATATTATAATCCTCATGTAACTGCAAGGACTCTGCTGCAAGGACTCCCAGAGAGAGGAGACCAGGCCACATGCCGCAGATTACTGGGCATTTATTGCCTTATTTGTTAATTTTCTTCTTTTTCTCTCCACCCTGGCTTTTAACTCTCCTCCCTTTACTATCTTAGTACAGCTGCGGTCCAGCACACTGCAGGACAGGGGGTAAGTGGGTGTTTTATGTGGTTCATGCAAGTGTAGGGGTGCACTTGCAGAGCTCCCTCCTTCAGGCTTCTCAATCTCAGAGGCAAAACTGACATTTTGAGGACAAAGCAACTCCCCTGACACTGCAGCCTGCATCTGTGAGCTGAATCCCTCCTCTTGCAGGTAGCAGAGCGCTGAGGTTCCTGCTGCAAAAAGCAGGGTTGTATCTGATGTAAAATATCGAGGTGAAGAGTTGTGAATGCTGCTAATTCTCCTTTGCAGTGCCTGGGAACAATCACAAAATGCCAGCTCCCCAGGTACCCAATTAGCATCCTTAACCCAGCCAAGAGGATGTGGCTTTACCCTGTGCTGGGACAGGGATGCTCTCCAACGCTTGCTTGCACAGCATCGAGCAAAAGGCAGCTTTGAATCCATTTGAGCTTTCTCAGATCAACCCAAAACACAAGAATGAATAGTAATATTCCTTAGCTCTAATAAGTCCCATTTCATTGCCAATGTCTCAGGCTAAAAGAATTTCTTTTTATTGGTATGAGGCTGTAGGCAGACTCCCTCCAGTCTGGCTTGATCTCAAGTGGGTGAAGTGTTTGCTCAAGGTCTCCTGGCAACAATTTCCCAGCGTCTGGGCAGTAGATTTGGAAGTGGCTTAACCTGAATCAACAGTGACTCCACATTTGGGGTCATCTGGGTTAATAACCCCTGCCTAACCTGTCCTAGACCTGAGCACGAGAGAGAAAGTTAAACCCAACACAGATAGCCAGCACCCATCTGCAGCAGGGAAACATATCATAAACCTTTCCTGAGGTGCACTCAGGTCAGCACTTTGCTGGGTGTCCTGGCACCCTGCAGAGGAGAGATGATGACAGGGTCTCACGTCCTTGAGGTCTTTTCCTTCCCAGCTGCTGGGCAGCTCTGAGATGTCTGTGGTTTTGCAATCACCATGCAAAAGTGTCACTACAAGAAGGACATTGAGGTGCTGGAGCGTGTCCAGAGAAGGGCGACAAAGCTGGTGAGGGGTCTGGAGCACAAGTCTGATGAGGAGCGGCTGAGGGAGCTGGGGTTGTTCAGTCTGGAGAAGAGGAGGCTGAGGGGAGACCTCATCGCTCTCTACAACTGCCTGAAAGGGGATTGCGGAGAGGTGGGTGTTGGTCTCTTCTCCCAAGTGACTAGCGACAGGACAAGAAGAAATGGCCTCAAGTTGCACCAGGGGAGGTTTAGGCTGGATATTAGAAAAAATTTCTTTACTGAGATACTGGTGAAGCACTGGAACAGGCTGCCCAGGGAGGTGGTGGAGTCACCATCACTGGAGGTGTTCAAAAAACGTGTAGATGTGGCACTGCGGGACATGGTTTAATGGGCATGGTGGTGTTGGGTTGATGGTTGGACTTGATGATCTTACAGGTCTTTTTCAACCTTGGTGATTCTGTGATTCTGTGATTCTGTATTGCTGATGTGGGCACCTGCACAGACCTGCAGGAATGGTGAGGGACTGGCTGGATTGAGATTTCCCCTGTTATCCTCACCTCGTTTCCCCTTTTCCCCACCACACACCTTCTTGCAAATGCCCCTGGCAGAGTAGGTAGCTCTTCAGCTCTGTGCAGGGCAACCATCAGAGGCGAGGGTCGGGGAGTGAGGCTGTGCTCCTGTAGTTCCACTCCGCCTGTATTTGTCAGTAGCAAAGGGACAGGGACACAGGGAGGTACAGAGTTAGGTTGGGTTGCATTACAATGCAGGAGTGAAGGGAAGGAGAACAGGCCAAAAAAGTGCTGTTAACTGCGTTAGTCTTCTTTTCCTGAGCCGGGCTTGGCAGCCCCTGGGAGAGGTGCTGGGTACCTGGATGTTCAGCAGTGTCATGTGTCTGGAAGACAGTGCACCTGAAGAAGTTGCTTCCAGAAGAAGATGATATATGGGGTGTCTTGGTGCAAGTAGTCTTTGAAGGATTTTGCATGTCACACAGGGTCTGGTCTCAGCAGAAAGACTCCTGACTACAGCAGTATCAAGGCACAATCAGTCCCTCTTTTCTCTCATAAGCAACCAAAATTCAGTGAACCCCTAGCTATCTGTTGCAGTGAATTCTTTTGCAACTAGAGAGCTAGAGAGCTTCAGCTCTCTTCTAGTGCAGAGGTAAGTATTGTGGCCAGATGTTGTGATGCAAGCAGGAATTTTCCTGTCTCCTCTGCACTTGTCCAGCAGGGAAATACAGGACTTGTATTTCCATCCTTATCAATCTTTTGGTGATGCTGCATTCACCTAAGACAGACTTAATTTCTCAGAAAGACACTGCTCCAGCCAGGAGTCACCAGCTACTGTTAGGATTCATGCCAAGGAGTGAGCCATCATGTCTTACTGATGCAGTTTAGCTTTGTTGTCCATTAAATATGGCAAATAAAAATGAAATGTGCTGTGGTTTGTACTTATCTTTCTTAGGTTGCAGGGATTTAAGGGGGTTCTTTGTGCAACCGATGTCCTTCTGTAATTCCCATTACTGCTGATGAGAATGACGCTTTTCCACTAACTGGATGAAAGTCCCTTAAATTATCTACACTAAAACATGGGAGTAGGGAAATAAAAGGGAGGCAGTGTTTCAATTACCTTCCAGTTTGTTTTTATTCTTGTCTTTAAATACAGGAGAGCTCCATAGAAAATATAAAATAAAAACCCCACTATTAAGCAAGAAGAAGAGCAAATTAGTTTATCTGTACAAACCTTTAGTTCTTGGAAATAATAACATTTATTATAGATACTGCATGTTCTTTCTGTAGATCTCAAAACCTTTCATTGATGCAGTTCACTACTGCCTTGTTATATCTTATTGAGATGCAGGATGCAATTTACAGCTTGTATGGGGAAACTGAGGCACTGGAAGAGAAAAACACATGTTAAAAACTAAACCAACATCAGAATTAGAAATGAGACTTAGGAGTGGGATTCACCTAATCTGGCTGCAGTAAGTGACTCACTGGCCTAGCTTGACTTCCCACCGAAGAAGTGAATTCCACTTACAAAAAGTGTATTTCTCCCACAAGAAAATGCCAGTGTAAAGATGGGAGGTGCTGGGGATGCAGGATTTACACCAGCTCTGCCATGTTGATGTCCCAGAGAGGAGTTTTTGGGGAGGAAGGAAGCCAACTGTGGCGATTCATATCTCAGCAACCCGCAGTTTGGACCTGGCATAAGGGGAACTGCTCACAAGATGAGCTGAAAGCATCAATGGGAGAGTCAACATTGGAGTAGGGGAGGGAGCATGAGATTTTTGATGGCACTGAAGTAGGTGGAGGGGTCAACCACGATTCTGGGACATGAGGTTTCCATTTGACCCCCTCTTTACTCTTTATTTTTCCATCATATCTGAAAAAGCACAAGGGGAAGTGGGAGGACGTGCCCTGAAACTCCTGCAATCCAGGACAGGACGAGAGAGACAAGCAAATAGGACTTGCCCAAGGCTACCTGACTCAACCTGACCATTAACCCTCCTGTCCTGACTCCCAGCTCACTGCAACACCCAGCACCCCAACAAAGCCCTAACCACGTCCTAAATCCACCATGCTACCAATGGATGCTTCATGGAAGGGGGCCCACAAAGAAAAATCACGTACAACAAGCTCTCCCCCATCCCTTTCCTCTCTCTAGGCTTCGAACGGTTCGCCTCATCTCTAATAATTCAATGAGCTTTGTTATGACAGGGCAATGCAGTTAATGGAGAGTGAAATTGAAGAAGAATGTGTGGAAGTTGCAGCTTTTATCTCTAAAACAAATAGTGAATTCCTAGGGGCGACTGCAGCCCTGAACAATGATCCAGGCTGCTGGACCTTTGCAGGTTGCCCTGGTAACTCCCAGGCTGTTTCAGGGCAAATCCTTGTCAAAGAGGGAAGAGAAGGCAGCAAAGCCTATGGGAAGAGATTCTGAGTTGGCGTTTGGAGAGCAGCATGCACCCAAGTGGGAGGCATGAGAGATATTTCTGTTGGAGGGACACGCTGCACTCAACGACAAGGCCCAAAGGATCATCTTGGAAAATTCCCACTGAATCCAGGAGACTGGGACCCCAAGGAGTTCCCCTGCTCCATCCAGAAGGAAATAACACTGGTCCATTGTCCAGCAAAAGGGAGCAACCCACCCCAAATCTATTTTAGACGTCTCCTTCTGGTCCTTTCCAGCCCACAGACCTCTGCAGGACTTTGCGGGGAGGATGAACAGAAGGTGCTTTGGAGTGATACAACTCTCCACTCACTCTGGGCTTGAAAAAAGAGATGCCTATTTAGCTGGAGATATGCAGAGCGACAGGTTTCCACTAGTGCCTATTTCTAGCAGCGGAAAATGTGTCTAGCTGCTTGCCTGTCCCTCCTAAAGGACTGTTTGTTTTTCTTTCCTGCATCCCTTCCCCTTCCCTTTTAATACAAACAATTAGGTGAGCTCTGTATGAAGGACAACGCAAGACAGAAGCAATGTGAAACTTCCAGATGTATCTATGAGTACTCCTTAACCCCAACGGGGAGAGTTTTGCCCCTCCACATTGCCCTTTCCAAAGCACCTGCCATACAACACCCATTAATATCCAATGTTGCAGCTCCGTATCTCCTCTCTGGGAACACACTTTTTGCCATGAAGACATCTCCAGTACCTGAGATGCCTCCAGGCACCTATGTCTAATCCATCCCAGCCCCACCACATCAATAGTTGAACCAGGGCTGCCGTGCAGCCTGCAGGGCAGGGGAGAAAGGTGACCATTTGGATGGAGTTCATCAAAATAGTTTCGCTTCTCCCACAAAGCCATGGAGATGTGCGGGCAGGGCTCAGTGCCTTCCAAGTGCAGAGGGGGCCCTGCCCTGGGAGGCAGCCGGGTTTTATCTCCTTGTACCAGGCTTACTGAAGGGTTTGGAAAGGATTCAAGGAGGAGGCACTAAGCCAATGCAGTTACGTGATCTGGTGTGCAACACGGGCTTCTGCTGATATTAGGTTGGTTCTTGAGCCATCTGAAAGCAGCACTTCTCCGTGCACTGCGTGTGGGGCTCAGCCCCAGATTCAGGTGCCTGATAAAGTCTTCTGCAGCCATCTGAGGTGCCCTAGGTGGTCTGAGACATCCCCCTGGGGCTGGTGGACGTGACATGGGACAGGTGAGACAACTGTGCACCCCTGGACTGGCAAGCAGGGGCTGGGCAGGACCCCTTGCCAAGCAGGATACCTATTTTTAGGCAATTGAATTGAACCCCAAGTCAAGGCAGTGAGTGGGGTTTAGACAGCGATTCAGCGCATCTGATGTCTTTGTGTCCTTCAGGCGGATAATTTCTCTCCAGGCTCTTTGGAGATCAGGATTCAGTCGCTTAAACAGAGGCTTAAACAAAGGCTGTGGGGTGTTGCACACTGTGGTGTAATGCCAGCTGGACCAGGGCTGTTGACCCAGAGGGCTTGGGTTTCACAGAAGCCTTGTGCAGCCCCATGAAGACATCTCTAGCACCTGAGATGCCTCCAGGAACCTATGATTAAGCAAATACACAGTACCCTCCTTTTCCAGTGATGATAATGGCAGTTCCAACACCATCTCAAATGGAGTTACAACTACCCTGGAGACACAGACACACAAATGTAGGTGTCTCGGTCAGGACCCAAATCCACCCACAGACGGGTACGTGTGTGCATCTGTGTGTGGTTGAGATGGTGACTGACCTCCTGGAGAACGTGCGTTGCAGGAGGGTTAGCAACATGCTGAAAATGAGGTTTCTCGCTTCTTCTCTTAAAAAATTAAACTCAAGAGAATCAGAAGTTATACCTGTCTGAGCAGCCAAGTCCAAAGCAGAGCGAAGGAACAGAAGTCCTTCAGTACAGGATCATAGTTGAGATCGGGAGATTATTTCAGAGCTGAGGGCTGAACCCAGATTTTATAAGTCTTTGTCTAATACCTCAATTCCAAAAGGATTTTTGCCTCTTCACTCGCAGGACTTTGGGAAACTGCAGCTGGCACGGAGAGACATATGCTGGACTGTTCTTAGCTTTCGCAAGTCAATTCCTGCTCCCGAGGCAAGCTGCATTTCGGTTCCTCCTGCTAGGTCAGATGCAGGCTAAGGAACAGACCCCCACATGACACTTCTGACTCCCCAACTTCTGAAATACATGGAAATCTCCTCCATTTCCCATCCTGTGCACACCACAGACTTTCTCCCTGTTCTTTTCTCATGAACAGCCTCTTCACTTTGGGTCTAGCTGCAAGCTTCACTCCATCAGTGGTCCCATTTCCTTGAGGCTATCTGTCAGGCAGACATCAGACCATAGGTATTTTTGTCTCTTGCTGAAAGGAGCGTAGTTTGCTGCAGGTTTTTTTCCTTTCCTTCCTGAAATAGCCACTGGTGATCATGACCCCAGGATCCCACGTGCTGTTGTTCACGCTGTTACTCATGCCAGAGGTATCAGCCCCATGCGCTGCCGTTCGTCTTCCCATCTTAACCCGGAAATTTTAATTCCAAACATTATTACTTTGTGCCCCTTCGCACAAGGAAGATAGGTGATGACATTCAATAAAATTGGATTACTGGCAAGTTAAATGATCCTAAGCTGGATCTCAGCCCGAGAATTTTCATGCTGCGTAGGCTTTCCTCGGTCATTTTCTGTGAAAAGAGGTAAATACTGCAAGGATGCCTGGAGACATCAGTCAAATGTTATGACGAATCTGAACACAGCTGAGAAGGAATTACATGGTACATAGAAGAAAAAGCTTTCTTTGGGAATTTAGCCCAGTGCTGTGAGGCACAAGAGCATCTCCTACCTTACGTTTTCTTTTCCTTTGTCCAGTTTACTTTTAAATGGCAGAAGAAATGGGGTTTCCATAGCCTTTGGGGAACCATGAAAGCCTCTTACGGTTTCCCCAACAAAGAAATCTTGTGTCATGTGAAGTCTTCCTCCTCCTGAGACAGTTTCATCCCAGCTGAGTAACATACCTTAAAACCACTGGCTCCCTGTCCTGCTCTTTCACAATCTTAGATAAATATTTAGCTGGGACACAAAGAACTAGGTGTACGTGAGTCTGTGTGTGTTATCACATCAATATCAAGCTTAAAAAAGACACCTGACTGACTTAAGCCTGTGAGATTCTAAATAATAATGTCAATAATAAATTTTAGAGTCAATTCTTATCTTTTTCACTCTCCAAAGGGTTTCTCTGCATCTCTAAGGCATGCCTTTTCATGTTCGGAGTTGAAAGCAAAAGCCTTTACATAATTTCCTGACCCCATGATGCCAGTATTTAGGAAAACCTCCAGAGCTGGGACACTCGTGATAAAGCTCCCAATTAGCAATGTTGCATGTCTTTGGTTGCAAAAGACGGTTTACCTGTTTCTATGAAATGCTGCTGCCTTTTTGACACCCCTAGAAGCACCCAGTTTCCCACATTAGGGCTTTTTCCGAGCTATTCCCCCAGCTGATGGTTAGGCATCGGAGCGGGATATGCTTTAACAGACATCCAGCTTTTGAAGCAGCTATGCTAAATATCCCTTTCTCTTTTCCTTCAGCTGCTCATGATTCATAGTCTTGATCTGACACCCTCTTAGTAATTATCCCCTTTGCGGCAGAGACGAGAGGCAGATCCCGAGCCGACGCAAGTGGGCAGGCGCCTATACCCTGCAAAGCAGCAGAAATAGTGCGAGTCCTTTCTGCTACCCCCTTGGAAAAGGAGGTTTAACACCATGTTTCTGGATGAAGCTGTTTTCCCAAGAAGCGGAGGACGTGCCGTTATTGTAGCCACCATGGTAATTGCCAGCAGCCAAGGCTTGCATCAAGGGAGGAGCTGCATGGCCGTGCAGCGGGAAGCAGTCAGAGGAGGTCGGAGACCCTCTGGAGATGGCCCTGCTGCGTGGGAAGCAATACCCAGCACAGATTGCAGAGCCGTTATAATTTGAGTATCCAGTGATGACCGTAAAACCCCCGGAGGAAGCTTTCTGCACAGCATCCACCCTCCCCCTGCGGTGGCTGCACCCTCCTCCTTGTCTCTTAAGGCAAAAGGAGGTCCAACAGGCATGCTGAGAGCAGGACCCTGCTGAGAACTGGCAAAACTCCCTGCGTAAGTGGCAGAGTGCCTGTTCTGATAATTTAAGAGAAATCCTACAGCCCAGATGAGCAATCTAAACAGGCTTATGCATCAAATGCTCAGGAGGTGAGGTTCCCTCCTCCCTCCACAAGGCCAAAGGACCAGCACAGCCCAGACCTGCTGATGAGACCAGCCAGATGGATTTCTTCTCCCCTTAACTCTCATTGCAGCACAAACCCACCGGCCTTGGAAGCCAGCCTGATTTTTAAGCAGATTTCAGGCCATTCTGTTTTCCTTAGGTCTATTTTAGTTGCTGCCAAGGGAGCTCTGCTCTTGTCTGTTCTTGCCACAGCCCTCACCTGCTATGGACACCCAACACACTTTGGGGGAGCCCCAGTCTCCCAGGAACTGTTACCCCAAAGCAATGTGCCGCGGGATATTTTTGCAGTGTATTACAGGTGCTGGTGCAGCGAACAGAGAGTTCGAGGAGCTCAGCATCACTTTCCTCCTCCTCTCTATCCCAGGGCCACTGTCACTGTACTGATGCGGCTCAGGTTTTTCCCTAAGCTGTCCTGACTCGGCAGCTAACATGGAAATACGCTGATTGGGAGAGTGTGTGTGGGGGGGGAAATGTGATCTGTTATTAAAAATATTCTGCAGGGAGGGAAGGAACGGCCTCTCTAATACTGGCAAGATTAATAATGTGCATCGACACATTCATTCATATATTGCAACTCCAGTTTCATGGCTTTTAGGTACTGTGTAATGCAGAGTTGTAGCAAGAGGAGGTAAGGCTGGGCTGAGGGACACGGAAAGTCTCGCTGCACTGACCCAGAAGCTAAATCAGGACGAGAAACCTTTTCTGGGGATGACACAAAGCAGGTAGGGAGGGCTGAATGAGCTAACCCAAGCTTCTCCTCAAGTCTTCTCAAGGTGACCTTGCAACAAGAAGAAAGTTCAGCTTTAACTGAAGGCATCAAGAAAACCAAATTTGAAGAGTCATTTTTGAAGTGAAGGTTATTTTTACCACGTCTGGGTCCAGGCTGGGAAGGTTCTTGGTTCAGCTGGATCTGCCAGTCCAAGGGGGAGGATTGGGTGCAAAGCTCTGAGCTTATTTTTAGTCTCTTCCTAGCTGCAGTGAACGCTCCTTGCCTGAACTCTAGATAAAAAAATTTCCAGTGCCTTTCCCGCTTGCCACAAAAAATGCAAAGATTTGATAATAATTTTGTTCTTAGTACTTTGGGCATGTTGCTTTCTTCGAGACACTCTCAAACTGGTGCAAACCTTTCTTAGAAAACATCTTATGCAAATGTGCATCAACTTATTTAAATACTATTTGAAAGTGTAGCTTAGTTTCGGAGGGTGTGCTGGGGTAATGTGTGGGTCCGAAGCTTGGTGTGAGCTCCGTGCCCGGCCTCTAAATCTAGGAATGACCACAGCTGCCGCAGAGGTGGGGTGCTGCCCCCCACCAAGGCAATGACCCCCGCAGCAAGCCCCCACACTGTGCATGCCCTGGGTCTTTGCCATCTCCTGCTCCAGGGACTTCCCATGGATCTGGGGAATTTTGTACCATCGGAGCATAGACAGTGGAGGGGGTGTACCTGCAGAGAGCAATCTCAAATTAACCCCCACCTCCAGATAAGAACCCCAAATCAAGCCCCAGCCATGGTGAGAATCCCGAATCAACCCCTATCTAGATGAAAATCACCAAGTAACCCCCACCCAGATGGGAATCCAAAATCAAGCCCCCATCCAGATGAAAATCCCAAATCCACCCCCAAATGCCTACCCTGATAAAAATCCCAAATTTCCCCCATGTAGATGGGAATTCCAAACTGACGCCCAAGTCCCCATCCAGATGAAAACGCCAAATCCACCCCCCCAAACCTCCATCCTGACAAAAACTACAAATCCCCTCCAAGCCCCCATCCTGATGAACACCCCAAATCCCCCCAACATGCAGGTAGAAATCCTATCCCCCCTCAAGCTCCCACCCCAATGAAAACCTAAAATCCAACTCCAAACCCAGTGAAGCCCCCAAATCCCCCCCAAGCCCCTAACTCCAACAACCCCCCCCAAATCCCCCCATGCAGGGCGGAATCCCACCACCCCTGAAGTCCCCATCTCGATGAAAACCCCAAATCCACCACCAAACCCAACGAAACCCCCAAATCCCCCCATGCAGTTGAGAACCCCAAACCCATCCCAACGAAAACCCCAAATCCTCCCCACCTCCCCAGTTCAAATGAAACCCCCAAATACCCCCTTCATGCAGGTGGGAACCCCAAATACCCCCGAAACATCCCACCCTGATGAAACCCCCAAATCCCCCTCATCCAGATGGGAACCCCAAATACCCCCCCAAGTCCCTATCCCGACGAAACCCCCAAATATCCCCCATCCAGATGGGAACCCCAAATACACCCCCCCCCAAGTCCCCATTCCGATGAAACCCCCAAATCCCTCCCATCCAGATGGGAACCCCAAATCCCCCCCCAGGTACCCATCCCGATGAAACCCCCAAATGCCCCCCATCCAGATGGGAACACCAAATACCCTCCCCAGGTCCCCATCCCTATGAAACCCCCAAACGCTCCCCATCCAGATGGGAACACCAAATACCCCCCCCCAGGTCCCCATCCCGACGAAAAACCCAAATTCCCCCCCATCCAGATGGGAACCCCAAATCACCCCCCAGGTCCCCATCCTGATGAAACCCCCAAATGCCCCCCATCCAGATGGGAACCCCAAATGCTCCCCATCCAGATGGGAATCCCAAATACCACCCCCAGGTCCCCATCGGAACCCCAAATACCCCCCCCAGGTCCCCATCCCGATGAGATCCCCAAACACTCCCCATCCAGATGGGGACCCCAAATACCCCCCCTAAGTCCCCATCCCAACAAAACCCCCAAATGCCCCTCATCCAGATGGGAACCTCAAATACCCCCCACCAAGTCCCCATCCCGATGAAACCCCCAAATCTCCCCCATCCAGATAGGAACACCAAATCCCCCCCCAAGTCCCCATCCCAATGAAACCCCCAAATGCTCCCCATCCAGATAGGGACCCCAAATACCCCCCCAAGTCCCCATCCCAACAAAACCCCCAAATGCCCCCCATCCAGATGGGAACTCCAAATCCCCCCCCCCACCCCGGTCCCCATCCTGACGAAACCCCCAAATGCCCCTCATCCAGATAGGAACCCCAAATCCCCGCCCAGGTCCCCATCCCGACGAAACCCCCCAATCCCCCCCGCAGGTCTCCCCCCCCCCCCAAGAGCCACTCTCCATCCCCAGCCCCCCCCCAGGTCTCCCCCCTCCGAGCCGGGGGGGCGGGGGGGCGGGCCGGGGCCGCGCTGCCCCTCCCCCGGCGGCGGGAGAAAGCGGGGCGGGGGGGGACGGACGAGCGGGGCCGGGGCCGGGGCCGGGGGAGGGCAGCGGCCGCCCGCCCGCCCCGCCGGGGAGAGAGCGCCGGGAGCCGCGGCGGGGACGGCCGCGCCGAGGCACCATGCGGGCACCGCTGCTGCTGCCGCTGCTGCTGCTGCTCGGTAAGTGCCACCTCCCCGCGCCCCCCACGCCTCTCCCCCCTCAGCTGCCCCGCTTTTTGCCCTCGCCTTGCTTTCCCCCCCGTCCCAAGCATCCCTCGCCTTTTCCCTTCCCCTCCTTTTTCCCTTTACTCTCGGCTAGTTCGAAGCAAATCAGGCAGAAAGGCGGAAAATAAACGGGGGGATGCCGAGTGCCCACCCGCTTTCTGGCTTCTTAACCCTCATATTTAGAAACTAAGCCCATCAAACCGTCCGCGGCAGCTCAACTTGGGGCGCAAGAGCCGCAGTGCTTGTTTCTTTACGCAACGCTATGAGCTAAACACGCCGCTTCTTCACTCCCTCATCCAGCTTCGCAAAGCCCCCGGTCAGGGGTTCGGGCTCTTGGGAGACCGATGTGCAAAGCACTGAGCCTCGCACCCCTCTTTTGGGGTCCCGTCGAGCGAGGGGCGACCTTCGGTTGGGTTCGGTAGGGCCGCTCTTGCAATGGTCCAGCGCGCCTGGTGCTGCACGCATCGAACGTGAGCCTTCGCCCTTGGTTGGTGGAGGTGGAGTGGGAAAAGAAGGGGGAAAAAAGCTGGTGGGAGACACCAATTCCCTGATGGAAGTTGATGATGGGGTTGCAGAAAGGATAAACTTCTGGAGACCCTTTGCTGTGGGGCAGCTGTGGACCCGTGCGGGATGGGGGCTGCATCCCGCTGGGGAGGTTTGGGAGTGGGAGTGGAAACGGTGCCTCAGGTCCTGCCATAGTGCTGGGGTTAAGGGTGCTGTGGAAAAGGTTGTGGGTGATGCAGCAGGAGGTCTGGCTCTTCAGTAGGGTGTTCCGTGGGAGAGATGGCCATAAACCGCACCGAAAAGTAGCAGGGAAAGGAAATGCACTGATTATTTTAAAAGTGAATAAAGGCAGGGAGGAGGGGGGTATTTCTCCCCTGTATTCAGGGAAGATGAGGAATGGGGAAAATAAAATAAAATGAAATAAAATAAAATAATCTAAAATAAAATAAAATAAAATACAAATAAAATAAAACAAAACAAAACAGAACAAAACAAAACAAAACGAATTAGGAGAAGGTGAAAACTTGCTCTGGGTCATGTCTCCCAGCAGAGCCTCTGCTGAGCTGAATGTGCTTTTATTCAAGGTAACAAAAGCTGGGGGACGCTCCGGAGGTAAAAGCACAAGTGGAGGCAGGGCTCTGGAGGGTTTAACTGCGGGGTGAATTCACGGCGGTCCGGCTGAAGCCTCTGCCTGACGGGTTTCCTCCTGCTCCTCTGGGCACCAGGGCTTGGTGGGCCAGCAAGTGGAAGCCCCCATCTCCCCCTGACACTGACATGGGCTTTAAAATAGCCCATTAAATCTCAAGAAGCCTCAGCCTCATTAATATTGGCATAAAGCAAGAGCTGTTAATGCAATTTTTCTTGTGGCGGTCAGAATTCAGCTGAGTTTAGCTGACTTTGCCTTCTCAGAAGGTTTTGTTCTGTTTTTCAGAACAGAGGGATAAATATGCTGGGATTGGTACGAAACAGGCTTTTAGCGGGAGGATGGTGGGGGGACCTGTTTCTACAGCACTCTCAAGTGATCCTATTACATTTTTCTCAGAAATTATTTGATTAAATCCTTCAAAACAGTGTTTTCTGCCATTAGTGCTGCTCTTAAGTTTTGAAATAAGCTCCTTAGAGGTGCTTTTATGTTGCTCCCTGAGTATTGGCACCAGGATTTTCTTTCTTAGGGGCCAAAATAGGCATCCTTCCTTGCTGGATGTTTGGGCTTGGGGTCCCAGCAGCGCTTACCTCTAAGACTGGTACCTCCTGCAATCATTTGAGCTACTCAAAGCCTAAAATGCATCTCCCTCCCCCCCCGCCCCCTTAAAATGGGAAGATGTTGGGTTTGTAAATGAAACTGTAAGATTTTTGGTGCCTTAAAAAATAGTAATTGGGATGGAGCGTATATGGTTTGCTGTTTAAATTGGATGTGAAATGGGCAGGTGAGCAAGGAGTTGGGATTTCGGAGCGTGGTTTTGGGTGTCATGAGGAAGAAGGTGAGAACATCGTGTGTGGGGCAGAGCAGAATCGAGCCCAAAGCCGCTTAAGTTTTTAAAAGCAGCTATTTTGAGTACGGCTATTTCACTAGCAATACTGGCTTTCAGGTTCGTATCATCCCAGACCCCTGATGCTGCAGAGATCCCCCCTAATTTCCCCTGCTGTAAATCAGAATAAAATCAGCCTCAGACAAGGCACAGCCAGTGTGTACAAGAGATGCAGCGAACGTGACATGGGGCAAAAAACATCTTTAAATTCAACCAACCTGCGCGGGGCTCAGAGTTCCCCATTACAGCCTGTTCACAGGACAGTTGATTTTATTTATTCTTTCCCCATATTAGATCTTCTATCCCACAGGGGGTACGATAGCAAAATTGCATCAGGAAGAGAAAAACAATACTTTTTATCCTCAGAGGATTAAAAAGAGCCACAGCTCAAACCTGTCCTGGGGGCAAAAAAGGCAGGAAGGGGTTTTACCGGAGACCAACCCTTTGCCTGGCTCAAAGCAAACCAAAGATTGATGGGTTTTAAACCCTTGTTGCCAAAACACCCCTTTTCATGCCCAAAGCTGCGCCGGCTCCCTGGTACTGGGAGTTCATGTTTGTCCAAGACAGGCTGTCAAAGATGGGGATTTTTTAAAATCCGTTTGATCCATTGAATACTAATCTTAACACGGGAAGGAGAAGGCAATTGGGGCCGTGTCTACAGGAGGGGAAAAAAATTGTTAACCAGAGAGTTTTAAAATCAGCACTGAGGCGGAGCGTGTCTTCTTCTTATATATTTGCTGTCAGAGGAACTTCGATAAGGTTTTTGCAACCTTTTTGCAAGCCATTTTAGCGGTGCAATGCTTTTGATTCTGCGGTGTCAAAGCAGATACAGTAACAAGGCTCTGTGAGTCTGTTTAGGAGGCTTAATTAAAGAGTTGTTTGTAAAGCACTTGAAGATCTTTGGATGAAAGGAGCTGGAACCGTGCAGTACACTGATTTAATTCCAGAGAGTTGCTTTAAAGGTTTATGACGAGGAGGCTGGTGATCATTCACGTTGGCGGTGATGGGAGACTGGCTGGAAATACCTGCTCTCAGCATTTGCAGGGGGGCTGAGGTTGCTCTTTGCTTATTATTTGCCCTATAAATCACGCATTTGCTTTCCCCATCTGCACTCTCTAAAATCACAGAATCACAGAATCACTAAGGTTGGAAAAGACCTGTAAGATCATCAAGTCCAACCATTAAAAAAAAAAACAAACAAACAACAAACAAACAAACATCCCACACACCCACAAAAAAACCAAAACCACCCACAAACCACAAAACACACCACAACCAACACCAAAACAACCCACCCACACCACACAGCACCATGCCCATCAAGCCACATCCCACAGTGCCACATCCACACGCTCCTTGAATACCTAAAAAGATGTAAGTCTGCCGACACAAGCTCTGGGGTGTTTTGGGGCTCAGGCCACGGGGCTGGTGGAGGTTATTTATAGCCCGCGAGGACCCCTCAGGCTGTGCAATAGCCCCTGTGTTGTTCTGGGTGTTCCATCGCTATACGACAGCAGAGAGGAGCTGTTTGGGTTTAGGTGCAGGACCGCATCCATCCCACCTGCTCGCATCTGCCCTGAATTTTGCCCCCTTCTCCATGACGCTGGACTGGGTGGCCCCTTTTCCCAGTCCCCAAGGATCTGGGTGGCCCCTTTTCCCAGTCCCCAAGGATCCACCGCAGCACCCAGAGCCCCTTGATGCTCTGCGGGGCTGGGGAGGATGGGGCGAGTGGGGCTTTATCCTTACAGGGTGGTGCCCTGGGGAAGCGAGATCCCCCCATAACACCCATCTGAGCTGCTCTGTGCTACAGGAGGCTCAAACCCCAAGCCCAGGTGCCTTCAGTAGCTACATCTCCAGGTGGTCCAAGCAGTAGCAGGACCAAGCACGTAACAAACAACCCACCCATGGGTGCGCAGAAATTCCTCCCTCCCAGCTGCTGAGCTGATGGGGAGCGACATACAGGCAGAAACGTGCAGGTTGGGAGCCTGAGTATCCGCCTCACCTTCAGTCCTGCTCCCAGCCCGACAGCACGCTTGCATGACAAGACGACCACCCTCAGGTCTGCTGAAAGCAGAACATCACGGGAGGGTTTGAACTTTGCAGGAATCTGGGTGGCCCGGTTTGGTCCATTCCCCATGTGCAGGCATGTGAAATCTCGCAAACCCTCCGAAGCGTTTTCACATGCTTCTGCCAACTTCCTCATCGAAAGCCTGTTTACGTGCACAGCTTCTTCCATAACTGGCCAATCTCCACCTAAGGATGTTGTTTCTGAATTCTTGCAATGCCTGCCCTTTCCTTCACAGAGAGCTCCTGACCAAACCTTGCTTTTTTTTTTATTCTAACGATGCACACAGTCATCTGGCATTTGTTGTTCTCCAGCTACCTGCACTCCGTTCACCGCAACCCCCAGGGCTTCGCCGAATAGTCCACGTTGCAGAGAGCAGTGCCTTTGGTTTTGGGATTGCCAAGCAAATCCATCGAGTCTTTCTTTCTCTTGCAGCTTGTGAGACAACCAGGTTCGAGCCAGATTCTGCATGGGGGTCTTGCAGATCCTACTGCATGGTGGGGTTTGGGGATGCACCACCCATCTCCCCAGAAACCCTTTCCGTGTGCCATAGGGGCTTAACCAAAAAAAAGAATCCCTGTCTTTTCCCCGAACTGCCTGGTGTGATGGTGTCCCACACCCCAGGGTGAGGTGCTTTCTCCTGTTGCTTCTTTGTTATTTGGGAGGGATGGGGACAGTTCATCTGAGCTTCATCAGGTTTTAACAGCTGTAATTGCATATTTATCTGTTGTAGCGCTGGGCTGAATCCTCGTGCTGTTTTGCTTTGGAGGTCCTTGAGGAATACGTAGATCCACTTAAAACTGGGTAGAGGCATGAGATGTGCTCTGCCCATATCACAACTCCAGTTTTGAGGTGGCTAAGCATCGGGACTAGCCTATATCCCAAAACACATTACTTTTAAGCTAAACAGCCCTGTCTGAGAAGGTAGACAGAGCTGGGGAGAAAAAGATGATCTGCCTTGTTACTGTACAAAAATCATACATGATCTGCTATGGTCTGAAGAGCTGTTTAAAGGACTGGCTGTGCTGCAGTTTCTCTCTCTGTTTTGCATGTGTCTGCTTAGACTACGTGCTGTTTGGTGGAGATACCATGCGGTGAGTGTTTAGGGATGGGGAGATGCTCTCAGCTGGGTCTCCGTGGCTGCTGCAGTACAAACAAATCAGTTTGTACCAGAAGTCCTGGTGAGTAGGGGGCTGCAATGCAACAACGGCTTTCCATGGCCAGAAGCAACCTCACGATGCTGCAAGGGGAGAAGTCACAAGTCACATTTAGAGGGCTTTTATCATGACACCTAGTAAATCTGGAGCTTGACCCTGTGCTGTGATTCAGGAGGAGTTGCTGACTTTGCACTGCTCGTTTCTACCCCTTTACAATGTGACCACCTGGGACCATGCTGACACAATGGTATTTTTCTTCTAGCTAAACTTCCAGGTGATGGGTATCAGTGTCCTCACCTCCTTCCAACAACCAAGGGAGAGGGACAGGTTCCTTCGAGGATGACTTAGCCTGCTTCAGGTTAGCTGCTGGCTTTGAATGGCAAATAGTGCTAGAAATAGCGAGTGCCTGGGGGAGTCTTGGAAAATGCCGATAGTAACATTACTGCCTTCTGGGAATGCAAAGCTCTGTGGTGGGTTATTTGGGGTGACCTTCTTGGGGGTTGCATGCACATATTGACTTGACTTGAGCCATAGCGTGTCTCAGAGTCAGCCTTCAGTACTGAATATTGCTGAAAGCCATTGGGAACCGGCAAATGCCTGGGTGCCCTACCAACCCTAAAGAGAAAAAACCCCTCTCTCCTTCAAGAGATGGAGTGAAGTTTCTCCAAACCCCAAAGGCACCAATATCCTCCATTGATCATCTGCTTATTGGGTCCCAAGTCTCCTCACTGAAGTTTTTCTCATCACTAAATGTGGCTGCTTTGCAAATGTTTGCATATTTGCAGCTCACGCTTCTCTGCGTGTTGCAGGCACCTTTTCTGTCCCGTAAATAACATCCGTCTCATGGCTTGCTTGGCCGCCGGCCAGGAGCACTCCGCAGACGCCGGTGACAGTTTGGTGACAAAGTATTGCAAGGAGTCAGGGAGAATGCAAACGACTTATTAAAATTAACTGAGTGTAACACCTTGATGCCCAGCATAGAGCAGAAGAGGTAACGAAGGAGAATGAGCCTTTATTTTGGGCGACGGGAGTTCAGCGCTGCTGAAGCACCTGCTTTTAGATGTGCATCCACAATAAACTGGCTGCGGGAAGGCAACATGCCAGGTTGAGATTTGGCTTTCAGCATGGCTCAACTTGTGCGTAATGTCCAAGGTCCCGCGTCTCGGTGTAGTGCTGGGGCTGGGCGGCAGCGGAAAGGGAATGGGCCCCGGTTTGGGCAAGCTGGGATGAGCTGCCTTGCGGAGGAAGGGAAAACTGGGACTCCTGGTGTTGCCAGCTCTTCTGCAGTTGTGGGCAAGTTGCTTTTTCCTCCCACTGAAAGACCCAAGGTAATGCCGTGTAGGTTCAGATACTTAACCAAGGTGTTTAAGGTTGGAGCTGAGTTGCCTTTGAATCTAGCTGCTGTAAGTGGAGAGAGAGAGGGGCATCTTCTGGAGGCAATTCAGATGTGTCTTGGGATGATTTGGCCACTAGAGATGCTTGTGTCCATACGTGCTCCCCAACAGGGTCTGATGTTACATCAAGGATCTGCCCCTGGAAACCCTTATGTTGCACAACAGTATCTGTATTTGCTTAAAAATGTAAAAAAATGTGGGTTTCAGGATTTGGAAGAACTTCTTGGTGGTGAGTCAGGAGTACACCCTAAAGACTGCAAAATGGAAAGGCGGATGAGAAGAACACAGTCTTTGGGTTTAAAAACCAAGTCTGTGTTTGCAGCCACGTGCGGGACAGATGCCTTAGAAATAGGCAGATGGGATCTGCGTTAAAACCCCCTCCAAAATGAAACAGGTAATTTTTAATTTCTGAGTTAGTCCCATTTTAGATGTTGCTTTGAGGTCTGGCTCATATTCTCAGCATCCTTAATAAAAATTGGATTAATCCAGAGGCTTTTTCTCTGTCTTAAAAGCTCTGTGTGCAGAGGCTTTGGTCTTACGCCACATGGCTCATGAGACTGGTGAAAGGGAGGAGGAAGGTCATTTTGCAGTGGAAGAATAAGGCCTTAGTTATTAATGGCAAAGGCTGAAATTTTCTCTCTCAGCCTTAATTGATTTTAGTAAAATTAGCTGGAGGAGGAGGTAGAAATTGTCTTAGAGTTATTAAGCTGCAGTACTTAAAGGTACATTGTAGAGAAATGAGGAAACAACCTTGTCAGGCATTTATTCTACGTGGCTTCTGCTAGATACAGGCAAAGAGAAAATGCTAGATTTCTAACTTTGACAAAGGGGACTTGAAAGACTCTGCAGAAGGGTTTAGAGAAACTGTGTTTGAGAAAGTCCTTCTTTGAAACCTAATAGCAAAGGCCACATTTTTTTTCTCCTCCCCAGAGTCTAAAGGCAGGAGGGTGAGATAAGGCATTCCACCACATACACAAATGGGGAAAAAAAATGGAAAAGTTTAAATGATACTGCTGCAGCCTGCCGAAAATGGATAGCTCTCAGGGTGACTATTCTACGCTGCTTATCAAGATACTGTATGCCTTGACTATGAGAAAAAGCAGAGTAGTTAAAGCAATGCACTGTGCTACCCAGCACGGATCCAGTTAGCAGTGGTTATACTGGAATAACATTAAGTAACTGAGGTCCTGGACATATATATAGAGTATATATATGAATATCTATATACTAAATAAGCAATTAAAGTAGTCCTTCTTGGACATTTCTGATTTATTAAGCAATAGAAGAAATGTTTAAAGCACAGGTAAGCGAAGCAAGTTTTCTACCCGGTACTAGGCCAGCTAATAAAGAGCATCCTCAAACCAGGTTGCGATTGCACGACTCCAAAACCAGCATTCTCATTCATGCATTTTTTCAGCCTTCCTCCCACTGTCTAGCTGCTGGTGACCTGATTTGGTTTTGGAGCCTAAACAAATAAAAATAACAAATAAACAAATAAAACCTTATTCCCATGGGTTTCTCCTGGCAAGGTGGAGAAAGTGGCAACACTCAGTAAATGCATGAAATGACCCCCCTCTTGTTTTATTTTCCCTTTTTTATTTTTTTCTTCTAATATTGCTTTAGTTTTCAGACGAATCAGTCCCCTGATCTGGCTTGACACAATGCTATGAAGTGCATTGTGCTCTCCGCTGCCTCTTTCAAAGGGCGCATGAATTTATGGCGGATGAAAGCAATGCCATAAATGCACCAACATCACCTGTGGCAGTGAAAAGCTGAGCGGCAGCGATGAGTGTGCTGCAAATGGCATGAACCAGCAATTGCCATGGGGCTCCCGGCAAAGCCTGATCCAGCCCAGAGACAACCGGGGCAAAACAAAAGCAAAATGGGACACGGCATCATATCAGCTGTGAAGCCGGCAAATGAAAATCAATCACACCCTTGGCCCCATTTTTCAAGCGTGCAGGAGTTAATCTCAGCCCACCATCACCTCCACACTCGCCCGAGCCTCGGGGTAGTTCCCATGCCAAAAAAGCAATGATGAGAGATGCTGACCTCTTTGGCACAAGTGATAAATTTTCCTGTCCTGAACGGTCATGTGTAATATTGTGGAAAACTAAGTTTTGAGCTTATACAACACCCTAGTATAGAAAATTATTTTGTTTCCTTAAGATTTTCTCAGACAGTTAAAGAAACACCCCTCAAGACTCTCAGTCTATGCAATTTTGAAGGCCTCTAAGATAGTTTCTACCCATGAACGGTACCAATAAATCCCCATTAACTGCATTCAACAGGAGAACATCCTTTTTTTCTCATTAAAGCCTCACAAAGGGTTCAAAACCTCATCTTATGGCAGGGTGCTTTGATTTAAATTGATGTGGCTTAAATTATGAATTTTAATCACGATTTAAAATACGGAAGAAGAAAGTCTTAATTTGAATGATTTGATTTTAATCATGGTTTTCATTTACAATTCATAGCTATATCCCTTAAACAGGGCTGATTCTCCTCGGTTGCTTGTTGTAAAACTTGGAGATTTATAGCCCACTCTTGCCTTTCAACTGTGTTTTCTAACCAGGCGGACACGCTATGAACGTATTTGTTTAAGCACTTATATAGCCTGCCACCGCTCTGTTTTGATTTCTAATTTATGCATCTTTTAAGTCTTCCTAAGTAACGATGAGTAATACTAGTTTCGGGCTTATTGGTGGCAATCACTCTTTACTTGTAGAGGAAATTTCTATTAAACTGACAGATGCAAAACAGCATTTAAAATTCCTTTAAGATACACCGAGTAACCAAGGGCCTGGATACCTAGCGCAGAAACTTTTCAACATACTTTTGAGTTTCATGCTAAGCAATTCATTGAGTAAATCTCGAGTGTCAATCTTTGATGGAGTTAGTGACTGAAATGAATTGTTTTGCTTCCCTCGAGAGTTTTGAATAAACAGGAGTCGTTCTCTTAAAACTCACTTTTACTGTTTAAAACGGGAGAGGAAGCAATTTTATTTTTCAGCTGCCATTTTCCAGTTGTTTTTGCAGCTTAGAATTAACTATTAATGGAGCAGCTGAATGTGTCTCCTTGATCTGCAGAGGGAATTTAAATGGCTAGCCGAGGTTTATATGCGTAACTTTTGACCGTCTAACTGAGGGCAGAATAACCCCACGCTTAGTGTCTGGATACCCCAGATATCTGCCCATAGTGTGGGCAGACAGCAATTAAAGGAAAGCAAAGCAAGAACTAATGAGGCTTCCTTTAACTGGCTGCCCAGTTTTCATCTCACATCCAAATCCAGTCCCATTTAGTGTTGGAAAATCCAAGTTCCCCAAGTGGGTGTCCTGGCTGGGTTTAGACCTGCTGCAATATATTTAATCTTCCCTTTGGTGCTAGATGGTAAAATTTGGCCTTTCACAAATTAGGAGATTTGGCCTTGGTGGATTGTGGCCCATGGCAGTGCACGCACCCTTTCCTAATGGGACAAGGCCAACTTGGAGCAATTCTTCTTGTGTCCAGGAAAACGATGTAGCCTAGCAGATGCTGGTGGACCTTCATCCATCCACACTGCATGCCTGTCATGGGGGGCTTGGAAGGATGGTAGTCATAAACTCAATTTCTCCTCTTCTTTCCAAAGTGAAACACTATTAATAGACAATTCTGCAAAGCCTGGTGGAGCCTGGAGCCCCTCATCACGCCTATTTAGCTGCATCTCTTTGCTGATCCTACGTGAGAGCATTGTCTCCAACAGGTTTGGCAAATAAAACATTGCTGTTTAAGGCATCAAACACGGGGAAAAAAGAAGGGGAAAAAAGAAGGGAAAAGAAGTCTTGACAACTGACACATCCTTGGGCCGTGTCTTTTGCTCCTCACTATAGGAGGCCCTTCATGGGGCCTCCCCATGAAGAAATGGGGGCATCTTAATTAGGCAGGAAGCTGCTGAGAGCAATCATTGCCATCAAGATGGTTGCAATTGCCACTCCTGCCATCACTGCTCTGCACGTAGATGTTACAGCTATTGGGGTATCACCTCCATGGTGAGGACACATCTGCTTCTGTTACAACACGTCAGTTGAGGCTGATAAAGTTGTCTCATACGCTGCAGTTAGGCCCAGCTGAAGATGGAGGATGCACTAACATTATTCAGACCCTGGGCCAGATCCTGCAGCCCTCACTCTGTGTTTCATCAGGCCAAGTCCCTCTCAGGCTGTTGTGGGGAGCAATATCCCAGGATGGCCATGTCCAAGAGAAGCTCTGCCTTGAGGAACGGTTCTCAAAGTCTGGCCTATAATTTACCATCTCACCCAAACCCCCTTTTTCTGTGAGGTTGTCCAACAAGGAGAAGGTTGATAGCAGATAGGATGGTGTTAAACAACTCCTAATGAGAGCAAGGATGGCCAATACAACCATGATTTGGGATCGTGGGGGATGATTTAGGGCAGTCGAGTTGGGAAAAAAAAGCTCTTTTTTTGGTGAAGGAAGTGGCACAACAAGAAGAAGAGCGGACTGGTGGGAAGGGGGTGGTGAAAAGTGGGCACGTAAGGTTGAGTTGGCAGAAAGAGAAGTAGGAGACCTCAAAGTCGACATGTACTTTGTACAGTCCTTTATGAATACCCTTTACAAAGGGCTAGGGAGGGGAATGCAGAAGTCCAAACTGATGGGTTGATAAAGAAAAGAGCTGGGTTGTTGGGTTTTTTTTAAAAAATTCCATCTCTTTTGTGCTCCCACCTATGAAGCCCGGCCATAGGTAGTTGACAGCTGCGCCAGGTAAAGTTTTAGCGGTTTTAAAGGGTTTTTGGTAGCACAGCCAGCCCCCAAGGAAGCAGGGCTCTCCTTCCCCTGATCACATTAGAAACGGAGATTACAGCATCACATCAGCATCTCTGATGGAAGAAAAGTGACTCGGCCCCGTCAGCAGCTCCTGTTCCTGCAGGACCCTCTGCACGCACTCCCCAGCCACTGCAGTAGCTCCCATCATTGCAGAAGACTGTGTGAACAACTGGAGATGGCATCAGGATGGGTGCGGAACCCCAGCACGGTGCTTACCGGTGGGAAAGTGGGGGGGGACCGCAGAGAGCTGGTGCCTTTTGGACAAGACCCAAAGCCACAGTCTGACGTGGTGGTTGCTGAGGTCCCGCTGCGTACGACTCTCTGTATCTCAGCTATACTCTCATGCAGAAAAATCCCGTTAATAGTCCTGATAAAAACCTGCAAAAAGCTGCCCTGGAAAAAAAAATGTCAGGAAACCACCAAAAGAAGAAGACGCGTGTGCCTTGGGGATTTGATGAGAAATACTTGGGGGACAGCCATGCCAAAGGAATGCCGGCTATTTCAGGGCTGTATTTGTGTTTGAGCTGAGAGATGAGGGTTGCAGCTCTCCGCTTTGTCTTCCGTGAGAGTGTTTTGCGTGTCTGGCAGGACCACTCCAATCTGATTAGGAAGGGGCTCGCCCGGGGGTGGGGGGCAGCAGCAAATCAGGGATGTAAGCTGCTTTCCCCAGGAGCAGGCACTGGGGACTGCCCCGAGACGGTGAACACAGCCCAGCTGGCCTTTTAGGGAGGGTTTCCTTATAATCCAGCTCAGAAGCAGTTTTGAGGCAGGGGTTTGTCTCCGTCTTGGCTGGGAGAATTGGTACCCCAAGGTGCTGGAAGAAAGGGGCCGATAATGCAGATGGGCGAGTGGGACCGGGGCTAGGAAACCTCTGCAGACAAATTGGCTTTGACGCTGGATTTTGGAGACTGCTTTTAGGATTGCAGTTTATCTATTTATTTACTCCCATCCCAAAGGCTGACACTCATCTCAGTGGGGAGCTTGGGGAAGGGAAGAGTAAGAAAAGTGCAGCTCATGAGCTGTTTCTGCAAGGATTTCGGCTTGGTCTGAGCAGAGGCACGCATCCCGTCGAGGGACAGGGCAGAGCAAGGGGTAATAAGATTTTGCCTCTGCCCAAACCTGACAAAAGCAGATGCTCACCACCTGCCTTTAAAGTAGGTAAAGGTATTCCTGCCACAGGAATTTATTTTATAGAGGCAGAGAAAGACCCTCAGATCTCTCAGCTCCTGTTTAAAGCAACAAGACTGGTCTTTGCGGAGATGGACGGATGTGTGCGAGATGCCTGTGGGCAGATTCCCCATATTTCTCCCCTCAAAAGGCAGGGAATGGCTTGTTAGAGCAACTTGCCACCTGGACCTCGCAGAACTTCCCGAAGTCAAAGGGTTACAAATTGTCCCAGCCCTGTTCAATCCGTGGCTGTTGCCATGAAACTACCAAGAGTGGGGAAAGGAGAAGCCCTCTCCTTGATAATATAGATTAGGAATAATGCATTTGTTTCGTAGCCATAAATAGCAGCCTTTGGATCTGGTTGGATGAGGATTTGAGCCAGCTTTCCCAGGGGTGAGAGTCTGTGTGTGCTTGCAGCAGTGCGGTGCCAAACGTCCTGGTGCTGTAACTCATCTCCATTGCAGGTGCATTCAGCCCTCCGTGTATCTGGGTTGTTTGCAAGATGGGGATTTGCTCCACTTCCTGCTTTTTTTCCAACACAGTTCTGCTCCCGTTTGGAAGAGCTGGTTCAAATCCTGCAGCAGCAAAGGACTTGGCCATCTGCTGCCATAGTCTCAAAATGCAATGCCTGGCTTCCAGCATGCGTGCCCTATTTATGTGGCCGTTGTGCTGTGCGGAAGCTTGCTGGGCAAAAGACCCGGCTCTGTTGTTTTGCATCATTCGAGCATTTCAGCCTCTCATCCGTGACACTGTGGCCCACATAGAGAGGTCTGGATGCTGTAAGGAACTGCTGATGGACAGACAGAGATGCTCATCAGCTGAGCAACCTCAGCTAACAGGGGCCAGGAGCATGCCTGCACCAGAGAGCAGTGTCTGGAGTAGATAGGCTTGCTAGTTATGAATTATTTAAAGCAATAATACAACAATCAATTACCAAGAGTTATCAATAAGCATTGCTAAAAGTCACGGTTTGCTTTTGATGCCTCAGCTCTTTCTTGCTTCCATGGTCAGCAGGCTCACGGCTTGATTTCTGAGAGCTGCCCTGATGGGAGTCAAGGAGCATTTTGCTCAGATAATAATTTCCAGAGACATCTGGATGAGATGGGGTTCAGGGTAACAGGAGGGTCCTTTTGCACATCTGATTGTGCTTCTCTGAATGTGGATTTGAAGTCTGTTGGGGGGGGTTTCAGTTGTTTCTTCTGCTTTTCTATAGTCAGGGATGCTGGTTTTCTTGTATCTCGTAAATAGGGTAGCTTTTGCTGCAAAGCCGTGCTTTGATTTGGCAGCGATCACTTGCAAACTTGACAGGGCTGTTATGTAGCTGCAGCCTTCACCAGTGTACCACGTCCCCAAAGTGGGGCTGCATTTACTCTCCCTCGCCCTCCCCACACCTACTCCCCAGTTCCAGGATTACAACCAGCAGCACCCACTGAATCCCAGTTCAGTGCCTTGTCCCTCACTCTGCTCTGCTGATGGCTTTCTGCAGGTCCCAACATGGACCTGACCTGCAGTCCCTGCCCTCTCCCGCCTCCAACCCCTCCGCCGCTCCAGCTCAGTTATCTAAAGGAAATGTCCAAGCTGATGTGTCAGAGTTCCACTGCTGAGCCAAAAGCAGGATCCAGTCTCTGCCGTCCGGAGAGCAGAGTAATTTGTATATTATCATGAAGCCCAGCCCCGCGTCCCCCTCCTGCACCCAGAGCTGCTGGTCACTTCTCTGGGTCCCTTCCAAGGTGAGAGCCCAGCATGGGGTTTGCAGACATGCCGGCCTCTTTTAGGAGAAAGAGGAGGATGATTAACAGCAGGGAGGGGATGCAGCTCCTTCTTCCTTCCTGCTTCCTTTGCTCCCTTCCCTTGCCCTGCCATGGCCTCCCTGCGGCACGACCGCCAGACACTGCCCTGCAGAGAAGGGTTTCGGTGGCAGGGAGATGTCAGTGAAGCCCGGAGCTCAAAAGGTGACATGGATAGGGGTTTTTTCCATCCAGATCACCCGGGATGTAAGTGCTGCAAGCTTTCCTTTCCATTAGATACCATTTAGCATTGTCCTCCTTCACCAGTGAGTCTCTTCATGCTCAAACCCACCACCTGGACCTACCTGTCCAGGGAAAGAGATGCTGAGTTTTTGGGGAGCTGAATATGATTACCATTGCATGCTATATTTGTATTATATATTATTATATTTTTTGCTGGAATTTCGCAGCATGCAACCATGCCATTAAAACCTACCGCAGCCTGCTTGCACTGAGTGTAAAGCGCTGCATCCCCGACCCAGCGACATCCCACAACTTCCCATGCTCTTCTGCTCGGCTGTAACCACGCAGGAATCTCACTCCTTGCTGGGCTGCTGGGTGGACAACATTGTTCCCCTATTGAGTCATAATAATGAGGTCACTGGGCTGGAAAGACAATGTCATTCAGCAGCCAAGAACCCAGCTGGCTGGTCCCCGTTGCGTCTCATCTCCTATGACAAAGCCACATTTAATTGACTAATTAAAGCCGTTGCAGGCTTCATCTTGGAAGAGGTGACCAAAATGCGCATAGTTCTTCGTCAGCATTAAGTCAGGCCAGTTGGCCAACTAATAACCGAGACCATTCTTCCTTCTCCACCTTGCTACTTGCTGCACAGGCCTAAATTCCTGGTCCTAGCAATGGAAAAAAACATCTTGGAGGTGTGCCACCGTATGTTTCAGAGCAAGCTAACTGCTTGAATGAGGATCCAAGGACCTCAAGAGAGCCCACCCAAAGCCCACTCTGCTCCAACGTGATCCAGCTCAAACCACTTTGGGATGGCCTCTCTGCATTACCATCCCACCTTTCATTGGACACTCAATATTCTGGGTTCCCACTTCCCATGGAAGTGTGATACTGCACCTAAACCTATGGCACTGGGATGCTCCTATACCCTGTATACCCTACAAGGACAATTTGCTTGGCCCACACAGCCAGTGGATAGGCCAACTTCAGCCCAGGACTGGCTGTGGACCAGGGGCATTTGTCTTCCCATTTATGGGTCATCTTTCCCTTTATGCACCTTTTGGGTGGTGCAGGCAGGATGCCTGCAGCGGAGGCAGAAAGCAGGGAAATGTCCAAGCAGTGGCAAGCTATGTGTTCACAGTAAATCTCTGCTTCCCTCAACTGAGTGCTCCTGCAGTGTTGGGACCTTCACTGTCCTCTGAATTAAGATGTTTCGAGCCCCAAGACCAGTGGGCACTTCTGCTCTCAACATTACTTGCTCTTATCGCCATTCTGAATAAGATCATCCTGTAAATAGTGAATAAACGTGCCTTAAGGGACTTCTCAGGATAAACGCTGTTTAGTGCTGCTAGGTTGCCATTTCCATTAAACCCTCAATTTTTTTCCTGCCTACAATGTGATGGTCTTAAATCAGATTTATCTTCTTTTTGCTGCCCAGGCCCAGCTGAGCAGGAACGTTGGGTGTATGTTTACCGCGGCTGGTGTCCCAGCCCTAAAGCACGGCAGCCGCTTCTTTTGAAGAACATACAAAGCAAGGAAGAGGAGCAATTGTTTGGGAGGAAGTCGAACCATAATGTAATAGGCTCTCATGGGGATTACTCTTAGTAATTATTTGTATTGCTCTGGCACCTAACCAAGGTTGGGGCCCCAGTTAGCAAGGTGCTGGACCGGCCCATAAATAAAGACAGCTCCTCTATCCGAAATCTATCCACTCTTACATGTAGAGACAGGGGAAACTGAGGCAGGGAGAGGTTAAGCAATGTAACCAGTGTTGCTTCTGAGGATTGTGGCTGAGCAAGGATGTGAGCCGGCGCATAGTCCTTACAAGAGCATCCTTCCTCTCTGGGGGGAAACGGTTAAGGCTTCTCTACTAGTGCTGCTCACGGCTACACATAAGAGGCCATTGGGTAATAAATATGCTGTGCTGGAGAATCCTGCGCTAGGACAGCACTGGAAAAGGTCATCTCTCACTGTTTGCATCTTTCATCAGTGGTTCTTGTGATCATATGTATTATATTAAGGAGAGGAAGAGCAGGAGCTGTTGAAGAACAGAAGTTCTTCAAATGGAAACTGAGTCCCAGTGCTCTTGAAAAACAAAATAAAACAAAAAAAAGAGCAAAAATGGATAGTCTTTTTCTGTAAAATCGACTGTTTCAGGAAAGTTAAATAATGAGGCAATTATGAATTTGCCAACAATAGAAGTTGATCAGATTACACAGCCTGTAAAGCCAGATCGTCACTGGAGCCATTTGGTGGGAACGAAACTCTGTGCCAGACAGTCTTTAAATAGTTTTGAATAGGAGGGAGGGTTAGCTGTGTCCTTCCCTTCCTAGGCTCTCCCCACCTAAAGAATAGCCCTGAGCCTCCTGCCAAGTCCGCCGTGTCCAGTCAATGCCCAAAGGCTCAACTCTCATGCACAGCTATATAAATATATGTAGGTGCATACGTATATGCGTGTGTATATATAGAGCTCTGAATTATCCAGGAAGACCCCACCCTGAGGGAGGTGTGGGTGGGGAGCCGAAGAAAAAAAGATGGGACCCGAAATAGCACTGACACACAAAGGATCCCAAGGAAATGTGGAGCCCTCCTTGCGGCATTAACAGGAAATCTCTGGGCTGCTGGCTCGGTAACCCCTGCTAGCCAAGGTCATGGGGGGCTGATCGCGGCAGAGGGATGGATCCTGCCACTCAGCTTGGGTCTTCTGCAAAAACACGGGGTGAGGGGCATGCGGTGGCAGATTTTATGTCGGTGAAGGTTTGCAGGTGTCCCAGACGTGCCTGCGGAGGAACCCGAATGAGCAGCAAAGCAGATGGCACTGGGGAGTGGGCATTTAACTAGGAATCACCCAGATTTTTACTTAGAGAGGCTGGGATGCTTGAGGAGGTCCACCAGTACCTCTTGGAGGTGGCTCCTACATCACTTGGCATCACTTGTGTCTTTAGCCACTTCTCGTCACAGCACCTTTGAGTCTCAATGGACCAAAGATCATAGAATCATAGAATATCTCAAGTTGGAAGGGACCCATAAGGATCATCAAGTCCAAGACATGTTCAGCTCATCATCTTTGGGTCCGTCCTGGCTCGGTGGTGGGCGATGCATGGATGGGCTGGCGAGGCAACATAACTCACAATCCCGAAAAGGTTAAAAATAAAGTTGCTGGCTGGAGGGCGTAAATTTGGGATGACTCATGACTCATCAAAGGCACTGAGTGCACAAAGGAGGGTGAGGCTTCGGATCTTATCGCCTCTTCGCCATCACTTTTCCGCTGGCCCTTTCTGCCCTCGGGGTGGGCAAGCATCCTCGAGTCTTGCCCTGAGCATGGCCCCACTGGGGGCTGGCAGCCTCCCCAGGGAAGCCTCGGTGGCAGGAGCACGCAGAGGCTGTTGCAGGAGGGCGATTCCTGCTGTAAATCTTCGAGTGAGGTGGGGAGGAAAGGGAGGTGCAAGAAGCGGGGGACAACGCTTTGCTATGCCGCAGCAGTGCTGTGTTCCAGCACAAACTGACCTTCCAGTCACCCGTCTCCATTTTATTTCTCCTTGCACTGGAGCTGACTGTGACAAGGCTGAGGTCTCCTCATTCCTGTAGGTTTGGAGTCTCTTCTCTTGTTTTCTGCCCCTTAGGGCTGCGCTTGGACCTCTTCCGTGCCAGGCCTCCAGCAAGTATCAGCCTCCAGCTAAGGTTGGCATCCTCAGTTTTGATGGCACAAGTTTGGGCATTAGATCCCTGCTGCTAATGCCAGCTTTAATTGCTCCTCTGTGGCCTGGCTTTGTTGGGCTGTGAGATCCCAAAGAAGCCAATACTCCCTATTTGGGTTTGGGGTTGACTCTTTCCCTTTAGGAAGAGCCCCCACCACAAGAAGGGGCATATTTCCTCCACTCCCCTTCTTCATTGCAAGAGTTAGTGTGATTCTTACAAAAAGTGGGGATTTTTTGGCTGCAAAACCTACCCACAGGAGATCTGCACGTTTTTCCCCTTGTGAGGCCCTTGCGGCCCTCGTCTCTCGTGGATAGTGTCTAGACACATCGCCGAGGCACGGCACCTAACGTGAGTGGCATTAGATGTGACAACTCTTCCCCGGTGCTGGCCAGCTGGCAGAGGTTCAGCCGACAGGATGAGTAGCTCACGGCCAACTCCTTCCTCGCACCGCTCAATGTGAACCCAAATATGAAACCAGCCAGCTGGAGGGGAGGGCAAGGCAATGAATTTGGGCTCCCCGTGCCACACAGCGAGGCTGTTTATCGCTGTGGATAGGCAAGCCCACCTTGCCTCTCTGTCCTCACATGCCTATCCTGGACCCCACTGCCTGCTGCACCATGCACCCACTCCCCAGTCCTGTGGTGTGGTTCACCCACTGTCTTCTTATTGTCCTGCCTTCCTCCGTGACAAAACCTGAGCAAACAGCAAGAGCTGCTGATGTGACATCAAAACTGACATCAATCAGAGCTTTCCATGTCCAGGAATCAGGAAAGGCCAACCTCAGCTGGGGAGGCAGGTGTGCCCCATCCCTGATATTTGGTCAGTGTCAGTACCCCATGTGTCATTTGGGGGCTTGTTTGTGTGGGGACCATCGCCAGATTTCTCCTGAATTAACTTCCTTAAACTGCATCAGCTCCCCCTTGTTGGCTTTCAGAGCTAAGGAGACTTTAATTTGATTTAACCTACTTCATTTTGGCTAAATTAAATGAGGGCTGATTTAAAACCAAACAAGAGTGGCCACCTGGTGGGTTGTGTGCACTTTGACTAATCCACTCTGAAATCATACCTTCTTTTAATTTTAGATTAATTTTCTTGAGTACCTCTGTGTAGACAAGCCATCATGCTGAATAAAAATCATTCCTGTCTCCAGGGCTTATGTCCTCACTCCTTCTCAAGACGTCTGGAGTAGTCCTCCAGGAAAAGCCAGCAAGGGATGATTCGTCTTTTTGGGGTGAAAAGCATGAGGAGGAACTTCTGCTCTGTCTTGATGAATAAATCTGTCCCCCACAGCCATCCCCATGAACCAAGCAGCAACTCTGGGCTGGAGAAAGGAGGTCAGGTCTCCAGGAGGGGCTGCTGCGATGCGACAGTTCAGCCCTCAAGAGCAAACCGGTGGTTTTGACCAAGCAGCTCTTAGTGTTGGCTTCTCTGAAGGTCTCCTTCCCACCACCTTGCTGCCAGCTTCATAGCTCCTTACTAGTGAAGTCAATTCATGGGCCAGCCTTCAGCCCTCACTGGAGAGAGGTGAAGCCAGGCGGTCTCCTCATGGAGTCAAGGTGGCATTGCCAGTCTGGCAGTCTTAGTCTCTTGGTCCTTCCTGTGGACCTAAGATTCCTCTCCAAATTCAGACAAATCTAGGCTTTTAATCTATTTACTTTTTTTAAAAAAACAGGCTTTTTTAGCAATCATATTAGCAGACAAAAGCCTGAAAGAGTATCTTAAAGACTTAAAATGTGGAAGTCATACCAGAAAAACCCTAAATGTTCTGTGTATAACAAAGTCATGTGGTCTCATGGCATTGTTGTGATTTTCAGTGTCGTTTTGTTTGATTCACGGCCGCTGTTTAGGGCCAGATGTAGCTGGGCTTTACCTTGCTGCAGAGCGACTTTTGTAGCCGATTACTCAGTGTAAACCTTGGGTTTCTTCCAAAGTCCCTGGGTGACTTTTGCCAAAATAGAGGGGTCTCTATGCTAAACGTACCGACGTCGTGTCTTTCAGCTGATGGGAGATTGATGCTCGCTTGATATGGCTGTACTGCCACAAATCTTGCTTTAAAGCAGCAAGGTCATCACGGGATAACTCCACGCTAACGGCGTAAAGGAGGCAGGAGAAGGGCAGGAGCGTGGCTATGCTCTGCTTTGGAGGGTCTGATCGGGCTGGGACGTGCAGCTTTTTTGGCTCATGCTCCCCACATTTCTGCTCCAGCAGCTCCGCTACCGTTTCCTGCAGGATGGGGCGTTTCTGTTGGGGCTGCAAAGAGTCCCCGGTTCGTTTTGCAGCCTGGGAAAGGTGCGGGGCTGGAGCCAGGTCCCTTACAAATCCCGTCATCCCCCAGTGGAAAGAGGATGTTTCCAAGGCTCGGTGATGAAAAATGTCTGGGGGTGGCATGGATAGAGGTGTGCATGTGTGTCTGTATTTGTTTGCCTCCTTGACAACCTTGTGTGAAGAATTTCAGACCTTTAGTTTTCCACACTGGTCTTCCTGTCTCCTTTTGATTATTTTTTCATCTTTCCCTTCACTTCTTAGATAGCTACAGACTTTCCATAGGAAGAGTCATGGAGACACCATCCTAAATAGAATGTCCTATGTTTATCCATAAGAGAAGCTAGACTGGTGCTTCCTCCCACCGCTGGCATCCCTCGCCTCTGGCTGGAGCTGGCCATGGGATGGAGCACTGCCTGGGATGGACAGTTGGGTTCATTTGGGTGAAAGATCGCAATTTTCTGGCAATAACCAGTCTTCAAGAAGAAAATCAGGAAAGGTCCAAGCATGGCATGGAAGACAATGAAACAACAATGTTTTTGAGAAGGTGGGAGTGAGGAGTGCTGAGATACTTCTGCTCCCTCAAATCCACTGTCTGGTCATTAATTAGTACAGCAAATGAACCCATTTCTGCCTCCCAAATGTGGTGTTTAGAGGGACCAAGGGAGTGAGGAGGAGACGTGTCAGGGCTGCAGGGGAAGAGGAGTATGTCCAAGTGGGGAGACATGCCTTGGGATGATTATTTTTAGCATTTGTCATAGTTCCAAACGAAACAGCAGACAAGCTGAGCTAGCTCAAATACTTGCAGAAAGAGCTGATGGGGAATTTGTTAATGAAGCAGGTTTCTCGACAGAAAATGCCACTTCATCAGAACATGGATTTTGGGGACATGTGTTGCAGTCCTGGCAGGAAAGGCATCTCAGGCTGCAGATGGGTTTCTTGGTCAAAACCAAGTAGGTTTAAAGGCTGTCGTGTGAATAAAATAAAGTGAGGCAGATCTAACAGGAGGGACAGAGCAGCCAAAGCTTGCATGAGGTTTGGTTCAAGTCCTCCTCTTTGAGCTTCAGGGTTACTTCCACTGGGTAAAATAGGTTTGAATTAAAGCAGAGCGGCTTTTGGCTACTGTAAGTATATGAGTGGCTGCAAAATCCTGCAGACTGATAAGAGTCGTCAGGATGATGCTAAGGTGCTGCAGGGACATGCCCTAAACCTCCAGCTGAGGCGTACCTCCAGGCTGGCAGTGCAGCCATGCAGAAGGAAGCCCTGGGTGCTCCTCTACATCTGGAGATGGAGCAAAACCCCTCAGGGCCTGAAGCACATCCTTTTTTCCCCTCCATGTCCAGCCGGTAAGGGCTTATTGGGTAAGTCCTTCAGGACAAAGGCTGTGGCTGCAGGTTCATTTCATTTGACAGCAGAGAAGAGGACACTCGTCAGTATTATTGCCTTGATTTCACTGTCACTTGCATGCAAGATCTATAAACAGCACAGATCTGAAGGGTCTTTTCAATAGAGCCTTTTCACAGAGGACTAAAGGAGGTTCCCTGCTAAAAACAAGCCCGGTGGCTTTAAATCAGAGTCCAGACATACTCGTTTCCTTCCTGAGTGATACTGTAGCACTAATTAGATCCAGCCATTATGTCTCATCTTTAATATTTTGCAGTGCAATTCTATCAAGACTGTTCTGCAGCAAGTTTTTATTCTGGCAGGGTTTTGGAGAGGACAGACATCCCTGCACTGGATAATTGGACTGATGGATTACGGCCTGAAAACGCCCTGGCAGTGGCTGTTGGACCTTTCCCCATCTTCTCACCCAGGATACCAAGTTGTTCTTTGGCCTAGGTGAAACCATTTCATAATGTTGATGGTGAGATTGGCAGCAAAGGGCTTGCGTGATGCCAGTCTGAAAGTGTATCTTCTGATGTGGAGACTGCCTCTTTGCAAGGGTGAAAGCTGGTGTGCACGCTAACAACATCCTCGTAATCTCAGCATCACTGAAATCTCAGCAGGTAGCTATGGAGGATGGTGCTCTTTGGAGTCCATCTTTCCCTAAGCAGATGGAAAAGAGTGAGCTTCTACAAAGGCAAAATTTAAAAACCCTGTGAGGTAACCATTTGCTTTGGTAGCCCAGCCTAATTCCAGGATAAATAATGCCGTTCTGTGATATTCTGCCAATCTGATCGCTCTCACAGTTTTAAAGGGAGGTGACAAATTTCCTGTCCGCTGCAGTGACTGGTCTCTGCTCCAGCTCAGACACGGCTGCATTGCGGCGGGTGGATAAAACCCTTCTTTTGCCCAGGAGCCTCTTGCGATGCAAAGAAAAGTCCAGGAGCCTCCTCACTCGCTTTGGCACGTGCTTTCCCCTCGCAAAGGCCACCCCTGGAGCCTCAGCCTCCACTTTCCCTTTGACAAACTCAACCCGTTGCCCCTATTTAATCAGGAAAGGCTGCAAAAAAGGGAAGGCAAATAGGAACTTCCTCAGGCCTGGCTCACATCCCTTTCCCTTCCCTGTGTTGCTCGGGCTCCTTAGCTTTCTCATCCCACCTTGGGAGGAGCAGGAGCCGGCTGGCGTAAGGCTCCAAGCTGGGCTCAGCCCGCCGGCGTGGGGTGTGTCACCCACCATTTCCTAAGTTATTCTTTTGGGTTTCCTTTTCTCACTATTAATAGATTTTCAGCCAATCTGAGCTGTTTCAACAGGGTGGACGGGGGGGTGAGGCATTACCAAAATAGGAAGCGGGAAGCTGTTGGGAAGGGAATTAATCAGAGGAGCTGTGCGGAGAGGTGGCGGCTTTGGGTGGGCTGACGGAGGAGGGATGGGACATGTCCTTTCGCTTTGTGTTTTGTGCTGGTTTGCTTCTCTTTTTGTGCTCAAGGCTGTGGCCTTCCCAAACAAGCTGCTTCCCCTGAGCATCTTCCCCAGCCTGCAAATTACCACTCAGCTACTACAATGAGGTTACAACCTTCATGGCGTAGTTAGTGGCGATGCACAGCAGCTGAAAATTGTGGCCCTCGGCTGATATTGCAAGGAGCTGCATTGGCACAAACACCACATCTTTCCTTTTACATTTTGGGTGGCTTTTCACATCCCAGCAGCTCCTGACCAGAGCAATCCCACACCAGCCCTGTTCAGGAGCACCCACAGCAGCAGGGACCGACAGTGGCACTTCCAGCCTCCCAAATATTGTTCACTGGGGGCCAAACAAGCCCATCTTGATAGCTAGCAATAAGGGAAAGTTCTCTCCCCTCTGGGGTTGTCCCCATCGTGGAGACACCGTATCGCAGGCAGAGTCATGGGATACACATATCCGGAAATTAAATCATATTTTTGCAGCGGACTCATTTCCTCTGGCCTGTTTGGCCGCCGTGCACATGGATGCGTGCGTGGAGGGCTTGCACTTCCCTCCTGCGGGTCTACCCCGCACCCAGCACAGAATTGCAAGGGTTTGGGGTTTTCTGAGTGATACATGCGAGAAGAGAGGTGCAGACCAAAGCATTAGACTCACTGCAACCAGTGCTGTCAAAATCACCGGTAGCTGCTATATTACTCTCATTTTCCTTAAAATGAGGAATTGATGATGGTCCAAAAAGTGAAATCAAAGAAGTGGACTTGCCCTGCCAAAGTGCAGACAGGAAGGTCGGGGGCAGGTAGTTTTTTCTGCCTTCTGGAAAACAGGGTGAGGGACTCTGGCTGAAATTCAAGTAAACTTTCTTTTGGAAAGGATCTCCTCCTGGTAAGGGGAGTGATAGCTTAGAGGACCTCTCCTCCATCCTCCTTCTCTCTCATAGCATGCGTTAAATCCTTTTATCTCTGGGGCTCATGGTGTGAAAAGGTCATCTGTTTCCTGCAAAAGGACGTACTGTATCTTTTGTGAGTAATTTTCATGCTAAGGGGCACCGAACATAATCCTGTCCTGTCTGGCTGTTATTACCGCCAATCTGTGGTTACAGGGTTTTCTCCTCCTTTGACCAGATCCTTTTTGTTTCTTCTGTTGAGGACAGTCGTCAGGCAATATTGGCTACCAGCCCAGGCAAACAGGGGCTCATTACCAGTTATTACCCCCGGGTCCGCCACCGAGATTTGGCACGGGTGGTCAGTTAGGGAGGAAGAGATAAAAAAATAGTTCTCTGGGGTTTGAAAGAGATATAGCACATGTGGAAGGAAAATGGTGACTCCTGAGCCTGCGGTGCTCTTGCTGTTTGTTCTGTATTTGTTTCTGCTTTGGAATTAAGTATTTGCTAGGCTTCTGAACATGAGAGCAACGAGTTTGCATAAGCCAGGTCTTCTGCGGGTGGTGAACCTGCAAGACACCAAAAATATGCAATTTGGTTTTCCCCCGTCTAAATAAAATACATTTTTTCCCAATGCTGCAGTGAGACAGAGTCCCTGGACAAACAACTAATATTAAGCCCAGAGCAATAAAACTGCAGAAAGGTGCGCAGCCCCACGGCTGCAGCAGTATCTGGCTCCTTGTGCAACAGCAGTGAGAAAACGCTTTAATTTAATGCAACTGGAGAGAGAAGGTAAATTTCACTGACAGATGGGTGCCTAAAATCTGTGGGACAGGTGTGGGGATGGATAGGGGTGCTGATCCCCTGTGGAAGGAGGATCTCACACAGCCGTAGCCGCGGCTGCTCTCCGCTGGCGTGTTGTGGGTCTGGCCCGCGGTGGTGCACATTGTCTTGAAGAGTGTCAAGTTTGCAAGCTGCCTGGATTTCCTCTTCCCATGGCCATCTCCGTGGCTGCTGTTCACCACAGCCATTGCATTTCAGCCAGCAATGATAATTCTTCAAAATAGTCTGCTTTGAGACAAGAAAGCTGTGGAAGAAGAAAAAGGAGAATAGGAAAATTTGGTAGCAGCCCAGCTGAGCTGGGGTGGAGGTTATTAAAGAAACGTCACCTTCACATCAAGTTTGGGATGGGACATCTTTTGCAAAGGGCTTCCCAGTGGTCCCATCCAGCCGGATACAGCAGGAGCAGGTTCCTAGACAGGGAGTGGTGTGTTGACGTGTTTTCTGGCTCATACATCATTTGTGTTGCCACTTGCCAAAGGAATGCAGGTCATTACCCACCAAAGGAGAGTGATTTCTACCTCTGTGGCACTTAGCATTGCCTGACCTCGGCCAGGCCCATGTAGCAGGATGGGTAGTGTCCTACCTGCCCACATGGTCAGCACCCATTGAATGCATCCATCCATCCATCCCCCTGCATGGTGGCTCACCACTTCCAAGCAGCAGTGTACTGGCTCCTCAGGTTGCTTTGAGCCCACTTAAATCACGGGTCCTGGCTTAATGAGGAAGAATAAATTGATCTTTCAACATCTCTTGACTTTAGCAACAAAGGAGCGCTAAGAGTGGATGCAGACATATGGAAAGATAAAATACTAGTAAGCTTTGTGGGCATCAACTTGAGTCTTGGTTCTTCTCCCAGTTGCTTTTTTGGTCTGTGTCACCCTGTGTCCCTTGAAAGAGGCAGTGTTACCACCCCAGCCAGGGCAAGCCTGGAGGATCACACCAGCTTTTCTCCATCAGCAGAGCAACCCCTCGCTTTGGGCTTTTCCCCCCAATTTTTTCTAAAAGTGGTAAAAATGTAGCTGCAGCTCCTCGGGGTGGGACGGGGAAGCGCTGGGGCAGGGATGCTGGTTTCTTGGCTTGCAGGGTCCCAGCTGGCCACCAGCGCTGGCCCAGAGCCAAAGCAAGGGCCTGCCCCTTTCTCTTTTGGACCGAGTTGAATTGAATTGTCTTTGCTACCTCTCTTTCGGTGCATGTTTGCTTCCTGCCCCTATGGGATGGGGCCGGGGCATGAAAAGGAAGAGAGAGCAGTGGGGGATTTCCTCCACCTTCCTTCCGACCCTTTCTTTATTTATGTCTCTTTTGTATTGTTTCTACCTTTAGGGGAACTTTTTTTTCTTTTACCTCCCTTGTTGTCAAAACCCCTGTCAAATTTTTACAGCCCTATTTATGGGATAAATCCATTTTGCGGCTAACTGGATGAAAAGTCCCTCCTAGTTTTTGCAGCTAGGTATCATCTGCTAGATGCCCATGCCTGTGTTTTGCTTGCTTACCTCTTCTTCTCCTGCAGACAGTGGTCGGTCTATAGGAAATACGACTTGTCTCCACAAAAGCTCTTCTCCTGCAGATGTGGTCTTGCAGCCTCCCTATTCCAAATCCCACTCCCCAGGTCCTGTCTCAAACATACCTCCACACCACTGGGTCCTGATGTGGTGGGGTTAGGTTTCCCCAGAGGTATGAATCTCAGAAGCTCAAGCTTTCATCAGATATTTGAAGCACAACCAGTGCTAATAAACAGGCTCTGTAAGAGAAAGTACTTTGCCAGTATGCCAGCACGGAGGAAGAAAGTAGATCTCTAGAGAGCAGCATTAGGATACGGCTAAAAATCAAACCTTGGATGTGTGACTCCTGTTTTGGAGGGTTGGAAATAATATACAAATGCCTCAGGGGGCAAAAAAATAGCCCTTTTCTGCACAGTCATCAAATGGAAGAACCGCCCCCCCTGCAGAATCAGGTGGTTGTTTTGACTCCAGACAGATCCACGGATGAAGTGGCTCAGTGCAGCCCACGGTTCCTGAAAGGTGAAAAATTGGTCGAACCTTTCCTGGGGTGAATTTGAGCAAGAGCCCAGAGCTGGTGGTTACCATGTGCAATGGGGGGAAATTACCTCCGTGGCAATTGATGGAGCTCCTGCAGTGATTACAAACAGAAAAACAGACCCAAATTTTTATATCCAGTCTAGTAGTGAATATAGAACGTTTTAGCATTGTGGGATGTTGCAATCTTTCGTCAGGCAAGTTGTCCTTCAGCTGCATCCCTCACTGAGAAACAGCTTCATAATTTGAAAATTTATTCTTCGGAAACCAACTGCAGATCTCCTTATGTATGACAATGTGAGATAACTGAGCAATGGACAACCCTCTTTGCTTTGAGATCGAGCTTTTTTCCTACTTGGGTCATGTTAACTCTCAGTGAAATACTTCAGAGAGTTCCTCAAAAACAAATAAGCCATGATAAAAGTAAAGATTCTACGTGATGTAAAAATGCAATGCAAAGACCATGGAAAAACACATGGGAATTTCATGTTTCAGGTGGGACGTTAAGGATTTGCGTGGTACGTGTAGGTAGAGCCCTTCGTTTTCCTGGCTTACTTCTCCTTTTCCTAAATGCATCCTTCGATTTTTTTTTTTAAGATTTTCCTTTGAAAGTGAACACTGACTTTACATATTTGTATGTGACTTTCTCAGGCTTTTCAGAATAGTAAAATAATCAGCTAAACAAGCATGTGATTGTAGATTGGTGATAATATTTGCAATGGGCAGCTGAACTGAACATCCTTAAAATCAAAACAATGCAGCTCCAAGTAAATGCTTTTTGTATTTACTTGCAAACTCTGTCCAGTGTTGATCCATTCTTTCAGACCAAGTAGAATAAATATCATTTCCACAGTTCTCCCAACTGGAAATTTCAGTGTGTACAATTTTTCATGGAATCAGAGAATGGTTTGGATTGGAAAGGACCTTTGAAGGTAATCTAGTTCCAACCCCCCTCCCATGGGTAGGGACACCTTCCACTAGATCAGGTTGCTCAAAGCCCTGTCCAACCTGGCCTTGAACAATTCCAGGTTTGGAGCATCCACAACTTCTCTGGGCAATCTGCTCCAGTGTCTCACCACCCTCAGTGGTTTGACTCTGTGCATTCAAGTGAGAGTGACTATTTTATGATGTTTTTATAGTAATTATCTGAGTTTGGGAGGGAAAAAAAACCTAAGCTGAAACTTGAGCAATTAAAGAAACAAAGCTTGAGCTTGCAAAAAGAAGATAACTTTCAGAATGGTCGGAAGTGTCACCTTATTTATCTGAGGCTCCTCACTACTTCAAGGATGTGAGAGACCCTCATAAGGGGGTTGGACAAACAGCATTTGGCACATCCTTTGGCCGTTCCCTTACAAGGGCTGGATGTACTTTATTTCGGGAATGACTTGCAGCGCTCTGCATGGGAGCTGGTGCACCTCCCATCTGAGGGGGACCTGCCTTCTGGGAACCAGCAGGTCTTGCCCTCCTGCTCAGCCTCCAACCCCTTTGAAATCCTGTGAGTTTGACTTCTCCTCCTCCTCTGCTCTGCTTTCTTCTTGATACGGTGATACCAGAACGTGGCATTTGCTATAAGTTTAGAGAGCATGAGACAAGACCTGAGTGAATGATTCATGGTTTCTGGTCAGCATTTATTTCTACAAATACCTGTTCTGGGTGGAAACCAAGGGTAGTTTCCTTAGTTCAAAGTTTATCTTGGCGTTTTTACTTTTCCCTAGGTGTCAGCTCTCAGGATGTTACAAAGTCAAGTCTTGCAAGCCCAGGAGAAAATGGGCAAATCACCACGACTACAGACACCAGCAAGATGCCAGGGACCACCCCTAAAAGCAATCCAGGAAACCCAACATCCACCTTTGCGATGTCATCGGCCACAGTTCAAGGGACCACCCCTACAAGAAAGCTGGGAAACCCACGGTCCACCCCTGTGATATATACTCAAAGGACCACCCTTACAAGAAAACCGGGAACCCCACCACCCAGACCTGAGACATCAACTGCCCCAGTTCAAAGGAGCACCCCCACAAACAACCCAGGAAACCCGTCACCTGCCCCCACGACATCACCCCACCAGGTCAGCTCTTCAACCAGCTCCGCAGCCTCAACAGCCACCACTGCTGCAACCTCCGGCACGGCCCAGCAGACGACCATCCCTCCAGCCAGCTTGCGAAGCTCGGCAGCTACCACTGCTGCAGCTCCTGTCCCCAGTCATACGAGCAGCCCTCCAGCCACCCCAGGAAGTTCAGGGACTGCTGTCACATCCCCTCCCAGCGTGGAAGCTCAGGGAAGCCAGCCTTCAGACCAGTTGACCAGCACCGCTGTGAGCACCAGAGTCCCAACGAGCAGCTTTACCCCTGGGCTCAAGAACTATGGTGTCTCTACTCCCACATCTGTTGCCAAGCAGCCTCACTCTTCTCCCAGTTCTCCAGTCCAGGGATTGGCCTCTTCCACCAGACCTGGAAGCATCAGCACTTCTGTCACCCCTTTTGATAGAACCGTGACCCCAACCACTACTAAAGCGTCTCTGTGTTTACCACCTGGCAGCACCAACAAGGTCTCAGAGGCAGTCACCACGCCGACTCCTGAAGCAGGTACCAGAAGACAAGAACCTTGATTTCTTGGGTTGGGAGGCCCTTTTGTGGTCTTTTCCTTTGGCTACCCTAAACACCTCCTGTCATCATGGGTTGTCATCACCTTGTCTCATTTTAGGACTTCCCAGCGTAGTTGTCTCCATGACAACTGGGTGTTTAGGTCCCTGTTGTCATTGGTAGAGATCGAGTCAATGCAGTTAGAGAAATTCAAGGCATGAATCAACCAGCAAAGCATAGACATTGGTTTTTGGACGGACCAAACTGTGCCTGAAGCACCATCAACTGCAATGACTCGATCTTCAGTGACTGCAAAAGGAAGCCAGCAGTGCTGAGTTTGGAGATGGAGACTGACATTGCAGAGTTGGTGAAACAGATTGACGGCACCCTGAATGCTGATTGTAGAAGATCCCTAGAACGGCTGACAGCTTAGTGAAGGCTGTTTGGGCATGTATAGAAAATAAGCTTTAGATGACTAAGGAGATTTTGTGGCTAAACTCTGAGTCTACACCATCTAAAGAGTCTAAGTTAGGTAGGATACTCATCATTGCTGTGGGGGGGTTGGCTGCTGGCTTCTGCCTAAGCAGCATCATGAGTGTCCATGTGGTATTTAGGATCTTGCTGAACACCATTAATATGTTTTCTCTAGACCTCTGGAGCTTTATAGAGCCATGTTAGTTCACAAGTGTCCCGGTGAGGCACAGTCTAGGGTCCCCTTTGGCATTTTGTCTAGTAGCATTTAAGGGGAAGCAATCACACTGTGGGACTGTAAGGGCTCCATGGAGCCTTCCAGACTTGGGTGGGATTGTGGGTTCAGCTCACATCTGGCTCTGAATAAAAGCTGTGATAACACTGAAGCCCTTCATTATCTTCCTCTGGAGAAGGTTGTTCTTGACCCAATTTTCAGCTACCTGCAATATAGAAGCCACTCAAAAAGCCATGTTCTTCCCCCTCAGCCTTCCATCTCCTCCTTGCTGTCAGCATCACTAAATGAGCCAAGGTCTTAATGGAAGACCATCTTCACTGGCTTCATCCAAGTCATGTTTTGAGCATGTTAGCAGGCATTAGGAGGTGAAATGGGTGTTTTCATGAAGGATCTTTCTTTCCCCTCCTGTTCCACAGGACTGTTCTCCATTAAAGGATGATAAATGTAATCATGTTAATTCAAATTTGACCTCAAGCGTTGAGCATGAAGAGGTTTAAAAAACCTCTACATTTAATAAATAGGTGAGAGAATGCAAGAGAAACAGATGGCTTTGAAATTAATTCTCGCCTGGAGCCTTCAGAATGTGTCTGGGAGAGAAATATCCCTCATCTTTTCTGTGGAAGAGGCAGAAGTCCCAAAAGCAAACAGGCTGTGAACAGGATGTGGCGTTTTAATTCTCTTTGTCACCATTTAAGAATCAATTAGGAACCCAGGGATGGAGATCCATTTCTCCAAAAGGATCTGGGGAGGCAGGAGGCTGCTATGCTCCTTGCACTACTCCCATTGCACAAGAAACTGTAAGATGCTACAGACCTTAACAAAGGCATCTGAGATGATCTCAGGTATCTGAGACACCTGCATGGGGCTGGTAGACGTGGGGCATGTGCCCTTCGGGAGTAGCAGGCAGGCAGGACACCCCCGGCTGTCTCCCATAGTACCAGGCACTACTTCCAAGCATGTCACCCTGGGCTTCTTCCATAGCTGATGGAGATGCAGTCAACAGAGGTTACGGCGTTTCATCCCGTGCTGACAGAGGCGGCTGCAGCTGTCAGTGGGATTGCACAATGAACTCCATTCCCTGGGAGATCCTGGGTAGCCAGCTCAGATGATAGTCTACCTCTGTTGTAGAAACCTCCCTGGATGACACCCCAGATAAAGCGAAATGAGGGCCGTCCCTTTTACCCAGCAATACTCCTTTTTTAAGTGATTACCCAGCTACCAACACACAGCTATCATAGCCTTTGGGTTCATCTCTCCGGAACAGTCTGATGAGTTTCAGCAGCAGAAAATACTATCTGCAATAATAGTTTTTCCATATCACAGTTAATTTAAAAAAAAAAAAAAAAGACAGAAGAAACCCAAAACCTCTCCAAGCTTTGACACAGTGAGCTTCAAGGCAGGGCTACAGCTGAAAACTTATTTTCAGCTGCTCACGAATGGACCTTTGTCAGCTGTACCCTCTATACTGTATCGGTGTCTGTCTGCTTGTTTTTTGCTGTATATTGGGGACCCAGACCAGGAAAGCCATGACGCCGGATCTGTGTCAACCAAACCTGCAAGTGCTGACCAGAGCCCTGCCAGTGCGCAGCCATCAGCCCCAGCCCCGGGGGACCAGACGGCGAGTAGCAGTCCTGGCCAGCAGCACCTTAACACTTCTTTCCACAATGAGGTAATGATGCCTACGGGAAGGTGGGCACTTCATCATGGTGTCTATTAATATTTAGCTGGCATCCCACGTACGTGTAAAGCCTGCAGCCCTTCTTGCTGTGCATGTCTGTGTCAGAGAGATCTGCCTTAGGGAAACACGAGGCAGCAAAATAATTCTAGATTAAACCCCTTTCTCCCATAGCTTTCTAGTGAAGAGACATGGAGGATGGAGGTGAAGGGGATTATGGTCTGGGTGCTGAACAGGGAAGAAGTGAAATCTGGGAAGAGAGAGGGAAGCATTATGGAGAGCAGACACTGTCTTGGGGTGGACTTGGACATGATAAGAGGGCAAAGATCACAATTCATCATCAACCATTCATGGATAATATTAGCAGAAAATGGTTTGGGAGCATAAGGAGGTCTCGAAACACAAGCCTGGATAACTAAAGTGCTAGGAAGGATGGAAGGGGATCCTTTTTCTAGATGCTTGTCTTTTGTACGGTAGGACTGCATCATGGCCCACTGGCATGGATCCTCCTACTGCCTGAGCTAATTCCTGCTTTACCCCGTACTGCAAATCCTAAGCCTGGTTTGGGAAGTGCGTTACCAAACATCCCATCAAGAACCATGTCAGTTACCTGTGAAAACCATTTCCACATGTAAAGGGTTGAGTGACGGGCTCCCCGGCCTGTCTCGTTTCCATAAAATGGATGAGAGCGTTGGTTGGGATGTCTCCTGGCTTGGGGCAGTCTGTTGTATCGATGACCAACTGTCCTTCCAACCTATGTCAACAATTTGAGGGTTGCTTTTCTTCTGTCTTTCCAGGTCATCTGTAAAGTCCAGGTGCAAAATAATTGGCCCACCATGTATCTGAAAGAAGCTAAAACCTGTGTAAGTACCACCCTTTTGGACTTCTGTGTAGGGTTAGCAGCTGTGTTGCTGTTGGAGATCAGCTTTTAACCTGTGGTACTCTGAGCATGTGAGTCTATAGAGATGAGAGGAATTTCATCAAAATAAGATGCAACCACTTTTGGGGTGTAAAATGGTAAATGCAAACCCACACTCAGCAGTATCACCCGGTGGGGGATACGGTAGGAGGAGAAGAGACCCATGTGGTCTTCTTCAAGTAGAAGGACCAGCTGAGCCTGCCCAGATCTCAGAAAAAAAGCAATGGGAAATTTTAGAGGGTGAAACTTTCCCTCTGCAAAGGCTAATGGGAAAGCTTTTTACCTTTGCAGAAGGGCCAGAAGTTCATCCCAAAACCCAAGCAAAAAATGTGGAGTTCCTCCACAGTTGTTGTGTACTTGGTGAGATCTTGCAACCTCACAGCTGGGGTAGGGTGGCATCCAACTGCAGAGCAACTGGGAAGCACAGCAGCCTGGAATTTGGGACTCACTATGCTCCTCGATGCTGTATCAGCTCTCACAGAACCCTAAAGTGAGAGCAAAAAACTCCATTTCATTTGTTTCAGACCCTCTACAAGACCAGGGAGTAGTAAAATATAGTGCTAAGTTTGGGAAAAGGCAAGCCCAACCCAAGACTATACACCAAGACCCCTTCTTCTGGTGGGTGGGTACTGTCTGCTGGCTTTTCTGAGGGATACCCACCTTCGGAATGATTCATGTGGAAACTACGAGTTTCCTATAATAGAGAAGATGCAATATATTGATAACTTTTAAATAGGCTGAAGTGTTAAGTTTATGACAAAGAGGAAGAGACACCACCACATGGCTGGTGAGATCTTGACGGAGTGATTGTATCTACCTGAGCTGTGGGTAGGGCTCAGAGGTGCTTTTTGGCATTATAATGCTCTGGTTTCTAGATCTCAGCACTGCCAAGACAGCGTAAGCACTGGGAAATTGGCACAGCATCAGGAATAGCTGCTCAGGTTCATGAACCTCTGCTGTCCCATTTGTAAAATGGACTGACTCTTCACTGCACGGTGGTGAGACACGAAGTGAAGCCACACTGTGTTCATAAAACCCCTTGAGATACATGCTGAGATGAGCACGATCGCTCCTACTGACCACAGCAGCTCTTGAAATTCCCTGTGGCTTGGTGGTGGCCCTGCCTGGCTGCCCTGGAGAGGGCTTGGACCTCCCAACCCACCCACTGTGCTCCTGGAGGAGGGGAAGCGCCTGTCTGCTGCCATCTCATGGTCATCACCTTCCTACTTTGGCTGCCTCTGGGTGTAAATGCTCCTTGCCTGCACACCTGCAGAAATGATGATGTTCTTAGCCATGCTGCCCTTAACACTGAGGATGACTCCAAGGAGAGACCTGGTTACCATAATGCTCATGGCCCAGAGGCCACAGCAGGACAGCCTCTCCTGAGAGCATCCCCTGCCCTACCTAGTGCAATGTCTGAATCTGCAACCGTGTCCATGCTGGGAAAGCTTCTCATCAAATATTACATTGAATATATAAAGATATTTCATCAGTTTGACAAAATCTAATTTTGGAGCCTAAAGCACCTGGGTGATTTGTGACCGTGCTGGTGTTTAACGCTTCCCTCCTCCTTCTGGGTGCAGTCATGCTCTGCACGGAGCCGCTGTCCTCCCTGTGGCTTCACTAGAGCTGTGACGGGAGGCTTTTTGGAAACAGGGATGGTAAGGCTGGGAAGTGCAGGTGCGTGGCGACGCGCCGGCGAGCTAAGGGGTGGGCAGACATCACGGCTTGGCATCATCCATCGCTCCTCTCTGCCCGCTCCACTGGGCGATGGCGTGCTGGAGCTGGCAAGCCAGGGAGTCTGCCGCCCTGTTTCCCTTAGATTCCTCTGGGCATAATAACGAGCCGAAGCATTGTTAGTACAAAATGCCAATTACACCTCAAAACAGCTGCAGAAAGACTGCAAGGGTGCATCCTCCCATTGCATCGCTCTCCTTGGCTGCCAAAACACCTCCCACCTGCTTTGCCGTTAACTTTCCACTCGGCATATTCCTGAAAACTGCAACAAATTTTATGCCTCCCAAGCCGAGCAGATAACAGAGAAATGGCACTATCTGGTTTCCCTGCTTTGTAGGCCCGGTAAACAAGGTTCTAGCCAAATCTTGACAGCAAAGTGAAAAAATCCTTTGCATTTCACAACCCGTGGGAAAACAGGAAAGTGCGTGCTATAAGGAGAAGTGTTCCAGAAATGGCTCCAATCCTGGTCCGCAAGAACAAGCCAGCGTCAGGACAGCATTGTGCTAAAAGCCCGGCTCCAGAGAGAAGCCAGGGAAGCACCGAGGGCAACGTGGGGGCCCAGCGGTGGGGGACGTGTCCAGATCACACGTGGCAGGGGAGGGGGCAATGCAGACTAATGCAGACCACCCACCCCCATTCAGAGATGGGCTCATGGGGCAGCGCTGGCGATGCAGGAACCCCAGCAAAATGGTTGGGATGGAACCCAGGAATTGCGGGCATTGCATCCTGCTGCACCTCAGTTTCTCCAGCTGCGGTAAAATTAAAAATAAAAAAAACCCCTCAATCTGTAAATCTTAAAAAAAAAGAGCCAAATACATGGTTGCTACAACTTTGTAGACCTTATGGGCTTGTTGGCTCCCACCATCCTTCCTCTTCAGGTGATGCTCTTAACCAGCGCTGAAGTTTGGTCCATGTTCTCCCACCCTCCCTTTTGCCTATTCTCCTTCCTTTGATTACAGCAGGATCTTAATGAGTTCCCTTACGAGGCTCATTAGCTCGATGCCTTGCGTTACATACAATGACTTTCCCAAGGTCCAGCTCACAAACGTATCTTCAGCTGGGTTTTTGTTGGCTGCTTGGGGTGCTCCAGCCTTGGGACGGATTGATGGACGGATGGATGGATGGATGGCTGCTCTGTTCCTCATCCCAATCCCAAAATGCCTTACGTGAAGCAAGAGGTGACCACGTCAGAGGTGGCTGCTGTCCCCCAAGCTCTGGTTGAGCCACACAACCCTGTGGCCACCTCCCAGGAGGCCAGCATGGCTCCTCCATCGTGTCCCCAGCCGGGACGCAGATGTGCCCAGCAAGGCAAGTCAGATGATGCTGGGGAGGACCAGAGCCTGCTCCAGCTGGGGGATGCAAAAGCAACAGCGGGACCACCTGGACCCACACTCAGATGCTCAAGAGAATTTGCGGTGTTACGCCCACCGGGCTGGGGACAGCAGGAGGGTCCCCGGAGCAGGGGAAGGGACCCCCCCACGGAGCAGGGTCGCTGTCCCCCTCGCCCCGTCCAGCTGGCGGGGGCAGTTTGTTGACTCAAGTGCTGTTACCTCATTCAGGGATGTTAGTTTTAGGTCCCCGCCAGTGTGGGAACCGGATTCGAGCTGCTCGGCAGCGCCTGTCAACTCTGGCCAAGGAATGTGAGCTGCTCCGGCGGCGGGAGGGGAGAGCTGCCAGGGCCGCGGCATCGCTGCCGGGGCATCCCTGATGGCTGCAGCGGCCTTACCGTGCCCCTCTCCAAACCTGGAAAGGGTAAATCCCTCCGGTTCAGCCTCTAAAGGGGTTTAGGCACTGCTCACCATCCGGCAGCAAAGCGGTTCGGTGCTCAGCTGGGTTTTAGCCTTGTGTCTAATTTCCCTTCCCAGCAAAAAAAAAAGGCATTTTAAAGGTCTTTTGTTTTTTCCGTGTGGGGTGGTAGGAGAAGTGGGTTATTAAGGGCTGGGGGAAGGCACAGCTGTGGCAAAACCTGGGGAAGGAGGATGCAGGGAGGCAGCAGAGAGGATTTTCATGCCTCTGCCAAGCAGAAAATGCTGGACAGGCAGGGAATGATAAACTGCAGGACATTCAAAGCGTAGGAGCACAACCCAGCGTCCAAAGATGATAAAAACACCGCCCCAACCAAGCCGTAACTCTCTCCTCCCTGCCCCACTGGGGACGAGCTTTCTAGGGGATGCCGCCTTGCCGAGGGCTCCTCTTGCTGCCCTGGCACAGGGCTGGGGCAGGTTTCCCATCCAGCTCTTTTCCCAGGGATGCAGCTGGGATGATGCGGACTCAACAGAGGGGCCCGGGGGAAGTTGCTCCCCTTGCAAAGCGAAAGGACAGGCAAGGGCCAGCGGCGGTTCCCAGGGACGGCCGGGGCCTCACGATGCTGAGCTTACTCTCGCTCTGCGCCTGGAACCGGTCTTCCGCTCCAGCAAGTGCATCCTGTCTCCACCGCCGCCACTTCCCAAATATTTAGATAAGATGGGGTGAGATTAGGTGCCTTCCCCGGCCAGGCAGCTCCCGCCCTTGTGGTGGAGGAAGTGGGATGCTGCCGGCCATCGGTGCGAGCGGGACCTGAGATGGATGGTGTTGCAGAGGGACAGGAAGGTTTAAGGTGCTGGAGCAGGCTGAAGGGCTGGAGCCCTTCCCAGCCAGGGCACGTGCTGCCTGGCACCTCGTATCAATGTGCACGGAGAACTTTTGCAGACAGACAGACAAGCGAGACTTTGTGCACATAGCATCTCTGCACGAAAGACTTGTGCACGCAGCACTTGCGCATGCACAACTTGTGCATGCAGTGCTTGTGCATGCAGCACCTGTGCACACACAACCTGTGCATGTACAGCCTGTGCACGTAGGAGCCATATATACGGCATCTTTGCATATAGGACCTGTGCACGCAGCACCTGTGCATGCAGAAGCTGTGAAGACAAGGTCGGTGCAGGCAGGATCTGTGCACAAATGATCTGTGCAGACAGGACCTGTGTGTGCAGGAGCTGTACGTGCAGCGCCTGTGCATGCAGGAGCTGTGCATGCAGGAGGGCAATCGTCTCTACCTTAGTGAGGTCCCAGCTGCTATGAAGCATCGAGCAGTTGCAAAAAGCCTCAGGAACATGTCAGAGGGGATGCAGGCTCCATCCACCCCTCTACTATTCCTCCGGCTCCATCCAGGCTAACCCCTCCAGGGATGCTCCAGTTTATCCGAAAGCAAACCACTTTCTCTTGCCTCTGCAGAGCCACGGGGAAGCTCTAGGGAGGAGAGGGACTCGTGCTGATGGGGATAGCGGGTAAAAATGCAGGTGGTGGGAGGGCCACAGATGCCCATGGGGGCACAGGGGGGCTGCACAGCCCTGTCCCGCTCCCGCTGCAGCCCCTCAGCCTCCCTTGCCCCTCCCGCCCTGCTTCCCTTGGGGACCTGCTATTCCTGTAACAGCAAAAGCTGCGGCCCTCAGATAAGGTTGGCGCAGGGCCCCAGTGAGGAATGACAGCCAAGAGCGCGGCTTCTCATAAAGAAACTACTTTTAAACTTTTCCTGTTCCCGGGGAGGGCCGGCGGCGGCCGGGTGGTGCAAAGGGATGGTGGAGGATGGGGATAGACAGAGCATCCTTGGCCATGGGGCGGGATGCTCCTTGGCGGTCTCCGGGTGGGAGAATGGTGCTGAGCCCCTGCTGTCACCACAGGCCGAGTGGAAGAACGCCAGCATCAACATCTCCTTCTTCGAGAGCTTCTGCTCGACGGGCCAGCACGCTTTCAATGCCAGCAGGGAAACATGCACAGTGATGCTGACCTCCCGTGAGCCCCGCTCCCAGCACTGGGCTGTGCAAGCGATCGTGCACCGTGAGTATGATCCCACTCTGTTCTGAGGGCGATGGGATGGGACCGGTGTTGGGGACCCCAGCCTGGGGATGCAGCCTCAGGCTTGGCAGAGCCCTTGGGGGCTGCTAGAGCTTGGCCAAGGGGCTCCTTCCCATGGGTTGCCCCATCTGAGAGGCTTGGGAGAGGCAAAACAACCCCAGGAATAAGCTTTGCTCCTCAAGGAATGCACCAGACCCCTCTCCCATCCATGATAAGTCAAGGCAGGGATCAGTCTCTAGGAGGAAAAAATCCTCCCAAGTGGTTAAAACCTGGGGACCAGCTCAAATCCTTCCCCAAGGGACCACGGAGGGGAGTTTCTTGCCCACCTCGGAGCTCTTTGGGGAAATCCTGCTCAGGCCAGGGGTGCTCAACCGTTGCTTTAGCACCAGGAGGATGGAGGCATCACGCTGCCTCAGTGCCAGGGGGAGGAAAGACTGAGCCCCATCCTCCTTCTCTTTGTCATCAGGCCAGGGCCTGGGTGGGGGGTCCAACCTCCAGCACCCAGCCATGGGCAGAGCAGCCGAGCCCTGGGGACTGATCCTGCACTGCTCCAGCATGGCCTGGAGTAGGCGGTTGTGGCCCCTCGCTGGTCCCACTCGCAAATCGCCCACCGAAGCAGAGACCCCCATCACAGCACAGGGCTGGGGGATGGTGGGGCCTGGGGGCTCCAGGGCTGTCCCCCTGCATGAGAAGACATCCCAGCTCCTTGTCTGGCTGTGGAGGCACCTGAAAGGGTTGGGTCCATGCCCACACATCTCCATCCACCTCCTCCGGAAAGAGGGACATCACCCCATCGACCGGGAGATGGTGGCAGAACCTGCCCTCCCACCCCTCTGCTCATTGCAGCCTCTTTCTTCCCCCAGTCCCTTTGGACCCTGAAAAAGTCCTCGAGGAGCTGAAGGAGAAGAAGGACAAGTTAGAGGAGGTAAGCAGGTCCCTGGGCACAGCACAGCTTCCCCGCAGATGTCCCCCGAGGTGGGTGGCAGGGGAAGCCCTCCTCGGGGCCTGACCCGTCTCTCCTGTGGCAGCTTGGCATTGCCAACATCACCTACGACAAAATGGAGAGGGAGATTATAATCAACGATGAGTTCAGCACGCCCCTGATCATCACCATTGTCACCCTGGCCGGCTCCCTGCTGCTGATCGCGGCCATCTATGGCTGCTGCCACCAGCGCTTCTCCCAAAAGAAGGATCAGGTAAGGTGGGGGGGCGGGGGGTGGGACAGGTACCCTGGGACCTTTTTGTCCCAGAGGCATCTTTAGGAGATGAAGAGCATCAGCATTGCCACCTCTGCTGGTGGAAACATGCTGGCTCACCCCGCAGGCACCACCCTCGCGTGTTGCTCAAGGGGTGCCCAAGTACCATGGATGCTCCGGAGGGGCAGGAACTGCCCTTTGGGGATGTTGGGGTGGGGGGAAGCCAGGATGAACGCCAGGGAAACGAGGGGCTGGTGGTGGTGGGGTACAGCAACGAGCAGCATCCATCCCCGCTGCCACCCAGGGCAGCTGAGCAGCATCTTTGGGTCATAATTTCGACAAGAAAGGCTTTCTCAACCCAAAACACCCCTCCAAACCCCACCCCCCCAAAAAAAATTCTCTAAATACTTTTATGAGTAGGGGAACATGGTTGGGTGCCCAGCATCACCCCAATGCCCTCCCAGGGGTGCCAGGGGCTGTGGGAAGCCCACAGCTGTTTGTGGGGTGGGAGGACGGCAGGAGGACGGCTGCAGGAGAGCATCAACACCATACGCTGCACGGGTCAGCCTTTGGGAGAGCTAATTTGGCCAGGGCCAGATTTCAGAGCAGCGGCAGCACAATTTAAGGAAGAGCAGGAAAGGATTTAAGGAAGAGGGAAAAAATTAATATTATTTTTATCTCAGGAAGCAATTCTGGGTGATTTTAGTGTAGCATCCACCTGCAAGGACTGGCCATTCCCATGCCCTTGCGGCACCATGGGGAAAGCTCTGCCAGGTACCCAAGGTGTGCATTGGTCCCCACTGCCCTCGCTGAGGATTTAGCTCTGGAGGAGAGACAGCAACAGAAAGGGGAAAAAAAAAAAATGAGGCCAACTAATGCAATCAGGGTAAACTGTCCTCCTGATAGAGAAACAAACCCCTGGGTCCTACTTTGAGTCCTTTCTCCCCCCCCAAACCAGCTCATCCATGCCAGGGGGTCCCCACCTCTGCCCTACGTGCCACACGAACACGAGGGACAAGGCAACCTTTGCTTTAAATGTTTGCAATCTAATGGAGACGAACACAGGAGGCAGGGAAGAGCAAACCCATGCCAGCATCAGGCTTGTTTGTACAAGGCTTGATTTTTCAGGAGGGAATGGGGGAGGACGCAAGACCTTGATAGATATTTGACCTCCACTGTGGTCCCCTTGGAGCTCATGGGGCTTCACGGCCGGGCCATCCCTCGGCTGAAATCTCTCTGGTTGGGATGAAAACCAGCCCAGCAGGGACAGGGAGCAGCGTAACACTCTTGCCTCGTATTGTTCAGAAAACAGGTAGAAATAGGGTAGTTTTAGGGATGGGAATGCGCATCCCACAAGTAACATGCTGCAGAGGAAGAGGTACCAGCCCTGGCTGGATGCTCTGGAGGTAAATACCCACCAGCCACAGGGTAAGGTAGCGAAACCAAAGCAAGGGATGCCAGTTCCTCGGTACGGCTCTTGCTCAGAGCACAGGAAAAGATCTTTTTCCAAGCAGTTGCAATAGGTTTTTAGAAAAATCAAACACATTTCTCCTTTCTGGATTTGTTTTTGGGTGGTTTCTTTTGTTTTCCTCCTGCTTCTTTTCCAAAAATGACTTGAAAGTTTTTTTTATTTTTCTCCAACCCTCCCTCCCCCCTTTTAAACCCTGCTGTTGTTTTACCTTGGAAATAACCAGCACATCCACCCTGATCTCCCCGGGTTTGATGATGGACATGTGGCCCTGATCTTTAATGTGAGTTCCAACACAGGGATCGGAGGGGCGGGCGCCGCATCCGTAACACCCCCAGCTCTCACCCCTGGTGCTTGGTAGGGTTCAGTAGCTTTTAACAGGACTAAAGCCTACTAAAGCCCAGCTTTAAAGACCCCTTCCCCTTGCTGCACAGGGTGGGGGTGCATTGCCACAGCAGGGAGAAAGCACTGCCTGAGCATCCATCCATCCATCCAGGGGCTGTACCAGCAACCCCGTGGGGGGGAAACAGCCCCTGAGAAAGCCCAGGTGCCTCCTCTGCTTTCGAGCATCCCGCCATCCCTGCCCGCATCCCTCCCACCACATGCAACCGAGGGGAGCCCCCAGCAGCGCCTTCGCAGCCCCCCTGCTAGCACCAAACCCTGCGGTTTCACTTCTCCATCCCTCTCCTTCTCCACAGATTCCCTCCCACGGCTGTCTCCTGATATTTATTCAGAGCAGTGTAATAAATCAAGCTGTAAATCCAGGTGGATTTTAACAGGGATGACTACTGGAAGCCATACACTGCCCAAAAAAGGGCTGCAGCTACCTGGAGAATCCCTCCAGGGCAGGATGGGGATGAAGGAGCTGCCGTAGCAAATGCAAAATTGGGATGGTCTGGGGGTCTGCCAGGGGATGAAGGGCTGGGTCGGAGCCTGGAGTACCACATACCCAAGCGCTGGGGTGATACAGTGCCTGATTCATCCATGAATCAGCCAAAACCATTTATGGCCAAAGGAAAAGGGGGTGGAAAGGCTGTTCCTTCCCTGCCTGGTTTCCACCGAGAGCTCCAGCATAGGGCTCCAGGATGAGGGGCAAAGGGGCCAGCAGCATTTGCGAGGTGGGAGCTGCCCCTGGGGTCAAGGGGGACAATAACAATAAAGCAGCTAAAAAGGGAAAAGGGGGGCAGAAAGGGGAGAGGAAGAACAGAGTCAAGTTGGGGAGATGCAGGGTCAGGGTACAGCAAAGATGCTCGGCCTCTTCCTGGGGGATGGAGGTGTGGGTCCATGGCCAGGCTGAAACTGGCAGCTGCTCCTGGAGGTTTTCCACGTGTCTCTGGCTGCTCTTTACTCCTTCCCACCATTAGCAGAGTCTTTCTTGCCAGCTCTATGCTATCCCCTCGCTGCGCTGGCGCTGACTGCAGCCCCCAGCCTCAGTCTCACCGTGGAAGTTTCTATATGTAGTTATGTACATCTATACGGGGCAGGAGCCGTGGCTGGATGGGAGGTGACAGCCCCAAGGTGGCACGCACAGCATGGCCAAGCTGTTTTTCACCGGGGTTTCTGGGTTTTCTTTCCTCGCAGCAGCGCCTGACCGAGGAGCTGCAGACGATGGAGAACGGCTACCACGATAACCCCACGCTGGAGGTGATGGAGACCTCCTCTGAAATGCAGGAGAAGAAGGTGAACCTCAATGGCGAGCTGGGGGACAGCTGGATTGTTCCTCTTGACACCCTTATGAAGGAGGACCTGGAGGAAGAGGAGGACACGCATTTATAGGATACAGAACTCGATCAAACAAAAAACGACCACCCCCCCAAAAAAACCCCACCCATAATCCCTACACGCACACACAACTCCAAAACAAGGCAAAATTCCCAACAAAGCCCAGAAAATCCCTTAATCAACTAATCACGGCCCCTTGTGCCACCACATAGGGTGCAAGATGGAAGAAGAAGGGACACGAGAGGACACCTCCGCACGCATTGTTAACAAGCCACCATGGTAGTCGCATCCAGACACTCCATCACCCATGGGTGCTCAGCAGGACCTACCATGCCAGACCTGACCAGGCATGGGCGAATGGGGTGGCTTTGCTCCCGAAGAAGTGCTGGTGTCTCCTCCAAGCATGTCCCCTCCTGTCCTGCGTCCAACCGCAGCCTCCAGCTATCAAGCAACTCAAAAAATGAAAAGAGAGAGATGTAAATAGGATGGGAGAGGGAGCACAACTCCCAACAGCAAACCCGCACCTGGCAATTAGAGCTAGAAAAATCCTCTGGCCCACATGGTTTAGTCATCGCTCTGCCCTCCCTGACAGGAAATGCCCAGGTATCGAGCTGAAAAAGCTGGAACAGCCTGTTCCTTTTTAATCCAGTTTCCATCCTCTCCCCATAAACCGACGGCTAAAACGCACAAGAGCCCCACACTGTGCCATAGGCAAACAAATGCATCCAGACCTGGGTGGACAGGGGGAATGCAGCAGTGCCAAGTGATGCTCAGTCCCGTGCCATCGCCAGCTGCGCCGCAAAGGGCTGCGGGACGGATCCTGCACCCAGTTGGAGATCAGGAGAGGTGCTGCAGCTTCTTGTATTGATGCAATGGGGAAGAAGAGGAAAAGGAGTCATTCCTTGAGTTCATCCCTCCTAGGAAGGGTTTAATGAGACCAAGAGCGATGCCTGGTCGCTAGCCCAGGCAGAAGGTTGGGGGTTTTGTGGTGCAGCAGACCAGCTCCAGCACAGGCCAGCTCTGCCGCTGCATTTCCCTACAGAAGTGCTGATTGCTTTGTAGTAATTATGCAGCAGCATCTCACGGCCCACATCCATCCTCCCCCGAGACCGTGGGTTGCGTGTACTGTGATGGTTTGTGATTTTTGTGGTCATGTTTCCTGCGTGAGAGATAAAAGCAACAGAAGCACGAGCCAGGTAGCTTGGTGGTATTCAGGGTTTTCCATCGGTACAGCCCTTGGTGTTTCCTCCCCACCAGGTTTATAAGCTCAGTTCACACTGTCAAGCTCTTCTTCAAAAGCTAGTAGAACAACAGAGACCTGCAAAGAAACTTACAGCTCAGCAGCGAAGCTGGGACTGAGCTTTGTCCTGCAGCCCTTGGTCTCTTGTCCAGGTCTCCCTTTGCTGTAAGTCTTTAGAGGGGAAAAGAAAAATACGCAGGAGCAGAAAGTGGCTGGACTGAGGCCATTTCTGATTTTCCAGTCCCCATCACAGCTCCTAAATGGCTCTAAAAGGATGGGGAGAGTTTCACATCTTTGCTCTGGCTTCGGTGAAGCAGCTCAGCCCCGTCAGAGGCAGAGATCAGAGTGGGGCTCCATCCTCCAGCACATGGGAAAGAGAGGAGAGGACCAGAAGGCCACTTGGGTGAGTGCATCTCCCAACACATGAGGATGGTGGTGGTCCCAAGCCCTCTGCAAGCCAGAGAAGCTGCAGATGAAGAATGATGCCCGAGCATGGCCCTTCCTCTCCCCTGCTTGCCATAAAGCATGCATTCACCAACGCGTGACGGGGTGAGCTCCTTTGGGCTCTGCCACCAAGTCAACATGATGGGGATCCGCTCCCATGGCTGCCCTGAACAAGGGGAAAAGCGGAGCCGAGCAATGGAAAGCTTGGAGAAACCCAGGTTGAGCCGGTCCTCGGGAGTACTCACGAAGGAGAGGGTCAGGGCTGTTTGCTTGGCCCCAGGACAGAGGCTGGCAGAAGATACGCTCTTCTCAAAGGGACTGGCTCTTCTCCCTTCTCTCCTGCACCGAAGGGCAGTTTGAAGTGTTCAAACCTATATATTTTTGTATGTAAATATTCCTGTTAATCATTAGCAATGTATTCAGCACACTTCACTTACCTGTGCACTGCACTACGGGGAAGTAATTTTGCAGGGGTGGGGGGAATTAAGAAATTAAAAAAAAAAAAGAAAGAAAAAGCTAAAGGCCAGTCCGGTAGGGCATCAAAATTCGACACAAAGTAGGAAAACGCCTCCCACCCAGATAACCCCATGCCACGGCTTTGTCCCTGCTCCAGCAGCATTGAGTTCAGCTCTTTAATATTGCAGCAAGGCTCAAAGAACCCATCTCGGCGTTCGCAATTGCTTTCGTGAGCACGTTTGCTTCCCAGCTGCCCCAAGAGACGAGCGGCGGGTCGGTGACCTCGCGTTTCTGTCCTTCGCAGAAAATAAACACAGTGACAACACGGGGTAGCAGCGAGGCTTTGGCCGCAGGGGCTGGTGTTGCCCTAAGGACGCCCCTGGCAGAGCATCTCCAGGCAGTCGGGTTTTGGCATGTGCCTAAGATCCCCCTTCCCAGTGAAGAGATGCCAAAGTGCTTTAATGAATCAGGTCCAAAGACTTTGCAAGAGAACCGTACAAAGGCTTGAGATCAAGCAACCTTAAATCTTTCCGAGCAGAGACCAGTGAAGATATTAACTGCTCAGCAAGTGCTTATAGTGATTTATATTTGAATAGGAATTGTACATTTATTTATTTTTCCAGACACCATATTTTTAAACCACTAATATTTTATAGTAGATTTTCCTTCCCCTATTTAAAGAAGTATTTCCACAGAAAGAACAGTATATGTTTTTTATGTTGAGAACATTCTTTTTGCAAAAAAAAAAAAATCAGGTAGGAAATGCAGCAATGAGCATCTTTGGCCTTAATCCTTCCCTTTGTAGACTGTAGCCATAATTGTTAGACCAAAAATAAATTTAAAAAAAAAACTACCCAGGCATTTCCTCCCTCCCTGCCCCTCCTCCCTTCCCCACGCTCCTCTTCTCTCCCCCAAAACAGCTTTAACATCCGACACGTTGTACAAAGACATTACTGCTCTTACCTTTCGGTGAGAGTTCTACAAGCAGCTCAGATGTCCTTGCAAAAGGACTTTTCTATTTTCAGATCCACAAGGAACGTGTAAATATTTTAGGACCGTTTATCTCCCGCTCACAGTGCCATGACCCCACTGATGAGGTTGATAACTGTGACTGTTGCCTACAGAAGACATACAGGAGAAGACACAATCCATAAGGGACTACAGAAGGAGAACCTATTTCCCAAGGCGGCTACCCGTTCAACCTTGCACATATACTAGAGCTCTTACGTACTGTATAGCAGCATCTCACGGGGACAGGAGTCTGATTTACACTGGAATTTACTGAGGAACTGGATTGTAGAGATTATTCTTGCATTTTCCTACAAATATATTTTGAAAGCATCATGTATTTCTGTCAATAAACATTCTTACATAAAAGATTCATTCCTTGGCTGAGTGAAAAGGGGTGGGGGGAAGCAGAGCTTGTGCTCAAGAGCCACAACCATCAGCTACGTAGGTGTTACAACTGGCTATGGTTTGAGCTGGTTTGGAAACCCAGCACAGGCTCTGCATGGTCCTGCTAGCAAGAACATGTGAAAACATTGGACAAGCAGGAGCAAAACCAACCCAAACCTTCAGAGTTAGCCAGCTGCAGAGGAGTTTGTATTTTTCCCACGCGGAAGAAAATAGGATAGTGGTGAAAAACTTCCCGTAATTAAAATCCAGAAAACCCAGAGGGGTGGGATGCTCAGTTGGTGTGAGTGAGGGCAGCCCCGCCACAGCCAGAGGACTGGTTTGAACTGTTAGTGTCTTCAGGTTGGAGGGAAGGGAGAGGGAGCTCGCCCTTGTTTCTGCGTTTCATCCTAACTCACCCCTAGCCGGCAATCCCTCCTCACACTTCGGTCAGGCAGCGGAGGAGGGAATCAAACCTCACACCCCTGAGCCAGAACACCCCAACGAGAGAGGGCCATCACACAAGGGCAACAGCAGGGTCAGCAGCAGCATGGGCAGTTCAGCATCTCCACTGACTCTCGAGTGCCCAAAATAGAACACTCTGTTCGAGGTTAAGTTTCCACTTTTACAAAGGGAAAAAAAAAAAAAGAATTTGCTTTTATTTAAATATGAGAAGTTGATGGTTTGCATTAGTCTATGTTCTAACTCTGTGTTTCTTCCCAGTAACAGTTTTTGCCACTGCTCAGCATGCGCTGGATTTATGGGATATGGACCCAGCCCTTCACTGGTTTCAGGGAACAGGGTATTTTCTCCGCTGTTCCACAGCGCAGAGGGACACGGCAGGCTCCTCCAGCAGGAACAGCGCCTGCGGCCCAGACATAACGCACCACCAGTTTCACAGTTTCTGCACCACTACAAGTCCTTCACAGATGTTTTTTCATTCTCAGAAGCAAGCAATGTTAGGACAAACAGATCTTAAATAAACACCCTTGCTAGCGTATACATTTTTATTAAGAAAAAAATGAACAAAATACATTCTCTCCTTATGTACATTACATACAACATAACTACATTTGTAGATATTCCTCATATCACTCATTCATTTATGTACAGCATGGGGCTTACATATCAACCCAGAAATTATCAAAGATGATTTATGCCAGGGAAGAAAATTAACATTCCAGGCTGAACAAAGATCACCCATTTAACTGTAAAGAAAAGGGCAGGATGGCGAATCACCAGAGTCCAGGAACGATGCCTGTGACCACCACAGGCTCAACATAGGACTAGTCAATGTTAGACTTGCTTATTAAAACACGTGTGCAGTTCACAGCGTTCAACACCCCACAGACGCTCCTTTCCAGCCCAGGGCTGTCTGCACCTCTCAGTTCAGCTCTCCTGTGGTCAGGTGTCCAAGACAACAACTGCAGGACAGACACTAAAGGGAATTCAGACAGACACCAGAGTCTGTGGGATTGCTGTAGAGATGCAAATGCTTCAAGTCGGATGCCAAAACAGAAAAATGGGCCAAACTCTGGACAGGGAGCGGACACTCATAACTCCAAGCACTACATAGGGAATAACTGGCTTTTCGGGACCACATGAGGGTGTAGAGGACGAGATAACGAACATGGAAGGTCCAGACAAACAAACCACCACACTGTACAGTGTTACGGTAAGAGCAGAGGCAACAGCTCAAAGAAACAGCTTGAAAAGCACCCCTAACCAGGTTACAGTGTCCAGCCAGCTGGTTTAGCAGTGTTTAACCCCAGGCTACCCTGATCCTGTCTATGCTGCCAACGTATCCAGAAGAGAGAGGTTTTTTCAGCAGTTTCAAAGTACAACGTCCAAAGGAAAAACATTTACCGAGACTAGATACTTCTAAAATGAGGAACGTTGCATCTCCGCATCTAAACGTAGAAGATGCAGGCGACCACCAGCCCACAAGGATGGGAATGTTGTCTCCCATTAACTGAGAATGAGCCAACAGGCTTTAATTTTCTGCCCTAGGCAAAGTGGTCTGCAAGGTTCGGGGCCTCCAAGACTCAAGACTCCCATGAACACATTTATTTGTACAATTAAGCTCTTTTCTCTTGCTTTTGGTCTCCCCAGCATCCCCTCATTTCCTGCTGTGGAGGAGGGTATGCTGGAAGACATAGCAGAAAATACAGCTTTAGTAAATAGTAACAGCTACTAATAACTAGGAGTTTGTTTTCGTTTCCACTACCCAGCACAGCAGCTTCTGAAGTGAAAAGTGTGTTGCACATCAAAACATCAACAGGTGGGAGAGAAGGGAGGAAGGATAGGAATGATGAGGAAGAGATGAAAGAAATATTCAGCCTCCACTGCTAGTTTGCCTTCCCAATTACCACAGCAGATGAGAGGGGATAACACGTCAGCAGCACAATAGTTATCTGCTTCATGGTTAGATAAAAGTCTTCTCCAGTACAGGAGTTCTCCGCACTGCCTGGGGAAGGAAATCAGGCTGTCACCTTTTGAATAGCGCCTAGTACTGCAGGGCAAGCAGAAGGATCAGCTGCTGTTCAGACTGGACTATTTGCAGTGAAGTCACTGACTTGCAGCTAAGAAAGCACAAGTTGATAAGAGCCATTCTCCCCTTTTAAGAGCTGAGTTTTTTGTCAAAACCTAAAAAAGAAAGAAACCACTTTTCACCCTCAAAGAGGCTTCCTTCAATGAACAGACCCTGTTCACACGCTGCACCACTCTATTTAGTGAAACACAAAGTAATTGATTGAATCCCTTGGGCAGCTAGTTACAAAGTCAGGATATTTAAAGTCTTATTTTCTCATCATTGGGGAGAAAAACCTGTCCACTGGTATCTGGGATGTAGAGAAGGCTGTAACCACTGGAGCCACTGTTGTGCTCTAGGCTTCCCACTATCATATTAATTAAAAAGCAGCTAATCTCCTTTAATCTCACCAGCAGCTTTCATCAGAAAAAGCTCAGAACATTTTTAGGTTTTAACAATCTCTTAAGACTGCCAGACCTGGTCTGATAGCTGATGGTGCTGCACAACCTCCAGTATGCTTGAATAGTGTTAAGCCCAGCTGGCTTCCTCGCAATCACTGCAGAGGGACTGGGGAGAAAAAAAAAAACACCTCTGTATTAGTCTCCCTGGTGTCTTTGGGATGAAGAGGGCCAAGGCTTGAGGTGGAGCTCCAGGACTAGGAGATCCTGGTATTGCATCATTCCACTTGATGAAGAGCCAGAGAATACAGCTCGCATAAAAGTATCAGCTCTAAATAGCAGACCTGCTTGTTAAGAGTCTTCAGAGTCCTTCCACAAAAGACAGACCACATCTTAAAAACATACTCACATGAGCCACCACTACATTATCCCCAAGCCTACTTCTCTCCCATCCCCTCTGCCCTGCTACACTGCAGGAATAAACCAAACATCCCAACTACTAGCTGTTTGCCTCCGCTGGTGAAAGATTTGGGATTACAAAAGCATGTGGCAGAAAACTACGGCTACTATTTAATGAACCTGAGTTGGTATAATCTTCTTTGTCTTCTGTCAAACAGCTACCACGGTCCTGCTGCCATGCCAAATAAACCCTGCTGAAATAGGAGGGAAGGCTCATCTCAGCCCTGAACACTGGATCGTGGAGGGGCACAAGTAAATAGGTGTAAGCTGCAGCGTTATGCTAAACCGCAAACCGTGCCGCTGCTGGGAAATCAGCTCCCACGCTTGCCCGTCTTTACCCCAGAGAAGGAACAGCCTTTGGGGAGAACAAGGTAAATCACAAGGATCCTCCCTGGCTGTTTCAGAGGCAGCAGTAAGGAGTTTTGCAAAGGAAGCAACTAGAGTATAATGATGTGACATGGAGAAACTGATGCCTCATAACCACCACACAGCTCTAACCTTTAATTCTTCAGTAGGTACTCCATTAAACTGCGGAAAGTCTGAAGGCACAGCATTTTAATAGCAGTGAACAGTCAGACAGGGAAAGAAAAAGTCAGAATAAATGGAGGAATACCCAAGAGACCAAGCTTTAACCATCATGCTGGACAGCATATATGCTGGTGATAGATTTTTCCTTTCAAATTAGTAGCAAAACCAAAAATCTAACCTGATAGAGCCAGTTTTGAGCTGTTCACTCACCCCACTTTTCCCAGGAATGAACTGCGATGCCATGCTAGAGCTGAACAGAGTCAACTGATTTCTGACAGCACTCAAATACTTAAGTCTCCAGGTCATCAGTAAAAGCTGTGCTGACTTACAGCAAACAGCTGGGAGCCAAGACAACACGTACCTTTGTCTGCACCAAGTACAAATTAAGATTTCAGGGTACTGAAGTGATACACTGACAGCAGCTTAAGCAAGTCTGTGGCTGTAGCTATTCAGAAGCAGAGCACTGAATTTGGGTCACAGCAAGTATCTGGAGTTCATCACTAACAAATCGAGTTTGAATATATGAAAGCAAAGTAGACAGCAGCAATGTTACCTTTAGGATCTGTGCTTGGGGAAGATGCTGCCTTGCAGATCTCTACACCTAAGCCATACAAGCTGGTGTTATATAAAACCCCCGCAACCACTATCCTCTTCAGAGGTTTACGTATACAACCAAAGAGTATGTGAATAATCCAAAACTCCATCCAGTTCTTTGACCTCTGCCAGGAATGCCAAAAGTTTACCTGCCGGCATCAACCATGGCGTCTTCTTTTGTGACTCTCAAACGGCAGTAAGCAGTTCATTAACTGGCGTCCACTCTAAAACTACGTTTGGATCCACTGCCTACAGATAAAATCATCTGGAGTCAATTTATCCAAGCGCTGAGCCATGTGCTATTATAATGGTTCCAGTACAGTAAACCTACTTTTTCCACTCCAACTTTTCATTATAATAGAAGCTTTCAGTAAAACAGGAATTTTGCCTGTCATTACCACTACTTGAATAATTTCCAGCATAACCTTTTCCATTACAGGATATGATCAGGTCTACCATACCCATAGGGGTTTAGATACACTAATAAGCTTCTGACAGTACGCTTACATTTCAACAATATTTACAGCCTATATACTACTATCAATTTGTATCAAGAACAAATCATACAGTTGTTCCTAAACTCTCCTTTCATAAAATAAGACCCGTCTCCAAATTACCACGTGTACTTACTAGAAACTCTGACTGAGCTTGGCCAATTGTATAATCTTCCCCCTAATCAGAACAGCAATCATTTTTTATTTTTTTTTAACTGGGGCCACCTCTGTTTCTGTTATAACTACAGCTATAAAACACCACAAGCACTTCCAGAGACATACATGAATTGCTTTTACTGTCAGGACTTCACTTGACAATAGCCAAACATTCCTTAACTCCGAGCCAACCACAACTAATAAGCTAAAATTCAAAGCACACACCGGGACTCAAGGTTTCACAAGACATTTTTCCACTGCTAAAAACAAAGGTACCGAATGGAAACGTATCAAATAATTTTTGCCATTTCTCCAGAAGCAGCACAGCATTGCATCAACAGAATTAGTGCATGAACAGAGATGTAGGAGACTCAAGTTTAAGGTTGCCCAGAGCTAATTCATACTAAAAGTTTCATTCGATAAGCTCTACAAAATATTTCCTTCTCAATTCTGAAATACAGAAGACGGCAAGAGAATTAATAGTATTAGCGTTACAGGTACCTGCCACCCTCCTGCATTTGAAACAAGCACCATTAACGCTAATCTTTCTTACAGTAAGAGCAGCAAACAAGTGTCAAGTGTTTCTCAGAACACTGCTCTGAATTTATCTCTCGTTGCCTACAGCACTCACAAGCACAGGTTTGCACAGCAGGGCAAGAACGGTGTACAACTTTGTGACAAAGAAAACTCCCTTCTACAAATTTGCACGCATCAAGAAAATGATTCAGAAAACAGCTGTTCCACAAAGCCCTGCGGAAAACACTCTTCCAGAGTCATTACTCTGCTTTGGAAGGAGTCTCTTCTCGAAGACCCTGACACTTGTGGCTGCTGATTAAAGAAAAACACAGATAAAGCTACCACGACCTCTTGCCACTAGCCCCAACGCCTTTACAAAGAGCCTGCTCTCCTCCAAATAAGCAGTCCAAGTCATTTGCTGACTCCTCAGCCATTAAATTTTCAGGCTAGGCTATTATAATCAATGACCAAAAAATGCCAGCCATCTAATGTAAGCCTCCCACTGCATCCTTACTCCTGTACAATCTGCATACAGGTAAGCTTTAGTATGTTCTTTGGGAAAGTTTCGTAATTTCACTCTAATTGCCAGTGTACAAGGAAAATACCTTAGAAAAGTCTTTCCAACTGGGTCTTCACAGATTGATTTTCCAAAATGAGAGCACAATTTTGCTAATCGATCTTCTGGTAGCTACCTCCAGCTTGACCCCTGAGCTAGGCACGTACCTGTATGCACACAGAGCCATCCTGGGCAAGCAGAACCAAATCCCAGACATTTATTTACGTGACTGGATATCACTACTTAAATGACACATACGGGATGCTGTCCAGAAAAAGGGCAAACTAAACTTCTCCAAGGCAAAGTTCTCCTTCCTCATTATACTCAGCAAAAGGAAGAGATAAGTTTAAGAATAAATACATCACAAATGTTATCTTTCAAAGAGCTAAAAGAGAAAAGCTACAACTAATTTCAATAACTACTTCACATCACTCTTCAGGTCTCTCCAGGAGCAATATTAATTAATGGGATCCTAAAAAAAAGGGCAATCAGGTGACTATAGTTTCCTCATTTGTAACAAAAACATCTAAGTAGGTCCTTCTGCCACAAGTCTCTTGAAAATGCGTTAGGTCACATTGCAATAGCAGTACTTGCTTGGAGAACGCATTTTAGGAGAAATCTTAAGGACTTCTGACTCGAGATGACTATGAGGGGTTGTATAAGACAAACATTAAGAAACTCACTTAATTCTGCATAATTCAGTCAACCAAAAATCAAATCTGAAGGGCTTTATTTCTCTAGGAAGATGTGTCACTTGATAGGAGCAACTTTGCTTAAAGAATAATTTCATGTTTTCTAAAGAGCTGATCTACTGAATAATACTGTAAGGGCAACTCTGCTGAAGGCCAGTGTCAGTGAACAACCGAACTCACGGATCTCAAAAGGATTTTAAAAAAAAAACCCTAAATCAGGACTTAAGTCAAGTTAATCCCACCCTGACTTCCTATAGCTTGGTAAAACATACAGGAACCTTGCAAGTTTGGCTTTAAAGACCCCAGTCATCATGAGTCCCTCTCTGACAAGGAACGATGCTTTCTTTTGCAATACCTTATTTACAAGTTAACACATAATTTAAACTACTGTAGGGCAAAGATTATGCAGTATCAAATCCATACACAAAGTCACCTTATAATATAAGGTAAAGGCAAATACAGTATGTTTGTCTTGTCTAAGCTAAAAAGCCACCTCTGCTACAGCCTGCAAACAAGGGTGAAGTTTGAAAACTTCGCACGTACAGCTTGTATATTTATAACATTGCATGCACTGTGCTGTGAAACATTTTCAGGTGGCTGTTTCCAGATCAAGTGGGTCTCTTTTCTGTTTGTACTTCAGTATTTTGTAATGCTCACATCTAACGCTTTCCTGGAATATCACCAGCATCTTTACAGATCTGCATGTAATTAAATTCAAATTCTCCCTGTAACTGCTTGTCAATAACTGGCTTATTTAGAAAGGAAATTTATCCTTCACTGCTCAGAATTTTTAATTAGCTTTTAAATCAGGTAGCGTAGCATACACCAATGCAAAGAAATCATTTGATTTTGACTCCTAGCTTTAAGGGCACAGAACCAGGAAAGACCTTTGGCAAAGCCACAAGAAACCTTCACTTTGGATTAACCTCTCTGGCCACAGGGTGCCTCTGCTGCTCAACAAATACTCCAAAGCTGAGCAAATAGTTTCTGCTGGTTAATCACCAGCTGTAATCCATAAACTCTACTCGTGCGAGCTGAAATCGATCAGCTCAGGATAAAGTTAGGTCAATATTTGATCATCCTGAAGTGCTCTCATTAGCTGGGATTGTCAGTTCTGCAGAAGCAATGTTCACCTCGCTCAGACAAATCATTCATTTACACTGTGCTACAAAAAACTGAGCCAGGCTTTGCATGCACCCCCAACACAGAGGACAATGAGTTTTGATCGACTTTCTATAACACAAATCAAGCCTGACACGATGCACTGCTCTCCGGCAACATCATTCACAAAGCTTTTGGCATTCCTAAGCTTCTGCTGTCTGCTTGCCTGGGCTCCTCAGCCTAGGTGTGTCTTTTGGGTTCAGCCTCACACATAGTCAAAGGTGTGAGCGTAAAAGTTTACAAATAACTTGGTTGATTAGAAAGCTGTCACAAAAAGCAATTAATCATCTGACTGAAGTTGGAGAGTACACAGGCAACGAGATTAAGTGATAAGGGAGCACAACAGCATTAAAATTTTAAGTACTAGAGGGCTGCAGCATTTTGGCTGGTTGCATTAAAAGTGCTCAGTTCAATCTCAATGGAAACAACGCCTCAGTTGGAATATTCCCCCAGTATAGCACCGCCAGTATCTACACTCGTACCACATAAGCTCTACTTTAACTAGTTAACAAAGTGTCAAAGGTAGCACATTGTAAAGCTTAGCAGTGATGTAAAACTTTCCATGTCACTGGAAAAAAAAAATGCAGTGTTTCAAAGAAACAATTTAATCAGATTTTTCATTTACTGCGCTATGTACTGAGTGGATTCTTCCACAGACATCTGATTTGCCATCCACTGAAGTATACAACGTCCAGACAGTCTCAAGTTACAGGTTACTTAAAAACAGTGTATTTTGTATAGTCCTCCGTGAAGACGAAGCAAAGCCCAGCCTCTAACATATTGCTCCCTTCTAAGTGATTAAACGCTAGCATGAGTTTTTAAATTTATTTCTAACGTACCAGGACTACAAAAGTCACACAAAGAACATGATAAAGAGGCAATACAATGCAATCAAAGGAAGCAGACACTCAAGCTCTGAAAAAGACACTTCACTAACTCTTTATTTCAAGAGTCCAAATCATCTTTGCACACACAAGACTTCCATCAAGTTCAACAGGAGTCGTGTAGCCACAGTGGGTGCAGCAATGATACCCTACTGGCATGAACATTTCTGGACATAAAGCTTTGCAGTCTTGTATAAATATTTACATCTGCCAGTTTGTACTGAATGCTCACTGACAGCGAATGCGCAGAGTTTCTAATGCTGGGTATGCGTATCCTTCATTCCACTTCATAGTGCAGCACCAAGCCCTTACCTTATTTCTAAAGAAGGCTTTCAGCGAGGAAGAATATATTTTCTATACATATGCATCAGCTTGCTTTCTAAGAGATTTATGCTAAAAAGGCCTCCCTCACATTCAGATCAGGTCTAAAATGCATTTAAAAGTGAATGAGCTGCACTACATAGGAAGGAGACAAGCTGTTCGGAGCAATCCTCTTTACACTTACACATTGACAAACGCACACAGAAGCATAGGTGCATGTAAACGAAGACAATCTGCTTCAGAAATCCTACACCCAACCCGGAGTCAGGTTGCAGAGGTTGGGTGCGCGTGTGGTGGAAGACCCAGTTCTGCCCGGCTCTGCAAGGACCTGCGCGGTTTCTCATCGGAAGAGCACAGCACTGAAAACAGAACAAACCCTGAAAAGGGGCCTGTGCAGACGATAACTGCACTCCCATTTTCCAGCGCTTTCTCTGAGGTTCCCACTTGCCTGTCAGGTCTAAGTGGAAGGCTCCAGAGAACAGAAGACAGGCATTTAGGTATTCAGGTTTAGACCAGGTATCAGATGCAACTAGACACTACTGTCAGCCCAGTTCTGGGATGAGGGGACAGAAAATTTGTAACATGTGCTCCCCTTCACACGACACACTGCGATGACAAGACTCAAGACACACAGATTACTATTACCTCAATGCGTGCCAGTGTCCTGCCTCCAAGTTATTCAGCTGCTGAGGATGGAGTTGTAGGATAAAGCAATATATCATGACTAGCTACAATTGAGCAAAGAACAACCTCCCCCCTTTCTCACGAAACCCAAAATAAAACCCATCATCTTTAATTCCAGACAACCCACAAATCTCAATTTTCCCCTACAGGCAAAAAAGATCACTATATGATTGGGTTTTATTTTTTTTTCTTTCCCCCTACCTTTTCATCTTACAGTTGCTAACTCAAAATCCAAAGTCAGAAAAAATATATATATTTAGTCAGAAGTATGTCAGTTACATTTTATTAACCTACTCCAAGGGAAAAGCTTCAGGGATTCACCATACAAGTATAAAACCCCTTTCAAACACCTAGGGGTTACTATGTTACTTCATCCCAGCAGTCAATCAATGCAGTAAAAAAAATTAAAATACTGAAAATGGATGCTTTTCCCCTCTTCCACATGTCCAATGATTGCTCTGTTACAGCGTGATGAGGTCTACCAGGTTGCCTTTAGGAGGGGTCATGTTGTCTGGAAAGAAGTTGACTAGTGTATCAAACAGCTGAGTTCTCTGGGCATACGTGTGGTCAACATCTGAAAATCCTGAGGGAGAAAGAAAAGGAGAAAGCAAGTCAGTGGTCACTACTTTAAATGCTCAGTTTAGTTGTGGTGTACGCCCGTTGTCCACTTTGGACGTATGTTAACTATTTGCTACTTCTGCCTCTGTTAACTACCCACTACTATGTGCATATACACACAGAGATCACGTCACCCCAGGCCAACACCGCAATCAAAATGCCATAAAAAGTAGTAAGCAAACGGCTGTCAAGCTCATTGACAGTCCTGAAGAAATGGGGGAAGCAAGACTCCTCAGGGGACTGCTCTGATGTCCCAGAAAACAAAATCTGTGTAGCTATTTTTATTTGGTGCCTCATTTCTTCTGTCCTCACCAGACCTGGTACTTTGTGTTGCTTGCAGTTTTTCTTCAGACAAGCTCTGCTGATGGTAGAAGTCCCGAGTCAGAGTTGCTATTTAATCACTGGACTCCTGCTGAGGACCCAGGCTGCATCTTGGCACAAGGGTGCTTTGCAAACTAGTTTTGTGAAGTGCCGCCTCCCAACAAGGAGGGTTTAGTCTGCAGCAGAAGCATTGTTTATCCAAATCCCCATACTTAAACCATCAACAGCAAGAACAATAGAGTGGGCATACAATGATTTCCTCTGCTTTGTATTACTTCAATCACTGGTATCTCAAAGGAACGCTTTTTAATCCAATGAACTCAACTCTTCAGTTAATCAAAGTCAACCACGTTAATCAAATCAAGAAGGGCTTAGGTTTTTTGTTTTATTTTCGAAGCACCACTTGATGTATGTATCCTATCTGCGAAGCCAATCTCTGAATAAAGTATTGTATTGTGTCAAGAACTAATTCATCTTTTAGAACACTTAAAACTGGGGAAAACACAACTTTCTGAAACTTGGGGTTTCTTCCTTTAAAAAATTCACCTTACAGAATCAACTAGATAACATCTTCCAAGTTGCACAAGCTCAGCAGAGCTTCCTTATCCAGCAGGGCTGGTAGTGCAGGGGGCTTTTTCCTTCCCTCAATTCCTTAGATTGGGAATTACACGTCTGTCAAAAACTGAAGTAATCCATGCTCCTAGCAAGAGCTTGGTAACTTGAGGACAACACATTACTACAAGAATGCAGGTTATGCCTATAGCCTTCCTATAGCTTGCCCAGGATTCATCTCTCAACTGTTTAAAAGAGTTAACTGGATAGAATAGTAAAATAAATTATGGCTTTGGCTCAGACCTCCTGTTTCCAGCCCTACACGCCACTGTTTTCTTCGCTCTTGACATTCTGCCCAAAGAACTAGTTTTGCAAAGAACAGAGCGAACCAAACTACTCCAGGAATTACAGTTATCACAGCAAACAGAGCCACAGCCACGCTGTGAGATTCCAAAGTGACATGACAGGAGGTGCTGTATTCTGACCAAAGCTTCTGTTTATTTGGGTAACAGTGAAGCATCAATGTAATAAGAGACGCAAAATGATCCCAGGAGGCATGGGTTTAAAACTACTAGTGACAGATGTTTTAAATATGGGCTTGAGGCATTGGACACTGGTCATTATAAATAATCTCTCAAATGTCTATGTAGTGGCACATTGCATATTCAAACCGAAAAAGGACTACAATATTCATATGAAATATGTTTGATATAAAAACCAGCAGAAACTAACCATAATTATCAGAAGGAACATACTTAATATAATTCTTCTGATATGCAATACTCACCAAGAGTGGTGAAATCCGAGCCAGACTTAAATAACGCCGAGGCAAGAAGCTGAAACTGCAGAAGAGGTGGAAGGACAAAGAAAGAAAAAATAGTGTTATTAACAGCACAGGAAAAAACCCCAAAAGATTCATAGAGGTTCAAGTGGCTTTAGAGTTGCTGGGTTTTCTTTGCACCGTCCTTAGAACTACTGTGCCATACATAGGAATAACAGCAGCAGACACTTTCATATGAGCAATACAATTTGTCACCTTGGCTGAGCAAGTTGAATGGTTTTTCCTAGAATTAGAGCAGCATTGAGGCAATGAAAGGTACTTGACTGGGAGCCCTAAAAGCTAATTTTTTATATATACTTCTTTGCCTCTCTGACAGATATCACAGTGCAGAAGTAAGGAGAGTCTCTTTCACACAAAAACATTCTTGGGGATGAACGTGGTACAGTCTCAGCAAGCAAAGGATTAGACGGCATGAAAAGAGCAACTGCTATGGTGCAGTGTGAACTTCTTGAACACAGAGAAAGCTTTACATGGCAACAACCTTTCTGAACCGCCAGAGAAGCTCGTATCACAAGTTTAAGGCAATGCCTTTTTAACTTTAAAAAAAAAAAGTTCCTCATTTGGGAACATCAGAATCATGAGTAAAAACATTTTAAGTAACACATTCACATTTTTATTCTCCTTTCATGATATTGATAGATGGCAAACACAGTACCTTCCTCTGCCCCCCGGCTGCTGTTTTCCGTTACCCACGTTGTAGCAAAGCTTCGTGCTTTGTCATGTTTCCTTAAAGAATTAGCGATACCTTAAAGGCTTGTAATCTTTTGTCTCCTGTCTGTGTGTCTTTGCAGCACACAGCCCGAAGGAAAGAAGGGGAGGAAAAAAGACCAGAAGAGAAGCAAATATGTTCAGGGAAGGAGTGGGAAGAACAGCCAGGAATTACATATCCATCAGTTTAATTTCAATTTCAAGAAAAAAATGGGAACGTAGACAATTTGCAGGCATCTAGGAGCGTAGAAGGTGACGAGTAGCAGCCAACGTGGATTTGGCAACAACAACTTGTATCGCATCAATCTGATTTCTTCTACAGGGCAGCAGGACCTACAGATGGGACTTGGCAATAGACACTGTCCATTTTGGCTTTCATAGGACTTCTGATGTTTTTATATGATATTTAAGGCAAATTATCGAGGCATCGCCTAGATTAAGTTAACAGGGAATGGCAAGTAGGTCAAATAACTTTACTGTGGGTAGCCATCAATGGTTTGACATCAAAATGGAGCCATGAATCAGAAATGATTCATCTGTGCCCCAGGGTCAGCATCATTCTGGGTTTTCGGTGATAACCTGCTTGACAGAACAGAACACATTCACTGAGTCCACAGACCTTACACCACACTCAAACAGACTGCCAGCATGGTAGCAGACAGGCTTCAGACTGTTCTTCCATTTCATCCAGCTTATAATGATGGATCAAGGTGCAATTCACTAGGGCAAAGTGCAAATCAACACAAACTGGCATAATCAGCTATACAAAACAGGTCAGGATACATAAGCTCCGTGAGATCACATTTAGGAGTTGTAACAGATCAGTATCATCCTATTGCAAAAATGACAAATGCATAGAAAATGCATGAACAGGAGTAGTATCTTCAAATAAATCAAGTATTCCTGCTGTTACCAAGGCTCGTAAATCTCATCTACAACAAGGCAACTGCTTTTGGATGCCCTCTATCAATTAGCAACATACGAGGAAAGCACAAGAAAAAAAATGAAGTGGTCTGAAAATCAAGCTCTATAAACAAAGTTCAAAGCAGTCAGGGTTGCAGAGCCTCCACAGAAGAATGTCCAAGGATGAAACTGCAAAAAGTCACAAACGTAAAAGGCCACTACCAAAAGGTAAATCTACAACCAAGTGCAACAAGCCACAAAAAATACTTCAGGAAGGTCAATTTCAACATGACACCAAGAAAAAAAAATAAGGGACTCAGCGTGCTGGAATAAATTTGCAGTCTTTGGGGGGGGGGGGGGGGGGGGGGGGGGGGCGGTATCACAGGAAGGTAGCACTGGAGGTATTTAACAACAGGTTAGAAAGATACAGGATTGGCAGACTGCAGAACAGGGGGAAGAGGTTGATTAAGTACTCTCTTGAGTGGGAGGTCTGGTTATATGAAATCAAAAGGGACTGCAGTGCTACACGTGTATTTCTGCTAGTGTAACTTGTAAGAGTTGCTTGGCTCCGAATCAGCAACCTACTTAAACAGATGCCCAGCATAAATAGCTCCAAAAGTTCCAATAAAATGGGTGGCTAAGTCTGTGCTGCTTCTGATAGCAAGTGCCCTGTCCTGGCCATCTTCCCCTCATACACAATTGCCTTACAGGCCTGCTGCCAACTGCCTGGTAGCACATGAAGCCGGCTACACTGGGACAAAGCGGATGCCACATGCTTCAAGGGGTTCCCTGGCCTCCCCCAGCAACGCCAGCAGCCATCCTGCTGCAAACAGAAAGCAAGCTGTGCTTGAGGCTGGATCTCAGGATGCCCAACTAAGAGACCTGAACAGGATCCAGCTAGTAACTCGATGAACTGAGACCAAAAATTGGTTGAAAAAACCCTCTGCCAAGTATTCCAGCCTCATCTGCACTACGCATGATGGATTTTCACGGCTACGAGTTTCTTTCCAGCTTTGTGGGGAAGGAGTATCTTGTCTCCTTCTTCACTGATGACACTGCATTTCAGTTAACCTTGAGGTCTGTTGTTTGTTTCGAAAATTTTTTATATTTTATGTATCAACTCACATCTAAAAAGCACTTTCTGATAGAAAAGTCAAGCACATCTGTTACAGACAGCACCGAGCCTAAGCTGGTTCACTCTGCATTTGCATTACAATGCCAGCTAACCATATGATGTTCTCCCAAAGGACCCCTACTTTCTTCCCCAACGCATAGGACTGTTACTGCTTACTCAAGACCAGGTCTCCCACACACCATTCACAGCATACATCCAATGCAGTATTTTCTTCATGAAGTTCAAACTCTGCTCTAAAGAAGGAATTAATTTCTTCATCAGTTTTTCTATCGTATTGTTATCATAACACATCAAACTTCAAATTGGTTCATTTTGGGTCCCCTCTTTGAAACTACCAGAACCTGTTTTTTCTAAATAGCTAGTATTATGCAGCTTCTTCTGAATTCACTTGCAGCCAGAAGAGCAAAGCCCTCAAGCAAATCACACCTCAGATCTCTCCCATCAGGCACCAGAATGAAAGACCCAATTAATGACCATCTAGGAAAAACTATTTGCTTAACATCACATAACAGAGGCAGGACCAGAATTCAATTATCCAGCAGAAGCACCCAACTGCTTTAATCACACCACCACCCGTTTTTTTCTGACAATCCCTCTGGCTCACAGGCTTAATCCACTCCAAATTAAGCCTCCGTTCAAAAGACAGCAGTTTCCTTCGTTACACAATTAACTTCTCCTTCGGAGATCCAACCCACCTTCTGAACTGAGGAAGGGGTTCCTTAGAGATAAATGTAGCTGGTTAAAGAACATAAGGCTATATTAGTTATATATCTGGTGCATTAGTTATAGATATCTGGCAAACTAATATAAGGTTAACTAATATAATCAACCACATTCAGAGTTAGGCTGAATTAGTATTACGTGGGTAATACTAATTCTGGCATTTTCCAACTTAAGATCTTCATGTTTCCAACATAATTGTTCTTTTATCAGCTGCATGGATTTGATCTAGGTTTCTACCTAAAGCAAAAAAGCAATTCTGGTGTGTGGCAACCCATATAAGTTTTAGTATATTTGCTGCATGCCTCTGCCGTTTGCGCAAACGAAACTGTTAACACTGAGGGGAACGAGTAACTCCTGTTTGGGATACCTGGCAGGTTGTATGAATCAGCTAGAACTCCTCCTCCGTAATGTCTGTACGGCGAGTGCTCAGATCACAGCGTAAAACAGTTTCTCAGCTTCGACCAGTTCTGTTGGGACGGTGCCTCGTAGCGTAGGCTCAAAGAAGCAACGAGAGACTCAAATTCTTTGAGGATGGAGCCATCACTAGCTGAAGTTGGGAAGGCTGAACGTCGTTTTTGTAAAGGCTCCTCGGTTCCAAAGCCTCTGCTTCTGCAGCACTCAGACTCTGAGGCTTTACAAAGAATCACAGCAGGACATGAAGAAGAGAAGCATGCTTTTCTTAGCTCCTTCCTAGAACTACTTTTCCCATTTGGGCTTCAATTTTCCCAGAAATATCAGTCTAATGCAGACTCAAACAATACTTTTGGGCCCCACTGGCTTTATCTGGCAAATTTATTGAAGACAAGGTCTTAAGAATGGAAAGTATGAAGCAGCCTGGAACAGGGGCCTCCAGCCTCAGCCTACAAGCTAGTCAGGCCTCAAATTGGCCTCCAGGTCCTTTCTTTTTCTCCTACCATGCTCCAAGAAAAACATACTTGCACTATGTATCTGTTTTACAGCAATCATGGGATTAAGCTTCACCAGTAGTTGAATCTCAATCTCAATGTACAAAACAATCTTACTCTCCTTTACTTGGGCAGCACGGGCCATTCCTTGTATCGTCTTGATTTCTTCTATAGTCCACTAAGCAACTGCAAAGTTCTGGATATGATTACTCCAGTGTTAAAAGAACACCACCTTTAGCCTTGTATGTGATATACTGATGTTTTTGTGCTTTAATAGCACCTGTTTTTTTCCTTGACCTTAAGTACAAAACTTGGAATTAATTTTTATTTTCTGTTTTGACCATCCTTTTACCTTTAAAAGCCTTTACTTACAAGCTACCACCAATACACATCTCTGTGTACATCAGAGACTCACCTTTAAGATCATCAAGTCCAACCATCAACCCAACACCACCATGCCCATTAAACCATGTCCCACAATGCCTCGTCCACACATTCCTTGAACACCTCCAGGGATGGTGACTCCACCACCTCCCTGGGCAGCCTGTTCCAGTGCTTCACCACTCTCTCAGTAAAGACATTTTTCCTAATATCCAGCCTACATGTCCCCTGCTGCAAGTTGAGGCCATTTTCTCTTGTCCTGTCACTTGGGAGAAGAGACCAACACTCACCTCTCTGCAATCCCCTTTCAGGTAGTTGTAGAGAGCGATAAGGTCTCCCCTCAGCCTCCTCTTCTCCAGACTGAACAACCCCAGCTCCCTCAGCCGCTCCTCATCAGACTTCTGCTCCAGACCCCTCACCAGCTTCGTCGCCCTTCTCTGGACACGCTCCAGCACCTCAATGTCCTTCTTGGAGTGAGGGGCCCAAAACTGAACACAGGATTCGAGGTGTGGCCTCACCAGCGCCGAGTACAGGGGCACGATCACCTCCCTACTGCTGGCCACACTATTTCTGATACAGGCCAGGATGCCGTTGGCCTTCTTGGCCACCTGGGCACACTGCTGGCTCATATTCAGCCGGCTGTCGACCAACACCCCCAGGTCCTTTTCTGCAGGGCAGCTTTCCAGCCACTCGTCCCCAAGCCTGTAGCGTTGCATGGGGTTGTTGTGACCCAAGTGTAGGACCCGGCACTTGGCCTTGTTGAACCTCATACAATTGGCCTGGGCCCATCCATCCAGACTGTCCAGATCCCTCTTGTAAAGCCTTCCTACCTTCCAGGAGATCAACACTCCCGCCCAACTTGGTGTTATCTGCAAACTCACTGAGGGTGCACTGGATCCCCTCATCCAGATCATCGATAAATATATTAAACAAGATCGGCCCCAAAACTGAGCCCTGGGGGACTCCGCTTGTGACTGGCCACCAACTGGATTTAACCCCATTCACCACAACTCTCTGGGCTCGGCCGTCCAGCCAGTTTTTTACCCAGTGAAGAGTGCGCCTCTCTAAGCCACGAGTCCCCAGCTTCGCCAGGAGAATACTATGTGAGACTGTGTCGAAGGCTTTACTAAAGTCCAGGTAGACAACGTCAACAGCCTTTCCCTCATCCACTAGGCAGGTCACCTGGTCATAGGAGATCAGGTTGGTCAAGCAGGACCTGCCCTTCATGAACCTGTGCTGGGACATGACATAGAATATGACATAGAACACCCAGGTCACCAGAAATTTTTACACTAACAAATGCCAGTCTTTTGTACAACTTTAATCTCTCCATGAACTAGAATACACGGACAAACTTCCATGTGCTCTGGGGATCTACCTTCCTTTACACACAGTGTCAGAGCTATTAATCCACAGCTAGTAAAGAAAGATTCACTGATCTGAAAACACTGAACTAACTGAAGAGGTTTATGCGATTTCAAGCAGAATCACAGTTAAAGAGAACTGGATCTGCATTTGCAGGCAACAGCAGAGACAGAGCTGGCATATAGCCTGTGGTTACTAAAAGAACAGCTATCACAGGGGTGCTTACTTGCAGGCATCTTCTTCACTTTAGAATAATAAAAAAGGAAATAAAAATATAAACCTATTAACATCCCTAAAATTCACAACAAAATGAAAAACTCGGGGTATGTTCCTACTGTCAATCATTCATGCTACTTTAAACAAAATTGCTTACTAACAACAGAGTTTCAAGAACAGTCTGTTTATTTTCTTTGGCACCTAACTCAAAACAGCTGAAGAGACTTGCCTAACAAAATTAGAAGAAATTACTTCTATTATAAAGCAAGTAAGCCTTACCTCAACATGAAATTCTGCTTGTATTATTATATAACACTACCCATATCTCGACCCATAAAACACGAAATCGTATAGACTAGGCTCTAAGAGAACTGTAGCACAAAGTCAGTGATGAACCTATCCAGCTTGGTCCTTCCCAAATTTAACAGTTGCCCTGGAGAGAGGGTAAAGAACAGGGGAAAAAACAATTCCCTTAAGATTTGCCACACTAAGAAGCCTTACAACGTTCAATGGCTGTAGCCAGCACAGAGCAAACCAATGAGATATATAGCCTTTGATATTAATTAAGACAATCTCAACTACAAATAAAGACAGAGTATGTAGGTGTCTGGGCTGAGATACACAATCAAGCTGGTGCTTGAAATTTGATATGGAATCCAAAATGCCTGCGTCAGTCCTTTGGAAAGCACAAGAGCTATTTGAAGATGTAATGCCAGAGCAAAAAGCCAACTCAATGTGATAACCAGAAGGTAAATTGACGTCAACTGGAAATACATCCAGTCACTACCAGCGCAGTAGGTGGCTCTGTGCCATATACCTGGCAGATCTGTTCCAGTGCAAAAAGCTTTGGAAGTTAAAGCTTTTTGACCAGCACAATTTGGAAAAAACAAAACCAACAAGAACACCCAAAAAAACCAACAAACCCCAACCCACAAACAAAAAGCCTCCCAGAAATTGTTAAATGATTTTAGGAGACCACTGGAACCGACGCTTTAACTCTGCTGAACGGTATGCGTTGTTCAACGGACCAGCACAACAGACAAGCTACTGAATTTTGTACAGTCAGGCATTAGGCTTACAGAGAAAGGATTCACAATATATTCACTCAGCTGGACTGAGCCTACCTAAGCTCATATGCTAGATCATTAACTGCAGAACATTAGTACAGTCTGTGAAAAGGGCTTTTTTTTTTAAAAAACGTTTTATTCTATTTCTACCTTGTATGATAAAGCTACTACTTTTCCCCAAAATCTCAGAGGATTCCATACAGTCAGGTAAATTCTTCATTCTTACAAGGTGGAGAAGTTAAATAATACACACTGAACTGGGAATATCAAATGTAGAATATGAAATTATTTCCTATGCCAGATGTGGCTTACCAGCAGACCAAAGGAACTGCCATAACAAGAGGCAACAAGAACTAACATAAGAAGAGCTTGCTGATTAAACCACAGATGTTTTCTGTTCAAGCAATAAAAAGGCACAGCCAGCCACGAGATGCAAGGTCGCTTTAGCAGTAACTGGCCAAAGAGAGACATGGCCTTCACAGGCATGATGGGGCTACCAGCACACAGGTATGACGTGGAGAATAAGAGCAATCAGAGAACACAGGACAGTCTTATAGTGGGTGGGAGGGAGAAGGGGAGAAGAGAGCATCAGAATGGTTGTTGAATGTTATAGGTTATTACAGGTTCAGTTAAGAAGAAAGTGCTACCACTCTGGTAACACGGGGCATAATTGGGCTGAGCCCCCTTGAAGCATGCTGCATGGGAGAAATCTCCTTTTTCCAGCTGAAGAAAAGCAGGATTATCTGTTATTTGTCTTTCCTATACTAGAAATGGCTAGAAAGATGTGAAAGTACTTGATATGGGACAAATCTCAGTGACAAACCATCTAACAGAGAACTTACAGGCACAGCACTTAAATGTTTTATCAGCCCAGACATTTATAAAAGGCTAACCAGAATTTATGACAAATGTGATCAGTTTCAAGATCCTGATATTAGTAAGTATTTTGCTTAATTTTGCTAACCTTACAATTCTATACTGTGCATATGCAAGAAGGATATTCCCCCCAAAAAAGCTTTTAGTGCCTGTATAATGATCTTTTCTTTATCTGAAGTAATGAGTTAAAACCAACAGATTAAGTGATTTAATCCAGAGACTCAGCATGGAATAACAGCGCCCATTCTCTTATCGCAGTTTTATAAAAGGAGCTGTCAAATCACTTCCAAAGTCATTAACGCAAGAAGAGAGTAAGAACCATGGCTTCCTCTTCCTCATCTACCCGTCAGCAGCTAACGCCTGTACATCCAGATGGCTGCCCCAAATTCCATGTGAAAATTAATGGCAGAATCCAATCAACCACCTCATCTGACACTTTTCACTATTTCTTTAATCCTTTTTGTCAAGTGACACGTACTGCGGTAATGGAATCAAAACAGGAAATGGGAACAAATTCCTGGAACAAATAAAAGAACATGCCCACACGGGATAATATTCAAAAGGCAGAGGAAATAAGAGTTTAAGGTTAGCAAGCAATGTATATATACAATCTACTTCCAGAAATACTTATCATCTAGAGAAAAACCTCTTTCCCTCCGCCAGAGCTATTTAATATTGACAAGCCAAAAGGCAGCGTGAATAAGAGTTTCTATTCGCTTTCTACCACACAACCAACTACAGACTCGTGACATTTCAGAGAGTTTACATTTCAATTAAAGCTCCCAAAATACACACCAGTACATTGGAATTAAAACAAAGGCCTAGTCTTCACTATTATGAGTACAAAAGCTATTTTATCTGGAACTGCAGTTGTAAAATGACTGTTTCTAAAGCAGTATGATCTTTAGTGTGGAAAAATATACAATACAGCAAAGTGTCATGCACCTGTAGAGCTTTTTCAAGCTGAATAAAAACAAGGTTTAAGAGGCTTAAAGCTTCCATGTGAGAAAACAGTTTACATTTCTTTGTAAGACAAAGATCATTCATCACTACCTCTTTTGTCTCCTCTGGGTCTGAGTGATCCACAGTTACATACAAATCATTCTGCAGGTACTTCAGTGCACTAAGAGGGTCAGTCTGAGCTTTCTCTTCAAACCTGCAAAGAGACAGAAAACATGAGCGCAACCATTTCCTTCAGGACTAAGTACTACTATTTCTACAAAGAGCAAAACCTATTAAACGAAACTTTCAGCTGAATATTTCCAAATAAAACAATGTTAATGGCAGCTCAGTCTCATATTTCCTGGAGTACGTGTTTTCAAGTCAGACAAACTCAGAGGAGAGGTTTTTTGGGGTGTATGGGAGTTACAAGGGCAAACTATTATGCTCTTACTAAAAATGTTCAAAAGCATATGTACAGCAACTTCTTAATACATAAACCTAAAACACTTAGCACAGTTTGTTTTCCACAAATAACGTAAGTGCAAGTAGCACCTCATATGAGGAGCACAGTTCAGATGCAGGCAAGCCTTGAGCACTCCAGTCCCAGGGATATTTACATTCCTGACTGCGCAAAAGCATAACTGGAAGTACAGGGATGGAGAATAATCCCTGCTTCTGCCAGACAACAGAAAAAGGGACAATGGGGGTGAAAACCCCTGGATTCCATGAATACTGCGCCTTAACAGCCCACCTTTGGAAAGAGCACATGTACGTAAAAATCCTGTGGACCACCCCTATTATTTTCTCATTTTCTTTTAACGAACAGAAACTGTAACTTCTGTGAATTCCCTAAAAAAAGCTAATATAGCCCTCAGAAAATGATTCTGGGCTCAGCATCCTGAGTGAGCAGAACTACTTCCCTGCAGCACTGAGTTGGGTGCACAAGCCTAGGAAGGATGAGGTTTAAAATAATCTATTTTTTTCCCCTATCATCTACCCACCGAGTACAGTATCGCACTCTGTTCGTCATCTTCTGAATCACCAATACACAGTATTAAGCCTCCCCATGAAAACAGCTCAGACAATTCTGGATTCCAGAGATGAGGACCCTAAAAACCATGTTCTCAGTCGCTTAACGGCCTTGTATCAACTGCCTTACAGGAACGCAAGGTGTTTTATTCATAATATATTTCAGTTACCTTTAACAGGGTATGGCTTGTCAAACTGAAAGAAGTCACACAGAATAGATTTAATCATATTGCTTTTTTTTTGGGGGGGGGGCGGTCATCTACTTGGCTATTTATACTGTGGTGGACATCTGTAGCCCAAATTTTGAAATTGTGTAAAGATGCAAGTCGTTGAGCCAGTGCACAGAGCACAAAGACTATGTCTGTTACCTGATGTACACAATTTTGTTTATTAAATGTGATTTCTTCCAAACATTCACACAGATTTTCTTAGATGATGTTGCCATGGTCCAGAGAGCTGAAGTACCTTAAATAAGTGGCACCACCGACACCTTGCTCTTCTGTGCTTGGCCAGCTTGGCTCTGCTATGGCCGACTGGTACTAAACAAGTTAATAAGCCAAACAGGACTCCAGCTGATGCAGTGGATTTGCTGTGTATGCAAGCCAAGTACCTGTTCTGGTACCTACAGCTGGAGGGAGTGCAGATAACAGGCAGCCAAGTGACTCCGCAGCAGTTCAACTCCTGCCCTGAGAGGCACACGAACTCCAGCAAAGCACCCATCATACCAGTCCCTGGCTGGTCATGTTCGGCTCCTTAAAATGGACCCCAATAAATGGGAGCATGGTGCACAAACCCCAAACTTCTGCCAGACAATATGCAGCAACATTTCCTTTGAGTGCAATTTAAGCAAATAAAAACAAGCAATCCGGAGCTGTCTCCAGAGGCTGTACAGCTGCATTTGCATACAATCACACATGGGTTTAATAAGCCTCCCAGATTACTGGCAAAGGCCTTTAGTCAGTCTTGCAGGTATTCACATCTATTGCATGGCTAATCTTGCAAAAGGCCTCATCCAGCCACAGTGATTGTGAGTTGAGCATAGCAATTTGCTTGCTGCCTCAAAAGTAAAATACCATCAGTTAAAAAAAGACCTCCAGCTCTTGGCAGAACCTGATAACAAAGTATTCTCACCAAGAATGCAGAAAGAGTTATTTATTGGCTTCAAATAATTTGCTGGGTCTTGAAAGACTGCCTCACTGCTGCAATTTCTTGCCTAAGGCAACACCATAAGCTTGATTTTGAAAAGCTGTTGCCCTAAATAGCAAATATAAGGCAGCTCTGAAACATCCTGAGTGCAAGAAGCATCACAGTGTAGCTGAACTCTGCATAAGTGAGATCCTTCAAGCGATTCTGAATGAGAAACTCTGATGACCTCACCACGGTTGAGTCTCAGATGTGCAAAGGAATCCAGCCCCCAGACTTCATTAGCATCCTTGCGAGCTGTTACTATCTCCTAGCACAGTGTTTCAGAAACATACTCCATTTCCTTGGGAGGTGACAGTACCAAAACACATGTTGATGAGCAGCAGAGTGAAAAGGGAATCTAAAAATTCCCCATGACTCCCCACACAATAGCCAGATTTTTCTAGTTTTAGAATAACATAGTAAACCAGAATGAAGTTAATTTTGTAGTTTAGCCCTGCCCCACTGCTTTTTATTACTAATTTTTTTAAAAATTAAAAATAATCAAGAAACCTGCAGACCATCATGTAACCAACGAAGTGACATTTCCCAACACAGTCTACAAGATATTCAAGTTTTAGCAACTTAAAAAAGTCACTTCGGAAAAGAAATTGCAAAACATCTTTTGCTTCTATACCTGTGCTTTCTGATGAGGTATTTGCAGTGTCTTAGCAGGTATTCCTTTGAAGGTCGACAGAGCTTCAGAGACCAGAAATCATCTAATCTCATCTTTGGAGAGCAGGACTTACCAGGATTCCCTCCAAATAAGTAATGAACCTAAGCAAAAGAGAGGAAGATCAAAAAGTTGATTGTTTGTGTACATATGTTAAACAAAGACTATTTACTACATCAGTATCTTTGGAGAGGTTTATTTTGGAAGGAGAAAACTCTGCCTTTTAGACAAGCTGCTCCATCTTATTATAAGCCTTACGTTGTCCCCCAGGAGATACAGAAAGTTCTCTTAAACTGCTTACATTTTAAGACAATAAAAAAGCTGCACTGTTAGAACCTCTCTCTAGCAGATGCCTGAGATATTTGTAAACATACACAAACCATGCTATCTCTTTAAGAAAAACCTAAATCCTTAGGTAGGTAGGATACGTCCAGAAAAGAAGGATCTAAGCCAAGTCTTGTTGCCCTCTTCAAAATACTTAATGCAAACAATATTCAAACTGATGGATTACCAACCTCTTCTCCAATCTTGTCCTCAAAGACTCCAAATTCTCGTTGTCATGACAGAGGCTGAATTAAGGCCCCTGTATAAAGCCCTCCTCTAATTTGGGGATGAGCAGATTATACCCATATAATTGTGAGATGACTCCAGCAATCACACATTTTCTTTGAAGAAGAAACGTTTATGCTTGTAAGCAAGACTCAGAAAAAAGGGACTTAGTAGACTAATGCTCTGGCTTCAGTCAGAGCACTGTTGGTGAAGCTGCGCTACTAAAGCACCACAGTTCAGACAAGCAGTCTTATCCTTGAGTCAGCGAAGACCATTATCTTCCCCAAAGACAAGGCCCACTGGCAAAGTGAGCGAGAAGTCTTAAAGATGCTCAAAGTGACAACAAGCCCAGTCCAGCATAATCTTGGCAGATTACCAACAGGCCTGTGTCCCCACGGGTCCTATGAACTCTACAAAGCCTTAATTTGACTTGCAGAGAAAAATGTTTCCATGGTCTTTGGAAGGGCAGATTCGTCTCACCTCAATATGTCAGCCTAGCTGCAAGACACTCCATACACTGCCTGGACATAAAGGAAAGAGCTAACTGAATAAAGAGTAAAACAAAAAGCCAAAACTGTAATCCTAAGAAGAACTGATGAAGAAAAGACCAATCTTATTTAGAATCAGAAGTCACAACCATTACTGTGATTGTCTTAAAGTTCTAGCAATCCTGAGATGCCAATCATGGAAATACTAAATATACCTGTATGCAAAATTCATTTTTTTTTTTGTTCAAGGTAGCTCAAATGAAGTAGTCTTTAACAGCCATTCTGATGATTTCAGGATAAAACACCTTTGTAATAATGCAAGGCTGAACTTACAGAGCGAGGCAAATCTCAAGAAAAGTGGAAGCGTTAAAAAAAGGACTGTTTATTTCTTCACTTTTTTTTCTTCACATCATTTGCCATTTCAGCCTCTGAACTGTTGATATTAAACATGCCACAAAGGGTCTTCAAATACTGAGGTTCAAGAAGTCCAACAGGCTACCTTTCTCCACAGCTTTAAAAATAATCACTCAAAACAATGTATTCTGCATCCCACTGATGTAGGCTCTCCTTATTTATATCAGAGGAGTTTAGAAAGGTCATCTGAACAGAGGTTTCTAAAAATAAGACTCTTCAAAACAGTACATCAAACAGCTCCTCAGATAAAGCTGGGCAACTGCCATGATTTAGCAACCTTCACAGTAACTTATAAAATACTACTCTCAATCTCACAGTACCCTACACTTAGAAGTAAGCAATTGAAGGCAGAACAGTATTTACTGTCCAACATCAATGTCCATGATGCAGACAAACCACACAAGTTCTCCATACAGAAGCTACACCTATTCCTCCTTAAACCCCCCCTTATCCCTAAACTTTCAGGCTAGTTGGGTGTCCCAAATTTGATTAACATCCCATGGAATGTTAAGACTAAAGTATATTTATCTTTTTCAGTTCAGACTGTTTTAAACTAAAAAAAATTTAGAAAAAGTTTATTTTAATTGCAAAATATCCATGAAAGGTTAATAAGTATATCACGGTAATTTAAATTCCCAGGTTAATGAAGTTATGGTAACCTAATCTGTGGGTTTGTGCTTTATTGGTTAATATGCACAAAGCCCTAAGTTTACTGAGCAGTCATGTACGCTACAAACAATTTTAAGTACATTTAAGCATGAACGTGTCCATTGAAGTCAGACAGTGCTAAAGAATGACAGTTACTTCTGACATGCAGGGCAAAGTGAGCCATCTCTTAGAGCAGATTCTTAACAGTGATTAGTTCATTCAACACACTTTCTCCTGGAAATGTTATTAACTATCTGTGACCACTTAATCTCACAACATTAGTGACTAAGTCCCTGAAGATAATGAACGAAGCTTCAAGTGTTCTCAAGTATGAGAACAGCTAGGAGCTAGCTATGTGACAACTGTGTAGAGGTTTAGTATATCCCATTGTCTGAATTTTGATTTCATCTAGGAGCTATTATGTCTACTTCACATCGACATAAAAAGTAGCTTAGCACCTTATTTCAAAAGATGATAAACAGTTAAATGGAAGTTATCCACATTAACCCAAACATCAACACTATACAAAAAGCTATATTCATTGTACCGTCTTTGAAAAAGCAACTACACCGGCAGAGCAGTAAGACTAAAACAATCACCGTATATGTATCTGAACCCTCATACCTTGTGCAACTCATCGTACACCAGTTGATGAGCAAACCTTGGGCAGGGCTCCTCTTCCTGAAGGCTTTTACCTGGATTCTCCTTTGCTGCTTGGTCATTCTTATAGACACAAGACCTGAAATACAAGGCAGTAAGTAATTAGCAGTAGTACCTACAGGAAGTAGGGAAAGTTACTTAAGGGCTGTAAGGAACAAATCATGTCAATTTGAACTGCTTGGCATATAACATCAAAGATTTTCTTCTCTATATATTGTCCTCTATTACCCCATCCCCATTCTTAGCTCTACAAAGAAACCCATACAACAATCAGAGAAGGTCATCTTGGCTGAACACAGTCCTCAATCACAAGTCAAACAGGAAAAAATTCCAGAATTTTTTTTTGCCATGAGCTTTGGAGGCATCTTTAGATATTGCATTATTTGTTAGTAGAATTGTCAGCATGAAGTATTTTTCATTACAGAGAATACCACCTCAGACACAGTAGAGCTACAGGCCAGAAACAGCAAAGCTAGCATTTCAATCACTGCTTTCCAAGCAGACTTAAGTTGTTTCTTCCAACTGAAACACCATTTTTAAAAAACAGCACTCACACCCTTCAAAGTGATTGGCTGCACATTAGAAGAGACCTTGAACACAAAAACGCTGCCAGCTCTGGAAAGGCACAGTGGCAACCAACTACCAAATACCACACAGGAAACAGACGAGGAGGTGTTTTCTCAGAAAACTGGCTCTAGCAGCTACCTGAAGCACCACTGCATGCAGCCTGGAAAGAGCTGATAGATCTAGCATGAAGACTTCCCCATCACCGTTCATACAGCAGACCAGTTTCCTTAGTTTCTAATAACTAGTACCATGTACGCTGCTATTAACAACTTACATTTCACTGAATTTGCTGCACTGATGATGAATCCTGGCCTTGAACATGTCGTACAGGAAAAACTTCTTATAATGCCTTACTTCCCCTCATCCCCTCCACCTGCCTCCAATAAAGAAGTTCACATGATTTCTCTCCCTCATTTGGCTTATTACCATGGTGTCTCTAAAGACTATGGGAAAAAGAGGTACCTCAAGGGAATTCAGTTGTCTTCAACATTACCATGCCAAGGTTATAAGAGGTTATAGAGTTACCTGGGAGACAGGATCGTGTAGGATTGTATTGTAAAGAAAGTCAGCATAGATGTTAGAAATAGCACCCCTTTCATCGACTTACCAGCTGTTCCTCACAATGTCATAAATCCAGAAGGAATTCCTTACATTCTCTTCCCGCTTCTCCTTGTCTTTACTGAGCCCTGACAAGACATGGATTTCATTCAGTTCTGGATCAATGGTAGCCCTCTGAGTGAAACCTGTCATTGGAACTGACAAAAAAAAAGTTACACACTGAAAACAACAGAGGATACGGGAAGGGATCCAAGCATCTGACAAATGCATTTCCCTCCCCCTGCAATTCAGCAGATTTTCTAATATCCGTGGTACAAGCATGAGATTTCACATAACTATGTCCTCAGTATTCTGGGATAAAGAGCATCCTAAGTTTAACATCACTACCTAGTTTGTCCATTTTCTTCCTTTTAATTACTGTCACCTCTTCATCTTTCATATAAAACCAAAACTTGGGACTGAGTGATCTCAAGCTGGTATTTTCTATGACCTCTCCTGCACAGCAATCTCATTATTTACCACAAATTAAAACTGAAATGGCTCATCTCAAAACAGGAGGCGTGCAGAAGTCACCAAACAAACAATTTGCTTCTCATGCAAGCCCTCCAAAGCAGGGTGATAGGGAGGAAGAGGAGAAACATCACCCAGAGGCTGACTCCTTCCCTGCTAAGGACAAGTCCAGTGCAAATTCTCTTCTTCCCTTCCTATTTGTGACCCCTGGAAAAACCATTAACCATATGGAAAAACCATAAACCATTCTGAGAGCCGCTGTTTCCTAGGGAAAGGTATGGGCAGAGCTAATTGGGAGGCTACCAGCTCAGAAACGAGGATTAAACTGCCTCAAGATAGAGCTAGATGATCCTTGTAGATATGAATGGAGTGATTTTGTTATTATCTCATCCATAAAAGGAAGCACTGATTCCAGAAAGCTTAAATGCAAAAGCTGGGAAACTCAAAAAAATTCAAGACGAACTCAGGATTACATAGCTCACAACCTTGCATTGCTCCCTTTAGAACAAAGATGTCAAGGAAGTTTTTTGTATTTTCTAAACAGTTGTGGTATAATTACCAAGCTATTCTTCTGTTCCACCTTCAGATTTAGAAATATGGTGAAATACTGAGGATTCCAGCAGTTTTCATCATAATTCCCCGAAAAAAGGTCAGCAAATTTGTTTGGCAGTCCTTTTTGTTTGTTGTATAATTCCCCATTTCCTGTTTCCCTAGGCAACCATCCTTCCAAAATGTATTTGTGAAGAGCACGTGATCTTTGTTTACAGATCCTGTTTGTCTCATTTCTCTTTCTGGGTCAGTTTACAAAGGCTGGTAAAGGTTCCTGGCCTTCGATCAAGATTTTGGCATGAAAAATTCTCAGAACTCTTGTATTTTGCAAAGTCTTCCCTGCAATTAACTGTGAACTGCACACATGGCCCAGAAAACAAGCCCTACACTAATAAGCCGTTTAATATTTCCGTTCAAGAACACACAAAACGGTATTTTGCAAGCCCATTCTGTAATAGGTTTTAGTCTCGTAATTCACTCTTCTCATTTGGTAGGCCAGGAAAGTAATAAACATCAATTAAAAAATTCTGAGCAGCATTTAGTTTTCTACAGTTTAAGCCCCTACCAAAATGTTTAGCAAAGCCAAAAAACCCAAACATTACTTTAAAAAAATAAATGCTTAATTCTTACATAAACTTAAGCAGAAACTGAAATATATTCAGATAATTCGTTCTCAGAGTCCTGTTGACAAAATGCTTGCTTATGGTTCTACAGAAAAGCACGAGGCATAGCCTTTGGAACCCTCATCAGCATAAGCCTGCCTATTTTGACTCCAATTTTGCCACAAAGTTTCAAAAGAAAAATAATCCGGTTTATAAGCAAATGGGTGGCAGAACAGAGGGGGAAAAAAAGCAGTGAACAATGCTGGCACACCAACAACTACATACCTTGTCTTAGCTGCAAACCACAAAGAAGTTTTTAAATAAGACTAATGAGTACTGTGAAAGTCACCCAATAAGGAAATTGAGAACAAAAAGACAATTATAGACTAAATATCACTAATTTTTGAAAAGTACCATGTAATGTGTTTGCCTGCATAGTCAGGGACTGAATCATTGACCCAAAAGGATTAAATTCAAGGCATATTTGAGACATTTCTGGCAGGAGAGCCGTCTAAATTTGATCAGCAATGCTAATGTACATGGAAAATGTCTTTGCAACTCTATCTGCTGCTTTGAGCATTCAAGACCATGCTGGATTTTTTTTAAAAAAGCACACAAATCTTCAGAGCATTAATACCTCATGCTCACTGAAATGAAAATTATTATAATCATGAGGAATATGGTTGCTATATTACCATTGATACAGAAAGCGTATGAAACTTGTCTATGGAAGTCCCATCCCTCCTCCTGAAATGTTGTTAAATAAATGAATTTTGTATCTAGTTTATGCTCGATTTCCTGAAGCTGAAATTATTATTTTAATAATGAAGGAGGGAAAAGCCGCCAAAGTGCAGCGCGTCTCTGTTTTACCCTTAATAGTAAGAATAGGATTTATCCGCAGCAACTGCAGTCAAAACCAAATTCAAGTCAAGTAATTTCAGGCTTCCCTCAGTTGCAACATCAATCTTTTCTTGAGACTGTTTGAAATGCAGAATGCCTAGAAAAATAATATAACCCAAAATATATATCCCTACATTTCATAGGGGCCTAAGACGAGGAGCAACTTAGATAACCTCTTTGACCTATCTCGGCAACTGTGTAGAAACCATATTTAAGTAGTGCCTCAGGCTAGACAAAGTTGACATCTAGTCTTTTGCAGAGGAAGGTCGAACTAGAAAGTTAGGTATTATATGATTAAAAAACACAAGACAACACAAATTTGGTAAGCAAGTCCCTGAAAACAAAACAATGAGGAAATAAGGCAAGCTACTACAGAGTAAGAGGGAGATGCCATGGTATTTTAAACACAACAGAAACATCAAAAAGATGTTTACCGAGGAAGTCTGGTCCTTGACAGAGCGAAAGGGCTACACAAAATCCTCATGACTGACAAACACTTCCACTAGGGGGTAAGAGAGCTTCATAATCGGCAAGTGCAGCGGACCTGCAGTAAATGCTGGATATAATTCAAATGATTGCGGTCAGCATATTGGAGAGGGACACGGGCTGTAAACTTGTGAAAAGTACTCGTGATATTTAGCTAACAAAGTTTACGTTGGGAAGGAAATTTAATTCTCCATGGGAGACAAGATTGAACCTATGACAGTAACTGATTGCTTAGGATATATTTTTTTCAGTTTTAAAACTCAGAGTAAAAAGTCGTAAACAACAAGGGGTGGGAATCAGACACGGTAATGCCAGTGCACTGCAAGAACTATTATTTGCAACGTACTAGATCTAAGGGGTGCATAAAGTGGTAGGAATGGCTCCATAGAAGTTCACTTGCTCTTCTGCTTCTTCGCATAAATGTAGATGTAAATCAGCTGTAAATCAGATGTAAATCTCCACTGATTTTGCACCATTCAGAGGGCCTCTCAGGCCCAGCAATCACCCAAGTCACCTGTGGGCAAACAGCTTGAAGGACATAAAACAGCAACTGAGGACTTAGTCCTGATTCTTTTGAACACGGCACTGGCCTGTCGCTATGTGATATTAACTTGGCTCCTATGACAATACATTACTGATTGAAGAGGAAAAGCTGTACAGAGAAATTACTAAACACAATACAATCCCAAAAAGCCTAGTAGATGGTGAATGCTTTTCTTGTGCCACTGCGGTTTCCCCCCCCCCCCCAAAATCTCATTAACCAATCCAGGGTAGAAAGGCAGTAACTAATTGAAAATAAAGAGGTCTGAATCCGCTCTCCAAAACTTAACTTTTTCATTTATTTTTATATAGCAAAAATGAAAAGCTCATGGCCTCAATATCTAAAAACAATATTCAGCCACACAGGCCTTGAGTCAGCAGCCAGTTACATAAACAAGTAGTAATTCCTGAGAAAGCTTCGATAAGATGCTATGTAACCCTGTACAATTAATTTGCATTTAAATATAATGCATGGGAAATGCTTTTCTACAAAAGTGACACCTAATTGTGAAACAGATACGTTCCCACTACCACAGTCCCTACTTACAGGCATTGATTTGATCACAGTGATCATTTCAGCAAGCTGAGTATTTTTTGGCTTGGATGCGCAAACAGCTACAGTTGTTTCAAGCGCAACATTGGCTGCTGCCAGTATCTAAGCAAGAAAACAGAGCTTTTACACAGAGGCAGAATTTGCAAAGCAGTAAACCGGAGTTCACACAGATGTGGTTCTCATAGTACAAGACAGAGGTTTGGAAATTAAATCTCATCGCTCTCAGTTGAGAGGATACTATAGCATGTTTTTAAACATGATTTGAAACACAGCACTGGCAAAACAAGGATGAAACTTGTAGTCTGCAGACCACTTCTGAAGGATTCGTGAAGGAGAATTAAGGGAAGCGAGTTCACCGACAGCCTTTTAGTGCCACCTAAGTTACGAAACCCTCAGAACACGTCACTGCTAATCCCACTACAAGTGACTTGCAAGTATCCTCCCTCCTTGTGATGCCTCGTGATTAAAAAAATAGGAGAAAGCTACATCACATGGATATTGCTGTTCACCAGAACCTGGCACCTCCCTGATGGTTTAATTTAAAAGAAGTGGTAGGTCAGCAAGTTATTCCATACCACTACTTGTAATCCATATAAAGCCGAAGCAGCACCTCCCCTGAACTTTAATGGAGCAAACCTTGATGAGTGATAGAGATACCATGCAGGCCAGCTGTTGACACAGCAAGATAATGATTATCCTCTTGGATTTTTCATGATGAGACTGCGTTTGGCAGTCAGCCAAGGAGCAACTAAGGAGACCATTTGAACAGTTTGGTTGTCATGTTGAAAAAGCAACAACGCTATGTCCAACGCTCAGTTCTCTCCCAACCAACATGAGATTTTTGGAAAAAAAAGGTCAGTTAGTATATTTGAATGGAATTCTGCTGCTATGACATCTCTGTAAAGCATCCTTAGGATTTGGTGACTGCCTGCTCTCCTCCTCACCTTCATAGGAGGAGGAAAGTATTTTGAGACTGGTTCAGAGAAGCACCTCACAAGATGAAGAGCACATAAGGTCCCTCACAAAACAAAGTGCTTCCATGGGAAGAGACATGCTTGGCCACTGGCAAGGTAGACCTTGAACTGAACAAGGGCAAAACATGTCAGGTGTCAGAAACAGATAATCAAAATGGGATATTCAGACTGCTTGTCTGACCTGGATCCTGGCCATGCTGGGCTAGCTGTGCTATTTTGATTTATGTTTTTCTGACTTAGTCTTGTTTTAAATCAGGATTTCCTGGACTGGGCTGTGCCGCCTCTGTCCGTGGTACTTATCCATGAAACCTCCAGTCTGTCAGGTGCACAGCTCTGGAATGAGCGCCTGCCCCAGCAAGAGACCTGGCAACTTCACTGGTAGCTAAAAAAAAATATTTGCAGTTTGCCCATAAGAACTACTTCACCATTAAAAGAAGCCACAAGAATGTTTAAGGCTTGTTCTCATTTGACTTTGGAAGTCACTCGATGCCAAGGGATATAAGATGATCTTGATTCTCTTGCAGAAGGAAATTCTCCCTCTGATCAACAAGCTCTGACACACCACCTGAGTCAGGGCCAAAAAAGGATTATCACAGGAACCTTGACCACAAGTGTTCCCATTAGCTCCCTTAGACCTGAAATGACCACCCATGATTAGTCATGGATTGCATGCTAAGCAAGTCAGGCAAGCTGTCAATATAGCCTTCTGAAGACATCTGATAGTGGTGGCATCTAGACCATGTGTATGCTTCAGAGATACACTCTGGCATATGCATGTTGGGTGTGTTTGAGGGTTTGTTTTGTTGTTGTTTGTGTGGTGGTGTTTTTATAAATGTAATTAAAAGTATACGACTGCTCTAAAAGGGTATGTTCATCAACACACACGTTTCTGCCTCTCCTCCAACCACAGGCTCTATTCAACTGGACTACAATTCCTCCCGTTTGTACCACTACCGCCTTTCTTCAGATGCAACTCGTTATCACAGTTGCATACTCTTTTCCTCAGTCCCATTTTGTCCATTCTCCAGCTGAACTAACAAATTTCTTGCTCCTAACAGTTATCATGCAGCAGAAAGATAACCATCCGTAATGGCCTATTTTTCACTGTAGTGCCCTCCTTTGACAGCTAAGAGAAAGCACCAGGTTTTTTGATGCAACGAGCTGCAGAAAGCACCCATGCTCACTGGCAAATGGCATTTGCCAGACACGAAGAGCTATAAGGCCTACCCATGTTCAAAGCAGACTGAGTCAGGAGAGATTTTTAGTAGGCAAAGCTGTGTGCAAACCCATCTTTTAGAAACTGTACCTTGATCAAATTTTAACTTTTCCCAGGAGTGAAAAGAGCACATCTAAGCTTGCTACAATTACTGTCCTTTACTTCAAATTAAGAAAATTTAAGTGATATTTATCACCCAATATCCTCTCAAACACATCACCTATACCAGGAGCTGGTTCCAGGATCAACATCAAAAGCACAACTAAGAGCAAAGAAACACTAAACGGCATAAATATCTCATCCAGAAGATGACAGCAGCAAAACCAACAAACCATTACCGTAGTTTTCTAGCATTCCAACAACTCCATATTACTGATAGTCCTTAACTATCCATTTTACTACTTTTTTTTTTTAAATCTCCTCACTAACGGAAATTTTAAACAAATGCACAATTAAGTTCTTTTAGAAAGGGTAAAAATCAAAATAGCTCAACTAAGAATAGAACTGAATGCCACATGCGAGCCAGGAACTAAATGCAATCATGGGACTTTATAGGAACATTTAGGTCAGGCATCCTCAACTTGACTCATCACACCGAGCAGCTTAAAACTTCACAGCGACCAGTCAGGGAATCACTTTGTTAATACAGATCAAAATGGTGTATCAGTACCTAACAAGAGAACAATAAAGACTTGCTTTTTTGGGTGAAAATAGTGCTGTCAGCATTTGCTGTCTGAATGTAACAAGCATTTTGTTCTCTTCCTGTTAAAATGCAAATAATCCTAGCATTTCCTTTCAAAAGCAAGGGAAATGTTCAAATCTGTTTGTTTACTTTCTACACATAGGAGAACAGTAAACTGAAAATCTACTTGTGAATTATTTCCAATGAGTCATTTTCTTACAAAGTCTACTATTCACCACTTCAGGGCCCACGGGAATGGGGAGGAGGGCTAAATATTATAGTCTCATTTGCTTAACCGAACCTTGCAGTTAATGTACTTGCTGAGAAGCAGAGCTCAGTGTCTTCTCCAGCCACAAGACATCTTTAAAGCAAGTTAAGTTAAAGTAAGTTAAAGTTAAGTATCTTTAAATTTGAAGTAGACACATGCGTCAGCTTAAAGCCACGCGTTTTAAAGCTTCTGGCTACAAAGAAATTAGTTTTCAAAAAAGCAAAATGGCAGAATGCTAGCAGTTTCACAGGAAAAAAAATCAATTCTTTAAAAGCTCTAAGGACAACAAACAGTGCGTGGGTGTGTGTAGAGCAGCATCAGGCAACATGCAGGCACCTTAATAAAGGAGATCGTCAACAATACAAGCTGGTTCTTTCTTGGAAGCACTCAAGTAAATAAATGACTCCAGAGAATAAGAGCTTGGGTACTCTTATCCTTCATTAGCATAACTAAATTAATGAGCAAACAATAACTCATAACCATCAATAATTCACTTCAAAACTTCAGCAAAATTACTTGCTAAAAATGAAGCCTGATCAAAATAAGGAGGGCAGCCTAAATTCAAGATAAATTAGCTTCCTAGGATTTTGGTAACTGAAAGAGGAGAAAACAAGATCAGGACTAAATATACAAACATGAGAAATATTCATAACTTCTCTCCTATAGTAGCACACACTGCAACACAAATTTCCACTTCTGAGCTGTATGCTGAAAATCAGGATATTTGCAACACAGGAAAATGATGTATTTATACATGCAGAAATCTTTCTTGGAAAAAAAAGAACATTCTTCCCTGTGTCATTTGAGGAGAAGAGGTACAAAATCAGTTCTTTATGGTTGTGTTACAATGCCTTTTGGGTGTTTTTAAAGGTTGCTGGTATACAGAACTATGCCTGGTGTATACAGCTCCAGTGGTACGAACCAAACAGGACTGAAGCCTTGCTCCTTCCTCCCACTTTTTTTTGCCCCTCCCTGATCATTTAGTACAAGAATAACAGGACAACAGGTCTCATCTTTCTAGACAGCTCCTGCCAGGCAACGTAACCTCTGTCCTACTCCAATTCTCTGTCTCTGAGCATCTTGCCTGCCTTTCTGCATCTCAAACCAAGCAGATTATTTCTATTTTATGGCATCTTTCACTTGGTGAAAACTAGGAAAAAAATTGCTTTCTCCTTTCCTGGTTTAAAGAAAAGTATTTTTTCAGTCTTTTTTTTTTGTCTTTGCTGGAGTGTCAAAGGAGATATTTTTAGTTCTTTTGCTGATTTTTTTTTTCTTTTGAGGGGCTATGTGGTTTCATGCATCAATTATTTGTGTTGTGCTGAAGTTGGTGAGTGTCAAATGACAGGAAGGACAAAAGAGCTGGCATAAGTTTAACCTATATACCGTGGAGTTTACTTGTGTACATAGGGCTAGTTAAGGATGCTAACCTGATACCACAGGACACTGAAGCTGGCCTTTCACCTACTTAACAATACATTTCTCATTTGTACCAACAGGAAGAAATGAATACGTAGTTATCCTCTTACCCATCCCTGAATCTTTCTTCGTGCCGTCTGATATGATATCCACGTGATCGCTGTCTACATCGTAACTGAAGAAGTCATTCAAGTAAGTCTTCGATCTCTGGCCACCAAATACATATAAGCAGCGATTTTTCTAGAATTGAAAAATACAAGCATGTCTTTACCAAGCTCAAGAAAGTATGTTGGCCAACTGTGACCATTAACAGAAACATTAATGAATCAAAGAGTAACAGATATGTTTCTTGTAAGTTTAAAATCATGTCTTAACTATCAGATCCAGCAGTCTTAATTTGGTAAGGATCTTTTACTGTCACCTCCACAAAGATTCACAGGAAACAATTAGGCAGAACAGTTCATTATTCTCAAACTCAGTAAAAACTTAAGAATTCTTGATTGGATTCTTGATCTTCTTGATTCTTGAATTCATGATTTCTCAGTTTCAAGAGCTAAACCATTAAGGGCTCACAGCTTCTCCACCCCAAAAAGCCTCTTATAAATGTAATTTTAAAGACTTCTTTTTCACGATCCATATGAGACCACAAACCTGGATCCAACAGTTTCAGCTCCAGAGTGACTAGGCAGATTTTACATAGTGAACTATTGTAGCCCTGCCTGATTAAGCTATAACTTCAGAACATTAGAACAGCAATTCATTTTTCAAGTTTAATATTAAAGAATTAACAGTCTCCACGTCTAAAACCCGTTAGATCATAACTTCACTGTTAAAAAAAAACCCACAAAAGACAGACTGTAAGAGAAACCATCCAGGTACCAACACATTTCTAAACTCAGAACAGGCAAATGGCAAGCAGCAAGCCAAGAATAACAGGTTTATTACTTCTTTCAAGTTTGCCAAGTGGAAAGTCCCTAAGAGGCAGATTATTTTTCTTTCAAATGGTTGAGAAAATGGCAAAGGACCTAAACTTCCATGACCTGTGCTTACAGAAACCTGTATTCTTAGGTTTACCACAGACATACACTTGAAAAAACCTCTCGTACCTGTGCAGAATTTTATGTGGCAATATGTTTTTGGCCAGATTTTAGAGAGCTATTCAAAACAAAAATGAAATTGAAAGCTCTGAAAGCACAGTATTCAGTATAAATATTCTTATCTTTCATTTGAAAGGGAAAGAGAAATAAACTCAATAAATTGTTCAAACTGGTCGGTTTTCAACTGATGGTATCACTACACACTTCAATGCCACAATATTAATTTTAATTCTCTTCCTCCCCACCCCCAAGTCAGAGTTTACTGTCAGGAAAACAGCCCACAGTTCCCATGTTCTCCACTTAAGCAAACATGTGGTTGATGAGCACAACTGGAAAAGCAATGGAAGGATGTCGGGTTTTTAATACCCAATACTAAATAAAGTGCTACACAGCCCCTCTTCACCCATCCATCAGGCTCTGGATGAAGTGCCCACAATGCCATCTGTGCCCAGCTGTTAACAGCTGCTCAATTCAACAAGCAGCAGCTGGGTGCTCAGCACAGAGGAATACAAGGCCTACGCATCTCAATACACACCCAGCAAGTCCCTGCACTAGCCAAGTGTACCATTCCAGTAATCACATCGGGTATTTACTAGACTAGAAGCTTCTAAACTCCTCTACCAACTATTAAAGAAAAACTCTTTAGATCAAATTGAACCGTGGCCTTTGGTTCTATTTACCATTATTCAATTAAAATCAACTATTTAAAATTCACCTTGCTTTTTACTTGAAATTTTATTCAGTTGAAGACATGAAAGCTCCAAGACTTGAATTAATACCACCTGCACTTACCAAAGAAGCATCAGAATGTCAGCGAACATAAAATCACATGAGACAACACACCACTTAGGAGATTAAGAGCATCAAGCTTGCAAGAAAAATCAAAACCAGATGTTCTCCTTCAAGTCAGGCATCATGAATCAAAGTATGGTGTGGATACTTACAGAATGGAACAACATACAGTGTCCTATTCGGGACTGGATATCTTCAGGTCCAGCATTACAGGAATCCTCTCTCAAAAGCTTCCATGTCTGACACTGGCAGTCAAAAGCAAACAATCCACTGAACTGCGGTTCACTGGCTCTGCTGTCATCAACGCTGCCGTTGCAGGTCAGAATTCTGCCTCCGAAGGTATATATCATGTGTTTTTCAGAATCCATACACATCTAAGAACGAAAGAAATAGTTTTAAGCCAGCACATTAAGACTTGAACATGCTGAGATTTAAGATCAAACATCCCTCCCCTGCAAATGATACCTAGTAAGACAGTACTCTGCACATCTCCTGAACCTCTAATGAACAGAAAAGAACACATGTCTTCACCATTGACAGGTATTCATCTCAGAAAACAGTCCTTTATTTAAAATGTGAGTCTAATTTTAACTTGCTTATTTAATAATAAGGAAAAAAGGCTACATGCACCCATCATCACGTAAAAAACTTGCCTCTAGCTGCTGGTTTTATGGAAAAACATTTTAGAGTTTTTTCCACCAGGATCCATAGCCAATTCTGTCAGAAAGTTAACAGAATATCACCTTTGACAATGGCTATGCAAGGGAAAAATTCAAAATAACTGCTGATTTACTGACCACCACTCAACCGATCCAAAACCAGCCTGCGATTTGTTACTCAGATTCCATCCCAAGCATGTATTTACTGTTACCCCCATTACTTCAACACAAAGTAGGGGAATAAACTGGCCAAGGAATTTCGATGAGACTGCAGCAGAAATATGTCTATCCCCAAAACCTGAATTGAGGTTATGGCACACAAGAGACACACGGCAGTACAAATCAGACAAAACTCCCTGACTCCAGATGATGTTTTCAGACACAGTGTAATGCAAAGGGTTGCAAAACAACAGGGGAAAAAAAAAAAACAGACAAGATTACAGTAAGATAGAGATGCTACTCAGCAAAGCCTACACTAAACACTTCCAGTGCAGCACATTTTTGTGAAGGTTAAACAAAAACAGCTATCGCAGTAGGTACTGAGGGAGAGAAGAAAAAGAGCTGCAGAATGATAAAGAATTCAGGGAGGACATTCTTTCCTAAGAGACAGCAGGGGTAAAAAGAAACAATTTCAGAAGCAGGCAAACAAGGTACCCAGAGTAGCCTTGCCAGCTGACAATTTACTTGTGCCTTTTCCCCAACACCTGGGACATTGGTATTCGTTATTAATAGAACAGAAAGACTGATTGGCTTTTGTTCTGCAGACAACACGTATCTTTAATTTTCAGTGTCAGCAGAAACATATTGTGCTGGCAAACAGCAGCTTTGGTTACAAAACAGCTAGTACCAATAAAAGCAGTTCTTGGGCTGCTTTAAAAATGAGTACTGATGTACCGTTTCTTGGTCATGCTTTATAAAACCAATTAAGAACAAAATACCTTTTTCAAGTACACAAAAGCCATTAAACACGTAAGTAAAACAAGTATTCAGTTTGAACACACGGACAGGTGCAGCTTTTTAAAAAATGCAGCTCTTTTAAGAAAGCCACTCCTCTAAGGTGTTTCAATGTGTACAAAGCAAACGCATGCTACAAATTTTGAAAGATAACTAGTTTTGAAAGAATTCTGATCCTCTTGGCCTCATTTCTGCGGCTTGCTTATAGTATTCTTCTGAAGGTATCATACACAGCTTTGCAAGTTGATCCCCAATGCCCTCTGAGTAGGCAGATCTGCAAACGCAGCTCAGCAAGACTGACTAAAACCAGATGAACTGTGCTTTGAGCTTTAATAAAACACGTCTTAATAAAATGAATTAGTTTGCAAAGGTTTTTGAGTCTTCTGACTCGTTTGATTAGAATACCAGTAGTCAGAAGCATTAGACAACAACGCTATAAGAATTTAACTGAGTGCAAATCACAGCCTTTCTCATCACTGCTATGTTACCTGGTACAGAACTTCTAAATCGCAGGAGGCTACGGCCAAAATTGATTTGCAAACACTGCAAACTTGCACTAAGAGTATCAGTGTAGCTGACCTGATGATCAAACACCAGCTTTGGACCTCCATCCGCTGCAGTGTCTTCACTTAGCAACATCCATGTGTTCGTGTCAATGTCATAGCGATAGAAGTCACTTTTCAGAGATTTGCTGTTCCTCACGGAGGAATCCAGATAGCGTCCCAGCGTGTAGATCTGCCTTCGCTGAATGTCAATGCACATCTTGTGACAAGATCTGGCACTCGGACCACTCTAATAAAGAAAACGACCACAAAAATAAAGCGAATAATAGATTTAATATTGCTCCAGGTAGGTCACTGCACACTCACTAAGGGCAAATAAATACTATCACCAACTGGAAATCTGTTGAGAATTCAAGAAAATCTGCTTGTAATCAGATAAATACAGGATTAATATATAAGTATCTATATAACAGGACATTTCCCAACTTCTTTGTCCTTTAGAATGACACCAGCAAAAACCTTAACACATTTTTTACAACAAACTTATGACTTGAAGCCTTTTCCTTAGAAAACAGACTGTTTCCTCCAGAAGTGATTCTCAGAGGCGTGTGAAAGCTACTTGATCTTTTAAAATAACAGAAGTTGATGCACATGAGAGGTAAATTAAGATGTCACAGCCTATAAATAACTACATAGGAAGAAGATTAAGAAGTGCTCTATTACAAGAGCCTCTGCTTTATTAATAGGCTGTTTTCTAACAGATCATAACCAGACACTCCCACAAGCAATCATAACGTGTAATAGGTCTTTGAAGGTAACAAAAGCACTCCCTGTCCTTCACAAATAGATACGGCCATTCCAGCCTCCAACGACACGAAAGTTTCCCACGGTAAGCAAAACTGCCGTGAGTTACGATCTTCAAAAGAAAAAGAGGGCCCCTGTCAAATTGTTATGTTCTTATCCATCCAGGAGCGCTAAACTTAAATCACAGAGTAATTTATTCAATGACATCACGACAATGCTGCAGTGCTGGGCAGTATCCCTTCTGCTACCCAAATGTAATTTCTAGAGTCTTTGTACACTCATCTTGAAGCCTGAGAGTGATATTCTCGTACTCCAAAATACTAGAAATCAAGATGTGCAAAGCCTTATTTGCAAAAGATCAGACAAAAATTAAAAACTGGCATCATGCTTATAGATAAATTATACAGTTTATTTGGCCTTAGTTTGTATAATTTTGGCACTTTATAAATGAGGATGCAGAACAAGGCTGGCTAGCTAACTCTGAGAGGCTGGAAACCAACATGAAAACTGCTAAGATTTCAAGAGACAAAAGAAGGTAAGATGTACAGAAGACTGATGTATGAAAGGAAAAAAAAACCTATTCAAATCCATTGAAAAATAAAGATTACACAATGAGGTTAAAGATGTAGCAAATCACCATTTATTAGAAGACTTACAGTTGAAGAAAAGTAGTCATGCCACACCAAATAATCAGCACAATATTTGCTCCATGTGCTACCAAATACTGCCTTTACAGAAAACAAATCTTCATAATTGTACCATTTCATGTAAAAAATTATACTGAAATTACTACTGAAACTTAAAATACACTGATGGAATACATTTCACTAAGTTAAATAAAATATGAAAGGAAACATTACAACTCTGTAGTCAAAACTTTACTACTCATGTTATAGAATTCAATTTCTTGATTAAAGAACAGTTACAGGAAACTGTTTACAGTAACTCAAATGACAATCTGAAGAGGTGAAATGAGTTGGTCATATTTCGTAAATATGAAGCATTATGTCAGCAATGATTACAGCTTTGAGGATTAGTTACTTCATGGTAATTAAGATAATTTTCTTCTCTAAAAAAATACTGATGGAAGCAAAACATTAGCACAAAATCCCAAAATGCAGCAAAAATTCATTCATTGATCTTGGTCATATGGAAGAAGCTGACAGAGAAGACAGTGACATACTTCACCTTGTTCCTAGAAAATACAAATCAGTATCTTCCAGAGGACCCTGTTCCAAACACACGGGGTAGTTTCTTTGCATGAAAAGTACCAATTTGAGTATTCACAAAGGTTGTTCCTGATTCATAATAAAGTAACCCCAGTAGACAAAAATCCATCTCTAGATATGTAACTGAGACACTTAAGGATGCGCCATTGATCCCCTGCCAAAGAGCACATATTTGCCTTGGCACAGCTGTCATTTAATTGAAACATTAAGACCTACCTGTGCTTTCTGACTCTCCCACCTCTTTGCCAGGTCATTGAAGTTTTTTAATTGAACCTGCTGATTTAAGTATCTTGCCCCACTCCCTCACCTCTATATGCTCTATGGGCTAAAGTAAATCCTACCAAATTTGCTCGAATAATGTCTTTGGCACTTGCAAGAATAAATGTCCAATTTAGCAATTTCCAGACCTGCCTTGCCATGAAGAGCTGCATCGTCAACTGAAATTTGTTTGAGTACAGACATGAGGCTGAGACACTTGGCACCTACAATATCAGTTTCAAGCCATAGGCATCAACAGCACAGTTGCTACACTGGCTAAATACACAACATGCAAATTTCAACTCCTAAGACTATGTTAAAACAAGAAAAGAATTCAGGAAAAAAAGATCTTTCTTGAATGATGTACTGGTCATGTCTCACACAGTAACATCTGCCTTTTTGAAGAGCTATTAAAGGTTTTACGTTTGAGCATTTCATCTATACAGGCACAGAAACTTCATCTCAAGTTCACTTAAGAACTTCAACTCCACCAACTTGCAGAGCCTGCCATAACATGAATTATCTCTTGTAATAAAGAAAACTTCATCCACTTCATAAGCTTTTCTCAAAGAAAACTGGAGTTATTTCTGCATATCACTTACAAGATTACATGGAATCTGCCAAAAGTTTCCAATTCAGTCTACATGTTTACCCATATGAGTAAATAACTCCAGTGATACACATTGGTTTGACATTTGAGGGAGAAGAGGGGAAAGGCCTAAATCTATGTTCAGTTGAGAGCTCCTCAGTTTGACTATGGAAGTCCTTGTAGTATGTCTATACCTCAAAGGAGGACACAAAGTCCATTTACAAAGACAGAAATGGGCAGAGACTGAAAATGAATAAAACACTTCAAGGCACACGTGGTTAAGTGAATCAAGAGCCCGTGGGCAGCTGCAAATGTTCATCCAAAGACGTGTACTTCATGCAGTCACAATAGCAAGCCTGTTGTTCAGACAAAGAACACAGTGCCAGGACTTGTCATGGAGAAAGTGACCCACCATATTCAAATGGGAAAGAGTTTGTTGATTCCAGAAGCATTCAAAGAACCCGACCTCTTATAAGCAAGAAGTGAGAAAAATTGACCATAATAGACATGACTCTTTAACCTATGGTTGAAGAGATGAGGTGTGCTTAGAAAGCAGGAGAACAAGCTTTTTCTCCTCCTGTCAGGATGTAGGCTGGTTGACAATCCATGAGTTCACATGCATGGATCTCACTAGAGATCTCTATACCCTTACTCAAACCTGGGCCTTATCACCAAAGATAAACTGCAGACACACAAAACTGTCTTCAGAGTTGTTAGCACGTGGGATCTGCATTTTTGCACTGACTGACTGATTTAGTAGAGATATTCCTTCCTAAACAGAGTGCATTTTAGTTAAAAACAGACTCCAGTAAGTCACATCCAGCAACAGCGCCCAAACTATCTGAACAAACACCGGCTTTGGGGACTCTTTCCAATTCTCATCAGGAGGCTCCTGGCACGCACGTTGCAGAAACCACACGTGAAAGAAGCTTGTGACTAGGCTAAGTTCTTATTCAGATGGCAAGCAATGTGTTACGCTGCTTTGGCCAGTCCCTCCACTTATGCCAAGGCTGCGGTGGCAATAGTAAAGCATTAGCATATCACATTTCTAACCTACAGGACACCAAACAATACCAAAGATTACTAAGCACGGGCACTGTTCGGTTTCTGTGGAACTCAGTAAGTGCCCACACGGAGCTAAGACTAACCTGAACAAAATGGCACTCTGCCACCCAGCACCAGTGTACAATTAGCACAGCATAATAACGGCTAAGACAGATTAAACAGCATGTGCCATGGCCCCATTTTGAAGTGCTACAAAATACCAAGCTTCTGTGCCCTACTCTACTATCCTTCCTCAAACACGTTGGTCTCGATGCAACTCCTCCGGTCTCTAAAATACAAATAAATGCCCTGACGAGAGTGGGATGGTAGGGAAAGGAAGAGAGTATGTATAGGTAGGAGTACCTAAGACAGACTTTCAATCCTTTAAGTGCCCAGAAGCAACCAAGGCCAAATAGGATTTTTTGGTTTCGTCAGTGCTACACGAAATTCAATTGTGCAATGCCAAGTGAATACACAGTATACTTTATGAAAAGCCTTCTCAACATGCTAAGCCACTTTATAAAATCTAATTAGAGCTTTCTTCATTTAACTTGCAAATGCTGAAAGCAATTATCCCACTTAAGGGCTAACTTACAAAACGTTTTCAAAAAGCAACACAACAGCACAGAGAGACAACACTGCCTCCTTAGAATAATTGATTTGTTCCTACACAGGAGAGAAAGGATTGGGACTCAACTCCTTAGGGTAGGGTCTGCTCAAATAACTATTTATACCAGCATCGCATGCATCATCTTAGCAACAGCATCCTGGCATGCTCCGCTAAGGCACAAACATGATAGCTTTCATTTTTTGTTTTGTTTTTAAGTGTCCTGTGAACCCGCTTTAATGCGAACAGGACTGCAGGAAGGCGGTTCCACTCCCCATCCCACCCTACAAACAAAATCTGGGGGAGCTTGGCTTCTTTTGGTTATCATAACCTTTTGCAAATAAAGGGTTTTCAGTTGCGAGAAAATCTGTTTTATTCAGACTGATCCAGATGAAAAACCTCAGGAGCAAGCCTGGACCCTGTTCAAGAGTCAGGGAAATAAAAACAAAGAACAGCTGACTAATTCTCCCTTCTTGGTGCTGTAAAAGACTGAATGGAATGTGAACACTGCCTCCAGTATAAAGTTCAAAAATAAGCATCATGAGGTAAATGCTCTTGTCCTAAAGCAAACTAGGACGAGGACATAAAAAGACACAAACAACCTACTTAGTTTCCAGTTCTGAGCGCAGGCTGTCATGCAACAAATAGTCCCTCCTGCCTACACACAACTGCAGAGATTAATTGCTCTCATTTCCCAGTTTCAGAGTATAATTCATTTCCTCCTCCACCCCACAAAAAAAGGGAAAGTTCTCTACAATCTTGAAAATGAAAGGAAATGCATATTATTCTTGGCATTCATTCAAGTCTATACGCTTTTAAAGATTAGAGCTTGTTTGTGCTTCATCAACACCAGTTTTCCGCTTACACGTACTCCCAAAATGTTTCATCTAAGCTGTAGCTCGAAACAATTTGCTTTACTCTAGATGAGTACTAAATTCAGCAAGAGAAACAACTACAGACATACACAAAATAAAACACTTTCTTCCCATACAAAGTTGCTCGCAGAAGGCATTTTAAGTTTCTCATAACCTAGGGTACCAGAAACCTAATGAAAGAATGGAATCTATTGTTTTTTACGGTAGCATAGGGCATTTGACTTGCCCATCAGCCCAAAACAGAAAGCAAAGTGAGTGGAAGCTGATGTATTGCTTCTAACCCCACACGATCACCTACCACGTGCCAGGAGCACCAAGTCACGAGAGGGAGCAGGGTCTTGCACGTTCAGTCACACAGCAGGAGCATCATGACAGCACTCATGGCCAGAGCAGCCCAGCAGAAGCACACGGCTAGGGGTGTGCACCGTCTATAAGGGTTTCTTAAGCATGCAAGACCCTCCCATAAACAGCATATCCCAATCAGTGCTACATATGTCATCTGATGTCCAAGACTTGACGGCTCTAGCACTAGACTTAAAAACCTTTGAATAGCACACAGGGTAGACAAAGCAAAGGATTAAACTGGGATCTTAAATGTTTCTAGGAGCACAAGATGGAAGTCTAGCTCCAAAAACCATATTCGGGATGCTGAACGTACACTCCATTCGTTCAATTACTCTGCAGGTTTGCCTTAAGTAAAAGCTTAAAGCAGCATATGAAGCTAACAGTTACACTAGGTCAGCAGCCACATTTCCACTCTAAGATATTCTTGCCACTATTTATGGAATATAACAGATATTCCAATTTACTTTTACAGCTGCTGTACCAGCTATAGAGAATACTCTTTGAGAGTATGCAAGATAAATATGTTCTGCCACTAAATATTTTGGGAAGCCTATAAAATAGATCAGAACCTGGCTAAGAATCATGACGCTTAAAGCTCCCCAGGACCAGTACTGGAAAGCCATGGGTCTACACAATTTTTCCACAGAAAACAGTTAAATGTCTTATGACAAATATAAGGTTTGGATATCAAAAAGTTTCTGACAAGTATATGCAAATAACTGACAAGAAGTCGAGCCATAGCTAAGACAAGGAAGATACCCTTCGGTCAGGCCCTTGACATAGTATTTGAGCTATGGGTAATCTGCTTACAAGTACCCTCCTATAGTAATGCAACTAAATAGATTTAGTTGCAAAGTCCTTTCTGGGCGTCTGATTCAGACATGATGGAGCAGATTAAAGTCAGAGGCAGCTTTCAGCACACCGTTTTGATTCATCTCCAAGGTGGGAAAACAAAAAAAAAAAACCACACAGGATGAAGCTTTTTTTTTTCCTTCCTAAAAGCATGCACACGTTTGGGATAGTCCTAATTTCTCAGTGTTGATACTTCACAGCCTCAAGCTGAGCCTTCCACAAAGAGACTTTTCCTGCTTAGACTAGAAGTACAAAAAATAAATGGCCTGGTGTTCTATTTTTGAAAGATGGTTCAATGAGCTTTTAAGTCAAACGATTAAGCTCAGAGATCATACTACATGATCCTTGTGATAGCAGCAGACTGGATTTGATTACCCATGAGGGGCCCATCCCTTCCTGTCCTATCTAAGACTTTACTCAGTCTGTTTACTCCGTCCTTAAGGGATCAGTGCAGGTTCATCACAGCACAGACGAGCAGAGACTCAGTGCAGCACATGAACACTGCTATGAAAACAAATAGATCCTTGATGTCCAATTCCCATGAGCTTACCTGTTAAAAATTAGTCTCCCAGCAGGCCTGCTCGCAGAAACGACTAAATCCAGAGTGTTTTCATAAAGGAATGAACTAGCACATGATCTGTTGGCTTCTCGTGAACCCTGATTAACGCACCTCTAAAGAAATAAAGCGTGCCCTATGAATTGACTTGTGAACTTTCCAAAGCACCGATATTCTGCTTTTGATAGCTGTGTTGCACGAGTTTACCTACAGTGCAGAAGCAATTTTGGCAACCCATGCCTGCATTACTGCCAGTGCAGGTAGCTGCATTCCTGGGTCATTTCTGAGCTATGTGTTCTCACTTGGCTTGCTCTCACACCAAGGTACCATCAAGGCCTTCCAGCAATGCACAACACCATGGATCTCATGTTGCAGTAAACCAAGGCATCCTCTGATCAAGAGAATTTCTAGGCAAGCAAGTGGAATAGTGGAAAGGGGAAAAAACTCAGAGCTTCAAACATGCAAACAGCATGAAATAGTTCTTTCATTTATGCAAAGTAGGTTGCAGGAACACATATGAAGGTCTTGTCTAGGCTTTAGTTTACAGTCAAAAATAAGTCATCCAGCCTAGATGATTCAGCTTACAAATGCAGACAAGAAAAGCACTGAAGTAATACCCTAGCACAAGACCACCTTGAAGCGAACGGACATCAATACCGTGCTATTTCTAAAGAAAAGGCACAACTTATCTGCAAACCGAGCGCTACTCACACTGATGAAACATGAATAAAATCGTAGCTTCTTAAATTTAAGAAGTACATTGTTGCTTTGGTACACATCTACTGCTCAGCTTTGCTTTCAGTAACACTGATGAAGTAACAGACAACCCACCGCAGAACCAGAGCTTTCACCAGCTCTGAGAGATGGGCCCTCAGGACAACATCCCTCATGTGCCGAATTTAACTAACCCCACTAACTATTGCAGGATGTTGAAGGAGGTCATTTTTGCATACATCGTAAGGTCACGCTGTCCTCTCATTACCAGTAACAATGACTAGTGAAGGTCCAGCCAAGCGATTTTTCCATAGATCCAAACTATTCGGCTTAGTTAGTGTCACACTTGCAGACCAACAGGCTAGCAGGCTGAAAAAAAATTAAGTAGTCATTTATGGACTGTTTAGCCACAAACATGAGGACACAGCAAGACTAGAATTTCTGAAGGTTTTTTTAATTAATTGTCCTTGAAAAGCTGGTGATAGATAAACATGAAATTATAAGTCTAAATACTTTGACAGCCACAGGCTCTCAGATGTTTCTGAAAAATGAAGACAGTGTTAAACAGATGACAAACGAGTAGTTTATACCCAGAGGTGTTAGAAAGACATTAAAGTGGCTGTATAATTTTTCCCCTCAGGCTAACCCATGGCTATAAGACTGCCATCTCAGGGATACAGATACTAAGTACAGTTTAATGCAGGCTTCCTCTGTTAGCTATTACAGCAACATGGCAAAAGACAAAAAAATATATATATCAGAACAGAGTATTTTCGGCCCTGAAAAAAACAGAACTGTGGAAACTGCCATGCCTTCTTTTGAACTAAGTGACAGATAAGAAAAGATGTAGCTTCTGAAATTTTTGTTTATATCACCTTTCAGCTATTCTCAGAAGGTAATTTAGTTATCCAGCTGCAGGAACCGCATCAATTACCACTGGAAGTGCAGCACACAGCTAGCCTCTGCTGTGTCATAGTTTCAGTAACAATGCATCCTCAATTTTGCAATAACTTACACAGAGGAAAAATCAGCCAAGAAACAGTGCAAGTCTTTTCACTGGAGGTCTGTGAAGGACCATGCAAATGCTTCTCTACCATATGTTAAGAAGACTAAGCATAACACATGGCAGCAAGCACACGTGGAAGAGCTTTTAAACACAGAGCACTGAAAACAACGCATGCATGGGGCAATGCAAGGACTAGAACCCAACAGCTCCCGAATCCCAGTATCAATAAAATCTCCATCACATACAAGCCCTGGAAAATTCATGGATTCACTCCTATTAAACATACTAAGCTCCTTCAGGTCTGATAACTCAACGTATCAATGCACTATCCATTCTGCTAGTATATGCTCTCGAGACAGTCCAGAAAGCTTAAGTCCTAATTACCTCCAAAGCCCGGTGGCAGAAATACATTATTAGCAGCAAGGTCCACAAAAACTTACTACATTTTCAAGCATGTAATTATCCAGACAATTTATCTAAGGATTCGTCTATGATACTACTTGAGAATGCCTCCCCTATGTTACCATATTGGGATAACTGATATTTCTTTAGGGATTTCTGTATTTGTACAGCTTGAGGAGTGTTAATGGAATGGAAGTCTTTCACAGTCTAGCTGAAATAAGAGACTACTCTACTCCCAAGGCAAAGTTGACGGGTGTGTGAAGCTACTTTCACCTTGCTGTCAAGAGAATAAGCTTTCCTCCCACCTTCTATCCTCATATACTCTTCCTGTTTCTTTAAAAACCTTTTTCCACATCCATTCAGTGTGAAACGCAGGGTTCCAGGGATTCAAGCTGGCTCTTGTCTTACAGGCGCGTATTTCTGCGTCTTTAAAACCCAGAAGTATATAAATCAGCGTTCCCTATACCAATATCCATTGCTTCACTAAATCCTTACTTGAAAATTCTGTAGTACTTTAAGCAGTTGAATAATGCGTCATCTTCCCTGAGATGCAGTCACAGCCAGCCTAGCGTGCCTCTGTATACTGCCTCATCTGCAATTTACAGGGAACTGGATGATGCAATAACTTCCTAATAAAGTCATCTAAGTAAAATAAAGCTGCATTCCAGATCAGAGATCAGAGCAGTAAACTCATCACAAGCTAGAGTTGAAGTGATGATTTTTATCAGAATATAAACATCACAAATCAACTATACATGATACATTACTTCAAGTGTAAAAGTAGTTTACAAGCTGCACCCTTTGCAACTGAAGGCTTTATGATGGTTTGGAAATCTACGTATCTTCTGAAGACTGGCACACACAAGCTCCAGGACTGCCAAAGTTTTGCAGCCTTCAGAACACCATGTATAATGCATTTATTTAAGTACGCCCTTCTCTGTGAGGCTGACTTCAATATCAATGTCTGGAGGAAAGGGACCTCCACACATTGAAACGCCTGGTGTTAGGAGTAACTGACATTCAGCTGGTTTTCTGCGCTTTTTTCCATGCTGGAAGCAAGAACTACAGGCACCTAGTGACGGAACTGAAAAACTTAACACTCAGAGCTGTTTTAAAAAATGGATGATCTTTTCTTATAAGAAAAGTCAAAGTTAAAAAAGACATAAACAAGAGTTAAGAGGACAGAGCTCCTTATGTACACAGGTACCATAAGCAAATAAGAAGTTACCTTGAAAAGCTGAAAACATTTTTTTAAAAAGTTTATTAAAAAACCCACCAGGTACTCCTCCCTCAAGAGGGTCTTTCTGTTTTAGACTGCCTATGTGGAAATCACTGGAGAAATTAGTCAGGCATATCTGAAAGTCTCTCTCTAACATTTTTGAAGAAAGAATACTGGCTAGAACATTTTAAAACCATTATACTACTAAGCAGGGAGGAAAATAAAACATTAGCATGCGATATTTAGGATCAGCCTAGAACACTTTTCATTTGGTTCACTTCAGCATCTGCCTTCTTTGTCCCTACTTTTGTAGGCATTTACGCTATTTAGGAAGTTGGCTCAGAGGTGTGTCTGCAGTATCCAAGTTTCTGTTGCAGGCTTTTGGGGACAGCTGCTTTCTCCCTATGTGCTTTTGTGGCACCAGGCATCTTGTACAACTGAGCATCTGTACAACTGGAACTACTCAGAAGTAGGACATGGCAGATTCAGTATATTAGATCTCAAGTCCATAAACATCACAGTATTTGAAACAAAAACCTCAAGGTAGTTAAAGCGTCTTCCAAACTGTATCACCATCTGTGGGAAGGAGTCAATATTTAAGACTAGTTCAGCTCCTACACTTAACACAGCATAGGGTAAAAACTTTACATAGATAAACTTACATATTTCTGCATCACACCCAAAAAAATCAGTCATAGGTGTCACAAATGCTTACAAATGCATAAAATGCTTGTGTGGTAATATGACATTGGAAGCTTTGGGTAAATTCATCCATGTCAACAAACGTAAAGATAATGCATGCAGACACTGTAAAAAATTTAACTGGAAATACAATAGCAGATGAACTTCACCCTGGCTCTCGCTATTATGAGATCTTTCTACACTTGTCAGCTTTTACTTTCAGTAACCTGGAAAAGCACTTGGTATTAGCAGCGAACTGTCACCTTACAATACACTGATTTTCTGGATCATTTTGAACCTACTGAACAGTAGGCACTTGTTGACCTACACTTTCCTTCATTGTGAGAAATATTTTATCCTCTCAACCAGTTAACCCATGACAAGACCTTCACTTCTACCTAAGAGCCTTTGGCAAGTAACGCTTAAAAAGTTTAAGAAACACAGTGTCACCTAAACCTAACCTATTTACACAATTTCCACGTCCTTCACAGAGCTGATCTGTGAGCAGGACTTTCCTCTAAAAAAGCCAGAATGAGGATGAGTCAACATACCATATTTACAGATATACACTACAGTAGCTACCAATTCATGCAGTAACACTCTTTGAAAGCAGATCCTGTATCTCTTCTCCTGTATCTACGAAATACTGAAACAAGGTACAGGAATACTAGTGACACACCAAATATGCCAACTATCACAATTCTTTATTCTCATTTATCAAGTCTCTGGCGGCAACAACATCCCTCAGCATTTCGATCCTATTTAAAAATCCACATAACTATCGATTTACACCAAGCAAAGTCTTTCCTACAGTTCACTTAAACTGTCCTCCTGTACTGAATTTCACTAAATTAGCCTTCAAAAGAGAAGGTTGCTGCTTGGAAACTAGAAATATTAGGCACCAAAACATACACATTAAGTTTCTCTATTAATTGACATTGGCCTAGGATCAAAATGCCCAAGGAATGACAAAGTTTGTCTTTTCAAAACTATTTATTCCCAAATCCTGAAAAGGTCTACAACCACTAATAAACCCTGGAGACAACGGCATTTGTCAGAACATTCCACTTGGTTCAGGGTAAAAACCCTTAAAGGCTCTTAGACTTCACATGTTTTGGCTCTGCCTCATGCCAACTGATTTGTAGAGCTGTTGCATACTGGAGCACTCCACGGAGGAGAGAGGACAGAAGTTGTGGGTACAGTTGGGAGGTCATAAGCTGCTCCATGGTGCATCTCCTTGGAAGGATGGAGGCTTGGAGGAGGATGATTTGACAAGGACTGCAAGAGCCTTGCCGGATCCATACACTGAAGGGACGGCGGGGAAGTTCTAATTCAGGTCTGTTTGTCCACCAGCTGCTGTGGTATGTACACCAAAGGTTCAGACAAGCACTGCAAGCACGTCCTCTAGACCCCCTTTTTAAGACTGTAAGCGATCAGCTTCTCCAGCAGTGCCGTGAGCACTTTTTCCTGACGTAAAAAAGGGCTATGGAAAATTAGCTTTGGTAGTCTGTTAAAAATCACAAATGCAACTTCAGGTGACAAAGAGACATTTCTCCAGCTGACTGGCAAATTTTGAAAAACAGCAGCAATGGAGTTTACTAAAAAGGTCACGCAACCTTTTCGTAATACATTGCAACAGAAGCTACCAGTACCTTTATCCCAAAAACGTTACTGGGTGTTACCCCTAGGACAATGCTGGATAAGATGCAACTTCTACCATTTTCTGCTCTTGTCCAAGCTTAATTATTCAGTGGCTAATTTAACTATTGTCACTGATTAATTAGAACAAAAGAGCTAGACACAGAACAAGCACAACACAACACAAAAACAAGACTAAGTTCTACTGGAATCTACTCTGAATATTTTTTAAAATTCCATGTCAACAGACATTTCCTTTTAGCAAATTGTTTGTGAACAGTTGATGTCCCTATTAGAGAAACATCTGGAGTCTTTGTTTTTGAATTTACTTCTCAACATTTGAGATTGACCTTTTCATTTCTAAATCAGGTTTTATGCAGATCTCTTATTAAAAAACGCACTGCTGTTGTGCAAGTACAGCAGCCACCAGTTCACTGTACCTCAGTAAGTCACCAAAACGCTGGACTATGCCTCGGCAAGAACTCCATTTCTAAAGCCACACACATTTCTTCACACTTTTCTCTATTAAGTAGATCTCTTCTTCAAAATTCCCCATACATTCAACTCATTCTCCATTTCTTTTAAATTCCCCTATCTTGCTTCCTCTAAGCCCAAGACCCTTCCCATCTTCCACTGGAATTTCCTGACCTTCCAACTGCACCCTGTAATTTTTTTTTTTCCTCCAAAATCCCTTTATAGCCACTTTATTGTATCAACTCACAACTCTTCTACTGCGTCTCCTCTGCAGCCTTCCTTTGCATATCCCTTCTTTCCCCCATCCCAGCGTTACCCTGCTAGAGTCAGGCACGAGTAACTTGAAGCAAAAACACACGCTGCTCCTGGCACTGCTGATGCCTTGCATCCCAGCCAGGCCTCCCAAGCTTTACAGAAGCTCAACTGGATGAGGCAGGATCCCAGCAAGAAAGGAAATCAATCCCTTAAACACCAGAACTACCCACACTGGTTTGTGCAGGAAAAAAACCACAGTAACTCCTTTTTGACAGGAAAGCCCTATTTCACCGCATCCTGAGACAAAAGTACACACTAAGCAGCTACAAAGCGAGAAGAAAAGTGAAAGACAAGACAATTAAAATTGTTGTGCCTTCTTTTCTACCACTGTTCTTCACTTTCCCAACCTCCTTATAAAGGGAGACAAAGGAAAGGAACATCTAGCTATTTATCTTTACCATATAGTTCATAAAAGAGATGAGTCCCAATTTCCCCGTGGTACTATGTCACACATACCCCTCCTTATCTTAAGGAGGTTACCTGCTGGGTAAACAGTGAAAAAGACAGTAAAACCCATGGTTTGAGACAACCAGAAGCAACACAAGCCCAGCCTACAAGACTGGACCATGGAAGATGAAATTTGACTTCAGCATCATATCAGCAAACATACAAGTAGCCACGAGCAGTGATGAAAGGACTAAGAGTAAAAAACCAACTTACAGTAAGACGAAAAAGGCAACTTACAAGGATATAAAATGTAAGGACAATTTTACCTTTATACAGCTCTATTATTATAGAAACCAGAATATCACATTCAGTTTTGTTATTGCCCATTTTGTAAAGGATGTTAAAAACAATAAGTGCATGACACACAGAGATTTGAAGGCTATGGGAAGTGCCTTACTACGAGATTTTTTTTCAGCTCAGGCTATTTGTCCTACTTGCTTACAACCTCTAAACACCTTTGCAAGGAAAAAATAGCAATATTAAAGTGTTATTTAATCTGGTATGAAAGCTCACAAAGTAAGCTATGACAAGAAACTGGAAAAATATAAATGGGAAATAAGACAGTTTTATACTTTTTTCAAATAGTTGAGGAAATCAACCCCTGAATTTGTCAAAAAGTGGAGGAATCTCAAACTTTTCATACCTTCAACAAGAGGCTGCATGAATTTCCTGAAGTTATGCTCGGACAAACAAGTAACAAACTCAAAACACAATAACCACATGGAACTTTAACTTTTCACAGTATACAGCAAAATGAATTACACAAGCCAAAGGTCTTGGGACTTTTTTTTTGTTACCTTCTATAACCCAAGCTACATTCATTTCAGAGGTTTCATACGTCAAATACTAAGCAAAACAGGCCAAGGCAAATGGCTCGAATACCATGAAAGCTCTCGGGATTGCGTGGCCTCTGGCAGTTACCCCTGTCCTCTAGATTTCCGTCTGTTAGTTGTCCATTTCTACACATTTTTGACAGAAGCTAAAAAAATAAATGATTTGTTTCTGAAGCTCAACACCAGCATCAGGTCTGAAATGTTTATTAGTCAGTCTGGTTGTTCAGTCCTATCAAATTATTTAACTCATGTTCTACTCACTGAACTGATTTTTGGCCAGTCAGTCTGCTCTTAAGAAATAAACCTTTCCCCTCCAGCAATCTTAAGACTTCAAATTCACATCCATCTCATTTTCCGAATGTAAGCATTTCAAAAGCCTTCAAAACTTGCAGGTCTGAATTTTGTGGCTCCCACTGCACGCTAGAGAACAATACAAGCACTTCAGAAGCATCGCATTCTTCTGTGCAACAATTTATATATTATTAACAATACGGACATTTGCAGAACTTACCTCTTTCTCAGTATCCCTGGATATACAGGTCCACTGGTTTTCCTTCACACTGTATGCCCAGAAGTCAGCCAGATCCTGAGTTCCATCCCAGCCACCAAACAAATAAACAGTTTCTATTAAAAAAAAAAAGAATATGTTAATTGTAGTTTAAAAAGAGAACCTTTAACAGGCTAATACCTACAAAACACCTGTGACAGATTATCAAAAGAGAAAATTAAACCGATTCTTACTTAAAGCACTGCTCCTCTTTGAATGGAACCAGTCACCAGGACAAAGAAACGTGGTGCGGTTTGGTTTAGTAATGGAAATTTTTAGGATCGAGGGACAGCCAATTCTCAAGGAGTCATTTTCTATTTCTACATATATGTAAGAGGCAATCAAATCCACAGTCTTCTGATTAGAATTCAAGACAGACAAGTGAAGAATATTTAACATTTTGGATACCATGCATTTTGGTCTATCAATGACATCTCAGCTTGTACCCCATTTGGTGCAAGATCTATAGGTTAGAAGGACTTCTGAGATAGCAGCAAAGCTCTTCTGTTTAGTCCATCCCTTACAAAGGAAAATTTACTTCAGCGACGAAATGCTCTTCAAGGGAAACGCCTTGCATAAAGTAACTTACCTGATGCTGCAAAAACAAGTAAGTAGAAGAGTTACAGATTTAAGTCAGTGTTTCAGGCCCATCTTCAGAGCCTGTTACCTTAAACCCACAACTGCTCCATGCACAGCAAGCTCAAAGGCTTCTCAGACTTGCTGATAAAACTAGATGAATCCTCTGAACATGGGAAGCATTTAAGGAAGAAGTCTCTGTTCTGACATGAAGAGATAACTAAGCTGCTCCCATTATAGAAACATCACTATCTGGTCTCAAATGCTAAAAATACTTCATTTTTAGACTGCATTAAAACACAACACAAAGCCAAGTCGAAGAAGAACAAGCCACTGGAGACTTGCAGAGCTTTGAAAAACTCCTTTAAAATCCACGGATCAGTCCTATTATGGAGGTAATGGCCAAATTTTAATCCAACACCAATTAAAGAGCAGAGTTAGTAGCTCGATTATAAAATGGGAATAGTCCCTGACCCTCACCTACCATCAGGATAGTGGTCATCACCATGGAAAGGTTACCCTGGTTCATTAACTTTAATTACCCTTCCTCCTGGACTCAGGGCTCCCAGTGTTCCCTGCAAAGAGCAGGTCCCTTTGTGCGCGTAAATTCTCACAGCTCACAAAACCCACATTACCACAACAGCTTCATTGATAGCCGAGAAAAATAAAAGATTTGGCACCAGCTAAGTATCCTATTGGGGCCTTGCCAAAACGTCATGCCTGCCTGTAAAGGCTTTGTTGTCTCAGATGAAATTTAATAGCAAACCTGAATGAATCTGATGAAAACTCAGATTTTGAAAGTTACCTAAATCAAGTTGACAGAACTAAATGGCATGTAAGCGCTGAAAAAGGGGTCCAATCATACAGCTAGTGCGAACTGTGAGCATCCCCAGAGTCCAAGAGCAACCATGATAACATAAGTGTACGTGAACAGTGTGCCAAACTTATTTTTCATCTTAATGTAAAACTGTAGCTCGGATGCAAGAAAGGCTCCATCGCTATCTAGACTCAGAATTACTACTTATCCCTTATGACTTATTGCAGAACTACATATTTTTATAGGAAGTTTCTGTATTTTTAAAGCAAGATTTCTTAATAAAAGCATCTGTTGCTGGTAACGTCAAGAAAGTAGTATTTCATAGATCTTCCAAAGTTCGCAATTGTTCTCCCATGGTATAAAGAAAAAATTAGTTGTTTGGTATTTTCAAGGGTTTCTTTTTTTTTTTGGGGCGGTTTTTGGGAGTGTTTTTTTAAAAAATAAAAAGAGCCAAACTTCACTCTGTTCCCCAACCAGTATCACACTTTCTCCTCTATTTGTCAATTCAGATTTTGTGGGGAGGGTTTGTTTTTTTTTTTTTTTCCCACCCTGCACGCAGAGGTCCAACCAGGACAGACCCAAGATGCACACCCAGCACTCCCAGGCATTGCCACAACACCTAAACAACATATCAGCAAATATTCAAAGAGGAGGGCCGTCACAGGGAAGAGACCACAAACTTCCAGGCAGCAGGAGTGGGGAAGCTTAAGGGGAGCACAGCAGTCTCGCATCAATACAACTATTTCTACTTTAGTAGCACTAGGAAACTCAAGATGCAAGCAGGACATCTTGCTCTGGCAGAGAGAAGGATTCTTCCTTTGTATCCGAGCAATATGTAACACAGCAATATCGATGCTGCTTTATTAAAGCAAGCCTCTATTCTGCTTTAGGGAGAGAGCAGAAGAATTTTCAAATCTACCTGCAAGGCAACAAGAAGAACATGAAAGCAGTTATATTTACCCAAAGCTTATACAGCTACATTTAGGAAGTCAAATCTCTCCTCCAGCATCTTAACCTTATCTCCTCGAATTTGTATTTGGAAATAAATGTAAACACTTTGAATTAAGTATGTTCTGTGAATATTTCTAAACTGCTTGCTCAGTCAAAAATGTTTCTATAATATCTGAATTCTTTTCTTCCCTTACTCTCTGGAGGACTAGAAGGTGCCAGAGCACTCCTCAAATTATTAGAGAATGTACATTCCCAAAAATAAACATATTTCCTGTCAACCTCTCCTTAAGCTATATTTTTTCAGAAAAGTATGCAAAGCAGCCTTCTCCAATCCCTATTAAATACCAAAAATCCTGGGGTAGTTTCAGTCTAGGTTCACATAAGTTCTCCAAGTCAGTTTTTCTAACTTCTGTTAACTCCATCTTCTCTGGGTGGTGAAATCCTTGGTGGGATTCTGGTACAGCGGGTCTTCCTCATCCAATCAGGATGTTACGTGGCAAATTGCTAAAGCCAGGCTGATAAAAGATGCTTGTCATGCCTGAGCATCCCTGGTTTTACCTTCTAATAAATAGGTACCATGAACACATTCCAATCCTGGTGACATATTTAACTAAACACTTTGGTGAAACAGTACTTTCATGTCTCTGACAGAACAGTTCTCCATAGACTATGAAAGAATTATGGACCTATAACACCTCTACAACTCATCCAGTCCATCAGTCATCTCCCCAACCTCTCACAGCAGAGATAACTTCAGCAATAGACCAGGTTGCACAGGGAAGCGTTCAGTTACACTTTGAATATCTCCAAAGACGGGTATTTCAGACTGTCTGGACCCCTGCTCCAATGACTGATCATCTTCCTCAGGATTGTTGTTTCCTAACTGGAATTTTCCTTGCTGTAATGTGTCCACTGCCCTTTATCCTATCCCTCTGCACCCGCCAAAACAAGTCTGGCTGTCTTCTCCATGCGCTCCGACCAGCTAGTTGAAGACAGCTCTAAGACCTTCCCATAAGCCTTTTCTTCTGCAAGCTGAAGAAAACCAGTTCCCTAAGCATCTCCTCATACATCATGTGCTCCAGCCACCCACCACCGTGGTGGCCCTTCACTGGGCTCACTTTCAGATTGTCACCACCCTTATTGTACTAGAGAGCCCAGACTGGGCACAGTACTCCAGATGTGGCCTTAAGCACTAAATAAAAGAACACCATCCCTCCCCTAACCTGCTGGCCGTAATTCTGCTAATATCGCCTAACAGGAGGTTGGCCTTCATCACCACACGGACACATTGCTGATGCACATTCAGCTGTCTACCACCTTGCAAATCTTCTTTCCATGCAGTCAGTCCCCAGCCTATACTATTGCGCAGAGATGTTACATCCCAGGTTCAGGACTCTGCATTTGTCTTGGCTGAGCCTCACAAGGCTCTCCCTGCAACCCACCAGGGTCCCTTTGGCTCACAGCCCTATTTCTCTAGTTCATCAACCACTGCCCTCCCAATTTGCTGCCAGCCCAAACTTGCTGAGGGTGTATTTGAGAATCAGTATCCCTAGAACTAAGAAGGGCTCATCTCAGAAGTAAAAAAAAAAATCTAGACGTAAGATATCTCAAAAGCCTACTACGGAAGGACGTCACTTCCCTATGTAGTAACCATAGATTTAGTTATCTGCAAGCAGCATCGTCCATTTTGTAAGGAGCACTTAGAGCACAACTATAAAGCCAGACCTTAAATTTTCTTCAAGTATCACACCACTCAGTTTCTGAATCACAGTTCAGTTTAGATGGTGTAAGTTTTTTCAGGCTAGGGTTGGTCTGGGTAGGCATACAGTCTTCCTCTCAAATGTGAAAGCATCATGAAAGTTGAGTAACCTCCAGGATTCAGCAGCTGTTTGTGTTTCAGAGCTTAGAAGCCATCTGTGTTTTGTTTCAGAGATCTCTTCATCTTGTACACAAGTCCTGTCTTTAAATGTCTTATGGATAGCAATGTTTTCCTCAGGCAAAACAGCATCCCTCATGTCTGCTGCTCTCACTTCATCTTTTTCATCTTTCCAAGCTACTTTTGAGCCAGCCTCCTAATTTCCACTGTGTTGCCCACACTGTGCTCACGGCTCTCAATCTCCCACTGTTTCCAATCTACAGATTTGTTCTCACTTATCTAATAGAATAAAGTAAGCAGAATTCCTTCCTACGAAAGGAAAAGCAAAATGATGTACAACCAAAATTACAGAGTAGTTTCACTTCAGTGAGTAAACAGAGGTAACACATCAATAAAGACCATTTCACTAATATTTTCCTTCAAAAAATGTTTCATTTGCCAAAGAGAAGAGAAATGCAGACACAAAAGTCATCCTGGTTGCTTAGCTATTATTTCTACCACAGGCTCGTCAGAAAACTTCAGAAGGCTTTATCTATATGAAATAAAAGATGAACGTTTAAACAAACAGGATATATCACTAAAGATTCTTTTTTTAATAGCATGATTTCTATATAGTATATAATTCTGTTACAAATTAACTTATATGGCTTTATGAACTACACTGTCTTCCACATAAAATTGTGATTGCCCTATAAGAGCAGAGGAGATCAATTCCACCTCAACTATGAACCAAATCTCCAAAACACAGTACACAAACTCCTCTGAAGTACAGACATTATTCCTTAAAACTTGAATTTGGCAATCCATTTACCCATTCCCACTTTCTTCCAGAATAAGCATTGGTATTTTGAAATGCATGACATTTCTGAATTATAGAAAGGCCTGAGAGAGCACAAGCAAAGTTATGTTAATCGAGGTACCGGAGCTAGATGCCTACATCCTCGTCCAAAACTGCATTAGTGCTCGATGCATCTGCGAACACAGTACTATATACATGCCTGCATTTTACTGCTTGAATGTTTCACCATGGCCTACATAAATAGCAGTATAGCTGTTCATGACTGACATTCAGCGCACTTAGCTCAGTATGTTTTTGTGTGGTTTTGGGGTTGTTTTCACTTTTGGTGTTTTGGGGATACTTTCGTTTTATCTATGCACCTGAGTTGTGACTACCCTTTCCTTATAGAAAAGTGCAGAACACTCTCCAGCCTCCCACAGGGAGAACTACATAACACATGCACCTTGCAAGAAAAAGCAGAAATAAGATAAGCTTTCTGTTTTCATTTACAGTCTAAAGCTTTAAAGTATGTAACAGTAGTTTCCAACTATAACCGGGAATGCCTCTTAGTAAATGTTTCTGCATACACATACCAAAACCAACTTCCTAATTCTGCCATCCAGAGTCATTCCAGTCTGAGTGTTAACATGATTAAAAGCATAGAAGACATTGTGAGAAGCAGTAACTCTCAATTTTTTTTTAATATAGGAAGATATCAGGCTCCATTCTCAGTTCTGTATTCCAAAATGCCTACACTTTCATTTCAAACTGCTTTAAGAGTTTTTCAAAGCACTAAAACGACTACACTTTTTCTAAGACAGCTGCAGCAGGTCTTACGAGCATGAACATCAGATGGAAATGAGCTACAGCACAAGTTACTGGTTGCCAGCAGAGATGCCAGAATTGCTCTTTCAGTTACTTTCAGCCTACCCTAATTGGAAGGTAAAACATGCTAAAAGGCAGTTTAGACCAAGTCAAACTATATTCTACCTGAAGCTCAGAGTATAAACAGAGTCTCAACGACCCAATGCACTATCAGTAACTTGAGATCTAGCTGAACTGCTTACCAGCCCGCATCCCCTATGCTAACACTAACACATGTGCATCTCACAGGCTCAGTATTATTACAGAACTTATTAAAAATAAACTTCTATTTTTGTAGTCAGCAATAACTGGTTAATATTTCCTCGAGGTTAATCAAAAAGCAGAACCATTTATAGTTCAATTATAGCTACAGCAGGTCTGGACATCAGAGATTAAAATTTGCTTCCAACACCTATTCTATGCGATATGAAACTTCAAACTTCAGAACCTCCTTATATGTATTATTTCGGTGTTTCACTTCATTTCTAAAAGATTAAAGTTGAAGAAAATACTCATTTTTTAAAAGAACCTCACCCCTCTAATGAGGAGTACAAAGTGAGCTTATTTTTCCTCGGTTGCCAAAGACTTCTGAAAAAAAAAGTGTGTGGGTAAGGAAGGGAGGATGTCTTTGAAGGAAAGACTATGCTGCTGCTCCTTTTTCCATTAACAGTAGATTTGCTCAAGGTTAGCCAGGGAGCTTTACAGCTCCAGTCTGTAAAACACATCCTGACATAACTGGCTAAATTCCCACAGTCTCATTAAACACTACCTATATTGAAAAGGAAAACTCAAGCAATCAGCAACAGCTGGTTTGAAGAATAACAGCACCAAGAACTTCCCCAGCCTGTTCATGAGCCAAATTAAATGGCAAAACTAATCATCTCAAAAACATTTAGCCTTTTACGAGCCTCAGTGGGCCTGGAAGCAAAACTAAGGACAACTGCCCGAATATCCCACAGAGAAACTTTCTGAGGGTATCCCACCACCACTGGATAGAGCTGCAGCAAGAAAGGACTAGCATGACGGAGGGAGATCCAGTTTTCCCACACTGGGACTCTACCTCCATAGGTGCTCCCCAGTCAGTTTTGTGCAAGTAAAAAAAGGTATCAATGCTTTCTACTGCCTTCTTAAAGCAGAGTGAAAACGTTAAAGTCAAAGGCAGTCATAATAACCTTAGTAGGACTTAAGAAAACCAACAGGAATGGAAATGAAGACTTACATTACCATTTTTTGTAATGATTGGACTTGATGATCTTACAGGTCTTTTCCAACCTTAGTGATTCTGTGAACATATTTTCAGGAGGTCTATAGGATTATCATTTCCAAGTTGACAAGACTCACGTTTCTTTGGCACGCTTGTGAAACAGTCAGTGTCTACTTATTCACCAAGGCCACTAGGGAGCGTTCACAGCTGCTTTTGTAGGCAAACACCAGCAATCCTCCAGCAGCATTTTATTCTAACGAATCTCAAACCTCTTCGACCAAAAAAAAAAAGTTTGCTTTCTTACTCAAAATAACTCGAGTGCTTCCTCTAAAGCAGTAACTACACTCTGAGTAAAAGCCAAAGACTGCAGCTACTGCTGCATTTTTGCTTGTTCACTGTGACTTAGCAAATTACTCTCGAAGGTACTATCCTGTCACATGCTTCAGTCCCCGTCCGTATGACCACAACAGACGTGGCCATGGTAATTTTTGCCAACTCCCTCAATGCCACCCTATATTCCTCTCTGCTACTCATACCCCAATCCTTTTTCTCCCTTCCTAAGAACAATTCTTTCACTCATACAAATCATTTACTTAGCAAAGATGCAGGCAGATGCCTTCCTTATTTTAGTAAGGAATGACATACCACAAAAATCTGATTAAATAAAAGCAAGACAAAAATACAGAAATTATGGAGAACAACAATCACCGGAACCATTACTTATACCCCCCACACCTTTCTTTTCTCTGCGGGGTCTTTGAAACAGAGGCTGAACCATTCTTTAAACTGCTATAAGGAAACATTTTTTACGAAAATGTCTAACAAATTATATTTAACAGGAGTTTCTTGCACACTATGGAAATTAGAAGCCACTCCAACCAAAATACAAGGAATGTTTCAAGACGTCAGATCTACTGCTTGAGCACCATTCCAAAGAGCATAGTATGTGGCAGATAAGGGAAATTATCATCCCTAATTTCTCCTCTCTTGTTTAAGCTCCTTGCCCAAAGAGGGAAGGAAGGACAAAAAAAAATTAAAACCAATTGTTATTAGTTTCTTACTTAAGACAACGACTAAGGCGTAACAGAAAACTAATAAGGAAGAAGGGGGGTGGGAAAGGCAGTTGGAATATAGCTCCAGAGAGAAAGCAGAGTATTCAATCTAACTATTAGAAAGTTCAATTTCTTCCTCAAAACCTGAAGTTAAGACAGTCTCTGAAGAAAAACACATTCGCATAGTTATCTGAAAAGTATCTGATTAAATAATTAAATTAGTTAAGAAATTTAGCAACTACTCACCTGTCTGAACATCTATAACCATCTGATGGCCACCTCTCATCCCTGGTCGACTGTCTTCCCCATCACCTTTACAAAAGAGGGAGGGGAGAGTTTTCAGTTATAAGATTGGTTTTTGCCTTTTTTTTTTAAACACCAAAGAAAGATATAACCTCACATATGACATAAATACTATATGGAAGCAGAGCAACTTAGTAACTCACCATTCTTTAAACATTAGCACAACACTTTTTCTAGGTTGTATTCTTCCGTGCGTTACAAAACTGTACAGAGTTTTATACTGAATTATAGGGTGACTGATAGTACAGACAGCTAAAGTGAATACAGTACTCTACTGCAATTCTGAGAGCCTTGGAAAGGAGCCTGAGAGTTCCTGAAGCATGCAGGTCCACACAAATGACACCTGAGCTACCTTTGCAGCCCTCCAGCGGTGAGGACACAGACAACCTTTTGCTCCCCCTTCCATCTCCCCCTAACTGCGAGCTGCCTGAAGGCTGAGCAGTGAGAACAGATACTCAAATGACAGGGCAATGTTCCCATGGGATGGAAGCAAAGAGGTAACCGTATAGATATAGCATAGCTAGCTTTGCACCAATTACTTAGTCTCACATATAAGGGAATTCCAACTGTCCAATTAAAGCAGCTTTCCAACCACTTTACATATCTTAAGCATTGAGGACAGGTGTCACCTATGGGAAGCAACATTAGAAAGGTAAACCACGTTCTGCTGGAAAAGAAATCTGCTTGTATTCATAGATAACCCTTCCCAAGAGGTTTGGGTACAGCGCTCCATGTTTGGCGATAGTCACTTTGAATCCTACATTTGCTGTATGACAGTGATTTTTGTACTTTGTAGTCAAGGCTGCCGCTACGAGTCTCAAGGCAGAAAGCAATGGAAAAAGATTCTGCAGGTTAGATTTACTGTATAAGAGACCAAGACTTCAAAAGATGCGTCTCAAATTTAAAATACTCCCTGTTAAGATAATGTGTTTATTTGCCACTCTTTGCTGTACATTTAAGTTGACTCCATGTGTTAAATCCCATCATACAGGTAACTGCTCTGATGCTTAACCTATAATCGGACATTGGTTTCTGAAACGATTGGCTATCCTTGAACTTACAGCTGGTGTTCTGGAGTGTTCCTTACTCAAGCAGAAACCAGGCTGCATTTCACTGACTTTGCAGGCGAATGCAGATTTTTCATACATGCACCCATTCCCTAGAACAACTGTCCTAGAGGAGGCTTTCTTCCATAATTTTCTTGCTCAATAACCTCAAAGGAACAAGATAGAACTGGCAGTATGTGGGTTATATCTTAAGAAATGTCCTTACCTTTGGTGCTTTTGGGGATGATCTGCCCCCAGCGAGGTTTGTATTCTTGTTGACTGATATACTGATTGAACAAGCCATCTGCAAAACAAAAATTCTGCTGTATAAAACGTTTATACTTCCATTATAGCAAAATTACTTTTAATGCAGGTAATTTTAGCCTAACTCAGTCTGCACCAGGGGAGGTTTAGGCTGGATATTAGGAAAAATTTCTTTACTGAGAGAGTGGTGAAGCACTGGAACAGGCTGCCCAGGGATGTGGTGGAGTCACCATCCCTGGAAGTGTTCAAGGAACGTGTGGACGTGGCATTGCGGAACATGGTTTAGTGGGCATGGTGGTGTTGGGTTAGTGGTTGGACTTGATCATCTTACAGGTCTTTTCCAACCTTAATGATTCTGTGATACTCCAAAGCCTTCGTTTTAAGTAAATTCTCTATATATGTCAGTTAGTTTGTTAAACTTGTGTTAATGAGCTAAATGTGTAAGCACTAAAATAAAAAGAATACTCATTACTAGATCAATCAAGAATTACCCAGTTTGCCTGCCAGGTCATGCCAATTGTCTATAAATCTCCAGTGTGAGGTATTTAATTAAGAATAGAATCCCTCCCCCTTATTTAAGCAAAAGGAAAGTTGCCAGTGCATTTACAATTCAACCATTTTAGTACACGTTAAGTTAAAACTAGGTCAGGCAGCATCTCTGGAGTTTCTGGAGTTTCATCTAAGAAGAAAAGGGAAGAAAAGCAGATTGTTTAAATGCAACGATATGGGACAACAAAGCACTGGATGAAAAACAAAATAATGGTTTACATTCTCTTCAGAGAGTTAAGCAAGAAGAGAAACAGAAGACGCATTAAGTCACTGGCCAGATATGCCAACTGCAGCATTACTGTAAGCAGCATTAACTCCAGCACTCTATCCAAGCTCCCCTTGTGCCTTCCTCTCTCCCTCTGTACACCTACCACATTTCACCTCTCCAGCTTTGAGAGCTCAGTTCCTAATTCTGGTTACATGTTATCAGCCTATCACACAAATGTTAAATTTTTTGAAAAGGAGATTCGTAACACCAATGCTCTCCAGAACCGCTCTTCAGCCTGGGAAGGGCTTAGCAAGCATTTGGGGAACTTGTTGCTCTTGTTCTTCACATGTCTCCTCTAAAAAACCTACCTTACCTTCTGCAGGCACAACAAACTATTAGATCACTAATGGCCAGCCTCTTGACCACTGCTCACCTGGCTATATCCCACCCATCACCCCACCATCTCAAGACACAAGCTCTTCATGACAAGCATTAGTTCTGCATTTGTGTATCACCTGAAAAGAATGGGAGTTCAGACACCCAGTTTACGTCACTAGTATGGTGATAACTACCACAGGCAGATTGAGGACTCAAATGATAGATTTACATGGTTTTGTACTGAAACAGTACATTGCACATACACCGCTCAGATGCAGGATGCATTCAGGGGTCCTTAATCACATAATACCCAACAGCTATGCTCTTTGGTAGAATGGTACCCAGCAAACTTGCTCAGGAATCAGTTTTATATTCCCCAGCAGAGAAAGGAAAAATGAAATTACTAAGTTGCATCTACTATTTTTTTAGTTCTTCTGACCCCAGTAATTGTGGCTTTCAGGTAAGAATTTAACAGTATATGAACGCCTCCATTTATTTATACAAAATCCCTTGGTAGGCATACAGATAAAAAAAGAATAATCCTTACTGCACACGTCCCTATTTATTTACAAAAAGGTAAAAATCTTTGTTAAGCATGACACAATGTTCAGAAAGTATTTTAAAGCATTTCCTGGCATCCTGTAGTTTGTCGTGACTGAAATTCAGGTTTTAATTAAAACCCAAGCCAGCAAGCACTTCCTGGGAGAAGATAAATACTCTGTTTAGAGACCACCTAATCGGAAAATAAGGGCACTCAAGAGCTCCTGAAATGTACTGAATTTGGTCTTAAAATACAAAACTGCTTTCAACTTTCATAAACTCAACTCTACAAGTTTTTCAAATTAAATACTCTGTGAAAACAGGGCAGATTTTACTTTCACCTGTCTTAGAGTCAAAAACATCATCTCTTTCCCACCATTAGGTAACTGAGGAAAGCCAAAAGTTTGCTCAACATCTGTAGAAAAGTGGTTTATTTTGGTTTTAAGAGTAAGGTTCCTAACTCCCACTTCTTCAGCATCTATGAAGTTGGGACAAGACATGAGAGGCTTTAAGCTTGAGATTTCATGAATTCTGGTTCAGAAAAGCCAAATTCCAACAGAACAAATGCATGCGTTGTAAGAAATCCCATACTGACTCAAGCAGATTTTTCTAGCCACAAACCTAGACAGAAATCCAGCCTTTCGGTTATCATTAGAGCGTTCGGTCTTCAAGATAGAATGCAAAACCGTATTTACCCCTATGGCAGCCAATAGATAATTGGACATAAATAGCTCAAGAGGATGAACTACACCACATACAATCTGAAATGGTGATTTAACCTCTCTCCCATGCTCAACACCCACAGACTGCACTTGTCAAGATATGACACTTCTCCCCTACTGTGCCTTCAGCCTCTTTTAATAATGCTTCTTGTCTTCCATGGGACATTGGTTTGGAAATACTCCAGCTTGCTTCCCAGAAATGTTTCTTTCTGCTGGAAGCAGCTCCAAATTCATTCTACTTGCACTGCAAACCAGCAGCAGCTTGTTTTGGAAGCTAAATCACCACCTGTCTGACACCACCAGGGGAAAAAAGGAGGTTTTCTAGGTGGATTCTGTATCCGATGCCAGACCTATTCTAGTGCACTCCTTATGTTTCTTGCCAGGATAGCACTACTGACCAAAAGGTCTTCAAAGCTTCTGTGAAGCAATGAAGATCAGATCTAGGCCTGCTCAGGTTTGTCAGCTGTTTCCAATGAATCAGTAGTTTAAAATAAATTTCAAGTTCCCTGTAGAAAAAAAAGTGTTAAGTGCAAGTTTTTAAAGGAAGCCTTTTCCTTCATCCCAGAGGCCTCTCATTTCAATGTCCGTATTTACTCTCTAAAATTACAGCCAAAACGAGTATTCTTATTTCGTACTATTTTCAAGCCCTTCACAGTAAGTTGTGACGCATTTTGGATGTAACAACATGAAGTTCACAGTGGTTAAAGCTTAGTAAATTCTACCTCCCTGATAACCAAAGCCTTTATTTTGTCAGCCAATTACAGGTTACCTAGAAAGGATTAGGACAAACATTGCAGACAAAAATATTTAACTTGCTGAAGCCAATCAGGAACAAGTAAAGGTTGTATTAAGTTTCTTTCTAGACAACACACATCTCTAGATAGGATTACTAAAATCTAATCACTTCACTGCCAGTGATTGAAAAACCTTCAGAGGAGCATTTAGCCCATAATTTCTGGGTGTTGGGGTTTGTTTTTAAGATTTTTCTTGAACCAATGAAAAATACCCAAAACACCTAAATAGATTGAGGTTTTTGTAGTCACAAAAATCCTTCTAAAGAAGAGCTGAAGCAGAAAACAAAGATGACACCAGATAAAAATCCAGCCATTACTTGACAATTTCCTCAAGACATGGGAGCAACAAAGAAATGCACAATTCTTTTCCAGCCTCAAAGCTGTAATATTCTTTTGCACTTTCTTCTTAACAAAAATTAAACAAGTTTTGCTTCAAATGCCTACAAGGTATGCTTCGTCTACACAAACCCTACCATCTACTTACCATAGGCTTTGGATCCCTAGCAAGCCTCTCCCCTCCATACATCCCAGTACTACAGAGCAGCAAGCCAGCATCCATTCTTTTTCAGAACCAAATCCAAACATATTTGATGATAAAATTAAGGTATACGTGTCTGTCTAGAGCTTCCAGGAGAATACAACTGTGCCTGTGCATCCTGAGTTTTGGGAGACATGCCTGCAGACTGTGCATCACAACTTCTTGTTTGTCATATGGGGACGACTTGTCAACAGATAAACACATATCACACACTGGCAGAAGAACTGCCAGAAGGAACACCTCGGTCCCCAGAATACTAATATGAAACTAGCAGATCTTCAAACCATTTCAAGCAGCTTTCCATGTCTACAGTAGCTGCAAACAGTTCAACTAAGCAATTTGCACTCCGTATACTCTCTGTAGGAATATTAAGCAGATTTTTTCCTTCAATAATATAGGCCGTCTGAAAGCTATAGGAATGAATCCAAATGTGAAGCATTTGAACCAAGTCTGTGAACCAGCTGAGATTTAGGGAACCTTTTATTTTTGAGAGGAAGTCAGGCAGCTGCCAGAGTTTCCATTTGCCCATTTTCTGAGTGTAATGCACAAGTCAAAAGAATCTGCGGGAAAAGTGTGGCTGCCTGCCACTGAGCTCTCAAAAGAAATCATCTAGTGATGTGAGGTGGAAGACAGCGTTCATCATTAGCAATGCAAAAGAACAAGAGTTAGCTCTACTAGCACTAATTCTTGACCACCTACTCTTTTTCTACATGACTAAGCCTATGGAAATAGTCTGCAAGAGATGCATCGCATTTCACTTTTTAAATACCTACCACTGCAAATATTAGCCTCTACGGAAGACATTTTGGGCTGAACTGAGTATGCAGTATCTCTGACAACCTCACTGCACTTCTGTTTGTTCCTTTAGGGCAATGAACTCTCAGATCAGCGAGAGATCAGAAGTTCACATATTCACATCTAGTCTGTTACAGAACAGTTTGCTCTTTGAACAATTTCAGGGATAATTTAAGGATCTGTATATCTCAATTAACTCTACACTTCAACTACACTACATGGACCATACACAGGACTAAAGTTAATCTGCTTGTCTTTGGAAAAACAACACAACAGAGAGGAGTTCAGTTGTAAGAACACCCACACCTTAGAGACTAAGCAGCAAGTTATGGAGACTTCAAAACAAAGCTGCTAAGAAAGTAAAATGGTAAAATCCTGGGTGCTAATGAGCCTCTTTCAAACAGAGCAGCTTGGTAGAGATGCAGAACTGAGCAAGGACAGGTATCTGCAGAGAACCACAGGGAGCAGATGGCAGCAATACTATAGGAGAACGCATTGAAGGCTGAAAACATCTATTCCCATCCTACCAAGAAGGAGCATGCAGCTGTTAAATACACCTTGATTTTCAACTGTCATCTTGTACAACTCCGGACAAACTATTCCAGCTGCAGTTTCAGGTTTTTTGTGGCTATCCGAAGAGGTTTGTCCCATCCTCTCCCCCATCGTAGCCCGATCAGCTCCCTGACCTGGTTTGCCATGTGGGAACACGAGCACCAGTGCCAGCAAGCAAGGGGCCAGGGGACACACTGTCCTGAGTAAGGGCAGGATTGACCCAGTTTGTAAAAACCCGTAGTTGTGTCAGCTTAAAGCAAATACGGGACACAGCCTCAGTGTCTCAGGATAGACAGCACTTCTCTCCGAAGGGTGCCGGGAGGCGACAGAGCTTTAAACGGATACAGAAACTGAAGACAGCATAAAGAATTGCAGAAGGATGGGGGCAGGAAGGTTAATGTATTCAAAACCAAGCAAAATCATTAAGGATGAGCAACAGAGCAATGGGAGATGCATACACTGACATTTGACTTCAGCTAGTCAGGTGCTGGATTAAAAGGAAGCAATATAAACATCCTCATGCGTATTATTCTGCCCCTCAGAAGCACTGACACAACTTAACAATGCTACTTGAAGACTCTCCTGCTAAGTTATCCACAGCATTACTAGAAGTACTTGCTGGAACAAAAAAGAAGGACGATAAAACAAGCTACAACATATTTCTCTGGTTTGCTTAAGTGATGCTGAGTTCCCCAGCCTCTAAAAAGGGACGTGATTACAAGAACCAGGGAAGCAGGATTATTCTCATCAAATCTGACAAGAAGTGTTGTACTGTCTGACAAACGGACACTTACAAGACCTACAGTTTCCTACCAGATGAGTCCTTTGCTAGTACTTCCACATCTGGAAAAGCTGAGCACTGCAGACAGCAACCCCCCTCTCAACATACAAGGGGAAACAGAAGCACCACCTCAGCTCAAGTCCCAGGGGAAAACTGCTGGATAGAATAAATGCCGTATGTTAAATATTAAGTAGTAAAAGAAATCAACATAACAGCTCAAAAAATGAGGCCACAAACATTCACTTCATTAGTGCCCAAGAAAAAAAAAAGGTCCATACTTGAGAGAACTTATTCAGCACATTCTAGACTTCTAGTGAAATTCCATTCAAGAAATAGTTTCTACTACAGCCTGCAATGAAGTGGAAAGAGGACAGCCTCTAGGCACCGACAAGATTAAGCTACAGCCAAGGCAGCAGACCAATGCATTGATAAAATCATCACCATCAGCATATAGTACTTCTCCAGCTCTCAGCAGATCCTGCCTCATACTGGTGGGCTCATCAGCTCTCCCCAGGCACTCACGTCTTTGAGAAAGACTGCAAAGACAGTAACCGCCAGCCACAGCTCCCTGCTGCTTCCTCATCCTGCAACCCTCACTTGCCCTTAAGATTCAGGAGGAAGCTGCCAGTTGCAAAATGCCCCTGCATTGCAGGAAGCTGTTCACGCTTCCATCCCAGCCAACACCACTACATTGTCTCAGGAGAGCAGGCAACACCGGGAAGGGCAGGGATAAACACTGGCAAGTCTCAGTCTCTGGGAGCTCAGGGCAGAGCTCAGCTGTTCTATCTATACAGTTGAAAAACCTTGAGCCAAAACCCATAGAAAGCCATTTACTGCTGGTTTTGATGACCTGTTGCAGTAAGTTCCCTAACACTGTGCTTAGTTGAACAGCTTCCTCACAAAGAAATGGTCATTTTCACGGAAGATAATCTTTGATTTTAAAGCTGTCTTTTCTATCATATCCTGAGAACCACTTACAACTTCAGTGGTATAAACCACACTGCTGGAGTCAAGCAGGTTACTGGCATCTATCCAAAAGGTATTACAAAATGATTGATTAGCCCAGAATTAGCAAAAAACATCAGACACAAGGTTCTCTTCTTATGCCAGCACAAGTTTCCCATGAAGAGCGAGTGCATGTAGTCAAAAAGCTCTACACCCACAGCCAAGAGTACCTCCGTTTCTCGGGTTCTGATCCAAAACCACTGCACAGGTCTTCAGAGACACTTCAGTGCAATAGCCCAATTCTTTCTGCATCCCGTTCTATCAGCAGAAAGTACATCTCCCCCATTTTAGGAGTTGAGAGCTGTTTACACACAGCGTTAAGTTGAAAGTTTCTAAATAAAAAATTAATAGCAGTTACAATGAAAGCAGCTGCCAACATCCTGCTCTGCAATGGCAGATGGGCTCTGCCTCCAGTCACTGTGACTTCTTTACACCATTCTCCAAGGACTATTTTCCCCATAGACAAAGACAGCATTCTCATTCAAATACAGCTGAAAACTTCTGCCGAAACAGCAACTAGGCGGTAAGCTCTAACCAGAAATCACAATACAAATCATTACTGAGAACTCACAAGTTCTATGCTTCCCTGCTCAGCACTCCAGTGACTTTTCTGATAGTTATGCCCACCTTCAGCTTGCCAGCCACTTACATGAAGAACTTGTCTTTACCCACTCTTAAGTGCACCACGTTGTCATTTCTGGGGGAAAGAGACTCCAAAAGTAACAATGATAAGAGATTTCATGGCTGAATTTTTAGCCTTTGTCACACGCATGCTCACAAGTCCAAAAGCTGACAGTAGACCACAGTAGATATGAAATAGCACATAGAATAGCCTGTTCCTCTACTAAGTACGTTAACATTCAAAGCAGTAACATTTCAATGCTTTTTCAATTAATATACCAGACCCCTCTGATTCTCTTACCATTCACAGCTTTTTCTATCAGTTCTTCACAAGCATCGAAGTCTCCCTTCAACACCAGTTTGTCATGCAGGTCTGTCAACATAGGGTGCTCCAGAGCAATCTTGGTTTTCTTCTGCAGCGACTCAAAAGCTTCGGTGTAGTTGTGCTGACGAAAATGCTTTAGGCAAAGGCGAATGGCTTCCTGTTCACGGTACTACTGGAACACAAGAAAACCTATGAGACATGTAGATTTTTCTTTTACCAGCACTGCTGGGAGCTACCTGTGAACCTGCCTGGAGACAGAAGCAGGATCTTATATACACACTGCACATAAATTGCTCACAAGCTTACAGAGGAACGCTGTATGAAAGACGTTACAAGCTGTGCAGGCATTTATTTTCCAACAGTATAGAAATTATACAACTTGATATCATCCAATTTAATAAGTATACAAGAAGAGAGTGCACAGTGTCCCAGATCTCTGGAGTGACCATTATTTCCCCTCCCATCTGCTTGGCCCTGCTGTTTGAGGCCCACACGAAGTATAGAGCAGGAAAAAGCCTTCACTATCAGCATTACATAATTTGATTGTATGACTCTTATATAACAAAATAATTTAGAAGAGTAAGTAGGTCACAGCTTCTCTAGAAGCAGAAGAAAAAAGCCCACGAGAATAGGAATACTTGCAATGACCACTGCTCCTGCAATGGAAAGGCAGAAAGCAGGGCTGACCTCAAATCCTGCAGGTTCACGAGTGTTTCCCATCAATGGCAGCAAGGGTTTACGTGCGTGCCAAAGTTTCACTTTCAAAATATTCCCGTGCACCTTGAAGCAGAACCCCTGCTTTCATATCGCAGATGAGCCAAAGCTGCCCATTTCCCACTCCACAGTGGGAAGGGGTGAGAAAGGCTAGAGAAACCCATGCCGGGTCAAACGTCCAAGCACAGAAACATGAGGGAATAGTAAACTCTGCGTAAGAGCTACAGCTTATGCTTTTAACCTACCTAACCACCCACCACTGCGTTTTCAAAGCTGCTAACAATATGCATAAGTAACACAGATTTTTAATTTTATAAGTAGCAGAACCACTTATTTTAAACAGACTCTTCAAACCTAAATTCTAAGGCATGAAAGAAAAAAAAAATCTCAATTTCCATCTTCAACACACATCTACTATGGTAAAAAGCAAATGTAACTTAAGCATCTATAAGACCAATCAACTTACAGACAAAAGATTTTACTCCTAAATGGACACCATTACTAAAAGCGAGGTTTATGGTATTTAAATGAACAGAATCTTTCTAAAAACCTGGAACTAACATTCCACAAAAATTACCGTTCTTGAAAGAATGGCTCTGTATAGCAAGAACCTCACAAATTGAAGCAGCTAAAAAGAAACACGGCCATGTGCTATATTTGTAGTTCTTAATCCATCAGTATTTCGCAGCTGCAAATAGCCAGAACTACGCATTTTTAGAAAATCAGTTCCCAGCCCACATGAAAAAGGCCAAGGACACATACTGATAAAAATGCAAGACTGTGGCAAAGGAATATTAAAGCTAAAACAGAGTTTTACAGCACAACTGAAAAAACTCTTTTTTTATTTTCTTTGTAAGAAATACCTAAGACACTGTCTTTAACCAAGCGTTCACTTAGATCAGTCAAGGCCAAAACCACATTAGATTCTTTGTTGCTCAAAGGGATATCAAGGAAAAGGATAGCTGCACACCAGTAATAACCAGCTTCTGCACTTCCAGCTCCTCTCGTTTAGCTATTAGACAAAACTCAGACTTGGCATATTTCCATTGAGCCTCTCATGACTGATAGACTTGGCTTATAAAACATGAAACAACTGCTGGATGCATGTTGGCCGCCCAATGCAATATATGTTTGTATTTAAGTGACACCATAGTAGTACTTGAGATAAATGTAAAACTTTTCTATGCAAAAAGGTGTATAAAAAGCATATAAAAGGCTCCTTTTTAAATGCTGTCATACACATTTGAAGAGATGACACCCAAATAATAGCTTTGATCTGAAGCTGTAAATAATTCCTATGGTTAAAAACGTAACAAGAGCATAAGACTGAGATACTTACACTGTCAAATACACTAGTAGAATTAAAAACATTTAAGTGTTCATTATCAAAAACAAAGGTGATAGCCATCAATAAACTGCCACTTCTTAGTTAGAATCACAAAATCGTTTAGGTTGGAAAAGACCTTTAAGATCATTGAGTCCAACTGTTAACCTAACACTGCCAAGCCCACCATTAACCCATGCCCCTAAGTGCCAAGTCCACACATCTTTTAAATACCTCCAGGGATGGTGACTCAACCACTTCCCCGGGCAGCCTGTTCCAGTGCTTGAACTAGTTGCTAAAGTATGCCCACTAGTTGCTAAAGTATGCCTACTCTTCAGTAAAAGCAAAGTGGTAAGGCTTTCAGGAGGCAGCAGGCTGAGCTAGACAGCAAGGAGAAAGCAGTAGGGAGGGAACTGAGGAACATGCCTGCTGCTTTGAGTCTTTATCTGTTACCCTCAACTCCACTCCCTTCAGGACAGGGAGGTTTTGTTGGTTGAAGCACACACAACAAAAAGGATGAGGAACCATGTAGAACCTTCCTCTCATCTGATGTCTCAGGCAGTAGAGAATTATTAGATTTCAGAGCCTTTGAGACTTCCAAGAACATGCATGAAGATATTCACATCATCTCAAAGAACTGGAAGAAACAGGTCAACCTTTCTGCCTTTCCCCAAATATGGGTCAGCACACATCCTCCGACATGGCTCTTGGGAACAGTGGCCTCTCAGGACTACGAGAGAGGAGAACATCAGTGAAACATGCATTCACCACCAAAAACTTGGCAACTGATCCTAGTAGTCGTGATTGTCTGGGCTCTAAGTCCCTGCCTTGCTGCTTTAAAGCTCTACACTTTAGAAGAACAATGCTGGCACCCCTTGAAGAAGCTGTCACTACATACATGCTGACCATGAAAAGTGTTGATTCCATGGGATAAGACCGAACAAAACGGATTCTGACATCATCATCAGACGGCTCCTGACCAAAAAAAAATAAAATTCAGAGCTTCCTGGTTGCAGCAACTAGTCAAAATGCCAGAGACACCACCATGTGCAGAGGCAACAGAAAGGAGCAGAGAAGACCATCAGCAGCCTCTGTCAACTGGACTTTCCAGAACTGGACATCAGTAATCAGCAGACTAATGACCACAATACCATTTTAATTATAAAACAGCTACAGACAACTTCCACTGTGATTGTTAGTGCTGTTTTTAAATCCTCCATGAAGAAGCTTACAATGTTGGTATAAACACGTATGAGCCATATGCATGGCCACAAGGTTTCTTTACCATACTGGCAGCACCATGAACTGGTGAGGGAGTCTCAGTACTACCTCACAGAATCTTTATCCCCTTTTAAGTTTTTTCCTTCTGGAAGCAGAAATATGCTGCTCCACTACTCAGTCTTATTCAGCTGGGAAGGACATCTCCTCTGTAACACAATATGAATTTCATGAATTGTTCCAAAAGATCTACGCATAAAAGCAGCAACAAAATGAATTCTGGTTGTCAATGTGCACTTCCCTCCCATAGGAGAGGCATCTGTTGTATTCAATTAAATACAGTTTATACAAATAATGTTTAGAACTCTTTGAACTTCCTGCCTATCAAAGTGACAAATGGTATAAATCATCCCATCTCACAGTCCAGTAGCATCAGCTCCCCCCTGTTCCAGAGTATTCAGCAAAAAGACAGTAAGAGGGAAACATCAGAAGTGCAAGGAGCTGCAGCAGGAAAGGCACCAATGTGGATTCGCTTTAAAACAAGCTCATTTTTATACCCTGTGACGAAAGCTGCATATGTAACCCAAAAGGCTCTAGGCTCACATATAGCTCCACAGAAGGACTGGTATGGTAAAAGAACAACTAATCAGAAGTCAAGAAGAGGGAGAAATGGAATCTGGTTTTAAGATTCATTTCCCTTCCAATACAAATACTATTTTACTAATATTGTCCCTTTGACTCAGTGTTCTTTTATGTTTTTCTTGTAATATCTACCTAGCAGGGTTTTTTTGGTAGGTTTTTTTTTTTTTGGAGGTGGTGGTGGTTTTGGGGTTTTTTGGGGGTCTTCTGTTCTGTTTTTTTTTTCTGAAAGAGAACAAGCAGATACAATTCAAAAAGATTCACTTAGAGTCAAAGTCAGCCATGTGGTTTGAGTTTTAACTATGCGTGTTTGTTGTTTTAATAACTGATATTCAAGGAATGAAAAGGTCACGTAATTCCAGTAAGAGAAGTTTCACAAGATTCTGAGACTACAAATCTTCAAACAAACAGGCACCTAAAAGGTCTAAACAGGCCTACCTTGCTGTACCAGTTGAGGCACGGTTGGACCACATCTGGATCATCAATGCCATTAAGTTCAACATACCAGATACTAAAATTGAAGCTAGGTCCCCAGGATAAGAGCGGAACTGGAGAAGAAAGGAAAAGGAGAAGAAGGATTCATAAACATCAAACAACCACTGCATTAGTCTCATCAGGCTATACATAGTACTATTTCAACAGAATGCTTTTAAAGTTACACAAAATACAGTATTTCTGATTTGACATAAGTTCTAGTTCATTTAAGTAAGCTTAGGAAAATTACCACATACATCACATTAAAGTTGTCATTTAAAGCAACCTGTGCCAAGCAACATTAACACAGCAGATCACTACAAAGCAGAAGCTTGCTTTAAGCAAAAGAGCACAAATACTACCATTTAAAACAGCTCAACGAGGCAACAAGCTTTGACATGGATGGGAATCACGAGCATACTAGCGACAGTATTTGCTCCTCATAGTACATTTATTTCCACATTTGTCAGCAACAGTTATTTTCCCTAATGGTGAAGACAAGAAGCTTGGGTATTTTAAATTTTACAAAATTAGTAACGTCTGCAAGTTGTGGAGGAGGGAGGAAGGGAAAGCTGTCAGTTTCCAATTTAAAAACTGTATCTAATTTATTTTTTTTTTAAGCTTAAATCTGTGCAGCTTTTTGGCTAATACTGTTTTATCTGCATATTGGAACAAACATATTTAAAATATTAAACGACCCGTGAAACAGCCTCTCACCTAAGGCTTCTCTACCACTCTGTGTTAACATCCATGGTCTTGCACTGATCTATTGATTAATCTGCAGGTTAAGACTTGGTTCTGCTTTTTGAAGCAACTCCAGCTCCAGAAAACTTGTGTGTGAACTCTGACTCCTTAAAACTGCAGTGAAATCAAGTGGTTTCATTTCAAATACTTTTGTTTCCTTTTTATTTGACTGTAGCTGATAAACAGGAAAAGATAGTATTAGAGACGAATGAGTAGTTACTAGCAACAGCATGGAATCCACCACTTTCTCCCTTCCACAGAAACTATTTTTGCCACAGAGAAATTGCTTGTTGTCTTTCAAACCACTATGAAATACCACTGAGATTAACTTGTTGAACTAAGGGTTTTCTGACCTACTCCTTGAGGAAATAAAAACCAAAATTTGTCTTAAAGTTGTTCCTGAGCTCTTAAAGGTTCTTAAGTATTTATACTTCAAACAAGCTAGATCTATTATTTTCTGGAATGTGTTTGGGCACAAAGCATCTGTTCAAACACATGATTTTCTAAATTTTAAAGGGTGTTTCTACAAACCTATTGCTAACGACTCATGACAACTTCTGGGAACAGTCATCAAGAGAAGAGATTTTTAGAAAAGATCCGAAGAGACTTTGAATATGTGATTCTTAACTGATTTTAATATCCACAAGTAGGTACTTTATATGTTACAGCTCTCAAATCATCCTGTTCAAGCAGTTTCTTTCTACTTGATGGTTCAGCATACAAAGCAAGATGCTTTCAGAGCAGTTCCTAATAGGTGCATGTTTGTGGAGAGAGGAGAGAAGTGAACCGCTCAGAAAAACCAAGAGCCACCTGTCTTCCATCCACATTGCATATGCTCTGCCCAAGAAACTTCTTTCTTGCTTAGTTTTGTGCTCTGCACAAGGTGAGTGCTGCCAATATGGTGCCTTAATACCGTAAAACATTACTGCTTTTAAATCCAAGTACGTAGATAAGTTTAATCTCAGATATTCCACCTATTAAGGCAGCAGACTGACAAAATACCACATGTAAGGGTAAAACCTTTGATCTGTCTCCAGACCTGAACACGTAGACAAGACCAAACTGAAGTTAAATTTGGTATTTGCTCAGCTATAAAGAATCAAAGTCTATCCATCAGCTTATTGCACTGAAACACTGAACCAAACCACAGACCACCTCAAATGGACCAAGACTGTAAGTTTCCTGCTGGTGAACCTGAGGCCAATTTCATAACACTGAGTTTAGTGGGTGAAAAACCAAATCCAAGTATTGCCACCTTCTCACCTCATTCCAGAAAAAAACACAGAGGTATTCACCTCTATTTCTTTTCAGCAGTTCTCAGAACTTATATGAACTTCTCCCAGAAAAATTTAACAATTCACCCTCTCATCTTGGTAGCCAACTACAGCATGATGTTGGCTACAACACGTATGGGGATGTGCCTAAGAATCCTGAGTAGCTATCACCACAAAAAAATGCAGAGCCATCAACTTGCTAACACTTCCTGCAGTTAACTCAGCTTTCAGTCTTGTTTACAAGAAGGAAACGAAACACCAGAAATGGTGATTTTAACATCCAGGTTTTCATGGTGCAATCATCTACTTTAAGGAAAGTACAGACGTTAAGTTGTATAGGGAATGCAAATTAAATGCTTCCCCAGTGGTGCACAAGCAGATTAAACTGAAGGTGATGTTTTTAAGCTACTCCATAGGAGTAGGAAAAGAAACAAAGCAGAAGGGTTGAAACTGTAATGTGTTTTCTGTTCCAGTTAGGAAAGATCAAATGTCCCACTGGATGATCTCCCCATTTTTGAACTCTTCCCTGGCTCCCACACTACACAAAGGAGATGCCTCTCATCCATTCCTCTGCCCTCTCCTTTTTGAAGCCTCCACAGGTGTGCTTAGCTCTTTAGACAAATCTCCTTTTTAGAACAGCCACAATCTAACTTAGACCTGGACGAAGGAGACACTAACTGCAGCAAGAAAGTAGCAATAGTCACACAAACAGCGACAGGCATTACTTATGACACACAAATCTCATTTTTACTTTTGCACAAAGTTTGGAGGTAACAGCGGTCTACGACTGGGGGTGCAACTCCATTTCTTTTCTCAACAGCTGGTTTTTATTTGTCCTCCTCTTCACCCACTTCAGATTTCACACCGCAGACCAGGTAGATACAAACCTACTAGAGCCTCTGCAAGAGCTGAGAAATGTCCCCGTCTGAAAATCATTGAATACCCTATCCTGCAATACAGTTGCAGAGGCCCCACCTTACGCTATCCACTCTTTGCTACGTTGCTTTTTTCCCCACACTCACATCTTTGAGTTGGAAATACACTACAATTAAAGGTGTTGAATCTGAAGCCTGAAGCTAGAGTACTCCTCCAGTTTTTACCGTAAAGCCACCTCAGCATGGTTTTTTTGCTGCAGGTACTACAGCAATCAATCCTGAAACATGTGTAACTGTTCAGACCAGCTGAACTGTCACTCCCCAGTGAGAGATGCCCAGCAGAGGAAAAAAATAACAATTAAAAAAATCAATATCCCTTTAACAGAAGTGGAAGGTATTTAGGTCACTTAACAGTTCCTTACCTACACGAGGATGATTTTGGGGGCTATTTCTCAATAATTGTAAGCTATGCCTAGAGAAGGACTGCAACCCTGTATACTAGAGAGAACAGTAGCAGAGGCGTTAAACACAGCACAATAATTTCAAACACCTCTCAAGCTAATTTTTGTGTCCCTCATCTACAGGCACTAGACACACAAACAGCATACATTTGTAAAAATGCAGGAAACATCCTTAAGAAAGTATTGCTCATTTCTATTACACCAAAGCTTGAAAATCTTGAAGCCTAGTTAGTAACTCCCATGCTAGTAACAAACTGGCATGAGAATTACACCCGGCATTTCTTCAAGATCTTTCACAGCAGTCAGTCTTTACAACACCTTCTGCTTTCAAGGACACAGTACAAAGAAAAATCTCTGCTTGGAGTAACCACAAAAACAGAGCCAGAAAGAAAGCTCACAGACATTAAAAAAGATTATTTTTTGATATTTTGTCCGGATAAATATCTTCTTCCCCCTCCCAAGTTCTTTAATGAGGTCCTCCATGAAATGTAAAAATTACTTGTCAAGTAGGTCAAAAGCCTGCACAACTGGGCATTTCCGTGCTAAGGAACTGAAGTTGAACTAATTAAACTAAAAGAAGTGCAAGTCTTTTCATGACAAAAGGAGAAAGAAGTTATTTTTTCTTCTTTCTCCGAGTCTGAAACTTCCTCTAATACGTGAGCAATGGAAGTTGTAGGAAGTATTTTCCCTCTCACAGATGTACCCATGTCATGTTCCTCCTGCCCTGTCCACCCACATAAACCTCAGCATTGTGTTATTAACAGTGGTGTATAGGTCAGTATGCTTATCTGCAGGATTATAAAGCAAATGCCTGATGCAAGTCGCTGCCGAACTAACTAATGCCTTTCCCAAATACGCAAACCTCACTGATAACACTAAACTTTTGCTGTGTTGGTCTCTAAGAGTCCAAAAGGGCAGATTTTGGCCCCATGTTTACTGGCAACATTACAAGGAACACAGCACGGTATTTTGAATTTTGAGTTACTTTGGCTAGCAGCTTGGAAATTTTAACAAACTGAAAACATATTCAAGCTGTGAATCTGAAAAATAACAAAATTTCGTAATATCATTTTGCAGTTGTTTCACAGCAAAAAACACTCTCACAACTTCATAAACAAAATGACACTAGCCATCACCTACAGGTTTTAATAGGTTTTGGTGAAAAGATCATTTTAATTTCTGTCCTAGCATAGGAATTTCTTCACAGACGATAGCTTCAAGAAACTAAAGACTATAGATATAGCTAAAAAGGAAAACTTAGCTCAAACCGTAACTAGTGAGCAAGAGACAGTTAAAGACAAATCTAATAATACTGTAGGTAACGAGAATGCTTATTGCTAAGTGAGGAACCCATCCCAACAAAACAAGCCATGTAACTTAACACTACTCACATCATGTCAGAGAAAAAAATCCTGGTGGTAGAAATTAATCGGCATTTCTCTTTCCTAACAAGTTTCAACTTACTGCTACACTTCCTAACATCACAACACATTTTGCTGGAATACAATTTACACATCCAGAGAACTAGCTAGTAATCTTTCCATTCGCCCCTTTAGCCCTCCAGTAACTACTTGCTGGTTTTTAGCCACTGTAAAATAAAATTTCCCAAAATCCTGATGCAGGAAGCTTCAGAATACGTTTTAAAAAAAAAATCAATTTAACTTCCCTGATTTAGTAAACCTTTAACTCTGACTATTCCTCTGCTCCTCTTGATGTTTCCTAAAGCCAAGTGTTACAGATGCTTCCAAAAGTAGCAGCCAAAAACAAATCCAATGAACAACCAATTTCTCTACTTTAAGAAAGGGAAACACTACCGTTTATGGCACACAAATGATTACTTGATTCCCAGCCTGAAGCTTTCAATTCCTCAGGCAAACATGAGAGGAGATTCAGAAAGCTGTGTAGAAGACACTAGAGCAAAGGGCTCCAAGGGGAGCCCCTACACAGCCACTATTATCCAAGTCTTGCCAAAGGAATTACCCAACACTTCAAAAAAACTCCTAAATTCATCTAAATTAGTCAACGGGATCTTACCTCATTTTTCAGCAGCTACCTCCTGGCTCTGTTCTTAACCTTAAACAGCTAGTTTAAAACCAGTCAGTCTTTTACTGTCTCAGTAGGTAGGAAGGGGAAGATAAATTTACTGAGCTACGACAAGCTGAAAGGCTCTGAATTCTTGGATTAAATCCAACCACTACCACTGACGGCCACTGTCACACACTTGTTCTCTCCGGCCTGCATGAAGTAAGGAAGAGAGATCCTCACCTGCTCCCATGACAAGTCACAGTAACTGGCCTTCGCTAGCACCCCCTTTAGCAAGCTTCACCAGAGAAACAAGACTACACATCACGGGGTATAATTCTTCTTTGCCCCTGGATGTCATCTTTAGTCGAAGATGAGAAATAATGATTAGAGTAGCAGGAAGAGAACAAGGCAGGCTTCTGCTGTCGTTCTACATGTTGTGAGCGTGTCTGAGAACAAAAGACTCCAACCTTTTTCAAACTCTAGGGTTGTCAACGCTGAAACTTTTACCAGTATTTAGCTTAATGATTTTTTTAAAGCTCTATATAGCAATTCATAGTAGGACAGTAAGCAGCTTCTCCAGCAATTAGTTGACTCAACAACTGTATCTGAAAATTACTGTATTTCGCTTTCATTCCCCAGGATTTAAATTACAAAGCTATTATTGCTTAGTAACAGGACTTCACTGTGTTCCAATCTAACCAGCCTAAAAGATCATGAAATGGAACAGCTATTGTGGATACTTTGCCTGAGTACAATGAAGTCACAAGTGCCAAGACTGGCACAAGTATAAGAAGAGATTATTTTCTACTCAGAATGCTGAAAAAATGCATTTACCTATCTTAATGAATCGACAGGGGAACATCTGTTCATCAATTTTATGCTTCAAGGTGAATGTTTCTTTGTTATAATCATTCTTTAAGCCACTGTGGGAAAAAATAAATAAGGTTACTAAATCTTACCTTGTATTTTAGGACTAGCTAATAAACGCAATCTAGGTCATGCCTGAAATGCGAAGCTTGTTTCATATTACTATGAATCATAAGTACGCATGCTGGACCAATGCCTGGACTGCTATCCACCATCTTATCTCCCTGGGAGGCAGCACTGGCTAGTGGTTTCAGGAGGGAACTGACATCGGATCGATGCTGCTCACCTGCGCCTGTAACCCCACAACTTCAGCAGGCGATCTGCCTGAATCACACTTTTCCATTTTTAAGAGGGAGATGGACCAGCTCTCAGAATTAGCACACTGCCAAAGTGCTTTCTGATCCATTCATGGGCATCACTTTATAAAAATATCAAATATTTAGTATAATTTATCAAAAATCTTAAGTCCATTTTTACTGAAAACGCAAGTACAGGTCCCAAAATAAGGATTTTTATTAAACTTCAGTACAAGTGAAATAACATTAGATATCAATAATTACTATGCTACTAAGACCCACAATTCTAGCAGCAATTAAGTCAAATTGCAAGACTGGTCTATCTAAAGAGGGCAAAAGGACAGGAAGGGTTGTGGCTAGTTTCTCTACGGTCTTGAAGGATACCTGCAACAAAGAACTTCCCATGTTTCTCCATGGCTATTCTGCTTGACTACAGATGATGTACACCCATACATTCCCTGGAGGTGGACTTTCCTTCTGTAGGCCTCCAAAAATAGACTAGGTCTTGCTACTCATTTCTCTTGTACTCCTAGATACTTAAATATCATTTCCCTTTCTGAAACAGAAGACTCCTTAAAAGGCCCTTGCAAATTTATATTAGCAACTACTCAGAAGCTCTGGGTAGCTTGAATAGCCAAAAGGTTCCTTCTTTAGTCCCTATCAGTACAACTACCAAATCAAACTAAACAAAGGCAAACACCAGTTTTCCATTTGCTTATTTGATTTATTTACCCATCTGAAGAAAGGCAAAGCAGCTGACTAGTTCAGACCTTTACAGCTGCAACAAGGTTCTTGACATAGGCAGGTTACTTGGGCTTTTAAAAGCTGCTTTAAGTTACCCAGACCTGGGGAATCATTCCTCTTGTGCCTCAAGCACACAGAAGAAAGGAATCACAATCCAGCAACCTTGCACCCTGCTCTCAGCTCTTCCAAATCTCCAAGAGTTCGCTCTCCACAAATCCTCTGTGGTTAGAGCAGAATAAGGAAGGCTTCCCAGAGCGAGTGTTGGGATTGCTGCTCTCTGACCTGACCATAAACACAAGGGCAGCTAATTGCAGGATCACAGCCACAGCTCTATTACACTGTTAGCCACGTGTCTGCTCGGGAGTAAAGGGGAAGAGCATTTTGGTCCAGCCTTTATGATTACCATAGCTGATGAAATCACATCTTACCTGGATAAGAGATCTGTCATGTTTTCCTCATTCATCCCACCAAAGACTTTAAACTTCTTTAAATTGCAGACATGTGTTTTCTCGTATTTGCCAAATGTGATACTCTGGACTATGGCAGGTCTTTCAAGTTTCAGAATCAAATACTACGGAAGAGAGAACAGTAAATTTTAATATTAAAGCCAAGGCTGCAAAACACACTAAGGGAGAAGCATTACAGCTTTTAAAAATTCAGTTTACAAAGCCAGAGAATGAAAGTTAAGATGACTCCACCACCCCATTATTATATTTTCTCCTTTGTTCCTGGAATGAAGCAAAGGTTTTTTAGGAATATTACTTTAAAAGCAGTTTATCCAGGAAAAAGATTTGGTTGAACTACCTATTCCTAGCATTTCTATTCAGGGCTAGCATATATTCCTTCAAGTTGGATGCAAGTCTTCCTGAAATCTGGCAAATAGGATCAAACTATGGAGAGCGATGATTCAAACGCCCACTACAGCCTGAAATGAAACCTAAACTGAATACACAATTAGATAAATACAGTATGTTCCACATGCTAAGAGAACATCAAATTACTTTTCCTCTCTGGGCTGACACTATTTAACCACTGAACACAGACTAAGTTTGATGTGTGGCTAACATAGGAACCAACTGCTTATTAACCATGCCAAATAAAACCAAGCCACTTAACTGATAATAAAGGGCCTTTACACATGAAACGATGAAAATGTTCTCCCCCTTCTGAACATTTGCTCCCCCTTTACACAGATGTCCCCCCCACAGCGTATGAATAGTCAGATTATTTATATTCAGGCCCCAGCTACCAGCTTCACCAGCACTGCTGGAGGGAAAGATCTGTTCCACTTGAAAAGCATACACAGAGAAGCGCATGCACCATTCATCGGGCACCATGGAGCACCCAGTTTATTTAACCTTCCCCTACAAAACAGGTCTTGGAGGGAGTCTGGAGACATCCTGTTTTGCAGAATACATCAAGTTTTATACCTGAAAACAATGTGCTTAATTTTCTTCCCTAACTTCTCAGAAATAAGCGGTACACAGCAGAGAAAAGAGACAAAGTGCAGAATCACAATTACTCATCATGCTGGATTTTGTTACAAAACCCTGTGATCAAGGAAGGCTACAGTACAAGCAGATCAGCAAGGCGTTGTAGGACACCTCCCACTGCAGGCACTGCTGGTGGCCCTTTCCTCTAAGAAGCAGCACTGCCAAACAAGACGTGACACAGTATTTTGAGTCTTCATCAAAATCAAGTAGAGTATTTGCATGCATGTGGCTGCTTTCTATGGTTCCCAAGTAGAGACTAGTATCTCCCCATAAAGTGTCATGGGCATCACTCTGCTTGTGCCATACAGCTCTATCTATGGGACAATCTTACTCTAGTGTATCTTTTAGGTGAGAAGCAGAACAAATTTTCCCCTCCATTTGGTTCTCAGTCTTTCTGTCATGGCCCTGTAAAGCAACTAATTCCGAATCTAGGACCAGTACTGACGTCCTTCTAGAGAGCATCAGGATAAACATGTGATCTCAACGGCTGGTTCTCACTACATTTACAAAAAGCTTAGCTTAAAAGAAATACTCATACATGTTACAGTTGATAATGCAGACTGGATAGGTACCTATTTAGAATAAGGAGGATTTATTGACACAAATGTTTCCAGCAACTAGAAATTTTTCAGAACGAAGAAAATAAACTAGTATCAGCACTGCTAGGGTGCAACAGAAGAATGCTTTGGTGCTTTCCAAGTTGTTTTTTTTGGATGAAAAATTTCTAGTTTTGTGAAGAACACCATCCACCTAGATGTCAGAACCCACTGTTAGTTTAACTAGCAGCAAGCCATGCTTTTGTCTCAAAGTACTTCCCAAACTCCAGAAAAAACAAACTTCTATACAGAAAACAAATTTTCTAAAGCAGAGAAAAGGAAGTGATAAGCAAAAGGATGGTCCTGTAATGAGCAAGGCAGTACTTGATACATGGCACAGCCCGCTGCCAAAATTCCCATGCAGAACAGACAGTACACAACAACGTCGAAGAACTCCTCCTACACCAACTATCTTCCCTGCACATTTCTCGAAGCCGAAAAAGTGAAGCTAGCACTAACCAGCATCAACAACTGCAATTCTTAATCTTGCTGGCATCACAAAACTAATGCTTGGGTCATGAAGACATACTTTCTCAAGTACCACGCAAGATTTGCAAAAGCTTGGCACAAGCTTCATCCGCATTATTCAATTCTTACCCTAAATTAAGGGAGAGAAATCCAGGACTGCAGTTAAATCCTTTATCTTGGCATACATGCCTAGAAGTATGCAAGGCATGGCAATTACTCCACGTGGCTAGCAGTGATTTCTTAAGCCTGTGGAAAGGGAAGGAACTCTGCAGCCCTCCATCCTGCTTCCACACATCCCACCACCTGCTGAATCAGGTGGATGTTACAGAAAATATAAGCACAAAAGCTAAGACAACCTTTTTGTGAATTTATCTGCTGACTGAAACAAAAGACAGGTTTGCTTTAAAGCCTGTGGCCCTATACCTGTACCTGTGTATGCATTTTTTTAATACATACACACACATATATATATATGCATAGATGTACTTTTTGGTTTCCTGTATAAACACAGACACACACTGCTGCCACTGTGGGTACAGGCAACAAATCTCACTCATGTCGAAAAAATATATTGCCTCAAGAGCTGCAAACAGCTGGCTGCATGGATATTTTTGGACTGCTACCAGGATTTTAGATGTGACAGACTAATCTCTATAGCTTTGAAAGATGTGACAGAAGTGTACGTAAGATCAAGTGATTTATTAAACCTGGAGAGAACAAGTCTATGAAATTTCAGACAAATACATAAACCAAGATATTTGACACTGTTCCAACCTATTGCTATAAGCAACATCAGTACGTTTAATGTCCAAGTATTCATGAAGTATTCCAAAAATCCAAATTATAAATGGAAGTGTTTGTTCATTAGAGGCATGGCACACAGACACATAGACACATAGACACACTGCAACTGTGCAAAAACCTCAGCCGAATTGCTAAGCCTCAAATTACAACACTTACAAAAAAGGTGCTACAAAACATTAGAAGAGTAAAACTTCTGGTGTATGATTAAACACGTTTGTAAGTGAAGATGCACAAAGAGCAGAGCAAGTGGCACTTCAGCACCTCAACAGCTTGTTATGGTACACCCAAAAAAAAAAAGCAAATCCAGACCCGTCACACTGGGAGCTGCAGCAAATCTGAAAAGTTTTTGAAGCTCTGGTCTGTGCTACCATTTGATGACAACCATATGCATGCTTCGGCATCACACAACTGAGTGTAAATTTTATTAATGTACTTTAAATTAGTTCCTGATACGATCTACGCAGCAGGATGGAAATCAAGAACTGAAAACTGGTCTTCTCCGATACAAAACGGAAACCAGTTGTTTGGACAGTGCCACTAACTTTATACATATGCTCTTTTAACTGTTCATAATTTACATCTCCACATCAAATACACTAGACCAGATTCCAAACTGCACTACGCAAGCTGCCTGTGCAATTACGGTCACATTGTATTTTATTAATTTCTTTCTCTTTAACCATTTCTGCTCAAGCATTTTTTATTAGGGAGTAATGAAACTTGTACTGCATGTGAAAATAAAACCACAAAATAACCAAGATACTCGACAGGGACTGCCCTTGTCCACCTACCCATTGCTTTTGCAATTAAGCTTATGGCTAAATAAAAATCTTATCCTTTTGTTCTACACATTAATCAAGCCACTCAGGGGAATTAAATGTTCTTCCACACACAGTCTTCCAAGTCATACCACCACTGGAGCCATCAGGATAAGCATTTATGACAGGGCCGTGGTCTTCAGCATTACCAACCTTATTGCTTCACACTTCCTAAGTAAGCCTAGAACTAGTTTAAAAATAGAATGATCAGCCCTCTTCTGCCTGAATAGGTTACTACTTAACAGGTTTGTTATTGAATATGTAATTTCTGGGGCATTCTATTTCAAGACTCAAGAAAGATACCTTGTTTAATAAACAGAAAAACAGCTGTCATATGTATTTCCTTTCACTGGCATTCATTCATAACCAACTGGAAGCTTTCATGGCCACAAGAATTATTTAACTCTACCATACCCATACAGCTAGGAAAACCCTTTACTAAATATAGTCACGTGGCAGCATTTAAAGTGTCTAGACTTTCACTTTCATTTTCTTTCCCTTTTCAAAAAGGTTTAATACGGACTACTCCAGCACATTTACTGCAAAGCATGGATCTTCGTTGAGCTACTGAACACATTCTCAGATTTTTACCTATGTTGTTCTGATTCACGCTCATTCTAGCAAGAGGAACACTCTGAAAGAAAAGGTGCCTGGAGAAGTTTCGGTCCACTCAACAACAAAAGGGAATAACTCAATGTTTAGGGACTGACTCATATTTTTACCTCTAAGCCAACACAGCACCACCACTTCAGCAGGGAATTAAATCCTTACATTAAGGTGAGACACTCTGATAAGACAAACACTAGCGATTAGGGCTGCAGAGCTTATTAAAATATCTCACAGCACATTCCAGTGAGCATGACTGACATTAGCCCTTGTGTTGTGTCTTAGCCCTAGTTTCAGCTAACAAAGCTGGAAACAAGGAAAGCTTTATTTTACCGAGTTTTAGTTCACTTCCTGTCCCGGACTATTATGGCCGCCCACACATTTTAACAAGTGCGTCACCACAAAAGCAACCAATTTTTAAGCTAAGTGATGCCAACACACAAGCCATAAAATGCTTTCCAACTTCATTTTCCATAGGATACATGACGTTTATTCTGGGGGTTAAGTCATGTGTATATATCATCATTTTTTGGAATATGAAATACCCAACTTCTAACATAAAGCAACTAATTTTCCCCCAACTTCTCTCCTCACCACACTTATAATTCAGTCACCTGCTATTTCAACTGAAGTTTCCCAAGCTAAGAATCAACCTTAAGACCTTCAGCCATCTGCAAGAACAAGGAAGCAGAAAACCTGTATAAAAGTTTTACCTGCACTAACACGTGGCACTCTTTCAATGGGCAAGGTGCACGAACTAGCTATTTTGAGCAAAATGCAACTAAATCTGATGTTCTTTCGTCAAGTATGAGACAACACATTTTGGAACTGTTTGTCTCTATATACACAGAAATAACCAAAACTGCATTCTTTGCACACAGGTCTCTTCTGCAAATTTGAATTCCCTGTTCCCTCATTCCAGTTAATTTTTCAACAGAGAAGTTACACTGTAAAAAATGTTTTACATGAATAATTAAACATTCAGGTGGGAAGCACGAGAATTAGCTAAAGCCCATATTACAGACACTGCAAATACATCATCTCTCTCACTCAGCACTCAGGATTCGGCTTGCTAAATACATGAACAACTACGCAGCATTTTATAGCCTCACTATTGGATACAGAAATTCCAGTAAGAGGAATCCAGCAGGATGGCCTTTTCCACTTAGGCAGCCAGGTTTTCTGTTGGTATAAAACTTACATACTGCCTTGCCAATCTCAGCTGCCACTACAAACATTAACTTTTTGCAAGTTTGGAAGATTTGAAAATCTGGATACCTCATAGATATATAGATATTTATGACATGCATAGATAGATATATATGACGATGTTAATTCATCTCTCTCCTGTCAAAAAGTTTGGTTTAAATGACTTGCTTAGCATGCAGGGCAGTGCCCAGCTCTCCAGGGTTGGATTCAGTAGTTCTGCAACAACGTCTTCAGTCAGGTCATGATGAATACACATAAAATTGTTGGAAGACATCTCTTTTAACAAGCTGATGTGGTTTGTACAGAAGTTTACCACTCTAATTATTACCTGCTTAATCTACATGCCGGAATAACTTGTATCACTGCTTGTCAGCTTTAAGCGTAGGTTGGGAATATTCTAAAGCATCCAGTGGCAAGATATGTATTCCCATTCCAGAATGAGATTTTTAAAAACACAGAGTATTCAGGATGGCTCAGAAAATGAAAAGGCAACTTTTAGCAACAACTAAGAGCACCTCAGGTGAAAAATCCAGTCCAAAGCTACACCACAGGCCAACCTTGCTTTGTGAACAAGAGAGCTCTAAGAAAAACACGCGCTTCCTGCATCAAAGGAAGTAAAGGATGGCACAGGCTGAGTGAGATACAATACATGCTCAATACCCGTTACCCTGCAACAATAGTTCCTAGATAGACTAAGACTGCTTCAGGCAATGAATTAAATTCCTATGCTGTTTATCAAAATATATATATGTAAAAAAAAATCAAATTAAGAGCACTACATACACAGAGGCACCAAGGGTATCAAAATGAGTCTTCACAAGCAGGTTTATGAAACACGTTAATGATATAAACAAAGTATTTTTCCCTTGGGTCCTAAAAAAAACCCCACTTTTACAGACACAACAGTATACAACACTATCATGAAAATCAAGATGAAAGCCTTTCAGCTGGATAGGATGACCTGCTGCTATAGACAGCTACCAGTCTAGACTACAGATTTTTAACACACCTTCAAAGCAAAGTAGCAAGATTTACCTAGACAAAAATTCTGTGAGACTTAACTCATGAGGAATACTTGGATTAAATAAGTAGATAAGCAGAAGAACTTTGTATGAGAGAGATACCGCACAACACACTCTGCTGTGCATCAGTGTTTTAAACAAAAGAGTTTAAAACAACCAGCATAAGAGATATAGAATCAGAGTAATAAGGTATAGATCTAACAAAGAGAAGGATAACACGTTTATTGGAGAAAAAAAATTAAGTAAAAGGATAAGCGTATTTTTTCTGGATAATCTAACAATCTAATTAATATTGAAAAAGCAAATTAGATGCTGAAATCAACACAAACCTTATTTTCATAAGATGATTAACCAGCAGAAGAGGTGACATTCACGTCTCTCTAAACAGAGTCTACATTTCTAAATGCGCTATTAGGGGAAACAAATACAAGCTCCTTAAATCTAGGATTCAGGGCCAGCAATCTACAACAGTTTCCAGTAGTGCTGACAAAGGGGGACCTGCATGCCTCATTAGCAGCTTAATCTAACCATGAGGTTTGATTATTTCCAGTACGACCACGACTGTCAAGGATGAAACGCAAAACTTCCCCCGCAAAAAAGCATTTCTTGAAGATCACAAATAAATTGCTGGAAGTGTAAATACCCAACGTACCAACACAGCAACCTGCATTTTACTGAGAGAAAGCAGCCTATAAAGGCTGTCAATAGAAATAGTAGCAGCCTACATTTAAAATAAAAACTCCAGTATATATTAAGTTGTACAACACAGCTATCCAGTTGCAGAGATTCAGACGCTTACCTGGGGAGGATAATTGCTTTCTGAAGACCATCTTGAGGACTGATCACTGGGCTTGTCCACCAAGATATTCCTAAAAAATGAGAAGCCAGAAGTAATTTAAGTAACTGCCACGTTCCATTTTACCTCTCCAATAAGATCTGTCATACACACAGAACAGTAACATTCTCATGCAACTACCCAAATCTCTAGCAGAAAATAAGGTTCCCCCCCTCTTTTATTAAAAAATTTTCTACACCGCTATTTTACAGGACCCATCAAAATACGCCTCCAAGCCTTGTGGTTGTGAAATGGAGTTCCAAGTTGAGAAATAAAAAAATCCAAATTGTGAAATAAATGTAAAACAGATGAATTTATGTAGGCCCAAGTCCGCAATGAAATGGAAAAAACGGTATCATTCACCTCAATGGAGTAAGAACTTTTCAGTAAGGTTAAAATGATGAGCAGTAGAACAGTTAGCAAGCCAAAAACTCTCCTTTACTAGACAGGCGATACTGGAACAGAGAGAGCGAGCTGCTAACCTACTTAAGCTTTCTTGGAGCATGGAAGATGACCACCTAACTCATGCCAAATTTTAACAAGGATTTTTCATATGAGCTACAAGCCTAGAACAACACACAAGAAAGCAGAAGTTCAACTCTTCAACCAGCAAAATTACCTCTGAGTTGCTTTCTTACCATTTGGAATAGCACAGCATTTACGTAATTAACATAAATTCAGAATAGGTTTTTTGGCTAAAACGAAACAGATTCATCATGATAGTCATTTGAGGGATCTGCCTTCCCCTCTGCTATAACAATGCGGTAAGGCTCACCTCCCAGATTAAATTAAAAACTAAAAAAAATAAAAAATCCCTAAAATATATATAATTATTGGCGAGGTGACGATGCACCACCTGGTGGACAGGGCTTACGAGCTCTACCACGTCCAACTACCGAACTCGCCAGCTTGTAAAACTTATGTAAAAAGAAGGAAGCAGTCATCAAAAGGCTTATGCCATCTCCATCTGCTGTGTAGGAGGAAAAGAACACGAGCATCTGGATTACTACAAAGGACTGGAGGAAAAAACACTCATATAAAAGCTCAGAAGGGAAAGAGGTTAAGTCAGAGGTTGAGCATTAACAGACAGAGAAATTAGCTCGCCCTTTCCACAGTGGGCAGACCAAAATCACCACACTAGCAACGGTATCCAAGCAGTCCCGCGCCCTGACAAGGGACACAGCAAGCAGCTAGACCAGGGTGGCCCCTCAAAATACATACATTTTAGAGAGCTGGTCTAGTGGCTGTCCATCTGCGGGCTTTACAAGAGACATGTCATGATTTTTACACGGCATAGGAACAAAACTCAGGTTCCCTCTCCCTTTAGCTAGTTTCCACCATAGCATGGCATTTATTAACACAGCAATGCCAGCGCTGGCCCAGGCCTGCAGCTGGTTTACTGACACATCCCCAATGGGAAAAACGTGTTTGAACAGCATATGGACACGCACGACCCTCTTGCTCTACCCCCATCAAAAAAGGGAAGTCAAGCCATTGGTCTGCATCATTAAACATCCAACTAAGTACATTTAGTTTGCAGCGTGAAGAGGCTCAACTCCAAGAGAAAACCTAGCCCTCATCTTTAATTACAACAGGGACAAAATGAACCAACCAAACCAAAGGGGAGAATTTGGGAACTGATGAAAACACAGATTTCTAATAAAAGTAGCCAGCCTCAAAGCTAAGCCACCACTAGAAACCAAAACGCACTTGTTTTGATAGGAATCATACCTGCAGTCTCCTATACCATGCCACGGGCAAGGCAAAAAGGATATTTAGGAATTTCTAAATACCTTTTAATATCTGGAAAGAGAGAAACTGCTGAACTTGAAGGAGATATGCATCTTATATCAAATAGTTAAGGGACGCTAAGGCAGATAAAACCAGATAACACTGTATGGCTTTTCTTCTTTATGGAACTTCATCCCAGCATGAAACAAGACAATTTACCCTACAAAATAAATTTTATTTATGATGCTATTACATTTGTTTAAACATTGGATGATAAGCCCTTCATATGTTGAGCAACATTTGCAGGAATTGGCACTGTTACGTGGTCGGATAATGCCCTGCTGGAAAGAGGCATTTTATAACTGGGACACATCCCAAAGATCGTATTTTTAGAAGTAGATTTGTTTGCTTCTCCAGGTCAAAGATCAGTTTGCCACAACCAAAGAAGACCTCAATCAGTACAGATAGACAAGATAAAAATCCTTCTGCCAAGACAGAGAAAAGGGACAGGCAGCTCACATAAAATTAAGGCTAAAAAGTAATGTAAAAGATAAATATAGCAGTGTCAACGGAGTTATGTTTAAAAATACATGGTTTATTAATTTATTAAGATTAAACAAACACTGAAGACAGAAGTCCGTATGTACAAAGTCAATTCACCACAATGGTTTAGGAAAATTTATGGGCTTGGAGGAATTCAGGCATTCCAGCAGTCACAAGACAGTAAGAAACAAACAGATGCGTATCCTAATGACAGACGCCTCTTGCCACGTAAAGCCCTTTTCCTGGGTATCACAAAACTCTTACACAGTACCTGGAGGCAGGCTTTTCAGGTATGACACCTGAATTAAACTCTGAGAAACTTTAGAAGTGAAAATTCCACTAACTCGATGACTTTCCACATAATTTTCACAAGGCATTAGAAAAGGTATTTGTAAGCCCTTTAGTTACCGCAAGTACCGAATAGTTTTACACAAGCTTTTCCTGTGAAAAAAAGAAACTCATTAAACGTGGTTTGAGATAACTCAAACTGTAGATACAAGATCTAGTCTAGCATAAATCTACAACACTGCCAAGAGGGACCATTCTACCCACTTCCACCTGATCCTCTCCCTCCCTACACCAGCAGCTATAATAAAGATTAGCATAAATAACTTCAGTCAGATCAGTTCTCCAATTCAGCTTCCTTCTAGTGCCAGCACAAAAGGAGAAAAAAAGATGAGGAGCTGGATGCGGGCAAGGGGTTCACACTGGAGTTAACTCCCAATACTACTCTCTCGCTGGCAAGTAGCTACTAAAAAAATTAGCTGTTGTGGTACCTCTGCTACTTTGTGGGCAACCCTACCCCCCACTAAAAGCTAAGCAGAAGGAGCCATTTTATGCGCACCAAAAACAGTAACATGTCCAGCAGTAGTACTGGTGTGCCTTAAATTCATAACCTAACTTCCTTCACGGCTATTAGCATCTAAGCCTTTACTGTAAGCATTCCCATCGCTAAATAAGAGAAGCGGATCATTCCAGCTGCTTTATGTAGAATGCCCTCTTGGCAGAACACGCTGGAAGTTTCTTTTTATTACCCATGCAGACACTGGTCTTGCAACTGCTGGAAGTAGATAATTTTTCCTTTTACCATCCCAGAAACCGTCATATCCGTTGCACCAACTGCTGGCTGATCTCTGCTGGAATTACAGAGATGTCCCCACACTTGGTATTACCAGAGCACTTCTCTGTAAAAAAGCTCTGTGGTTTCAGGCATGACAATCACTAAGGGAGAGTTCTTCTTTGCTTTAGGGGGGAGGAAGGGAGAAATAAGATGACTTTGCAGAATATACCGCAAATGAGGTTTAAGGCTGCTATAATTTGCATCTAACCTAAATATTTTCATGAAGCTGCTATTAAAGAAATCCATGACTTTAGGAACAAGTCCTTAAGAATAAACAAATCCAAAACACTAGCTTTGCTTGGCACATTCAAACTGCTCTTCAGAGAGCAGCTGTGCAGAAAAGGGCACACGCGTCTCCAAGAGGACTTGGAACTCAGACACAGCTCTTCCAGAAAAACGCTGAGGTACCACGCCATTACACTGCAAAAAGCATTTGGAGTGCTACGACAACACAGCCTGACTGAAAACGGACAAAATACTTTCTTTGGGGTTGTCTACGTGATGATTTTTTTTTGGTTTTTTTTCCTACAACCACCTCAAAACAGACCAGCAAGAATACAGCAACTAGAATACACGGACTAAGTTTTCCACTAAGTCCACTTTGCAGAGGACTGTAAGACATGGTGGGCCAACTATTTCAAACACGTGGAACCATCACACCAGCCAGTACAAAGCATCAGCGGAGATACTCTTGTCCAGCCTAGACACTGGAATGTACACAGAGTCTTTACCAAGAAAAACAGAAAAAAAAAAACCACCACCAAAAAACCCTATTCCATGGATCTGAAAGAACTAGAAAAATTTTTCTCCTGCACCACCCAGAAACTCACTGCAACTAATGCTGATTTCAAACCACCTAGTTGCGATGTTTAAAAAGCTGTAGGTACCTATAGCTCTCCCCTAAAACAGTTCAAAAAAAGCTTTTTAGTTTTTGTCATAAAGTTTCTCTCCTTTCTATTGGAAAAGTTCTCTGCTTAAAATGGCATAAGGACATTAAGACTTGAAAATTTCTTGGTTGAAACACAGTAAAACATGCACAATTATTATGCAGTAGGCAGACCCGTTCAGGAAACAAGGTTTTTTGTGTTTGGGTGTTGGTTTTTGGTTTTGCATTTTTTAAAACACAGGACTTCTTAATCCCACTGCTAAGTAGTACAGGAAGACCTCTTGCATAGTAAAATGAAGTTTGAGTTAAACAAGTACACAAGTGTGCAATTTTAAATAATATACTGTCACAGGATTTGCCAACTTACTGCTCAAATTTGCTTCCATCTCCTCAGCAGCAGAGTTTCACACAAAGATCCAGTATATTATAAATTCACTTCTATCAAAAGTAAAATAGCTAAACAAGCACAGCATACAAAAATAATGAATTTAGAAATTACCTTACAGAAATATACTTATCAGATCATAGCTGGCTATACTGGACAACAAAACAGGTATCACTTAGCTCTGGCCTAGAAATAGTGCCATTAAAACCAGTTTCTTAATTATTTCTTTCAATGAACAATTTACTTTAAGCTGCCTCTCATCGCTGCCAGCCCAATGATACACAAAGGCCTTTACTAGAAAACAAACTGCTTCTTAAACACGAAATGACACTGTTGCAGACATTTCCAGTAACACAAGTTCGGAAGTACTCTTTTTCACTCCCTTCACCTAGTTACGGCTTCTGACACACAAGGAATTAAATGTTACCAATAGTGACTAAAACTGCAGCAGTATAGTAAATTCCCAGCAAGTTATCAGAGCCTGATAAATAACTTCTATTCCAGTGACACTCAACAACCCGAAATCAGGGATTAAACTTTTGACTGTATCACAGCACTGAGCAACTCAAATCCTTAGCGGCAAGAGCTCCCAGCTCCAGGTTGGCAACATCAGTATTAGCACAGCAGAAAAACAAATTGGAGAAAAAATAAAATAGTCAGACTTATTTGCCTATGTTGGCAACCACAGTAACTTCACACATCGCAGATGATTACCAGCCTAATTGTCCCAATGTTTAGGGATTATACTTTAGATGCAATTTAACTGGTAAGTGATGCTGAACCTTTAAGCTTAAAAATTATCCAGGTTTGTTCTCTCCCTACACTAGCTTTGGGTTTAAAATTAAGAATTGTTAGATTGCTCAAACAACAGATCTTCTCCATGTACTTACAGTCTATCTACTTTTTGAAAAGAAAATAACTTAAAAAGCTGATGAAATCAGCAATTATGAAGACTGCTTCACCTAATCATTTTGGTGAACTGGTATTAGCGAATATAAGATTACCTGGAACCATTTCTTTTGCCCATTTCTTTTCATACTCAGTGTTCATTTGTACATGTCTAAGCCATGAGGATATTTGAAATCCATCCTTTTAAGTCATCCACAAAGTACTAACACAAGCTATGTGGCGTGCATGCAGCCTAGCCTAGGTGAGGTTCCAGGAGGTTCCCTGAGTAGAAATTAATCCCTGGCTTGATAAAAAGACCAAGAATAGCATGAATTCTACCCTTCAATAGTCAAGGAAAAAAGACGAACTTATTAGATTCTTCAGCTCACTGGATTTGTAGCCAATAAATAAAATATTGTAGTACAATTTGCCAGAATTTAAGACATCACCAGCTGCACCCACTTTATAACAAAGCTCAGTTTTCATTTAAAAAAAAATCTCACATCTTACGGGGAAAATAGCTTAGACACTGTGTGAAGATAGGGATTTCTACTGCCAGCAATCACCAGAAAAGCCACTGAACTTAGACTTCCCAAATCTTCCACAATACTGGTGGTGTAGCGCACCTCTGTACTGCACTGCTCCCACTTCTCATTTCCAAAAGCATTTTCTTGGAAAGGGACAGGCCCTCTGCAAGAAGGTTAAAGGAAAGCAATGTCTAGCACACATCTTGTAAATCCCCCATGCAGTATTTTGGAAGCATCACAAGCTTCGTGGAGTATTTTTGTTTGACTAACACACATATGGAAAAAATTTATGAAGGCCAGGAAGTAGATTTAGGTCTTCCATGATTTCACAGCATTGCAACAATGCTTTTACATACCACAGTATTAGCAACATTTCCACTCAACAGAGGAATCCACAAAAACAGACTAAGTGATCACACGTAAAGATATAAATGCCTAATGTAAGCCATAAACACATCTTTAATATTCATCAGCACTGTAACTTCACACTTAGTAAAAAGTTCACCCAGAAAACTGATGCCTGTAAAAGAATTTAAAGCAGACTAGTTCAAAAAAACAGACTGAAGCCCCCTCACGCCCAAACTAACATCAGGTATGGAGCTTTTTCACCAAAACTGTACGGAAAATGCCTCCTGGTTCCAGGTGGGACCACTTTCACTGTATTACCTTTCCTTTCAAAATTAAGGTTCTCTCACTAACAGTGCAACTCTACTCAAGGAATCCAGAAGACAAAATATTGACCTGGGAAAATAAAGAAATATCAGCCTGTCATTAAGGACTGTTTATTTGGGGAAATGTGTTACAAGTCAGAAACATTTGCCCCTAGAGCTACATTATGGAATAATTCTTTATTTTGGGGCAATATAAATAATTCATGCTAAAGGGTACACCGGTTCCCAAGCCAACATTACTTTCATATTTGGCAGTTTCCAAACCCTGTACCAGAAAGGTGGTTTTTTTAGGAGACAAAACATGAAAGCTAGCAATAGCACAGTGTCACGAAAGAGCAGGGTGGGAATTCATTCAGCAATTCCTTAATCACAGGTCAATTTACCTAATCCAAATTTTTTTCTTCCATTCTAACACTGTGTTAAGAGCACATCTTTACTAATACGACTTTCAAATGTAGAATAGGGTAGGAAATTAGTATTTAAATAGTTACCATGAGAGACAAATGCTGCTTAAAGCATGTACCTACAGAAAAGCATTCAAGAAAAATACAGGTAATGTCCTAAGCAGAGTTTCAGTGTTAAGCACCTTCCCAGAGCTTGAGAGTGACACTATGAACCCAGCAGCCAGTCTGGGGAGAAAAGGCAGAGAGGACTGAGGAAAACACCACCAAACTCAAAATTACCAGAGCACAATTTTTCTCCATTATCATGTCATTTTCCAGGAACTGCAGAACACACCAGCAGAGGAGGAGCAAGTGCTATCACCCAGTTTGCTTTTGCAGTTTAAATTCAGACATGCAGGCTGCTATCCACAATTTAAATATATGGTTGTGCTCCTTGATTTAAATTGACCCAGGGAATAATTTCTCAAAGATTATGCATACTGAGTTTCAAGTAATGACTAAAACAGTGACTACCTAAGGTAACAAACCACTCTACATCTTCAGCACTCCCTCCTCCCCTTCCAGTAACTCGTGTATTATTGAATTCAGACCCAGCTGAACTCACAGTCCACTGTTCCTACAAAATTCAATAAGCTGTAGTCAAAAAAGCAAAACTACCTCTGGTTTTAGAGGTTTATATTAACATGCAATTAAAGTCAGTCAAGCAGTGGCTTGTTTTGGAAGTTTGGAACATGCTGACCTCTAGATAACTGACTGAGAATCAATGCTGCACACACCACTTAAGCTCAACAGAAAAATCTTGATCACATCATAAAATCAACAGCAGTGATAAACCTAACCATGCATTTTAACAGCGATCTGCTAAAAAGAAGATGAATGTACAGAGTAAGAAACTATATTCTTTGCCATGTAAAAAAAAAATCAGACAGTACATGCTGTTTCAGCAGTAACAACAGTTATCCCAAGGAAAACGTGCTCTGTTCGAAAGAATGTTTAAATCTTTAAGCAATTAGTAATGAGGAGCTAGAAAACCTTTATTAAGCTTGCAGGATATAAAGCCACATACAGAACAAGTGATCCACAACCTGATGATGTTAACACCTCCTATGAAAATTTTACATTCTTAATGTTCCCCAAAAATGCCATCCCAGAAAAGGTTGAACATCAGAGTAATACAGGTTCTGCCAGGTTAGTCACACCAGGGAACTAGAGCAATTAGCATCTCACCTTCATCCTTCTGCCAGTGAATAAAACTGTCTAATCTCCTAAATAATCACTATATTTTACCTGGAGCTTAAAGAAATTTCTTCTCATACAACAGCATTTGTTCTTTTACCTGGGAGGCAAGAGCTATCAGACTTCTGATGCCAATGTAAGGAATGAACAACTTCATAATTTTGTCATTTTTTCCCTCCGTCCACCTCTCTGACCTTTTTCTTTCTCACTACTTCACCTTATCAGACACTAGTGAAGCACCTAATACTTACATATCCAATCTGTGGGCAACTTTATTTTCTACAGTAATATTTGGGTTTTGAAGTACGCAATTTGAGCTTTCAGAGAAAAATCCTAGCCTACAGAAGTGATGTAAGCAAGGGGGAAAATGCTTGTCAGGACGTGAGATTGTCTAGAAACATCCAGAAAATTCACACAAACAAGTGGGGAAAAAAATACTTTCCACTGGACACTGAAAAGGACGAGAAGCAAAACTGAGAACATTTCTGTACACAGGATTCATCAGAGGGGAACAGAGTCCGTCAGCTGGCTTCATTAGCCAGTGGTTGCATTCCAAGCTCATTTTAGTAAACGTTGAAAGTATTGATCAATATTGCAAAGACATCACAAGCATGTAATTACCGATAGCCATCAGGTGTGCCTGTTCATTCTCCCATATCTAAAGGCAAAGCAATTAGAACAAGGAAAGGGAACTGGCTACATTAAAATATTCCAGTAAAGCTAGAAATTCCGACAACTTAAGTTGAAAAAACTACATTCGTGCTTATATGTGCAAAAAAACCCCCAAAGTCGCAGCTCTACAACTAGAATGGAAATCATCACTGCTACGTAACTGAAGTTATTTAAGAAACCGCGAGGCATAAGCAGTGTCATTAAGACCTTTACCGTATGGATGATGAGCGCAGGTCACCCTGCCAGAAAAGCTCTAAAGCACATTTCATTAGTCCACCATTTTGGACTGGTTTAGATAGCTTTAAACTGCTGAGACCTCAACAGAAGGTATCTTCACCTCATCAAGGAAACAGAGCTCGGTATCGGAAAACAGAAGAGAAAAAACCTAACTTTTTCATTAGTCATGACTGATCTCAACTTGAACATGAGATTCTTCAAGACCTGGATGCATCTATAACAAGATTTACGAACCTATAAGGTACAAATCTGAATCATCGGTTTCACGTGGTGGGAGGAGAAACTGAGAATCACATTTCACTAGCCACAAATACATGTTTCTTCCAGTTACAGAAATCTCAGAGAACAGGGTAGCTGGAATTCAGGTTATTTTCTGGTTGTTGTTAGTTTGGGTTTTTTTAAAATCGTTATGGACTTTACCCCAAGAAGTTTGTTACACATGTTCTCAGTACCTTCTTGCTAATGCTTTGCAATACCTTAGATCTGAAAACACAGGAGAGTACATCTCTGTTTCAGAGTAAACACAACACAGCAGTAGATGTTCAGTTACACTGGGCAGGAACTTACTGTCACTTCCTCTTAACTAAAAAGCAAAATATTTGCATTCTCAGTTTGGAAGGCTACAAGTCACTAATATTTTACTATCAAAGTATCTTTCACTTAGTTTACTTCCCCTGGTTTGATGGAAATACAGAAAAATCAGCAAAAATGCACACAATCATTTTAAGTGTATCAAATCAGCTGGATCTTTCTCTCTTTCAGTATGCTTTCTAGGAAAGAGACAAGAGAGCCATCCAGCCTTCAGCATTTGATGCAGTACCACATACAGTGTCGAACTAGAAAAGACTGGAATTCCTAGAATAACTGAAGTGAAATAGATAAAAATGGGTTGCAATGAAAAAGTGACTACCAATTAGGAGGAGGTTGCTAATGGTATTTAATTATTTGCTAAGAAGCCAATCTTATTTGTATTCCTAATAACAATCTTAGCACAAGAAATAATTGAACAAAACACCAATAAAAATCCTAAAGTCAAATCTAGGAAACATACTGATCTTCCTCTACAGAGATGTCATACAGGAAAACCTGAATGACTCTAAAGATCTGAGCAACAGAAATGGGATGAAGCTTCCTCACAAAGGTACATGACTAGAATAACACCGTAAAAAGCTCTTGTTAGTATCTGAAGTGGGATTTCAGCTGTATAAAACAGTGACAGAAGGACCTGAGTGCATTAGCCAACTACAAGATATCATCAGTCACGAGTCTGATGCAACCACTAGAAACCATGGTCCTAGGGTACAGTAATTTAGCATTTAGCAATAGAAAAGGGTACATGACTGCCATTGCACAGAGCGCAACACTTCACCTCTTATTCACCTTAGGAGGCAGTTCAAACTGGAGCAGGTACAAAAAACGGCTATTAAAAATCATCAGGATATGAAGTGCTTCTCTCAGAACAGAGCAATAGCTTTTGGTTCTCTTCCTTACAAAAAAAACCCCAAGTTTGAACAAGGGTTATATTACCTTCTATAAATTGTTTATTCCCTCCTTGACCAAAAAAAGAAGTGACTGAGTTCATCACTTTCTGCAGAAGACCAGAGGAGAGAGGGGAATAAAGTCCAGGTCTCTCTCCCTCAGCGTATGTCAAAAGACACCAGTACTAGTTTGTGTAGCTCATGTGGAATGACTGTCGATGGTGGGGAAATCCCTAGGCCGGTCCCTTGCCTTGCGAGACATCAGGGAGCAGCCTCCCAACATGGCTCCATTCCCTCAGGAAGAACTGCGGAGAGGCAAAGAAGGGATCCAACGGAGGACTCTCAGGCGATGTGCTGGGTTGAACGTTTTCCAAGTTGGACAAACTGAAGCCTCTCAACGCACTGTTGCCTCTGCACAGGCAGAGTGTCTCTGCAAACACCAGATGTTTCAAGAACGAATTTCCTCTTGGATCAATTTTCTTCCCAAAGGCACAACCTCCCCTACAACGCAGACTGAAATAGACACTATTACTAGATTAACTCTCACTTCTACCCACAGAGTTTTTAAAATAAATACCCAAGTTAAGTCTTCCTGCTGGTATCTACAAGACAATAGAGGACAACTCCAGCAGTTTGAAAAACAGTAGAACTATTCTTTTGGAGACTGGAGAAGGACAATCTTAATTTAATGTTTGGAAAGGTCTTTGCAAACGTGCAGGTAGCTGCAGCACTGGTAAAACAGCCAGAAATTGGTTCCAGCACTAACTAATCCCCTAGCATCACCACCAAACACAACAGGAAAGATGCTGGCATTCACCAGAAGAAACTTCGCTGTCATTGAATGAAATCGGTGTTTTTCCAATAGACTACTGATCCTAAACTAGAACATGACCAGAATGGTCTTTGAAAAGCACTTCTGTTTGGTTTAATTAAAAAGAGCAGTTATCAGGCCATTTCAGTGTTCTGAAAAGTTTCAGATCAGTTCAGCTTCACATAAGCAGATGCCTTTAAGTTACTAGACATCTAATTTCTTCCCTGGAAAGCAGTGATGAAAGTTTTATGTTTCATAGCTGTGTTTTACATTTAAAACCATAAAACTACTTCAGAAGTGTGTTTAAATCATACTTAGCTGACAAAGAACATGTGTAATCTACTCTGTTCCTCTTCCACAAGCACTTTGTGTGTACCACAGCTCCCAACAACAAGCAACATTATTAAAGTAGTGTTATTCCTACATACATTACAGCAGAGTCCCTCTTCTACTTCAAGGTTAAAGTAGCTTCTTCTTAGCTAACTACATTATAACTAGAATTCCCAATATCCTTCCAGAAAAGCATCATTCTGTTCCACACACAACTTCTAGCCCCATCTGCGTGTTGGTCCCGCAGTATGTTATGTTCCTGTCCCAGCAATTTTAAAGTTTTCCATCTTCACTGCCTCCCCAAAAACCCACCCTCCCATAAGCTTCTTCATAAATTTTCTCTTTTCAAGAATCTAATCTTAAACAGCAGGTCAAAGCCTCCCCTTTCCATCTCAGATCACATTTAAGCTCTCTCCCAGAACATGGGAATCAAAAGCTAACAGAGAGCAAGTAAAAACCAAAACTTCCATAGAAGACAGCACACAAGCACTAGGACCAGCATCCCTCGGACCAAGGTCAGCACGCCGAAGAATAACCCCACCGCTGGGATTATTGAACACTGCATAAGAGCCATTAAAATTGTTTTTACTGATGATAAGCACATTTAAACAACATCTTAAAAAACAGCCGAATGCAAGGTCACACATTTGTAAAACACCAGCCCTACTATAGGAAAGGGAATTGTATCACGGAAGGCAATGACATTAAGGTGTCTGGGCAGCACTGCAGATACCACGTGAACATTAATTCCTGACACGAGCCTCTAGCAAAAAGGACTAATGGGAGCCTTGAAAAGGAGTATCAAGGAGAAAGATGGCATTATCTCTTTATATCGCATCAGTGAGATCAATAATGGACTGTCACCCTTCTATTCAGGGACCAACACCTTAATACGATGTTGAAAGCCAGAAATGCTGGTAGAAATAAATACAAGCATGATCACAGACCTGAAAGTCAAGTCTTTTTAACAAAAAAGGTAGAGGGATTACTTAATTATCACCAAACGTTACCAATTAGAAAATAATCCAGTTATTTTTATTATCTAACAAAGCAAATGTACAGAAAGATACAACGACTAGGAGTTCAGTCAGAAAAACTTTTTTTTAAAGTTTCACTTCATTTTGGGAAGTGGAGATAATTCATGACATTAATAATTAACAGATAATGCAACAAAGACATTTCAATCAAAGGTTATTAAATTCAGCACAATCAATGATTAGACAAGACTCTACAGCCTGCAATGACTAAGGCGTCCAAGCGCTGTACTCCTAACGGTCCTCCCGACCTCCAACACTGAAGCTAACTTACCGAAAAGGTGTATGGAAAATAGCACACCTAGATCACATTATAGTCACCCCGAATTTTACTTTCAGTAACTAGAGGAATTTAACAGGTATAGCTGGACTGCCATATAGCCAAGTCTCTCATTCAAGACGGGTTCACGTTACTGTGGCAGCGCAAACTGACGACTGTAAAACACACAGCTCCAGTTTCCTTTTGCCAAACCAAAAGTTAGGTTTTTCAGTTTAAAAGTTAGGATTTTTAGTTAAAACGCAGAACACGAGGGCAGCAGATGACCCCCCCTTCCCCCAAAACCACACACAACAGGTGACAGTAGCCCAATGAGCCTCCAGCGTTTCAGAGGTCAGGGGCAGGAGAGGAAGTCCGGCTGCCAAAAAACACAGTGTCCACAGGCACCTGACATACCCAAACCTCGGGTCAGGGGCGGGGGGAGGTTTACTTACCCTTCTCCCCACTTAACCTGTTGAGCAGCCTCTCCCACACACAGTGCCCATTTTTCCCCCAAATCTGGGGCCAGCTTCCCCTCCGTACGTGCATCCATCCCCTCCTTGCCCATACCTGGTGATCATCCCATACAAAGCCCCCCCAAATCTGTTGATCAAGGTTGGTTCTCAACTCCCTCCCCAAACACCCTCCCAATCCTGTTGACCACCCCCTCCCTCCCACAGCCCCCCCAAATCCTGCTCTACAGACCCACCCCCACACACAGCCCCCCACATCCCGCTGGCCTCCCCCTCCCCCACACACAGCCCCCCCAAATCCTGCTGTACAGGCCCTCCCCCACACACAGCCCCCCCAAATCCTGCTCTACAGACCCACCCCCACACAAAGCCCCCCCAAATCCTGCTGTACAGACCCACACACAGCCCCCCCAAAATCCTGCTGTACAGACCCTCCCCCACACACAGCCCCCCCCAAAATCCTGCTGTACAGACCCTCCCCCACACACAGCCCCCCCCAAAATCCTGCTGTACAGACCCTCCCCCACATACAGTCCCACAACCCTGCTGACCACCCCCTCACTCACATACAGCCCCCCCAAATCCTGCTGTACAGACCCACCCCCACACACAGCCCCCCAAAATCCTGCTCTACAGACCCTCCCCCACATACAGCCCCACACATCCCGCTGACCTCTCTCCCCCACACACAGCCCCCCCAAAATCTTGCTGTATAGGCCCTCCCCCACATACAGTCCCCCAACCCTGCTGACCACCCCCTCCCACACACACAGTCCCCCCAAATCCTGCTGTGCAGGCCCTCCCCCACACACAGCCCCCCACATCCCGCTGACCTCCCCCTTCCCCCCACACAGCCCTTCCCCCCCTCCCCGCGCCTGGCGGCCGGGCCTCCCCTCCCCAGCCCCTCCCCAGCCCGGGGCTCAGGCCACCCCGGGCCGCCCCAGCACCCCTCGCCGGCGGTGGCGGGGCCCGCGCTCCCCACGGAGCGGCCGCCACCGCAGCGCCGCCCGCCGCGGCCTCCCCGCGCAGGCCACGGCCAGGGCCCGGCGCAGGCCCGGCAGCCCGCCGCGGCGCGGGGCGGCCCAGGGGCGAGGCCGGGGCCGAGGCCGGGACTCACTCGGGCAGGTAGGTGGAGGAGAAGCTGCTCCAGCGATGCAGGGTGTAGCCCAGCACCCGGCTCTCCGGGCCCGCCGGCCCCGCCGCCGCCATCTTGTTGTCAGCAGCGGCAGCCGCGGCCCCGGCAGCGACCGCGGGGGGCGGGGCCGTGCTCTTAAAGGGGCCGCGCGGGCGGGGGCCGGCGGGGCCTGTGGGGCGCGGCGGGGGCGGGGGCCTGAGGTGGGGCCTGGGTGGGAGGACGGGCCGTGGGGCCTGGAGGGTGACACCTCCTGGAGTTGGGGGGCTGTGGGTCTCAGGGAGATGCCCCGTGGGGCTGCTGTTGGGCTCAAAGGGATGCCCTGTGGGGCTGAGGTGGGGCTCAGGGGGATACCCTGTGGGGCTGAGGTGGGCTGTGGGTCTCAGGGAGGTACCCCGTGGAGCTGAGGTGGGGCTCAGGGGGATGCCCTGTGGGGCTGCGGTGGGCTGTGGGGCTCAGGGAGGTGCCCCGTGGAGCTGAGGTGGGCTGTGGGGCTCAGGGGGATGCCCAGTGGGCTGAGGTGGGGCTGTGGGGCTCAGGGAGGTGCCCCGTGGAGCTGAGGTGGGGCTCAGGCGGATGCCCTGTGGGGCTGTGGTGGGCTGTGGGGCTCAAGGAGGGGCCCTGTGGGGCTGAGGTGGGGCTGTGGGGCTCAGGGAGGTGCCCCGTGCAGCTGAGGTGGGGCTCAGGCGGATGCCCTGTGGGGCTGCGGTGGGGCTGTGGGGCTCAGGGAGGGGCCCTGTGGGGCTGAGGTGGGGCTCACAGGAGGTGCCCTGGGGGGCTGAGGTGGGCTGTGGGTCTCAGGGAGATGCCCCGTGGGACTGCTGTGGGGCTCAGAGGGATGCCCTGTGGGGCTGAGGTGGGCTGTGGGTCTCAGGGAGGTACCCCGTGGAGCTGAGGTGGGGCTCAGGGGGATGCCCTGTGGGGCTGCGGTGGGCTGTGGGGCTCAGGGAGGTGCCCCGTGGGGCTGAGGTGGGCTGTGGGGCTCAGGGAGGTGCCCCGTGGGGCTGAGGTGGGCTGTGGGTCTCAGGGACACACCCCGTGGAGCTGCTTGTGCGGCTCAGGGGCACGTGCCATGGGGCTGCCTTGGGCTGTGGGGCTCAGGGGCATGCCCCATGGGGCTGAGGTGGGCTGTGGGGCTCAGGGAGACGCCCCATGGGGCTGGAGTGGGGTGTTCATTGCTGGAGGGGGCATCTCCTTTCCTGGCCCCACAGCAGCCCTGACCGCGGGTGGGTGCTTGGGAAAGGGATCTAGGAAAATCCCAGTGGGATTTGATCCCATGCCGGCTCCTGCACCAATCCCTGTCATGGGTAGCACAGTTATCCTCCCTTGCACAATTTGCTCAGCCAAATACTTGTCCATGTATTCTTAAACTTCCCAAGAAGCTTGTTTTGACACTTCTGCCAATTTTTTAATACTGGGTGGGTTTTGGTTTTTTTCCGAGAAGGAGTTAAAGCTATTAAAGTCACCATAAATAACAGTAAATAGATAAATAAAATAACAAGTGAAATGAAAATGCGGATGATCGAGTGGTGCCCAGATTTAGCATTTGACCAACAGTCCCATTCGAAAACAATTGCAAACTGCGCGCTGGGTGCCCGAATTAATCAGGGTTTTTTTCCTTGGGTCGTTTTTTTGGTCCATACAGCAGCTTGTCTATGTGCTTCATAGAGAGGCAACCTGGAAGTCCAGGCTGTGGGAAGGAACCGAAGTGGTTTCCCATGTCTTGCGCGCTGTTGTATTTAATAACACCTTTATTTCTTTTGCTGTGGATTCTAGGGAATAACTTGTTTTTAATCATTTCCTCCTTTGCAGTTGATGCTGCTGAATAATTCGCCAGCAGCACTGGTACCTCTGTGGATCTGCACTGCCGTGCTCAGTTTGGAGGGAAACTCCCGTCAGGATCTCCAGACCTGCACCAGGGTGTTTTTCAGTGCTTTGGCCCACTGCATAGCTGCATGCTAGGAGTTTGGCTCTGAAACCCCAAACACCTACAGGACGGGCACATAAGTTGGACATTCTTTGATGTGTTTCTCCATCTGAGGTTGTTGTAGGGTTTTTCCTGAAGAAGGGAGATGGTTTCACCCAGAGCCTCCACCAAAGCAAGGGGGAGGCTCGGGACATCCCTGGGGCAGCTCTGGGCTGCTTGAGAAAGCAGAGGAGGTATTTCAAGACCAGGGGGAAAAAAAAACCAAACAAATAAACAGCTGTCTGTTGGAAATGACAGATTGGAGAGATATTATCAGGCAGGACAGCAAGATGCCTGGCTAGATTAAATTAGCACAGGGATTTTTATTTTTTTTCCCCCTTTATTTTAGGAAAGTGAGTGAGAATGTGGCAGCAAAATCTGCCTGTGGATGAAAAACTCGTTCAGCAGCCTTAGAGGCTGAACATCTACTGGGTATTTTAAAAGCGAGATGGAGCAGTGAGTGCTTTATCTCAAGACCCCTTCCCAGGAGGGGTGTTTGCAGCGTTTTCACTGGTATGAAAGCCACACAGCTCTGCAACAGCACAACAAAGTCAGTGCATGAGGCACAAACATCCACACCTCCCTCCGCTGCTGCACAAACGAGGCTTTTTGAATTTTGTGACCTTCCTGTGGCATTTCAGACTTCACTTATCCAAACTTCTGACTGCGGGCATCCCCATCCCAAAATTACCACAGGAGTATTAAAAGAAATAGTTTACTAGGGATCTCACTAACAATATACTCCCAACCCCAGAGGAAGAGACCCTACCTCAGCATTTGGAGCCTCGCTAACAACCAGCCTGAGAAGAGCAATGCCATGTAAAACCTGTGACATTCGAATATGAAATTTAGGGGATTGCGAGCGACCGGTGGGCCGCAGCCCCGCAGCAGCTGGGAGGAGGAGAAGGAGGCGTACGAGGGAGAGCCAGCAGCCCCCGGCTCACCGCTGCACAGTGCAAACCACCCCAGGAGTTTCTCTGCCCGGTATCCTGTTACCACTTGAATCAAGACCTGGATGCCGAGCCAGCTTATTTTTAGCGCATTGTGGACTTAAACTGAAGCGAACGCTGGTGAAATACGCAGTACTGACAGCCCTGGAAAATCTTTATTCATCTGCAGCACAGGCAGCAGGAAAGGCTGTGAGGAAGCAAAGCAATCTCGAGCTGCAAACCAAGTCTCCCAGTTTCTCAGGCTCAGCTTGCCCAGCGCTATGCAGTTACTGACAGTCGCTGGGAGAGGGTTTTTCCACGCTCTGAGTGGACCAAGCATGGTGGGGAGGAGCGCGATGTGCAGAGGAGCGTCGTGCTGCAGATTTGGACAGCCTGCAAGTCTCCAGCTGAGCTCTCTGCATCCCGATCAGGGCGGCTGCCGGAGCTCAACTGCGGCAGTGGTGGGGCCATAAAAATGGGAGAGACTCGGAAAACATGAGTATCTGAACCTCGCTTTGCTAGTCCAGGGCCATGCTGCGTTTGCTGTGCTAATGCAATGCCAGATCCGTGCAGCCTGGGGGGTCCAATGGCACCGACACTGCCCCGTGCTGCCTCCGGCAGCAATTCAGACCTGCTGCTTTAGGGAAAAACCACAAAAAGGGCACTTATGAAGCAAACAGCCTGTTTCTGATCCCCCCGCTTGGGACCTTGCTGAAACCATCCAGCATGACTCGGTGCCTGCCAAACCTGAGATGGCAAGGTAGATCCATGCTGCCTGTGGCTGGCTGCTTTGGGAGGACGGGACCACAGAGGGGACCCGAGAGCTTTTCTGGCCGCAAAAATGGATCCCTTTGGCATTTGGGGCACAGCCTGCCAGAAAGCCAGGAAGACCCTGGACGGGTGCCTTGGACAGTAGCTGGAGTTGCTGGGAGAGGCCGGGGTGACCACACGAGATGTCCCCCACATCTCTTTCTTTGCCAGGAGGATGCACACACGGCGTTCACATGCTTGTCATCAGTAAGCTTGAAATCCAACCACGGGCAGCTCAGGGATTTGACAATTGTTTATGTCTGCTTCGAGACAAATATCTCATTCCCCCTGTCACAAACTTGCTCCTCTACTGCGCGTGTGTTTCAAGTTTCCTCATGCAAAACCTGCGTGGGTGTTTGGATATGTAATGAGCACATAGTTCAGGATGAAAACAAGTTGCGTGGAAGAGCCAAGTAACGCCAAAAAAATGAAAGCAATACAAACAACAACATGGCACGCGGCCATACCAGCTAGATCGTGGGCCAGCCGGATCTCACGTACTCCCCGGAGCTGCAGAGCCGATCAGCTGTTGGAAAAAGAGACCTTTAAAGACAAGCGAGAGGAAATAGCACTGGCAGTGCAGGCCACAGCATGTTTCCTTCCAAAGCAGGACAGAGCCAAGGACATTAGGCAGAGCTGTAACATTTGGGGTCTCGTTGCTCAGCCGTGAAGTAAGGCAAAAACCTCAAGTGGGCTGCAGTTGTGTAAACTCCTATGGTTTTCTGAGCTGAAGTGGAGCACTGGCCTGACAGGATATTGTCGTACCACATTTTGGCGATGCTCACTCACCTAACCGAGCCCCTCTGCAAAGCCAGGGCTTCATTTTAACTTAGTACATGGTGCAGGGGGAATAAACCCACCTGCCCATGCTAGACCTGGGCTGGAGACCATCTTCCCAAGCTAAATGTGTGATCCCTCCCATAGCGTCATCAAAGAAAATTACCTCTGACCTGTGGGCAAGGCTGGAGCGGGACTAGAGGCAATTCCAAAAAACTCCCCAAACTGACCTCACTCATCATCATCTCTCATTTTGATGTCACGATGGGAAAAAAAGTGGCAAAGCTGATTAAGAGACCTGTTTTCCGTAGGGCCTCAATGCATTTCCCCACTGAAAAGGGGCAAGAGCAGGCCTCAAAGACAGGTTATTTCAATTTTGCCCCATTTGGGGAGAGGGATCATCTGTGCCTCCTTACAACATGGTAAAACAATACCTCCTTCAACGTAATAAAATAACTCTCCTGATCTAGGCCCTGATCCAAGCATCTGCTCCTAGGCCACACACTTAAATACCTGCTTGAGTCCTCTTCACCACCTCTTGTAGCATCCGTCCTTTGGTTAAAGGCTTAAATCAGTGAAAGAGCTCACTAGCAATCCAGAAGATTGAAAGGGGCCTGAAATACCAGCGCCTCCATATGCACATTGGCATAATTCTTCGCATAAAAGCCAGCTTTAAAAGGCTTGTTTTACAAAGCACAAGTATGCATTTTTTCGAATCAAGGTCAGTAACTCAGCTTCATTCACCAGTCTCCAGCTGCAAAACAGCATGCCCCAGACAATGGGGGAGAGTGTATCTGAGTCAGAAGATGCCTTTTAAGGGATGCAAGTGGCTCCAAGCCACATCGAGGAAAGAAGATCTCCTTGGTACCCTTGCGTGCTCAGCCCCATCTGAACTGAAACAGGGCACCCGAGGGCAGGAAAAGCTGGTGAGATGGGAACAGCAGCACAAATCGCACTCGCACCCTCCGTGCTTTGGTAAAATGCACTTTTGCGATGTCACCCCCGTGTCACCCTCTCCGTGCCCACCAGCGTGACACGCCCCCACGCTCGGCTCCGCTCCACGATTCAGCGAGCACTCGTAGGAAGCAGATGAGATGCTTGCGGCTGCGCCTCGGGCTAAAAATATTTGCTCCTCTCTTCCCCCCAGGCAGGTGCGCTCATCCTGGGCAGGGCTGCTCCCCCAGGGATGGTGCTTGCACGCCAGGCGTGCGCTGCTTATGGCACACTGCAGTTCAACGCTTCTCCCTTTTCTATGTGGAGTGCTTGGGTGGTGTGATTATTTCTCTGAATCACCCAAAGAGGATGCTCTGTCCTGTGTTTCAGATGCAAAATGTGCCTTGGAATTCAATAGCTGCTATAGTGCCATAATTATACATTTTGTGGAGTACTTAGTCACAATGGCTAGAGCTCTTGTTATTAGGTTTGGACTCCTGTTGCTTTATTTTAAAGACCTTTCTGATAAAAACTTTCTGCATTAAAAATAGTTTATTTCAGCATTTGCTTCCTCCAAAGATAGCCCCACGTCATGGTTGTGATGGAGCACTGGTCACCAAATTGATAGTAGGAAGGATGGGGCTTGCAGCCTGCTTTCTGTCATGGTGCTCCAAGACGCACATCGAAGTCGGCTTCAATGACACCAGTGAAACATTCCCCAGGATCCAGGAGCCCTTGAGCGCTGATCCTGGCAACGTTGCTATCTGCGGTTTGGAGACGACTCACACTGTCTGCCTGGAGCATCCGCACCTTCCCAGGTGCTCCTGTTCCCCTTGGCAGTATGAAGAAGGTGGACTCCTTGGGTGATCCTAGAGGATGATTCAGCCCATCACAATGGGACACGTCTTGGGCGAGGCTGAATCACTCTCCGGAGGTGCTGGTCTTTTTATACCCACTCTGGAAGAAGCTCAGCTGTAGTGCAGGCAGCTGAGTTGGGTAAGACAAGCCCAGCGCTCAACATTGCTCCTCCGAATGGCAGGGATGCTCTCCACCCTACACGGTAGGATTGGCCTTTCCCCTATTAACCTCTTTTTGTGCCCGGATTTTCCCGTCTGGAAAATGGAGCTAAATGCTTAATTGCCTACTTTCTAAGGAGTCAGGCAGGATAATTAGCTAATGTTTGGGTAATGCGTCATAGGGTAAGAGTGCTAAGTAGTATTGCTGTCAGCAGCACAGTGGGAAGTGAAGGACTCAATCTTGTTTTTCAATCAGGAATGTCACGGTCTCCCCTAAGTTCATTGTTCCCATTAACTAGTCTGCGGAGGGCAGGGGACTTGTGCAAAGTGTTTAAAGGAAGAGGATGCCAGGGGACAGCGGAGAGCTGTTTTCGATCCAGGAGAAGAGCTGTGAGAATAACTGGGTGGATTTCGGAAAGAGAAAACTGCCAATGATGACAAAAGCAGGGAATATGCCTGAGACTGCATGGAAAGGGCTTACATCTGTAACTGTGGCGTAAATATTCAATAGCAACATCCTCTGAGTAACAAAAGTGCATCAGGGAAACTTTTCTTGCACTGCATTTATTGCATTCATGCAGTGCAGCAGGAAGCATGATACAGACACCCATCTAACTCGCCCTAGGGACTGGAGTAGATGACCTAAAAGAGATTTCACATCTTTAATTTTTATTATTCTGCAAATTACGTTATGGATGAACTTCAAGCCTTTCTCATGTCCGCTGATCATAATTGATGAGATTTCAATTGTGCCTCCTTGAAGTTAAACATCTGAGAGACACTTTGGTTAATAGTTTGCCTTTCAGAGCAGTGCATTAGCTCTCTTGTGCTCCTGTCCGCTTAATTTAGAGCGAGTGCCCAAGAGTGGTGCAATTAAGGAAGGAATCTTGGGCTGAAGCTCTCGATGCTTTCAAATGACCAGCAGACCCTTCAGTGCCAGCTTGTTTTTACAGTAGCTGGAACAATGCTTTCCGTGACTCACTACTAATTATGCTCTGGGTTCACAAACAAATGTTTTTAACCTCTTCTTACTGTATCTGAAAATTATTAACCATCAGTGCTGTCCCAGTGCCCTCCTGGTAGTGCCGCTGTGATCTGTCATCCCACCTCTGCAAGCCTGGCTCTTTTGCTTTCTGGCCGTGCCAGGAAAGCACATTCTCCCTTTGCGTCTTTTCTAAACAAGCTGACATTTCTCACACTCTCTATTTATTTTCTTGTCCTGGAGACAGTCTCATGCTTTGATCCATGCAAAAGATGACTTTTCCAGTGAGGTTGCTGGGCTCTCCCTGTTTCCTGTTGAGTGTCCAGCCACAGGCCATGTGGAGATTATGCCAACTCCCTTCTCTTTTCCCTGGTGATGGTTAGCCACCATAAACTGTCTCAGCGGCTTCTGCCAACGGTTCTGCACCCTGTCGCCCTGTATGGTGCTTGGGATCTCCATAGTCAGGAGCCGGGAGAGGAGGAACATGGATAACCTGGAACTGATCCTCTCCACCACTTGCATTCCCCGGTCTTTGCAGCACGGTCCATAAGGAGGAGTGATGCCTGACTTCCAGAAAATGAAAGCATCCTTTCACTTGCCAGGCCTGACAAAATGAAAATCTACGGACACATTGCCGTGGTGCATTGCCTGCTGTAAGACAGCCACGTGCCAAACCCGCCACCCCATCCCGGTGCTCCCTGTGGAGGGGTTGTGCCCAATCTCTGAAGTCTCAGAAAGGCTGCTTTATTCTGGAGAGTTACAGAATCACAGAATCACTACAGTTGGAAAAGACCTGTAAGATCATCAAGTCCAACCATCAACCAACACCACCATGCCCATTAAACCATGTCCCACAATGCCACGTCCACACGTTCCTTGAACACCTCCAGGGATGGTGACTCCACCACCTCCCTGGGCAGCTTATTCCAGTGTCTCACCACTCTCTCAGTAAAGACATTTTTCCTAATATCCAGTCTGAACCTCCCCTGGTGCAACTTGAGGCCTTTTCCTCTTGTCCTATTACTCATCACTTGGGAGAAGAGACCAACACCCACCTCACCGCAAACCCCTTTCAGGTAATTGTAGAGAGTGATAAGGTCTCCCCTCAGCCGCCTTTTCTCCAAGCTAAACAACCGCAGCTCCTCAGCCGCTCCTCATAAGACTTGTGCTCCAGACCCCTCACCAGCTTCGTCGCCCTTCGTCGCTTCCTGTTGTGTCTATTCCTGGTTTTGTACTAAGTAGGTGGAAATACCAGCAGCAGTTCTGGGAAGGGCAGGGCTTGGTGAAGGATATACTTATTCATCAAGATCACCCTCCAGGCCATGGCTAGATGCTCCACTTAAGACCCTCTTCGGCACTCAGGCACTCATGCTCCACTCAAGTGGAAAATAAGGGGAACACACTGCTCCCATGAAGAGGAATGAATTTTCCTTCCACCAAAGAGAGAGATAATATTATGTGAAGGAATAAGCATCTTCTCTCCGTGCAAGTCATTAAGGGGATCTCAAGTTGCATTTTTTTCCTCCAGAGGTTGTCCCAGCAGCAAATCCACCCAAATAGCCTCCTCTGTACTGTTCAGAGCCCAATCCTAAGGGCTACTCCCTGCCAAAAGACAGTTTTGGGGGGATTAAGGTGACACATGGGACAGGACTGTTTTTCCTATAGTTCCAGAAGTTTTCAGTCCATTGCAGGACAGCATTTCCATTTTCTGGGGAGACGGGAGGGCCGCGTACCCCGCAGGAGGCTTTATTTCGCACCAAGCTCAGTTTCTCCTGCCCCGTAGGAAGCACTTTCGCAGGAGCCACAGATGGGCATGGACTGGTGCCTGAGCCTGTTCAGACACTGCTAGTCTCTGTGGTTACGTGGTTTTGCAATCTGCTTCCTGGGAAGAGGAGAGAGACAACGGTCCTGTGGCTGCTGAAGGCTTGGGATGGACTCATGCTTACGGGCAGTCATCTGTGTGGGCTTGGCAGCCAGAGCTCAGAGGTTTGTGGGCTGCATGAGTGCCATCCATGCTGCTTTCCCAACCTGCTCCCACATCCATGGATTGGCTGTGGGGCTCAGGGGCCTCCTCATGTAGTTGAGAATGAGGAGTCCAGTGCCAGATGTGCCAGAGAAGGAGGATACCCTACCCAAAGCCAGAGAAGAGAGACAGGAGAATGACCCAAGTCCTTCACTACGGGCACCTGGAAAAGCGCAGTCCAGAGAGTATCAGCCCAACACATGCTGGAATAAAAAAAGCTTCCACCTAACCCCATCCAGTATGGATTTTCCATTGCTGGTTTAGACTGGGACACAGGACAACATTCAAATCGTGTCCTGAAGTGGTGCTGCATGCCACAAGACAAGCAGATCCCATTTTCTCCTGGTTCAGGGTGTAACAGGATGGACACCTGCAAAAGGCAGCTTGCCTTTCTTCAGTCTGGACACCCAGCAAGGGACTTTGCTTCCTGCACAGGTCATCTCGCATTACCTGTTGATGTATTCATGTTCTTCCAGGCTTATGTGGGGGAAATTCAAGGTCATTGGTCACTGCTGGGAGAGAAGGAGTTTGCTTTGCATAAGCCCCAAGGTAAGAGCCTTTATACGAGCACTTTGTTCTTGGGATTTGTCTCAATGGGGCCTAAGGCTGCCTGTGCCCTTCTGCAAGGGGAGCCCGTGGGAGCTCTCCAGTTCATCCTCTTATCTTCCCTGAGACCCTTATTTCTGCCCTTTGCCATGAATTCAGTCATCTTTGTCAAAGATGGAGAATCTGGCTCCACGCAAAACTGGAAGCTCGAGGGTGTGCCGTAACCTCACCAAGTATGTACCTACACATACCCCAAAGCTACGGATTTACTCACAGTTCCTAACTCCCTGCTTGCCCTGTATGTCTGGGGAGCACCTACCACCCATGCCTGCTGTGGAGCCCTAAAAATGAGCCCAGGGGAAGCAGAACAGCCGTGCCTCCTCTGGCAGGACAGCAGCAGCAGACATGGCTCCCCCCAGGAATACACAGCTCCGAGGATAAAAATAACTTGTTCTGGAAATGGAAAAAGGCAAAGCAAGCAAAGAAGAAAGCATGAGTCAAGCCAGGTTTGCACAGGGAAAGGGAAAGTGAGGGGAAGAGCAACAACAAAATACTGAGCCAGAGGATCAATTCTACAGAACAGTTAGAGGGGGTCGAAGGGCTTGCAAAAATGGCAGCCCAAGAAGTACCAGAGAGACAAGTCTATCTCTGGAGGACAAGGACTAGAAGATATATACTTGCTCTGCCTGACATCGCTTGGGCAATGCTGGAAGGGATGGCCACAAAAAGCACATCCCCAGGGGTGCTCTGAGCCCCGTGCAAGGCTTTCCTCTCACAGCACTGGCCCCACCAAGCTCCTCCACCCCAAGCACCTGCCCCAGCTCCCCACGCGGCTCCTTTGCTGCCGACCCTGTGGCCATGAAGAAGGGTTTCCTCCTCCTAAGCCGACTGAGTTGCCAACATCCAGCCAACAGAGAAAGTGGCTGGGTAACGTCAGGAACTGATGAAGATCACGGCCACGGGCAGACTGGAGGTGCCAAACCTGCCCACAGTGACTGCTGGGGTGTCTTATGTCGAGTGATTCAAGCCGCCCACTGCTCCTGCCCGCTTAGACCTTGGCTTCCCCTGCTGCCAGCAAGAAGCAGTCACGTCTCGCTGTGTAGGCATCTAGAGTACATGACTGAATGCAAAACCAGCTAGCGATTAAAAAGAAGGTAACTCCAAGAAAATGCTTGCATGTATTAGAAAAGGACAGCATGTACTCCAGACTGCTGAGAGAGGAAAAGAAGCAACAGCGGTGACCTTTTTTACACGATGGAAAACCTGGGAGATAGCTGGGAACTTGGAAAAGAGGTCAGGAAACGGAAAGAAGAGCAATCTTGGAAATTTTTACCTGGCAATTCTGACTTTGGTCCTGAATACAGCAAGGGGAAAGGCACAGTGCAACATAAATCTCTGACCATTTAAAGGATGATGGAAAAACAAAAGTTAAGCTGTGGGGCTATCAAGAACACGTAGATGGAGAGATTTCTTATCGTTCTATAAAATGAGTGGATGTGGGAACACCGTAAGGCAATATATCAACTCACTTGTGAAGAATTTGATGTAGTGTCTAACAAAGCCCTGGGTTTTTTAAATTATTTTCTCTTGGTTTGGATCTGAACATCGGCACACAGGCTGAACATTACAATTTAAAGGTCCCCTCAGATGACCACATGGTATCTTGATTCCTCCCAGATAAAGTTTAAGCATCTCTGTTAATGACCCCATCCCTCTGTTGAAGAAGCTGTCCCTCTGCAGACATGAAACCACTGCATTCATCTGCCTCCTCCAACCTCAGTGCAGAGAAGACTCGGCAAAACACCGCATCCTCAGGGACGGAGGCGGGGAAGTGAGAAAGCCAGCAAATGAGTCATCCGAGCCTTACAGGCAAGATTTGCCTGGGATCTGCGCTGTGCAGGAGGAGAAGAGCCATGCAAGGGGCTTGCAGGAAGCTGATGCTGGTCCTGCAGGGACTCTGGTCCCTGCCCAAGGACCATCCTGTGTTATCCTCATCATCATCAAGACCTTAATGAAAGTGTGCACCAGACCCTGACATGTCCTTATCTCCCTCTCTTGTCCTGCAGGTCCAGGAGCCATCTCTGCTGGCTTTCCGTCAGTGAAGAAGTGCTGCCTTCTGAGAGGATGCAGCAATGGTTTGTGGCCAAAATCCTAAGGGATGTAAATGTAGGCCACGATGCAAGACAAACTGGCTTTCCAACTGTGCGTGGCAAGAATGGCCCCTCATTAAGGAACTGAAACGCAATCCATTGAGGCTGTCTTTTGCAACATGCCGAAGACCTGATTATGGTCATTTTCCTCCCTGCTTCCATTGCATGCCTGGGAAAGGGATGCAGTAATTAAAGTTTGAATCTCATTAAAACCCAGAAAGTGCTTGGCTTTCTGAGAATCCAATTATCACAAATGCTACGTAATGCCAGTCAGGGCACGGCTTGTTTTTGGTGTTTGGAATTATTTTTGTTAAACATACAAATACGGTGTGAAATCAAATTTTCCAGACGATGTTGAAAATCCAAAGAGGGCACAGTTACAAAAGCAATGCAAGGCCTGGAGAAAACGCCTTGGAGAGGGAGGCAGAGGCTGCAAGCACTCCGCTCACCAGAAAGAGGAAGGGGGGGAACACAGCAATGCTGCAAAAGGGGGACAAAGCAGCGGTGCCCGAGCAGCAGGGATGATGTTCATCCTGCCCAAAGCCCTCCAGGGCCAATCTGGCTGGGTCTGGACCAGCATCCCATCGATGTGGTAGGTCCCAGCTCCTGGCTGGTGACCTTAGGCACAGAGCAGTGGCCTGCCTGCCATGGCTCAACCACGTCCTGACCTGTGCTGGCTCACTGCACGGCTGTTTGGGTTTCGCAGGTGGAAAGTCCTCGAGTTAATGGGCAGTCCAGTGTATATCCATGGGATGGGCATGAACTGGGAAATGACGTGAGCCCGGCAGCAAGAGATGAAGCTGCTCTTCCTCTCCCTCCTCAATGTAGCAAGCTCTACAAAAACGCATTGCTGGAAGCAGAAGCCTGCCCCCTCAGAGGAAATTGATCTTTCTAACAAGCGGTTGACCGTGGAGAGGGAAGAGGTGGGGTCTCCATCCTTCGCTGGGATGGGAGCCTTTCTGAGGACACAAGCCACTTGTCTCAGCACACCTACAGCCAGCCCCGTGGCCGCGGACCTACTCCGTGGTCTTTTCCCCACGCACTGGCAGGCTGCAATATCTGCAGAACCCTTCTGAAACATCTTCCCCCTCTGCTCCCAGCTTGTCCCCGGGCTGTGACCCCAGGGTTTTGCTGACAGTGAGTGTGGCAGCAGCCATGCAGCCAGGGGTTATAGAGCATCACCCCTAACTGGCGCCGGCAGTGGGACTTGGGATGCCTGGCTTTGCTGTGCTGCTCGGATGCTGACTCACCAGGGGAATGGGGACAAGGCACTTCACTGCTTTGTGCCTCAGTTTTCTCAGCTGTAAATGCGTATTAAAACAATAACCTAATTTGCCAGGGTGCTGACAACCTCCAGCAGTGATAGTGAGGAGCTCTGCCAACCTGGGGTAAAAGGTGCTAGTTAAGTGCAAAATAGTATTATGCTTTTTGTGGCACAGTGTGTCTGCCATACATTACACTTACATAACATTACTTAGCACTTAGTCGGCACTTCACATCTTTAACTAATTACACACAGTCGAGCCATTTACCAGCGTGAACAGAAAAACATCCAATAATGACTGATCTGGAAGCGTTGGACTGATTTCCAGGCTCCTCCAAGAGTCAGAATTGCAGAAGATGGGAAATAGGATTTTGAAAAAGAAAGGCCAAACAAACAAACAAACAGATGCATTAAAAGAGAGAAAAAAATATCAAACCGTGTGTCTGCATCGAAGGACTTGCAGGGTGAAAAAGCCCACTGCATTTTCTCATGGAAACAACCAGCCAGAGCTCAGGCTGCAGCATCTCCAAAGTATATTTAAAATTCACCTCCTCCTTCTTTTTGCAATTAAACACATATTCTTATGCACCTCGACTTTTAAAATAAATAATGAGAATTTTTAGCGCTAGCAATTAAAAGCAACACTGTTTACATTTTAATTAGCTCCTTCAATGTGACTAGCTCAGCTTCTCTCAATCACAAACGGATCTATTTAGAAATGAGACATCTTTATATGCTCTTTGGTTTTCTGTAAACAGTAGCCCTGCTCTACTTTCAGGTTCTGGGGGTAGAGGGAACAGAGAGGCAATCTGCTGGATAGAAAACTCTGCACAGCTTTTCTTCCCGGTGGCGATTCTCTGTGGGACTGCAGAAAAGGAAGTTTATTTTGGAAGTGAGAAAAATAAAGCAAGGTTTTGTTCCAGGAGAACACAAAGATAAGTAGCATCTGTGCAGCTGGAAGTGCTGTATGTGGCTGTGAAGACCATATTTACAGCTGCAAAATGCCAGATACATTCTCACATCCTGGTAAGACTTCAGAAGGCATCAAAGTGCTACCAAGCCGATTTCCAAGATGCATTTTCCACCCACCTTTGGTTTGCGCTTGCAAAATCATCAATCATATTTCGGCTCGGTGCCATCTGTAGGCCTTGATTCAGCGTAGTGAGAGTCGATGAAAGCTTTACCACTGATTTCAGTACAAATAAGTGTTGCTACAGCCTGGAGAATACAGGTGGGGTACATTGGGCTCTAGGGCTCTACATATCAAAACTGTTTCATCTGAACCTTCTTCCACAATTCAACGTCTGCAGGTAGCAGGTTGTAGCCGGCACATCTGCATCTCAGTTGCGAACCTCTTGGAGAAGAGGCAGATGTCAAAACATTGCTAGGAAAGCTTTTGCTGCTAAATAATTCTTCCAAATAAACAGCAACTGTGAACGTGTTGATAAAGCGTGCGAAGGAGAAGCAGGTTCAGAAATCCACAGTTAACAGGAGCGTGGTAGGGTTTTAGCGCTGCTAAGCAATATTCTCCTTTCTGCATCCTCACGCTGCTAAGTGAAGAGGTGTCATTATTTCTGACTCACAAATAAACTCGGTGGCTTGCCTAGGGCAGTGGGGGAAAGCCTCTGGAGCTAGGACAAGGATTTAATGCTTATTTGTGGGAAGTTCTGCCCAAATATCTCTGTGTTCTCTTTCCCAGTGATTTCAGCCCTGGCAGGTTGGGGGAGGAGAAAGTCTAGAGGAGCCACAACGCCTGGGAGCTCTAGCATTGAAAAATGCGTTTACCTTGTCTCTGCCTCAGTTTCCCTCTGTATAAACCACTACAGAGCTCCCTGGCATGGGGTAAATGTAGGGAAAATGCCCTCTAAGGACCAACTATTGTTATGGAGTTGGGAGAGGAGAGGCAATTTGCTGTGATTTGAAAGATAATAAAGTATCCTTGACATGGCTGAGTTTGTAAGGGGAAGGGATGAGGTGTTTGTGTTTTGTCTGGGGTATTTCCATGGGAAATCACGCCTTTGTTCAGGAGAAAAAGGCTGTAAAGATCCTGCCTTGGGCGATTTCTGGTGGTTCCCCCCAGGGATGGCTTCTGCAGAGCTGCGTCCAGGGTGGCAGTGAGTGAACCCCCAGGCTTGTCCCTGCCAGCCCCAGGATCCCCTAAGCCTGTGACCTTCCCTCACTGCTTAGTCTCCTCTAGCTACACAATAAGCAGATAAAATAGTAAGACCTTCAAGAGCTTTGCATTAGCTCGTGCACGTCGTGCACCAGGATCTGCTGGGTGCACGCAGTCAAAATCACACCTGGTTTCTGAGTTGCTTTCAGAGAAATCCTTTCACAGCCTGGTGCTGGGGAAGAAGACCTGAAAGCTAAAATACATGAGAGCCATCCTATAGGGGAATGCAGGCTTGCAGGCTGACATCAATGCTCCCGTTTGCCCCGCGAGGCGATGACCATCGAGTCCGTGTGATTTAGTGATTATTCCCCATGACAGGGCTACAATCTGATACTAAATAGCCGTGGGTTCTTGGTTTAATCACAATAGTGATTTAAAGTGGGATGGTTTTTCCATTTTTTGTGCTTTCTGTGTAATGGGAGTGGTGCTTCAGGCATGAGATGGGGCTCCCAAAAATGCTTCTGCGCTTAAAACGCTCCTGCTTCCCCCTTTCCACAGATGCACATCTGGATGGTGAGTGCAGAAACGCCGGCACAAAGTCTGTCCCCCACAACAAGGCCAGCGCAGGGGACATCTGACCCAAAGCCAGAAGCCTCCCCGCTATTTTGGGAGCAGCCCTCGCCAGCGTCTCTCGTTGGGGCACTGAGCTGCAGGCAGCCCAAAGTGACGAAGCTGTCAGCAAGGGCTGATTCCTCCAGGTGGTGTAGCAGAGCCTGGAGGCAGCACGGCAAGTGTAGGCAAAATCAAAGCTGTCACAGCTGGTTACGGCTGTGTGGTGTGAGGTTGAGTCGCCAGTTCCTTGGAGCCAGAGGATGGCATGATGCTTTGAAAAGGAGCCTGTGGCTAATCGGCACCATCCGTTACAGCATCAGTGCTAGGCAGCTCCCACTGTAAGCCTGAAGGACCACCCCAGCCTCCCTAAACTACTGCGTCGTGCTGTCTTGCTGCTTCAAGGCTGCACTGAGTTTTATATTTTTCCAGCCAACCATCCACCCCCTCTCCACTTCTCTCCAACTCAGCTGCTCATCCCAATGCAAGAGTCTGCCACATGCACTCTTGTGATGAGTTACACTTTAGAGGACCTTCCTAAACCTGATTCTCACAGACTGGGAATGGACGGGCAACCTTGGACATGCAGCTTGTGAATGGACCTCAGCAGGGCCACGGAGAGGATTGCATAGAGATAGAAAGCAAGTCAGGGATTTGGGTTTTTTTAAATCTATGCTTGAAGGGACAGTAAAAGCCAGAGGTGAGGAAGAAGGCTGGAAAATCCCATGCAAGGCTCTACCCAGGGCTGAAGGCCAGGAGATTGTCCAACGTAAAAGCTGGCCAAGGCTGAGTCTCACGAGGCTCCACAAGGATGGGGAGCCATGGACAGATGTGCTCTCCTGGATCCTGGATCCACTGGGCGTGCTCCCCCTCCAACCGCTCCTCCCCACCCACCAGCTGCTCCAGCCTGTTTAGCATGAAGCAGCATCACTCATCGGAGCGGACGCGGTGGATTTGGTGTCAGGATGGTACTCGCCATTGACAGAGTGGTGCAGATTGTCCTTTACAGCTGAGGACGGTAACAATTAGCTAGGGCACGGTGACATTTCCAGCTGGTACAGCCCTCTGCAGAGTGAACATCTGCCCATGGCTGGAGAATAGAGGGAGATAACCAAGCAGGAGCCTTTTGAGACAGTTAAGGCTTGCTGGGAGGAGGACAGCAAGCCAGGCAGCAAAACTAGTTGGACTTCGTTGAAGGATTAAGAAATGCTTTTACACCCAAAAATGTAGCAGGGAGGTGAGTGAGGGGGAAAACGACACTATTAGCAAGCCAAAAGGGCCAATACTCTGAGCATTCCTTAAAATCTTGTCCTCCGAGTGCAGGGAGAAAGGAGAGGAGAATGATAAAGAGGAAAAACGGGTTCTTGAGAAATTTTATATTTAAGAAATCAATCTGTGTAGGTTGCAGATATCATCTGGTATTCATTTTCAGCTGCTAATAACAAGATTAGTTAATGAACATATTGATCCTTGGGTGGCTATATTTTAAAAATCTTTGGACAATATGATCCTGAGAGGCAGAAGAAAGGAAATGTGGTGGTGATTTAAAACAAAAAAGGGAAGAATATAATTCTGGCAATCACCAGCCTATAAAAATAATAGAACGAATAGTTAAGAAAAAATCATGATGAAATATTTAGAGCTTGGTTCTGTCCGCACAATAGTGTCGATGGGGAGAAACTTTGCAGAAGCCAGATGCTGAATAAAATTACCATGAGACAAGAGTCAGACTCAAGGGATGATGGGCACAGAAAACTGCCAGGTTTTCTTCTTTTCCAGCTCTTTTTGGTGCGAAGAGGAATGCTGTTAGAGAATGGCACAGCCAGAGGATGAAGACAGCACAGCCTTTATGGACATGTGTTTTTATTTTGACTAATATATTTTGCTTCTTTGTCTTAGGAAATAAAAAAAGTAGAAAAAAATGCATTGGTCTGAAATGTGGTTTGTACAAACTGAAAACGCATTGAAATGCAGTAAGTAATCCTAAACAAGAGCGTGCTACATTGAGCAAGGCGCATTTATCGGGGTAGGACAAGAGTCAAGGCCAAAGATCAAGTTTCATTAACATCTTTGCTAATGATCTGGAAGGACGATGCCTTCCAGTATAAAATGAGATACACAGGTGATAGTAAATTTGAAGCAGTTTGGTAAATAATAAAGAGTTTTCTCTGGTTGAGATCCACTTTTGTTCCATACACCTGGAAATTTCCATCCAATATAAAGCAGCGTTCAGTACACTGAAAGATCTCATCTTATTGAGTGACATCTTCATTACTCACTGCTTAGCCCACTCAGTCTCTCTTTTTAACCCTCCAAATATACTTACGGGTGTCTTTCACGGGTATTTCTGCAGACCCAGCCCTCCTCATCCTTAGCTGGTTTGATATTTAGAGATACGTTTCTGGAGCAAACAGGGCAGCTCTGTGTCCGGGTGCACACAGCTGCCTTCTCCAGGTTTACAGCCTTCCTCCTTTCCCCACCTGCAATGAAAACCGCTTGAAAGGCTGGTGACGAGCAGCCCAGCAGCCCATCCAAGAACAGCATTGTGCCTTCAAACGCATGTCCCATCTCCACGTCGCCTTCAATGCTCCAACCTGCTAGTGTGGCTTAAACTGGTTCCACCAGAAACCACCCAGGTCTATGCTTGCCTACACGCTCCCCTGGCACCTAAAATGCTCCCTGACCGCCTTCTCTTTACGCTACTTGGGCGATTCACGGCTGTTGCTCAAGACCTTTCCATCCGTGAGGTCTTGAGCAACAGCCGTGAATTGCTCGAGTAGCGTAAGCTGTGTCCTTGGAGTGCTCAGTCGAGCTCTCCTGGCCGTCAGGAGAGAGGGAGCAACAGAGGACAGAGACCTGGGAGCATTCCTGCCTTCTCTCAGCAAGCTGGAAGGACACAGGCTGTTGCTGGGGCTGATTTAATGACTTTTTGTCGTTCCTTGCAGATAAAGCTCAACGGTGCAAGGAAATCGGGCTGGCGATGGGAGCCACGATGGGAAGGAGAGACCTTCTTCTGTCAACCTTCTCAGGATCTGCTGGGGATGGAGGGTGGAGGGAGAGGAGGAAGAGCTTGAGATGGCAGGAGATCTGCTGTTTTCACCTGCGGTTTCTACAGCAGGTCCCAGCACCCCATCCCCTCTGCCGGCTCTGTCTGCCTGTAGCAGATGCCCTGGTTGGGGCATCACCACTTGTCCTTGGGGCTGCAGCACCATGATGCTGGTGTCTGAGACACCAGCACCACACTGGGAAAAAGAGGCCTGAAGAGCGGAGGTAAATACAGCTGGGACACCCAAGAGGTCTGGAGATGTGGTGGGGTCCATTTCCCAAGCGGTGCAGTTTGCAACTCCCACAGCTTTTGTAAAGCCTTAAATGGGGGGTGGGGAGTCAGAAACTATAGGACCCTCCATCATCACCCCTGGGAGTCCTTCCTGGGAGGTCTAGAGTACCCCTGAGTGGAGCAGGAAGAAACCTGCAGAGAGCAGAAAAAAATGGATGCAGCAACTGATGGGGGGACCAGGATCAAAATTGCAGGAATGGGGTCTGGGTGGGTCAGCCGTGGAGGCTGTGTGCTGCGAGGGGCAGGAGCAGGCGGCACGGAGTAAAGCCTTCTGGAGAGACGATATTTATCCGTTTTGGTTTGCGGCTGCTTGAAGCCTGCTGGAAAATTTGCTCCCAAACAACCAAACAAACAGAGGAAAAAGAAATGCATGTGAATGGATCCAAATGTCTCCTTACAGTGGTTTTTTTTTTTTTCTTAATGAAATGTGTTGATTTTGCGTTTGCAGCGCGTCAGGGCTAATTTTAGGCATGTGCAATTATTTTCTTTGAAAAAACCCAGGGGGTTGCAAAAACCCTGCAGAAGATAATACGTGGTCTTCAGCCCCGAAGGCTGAACCTTTTGCTTTCCTGCCAGAGAAGCAGTGATCCCCAGGGTGGAAGGGCAGGCTGTCTGCAAGGCCTTTCAACCAAACTGTGATCCTCAAGCGGGGCAGGAGACCAAAGAAAACTGCTGCCTCCCAGGATGGGAAGCAAATGCAGGGTGGCCTGCCTGGGGAAAGCAGCTCTGGGATCACCAGGAGCCAGTGGGACCTGCTGTCTGATACGTCCTCATCCCTCCTAGCCCCCAAGGGACCTCCCAGGTTAGGGGGGGACAGCACAAGCCACAGCTGACCCTATCCCCTCCCTTTAAGCTGCTCTTCCAGGCCACGCTGGAATTGGCTGCAGCCGCCTCATTCTCTGACTCAGTCATTATATCTGGGGAATTTATGGCCTTTCCTTCCTGCCAGCCTTAGTAAATAACCCTGTCATCTGACTGGGTTTTGGGAACCGACCAGGAGCGGGAGCCTCGCAGGCATGCTGGGATGAGGACCTGCGTCTGAGCAGCAAGCAGCATTGCCAGAGCCAGGGGCGTCCCCAGTGGGACCCTCGCCCATGGCATCACCGTCCCCAGTGGGACCCTTGCCCATGGCATCACCGTCCCCAGTGGGACCCTTGCCCATGGCATCACCGTGCCCAGCAGAACCCTCACCTGCAGCATCACCATCCCCAGCAAGACCCTCGCCCATGGCTTTGCCATCCCCAGCAGTACCCTTGCCCACAGCATCACCAGCTCCAGCGGGACCTTTGCCCGTGGCATCGCCGTTCCCAGCGGGACACAGAGCCAGGACCAGGGGGGCTAAGCCAAAGCGTGTCCCCACTTCAGGAAAGCAAATGCTGGGTGCAGCATCGCTCCCACACCTGCGACGCATGGCTGGGATCTGGCTTTTATTTTGCTTTTTGTTGGAAAAGCATCCATGAAACTGGGAGGAGGGCGGATTGAGGCCACTGAAACCCCAGGTCTCCATCAGCAACGTGCTTCAGCACTGCCGTTACCTCCTCTATTTGCTTATTTACTGAGTAGGAGCTGCCCAGGTAGGGAGATGCTTTCGCCCAGGGCACCCCATAGAGCCTGGGGCTCTGGTGGGCTGAGCGGCGGGCTGAGCGGAGCAGGGAGACTCTGTCTCTGCTGGGGATACCTCGCTGCTCCTGGAAAGACTGAAGTCACCTATACAGGTTCCCTATAGCTAATTTAGGCATCCTGGCTTGCCCCCTGGAGGCAGCCCCACGCACCGTTGATGGAGGTAAATAAAAACGATGCTAGTAGTAAGGAATGTGAGGATAAGATGATGGAGAAGTGTAAGCACCTCTGAAGGGCTGCAGGGAGAAATCTGCCCTTTTGGGATGTTGAAGCAGCTCTTTCAGGTAGATGGGACCATGCTGGACTTGGGATGGGATGAGGCAGAGTCTAAATCCAGTGTCTAAGCTAAGGCACATCCCAGTCCTCCTGTGCTCATCCTTCCCAGGAACACTTTCTCCCGTTATGCATCACTTGAGTACCGCAAGGATAACGGGCTTCATGAGCAGGTAGGTTAGAGAGGTATTTTAGTTCCCCGTGGTTAGGGAGGTCAGGCTGAGCCTCGGGAACTGCCATGGAAACTGCGACCTCTGTGCCAGGAATTATGTGCTGCATCCTCCTGTCATGGGCGCGGGAAAGTGCCTCTTCCTTCCTGGCTTTCCTCTTCCCCGTCATGACCTCTGCAGGCTTTAAGGACTGCTCCAAGACAAGGTATCCACTCCCCATGGCGTTTCTGGAGCCCAGATGCCCACAAAATGCTGTCAGGTGACAAATGCCATCTCTGTGCCTCCCCTCCAGGAACTTACCCTTATGGAGGGTCTTCCAAACAGCCCAACCTCACAAGAAGACTTTTGCCTGATGCCTCCTGCACCAGCCGGTGGCCTCAAGCCCCATCCTCACATTACCTGTCGGTAAGGTTGCCGTTCCCGATTTAACAGCTCCACAGCCCCCAAATCCCTCACCTCACTGCCATGGGGCTGTGCAATGATCTGAGCTGGGGAACTGATCCAGCACGAAATAACCTTGCAAAGAAAAACCCTCACCAGGCCGTGCTTGGACAGCATAGCTGTCAGAGAAACTCTCCCGGAGCCATTAAGAGTGGGGCTGGTTTGGTGACCGGGCACATCCCTCCATCCGCACATTGCTCCCAGGAGGCTTCAGCATGTGGTAAATTGGAGAAGCACTGAGGAATAGCATTAAACCACACGAGAGCCGATCTCCAGGTCGTGGGGTACTTGCGTGTATGTATGCATACTCTTGGAAGCCAAGCTGCAAAAGGTGTAAAGTATCCTCTGTCTAGTGGCCAAGCATTAATTTACTTTCTCGTGAATGGCTGGCTGCAGATAGCATATAATTAGTTTCGTGTCCAGTGTGCACTTATCTTGTCTGTGTGTTCGGCACATTTGGTGGTGAGTTCATAAATCAAAAACTGTCAAGAAGTCTTCTGCCCCGAAGCGTTTTCATGGGCAAGCAATCCCCAAGTGGACCCATAGCAGTGATTAATAACACCCATCTCTCTCTTTGAGCTGGTTTAGGGCAGCGTGAATTACCGTTCTCACTAGATCACTGAGAAATATGTAGGTTGGCACAACTTCTCATCCCCAGAAAGCGCAAGGCAGCAAACCCTGAGAAACACCAGAATCAAAAATAAATGAAGAAATGAAGAAATGAAAAGGGCTGCTGGAAGCCTGGCAAAGACCCCACAAGACAAAAATCATAAAGACAATCAGTAAATTGCCACTCCGGACAAAGATGCGAAGGTAGTCTCTAATCACCATCCTGATGTAGGGCTGCCTTAGTCATGCTGTATTGATTCCCTTTTCTGGGGACGTGAATCATCAGCTCCTCATGGGGAAGAGCTCTCCAGCTCCCCGGATCGGAGAGACACAAATTACCGGCGTGCACGTAAGCAGGCACAGGAGAGCCGAGATGCCGAAGGAGATGCTTTCGGTCACGTGCCCAGCAATTTGGAAAGGCGATTAGCGCTGATAAATGATGAGACCAGAAAAAAGTAATCGGTGGCAAAATGACCTGGCCGAAAGGCAGCAGGGATACGGAGGAGGCTGCTGGTCTTCTCCAGGAGATAAAGTCATCTCCTGTTCACCTTCAAGGGAGCAGCCGGGGAAGGGGTTTCCACTTTTGAATGAGCACACTCTGCTCATATTTGATCAGGCGAGAGGCTCCTTGAGTCTTCACCCATGCTGAAGCAGCCAGGAGCACATCAGGAGCAGCAGCTTGAGGTCACCTACATTGCTCCAACTTGATTTAAAACCCTTTAAACCACCCATGCCCTTTCACACCTGACCCATACCCTCTCCTGCTCTTCCCCTGAGATTGTCCGTTCAGCCACAAGAGCCGAAATTTCCTCTCCTCGCCACATGGCCATCCCTGATCTCACTGGGAGGTCTGTGGACGGAGCAAGGGAGAAAAAGCAGAGAAAGCAACCAATGAAGGATTTGGACCTTCTGGAGAGGATCGCAAGGAGACCGGTCCTCGAGGAGCTCTCGTCGGGCTCCGCCGGCAGCCAGCTATGAGCACAACCAGCTTCAAGAGCAGCTGCAGAGCGTCCTTGTTGCTTTGCAAACACAAACTGCAGCAATAACAGAGGCGGTGGGTGGAAGAACGGGGGCCGAGCGCCAGCCGAAAATCTAGGAGGGCTTCCTAAATGGTCAGGGCTGCCTCCTAGCAATTAACCCCTGGGGCACGGGAAGGCACGCACAGGCTGAAAGCCATCCCCGCTCCCCTCTGATTTTATTAGCGTGCCTTAGCTGGGGAGACAGATGCCGCTGCAAGAGCAATGCAGGCGGTTCCTCTGCAATCCAGAGCAGAGCGAAGGCGAGCAGGCGCTTCCGCTGCCAGGGAACGAGCTTGAAAGGGATCCAGCGGATAAAGAGATATTCAAAGTTCAGCTAATGAGTGAGATGACTCACTGGCTCAACGAGACAAAGGTTAGGCTGGAAAATAAAAAAACCTTGCTGCAAGGAGCGAGGTTGGTGGGGATGCAAAAGGCAGAGGATGAGGCGTAACCGAAGGCAGCCAGCGCTGTTAGGGGCAGAGGGGCAAAACAATGGCTGTGGCTTGGATGTTACCCCAGGCTGGCACTGGATTTGTCCCAGGCTGGGTACATGGGGGTTGCGACGGCAGCCGTGGATGTTCGTGCTCCCCCCGGCAGGCAGCCAGCCCTTCTGCAGCCCTAACGGCCCCTCTCCTGGCTAAAGCACATTCATCCGGTGGCCCAAGGAGATGCTGCTTGCAAACACAGCAGAATGGCCCATCCTTCACCTCCTTCACCAACCGGCACTGCTGAGAAGGGACAAAGGATGGTCAGACCTCAAAAAATGTAATAATTAGTCACTAGGAAACATCAGCGTACTTCCAACGCTCTCAGCGTTACCACTGTGCCCAGGGAAGAGAAATACTGTGCTAAGTGTGGGTCCTGCTCCAAAGCATCCTGAAAATGAGGGCTGGAAAACCATCACGTTCCTGCTCATGGGGGATGCTGGTTGGCTTGGGGGTGCCCCAAACTTCTGTTAGAGCATCCCTGTGTCAAGGCTGAGCAAAACAGAGGAAAAGATCTTCTCTTCCCCTGGTCTTTATAGTGCAGAAACAAGGAGATGCAGCCTGGGATCCTATAGACAGCACAGCATAGGCATACGTGGCACAGAGCAGGTGCAGTGTTGTTAGTTATGGATCTTGGGACTTCATTTTTGGATGTGCTTTTCTTTTCTTCACTACTGGGTTCAGCCCGGGCCAGCCAAGATGCCACCTGAACTGCTAAACTGATGTGGGGCTGGAGGTGGAGATGTGGGGCTGGAGGACAGAAACCACCTGCCCTGTTTTTCCCAGACACATTTTTTTCCCCAACTTCATAGTCTCCTTTGTGCAGCTTTATAAGCAGCAAGGTCTGTCGGTACTGGGAGACCTGCCAGACTGCTGGAGCTTTGCTTCCAAGCAAGGTGCAGGCAAGGAGGCAGCTCGGCTCGAGGGAGCAGCGGGCAGGATGCTCACCCTCTCCCACAGCCCCCTTCTTTCTCTCCAGCTGCCTTTAATTTCCACGGCTGAGGGTTGGCTCCCCAGGCACAGACAGAAGTGAAGGGATGGAAACCAAAGGCAGCATGATTGGCCAGAGACGCTGATAGAGGACCAAGAGACTATCTGTTTGCTCCTTTCCCATATCCACCCTTGCATCTCTGTGCTGCGAAGCAGGCTTGGCTATGGTCTCCAAAATCCTCGTGCTATCCTTTAATGAATTTTTTTTTGGAAGCTGCACTAGAAAATGAACAGCACAGGAGGGAAGAGAGCGGTGCAGCAAATCCTAACCTGCTCCAGCTCCTCTCCTCCCAGGGGAACCACGGCACAGCCCAGGCTTTCCTGAGCTGGCTGCATAAAACCCCTGGAGTTCAGGAGCTCAGGTGCAGCATCCGAGAAATGGTGTTTCCAGAGTGGGCAGGACGCTCTGGGTCCCGCATCTGGACCCTGTGTGCCCGCTCTGTATTTGGGTGCTAATCTCACTGTCCCCAAGGGGATGAGGCAACAAGCTGGTTCCTAAAAGTGTGAGGTTGCTTGTAGTTTATTGCAATGTGAGACGGGGATTATTCCAAGGGAAGCAGGATGTCATGCAAACATTAAATCGGCTGCACTCGCAGACTTTTATGGTCTGCAACAGGCTTTGCAAGCCTTAAGTAATCAAATATTAGTTTTGCGCATTCACACCGGCTCTGCTGCTACAGTAGCTCTGCCAGCCCAGTGGCCCTCTGTCCACCGAGACCTGTAGGACAGGCTATAAACAGCGGGATGTGCGTGCAAATCCTTCATCCTGGGCAGTGGTCAGCTAAGACCAGACCCAGGGGACAGGATATGACCCAGGAGGGTCCTAAGCACTTGTGGCAAGGGACATCATTGCCTTGTCCTGGTTTTGTGCAGCACCAGAAGGGTCTTGTTCCTTTGTGTTGCTGCCTCCTTACAAATCAAAGATCAGAATAAAATGGCACGCAGGATAGCAAGGGAGGCTTTGGACAACAGCAGATTGCCAAGCCTGTCGTCTTCTTCATTGAATTGGGCTGCTCTACCGCTAATTGCTGATACTCGGTGCTGAAGCATTAGCGAGACTTCAGGATCCCTCCTGCCCTTTGCATGCAGTGCTCAGGACAAATCAATACGAGAGCACATGCTCTTCAACAGCAACCGACTGCAAAAATTACCCAGCAAAGAAACACAGCTCGGGTTCAATGAGGCAACCTTAAATAGCAGCAGTCACCGTCGGATCGACCGACGGATTGAACATTGCTTCGGATGGAGGAACAGAGCAAACAGCCATGCTGGTCCATGGGATGTCTTTCTACTCAGCTTGTGTCGCCACAGACAAGGGCCAAAATCAGCTTGGACTTGCAAAAGGGCAGCTTTCGGTGAAGGCAAGAGAAGTTGCATGGTTGAATTGAATTTAGAGCTTGGCTGAAGAATGCAATTTCAGAGGTAAATGTGCAACCAGGGAATGAATGCCTGAGCTGGGCTTCCCAAAATGCAGCGCCTGTGTCGGCAGTGTTAGAAAAGCCAACTCAAAGAGGTCTGTGGCCTCATCCAGCCCCAGATGCTGTCATTGCCAGGACCTGGACCTGCTGTTGTCACCAGAGATGATGGAAATGCCTCACAAGATGTGAGGGAATGGGTGGGTTGAATGGCAAATGGATCAAGTCATCAGTGAGTTCAAAGAAAATGGTGACAAGTCAAATTGTTTTTAAAAATTATTTCCATTTTAGCGGTCAAAGACTGCCACGGATTTCTCTCAAAAGCCCTACTGAAGGAGAGTGACTCAAAATAATGCTTTCTGTTAGTAAAAGCGTCGGCATTTCTAAGGCTGCACAAAGAGGTCCAGCCTGCCATGAAAAGATTTTGATTAAAATAAAACAACCCCAAGACTGATTGATGTTTACAAAAAAGAAACGTGGCTAAAAGGGAGCGGCAGGAACAGAATTAGGCTCCTCACAACAAAAATCCTGAGAGTAAGTTTACCCCTTCAACATGGCTGAGCGGCACAGAGGGGAATCCAGCCTACAGCATGGAACAAGCCATATTACACCAGGCTCAAATCCTGCCCCCACCTCTGGTCCTGTGCCCCCCGTGACTGCAATCAAAGCCCATCTAACAGCTGTAGACTGTAGTGATTTGGCTATTTTGGTAACAGTCCTACCCAGGGCTTAAACAAAGTAGTAACTGGCAGAAATACTCATGCAGATGGGGCTTGGAGAAAGGTTTCCTTGCAACAAAAAGTTTTGCCTGTGCATATATTCTTGCGCATCTTGAGCTAATGCTTTCCCAGGGTGGTGCTGAGGAGCTTATTAATTTTCTAAAAGTGAAAAGCTACTGAAATATCCTATTTGCTTTCATCTATTGGCCCTAGGTACACGTCATTAAAGCGAAAGCAAAGGATCTTCTGCCAGAGCAGCAAAGTCCTCGGCAGCTCGTGGTGCTGGAAGAGCATCATCTTAGCTGCCGAAGCCAGAAGCCCCCCCAGGGACACCACGAACAAAAAACACCTTATGAAAGCTTTGAATAAAATGCCGCTTGTAAAGACGTGAAATACAAATGGGTTTGTGTCTGTACAGTCAGAGTGAAAATGAGACGAGAAGGCAAATGAAAATAAACAGGTTGAGTTTAAGAGTAATTTACGCCCAAGGGAATCGGCTGCTGAAGTGAGGGCTCGACTTTGAGAAGTCAGAGCCATGTTTTCACCGTGGGCTTCCAGGCAGTGACCGTTTCAACAAACATTTACCCTTTGCATGAGTTTATCACACTTTTTCCACCTTCAAGCCTAACCTGGAGGAGACTGGCCTTGCCCAACAATGGATGAAAACCCTACATGCGTGCCCTGGCCGAGCAGAGAGATGTGAGGAAGGAGAGGACCTCATGCGGGGAGTCTGCTCTGCATCAGCTCAGGCACCTGGGAGCATTTAATTTACCCAGGTGTTGCTCCCAGGACAAACAGAGGTATTAGCACAGTCATCCCTTTAACGTGACATTATCTCATTGCTGCTGTTCACTCCCCTGGTAGTAGCTTGGAAACAAGCTTTACGACGGATTGCCGAGGGGATAAATGGGAATAAAGGGGTGAAATGAAGAGAGCAAGAGTTTAGGTTAAATGTTGAATTTTCTCTTGGTGGAAGCACTGGCAGTTGCTCGCAGCACGTAGACTTTGACAGGGCTGAAGACCAGTAAATGCACAGAACAACCCTACGCTGGCAGGGACGAGGGCTGGGTGACCTGTTATATCTTTCTTAGCTCTACATTCAGGGCAAAGGTTTTCCTTTAATTGGCTTTAAACCATCTGTTTAAGTCACTTCTATGGCTCCCAGAATGCTAGGACCTGAACGACATCCAAGCTTTTAATGTGCTTTTCCTCACCCTGCTCTGCAGAGGTAGGAAAATACCAAGACCTGTTCTGCACATGGGAAACTGAGGCAAAGAGAGACCAAGGGCCTTAGCCAGAGCTTGCAAGGTGGAAATGGGCACAGAGCATTGGTACAGTTGTTGCTCTGCTTGGCAACCAGGAGCAGTTAGAAGAAATCAGTTTGTTCTTCTCTTAGGAGAAATCAGATCTCTCTCCTAGGTGAATGCTCGAGTCACAAGGTTAAAACTGAGCTTTTGTGACTCTAGGAACTACAACCACTGTGGAACCACTTCACCATTGGTAGGACACAGTGTCCCCTCCAAAGAAATGTCAAAAAAAGTTGCACGTCCCTGGGAGATGGGGAAAGTGGGCAGAGAACGGCACTGACTGTGGCCAACCTGGGGCAGGTGCTGGACCACTGTGTAGCAAGAAAGAGGGGCACATAGAGGAGGGCGTTACATCCCTGACCATCCTTGAAATAGAAAAGTAGGTCCCCTGGTGCATTATAAAGGCAAAGCACAAGGGCATCTAACTCTGCAGGACGACTGGGGCTGTGAACATGGATTGAACTAAGCCCAAAGAGCTCTTCCTTCAAGCTAGCTGCTTGGACCTTTCTGAGATACTTTGCTCTCCCCCATTATCATAGCAGGCACCAAGGCACATTTGCCAGGCTTGGAGGACCTACTGTGGGCCCAACAGCAGTGATGAAGCTCAACTTCGCAGCACTGCTTCCCAGAGGGCACCCAGGCAGCCTGTAGCAGAGGAGGGAAACGAACCTGCGTGTTCTCAAAGTGTGGACATATGTGCCAACCACATGTGTCAGCAGCCTCCCTCTGACAATGACTTAGCCCTGAAACTACTTTCTGCTGGGGTTATGGGTGTGTTGCTTAAATGGTCTCCACCTCAGGTTCTTTATTTGTCAGTTAAGTGTGTCATGTACAAGCTTGTCGCTGGGATTTGGCTTCGGTGGACAGATCCACGTGGCCATGGTGCAGCCTCCATGCATGGCCTTGTCTCAGATCTCCAGCTGGCGGAGGTCATGTTGTGGTGACCTCCCTTTTTTGGAATCCGGCATGTGCAAGTTTGAGCACAGTTTCTCAACTAGGCTGGGTCTAGCCTGGCCAGATGTCAGTGGTGAATTTTAAGGTGTTGTCTACTTGTGTGGGTTCACCCAAACATGCCACATGTGCAACAGTGTGACTCATTGCTCCAACGCCTGCATAACACTGCCTTCTTCCAAATCCTGAAATGTGCATGACTTCACACAATTAACCAATCATATTCTAGAACAGCAGAAAAATATTGCTGGCAACTTATATGAAATACCTTGAGCACCTCTGAGTCACTTCAGTAGCATCTTTCTCTTGGAGATATATAGTAGCACAGTTGGATGCAGGTCTATTACTGCTGGATTTCATGTCCAGTTACAGCTTGTATTATGCCCACACCTTTCTCAGTAAGCCCATCAAGGACATTGCTCTACGGCACATCCAGCAAACACCTGCCTGGAGAGCTCTGCTCTGAGCTGAGATAAGTACATTCTTCAACTCCCTCAACAGAACAGCTATTCACTTGAATGTTCTGCATGACTTGTCCTGCTGCCAGATTTTGAGCTTTGGTCTTCATCCAGGAGAAGCAAAGACCAAGTTTGGCGGCTTGTGCCTCAAAGCATCCAAGCACAGATTCCAGGTGTTGTGCTGACTAACCAAAGGGAGCAACATCATCTGCAGAGCTAAGGTCGGTGAAGGTCGCTCTGCTGCCGACAGTGACTCCTGAGTGATGCGTCAGCTCTTCTCGAGCCAATGGCACAGCGCAGTGGCACAAGGGATGCCAGTTTTCCAGGCGCCTGCTGTATTGCGGAGCCACTGCCCCTCGCCCCCGGTGGCCTCTTCCCTTGTAGTCACGTGAAGGTAACTTCTCAGTGAGATCCCAAGGCGATGGAGTCACAACCAAGGGGGAGGACTTCACTCCTGCCCTGTCTTTGCAACTAGTCCGGGACAAGGTTCAGTGTCCAGACGTGTCTGACTGGCAACGAGATGGGATTGTTCAGGGCAATCTTTGCAAGTCAGCAGTGGCTGAGTTTTGGCAAAGACAACGGTGGCGAAGCCTGGCACAGGAGCAGTCGGTGACGCGGTTGGTCAGCATCTGCTGCAGTCCGACGGTTGGCCTTTTCCTTTGCGCAATGAGGAAGCAATGTCCTCCCTCCATCCCAGGAGGGCGCCACCAGACCCCAGGCAAAGGGGCAGCACTCATCTCCCCTAATTTTGGGTGTCAACAGCAGACATCTACTCTGGTCATCACCCTCAGCTCTCTTTAGTCACCTGCTAATGGAGAGATGCAGGTGCATCAGGAGATTGGTCTGTCATTTTTTATACCAACGTTAACATGAAGCAATCAAGCCCTACTACTGCGATTGGCATTTATAATGCTACGACCCTTGTTTCTTGTGAATAATAAACGTGCTTCAGTGAGACACTCCACAGCCCACCCACAAAACCTGACCCTTTACATAAATGGCCCTATTTGTCCTATTAACATATCCAGGTCCTTTAATGTGTCAAAAGCTTGGCAGCCGTTTAAGGGGTACCACGTGCCTGTCGAGTTCAGGGGTTAGTACCAAGTTATTCTCTACAACAGCTTTTCATTGCTGGGGAAGTACCTCTACTTATATATTATTACAATGGCCAGTTCAAAAATCTGTTAGTATGCTACCATACATCAGAAGAAGATTCCCACGAGCCAGTCCTATCCTGGCTCACCAGAGAGCTCTGTGCAAAGCAAGGCTCAATGCTTCATTTACTTTTTTCCCTGAATACGTCTTATGGATCTTCAATAACCTTCAGGGCTTTGGTTTCTGCCTCTGGCACAGTGCAGATGATGTCGGTCAACCTCCACTGAGCAGTGGGGGATCACAAAAAAGGTAGTTTTGTTGGCAGATGTTCTACCGGCATCTCTCAAGTTGGCCAAGGCATCTTCTGTATTGCAGCGACGTTGGTTCTGCATTTCCACACCACACGGGGGAGGAACGGGGTTGTGTTGAACAAGGGAGCCCAGCAGGACTCTCATGGGTCACATCCGATGTGCTGGGAAGTGCGTGAAAACAATGGTTTGTATTATCGAGTTTGAGAGCCATCAATGACACGGCAGGGTCTAACAGCTTTATCCAGGCAAGCTATAATACATCAGTGGCCCTTTTCATTCAGTTTTCTTTTTCTTAGCTAATGCATTGATGAAAGCCTCGCCCTCTGAACTAAGACCCTGCACTGGTGAGATCGTAAGGGGTACGGAAAGACACAAAGCATTCCTGTGCTTACAGTAGGTATTTCTAATTTCAGTATTTCCTCATTGTCCTTAATCTCATAAGGATGAGGTCATAATTTATTGATAGTTCCGTAGTTATTTTCATCACCTGAACTCTTCAGAGACCCTAAAAAAACTGTATGCTATGATTTTCTGGTATCTTTGATGGGTGGTTTGTTTGAAAGAGCTTTTGGGGAAGAACAAGGGAAACATCCCTGAGTCTAATCTGGAAATTGGATCGTTTGAAGTGTTTCCCTTTCTGTTTGACAGTAAGCTGAGCTAAGCTGCTCTCTCCTTTGGAGCAGTTAATGCTATTGAGTGATAGAGATGTATGGTTTTTAACTTCTAGGTAGCACTTCAGGATGGGTTAGTAAATCACCCAAAACTTCCCATTAGAAGATGTATCATCTTGCTTTTAATGTTGCAAACGGAAAAATTTGGGCAGAAGTTTTCTATGCTGAGCGTTTTGTACTGCTGCTTAACCTTCAGCCAAAATCATTCAGCCGTTTCTAAGAACAGGGGTAGGGAAACATAAGATGTTCCTCCCTTTTAGGAAAATATCTGTAGATTCAAGCTTTGGAGTAGGACTGTCCTTTGGATTCCTGTGAATATCTGCCTGAATGCAATAATTTTCAAAAATGGCCATTGGCGAGATGTCTTTGATGAGAGCAGCTGAAGCCCCAGCAGACTCAAATCGCACCAGGTACCCTCCACCTGGAGACAGAGCAGGACTATCGCTGTGCTGTCAGCGCTGTCAGGTCCATCGGCGAGCTCTGCGGGGTTCGGCAGCGAGCAGCCAAAGAACAGCACTGATTAGCTGCTCATTAACTGAGCACGGCACATCCTGAGCACTGAACGAGGCAGCAGATCAGTGCAAAAAATAGCATGGGAGTGCGTAATTAAGGGCTATCAGGACTCACCCACACAAGATGGATCGTTGCAGGTTGCACGGATATTTTTAAGCCAGGGTCTTCCCACCTTGCGTTTGCTCATCTTTGCTTGGCTAGGGTGCTCCACTGCAAACGTGCCTGGGTGCGAGCTTCTGAGTTTATCTGCTGAGTTTTTCATATCGTTTTTGAAAAAAGTACTAAAATTAAGGAAATATAGGTGTCTGTTATTAGTTAGTATCATCAGCAGTGATTTCTTCTTCCCAATGCCCCAAAAGGACCTTGCATCACCCAGACACACCGTACGGAGCATGGCAGGGCAGAGGTTTCATACTGTCAACCCAAGAACAACCACACTCCTTACTCCCAATCTGCAACAAGACAGAGCAAATGTCCCAGCAGCACATCCCAAGCGCCTGCCCCATCCCACCAAATATTTGTCACAGGTTTATCCATGGTGGGTGTGACCCTGTCCTCATTCCCCAGGGCCCCCTGTGTCACCCCATGTCAAGCCACTGCTCCAGTTTCAGGGTGGCCACATGGTGCTTACTCAGAGGGGATGAGGTAACATCCCTGTCAGCAGTGACGCCACCACCTTCCCCTCAAAGCACCCTTCTTATCGGCCTCTCAGTCATGTTTTCCTGGCAGGCAGCCCAGCCAAGGGATATGGTAATCTCCCAAATGGCATCAGACAGGGCAATCAGCTGAGGCTGGAATATATCACTGCAACGTTTAGAGTGATAGCATCCATCCGCATGGGCAGATGAAGGCCAGCAAAACAAGACAGAGATTTCTGGCTCCCTCACCCCCTCTCCCTCTCACCTCCCCTCATTCTCTGTCCGCTATCCCCATGGCTCTGTCCTTTGCCAGCAGGCTCTGTCCCTGCCTCGTCTTCGGTCCCTGCCTTGGGCAGACCCCTGCAAGGCAGCAAGTCCCTCCTGAGCTCCCTTCGCTCCTGAGGACCTGAAGAAATGCTGAGTCTCTTTTTGGATGGTTTTTGGTCTTATGGTATTTAAAAGGAATAAAATATTGGCCAGCAATAGGAGAAAGCTTTGGGTTTGCCTTGACCAAGCCTGGATTTGATGTGGTCCCCATCTCCCAGGCCAATAGCAGCATGTGGAGGATCCTTGCTTTTAGACCTGTCAGAGTTAATGGGATCAGCCTGGTGCTCTCATCTGGCACTTGCAGGGTGATACAGCATACAGGTGGTCTCCATGGGGTCCTTCATCTGGAAAGGGACTGCGATCCTAGACAGCAAGTGTGGAGGCAACATGGGGACACTGGAAGAGCAACAATTCATCCCACAAGTCCTGCCAAGAGACCAGAAGGATCAGTGGGTATTGTTGGGCTGCTCGACCTTCTTTAGCCCCAGGCAGGAGATGGATGCTCTCCTGAGATGCAGAAGACACCAGCGCCTCTTCAGTGGAGATCACTGCCGCACCATGAAGACCTCCGTGGTGGGATCACGTTTCGGGTGAAATCAGCTCCCACAAAGCAGCCAGCTGTGGTGAGCAGCACCCACCCACACCGCTGGCAGATCGGCCCCATCCTCCAACGCAACAGCTGGATTGAGAAGAGGACATGGTCTGCAGCCCAGCGGGCTGCCCGGGCATGGACCCTGCCTTGCGCAGGTGGGAAGGATGGCAAGAGCAGACACTTTGCAGATGAACCCCTTTGCTTCCAATACACAGCAGAACAAAATTGGGTTGTCCTAATGCGCAGCCCAGCACGGCTTTTAACAGTCGGGCTTGTTTTTTTCTCCGGATGGCATACTCGTTTCTCATGGTAGGTTTCGGCATTGCTGACTTGTGTAATTTTATTATAAATCTTGTGATATTACATGCCGTCTTTGGCGCAAGGGTGCCTGGAGTCACGTGGCTCTGTAACAAGGAGCTATTATTAGGGGCAAAAATAGACCGGTATATTTGTGGTCCTCACGTTACGAGGAAAGCAGGAAAATATGCCCCCTAAAGGTTCAGAAAGTAGGCACAGAAATAAAAAAAACCAAAACACCCCTCAAATCTGTATGATCATTTTATAAAATCCCACGATTTTTAACCTGCTGTGATTTTTCCTGATGCTGGTTCACATCTCCTGCTCTCCCGAGGGCAGCCGCTGCAACAGCTTCCAAGCTGTTCCCTGAAATGTGGAAATCCCCCTTACACAAACAATGGCACTGTTAGTTTTGCTGATTTTCTGGAAGCACAAAAACATGTTTGTTTTCAGCCATGATCCACTGAGGGAATTTCCTCACTGCTTTGGAGTTTGGGAATTTTTTTTATTCCTCTGAAAGCCATTTTGCCAGTTTCCAAGAACCTTAATAAACTACAATTACCGAGATTAAGAGCATAATGTGGTTGGCATCCAACACAGAAACGGACCCTGAATTGTGATCAGTTCGGTGGAAATGGGCAGAAATAGCTGAGTGAAATGACCCCTTTTCCTGCACAGAGGCTGAGAGCGTGAAACCGATGTGCTCCTATTCGGGACAACAGGTTGCCGTTGGCAGGGGCTTTGTGTCGATGAAAGTGCAGGCAGCTGCCCAAAGTGCTACGCTGTGGCTGATGGGCAGAGGAGACCCGCTTGCACGACAAAAAGGTGCTGCTGGGAGGTTAGCAGGTTCGTGGGAAGGAGGTTCAAGGGCATCTCCCAATAGATAAATACAGCGTGAACCCTCACACACCAGCGGGTAGAGTGGCTGAGCCTCCGAGGGTGCAGCATCTCATTTATCAAGGGAACAAGCACGCTGGAGTCCCTGTCTTCACCCAACGTGCCCCAGATGTTGCTGCTGGCCATCACGTCCCACGTGTCCTCTCCCCAAAGCAACACTGTGCATGGTTCTCAGCATGAAGTCGATGGAGGGATGGGTGAAGAGGAGGGCAAAGGACCCAGGCCAGTGCCTGGACGGGTGTCAGGGAGGAACACGTGGTCCTCACAAGGAGCATGGGAGTGTCATTCCTGGAGCCGGTGCTGGCTTTGAGGGCATGGAGTTTGCGACTCATCTGAAAGACAATCTGTCCTGGCATGTGGAGGCTGGAGGAAGAGCTGCTGCCTGGGAAGAGCATCTCCAACTGCATCACTGGCAAATGGTCTTGTGGTTCCTGGAGCTTCCTTGACGTTCTTGCTTCAGCTGCTTATGTGCTCCTGTCTGGAGGAATATGGGCAATATCGAATCACGCCCAGACCTAGCAGGGATGGCGGTGTGCCACCAGCGGATAACAAATACTGACCCATCTCACTGAGACTTTTTGTAGCCAGACAAGCTGTAGCATTTGGAGCTCCCAGTGCCGCCCTTCCTTCCTTTTACGTTTTACTGACGACCGCAGCCACTCTTTCCCTGTGCTCCGAGTCTCGATGGCATGTCGAACCCTTTGATCCCTGCCAAGAAACCGAACGGTGTCTGCGTGCAAAGAATGCCGTCCAAGCCATGTAGACACAGAGCAGCTGGCAAGTCAGCTTTGGGAGACCACTGGGTGCTTCAGCAGAGGGATCTTTGCAGTGTGGAAGATCTGAAGCGAAGTCTGATCCTCCCGGGAGCTGCAGAGGTGGGGAGTACCACGAAGGCTCCACGCACATCCCTCCCGTGGGAGGAAGAAGCTCCTCTGCTAGTTATATGTACAGATCTTCCCAGCAGGGAAGACGGCAGCTATTCAAGAAGGAAGTCTTTGAAACCATACTGCGCTGCAAGTAACTCAGAGACATCCTGAATGACCCCAGGATGAATGCGTAAGGAGGTTTTTTTCCTAGAATAGGTTAAAAGATACATGGAATTTCCTAAAATCATCAGCAAGGGACACATTGATGTTCATTTGTGCAACCACATAGCTTTGATTCCCAAGCTGTCAGGCACGTTAGCAGCTCACCATGTCCATTGGAGGATAGCAATTGCTGCTAAGCATGGTGGGCCTTTCCACCCCAGGCGCTCAGTGGAAACCCAGGAGATGCTGAAAATTTGCCAACATCCGTTCTCATTCAGCCACCTGCAACCGCGCAGCTTTACAACAACATCCACATCCACCCTAAAAATTATCCCAAGGGCAGTGCTCCCCTCTGGCTCCTGAGCTCCAGTCACGCCAGCAGCTCGACGGTGGGATTGCAGACAGCACAGAAGAAAAGAGAAGCCCCTCACCCCCTTCCTGACTCTCTGGGCTGACTGTGAGATGTCTAGCACCCAAATACATTCTGATGGGCTCAGGGGAGCATCCTGCAGACTGATGTCCAGCACCCAAACACATCCTGACGGGCTCAGGAGAGCATCCCACAGACAGACACGCTGCTTTTCCCACAACGGGTTTCCTGCGACGCTCCACCAGCATGATAACTGCTTTGCCTGCGAGGGAGGCAGGACTTAATTAGAGGAATCTGGAGAAAGGCAGATTTTGTCATGTAAATGATTCCTGTCACAGGACATGATCTAAATTTGGATTCTGAGGCTGGGGCTGAGCAGAACAATCTCTGCCGTAGCATGGCAGCTGTCAAAGGTAGGGAGAAGCTTTGAATGCCTACAGGAGTGATGGCTGGTGCCTTTTATTTCACTGCGGGGTACATTTTGTCCTCTGAGCACATCAAGTGATTATATATTGCTGGACAGGAAGGATCCTGTGAGACAGGCTCTATTATGCCCACTTCTTTTAGCTAAGATAGCCAAAAACCCAAGTGCTTGTAGGCAATAAAAGGAGTTGTTATCAGGGACATGATTTGATCCTGGGATTTCCAAACTCCCAGGCCTGTGCTCAGGCCACAAGCCAATATCACAGCCTGTTTCTGTTTAATATTTTCTTTCTCTGTTGCTCAGTACCACACAGCATCACAACGGGAGGCAGTGCTTTCTGCTCAGCTCCACCTGGTAATGGTGTCTCTCGCTGTGTTTTCCTTCTGAAGCTGCACCACAAGGTACTTATTCTTTTAAAATAACAACTTCTGAATAAAAAAACCCCAGTAGTTCTGATAGCAACAAATCAGGTCTCCAGTAAGGACGCCTTTTGTGTGTGGATTCTCTGGTGCCTCGTAGGGTGGAGGCTCAGGCTCACCTCGCTTACAGGTGAAGGTCTTACAAGACTTCACATCTATCTGGATTCCCAGGGGAGTTGCGGTCAGTCTGCAATCTTTCTCTTCCTTGCTGCTCCCCTTTGCCTTCTTGCTTTCATTAAACTTCCAGAAATTTTACACTTCTGAGTTCTCCATCTCTCCGTCAGATTCAGCTGAAGATGTCCAACAGGTTCACCAGATGCAAGAGGTGTCTTAGAAGCAGGTACATAAGCATGAACCCAAACTCACGGTGCTTGACGCGTAAGCCTTGCTTCCTTGGGAAGCCAAGCTTACAGGGAAAAGTGAGAATTCACCTTGGAAAATGGCTGGAACAAATCTTGTCGAATGTATAATGTGGGTAATCTTCCAGCGGCTGGGAGAAGCGTTACGATAACCAGAGCGGAGCGATAAAGCACATCATTCATAAGCACCAGCTTCTTTAACAAATGTGGCTCCTTATTATGCTCATGAAATATACATGGAGAAATCACAATTTCTGACGGCGCTCAGCATTTGCAATCGCTCGGTTCAATTGTTTAACTCTGCACGGACCAGGCACCGGTACTGCTCTGGAGCTGATCCCATTTGGATGGGTTTGTTTTGGCTGGCCGGAAAGCATGGCTGCTCCTTGACTGACTGATTATTTAAACAGCTTCAGCCTCAATGTAAATCCCTGGGCTGTGAATATTCCGGTTGTAAATTTCACATACAGTTTCTATATGCCAGCAAAATTTGACCTAGACCAGTAAAACTCTTAATGAGCTAAAAAAAACCCACCCACCCAAACACAAATCTAGCCAATCTCTTGGACCGTGGAAGGAAATATGGGCAAAATACTGTTGGCAGCATTTGCTGAAGGTCCTTCATCAGCTTTTACTTTTGTGACCCATAGAGCACTTCCAGGGCGTATTAAATCAAACAGACCAGCCTAATAAATCATTTTCAGGAATAAAACCACCAAGGAAGAGGTCCAAAAGTCAGACCGCTTGCTATGCCATCGCGTACAGCAGCAATCCGCCCTCCCCCTGCCCTCTCCATCTGCAGTGTGTGAGAAGTAGCAATTTGCCAGCCCTGGGGGAGTATTCCCTGCTTGGGCTGAATGACACCCCAAGCCCAAAAAGTTCAGGTGTGAGCCCTGTTTCGTAGGAAACCTGGCTTGAGTTCAGCCGGCCAGCAGTGAATTGAACTCTGAGGTCAAGCTGAGTTTGCAAAGCGGAGAAAGCCGGCGAGCAGCAGCCTGAAATCATGCCCCGAGTGCCCCAATCCCGGAACGGTGGCCGAGCCATGTGTTGGGCTCCAGGACTCCAGGTCCTGGGCTCTGGCCCATCTCCCACTCAAAGTCGCGGTCGTGATTTTGGAGACCTGATCCTGAGCTTGGCTGGCTTCCAGGATGGAGGAAATGACTCAAGTGACTCTTTGGCAGCAGCAGCGAAGAGGAAATAATAAAGAAATCCTTGAAAATAAAAAAGACAACATCATTAGCAAAGAACTGAAAGCCCAGCAGAGTTTTTATGGGGTTTTTTTGTAAGGTCCCTATCTTGCTTGGCTGAGCAATCAAACCCAGAGAGAAGCAGCACATTGTTCGTATTCTTCCTGTACCTGGGGACTGTACATATGGACCAGGACTCGGCTGTGCAAGGAGCTGTACAAATCCAGAGCCAAAGGACTGACCTTACCCCAACAGTGGCTTTTACCTTCTGTGTTTAACACAGTAGACAGCAGATGGACTCAGATTTAAGGACAGATAAATGAATACGAGATTTCAGTGACAAAGCCATCTGTCTAGCCAAAGTCACCCACTTCTGTAGTCTGTGAGGCTTGGATCCACCCACTTGTGTTGTAGAGCCAGACTCTAAGCTCAGTAATTTTACTTATGGTTGAGTGTGATGTCTGTTTTACAGGGAGATGAATTGTGCCCTAGAGGTATGTACTTCTGTGCATTAATTGCAAAAACAGAGCAGGATATAGCTCTGATTTTGTCATCTATAGTCAACATGTCCCAGGCAGATGCTCAACAATATAGTTCTTTCCCCATTAGAGATAACTTGGTTTGGTGTCTTGGTTCATTTGTATTTAGGGCTTAAGAGACACACAAGCAAAGGGGATCTTCAGGGCACTCTCATGAGTTGACCCAATGGCAACAGGACTGGTGCTTAGAAGGTCCAGTCCTACCTCTTCTCACCCACTGCCACCTGACCAGTGTCTTCTTCTAGCTTAAAAGGCCTCTTAGGAACAGAGTTAAATGAGGCGTTTGATATTTCGGTGCAACGTGCTGTTCCAGCTGGAAGAGAGGTGAAGTTCCCTGCTGTGCCACAAGTTTGCTTTTTGTTTTTGTGTGCTTGGCCATGAAGAACTGACTGGTCCCCCGCCCATTCATCCCAGTTCAGTGTCTCCTTTGAGCTCCTCTACGCTGGGAACTGGCAGGGACATCTTGAATGCACTTGGGGGCACATGACCAAAGAGAGAAAACACCTCTTGGGGCAGTAGAAACAAACCAGCCAAGAAGCTCCCATTGCCTTTGGGTTAGGCTGGCTTTGTGGAGATGCTTGTGTCTGTGCATTGACCCCACAAGCAAACTCTGGACCAAAGGCAGAGCCCCTGGTGAGGGTCAGGCTGCCACCCTTCCTCCCCAGTCCTGCCACTCGCAAGCAGCTGGCTGACAAAATGAAGTTGCAATGAATCCACCTCTGCAAGTCCCTAATTTCGGCTCACGTAAATAAATCTGCATCGGGCAGCCTGGTCCAGTGGGTGACAAGGGATAAGACCAACCACTTCTGCTCGTTTGTCCCTCTGGATGGAGGGGGCTTTGTACGCCAAGGGATCTTAGGTTTTGGTAGGGGTTTATTTTCACACTGTTATTTTGAAATGTCAAGGTCACGTTGCATTTTGATGCTAGACGTCGGCAGAAGCAGCCCCACCATCTGTATGTGACAGGACGAGGCACGTGCAGGGAGCTGGGTCCAATTCTGGCAGAGGCTCAGAGGCTGCAGCCCAGGACAGGTTTGCAGAAGCCAACTGGGAGCCCGTGCAGCGTCTCAGTATTACATTCAGGAAAGGCGGTAGCTCTGCTTCCAATGTGTTTCCTTTGCTGTCCTCCCACCCTCGTTCCTACGAGCTCCTCATCATAATTTTTACAGCACAGCTGACAATTCCCTCCTATATTTTCTGTCCCTGAGAACTCTCTGTTCAAAGCGCCAGCAAGAACTGCCAGGTATTGAGGCTGAAGGCTCACACAGGTGCCTCTTAAGAGCTGTTTATCCACTATTTACCTGCTTTTTTGTGTGGTCTGCAAAGTATTTGAGCGGGCAAAGGCATATTCACCCTCTGGGCTCCTGGGCTTTTTATGGAAAAAGCATCAAAAGCTCTAACCTTTCAAAGCTGTGCTGCAGAGCTTCTTGCGGAGTCATTGCTGTCCTCTGCCACATCGCTGGCAGCTATTGTCTCGTTAAAATACAGGTTCCCATTATCTCTGACTCGGCCAGGGGTGTTACAGGTGCCTTGATAGTCCTGCACGTGTTTCTCCTGCAAATGCATTACTCCCCTTTGGTCTGGCTGATTTTCCAACCCTTCCCACAGTCATTCATTGATTCTTTTAAGCAAATTGCAAAGCAAACAAACAAACAGAAACAAACCAAACCACAACCCCCAAACACAACGCAAAACACAAAATAAAAAACGCAAGCCTCATCAACCTGAATAGTTTAAAGCCGGAGAATATATTAAAAATTTCCATCATGGAAATTTCCTAGCTCAGCATGGAGATTTCCCAGTATATTAGACTCTTCTGTTTTTCAAGGCTGCAAGCAAAGAATGGAAATTTCCAATTACTGCATCAAAGGCTGCTGCTCTCCTGACAGTCTGCCTTAGCAGGGGTCATCTGCTCCTGCAGGACATTAAATAATTTAAGGGAGGGACAGGGAGGATTTGCTCAGCTGCACCATTTCCTGCACAAGGCACGAGCGTTTCCTCTGGTGCTTGGTGGAAGGGAAGCAGCCCCGTGGACCAAGCAGCAGCGCGGGGGTCAGGGCTTGGGGGGATGCTTCTCCCCCATCCCGGTAGGCTTGGTGTGCAGAGGTGGGACCCGGGGGAGCCCGGGCACCTTCGCCTTCACCAGAGCTGTCCAGCCCTCAACCTGTTGCACGGTTGACGTCCCACCACCAAGATGCACATGCAGAAAGCTCCTGTCTACTGATGGATCATCATTTTTTTATTCCTTCCAGTGCACTAGACTGGGAGGCAAGGGGAAGAGGGAACATGCCCAAGCAGCTGCCCCCACTTCATAGCTGCCCCCCACCACTACCCTTGAACTGCAAAAAAAGCTCTGCTGGCCATTTCTAGCCAGGCTGTGCATGGAGGGAGTCAGAAAGGCAGGAGAACCAGTCCCTGCTTTCATCTCCTGACTCCACCATGGGTTCGCAGCACAGGCTGAGCAAAGCAGACCGAGCCTCTGCACGGTGGTTGGCAAAGGTGGGTGGTAGCTCCTACCAGGCAGCGCGTTGTGGGGCTTAATCAATTTGTGCTTGTAGATGGCGTTGGAGTTCTCAGCTGAAAGGTACTCTACAAAAGTGCAAAGTAATGCCATTACACGGTGATTTTCTTTAACAAGGCTCGGTGCTGCAACACGAGAAATGTTCAGGATGATGCCATTAACGGTAGCCAGCTCATCTACTTTGGCAAAAGCAGCGGGGAAGGAGGAAAGGGAGAGAGGGAGGAGAAATGAATACATATGAGTCCTGGGAGAATTCAGATTTGGACTTGATGTCTAATTTTTACAGGCCATGTCTTATCTGCATTTGTAAATCTGGCTCCTGCGCATTTATGGGAACTCGCTTGTACTAATACTTCTTCTGAACTGTGGTAGTTACAGTGTGTTTTTTGCGGGTCCCGGCTCATTACAGAGGTAATCATGTGAGCCAGTTTATTTAAAGGGGGAACTAGGTCTGAATGTTCTTCGAGCTGAAAACATCTCTTATGAGCATGAGCTTGCAGCAGTAACTGTCTGTACTTTTGCAACTTCTTGCATCCAAGAAATTAAGAACTTTTTGCAAAGCAGAGTTGATGTTGTTTCCCTCATAGCGACGGGGATGTGGAGAGAGAAAAAGTGGTTTGTCTCAAGGTTTCTTTGTGAGTTACTGGTAAAAACATGATTAGAGGCTTGATCTTGAGGCATGTTAGCCCAATACACCTTCTATATCCTCTTGGTTTTTAAAAGAAGTCAGGCTGATTGTAATCAAGCCCAAGAGCAAGTATTTGTAGCATCTGAGAATCAACATGGGTCACAGAGGTACAGAACAGAGTAAAATGAGCTTTTCTGTGAGTCCATCTTCATAATATGTTTCAGAAAATACAGCTGTTGTTAAGCGGAACGTCAGCATGAGTCAGGTATGTGACAAATTTCAGGCAGCCAGCAGAAAAAACATCCGCAAGCCTTCTAAAAATTAAAGGTGATCATTTCCGACACAAATGGTCTTGCACCAAATAGGAGCCAACTGGTTCAAACCTCATTATGACAGATAAAATTATAAATATCACTGGACTGAGAGCTGGTGGCTGTTCACAGAGTTGTGAACATCACCTGCGACAGCATTTGGTGTGAGCTAAGAGAGAACAGACTCAAAGAGAGATGCAGCAGCTGGTAGCACAGCAGGGACCGTTTTCCCAAAGCTGTGGCGAGAAACGGGATGAAACATCGAGATGAAACCCCTTGGATGGAAATGGGAAGGTTGCAAAGAAGAGTTTTTTGGGGATGTCCAAAAAACTACAGCGTTCAGCGTGATGCTCATCTTGGGTGAACAGCAAAATGAAAGCAGCAAGAAGAAATAAAAAGCAGGGGAAAGAGGGGATACAGCTACTAGGTAGAAGGTGTCATGTAGAGAATAATTAGGGAAACTGTAGCTGTGAGAGGCGACATGGTGGTGGTTAGGCTGAGGAGGATAAGGAAGATAAGGAGAAGTATTTAAGGTATATGAGCAGCAAAAGGAGTCCTTGTGATGGAGATGTTAAATTATTACTAAAAGGGAAGAGGGCTATCAAGCATTAGCGTCTGATCCAGCTAGCTATTTTGCCTTTCTAAGCAGTTGATGGAGAGAGACAGCTCTTCTGGAGGGTGATTCAGTCACTCCAGAGATGGGTGGGATGAGCACTTTCTAAAAGTGCTTCCCTCCATTGACTAGAGAGGGGGAGGCTAGACACTTGGCTCACACCGAACACCTGACTTTTCAGCAGCTAAAATTAGGTGAGATGAATCTCATCTGTTGGTAGAACCAAGGAGGATATTGGATATCTACTACAGACAAATATTTTTAGATCAGTCAGCTAGGAAATTTGCATCCAGGGTCCTTAAAAGCTGCCTCCACAGGCCTCTGGACTGTTCATGTTAATTTTACTGCAAGCCTTAGCGTATGGAGGAGCTCCTGAAGGCCAGGAGAAGGATAATGTGTTGATGAAAAGGCAAGCAGGACATCACAGGCAACTATAGGCATGACAACAGATCCCATGCAAAACAGTGGAAGCGCTACATACAATTCAATCCATATGGAATTAAATGACAAGAATATAATCAACGTCAGTCAAGTTGGTTTTGATAGAAAAACAGCATTTTCAAATGAGCCTGGCTTATCGCTTTTGAATGAGATTACAGATTTGTTTGATAGAGGTAATTACGACTGTACAATATGCTCAGACTTTTGTCCTCATACCCCTACTCCATACTTAACTTGTTGGTAATACATTTCCATTAAAAAACTGGCACTCTAAATTATCAAAACCTGTTTGGAAGATAGATTAAGAACTGGCCGCCTGGCAGACCTCAAAGACCAGCGTCAGCTGGGAATTATCACCAAACACAATGTCGAAGGTGAGGTGTCACAGGGATCGGAAGGAGGTCTGACAGTAAATACAGAGTCACTGCCGGTGATATGCCACTTTCGGATGACATGTGGGTGGATGAATAGCCTGACTCGGGCTCCCCATGCGATCTGTGCTGATTCAAACAGTCGCCAATGGAAAGTTCTCCACCTAGGGAGAAGGACGGCAGGTCGTCCCCGTCTACTGAAGGATTATACTCTGAAAAGCTTAACTGTGGAAATCATTCAGGAGACAAGGAATTCAATATGTGAGACCGGTTCATATGACTAATGCAAACCTTCTGTAAGAAGCACATCCTCCTCTCCGCGCATGGTGGGGAGCTCTGCTCAGCTCGTGGTTGTGAAAGGATGTTGCAGAAGGGGTAAAAGAAACAGAAGAGAAACATCGCATCCAGAGAAGAGCAATGAAGCTGGTGGAAGGGTCTAGAGCACAAGTCTTACGAGGAGGGGCTGAGGGAACTGGGGTTGTTTAGCCTGGAGAAGAGGAGGCTGAGGGGAGACCTCATCGCTCTCTACAATTACCTGAAAGGGGGTTGCAGAGAGGTGGGTGTTGGTCTCTTCTCCCAAGTGACAGGACAAGAGGAAATGGCCTCAACTTGCACCAGGGGAGGTTTAGACTGGATATTAGGAAAAATTTCTTCACTGAAATGGTTATCAAGCATTGGAACAGGCTGCCCAGGGAGGTGGTTGAGTCACCATCCCTGGAGGTATTTAAAAGACATGTAGACGTGGCGCTTGGGGACATGGTTTAGTGGGACTCGGCAGTGTTAGGTAAATGGTTGGACTCGATGATCTTAAAGGTCTTTTCCAATCTAAATGATTCTATGATTCTATGGTCAGTGCTGCTCAGGGGCTGGAGGCAAAGCTTTGGAGGGAGAGGTGCAGAAAGCTCTGGCTTTTTAGCTGGTCAGAAGCTAGGCAAAATAAGATTGCTCTTCATGTGTACTTCTACAGGATGTGGGCTACTACAGTCTCATGGGCTTCTTAAACATCAAAACAGTCATAGCAAGAACCGATGACTCGAAGTGGAAGCCAGACAAGCTCAAATCAGAGAAAAGCTTCAAGACTGTAGCAGGAAACCTGATCTACCATTGGAATGAGTGGCGAAGGAATGGTGGCTCCTTCCCTGCGTGATGCTTTTCTGGGCTGGAGCACGTGCTTCTGCTGGGCACGCCTATGGGCCCCCACGCCGGGTGAACCAGGGAAATGCATCAGCTCGTCATCTCAGAAAGGTCCAACCACATGATCTCATGCACCATGCATGACTCCGACTTTGAACTCCCCGCATGCCTTCCCGGGCCGGGGCGCTTGCCAAGCCCGTCTCCCCTCGAAGGGGAGCTCTGCGTCAGCAGAACGAGCCGCGTGGAGCCAGCAGTGCCTCCTCCAAGCCAACTGTGCGCCACTCACTTTTGGGATTCGCTCCAGTACTTCGGGCTTTTTAGCATTTTCCTGCTCCCGGTCACACGCCTCTGACAAGGACCTGACTCACGAAGGGATGCATCTCGTGTGCGTGACTCCATCTGCCTCCCTGACCCATTGCTCATGCGCATCTAATGACTGCTTGGTGATTTCAGGGTTTGGACGTTTTCCTTGCACCAGCTCCGGCTCCTATGACTTCAGCCGTAATATTTCTCCGAATCCCGCCGGCTGCTTTTGCCAGCGGCTGCTGCAGACATTTCAACACCAGCAGCTGTTTGGCAACGTGTTGCGCTGCTGCGGTTGGGATGAAGGATGCCGACCACACCGGTGGTGAACTCTGGGGCTTGCAGCCTGTGGTTGGGGTGGTGACACCCCAACCGGTGCTGCCAGCCCCTGTCTCGTTGCCAGCCAGATGACTCCTCGTGACTGCTCAGCTCAGCAGGGGATGAGCCGTGCCACCCCCAGTCTGAGAACAGGCTGAGGAGGGAGGATGCTCTGCCTCAAAAAGCACTTTCCCCCACAGGACTCTCCCACCACGTGAAGAACTGGGTAGCTTAGAAGATGGTGGCATGACCAGGTCCATCTTACAAAGTGGGATTTAGCCTCCTCACAACTAGGAAAGGAGACCTGCGAGAAGCAGGCAGATGCTTTGGGAAGTGCTGTGTATAAATTAGCGGATGATGCTTCTTGCCTGGTGTGAGCGGGAGCTTCTGGAGCAGGGGCAGGAGAGGGAGATGGCATGAGGTGTAACATCCAAGTGGAGGGAACACAATCCATTCTTGCTATGTCCAACATCTTGGGTGGTAGCAAATCTGTATGCTTGTGCCCCTGCGTGTGCCTCAGTTTCCCTTTCTATAAAATCTGGTGCCATAACCCGAGCAGTACACTGATCCCCAGGAAGCAGCGCTAGATAGAACAGCTGCACCTTACAGGTGAGGTAGGAAAGAAATGTGATGCCCGTGGACTGCAGAAGGTCTTGTTCTTCCAAATCTTCTTGGCTGGACCTGCTCATTTCTTCAGGCATGCTTTGGATACGTGGTCACCCAGGTGCAATTTCTCTGCAGCCTCCATAAGGAATGTAAAGTGGATTTCCTCCCTGCCCCGTACAGGCAGGCTGTCTGTTGTCTCATTGGAGGCATCACCCAGCGTGGCGGAGGGTAGGGGCCTTCTGTGCATCCATCTAATCCCGTAATTAACCACTCTAAATAATGAAGAGGTAGCTGGGTAGTTCAGTCTAACCTTTCACACTCGAAAGATAGCGTTTTATGGGCTGTAACACATTTTCCAGCTGGGCCCTACTGCTCTCCTGGTACCACTTTGGACTTCCAGGGACTGATATGATATGATATGATATGATATGATATGATAGAATAGAATATAAAACGTCTTCATGCCAGCCAGTTATACTTTTAAAACAAAGTAAAAGATGTGCCACACGAGATGGCAAAAATTACTGCAGTAGCACAGGGGATGAACTGCACAAGACTTTTTTCATGTGATGCCCAAACAATGATGCAATCTACCTGATGCCTCTTGCAGCTTCACTATATCACACAGAGACAGCAAGAGAAATGTGCAGAAAGCATCCAAAAGTCCTGGGCTGAAATCCCAGTAAAGCCGGTGGCAGGATTTCCATCCATTTTGGTAGAGCCAGGATGTCTCCCCAGAGAATTCCTGTTGGCTCTGCTGGGTTGTGTGTCCGTCTCCAACTTCTTCTACGTTATCCATAAAAAGGGCACAGGAACACCTGTTTTACTCATAGGGCTGTTGAGCAGTTTAACTCGCTCATATCTGCATGGTGCCCGGGGATTGTCTGTTGAAAGAGTCAAAATAACCTCATTATTGTCGGTATTGCCTGAATACCTGCTCATGTTATAAAGGCCAGAGGCAGATGCACGCTCCCAATCTGTGCTGCGCCATCAGATGTGAAGTCCTGCGCGTGGCATCTCAGTTGATGGTGTCCTGTATCTCTCTCTCTCCATCCTTGTGCTTCATCTATCACTACAGTATCTAAGCGCCTTCTGTGGCCAATTAATATCTATAATGAAATCAGCTGTGGCTTTTCTTGGAGGCTCTGGTGTTTTCTTTATCCTGCCTGGGGCTCAGGTGTAGTCTAGCCCATGGGGACGCCTGGGCTGGAAGGGGTGCCAACCTTGTGCCATTGTCACAGGGGGGTCCATCTGCCCACCCGCTAACCATCTGGACAACTCATGGGTTCTGATGCTCTACACTTTCTGGTCCGAAAGGAAGGTATAAACTCCTTGTATGTTTTTTTTTAGACGCTTTCACCGTGCAAGTCACTATTGCTTTATGTTCCTCCTGGAACTTGGGTTTATATTTTTGAAAAAGCAACAAAACCAGGACTCAGACTGTGCTGGAGGGGTTTTCTCTGGGAAGGCTTTACAGATCTTCACTGCCAATGGGCTGAGCAGAACTGTGTCGAAAAAACAGTTCCAGATGGTTCCCAATTGAAACTCAAGGTGGTTGAAAATCCCCTCAAATCAAAGGATGCTGGGGGTGTCCTGCACCCTCTCAACGGGACAAGCAAGGGAGAGCTATTATCTGAACAGCGTGTCTTGCCCATGTCTTCCTGAAAAGGCAGGAGACATTTGTGTTTAAAGCCAGAAATAACTTTTCCTAAGCAAAAGAGAACTGCCGACGCAGCGTCCCTGCGATACAGAGACAACGGGAGAGAGCTCAAAGTTCAAAGAGACGGAAGTGGGGAAGAGACTTTTGCCATCGGATGTGTCACGAGCACTGGGCTGGGTGGTCAAAGCCAAGAAGAAGGTGGCATCGCAAGTGCATCACCCTGCAAATACAAGTCGTGGCTAGGAAGGGAAACCAAGGGATGAGTCACAGCCAGCTGCTGGGGAAGGAGACAACACTAGTGTGCTTTGTGCCGGGTCTACATCGCCTTTGCTATCTAAGGCAGAGGATTTCCTTGCTTGCGTTTATAGCTAGCTCAGCGTAATCACCTAGCGAGGTCCTGAAATCTTCTCTCTGGGGGTATGGACTCAAGTATTCGGAGCAGGAGGCTGCAATCTAGCGCCGGTGGGATCTATCCCAGCCTTACCTCCAGCATCCCGCGTGTCCTCCGGGGTCCCATGTCCGACCCTCCGAGAGCATCAGCGCCCCAGGTGAAACGCAGGTGTGATTCCCCATCCTCCGCGTGTGCTGGAGCAGCACCCGGAGCTCGTGCTGCGAGCCCGGAGGCCGTCGGGAGCGGTCTGCATGAACACAGCGAACAAAAGGCAACCCCGCAGAGCTCACGGGAGGACTCACTGCAAGTATTTCCCGGAAAACATTTTTAAGGCTTCATTAATTGCCACGTGCCAGGCAAATGCTGGCCTAGGAAGCGCTCAGGTAAGATGCCGCAACTCTGCCCGACAGCTTTTTGCATGCGGTAATTCAGATTCTGCGTGTTATTTTAGCCAGGACGCTTTGTCTTTATGCAGTGCGGAGGTAAACGCTGCCAGGAGTTTGTAAGTTTTAATATTACTGTCTAATGGGAGCCAAGATTTTAGTAGTTCAGCATTCAGGAGTGTTAGAAGAGCTCTAAATGGCCGAATTGTTACTTGTGCTGAAAGAAGCAGGCATGGTGTTTCCAATTATTCTTCATTTCAGACAACAGCTAGCTGTTTTGGTTTATTGGAGCAGTAGCCGGGTAGAGGAACAATATTGAGTAGACGGTGCTGAAAAAGGCTCAGTGTAAGGCAACAAATTTTTCTGACATAGACCCAACCTTACTTTGGAATATTGCTGGCAAGTCAATAATAGGTACAGCAGAAATCAATCGGTAATAATGTTGCAAACGAGGCAAAGAGCACAAAAAGTCCTTTCAGCACCATAAATAAATCTCTGTTTGTTCAAACAAGTAGCATTTATGACATGATATGGTGCTTCCAAAACCAGACATTTGGGCAAACAGAGAAAGACGTTGAGTTTATTAAGCTGAAAAAGAAATAGGCAACCTCTTGTAGAGGTTGTAGAGATAAAATATTAGGCACAAAATGCAAGCAAAAGGATCTGAAGCTAAAGCATCGTACAGAGAGAAGCAGCTGGGGGGAGGCAGTGTCCTGCTCAGAGAAGATGCTCTCCTGTGGATAAAATTATTTTTAGGATACAGACCTACGGTACGATCCTATAGAATTTAGCAGGAAATTATACCTTTCTGTTGAGCTCTTAGTTGATATTAAATCAGTGCAAAAGAATTTTAGAGGTTATTAAAAACTCCGCAAAAATTAAATTATTCTCTGTTTAACTCTACAGCATTTTAAAATAACTTCCATAAAACTGAGTTAAATTTCTACTGACTCCCACTGCTTTCTTTCCTCACCCAGTTCTACGAGATTTTTCCTATAAAGGTGTATTACGTAACATTAAAATTGCATTTGATTTTCATTTGTAAGTGGACTATCTTTCAGCTATTTTAGTCTTTATTAAAATATACAACTCAATAGTACGAAAAAATTGGTAGCACGACAGAAAAATCCTATAAAACATTCACAGATGCATATTCAAAGAAAGGCATTCTTAAAATCCCTCAACAACTTTTGAAATCGTAGGCTTTAGACCTTGGAAGGTCTGGTATAACCTGGATATTGAAAAACCTAAGGGACAATTCAAAGCGCAAATGGGGAAGGGCATTAGAACAAATAGGAGTTTTTTTAATGTATGAGACACAGTAAGGAAACCTCCTAGGAAACTGGTAATCTTACAGCCCATCAGAGAGTAAAAGGAGCAATTACGATGTTGCAGAGAAGAGAAATTATTTCTTTGTATCTGTTTCCAACCCAGACATTGTCACTGAAATACTTGTTCTGTGCTTGCTCATTGCATGTAATAAATCTGGGAATATTGTCAAAGAATTAGGCTAAGCCCGTGCTTAAACATTTTGCTGGAATAACAGTGTCAGCAAAAGCCCATGTGCTTTTTATACTATACCAGCAGAAAGTCAGCATAATGCAAAAGACAGCTTGTTCTGCTAGGGGAAGCTTGTTTACCCAAAATTAACAAAACCCAAAGCGTCGACAAAAGACAAATATGTGTAATACCTCCGTAAAGGCTGCACAGCCCCTGCCTTCCAGGATGGGTCATGAAAGACCTGCAGGGTTGAGCAGTTCCTTCCCCATCAGTGGCTTTTGAGTCTGCCCTGCAGAAGGGTTGGATAGCCAGGAGAGCTGGTGCTAGCCCTGAAGGATGTCCCTTGGTAGCGGTTGACTGAGAGGCACGTAAAGAGTGAGGAGCTAGCCAGGGAGTCACAGGAGGAGCCAGCGGTGAGAGCACGGGTAGGGTGTCCATGCTGGTGCTACCTGGTGGGGCTTGCTGTGGTACACCTGGTCCTCTTGCTATAGGGCTTGCTATTGCGTGGTCCTGGTCCTCTCCTAGCATGGAACACACTGTGGCTTGGGTGTCCTTTGCACACAGGACAGGCTGGTGCGTATGTTGGTCTTTTTTGGATGTGGATTTAGGACACGGCCAGGGCTTGCTTGTCTTCCTGGACCTAGGAACCGGGGAGCTGGTTTCTCAGTATGGGCACTGCTACTGTTCTTTTTAGGCACCAGAGCATCCAAGGCTGAGCCTCATTCCACGTGGTGGATGGAGAGAGGCAGGCATCAGTTGAGAGCGCATGCCCATAATGCCTAGCCCCAGTACCTAAAGGACATTTTTGAATGTTCTCAAGTGAACCACATCCACAGTCCCCAAGGAAGAGAAGGCAAGTGCCCTGGGCTATGTCCCAGCCATGGCTTATACACGCTGGCTGTGTTGCCTGGGGCTCTGCTTTGGGTCAATCCCAACTACCGAGCATTTTCTAGCACCTCTCTCTGAGTGCTGACAACCCTTCCTTATCTAGAGAAGACATATGAGAGCAGAAAAAGAGATGCTGGGAAAAAAAGGAAGCGTTGAAGAACAAGAGGTCTTCTGGACTCGCTAATGTACCTTCGTGTATTCTGGGGAAAATTAACTATGAAGCATTAAGCTGCTAGGAAATATATGCCTTCTTTGCGTTAAAAATCTGCGACAAATCAAAGGACTGGAGTACACCTGGGTAATGCTTCTTGACAGCAACTACTGTGGAAGAAGAACCGAGTAACAGCCAACACTGACTGTGTTCCCTGGTCCTGAGTCCAACTGGTCACCGGGATAAACTCTTCTACTCTCCAAAACAGGGACCTTATAGTCAAATCACCCATGAGGAGCATTAAGCTCAAGACTGTGCCCAGATATGGTCTGGGAGAGCGTTGGTTAGCCTCAGCCAAAACTATACCGGGGACCACACTAAAAAATTAAGTGTGGGCAACGCTTGACCCTGTGCCCTGACCCTACTTAGTCACTAGTGTAGACGTAGCTGTTGGATCAGACTACGGTCCAACCAGTCCAACAGACGACCTCCAGCGATGCCCCTATGCGCATCCCCACGCCCATGGGACTGTTTGCAATAAGCAGGTCTCCACCCAGGAGAAATTCGTGACTGTGGGATCTGTCTCACGTCCTGCAGCATTGCGCAAAAACAGGAAAGCTGTGCAGTCACTGTGGCTAAAAGTAAATTCACGATTAGCTAATATGTTTTGCTGTAATAGTAACACAGTGATGTCTGGTGCTAGCTCAATAGCCAAAAATGACTGGTGATAGTTACACCCTGTGCTTTGCACAGAACAATAAATAAATGATCCAACAAAAATGCCTTGCTCAGTTTGTCCCGTTTCCTTGCTAAGGTCCAGGCAGAAGTGCCAGTCCCAAGCTCTTGGGGGCAGGACTTGTCATGTTTTAGGCTGAGACGTCCATCGTCCTCCATTCATCACTGCCCTCAGCGGCTTTCAAAAATCTCAGCTATGAAGCAACTATCCCAAGCGAGTGCAACAGAAATAGTTGTGCTGGTAGAGGCTCAGCTTGTGCCCCGTGTGGTCACTGTTTACAGCAAAAGGAGCTGCAGGGACGTGCAGAGGAGACGTTTCTCAGGTGCATCATAGGCCGAACCTCATGTTAGGGACAGCTTGCGACCCCCAGCACTGTTGCTGAGTGGATAGGGAGGGTCAAGACGTGGCCTTGAACTCCTTCAAGGTGCACCATGTCCCTCCACCAAGACCAACGCGATGGGATCCCATCTCTTTCCACAAAGTATAGTCTATAAAGGAGAATAGCAGCACGGACCCGCTAAACCTTTTCCCCTCCTGTTTCCAGATCCAGAGCACTTCCCAAAGGAGCCAGGCAGAATCTGGCCCAACATGAATGATGTGGCTTTTGGCTAGCCCTTTTCACCCATGACTCTCAAAGCATTTGGCAAGGCGCTCTCTTCACTTTCCTGTAATTGCAACAAGCTAAGCAATGTGCATCACGATTCAGAGTTTTTGTAATTACATACCTTTGTCCACAGGACATGGTACAAAACCGTCTATCAGCAAGGCAAATTAATCTCCCCTCGTTAAGGTTGCAGTCGTGAGTTAATTGCACAGAATGAAAATGCAGAAGACTTCAGATGCTATCCCAAGAAATTGTTGCTGTCATTCATCCAGCTGGTCAGGATGTGATGATCAGTATCAGTTACTCAGCAACTGATCTGGCATTGGTCTCCTTTGATTTAAGGTCCCGTAGACTCACTTGAACTTGCACGCAGAAACAAGTTCTCCTAAGGACAGACAGAGACTCCTCTTGGAAACGTAGTATTTCTTGTGAATCCTGGGATTCCTTCGAATTGGAGGGAGGAGTTTTTTCCACTGGGGAGCTGACTGCTTGTGAATCAGCCTTCTGAAGAAAAATTAAATTTGCTGGTAATTTAAGGTTTAGCTAATGCACAGGATCATCTTTTGGCAACGCTGTGATGCAAGCTTGACGTTTTCAGGTTGTAAACCTCAAGCAAATAAAAGGAGAAGGAAGAATGGCTTCAGAAAAGTTCCATCGGGCTATAAGTCAGAGACTGTTCCACAACATTTTATCTCTGAAATGTCATGCTGTACTGGCCTCAAAGCAAGAAGAACAGACGGTTCATCTAATACAATTATTTTAGGATCCTTTCATCATAAACAGTGTGCATGCCAAAATGAAAACGTATCATGGGAAAGCATTTCTCATTGAAGCCTGAATCTCCTCCCTAATGTTTATTCTATGTCATGGAGAACACTAGGGGCCAAATACACTCTGGGTTAAAAACACTGGCATCAGTTCTTGCAACACAAATCTGGCAGGGATTCAGGACGTGACAGCCGAAGGAGGCTGCAATCTCCCTTGTACCAACAAACCAGTTGATGCCTAGTGCCGGCGAGTGAGGAAAAGGGATGGTGAAGAGAAATATGAAGCATGCCATGGAGGCTCGCTCCCTTCTGCAGCTGCTGGCTGGCATCCTGGATCCCTGCCGTGGCAGTGAAGCGGTGTCCCAAGTGCCTGCAAGGTGCAGAGTAGGTGGGTAGCAGCAATATCCTACTCTTGGATTGATATAAATCCCTCCATGCTGATGATTTGCACCTCCTTGCAACACTCTTTGAATGCCATCCTGGGTGGCAAATCAATCTCTTCTCCATTTTCAAGAGCGCCACAAAGTCTTTTTCCTGAAAAAAAAAAAAAGCTTTCAGTGCTGTTAGGTGAGTTGGGGTTGCTGCAAAACTCTCCCTTATTCTCAGCATGTTCCCATTTAGCTGATTATTTGGGCTGTTTCATTGCTCCCACATTCTGGGCCATTGTCTTCCAAACATGATCTATACTTTTAAGAACAGTGACGCTGCACTTCGTTGTATTTAGATTAATCTTATTTCCTTGCCCCTCTCCTACCATGGGTCTGTTAGGACTGACTTTCACGTCATCTGCAAGTTTATTGGTGATGATTTTTATCATTTCCTCTGGGTCAATCCTAAAGACACTGAAAAATCCAGGGCCCAAAATAAATAAATGGAAGACTTCAATACCTCTAGTATAATTGAATTTCAAATTACATTATAAGATGTCTTGCTGAAATAGTTTTTAATCCATTTAGTATACCAGATTAGGTTTTGTACCATTTTTCTTTAATTGGGACTGTGTTCAGGAACTGTTCAATAACTTGCAGAAATCTAAATAATTTATAACAGCCTTATCTTTATTAACCAAACTTACATTCTCATTAAAAAAACATTCATTTGTTTGACATGACAGGCTTTCCATAAAACTGCTCAGGCATATCAATCAGGTTACCATCCTTTAATTCATTACTAATCATAGCCTATATCAGATTTTCTTTGATATTGTTTGGAATCAGTGTTAAACCAATGAATTCGTAATTACCTGGGATTTCCCTATTATATGAAATACAGTCTCCTGGTTTCTGCACAGAGTATTCGTACAAGTTTACGCACACAGAACCAACACGCTGGGGCAGTCTAGCAATTTTGTTGGCAACCAGCTGGAATGAGCAAGACAGCAATACAACCACCCCAGACCCATCCGCACCGGATTCCAGCATCACACAACAATTTGGGGAGGGAAAGAGCTCCAGGGATCTCCAGACCAACCTCCTCTCTCACAGCAGGACTAACTTCACCCTTCAGTCAGATTGCTCAGAGCCTTGACCAGCTGAGTTTTGCAAGGATGGAGATCCCAAAAGCTCTCTGGACTCCTGTTCCAATATTTGACCCCCTTCATGGTAATTTTTTCCCCCCTAATACCTAGTTTCCTTTGCCGCAACTTTTGTTGATTGTCTCTTGCTCTATCACTATGCATGTCCAAGAAAAATCTGACACTGTCTTTTCAACAATGTCCTATAGGTAGTTAAAGACAGCAGTAAGACTTATCGTCTTAAGCCTGAATAACCTCTACTCTTCTGTAGAGAACCAAGTGTTCTCCGTAAGCTCAGCGCTGTAGGTGCATGCTGGCTCCGATGGGGCAAAACGCTCAGCTTCACCAGTAGCCCCACTCTTGAGGAACAGACTGCTCAGAAACTGAGAGCTACCTCTTTACTGTTCTTTGCCAAAACGGAGGTTGACAACTATATTCACCTGGCTTAAATGCTACCTAAGTCCTTGCACCTGCTCAGTGGAGTGTGCTCGTGAGTCTGGAGAGCCTAAGGAAAGCCTTGAGCAGGAGTCACCTGTGCTTAGTTAACGAGAAAGAAGAGGTAGGTGGACGTAGGTGGAATTGCAGGGCTGCTGCTTATGTGACCTTGCAGGTTCATGTTCTTCCTTGTTTAGAGATGTAATCATTTTATGAAGAACAGTGACCCAAAGAGCTAGGAACTTAATTTAATACATTTCATATGGGCCTGGGTTTGTTGTCTGATTTACTAAAAGATATCAACACAATTTTTGGTGGGAAAAAAATGCCATCTGTGTGCTGGATGCTATAAATCTCAAAGGGTAAAGGGATGTTTCAAGGCACAGTACACTCAGACCTCTTAATTGCCTTGCCTAAATGCCTACTCGGTCTCCCACCGAGCTGGAGAGGGGTGCCTCAGCATGCAGGTGACCTCTGTAATGCTTACAGGAACTACTGTATTAATCTACCACCCTAAAAAGAATTTTAATAGAGTCTGCTAGCTACTTTCTATATCTAGGCACTGGGAAGAAGAGGGAAGGAGATGAGGATAAGGAAAATGTCCGTTTTCATCCTTCTGGCTGGGAGCAAAAGTCAGGGCAAGGACTGGCATATTGCAGAGGTGAGGATGGGTTTAAGAGACAAATTGGTTATTAATTAGATCCGTAATAATAAAGCAAAATAAAGAATGGTTTCCTATCTGGCAAATGAGCCAAGGGTGCTCTGCAAAGGGAGACTGGATGATGCTGCCTTGCAAGCCCAGCGGAAGGGCTTTAAACTATGTTCGGAGGAGGCTGGCAACAAAAGTTCAAATGCTGGAGCGAAGTTCCTGTGGGAGGAGGAAATTGTTGCAGCTCTCTGAGATGAGACTCTGACTAATGGGGAGGAGATTGCTGAGAATAGGAAAGTGGAGGTTAATTAAGTTGAAAGGGAAAACAAAATGATGGAGCGTTTTCCTCTGAAGAGAGGAAGGAGTGAGGAAAGCAGAGAAAGGAGAATGGACATTAAGCTGTACGAAGACTGGAAACAAGACTAGGAAAATTATGTCTGTAAAGGAATAGTGTGACTATGGAGGACTAAAATGAGAAAGACCAGGGACAAAATGAGTTTCAATTAGGAAGGCATATAGATGGTGATAAAAGAATGCTCTGTAAAGGTATCAGAAATAAGAGGAAGGCAATGGAAATTATACATAACTGAATGAACGGAAAAGGAGAGAACAGAAATAACAAGAGAGAAAAGACTGGACCATTCATTATTTCTTATGCTTTACCCCCCCACCCCCCCCCAAAAGTAAAAGATGATGAACTGATATTTATCGGATCTACTTTTACCAAGGGGAGAAGACAATCCAAAATAGCAAAAGAAATGCTTAAAGTAATTCAAAGAAGTTAGACAAATTCAAGTCAGCAGGACTGGATAAAGTTCCCCCTAGAGCACTTCAGGCACTAGCCAGAGCAATCTCTGACTCATTAGTAATTATCCGGGAGAGCTCATGGAGAACGGGGGAGATCCCAGTGGAGGGGAGAAGGGCAAACACAGTGCCTGCCTTTAAAGAGGGGGAAGAAGGACTTAGGGAATTATACAGCAGTCAGTTTAGCATGTAATGCACAAAAATAATACAATAAACTGTTAAAAAATCAGTTTTTAAGCACTTGACTGATAATGGAAAAACATACAATCAACCAGACTGGGTTTGTCAGAAATTAATGATGTTAAAACCATCTAATTTCCATCTTTGAACCCAACAACTGTGTTGTAGAATAAGGGAGAGGGAGTATACGTCATATATTTTGAAATAAGCAGGGTTTTTAACACCGTTTCACATGATATTCCCATAAGCTGACCGGGAACTATGATCTCTGTGAAATCATCTTAATACATACTTGACAGAAAATAAGTGTGTTCACACGAGAATTCTAATTCCTTTCTTTTGAATTTAGAGGGTTTTCCAAATGGGCTCCTGCAGGGTTCGCTCCTGGAGCTGATTCTAATATTTTTGTTAGTTTATTTGGATGACAAAATAAAGAATATATAAGTACTCCGGAGGATGTGTTCTAAAATGTTCCTGGCAAATTGGAGTAATAGTATAAAATCAACCAGATTTGGTTCAGTAAGGTCATAAGGAACAAAATATGTCAATGCAAAGTGGCAAATCACAGGTCATGCAGCCATGCAAAGGAAAAAGAGACATGAAGGAGACACTGAACAGTACACAGCTGTTGCAGAAAAAGGCAAATCTTATTCTGGGGCATATGAACAGGAGTGTAACAGGTGAAACATCAGAAGCAATTATTCCACTCTAACAAGGGCTTGGTTGGAATACCAGGTGTGGGTTTGGATGCTGTACCAGAAGAAAGTAGAAGAAAGATGTAGACAAATTGTAGAGGGGCTAGAGGAAAGCAACAAGGATTATAAATGGTTCAACAAACTTGGAGGACAGGCCGACAGATTTTCTTTGCTTTTTCCAGAAGGGAAAAAAAAAAAGTGTGAGAAGATGAAAACTACCTTGTAGGACAGAGGAGACTTAAAAAAAGGATATTGACAACTGTTCTGGATACAACAGAACTAAATTGGCTTGATTTCCTGCAAAGATCGTTGTTACTGGATATCTGGGAAAGAAGATAAACCCAGGAATCAAACCTAAAAGCTTTCTAATTCAAAGCAAATTTCTGGGAATTAAAATTAAAATTTCTAAATGAATTCCTAAGTCTTCCTCTCTGGAAGTCGATTAGCCTCTCTCAGGGATGGTTGGATTCTGCTCAGGACACCGAGGAGGATTCGCGGTCTCTCATCAGCTCTCCTTTTCCATGACTGTCTTCACTAGGTGTGCCAACACTTCTATCTATCTTCCCTGTGCCCGCCCAGAATGCAAAATATTGATGCAAATGTTGTATTTGTGCTTTAGCACAGCTTCAAACACACTGTTGGAGTTAATTCATTATCCAACGACAGGAGAAAGCCAGTGATAACAAAGAAAGCATGGAGCTTTCCCCAACCAATAATAAAATTAATCCTTCCTCACATGTGTTGCATAGTTTCACCGATTTTCTAATGTACCAATGTAGCTCTATATGAGCAGAGCAAAGAGCCTCCTTTTCTGCAGATCTCCCCCAGACAGCGTGTGGTTGACAGGGGGATGAATGTGGTGCTGCGGTCCTCACTTCCAAGGGCTAGAAAAATCAGCGAGTGTGCGGGAGTGCAAAGCAGTTGAGCGAAACCACACATTGATGGCAGGGAAACAGAGCGTTTCTCACTTTTCCCTAACAAGGAACTCCTAATTTGCAAATAAAGGAATAATACATGGATAAAGTTTGCCAGGACTGTTGTTCAAGAAGGGCAGGTGATGAGGAAGAAGGAGGAGGGAGTTCACAGGCTATCTGGAAGGTATATACTTTCTCTGAACTTTAGGAAGATTATGAAACAATCTGCTGGATGTCTCTGGATAGAAATAAAGGAAGAGAGAAATCAAACAAAACCAGAAGCAGTCTCATGGTAGAGTCTATTGTACATCAACTAATGAAAAAAGGAGATTGAGGTACGATTTTTTTAAAAAATAAAAGGGTCATGCAATGAACAGGTGCTGGTGGACCTGAAGGAAAACGATACACCAAGGTCAAGGACATCGTGAATTTTACAGTGGGAAGGAACAGGAAAAAAAGGAGAGGAGGAAGGAATTTAAGATTTTGACTGTTGCTCACCATAGCCCTTAGGGTCTTCGGGAATTTTCTGGTGCTCTTGAAGGTGTTACCTTCTCCCTTCTTAGACTAGCACCAAGTTCTGAATGATCAGATGGCATGGATAGGTTTCTACGGGCATCTTTCTTCTTGTAAAACACTGTTTATTCCGTACAAGTAACATGACCGTAGACTGAGCTTCTTAATGTAGATAGACTCCTAGAATGGTTTGGGTCAGAAGGGACCTTTAGAGGTCATCTAGCCCAACCCCCCTGCAATGAGCAGGGACACCTTCACCTGGATCAGGTTGCTCAGGGCCCCGTCCACCCTGACCTTGAATGTTTCCAGGGATGGGACATCTACCACCTCTCTGGGCAACCTGTGCCAGTGTTTCACCACCCTCATCGTAAAAAATTTCTTTTTTCTATCTAGTCTGAATCTACCCTCGTTTAGTTTCAAACCATTACCCCTTGTCCTATCACTACAGGCCCTATTAAAAAGTCTGTCCTCATCTTTCTCGTAAGCCTGTGCAGCAGATCTGCAGCAGGGTTTTGGGGAGGGAACAATGTCTGTCCTTACTTTTGGAGAGGGAGCAACTGAGCACTGGTCAGCCCTGAATGCTCTTGACAGGCAGCATGGAGAGTCACTAGTACCTGTGAAATTGTTGCTGTATTTTACCTTGAATATTTACCAAAACTGTGATACCAAGAGTTTACAACTTTCTAATCACTTTATGGACCTTGTATGATGCTCATAGCACCCCCATTCAGCAAATAAATCATTCCCATTCTCAGAGGGATGAAACAAAGGCAAAGAGTTCAATAATTTATACTTGGCAAATCTTGATAAGCCTTAAAGGTGAGACCCCCTTCGTTCACTGGAGAAACGAGGTGTAAAATCGGTTTTCGTACGGTCTCTGCCCCTCTCCGCTTGGTCGCCTGTGGGATGCTGGCGTGGCTGTAGCTAGTGCACTTCACATGTTGCTGAAAAGGTGCATGAGGAAATGATCAGAGAGGGTAGGATGTGGTTAAAGCCTCGGTTTGCAAACTGGAGCTAATGTGAGGGAAGCATATTACGTCTCACATCCATTAAGGCCTCCAGCAATCACCTTCCACTAAGACGAAGGAGCAGCAGAGAAGGAATTGTGACTTCCTGAGTCCCAGTAGCTCCTGGAGCTGTTCCTGTTAATATTCAGTTATGTGCTGCCCTGGACTCAGAGCGCTGAACTATGTCTCACTCCAGCCCTGAGGCTCAGCTGCAACAAACACAGCTGCAGGAGGCCGAGCCACAGAGAGAAACAACCCCCAAAACAGGGTTATCACACCTCCAGCTGCCTGTGCGGAACCAGCACGTAGGAGGAACCATGCTGTCCAGCCCCTGCCTTCTCCATCTCCCCTCTCCAGGCTGCGTGGCTTTGGGGAAGAGGCTACAGGTAGGAGCTGGTTATACTGTGAGCTGTGGGCAGGGTCATCAGACTCTCCTCCCTCCCATTTTTTATCCTGGATGTGCCGATTGACCATATAATGCTCTGCATGCGCTTCCTCTCCATCTCATGCCATGCAGCTTCTGCTACGGCTTTTCCTTCATCTCACCCCCCAACCCCGACTGCTCCCATCCCTGTTGACCCATCTGCCTTCTGATAAACCCCTTCCACTTCCAGATCATGGTATTAACTTGACATTTGCAAAAGGTCACCGTGTTTGTTCTGCCTGAGAGTTATATTGCTCACTCTTTTGTCTTTTTCCTTCGTAAGCCCGTCAAGGCAGAGGTTATCTCCGAGGGTATGACTGTATAGTGTCCAGGAAAACGAGGTCCCTGATCTCAGTTGGTGTCTAGTAGCTGTAACAGAGATAATAACGTGCTCCTTGATAGAGAGGCTGGCTTCAATTTTTTAGATTAATCACCAGAGGTTAACGAATCTTATACGTAAAAGCCTTCCTTCTAGAAGAGGTCCGTATGCAGCATCTCATGGTAGAACAATTAACACCTTAGCTTCAAAGAGTACCAGTACCAGACCACTCCTGTATTTCCAGGAGTCCATTCGGATCGTGCGGTATTGCTGGAGCATATGCCATTTGTGACTGCTGCAGGAACAAATATGGGACATAAGGGAGGTGGCACACAATACATATTTTGTGCATCCAGTTTATGCGTATGAAGGCACGGCTTTTTTTAGCTTGCAGTTTGTCACGCTGAAACTGTTTCTTGCATCAAACTAATTGCAACTGAGATGAGAGCGTATGTTACGCGTAGCGTTAGGATAACTGTCCTGCAGGCTGGTCCAAGCAAGGTGCAGCTGGTAGAGAAAGGACATACAAATTAAACCTGTGCTCTTAGGTGAGAATGGGCCTGATCCTGTTCTCCGGTCCTGACCTGACCATCATCTCTGTGTTTGCCTCCCAGCACACGCTGAGGCAGAGATGCAGGGCTAGAGCTCTCCCATGCCATAATCTCAGCTAGGTAGTCGGGAGGGCTCCATCCTAGGTAGGAACTCAGCATGTTTCCTTGCCATCCATGAGGAGATACCCCAGGCTTGGCTCTCCTCAAGCATAAGCCAACTCCGAGCCTCAGCTACAGTGAGGCTACTCCGGAAAGGTATATGGGGAGAGCAGGGTTGTAGGATCAGCAGGCTCAAGCCTGTAGTTGACACTGGTCTTCACTTAGTTATGTAGGCGTCTCAGCGGCAACACATCTACCGATGACATTTGGAAGAGGTGCGGATGGGGGATCTTTGCCTATATCTTTAGTGCCAAGACCAACAGAACAGTAGACTGACAAGCCGTGCTAGCTCTGAGAACAGCCCGACCTGGCTCCTCTGCCATGGTTTGCTTTGGGAGCGGCACCAAAGCTAGATTGTTCCCCAAAACTACATAGAGGCATTCCCAGGTATTAACTTTTCCCTTTCATCTGATGATATCCCTTAAACTCCCGTTTTGCTTTGAAAACAACTTGTTCCCTGAACTATCCTGGTTCCTCTGCTTCTCTGTGATACCCCTTGCCTGCCAGTGAAAAATATACTAGGCAGGATACGGCAGCGCTGTGGCTCGGTGTAGCTACATATAGATTAATCAGCCGGTACGTATGGGTTGGGTGGCTGGAAGGTGGCTGCCAGCCCTGATGCGTTATGGCTAAGTTCTGCTTCAATTTCTGATCCGGGTCTCTCCCTCCTGCCCGTGATCAACTTGCAGGAATATAACTGTCTTTGAAGAATCTGCTTTCTCCCAAATTCATCTGAAATTCATTAATGCGTTCAGAAACTTTTGGGAGAGGGGGATGGACGTATACGTGAACGGAAAAGCAGCACAGCAGAACCTTTATTTCCTTGGGGAGGCAGCCTAAAGGAATATAAGCATTTATTCTCATCTGTTGCTGAGCTTACGACCCACACAAATAACAGGGAAAAGCGAGCGAGCAAGCAGCCGACTGCAGAATGGGAACAGGGAAAATGACTCAGCAAGCTTGGCACCGATCTGGAGAAAACGCAGGTACATTATAACCTTGCTCGAGCATCAATCTCGTCCGTGACATGACGTAGAAAGAGCAGCTAGTGTAGGTATTTGCATCTGATGGAGACATTCCTTCTGATAAATGATTTAGCTCTGCTCTTGCTAATAGTTACATACAGGAGCAGAGCAGGTGAGAACCTCCCTTGTATTTGCCAGCAAGGGAGAGAAAAAGTTCAATGAAAACCTCTCGTTGCTTTTTAAATATCCCTTTTTTTTTTTCCAATTATCAGTTGACAAATAGCTGCTGAATTATAGTTTTGTGCTTTGTTCGTGTCATTTTTCCTAAGATCAGTATTTCCTGCTGCATCACCTTAGAAACTCGATCAACAAACACTCTGCTCTACATGTAAACAAAGCTTTATTTTACCCTACTTTTGACAGCAGCCAGTGTTTTAGAAACCAGAACATTTCAGGTTCTCTGGGCTATTTGCCTCAATTTCACAATTTGGTTTTGGTTTTGAGGGCCTGTCAGCATTGTTTATACCTAGATCTGTTTGAGTAGTAATGTTTTCATGTGAGTGGCAAAGAAAATATATTACTGCAAATTGCTTTCTGGAATCAGGCTTTCTTCTCTTCTGTCAAGAGTCTAAATGAAAACTGCACTTTCTAACACATGGGAACTAAAGAGTGAAAGGAATTAGAAAGAGAAGTGAAACGAGAAGATTCAGTTTCAGTGACAAAAATGAACAAAAAAAGAAGCAAAGACAACATTGATAAGGAAGCAGGACCATCTCCAAAGCTCAAGCTGTAATAAAACCCACGAGCGTTATCTCTAACAGAGGAATTGAAGAACCCTGCTGAGCCCCTTGACCATTTCCTTGCGGAATAGCATCGGATCTTGTCCCGACCCCATAACAAGGGTCTTTTTTTTTTATTGTGGTAAAATAGGACTGGAGGCCTATAAAGTTTTTTTATTTGCTCTCACGAGATGAGCGTTTCCCAGGTAGCTGCCATGAAAACACAAATTAATCCAACAGCAAACGGGGGATTTTATTTAGCAGTTTAAAAAACCTGCACAGGAACCCCAGCTATTGCGCCTCCTGTGATCTGCCACAACAGAACTACAGAGTACATCAGTTAGGGATTAATTTTAAGGCAGATATTAAAGCCTATCACATGATGAAAGATTTTCCTATACGTGCACTTCAACGGGATGCTTTAAATCCTGTGCGTGCGCGTGTGTATGCACGTGTATGTGCACGCTGGTGTTTATTCAAACCTTTTTCATTCACAGGCAGACGTAGCCTTAGGCTTCTTCAGGCCTTTCCAAGGAAGGTAAACTTGGGAGGGGACAGTGAGAGAAAAGTCGTCTTTAAACCTCACATTTCTGAAAGTAAGTTTTTGAAGGAAACAGGCGCAGGTGGAAGGAGCCAAGATCGTAAAGACTTTATAACTATCAACATTTTTAAGAGGATGCAGAATCCCTGCTCTTTCTCAGCGCAAGACCTCATTGCAAGAATTTAAAGCAAATTGGGGGAAAAGCGCCCTTTTTACAGAAACGCATCGTTTTGCTTTTCTGCTCGGCTGCAACCTAATGCCTCTTGGCTCGACAAAATGAAATAAAGCTGCGTGATGATGCGCCGTCACTGCTGCTGCTGCCACTCTCCTGCAAATCTCCCAACATCATGCACCGACCTCCCCGTCAGAGCCCGGTAAGGGAGCGGTGCCTTCTCCTTCCAGCCTAAATCCTGCGCCAAACAAACTTACCCTTCAGCTTTGTAAAACACGGCTTGGGTTTGCAGCAAGCGGCTCTGCCGGAGGTGCCGTTTCGGAGGGTTGGCGTGGCTAGGTAACTCTCTTCCCATGACACAGCAGAACAGCAGCAGCAGCAGCAGCAAACAGATCGGTTCTGGCAGTACTCCTAGAAGACTACTTTATATCCCGGCTCCAGCCTCTTTTTCCTTTAAGGACGATCTGAAGAAGGGAATCTGGAATAAAAAGAGACTTAGTGAGGTAGGGAAATAAGCCCCAGGAGACGGACAGTGAGGCATGCTGGAGCTAGAACCCACAGCAGTGGGACAATCTGGGTACAATGGCAGAAAGGGACCCAGAGGTAGAAAAGCGCCCAAAATTGGATGAGAAAGGACAAATAAGGAAAGATGAAGTGTAGGGTGGATAGAGGGAAGACTGAGAAGAAGGAAGGAAAGGAGGATGAACTGTTCCTCGGTCGGTTAACTCTTTTCAGCTAAAATCTTTAATAAATTCTACGAAACTCCTGCTTACATATTGAACAACAGTAGTAGAGGTATCCCGAACACAGATCTGTCACATACACAGCTGATTGCACGGGCGCTTGGAAATGAGTGGGGTAGAGCACAGGGACTTCAACTCCAAAAGCATTAACAGGTGAGCGAAGGGAGGTGATCTGCCATCATTGCAGGATTGGGCCTGCGCCGGCGGACCGGGCGGCTCCGGTCCCCTCCCGTGGCCGACAGTACGTTTGACGGGCATCAGCGGCAACCCCGCAGACGGGAAAAAGGTCGTTCGTATGCCTCCCTTCAAGAAAACTCGGTGGGAGACTGAAGAAATTAAATTCCAGACTTAAGATGTATTGCAACTGTGGGGCGTGCTTTGATCTGCCGAGGGGCTGCGGTTTGCAGTGGAAGCCGTAAGGGAGGAAGGAGCGCGGCGCGCTTCTCCTCCGTCGGGTTTTAACAGCAAATCCATCCCCCCCTGCACGCTAGCCCCTTGGACATTGCACTTGACGGCCGATACTGATGTGACGCCACCGGTTCGGGCACAGAATTTGGGGAGCTCCGGCGAGAACCGTGGGCTGCCTCCCACGGCGGGGAGCCCCCCGAGACCCCCCCTGCGCATCGCCAGCCTGGCTGAGGTCGGGCGGTGGGACCAGGCAACGGGTGGTGCTTTAGCTGCCTCATCCCAAATCCTGGGGGCAGGAGGAGAGCTGGGGAAGGAGGAGAGCTGGTGCTTCAGCACCGCAGGCAGAACAGCAGCCTGAGGAACGCGGCGCTGCCCGCCCGGCCTGCCCGCACCCCCGGCCGCAGGCGGGCGGCCGGAGAGCGGCGGCGGGTGCGTGGGGGCCCCGGGGGCTGCTCGAAGGGACGGGAAATGTCTCCAGCTGCTCTCCCGTCAGGGGCGGCTGTGTGCACCGGCGGCTGGCAGTGTTGCAGCGGCGAGCGTACATCCCCAGCAGCCGGTCCTTCCAGCACCTATTGCGACCCGCTGTAGAAACAGAAAACCGACGGTGTTCCGGGCTCGGCCGCTGCATCGCTCCCCCACCAGCGGGCAGAGCTCAAAACCACGTTCGCGACCACCGCATCAGCCCCGCACAGCCGCACCGACGGCACCGCTCACACCTCCAGCCTCCTCCGCCTGACACAAACAAGTCGGGTTTTTTTTTTTTCTTCTTTTTTTTTTTTTTTTTGTGCTGCCGCTTCCAGCACCGGAGACCCACCGTGGCCGCAGACGAGGACCGCATCCCGCACCCTCCGGGAGCGGGGTCCGTCCCCGCTCCGCAGGGTGCCCGGGCCGGCCGGGGAGCGCAGCGGGCGGCCATCTCCCCCCGCGGCCGGCAGCGCAGGCGGCGCGAGGAGGGGAGGGCACCAAAAACCAGCCCCCAAACAACCCTCATTAATAATAATTATTAATAATAATAATAATAACAGCGCCAGCAAGCGCAGCAACTTGCTTCGGCTCGCAAGACCGAGGGCGGTAGGCGCCGAGAGGGCAGCCCCCCGGCGCAGGGCGGGCGGGCGGGGCGGCGGAGGGCGGCAGCGGGGCTCGCAGCCCCCCGGGGCGGCCGGGGGTACCGGCGGGTCCGGCGGCGGCGGCGGCGGCGGCGGCGGCGTCACGTGAAAGTCCCCTTTAAGTTTCCATAGAGAGGCCTCCGGGTGTCACATGATGGACATGATATAATGAAACAACGTTGTGGGGAGGGAAGCATTAGGGGAGCCCGGGGCGGCCGGGAGGCGGCGGGGCAGCGGTGCCCCCCCCCCCACGCCCTGCCCGCCGCTCCGCTCCGCGCCGCCCGCCGCGCCTGCACCTGTCTCAGCGCCCGGCAGCGCGGCGGGAGCGCGGCAGATGTGGCAGCCCCGCTGATGGGGCGGCGTGCGGCACCCCCCCCCCCCCCGCCCCGGGGAGGGGGCCGGCGGAGCGGCGGCGGAGCAGCGGCCGCTGGCGGAGGTAAGTTACCGGCGGGACGCGGGCGGGGGGCTGTCCGCCCGCCCGGGGGGCGCGGGGCGCTGGCGGGGCGGTCGCGCGCGGCGGTCGCGCCATGTTTGCGCGGCGGCGGTGTGAGGAGGTGGGGGGGGGGGTGCGGGGGGTGCGTGTGTGTGTGTTGGGGGGGGGCCGGGGGCGCCGCGTGTCCCCGCGAGCGGCGGGGCGTGTGCGCGCCCTCCCGCCCTCCATGTCCGCATTCCAGCTCATGTTGCGCAGATAAAATTCAAACTTGAGGTAAACACAAGCGGCGGGGGGGGGGGGGGCGGGGGGGGGGCTCGGGGGGGGGAGCGGCGGAGGGCGGGCGGGAGGGAGGCTGTCTCCATCCCGGCCCCCACCGCCGCTCTCCCCGTCCCCCGCCGCTCCCCTCACGCCCCGCCCGCGGAGCCCCCGCGCACCTGGCTGCCAGCGGCGAGCCCCCGGCCGGCCGCTTCGGGAGGGCTGCCCCGGCGCCGCTCTCCTTCCCCCCGGGAGGGCGAGGCGGGCGTGACCCCCCCCCGCGCGCACCCCCCTCGGAGGAGACGGCAAGTGGCGGGGGGGTGCGGTGCGCGGCAGGTGCGCGGGCCGCTGTCGCGACATAGGGGGGCGCCTCTCGCGACGTGGGGGAAGGAGCCAAGTGACAGCCGAGCTGCGGCGGGGGGGGGAGGACGGGACTGCGCCGTGTTGTTTTCCTCGCTGCGTGGGTATCCCGAATCGAGCAGAAATAACCACGCTCCA